>NC_091840.1:41765799-44265799 GCF_037783145.1 Equus przewalskii
TGGCCCTACTGATGCATCGTTGCTAATGCCAGCGGCCACTTCTCTCCTGTCCTTTCAAAGAATGACTTGCTCTGGTCTTTCCTTCATTCAGATAAAATCTGCAGAAGAGCACCCAAGAGGCCCTGTAATTCGACCCTACCTGGACTTCGGACTCTGTAGATTCTGCCGCGATTTAAGCCTCATGGTGAACACATTCTTGGCGTGCATACTGCTGAGGGCTGTGGGGGACAGAGAGATGGTGAAACGGCAAAGTCACTCTTAGCACTGGTGGGGGCAGCCTCCACGGTTTGAGTCAACTATGCCCGGACACCACCCATGGGATGTCCCACCGGGTGACGGTGGGTTTTCTTTCCTGTCCTTTTTGCTAGTGAGTTTCTGAATCACAAATAACGACCCCTGGTCTGACATAGGGTGGTGGTGCTGATGCTAGGTGCTGGGAAATGCAATTTAGAAGCCCAAATATGGCAATTTCTAGGCTATCCCCATGCTTGGGATGCACAGGAGAGCACAGGTGAAGTTGGGGATGTCCTGAACATGCAGAAACCTGCAGGACCGCTGTCCCCATGGTACAAGAAAGGAGGCATCTCAGAGGCACAGCTTCCAGAGGGCACTATCGAGAGTTCACGCATCACAGTCCAGAATTGCCTCACAACACGTTCTTACAATACTCGGCTGCCATTGGAGCTGGAAGGCTGGGGCTCAAATACCAACTTGGCCACATGCTAGCAACTAGCTTCACCTCCCTGACCTTCAGTTTCTCTGCCTGTGCTTTTCTCGCAGGACACTTGTCAGGGCTCACTTACAGCGGGTGTGCAAAGAGCCCAGCACAGTGCCCGGCCCACCGGAGGCCCTCACTTGGTGCTGGCTCCCTTCTCTCTCCACCACCCTCCCAGAGCTTCTTCCTGAAACAGCCTCCCTCAGAGACGAAGCAAGCCCCCGTGGCTTGCATCCCAACAGGGTCTGGGACACAACAAAAGGGAGATGACTGGAAGGCCAGCTGCCTCTGCTCAGAGTCCTAGTGGTCTCCCCGACCACAGGCTCAGGGCTCAGAGACGCTCCTCCAGCAGGAAGGGCAAACGAGCCCTGTGTGGCGCAGCGAGGCAGGTACCTTTGCTGAGGTCCAAAGGCTGCGGGTCTTGCACGAGCCTGTAGTGATGCGGGTCCCAGGTCTCATTGGAGGTGTAGAGCTTGGGGATCTGAATTTGGTGTTTGCCTCGGACATTGAACGTCTCACAGGCTGTCTGGAAAAAGCCGGAGCAGATGAGTGTTAATAATCGTCATTGTCAGCAGCAGCAGCAGCACTGCCACCATTGGGGCCACCATTTTGTAGGTCCTTACAGCTGAGCTCAGTGCTTCACATAATTTACCAAGCATATTTATCTGATGGGGCTGTTGTGAGGACTCAGAAAGGTGGCCGGGCTTGGCACAGAGGAGCTATTGCTACTATTAAGAATATTAATATTGACAGTATCTCATTTTATCCACATGCCCACGCCATGAGGTAGGCTTGATTGCTCCCATTTTCCTCCTGTGGCATCATGCGGAGGAGGCCTGGGCTTGGGAACCACGTCTGTCCTGACTCAAGCCGAGGCTCCAGAGCACCACCGCTGGGTGAAGCATTTTGTTTAAACAAGGAGTTCTCCAAACCAGTGGGGTCAAGCCACAGGTGATAAAGACCTACTGAGATATTGACACAGCTCTAAAGAAGTCAACTGCGTGGTCCCTGTCCCCAAGCTCTCTGTGGCTGGGAGACTGAAGCAAGACAAGGTGGTCAAGGGGTGACGTGGATAATCAGAGGGGGAAAGATCTTAAATCAAAGCTGCCCGAGGGCAGGGGGTGTCTTGGCCACCTTCTCTCACCCAGGGGAAACATGCTTGAAGGGAGCTCTCTAGGGGGTTGAGGGAGAGAAGTAGTGACCTCAGTCCTCAGGCCCACAACTCAAGTCCAAGCCAGGGACCATGCCTACAGGACCAGGCAGGCGTCATGCCACCCGGGATGGCTGGCACAGATGTGAGTGCACCACAGCATCCCTGTCCGTGCTGGGAGGCAGCCCCGGCTGAGAACTGACCTTGAAGGTTTGCACCGCCCAGCTGCGGAAGGCATCCTCCTGGCCACCGAGCTCATCCCCTTCCCCTGTGGGGGTGAGCTGCGAGGCCCCCAGGTGAGACAACTTCTGGTCAATGTCATGAGCGAAGGCACAGAACTGAGGGTACATGCTGGAGCCAAGGCCAAACACAGCATACCTGCCCGGGAGGAAACACACACGGAGCCTGGGGTGAGCCAACCCACGCAAGCCCCACCCAGCACCCACAGCCAGTAAGGCCAGCCTAAGACACTCCCATTCCAGCTGGGCTGGGCACAGGACCCGCCAGGGCACACCTTCTTCTGGTCCTCCATGGTTCCCAAGCCTCCCAGGACCAACCCTGTGCTTGGCCTGCAGACCTATGAGAGGGACTTGGTTTCCCTGACTTGACCCTTGAGGGCGCTCTGAGGACAGACTCTCTCCGTGCCTGGACATCCCAGAGAAGACCCCCTCAGACACACCCACTTCCATTCCGGAATCCAGGCTGTGGGCCCACAGGGCTGGACTCAGATAAGTTGGAGAGGGGAAGAGCCTCACCTGAACTTGTTCGTGAGCTTTTTCAGCATGAAGAGGGATTTCTTCAATTTCTAGAAAGAGAGAGAACCACAGAGTTCTCAGGACAGGGTTAATAAAAGCATTGCTCTTTCTTTTCTTCTGATGGCCATTTAAAAATTGACCACATCTGGCAGGAGAAGGTTCCAGAACCACAATGGAAGTTGGTTTATATGCGAAGCCACCTGGCTGGGGCTCAGGACAAGTTCAGTCTTAGCAACCCATGTGCGCCTGACCCTCGGTGGGGGACCCAGAACAGCCAGCCCCCAACCCATCCAGCCGTGGTAGAGGGGGCCGCCTCACAGCAGGGCCTCTCCAGAGGGTCTCCTAATGGAGCGCGAGGCTCTCTTCTTGTTTGGAACCTGATGAGAGTGACAACTGGTCCCACATTCTCTAAAATAACCCTGACTTCCTAGGAGCTCAACATAATCTTAGGTGGTATGTGACCCAGCAGATAGTATCAAATCATACGGTAAGAAAGTATTCACGTTTCTGTATTTTTTTTAGTTATTCCTGTTTTGATTTTTTTTTTTTTTTTTTTTTTTGGTCCTTTGGAACACTAGACAGAAAATCTCAGACTGGTGCTAATGGAAACTTAACAACTCTCTAATGCTTATTACTCTTTTTAAAAAACAAAGGAAGCCATGGTTAGGCAACAGTATCTAGCTAAAATTCAATAACTTTGGTTTTCATTGGCTTTACTTTTTGCTGGCTTTCCATTTGTGAGAGTGATACAGAGTTTCCTTTAAACATGAATTTGCCAATTAAGGGAGGTCAACTTACTGACACATATTAAGTAGGTCATAGGAAAGGTGGCACACACGGATGGAGATACACGCAGGAGGAAGGCAAGTGACTGACCAAAGGGCAGCCCAGAGTGACCTGAGCACTCACCCCCAACATCATCCTTAGGACACACTGAATCCCCCCAGATCCTTTCCTTAGTCCTCTCAGGCCCTACCAGCCCTAGACCACCGGGACCTGGGCCACCCACCTCTCCGTTGCCGGGGGAGTCTCCGTTGCCAAACGTGCTGGTCACCACCAGCAGAAGCTGCTCCTCTTCCAGGTAGCTCAGCTGGTACTCGTCCATGCAGAGAACCTGCCGGGCACCGAGGTGGACATCAGCGCTCGGCAGCCAGGCTGGGGCCCTCCACCCCCTCCCCCCACAGACACTCTGTGCTTCCCTCCCCGTCCCCAGGCCAGGAGCCCCCTTCATCATCTCTGAACCCAGCACAGGCGTGGCACGGTGGGGGTGAGTGCTCAGGAACCCCTGTCAAATGAACCTAGCCGGACACATCCTGGATTCCCTGCCCCTCTCACCCCCTGCCGCTAACACATTTGCACGCCCTGCAGGGCTTGCTGCCAAAATACTGCATGTCCCAGGTCAAGCACTGCTCTCCACTTCCACGGCTATTTTGAATTCTGAGTGTGGATGTATTTTCCACAAAAAGGGGATGAGTCAGTTACAAAAATGACGACCCCTTTGGCGCCTCAGGAACCCAAATGCTTTGCCTGAAGCTGATCTCAGGTGAAATGTGTCACTGCCTCGCTGTTGCCCGCAGGACCCCCTGACGTGGAAGGCCTTCAGCGATGAAGGGCAAAACCCAACACTGACAGAATGAATTAGTCACCCTCTGGGGTACTGTTTTATTCGTCTGCATCTTACTCATCCTTTGCCCCCTTCACATTTAGCACTGCACCCTGGATAGCAGGTGTTCAGCAAATGTGAATAAAATTCATCTAGAGCAGCTCATGTATATTGAGGCTTGGATTTACCAGGAAAGTGTTTCCCAAACTGTGTTCCCTGGAACACTATGAAAAACCTATTCACTGTGTAAGTTTGGGAATCCCTGGACACAAATCTATCCTTCTATCACAGATTTACAATGTATGTCAGTATAGCCAAGGCTCTGGGACATCCAGGAGCACTTTAACCATTTTAAGTTTCCCCAGACTCCTCTGCACACAGGCAGAGAAAACAGCACGAGTCCAGTTGAGTCGGTACCTTGGGGTTGAAAGCACAACTGAACAAAGTCCCCAGGTCCCGGGCCAGCGTTTCCGATTTTCCCGTCTCCGTGGCAAAGAGGATTGTGGCTCTGACTCGGGACGCCATGGTCTTGCGCATCAGCATGGAGGCAAAGAGCACGGCTCTGTGGGGACAGAGAGATAGACACTGTGTGCTGAGTCAGCCTTCCAGAGGGGGATGGGGGCCCAGCAGAATGGGAGGGGGCAGCTTTTAAGTGGGGCAGGTTGAGAAAAAAGAATCCATATTTCTCACCAGCTATCAACCCCGCCTCACTGCCCTTCTCCTCTCACCACCTGCTCAATGCACTATTCAGCCCCTTGGGAAAACGGAGGAGAGAAGGCTGGGTAAATGGTGGCGGGTGACCCTCGGAATTGGTGTCCGGACCTCTGGGAGCCAAACTCCACAAAGATCATCTTTTCACTTTGTTCCCTGCCCTTCGAGGCTAGAAGGGCCCGCTGACGGGAAGGAAGGGCTGCAGTTCAGACGTCAACACTGGCCACTCCCACTTACTTAACCAAGACCTTGAATCGAATCTGTCTTCTCCGGGGGCTCTGCTTCTCATCCTGCCAGACGTGGGTTTTCCAGGCCTCCACCTTCAGAAAAGAAGGCAGACGTGAGGACAAGGCGGGCCCTGGCGGGATGCTGGACAGACAGAGGACCCTTCGTGCCCGTCGTGAGTTGAGGAGGAGAGCAGGCCCTATCCTCACCCCCACCTCACTGAAATCCCCACAGGGGAGGGCTGTCTGTCTGTCTCGCTCAGAGCTGCAGCTCAGCATCCAGCAGACAGCCTGCACATATCAGGTGGTCAGTTGATTTTATTCTCATTAATGTCCCCCTGGAAGGAAGAGGCGTCACTTCTGTTTTGTTTTCAGTGTCTTGTTACTAGGAAGACTATACAATGTATAGTCCAAAGTGGGAAACCTTTGAGAGTAAAAGGAGGTGCTGTGACAACAGACACAAATTGTCCCAGGCAATAAGTCACCTGATTTATCACTTTTAGAGTAAAGAAGTTCTTCCCCAAATCGAGCCAAAGTCTCTTTTGACAAAAAATGAACTTGTTTCAATAGAAAACAGTTACTGAGGGCATCTTGGCTTGGGCGCTGGGCTGAGCTGTTACATACACCGGCTCATGTGACCCATGCAACCTCCTATCGTGGAGTTAGTGCCCATGCCTTTTAGAGATGAGAAAACCGGGGCTTAGATGAGGGAAATGACCCCCCCAAAATCACACAGCTAGGAAGCGGCAGAGTCACCGCCAGGCGTGTCCGACCCGAGAGCTAAGCTCTTTGCTGTTAGGTTGTGTGGCCGTTCACAGGCCTCCCATGGAGGCGGGCACAATGTGGTCACCCTCAGGAGCTTAAACCCCATCAGAGCAATGGGACACTAAAGGTATAATACAAGGTATTTCCTTCAGTTCCACTGTCTGTAGAAATGGACAGAAGCTGCTCAGCATCCTTAAGTGAAGCCTGAAAAGCATTAAAAATATGCTTCTGTGTCCCTGATCCTCCCCGATATGTCCTGCATGAGTGAGCATACATGTACGCGCACACACACACGAACATTTGCACACATGTGCCCACACACACAGAGATGAACATTTGCATACATGTGCACACACGCATACACAGGAACATTTGCATACATGTGCACACATGTGTACATACACACATGCACATTCTTTCCACCCCTGAGCTTCTAAGATGGAGAGGAGAGGAAGGCCCCTCCCTTACCTGGTAGTAGTAGAAAGGGGACAGGACATAGTTTAACATCTCCTGGTGGAACACGGGGGTGATGCTCCCAGAAATCGGGGGGACCAGCCAAACCCAGTCGGCCGGGCAGCCCCCACGGGACCGGTACTCATTCTGCATGTGCTTCATGAAGGACTCTGCAGCTGAGTGGTGGTCCATGATGGTCACATTTTGCTTCTAAATCAGAAGAAGTCAAGAAGCGGAGTTGAGGCGAGGGGTGGGGAAACCAGGAGAGTAGCCCGTGGGCTGCAGGGCTTCCAGATGGACTATGGGAAGCCTGGGAATCTATAAAATGGAAGAGCAGGCCCTCCTGGCCCCTCCTCACTGCTGAAAATAACTATCCAAATGGAAGGCGCTTTCAGAGGCTCTGAAGGAGCCCAAGAAGTCACCACAGCCATGGTCAGCCCACAGGTCCCACGGTCGCCTCCCCCTGGCCCTCTGGGGGCAGTGTTCAGCTTCTCAAGCCACACCCATAAGTCTCCACAAACTCCCAACAAATGGCTCTCTCTGGATGCTGATAATCAAACCTCAGCGCCCCTTTGTGACTTGGTAGAAAGTTGCAAGAGTCGCTTCCCAAGGATGTGGCTCTCGGCCAAGAAGAAGCTAGACACCTCTGAAGAGGACTGAAGCACTCGGCACATGGAAGACAAACCACCACAATGTCCACATCCTACAGCTAGGAGCCAAGGGGTCTGAGCCTTCCTGGGATGATCCAACAAGAGCAGCCACACCCATCAATGTCTGGGGCAACTCATCCAGTCAATGGATATTTGTTTAATGCAGTGGTTCAAATCTTGGCCTCTTATTGGCCATATGACCTAGAGCTTTTCGTTCCTTAACCTCAGTAAGCCTCAGTTTCCTCATCTGTGAAATGGGGATAATAACAGTTTCTACATCATGAGGTTGTTGAAAGGATGGCAATAAGTTAATACAAGCAAAGCATAGAATGTGTTCAATACATGTTAGCTGCTATTATGACTTCTATCCGCCAGGCATTACGTAAGGCACAGGCACTACAGAGGCGAAAGACGTGGCCCCTTCTCTGCATTAGATTATATTCCAAGTAGGGGAGGCAGAAGAAAGTCTGCTGTTTCGTGTGGCCTGATAGAAGCTGGGATGGGGGAGCGCCGGTGCTGACGGAGGGCAGAGGAGAGGCCTCGGCTCAGACAGAGGTCTGCAGGAGACAGAGGCCTTCAGAGACAGTTCCTAAGGGGAGGTGAGTCTTGAGAGATGGGTATAAGTCAGACAGGGGACAGGCATTCCCGGAGGAGGACACAGCATGAGATGAGGCTGGAGGCACAAGAGGAGCCAGCTGAGGGAGGGCCCAGGAGGCCCAGCCACACCTTTTAAAATTTTATCCATACACATACAGCAACTCCTGGTGCCAGATCAGTTTTAAGCTCAGGAACTGATGATAATAGCTGTGCTAATGGCGGTAACAATAAAAAATAATAATATAACAACAAAACTAAAGCTGAATATTCACTATGGGCCAGGCAGTGCATGCATTTGCATTTAATGCTAAGAGTAACCTAGTGAGGGAGGTACTATTACTATTCTCGTCTTACAGATGAAAACATAAGGCTAAGTCTTTGAAGTTTATCCTGAAGGAGGGTGACCAGGAAGTCCCGGAGACTCTCAAGCAGTGGAGGGACGTAGTCAGCCATGTCAGGAGAGAGCTGAGGTTCAGCAGATTTTCTGGGACATATCTGTATCCTGCAGTGTCAAGGCTGGTGCTTGGACTTCCCAGGAGTCAGGAAGTGTGGTCCAAGGCCGGCAGGAGGGGCCTTCCCAAGCCGAGCCAGCCCCAGGGAGCTCTTCCTGCTCAGTCCCAGAACCCCACCCCCATCAGGCACAAGCTTGACCTGCCCGTGGGTGACCAGCCCTGGGGAACCGTGTGCGATCATGTGTATTTACTGGTGACTGTTTAAGCTCAGCTCCCCATGACACTCCACAAGGACAGGGGTGTGTCTATTTTGTTGACCACTCCTATCCTAGGTCCAGCTGAGAGCCTGGCACATGGGAAATGCTCAGGATACTCTGCTGAATGAATGAATGACTCTGCCCAGTGGTCTGGCCCCCAGGGCATCTGCCAGCTTTGTGGAGATGGTCCCAGCTTCTAAAGTAATATATTCATACTTCCCACGCCTCCTTCCCAAAAGGAAGGGGAGTGTTTATCTGAGGAAGAGCAGGAGATGGATCAGAGGGCTCAGTCCCGCCCAGGAACCAACCTGCTGTGTGTGGGCCCAAGGGGTGGAGGCTGTCACTCAGTATAGGGCAGCAAGAGAACCACTGCCCATGCGGAACGGGCTCTCGTTCATTCATTCAATATACATATATATTTAGCATCTACCATGTGCCAGATACTCTTCTAGATTCTGAGGGTTGAGCAGTGAACAAGAGAGACAAGGCCCCTGCCCCATGGAGCTTACAAAACAATAAAAAAGAAAGAAGTAGATGTACTCCATAGTGTCAGGAGCTAATAAGTATTATGAAGAAAAATAAAGACAGAGTTAAAGGAATAAGAGAGAGAGACAGGATGGAGGTGGGGTGAGGGTGCCATTTTACACAGTGTGGGCAGCTGAGGAGCTGACAATGGCGACTCGATGAAGGTAAGGAGCTGGACATGGGCTGACTTGTGGGAAGAGTATTCTAGGCAGAGGGAAAAGCAAGTGCAAAGGCCCTGAGGTGGGAACCATCGCGGTGAGTTTGAAGATCAGCAAGAATCCCAGTGTGATTGGAAGAGTGGTGGAGGATAAGAGAAGGAGTGCCATTACAGGAGTGGCTGGGGGCTGAGGGAGGGTAATGAGATCTTTCAATGGTTTTGCTGTAGAGGGAAGCAGAAAAACAAGGTCGTAGCTGGAGGAGTTATCCAGTTAGCTAGTCATTTATTTCTTTAAGCTGGGGGCCATTACAGCCTAATTGTACACTGATAGGGATGATCCAGCAGAGAGGGAGACATTAATGATACAGCAGAGAGAGGGGGAAATTTTCAGGAGTAAACTCCTTGAGAAATTGAGAGAGGACAAGATTCAGTGGACAATTCAGGGATTTATCAGTCTTGATAGGTAAGGAGTTGCCTGTTGCTGGAAGCATTCAAGTTTATACAAGAAGGCCTAGAGTGAATGAGAGAGCTCATTTATCTCTGTATCCCCAGCACCTAGCCCAGTGCCTGGCACAAACCGGGGGTTCAATACTTGTTTGATGCATGAATAAATGGAACAACGCCGTAAGGGGAAAATCAAGCACAAGATGAGTGGCTAGACCAGCTGATCTTCTGACCGAGAAGTCTTCAGACCCACAAAACACCAGACACACCTGGAAACTGTGGAGCACAGCCACATTGATCTCGATGACAGCCCGGTCCTTCCAGAGGGAGGCCAGCTTGTGTGTTTCCAGGCCCATCCTTCTCCCCACTTCCTGTGGAGGCAGAGAAATGGGAGTGAGTCAGTCCTCTGGACACCCACCCCCCAGGTCTGCACCTCCAGCCGGCCCAGCGGGACAGTCCTTGTTACCTCCAAGATGTTGTAGCGCTGGGCATCACAGTAGTCTCGGACCCCAATCTCCGTGCCCATGTACCAGCCGTTGAAGGGGCACCCTGGGAACTCCAGGCCGCCCACCTCAAGCAGCATGTTGGCCACTGCTGGCAGTGCGTACCACTTCAGCCCCAGCTCCTGGAACCACTCGTACCTGGCGGGGAGGCACAGCCGGCTGCCATGGGGCCCTTCACTTTTGCCCAGCCTCACTCCCCCCAAAAAAGCTTCAGAAAAAGAGTCAATCAAGAAAACTCCTTTCTAAGTGTCCACCCTACCTCGAGAGGTGAACTGGGCGCAGTGGGTGTCAGTTATTAATTATGCATTCATTCACCCATTCATTCACGCAAACACAGATTAAGCATCAAGCATGTGACAGGTCCTGGGCTAAATGTTGAGAATCCAATATGACATAGCAGTTAAGGACATTAGAGTCAGAAAGCCTGGGTTCAAGTTCTGCCTCATCGCTTACTAGCTGTGTGACCTGGGGATGTTATTGAGCCTCTCTGAGCCACCAGGAAAACACATAATAGCATCCAACTTGTGGGATTATTCTGAAGATAATAGTATCATTCATTTGTATATTCATTTATTTTATAACTATTTATAATTGATCACCATGTGCAATGTGCCAGGCACCCTGCTAGGTGTTGGCTAAGTATGCTGATGGCAAGGAAGGCAAGATCCCTATTCTCAAGTAGCTTGCAGTCCAGAGTCTAGACTATGAACAGGTCGACAAATGAACAGGAAAATCAAAACAAGGTGATGTGTTCAATGGAGGGTGAGGGTGCCTGCTCTAGATTGGGTGGTCAGGACAGACTTCTCAGAAGGGTGCCATCCCAGGAAACCGCTCACTGACAAGAAGAAACGGAGCCTGCAAAATTCAGAGGAAAGGGCATGCCAGACAGAGGGGACAGCAAGTGCCAAGGCCCTAAGGTGGGTCTGAGTTCAGTGTATTCAAGGGGTAAAAAGAAGAGCCGAGCCCGATGCCTGCAACGTAGTGAGTCTCGATATACGGAGGTGTTTTTGTAATTATGAGAGCTGCCTGGAGCAGGGGCTGAACCGGACGAGCTCTTGAAGTCCCTATAGCCCTGGACGCACCAGTCGGCAGAGGGGCAGCTAAGAAAATTGGCAGGAAGGCAAAAGAGGCCGAGGCTGCTCAGTGGCAGAATCTCAGAGCCTTTGAAGGGTTCCTCTCCTGAAGTCACTGCTTCCCAAACTCCTAGGGCCCCATCTGTCTCAACCTCTGCTCCTCCCTCACCATCAACATAGCCTCATAAGTCTCAGGCCCGAGAGGCACATGCAGAGTTGCATACAAGCTGACAAGGAGGCCTTGAAAGCCAGCTCTTCTGGGCATCTCCTGCTGCTGGCTGGGCTTTGGGGGAGATGCAGAGAAGGGCCTGAGGACTGAGGTGTCACTTAGGAAAGGAGGGGGCCATGCCTGGTAATTCACACCCCAGCCCCCTCAGCCTGCTTACTTGGGATGTTCCATGGGCACCTCGAGCACAAGGTCAGGAGGGATTTCAAAGAGCTCAGGGTCGCGGCCATCAGCCTGCAGGACCAGAGGCATCACATCGAAGCGGCCGTACTTGGGCTTCCAGCCCAGGTCGATGCACAGCTGGGGGCAAGACAGGCCCAGTGAGTCTGCAGAAGCAGGTACCTTGACCCCTCTGGACTCTGCTCACATCCACCAAGGCTGGATCTGGTACCTGGGTTAACTCCACAGAGGCAGGGTCCCCTCTGATGGTGCCATCAGGCATCTGGTACCCGGCATACCGGATGAGCTGAGCATTCCAGATCCGGAAGTCATGCTTTCCATCGCTCCGCTGGGGGAACACGGTGATGGCCGACCTTCCCCAAGACGAGGACAGTGCTGTTTATCACCTGGCTCTGGCAGGGGCTCCCAGCCATCCCCCACTGGTCCCCCTCCCCTCTTCCTGCACCCGAGCTAACTCAACCAAACTCCTACAGCTCCCTGACCTGCCAAGCTCTCGCAGGCCTCTGACAGCCCGTGACCCACCGCACTTCCTGACATAGCCTCTCCCTCTTTCTTCTCCCTCCAGCTCCCAGCCTTCCTTCAACACCAGCAGAGGGACTCCACCCTGCAGGGGCCCTCCCCACCCCTGGGGCAGGGCTAGCTGCCCCAGCCACTTCCCTTGAGGCACCATATTGCTCTCCTTGCAGTCGAGTTAGTTGGATGCTTGGCTAGTGAAAGCCGGAGGTTCATAGTGGGCTGGAGCAGCATCTTAGGGTCTTAGTCTGCATTCCCCACCCCCACGCCTAGCCCCGTGTTGGGGATTAAGTGGGCACTGAGTGTCTGCTGAACAAAAAAGTGAATGAGTGCCCATATGCGCTGTTCAGCCCTATCAGCCTTGACCTCTTTAGTTGGGGGTGGGGGAAGGTACGGTGGGGGGTAGGTACTGATGAGCAGTGACACTCCTCCCTCTAAGAAAAACACCACACTGGAGCCACCTGCTGCAAAACCAGCCTCTCGTCCCTTCTAAAAAGTGGGGAGCCCTAACCCTGAACAGTGAAGAAGCTGCTTCTTCAAGACCCCCCATCACCTCCAAATGGTTCCAAGGCGGAAGCAAAGGAAGAAAATGGGCTACAGAGTGGGGCTGAGCTCCTGGAGGCCAGGCTCACTCCGAGGGCTCTCTGAAGAAGCTGAATTCGTTCTCTTTTCTCTTTCTCTCTGGTTTCTCCTCGAGCCAGAGATGCCTCCCCTAAACCCACCTGCATCTTTTGGCTAAGGCTCGCGGGCAGGGTGGACCCCAGCCGCAGCCTCGGGAAAGGCACACCCACCTGATGTTGCCATTGTTGGTGGAGTAACGCAGGTGTCTGCAGATGTGTTCGAACATTTCCTGGGCAGTAGAACAGCTCCGGGCGTCAAAGACCTGCACACAGCCCACCCAGACCATGCCCATCAAGGACTGTGAGGACAGAGGCCTCAGGGGTGATCAGAAGCTAAGTCACAGGGGACCGAAGGAGTGGCCCCAACCTCCACTACCCAACACCAGGCAGAGAAGGGCATCTTCCCTCTACATCGACACCTCCCACCTCACAGTTGCCCCATCCATCCTTTCTCCTGCTCTCCTAGGGGAGCCCACTTGGAAGACCCTAGCAAAATCCAAATCCCAAGAAAACTTGATTTTCAAGTGACATGAGTCCAGATTCCCACAGTCCCAGCCTAGCTCCTTTACAACATGAGCACACTTCATACAGGGCCTCCAGCACATTTCCTTACAGCCAGAATTGGTTGCACTGGCATTTCTCATCGATTTCTCTGTCCAGGTGTTTTTAATATTATCCAGCAAGAAATGATCCCCCAGTGGAAAGATAGCCTAGGAGACTAGGATGAACAAAATGTTTTCTAGGGTCCAAGAATTCAAATAGTCGAGGTAAACAACCTCTCTGGCAGGACCAGGGCCTCAAGAATAATAATAACAAGGCTGTTTGGTTGTACGATGATATTTAGTCTTCCGAACTTCAAACAAGAGAGAAAGGTCCGCTAGAAATCCTGGTGCTGAAATCGGATTCTAGGCATCTAGACGGGGACCCTCTGAGCTCCCATCTCATGTTCAGGAGTGTGAAGAGAAAACTCGGGGCTCTGGCTTCAGCCTGGGCACAGCTCTGCTTGGCTGTCCCCCCCACCCAGCTTCCTCGCCCACTCGGATCTAAGGAAGCCCACCTGTAGGTTGGACCACTGGATCCTCCCGATGCAGCGGGGGGCATTGCGCCAGGCCTGCTTGGTGGCAAAGATGAGCTCATCTCCCGTCAGCTGGTAGGTTCCTGTTGTTTCTATCTCCTTTGTTACGGCTTCCAGCCTGGCCAGATGTTCCTCTATTTTTGCTCTGAGGGACAGGAAGACATCAGGAAGATCAACAATGGCATGGCCTTAAATGGAGATTAATTCAATCCACAGAAGCAGGAACTGAACTAGGACACCAGGAGGGCAAGACGTCTCTCACAGAGACTGTCCCCTCCAGGGCCAGCTTCATGGGTGTGTGACCAGGGCCCCAAGCTTAGAAGGGCCCCGTGCTTGGTTAAATGCTGTGCTGTCACCGTCTTGAAATTCTTAATCATTTTTGAACAGGGAGCCCACATTTTCATTTTTACACTGGGTCCTGCAAATTACGTAGTTGGTCCTGATCTCATTGGCACCCCTCTTGTTTCCAGGCGCTTTTTCTCTAATCACATTCATCTCAGCTTGGTGACCAGAAGCAAGCAGTGTGATCCTTCTCAGACACTTGCAAGACCCAGAGGAGCCCTCATCAAGCCACAGTCACATCTTGCCTGTCAGCCGGGGAAGCACCCATCCACCTTCTCTTGGTTAAGAGATGAGCCAACCCCTCCCGTGGCAGCTCCTGGGTACTGAGTACTCAATATGAGCCAGGTACTGGGCAAAGCTACTCACAGTCAGGGGCCCACTGAGTCTGTGAGAGAGGCACTTTTGTGTCCATTTTATAGACCGGTGCATCAAGGCTCTAGGAGTTGAAGTACTGGCCCGGCAACATAAGTGTGATAGACAGCAAAGTCAGGACTCAGACTCAGCTTGCCCTGATGCCAAGGCCAGGCTCTTAACCTTCCACCTTCCACCCCAGGAGGGATGGCAAGCCCAGAGATGCTGAGGGCCTACCCACACTTCCCTGGTCAGTACCGGGCCAGCACCTGGCCTGCAGGGCCCCAGGGCCTGCTCAAGGAGGAGCCCTAGGCAGCGTGGTCTGTACAGCGGGTTATTTCTCAACCTCTGCACCGCAGCCGCAATTCCATATAGGATTTCTCAACTGGCTTCCCCTCTCCCCTCCCAGACTTCAGAAATATCCCACAGGGAGGGATTCAATCAGAAAGACTTTGAAACACACACACACACACACACAGAGCGACCTTGAGATTTCCAATCACCACCAAAGACTTCTGAAATGGCAACAAACAAAACTATTTAAGGAACGAACTCCTGATTAAGAAGAGTGGACAACTCAGAACAAAATGCCCTTTCTGTGGATGAAGAGTGTCTTGACAGCTCTTTGTTGATTAAAGAAAAAAGCTCAAAGACAAAACACTTGACACTATCTATCTTCAAGGACACTCCTGGCATAAGGACCCACTGGGTGAGGCTGATGCTGCTGCACCACTGGAAGCCCTCTCTCCCCAAACAAAGCTTCTAGAATTACTCCCCACTCCGCATCCAAGCCTGAAAACAGTGGTGATCACCAGAACACTGATGCCTCCGCCACTCAGTAGTGTGAACACGTGACCACGTAAGAAAGAACTTCCCTCTGTGAGAAGCAAATGGGTTTGAACAGCCACCAAGAGCAGCCCTGGAGCCTCCTGGGCTAACACCCACCCAACCGCCTTCCAAACACCAGCAGGACCTCCCAGGTCCTGACCAGCCTGGGGTCAGGAACCTTCAGGGTCAAAGAGCTGGATGCTAGAACATGGCGGTTGAAGCAGGAGTTCCGGTGCCAGACTATTTGGGTTCAAGACCCAGCTCTGGGACTTCAGAAGGTGTGACTCTGAGCAAGTTACATCTCCTCCATGGGCTTCAGTTTCCTTGCCTGTAAGATGGGGAGGACAATAATGGTACCAATCTCACAGACTTGCAGTGACTATTATGTATAAGGCACTTAGGACCCAGAACATACCTAGCATTCAGTGTTAGCATCAATACTGCGGCCCAATGAAGTCCATCAACAAATTCCTGGACCCCGAAAGGCTCATCAGTCAACACTGAGCTGAACACCCAAGGATCTTGAAGCTCCCAGTCACAAAGCACCTCTGCAGAGCTTCTAGTTACACAGCACACACGGCAGGCAACCCCCAGGGCTGTCAATCCGGCTGGACATTAGAATCGCCCAGGGAGCTTCTCAAGAACAGGGATGTCTGCCCCGCCCCAATTCCCGAGACCCTGACGCCCTTGGCCCAGGGGACGCTGGCATCAGTATTCTGCAAGGTCTTCAGGTGACTCTCCTATGCCACCAGGGCTGACGATCAACGGCCCTCAAAGATAAGAGCCTCTTTCTAAGTCAAGACCCAAGGTCTCTCCCAGCTCAGACACCGTAGGCTCAGAGCAGAGGGGATGTGGTATCACCAGGACCCACTCCTCCTGCCAAGGGGGTCCCAGATGCACTTCTGTGGCTCACTTCATGCAACGAAGTGCTGTGGGGGGCTGCACCATAAAGCCCACACTGCCCTCCCCGCCCACAAAACAGCAACGCCATTCCCTCGGCCATCCTGACATATGATCCCCTTGTGTATTTTTATTTTAAAGTTGGGCTAAATTAATAGCCGTATATTTTATGAAATCCATGAATATAGAAGCCCACAGAGTTCAGAGCAAAGAGCACAGCCTGCCCTCTTCAAGTCAAGCGGCCTGGATTCTAGCTGGGGCTGGATGACCTCAGGTCTGTCACTGGGCTTTGCTGTTCACACCTGTAGGAGGAGGGCTTGGCTAGGTGGTCTTGAAGGTCCCTTCTATCTCACACATTTCATAACAAGAGTGCACATCAATTCATGGTCGAGGTGACTCTGCGCCAGGACACAATGTGATCCTCACAGCAATCTTACAACCCAGGTTCTATCATCCCCCCTTTTACAGATGAGAAAGTTGAGGCACAGAGAGGGTAAACAGGCTTCCTAAGGACACAGGACTGGTTACTGGTGGAGCCAGGATTCAAACTCCCTTATACTCCCAACCCACACTTTAACCACCATCACTACACCTCTTTGTCTCATGATTGTGAGAACCTGTTCCAGGCTCTTTTCCCTTGGAAAACTATGCTGCAGCCCTGGATGCACT
Organism: Equus przewalskii; assembly: GCF_037783145.1. NCBI lineage: Eukaryota > Metazoa > Chordata > Mammalia > Perissodactyla > Equidae > Equus > Equus przewalskii. The sequence continues at coordinate 41,782,538 of NC_091840.1, forward strand.
GTGAGTCCAGGAAGGAAAGGGGTCTAGGGGCAGAGGGAAGCGGCTGGAGACAGGAGAGCTCAGGGAAGGGGGAGGCAGTCAGCCTGCAGGAAGCGAGCCTTACTCTTTGAAGGAGTTGTAATACTGGTTGACAAATTGGATAGCGTGAGGTAGAAGCTCATCTGGGGGGGTAGGCTTGTCCCTGGGCCCTCTGGTCATACTTTTGGGGTTCATGACGGCTGCCAGGCAAGACTTGGACTTGCAAGCGACCTCCTGGAAAGAGAGAGGCAGGCAGTGAGGCGGGCTGCTCGGCTACTTGGCACAGGTGTCGACAGCCATCCTCCTCCGGGGCCAGCTCTCCTGGCCACCTCCTTCTACTCCAGCTGCTCCGGCTCCCTGTTGCCCCTCTCCACCCCTGTGGCACCTCCTCCTTGGGGTCCACCAGGCTTTCTCCCCTCCCAGACCTCCTCTCTTCTGCTGGCTGAACCCCAGTGGATGCGAGCTGGGGTTGCTCCCCGACCCTGGGCTCAGTCTCTGGCCCTCCTCCCCAGCTGGCCCCAGACCAGGGCAAAGTCAACAACTCGATTCCTGGAAACATCTCAACTACTTTCTCATTGAAAGAGGCTGATGTGGCTCCCGGGAACACTTATTGGTGTTTGGCCAAAATGAATTGAAAGGGTGCAAACCCCAAAGTCAGAGGATGGTACAGAAAAAATACTGGAAGGAAGTACACCCAAATGTTGACTGTGGTAATTTCTGGAAGGTGTGGGAAATCTGCTTTCACGGGCTTGAAATTTTCAATTGTTTCCCATTTTACAATCATAGAATGCACTCTAAAGTTAGAATAAGAAATTCATGGGGCCGGCCCCGTGGCACAGTGGTTAAGTGCACACGTTCCACTTTGGTGGCCCCGGGTTCGCAAGTTCGGACCCTGGTGCGGACATGGCACCGCTTAGCAAGCCATGCTGTGGTAGCGTCCCACATATAAAGTAGAGGAAGATGGGTATAGATGTTAGCTCAGAGCCAGTCTTCCTCAGCAAACAGAGGAGGATTGGCAGCAGATGTCAGGTCAGGGCTAATCTTCCTCGGGAAAAAAAAAAAAAGGAAACTCAGAAGATAGGAAGGAGTCTTAAAGTGCACTTAATCCAACTACTCACTGGACATTTGGACCCCTTTCCAATCTCACTATCAATCGGCCCTCGAGTCCTTCTAGTGACAGGGAGCTCCCTATCTCCTGACGTAGTTCAGTCCAGGTGTGAGCAGTTCTGTTAGAAAATTCTCCCCGACACTATGCTGGAATCTGTCCCTCTGAGAAAGAATGAATTTGTTCCTGCAATGATTTATCTCACTTTCTGGATTAGCCATTATCCATTAGGGGGGTTAACAGGGCGTTGACATCATTTACTTCCTACCGTCATTTGTGAGGAACCTCCGTCTCTGTTCCCAGCACCCTTTGCCCAAGCAGATGACTGTGTGGTTTGCCCAGGAGGACATCCGTTCGATTGACCAAGGGCCCTGATGCTTTCACCAGCTTGGGACCGAGGTGGCTCTCCCTCAAGCCCCAGACTGCTCACCCCATTGGCCTCACGGTGAAGCATGTCCTCGAAAGTCATCCCGTTACCCCAGTTTTTGATCCTCACATGCCGTGGGCAGGCCGAGGGGGGCACATCCAGCTTGACCAGGGATTCTGGAGACTTCTAGAGAGGGAAAAACCACGGATTTCCAAATGCCTCCAACCCCAGGCCCCTGGGCCCTGCTTTGGCTTTGGGTGGGGTGTGGAGCTGTGGGCGGTCGGAGTGTCCATTCATGTCCCTCCTCCCTTCCTGGCAACCTGGCCACCTGGGCCAGTGCCTGCTAAGAGCTCCAGGTGCCTAGGCCACCGGCCAGGCTTCTCTCCTCACCCAACACCCTGCCAAATGCTCCCTCAGAGGAACTGCAACAGGGGGGACTAAGGTTAGATGCAAGGGAGACTGCTGTCACAGCCAACACTGCTGTGAACTGAAATCAGGACCAGGAAGAGTATACCACCGCCTTCCATGGAGATACTCCAGATGTGAAAACCTTCTTCTCTCCCACCTGCTTCTCTGCCCGTCTCTCTGGAACAGTGAGGTGCAAAGCACTCAGGGAAGACGGGACCAGTGGGCTAGAGGCTGGGGGCCAGGACCGAAGGCTCAGTGGCTGAGTTGGGGATTATTTTGGAGCGTCCTACCTCTGGCTCCATGAATGGTCTCCTCTCACCCATGCCTGCCAGCCCACATAGACAAGTCACCCAGGGGCCAGTGCACCTTGGGGCCACCACTCCTAATCATCATGGGTCATCCCGCTCTCTCAAAGCCCTTCCTCACTGCTCTTGAGCCCGCCAGGTCTCTACTCACTGCCCAGACCCCAGCTTCCACCAGGATGCTCAGCCTGCATCTGCCTGGGAGAGGGAGGAAGGGGCTTCCCATACCCGTGTGACTCACTGACCTTTGCCATTCCGGTGACAGGCTGCAGGGACTCATTCCTGTGCTTGCCGAGGCTGTGACCCTTGGGGTCATCCTGTGTCACTGAACTGTGAAAGGAAACAGTTATCATGAGATGGAGTATCTGACGGTAGCGAGGGATCTTGGAGCCCCATCTGCCAATCCCCCATTGGATGGATGTGGGAACTCAGGTCCAGAGGGTGGGAGTGAATTTCATGGCTTCCAGTCAAGGAGGATGTGCGTTTGGGGGTCAGGGGGGAGGAGGCCAGTCGGTCAGATCCAATCTCTGCACCATCACCGCCCTTCCTGCTTCTCTTCTTCTCTTGCTTCCCCCGTCCAAAGCCAAAAGACACAAGGGGAGCTGAGCCAAGCCAGCAGCCCAAAGGGTAAGCCACAGAAGCCCTGGGAAGATGCCCCCTCAAAAGCCAGGTACAAATGTGGCACAGGGCTGCGTGGGCTCCTTCAACCCTGCCCTCCCAGGCCAGCAGCACTGCCCGCTACCCACTCATTTGGGGGGAATTAAGCTTTTTTATTTAAAGCGCTTGATTTATCTTGGTTTCTTTACTTGTTCTAAGTTTTTACTATGGAAAATGTTAAGCACATACAGGTAGGGAGAACAGTGAAATAAACCCCCACGGGCCCTTCATCCAGATTCAACCCAGTTAAACAATTGTCAACCCATGGCCAATCTTGTTTCAATTCTACTCTCCCAGCCCCGCCATCATTTCAAAAAAAGACTGAGACGTCATGTCATCCATAAATATCTCAGGAACTATTTCTGGAAGACAAAAACTCTTTAATAAGACATATTCATTATATTTACCTTCAAACAACAGATTTAAAGAATTTAGCCTGTCCTTTGAAGAGGGAAAAGCCCTAACAGTCTGAAGCCACTCAGAACCCTTTGGTTCTGGTTTGGGATTTCAGGTTCGCTCTCCTGACAAGTGCTACAGAGAAGAGAAGCTGTGGGACTCCTCCCAGCCACATCCCCGTGAGCACCCCTCCAACAGTGACACCCCACAACACGTCTCCTCTGCGGGCTAATCACACTATGGGCCATTTTAGTATGGAAGCTGTTGCACCCCGTGTTCTTTGCAGTATTTCTGGGGTGTGCCTGCACACATGCGCACACCAATGGGAAAGGGAGTCAGAGAATATTACAAGGGTCTCTCATTTTCTGCTGTATGCCTATCTGTGGTGTTGGAATATGACAAATGAACATATATTGCTTTTATTATTGGAAAAAGTAATGACTCTACAATTAACTATATACATCATATCGTAGCATTAAATGACTTATAACTATAAAGACATAGTGTCCCTTTAAGAGAACATAAGCACGTATTGGAAAGCAACTTCTCTCTGAATCAAGTGATTCAGCAGCCCTGTGAAGTGCCCTCACTTACAAATGTCATCTTTTTAAATACGAAATTTTCCAAATTTATGTAGCTAGTGTAAAAATTGTTCTTGCTGTACCATTCTTGCTGCACTCTCAATCATTTTAAAAATCTGTTGGTAGGTTCTTCCAAGTTGGAGAAAATGTGACCACCTTTCATTACCCCTCTGACTGGTGTGCCCCACCAGAAAAAAAGCCAATATAGGGTAATCTGAACATTCAGAACAGATAAGCCACGGCTGAACGGTCATCATGGGGCTGCTGAAAAATGATGGTGTTTTGAGGCTGGGGTCCTCAGTATCGTCACCCCTCACCCCAAACCCACTGTGTTTGTTTTTCCTTCCTCTCACTTCTGGCCAGAGAACTGGAGAATTTGAGAAGCTCATGGTCCACAGTGACATTTAGATTGAGAAACAGTGTCTTTGTACACTTAACATAACTATTGCCCCTAAATATTAAAAAGCTACCTGAAAATCCACTATATAGATGGACCATAGTGAGCCTGAGCCCATTACCTATGGCTGGATATTTAGATTGTGTCCAGTTTCTCCACCATTATAAATAACGCCTCAAACAGTGTACATGGTCTGCGGCTGGCTGTGTGTGTGTGTGTGCGTGCGTGTATGTGTGTGTGCATGTGTATGAAAGCACAGAAAATCCCTTGAGGGAAATGCCAGTGAATGTTAACAGTGACTAGCCTTACGTGATAAGATCATGGGCAATTTGAATTTTTCTTTACATTTGCCCGCATTTTCCAACTTTTCACAGTAACCGTGAATTCCTTTCATAATTGGGAACATTTTTTTAATTTGAAAAATGAATAAACAAAGCTATGCCCAGTCCCCTTTCTCCCCCACCTAGCGGATTTCTTTGGGTTAGCTGCTGGGAGATAAGGTGACCAGAAGCCAGGTGAGTGTATTAAGGATCTGGATACTTAGTGACAAATTATTGCTTCATCTATCCAGATGCTCATGCGGTTTGGCTAAACCTATGGCCGTGCGTGGTCCCGCTTGGTCCTTCCTGGAAATGGAGGACCCTTAAGGACATGCCATCAAAAAGGGTGCTGGAGTGTGGTGCTTGCTTAGCCCCACAACTATCCACAAGCCCCTGAGCGACACAAGACGCTGAGGTCAGAGCTGCGGTCTGTGGCTGGCTTGGGGGCCGACCTGGGGGCCTGATGCCCCTATGGGTCCTGCTCCTGTGCAATACCTCTCCATACACCAAGGGTGGGGGGCGAGGAGGCACTCTGGGAAATGGGTCTTATTTGTCAAACAAGAACCTCTTTGCTCTCTTAAGCATATCTGTCCTAAAGGGTGTAGCAGCCCCGGTGCTGAAAAATCTAGAAAGCTCCCAAGTGCTCAAACATCCACAAGTCCTACACCAGCGTGCATAGACGCCTCTCGTGGGTGCATGTGGGGCTTCTCTGGGTCTTGGTGGCTACTGAAGTGCAACCTCCTATGCGTTCTGAACGAGGACAATACTTAAGTCTTCATCGGAATCCTACAGAGCGAATATTCCAACCCTCAGGTTGTCAGGGAAAGCCTAGGCTCAGAAACAGCGCCGCGCGCGGTTCGAGCGCGGTCCCAGCGCGGAGCCGCGCGCCTCCCTCCCAGCCCGGACCCGGCGGGAGTACCTGGCTCGGCGGCGACCGCAGGTGCTCTGTGGCCGGAGGATTCTACGGAGGAGCCGGCAGAGTCGGGGCCAGGCGGCCTCACACGCCGCGCCCAGGCCCTCGCGCATGGCCCCGGCGCAGGCGCTGCTCCAAGGGCGCCTCGCTCCGCGCGCCGCGCCGGCCGCTTTATCGCCGCCGGACCCCGCAGCCCCCACCCCGGGGCGGAGCGAGCCAGAGAGGCGGACTGGATTCGGCTTCATCCCACACCCGGCCCGGGGCCAGAGTGTCGGCCCCCCGGGCGGCCACCTGGCCCGGCCGGGCGCGCCTGGCCCCGCGCCTACTCTTTCCTCGATGTCGTCCCGGGCCCCCCACACCCAGCGGCCCACAGCGCGAGTTCAGGGAAGTCTGCCTTTTGGTTGCCGCGTGACTTTCTCTGGCCTAAGACCCCGGCACAGGTACACCCGGCCTGGGGTTTGTTTTTCCCCATGAAATAACAATAACGATCATAATAATAACTCCCATTGTACAGTGCTTTATAGTGTACAAACAAACTTTCCTGTCTATTTCATCCACCCTTTACTAAATCCGGTCAAGAAGGCAAGTCTATATTGTTATCCCCACTTTATGGAGCAGAAAACTGGGGAACCCAGAGAGGTTAAAGATCTTGCCCAAGGCCCCACAGTAGCCCCAGGGCCACAGCCCAAACTCTCTCACCTCGCAGGCTGCCCCAGGGAATGCTATTTCTGTTTTGCATGTTCAGTGTGATTCCAGAAAGAAAGCCAAAGAAAGCTCAGGGCTGCAGGTGACTTTTAGTGGGAGATGTGGGGGGGCGGTTGGACCAGAAGCCCCCTCAGGTCCCTTCCAGCCTCCTGGTCCTTGCTACCTGGAAGGCACGGGACCTGCTGACTGTGCTCCATCTATTTGTTGCTCTGGACACTGGGAACAGGACAACTCCTAGGGTCCAGACAGGCAGGGCAGCAGCCCTGGGCCTCAGAGCACAGGGAGCCCTCCTGGACATACTCCAGCACGTTTCATCCCAAACCCAAATTCCAGTGGAATGAAGGAGGGTACATATTTGTTCTGAGCCAACTGCAACCCCGCTCAGCTTTGTTCCGAATTCCATGTATCTTCACCCAGATGTTCCCAACATTTGCCTTTATCTCTAAAACACACACACACACACACAGACACCATGTTCACTTCCTAATCATTTGTTTTCATGACATATAGAATCATGAGTCACCTATAATCGGTTTTTGGTCTTATTACACCTGATTGGATTTGAAAATTACTTTTTAAAATCAAAATATATTAATTGGCCCCTGTTGCTTTCAGGATAAAATCCCCTTTGTACTGCTGCTTCCTCTTCCACTAGCATCCTCCCCACACACAGCCCCCCCCAGCTGGAGGGTGCAGTCCAGCTGGGCCTACCTCCTCCTGAAAGCTTTCTCCCACCTCGCTCCTCCCCACACTACAGCCAGGCCAGGCACCCCACAGGAGCCCCAGAAGAGATCCTAGTGCAGCCGCAGTCTCCTGTCACCTCCTGTCTACCTCTGTCTCCCCCCTCACTCCGATGTCTGGAGCTCTTTAGCGTCACATTGTCCATGGACTCCGGCCCAAACCAGATGGGAAGGCATCATTTCCCGCATCCCCTCCCAGACACAGAGTAGGCCTGCAGGGAGAGCCCATCCAGGGCTGGTAGGTGTGAGTCTGGCTTTGGTTCAAACCTCAGCTCCACCTCTTTCCGGATATTGACCTTGACTGAGTAAATCACTCAACCTTGTGAAATAGGGATGACAATAGTTTCTGCCTCATAACTGACACGGTAATAAGGACTTTATAAACATTCTCTCTTATTTTTAGCTGCTGTGTATGCAATTAATAAATGGCTCCATTTATTGTTTACCTAATTGATAAACGGAAGGACTTCATTGACAGTGACACCCAGCACAGTGCCAGGTGAGGAGCCCTCAGCCAATAACCGTTCATGGGCTGGAACCTGCCCAGGACCAAAAGTGTGGCAGCCCAGTGTAGCGGTTGTGAGCTAGACCGCCGGGTTTCACTCCGGCTCTGTCATTTGCTAACTGTGAGGTCTTAAAAATTACTTCAACTCTCTAGCCTACGGTGTCCTCATCGCTACAGCAGGAGGATAACAAAAGTCCCTTCCTCACGGACTGTTGGGAGGGTTAAATGGATTAATGCATGGTATTCTCTCTCCATGCCTCTAAAATCTGATTGAGCACTTCCGCCAGTCCGCTCGAGCTTAAAAAGATGGGTCAAGTCAGCTGGTTTGCCTCAGGCCAACCTACAGCTCAGGGCCCTGCCTGGGGTCTGAGCTCAGGTCTCCTGAATGGTTGGAAAACACAAGTCAGGAATAGCCATTGGTGCTATTAGAGGGTGTGGGATTCAGGGAGAAAGGCTGCAGGCCACACTGTAGGGGCTGGGGGAAGGTGGGGTTCAGGATGATCCCCAAAAGGTAGGGGAGGGATTGGGTCTGGAAGAGTCAAGAGAGGAATGTGCTGTGTACAGGCACTGGGAAACCGAGGAAGGCTGGGCCGGGCAGGTGGATGGGCCCTCTGTCTGCGAAGGGTGATCATGCAGAAACAACCCTGCAATCAAGCCTCAGTGTGGTGACAGGCGATGGGGAGATACTGCAGACTCTAGAGCAACAGCACGACTTGCTAGAAGTCAAGTTGGAATGAGAGAAGTCAGAGCCAGTGTGGGGCACTGCACCTGGGGAGGCCAGCCAGCAGGGGCTGCAGTGGTGAGGTGAAGACAGGGAAGGGATGTGTGACTTGGTGACCGAGAAGAGCCAAAGCAGATTCCTGGGGTTCAAGCCCTCTCAAGATCCTGGGAGGAGCGGTGAGGCCACCGGCAGCCTGCAGCTTTCAAATCAGAAGTACCAGGAGGAAGTCAGAGGCCGTCCAACCCTGTGTTCTCCTCTCTCGGTCTCTGGGCCACTACAGCCCAGACCATCAGGCTTTAAACATTCTCTCCTCCAGTTCAACGCTCACACCACACCTGATCTGTCTCACTGAGGCATCTACGATGGCTCCCTGATACCAAGCAGGGCAAGTCCACGTCCCCTACTCTGCGTTCAAGCCATGCGTGCTCTGGCCTCGCGTCTCCTATCCCCGCCCCCTACCCACGGCCCCTACCGCATGCCAGGCCCAAGCACAGTCATGCTGGCTTCTGTCTCTGAGCCTTTGCCCCTCACCCCCTTCCCGAAGTGTCTGCACCACCTCTCTTCACCTCTCCACATTCTACCCCCTCCTCCAAGGCCACACCGAGCCCACTCCCTTCTGTGACGCCCTTAGAGGGGACTGTTTAAGGTGCCCAACCCCATCCTAGCTGCCAACAGCAATAGCAATGATGACACCTGCCACAGTGCCATTTATTGAGCAGCTAGTCTCTGCCAGGCATGGTGCTAAGCTGTTTACATGTGAAAATTCATTTCAGTCTTGCCACCACCCCAGGAGATAGGCATTACTACTCCCTTCTGACAGACAGGGAAACTGAGGCTCAGAGGCTGGGGGACTTGCCAAAGGCCACAGGGCTATTAAACGGCAAAGCCAGCTGCTTATCCCCAAGCCCATTCTCGTTTTCTGCTGCTTTCCTGCCACCTCTGTCTGTCATGCTGCCCACCTCCAGGGAGCACCCTGCCCACTGCGGTCCCCAGGACAGGCTCCACTGGGGCTGTGGGGCGGCCTTGTGTGGACCGGGCCTCTACTTCCATTCGTGGTTTCATGTTCTTGCAGATGGAGTTGTCTTTCCACTTGGGCAAGCCTCAACCTCCAGTCCGAGGCTGTGAACCCTTCTAGCATGTTCTGGACCCTTCTAGCATGTTCTGGAAGCCTGTCCGCGGACTGGTTGGTCGGCTGACTAGTTCTCCCAGTTCTGCCTCCCGCTTGCTCCTCCTACAAACGAGGGGTTCAAATTCCACCTCTGTAATTACCAGTCATGTGACGGAGGAAGTCACCCTCCTCTTAGAGCTTCTATTTCCTCATCTGCAGGATGAGACAACAGCTCACACTTCACAGAGCCGCCGTGGAGATACGTTGAGAGGCAATGCGCATGAAGCGCCCTGTATAGCCCCAGCACAGAGTGCGCGCTACATCAACTGTAATAAACCGGAACGCAGATTGGGCGCCTGCTCTGTGCGGGCACACTGCAAAGTGCATTACAGGCACACTCTCATTTCATCCACAACATGCCACGAGGAGGTTCCCATTGGTGTCCCCATCCTGAAGATGAGAACACCTGGGGCTCAGAGAGGTTAACTTGCCCTAGGTCACACAGCCGGTGAGAGACAGCACCGGGCTTAGATAAAGTCTATCTAACATCCTGGTACTCTTCGGTAGGTTGGTATTCAAAATGTCTAATAACTAGCAAGGCATTTGCACTGGTGAATCAGAACAGACATCAGCCGGGATGCCTCCTGGTTCTAACCACTGGCCTCCACTGCCTCCCATTCCCAAGTTAGGTATTCCATATTCGCCTCCCATATTCTTCCCCCAGAGATTCCAAGCTCATTGAGGGCCAGGACTGGGCCATGTCCCTTCCTTCCTCACATCGTGTCAGGTGCAGCGAGGTGCCCAATAAATAATGGCTGCATCAGATTCCAAGAGGGACGTCCAAGAAGCAAACGGCAAGATCAGACTTCCAGTGACAAGCCAGGGGCAAAGAGAGGACTTCTGAGTTGTCGGCAGAGAGTGGAGGATGGCAGCCGAGAGGACACAAGAGCAGGTGGCAGCGGGGAGCAGCTTACCTGGAGGGCGCCTGGATGCTCTTCCACACGTTGTTGTTGAGGTCCATTTCTTCAGTCAAGTCATACTGGTTGAATTTGGCCTTAAACAGAAACTTCCAGGGACAGGCCATCTCTGTGGCTATGCAAAGCAGGTCACTTGTCTGGATTTGAACTCGGAGATTCTTCGCTGTGGGGCTGAGGAAAGAGAAGGAGATAGCGACGGAAGGTTGAGGAAGAGTTTACAGAACTGGGCCTTCTCGGTACGGTTGGTTTACCGAGGAAGCAGTGCAAAAGTGAACATAGGTCTTGATCAGCCACCTCATCGATGCTTTGCAACCTCTGTCCCTATTTGGGGCTGGATTTGGGGATCCTACGGACATAGACTTTAATTCTGCAAAGTCATAACAATCTAAAGGGCGAACACTGGACCCACAAGGACAAAGCATCCACTGTGAGCCTCCTTAGTGGAACCTGCTGGCCCACCTGACCCGGCCAGCTTCACTGCTGACCCCAGGTGATGGGGCAGGAGCCTCTGGTCACTGACACATGGGCGCCTTGGCCTGGCCCTGCAACATCGCTTCCAGCAGCTCTTATTAGCAACCGTCATTTATGCCTGTCATTGGAGAAAGCACTCAAGTTATAGCTGCCTTTCTTTTAAGATTTTGCAATTGTTATCAACTTGACCATCTGTTTCTTTTTTATTATTTGGGGAGGGGGGAACAGGGAAATAATTATTTGTGAAAAAAATGCACTCCACTCTCAATATTCAAGATCATCTTTTCTAAAGACGAAAAAGGAGAGCTAAGTGGAGGCCTGGGTCTGGCCTGGGCTTGCCCCCAGCACACCTCTGCAATGGGGACACCATTTGCACTGGAAGGCAGGGCAGTGATGGGGCCCATATAAGAATCCTGGAGCCCCCCAAATCTGGGTTCAAATCCTGGCTCTACTAGTTACATGACCTGGATCCAGTTATTCAACTGGGACTCATTTTTTCATCCTTAAAATGGGCTTAGTAATATCCATCCTAACAGAATTTGTTTGGGAGGAGAGAGGTGCATATTATAAGGACTGGATAGGATAATCTATATTAAAAACAATTCTTCGCAGATCACTCCCTACTCTCCAGTCTGAATTTTCCAAAACGTTTTTCCTCAAAATGCAGCAGCCACAGCAAATTTTGCCGAAAAAACAATCTGAATAAGATGGCCAGTTCAAATGGCCCAAGCCTCGTGTTGGCATGTCTTAGAATTTCTACCAGTTTATCTCTGGAGGCAGAACATCCCCACAGCTTTCTGAGCCTTCGCAAACAGGAAGAAACAAAACCCACTCAAAACAGCAGCTTCCCCCGAAATGAAGACAACTCACCTCGCACTGGCCTGCCCTGCCTCTGCAGGGTGTGGACGCGCAAACTGCAGGGAAACGTGCACCTTGAGAACTTCGGGACAGCCTAGAACTGCCTGGTCCCTTCGCCAAAGGTGGCTGAGAGGTTTCAAACCAGCAACGCTGAGTTCTCGGGGGCCGGGGAGCCTCAGTCTTCAAGCCACTATAAAGTTATGATCACACAGGCAGCGAAGAAGTATTTATACCCACCCCGTGCCATCCAGGGAGCTGTTTTTGCATAAAGGTCACTTTTTTGTTTCCAAAGGGAGTGTCCCCAGCTGGGTGTGCGGTTAGCTAGCTTATGACTGGGACTCCTGACCTGTGTCTGACTTGAGCCTGTTACATCACTCCACGCAGTGCATCCCCAGTAAACTCACCTCTTCCTGGTCCCGGGCCAAGGGCAGCTTGTCAGCAGGGTGGTGGGTCCAACAAGGGAGTCACCAGGGAGCCAGGTTCTGTTGAACTGTCACATGGCCTCCCTTTCAGCATCTGGGGGATTTTTTTTTTTCCTCAGCGGGGTGCTCCCTGGTTAATTCCTGTCCAGCCTCTCAGTTTTCTAGTTTGTGGCAGTAGTTCAGGAAGCTGGGCAATATTGACAGTATGGAACACACTGGAAAATGCCCAGGTTACGGAAGGCTGGTGATGCTGGATGACGTCAGCGTTCCAAACAGGGCCCTGAAATATTCGGCTTGAGGTTTTGGGAAGGGAAGGAAAGCCATTGGCACAGAGAGACCTCCCAGCAGTTGGTGTGACTAATGTCTCACCCTCCAGCTCTCAGTAATCTAGGGTAGAATGGCAAGCAGAATTATTTTCTACCAGGAAAATGTTCCTCTCTTCTAATAGAAATTGTAACTTCTTATATGGAAAATTATAATTTCCTATAATTCCGTTTGCTATAGTGCTGCAAATACAGTATTCCTATATGGTATGAATTGTTCCATTATTAGAGTAAAATAACAGCTACGTTAGAGAGGAGCAAAAAGAGAGGGAAAAAACCACCCCTGGTCTCACCATCCCAGCACATCACTGTCACCATCCATTCCTTTCCTTCCTGTCTTTCCCAAAATAAATGCAGCCTTATCATGGATTGAATTTATCTAGGAGAGACAAACTGAGTCATAAAAAAGTCACAGATAGGAGCTCAAAGACCTTTGTGGAGTGAATGAATGAATGAATGAATGAAAAGTAGGAGTGGATTGCAATGAGTGTCAACATATCAAAGCCATCGTTTTCTCATGCTTGAGCCAGTTCAGTTCAGGGAAACCAATACTGCTTGAGGAAAGATACAGAGTCCCAGGGCTCAGGGAGTGCAAAGCTCAGAGAAAAGAATGGATAATTAGAGTACAGAGTGATACAAGCAGTGATGGAGGGAAGGCATGGCTGACGTAGCTGAATTGGTGTTGTTCAGGGAAGGTTCACAGAGGAGAGGACAGCAGGGCAGGGTTTTGAGGGATGATTAGGAGTTTGCCTCACCCTAACTTCTATTCCCTGTAACTGCTTCCACGTATTCTGGCTATACTTGCAGCAAATACATGTATTAACTCCTTTAACTCCTCTAACAACCCTATGAGGGTTCCTCTAGAATCATATCTCTTGGCATCAGAACAGCTGATTGGTTTTGCTTCAGAAAATGCAGTTATTCAGTGATTTGATTTGTGAAACATATGACAGTCTGGCTTTGGATAAAGGGGCAGTGAAATCCCAGGGTGTGTGTATTGCTCCTCCCTTGAGGCTGGTTCCCGGCTCGCTCACTTAGATGCTCCTGCCCCCAACGAACAGGGCCGCTCCCAGATGCAGGTTCTGGGCACTGCCTCCATGTCCCCATTATCTTGTTGTCAGCTTAATTCTGCAAGAGGCCTCCCCTTACATGGTCCCCTGAAGCGTGTGGTGCTCACAGCTGCCCCGCTGCCTGGGTCCATTGCCTTCTTTGATTCCTCATCCTGCAGACAGGTGTGGAAACTGAGGCGTATAGACTTCAAGTGAATCTGTAGCAGAGCCAGGCAGGAACCCAGCTCTCCTGACTGTGTCCCCACTAAGTCATGAGCCCTTGGGGGTACAGATCATGCTGTCCTCACCACCCAATGTCCCAAACACCCACTGACTGGCACAGAGTGGGCACTCTGGAAGCATTGGCTGAATGAATGAATGATGAGTGGTACCCATCAAAGGGCCTCTGGAGTGCCTGGTGCAGGGTAACTCTTCGTTTCCTTTCCCTGCTCCTTTGCATTCTGCTCCCGTTCGCATCCTGAGCTTCAAGGCTGCCATGTCACCTCGGGCCTGGCTGTAACCCAGCACCTGCCAACGGCGGTGTTGTTGGCCCGTGGCAGGAGCTGGATCAGCAGTTACTGTCCAAGCTGAGCACCAGGCTTTGAGGCCATGGCTGCAGTTAGCCTGACAGGTCCTGGGTTCTAGTGACAGCTCCACTTCTGAGCTTCTGGGTGACCTCAGAAAAACCACCTTGCGTCTCCAGGCCCAACTTTCCACACGACAAATGGTGGCCAAGGTAAAGTGAGTAAATAAGACACAAGAGAATGCTTTGAGCTGAAAGGCAGCCAAGTAAGAATTTTTGGTCCCTGCTGTGGGCCAGAGAATAATAGTTTACCTTTTGACAAAGAGCAAGCAGGTGACATGACCTGCCTTCCAAATTACCCTTCCTCGGATGGGTCAGTACTCCACCACAGACAGCTGCTTTTAAATTCCCAATTCTCTGTCTCTCTGTAACATTACATTCACTTTTTTTTTTTTTTTTTTGAGGCAGACTGGCCCTAAGCTAACATCTGTGCCCATCTTCCTCTATTTTGTATGTGGGATGCCTGCCACAGCATGGCTTGATAAGCGGTGTGTAGGTCCACACCTGGGATGCGAACTGGGGAACCCTGGACCGCCAAAGCAGAGCGCACAACCTCAACCGCTGCGCCACCGGCAGGCTCCTCATTTACATTTTTTAATTGAGATAAAACTCACGTAACATAAAATTCACCATTTAAACTGTTTTAAAATGTACACTTCAGCAGTTTTTAGTCTATTCACAGTGTTGTATGTAAGCATCACCACTGTCCCCATACTCTCTCACCTGGCTAACGGTGAAGAGAGGAGTAAAAACAGCAGAAAGGATTGTGACACACAGAGAGGTTAAGAGATTCTCCATGGTCACACAGTAGGCAGCCTCTGGTTGGGGCCAAACAGTGGGCCGGCTGTCTAGGGCCCCAGAGCTCTAGTCTGCAGGGTCCAGGGCTGGCCCCTGTCCTGGAGGTTCTCATGGATTTCCCTCCCTGCACGTCCTATGGCTTTCTGGGCCTGTGTGGCTGCCTCATGTTTGGCCCTGCTCACCCAACGGGTTGCATTCCTGGGCCTCTTCTGATGATGGATGTGGCAGGTGAATGCTGCCGAGGAGAAATCAGAGTACCTTCAAGGGCAGGCAGGGGACAGGTGGGCCCCTCGGGGGTGGGGATGGAGGTTGCAAAGCTGCTGTGGGGAAATGCCCCCCTTGCTTCATTACTGGCCCATCGCGGGCGCCATGCCTATAGCAACCAGCGCTGGAATTTCTCAGCCTCACGATTCTAGCACTGATTTTCCGTCAGATAAAGTTCATCTGTCCCTATGCCAGATTGTGGAGATGGTTCAGCTCCAGGAGGCCCTTGGGAGTTAGCAGCTTTGAAGCTCTTTCTACAAAAACAATGATCAGAGAGAACATTTGCTAAGGAAGGCGTTTATATGTGTCTACAGTTTAATCCACCTCTGAGAGTGCTACCATTGTTTCTAACTTACAGAGGAGGAATCTGAAGTTCAGAGAGGGAAACAGACTTGCCTGAGTCTCCCAGGGAGTGAGGGGCAGAGCTGAGATTTGAACCTAAAACTGTCAGCCTCCAAAGGCAGGTTCTTCCTATGCATGTGTTTTTGGGGTAACTGTTAGGCAAAACTCAACACGATGGTGGGCAAAGTCGTGATCCCGAAGACACAGCCCTTGTCCTCCTCACTTCCAGAATACTCATAATAGTGAGGGAAGGAGGGCCACCCTTCACTGCACCCTGAGCTCCATGAGGACAGGAGGACACTGTCTGTCACACTTACCACTGTATTCCTGGGGTACACAGTAGGTGCTCAAATATTGATTGCATTTAGGATTGGTGCCCTTACTATGTGTGCGGCACTTTACCCAACCTCGTGCCAACCCTGCAATGAGAGTGTCATTGTTCCCATTTTACAGGTGGGGCACTGAGGCTCAGAGAGGTGGCCCGCTGGCTCAAGGACGCATGGATCAACACTGGACAGCCAGAAATGCAGACCTGCATCCTCCCTGCTGCGAAGCAGGGAGCTCTCCCCGCCGAGGGGCTCTGTGCTGACTCCAGCGCTGTACGGTGTGCTTAGCTGAGCCGCTCAGATGCCAAGGGCACCAGGCCTTCAGGGCGGGGTTCGGGGTGCTCAAGGAGGCTGAAATCCCTCAGGCAAGAGGGCAGCTGGAAGAACAGAAGGGCCTAGATGGGTGAGGGGAGGGAGGAGGGCATCCCAGGCCAGAGGAGAAGCCTCAACCTCCATCACTTCTAAATGTCTGTTCTCCACGGCGGGGTGCCGCACCTCTCTGGACCCAGGGAATCCCCACACAGAACTCCAGGCACCTGGTGTTCCAGCAGGAGGAAAGAAAGCAGCGAGGTGGCGACGTGTGGTTGTCATGGTGAGCCACAGGGCTGGAGGGGAGGTCGTGTCCCCGCCTCGGGGCAGCCACGAGGATTTCAGAAAAGCTCCTCAGCTCAGGTAGCCGGGCCGCCCCGGGCAAGCTCTGCAAGGGCTGATTGCAGCTTCTTGACGTAGGCCTGCAACCAGCGCGCTTATCTTCTCCACCCTGTGCAGACAGGGCTGTGTGATCAGCTGGACCGTGTTCCAACCCCAGCTCTGCCCGGTGAACTTGGCTGAATCTCTTAACCCCATCCCCTGCCTCAGTTTCTTTAACTGCAGAAAGAGACCAGTCAGAGCTTCTCTGTAGGATCTTCCTGAGGATAAAAATAAAGGGAGATCCTGTCTTCAAAGTGCCAGGAACTTAATAGATACTAGTAGCTCCCTTCCTAGCAGATGGGGAAACTGAGGCCAAGAGTGTCTCATTCTCAAATCTTACAACAATTCATCTTGGCTCACCCCTTCTTCAGTCCAGCAGGCCCCCAACCTTCCTCATAGTCATCCAGGCCCTTCTCTTCCTTCCCCAGGCTTCCTGCCATCACCCTCCTCTGTGGATGGTGATGTGGCTGTTATATGTCTGGTCTCCCCAGACCATATAACCTCAGCCCTCTACACACAGTAAGCGCTCAATAGATGTCCTCACTGATGATGCTAAAGTCACAGTCTGTATCTGGGTGAACTTGGGCCTCTTTTTGGTCCAATGACAGGTTTCCTAACGTGTGGCCAATGCCCCTCAGGCAATCCAGAGGCAAATGGGTGTGACACCTGGAATAACATTTTTTTATTTTCATAGTTGAAGTATTTATTAATGTGATTACTGTCTGTGGCAATTTACTAATATTGCACTTTTGGAAAATGATAAAAAATTTAGAAATACATTTATTTAAGTTAAAAAAGAATCTATTTAAGGAAGAATAAGCAAATAACAATAGAGGTGACACACAGGTGTGACAAAAATTATGGAAAAGGGACTCAAGCAACTACTAGGAGAGAATCCTAGAGGAGATTCGAGTTTGGCTCTGTCTCTGTATTTGTGCCTCTGTGTGACCTGTGCTGAGACACAGGTCCTGACCTGGCTTCCCTCCCCTTGCCTGTCACAGGAAGGCCTTGGGAAGAGGTTTTCTCAGGATCCACCCAGTTCTGACACCCTAAGGCCTTAGGTCTCAGGTCCCCAGCCCCTGAGCCCCATGTCATTTGTTGACTGACCACTGGAGGGCGTGAGTCACACAAATTCCAGCTGCTAAGGTCTCCCCGGTTTGTGTCTACCTTGCGTGACTTGCAGATGACAAGAAGCAGAGGGGATTTTTGCTGGAAATGCCCAGGTGGTCACCTGGGGTGGACAGACCCAGGATGGACTAGGAAATGGACAGCTTTGCTTGCTGAGTCCCCGGAGTGTGACTCATGCTGGCTGGTGCTGACCTGCCACTTCACCGGCGGGGCCGGCACAGTGGGTGAGGACTTGAGCAGCTTGCTGAGGCAGGGCGTTGCAGTCAGGAATTTTCTGTAAGGACGTGATTTCTTGTCAATGCTTCTCAGAACATCCTCCCGTCTCTGCCCTTTCCATGCTGCATCCTAGGTGGCGTGTTTATACAGAGAGTGGCATCCGTGCAATCCTGAGGTGTGGGAGTGCTAGGGTCAAGAATTCAGGTGCGAGTACAGTTGTCCATCCGTATCCGTGGGGGATTGGTTCCAAGACCCCCTGCAGATACCAAAATATGAAGATGCTCAGGTTCCTTATATGAAATGGCATAGTATTTGCATGCAACCTACACTCATCCTCCTGTATACTTTAAATCATCTCTAGACTGCTTATAATAACTAACACAACGTAAATGCTATGTAAATAGATGTTATACTGTATAGTTTAGGGAATAACAACAAGAAGAAAAAGTCTGAATATGTTCAGTACAGATGCAACCATCACAGGTCTTTCAATCCGTGGTTGGTTGAATCTCTGGATGTGGTACCCGCAGATAGAGAGGGACAACTGTAGTGTATCTGGGACATACAGATAACGTCAATACAGGAATGGGGGCAGGAAGGCAGCCGTCAAGAGCATGCTGTTAGGCCACGTACCACAACGGGCCACTGGAGTTCAACCCCACAGGGAGACTCAGGAAGCAGTGCGGAACCCAGGCCTCAAAGCGGTTCCACATGAGGGGCGAGGCTGCTGACTGTTCGCCCAGCAATTCCAGAGCATCACTGATTGAGGCTGTTCCCAGACAGGATTTAACTCCCCAAGGCCTGCTGCAGGCAGAGTCGCCTTCCTTAGTTCTGGAAAAGCCCTCAGGCCCAGAGATGTAGATGCAGGCAGTTGGAATTCACAGGGCACACTGGAATGAGGGATGCAGGCAGAGCACAGGCTATCCTGCTTCAGGAGGGTCAGGGTTAGACAAATGGAGGAGGAAGAGGAGTGTTTGGTCACTTTTTCCCCAAGTTCAGCCCCTGAGGATGTTGGATGCTGATCCAAGAAGTTTTAAATGCCTTCCCACCCGCTAATCACAGCCTCTCGGATCCTTCCCTAAGCAGGGGGGCATTTATGGTTGGACCACGTGAGCCCTCTGGGCCTCTGTTTTCTCTGGAGCCTTTCCAGCTCTGATATCTGGGCTTTCTGAGTCTCCCAACCTCATGCATTTCTTGTCTCTGGTGCACTCGAGAGAGTCCCTTTCCCAACCAGGGTGCCTGCCAGAAAGCAGGATCAGCAGTAACTGGCACCTCCGACGGCTGACTCTGGCCACTTGGTGCACAGAGATGTTCAGGGCATCATTGCACGAAAGAGTCAGGAACAACCTAAATGATCATCACTGGAGAAAGGCATGCTGGTCCAATTTTAGGGTCCAGCTTTATGGTGGATCCTATTACAGTCAAAGAAATGAAGTATACTAAGAAGTTTTTATGATGAGGAATAATATTTATGATATCAGTAGAAAAACATTAGCTTATAGTGCAAAATGATCCCCACCGTGTAAAATAAAGGCATAGAAAAAAACTGTGAGAAAAAAATACTGAGTGGTGGAAATGGGCAGTCATCTGTGACTTCTTTGCCCTTCTCTGTATTTGCTATGCCGGATGGGGGAAGGGTGGGGGGCAAGCAGTTCATTTGCTGTGTATGTTAACCAGAAGTTGGAGGAGTGCTCTCAGAGGTTGACAGTCCCCAAGTGGAAGGAATCCTTTGTTTGTTCCTGCCCAGGGCTGCTGAGCTTGTGAGAGAGGCGCCTGAGTTACTGTAGGAGGGATTAGCCTGGAGCTTCCGACACCTGCACCTCACCTGCCTCATCCTGGCCCCATCTCAGGGCTCTCCCCGGCCCGGGATGTCCCCAGCCAGCCACGCCTTTGCACACACTATCCTCTCTGCCTGGAATGTCCTTCCAGCCATTCCCCTGCCCACGCTTCTTCCCGTGGCTAACTCTACTACACTTCAGACTCTGCTCTACCTCATGGTATTGTCATCTCTAGAAGGTTCACCTGACCCTCTATCCCTGAGCTCCCTGGGGTTTCCCTCCAGCTCAACACTGATCCTGCTGTTTTAATTGTGGGCTCACTCATCTGTCTCCTCTACTAGACACAAACTCCCCATCGCCAAGGCTGTGTCTCAGACATCTCTGTAGCACCAGCACCGTGCCTGGTACAGAGTAGGTGCTCAATAAAAAATGTTAACGTAAGATATAATTCACATACCATAAAATTCACCTTTTCACAGTGTACAATTCAGTTGTTTTTAGTATATTCACAAGATTGTGCGATCATCACCACTATCTAATTCCAGAACGTTTCCATCATTCTCAAAAGAAACCCTGCATGCATTAGTAGTCACTCCCCATTTCCTCCTCCCCCCAGCCCTGGGCAACCACTAAGCCGTCTTTTGTCTCTATGGATTTGTCAGTTCTGGACACTTTCTATAAATGAAATCATGCAATATATGATCCTTTCTGTCTGGCTTATTTCACTTAGCATAATGTTTTCAAGGTTTATCCATGATGTAGCACAGATCAATGCTTCATTCCTTGTTATGACTGAATAATATCCCATTGTGTGGATATACCACATTTTGTTTATCCATTCATCAGTTAATGGCCATATGGGTTGTTTCTACTGTTTGGATATTATGAACTATGCTGCTATGAACATTTGAGTACAGGTTTTTATGTAAACAGGTATTTGCATTTCTCTTGGGTATATACATAGGAGTGGAATTACTGGGTTATCGGGTAAACTTATGTTTCACTTTTTGAGGAACTGCCAGACTGTTTTCCAAAGTGGCGTCTCCATTTTACCTTCCCACCAGCAGTATATGAGGGTTCCAATTTCTCCACATCCTCGCCAATGCTTGTTATTGCCTATCTTTTCCATTATAGCTTTCTAATGGGTGTGCAGTGGTCAATGGACTTTTGACAAATGAATGAGTGACTAGCCAATGAAAGGATGGATGGACACGTAGCAGTGGATGCCAGTCCCTGAGCTCTGAGCCCTGATTTTGGTGGAAGAGACTGTTCCCCATTCACTGGGGGCTTGCACCAAGTTGAGACTCAGTAATTTGCAGCCTGTCCCCGACGGTGGATCCAGACACCCAGTCTGCCTCAGTCCTGGGTGCCTCAAAGCATGCAGGTGGCCTGGACTCCCCTAGGCCCATGGGGAGGCTCTCGACAGGGCCCCTTTCTGGATGGGGCAAGCTCTGTAACCCCTCTGGGACTGGGTTTCCTCTTCTGTGAAGTGGGAATAATAAACTCCAGCCTGTGGGGTGACTATAGGATGACAGAATGCACATAAATTGCCAGCACAGGGCTCAGCACACACTGGGTGTTTCCTTTCTCCAGTCTGTTTTCTCAGAAGTCCATCCAAATGTGCATAAATGTCACTTCACTAATTAACTACTGGAAAAGAGCTTGAGAAGAGGCGGGCAGTGGAAAGGGTAGGGGAAAGGGAGACAGACGGCAAGAGGTTTATATATGGCAGGAAACTGCAACAGGGGCAGCAGCGGGCCACTGAATGGGTGGGAGTCCCAGGCAATCCTGGGAGGATTGTCACAGGCCTCAGAAGGGGCTGTCCTCCCAGCCCTTTGGGTCCTCAAGCACCACTCCTGCTTTCCGGATCCCTGAGCCTCCTGCTTAGGTCTTTGGAGGCAGGCAGGGAGACTGGGGGAGGGCATCTGAGTGGTGCTGGTTTGAACTCACCTGCAGGTCCGCAGGCCAGCCTCACAGAAGGGCTCTCCAGATCCCAAGACCTTGGTGGAGCATCGTAAGAACAATGACCTGTATTTACTGTTCTAGACCAATATAAGATGAGAACTCTGTTGGATAGTTTCTGGGTCACCTAAGTACTTTGTTGTTTGGGCCAGTTTAAACATCAGGAGAGCAAGAGGAGAGGATCAAAATAAGTTGCTGAAATGACTGGGGTGATGGCCGCGATGGCTTCTTCCTCGTAGCTCTACCTGCCCTTTGGGATGCACTCAGAGTTGACTGTCTGGTTATGGTGGGCCTGGGCAGAGGCTGTCACTACCACTTAGAAAGGCCAGGAGTGCCTTCAGAGCTAGGCCCACTCTGGGGATTCTTGGCTCATCTGAGTAACTCCAAGTGAGCTGGTTCCCTGGTTCCATGTAACATGGGGACAGTGGTGACATGCATCTCACAGGGCTGCTGTTTAAGTTGCCAGAAATATGGATGTTTTAGTGATTGCAACTTTGTCCCAGGCCATTGTTCTGTCTGTAGTTCCATAGTAACTGTTTTGTCATTAGCACCTAACTCCTATCTGGAAAGGATCCTTCTAGAAGCACCAGAACATCTGCCCTGGCCCAGCCCCTCCTGAGGGGTTTCCTGAGCCTCAGCAGAGGTGGCCTACTGGGCCATCTGCCTTTGGGGGTTTGAACTGGAGACAGACAGAGGAGCAGTGGTTGATAACAGGTTACACACCCAAAAGACCCAGAGAGAAGGTAGAGGGCAGGAGGCAGGGGGCAGAAGAAGCCATGAGTGAGCAGGCACCCTGAGGTGGGGAGTAGAAGGCAGATGTTGTGGGAAGAGCAGGTCTGCCCAGCCAGCCAGTGTGGGGAAAACCCAGGCCTGGACAGAACTGTATTCAGGGTCCCAAACTTTCCCCAGGCTGCAGCCCTCCCAGTCATGTCATCCAGACTCCAGCCTCCTTATTGTCCAGAGCATCCCCCAGTGAACTCTCATGCTCCCAAGGGACCTGTGTGAGAGGCTTGTATTTTTCCAACTCCCTAACAGTCCCTAAAACAGGTATTCTTGCCTTATTGAGGAAGTCTCCTATTTCATGGTAAAAATGAAAGTGAAAGTCTTACCAGGGATTGAGGAAAGAGAGCAGCTAGACTATAATAAGGTTGACACTGGAAAGTACTGTGTGTTGTGTGCCAATCTCAGCCCATCAATAACCAATGTTATGGGGCCAGCCCCATGACCAAGGGGTTAAGTTCGCATGCTCCACTTGGGCGGCCCAGGGTTTCCCTGGTTCGGATCCTGGGCACGGATGTGGCACCACTCATCAAGCCATGCTGAGGCGGCATCCAACACTCCACAACTAGGAGGACCCACAACTAAAAATACACAACTATGTACTGGGGGGCTTTGGGGAGAAAAAGGAAACATAAAATCTTAAAAAAATAATTAAAAAATAACCAATGTTGCAGCTGGACTAGCGCTTGTGGTTCTTATGATTGCAAGATGCCTGTCAACAAAAGCCACAAGGTTTATTACTTATCGGACCTGGAAATTACACAGGACACCTGGGGCCACACAGCAAGATCATGGGGAGAGAGGGAGAGAGAGCATAGGCCTTGGGTTCTTCTTTTATTGCGGTCAAGGGTGGGGGCCTAGAGTTTCATGGGCCCACTCTTCATTGGTGAATTTAAAACTTAAGAGTGGGAATTTTTGGGGCCGGCCTGGTGGTGCAGTGGTTAAGTTAGCAGATTCTTCTTCAAGGACCTGGGGTTCATCAGTTCAGATCCTGGGTGCGGACATGGCACTGCTTGGCAAGCCATGCTGTGGTAGGCGTCCCACATATAAAGTAGAGGAAGGTGGGCACGGATGTTAGCTCAGGGCCAGTCTTCCTCAGAAAAAAGAAGAGAATTGGCAGCAGATGTTAGCTCAGGGCTAATCTTCCTCAAAAAAAAAATGTAGGTAAACTTAGACTTCTTTAGCAACTAATGTTTCATTATTTTATCTTATTTGGAAATGATCTAGATACTCAATGAATTTCCCATCATTTAATTTAACTTAGCAAAACTCTAAAGTTGCAAGTTACCAGAGAGGTTTAGGAAACTATTTTTAAGAAGACACACCACAACAGAATTATTACTAAAAAGTTTACCTAAACTCTTATCCCATTTACAGCTATTTAAATTGTTTGTTCTTACGGGACCAGACCCACGTCCAAGTTGTTAAGTTCATGCACTCTGCTTCAGTGGCCCAGGGTTTCTCCAGTTCTGATCCTGGGCGTGGATGTGGCACCCCTTGTCAGGCCATGCTGAGGTGGCATCCCACATAGCACAGCCAGAGGCACTCACAACTGGAATATACAACTATGTTCTGGGGGGCTTTGGGGAGAAGAAGAGGAAGAAAAAAAAGAAGATTGGCAACAGGTGCCAGTCTTTGAAAAAAAAAAGAAAAACTCACTTGATCTTGACAACTATGTTTAGATTACTCATGAAAGCTTCATGAGACGTTAGACAAAGCCAGCGATCATCCTTAGCCATTTTTCTTGCTGACAAATTTTGGAAAGAGATAACATAAACTTACTTGAACAGTAAACCGGGGAAGAATAAAAGTTGCATGTCTGCATTATATCTAATGTTGATAACTCGGAAGACATGCCTATTTTAAACCAGCAAACTTAAACTAGCTTTTATTTACTGAAGATTATCTCAGATGACATGAACTTGAAAAACACTTGGGTTAATTTCTGTATTTCTGAGTTTTAGGAATAGTTTGTTCCTAAATTATTTAGGAATTCCTAAATTATTAAATAGTTAATTATTTTTAAGCCAATTAGATAGAACTCTTTTACAAATTAATTTTGGCAATACCATCCAAAGGTAGAGAAAGAAAAGATCACATATACATAACACACATCCATAGACATACATCAACACACAGACAGAATAAACAGAGAGTCTGTAGCTTCCATTCCAAAATTTTAGCCAAGAATCAGGTACAACAATATAAAACTTACTAGCTTATAAATTACATTTGAATTCAAATTGTGTCTGGCAGATGGAACAAGTGAAGGTTACCCACTCCAATGGCTAAAATTTTTTACTAATATTTTTGGAGATGACATTTAAGATTTGTATTTGTCCTTGACAAGTAATCTTAAGGAGGCTGTGAACTAGATTTTGGGCAAGACAGCTTTTATAGCAATTTGTTTTGTTGTTTTTTTAAGGAAGATTAGCCCTGAGCTAACATCTGCAACCAATCCTCCTCTCTTGCTGAGGAAGACTGGCCCTGAGCTAACATTCATGCCTATCTTCCTCCTCTTTATATGTGGGATGCCTACCACAACACGGCTTGCCAAGCAGTGCCATGTCCACACCCAGGACCCAAACCTGCAAACCCCGGGCCACTGAAGCAGAATGTGTGCACTTAACCACTGCATCACCCAGCTGTCCCAGCAGTTTGTATTTTGAAAAGCCTTCCCCTCCTTCTTTTCTTCAGTCTCGGGTGATTGTAGGCAGAGTTTTAGTTACTGCCTGGAGTGTTTACATTTCAAAGATATGGTAAGAGTTACATCTTCAATGGACAGAGAAGAACATAAGTTTTCTCCGAGGAGATTTAGTGCCTTTTAAATGGTTTTGGCAGTCCCAATAAAATGTAGTAGCACCACACGGTAATTAAGGGAGCACCCTGTAAGAATAATTCTCTGGGCTCAGAGTCAAATGGGGGCTCTTCAGAGTTGGAAATGAAGAGGAAGTCACTTGGGTCACTATGGTCATGGAAAGATAAACCTATTGGACCACGCCAATTTTGAGCAGCAGGAGATGGACCTCATCTTAATGCCTTCCATTCACAGTGAGCTTTAGAAGTAATCACTGTGACAGAGGATGGGCACAGTACCAGGTAATAAATATCCAAGTGAAGAGAGGGAGGGCCCTTGTGTGAATGTTTTTGGCTCTGGGGAACTTTGCCTTCTCGTTTCCCACTTCCTCCTCACTAAAGGCCTTGATAACCCCGTCAGCATTACCTTGGTGGCAGGGACGCATGAGGGGTGTTTCTTAGTTCTTCTCCATTCAGAGGAAAGCAGACGAGGCCTAGCATCCATGGTATCTCAGAGGAAACGAGCATGTAGCCCAGACGGATCCTTAAGAAAGTCATGGATTTTAGGATCTTTAGAGATAGCGGCCAGTTGACACATTTTGGCAGCCACGAGTAACAATTCAGAGCCTGTTCCAAACAATCAAGAAAATTCCAATAGCCAATTAGCTCACCTGCCTGCTGCACAAAATCGCTAAGAAAGGTTTCCATTTCAGTTAAGGTATAGTTTTTTTATCTCAGTTTCTACTTCTTGTTTTTTTCCTGTTACCTTATCTTATGCGTTGTTACTAGAAAATTTTAGATGACATCACTGTGAAGTCTCTTAGTAGGCAGCCACTTTCCTTTCCAGAGTGTCCCAAGAGACCCCTGTGGGATTGGGGTCTGCCTCCACTGGCATGATATGCCCAGGGTCTTTGGGAAAAGCCCCTAGACCTCTGAAGCATAATACCAGAGTCCTGGCATGTTGGTGTGCATGGCATTGGATAACACCCAGGAAGCATCCATGGATTCATCATTTTTGCATTCATCAAGGAGCTAGTGTGCTTCCTCAGTGTTCTTAGAGGTGCTAGCACCAGATGTTCAGGACATTTATATTTGTCCATTAACTTTTTAACAACATCATGCCAGGGGTGGGACACACAATCTCCCACTGGGTCAGAGGATGAAGAGCAACAATTGAGTGAAGTGATAACACAGACTGTAGGCCTCTGTTGTATTTTCCTCCGGCGGTGACATTGGTTTCCAGTTGCAGGGCTATTTCACTCTTCTGGGTTAGGACACGTAGTCCAGGCACGACCCACTGACTCAGTGGTCACAGATGCAGGACTCCCATCCTCCTCACCTATGTGAATTTTTTCTTCATGCCTTTAGCTCAGAGCTGCTCCCTGGACAGTGACAATAGCCTTGTCATCCAATCCACCCTCCTTAGCTTTCCTTGGCCTCAAGGCATGGAGAACCCTCATGTACATTAATAATCAATTAAGGCCTTTATAATTTGCAGTTTAATCATCCCGTTAAACCATGTGGCCTTAATCACGCTGCTCTGGGGAGATTGTTGGATTATTATGGCAGCTATGAGCTTTTGGGCTAGATACCGCAGGCAACACACAACAGAGGCAATACGCAAAAGCACATAGACCCCTAGCAAGTGGTACTCCTTTCCCAGATGGTGTTACTCACCTAAGTTAGATGGTTAGCAAGCAAATTGCAGGTAAGGGGCGTTCCCCTTGGTTAATTGCGAGGGCAATCATGCAATCCTACTGACTATGCCAATTGTTATGTGTCACTCTCAGTCTATCAGTAACCAATGTTGTGGCTGGACCAGCCCTGTAGTTCTTATTATGATGGCAAGTTGCCCTTCAGTAGTAACGATCAGGGAATTTTGAAAAAATAAAGGTTTATTACTTACCAGACCTGTAAATTCCAGAGCATGCCTAGGGCCACACAGGGAGGTCAAAGGTAGAGAGAGAGAGAGCACACACAGGCCTGGGATTCTGCTTTGATTGGGGTCAAGGGTGGGGGCCTAGGGTTTTGTGGGCTCACTCCTTATTGGTAAATTTAAATCGTAAGAGTTGGAATTTAAAGTGCAGGAAGAGGAAAAACAAGCGGCCCAAATGGTCAGTTATTGAAATCAACCAAAATCTCTAAAACATAGGAGCCTCAGTGCAGGGAGGTGGCCTGGCTCTGTGTCAAGTTGTGTGGCTAGCAACGTGTTTGCCACGTTCAACAGGATGCCTATTTGAAGTGGATGCTTCAGCCAAGTTTAAGTCTGGCAGTTGCATTACAAAAAAACAAAGAAAGAAATCACTGTCAGGCTTTGTACTACACCCTGACACTGCATTGACTGGGGCTCTGGGGAAGCAGAGAGCTTTGCTGAAATTCCTGTGGAAAAGACAATCCACTTTTCACAGCCTCATAGTGACTTTAGTGGACAACCAGTTTTTTGTGGGTTTTTTTTTTTTTTTTTGAGGAAGATTAGCTCTGTGCTCACTACTGCCAATCCTCCTCTTTTTGCCGAGGAAGACTGGCCCTGAGCTAACATCCATGCCCATCTTCCTCTGCTTTATACATGGGACGCCTACCACAGCATGGCTTTTGCCAAATGGTGTCATGTCCACACCCAGGATCCGAACGGGCGAACCCTGGGCCACCAAGAAGCAGAACGTGCGAACTTAACTGCTGCGCCACCAGACCAGCCCCACAAACAACAAGTTTTACCATGGCTTGGTGCACCCATCTGTCCCACATGGAATATGGAGACTCAGGTTTTCTCACCATGAAGTTGGAGAGATCAAACACTTGCAAAAAATTACACAGCATTTACCACCAGACTCATTGAAACCTTCAGTGAGCTTCTCACCTCCCACTCCATTTTCCACACACTAGATCTGCAAATATGCTTTCCCTATTGTAATTCAGAGTGATGAATCCAAGCGTCAGAGGATAGGGCAGGATCCCAGGGCAGATGATTTCCAAGCAGACTTTTGTTTTTTAACTAGCATTGACTTTTTCTTCCTTTTGGTGTGTAGGTCTATGAGTCTTAACACTTGTGCGGATTCCTGTAACCACCACACTCAGCATACGGAACAGTTCCATCACCCCCAAAATCTCTCTCATTCTGCCCCTTGATGGTCGCACCCTACCACCAACCCTAACCATTGATATGTTCTCCATCCCTATAGTCTTGCCTTTTCTAGACTGTCACATAAATGGGATCATATAATGTGTAACATTTTGAGACTGATTTCTTTCACCCAGCATAACGCCTTTGAGAATCATCCATGTTGTTGGGATCAATAGATTGTTCCGTTTTGTTGCTAAAGAGTCAGAGCAATCCACTGTATGGATGAATCACAGTTTAACTCCCACTCGAAGACATTTGGGTGGTTTCCAGTTTTTGACAAGTATAAGGAAAGCTGCTATAAACATTCGTGTACAGGTTTTTCTGTGAACATAAGTTTCATTTCTCTAGGTTAAATATCTAGGAGTAAGGCTGCTGGGTCATGTGATAAGTGTATGAGAAACCACCAAACTGTTTCCCAGAAAGTCTGTACTATGTCACATTTCTGCCAACAATGTATGAGAGGTCTGGTGGCTCCATATACTAGCCAGCACTTGGTATTGTCAAGTTTTTGTTTGGTTGCTTAGCCATCCTAACAGCTGTGTGGTGGTGTCTCATTGTGGTTTTGCATTCCTCTATTGACTAATGATGTTGACTATCTTTTCATGCTTTTATCTGCCACCTGTATATCTTATTTGGTGAATTGTCCATTCAAGTCTTTTGCTGATTTTTTAAATTTGTCATTTGTTTTTTTACTGTGGAGTTTTGTGAATTCTTTATATGCTCTGGGTACGAATCCTTTGTCCGATATGTGATTTGCAAATATTCTCTTTCTTTTCAATTTCTTAAAAGTGCCTCTTGCAAAGCAAAAGGGTTAAATTTTGATGAAGTACCACTTATCGGTTTTGCTTTTTATGGATCGCTGAGCTGGGTTTTGAAGAATATATTCACTGAGCTGACAAGGGGAGAAAGAGTTCTAGGCAAAGGGAACAGCACCTACAAAGGCGTGGAGGCCTGAAAAAGCGGGCTGGGGAAGGGGATTCTAAATAGTTCAATATTTCTGAAGAGGAGCATGCGGTGAGGGGAGGGAGAGTGCAAAGGGGAGCGCCTGGAGCATAGAAGGAGCCAGATCCCAAAGCTCTTGGATGCTTTGCCAAGGAGTGTGGACCCCTCATCATACAGGTAAGGGAATACCAAATGATATGGCAATTGCTTACTTTTATTTTGGTTAACTTTTTTTATTATAAAAGTTATATGTACTTTATTGTAGAAAAATACAGAGCAACAAAAAACCAATTAAAACCCTATGTAATCTTACCTAGAGGGTAATTACACTATTAACACTTGGGCTGGTTCTTCTATTCATACACACACACGCGCATACACGTAATTTTTTTTTACAAAAATGAGATCATTCCATACATAGTGTTGTATAACATGCTTTTTGTTTTTGCTTAACAAGAATATCCGTGAATAAACACTTTTCCATATCATTATTCTTTTACAATATTACTTATTTCGTTAAGATAAACTTTTCCTTTAGTATATTTTTAATGTAATATTTCATGCATTCAAATTAAACTTGTAACAATAAAAGCTTAATAATATTATGAACTACCATTTGGCTAAAGGATGGGAACAAAACCAACACCCTTCTCTCTCTCAGCTAACACATATTTAGTTTTTACTATATGTCAGACACTGTTCTTTATAGTATTAACTCCCCCTTTAAAACCAGTCTCTGAGGTAGTGATATTATTTCCATGTTACTATGGGAAAAGGCACAGAGAGGTTAACCAGCTTACCCAAGGTCCCACAGGCAGTGGATGGCAGAGGTAGGATGGAAACTTTCAGAGATGGAACCAATAAGATTTGCTGATGGATGGACATAGAGGACAAGGGAGGTGGAGGTGGTGACTCTCAGGTTTCTGCTTGATTGAGGGGCAGAGATGCCACTTACTAAGCCAGGGAAGACAGGAGGAGGAGCTGGTTTAGAGTGGGATTAGATTAGGAACTCAAAGTTGGATGTGTTAAGATTGAAAGGCCTGTGGCACATGAAAGTGGAAATGAATGAATGACTGCAGGATGAAAAAATGCATGCATGCATGAATGAATGAATCACCAACCCCCAGGTAAAGACACTCCCAGCACAGCAACAGACTGCTCTGGCCAGTCATGTCAGGGAAGCCATAAAGCTGAAGTGTAACGTTGAAAAGGTTTACAGGTGCTCACAACAGGCCAGAGCAGAGAGATGCGCACACACACAGGATCTGGGGGCAGGTTGTTTTCAACAAAGTCTGTCAAGTACCCAGGATCTGGCAACTGCTCCACCCGTGAGTGGCTGCCACTCTCTCTCCTGGGAAGACTCCTTCTGAACCTAGGAGTGGGGTTTGGGGTGGAGACCACATCCAGAACCAAGTCCTGCTGTCCCAACACCCTGCTGGGAACAAGGCACATTCCTCAGCAGTCAGGGCAGAGGGGAGGTGCAGAGCGGTGGAGGGATGGGGAGGTTTCAAGCCTCCTTCTCAGGAGACAAAGGGCTCTTCATGATTTAATTAAAATGCCCATCAAAAGCCTCAGAAGAAAGGGGTTAGTTGGGATGAAATAAAAATAGTTGGAGTGAACACATTACAATTTAATTTCATTCCAGGGCATCTACGAGGTTTTAATATTAGAGAGACAATCCATCACTAAATTCCCATCTGTCCTGCCATTTTGAGGGCATTTCTGATGATGTCCAAGTCCTGTTTCAAGAGAGCTCTCAGCAACTCAGCATATCTGTCCTCTGTTTCTCAGTGAGAGGAGAACCGTAGTGGGTGAAGAGGGCCTGGTATATGGCAGGCGTTCAATCAATGAGCACGGAAGGGTGGAAGGAAGGGAGAGAAGGAGGGAGGGAGAAAAGAAGAGAAGGAGGGAGGGAGGGAGGAAGGAAAGGAGAAAGGAAAGAAGGAAGGGAGACAGAGAGGAGGGAGGGAGGGAGGAAGGAAGCTTCAGATTGAGAATTTGCGTAACCTAGGAGTGAGCCAAAACCTTGTATGGACCACTTTTTCTCCAGATAACCCCCTCCCATGACTCACTTCCTCTCCTCCTTGGAGTCTTTGTTCATATGTCACCTCCTCACTGAGGCCAACCCTGCCACTCCACTTAAAATCACAGCCCTTCCCCTCCCTTGGCCCTCCAGATCCTCCTTATCCTGCTCTATGCATCTCCCCGAGAACTTAACTTCACATCCTATATAATTCACTTATTTGTTCATTGTCTGTTCTTCCCCTCCAAAATGAAGTTCCCCCGAGAGCAGGAATTTTTGTCTGCCTTGTTCGCTGTTGTACACCCAGTGCTTAGCATGGTGTCTGCCTCAATAAGGATTCGTTGGGTGAACGCATCGATTAATATGGCAGAGAATAAATTATTTGCTAATTGCAATCGTTTTCATCTTCCAAGGAGAGCGGATCTCAAGGATGATCCTGGGTTGGTGGAGCCCACCGATCAGAAGGTGCCTTATCCCCAGGTGCAGCTGCCCCTGCAGACTCCAGGTGCTCAGAAATAAACCAGGAGTCAGGGAATGAAATACTCTTCCAGCAGCAACTCAGGCGTAAAGGCCCTCACCCGCATGTCCGCTCTCTGGCTCCATGCCTACCAGCCAAGTCCAAACACCACACACCGCAGAAATGGCAAGAAATTGCGAGCACCCTCTGCTCCATCCTCAGATTACCAAAGCAATGTATACAAAAGCTGCTTTCTTGTCCCTTGCAGATGGCAGAGTAGCTGCCGGGGCTCACGTAGCCAGAGAGAAGGCCCTGGGGAGCAGTCCAGGAAAGTTCTGCACAGTAGTCATCTGTCTGGAAAATATTAGTCTACAGTCTGATGTCTGCAGAACCTGAGCCTGATACACACTTTCTCTTTCACTTCCAGAAATAAACAATTTTGGGTCTCCAAATATTCAGGACTTTCCATGGTTACAGCTGCTGCCAGTAGTACTGACTTATTTGGTCTTTCATAGTTTAAAGCCCGTTTTCCTCCAAAAGCAAAAATTTGGCCTGAGCAATATGAAAAGTAATGAAACATTTTAAAATGCAAAGCTGGGTTCTTTTTTTCCAAGGGTAGTTTCTTGGAAATCTCATTGTTTCCAGCTGAAAAATCTTGGCCTGGTGTGCCGTCCTTCTAAGCGTGATGGAGACAGAGAATTTCACTGATGGAAAGAAGCAATCTCCTTTCCCTATAGGCCTCATCCACCTTAGAGTTGATGCCTCCGTACTATTCCCGCCCGGAGGATCTAGGCTCCCGCCCCTCCATCTCTTCCTCCTGGGGCAGAGTCTAGAGACCCTCCTTTGAACACACTACAGGCATCCAGATCCCTTTTTAAAGACCAGCACTTATGGCCAGCCTGTGGCCAAGTAGTTAAGTTCGTGCACTCTGCTTTGGCAGGGTTTTGCTGGTTCGGATCCTGAGCACAGACATGGCACCACTCATCAGGCCATGCTGAGGTGGTGTCCCACATAGTGCAGCCAGAGGCACTCACAACTGGAATATACAACCATGGACTGAGGGGCTTTGGGGAGAAGAAGAAGATTGGCAACAGATGTTAGCTAAGGTGCCAATCTTAAAAAAAAAAAAAAAAGACTAGAGTTCAACATTAAATGTAGGCCTCTTATCACGAGTGGAAAGGATGGTCTTTTCACTGATTGCCTCTGGAACAATTGAATTTCCATATAGAATATAATGAACTTTGACCCTTACTTTACATCAATACAAGGTGGTGGCATTTTTACCCACAGACTACAAAAATTAATTCAAAATGGATCATAGACCTAGATGCAAAAAGTAAAACAATAAAGCTTCTAGAAGAAAACACAGGAGAATATCTTTATGACCTTGGGCAGGACAAGATGTCTTAAACAGAACACAAAAAGTACTAACCATAAAAGAAAAAGCTGATAAACTGAACCTTATTAAAATTAAAAACTTCTGTTCATCAGAAGACATTATTAAGAAAGTACAAACACAAGCCATAGCCTGAAAGAAGATATTTGCCCTACTTATATCTAACAAAGGATCTGTATCCAAAATATGTAACGAACTTCTATAATCAACGAGGAAAAGACAAACAATTCAATGTTTAGAAATTGTAGATAATTTTTACCTCACAAAAGAGAATATCCAAGGGGCCAAGAAGCATTTGAAAAAGTGCTCAACATCATGTCATCAGGGAAATGCAAACTAAAATCCACAAGGAGATACCACGGCACACCTACCCAAATGGCTCTAACTGAAATCTGGCGACACCAAGGGGTATTGAGGACGTGAAGAAACTTTACTGGTGAGTGTGAATTGGAATAACCACACTGGAATGCTATTTGGCAGTATCTGCTAAAGCTACACGTATGCCTCTCTTACGACCTAACAATTTCACTCCTTCCACTCCACGAAACTAGTGTGTATGTTCTCCAAAACACACGGCCACACTAATCATGATATCCAAAAGTGGATAACCCAATTGCCCATGCCAGGAGAACGGAGAACTAAATGCATTGTGATGTATTCAGGTAATGAAATTCTATAGAGCAGGGGTCCGCCAACAACGCCCCCCAGACCAACCTGTAGCCTATTGTGTGTGTGTGTTTGAGCTTCAACGGTGCACTCCAGTAGTCGCAGCAGAGACTGTAGGGTCTGCATAGCCAAAAATATTTGTATCTGGCCCTTTACAGAAACAGTTTGCTGACCTCTTTGCACATAGCAATGAAAAAGACTGAATCACTGCTACACGCAAAACCACGGATGAATCTCACAGACAAGAAGCCAAACACAGAAGAGTGCTCGCTGCATGATCCCATTTAGGTAAAGTCCCAAAACAGGCAAAATTAATCCATGGTGATGGAGGTCAAAATAGTGGTTACCTCTGGGCAGGGCATATGGGGAAGGGGGCATGAGGGAGCCATGCTCTGTCTCTTGATGGGGGTGGTGGTTCCATAGGTGTGTAATTGTGCAAATGTCCACCGGACTGCACAATTAGATTTTGTGCGCTTTACTGCATATAACTTCTACCTCTATTTTTAAAAGGGAAAAAATGCTTGTCTCCCAGCAGGGTCTGGCGTGTGCACAGCACAGTGAGGGGGATTTCCTCCTTCATCCCAGAGATTGGATTTGGTATTAGTGTGGCCACGTCATGAGCCTTACTGAATGGAGCATGCCAAGATGGTGGCGTTTTTACCCATGGGCCATCAAGCTTAGTACCACTTGATCGCATCCAACTGATGGTGCCGAAGACAACCTTCCACATCCAATCCTAAACTTCAGTACACCTACGAATCACCTGCAACCTTGCTAGTGATGCCGATTCCTGACCCCTCCTCCTCCATTTTCTAGTTCTTTCAGGTCCTGGGCGCCATTGTCAACAAGCTCATTGTCAACAAGCAGGTGAATCTGATGCAGAAGATCCAGAGACCACACTTTGAGAAACACTGCTGTGCAGGCTGGAGTAGGAGATGAGAGGATACAAAGCGGAGTAGACAAGAGAGCTAAATTCCTCCAGACAAGACAGGAAAGAGGGAGAGCCTGAGAGGAAGATGCAGCAGAGGAGGAGGTGAATGAGGTTGAGGGAGCAGGGAGATGGGGCGATGAGCATCAGAAAGGGGGTCGGGGAATCTTTATGAAGTTTGGCCCCGTGGTGCGTAATGGGGAGCCTCTTCCCCATCTTTCCACCTGAGTGTTGTAAAGTACCCACTTCTTATTAATATGCTGCAACGTGGCCATCTCCAAGGTGTGTTAAAGTGCTGAGCCCAGCTTTATAGGATGAGAGAAGACGGAGTCCACAGAGGTTTGGTCACATCCAGATGTGATAACCCTACAGGAAAATGTGTGTCTCCTCCTTCCAGCACCCGTGTCAGACATTCCCCTCAGACCTCTGGTTTCCTTCATAAGGTCCAGGTTCAAGCTGCTGCCGCCCCCCACCTTCAGGTAGGTATCTGTGTTGGTGGGTGCATAGACACCTGTGTGGACCCCTACCTGACTATCACAGGCAAGACCGGATAAGCCAGTTGATGTGGCCAGAAGAGTCTGCATTAGATAGATTACATTAAAGAAACTGATGGAGTCCTCTGTGGCTGTTACTAAGAACAAGACAGGTCTTCACGCACTGATGTGTGATAACCTCCAAGGTAAGTTTTTAAGTGTAAAGAGCAAGATATAACAGTATCCAATGACTTGTGAAAAACTGATGGAGGAGTGACACATTTAGCTACGCTTTTATGCATTAAATATCTCAGGAAGAATACAGGAAACTGGCACAGTGGTTGGCTCTGGGAGGGGAAAATGAGTGTAGGAGAGAAGCAAGATAGGGAGTGAGACTTAATTTTTATTCTATACTCTTTGGTACTGTTTGATTTTTTTTGCTTTTGCCCTGCATAAAGTTTATCTATTAAAAAATTAAGAAAGGAAATAAGGAAGAAAAGAAGAGAGGGAGGGAAGGAAGGAGGGAACAGAGTATCATTAAATGGGCATTGGTTCTTGAAAAGCCAGTTCAGAGCTCACAGCTGTTCCAGAGCAAGAAGCAGGCACAGGCCCTAGAGGGCTCCTGCTGGCCACACCATGGTGCCCACAGGCAGCAAGCCAACTCTGTTCACCGTGCCCGGGGCTCCCTCCTCCACCGCTTCATCCACAGCCTGTGGTAAGAGCATGTTGTCTTGAAGCTGGGCCCACACCCTGGGTGGAAAGACTGCGGTGTGCCAATGTGGAATTTCCAGCAGCTCCCCGGGATGGCGTTGGACTTCAGAGAACTCCAAAGCAGAAGTGAGAAGGCCGAAGTACAGAAGGGGCAGAAGCTTGGAGAATACACTGAGGGCTGTCAAAGGGCCTCCTGGTCACCGTCAGGGCGGAAGAGCTCAGAGGCAGGACCGGGCAGTGGTTAAGGCTCTAGGCCAAGCTATCCAGGAACAAATCCTGGCTTTTCCACTTTGAGACTGCGAGACCCTTAGGACATCATTTCCCCCATGGACAATGACAGAATCTACCACACAGGGTATAGTGAGAACTAAGTGAATTAATTCATATGGTGTTGAAGCAATGCCTGGCACAGAACAAACACTCAGCAGATGTTCACTATTATGGCCCCTGTATCTTATTCGGGTTCTAATAGTACTCTGTAGGCAGGAAGAGATTACCGGCCTATTTTACTTTGATATACGAAAGTTTAGATAAATAGACTTCCTAAGAGCTAGACAATGGAGTCTCTGATACCCAGCCTAGGGCTTGGTCCATTACATCAGCATTTCCCAAACTCTGTTCCGATGAATACTTAATGTCTCACCAAAATTTTAACAAGTGTTCCTCCAAAACAGGGTTTTGTGACCAATG
The DNA here is from genome assembly GCF_037783145.1 of Equus przewalskii. Lineage (NCBI taxonomy): Eukaryota > Metazoa > Chordata > Mammalia > Perissodactyla > Equidae > Equus > Equus przewalskii. The sequence goes on from NC_091840.1 coordinate 41,818,951, forward strand.
AGTTTGGGAAACGCTGGGTCAAGTGAAATTAAGCAGATATTTGCTGCAGGATTTATTAGAGCCTTTAAAATACTAATACATCTGTGACGCTAAGATGGAGTAGCATTCCCGAAGTCATCTGACCATTAAACAAGTTTTGTTTTCATGGCATACCTATTTACCCCTTGAGAAACATTGGGGTTCCATGGAAAGTGGCTCTAGAGATGCTGTGCTACTTACAGGACAGGCATGAGAAGAAGAAAGCAGAACTGTTCAACATCTGCTGTCATGCCAGTCTCCATCAGAGAGAATGTCTTCCAAGCAGAAAGTGTAGAATTGGGCACGGTGGCTAAGAGGGAGGTAACGAGTTGTGGAAAGAACATGAACACCGAGGTAGGACTGGGATCTGAATTCAAATCCTGATTCCCCTGCTCAGCCAGGTCATTTGCTCTCTCAGAACCTCAGTCTCCTTATCTCTAAGTTGGCAGAGGAACATCTATTTTATTTGCTTGTTTTATGAGTTAAATTTCAGTGGCTCTATAGTGTTTGCCACATGTTAACTTCTCAGGGTTAGTTTCCTTTCCTAATCAGTTAGAATATTTTCAGTTGCAAATAGCAGATAGCTAAACTTAAAACGGCTCAAGCAAAAGAGGAACTTACCAAAGTAAGTAAAGTCCAGGTTGGGTTTTACGAGAGTTTGTGATGTCATGAGAGCAGGTGGTAATTCTCATCACCAGGGAGCCTAATGCCCGTCCCTGGAAAAATTCGAGAGTGATTATTGAATAGATGATCTATGAGTGCCTTGATCTCTAGGGACCAACACAAATTCACAAGAACAAGTCATTTGAAGATCATCTTTTTTCCTTTTTCAAAAGAATTATTGCATCAGAGGACCAATGATTCTCGAGGTGTGTGGGCAGGCAACCCTGGCAACGATCAGAACTTCCTGAGGGAGTTTCCACCAAATCCCTTTGACTGGTAGAGACACTTAAAAACTGGAATAAATAATCATTGTATGGGGCCTGGGCAAAAAGAAAAAAAAACGGTTTGAGAAGCAGCATCATAGATGTAGGGTGAGTGGATCTCAGAAAAGATGTTTGACAAAACCTCTCACGGAAGCTTCCTAAATAAGCTGGAAGAGTGTGGGCCAGTTGATAACAGCTGCTGATGGAAACAGCATAGAGTTCTGTGTAAAGCACACAGAATCTTGAATTTTCTATTTAAGCAGAACTTTAATTTTTTTATTAAAGTGATTAGTTGTATATTTACTGCTCAATGAATTTATATGTGTGTGTGTGTGTGTGTGTGTCTACCCACCACTTAGATCGAGGTGTAATACTTCCACCTCCCCAGAGGCTTCTTCTTGTCCTTTTCTTGTCAATCCCTTGCTTCAGAAACCACCATTCTGATTAGTTTTGCCTGTTCTTGAACTTTATGTAAGTGGAAGGATACAGAATGAACTCTTTTGTTTCTGGCTTTCTTGTAATGTGCCATCAAGTTGGCTCTGACTCCTGGTGACCCCATGAATGAGTGATGTCCGCAATGTCCTCTCCTCGACAGCCCTGCTCAGCTCCTGTAGACTCATATCCATAGCTTCCTTTATGGAGTCAGTCCGTCTCATATTTGGTCTTCCTCTTTTCCTGCTGCCTTCTACTTTTCCCAGCATTATTGTCTTGTCCGAAGAATCCTGCTTTCTCATGATGTACTCAAAGTAGGACAGCCTCAGTTTTAACCTCCAGTATTTGCCTCCAGCGATAGTTCAGGGTTAATTTGCTCTAGGACCCACTGGTTCGTCTTTCTGGCAGTCCACAGTACCCGCACAGCTCTCCTCCAACATCATATTTCAAATGAATCCATTTTATTCCTGTCAGCCTTCTTCACTGTCCCGCTTTCGCACCCGTACATAGTAATTGGGAATATGAGGGTGTGGATAATCTTGGCCTTAGTCTACAATGACGCTTCCTTACACCTGATGATCTTTCCTCATCCTTTCCTTGCTGCCCTTCCGAGTCTCCGTCTCCCTCTTGATTTCCTGGCTGCATCTCCATTTAAACTGATGACTGAACCAAGGTCAACAAAATTTTAACAATTTCAGTGTCTTCATTGTCTACATTAAAGTTGTGTAGTTCTTCTGTAGTCATGATTTTTGTCTTCTTGATGTTCAAATGCAGTCCTGCTTTTGACACTCTCTTCTTCCATGTTCGTCAGAAGTTGTTTCAAGTCATTGCTGCTTTCTGCCAGGAAGATGGTGTCATCTGAGTCTCTGAGACTGTTGATATTTCTTCTACCAATTTTCACTCGTCCTTCATCTGAGTCTTTGTTTTTCATATGATATGTTCCGTGTACAAATTAAACAGACAGGGAGATAAAAATGCACCCTTGTCTGACACCTTTGCCTATAGTGAACCATTCTGCATCTGCATGTTCTATCCTGACAGTGGCTTCTTGTCCACAGTACAGGTTACGCATCAGGACAATCGATGCTGGGGCACGCCCGTGTCTTTCAGAGCAGCCCCTAGTTTTTCGTGATCCATGCAGTAAAAGGCTTTACTGTCGTCTATAAAACATAGACTAACCTTCTTCAGAAATTCTCTGGACCACTCTCTTTTCAACATCCAGCTAGGACCGCAGGCCTTTCTTGCTCCATATAAGGTAAAAGCCTTTGTTGCGGCACCTTGAGCATCACTTTGCATGGGAAATTAGAGCAGCTGTCCTAAAGTTACTGTATTCCTTGGCATCTCCTTTCTTGGAGATTGAGATATATATTGAAGATTTCCAATCTGTAGGCCATTGCTTCATTTTCCATATTTGTTGGCATATTCTTGTTAGGATTTTGACAGATTCGGTGTCCGTGGCTTAAAATAATTCTATTGACATCCCATCTACCCCTAGTTACTTATTTCATCCCAATATTTTCAGGGCAGTGTTCACTTCACTTTCTAAAATTACAGGTTCTTCCTCATAGGAATCTTGTCAAAGGAATCTATCATCTTTGTCTCTTCTGTATAGATCTTCAGTATACTGTTTCCACTTTCCCTTTGTTTTCTGGCTTTCTTAGCTCATTGTTATACCTATGAGATTCACTGTATTGTTAAATGTAGCAGTAATGCATTCTTTTTCATTGCTATGTGAATGTATTTGATGGGCATTTGGGTTTTGTAGGTATTTTGTTGATATCCTTTATTATAACAGCAACAAAATACTTACTGCTAACATCCAATTTAGTGGTAAAATATTAAACATTTTTCTTCTGAGTTTGAGAATAAGATAAAAATCTCAGTTATCACGACCTATATTCAACACTTTACCAGAGGTCCTGGTCAGTACGATAAGTCAAGAAAATGAAATAAAAGAAGATTGGAAAGGAAGCCGTAAAGCTGTCATTTTTTGCAGATGGCATGATTACATACGTAGAAAAGTCAAAGAATTCATCACTGAAACTAATGAGTGAATTTAGCAAAGTCACTAGCTACAAGGTCAATATAAAACACCAGTTTTATTTCTATATACTAGTAATATTTAAAAATAATATTTTAAAAATATCGCTTACCAATAATGTGTGTCTGTCTACATGTGTGTCTGTGTGTGTATGAGAGGAGGGGGAATGATAAAGCAAATGTAATAAAATGTTAAAACTTAGGGAATCTGGATGAATGCTACATAGAATTCTTTGTACTAATTTTGCAATGTTCTTTAGGTCTGAAATTATTTCAAAATAAAACGTTTTAAAATACCATTTATAAGAGTATCAAAAGACATCAGATAACTAGGAAAAATCTATTAAAAGGTGTACAACAGCTACACTAAAACCATAAAATATTGATGAGAGAAGTTAATGATGACATAAATAACTGGAGAGAGACACCATATTCATGCATTGGAAGATTCAATATTGCAAGACGGCATTGACCTAAATATTCAATGCAATCTCGCTTAAAATCCCAGAAGGATTTTAAAACTACAGTTATACAGGGCCAGCCCTGTGGTGTAGTGGTTGAGTTCAGCATGCCCTGCTTCAGCAGCCCAGGTTCATGGGTTTGAATCCTGGGCATGGACCTATACCAATCGGCAGCCATGCTGTGGCAGTGACCCATATATAAAGTGGAGGAAGACTGTCACAGATGTTGGCTCAGGGCTAATCTTCCTCAAGCAAAAAAAGAGGAAGATTGGCAACAGATGCTGTCCTAATCAACAGGGCTAATCTTCCTCAGCAAAACAAAACAAAATAAAACGAAAACAAAACCAGTTATACAAAGGACCTAGAATAGCTAAGACTAGCGGTTGGGAATCTTTCTGTAAAGGCCCAGACAGTGAATATTTTAGTCTTATAGGCCATTCAGTCTTTGTCACAACTACTCAAATCTGCATTTGTAACACAATAGCAACCATAGACAACACATAGCTGAATAGGTATGACTTCATGCCAATAAAACTTTATTTACAAAAGCAGGTAGTGAGCTAAATTTCCCCTGTGCGCCATAGTTTCCTGACTTCTGGCCAAGACAATCATGAAGAAGGGAAAAAACAGTTGGAGACTAATATTACCAGATAGCAAGACTTATTAAGACTAACCATAAAGCTAAATGTGCTGTGTGACTAAAGTGGGAACTGGCTCCAGTCAGCCTTGAGGTTGTGATATAACATCTCTTAATGTCAGTTTCCAAAGGGTCAAGAATGGAATTGTAATAAAATGTATCTTCCCTTCCCTTAAGTGATTCATATCAGCAGCGGGAAAGTTCTCTCTAAAGGGAAGCTGCACAGTTCTGTGTATGGCCTTGCCCTCTTCAATAAGGTATAACACCTGCTTATATTGACTCAAACCTGAGAAGAATGTGTAATATATTGGGAAATAAAATTGAGGTTCATAGAGATTTTGATAAGGATGAAAGGATCCAGTATAACCAATCAAAAACAAGTTGAATGTCAGGAGACAGTAAAATCTGGTGGATAAACGGTGAAGTCCAACTTAGATTCAGACAGACTGAAAAAGAGTTATGAAACGAGATGTTCATTGTGGCACGATTTATAACAGATGTTGAAAACCACTGAAATGTCCAACAATAGCAAAATGGCTTAGAAAATTCTACAATAGACTATTAAGGTTAAATATACACTAAATGAAGGAATTTTATATAGCCATTATGACCTTATATAGCCTCATTATGAAGTGAGGTTTTTTATTTTATTTTATTTTATTGGGGTCATATTGGCTTCCAGCGTTGTGTAAATTTCAGGTGTACATCATTATATTTCAGTTTATATATAGACTGCATTGTGTTCACCACCAAGAGTCCAGTTTTTATCTGTTGCCATCATATGGATGTATCACAGTTCGGTTAGTCATTCACCCACTGAAGGACATCTGGGTTGTTTCCTGCCTTGGGTTGTTATAAATAAAGCTGGGAGTTGAGGGGAAGAGGGGAACTTTTAACTAGTTCAAACATGGACAAGGGTCAATAAAAATCTGTGGGTATCTGCACGGTGGGGAGACTGACCCCTCATTGCCTGTCTGGATGTCTACGGAGACACCAAGCCACCCTGAGGCTACTGGCGTGGCATGGTCAAGAAGGGGCAAGCACCACTCCATCCAATGCCAGGTTCCCACCAGCAACCAGGACCTGGGGGCTGCAGAGTTCGGGCCGTGGAGAGTGAGAGGAGCTGGGAGGCTACCTGTTTGCTGGCGATGAGGAGGCAAGCAGCACTGGGCACAGAGGCACGAGCAGCAGGTGCTCCTGGCTTAGAGACGGCCCGAAGATACCAGGTCTCAAGGGCCTGTGAAGGCCTGGCAAATTTGCCTGACATCATGTCATACCAAGAGGATGTGGTCTGCTTAGGAGAGAAGAAGTATTTTATCACTGACATTGTTTAGTATTATCTGTGCATATTGACAATAAATGCAGACTTTTGTCAGTTTTATGGTTGCTTTTAAATTCTCTACAGACAGTGCCCCCACCACACACACACACACCCCATATGCCACCTGACATTGATGTTGACATTGAGTCCCTCGGAGTAGAGCCCTTAGCGGTGTCTCCTCGGATCTGAATTGATCCAAAGATCAGTGAGGGAGTAACCAAGGAGGACGGAGGGGTTGAGCGGAGGGGTTGAGCGAGAGCAGACATACCTCACACCCACCCGACACACACACCTCGGGAGGAAATGAGCCTCACAGTGGCCTTGGGCGGGGCGAGGTCAGAACTGAATACAAGGCTGATGTTTTTAATGGTCAGAACTTACATTACATACACTGTTAATATTAAGACAATAACTTAAACGAGACTGTTGTGTTTTTTCCCCAGCTTTATTGAGGTGCAACTGACAAATAAAATTGTATACATTTAAACTGTACAAAACAAGACTGCTTTAATAAATATAAATGACTACGATGTTATGGGGACAGACGGAGAAGTCCCTCGGGTGGGCTCACCAACAGAAGCTAACCTGCCGGAAAGAGGACTGATGAGCCCCACTGGCTGCAAATATCAAAAAAAAAAAATCACACTGTTCCCTGTTCAACAGTTGGCGAGTTGCAATTCCTCAAGTAAAGCAGCTATGTGGGACTTTTTTTCTGTGATAATGCATATGTACATTTTTCTGAGGAGAGGGTATATGCTGTCAACATCTTCTCAAAGGGCTCGTGGACCCAAAGAGGATTCAAGAGCATCAGGGCCTCACCAGGCTGGCTGCTGACCACCCAGACGTTACCTCAAACCACAGTTTCCGATGACACTTAGTTAGTATCCGGTGTTCAGCAGACATCTTCCCACCACTGTGTGACCTTGGGCAAGTTATGAAACCTCTCTGTTCCCAAAGTTCCTCACTTGTAAATGAAGATAACAACACCACCCACCTCACCGGGCTTTTATGGGCATCAAATGAGTAAACGCATGGGAAGTACTTAGAACAGAAACTGGCACATGGTAGGTGCTATATAAAGGATAGCTGTTATTAATATTTTTACTAACGTTACTTTTTGGACCTCTGGGGGAGCCTAGAGAATTTCTGCATGGATGCCTGGTTCCTCTATAAGTGGTTCAACTAAGTGATGCCCATTTCCGAGAAGTTTTTTTTCTAGAGCAAAGTCAAGACTTAGAGCCAAGAACTGAGAAAGGAAATTAGCCAAAGAGCTGAATCACTTCTCTCACCCAGACAGGGAAAACCCCATGACCGCCACGCTCAGAACTGAGCCTCAGAATGCACCAGTTTAATAAACTGGGGAAGCTGGGAGCTCTCTTCCTGTCCTTTGACTTGACATTGGCTTAATGTCCCTCCAGTAAGGGGACACCCCCAGCCCCCTGCCTCCCAATGCCAACTCATGCCCTCTGTTAGCCATAAAATAGCTCACCGTCCTGAGAGAAAACTGTTACTCATCATCTCTGCCACTCACTCGGCACCCTGGAAGGAATCTGTGCCTTCTACAGGGCGCACAGCCAAAAAGAATCCATGGCTGAGCTGCCCCCAAGCGGAAACTTTCTCTTTAAGAGGGCTGGAACCAGGAGACGGAAGCTCTGCATTTCACTCTGTAGTGACTCCCTGGTGAGACGTGTTGGTTATCAATCTAGACAAGTTGGAAGCCCCCCTGGGAATGGCCTGCAGGAGTGATAGGGGTCGCACTGGTGCTGAACACTTGCACTTGCGATGCAGATGTTTCCAGATGCTTCCAAAGAACCAGATGAGAGATGGCAAGAAAACAAGTCAATTGAGTTTCCTGCAAATGTGTATCATTTGCGGGAATGATATACAAAGTCGAACTTTGGAATTGGGCCTGTTTGTCTTCTGGTTCAGGAGGGAAAGCCCAGGGCCAGGATACTTGCCCTGGGCAGGGTCCACTCTTAACCACAGATGCCAGGTCTGGCTTTCTTCCACCATCCCAGGAAGTCCACACTCGAGGTGGAAACACCAAAATGTGCACACTGGGAATTTCCAACAGCTGAGTCCCTGCTCAGTCCCTGAAGTCAGTGCTGTTCTTTGTGTCTCTTTTATCCAAGACTCTCCTGGTTGTTTCATTTTCCCTCTCGACAGCATCACATATGGGTAACTACAGTATTGAGTAACAGGTAGAAAAAGAAGACATGGGAGTTTTCTGGCAGTTTGCTCACACTGGCTTGTTTATACTAACTGTATTGGCTGTGTCTCTAAAATACATCTTTCTGGAAGTCAACTTACTATAAGCTACCACTTCACATCCCTGAACTAAAGTTAAAAATAAATGTGATATGCAGACCAAGTGGATTTCAAAATAAGACAGGTAAAGAGAGACACAGAGGGACAATATATAATGATCAAAGGGACACTTCATCAAGAAGAAATAACGCTTATAAATATCTATACACCCAACACAGGAGCACCAAGATTCATAAAGCAACTATTAACAGACCTAAAGGAAGATGTTAAAAACAACACAACAATAGTAGGGGACCTCAACACCCCACTCACATCAATGGACAGATCATCCAGACAGAAAATCAACAAGGAAATAGTGGAGCTGAATGAAAAACTAAAACAATTGGACTTAATAGACATATATAGATCACTCCACCCTGAAGGAGCTGAATACACATTCTTCTCAAGTGCACATGGAACATTCTCTAGGATAGACCATATGTTGGGAAACAAGACAAGCCTCTACAAATTTAAAAAAATTGAAATAATAACAAGCATCTTCTCAGATCATAGTGCTATAAGGCTAGAAATTAATTACAAGAAAAAAGCTGAGAAAGGCACAAGGATGTGGAGACTAAACAACACACTACTGAACAAGCAATGGATCATTGAAGAAATTAAAGAAGAAATAAAAAAATACCTGGAAACAAATGAAAATGATAGCATGCCATACCAACTCATATGGGATACAGCAAAAGCTGTATTAAGAGGAAAATTCATCGCAATACAGGCACATCTTAACAAACAAGAAAAATCCCAAATAAGCAACCTTAAAGCACACCTAACTGAACTAGAGAAAAAAGAACAAATGAAGCCCAAAGTCAGCAGAAGGAGAGAAATAATAAAAATCAGAGCAGAAATAAATACTATTGAAACGAAAAAGGCAGTAGAAAGGATCAATGAGACAAAGAGCTGGTTTTTTGAGAAGATAAATAAAATTGACAAACCCCTAGCCAAACTTACAAAGAAAAAAAGGGAGAAAGCTCAAATAAACAAAATCAGAAATGAGCGAGGAGAAATAACAACAGACTCTGCAGAAATACAACAGATTATAAGAGAATACTACAAAAAACTATATGCCAACAGAATGGATAACCTAGAGGAAATGGGTAAATTCCTGGACTCCTACAATCTCCCAAAGCTCACTCAAGAAGAGGCAGACAATTTGAACAGACCAATCACAAGGAAAGAGATTGAAACAGCAATCAAAAACATCCCAAAGAATAAAACCCCAGGACCAGATGGCTTTCCTGGGGAATTCTACCAAACTTTCAGAGAGCATTTAATACCTATCCTTTTCAAGCTATTCCAAAAAATTAGGGAAGATGGAACACCTCCTAACACATTCTATGAGGCCAACATCATGCTGATACCAAAACCTGACAAGGACACCACGAAAAAAGAGAACTACAGGCCAATATCACTGATGAACATAGATGCAAAAATTCTAAACAAAATTTTGGCAACCAGAATTCAGCAATTCATCAAAAGAATCATACATCAGGATCAGGTGGGATTCATACCAGGGACACAGGGATGGTTCAACATCTGCAAATCAATCAACGTGATACACCACAACAACAAACTGAGGAATAAAAACCACATGATATCTCAATAGATGCAGAGAAGGCATTTGACAAGATCCAACAGCCATTTATGATAAAAACTCTGAACAAAATGGGCATAGAAGGAAACTACCTCAACATAATAAAGGCCATATACGACAAACCCATAGCCAACATCATACTCAATGGGCAAAAACTGAACCCCATCCCCCTGAAAACAGGAACAAGACAAGGATGCCCTCTATCACCACTCTTATTTAACATAGTACTGGAGGTCCTGGCCAGAGCAATCAGGCAAGAAAAAGGAATAAAAGGAATCCAAATAGGGAGGGAGGAAGTGAAACTCTCGCTGTTTGCAGACGACATGATCTTATATATAGAAAACCCCAAAGAATCCATTGGAAAACTGTTAGATGTAATCAACAACTACAGCAAAGTTGCAGGGTATAAAATCAATTTGCATAAATCAGTAGCATTTCTATACTCCAGTAATGAACCAACAGAAAAAGAACTCAAGAATACAATACCATTCACAATCGCAACAAAAAGAATAAAATACCCTGGGGTAAATTTAACTAAGGAAGTGAAGGACCTATATAATGAAAATTACAAGGCCTTTCTGAGAGAATTGGATGACGACATAAGGAGATGGAAAGACATTCCATGTACATGGATTGGAAGAATAAACATAGTTAAAATGTCCATTCTACCTAAAGCAATCTACAGATTCAACGCCATCCCAATCAGAATCCCAATGACATTCTTTACAGAATTAGAACAAAGAATCCTAAAATTCATATGGGGCAACAAAAGACCCCGAATTGCTAAAGCAATCCTGAGAAAAAAGAACAAAACGGGAGGCATCACAATCCCTGACTTCAAAACATACTACAAAGCTACAGTAATCAAAACAGCATGGTACTGGTACAAAAACAGGTGCACAGATCAATGGAACAAAATTGAAAGCCCAGAAATAAAACCACACATCTATGGATAGCTTCTCTTTGACAAAGGAGCTGAGGGCATACAATGGAGAAAAGAAAGTCTTTTCAACAAATGGTGCTGGGAAAACTGGAAAGCCACATGTAAAAGAATGAAAATTGACCATTCTTTTCCACCATTCACCAAAATAAACTCAAAATGGATTAAAGACCTAAAGGTGAGACCTGAAACCATAAGGCTTCTGGAAGAAAACGTAGGCAGTACACTCTTTGACATCAGTATTAAAAGGATCTTTTCGGACACCATGCCTTCTCAGAGAAGGGAAACAATAGAAAGAATAAACAAATGGGACTTCATCAGATTAAAGAGCTTCTTCAAGGCAAATGAAAACAGGATTGAAACAAAAAAACAACCCACTAACTGGGAAAAAATATTTGCAAGTCATATATCTGACAAAGGCTTAATATCCTTAATATATAAAGAACTCTTGCAACTCAATCACAAAAAACATCAAACAACCCAATCAAAAAATGGGCTGGAGACATGAACAGACATTTCTCCAAAGAAGATATACTGATGGCCAATAGGCACATGAAAAGATGCTCATCATCGCCGATCATCAGGGAAATGCAAATCAAAACTACACTAAGATATCACCTTACACCCGTTAGAATGACAAAAATATCTAAAACTAATAGCAACAAATGTTGGAGAGGTTGCGGAGAAAAAGGAACCCTCATACACTGCTGGTGGGAATGCAAACTGGTGCAGCCACTATGGAAAACAGTATGGAGATTCCTCAAAAAACTAAAAATAGAACTACCATAGGATCCAGCCATCCCACTACTGGGTATTTATCCAAAGAGCCTGAAGTCAGCAATCCCAAAAGTCCTGTGCACCCCAATGTTTATTGCAGCGCTGTTTACAATAGCCAAGACGTGGAAGCAACCTAAGTGCCCATCAACAGACGAATGGATAAAGAAGATGTGGTACATATATACAATGGAATACTACTCAGCTGCAAAACAGAACAAAATCATTCCATTTGCAATAACATGGATGGACCTTGAGAGAATTATGTTAAGTGAAATAAGCCAGCAAGAGAAAGATAATCTGTGTATGACTCCACTCATATGAGGAATTTAAAACTATGGACCAAGAACAGTTTAGTGGATACCAGGGGAAAGGTGGGGTGGGGGGTGGGCACAAAGGGTGAAGTGGTGCACCTACAACATGACTGACAAACATTAATGTACAATTGAAATTTCACAAGATTGTAACCTATCAATAACTCAATAAAAAAAAACTGAAAAAAAATAAAAAATAAAACATAAAAATAAATAAATGTGATATGCAATCATCATGAGTTGACTTCCCTCCTCAGAAGAACCATTGATTTGTACTTTCGTGATTTCATGGTAAGACCTAGACCATTTTTGCTCCTGCAAAGCCCCAGTCAAACACATCTCTGAGCAAGTTATCTCAAGTTCCTTACAAGAGGCTCTACAAAATCTGATTTTCCAACAATGTAATGCCAGGCGAATGTTTACTTCTCCAAACAAATCCAAATGTAGCAGCCACTGCTGCTGCTACCCTTCTCCTTCTCTTTCTTGTTCTTCAGATGATGATGATGAAACTCACATGGCCCACCATTTCTATTTTTGCCTTGGGTGCTAGGAAGCTCAGAGTTAAATTTCACACTCAAACAATTTTATCTACTTTCCTGATAAAATATTTCTGACTTTGCCATAACCAGCTTCCAGTCTCTCTTTTAAAACTCTTCATTTTACTGTATTTAGAATTATAAAACCCCTCATGTCCTCTTTTTTATAAAGGGGCAGAATAAAATCAATTAATTAGACCTGACTATGGGGGTAAGCTCCCATGCTACTTAAAACAGAATTGAGGATGTAATGTTCAGTTGTTTGCAGCTATTGTTCAGAAAGAATTGGATGTGGGTGGGGTTTGGGTTACTGATTTGAATCTGTTTTCTTGGAGCTGGTTTGAATTGACTGGTGAGGCTGAGGGACAGTCATTTCCTACACTCCTTTGTTTGAAAGGATCACGTTTTGCATCACAGCTGAGGGAGGCAAGCAGGTGCATCGGCTCAAAACAATCTTTTCTGCTCTCCACAAAGCACTTCTCACAGCTACACACATCCACGTTCTTATCTTTCAGCCAAACCTTGCTGCAAGTAGCAGCCCGGCAAAAATCTCAATAGAACAAAAGATCCCCAAACTCTGGGAATTAAGAGGTCCACTGATTAGAACAATTGTCAACTAGCAAAGTAGCAGAACAGCTACAATATTTGGACTGAGCTCAAGGTCGGTTACAATGAGGCGTAACTGTTTCTGGTTTACAGTGAGAGTAAACATGCGACACATTCACAAAGTTATCTTAGGGCCCCATTATTTGCAAAACCAATCAACTGCAATTCACTCACTTAGGACCCTCAGTTAATTGGAATCTTACCTATGCATCTCGTTCCTTAATGTCTGTGCTCTGCTTTTAACATAAAAAGCCAAATGACCAAAAGTTACATGTATGTCTGAGAGGTAACAAAAGCACCAACATCCAGAGAATGTCCTTGACTTAACCCAAGTTCTTAGATTGCTGTCTGTACCCACATGGCAGCAGAATTGCTGCGGTGAACCCACAGGGGCTATAGCATTCCCAGTCACGGTAGGCAAAATGCTTTTTCCCTCTCTTTTTTTGGCTGAGGAAGATATACCCTGAGCTACCATCTGTTACCAATCTTCCTCTTTTTTGCTAGAGGAAGATTAGCCCTGAGCTAATATCTGTGCCAATCTTCCTCTATTTTGTGTGTGGGATGCCACCACAGCATGGCTGACAAGTGGCGTAGGTCCACACATGGGAATCAAACCCAGGCCACTGAAGCGGAGTGTGCTGAACTTAACCACTAGGACAGGGGGCAGGCCCTGATTTTTCTTTTAATGTAATTTTAACAAGGGCACAAAAGTGTGTCAACCAAATAGAATAGATTTCTGTTCAGTTAAACTAGAAAGGGCAAGATACCCTGGCAGTCTCTTCCAGGAGCACCACGGCAAAGCAAGCTTTGCCAAAATGCTTCCTTACCAAATGCCTCTCCTTGAGGCATTTAAAAAAATCATCCTGTGTGGCCTGAACAGTTCAAGTCAATTCCTTAAGGACGTAATTGTGTCCTTTGAGTCAACAGAAAGTTACTAAGTGTCTACCCTGTGCTTGGACAAAGACAGACAAATACCCATGTGACCCCACTTCCTACCCCTGTGCAAGATAGATGTGGCTGATGGTCCTGGGGCTCTTGCACAGCACCCAGCACCAGTCCACGGTGCCTAGAAGACACGAGCAGCTGCAAGCTCCTACACCATGTTCACCGGGCACCTACTCTGCACCAGGCTGGGAAAACAAACATGAATAAGGCACCATCTTAGCAGAACTCACAGCCTAACAGGAGAAGCTGACATACAAACTGACTCCTGCCATAGCAGGAAAGTGCTGTGACCAAGATGGTGCCTGGTGCTGTGTGAGCACCAGCAGTGTGAGGCGGTCATCCGGCCCAGCCTGCACTGAGTGTCAGGGAGGCCTCCTGGAGGCACACACACCAGATCAAGGCTGAAATGCACTGTGGCAAGGAGGTTAAGCACGCAGGCTCTGGCAGCAGGCTGGAAGAGTTCAAACCCCATCTCTACCACTTTCTGATCCTGTGACCTCGAGTGTGTCATTTAGCCTACATTTTCATTTCCTAATCTATAAAATAATAATGGTGTCCACCTCTCAGTATTGCTGGAAGATGAAATTATGGAATCCACGAAGGCAGTTAGCACAGTGCCTGGTACATAGTGAGAACTAGTTAAACATCGGGTAGTCGTGCATTAGACAAATATTGCTTAAGTGCTCACTGCATGCCAGGCGCTGGGCTGGGTGCTTAGATAGAACGGTGGACAAAAGACCTCAAAACCCCTGCCTCTCTCTTGCTTATGTTGGAGTGGAGGGCTCGGGTGAAAATGAAACAAACAAGGAACCATCTATTTTATTAGGAGGCGGTAAGTCCATGGAAGATCACAAAGCAGGGAAGAAGGTAGGGAGGGCTGAGGGCTGCAGTTTAAAGGGCACTCAGGGAAGTGCTCACTGGGCAGGGGACACTTTCAGAAGAAACTGAGGATGGTAACTAGATTTATTGTGGTGATCATCTTGCAATGTATACACACATTGAATCATTATATTGTGTATTTGAAATTAATATAATGTTATATATTGTCGATGAAAATAATCCATAACTAATCTACAAATGAAAATTTGAGAGAGTTTATTCTGAGCTGAAATCTGAGGACCATGGCCCAGGGCCTTTCTTCCCAAAGGAAGAAAGGGCACCGAAGAAGTGGGGTGCACAAAGTGGTTATATACCCCCAAACGTGATGTTTCACATAGGATTGAAATGTCCCTTTTACAATAGTCGCAAGACTGATCTGTCGGCACAGCGATTGATAGAAACAGCAGGTCTGCTGTCTCAGTGAACACAGCAGGGTGGCAGTTCTGTTGTCTGGCGCTGGGTGGTCACAGGTGAGCTGGGTGGTCAAAGGTGAGCACAGCAATCAGTTCCTAGCCTGAGGAAAGATGCTTATCCCTAAGGAAATGCCAATGTGGGGGGAAGTTGCAGCTTTATCTCAAGGGCTTTTGTTCTTGCCATAGGAAATGTTTTAAAGCAGATATGCAATGCATGCTCAATAGCCACAGTCAGGCCCTTTTGGAAAAAACAAAGTCAGGCCGAATTAGGTTTATACCAAATGGCTTCCTCATATATTCCAATATATCCTATTGCTTGCCATTTTTATTTGTCAATGTCAATTACACCTCCATAAAAAAAAGAAAATGAAAGAGGTGACAGAGCAAATACACCACTCTCTGGGAGGGCGGGGGGGGGGTGAGGGGAGGACCATGCCTGCAGAAGGAACAGCAAGTGCAAAGGCCCTGTGTGGGATGGGCCTGGCAATGTCAGGAAAGAGCAAGGAGGCCAGGGTGGTTGGAGCAGAGGGGAGAGGAAAGGACCCTCTAGGAGATGGTGCAAGAGGCCACAGGGGCCAGACCACAAAGGGCTTATGGGCCATTTTAAGAACATTGGTTTTTCTCTGAGAGACACAAGGAGCCACTGGAGGACTTCGAGACGAAGAGTGGCTTAATCTTACACTTTAAAGGAATCAACCTGGCTGCTGTGGTCAAGAGTAAATTATTATGGGGGACAATGATTGAAGTGGGGAGACCATCTAGGAGTCTGTTAAAATAATCCTGGCAAGAGATGACGGTGGCTGGGACCAAGGTGGTGGCAGCAGAGGTGATGAGAAGGGGTCAGATTCTAGATGTAGTTTGAGAGTAGAGCTAACAAGATTTGCTAATGGATTGGACGCGGGGCGTGAGAGAAAGAGAGGAGTGAAGGATGACTCTAAGGTTTTGGATTGAGCAACTGGAAGAGGGAAGGTGCTTTCAGCTGAGAAGGAGAAGACGGAGGGCAGGTCAGGAGTGAGGAGACGAGGTGGTAAGTTTGGGATATCCCCTTAGAGGTGAGGAGGAAACCATAACCCACGAGAATGTGGTGTGCTCCAAGCCAAGTGGAGAGTGTTTGAGAGAGAAAGGGAAAGAGGGATCGACTCTGCCAAGTGCTGCTGATGTGTCACCAAGATGGAGGCTGAGAACTGAGCATTGGATTCAGCAACATGAACGTCATTGGCGACCTTGACAAGTGCACTGATTACCAAAGTTCTCAGACTCTCCACCAAGCAGTGGAAATTCAGGTTCTGGGATGTAGAAGATGCCAGAAGGAAAAGCAAGCTCTTAACTCCAGCTTCTGCTGCTGTGTTGGGAGTCATAGCAGCACAAGCCACACCCAGACCTGCAACACCATAGAGATTGAGACCAGAAGGCGTCCTGTTACTGACACCAGCAAGTCCATTTGTGTGAAAACAGAGAGGGAGCTGCTGGCAGTTCAAAAGGAGGATTCTAAGTTCCCAGCCACTTCACTGGCTTCTAGAACATAACGAAAAACAAACAAACCAAAATAGCTCAGAAGCAAAGCAAAGCAGTATGGGAGAGGCAGCAGCAGTGGTTTTATGACAGTGTCGGAGACCTAACCCCTGCCACCTCCAAAAAGAGGCAATAAGAATAATGATGCAATTCCCTGTGGCCACACATCGTGGGTAGGTGGCAAGATGTAACAAAGAGAACATAGAAATGAGATAATAATAATTACTCTTTTTTTTACGATTGGCCCTGAGCTAACATCTGTTGCCAATCTTCCTCTTTCTTTTTCTCCCTACAGCCCCAGTACATAGTTGTATATCCTAGTTGTAAGTCCTTCTGGTTTTTCTATGTGGGACGCCTCTACAGCATGGCTTGATGAGCAGTGTGTAGTCTGTGCCCAGGACCCAAACCAGTGATCCCCCGGCCACCAGAGAGGAGTGCACAAACTTAACCACAGCCTACGCAGCCGGCCCTTTATAATAATTACTTTGAGAATGTTGTATTAAATGAAATGAGATGATTTGCATAACTGTAGATACTCAGTAAATGCTATTTCCCTTCTCTTAACCTATCAGTCAAGGCAATAGAGAAGATAAAGAATTATGCAATTGTTATTATTTCTATACTTTGTCTCAATGGTTCTCAAATTGTTGGGCCAGATCAGCAGCATCACCTGGGAACTTGTTAGAAATGCAAATTCCCAGGCCCGGCACACACCTATTGCATCAGAAGCTCTAGGGGTGGGACCAGCAGTCTGTGCCTCTAGGAGCCCTCCAGGTGACTGCACGCGTGCTCGAGGGTGAGAACCACTGCTCTCTTTCATTATCCTCTCGTTCTGCAACAAAGCAGGGGAGGAAACTTGAGTAGTCAGGTAACTTGGCAACATCACAAAGTTATTCACTGGACACCATTTGAATGTGGATCTCAGGCAGGAAAGTGCTTTTACTGGGAATAATAATTACCAATAGAACACAGACCTGTCATTTTAGAGTTGGAAATATGGGGCTCTTTCTGCATCTTTGAGCCTTACTGATGGAGTTTAAAGACTTTCTGGTAAGGTAGTTTCTCTATTTGTGTTTCTTTTCCCTACCCAAATCTATGCCTGATGATGAGTACTTCATACATCTTCTGTCCACTCACAGCAAGGAAAAATATGTTAACATCTATAAATACATATTAAATAACCCTGAAAAAATAACCAGGCATGTGTGTTATCCAGGAAACTCTCCTAATGGACCCGCAGAGTGTCCCTCAAGGACTAGGGGGAGTCGGCATAACACAGCTATGGAAGGAGAGGAACACCTTGGCCTCTGTCACACGGGCCTGCAGTAGGGTCAGTGTCATGGCCATAAAATCATAGCGCAGTGTATGCCCAGGCAAAGCTTTGGGCGTTGGGTGGAACTGCTTGTCAAAACACGGTAGTTCTAGGTAAAATCACAAATACTGTCCTAGACAATGGGTGCTGGCAAACTAGCTCTCTGGGGCACCCTGATGTGTAGCGTTGGCTGATTTCCATGGTGAAATATTCTCACTATGGAAGATTTCAAGCTACCAGTGATTGAACAGCCTGCTTGCAAAGTTCCTGAATATTTAATCATTGGCCCTGGGAAGCCAGTGTGAGCTGGCCCCAGTATGCCACGGTGATATTTGCTATTGGTGGGCCCAATTTTGACATGGCAGGTGGCACAGTATTTTACTTATAGTGCTTGTATACCTTTACAATGCTTTATGACAAAGCTTAAGAGGAAGTAACCACACTGAAGGCAATTTTATGAACCCTTCTTGATTCTCAGGAGACCAATTTTACACATTGAATTCTTTCAATGCAAACAATTAACTAGAATCTCCCGTCACTGCACCTTTTTTGACTGGCACTCATGAAAGTAGAATCACCAAAATTATACTGAATTATTATATTGAATTGAACAGAATGTTAATAACAATATAAAAATAGATTATAAGGTAGAGATAAACTCCTTTATTGATAATCTCTTCAGAAAAAATAATTAATTATATATGTTTATATTATATATAAATGTTATATAAATGTTAAATAAATAAACATTTCTGGCATTATTTTAAATTGTTAGATATTCAGGAGGTTTTATTCATTCTAATGTTTCTATTTATTGCTGAGAAGAAGAATTTTCATTGTATTGCCTCATTGACCTAAAGTAGCTTAGATGAAATGAATTACAGTATTTTGAAATGAGGTGGTTGGCCCGAATTATACAAAGAACAGACATTTTTAGGAAGAAGATCATAGTTTTATTTTTTGTCTGTGGTCTCAAGAAAAAATATTTTCACTGTCAAATTCTCTTTTTTTTCAATCTTAAATTATCTCAGGATTCTCGTAGCCTCATAAATAAGACAGGATAAATTGAGTTGCGAATGTTTTAATGTTATATAAATTCTAATCTTCAAAATATCTACATGAGTATATATAACATTTATTTTTTATTTATATCTAGCACAGTATTTTATATTGAAAGCAGTTTGCTATGGAAATAATAAAGTACTAAAAGGGTGAGAATCTCATCTTTGAATATTTACAAAGCTGTTTAAAAATGCTGATCAATATGCCTCTGTTTGTGTTTAATATGTATTGTCTTAATTATTTGGAAAATGCCAACAAAAATATAAAGTAAGAAAAAAGATCACCTGGGAGCTTTTGAAACATATCAGTACCAGGGCTTTACCTGCAAATTCTGATTAAATTGGTTTTGGGTGGGACCCAGGCAACAGAGTTTTTAAGCCTCCCCTTCCAGCTGATTCTAGTGGGTAACCAGAGATAAAAATAGTTGCAAGTAACTTGGGTTACCAAGAAACTCCCAAATCTAGAGTCTATTGGCACAGTACCCTGTAGGAAAACAAATATATCATTATACCAAAATTATTCTAAAAGTGTTTCATGTGTGTGTGACCCCAGTAAGAGACGCTCCCCAAGGGCAGGACTGGTGCCTCCCACTAGAACCTAACAGGGTTCTGTCCACGGTTTGTGCTCAGTAGATGTTAAATGGGTGTCTGGTGGCCAAATTTCTATTAATAAAGACCTCCTAGGGTCTTGTCTTCAAATACCTGGCCACACTGGAAGGATCACAACTTTCTATAGACATTACATGACAATCATCAGAAGGAAAGCTGGGGGAGAAGTAGGGACAAGATCCCACCAGCCTGTGGACGCAGAGGTGCCCCACTAACAGAAACAACTCAAAATTCCCTGATCCTTGGTCCACATGCTCATGTGCTTCTGGGAGTTTTCTGGAAGTGTTTCCCATGTGCCCATGGTTGAGTCCTCTCCTGTTGAGCCCTGGCTTCCCCAAAGAGATGTCTGTCACAGGGTACTGCCATGGTCACCAGATGCCACCATCACCTGTCAGAGCCAAGACCCAGGAGCCCTTGAAATATTAAAGCTGAAGGTTTTCCAGAGCAAAGAAGAAGAGAGTCCCTCTTTGCATTACACTCCTCTGAGAGAGGGTCCCTAAACAGTGCATGGGAGGCTGGGCAGATGTACAAATTTGAGTGAGAGATTATCAGAAGCACTGCCCTCTTTCCCTACCTCAGTCATTCTTAATGGCTCCTTCTTACCCATTGTCATCTGTGGCTGTATCACTTGCTCTATTCAGAATGTGTTCTCGGGGAGTTCCCATCCTTCATACAAAATAGGGTTCTAGAAAGCCATCCCACTGGGTCTCGGACATGTCTGAACCTCAGGTTGGATTCAAGCTACTATCACTACTCAAGTCATAGTCAATATACACCAGTGGCAGTAAGTGGTACCTAGAAGGAAAGCAAGGTGCCTCCAGAATGTAAAGAGGCCCCTCTAAAAGGTAAACTAGTCAAGAGCTTCTTCAAGGCAAGGGAAAACAGGATTGAAATAAGAAAACAACCCACTAATTTGGAAAAAATATTTACAAGTTGTATATCTGACAAAGGGTTAATCTCCATGATATATAAAGAACTCACACAACTCAACAACAAAAAATCAAACAACCTGATCAAAAAATGGGCAGGGAACATGAATAGACATTTCTCCAAAGAAGATATACAGATGGCCAATAGACACATGAAAATATGTTCAACATCACTAATCATCAGGGAAATGCAAATCAAAACTAAGATATCACCTTACACCCATTAAAATAGCAAAAATAAACAAAACAAAAAGTGACAAATGTTGGAGAGGTTGTGGAGAAAAAGGAACCCTCATACACTGTTGGTGGGAAAGCAAACTGGTGCAGCCACTATGGAAAACAGTATGGAGATATCTCAAAAAATTGAAAATAGAAATACCATATGACCCAGCCATCCCACTACTGGATATCTATCCAAAGAACTTGAAATCAGTAATTCCAAAAGTTCCATGCACCCCTATGTTCATCGCAGCATTATTTACAATAGCCAAGACGTGGAAGCAACCTAAGTGCCCAACAACTGATGACTGGATAAGGAAGATACCGTATATATATATATACAATGGAATACTACTCGGCCATAAAAAAGGATAAAATAGTCCCATTCACAAGAAAATGGATGGACCTTGAGAGTATTATGTTAAGTGAAATAAGCCAGATAGAGAAAGATGAACTCTGTATGACTCCACTCATAGGTGGAAGTTAAACATGCAGACAAAGAGACTGATTGGTGGTTACCAGGGGAAAGGGGGGTTGGGGGGATGGGCACAAAGGGTGAAGTGGTGCACCTACAACAGGACTGACAATAATGTACAACTGAAATTTCACAAGGTTGTAAACTATCATAATCCTAATAAAAAGTAAAAAAAACAAAGAGGCAAACTAGTCAAATCAACACTTAAGAGATGAGATTAGCTATCTGTAAAAGTGATCTGCCTGAAGTAGGAGCAGGAAAAGAGAAGAAAAATTTCCTGAGCACCAGCAATTTTCTAGATATTTCCTGTATTTTGGCATTGAGTGCTCACAACACTGTCAGGAGGTGGGTATAATTTCCCCCGTTTTACAGATGAAGAAACAGAAGCTCAGAGAGACCATGTGCCTCAGGTTTGATCTCAGAGATGTTTGGCTACCACAGATCTATCTTCTGTCCCTATAGTTTTGCCTTTTCCAAAATGTCAAATAAATGGAATCATACAGCATGCAGACTTTTGAATCTGGCTTTTGAATCTGGCTTCTTTCATTTAGCACAAGGCATTTGACATTCATCCTTGTTGTTATCATATGTATCAGAAATCCATTTCTTTTAATTATGAAGTAGTATTTCATTGTATGGATGTGCCATAGTTTGTTTATACATTCCTTGATTAAGGGATATTTAGGTTGTTTCCAGTTTTTGGCAATTACAAATAGCACAGCTATAAACATTCACATATAGGTTTTGCATGATCACAAGTTTTCATTTCTCCAGGAGTGAGACTTCGGAGTCGTGTGATAGATATATGTTAATTTTACAAGAGACGACCAAAGCATTTTCTAAAGTGGCTGTAGTATTTTTGTATTCCCACCAGCAATGTTTAAGAGTTCCAGTTATTCTGCATCCTAGTCAGCATTTGATACTGTCAATATTTTTTATTTCAGGCATTCTAAAAGATGTATAGTGGTATATCATTGTGGTTTAAATTTGCATTTCACTAATTACTAATGATGTTGAGCATCTTTTCATCTGCTTATCCATATATCTTGCCATCCATATATTTTGCCATCCATACATCTTTTTTGGTGAAGCATCTGTTCAAGTCTTTTGACCTTTTTAAATTGTGTTTGCTTTCTTATTGTTGAATTTTGAGAGTTCTTTATAAACAAGTCATTTATAAGTTACACAATTTGCAATTATTTTTTCTGAGTCTATTACTTGTCTTCCTATTTTATTACAGAGTCTTTTGAAGAAGTCCAATTGATATATTTCTTTATTTTACAGATCATACTTTTGGTGCTGTATCTAAGAAATCTTGGCCCGGGGTGGGTCCCGTGGCCGAGTGGTTAAGTTCATATGCTCTGCTTCGGCAGCCCAGGGTTTCACCAGTTCGGATCCTGGGCATGGACATGGCACTGCTCATCAGGCCATGCTGAGGTGGCATCCCACACGCCACAATTAGAAGGATCCACAATTAGAATACACAACTATGTACTGGGGAACTTTGTGGAGAAGAAGGAAAAAAATTCTTTTAATTAAAAAAAGAAAAAGAAATCTTGGCCTAACTCAAGATCACAAAGATGTTCCCTTATGTTTTTTCTATAAGACTCATAATTCTAGGTTTTACATTCTGTTTTATGATCCATTTTGATTTGATTTTTGTAGATGATGAGAGGTATAGATCAAGGTTCAATTATTTGTATGTAGATTTCCATTTGTCCCAGTACCATTGTTGAACACCCTTGTCAATTTTGATCTAATATTACAGTTTTTCCCGTTTTCTACTCCATACCAGTTTCTTAGTAATGGGTCATTGATTTATCCACCTGTCATCATTTACTTCTTCTTGCTCACTTCATTCCAGCTGATCTTCTTGCTGTTCCTCTAATATGCAGATTGTGAACCTGCCTCAAGGTCTCTGCTCTTGCTATTCCCTTAGTCTGGAATTCTCTTCTTCCAAATATCCACATAGCTCACTCCTTCAATTCATTCATGTCTCTGCTCAAACATCACCTCTTTCAAAGAGATCTTCCTGAAGACCCTATTTAAAATGGCTCCCCCAACCCTGTCTTGCACTACTGCTTTACCCTGCTTTATATCCTTTCATAGCAGGTGCCACACTCTGACATATTTATATTTATTAGTTTATTTATTTATTGACCGTATACTCCTTCCCCCCAAAACCATCAGAATGTTAAGCAAAGTGACATCAGCAACACAGTAGAGTGAGCTGTTCCCTTTATCTCTCCTCCCTTGAACTGCAACTAAATGGATGTTCATTGACCAACAGAGGATACCCACAAAGCACAACAGGATGCCTGAGAGACCCATGCAGCTATATATCTAAAGGTGGAGGGACTGGCTCCTGGGAAGTGGTGGAGATAGGTGAGCACTCCCCTACCCTTCCCTGGCAGCCATGTGCATGCACCCAAATGCTTGCTCAGCCAGTGGGAGAACCCATCCTGCTGCTGCAGTCCCAACGAGTAGCCCAGGCTTGGACCCCACAATGAAGCCCCACCCACAAAGCACAGCAGCCAGCACAACCACAAGAAGAGGCAACGGCAGATATTCACATGTGCACAAATGCTTCCTGGCCAGTGCAAGTGCCCATAGTACCACTGCAGCCCCACAAGTGAGAATGCCCCTTGGCGTGGCGGCAACTTTGAGCCTGCATGTGATTGCTTTGCCAGCCAGCAGGAGCACCCACCATACCCACACAACTTTCAGCAGATGGGGTAGGATCAGAAACACAGTTTCTGCTTCCCTCTAGCTGTAGCAAGTAGAATCTGTGACCTGATACTACCACAATATGCCAGCAAATATTAGTTCATCAAACACCATGAGAAACTACAGCAACAATTCAGAGCAGAAGGAAAATGAAAAATCTCCAGAAACTCATCCTGAAGTCACAGAAATTTACAATCTAAATGACAGAGAATTCCAAATAGCTGTCATAAGGAAACTCAATAAGTTACCAGAAAACTCAGAAAGACAGTTTAATGAGCTCAGGAGTAAAATTCACGAGAAGAAGGAATACTTCACCAAACAGCTTGAAAAAAATTGATTAAAAAAACAGAAATTCTGGATGTGAAGAACAGAATTAATGAGATAAAAAATCATCTACAATCCTCAAAAAATAGAGCTGATATTATGGAGGAAGGAATTCATGATTTAGAGGATAGAAATGCTTCAGGAGGAGAGAGAGAACTAAGATTTTTTAAAAGTGAAGGAACTCTTCAAGAAATATCTGACTCAATTAGGAAAAGCAATATAAGGACAACAGGTTTGAAGACAGAGAAGAGAGGGAGAAAAAAGCAGAGAGCTTGTTAAAAAAATAATAGTGGAAAACTTCCCAAACCTGGGGAAGGAACTGGACTTAAAAATACATGAAGTCAATAGAACTCCTAACCACATCAATGCTAAAAGACCTTCTCCAAGTCATATAATAGTAAAACTGGCAAAAGTCAATGACAAAGAAAAAATATTAAGGGAAGCAAGGTAGAAGAAAATAACCTACAAAGGAACCCCCATCAGGTTTTCAGTGGGGTCCATAAATCTCTTTGGATTGTTGATTTCATGTTCTTGGGTAAATATTCAGTAGTGGGATGGCTGGATCATATGGCATTTCTATTTTTAATTTTTTGAGAAATCTCCATTTTCTTTTCTATAGTTGCTTCACCAGTTTGCATTCCCACGAGCAGTATATGAGGGTTCCCTTTTCTCCACATCCTCTCCAATATTTATTATTTTTTGTCTTGATAAGTATAGCCATTCTGACAGGTGTAAGGTGATATCTCATTGTAGTTTTGATTTGCCTTTCCCTAATAATAAGTGATGTTGAAGATCTTTTCATGTGTCTGTTGGCCATCTGTATATCTTCTTTGGAGAAATGTCTGTTCACATCCTCTGCCCATTTTTTGATTGAGTTGTTTGTTTTTTATTGTTGAGTTGTATGAGTTCTTTATATATTTTGGAAATTAACCTATTATCAGATATATGACTTGCAAATATTTTTCTCCCAGTTGGTGAGTTGTCTTTTCATTTTGTCCATGGTTTCCTTTGCCTTGCAGAACCTTTTTAGTCTGATGCTGTCCCATTTGTTAATTTTTTCTTTTGTTACTCTTGCCTGAGTAGACATGGGATTCGAAAAGATACTGCTAAGACCAATGTCAAAGAGTGTACTGCCTATATTTTCTTCCAGGAGTTTTATGGTTTTAGGTCTTACATTAAAGTCTTTTGTCCATTTTGAGTTAATTTTTGTGTATGTTGTAAGATAATGGTCTACTTTCATTCTTTTTCATGTGGCCATACAGTTTTCCCAACACCATTTATTGAAGAGATTTTCCTTTCTCCACTGTATGTTCTCAGCTTCTTTGTTGAAGATTAACTGACCACAAATGTGTGGTTTTATTTCTGGGCTTTCAATTCTGTTTCATTGATCTGTGTGTCTGTTTTTGTACCAGTACCATTCTGTTTTGATTACTATAACTTTGTAGTATATTTTGAAGTCAGGGATTGTGATGCCTCCAGCTTTGCTCTTTTTTCTCAGGACTGCTTTTGGCTATTTGAGGTCTTTTGTCATTCCATATAAATGTTAGGATTCTTTGTTCTATTTCCATGAAGAATGTCATTGGGATTCTGATTGGGATTGCATTGAATCTGTAGATTTCTTTAGGTAATATGGACATTTTAACTATGTTTTTCTTCAGATCCATGAGCATGGAATAGTTTTCCATTTGTTTATGTCTTCTTCAATTTCTTTCAATAAGGTCTTATAGTTTTCACTGTGTAGATCTTTCACCTCTTTGGTAAAATTTATTCCTATACTTTATTCTTTTTGTTGCAATTGTAAATGAGATTGTATTCTTGACTTTTCTTTCTATTTTGTTATTAGTTTATAGAAATGCAACTGATCTTTATGTTTGATTTTGTACCCTGAAATTTTTCTGTAGTTGACTATTTCTAATAGTTTTCTGATGGATTATTTAAAGTTTTCTACATATAGAATCATGTCATCTGCAAACACTGAGAGTTTCATTTCTTCCTTTCCAATTTGGATTCCCTTTATTTCTTTTTTTTTTTTTTTTTTTTTTTGGCCTAATTTCTATAGCCAAAACCTGCAGTACTATGTTGAAGAAGAGTGATGAGAGTGGGAACCTTTCTCTCGTTCTTGTTCTCAGAGGAATGGCTTTTGGTTTTTCACCATTAAGTATGACGTTGGCTGTGGGTGTGTCATATATGGCCTTTATTGTGTTGAGATACTTTCCTTCTATACCCATTTTATTGAGTTTTTATCATAAATATATGTTGGATCTTGTCAAATGCTTTCCCTGCATCTATTGAGATAATCATGTGATTTTTATTCCTCATTTTGTTAATGTGGTGTGTCACGTTGATTGATTTGCAGATATCTAACCATCCCTGTGTCCCTGGTATAAATCTCACTTGATCATGGTGTATGATCCTTTTAATGTATTGCTGTATTTGGTTTGCCAATATCTTGTTGAGGATTTTTGCATCTATGTTCATCAGCGATATTGGCCTGTAACTTTCCTTCTTTGTGCTGTCCTTGCCTAGTTTTAGTACCAGGGTGATGTTGGCCTCATAGAACAAGTTTGGAAGCATTCCATCTTCTTCAATATTTTAGAATAGTTTCAGAAGCACAGGTATTGAATCTTCTTTGAACATTTGGTAGAATTCACCAGAGAAGCCATCTGGACTTGGACTTTTGTTTTTTGGGAGGTTTTTGATTAATGTTTCAATGTCTTTACATATGATTGGTCTATTCAGATTCTCTATTTCTTCTTGATTCAGTCTTGGGAGGTTGTATGATTCTAAGAATTTATCCATTTCTTCTAGGTTATTTAAGTTGTGGGTATATAGTTTTTCATACTATTCTCTTATAATCCTTTGTATTTCTGTTATCAGTTGTAGTTTCTCCTTCATTTCTAATTGTATTTATTTGAGGCTTCTCTCTCTCTCTCTCTCTTTTTTTTTTTTTTTAGTGATTCTGGCTAAGGGTTTGCCAGTTTTGTTTATCTTCTCAAAGAACCAGCTTTTAGATTCATTGATCCTTTCTACTGCTTTTTTTTTTTTAGTCTCTATTTCATTTATTTCTGCTCTGATTTTTATTATTTCCCTCCTTCTGCTGACTTTGGGTTTCATTTGTTCTTCTTTCTCCTGTTCTGTTAGGTGTAGCTTAAGATTACTTATTTGATATTTTTCTTGTTTGTTAAGGTGGGCCTGTATTGCTATGAATTTTCCTTTTTTTTTTTTTTTTTTTTTTTGAGGAAGATTAGCCCTGAGCTAACTGCTGCCAATACCTCCTCTTTTTGCTAAGGAAGACTGGCCCTGAGCTAACATCATGCCCATCTTCCTCTACTTTATATGTGGGACACCTACCACAGCATGACATGCCAAGCAGTGCCATATCCGCACCTGGGATCCGAACCGGCGAACCCTGGGCTGCCAAAGCGGAACATGCGCACTTAACTGCTGTGCCACCAGGCTGGCCCCTGAATTTTCCTCTTATAATTGCTTTTGCCACATCCCACGAGTTGGCATATTGTATTCTCATTTGTCTCCAGGTATTTTTTAATTTCTCCTTTGATTTCTTCATTGATCTAGTGGTTGTTCAGTAGCATGTTAATTAGTCTCCACACATTTGTGATTTTCCAGCTTTTTTCTTATACTTGATTTCTAGTGTCATAGCATTACAGTCAGAAAAGATGCTTGATATGATTTCAATCTTCTAAATTTATTAAGGCTTCCCTTTTTCCCCAACATATGGTCTGTCTTTGAGAATGTTCCATGTGCACTTGAGAAGAATGTGTATTCTGCTGTTTTTGGATGGAGTGTTCTCTATATATCTATTAAATCCACCTGGTCTAGTTTTTTGTTTAATTCCAGTATATCCTTGTTGATTTTCTGTCTGGATTGATGAAAGTGGGGTATTGAAGTCCCCTGCTATTATTGTGTTACTGTTAATTTCTCCCTTTAGGTCTGTTAATAGTTGCTTTATATACTTTGGTGCTCCTGTGTCAGGTGCATATATATTTATAAGTGGTATGTCCTCTTGATGGAAAGTCCCTTTTATCACTTTATACTTCCCCTCTTTCTCTCTCATTGTCTTTTTTACCTCGAAGTCTGCTTTGTCTGATATAAGTATTATAACACCTGCTTTCTTTTGTTTGCCACTTGCTTGGAGTATCATCTTCCACCCCTTCACCCTGAGCCTGTGTTTGTCTTTAGAGTTGAGATGTGTTTCCTGGAGGCAGAATATTCTTGGGTCTTGTTTTCTAATCCATCCAGCTACTCTGTGGCTTTTGATTGGAGAATTCAGTCCATTTACATTTAGAGTGATTACTGATAGATGAGGACTTCATACTGCCATTTTATTTCTTGTTTTCCAGTTTCTCTACATTTCCATTGTTTCTCTTCCTTTGTATTTCTGACTGACATTTCAGTTTGGTGGTTTTCTATGGAGGTTTTCTCAGTTTTCTCTTTTTTAATGAATTGTGGCCTTGCTGTGATTTTTTTCTTTAGTGGTTACCATGAGGTTTGTATAAAAGATCTCATAGATGAGGTAGTCCATTTTCTTATATCTTCTTATCTCCATTAGCCTAAGAAGGTTCCATCCCTGTCCTCTTCCCCTTCTGAGTTATTATTGTCACAAATTGTTCTGTTTTGTGTTGTGAGTTTGTGACTAAGTTTAAGTGTTTATAGTTACTTTTGATGCTTTCCTTCATCTTTTAAGTTATAGTTATTTGCTACCCTGTTCTGAAAGAAAGCTGCAGTTTTCTGATTTTGTCTATTTATTGCCTTGCTTAAAACTTTGTAGACCTTTGCCTTTTTGTTTCAGGTATGAGGGCATCCCTAATCATTTCTTGTAGGGTAGGTTTGGTGGTGATGAACTCCCTCAGCTTTTCTTTATCTGGGAAAGCTTTTATTTCTCCATGATATCTGAAGGATAGTTTTGCTGGATAGAGTATTCTTGGCTGAAAGTTTTTGTCTTTCAGTATTTTAAATATATCACTCCATTCTCTCCTCAACTGTAAGGGTTTCTGCTAAGAAATCCACTGAAAGCCTGATGGGGTTCCTTTGTAGGTTATTCTATTCTCTTTTGATACCCTTAATATTTTTTCATTGTCATTGCCTTGTGAGAATTTTAATAATATGCCTTGGTGAAAGATTTTTATCATTGATGCAATTAGGAGTTCTACTGGCTTCATGGACTTATATGTCCAGTTTCTTATCCCGGTTTGGTAAGTTCTCAGCTATCATTTCTTTGAACAAGCTCTCTGTTCCTTTCTTCTTCTCTTCTTCCTCTAGGATACCTATAATCCTTATGCTACTTTTCCTAATTGAGCCAGATATTTCTCAAAGAACTTTTTCATTTTTTAAAAATCTCAGTTTTCTCTCCTCCACCTGAAGCATTTTTAGATTTCTAGCTTCAAAGTCACTAATTCTCTCCTCCATAAGGTCTACGCTATTTTTTATGCTTTCTACATTATTTTTTTATCACATTAATTGTGTTTTTGATATCCAGAATTTCTGTTTGGGTTTTTTTTCCCCTAAGGTTCAATCCCTTTGGTGAAGTATTCCTTTTGTTCATTAATTTTATTCCTGAGCTCATTGAACTGTCTTTCTGAGTTTTCTTGTAACTTGTTGAGTTTCTCTGTGACAGCTATTTTGAATTCTCTGTCAGTTAGACTGTAGCCTTCTGTAACTTCAGGTTTGGTGTCTGGGGAGTTGTCATTCTCCTTCTATTCTGCAATGTTACTGTAGTTCTTCATGGCATTTGATGAATTGATCCTCTGCCTGTGCATTTGTGGCAGTAATCACCTTTTCTTATTTGACTATGGCTTTGGTTGGTTTGGTTCTAGCCACCTGGGTCTCCACTGGATCTCCACAGGCTTGGATGCTGCTGTCCCATGCCCCACCTGTGCTGCTGTTCCTGGGTTGTCGTGGGATGCTGGTTGCACTGCTGCCAGTGGTGCTGGGTTCACAGGTCTCACTGTCATTCACAGGGGCCATGGGACCCAAGGACTTGTAGATAGCCCCCTCCTACTGGTGGAGCTGGTATCAGGGTTGCTGCCACTGAGGGCTGGGTCAGCAGTTCTTCTGTGGTTCCTATTCCACCTGCCACCACTGGGGGGAGGCAGGGGCTATTTTTTCTGTTCCCACCCTGTCTACTTGTAGTTGTGCTTGTCAGCCACTCTACATTTGCACAGGCCTGCCATAGTTGCTTGGCAGAGAACCTTCACACGGGCTGGGCCACCATGCTCAGTGGGTGGATCACAGTTGTGTGGGCAGGGCCACTGCCCAGAGGGGCACCTTCACACAGACCGGGCCACTGTGCTCAGCTGGTGGGTTGCACTCGCACAGGCAGGGCTGCCACCTGAGTGGGGCACCTTAGGGTGGGCTGAGCTGCCACCACTCAGTGGTGCACCTTCGTGCAGGCCAGGCCACTGCCACTCGGTGGGGAGTGTTAGGGTGGGCAGGGCTTCCATGGCATGGTAGGTGCTCCTGTGGGCCAGGCTACTGACACTCCACAAGCGTTCACACACAGGCTGGGCTGCCCCTGCTTCCACTCGCAGTTGTGCTAGGTACTGTGTAGGGATCCGTGACCTGGATCATTACTTTTGGGGAGGGGAGTGGGAGGGGGCCACCCCCTAGTTTCACTTCTTTCCAGGGGTCCAGTCCACCCACCTTCAGATGTATAGCTGCATGGATCTCTCAGGCGTCGTGTTGTGCTGTGTCTGGAATCCTCTGTTGGTTAACAGATGTCCATTTAGTAGTAACTTAGAGGGGAGAGACAAAGGAAACAACTCACTCTGCTATGATGCAGATGTCACTTTCTGGTTCCACCTTTTTAACAACCCAACATATGTGGACCATAATAAACACTCAATAAAACACACTTGCATGTTGAAAACACTCTTACAGGTTGCTGGTAGGAATGTAAATTGATCCAACTTCTACGCAGGACAATTTCAAAATTACAAATGTGTATACCTTTCCACCCAGCAATTCTCTTCCAGGAAATTATCCTTTGCAAAGACTTGCCCATGTATGAAATGACATGTGTACAGTGTTACTCCCTGCAGTGTTGTTTATAACAGCAGAAGAAGGGAAACAAACCAGATGTCTCTCAACAGGAGATTACTGAACAAGTGGTGATGCCTCCACCCCGTGGATGAAAATGAACCACAAAAAGAGAGTAATGAAGCCTTTTAAGCCTTTTTTTAAAAGAATTACAAGATCTAATATTAAGCTTTTTAAAAAAATCAAGGTTCAGAACAGAGGTTACAAATGACAAACATTTATGTGAGTGAAAAAAAAAACCAGGTATAGGAGAAAAATATGTACAGCTTTTCTGTGCATAGCAAATCTCCAGAAGGAGATATAAGAAACTGGTACTGTTGCTTGCCTCTGGAAAGAGAAGTTGGGGGTTGGGGAGTGGGTTTGAGGGAGACTTTTACAGTGTACCTTCTGAATTTTGAACCCTGCAAATATCTTGCTTATTCTATAATTAAATAAATTCATATAACAAGCATTCATTGATTAAGTGAGCAAATGAATTAGAAACTTAATTTGTTAAACAAATGGCTTCCAGCCAGTATTCTCCTCTGCTATTTAGAGGAAAAGGATTTAGGGAATCCTGGCCCCTTTCCCATTCCCTAATTCCTGGCACAGTCTCCAAGGGGAATCCACCAATGGAGGAGCCCTTGGGCCTTTGGAAGGGGAGGAGAAGAAAAAATATTTATTTCATTCAATTGGCATCATTTCCAGGATAAGGCCTCCTTCTTTCACCCGAAACCAGGCTTGTCTCATGGCCCCACAGAGACACATCAGTTTGGATACTTTCCCGAGCTTGTTTAATTAGGCTCTTTGCTGAAAAGCTGTGCCATTGGTCTCTAAAGTGGCAACTGTCCCTCAGAGATGCAATCAACTTTCCACAGGCAACTTTTATTAAAAAGTCTGATATTCAGTGATTCCCTGCCTAAAAATGAGCATCCAAAAGTATTTGCAATATCATGAAAAGCAGAACAAAGGGGGCAAGGCCAGAATGTCTTGAGCTCCCCACTTGCAACAACTCAAAGAATTAGTTTGTGAGTTCTGATTAAATTCCAGTGGAAAGGGTGGCTGACAGCACAGGTACACATCTTGGGCCACTCAATTTCATCACTCCAGCTTGATAAGGAGGATGGAAGGGAGAACAAAGAGCTCACCTCCAGAAGGAGTTCCCTGTTTCTCCAGGTGGGGAGGCGGGCTCTGGGGCTAAGGAAGGCAAGCAGCTGTGGGTTCTGCCTAGAGTGCCCTCTGGCAGGCCTATGGCTTGGACTAGGCAAGCAGGTCCCCGAGGGGACGAATAAATGAAAGCAGCAACAGGAAAGAATGAGAACAAAGTGGGGAGTGGGAATCTTCCACTGGAGTTCTTGTTCATGCTATAACGTGATAATTTCTGTAACAACCCTATGGAGAAAGGATTACTGCCCTGCCCTACCCCATTCTACAGATAAGGAAACTGAGGCTCCAAAGGGTGCAGTAACTTGCCTAAGGCCTCACAACTAGCAAGTGCCCAGGTCTCTCTGATGGCAGAGGCTATTCTCTTGCTTTAAGGGCAATTTTAGTATAATCAGAAGTACCCACTTCTAAAGTCAGAAATAAACTATCTTTAAAAACCTGTGCCATCTTTCTTTTAAATGTTGCATCTCAAAATGCTATTTGGCATCTGTAATATTTCTATTAAAGACAAATAAGACCAATTTTTCCCTTTTTCTTTCCTTCTTACCTTGGGTTCATCAGTATGAGCTGAATGGGAGAATCCCAGGTCCTTTTATCAGTCAAGAAGACAGAGAGGAAATACCCAGGCGCCCCAGAGCAGCCAGAGCCCCTCCCTGGATGCAGGATCTAGCTGCTCCAGTTACTTGAGCCATTCTAGACGCCAAAAGCTTTCCACTGGGACATTTGGAGTGAAGACCAGCATATTTCCCATGCTGGGACTTTCTATGAACTGTGTCTTCTGCCTCTTTTGAAGACAAAGTCAGGGAAAAGAAACTCACATTGGCAGTGTGGACTTCGGTTAGACATAAGAAAGAACTTTCTAACAATGTGACGGATGTTGCATCATAAAACGGGTGACCAAGAAAGGACAGGCTAGCAATAAATTGGTTGGCAAGGTGCCAGGCATACAACCCAGACTCAGTGGATGATGGTTGATTTGATTTGGTGATTATCTCTCACCATCTCCTGCAAACACCCTGCCATCTAATCTGAGTCTTGACAGAGCCCCACATTTATTTATGCCTCTGAGACTTTGCTCTTGCTGATCCCTCCATCTGAAATGCCTCTCCCTTCCCATGATTGTCCCAATTTCGTTTATTCTTCAAAGTCTAGCTAAAGGTCCTGGGTCTGCTTAAAACTTTCTCTGACCACTCCAGCCCATATGAATCTATCCCTCTCGGAATTCTAGATAGTCTGAGACTTAGTCGTGGTCATCTGGGTGGAGGACAGCTGGTTCCTGCAAAGTCAGTTGGGTGTGTCGTTATCAGAGAGAGGGAGAAACGACAGTGGGAGGCAGAGGCAGCAGCTGTCACAGTTGTCCACTCTGCTGTGAACCTGCCACACCAACCACATGACAACTGTCCACTCTGTCACGTGCAGCTATCTGACTCATTTGCTTTCTGTGGGCCCCTCTCCTGGGAAAAGAATGCCCTGGAAGCACACATGGATATCTGTCAATTGCATTTCCCAAATTACACCAAATTATGCAGGGGGAATTCTGGGACACATCAGTTTTATGTTGGTTTGGAGCATGGTCAGGTTCCTCAGCATTCAACCACTCCTGATACAGTGACGTGTTACCATTTGAAAGGTACTCTCACACACAAGATTTCACTTTATGCTCATAACAGTTCCATATAGCCCATTTTATAGGTGAAAAAACTGAGACTTAGGCAGAGCCAGTGGTTTGTACCGGCTCACATGGCTAGAAGATAGCAAAACCAGCACTAGAGGCTAACCCCTTGACTACAGGCCAGGGTACTTTTCCTTATACCACATGGTGTGGAAAACACCCGTTCCCAAACCCACCCCGACTCCAACCTACTCACATTACCCATATTGTCAATTGACAGATGACCAGCCAGTCAATGTTGGTAATAGTGATGAGGATTTTTAGGCTGCTTAATTTTAAAACGGTTTATGATGAGGACTTTTAGGCTGGTTACTTTTAAAACTACAGATGAGAAGTAGGCTCCAAGGAGTGGAATTTGCTTGTCCCTTTGTTGAGAAAGATTTACATTTCTAAGGGAAACCTCTGTCTGTAAAGATGCCTCCCTCTCTGTGCCAGGAAGAAGGGGTATGGCCTTATCTCTAGAAACTCTTAATGCCAGAGGCAAGAACTTAAGTTGGTTGCTGTCTGGCAACCTCATGTAACTGACTTAGGGTGGTGGCTTCTGGCCTTTACTTAATCCGATTTGATCCTTATCTAAAAGTTGTGGGACCACCCAATGGCCAGACCCCACCTGCACTGATACCATTTTAACTTTTTTCCATGTTCTTTCCTTTGTCTTGGTAAAGAGATGACTTACATACCCATGCCTTATAAAATTAGCCCTAACCCTTAACTTGGGGCAGCAGCAGGAGCTCTGACTGCCCATGGGTCGTGTCCCCACGCACCAGCTCTGCCTGCCCGTGGGTCCTGTCCCCATGCCAGCGGGGGCAGCAGAAGCAGCAGCAGAAGCTCTGACTGCCCATGGGTCCTGTCCCCATGCTATCCCACACTATTCTCTAAATAAAAGAGCACTACTGCCAGATCTTGAGAGTCCAAGAAATCTTTCTTTCAACTCCTCGGCTCACCGACCCCGCATCAATAGTTAAAATTCAGACTTTGATCATAACATAGAAATATGCCTACTGATTCATGTCTTGGTCTAGCATTTGCATTTTATTGTCCACATACCCTATACAGGAGCATCTGGGTCACCTCCATTATTTCCTGTAGTTCACACCAAAGGTAGGAGATAGACCAGCCCAGCACACCAGGCTCTAGGTGTGATGCACCTTCTGCCATTTAAGCTGAGCTGAGAAACCCCATGGCTGTCTGCGCCAGTCACCTCGTTCTCTTGGATTATTCCCAACCTCCTTCAGGTCCATCTCCGCTAAACTGTGAGAACTTGGCTCCAGACCACTCCTCAGGATTTGCCTCTGCTCTCTGGTCTCCTCAGCAACTGATTCTTGGCTTTTCCAAATAGACTTTGGCTTGGTCTTGCCTGTATCAGGAGGCAAGATTATATACAATTATATATAATCCACAGAGGTGGATTATAACGGGTCTTTATGTAAATGAATTAATGTTTGGAAGATGCTTAGAACAATGACTGGCACAGTAAGCACAACATAAGTGTTTGCTATAATTGTTATCATCATTATCCCATCATCACCATCATCATCTACCATCTACTATCTGCTTAGTGTAACATATCCCAACACCTAATCCAGCCATCCCAATCCCTTGACATAAAGCCCCAAATCCATAGCATAGCTCTGGCTGGGCTCTCCTAGGTCATCTCCTATGACTGTACTCCTTGTGCTCTGAAACACCTGGTCTTCCTTTAAGCCCATGAACATGCCAAGCTCTCTAGACCTTTGCCCTGCTGTATTCTCCTTTGAAATGATCTGAATTTCCTGTCCCCATCATTCCCCAACTCCCCCCGAAAAACTCATCCTTCACTTCTTAGCTGGAACCTTACTTCTCCTGGGAGACCTTCCCTGTGTCCATTCCCCATCCCACCTGCCAAGATTAGGTTGGGTCTTCCTGCTACACTTTCCTATAGGATCCTTTGGTAGTTATTCTAAGTAGATATACAACTACTTCTTTAATGTCATCTTTCCATTAGACTTTAAGCCTCATGAGAACAGGAGCCATAGCTAAAGATTCAACACTGTATTGTCAGTGCCTAACTTGATGCTTGGAATGAGTAGAAGCTCAAAAACATACTGAATTGCATTGAACTGAATCAACATGGATTGCAAAATGACGATGGCATTGATCCCAATGAAAATGATGACTTTAAAGCTTAATATGCTTTAAAGCATATTAATTAATTAATTTACTATATTTGCCCTGACCTATTCAAAGCCAGAACCTAGAATCCCATAAATAATAAAAGGGTGAAGAATGGAGGAAAGAGATAAAAGAATTAAAGTTTCTTTGTGCAACAGCTTCTATAACTATGGCTACCCTGAAAGGAGGCATTAATTAAAGCTGAAAGGAAGACATGAGGGTCACAGTAATCAGGGATTAAATGTCAGTAAATAAGCTACTCATCCCTAATTAGTCAACCCAGAGAGTGCTTAGCTCTGCCCTTGTGCCCGAAGATATTGCCTGGCCCTATCAGAGATGTCACCTGAGGACTTTTGAGAAAGTCTTTGCCAACCCAAACAAAACTAAAATTACCAAAAAGGAAAGCAAACGGAACAACGGCTCACGCATTTTCTGACAGTGATGGTTTCTGTTCACCAAGACCCAACATTCAATTCACTTCCAGGCTACAAGGACCTACCCAGTCCCTCTCTCTGCCCATAACAGCTCATTGAGTAACTTCTAATTTTGATGATGAGCATTCGAGGGCTTGCCCCACAAGATCCACTGGGTCCTGGTCACTCCTAAGAGTTTCAATCACTGAGAGCTTTTCTTTTTTCTGTGCATTAGGAGTGAGAGGTTTTCCTGACGTCTCACTTAACGGAAATGAGAACTAAAGGAGACAATGATATATGATAGCTCTGAAAAAGTTGAAATTCTACATTCCAAAGTCGTGATTTTATCATTGTTCATAACAGTGATTGTTTCTTGCCCTTCCCAGTTAATATTTTCTTTCCTGTTCTCAGAAAAAGAAAACAATCATTACTGCTCCCTTCTCAGGAGCATGGGAATACTGCCTAAAGAGAGCTTTTTAAATAGTTGTTTATTATCAATGTCCACAAAATTTCTTCTTCCACACATCCCTTTTGGGTTGGAGATTCCCCTAGGGAATGGATGGCATCATCTGCTCTCTGTGAAATGCCCTCTTGGTCTGACCCAGTATGGATATGAAGTTGGGTCATCCTGATACAGACATGCGACCTCCTACAACTGCGTTTCTGTCTTCTCTTTCCCTGATCCAGCCCTCTCCCCCAACTTTTCCTCGACTCCATCCATAGTAGTTGTGTGAGGGGTTTTAGCCACCCCCTAATCTCCATCAGGCCATCTAAAGCCATCCTATATAAACAGGCAGTCCGTAAAAAGCAGTATGATTGTTGCCCAAGTGCAGCTTCAGACCATCCCTTAGCTGTTCCCTTTCCAATCAGACTCTACTCCAAGCCTCATTAATCAGGGGTCAAATGTCAGCAAGCAAGTTACTCATCCCTGATTGGCCAACCCAGAGGGTCCTGGACTCCACCCCGGGCACAAGGATATTCCCTGGCACCATCAGTAATGTCATTTGAGGAATGTTGAGAATGCACAACCACCACCGCCTGTAGCAGCTGCCACCTGAGCAATCCAATTTGATCTGGCAAAACTTGACTGAGTGTTGGAGTCACACAGACCCAGCATTAATGCTGGCTCTACTATTAACATCTGTGAGAGGGCTGGGCCAGTCTTTCACTTCTCTTAGCCCCAATATCCTCATCAGTAAAGGAAAACAACACCACCTCCTCACATGGTTCCCACCAGAATTCAAGATAATGTATATCAAGCACCTAGCTCCATATCAAGTGCCCACTCAATACATGTAGCAAGGGTGGATATTGAATAAGTGCAAGAAATGTCCTAGAGATGGTAGAATTCTTAGGGAGAGATCCGTGCTACCCATGAATAGAGGTCAAGACAGGCTTTGTAAAGGAGCCTTGAAAGATGGGTGAGGAGTTTGGCAGATGGCCTGAAGGGAGGGCACACCAGGCAGGGAACATCACCAACAAAGGCTAGGATTGGAGCCCAAAGCACTGGGCCCATTTGGGCAGATAACACAGGGCAGCTGGAGCAGAGTGGAAGAGGGTAAGGAGCCCTGGGACAGGAGGCTGAGCCATCAAGGAGCTGGGTTGGAATGGCCTCACAGGGTCATTGTTAAGTTGTAGGGGACGAGGTTTGGCCTATAATATAGCCAGATTCTTGTCAGCTGGGGCCATATCAAGATAAATTAATTACAATAGTGACTGGATAATGAAAAATTGAATATCATATATTCAAACCCCACAATTTAAGGGTCTCTGAGCTGATGTAGAACTTTGCACCATCTGAGAAGAGGTTTCCTAGTCAGAGATGGCAGAATAATGAGAAGATGGGGAATAATGATGAGGCTGGTTTAGCAGAAGTGAGTCCTCCAGTTGCCTCTTCTCAATTTGGTGCGCTAATGATGCTGGGAAATCCAGTTCCCATCTGGTCCAAGGCTTGACCGGCACTTCAGGTAAAGTCAAGTCACAAGTCCTAAAAACAACATTGGAGATTCTCTCTATTCAACCCTCACTGTGTTCTTACCGCACACAGGGCATCGCTTTTGGCCTCAGGAGCACAAAGATGAACATGACACAGTCAGCTGTTCCATAGGAATTTATAGCACAACTGGGAGACATAGGCCAGCCTCAGGGCCCAGCCCAGACTGGTACCCACAGTGAGAGCTTAAAGAGGGTCAGAGGCTGGCTAAGGCTGCACAGGGCTCTGAAAACCCAAAGCGAGGTAACCACAGTCTTAGAGGAGGGGAGGGGCAAGGCCCCCAGAGCCTCCTTCTCCTCCTCTCCACTATCCCCACGTTTGAGGGGTTCCTGTTATCATATTAGACCCGGGCTTCATTTCATCTATCCTGGGGTGGCTGTCTTTTAAAAAAAAAATCCATGGAGTTTTTCTCCATTAGGGAAAGGTTGACAAATTCAGAAAAATAGAAACAAGACAAAATTACCCATAATTTCACTACCATTGTTCACATTTTGGTGTCTCTCTCTACAGTTTCCTTTTCTCTAGATAGGCAAGTTTGTCTGATGGCTTATTTGTTAAATGATCACATTGTGCGCACAATTTTGTGCACTACTTATTCCCAGGAGCTTCACGTCATAGGCATCTTCCTTTTCATTAAAAATTATTTTTCATGATCATCCTTTTAAAAGCCTCACGACATTTGACCACACGGCTACATCAGAGTCCACTTGGCCATGTTCCTCGTTGCACTGCAGGCTGTGTGGTGTCCAGCAGTGGGCACAGGCTTCGGAGTCAGGCAGACCCAGGTCCTCTCCAAGTCCTGTTCTGACACTTGACTGTGTGGCTTGGACAAGTTACTTGATTTCTCTGAGCCTCAGTTTTGTCATCTGTAAAATGAAGATAATCCTAACTACTTTGCATGGTTTTTGAGGATCAGCACTAATACCTATAAAGCAAATTAGAGTCCTAGAAATGAATGATGTTCATCTTAATTTGGAAGACCCCAGAGACCAGGATCTAAAGCTAAGCAATTACACATAGACCCTAACACAGCCGCAGGCACACACAGGCACTTTTGCAGTGAGAGGTCCGAAAATGACCAACAGCACCCGCCTGGCAGCTGTTTTAGGGGTAGTGGGGTAGGAGGAAGATCACAGCCTTTGGAGCTAGACAGGTGCTGGGTTTCAATCTCGCATCTACCACTGTGTGACTCTGGGCAACTCGTTTAACCACTCAGACTCGTTTTTCTCATCAATGGGAACCATAAAACAGGGCTTTGTGAAGTTTCAATCACATGAACTATTGCATGGAAAGGGCTTAACATGTAAACAGAACAGGTGCTTCAGAAATCTTCCCCACTCCCCACCCCCAGCCCCCTAGAATCCTTCTGGTTTTCTGGCGATGAGATGATGAACTTGGAGACAGCACGGAGATGCTCTTCCTGGATTTGCCACCTACTGCTCCACTTCAAGCCTCTTTGTGCCTCTGTTTCCCTCGCTATATGCTGGGGACAATAACTTCTGCTTTCTTTACACAAGGGATGGGCAGTCAATAGCCAGAGAAAAGGAAAACACGGATGGAATGCAATCACCTGGCTGGGAAGGCCCTTTGGACAATTTCTTCCCCTCCCCCGGGCCAAGCCTCCAGAGAATGCAGAGCAGACAAGAGAGCGCGGTCAAGCAACTCCAAGGAGCCACACCCCAGAGACACTTAGCCTGGCGTCTCCATCCCAAATCCATTTCCTCAGTTTTCAAGTTTAGTACTTTATAAGAAATAAATCATTCAAAAGGTTTTCCTGAGAGGACAGTCCCCTCTGGCTGTGTCTCTGCCAGGTTCTGGTAAGGAGAACAGAAACTACTGTAGGCATTTCAAGAAGAAGGGACTCGCTACAGGAAATTAAATGCTGGAAACTCATCAGAAGGCTGCAGAAGAAAAGATCAGGGAAGCTGCCACCGGCTGTCAGAGAGCAGGAAGCTGCTCCTGCGGTCCAGGTCAGGGGATGCAGGAAAGCTTGCCTAGCGATCAGAGCTGCCTGCACCACAAGGGGAGAGACCCACAGGGGACTCAGACAGACATCTCCGGTCTGCCAAAGCCCGCAGCCCTGCCTGCCACTGCCTCCATATGCCTTCCGAGACCAGCACAAGGGCTGCTGAGAGGCCAGCCAAGGAGGGATAGTCTAGCAGGAGAGGGAGATGGAAGGGAGCATGGAGAGCACATCCAAGACCAAGTCCTTGAGGGTCAAGAGAGGGAAACCAAATGTAAATCTTAAGCAAGAAACCGAAAGAGGCAGGGTTGAAATGACGTGGTCTGGGAGGGAGAACAAATAGCATAGGGATTAAGGGCACTGGCTTTGAATTCAATCCTAGCCCCACCCGTCACCAGCTGTACAGCCCTGGGCAAAGTGCTTTACCTCTCTGGGCCTTAATTCCCTCATCTGCAGAGTGGAGCTAATAAGAGCACCCACCTCGCAGAGAAAACAGAAGTAAGCCCTGAGGGTAATAAGTATTGAAAGTACACTTACTCATCAAGGTCATTCCAGAGCACCGCTCCCACCCTCTCTCCCTCTTCCTTCTACCATTCTCACCTCTACCTTCTTACTTATGTTTGCCTTGAAAAACCTAAAAAGGTGGCACTTTCAAAAAGCCCTGTCTGCAGCAATGTCCCATCCTTCTTCGTTTGTCCTTGAAGACAGAAAATAAGTCAGGAGGTTCCCCTCCCTTGACCATGGAGGAAACTAAGACATAAAGGAGCCAAAATACTATTAACGACGGTTGGCCATTTAAAGAAAAATCACACAGTAAAACTGACTTCTGGGGGCAGCGTACAGTTCTATGAATTTTAATACATGTATGGATTCACGTAACCACTACCACAACAGTATACAGAGCAGTCCCTTCACCCCAAAAAGCTCCCTCGTGCTGCCCTTTAGAATCACACCCTCCCTCCATCCCTAACCTCTGGTTGATAAGGACTTTAGGCCGGTTCATTTTAAGCTGCAGATGAGAGGCAGGCTCTGAGGACTGGAATTTGCTTGCCCTTGGAGAGAGATTTGCATTCGTGAAGGAAATCTCCATGCCTCCCCCTCTGCACGAGGAGGAAGGGGGGATGGCCTTATCTCTAGAAACCCTTAATGGGGAAGGCAAGAACTTAAGTTGGTTACCGTCTGGCAATCTCATGTAACTGACTTAGGGTGGTGGCTTCTGATCTTTCCTTAATCCAATTTGATTCTTATCTAAAAGTCATGGGATCACCCAATAGCCAGACCCCACCTGCACTGAAACCATTTTAAATTTTTACATGTTCTTTCCTTTGTCTTGTAAAGAGATGGCTCACATACCTATGCCTTAAATTTAGCCTTACTCTCAACTCATGTTTGCAGCAGAAGCGGAGGCAGCAGCACCTCCTCCTGCCCGTGGGCCCTGTCCCCAAGCAGCAGCTCTGGCTGCCATGGGTCCTGTCCTCATGCTATTCCACACTATTCTCTAAATAAAAGAGCACTACTGCCAGATCTTGAGAGTCCAAAAATCTTTCTTTCGACTCCTCGGCTCACCCACCCCGCATCATGGTAACTGCTGATCTGTCCTCCAGTAGCATAGTTTTGTCTTTACAAGACTGTCCTATAAATGGAATCACGACACGTGTAACCTTTGTTATATAGGTTACACACATGTAACATATGCTTCTTTCACTCTGCATAATGCCTTTGAGATTAATCCAAGTTGGTTCACAGATCAATAGTTAGTTCCTGCATAGTATTCCATGCCTGGGCCCTTTGAAAACACTCAAGTATCCTTGGTGCTATTTCTTTGTGCAGGTTGTCTTAGTGAAATTCAAAGCAATTGGTTCAAAGTAACGAATGATGTATTTTAAAGTCATTTCTTCAGCCATGTGCTCAGCTCTAGAATATTTACCCTATGAGAGCACAATCTCCCATAAGCATTTAACCTAAATGTATGCTCTTCCCTCATATATCCAGACAATCATTGATGGAGAGGGAGAGGTAGCCATCACTGGTGTCCAACCCCACATGTTCCTCCTGCCCCCAGCAGGATTCCAGGCTGCCCACGTGGTCTCACAGGCAGCCATACGATGGGTCGTCTGTGACAGCCTCCAAAGCCATCTCCATGTCTCCACCTGATGGCCTTGGCTGCTGACGCCCAGCTACTCCTCCCCATGAAGAAGGAGCCACGTCCCTGGGGTTCTCCAGTGCAGTGCCCATCACTTCCCCTGATGCCACTGATGTCAGCCTGTTCACTCCTGTGGCCACGGGTTTCCTCCTGACATGGTTCCGTGGCTCTCACCAAGACAAGGCTCTCCTTACCAGAGCTATAATTCTTTCATCAGAATCCTGAGCAAGGTGGCCTTGCTTTCAATGTCATATTGCACCCTTATTATTAAACGTCTTTTCTTTGGCTTTCACTTTCTCTCAGTCCCAGACTCTGAGATTGCTGAGACTCAGTTCTCTTGGAGTTGAGTCGGAGAAAGATTTTTAGTGCTGTGCCTCAGTGTGACTTCCAAAATTGTCCCTCCTCCAACCAGTGCCTGAAAACTGACTTAAAGCATCTTGTTTCTCTCTTCCCAAAATTTAAGTTCCCAGCTCACTGGGTGTGGTCCCAAAAGGTGGCCACCATCAATGCCTCTCCTCATTGTATGCGCATGCTACTCCTTCCATCAAGACATAGAGTCTACTTCCTCTTTCTTGAATCTAGGCTAGTCTCATGACTTGTTTGGACCAACAGAATGAGGCAGAAGTACCAGTCGAGTCCTAGCCTTTAAGAGGACATGAAAAAGGCGAGGCTCTCATGCTCTCCGAGGAAGCCAGCCATCATGCTGTAAAGAAATTTAGGCTAGACTTATGAAGGAGAGACCCTGTGGAGAGAGTGGCCACAGAGGAAGGTCAAAGTGCCAGACATTGAGTAAAGCCTCCCTGAACCTTCCAGCTCAGCCAAGCCACCACCTGAATGCAGCAGATTGAGTGACCCAGCTGCCACAGCATGGAATCGAAGCACCACCCCAGCCAATCCCTGCCTGAATTCCTGACCCTCAGGGAAATGAGAAATCATTGCTTTTTTGAGCCACTAAATTTTGGGGTAACTTGTTGCCCGACAATAGACGAGGGGAAGACTGAGAGACAAGCTTTTCAAGAGGTAGCGTTTGCCCTTTTCCTTGCTTCTGCATCTCAGTCCAGGGCCAACACCTGCTTCAACTCGTCTCCAGGCTTCCCAGAAAGCCTTGAGGATCTTCATGCAAATAGAAGGCCCGGTAGCTTCCATCATGTGCCCCGACATGCCAACCCCCACATGTGACATCGAGATATGATTCCTTCTCTCTCCACATTTCTTTTCTCTGCTATGATGGAAGTTTTTAGGCAGATGTTAAAATGAGTTTATTCTCCCTAACAGTGAAATAATGCACAGAGAGAAGTCAGTCTGAAAGCCCAAACCGGTCCCAGACAACCACCAGTGCAGGGAGACCACATGAATTAACAAGCACAGCAGCTACATTTATTGAGCACTAGCTGTGTACCAGGCTCTAGGTAAGCATGTTACATGCAGCATCTCATTGGATCTTCACAACTACCCTGGGAGACAGCTATTATTATTATCTCCATTATACAGATGAGGAAACTGAGGCTTAGAGAGGTTAAGTAACTTTCCCAAAGTCACATAGCTATAAGCCCATCTCCCAGCAATGTCATACTTCTTTTTCTGGGTTGTGGTGGCCATAGATGAGTCAAAGAGACACCTCAATTCAGTGCCTTCAGCCAAGGAGATGCCTCCAGTGCATCCAACGTTTTTCATTCCCTGGCACACATAAAAAGTGACTACATCAATAGGACACACTGGGATAATGGGTTGAGGTTGCTTCAGGTAGAGGTGACAAGCCTAGGGCACTCCAGTTAGGAAACGCCATTAAGCTATTTGTAAACCAAAGTCACTTCATTTTCCCAAGTCCTTTTGTACCTCTGAGACTTCTAAGAGGGGATAAGAATAAAAATTGTTTAAAATATAACTTAACGTAGATAGGTTATCATCTCTTAGCACTTTTGGAAGAGCAGCCTTCAACCTCTAGAAAGGGCCCAACCTGGGACATGCATGTTCTTGAGATGTGACCTCTAACATATGTCTCAGCCTCTCGTGGTTTGTTTCTCTCTGAAGAAACATGAGACCCACGCCCCAGGATTACAAGCTGAGTGCAAGGGGTAAAGAAGGCA
Organism: Equus przewalskii; assembly: GCF_037783145.1. NCBI lineage: Eukaryota > Metazoa > Chordata > Mammalia > Perissodactyla > Equidae > Equus > Equus przewalskii. Next base: position 41,863,895 of record NC_091840.1, read on the forward strand.
TCAGGATAGGCTCTCAAGTCCAGTAAAAAAATCCAACCTCGGACACCACTGGAGGGAGAAGACAATTGTTCCTTTCAACAGAAACGAATGAAGGAGGAAAGAATTTTCTAGAAATTAATGATGGTTTGGGTGGTGCCTTTCAGATGCATTGGGATTTATTTGGTTTTCTCCTGGCATTTGATTTCTCTTTCTTTTTAGCAGTGTAATTGACATGTAATTCACATACTATACAATTCACCCATTTAAAGTGTACAATTCAGTGGTTTAATGTACTCACAGAGCTGTGCAACCACAGCCACAATCTAATTTTTAAATATTTTCATCACGCCAAAAATAAACCCCATGCCAATCAGAAGTCACTCCCATTCCTTCCAGCACCCACCCCTCCCAGCCATAGGCTAATCTCTAATCTCTCTTATGTCTCCATAGCTTTGCCTGTTATTGATATTTCATATAAACAAGTCATACACTATATCTTTGTTTTTTGTGGCTGGTTTCTTTCATTTAGCTTAATGTTTTCAAGGTTCATTCATATTGTAGCGTGTATCAGTACTTCACTCCTTTTTATTGCTGAATAATATCCCATTGTATGACTATACTACATTTCATGTATCCATTCATTTGTTGTGGACGTTTGGGTTGTTTCCCCTTTTTTGGCATTATGAATAAAGCTATGAACATTGGTGTACAAGTGTTTTGTGTGGACATATGTCATTTCCCTTGGGTATATACACAGGAGTGGAATTGCTGGGTCATATGATAACTCTGTTTAACATTTTGAGGAACTGCCAGACTCTTCCAAAGTGGCTGCACCATTTTGCATTCCCATCAACAGTGTAGGACAGTTTGAGGTGCTGGGAGAGTAAGGAATCTATTTGCAAGGGATGAGGTACCAGAAAACATCATGGACACAGCAAGAGGGAGGTCAGCAGTTGAGGGGTGGGAAAACTCACATCAGTTTGGGGATGGGAGCTGGTGAGGCTGGTGGTTAGGAGAGTCTGCTTTGGGCCCACGGCTGAAATCGACAGGCATAGGGGCTGGTAGGCTCAGCCAACCTCAAGGTTATGAGCCCTAGTCAGTTTCAGAGGTCTAAGGAAGCTCCTCTTCTGCACTCATTGCTCAAAGAGAATGAGGTACTGCCCGATTTTAGTGGGAAGAGATTCACTGTCTCCAAAGACGTGTCTCCAGGGTATTGACAGCAGCCACAGCAGATGGGAGGTGGAGGCAGAGATATTCTACCCGCTCTGGAGAAGCCTGACCCTGAATGATTCGAAGCTATGCAAGTGCCTGCTCATGGGCACACCCCTCCTGTGGGACCAGTGATGTCCACATAAACCTGTAGCACTTCTCAGACCGGATAGCACTTATGGGATTAAAGATCTGTCTACTCCACCAGATAGCGAGTTCCAGAGGCAAGGACCCTGACTTCAACTCATTCAGCAAATGTTTGTGAAGCTCCTACTATGTGCCAGGCACCACGCCGGGTGCTGGTAGGGCGAGAGTAGTGAATGAGACCAAGCCCCTGCCCATGGAGCTGTCAGTCTATGCACTGATTCACCTTTGTGTCCCCCTCAGCTGCTCAGTCTAGGCACACAGTAGGTACTTAATAAGCGTTCCTTCTCCTTCTCTCACCAGATCTTTAAAGGAATGACTTGAAGTTGTTCCACTTAGAAGGATCTTCTCATTTCTTCAGAGAGGCTCAAAGGTGATTATACGGCTTAGCAAGCAGTTCATTCGCAGATTCCTTTAACTTGCTCCAACCCCATTACCCTCACTTTTGTGATTAATTGTTGAAACCATGTGCCTTCTTGGGGTGACCTTGTGCCCCCTTCACAGCAGTGCTCTTAACTTCTTAAGGAACGATTTTTGAACTTCTGATCTTGCCCTTGAACTACAATCACCCATCCGGTTAACAAGGTAACTCCCTCACATCGAACCCGCCGAGTTTCTCCATCACTGAACAATGTTGTCTGTTTGCACTGAATGTTCATGTTAATCCCCACAAGATGCAAGGGAAGAAAGACGGACAGGGGACAGGTTCATTTCAGGAAGCTGGGAAGAAATCTGGGTTTCAACTCTTGGCGATCTTTGTTTTGGGGGAAATCCTCTCTCTGCCTCAAGATAAACTTCCTGGAGAAACTCTGTGGGAGTTTCTGTGGGAGCATGTCTGCCCATCATTAACAGGGTAAGTGTTCCTGTCTCCAACTCAGCTTCCCAGCACCAGTGATAAGAGGGCCCCGCCCTCCCCCTACACACACACACCCAGTACTTGGCCAAGAAATAATCCCCACCTCCCAGTCTCCCCCATTATCAGACAGCAATAAAAATCCAACAAAAGAGAGACATCAATTTGCCTGACGTTATCATTCTTTGGTTCAAATGTTTACAGCAGGCTCACAGCTGGCCCAGAGGATTCTGTAATGGCCAGTGCATGGTCCCTGCCCTCAAGGGGTTCACTCTCTGGTGGGGAGACAATTACATAAAGAGATGACTACAGAACCATCTCTTGGTCGTTGGTGTCTCAACCACACTGAACAGCATGGGAGCTCCTGTGCGGTTACGTGCCTTTGCTTAAACTGCCCTCTGCCTGGAACGCCCCTCCACTCCCCTCCCCACCCCTAAGCTAGCAGATACCGGCCCGTGTCCCCATTCTCTGACTGCAGGCTTCTCACTTGCAGCAGACCCCAACTGGAAGACGGGAGATGCCTCAACCTTAATCCAGGTTCTGAAATTTTGCCCAGGACTGGACATTTCAATTAAGGAATGGAGGCTGTTTTGTGACTTAAAAGTAACTATAGCTTGGGGCTTTTTTAACCTAAGGTTGACCAGAAAATTTTGAGGCCTGTGCCAGTTTTCATGCAGGGGCAGGGGAAGAATGAAAACTTCCAGAAAAAATAGGAAGGAATAATGGGAGAAAATCTGCATTATGACAACATTCTACAGCCACAGTTGCTCAACCTTGCAGCTACCCACATCTGTCTATCCCTCAGACCGTGAGCTCCTTCGTGCCTAGCACAGGGCTGTGCAGAGTAAGTGCTCAAAAAGATGGGGGTGGGCACAGGCAAGGACAGGGACACTGTGTAGGGTAGGGGAGGCTGTCCCAGGGAGCAACTGTTGGTGGCAGGACTCAAGACTCAAAGTTGCCCCAGGAATGAGTCTTGAGACGTGACAGCATCTCTCAAGGAGGCCCCATGTCTTTGAACAGCAGCTGCCTTTCATTGCAGAGATAGACCTGGAAACTTGATAATATAAATGCACCCCAGAAGGGCAGTGTGAGCACAAAGACACATCAGCCGATGTCAGTGTAGACAGCAGATATCAGATGCTGTCCTGCTGGCAGGGTGCTTTTGCCATGGACACCAGGGAGAAGAAGATCCACCCAAAGACAGGGGTCGTGACCCGGTAAACCAAAGATAAGGGAGGAGGGACATGACTGCCTAGCTGTGCACGCTGCCTTAATCTCACCGTCCAGGGGACGCGCATCCCGCTGCAGATGAGCAAAGACACAACGACAGCTGAAGGAACTCGCCCAAAGCCACACCACTACTAAGTGACACAGCTGGGATCTAAACTCAGGCCTGGCTGGCTCTAGACCTCACATTGCCTGACCCTGTGGGTCAATGTCTTCATCTCCTTCTTCGGCTTGCTTGGAAGCTACTCGGTAAACCTTCAACTGTGTGCATTGAAGAACTGGGGCCCTGGGTGACTGAAGACCTACCCATCCACATGGTCCATGCAGGGCTCAGAGGGGTGGAGGTCTGAGGCAGAGCACGGGAAGGCTGCTGTGGAAGGGAGAGGCTCCCCCAGGCTTCACACGGTGCCCGCACTCCTGACTCTGCCTGCCTCTCTGCTGTGTTTGTCCTGCAGTCCCTACCTGGTTTCCTCCATCTGCACTTTCAGGGTGCACGCCCTCAGAGGACCAGGCTCACTACCCTCCCTGGCATCGCAGGGGCTGGCGGAGAGCAGCTAACACAGTTACCCAACCCATCCCCCTTGTCGGTTCCCTCACAGGCCAGCCCCTCTCCAGAGCTGGGAACCTGTTGTCCGCCACCTGGGTGAGTCGGCACAACTGGATCAAGCACCCCAGTGAAGTGAAGGTCGTGGGACCACCCTGAGGAGCCAGTCAGGGCAAGGAACTCCCTCCCAAACCCTGGCCAGCCTTCACTCATGTCTCTCCTGCTGTTAAAGGCCTGGCATACAACCAAGCCCGCCCTGCTGACTCGGGAGGGAGCCCCTGACTTCAGAGGGGTTGAACAACAGGGGGAGGGAGGGAGGTCGGTTCAGCCGTGGGACTGGCCTGGAACCCCTCAGCTTGCCCCAACCCTGGTGGGGCAAATCTGACCTGATCCACTGGTGTCTAGCAGTGGGACCAGCGCCGGGTCATCCCCTCTGAAGAATGATGCCCCCTGGGCAGCTTTCTGTCTCCCTGTCTTGAAGTCCTCAACACCTGGTATGACAGCACATAGTAGAGAAGAACATATGTCAACAAGACACCAGAGCTTTCACAAATTAATGTATTTACTTCATTATTTGCTAATCAGTTGACTGCACATAGCTGTATCTGAGTCACTTTAAGTCATAATTGCGAGGACAATAACACAAGCTAGCTCATCCAGCTGGCTGAGAGTCCTTGGGGGTATTCCAGTGCCAGGGTGGCTTCTCTCTGCATCTTCTGGCTGCTCTGCCCGCTCTGGCCAGTTATCAGTTATGCTGACATTCCCTGCTGCTCTCTCCTTCCTTTTTTCTTCCTCCCTCCCTCCTTTTTTCCCTTCCTTCTCTCTTTCCTTGATTTTTTTTTTTAATGAATTAAGCTCTTTTATTTTTTGCTCAGGAAGATTCACCGTGAGCTAACATCTGTTGCCAATCTTCCTCTTTTAGCTTGAGTTAGATTCACCCTGAGCTAACATCTATGGCAATCTTCCTCTATTTGTATGTGGGTCACTGCCACAGTATGGCCACTGAGAGACGAGCGGTGTAGGTCTGTGCCTAGGAACTGGGCTCGGGCCGCTGAAGCGGAGGGCACAGGACTTAACCACCAGGCCACAGGGCCAGCCCCTCCCTGCTGCTCTCCTTTCCCTCTCAAACCTGTGGTGTTCAGTAGATTCAGACAGACCTGGCTACTAAGCTTTGTGACCTTGAAAAGGGGCTCGACCTCTCTGAGTTTCCATCACCTTGTATGCAAAGCAGGGGTCCCTAATAATTGTAGCTGGCATCAGCCTTGCAGCTGGCTCCCCGTTCCGGGTTCTGGGTGAAGCACTTGTCACGTATCAGAGCTCATTACTCCTCACAGTGGCCCTGTGAGGTAGGTACAATCATCACTCCATCGGGTAGATGGCTGAAGGAGGCTGAAAGAGGTAAGTTACCCAGGAGCAACTTGTGTGGAACTGGGATGCGACCCAGGGCTGTCGCTCTCCAGCGACTGGAGGCTCACCATAACGCACACAAATGCTTCCTCCCGCCTCCCTCCTTTCCTCCTTACAACATGGCAGCAAAGCAGAGAAGGGCCAGTCAAGACAGATGGAAGGGTCACAGAAGCCTGAACACATCGGCATCTACTGCAGCTGCTTCGGGGTTCTTCCCTGTCTCCTGCAGCACGCATTTCCCCACTTCAGGACACTGGAAACTCTGTGAAGGCAAGGACAGGGCTTCACGGAGGGATGGTGTCAGGAAGAGCAGCTGCTTGGCGGACTGCTGAGCACGGTGCCACTGTGAGGGCTCGGGGGCTCAGGGTGAGAAGCAGGGACGGGACAAGCCCAGAACAAACAAGTAAGACCCAACATGGAGTGTGCTGGAGCTGCGTGGAGCACTGCGGGGGCAGAGCAGGGAGGGCAGAGGACAGCCTCCGCAGAGGGGTCTCTGCCAGCACCGCCAGGCATCATGTCCCATGTTAGGCTCCTCAACGTCATCTCATGTACCCCTCACAGAGGAGGAAACTGAGCCCGAAGACAATGATGAGGATTTTTAGGCTGGTTAGTTTTAAAACTACAGATGAGACTCAGGCTCCAAGGAGTGGAATTTGTTTGCCCCTTTGTTGGGAAATATTTACATTTCTAAGGGAAACCTCTATCTGTGAAGATGCCTCCCTCTCTGTGCCAGGAAGAAGGGGGGATGGTCTTATCTCTAGAAGCTCTTAATCAATGCCAGAGGCAAGAACTTAAGTTGGTTACTGTCTGGCAACCTCATGTAACTGAACCCCCCCCCCCCAAATCCTCCTTTGTCTTTAGCCGAGGATAAAATTCAAGCGGTGACTTCTGCCATTTACTCAATCCGGTTTGATTCTTATCTAAAAGTTGTGGGACCGCCAAATGGCCAGACCATACGGGCACTGATACCATTTTAACTTTTTTACATATTCTTTGTCTTGTAAAGAGATGACTCACATACCTATGCCTTAAATTTAGCCCTAACCCTCAACTCGGGGCAGCAGCAGGAGCTCTGACTGCCCGTGGGTCCTGTCCCCATGCCAGCGGGGGCAGCAGAAGCAGCGGCAGCAGAAGCTCTGACTGCCCATGGGTCCTGTCCCCATGCTATTCCACACTATTCTCTAAATAAAAGAGCACTACTGCCAGATCTTGAGAGTCTAAGAAATCTTTCTTTCGACTCCTCGGCTCACCGACCCCGCATCAGACAACACCTCCGAAAAGCCGCGGAGCTGGGATTCAAATCCACATCCGTCTAGTTCTAAAACCCATGCCCTGTGCTCTGTACAGGCTGCCATCGGAGGGGACACCCGCTCTGGGTCTCAAAGAATGACGTCCAGAATAAAGGAATCATTTTCAGAGCAAAGTGAAAAACACATTCTCCCCAAATTTCACATCATAAGCAGCTGGAAAGCAAACATAAAGGATGCTGGGGCCGTCTGCACAAACGTCAGCTTCTCCAACCCGATTTCCTGCTCTCAGCCAACAAGGCCGACGGATCTTCCCAAACCGCCGCTGCTGGCGAACTCCAGGAGAGGAGAGCTCTCCCAACCTCAGTGTCCTCAGGACAGCGTCACGCCTCAGGCCCTGGAGTCTCAGTTTTGTTTTTTATACTGCAAGACAGAGAGATCATTAGAAGCAGGCGAGGGAAGCCAGCAGGGGAGGGAAGACTGGGGAAACCCTGAGAACTCGGGCATCCAGGCCTCGGCTGCCTCCCAAGGGGCTTCAGAGGGGGTGGGACCCAGGCAGCAGGCACCGGATGGTCTAATCTCTGGTTGGCGCCTGGACCCTCTTTCTTCTTTATAAGAAAAGGAAGCTGATGGGGTTGGGGAGGGAGGATAAGAAAGACACTGAGGACATTAGAACTGAACACGGTGGCGGGCCCATCCTTCTCTTTAAGCTGAATCTTGTTCAGAGAAAAAAAAATCTAGGTTAGAAGAGGACCCTCAGAAGCCACCTAGTCCAACCACTGAGTTTAAACAAATGAATCCTGGACCCCACACCTGGAGATCCTGATTTAGAAGGACAGGGAGGTGGGGCATGTTCTGATACCAAAGTGTGAGGACCAGCAAGCCAGTCTATATTCTTGACGTCCTCCCTTCCTCCACCAAAACAGATACTTGAATGTTTCCTCAATAATCCTGCCTCACTACAAATACCCTCAGAGATGGGGAGCTCACTACCCCCCAAGACAGTATTTCCTCTCTGAGTCATCACAAGGCTGCCGCCCGTCTTGGCACTACTGCTTCCAGGAAGATTGTTCTCTTCCGCCCCATCTCAGCTTATTCAGCCTGTCAGGCAGAAACTTCCCCTTAGGGATTGAGGGTGCCTCCCTCTTTGCAGAAAACAAGTGCAACCAGAAGGGCATCGGCCATCAGCTTTCCACCCTGGAGGAGGGGAGCAGCTGGCTGGAGGGGTGTCGCAGCACTGATGGTTCTCAACTGTGGGGCAGGGGCGACCCCTGGTGGTCACATAGATCACAGCCATCCACACCCCAACTCGCAGGTGGAGGTGGGAGCCAAGCACTTACTTTGTTCATGATCCAGTCGGCATCTTCTATGGCTCTTTTAATAATCTGCTGGATTCTTTCAGGGTTGTCCTCATCCGAATGAACCCGGAAACCCTGGAGGTTTAAGCATAAAAAGAGACAACTAGGCAAAATTCACAGGACCGGCGGCTTCAGAGCACCAGTCACGGCCAGGCACATGGCAGGGCACTTTATACTCAGCACGGCTCTTACCCCTCCAGAGACTGTTAGGATGACTCCACCCAGAGATGAGGAAACAGAGCCTCAGAAATCCCAACCTGCCGCTAAGCAACGGCACCAGCATCTGAATCCTGGTCTATCTGACTACACAGGGCAACTGGGAAAAGGAAGACTGGCCCCCCAGTCACCCCCAAATCAAGCTGGACCCAAAGGTTATCAGGCAGCGGGGGTCTAAGGGAAACTTCCATCTCTCTGCATGGCTTCACAACAGGGAAGAACAGGGCTTCTCCTGACCCAGCTGGAAAGCCGAGCAGAGAGGCAGGGGCGCTGGGGAGGTGGCTGGAAAATCCAGCCAGGCCCAACGCACAGCAATGCAGGGCTGCTGTTTGCTTTTGACCAGATGTTCACCCTTGAGAAGCAACGTGAGATTCAGCTTCACTGGTGTGGCACTTGGGGCCCTGCAAAGAACTGGTCCCTCTTCTGCCCTGTCACTCTTGACCCACACGTCTTCCTGCCTGTCTTTAGGAGTCCCTCAAACCCCCCGCTCCAGGAAGCCCCCCGACTCCCTCCAACAGCTCACCACTCATTTTCCCTGTGCCCACAGCCCTCTGTTACTGTCTCTATTTTTTTTACTTTCCACATTACCTCTGTATTCGAGTTTTTAACTTTTTATTTGGAAATAATTTCTAACCTACAGAAAAACTGCAAGAATAATAAAAAAGAATTCCCTCCCAGAATTGCCGATTGTTATCATCTTGCCACATCTGCTTTATCTTTCTTTATAAGTGTTTGCATAAGAATTTCTGGAAGCATTTAGAAGTTGTAGACATGATGCCCTGCACCCCTGAACACTTCAGTGTGTACTAACAATGAGGGCATTCTCTTACGTAATCACACTAATCAAATTCAGAACATTTAACACTGATGGAACACTAGCATCTAACCTATAGCCTACACTCCTATTACCTGAATTTCTCCAATAACGTCCTTGATAATAATTGCTTTTTCTGGTCCAGGATACACCTGGGATCACTCATTACATTTAGCTGTCGCATCTCTGTAATCCCTTTTAAACCAGAGCAGTCTTCTGCCTCCCTCTGTTTCATGACATTGGCACGTGTGATGAGTCCAGGCCAGCACGCGCTGGATGGCCCCTCAGCTCAGGTTTACCCGATGCTTTCCTGCAACTAAATTCAGGTTGTGCATTACTGGCAGGAATGCCTGTCAAAATGATGTTGTGTCCCACACTTTACTTTCATTAGCCATTTAGCTCCCTTATTCAAGCCCTGGCACAAGACTGGCATGCTGGGTGAGGCATCTCTGTTTCCTGAACAGAAACCAGAGAGAGGAGCTGGGCTGTCCAGCTCTGGTTTCTGGTGGCTTACGAAACTGCTGCCCACCTGAAAGACCATCCCTGCCTCCTGCCCCCGGCCCCTGACCCTGTGATAGGCGCCCTGTTACGGGAAGCCCCCCCTACCCCCAGCCCAGGGTACCCTGCTCCCACCTGCCTGACAGCGTGTTTGTAATGTTCCTGGATGCCCTTGGTTGGCAGCTGCCGGCAACAGCGCAGCAAGTATCGGTACAGCTGCAGTGGCCTCTGGACCAACTCTGCCCCTGGGAGAGGAGCCATCGGCAGGCGTGTCCCTAGAAAACACAGAGCATCACTTCTAAGGCATCAAGTCCATCCTTGGCCTGGCCCCCGGGTTCCAGCGCTCTGTGAAGAGGCTTGATACAGCACGGACACCAGGTCCCCTTCATGCCACACCCCAAGACCCAGATCCTGAGCTCAGGCTGGCCATTCAGTCCTGCAGATGTCTCGGCCCAGAGCAGGCATGCAGGGACCAAAAGCAAGATGTGCAGCCTCATTCTGGCATCTTCTTTCAGGAGACCAACTTCAGGTGGCAGGTAAGGAGGTGTCACTGACAGGCAGAGTGGGGGGGACAAGCAGGAAGACCCTGCATTGCAATCACCAAGAAACCAGCTGACTGAGGCAACAGAGGGGAGAACGCCCAAAGGTCTGAGCCTCACTCCTCAGAGTGTGGTCCCAGACCAGTAGCATCGACATCCCGCAAGAGCGTGTTAGAAACGCAGAGTCTCACCCCAAACCTACTAGACAGAACTTGCATTTTAGCAAGATGCCCCATAAGCTCCTGCCTGGACCTCTACCACTGCATTTTGCTTGGGGTCCCTGCCTCCAGCCTGTCGCTCCCCAGTCTCCTCCACATTGATGCCAGAAAGTGAGCTTTGGAACCAGTGTCCTAGGCTCATCCCACAGTCAGCCACAAGGAACTTCTCCCAGATCCCCCAAACCAGCAAGTAGGCCACCTCTCAGTGTCTTTGCACATGCAGCCCCCTGAGCATTGAGCTCCCTTCCCTGTCTCCTGCATGTGAGGAACTTGCGTTCATCCTTCCAGGTCCTGCTCAGTATCACTTCCTCTGGGAAGCCCTTCCTGACTGTCCCTCCCCGGGGTCTGCAGTGCCCTGTTGGTGGAGCGGTTAGCGCACTTCCCACACTGCTGGGGATTCATCTGCTGCCAGGAGCCTGGCCCGGCCCCAGCGCTGCCTGCCCTGTTGTGGAACTGACTGAATGGAACCTCTTATCTCCTGTGTACAGATTTCCCCTCTCTGAGAAAGAAGCTCACTATGTTCCAAATGAAGGAGCTAAAAGACCGAGATTAAGTGACTGGCCTTAGTTTCAAAGTAACATAAAAAGAACAACAACCCCATCCCCCTCAAAAAAGAGAACCAGAATACTAAATCTAAGAGGTCCGTAAACTAAGAAAGAAAACTTTAGTTGCTGGTTTCAGAGGCTCCGTCACTCCATTTCCAGCATATTATCTTCCTGGCAGCAACAAATGTCTGTCTTCACAGCTATTTGCCAATTCCTCTGGATACTCTGGGCTCTCATTCCTCTGGATACTCTGGGCTCTCGCTCTGACACTGGGGCGGGGGGTGAGGGGGGGGGTGGGGGGGGTGGAGAGGCAGTTGTCTGCCACCTCCATCCTTCCTCCTTTTTGGTAACAGCCCCAGATGTGTGACTGGAGATGTGTGATTGGAGATTGCGCTGGCCAGGTCTCGGCCCCCAAGGCCTGGGTGGGGCTCCACTCCAGGCCTGACCAATCAGAGCCCTGCATCCACGTGGTTGCAGAGATTGGTTCAGATGGGCACAGGATGGTCCAATCAGAGCGAATCTCAGAACCTCTGCAGGCATGGCTGGAAAGGCCTCAGCTCTTTCCCTGTAGGCTTGATGCTGAGAGGACTCGATCCTCTCTCAGGGCAGCCATCCTGCCTCCTCTTGAAGTCTGAGACTGAAGCCAGGCAGCAGAAGGCAGAGCTAAGACCACGAGTGAAATCAAGTCTGAAGAATTCATTAGAGCCCTAAAACCACCCGCCTCAAGGCAGTCTCACCCCTAGACTTTCAGTGACCCGAGCCAATTAATCCCCCTTGCCAAAGCAGCTTGGGTTTGTTGTTTTGTTACTTGCAACCGAAAGTCCTAGCAGATGGACAGGTCTTGACCTCCCAAATTCTACTTCCACGATGAGCTCTCACAGTTCCAGCTCTTAGGGAAAGCGCAAACAGGGCAGGGCCCCCAGGAGCATCAACCTGCCAGTCTGACCAGCCACTCTTCAGCCCAATAAACAGAGGGGAAGCCCACACAATGGGGGCAAAGACATTCAAGGACCACCACAGAGGACGTACCACTGAAGTCCCCAACCCGATGGGCAGACTCCACTGGCTTCCCCAAACTATATAAAGTGCTAATCAAATATTGTAAAATGCTAGTCGTGTAACAGATGGTTACCATCTGCAGACTTCAAAATTAACATTTGGAAAGAGTACAACTTTGTTTCATTACTTAAAAACCCAAGCAATACTTAGAAACCAACCCAGCAAGTATGGGCAGGAGATTATTTTCAGCTCAATTATAATACTTAGTCATTCTCAGTAATAACGAGCAGAGAAGGCATGTGTGGGTCCACCTAGAAGAGTTAAACTAAAAATATTTTAATTTAATTTAAAGTGTGGGCTTGCTATTACTTAAGGGGCAATGAACCTCACAGCATCATTGCTAAAACTGTAGTCAAACCCTGTGGCCCTGGGAACGCTCACGTCGCACATGCCGCTGTTTGGACCTGAGCCTGGCCTCTCCACCTGGGCCCCTGCCTCTGTGAATGCACCTCCATCTTCAAGGCAACCAAACCAAAACCACCCCCGAGCCATTCCAGACTCCTCCTTCTCCCTCAGTCCTCACGCCGCTGCTCTCTGAGTCCTATCAAATTTTTACCTTGGAATGCCCCCTCAAATCTGTCCCCTCCTCTCTCCTCTCGCTTTCCACCATACATCCTTGCCTCAGACATTTACCATAGCTCACGTGGAAAACTGCAAGAGTCCCCAGCAGGTCTCCCTGCCTTCCAGTCTATTCTCCACTCAACAGCCAGAGTGAACCTTTCCAAAACATAAATCTCAGCAAGTCATGTCCCTGCCTAAAACCCCTAACAGCCACTCCTACCCCCATCACTCATGACAACTTTTCCCAAAATGCGGGACAAATATGAAATTATTTTAAACAGCATATGGACAAAGACCTTTTTATTGAAATGATTTCATATTTATTTGCACGTGTAATAAGAAAAAAAATCAATTATTTCATAGGTATTATGGCTTAAAACAGTCTAAAAAAATGAGTGGGCATAAAACTGATATTCTAAAATGTATCAACCAAACAAGAATGCAATTGAAACATGGGAATGACAAAAATCATGAAACTGGTACTAAAGTTTGGAAAGCACTGGTCTGCAAAATAAAATCCATACTCCTTTCCATGTTCTCCAAGGCCCCCTCTTGATCTGACCCATGCCCACCCCTCATCACAGCTCCCACCACTCACCACCAGGTCCAGCCAAACTGAGCTCTGACTGGCACACTCCACGACAGCCTGTGTCACATTTGCCTGTTATGGTCTCAGCACCGTGACAGAATGCCTGGCATATGGTAGATGCAATAGGGCTCTCCAGAGAGACAGAACCAATAGGAGATATATATACATACATATATATACACACACACACACACACAGAGTCGTGTGTCACTTAACGACAAGGATACATTCTGAGAAATACATCTTTAGGCGATTTTGTTGTTGTGCAAACCTCATAGAGTATACTTACACAAACCTAGATGGTATAGCCTACTACATACCTAGGCGGTATGGTATTAATCTTAAGGGACCACTGTCATACACAAGGCCAGTCGTTGACTGAAACGTCGTTATGCAGTGCATAACTATATATAAAGAGATTTATAAGGAATTGGCTCACGCGATTATTGAGGCTGGCAAGTTCAAATTCTGCAGAGCCAATGTCCCAGGTCGGAAGCTGCTGGAGAACCAGGAAGAGCCAATGTCCCAGTTTGAAGGCCATCAGGCAGAATTCTCTTACTCAGGGAGGGTCAGTCTATTGTTCTATTCAGGCCTTCAAGTACTTGGATGAGGCCCGCCCACATTAGGGAGGGCAAGCTGGTTTAGAAGTCTCCTGACTTAAATGTTAATCTCATCCAAAAACACCCTCATAGACACACTCAGAATAATGTTTGGCCAAATATCTGGGCACCTGGTGGTCTAGTCAAGTCGACACATAAACAGCCATCACAGTACATGCTCAATATCCATGTGTTGAATGAATCCTCCGACTCCTGCCTACAATACTCCCTCTGCTTCCTCAGGTCTCCAGATCCCTCAACACCCAGCTCTGAGGTCTGGAACCTCCTCCTGGAAGCCCTCACAGACCCACTACCCCTGCCACCATGGTTGGTGGGAGGTCTTTGGACACCTCAGACATCCCTCATCACCCCGCACTGCTCTAGTTCAGGCTTCCTCACCTCTCACCTGGATTGCTGGAAGTGTGTTTACCTGCCCTTCAGCCCCTTCCAGCCTCCTCCTCAGGGCAGTCACCATGCTTTATCTAACTTCCACTCACAATCTTCCCATAGTGGGACACAACATGATAGCATGAATTATTATTACTTTAATTGTCTAAGATATAATAACAACGTTGTAGTTACATGGGAGAATGTCCTTATCCTTAGATGCAAGTGGAAGTATTTCAAGGTGATGTGTCATCATGTCTGCAGCTTACTTTCAAATGTTCAGCGAAAGACAACACAGAGAAAAGACAGAGGGAGAAACACAAAGCAAATGTGGCAAAATGTTCGGATGGTGTTGGAACGGCAGGTGTGAGGGTGGACGTTGTGCTATTATTTTAACTTCCAGATATTGTGAAAATTTTCATAACAAAAAGTTATTTTAGAAAAATCCTTCCACAGCTTTCCCATCACCTAGTGGATAAAGTCTTAAACTCTAGGCTGACACCAATTCCTAAAGGCTCCTTCCCCGCCCAGATTTAGCCCTCATCACTCCTCCAGGCACAATGACCCTCCACCTACAGTTCCTTCAATAATAAGGGCAGTCACCATCATCACCATGATTACCACAGATGCCTTCCTGAATACCTACCGTGTGACACGTACTATTCTAAACAATGCACAGAATTAACTAATTTTCATCCTCACAGTAACTCTCTATGAGGGTACCATTATGCTCTCCTTTTACAGATAAAGAAACAGAGGCAAAAAGAAGGTGGGAAATTTGTCCAAGGTCACAGAGCTGTGAGTGCAGAAGCCAGGATTTCCACCCAGGAGGTGTGGCTCCAGAGCCCGTCGTGGGTACTGCCTGGAATTCTAGCCCCATCCCCACGTGGACTTCTACTTGTCCTGTGGCGGACATCTGTGGTTCTTCCTAACAGCCCCCCGCCCCGTTTCTTTCTAAGGGGTGACTCCTTCCCATAGGGTTTGGCCTGCTGAGATTCTCACTGGTGGCTCCACCTCTCCAGGCCACAAGGAGAGCATGAGACCCAAGCTAGGTCAACTGAGCGATCGATCCCCACCTCTGGAAAACGTGTTCTTGAAGAGGGTTACAAAGAGCCTGAGAATGCGTTCGTGCCCCTGGCAGTAGTGTGTCTGATCAACCTCTTCCTGCTCTGAGCTGTCCTTGTAGGTCCTGCCACCCGGCCTTCCAGAAGTGTCTAGATTCCTGCCCAGTTCTCCAGCCTTCTCCCCAATTCTGTGAGCTCCTAACACTCTTTCAATAAATTTCTTTTTGGTTAATTCCTCCTCTCCTCTTGCCTCCACACACAACTAGACTCTCTCTCACCCTTACCTGTTTGCCCACATCTGCTGTAGCTGCTTCATCAGCAGGAACCCCGTGCTCCAAGTGTTGGCCTCACCATCTCCTCACCAGACCACACTTCCACGAGGGCAAGGACCCTGTCAGATTCCTCCATCTCTGCTCCCTCAATGCCTAGTACAGTACTGGGCACACAGTGGACTCCTCAGATGTGCTTGCTGACCAACTAACCTCGAAGTCTGACCAATCCCAACCTGAGATGTGGCTGAGACAGTCCTGTGCTTCTGTCCACTATGAAGTGATGACCTCTGCCCTCTGCAGGGTCCTCCACGCCCTGGGCACTCCTGGCTGTTGCCTCTGACAGAAGCGCCCTCCCTTTTCCACCCAGTCTACTCCAACCTTTCCTAGTCTCCTTGGCCTCCCTCTAACTCACCTGCAGGAACTCCCCGCAGGCAACCGACACCCCCTGCCTCCCACAGTCTGGAGAGGCCATCAGAGAACAGCCTCAAATCCCCTCCGCCATGAAATTCATCCTTACCCGAGAGCCGACCAATGTGCTAAGCACGATACTAGACATTTTTACAACCACCCTGTGACAAAAAGCATTATCATCCCCATTTTGTAGATGTGGAAACTGAGGCCGAAAAGTGAGCTGACATGCCCACGAATACACAACTAGAGAGTGGCAGAGCTGGGATGTGGACTCTGGCTCCAACTCCAGTGCTCCAACCTCCCTGAGTTCCTGAAGGAAAGGGGCCCCTCCTTTTCCCAGGCCCTGTTAGGCTCTCAGAGCCTCTCTCCTGGATTAATCCAACACCATTCTGAAGCATCTCCTCTTCAATCCCTCCCTATGCTCAGCCAGAAGGAGCTTCTAAAAGCAAAAACTTCATCTTTGAGTCCCTTGATATCCTTTAATGGTGCCCACAGAACAAACTCTAGGGTCATCAGTATGTGCGGCGGTGTGTGTGGGGGGGAGCTGTTCAAGGCTTATCCCAGTCAATCGCCAATCTCTCTCCCATCTGCAACCAAGTCCCACCCCCATGCTCTTCCTGGCTCTGTCCCCTTTGCTACTCCCAGCGTCTGGCACACAGCGGTCACTCAATAGGGGGGTGTCAAATTGACTCCTCCCTCTCCCCAACAACTTTGCGGCCACTTTTCTCTACCTTGAAGACTGAGTGGCCCAGTGAAAGCACATGGGCCCCAGACCATGGCCAGACTGACGTGAGGATTAAGTAAGAGAGCATACACGCCTGGTTCACCAAATATGAGGTCCCTCTCCCCGCCCCTTCTCCGCCCCTGGAAAAGCAGCAAAAGGGAACGCAATGTGTTCTGGTGCCCTTTCCATGCTTCTGTCCAAAATAAGAACGGCCTGCTGGGAGACGCCCCTGGTGCAAACTGACACTGGGAGACACTTGTGGATTTCACGGATTCCATGAATTCCATGTACATCAAAGAGAGAAAACACATCTTTCTTTTAATTAAATCAAACTAAAGATCAGGTGAAATTTATTTAGCTTCTTCCAGAATCAGCACTGAGTTCGGTTATTCATCCTGCAGCCTTTCATGAATTAGCAAGTTAGAGAAACACCTAAGGCCACGTGGCTTGGCTCAGAGGGGGCTCTCGGTGAAAGGTGGTCACTGAGTGAGGAGAAAACCGTCCCAAGCAGGCAGCCTTTCAAAACCAGGTTCCAGGGAGTGAAAGCGACCTTCTCCCATCCTACGTAAAAGAACTCTCTTTTCCACAGCCCTGGCCAGGAGGCATCAGCTTTTCCCCCTTACCATGCTCCCCGGTGCATGCATGGAGCTCATGACCTCCCCAGTCCGAGCACCCCATCTTCACACAGCCTGAGCTGTCCAAAGTCCTTTAGGTTCTGAGCTAAAATCCGCTCTGGGGGCTGGCCCCGTGGCCGAGTGGTTAAGTTCGCGCGCTCCGCTGCAGGCGGCCCAGTGTTTCGTTGGTTCGAATCCTGGGCGCGGACATGGCACCGCTCATCAGACCACACTGAGGCAGCGTCCCATATGCCACAACTAGAAGAACCCACAACGAAGAATACACAACTATGTACCGGGGGGCTTTGGGGAGAAAAAGGAAAAAATAAAATCTTTAAAAAAAAAAAAAATCCGCTCTGTAAAATTCTATCCCTCGGTATGAGCTCTGCCCTTTGGGGCTAAAGCCTGCCCTAGGCTACCCCTAAGACCAGTCTTTCATTACTCAAAGTCAGTTATCCCAGCCCTCAGTACCTTCTCCAAGATCACCATCCTGCGGGTGCCGTCATCCCCCAGTGCCTCTCCATCCCACTCACCCTCCTCTGGACACACAAGGAGCCTCATTGTCGACCTCACTCTTAAACGTAGTGTCCTGTGGGAAAACCAGTTTGCTTGCGTTCTGACCAGCTCATGGGCACTGGAGTTCAGCTGGAAATTCAAAGAATGCAGCTCAGGCTGCATTCTCTGCTCCAGCCCTCACGTGGCCCTGGCAGTCAGCTCAAAGGCATCTTTTTTCCATGAACTATTCTTAAATCTGTTTCCCCATCTTGTATTTTATTAGTTCAGTCCAGAGCCACAATCTGTCAGGGGTGCCTGATCCTGTCTGTTATCCAACTCAACTCAATTCAGCACAACAGAAGCACAGACACAATCACATACCAGGTACAAATGGGGGACAAAGAGAGATTAACCCCAGCAGGCTGTGTCAGTCACCCATGCCATTCAGAGCATCTAGCACGTGTGTGACTCTGGGCTCAGGCCTAGGACCACAGAGATGGATGGCCTGATGCGTCCCCTAGCTCTCCCACCCCGAGCCTTCTGCAAAGCTGATGGCATGTCTTACCACCTACCATTCAGGAGTGATTCGTATGTACCAGGTAGGTGTTGAGAGCTTACATGTGTTATCTCATGTGTCCTCACAACAATCTTACAGAGTAGGTATCATTAGCCCCATTTTATAGATGAGGAAACTGAGGCTCTGAGAGGATAACGTGCCAAAAGCCACACAGCTAGTACACAGGCAGGTCAGGAATCAAGCCAACATCTATGTGATTCCAAAGCCCATGTCCATGGGTGCTTCTAAGACCACCTGCCATGTCCACATCTGAGCCATCCGCGAAATGCTGCCCACAAGGGGGCTAAGGACCCCACAGAGAACTCTCCCAGGCCTCTTCAGGACCAGGTCCATGCACTCACGAAAACACCTGACAGTACTATTATCCAGTACTTATTTTTCAACCTTCTCCATAAACCCTTGCTCCATGCTTTTTGGAAACCCAAGGATATCATTTACAGCTTCCCCTCGCAGGTACCAAGATGAGAAAAAAAGGCATAAGGCTGATGTCAACTACACAAAGAAAAGGGGCAACTAAGGAAATGCTAAAAAAGCTCTTAGGAGACCCAAAGGAGAATATGACAGCACAAAGGGAAAGAGCAAAAATAAATCCACACAGGGAATTTGCTGGGAGCCAAGTGGTATCACCAGCAGAGATGCTGAGAAACAGGCCTACAGCCCCACTTAACCCCACCGTCTTTTCCCTAACTTGTGTCCTGACATAGGGCACCTAAAAATAAGTGAGAAAAGTCATATATCAAAAAAAGAAAAGAATGGAACGACAGAAAATAGCCAGAAATTATGCCCTTTGGAGCACTAATACAAGCTAAATTAAGCTGCACAGGCCATTGTTTAAACATGCAATTACTCTTCTGGATGGGGACGTCACAATATAGGAACGGGGGGGTTTTGCTCCCCCAGCTCTGGGGCTCCCGCGGGCACATGCACGTTCTCCCAGACTCGAAGTGGGGCAGCAGTCCTTGCTCCTCCAGTCCCCCTCCTACTCGGTCAGGGCTCTCAAGACCCATCTCCCCAAACTCCTCACCCCACCACTCCCGCCACCCCAGCTTCATGCCCCTGGGCACTACCTCGGTTCCCAGTTTGTAACAATGCCTCCCTGGGACTATGCACTACCTCCTAATCAGTCTCTCTCGACAGTGCCACCCAAGGACACTTCCTAAAGAACACACCCCGTCATTCTCCTTCTCGAAAACCCGTGGGGAGTGTTCTTTACCCACGACCTTCCGATACCTGGTTCCAACTTCTCTCGTCAAACTCGTCTCCTGCCGTCCTTCCCACACTTCCTGCATTTTAGCCACAGACTGAAATTGGAGGTTAAGTTCATGGACTTTGGGATCAAACAGTCTGTGTTCAAATTCTGACTCCATCACTTGCCAGTTGTGGGACCCCGGGCAAGTTTCTTAACTTCTACCTTAGAGTCTGTTGCACATCTGTCAACGGGGCAACTAATATTTCCTACATAGAATCATTTGAGGGTTAAATAATGCTCCTAAACCACTTAGCACAGAGCCTGGCACCTACTACGTGCTTACTATCAACTGCTGTTGTTAATAGCATCTCTGAAACGTGTGTGCTCTTCAACACCTCTCTTCCCCCTATGCCGAACTCGTCAGCGGCCTCAAGAATTCCTCTTTATCCTTAAACATCCAGCTCCTACATCACCTCCTCGAGGCTCACACCCCATTGCCATCCACACTCCTGTAACAGAGTCATCACACCGTACTGTCATCATTTATGCAACAACGTGATGGAGGAGCCTAGAGCAGGTTTTGATGACAAACAACTCTGGTTTAGGAGCCTAACTCTGCCATTTACTAGCTGTGTGGTCCTGGACAACTCACCTGACTTCTCTACACTTCTGCTGTCTCCTCCGTAAACTGGAGAACAAAATGCACACCTCATGGCGGCGGGGTAGGGTTGGGGGGTAAGGATCAAGCAGCTAACATAAGTACCGCACCTAGCACAGGGCTGGGGCACATACCAGGTGCTTGAACATCTTACTGTTTGCTGCTCTACCTGGCTACCTGTGCTCCTTGCTAACGGCAAACTTCTGAATGACAGAGACTATATTGTATTAGTCACATCTCTAGAGTTAACAGTCCGGAACATAAGAGAAGCTCAGTAAATGATTGTTTGTTGATTGTGTGTTGACTGATTCCCATTTATCAGAGAAGAAACTAAAGCCAAGAGGAAGGTGACTGCCCTGTAGTCACAAAGCCAGCAGGTGGCAGAGCCAGGCCTCAAACTCAGGTCCTTCGGCTCTGAATCCTCAGCTCTTTCCGCCACACCTGCTGTCTCAAAGGCTAAGGAGCCACCCTGAACATCACAGTTGTCAGCCCAACCCCCCTGCGGCTTTACCAGTTCAAAGCAAACCTGGCGAGCTTCCCAGCCAGAGCAAAACAGGCAAATCATACAAAAGGCAAACACCCTGGTCTCAGAGCAGGTCAACCAGCAACCTGAACTGAATCACTGTGGTGTTAAGACTGCTTTGTGCCAGGGGCCTCCCAGACATAGGCCACAACATACCACTCTGGTTTGAAGGCAAAAGAAAGGAACTGAAGTACTGGACATGTACCAGGTGTCAGACACTGGGCTGGGTACATCCCTATCACTCCCACTTTTAGGAAGAAAATTAAAGCTCAAGGTCACAGAGAAGTAGGTGCATGCCAAGCTAGGCTTCGTACCAGGTCTGCCTTCCTAACTCAAGCTCTCTCTACACACACCCAGAGCTAATCTCAGAAGACCCTTGAGCTGAAAACTCCTGGTTGGTCTTTGTCCTCTCATGTCCCCCTCCCTCTGGCCTCCTTGCTGGTCTTCACATTCCCAACCACTCTTCCAGGCACCCACATGGCTCATCCCCCCGTATATCCAGGTCTCACTTAAGAGGCCCTACCTGACCACTCTATAGTCCCTTCTATTTTCCCATGGCACTCTTCACCACCTGACGTATACATAATTGTTTCTGTTTGTATTCCCCCACCGGAATGTCAGCTCCGTAAGACAAGGGAGTCTCTTTATTTTGTTCCTGGCTGTATACCTAGAACAGTACAGTGCCTGACACATAGTAGGCACGTGTGTGTGTGCGCGTGCATGTGCTGAAACAGTCATTGAGCACCAACAAGGCGCCAGGTGCTAGAGTTACAGGAACAAACAAGGCAGCCCCTGACCCCACGGAACTTACACATTAGCAAGAGATGATAAAAACCAATTATACAATTATAATTACCACAAAGTGGAATTCAGGTCCCTGAGAGACTGGCTCACGGGATCAAGGGTCAGACTACTTTTCTTGGGAAAGGCACCTTAAATCTGAGGTCCGAAGGAGCAGGATTTGGCTAAGTGAAGGCGGAAGTGAAGATAGAGGGATGGAGAAGGCAGAGAGCGCAGCCTGCAGGAAGGCCTAAGGGAGGAAGGGACTGCAAGGACTGCCAGGCCCACAGGAGCCCTGGGAGGCAGGGAGGGCAAGAGCAAAGACGATGCTGTCCAGGAAGGCAGGGCCACATCCACAAGGGTCTGATAGGTGGTGAGGACTTAAGATGAGTCCTAAGGCCCATCACTTGATCAATGGCTAAATAAAATGTGGGACATTCATACAGTGGAATATTGTTCTGTGATGATCAGAAATGAGGTACGGATACATGCTGCAACATGGGGGAGCCTCAAAAATATTACTTTAAATGAAAGAAGCTGTCACAAAGGACCAAATATTATCTGATTCCATTTATAAGAAATGTGCAGAATAGGTAAATCCATAGAGACACAAAGTAGATAAACGGTTGCCTAGGGATCAGGGGAGTGGGAGATGGGGTGGGGGGTGGGGCACTAAAGGAGGGGTTTCTTTTGTGGTTGATGAAAATGTTCTAAAACTGATGATGATGATGGATGCACAACTCTGTGAATATACTAAAATACGTCCAATTGTGAGCTTTAAATGGGTGAATTGGATGCTATGCAAAACAAACAAAAGATTAGAGCTAAGGGGTTTCAGCCGCGAAGTGACTTATCTGTTATGCAGAAGCATAAATCGCAGCGGGAAGGTTACTCCAGGTGAGCGCGCTCGCGGGTGCTCGGGCCAGACGGGGCCACGTCCGCTTTTTAAAATGGGGAAACTGAGGCTGCCCGCGGAGGTGCGTGCCAGACGGCGGACATTTCACTAGCACGCGCGCGGCAGCCCTGGTTCGCACAGGCGCCCGGAGCCCCCGGTCCTCCCCGCCACCCCGACCCTCCCCGCGTCCCCGCGGCCTTCCCCGCGCCTCCGAGCCACCCCGGCGAGGCCTGCGACTGGCCACCCGGCTCTCCGGTCGCACTAGCGGGACAGGGAGGGAGTAGGGGCGGCGCACGTGGCCGCTGGGTCCTCCGCCATCCTCGCCAGGCCGCGCACGCCCAAGCCCCACATGCCCAGCCCGCCCCGCAGCCCGAGCGGCTCCAACCCCCGCCCTCCGCCGGCGCCTCGCGGCTCACCCGCCTCCGCTAGGGAACGCCAACCCGGGTCGCGGCGGACACCGCGGCACGAATGCGCCTGCGCCCCCGGCCCGGCGGCGCGCCAACCCCGCCCACAACTGTGCGCCGAGCGCCCTCTGCCGGCCGCGCGCGGGACTCGGGGTTTGTTTCGAAGGGCACCCAACACTCCATACTTAGCGGGTGCTCCTTCCCTGATCCGACCCCACCCAGTTGAAAAAGAAAGCTGTCCCACTTTACCTTAGACGCCCACTCTTCCTTCTGGCTGTTGCTACCTCGGATATAAGCCCTGAAGGCAGGCTCTCCCCCATATTCCTGAATATGGATTATTGCTAAAATATTAGGGGTGTTCCAGACCTGTGGGAAGGCTTTCTGGAGGATTTCTCCTAAACCACTCGTGTTGATGACAGGAATTATATTTGGATGGGAATCTGCGTTTTGAGTCATTTCATCAAATGACAATCCCATAACACCTGTCAAAAGAATAAATATGACAGTAATAGGCATGCTTCCTTTCAGACCCGTCTATAATTATAATTGAGGAAAAGAATACAGAATTTAAACTCAGAGCTACTGCCAGTATCATTCTTTGAAAATGAAATAATGCTGTTTTATTAAATAGGCTCTCCCTGCTCTCTAATGTTTAAAGCTAGAGTGCTTCTCTGAATTGATTTAAATACAAGTTTTATATCCTGAAAGAAATAAAGATGAGTCTTTATCTTAAGACTGTTCAGTGATGCTACTGATCTTCTCTCAGCTCATGTCTAAAAGGGAGTTAGGTTGTTAGTGGATAATATTGCTTCTGTTCACGTCTCTCTTCTCGGGGGCTTTTAAAACCTATTTGTAATGAAAAGGCTGATTTCCTTACAGACAGACTCCATGTGTAGCTGATTTCAAAGGACTACTTTTTATTATTTTTTCTCTTTCTTTCTTTTTTTTTTTTTTTTTAAGGAAACATTGCTCCTTGGAGGTACCTGGGAACCTATTTTTCTTCTTGTAGGATAAGAGAATCAGGAATATTTCTTAACAAGTGTTTTTTAGGGTTTTCTTTCTTTTGTTTTTTCGTAACTCCCTTAGAGTTTTGATTGGGTTTTTTCCCCTCTTCACCTAACTAGCATTCCTTCAAATCAGGCGGGGGTTTCTCCCCTGAAATATTCAGATAATTACCTCAACCCTTCCATTTATTTTCAATATGTAGACTTGGACCAAATATATCTGAAAGATACGATTGTACCCTCATAAATCAGCCCTCTTATTTACACACACATAGGCAGGGGCATCTCATAAGTGCAGATCCGATCAATAAATCATAAGCTTTTAAGGCCCTTATTAGGAACAGTCTGCAGTATCACCATCCATTCCTGTTTTCAGCCTTAGGACCACTTAATATTTTGAAGAAATTTCAGTTTGTTCTCTGGCCCCATCTCCCTTTTGTTCCTAGATCGCTGTGTTCCTGCGTCAGAAACATTGTTCCAATACCTAGATCTCATAAAATATTCAAGATGCAAGCTGTTCACTTTACCTCAGAAAGGCTCCACCTTCAGAATTACTTGTGCCTCTTCTGTCCTGACAAACACACGGGATTTTACCTTTCACAAAAATTCCTTATAAACATCCCCACACCAAGACAGAAAATAATCCGAAGTCGAATAGGCTTGGATCACAGGCTCCAACTTTCTTCCAAGTCATGATGGAAACCTAGGTTTTTTTGACAATTGGATTATAATGCTTTGAACTTGACAGCAACCTTAGGTTTTTTACAGCTTCAGTAGTAAAACTAAAGAATTCTTACCAGTCTAAAGATTCATTAAAATGACACCAAGCCCATAAACTAATGAAAACCCAACCATTCTTACCATGTCATTTTCCTTTACACTGAAATTTTAGCAAATGAACACTCTCATGTCAGACAGTGCATGATATTTACAGAAAAACAGAATTGAAAGACTTTTTAGTTGAGCAGTTTGTCACCCAAGAATTGACTGTCCAGGGTACATGTCCCCACAGAGGAGTTTATCAACTTTCCTAAGACATACATCACCACATTCTCTTGATTTCTGACATTATGTCATTTAAACTGACAACTGTGGATTTGTAACCAGTATTTGTAGGAAAAGATACAACTAGTCCTGGTACTTCTTCCAGTTTAAACCTGTTTTTAGGTTTCAAAGAGAAATGATACATTTGCATTCTCTGGTTAAATCAGGTTATTGTCTCAAAGGTGAACCATGTAAATAATTCAAATTAATTCATCACTGTACAATAGATTTAATAAGCATAGTAAACACTTTAAAGAAAACACTTAGGACCCTCGGTCTGCCCTTGCTCTCAATCCCCATTATCTCAAATTTCTCTGTGAGCAGAATGAGTGGTACCACGTTGTTCTCTTCTATTCAAAATATGCAAAGTTACTATTTACTAGTTTGTAATTTGCATGTCTCAAATCCTGCCAGAACACAGGATGAGGGGCATGGGGTGACTGGTGAATGTGCCAAAAGGGGACACCAGGGCAAAAATGGAAAACCCAATGAACAGATCTTCTCCGCCCCAGGGTGTTGCAAAACATAACCCTCACTGACTACTGAAGATTTGTTTTTAAAACAACGAAAATATTAGGTATAAAAGCTTATTTGAAATCTCAGACATGTGTCTTTTCTTCTTTAATTGCTGGATTGAAGAAGGGGATGAGCAAGGATTTCAAGGTTTTTATAAAAAGAAGTACAAGAGAGAAAAGGGTACAACTGTGACTATTTACAACATACACTTGGAGAGTAATTTATGGCCTGGATTTTAGCCTCCCTGGACCTCTGTCTCGTGTTACTTTCTGCAGCTCCACAAATCTAAACTTGCTGACTGGTATGTATCATTCTGTATTTCTTGTTGTGTTCTGTAGTAATATATTTACAGTGGCCACACGTGGGATCACATTGATGATCAGATGTATGTCATCTCTGAATCTGTCTCCACTTTTTCATCTCTTGAAAATATGTTCACTGTCTCGTGATTTCAGATTATAAATAACAGGCACACACGTACATGCAATTTTTTTGTATAAATCACATTTGGAATGGAATTTTTCCCATAAAAAGTAGAAGTGCATGCTGGATGTGTATATGGCCATATTAACAAAGGAGTGAACATAGTTAGGAACATTTTCCTTTTTTGCATTTTGATGGCATTTGACTAAAGATCCACTTTGAAATTACCTTACAGGTAATTTCATAAGGTGTAATTCTGTTTCCACTAATTACATCTGCGGCGTCTTAATATGGCCACAGATAAGAATTAAATGCCGCAGTTAATAGAAATGGAGACTGTGAGAAATAATCAACTTTGTTAAACAGGATTATTTGGAGGAAGAGGAAAGACAGAGAGACGTAGAAGGGAAGGTGGGACAGGACTGAGAAAAAAGAAAAGGTGGAAGGGAGTTATCCTTTTGGTGCGCTCCCGAAGAGAAAGGCCTGATAAAGTGAAGCAGCCCAGAAAAAAAGGGCATCATTAGTTAAGGAAAACCATTATTCATTTTGGCCAGGAAATAGAGTGTTCTGGTCAATCAAATGTGTAGCTAATAGGTGCCTTCCACTTCAGCAAATATCTGTTGACACTCTGCCATGCGCAAAACTCCACGCGAAGCTGGAATCATAGCAGAGGCCTCCAAACTCCCCGCTCCTCCCCGCCCCGCTCCGTCTTGTCCTTCTCTGCTTTTTCTTGGAGGCAGATCTGATCTTGTTACTGTCCTGCTTTAGTCCCCTCGATGGCCCCTCAGTGTTCTCTGAATAGATGTGCCAAACTCCTCACCACGTCTTACAAGACCCTGCAGAACCTCCTAGGCTTGCCTTCATGTCCCTGGCTCCCTGCTGCAGCCACAGTGGCCTTTCTGACCCTTGAATGCACCATGTTCCTTCCACCCTGCTCCTCCATTAGATCCCAAATCACAGGTCTCTTTGTCACCTTCCCCGTGCTCGACTCCCACTCAACACCGGGGCCGACAATCCTGTCCCCACAAATGGTAGCCTGTACCTTTCTCCATGGCACACGTCACCATTGATAATTATGTAGACCTTAGTTTGGATTCCCTCAGAAGAAGACTCTGAAGCAAGGATTTGAGAGCAAGTAATTTATTTGGAGGGTGATCTTAGAAAACGTCCAGCAAAGGAAGTGAGCCAGGGTAGGGAAGGCAACCCAGAAAAAGAATATTGTCCAGCAAGTTACCACCTTGGACAACTGAGCTTGATCCTGCTGGGGGGCCAGTGTGGAACACCACCTCAGTTATCCCACCCGAGGGGCGTGGGAGCTGGGGTATTTATACAGCACCTCCTGTTAGCTACTGGTTGAATGATGCTCTCAGGGGCGCTAACCCCCTGCTACTATTTCTGGCCTGCCAGGCTCGAGGGCAA
The DNA here is from genome assembly GCF_037783145.1 of Equus przewalskii. Classification (NCBI taxonomy): domain Eukaryota; kingdom Metazoa; phylum Chordata; class Mammalia; order Perissodactyla; family Equidae; genus Equus; species Equus przewalskii. The sequence goes on from NC_091840.1 coordinate 41,890,900, forward strand.
AGAGATACAGATGCAGATACAGATGCAGATGCTGGCAGTTGGAAGTCAGCCAAGCATCCGCCATGGTAAGGCTCAAGGAACTATGGGTGAGGCAGTGACAGTTCTTCTAGTTACATATACATTTACATATAATACATACATATATATGTATATTGTCGTCTCCACTAGAGCCCCCTGAGAGCAGGGACTGAGTGGCAGTGTCTCACCTGTGCCTCACTTCCTGTGGCCACCATTAAAGTCACTCCCCCTTACCAACAGCCTCAACTCCCTGGTTCCACTCACTCAGGATGAATCTACCATCCACCTTCTCCAACCTGCACCCAAGCAGATTAGTGTTGAGAGAAAATGACACAACAGAGCTGATGGGTTTTTCTCTAAATTTATGATCCAGACTCAAAGACATACGGGATGCTGGCTGGGAAGAAAATGACTGTTTCTCATAACTCCCACAGTCCACCTCCGCCCTCGTTCTCAGCCGATGACCTCACTGATGAGTTAGACACCATCAGTGGAGAGCGTCTCACCTCTTCTGCTTCTTTCCTGTTACACCGAGAAAGGTTTCCTTCTGTCTCTGAAAAACCAATCCCTCTGCTGGTTCTCTGGGTTCTACCCCCGCTGCCTTCCTAAAACCTTTGCTCCTGCAGTTATCCCCTCTCTCCTGCTTCATTAATCTCCTCTTCTCCACCTGTTCATCTTAAGCAACATACCAAAGTGCTCTAGGGGCCTTGCTACTCAAAATGGGATTCATAGACCAGCAGCCTTGGCCTCACTTGGGAGCTTGTTAGAAACGCAGACTCTCTCACCCCAGACCTACAGAATCAGAATCTGCATTTTAACAAGGTCCCCAGGTAGCTCCTAGGCACATCAAAGTTTGAGAAGCACTGGGCTATTTCCCCACTCTCCATCATAGCCAGACTTTTATCCATTCATTCAACAAGTGTTTATAGAACACCTACAAGGTACCAACCAGTCTTTTAAGTTCTGGGGATACAGAAGAAAAAACAATTATAATTGTTGTGCATGTGTGGTGTCTTAGTGGCAGAGAACAACAAAGAAAGAAAGAAGACATGATCAGGTCATAAATAAGTGCCTTGTACTAATAATAAAATATGGTCATGTGATAGTCACTAGCCGACTACTTTCAATCGCTCCAAAGAGGTGACACTTAAACTGAGATTTAAATAACAAGAAGCCATCATTAGAGTTGTCTACACAGGCTGTCTCTCTTCCTCACTCATTCGCCCATTCATCCTTCAGGGCATACAGTTGGTTTCCATCTTCATGCCACTGAAACTGCTCTTAATAAGGTTTTCAATGGCTTCCATGTTGTCATAAGCCAGCCTTTGGGTCAGCTGACCATACCCTCCTTCCTGAAGCATTGTAAAATTAAGTCAGTCACTGAATTAGACTCTTCCTTGCCGTATATTGTTCAATGTTAGCTCTTGTTGGAAAAAAATTAAAGAATTTTCTGGGTAAGAGAAGAGAGAGCAGAGAAGATGAAAGGCGGGGGATAAATGAGATCAATTTTATTCAAGCACAAACGTGTAATTCCAAATCATTTTATTTTATGCTTTTTAAGAAGCCTTCGTTACATCAGGTGTATCTGGAAGCGAGATAGATAACTGCTTTGATCCTGCTCACAAAGGAAAAAGCTAGCTCCACGTTCCTTCCAGACCTGCCTCCCTGAGCCCCGCATTAGCTCTCAGGGAACCTGGGCAGGCAGGAGAGCTGGCAGGGGTTATGAGGCTTCCCGAAGGACCACCAGTCTCAGCTCCAGTCTCAGTCCTGGAGGGCAGGTCGGTGCAGTGAGGGATGGGGGAGGTGGAGAGGAGGAAAATCATTTGCTGGAAACTACAGAACCTCACCCAGGAGATGGATGGAAGTTATTATTAGCCTGCTGATGTACGGAAAGACCTAATTCAGCATGGGGAATGTGGCTCAGGGATGTCAGTATATAGTATACCAAAGTGTGGGTTCATAAAAGTAGAGGACAGTCTGTGAACCACATTTACCACACGTGGATTATCAAAACTCTTGACCTAGGTATTTCTTTTAATTACCAAACGCTGTTAAGACCATCGGCACGCACAGCCCCCGTGTTGCTCTAGTGCCGGATGCTGAAGCTTGGTCCCGGGTCCACACCAGGGAGACAACCACAAACATCGATGCACACATGTACCATCGTAGTCACTTGATGCCCCGACTTTGCGGCTCTCTGCCCCTCTGGATCCAAGCGCATCAGTACTCGGCTCTCTGGTTATGGGGATACAGCCAAAGGTAAAGAAAAGCTCAGAGACTAGGAGGTGTTTACAGCTCCACGCCCCTGCTCACCCCACTAGCAGAGGACAGTAGTAAAATCAAAAGAAGAATATTTCGTGACATGTGAAAATTATATAAAGTTCTTATTTCATTGTGTATAAGTAAAGATCTGTTGCAACTTCCCATTCATTTACGTGTTGTCTGTGGCTGCTTTTGTGCTACAATGGCAGAGCTGAGTAGTTGTGACAGAGACCACATGTCCCCCAAAGCCTGAAATAATGACTCTCTGGCCCTTTACAAAAAAAGGTTTGCTGATCCCTGGCCTACAGAAAGGGGAGTGGATGTTTCAGCCTTGGATTCCAGGTTCTTCGTGATGGAGCCCTGTCCTTCCTTCACAGCATTATCTGTAGTGCTTTGTGGCACATTCCTCCCGTAATGGCCATGGTAAATATCTTTTCGTTCCTCATTTAAATTTCATGCTGTCCGACCTCTGTGTTTTCTTCTTCTGGAAACCACACCCAATACTCTCAATTTGCTTTTATTTCAATTTTCACCAACCTTCAAGCAGGCCTTTCTGAATCTCTCAGCTATAATTTATTTCTCCACCCTCTTTTTTGGCCATAATTCTTTCTGTACTGTCTCATGACACACTAGTTTCCTACTTTGCATTATAATTATTTATGCACATGTTTTATTCCCTCTCTAGACTATAAACTCCTTGAAGAATGCATTGGCTCATTACAAAATTAGCATTCTGAGAACCCTGATTTGCATCACACATAAGATCTCTTGTCTTCAACAAAAAGGAGTATACTTATGACACATATAATTGGCACTTATCACACAAATCAATGATAATGGGGAACAAGGGCAAGACGGTTAATTAAAACCCACAGCAAATTCCTCCAAAATTCATTTTTGCCTTCCCTACCATTTTCCCAATGTAGTATGCACTGGTTTGTGTTGAATTCCCTTTCTGCACACTTTGGAGTTGTGGAACTGCATTGGCACTGTGCAGTTAGGGGATCAAAATGACCAGGAGTAAGTAATCCACCAACCGGCCTCCAGGAATGGAAAGTTTTGGGGCATTCTTTCCAATGAGGGTGATGAGCCTCTGAACTTTCCACCCCCAGGGCTCCAGAAAGATCTGAATTTGTGTATATGCCATTTGAAACTTAGACATGGAACAGCAATCTTTTAGCATGGCCCTGATACTCAAAAGAAGAGGTGAATTTAAAGTAAAAAATACATAAATGAAACCATCAAGTTCCCTGCACATATGTTTGATTAGGCAGGCCAAATATTCTATTGCAAACATTAATTCAACAAGAAATGATAAGGAAATAAAATAAATATGAAGAGTAACCCTGCTTGCCAAAGCAACATATGCGTTTGGGATGATTCTCTGCACCCATGACTAGTGTACGCAAATATTGTGTTAAACCTCTCCTCCTAATAGCCCCATTTCTCACATGCTCTTCAGAGGAAAAAATGTGATGCTAATTTAAGATGACTTATCCTGCTAAGCACATAAATAAAAAATAGTTCAGAATCCAGAACATGACAGAACTCCCCCTTCACGTCTAATTAAGTACTTTTAATTGGCAATTCAATTGGCAGACTGTATATTTCAGGCTGGAGAGAGGAAGGCAGACGAGACCCCTGGTAAGATACAAAAGAGGAGATGTGGGGCATGTACAATTGCTTTATCATATGTGATGCAGAAATGTGATGTTAGGCGTGGAAAAAGGCGACTATCTGTACATCTGGGAAGAAATTAGCAGTGAACAGGGCAAATGCTAGAGGGTCTGATCATGATTATAAAATGTCATTTAGAAAGATATTTACATTGTTAATTAAGCGATGAAGCTGATAACTGCTACTCTGTAAATTGTGCTAATTACCCCAGTGCCTTGGAAGGTTTTCTAATCAGCCAGATCAATAGGCTCCTGGTTTATGCTAATAACGCAGTGTCATCCTCCTTCTGAACTGCTTTGCTTACAGCAGTCTGAACCCAGTACAGCTTCCGCCCACTGCCCTGTGCTGGAGGCAGCCAGCATTCATCTGTCTGCCCACATCACAGTGCTGAGGCTGATGCCCACTCACCCCCAAGGCCCACAGCGAGGAAACAAGAATCCCGCCATGCACTGCGTCTCCATCAATTGTTCGGGAGAGAGGCCCGAGCCTTTGTGCTCCAAGAGATTTCTGTGTAGCCACAGCCCTGTTTTCTTCTCACAATTAGAAAATCACATAGTCCTGAGAGACAAGGGCTAAGAAGTGAGACCTAGACTCAGGTCTCTGCTCTGCCATTGACTCAGTGGATGACCTTGAAGCTGGACACGCCAATTGTTTTGATGAGCATGTGTGTAGACCAAGTAAGAGGGTCAATTCAGTTCAATTACTGGGTGGACTTTTAGGGGGTTTTTTTTTGTTTTGCTTTTCACTGAATTAAGTGATTGTCAGTATGAACAGACTGGTCTTTTGAGCCAGAAGAGGCAAACTGAATGTCTCCCAAGACACCATCAGCCTCTCTGGGGCCTCAGCATGACAATAAGGGATCTGAAATATGTGATAAACCCCGAAGACAGTCCACGTCAAGTGCTCTCATGTGTCCAGCTGGCTCTTGGTCAACCAGAAGGAATGGAGAGAGTACGCCTGAAGGAGACCCAGAAATAATTCATTTACCACTGCAGTCTATAGTTTCTATCTCCTTCCCCATCAAAGCTCAAACCAAAAGCATCAGCTGGTAGCCAAGTGGCCTGGTGTGAAGAATAAGTTGTTTGTTTCTCCTTCCTTGGTAGGTGTCCTAATGGACAGTCAAAATCCCACTTGGAGAGGAACAAGGTAAAAAGGAGAATTAGCAAAGGGCTTGGGTAACTCATGGATTGATAATCAGTCTCCAAGTAACTGAGAGTCGACTACACGTGAACTTTAAGTGTAGCCAAGGGAGGGCTTGGAGGTGGAAAGCCGAGGAGAGAGACACGCTGCGGCACAATTAGGGTTGGAAACAGCTGGGATCCATTTCTTCACTTGAGAAACAGAACTCCTTGTGTGCGCCTCTGCACGGGGCTCCAAAGCTTTCATCGCTAGCTCCCCAGCCCCCACGGGCAGAGCCTCTGAGTTCAAGGCCAGCTCCTGTGCTGGGCTTTGGGATGGGGCCAATTTGTTGAGTTGTTTCAGTGCTTTGATGTGTAAACTAATCATCCGTCATTGTACTCTAATTAAACCTAAGTGGTGCAATGGATTTGCTGTCATAGAGGCCAGGGCCCTTCCTGGATTGGGGGCACAAGGGACAGCGACTGTCCACTGAAAGCAGCCCTGCCCCACGAGAGCAGAAAGCAAGGAAATGCCAGCCATGAATAGGAAAAGGCCTGGAAACCCTGTCTTGGTCCAGGAGGCTGGAGAAAACGTGACAAACCAGAAATGAGGGCGGGTCTATGAGTCTCTGATTTCCTGGGTGATGTCGCCCTCAGCATGAGTGTCTAGACATAACAAGCTCGGGTCAAGTGGGTAATCACAAGGTGACCTTACTGTTTGCCATGGTAACAGACCTCTCAGGGGGCCAGCTGGCCCTGGCATCATCAAAATGTAACCCAGTTTCATAATGTGACTGAGTGATTTCCACCTCTACACCCAAACCAGATGACCAAAATGTACAATGATGGCAGTTTCAGGACTCCTTAGAAAATGTTGATCCTCACAACTACTTACCCCCACCACCATATTTGCATTCTAACTTAAGAGAAGTGTTTCTAGAATTATGAAGGGGACAGTGGGTCCCCCTTAGGAAGAAGGACCAGAGGAAAGAGGGAGAAGATGGTGGTGGTTCAGTTGACATTGTGACATGTGTCCTGGGAGATAAAGTCACCTGGTCCCAGATCTGACTCTTCCTTCCCTGGCTAAGTGCATCACCAGAGGGCAGGAAAGGGGATATTTATGTCCCTCATTGCTCCAACCTTTTGTGAGAACTCCACAAGGATGATACTGATTTATTTGTGCTGTTGGCTCAATGTAATTGATAAATCCCGTTCCATGGAGACAAGGTAATGGCACAATGAAAAAGCTCTTCTATTCTTCACCCATGTATTTATTCAGCAATTATTGATTGAGCATCTAGGTACGAGGCATGCTATAAGATCAAGGCTGTGCAAGATACAGAGGAAAAAACTCATGCTCTCAGAGGACAGATAAGAGACCACACACAATTCAACAATTGGAAGTAATTCAACAGTAAATGTACCTTGGAAAGAAAAAAAAATAGGTTAAGCATATCATATGGAACTGTGTGGACTCCTATAATAAAGCAGTATAGGAAAAGAAAACGCGGCAGACTGCTACGTCTCCAGTCCTCCTCACACCCCCACATCTGCTCTCTCCTTCTCTGATAATAGAAATTTTAGCCTTCGGTGGTTACCTTTCCCAGACTCCCTGTAGCTGGATCTGGCCGTGTGACTAGGTCCCGAAAATGGGATCTGAATGGATGTGATATGTGCTACTTCCACGGTGCACCTTTAAAAAGAAAGCAGCTTTCTTCTCTTTCCTCTTTGTCCCTTCCCACTGGCTAGAACACAGATGTGATGACCTTTAACTATGCAAATAAAGGCACCATACTAGTAATGACAGAGTGACTAGCTAGCAGGATCCTGGGTACCCCACACCACCAAGGCACCATCAGTTTGAACTGCTTCTACTCTTACTCTTACATGGAAGCAATACATTATCTTGTTTAAATCACTAATATATCGATTTGCTGTTTCAGGCATATCCCAACCAATGCAGTCCTCCCGCAGTCTCCACGGGAAATTGGTTCCAGGACCCCTCCAAGGACACCAAAATCTGCAGATGCTCAAGTGTTTTAGTTGGCTCTTGGTATCTGCAGGTTTCGCATCTGCAAATTCAACCAAGTAAGTGCATGATCCGCAATGGGTTGAAATCGCGGATGTGGGACCTGCGGATGCAGAGGAGTGCAGAGGAGAGGAAAATCATCTTGAAAAATATTCAATTATTTAAAAAAAAAATTTATCAAGCACCTACTATGTGCCAAGAACTGTTTGTCTCTGGGGATTCAAAGATAAATGAAGCAAAACCCCTGACCTCAAGAAGGAAACACACAAAACAGTGTGGAAATAGCAGTGATAGAAATAATCACAGGGTGTCATGAGTGAATGGGAAATGGACACCTATGTCAGCCTGAAGGGGTCAGGTATTTAACCTGGGCCTGGAAAAACCAGGTTGGACTTTAGTGGTGAATGGGAGGTGGGAAAGAGTGGAGGAAAGCCTGTTAGTAAGGGCTGCCTCCTGGCCTGGCTTGCATTAGTCCCCCTACCTGGAATTGCTGCGTGAGAGAATGTCCTTTCTCTCCAGGTCCTAACCATCCTTGCATGTGCGGTTTGAAGTCCCATCTTCTCTGGAGGACTCTGCTGAGCCTCCCTCGCTCTGACTCTGAAGGAATATCTCCGTGACACCGGCACTTACCTAGCAATGCAAGGCCATGTGTCAAGTATGTCTCCCTATTTAGATTAAACTCCTCGAGGCCTGGAATGATGTTTTATGAAGTTCTGTGCAACCCACTCAGCACATGGCACAGAGCCTGGTATTGGGAGCCCAAAGCGACGCACTTTGGACTAAGGCCGACAGAGGTTCAACTCCAGCCCTTTCATTCACTGGCCATGTGGGACTTTGAGCAAGTGACTTATACCTTTGAGCTTTGCTTTCTTATTCCTCAGGAAAGCAGCAAGAATAGAACCTATCCGGAAGAACTGTTGTAACTATCGAATAAGATGTTTGTAAAAGTACCTAGCATGAAGATAATTTCTTTTTCTCTTTTAAATAAATATTTGTTCAAAAAGATCCTTAACTCTGAGTGTCATATCATTTATTATAAATTGCAATGCACAAGCACTCTGATCGTTCAAACTGACTACATGCTGAGGAGTTTGGAAGATTCCAGTAGATAGTGCTTAAATTCAACTGCTTTAAGTATCACGATCATCCCTGGTGCTAATCAGGGGAGGTGTGTGTTGAGTGTGTGAGATGCAGATATGGGGAGTTTGCTGGTCATTTCTGGACCTCATTTACAAAGCTGGCTATTTATTAAGCCTTTAACACTTGCCAGATTGGACCTACAAAGCAAAGATTGTTGTCAGCAACCCAAGCTGGGAAAATAGATACTCGAGGTCCTGAATGCCTCCTCGTAACATTTTGCAGAGAAAGGAGATAAGGCACAGTATTTGCAATTGCCTGGCCTTGAGTTTTTGATCGTTCCCACACCAGTCCCCATTCCTCCCCGCAAAAAGTCTATTCCTGTCCTTGTCTTTCCCATGTCAATAAATGGCCCCACCATCACCCAGTTACCAAAACCGAAAAACCAGGAGTCAGTCATCCTTGATTCTCCTTTCCCGGGAACACTCCACATCTGTCCTTCAGTAAGTCCTGTTGATTCTCTCCCCAGCCTATCTCTTGAATCCATCCTCTTCTCTCCATCCCACCACAATCCAGTCCAAGCCACCACTGTCTGCTGCTTAGAGCCTTGTTACTCAAAGAACCGGTCTGAGGATCAGCAGCATGGGCATCACTCAGGAGCGTGTTAGAAATGCAGGGTCTCAGGCTCCACCCTGGACCCAGGGAATCAGAATCTGCATTTTAATAAGATCCCCAGGTGGTTCATTTGCACATTAAAGTTCAAGAAGCACCTAGAATAATGCAGGAGCCTGCTAACTGGTCTCCCTCTCGTTCTCTTGCCTAACTTTCACCCATTTTCTGGGACCAATTTGCCAATTCCCATAACACTCAGTGTAATTTTTTTTACTCTACTCCTCCACATGGCGCAAGGTTGAGGTTCTAATTTCTTTTTTTTTTTTATTGGCACCTGGGCTAACAACTGTTGCCAATCTTCCTTTTTTTTTTTTAAAGATTGGCAACTGGGCTAACAACTATTGCCACTCTTTTTTTTTCTTTTTTTCTGCTTTATCTCCCCAAACCCCCCCTGTACAGAGTTGTATATCTTAGTTGCAGGTCCTTCTAGTTGTGGGATGTGGGACGCCGTCTCACCATGGCCTGACGAGCGGTGCCATGTCCGCGCCCAGGATGCGAACCTTGGGCCGCTGCAGCGGAGCGCGCGAACTTAACCACTCGGCCACAGAGCTGGCCCCGAGGTTCTAATTTCTTACAGATTCTTTTTTCCACAAGACAAAGACGAGATTTCTCGTTTCCTCCCTGAGCTGGTGAGGGAAGGTATTTTAGGCCATTTCATTGGGGAACGGGGACCCCTTTCAGGGTCCTACATTTATAAAGGCATTTCTATTAAGTCCTCATTTCAGGTAGGCCCAAAGCTTGTCCCCTGTCCCAGCTCAGGCATGAAAACTCCAGCATCTGCTCCATCCGGGTTTGTATTCTGGAACCTTCTATCAGCCCCATTCCCACCCCAAGCTGCCAGAGTCCATTGGGGATCTTCCTGCTCTGTCTTTAACTTCCCTCTTAGTCTCTGAGCCAAGATGATTTGACTTTCTATCAAATTCAGATATGTGGTTCAATTTAGTTTTGTTTCATCTTGCTTTTTAAATGAAAGACATTTCTATGTGTTAGTCAGGGGAAGGGTCCCTATTGGCCTCTTGCAGCCAGAGCCGTCTTTTTAAAACTTAGATCAGATCCTGCCACTCCCCTGTTTAAATCAGGTCAGTGGTTTCCCTTCACGTTTAGGACAAAATCCAAACCCTGAGTAGGCAGTCTGGTCCCTGCCTACTCAGCCCTTCAGCCATTCCTGCCCAGACACACAGCCATCCTTTCTGCATCTCTCACACCAAGGGCTTTCCAGCCTCTGGGCCTTTGCACTGCCTCTGGCCTTTGCCTGGAAGGCTCTGCCCACCTCTTCACAGGGCCGGTTCCTTCTGTCCTTCAGGTTCCAGTTCAGATGTCACCTCCTGAGGGAAGCCTCCACTCCCTCTGCCCACCACACTCAGGTGCCCTCCCATGTCACTCTGAGGGAGCTGCGTATCACAACCCATAATTATCTTGTCTATTTGCATAGTTACTTGTTTACTGTACATGATCCTCTAGAATGTCAATTCCATGAGGTCTCGGACCATGTGGGCCCCTCACAGGTGCTCATATTTGAGGAATGAAGTAGTTGAAAGAATCGTGGTCTAGAATTGCACTGTCTGATACGACAGCCAAGAGCCACGAAGGGCTTCTGAGCCCTTGAAACGTGGCTGGTCCAAACTGAGCAGCGTGCTCAGTGCCAATACACACTGGATTCCACAGACTTACGGTGAAAAAAAGAATGAAATCCCTCATTAAGAAATTTTTATATTGATTATAAATTGAAATGATAATATTTTGGATTATTGTGTTAAATAAAATATATTTAAAAAGTTAATTTCACCATAAAAATATGGCTACTAGAGAATTTTAAATGGTGTGTGGCTCATGTTGTATTTCTACGGGACATCGCTAGTCTAAGAGTGAAGGTCCTGGAACCGGAAGTGATGGCAGCCATCATCTGAACTCCCATGTCAGCTCTGTTTGCTCTGGTTCCACTGGGTGACTGGGGAAGCCAAATGATTTGGGAAGCAATTCATTCAGCACTGAGCGACATCTGAGCTCATTCCTGACTGTGTTGAGGGATGGGCCAGCTCACCAGGGGGAAAAACAAACAGCTCCATCGGGCTTTGTTCTTAATGCTACTCCTAAGTGCTGACGACACCCCTGCTGGGTCCAGCCTCAGGGGAAACAGTGGGGAACTGATTGACAGCCATTAAGAAAATGGAATAGAACGTCTCAGATCAGACATCAAGGCAGAGTCTTTATCAAGCCAGCATCAGACCCTGTCAGCTCTCTAGCCAGAAGTCTGCCTAGAGGACCTTCACAGCTTGTGATTATATGCCTGTCCCCTATCCTATTTAATATTCTGAGATTAGAATTGTAAAAAGACATTATTGTGTACTGCTTGCTATTCATTAGCTGTGTGGGCAAGTTAGTTAACCTCCACGTCCCTGGTTTTCTTTATGTAACATAATGATACTAGTGGTCCCAGGCTCACAGAGCTGTTGTGAAGACGAGGTGAGCACCAAGCAACGCACTTAGAACAGTGCCCTGCACACAGGATGTGTGCAGTGGAGCCGAGTTGCTGTTATTATTATTGCGATTTATGTTTAATAGGAAAACTTTTATACAAAGAACGTTTTCCTAAAGCCAAAATCTCAAGTGAAAGCCAAAAGATGTGCTCCTTATCACCCCACCAACCTAAGACCCATTCCTGGAGACTGGCGATGGGCCCGTCCTGAAATATTTTGCCAAAAGGGATTCAGTCTGAGATTCTCTTGCCGCAATAGTGGTCATTTATCATTTTGGCTGTCAGGCGTGCATTTCTCTTCTTAATAGCACCCCAATTTTCTTTTGAGACCTAGAGCTTCCCTCACTTTCTGTGGATGATAATTCCTAGCACCTCTCCCTGTATAAGCCCAGCTCCTCTCTCTGTGCCAGGTACGAACCGGGACGAGCAGGTGACCTACGCTGCTCAGCTGGACAGATGTCCTCTTGACCACTTCACCCGAGGAAGAAGGAGCTAGTTCCAGGTTAGTTTTTGCGGCTGTTGCTAGAGCTCTAGAGGTGCAGCCTGCAGAGCACGTTTTCCTGTGGGCTGCCCGCCTCAACAATATTCTTCTAATCCTTTCCTTTCTGTGTAACTTAGTGAAAGTCAGTTTCTGTTGCTTGCAACCAAAAACCACACTGATAGAATCCTTATTCCTCCCTTTCTTTTCTCCCCTGCTCCCTGCTCCAGTCTTTCCTCCAAATGCCACCAGAACATAGAGTAGATCAGATGCACTTCTGTAGGCTTCTTCAGAGTTCAAGGGTAAGAGAACGTTCCATACTCCATTAACCAGCCTGAAATCAGAAGTCCTCTCACCTGCAACTGAGTATTATGACCAGAGAGACAGCAGCCTGGAGTGGAAAGTATGCTCTGGAGAGAGAGAGAGATCTGTATTCAAATCCTACCACTTCCCAGCTACGTGACCTTGTGCGATTTCTTAATTTCTTTAATCGGCAGTTTTCTCATATGTACACACACACACACACACATTCACATGATTGTGGGGCTGGTAAGTCTAAAACCTGTAGGGCAGGCTAGAAACTCAGGCAGGAGTTGATTCTGAAGTCTCGAGGCAGAATTTCTTCTCCAGGAAATCTCAGGTTTTGCTCTTCAGGCCTTCAGCTGACTACACGAGGCCCACCACATTAGCAAGGGTAATCTCTTTTATTTAAAAGTCAACCGATTATAGCTGCTACCTACATCTGCAAAATCCTTTCAACACCTAGATTAGCGTTGGAGTAAACAACTAGGTTCTACAGCCTAACCAAGTTGACACATTAAAAACTAACCATCACAGGGATCATAATACTACTTCGTATCCTTGAGGATTAAACAAGATAAACACGTATAAGTACTCAGCACAGTGCCTGACATTTAGTAGATACTTCATAGACAGTAGACTCTTTTATTAGAGGCAGGAAAGGACAATATCATCCATACAATGTCCTGTACACCAGGCTCTATTATACTTTACAAATATTAACTTATTTAATTTAATCCCCTGACAACCGTAGGAGTTAGGTGGTATTATTTAAATGAGGAACTGGAGGTCCAGAGAGGTTAGGCACGTTGCCCAAGGTCATGTGGCTAGCAGGTGGTAAGCCAGGATGCATGCAACTGCCCCTCAGAATCAGGCTGCCCCTGAGTGGTCTCCTCAGCATGTGTTATTCAACTGCAGTTAAAATCCTGAAATGAAATGTGCCCTGCCTTGTCACTCTAAGTAAAACTCCACTCAATCTCACAAACACGGCCAGATTTAGCTGCCAATATGTTTTAGAAAAATATTTTAGGGTAGAATATCACACCCCTAGCACACTCCCCCTTCCACCAGCACCCCCTACTCACAATGACAAAAAGCCGCCACCTTTCCATCTAAGAAAGCTTGGCGAGGTCCCCCCACACACAGAGAGTGGCTCCGTCTGCCCACTTCTGCCAGGAGCATCACACAGTGAGTGAACCTTCCAAACAAAGAAATGTCAAGTCAGAAATAAAATCACTCGTTAATTGTGGTTTTTCTGGAATGGATGACTACGTAATATCCTAATCAAAAAGTTGGAATCACATTTGCATTTAGATAAAGGCTTGTTAGAAAAGAGACGAGAACAAAAGGAGGCTCAAAGACTCTGGGTGCTTCTCCCAAGGCCAGTCAATACTTATAAGCACAGGCAGCCAGCAAGTCTCAGGTTGCCAAATTTCGGTCAAGTACAAGACTCTGGAGATTCTCCCTTGTGTCCGTCCACAAGGTCTCTCAGGAGCCCCCAAATTCTGCTCCCACTATGGCCATTCAGGGCATTCAAGCAGCCCCCCTTCCCAATTTGCAGTTAGCTGGAATCCTCTCTCATAATACGTGTTCTGTTGCTTTTCAAGAATGTGCTGGAAATTCAGCATTCAGTAAAATAGAGTGCCATATAAAGATGTTTAAAATCAAGGGCCAAGGAGTTCTTAACTGTGACTGTTTTTATTTAGGCAGGAGACAATTCCATGTGGCAGGTGTGGGATAGTCATACAGAGAAAGACATCCCCAGGTGCTGCTTCCCCCTGGAGTAAGGGAGGCGTCACGCAGGCCATGGGCCACGCTTGGGGACAACTGTGGAACACAGACATCTTTTCTTTGTAGAGCTTCACATTTTCTGTGTCTTCTTCTTCCTGCCTGACATCAAGTGTTTTCTATCCTCTCCAGAAACTGTACTCTGGGAGCCCCAAGTCTAGACCCTGGGGTGTCTGGGTGGTCAAAGTGTTCCCCTACATGTCCATTCCAAAAGCCGCTCTCTACTTCCAAAGCAAGCGGCGGACGCTGATATTCCAGGCAGGCACGATCCCAGATCCTGAGGATTAATTTGGTGGTGCTTGAATGATACTGGTTACGCCCTGGGGTTTGGCTTCTCTCTTGTCTTTATCTGTCAATGTCAGTGTCAAATTAGGGAGAGAAATGAAATAGGACAAGCCAAGGGCAGCCTTTCTGGGAGTGATGCCAGGCTGGCCAGATGAGGCAACGTGCCGGCAGGAGGTCACGACCAGGTCAGATGACAGAGAAAGAGGGGTGTGCAGGGACGAGGGCGGTGCTCTGAGTCCAAAGGACCGAGCTAAGGGCAGAGGTTGGGGAGGTAAATAGGAGTCAGTGTTCAGAAATCCAAACTGGGCAGGAAAGGTGTGGTCTGAACACAAGATCCAGGCAGTCACAGAGAAAAACAGACCCAAAATGCAACCTCATCTCCTGGGCCTGGGGATAGAGAAGAAATGGGGCACATGAATAGTTCCAGAGCACATTTCTCTGGTTCTAGTCTGTGTCAACTCCTTCAGAACCACAAGGCCCCTGCAAAGACATTTCTATCCCACCTTCCAGTCATTTCCAGGAGTGCAGAGGGGTTCTCAAGTGGTGGTCTCTTGAATAAGCGCTATGGCAACCACAAGGCCCTAGTTTTTCCTCCCTGGGCTCCTTTCTGCAAGGCTCCGTGTTGGAATGTCCACTGCCCTCGCAGCAGCAAGCACACGCTTCCACACCACCTGTCTACCCCGGGCCAGGCATGCTGCCTCTGGCTGAATACATGCCACATGCCCAGATCACTGCACTGCTCGCCGTCTCTCCTGAGCCTGACTACTGCAGGCCACACCTGCAGTCTGCATCTCTCTGCCTGAGGGCTTTCTCAGTTGGGGTGGGGGGTGGGGGGGCCCAGTCTCCACCCAGCAAGATGGATGGAGAATTAAGAGTTCTGCCAGCCACTTGAGCAGCTGCCCTCAACCAACGACTGAAGGGAGTTGGTGCACATCCCCCGCCTTCTTCATCCCCAGGACAAGATAACGTGAGGGTGCACGTTCTACACAGGCCCCCAGAGTTCCTCAGGAGAATGAAGCTCCAGGTTTCCACAGTGGTAACTCAGTGCGTCTTTTATTGATTACTTTCCCTTCCCTGTCCCACTTCTCTACATCTCTACTGGCATTTTCTGGGATCCCCTCCCAAATAAACTCTTTGCACATAAATGTTTGACTCAGTGCCGCTGGGTGAGGCCATGCTAAGATGCTTTCTGTCCTACTGTTGACTCTTCACATGGCAACCCGGGCGGCCTTTGATAACATCACTCAAAGCAGATCACTACCTCGTTCAAAACTTTCCAATGGCTTCCTATTACGCCTAGAATAAAGATGCAAGACCTTTCCTGTGGACTGTATCTCAGTTCATTCGGGCTGCTATAACACAATACCATAGACTGGGTGGTGCGTAAACAGCAAACATTTCTTTCTCACAGTTCTGGCAGCTGGGAAGTCCAAGATTATTGGGCCAGTGGATTCTGTCTGGTAAGGGCTCACTTTCTGGTCAATAGATGGTGCCTTCCAGCTATAACCTCACATGGTGGGAGGGCAAGGGAGCTTTCCAGGCCTCCTTTATAAGGGCACTAATCCCACTCATGAGAGCTCCTCCCTCATGACCTAATCACCTCCCAAACGCCCCTCCTCCAAGTACCATCACCTTGGGCCTCAGGTTTTCCCCATGTGAATTCAGGGGGACAGAAACATTCAATCTACAGCAGACTACAAGGCCCGGCATGATCTGGCCCCTCACTCACTCTGCCCCTGCCACAATAGCCATCTTGCTGTTCCTCAGACACTCAGTTCTTTCTTGTCTTCTGTCTCCAGCATCTGCTTTCCCCTGGCTAGAGAACTCTGCACCCAGACCTCCATTTGTCTCACTCCTTATCAGTGTTATTCACTGTTAGCTCAGAAATCAGCTCCTCCAAGAAGTCTTCTCTGACTACCCAATTTCAAGTAGCTCTACCCATACCCTCTAGTCATTCTTCACAATACTGCTGACTACCTAAAGCTCTCTTGGGTATGCGTTTGCTTACTTGTTAATTTTGTGCCTCCTGATCTGACCTCAGCACTTAGAACATTGCCCAACACTTAGTAGGCACTTGATAAATATTTGTGGAATGAGGAATGATCCATTCAAGAGAAGAAGAGGAACTGAATTAACACAATGGAAGTAGTGGTATAAGGAGGAGGCTTTTGGAAAAATGTTTAAGAGGAGGAATCAATGGTATTAGATGACCAATTAGATGGGAAAGTGAAGGAAAGGAAGGAGGAGTCCAGGGTGATGCCAGGCTTGGGAGCCTGCAGGGATGGTGATGACATTCACCCTGACAATGAGTACAGGAAAGGGGAAGGCGTGGTGGGAAAGAGGATGAGTTCATGTGGACATGTTGAGTGTGAGGACGTCCAAATGGAAACATCCAGCAAAAGATTAAAAACATGAGCCCGGAAGGGCCAGCCCAGTGGTGCAGCGGTTAAGTTTGCACGTTCCGTTTTGGCAGCCCGGGGTTCGCCAGTTCGGATCCCGGGTGCGGACCTATTCACCACTTGGCGTGCCATGCTCTGGCAGGTGTCTCATGTATAAAGTAGAGGAAGATGGGCACAGATGTTAGCTCAGGGCCAGTCTTCCTCAGCAGAAAGAGGAGGATTGGTGGCAGATGTTAGCTCAGGGCTAGTCTTCCTCAAAAAAAAAAACACAAAAACCACATGAGTCTGGAACGTCAGAGAGGGGTGGAAACTAAAGATTTGGAACCAGAAGGAATTAGCAATGTGCAACTGAAACTATGGAAGAAGATGACATCACTCAAGGAAAACATTAGAGGGAGGGTTGGAAATCCAAATGCTTCTGGGGACCAGGAAGATAATTTAGATGAGTGAAGTAGCTCAGATCAAAGCCAGAAAGAGTGGTGGTTACTACAGTGAGAACTGAAGATAATATGCCCTATGTCTAAAGACATTCAAATTAAACATTATTGAAACACTGTGGGGGCCAAGCAAAATGTCTTGTGTGGGCCACTAATTTGAGATCCCTAATGTAGAATGAGAGGATGGGTTTTCCTGTGTCACAAGACCTTGAGAATACCAACATTTAAGGGTCAGGAACAGAACAAAGAGTCTGCAAATGAGCCTGAGGAGCAGCAACAAGAGAAGTGGGAGGAAACCCAGGAGAAAGTCATGGTGCAGAAGTTACAGAAAAAGAATCAACATTATCAAATGCTGCAGACAGGTCAAGTGGAGGAGAACTCAAAGGGTCACTGGATTTAGCCAGTGGAAGTTCACTGATGGCCTGATCAGGGGTAACTTCAATAGGAAGGAGGGCAGTGGGCAGAAGTCAGACACAGTTCAATGAGATATTGATGGAAAATGAGGATAAGGCAACAGTGAGAGAGTAGACCATCCTTTCAAGAAGTTCATCAGTGAAGGAAAGAAGATAAAGAGGACCCAGTAACTTCACTCCTGGATGTGCAAAAGGAATGAGTGCTTATGTGCATAAAAAAATGTAGAAAAGTATTTATAGTAGCTTTATTAATAATAGCTAGAAACTGGAAATTACCCAAATGTCCAACAACTGTAGAACAGATCAATACATTGTGGTTCATTCATGCAAAGGAGTATGATACAAGAATGAAAAAGAACAAATGATCGCTACCTGCAACACATGGATAAACCCCACAGATAGCACGTTGAGTGAAAGAAGATAGACACAAAAGAGTGCATACTGAATTGTTTTGTTATATGAAGTTCAAGAACAGGCAAAACTCATCTATGGTGGTAGAGGTTAAAATGATGGTTGCCTTTCTCAGAACAGAACTGATGAGGGGCACACAGAACTCAGCCAGGGAGCCAGAAATATTCTGTATCTTGACGTGGATGGTGGTTATATGGGCATGTACTTACATAAAAATGCATCAAGTTGTACACTTAAGATGAATATACACATAAGATGTTTGTAAATTATACCTCAATTTAAAAAGTGAGAAAAAAGAGAAAGAAGACAATAGAGTGACAAGGAGACTGGGATTTTCTCCCAGAACCAGCTCAGTTCCCACTTTAGGCCTAATATATATCAGAGTTGCTGTGGACATTTTGGCAAAGAAGAAAAAGCTGAAACTAAAAAAACCTATCACAATTATTTATTAATTACAAAGGGACAATGGTGACTTTATAGTAAAGAAAAACCAAAAACCCAAAGCTAATATCACCAGTACTGGAACAAGCCAACATCGTGTGCCCACTGATAGGATGCACTAAGAAGGACACAATATGACTGCAGTGACATTTCTGCCAAAAATGTATAACTTGAATCTAATCACGAGAAAACACCAGACAAGCACAAATTTAGGTGCATTATACCACAAAACTGGCCTTTAATCTTTAAAGTGGTCGAGGTGAAAAGCACAAAGAAAGGATGAGGAATTATTACAGATTAAAGAGACATGATCATTTAATGCATTACGTAATCCTGAAATGGATTATAGACCTGGAAAAATATCTGTAAAGAACTTTGTTGTGATAATTGGACAAAATTTGAATATAAATTGTTGATTAGATAACACTCTTGAATCAATGCAAAATTTCTTGATGTTGGTAACTCCTGTGGTTACGTGGTTGTTCTTAGGAAACATAGATTGAAGCATCTAGGAGTAAAAGGGACATGATGTCTCCAACCTACTTTTTAATGTTTTAGGAAAAACTGCAGAGAGAGAAAACAAATGGGGCAAAATGTGGAACGATGGTGAATCTGAGTGATGGTTATGTGGGAATTCATTGTACTATTCTTGCAACATTTCTGTAAGTTTGAGATTCTATCAAAACAAAAAGTTGTCCAGAAAATCTAAAGCAAAGCATGACAACATAATAAACAAAGAACATTCTGGCTATATAATTTTTTTTAAATAACAGGGGTGTGGAGTATCTATCTCTTCCTCCATACCTTTGTCATGGAAGCAGAGGACCAAGGCCAGTTTTGTGAGAGACTAAGGGAAGGAACCCCATTTCCACCCAGGGTAGCACACCCTTCCGGCTTGACTCAGGAAATGAGAGCGGCGCACTTGTCCCAGCATATCTGGACAAACGAGCAGAACACAGCAGACAGCTAAAGGACCATGATGCCAACTTTGGGGATTTCCTGGTTAACCTAACACGACATTACAGAATTAGCTTCAGTAATAATAGTGAAAAAAAACCCCAAAAAACAAAAACCCTACAACAATGGACTAGCTTGAGACTAAGCTGTGTTCATCCCGGAGTGACAATATATCAGAGCAGTTAAGGTCACAAGCCTTGGAGTTTGTTCTGGGTGCAAACCCTAACCCCGCCACTTGCCAGATGGGTGGCCTTGGGAAAGTCCACTTGATCTCTATGGGCTTCAATTTATTTTCTTATTTATTTGCTTATCTATTTTTTTGTGTGGAAGATTGGCCCTGAGCTAACATCTATTGCCAATCTTCCTCTTTTTTGCTTGAGCAAGCATCTGTGGCAATCTTCCTCTATTTGTTATGTGGGCCGCCATCACAGCACGGGTTGATAAGTGGTGTGTATGTCCGCAACCGGGATCCAAACCTGCGAACCCTGGGCTGCCAAAGCAGAGCATGCAAACTTCACCACTATGCCACTTGGCCTTAAACCAAGGCTTTCAATAGTACCTACCTCATAGGGCTGTTGTGAGAAATACACAAGATAATGAATGTCAGGTACTCAGTACTGTGTCTGGCATATAGAAAGTGTTTAATGAATGGAAACGAAAATGTAAAAAATAATAAAATAATCCTAGGAGTCAGATGTGTTCAGAAAACTCGTTAGGGACTGAAGGGTTTCCTGGGAATAACTTATCATAACCTCTATTGAATGTTTATGCCATGCCTGGTACATGGAATACTTGATCTCATTTAATTTTCACAACCACCCAATAAGATAAGTACTATTTCCACTTTACAGATGAGAAAATAAGACCTAGACTGGTTAAGCTGCTTGCTAAAAGTCAACTCAGCTAACAAGAGTTGAATCCACCAGAGAGAGTTAAAGCAAGTCAGTTTGGCTCAAAGCCAAAGAGGTGGAGGGGGGCTATGAGCAGCCGAGTCTCTGAGGTGTCCTTTAGCTGGTACCTGGAAGGTCCCACCCCTTTGGATGGGGATCCCGTGAGTTCCAGGATCAAGGGGGCTGCAATGGCTTTTGAAGGAAGCCAACGAAAGCTATTGCCCAAGATATCCCAGCCTGGGTTCTAAAGCTTAGACCACAACCAGTGACAACTCAGAAATGCGTCTGGCTGCTGCAGGAAACAGCACCTTGGCAGAGATATAACAGGGCTCAACACTGGGCACTGGCAGCCTCAGCGTCAGTGCTGGCGGGCACCGGCAGCCATGCATCTTCTGTTGGTATCAGCAGGAAACACCTCGTGACTAGCTGGGGTCTTAGAGGAGGAATATGGAGTTGGGATGGAGAGATGGGACAAGAGGACCAGACCCAGGGACACATATCAACATCACTGCCAGGGACTACCATCACAATGGGAGACGAATCAACCAGAGTTTGGACTTCCCCAGGGGAGGAGGAAGCAGAGAAAGAAGAATATTACTGCTTGGTAAGAGGATGCATTTTTTATGCCTTGGCTAAAGAGGCTGGAAGATTGATTATAGCTTGCGTTTCAGAGAATTCTGACTCTCACATTATATAAGCCAGACTGTAGGCAATATCTAGACAATTCACTTTCTTGTTTCTTATATTAGTGAAAGGTCTGGGGTTTGTCTGTCTAGTAACAGCTTTCATGTAGATCTTTGCAAACAGCCTTGAATGAGAAATGTCCTTATGTGTTTGGGAACATACCAGACCCGGAAGGGACTTTCTTAGGATAAGACTCACCCACCCAACTTCAAATGCACGGACTCCTCCCATTTCCTCAAACATGGAAACTCTGCCTGTGCAGGCAGCATTTCCACTCTTTTGTACGTTTTCTGCTGGTTGGTTGGTTTATTGGTTTTTGAGACAGTGATATAATGAAGAATATTAGTCAGGAATGAGGCACAGGTCCAAGTGGGCCTTGGGACCTTCAGTTATTAATTTTTCTGGGCTTTAATTTACCTATCTGTAAAAAAAAAAAAGGCACCTGAAATATATGCCTGAGAAGGCCCAATCCAACTCTGAAATTCTAGATCTGTGCCTCTACGTCAGATCTCTCTGGGGACCTAAGATCTTACTTAGCCTCGCACAGATTCTTGGGTCTCTGTCACTCGCATCCACTTTTTAAATTCTCCCGTAAACTTTATACACGTCCTCGTAGAGTCATTAAAGATTTGAAGAAATAACAGTATCAATTATAAAAGCTCAAGAAACAGAGAAGAAAACGATGTTTTATAATCTAAGAAATCTGTCCAAATGCTAAAATTTTTCTTTGAAGCACGTCACAAGGATGAACAGTGTCTTCCCTCCTGGCAGGAAAGTCAGTGTTTCTTTCACTTCCGCCCCATTCACCTGTAACAGCTCCTAATTATCATTTGGCAAACTTCTGAGCAGATAAGATGGACTCACCACTGAACTTGAGGTTGTTTCTATAGGCTTGGTGGAAGGAGCATTCCAGAACAGTTCTTTCATTAGCTCTACCAGACCAACCAGCATCAGCCTCCCACCTGTCACTTTGATAGAGGTGACTGGTCCCTCCATGTCTTTGTTGATCATGTTTCTGTGTTTCCGAGTACAAGTGGTCAATTTAATTGGATGCTAATAGTCCTGTCCTCCGAGAGTAAGGCAGAACCTCAACTGAACAGACTTCTGTCCTATTCAGGCTTTTCCCATAATGGAGCAGTCTTTGGTGCCTAAAATTCCATCTTTTGGACCTCATATCAGTCCGTGTTCTTGGTTGCACCAGAAACCATCTTGGAGTGATTTAAGCAGAAGATGAATTTACTAAAGGATACTGGTAGCTCATAGAATCTCTGGAGAGGCTGGTAACCCGGGTTTGAAGGCTACAACAGAGAGTGTCCAAATCACACTTGGAACTGACTTGAGATGACCACGGAGGGTATTTTTACCTTCCACGGGTAGGTAACAGGCTCCACTTTCTCTAAAACTCATTAGGTGGAAAATGTCCCAAACATCGAAAAGGAGCTGGGAGGCCAAAGAGAGAATAATAAATGTTCACTATGGTTTCATCTTCTGGTCTTTGCACTATCCCTGAAACATTTTTTTTCTCCAGGAGTCTCAAAATTGCAATGTGGTGTACAATCAGGTAGAAGGAAACTGGCACTTATTGAACACCAACCTAGTGCCCAGAAGATTCATATACAATACCTTAATCCTATGAACAACTCTCTAATGTGGGTCTCATTATCAACACCCTTGTTATGTAGTATATTATTATCCCCCAAGGATGGATTAAATAACTGTTATAGGTTGAATTGTGTCGCCTCAAAATGTGTATGTTAAAGTCCTAACCCCCACTACCTCAGAATGTGAACTTATTTGGAGATAAGGTCTTCATTAGGGTGGACCGTAATCCAGTATGACTGGTGTCATTATTAAAGGGGAAATTTGGAGACATATGCACACAAGGAGAGCGCCACGTGAAGATGAAGGCAGAGATTGGGGTGATGCTTCTACAAGCTAAGGAACACCAGAGATTGCCAGAAAACCACCAGAAGCTAGGGGAGAGACCAGAAACATCTTCTCCCTCACAGCCCTCAAAATAACCAACCCTGCTGACACCTCGATCTAGGACTTCTGGCCTCCAGAACTGAGACAATACATTTCTGCTGTTTAAGCCACCCAGGTTGTGGGACTTTGTTATGGCAGCCCTAGTGAACGAATGCTACAGACATTCACCCAAATTCTCATAGCCAGTGAGAAGCAGAGCCAGGTTTGAACCCAGGTTTGGCCAATCCAACACCCCAGTTTTCTTCACTGTAACTGTCATGATTCCTCTCTACAGAAAACTCTGGGATCATCTATAACCTAGACTTGACGGTGATCAAATATTTTAAGTTGAAGGACCTGAGCTGGGTGGGAAGATGTTCGTTTCGGTCATGTTGAGTTTGAGCTGTCTGAGGATATCCAGGTGTCCAGTAAACAGTTGAATATATGAATCTGAAGTTCAAGGAGATATCCAGGCTCAAGAGAGGCAGTTGGAAGTCATTGATATATAGGTGAAAACTGAAACTCTGAGTGTGAATGAGATCAACCTGCCTGTGAACCAGTGGGCTGAGGATGGAACCCTGGTGCAGCAGAGACTTCTATTTGCTGCCCGCACCACCCCCCCCCCACCCCCCCAATCCACTCCATTCTTTCCTTCTCCCATAATAAAAGAAACTTTAGCTGAGCACATGGCCTCCCAAAATAAAGACTACATTTCCCAGGCTGCTTTGAATCTAGGTGTGGCCATATTCTGGCTAATGGGATGTCAGTTGTCAGCTTCCTGAAAACGCTCTTGAGACAGTTCACGCCCTTTATTTACTCTTTTTCTACATCTTTCCTCCATCCTGCTCCCTGGAACTTGGATGCTGCCTTGAATCACAAGAATGAGAATCATTCCCAAGGAATAGTAGGGTAGTTAATTGAAAGAGGCCTGTGATCTGGGACTTCCTGAAATAGAGAGGCCATACGAGCCCTGGATTGCAAATATCTGGACATTGTACAAGAGTTAAAATACTACCTTGTTCAGGTGAATGTTGCTTTTTCTGGTTACTCACTGCTATGCTTAATCCCAACTAACATGCCTAGTGAACACTTGGATTTAAGAGGTGGATATAGAAAGATGAGAAGGTGATCAAAAAGGAATGGTCAAGATAATAGCACATCTATTGCTCAACCTGCCCATAGGAGCATCACTCTTCTGGAAATAATTCTTCCAAGTAGGTGGTTCCACTGGGAACCACCATCTTTTCATAGGTCCTGGCTTCCTGACTACAGTGGTTAACCAATTATAGTGATTGGTCCCAGAATGGGCATTTGATTCAAGTTAGGTTAAACAGCCCCTCCTTGAGATTTTTACCTTGAAGTCAGAGAAAGCAGTTCTCAAACCCTCTAAGATGTTTGAGGCCAGGAGCCACTGATGGGCATGTCTCTTATCATTTGGAAAGACCTGGTCTGAGAGAATGAAGCCATTGTGGAAAAAGAAGAAGCAATGAAGGACCTGGAGAGTCCTGCCACCATGGTCTTTGGTTCAGTCATGCCTGAGTTCCATCCATATGACTGTCTTTACCAGAGCTTCCTACATGAGCTAATTCATCCCCACTCTTACCTAAGCCAGCTCAACTTGTGGCCAAAAGAATTGTGAGCAATAGGAGGAGAACTAAGAAAGTACGCTATCATGAAAAAGGATGTTAAAGAGGAATCAACAGTGTCAGGGGCAGTAGAAGGGTCCAGTCAGTTACAGACCAAAAGTGTCTGAGGGATTTGCCAATTAAGGTGGTCACCACCATGAAAGCAATTTAGTAGAGTTGGGCCTGGAACCAGATTCCAATAAGTTTAGGAGTGAACACGAAGTTAAGAAGAAGAGGCAGTGAACACAGAGACCTCTTCTGAGGAATTGGAAAGAAGAAAGTTTGAAGGATAGCTACAGGTGGGCCTTGAGTGTAGGAGGTTTTGTTAAAAAGCAAGAATCTTTTTTTTAAAAAAGATTTTATTTTCCTTTTTCTTCCCAAAGCACCCCTGGTGCATACTTGTATATTTTTCAGTTGTGGGTCCTTCTAGTTGTGGCATGTGGGATGCTGCCTCAGCATGGCCTGATGATCGGTGCCATGTCCACACCTAGGATACAAACGGGCGAAACCCTGGGCCACCAAAGCGGAGCACGTGAACTTAACCACCCGGCCAAAGGGCCGGCTCCTAAAAAACAAGAATCTTGAGCATGTTTATAGGCTGAGCAGAAGCAGTTGGAGATATGGGAAGGGGAAGGGGGCAAACATTGATGAGGCAGGGCCCAGATTGGAATGGGAGGGGATGGAATTAAGGTCAAATGGTGGGTGTTGAACAGGAGGAAAAATACCTCTTCTTTCTGAAGACAGGGGCTAAGGGTGGCAGTGGAGCGGACAAAGTTGGAGTCTCTTCCCTTTGCTAGCCTCAATTTTCTCATGAAGAAAGGCAGAATCACCAGGTGAAGTGGAAGAAGGCAAGAGTGAGGAGAAATCTTGAGGCAAGTAGGGAAAACTTTCTTTGAAAAATGAGGGGAATTGGAGAGGAGGCTGCTCTGGGACAGTCCTGATGGCTGGGCTGGGCCAGGGGGCCATGAAGGGTCCTTCTATGCCATTCTGCGATTTTCTCCAAGAGTTGTCCTCTGTCTTGGTCAAGGAGTGAGTAAAAGCAGTACACTAGGATTAAGTCACCAGGCAGACGAAGCACAGACTGGAGCACAGAGGTGATGGGGAAAGAGTGTTCTGATGCCATAACATGGTTTCCATGCTGGGTACAAGGAGAGAAGGAGAGGCTAAATGCTGGAGTGGGAGGAGGGCACAGACGCAGGCAAGAGGGAAGACATGGAGACGAAACGCTGCGTGGCCCAGAAAACAAAGACGCCTCGCTGGGTGGGGAAAAACAACCCCGGACTCTAAATTTTAAAACAGGACTTGTTTCTAAGACCTGCGTTACAGGGAGGAAGGAAGAGAGTGCTTGCCGGCCAGGGTCCGGGCACCATCACACCCGCTTCTGAACATACTTATTTACCTAGAGGCTTTCTTATGTACGTGGACCTACCCAAGACCCAAGCTTACCCACACAACCTCCCAGGAATTGCTCTGTGATCCACGGAGGAGAGAGGCTCAGCGCTGGCAAAAACAAAAACTCCAAAAGAGAAAACCAATAGCTTGCATTTGCAAACAGGTCAAATATACATTTGAAAACAAGGGGAGTCAGGGTATTCTAAAGAAACAAGAGGAATGTGACCGTGAAGTTCTGTGAAGTGGTCTCGATGGTGGGTCCATGGAATAAAATATTAAGGATCATTTCTCTTAGTTTACTTTTTAACCGAATATGTGATATGAACTTCTGATGTTGGAGGGGTTGGTTTGCTCATCACCTCTCATGATTCTGCACCAGGGTCAATTTCTGAGTGACTCCTGGAGGGGTACGGGTGTAAAATGCAATCCCCGCCCCCTCCCAACCAACGACTACAATGCAGATGGAGGCAAACAGAGAGCCCTTGGCTTAGGGGCAGGGCACTGCAAACCCCACAGCCCCAGCTCAGGCGATGTGAAGAGGAAAACAGCCTCCACAGACAGAGACTGACAGCAACTCAGTTCTCAGTCTGAGCATTGAGCAAGTAAAGAACCAAATGTTTGGCTTTAATAATAAAGGTCCAGGAGGGAGAGACAGGCTGGCCCCAGCTCAGAGAACTCAGGACAAAACAGTGGGAACCCAGGAAAATGATCCTGGCCCACCAGGAAGTGTTCCCGCAGCCATACCAGGCCTCGAGGACCACTGTTCCTTAGACCGGGGCACCTGCTGCAGGAACCACTGTGAGGCTTGATCATTTATAGCCTGCAAATACGCATCACACTCTGCATCTAGGCCTCACTGCAGAGGGTGGGCTCCCTTACCCTTAACAAACCCTTTTGTGACTTTCAAAAAGTCTCAGCTTAGAGAAACCTTCTACTATTATAAACAGGCACCCAGACCCAGGGTACCATGCCTGGTAGAGTCAAGACGCTGGTGGTTAAACAGGTAAACCACTCACTATCTTACGGAATATTATTTTAACAAAAATTTCTGTCAGGGTGTGCTACGTACTTATATACCACATTTTTCTTATGTTTATTTTGTTACTGGGGTGTGTGTGTGTACATCAGTTAGGAATCTTTCAGTTGCCAATAACAGAAAACCCAATTTCAACTGGCTTAACCAGTAAAGGGATTATATTAGCTCACATGCTCAACAAATATTTATTGACAGGCTGCTATGTGTCAGGCCACTGAAAAGTTTAGAGGTAGTTTACCTTCAGGCAAAGCCTGATCCAGCAGCTTAAATGGTTTCATCAAGGAGATGATTTGCCTCTTTTTCTCTCTGCTCTACCTTCCACATGTTTCTTATCAAGCTCCACATGATAGTTGTCCCATCCTCCCCTCCCCTCTCCCAGAATCTCATTTTCCTCACATAGAAGAGAGAGTCTCCCCAGATATCTCCCTCAGAATCTCGAGGACTCGCTCTCCATGGCTATGTTCCTGTCCCTGACCCATCAGGGTGGCTGGGCATAGAATATGCTGATTGGCCTAAACAGATGAAGACCCACCCCTGGAACCGGGAATAGATCCACACCCACCCCAATCACCTGGGGCAGAAGTGAAGTCCCCAAAAGAGAAGAGGAATGCTTGGGCAGAGGAAGGGTGAATGAATGCTGGAGAAACAAGCAACAGATAGTCATTACTGCACCCTATCATTGTTCCACTGCATGGAAATCTCCCCATAATGGTTGAGAGCACAGACCAGAGCCAGACCACCGGGGTTAGAATCCTGACACCACGCCTAGGAGCTGTGTGAACTTGGGCAAGTTATTTAATCTCTCCGTGCCTCAGTTTCCTATAAAGTGAGGATAATGATAGTACCCACCTCATAGGATTGCCATGAGGATTAAATGGGTTAGTATCTGTAAAGCAGTTAGAAGAGTGACTGGCACTTAGGAGGCACTGACAAGCGTTTGTTACATAAATGTGTTTAGAACTATTGTGGCATTGTGCACACAGCATGGGGAGGCCAATAATTGCTTGCAGAGTGAATGGAGTGAGTGACAAAGCTGGGAGCAAGTCTCCTTGACTGCTAGACTGCCGTCAAGACCTTCCCCCTGCCACTCCTTCTCTCAGGGCTGGTCCTCCCGCCCTGGGGTCCATTGATGAGTGCCCCCACTGCCCCGGTGGTTAAGATGGCACTGCCCTAGAAGGCATCACTAGAGCAGCATCCTTTCCTACAAACCGACAAGAAATGCATAGGGTGGGTCCTGGGGCCCCATCAGGGTGCTTCTGTAATAAATGATCTACATGTGTCACGATCATCTGTATGACGGGTTAGGGCTGGCTAATCCCCAGCCTGTGACTTTTCACGCTTCTCAGGCTGTATAAAAATGAACCGTAATCAGGCTGATCTATAGTTAGACAGTTCCTGCTTCCGAGCACACTGACTGAGGGTGGGTGTGTTTATGCATTTGCATAAAGCTGACAGATGCAGAGGGCTATGGCGTTTTGTTTTGTTTTTTTTAACGAGGGAATGGGGTATTCTCCCAGAAGTGGAGCCAGAGAAGAAGAGGTGAAAATAAGGAAGAGTCACAGCTTTTCCAAATGGAAAGGAAGGGGAGAGTAAACACAAGATAAAGTATATCAACGCTCTGCCTGCAAGGAAGGAATGAGCTGTTTAAAAAAACTTACCAACAGGTGAATGTGAGGGAGGAGGAAGGGGTGTGTGACCTGACTTTCCCATCTGCCTACTCCCTGCCCTTTTCCGGTACATACATTAGGGGAAGATGTAATCGGCTCTGTTTTCTACGTACAGGAATATTTAGATATGCAAATGAGCACAGCATGTTAATGAGCCGAGGGTGATTACACTGCGGGGAGCTGCCAGCCCCGGCTGAACAATAGGTGAAGGGACTCCAGGTGTCTGCGAAGGGGGAATGGATTATTCTGAGTCGTTCCCACCACCCACCCCTGCCTCAGTGCCACCGACTTGTCTACAGAATGAAAATGTTGAGCCAAGTTCTTCCTTCTAGCTCCCAGATTCTAAACCTAAGGAGTTCCAATGAGAAGTGGGAGACCAGGAAAGACCAGGATCTCATCAGGGAATTGCCCCAGAGGCCACTGAACTGGACCAGAGGCAGGAAGGGTAGATAAGCAGCCAGGGCCACACACAGCTTCCTCAGGTGGGAAGGATCGTCTGGCAAGCACAGTGGAATTGGGGCAGCAGAAGTGGGACCCTTCGGAGGGGGCAGGTCACCCTGTGCCTCTTTGGGCGGCATTTGGTCGAAAGATGGTGATTGGGAATCTGCATGCTTTTCAGAAGTCAGGGCAAAGTTTTGCAGTGGGAAACAGGAAATAAAAGAGTCTACTTTGGATTGCTAAGGAGAGATGCTCAGTCTTACTGAAAAGGGCATGGACTTTGTGATTGTACAAACCTGGGTTTATTGAGCCAGATCCGTCGGACTTGTTTTATCCGTGAACCCTGGCTAACTAGGTGCACAGCTAACCTTCTCCTACTAACAAGACAGGACCTGGCCTGTCATGTATCACTGTCCTGACAACCACTTGAGGGTTACCTAGCGTAGGACGCAGTTGGGGAAGAATCTTATGGAAAACTTGTGTTGCTCAGGCAGATGCCCAGCCTGGACATCCTGGGTCTGGAGGAGTGTACCAACCCAGCCAGCTCAAACAGGATCTGCAATGTACGTTCTGAACTGTTGTTCTGTGGGCAATAGAACAGGACACTGTCACTTCTTGTCAGCCTCCTGATCTCTGTGACACCCAAAGAAAGAAGCATGGGCTTTTCTCCCAAAGGGTGGTGTCTCTGCTTGAACTTTTATAGACTCCCATGAAAGGCTTAAAACTGTCTCAAAACAGCCTAAGTCTTTGCTAAGTCCCCTCAAATCCCCTCCATCTGCCATGTGCCTAGATGGCTCCAGGATGAGGACATGTCCCTAGCATTCTATTAAGGGCATTTGACTTTGCACCATGTCACTACAGCACCGCTGAACCTTGTCTATAAATATGGATGCTATGCTAACAAGACTAGTGCTCATTTAATGGCAGTGCAGTACAGGCTTGTGTGCGGCAGGCATACACAGAGAATGGTACTGAGAAACGGGAGAGATAATTAGAGTTTAATAAATGGTGATTTGTTCCTTGCTGCTGCGTGTGTCAGGGGTTGGGGAGGGATGAAATAGAGTGGGGCGCTTCCAGAAAGTGAAATGTAGATAGCAGGTCTGCCATGACAGCTTTATTTTGATTCTAACATTGCCCAGGCTTGAAGTTAATTCTCATTTACCTACAGATCCTTTTCCCTGAAAACACCCCCTGTGGAACAGGAGTGGAAGAAACAATTAGATCAGAAATATTTATCACTGGGACCGAATTTTAACTAGAGTCACGGAACAAAGAAGAGCCTGGGGCTCCAGAGACAAAGTGAAGCTGAGAATTAAAACAACTATCTGGATCATTCAGGAGGAGAAGTATCATCATTTTTGCTTGAATAAGTGTCTGAATTATCTGAATAGTTGTTCCCATCCTCTTTTTGGTCTGATGGGGAAGATCTGGCCAATAGATCCAGTAGCGAAAAATGGAAGTTGGGAGCACAGCGAGAGAAAGGACAGGAAGGCTGGTTGAGCCTGAATCCCTCTGGCCCCCCAAGGGGTGGTGGATAGAGCCTGGCTCAGTCAGGGGCTGGGGGTTCCTTGGAGCTGGTGGCAAGAAAGTAAACAAAGCTAAAAAAACACATGGAAAACCAAGGTCCAACAAACCGGAGATGCAGCCTGAAGGGAACTGGATTTGGTGTGTGGTGCTGGGAACCTGGAAGACAAAGCAAAACAGAATCAGGAGCTGTGTGTGTGTGCATGTGCATGCGCGTGTTCAGAAAGGGTAAAACGATTGCCCGCACCGGGGTTCCCCAACCTGGCTGCACATCACTTTTACCTGCTAAGCTTCTAAATGCAGACTCTTGGGCTCCACTGGCAGACCAAAAGCAGCGGAATTTCCTGGGGCAGGGGTGGCCTGCTGGTGTGCAAATGGAAGGTATGATCTTATTCAATGGGCCCTGGAAGTCTCTCCTTTTCAAAGACAGCTACTTTACTTAAATGCCTGAATGATCTGTTAGTTGAGATTCATTCCTTGCCCACTTGTGTGTTCATTTGTCAAACACAAATTTCCCTTGAAAGGCAACACAACAGTTTCCAAGCTTGCTATAGAAATTAGTGATAGCTAATTGTGGCGGATTCGAATTTCCACAAATTATTTGATACTCTTCCCTTCAGGAGGTGGGACTCTCCTTAAGTATGGGTTGGACTTAATGACTCGCTTCTAACAAATAGAATAGAGCAGAAGCGATGGCATGTGATGTCCAAGACCAGGTCATAAAGGGCATTGCAGCTTCCACCTTGTTCTCCATTTTGGATTGTTCACTCTGGTAGAAGCCAGCCGCCATATTGTGAGGACACTCAAGCAGCCTACAAAGATGTCCATGTGGTGAGGAACTATGGCCTCCTGCCAACAGCCATGTGAAGGAGCCATCTTGGAAGTAGACCCTCCAGCCCCGGCTGAGCTTTCAGATGATGCAGCCCCAGCTGACATTTGACTGCAATCTCATGAGAGACCCTGAGCCAGAACTGCCCAGCTAAGCCACTCCTGATTTCTAACCCTCAGAAACTGAGTTATCTAATAAATATTTGTTGTTTTAAGCTGCTAAATTTTGGAGTAATTTGTTACTCAGCAATAAAGAATACACTAATCATGGCTAAGATTTACTGAACGTGTATATGTGGCAAGCTTCACATATGTTAACCTGTTTAAACCCCTTAGCAATCCTATGAGATAGTTACTATTATTAGCTCCATTTTATAGATGAGGAAACTAAAGTTTTCAAAGTTAAGTGTAGTGAACACTGTTAGCCCCCTTTCGTAGGTAGGTGCACCCATCCCCCAATTGCTATGTGTTGGCTGCTAATGACTCACAGCTTCCCCCTCTCCAGAGAATTGCCCTTGGCTGAATGAGAGTGGTCTCACCTAGCGAAGTGACACACTCCTTCTCCCCCGACTGTGGTAGCCCTCAGCCAATGACTAACTGTTGTAGGATGGGACGATCTGAAGGTAGGACCAACCCTATGGTGCAATTTATCCTCCAGAGCTGCCTGTGGGGTCAGGCAAAAGCTAGACTCTAGCTGGAATTGCACCCTTGCTTAGATCCGTCTGCCTCTCCTCCCCTGCTTCCCTCACCCCTTTTCTCCCAAGAGCACTCCCTCAATAAATCAAGTGCCCGGAATCCTGTTCCAGGCTCTGCTTCAAGGGAACCCAACCTAAGTTGGATGTTAAGTAATTTACCCAACCGTATACTGCCTGGATTTACACCCAGGCTGACTGACTCCAGAGTCCACGCTCATCATTGCCTCCAGCAGAGCAATACCAGTAGGTACCAAATTCTGGACTCCTATTCTGGCATGAGACAAGGGGAGTCTGGTTCACTTTGGCTTTTTGGAGGTGCTGGTCCTGCCCTTGCACCTCACAGATAACACCACATAAAAGCCAGCTTCCCCTCGCTGCCCCTCCCAACCTCCACACTCTTCATCCCTTATACTTCTCACCCTTACCCATCATCCCGATCTCCACCCTTGCCATTAGTTTTAGTCTCCTCCCTTGAAAAGGATTTAAACTTTCCTTTCCACAGCGGATTGAACTGTGTCTTCCCAAAAGATATGTCCAAGTCCTAACCCCTGGCACCAGTGAATATGACCTTGTTTGGAAATAGAGGCTTTGCAGGTATGATTAAGGTAAGGATCTCAAGATAAGCTCGTCCTGGAACTAGGGTGGGCCCGAAATCCAAGGACTGGTGTCCTTATAAGAGGAAGGGGAGAGTGATTTGAGACAGAGGCACAGGGAGAAAGCCATGTGAAGACAGAGGCAGAGACTGGAGTGACATGTCTATAAGCCAAGGAACACCAAGGACTGCCAGAGCCACAGAAGGTAGGAGATGGGCATGGGATGGATTTTCCCTCAGAACATGCAGAAGGTACCAGCCCTGCCGACATCTTGACTTTGGACCTCTGGCCTCCAGAGCTATGACAGAATGAGTTTCTGTTGTTTTAAGCCCCGCCAGTTTGTGGTAATTTTTCATGGCAGCCACAAGAAACAAATTCGCCCCCCTTCAGAGGCTCCTGGTTCATTTCCGTCCTAAACCTCAGCAGTGGAGTGAGGATGGAGAATTATAAACGCCATATAGTTTACTAAGCACGCCTTTATCTCGCTTGGATCTAGTCACAACCTTGGGATGTTATGTTGTTTCGTAGGTAAAGTGGTGTTATTATCACTCCCATTTCTCTCTCTTCCTTTTTTTTTTTTTTTTACAACTGAGGACAAGGGCCCAGGAAGTTTAAGTGATTTGTCCAAGATCCCACAGCAGGATGGCCTAGAGCTGGAATTTGGTCTCTAGATTCCAAATCCTGACCTCTTTAGTCCACAAGAGGAGATCAGCAGGAACACAGGGACCTGTCCACTGTCTACAACCCTTCACTTTCAAATGGAGATACTTGGGGTATGGGGGCGGGGGGAGCAGGAAGCAGGCGCCAGTCTTCCCACCCTTCTGCCTTGCTCAGAATTACCATAAACCTTTGATAGCATATAATATCTCCCATAAACTGCAGCAACAAAGTCTGGCTGAAACATTTAAGTGACCCTTCAGATCCTTAATGATGCTATAAATGCAATCCTGGTGTGATTTATAAAGCTATTAAAATAAATGCTCCCACTAAAATAAACATTGCTACCTCTCAGCATATGTTTACTTGCATAACATAAGCACAAACTCACCTGAATATGCAAAAACTGAATCAACTATGACAAAGGCAGGGATGGGTGCCGTACACAAATGAACTGGGTGTGTGCATGTCTTGAGGGCCTCTTCAAAGGGGAGGTGGTCTTTCAGCCTTGAAGTCCTTGCCTTGCTTTTCGGTTTGGAGAAATGCCTCCATGGCCTGATGTCCTGCTGATGCCACTCCATGCATGAATTTGCACATTATGCACAGAAAAGCACTTCTTATAATGCTCTCCCCAACCTTTCCGTGTGGTTCAGCTCACATGGAGAGCCCCACTTGGGTCTTTACCATTTCTTACATCACAGAAATGTCTGCAGGGCCTTGGACCAGGGGAGGGGCATGATCAAATTTGCTAATCACATCTTTGAAGCAGGAGCTGTTGGGGCTATATAGAAGGAGGCATGAACCCAGACCTGAATTTAATTCATCTTCAATATCACAGCTCTTTCAACTGCTGCATCTGTTCATTATGTAAGAGAGAACATTTGAGAAAAAAAATTGAATACGTTTGAGATAATGCCCAGGGGTCACATAGGACTCAAAGAGAGCGGTGGGAAGAAGTTCGCGCCTGCGCATCTTATTCACTACGCTATCCTTAGTGTCTACCTGGGGTGCCTGGCACTCGGAGCATGACAGAAATAAGGACAGAAGGACACAGACAGGAAAGAAGAGGAAGAGAAAAGGAATTCAAAATAATCTATGCCACTAGGGAAGCCAGCTTCAAGTCCTGGTTCCACTACTTACTGGCTGTGTGACTTTAGGAAAAACTTCTGAATTTCTCTGAATCTCTATTTCCTCATTTTGAACTGAGGACAATAATATCATTCCATTATGAGTTTTACACAACATAAAAATATCTAGAACAGTGCCTGACACAGATTAAGTGCTCCATTCCCTAAATGTTTGTTGAATGAAAGAAAGAAAGGAAAGGAGGGAGGGAGAGAGGGAAGAAGGGAGGAAGGAAAGAAGGAAGGAAGGAGGAAGGAAGGGAGGAAGAATGGTTGTTTCCCTGTGGATAAATGGCCCTGGAGCTTGGGCTCAATAAGTATGGTGCATGGGGCCAAGTTGATCAGTTCCCCAGGAGTGTCAGTGGTGTGCTCCCTGCCTCCTTATTTATGTGCTGGGTTTTCATCGTTTGCCATCCACACTTAGGGCATTAATTCCCTGAGAAGAGCAGCTGGGAATGTGCCAGCTAGTCAGATGACAGAGATAACGGCAGCTAAGGTTGTAATTCCTGTCCTATTGACAGCCCTTCAACAAAAAGAAGAAGAATGGAGCAGCTGAAAACTCCCATTCAAAGTCAGTAACAATAAGTTACAAGTGACTGTGTGTGGAGGGCAAGTGAGAGGTGGGCAGGAGGAGGATAGCGAGCCAGCCCCGCTCTTTGTCCCAGCCATGGAGCAGAAGGTCCAATCAGGCTGTGCACCAAGAGCCCATTTAGAGTTTAGGCAAAAATTTAAGTTTTCCAATTTAGAAAACAAAAGTTTAAGAGCTTGCTTTTTTCTTCTTTTGTACCCAATACCTTTGGAATCTTTAAAATTATGTTACTTAGGGGGCTGGCCCAGTGGCATAGCTGTTAAGTTCACACACTCCACTTTGGCGGTCCAAGGTTCACCAGTTAGGATCCCAGGCACAGACCTATGTATCCCTTATCAAGCCACGTTGTGGCAGTCTCCCACATACAAAATAAAGGAAGATGGGCACAGATGTTAGCTCAGGGCCACTCTTCCTCAGCAAAAAAAGAGAAAGATTAGCAGTGGATGTTAGCTCACGGCTAATCTTCCTCCAAAAAAAAAATTGTATTACTTGGAATGTACGTTTCAGGTGCTGTGAAAAACACTTTGGTGGTTCCTCAAAAAGTTAAACATGGAGTTAACACGTGATCCAGCAATTCCACTCCTAGGAATATGCTCAGAAGAATTGAAAACAGATACTCAAACAAGTACATGTATGTATGTGTTCATAGCTGCACTATTCACAATAACCAAAAGGTGCAAACAGCCCAAACATCCATCAACAGATAAATGATAAACAAATAATGGTATATTCATACAATGAAATATTATTCGCCATAACAAGGAAAGAAATACTGATCCATGCTACAATGTGGATGAACCTCAAAAACATTACACCAAGTGAAAGAAGCCAGGCACAAAAGATAAGATATTTTATGATTCCAAGTATATGAAATGATATAAAATGAAATGAAATATTCAGAATAGGCAAATCTATAGAGACAGGACAAAGACTAGTGATTGCCAGGGGCTGGGGGAGGAGGTAATGGGGAGAAATTGCCTAACGGGTAAGGGGTTTACTGGGGCGTAATGGAGATGTTTTGGAACCAGATAGAGTTCCTGGCTGCACAATATTGTGAATCTGCTAAACGCCACTGAACGGTTCACTTTAAAATGGCTAATTTTATGTAATATGAATTTTACCTCAACAAATTATTTTTTAAATCATATTAATAAATGTAATTATTTTAATATATACACACCATAAAGAAAATTCTAGTCCCACAGATGAGTATAAATGAAAAACAGATCTCTTTTCTGCACCTGACCTCAGTTCTCCCCATAAGCAACTACTAGAGGGCTTTGTGTATCCTTTTGGAGATATTTTAAGCCTATGCAAATATATATATATATTTATATATATATATATAAATATATATATTAGTAGCGTACTATACATACTGTTCTGCAGTAGAGAATGTTTTAAAAACGCAGTTTCATGGGCCTCAACCCAGATCCACTCAATCAGAACTTTCAAGGATGGGCCAAGGATCCGTTTTTACAAATCTCCCCAGGGTCTGTGGATGTGCAGGTGGTAGGTGGAAATGGGGCTGGCCCAGCCTCTGGCTTCCTTGCCATTCCTGGGTACCCAGGCTCCTGCCTTCAGCTTGGTTGGCCTCCTGGGGCCTCCTCAGAGCTGGGGACTCACAAGCACCCTAGCCCTCAGTTCTCCTCCTCCAACACTCCTCTGGGTTCACCATCTGCCTCAGACCACCTCCTGTCCCTCCAGGGATCCAGCTCCCAGGCTTCTCTCAGGGCGTTCCCAAAGGTCAGCATCTCAGACTCTAGATCTAAGAACCTGATGGAATTCTCACCTTGACTCTGTTGCTACTCCATGGCTGCAAGACGAACTCACAAAAGACTGATTGACAAATCAGGATGTCAATGCGTTTGGAAAATCTCTACCATTCATTGAGCTGCAGCTGTGTGCCAGTACTAGCTTAGGCATTCCTTACGATAGCTTCTCAGGGTAGATCTTAGTAAACCTCATTTTACAAATAAGGGAGGAAAATGCATCTTACAAAGGTTAAGGAACTTGCAGGCTAATGAGTCGGGGAGCCAGTCTCACTCTAAAATCCATGCTCTTTCTTCTACTCCACGTTGCCACTGGGTCCAAAACTTGTCAGTCACGGTGGGAAGTGGGTCTTGCCAGGAACAGGAACAAGTACATCTGCAATCTGGATGCCTCTTCCTGCCAGCAAGGGCCCTGGGAACTAGATAATAATCCGAAGATGAACACAGAATGCGAGTCAAGGGAAGAGAGCATCTGGAGGCATGGTCCACAAAACTACAGCCGCACTAACCTTGACCTGCACCAGAACTGTCCTCTCTAGCGGCCTGAATACTGGCATCTCCCCAACACACTGATCTTTGCAGAGTGCCGGGTAAACCCTGGCAGATTTCTGTTTTGTCTCTACTCCATCAAGCTACTGACCCGCACAATGAAATCCCAGCTCCTCCATCTATTAGCCGTGTGACTTCAGACTTCAGAGTCCGGCTTCTGCTCGGTCCTCCCAGGGTTTTCCATGCATAGTGAATGTATGTAAAACTCAGAGCCCAGAGCCCGGTTATGGCTGGTTCCCCTCTCCCTCCTGCAGACACAGCATTTCTCCAGGCACTTTCCTTTTGTCACATTCCAGTCCTAAGGGCTGTCTCCGGTCATGTTTATGGAACTTGGGTAATTCTTAATCCTCTCCCTCCTGGCCCTCTCTCCCCTTTGCCCTCAATCCAAACAGGCATATGATCAGGTCCTGGCCCAGACACAGGGTAGATATAAAAAGGACATTGTATCTGAAACCAGGAGCCCGGAGCTCCTTGGGGGGAGGATTTCTACCTCCTACGGCTCACTAATCAGGCTCGAGGAGTCACATGGGGACCCGTGACCCCCAGCCCAGATGGCCTCCCATCTCGCCGCAGACTGGACAAGCTCCTTGAGACAAAGCAGTTTCCTTCTGCCCAACTCCCAGTCAGCCTCATGGCAGGCTTACCACGCTCTGCGTGAGAGCCGTCTTCCAGCCAAGGGTAGGATGTCAATTCACAAATCAAACCCTCTTACTCCTAATTCTTATCATTATTTCAGGGGACCCTTATCCTTGGCTTGTATTCACCAGACTGCGTCTCCCTAAGTTGGGGGGCAGGACTAACATCCACTGAGTATTTACAACATGCTAAGTGGATTCTACGTGAGTTATTTCATTTCATCCTCATAACAATCTCGGGAGGTGGGTACTGTTTCTATCCCCAGTCCAAAGATAATAACAGTAACTAACATTTAGATAGCACTGTGTAGCAAGTGTCATTCTCCACATTTTACGTTTATTAATTCATTCTATCATCACCGCAGTCCTATAGTGTAGATTCGCCATTCGAATCCCTTTGGAGACTCAGAGAGGTTGAGCAAGTGGACCAGGTCACACAGCCAGCAACTGACAGAGGCTGCAATTCAAGTGCGGGTAGTCTGGCTCCCGAGGCTCCTGACCACTCTGCTACACTGCCTCCCATTATTCTTAAAGCAGGTTCCACATGTAATTTCAGCAGCCCACAGATACCATTACAAATCGATAAGGTGTGAGCCAGATGAGGCCGGGCTCAGCCACACAGGTTCCTGAGGTGCTGAAGGACAGACCATACGGATTGATTTCTCGGCTGGGTCTTTAAATGTCAGCGTGTACGTGACCACCTCAGACCTTGGGCACAGAAATAAAATGCAGAAAGAAAAGGCATTCTAATGTGTGGGATGAGAAGGAGGGGGTCCAGAAGAAGAGCAACAGCCTAAAGCACACACATGTGAAGGCTGGCCAGGCTTCCTGGGACGCGAGAAGGGGCCCCTTATGAGCAGTGGAGGATGGGAGTGGGGTGACCTTGGGCTGCTAGAAAGTCATTTATGGTGTGACACCAACCCGGGAGAGCTGGGTCTTAACCTGATTTAGCTCCTCTATCCGTATCGATTGGTCACTGTTAGGAACTGCTCATTTAGACCAGCCTGAGCTGGAACACAGCTCATCATCACAAACGCAGTGTGGGAGAGCAAAGACAGCTCGCCCTCCCTCTCAGTCCCCAGAATCTACCCAGACCCCCTCCTGTCACCAGGCCCCGCTGCATGGCCCTCCCGGGCTGCTGAGTTCGATCATTCACCGTTCTGGGAGCCGACGGGCCAGACACACACAGGACGGGGACAGTGCTGCCTACTCTCATGCAGCCTGGAAGGGGAGACTAACAGGATAAGGAAGGAAACAGAAATAGGCCTAAGATGAATCTCAGATGTGTTGTGTGAATAAAGAAAATAAAATGAGGTGATGTGAGAGAGACTTGTGGGGAGGGAGGAGAGCCCTGGAGGGCCTCTCCAAGGAAGTGACGTCTGAGCTGAATTCTGAGCTGGGGGCGGGGGGCACTGTGATATGTGAAGAAAGAGCTCTCCAGGCAGGGGGAACAGCAGAGGCACAGGCCCTGCAATGGAGCAGACTCAACCTTTTGGAACCTGAGAAGGCTAGTGCTATGAGCGGCAGAGAGGTGGGTGGAGAGAGGAGAGAGAGGGCAGGGTCAGGTGGACCCCCAAACCCTGTCACCTTGTCCCTGTGGGATGGCTCTCCTTCATAAGCAGTCCGGGTTCACCATCAGGACTTGACCTTGGTGGACTTCTTTCTCCCTCTGTCACCCACGTCCTCAGGTAGGGCTTTGGGTTGGTCCCTTTCCCTCACAGTCTGGGTAAAGGATTCTAGAGAAAAGAAGACTTTTGCCCACCATGTCTTAGAAGGAGATCCAATGTGGGAAGCAAAGGAAGGACTCCAGGGCTGGGAGACCAGAGGGACCTCCTGATCTTCAAGGCCTGCCCAAGCCTGGACCCCACCTCTTCCATCCCCAGCTCACATCACGTCCCAGCTGACCACTCACTCATCCAAATCTGCCCTGGGCTCTGTCTCTGGGCCTCTGCTCCTGCTGGTCCAACGCAGGCCATGATCTTGCCCCACAGCTCCACTTAGGGAAATCCCTCTCCTTTGCCTGGCATAAATGACCCTGACTCCGTGAAGGCTTTCCTGGCTCCCAGTCACATTTATTTGCTGGGTTGGGTTTGGTTTTCTTTTTTTGTTTTCTTAGTGTTCCACTGGCATTTGTTTGAAAATCTATGTGATCTTTCATTTCCTTTGGTCTTATATCATCGTTTTCTGAATGCTTGTGTCTTCCATCATCCTGCAAAGTCTGTGGAAAGCAGGAATTCAAACGTTAGCTCTGCCCTGTCCTGGCTGTGAGGCTTTGGCAAGACACCTTTTCCAGATCTCAGCTTCCTTGGAGTCCCACAGATGCAGACCTAAAACCAGAATTCACTCTCAGAAGTTTATTGGGAGGTGATCCCAGGAAGCACCAGGAGGCAAATGGGGGAAAGAGACAAAGAGAGGAAGGAACCCCAAACAGGGGGCGTCATTCAGCAAGTCACCCCCCTGGGCAGCCCTGGGGGATAATGTAGACTAGAGGTTCTCAGCTTGGCTGAGCACTGCGATCACTCGGGAGCTTTAAAAAATACAGATGCCTGAGTCCCACCCGCAGAGGCTCAGATTTAATTGGCCTGGGATGTGGCCTGGGCAGCAAAAACTTTTTATATTCCCCAGGTGATTTAATAGGCAGCAAAGTTAGAGATCACGGGTGAAGAATAAATCTCAGAGCTGTCCCAGCAAGAAGTGATAAAACGGGTGTTTATCCACCAATTCTCCATCTATTGTTCGTTGAAGATGTTTCCAGCTTATTCTGTGAGTGGTCCTAGCAGGCTCCCTTGGCCAGAAAAAAAAAACCCCAATGCACAGATGTTTGTAGTAAGCAGTCTTGTATGAGGGTGAGGACGGGCAGGGTGTTGACAGCATTGCGACATCCTGCATCTCTAAACTGGGGATAAAAATTTTGTGAATTTTTGCAAGGATTAGCAAATGTCTGTTAAGTACCTGGCCCCCAACAGGCACTTAATAAATGTTGTTATCATGAGCTTTGCTATGGGTTATTGCCATATTCCCTTCAGCACCAGACCAGGGGCTCTGTACATCGTGGAGCCCCAGTAAGTGTCAGTAATTCTCTCCATCTCCCCTCTAAGACAGCAACCGCTGGGAGCCTGAATCGATGGGGCTGCTGAGACACATCGCTCAATCCTGCAGCTCCTCAGACTCTGAAACAGTGTCTTTCCCTAGACAATCTGATATTTTTAACCTTAACTGCACATTGTAATCACCTGAGGACTTGACAAGAAAGTATGCACGCCTGGGTCCCACCCCCAGGGATTGCTGATTTAATTGGTCTGGGGTGAGCCCCGGGCATTCCCGAGTTGTAACAGCTCCCTGGACACTTTCCTGTTGCAGACTTGGTGATTAAGCGAGGGTGAGGATCGGTTATAGAGTTGGGGCATGAGCAGGGACAGGATTGTTGCATAATTCTCCCCTCTGTTCCATCCCAATCCTTTCCTCTGCTGCATCCCAAGGGTTTCAGAGACTCTAGTGTCTAAGAAAGAGGCAGGTGTGGGGCCCGGGCGGGCACAAGCCCTGCTGCTACCCGCTCAAAGGGTGGCCACTCACTGACACAGGTGCCTTCCTGCTCATTCTCACACGTGTCTTCCCAGCATCCAGCTAACAGGGCCCTCGAGCCGACACCGGCTCACCCCACAGATGTTCCCTGAGTGTCTCCCACGTGCCAGGTGCTGGGTGAGTTGTGGGGGTGCAGGAACGCCACGGTCCTCGCAGTCCCTGCTCCCGAGAAGAGAATAACCACCAACACCCACACATTCAAGGCCCGGATGGAAGGCTGCGTCCTAGCAGTGGGCACAAGGAAGAGGTCATTTCCTCCTGCGGGGGAAAGGAGAGTGCTTAGGACGGGTTTTCTGGAAGAGCTTCATAGAAACCCTCTGAGATTGGTAGGGATTAATCTCTCTATTTATAAAGGAGGAATTTAAGTCATCAGAGAGAGGGATGGGGTAACCAGTGTCACAGCCTTCAGGATGTTCCTTCCAGGTGGGGTGCTGGGCACTCCACACCCAGCAGTAATAAAACTAATGAAAGCCCACATGTACCGTGCACCTCCCATGCGCCAGGACTCTGCCAAGTGCTGGTTTCATCCTCACCGTCCTCACTCCTGTGAGGCAGATACTGTTTTGTCATCCCCACTTTGCAAATGAGGAAACGGACGCTTAGAGAGGTGAAGTGACTTACTCAAGGTCACAAAAGTTTGGAGCCAGGATTGCACGCTGGGCCGTCTGGCTGCCGAGACCCCTCCCTTAACCACTACGTTGATGGCCTCCCGTCACCCCATTTTGTTCTCACAGTCCAATGAATGAGGTATCATTATCTTGCTCTTAATCAAAGACAGTAAAGATCAAGGAGCCTGCAGTCACACCATGGGTGAGGTATGGGCTATGCGTCCAGTCCTGGCCTGCCTGATTCTG
The DNA here is from genome assembly GCF_037783145.1 of Equus przewalskii. NCBI lineage: Eukaryota > Metazoa > Chordata > Mammalia > Perissodactyla > Equidae > Equus > Equus przewalskii. The sequence goes on from NC_091840.1 coordinate 41,933,237, forward strand.
AAACCCTTCCTGGTCCTGTGGCCCAGCACTCCTTCCACGGCCCTACCCTGTTGGGGCAGGTCCTGACTCTTCTAAGCATTTCCTCCCAACTGAAGGCCAGACCCATAAGGCAGACCTTGCCTCCCCGGGTCTCGGCCACAGCGGGGGCCTCCTTTCCCCCAGGCCCCTGCAGGAACTCCCACAGTCATCGAGTCGGGCCCACTCCACACAGAACTAGCATCTCTAGCCCCACAAGGATGGCACCTATTGGCAGGCCCTGAGGGTGGCCTGATGTTCCTGCTGGGGTGTCTTGCCGCGTCCCCATTCCCATCATATTTTTAACCAGGGCCGTGGGGGCACCAAGAAGGCCGTGTTTTGCGGGGTGAGCACAGCCCAGCATCTCAGGCACCCACCAGCTCCTAGCTACCCAAGTGGGCAGATAAAGCAGGACTCTGCTCTCACCCTCATCCCAGACTCAGAGGCTGGTCCCTTTGAGAAAGTCTGGGAAGGCTGCTCTGCACTCCGAGAAAACACTGTTACCAATCTAAGGGCTTGTAATGAACCAAATTATGCTGAATTAATTGGATGTCATTAGCAGTGTCGGGGAGGGGGCTGGGGAGCAGCAGCAGCCACCAAGCCTGGGAAAGGGAAAGGCGGAGGCAGGACAGCCCACAATACAAAATGCTCTGCACAGCTTGTGCGAGAGAAGAATTCCTTACTGTCAGCTCTCGCTGAAATAGCCAAGGCACCCACTCTCGCCTCTGACAGCACCTCTATTCTGAAACTGGACTCCCAGCCTTTGGCTCTGAACATTGTGCCTCCAGGTGCATCTGTCCTTGTTCACAGGAGCTGTAACACAGCCTTGATGATAAGACTGAGCCTGTACCAGCCCCCACTTCCTCCCTGAGCTTCAGGGTCAAATTACAAAGGAATCAGTAGGCCCCACCTCGTGGCTGTCCATCCTACTTCCTGCCTTGATGGGACAGGCAATGAGGAGTCCCCAAGCTGGTAATCACATCTAGTTAAGTATTTGCAGGAAACAGAAGACAGAGGCTCAGAGGAGGACATGTGGTCTTCAGCTGCTGCAGAACAGAGGTGGCGCAGACAAGGGCACCTGCTAGAGGAACCCGAGCCCGGAAGTCTTATCCTGGCTCTGCTGCAACCAGCTGTGTGAGCCTGGACAAGTCACACCCCTCTCTGAGCCTCTGTGTCCTCACCAAAGGGTGTTGAAGGGAACAGTTCATCTCGATCTGTGGGTCTCAGACACTGAGAGGAGGCAGGGGTCTGGAATCTTTGTAGCTGACACTGTCTGTTGGTGGGGAAAAGAATAGTTCTCACACTCACATGTACTATTATTTTTCAAATGAACATGAAATTGATAGGTATTAATAAACTAAAATTTTATTTTAAAGCAGTCACTGAATGCACAGGAATTTTTGTCATGATTTTCCTTTTTTAATGAAACTTTATCTTTTTAATTTTTTTGTTGTGGTAAAATACACATAAAATTTACCCTCTTAGGGGCTGGCCCCGTGGCCGAGTGGTTGAGTTCGCGCGCTCCGCTGCAGGCGGCCCAATGTTTCGTTAGTTCGAATCCTGGGCGCGGACATGGCACTGCTCATCAGACCACGCTGAGGCAGCGTCCCACATGCCACAACTAGAAGAACCCACAACGAAGAATACACAACTATGTACCGGGGGGCTTTGGGGAGAAAAAGGAAAAAATAAAATCTTTAAAAAAAAAAATTTACCCTCTTAACCATTTATAAGTGTGCGGTTCAGTGCAGTAAGTCCATTCATGCTGTTATGCATCCACCTGCAGGACTTTTTCATCTTCCCAAACTGAAACTCCGCACCCATTAAATGCTAACACCGCATTACTCCCCCTCTCCCAGCGCCTGGTAACTACTGGTCATTATCTTCTTAATCAAAAGACACTAAAAAGGCTACAACTGTTCTCACGTGGGGTCTGTGGAATGCATCGACACTGAGAAGGCGTTCTGCTTCCTGAGCAGGTGAGGGGCCCTTGACCTAGGTGTGCAGAGCCCCTGCCCAAGCTGATGTTAGTGATTCTGTTTTCTGACATCAGGAGGGAAAAATCAACCTGTTAATTTTTTTTTCCTAGCATGAAGACGAATTCACCTTTACACTTTTTTCTTTTCACACAGGATGGGAATATGGAGGTAGAGTCTACAGAAAGAGTTAGGGGAGACGTCAGAGCAGTGGTTTCCTGTGCGGGGCTGGCAAGGGCACGGAGGAGCCTTGTGGGGAGCAGGAAATGTTCTGTACCTGGATCTGCTGGTGGCTACATGGGTGTGGACATAAGTAAAACTTCACTGAGCTGTTCCATTAAGATTTATGCACTTTGCTGTGCGTATATTATACTGTGAATAACATCGTTTTAAAAAGGGAGTGAGTCATCAGTTCAAATGGGTACAAAAAACATCACAGCCTGGGAAGGGCCACATCTTCCCCTGCCGGTTGTTAGGTAAGTATACGCCTCGCTTGTACAGTTAAGGCAGGATCCGTTCCATCCTGAAATAATGCCAGGTTATGGGCCATTTGTTTATTCATTTGTTAAAGAAAACTCTGGGGAGCTCTTTCTTTGAGCCAGACCTGTGCAAGGCCCTGCAGATGCGGAGAAGGCCCCAACCTCCTGGAGCGACATCACCCGTCACTATCTCCCTCGTCCACCTGCAGCACGCATGGTCAAGTTCTGTTCTACCTCACCTAAATAGCTCGCGCTGCAATCTAAGCTTATTTCCTCTTCTTCTTTCTCCACAGAGGTCATCTTAAAGACTCTCTGAGGACACATTGTGAAGCTCTGGCCAGATGATCATTAGTGGGGAGTAATCCTCTTTGTCAGGCAAAACAGTCTCTCTTCCTTTATAAACCTGTCCATCTTCAAACTCTCTGATCAAAGCACCCTGGTTTATTGGTTTACCACTAACAAGGTGGTATCACAATTTATCTGTTTGTGTTTCTCTGACCTGGAATTTCTTGAAGACAGGAAATTGCTATATTTATGTTTGTACTGATTATATGTATTAAACGCTAGATATGTGCATAGTATAGTGTCTGGCACATAGTAGGTGCTCACAAAGTTAATTGAATGGATAGGCAAGTTTATAAGTGGGTAGATGGATGGAAGAACAATAAGCCCAGAGTGGTTAAATGACAGGCAGAGGACCACACAGCAATGGCTAGATCGCAAGTGAAACTTGTCCCAGACTTCAGCCCACCTCTCTTCCCTTGGCAGGCATTAGCCCACACCATAAAACTTCCCATCTACCCCTTTGAAGAGGTGGATTTGATTTACATCAGCCATCAGGCAGCAAAAATACGGGCCTTCAAACTTTAATTGCCTTTTTATTATTTCTGGTGATGCACAGAAATAGCATCCAAAACATTAGCAATTACTTTGAAGGTGCGTGTTCCAAAGGTTTGGGGATGGGGCGTTTTCTAATTTGATAAGTCAGAGTCTTTCTGCCAGGCAGGCCCGGGGGCATCAGCAGGACTGGAGCTGATTCAAAAGCTGAATTGATCTTTCAAGCCTCATTTTCATTTCCATCAGCACCCTATCAGACACCTTATGCCTGAGCCAGTTCCCATCCATGTATAATTTATACACTTGATTTCAGTAGATTAATCTCTGCCTCATTCACCAGGAGGTGGAGCAGGGAGAGCTCTCTCTTTTATTTTTCATGGAGAGTGATCGTGTATATTTCCATGGATTTCATTCTATTTCTGCCTAGAGAATTATTTTTTAAAAGACTAATTCCAAACTCACTCTCATATTTATTAAGTTTGTAGGAACAGGTGGGATGGTGGACCTATGCAATGATTCTGTTTATGCAGGAGGTGGGCTTGTCCCAGGCATAAGATAAAGGAGATCAGCCTATCACCTCCTGATGCCTAGGAACGGCCATTCACTTTGGGGGTAGAACAGAGATACCAGGAGAAGGCTGAAGCCACCCTCCCCTGGTGGCAAGGTCAGTGCCCCCTGACCTCTGACCCGAGGGTAGTTCCCCATCCTCCGAGTCCCCAGGGCCCTCCTCAAATAGCTTAAGTAGGTGTCCTGGAAGAAGGTCAGAACACTGCCAGAGAAAGACTAGAAGCTCTTTCTTAAACCTAACAGATTCCCATAATGCCAGGCTCTGTTGTCCTTCCCTTTCTCCATATTCCTGCCCCATAGCCCTCTGGGAGAATGTAATCCAATTCCAGAATCCCAGAGTTCCAAGAACAATCTTGGCAGTGATTGTACCCCCGGCCCCCACCTCATATCCAAAGGCTTTTCTCAAGGGACCTGAGCTTCTCTATGCAGGAACCACATCCCCCCTGGGAGTCAAGCCAAAAGCCTTCCTGGTTGGGCAGTGTGGCAGATTGTGTTTTCCAAGATGGCTGCAACAAGATCTCCCATCCCACGTGTTCTTATAATGTGACATTGATGATTCTCCCATGGAAAGATGTGGTCTACATTTCCTCCACTTGAAGCTGGGCAGACTTGTGACTATGGCAGAAGTAACATTTTGCTTCCACCTGGTTCTCTTGGAACTCTCACTCTTGGAACCCAGCCGCCATACTGTGAGGAAGCCCAGACCACAGGGAGAGGTGACATGCAGGTGTCTGGGTGGCAGCCCCTGCTGAGATCCTAACCAACAGCCAGCCTCAGTGCCAGCCATGTGAGTGAGGAAGCCTTTGAAATGACTCCAGTTCCAGCTAACATTTGACTGCACTGCCCAGGGCATCCTGGGCAAGAACCACCTAGCCAAGTCCGCTTAATCTACAGAACCATGAGAGAGAGTAGTAAAACGATTGTTGTTGTTTTAAACCACTACTTTTGGGGATGATCCGTTTTGCAGTAGTAGATAACTGAAACAGGCATGGACAGCAGAGCGAGGGAAGACAAAAGTGGGCCTCTGGCAGCTTCTCCCCCTCCCTAGCTTAAAAAACACCCCACATTTATACCAGATCACATGCAAATGAGTGCTAGCAGCCTCTGCTCCTCCTCTCTCCGCACACATTTGGAAAGGAGGAGAAAACGGGGAAGAAAGAGAAACAAAATTCAGTGAGCACCTGCCATATGCCAGGTAGGTGACTCCTTCGCATTATACAGCTGAAGAAACTGATGTTCAGAGAACTTAAGCGATTGACTCAGGTCACACTGCTAGGCAGTGTGCTATTTGTGTAGCGAGGCCTGCATGAGTAGCCTGTGGCCTGAGACACATGGAGGAGAGAGGTGCTCAGTAAACATTAGTTGAATAAATGAAGGAATGACTGCACTGCACTTGCCTGCTCTCTCTAGCCTTTTTCTTTCCTGGTGGCTCAGAGGGCAAGTTGAGCAGCCCATGAGACAACCCACCTAGTTTGCTTTTCCCTGGAAGAGCAAGAGAAGGAAGGGAGTAACTGTGGGCCAAACCCGGGACCCCTCAGCGGCTACTCCTCTGCCAGGTGGGAGTCACCATCCTGTCCTCCATCTCCAGTCAGGGCCTCGGGGCGACCTCCTCAGGTCTGAGCCCTCTCGAAGGTGCAGCTCCCTGCCTGGGGTCCCAGTTGTCCCTTCAGGCCCACCTCAGCCCCATCCTGCCTGTGTCTGCAGTCTCTGCTATCAGCTCCTGGGGCAGAATCAATGTCATGGTGATCACCATCACAGAGAAGCAGCCAGGCAGGGCCAGCGGGCTTCTCTCTGCACCCTTGACCTCTCCAAGCACAAGTGGAATCAGAAATCACTTTCTCCTTTGCCACAGGCATCTGAGAAGACCTGCAGGAGCCGCAGGCCCCCCAGCTGTACCTCCTTCCTCTTGTTTTTAGTGCTGTGGAGTCGATTCAGACTCCTGACGACCCCCCATGCACAGCAGAGCAGAACCCTGCCTGGGCCTTCTGCGCCATCCTCTCCTCTTCCAGTGCTGTATCCGACAGCGCTCCACTGCTAATCATAGGGTTTTCATGGAAAATTTTTTCAGAAGTGGATGGCCAGGTCCTTCTTCCTAGTCACTTCTACTCTGGAAGCTCTGCTGAAACCTGTCTGCCCGAGTGACCCTGTTGACATTTGAAATACTGGTGACACAGCTTTCAACATCACAGCAACATGCAGCCTCCACAGTATGACAACCGATAGACAGGTGGTATGGTTCCCCGACCGAGAAACAAACCCGGGTCGTGGTACCAAGAGCCCCAAATCTTAACCACTAGACCACCAGGGCTGTCTGCCCTTCTCTTACTCTTTTTTTATTCACCCTAGACAATCAGATTTTCCCAGGAAAGAGGAAGAAGATGGCAAGCATGCTGAGGAGCCTACACTGACCAAGCACCTACCACACCCCAAGCACTGTGTCATGTGCGTTCATCATCTCATTTAATCCTCATAATAATGCTGCGAGGTATACAGCATTATCCCCATTTTACAGATGAGGAAGCTGAGTCTCAGAGAGGTTAAATAACTTTCCCAAAGTCACACGGTTACTGCAATTTAGACCTGGATTTCAACTCCTGCCAAGCCTGTATAGCTCTAAATGCTCTTTTCCTCCTTCCTGGGTATCAGAATCTTCTTGCCCCTGAAGCACACGGGACCACCACAGGGCCAGGAGATAACTCCATCTGCATCCCCCAGATATCACGCAGGAAGCTGGGGCAATAAACACTGACAAGGATCACAAGCAACTTACTCAGGCAAATGTATCTGAGCTGCCTCTGTGGTTCTTTGCTTCTGTCCGCAAGACGATTGAACTTCAGATCTTTGGTTCTGGCCTGAATTCCTTCCCGAGCCAGCCGTCTGCCACAACCCTGCCTCTCAGAGTTCAGACCAGGCCAGACAAGGAGCTCAGCCTCCTTCCCCACGTATCTGACCTAGGCCACCACTGAGTTCCATCTCCGCTAAATCCCATAATAGCACAGTTGTTCAGCACCTAAGCTCAGGAGCTACACTGCCTGGGTTCAGATCCTGGCTCTCAATACTAACTTGACCTCTAGCAAGTTACTCAACCTGTCGTTGGCTCAGTTCCCCCATTTCCAAAATGGAGCTAAGGAGAAAACTCCCCACAGAGGGTTGCGAGGACTCAGAGAGTTAGCACGTGGAAAAGCTCATCATGTAGTAAGTTGGCTATTGATGCTATTTCTGGTTCGATGTAAACACTGCCTGAGTGCAGAACCCTTTCCAGGGACTGCAGCATGCCATTCTGGAGACCATACAAAACAGCCCCGCCAGCCCTCTTACCTCACCTATCACCCCTCAGAGAACCAGGCAGGGACTTGCCAAGAAGCCTTTCCACATGAAGGAGGATGCTCTTTGAAATTAGCCAGGTGTGGCTTTAATAGCGCACAAGCCTGGTGCGCCTCTCTTTCCCTTCATGTGGTGCAGACTTCTTCACCACACTCAGGCCTCACCTTGAACTCTCAGATCATTTCCTCAAATTGCCTGTGCCTGGCTGGAGGCAGCGTCATACACAGGGAGCGGGAGAAGCAGCTGCTCGTTATCTCGCCTCCTCCCCTCCATTAGGATGTGAATCACCTCACAAGACGGGATTCAGCCAGAGGGTGAATTGGTGACCTCATTGCTCGGTTCACTAGGTTCCAGGCATCCCAAAATGCCAGTGACCTTTTCTTTCCCTCTGATGAGTTGATGCCAGGCTTGCAGTGGCAGAGATCCCTTCCCCAGCCCCGAGGCCAGTTGCAGAACCACCCTGGCATGTCAAAGGATTCTAGACCCTAAACGACACAGGGTAGAGTTTACTGCACATGTTAGTGGTTTTCTCCCATCAGTACACGGACTGGTGATAGTAAAGCCAAGTGGAAGCCAGGTTGTCCCATGTTGCAGAAGCAGAAAACTAATTCTATATTTACGCCTCTCTCCTTCCTTCAACTCACTTATCCTGAAGACACTAAGGTAACTCTGTCCACCCATCCACTCTGTCCCTGTCCACCTGCCTTCTGTGTACAGCAGTGCACATTCATTCCCTGGTCCCTTCTGTTAGCTGACATATATTTGTTCCTGTACCAAAACTTAAAGACATTCGTTGAGCTCCTGATTTGTAGCAGATCATGTGCTAAGTGATTGACAGGTATTGTCTCATTTATTCCCCGCACATACCCCGTAGGTAGGTACTATTACTAACCCCGTTTTATACCTGTGGAAACTGAGGCTCAGAATGGTTAAGAAACTTGCCTGGATTCCACATCCAATGAACAGTTGAGCCAGGATTTGAATGAGGTCCATCCAACTCCGGAATCCAGTTGGTCACACCCTGTTGCTCCCTTTGGCTCAGTCCTGCAATGTCTGCCTTACGCTCTCTGCAGGTTCCTCTTCTTCACACTAGTTCTGCCTTCTCTATTGTTCAAGGCTGAGGTTATTTACCACTGGCATCCACCACTACTACAGGCAGACACCTCTTAGCTCTCTCTCCTCCTTCACCACCTTAAGTCATTTGTGCAGTTCAGAGCAAAGCAACTTAAGATCCTCAGTCTTGTTTTAATATCAAGAAGTCTAGATTCCTACAGGACTCTCTGTGACATATTCATTGACTGATATTGAAAGAAATACCAAAGTTAAAGGCCTAGAATAGCCCTACCAATGGCTGGATTCAAAATCCACCATCTTGGTACCGGGATCTGAGCACCGAGCCTGCTCACATAAACACAGTACGCAAGGAGAGCGTAGGCAGTATTTCCCAAAGTATGTTCCGTGGAACCCTTCCCCCTAGAGATGCTACACCAAAAAAGAGTTCACAATCAAACAGGTTTGGGAAACATTATATACTTTAATTTCTGCCTAAAAGTTGACTATACTTTTTAGCAAATTGTAAGTTTGAGAAGTTTTTCAGTAAAGAGATCTATTGCTCTTTATTTAACTCAGTGTTTCTTCAATTTATATAATCCCAGAACCCTTTCATCCTTTTTAGGTTCTATGGACTCAATGTTCAGTGGAACAGACTTTGGGAAATGCTGTTCTGTTATCGCCGCCCTTGTCTGAATCAGACCAGGTTCATCTGCAGATCACCAGCCTGTCGCCTATAATCCCCTACTCCACAGGCAGTGCCCACGAGGCCAGCAGCACATGGCCTGGGCCCGTGGAGCAGAGCTCACACTCCCGCTACTGGCAGGGCCCTCTGGCCGCCTCTCCGACCGCTGGACTCTGGAGTCAGCTGCCAGCCCAGCCCAGAGCTGACCTCCCTTGACTTGATCCCCTGCCTGCAGGCACCTCCTGCCTCCCCAGCTCCTTGTGCCAGCCCTGTCAGAATAGCTCTGGCAGTCTGCATGCCTGCTTCCTGCCAGAGAGGACATGCTGGAGAGAGGACCCGGGTGACAAGCCTGGCTACAAGGGAAGCCTTCCTAAGGCAGCACTTGAGCAGAGCCGTGTGCTAGGGCATCAGCCTCTGTCTGAGCAGAGGCATCCAACAGCTTGCAAGGCAAAGACACAAACAGCTCCCAAGCACAGAACGCCTTCACAAACGTAAGACGTGTGAAAGAACCCACCTGTCTCTCCATCACCCCACCCACCAGGTAACACCCGCAGCGGCAGCAGCAGCAGCCGCAGCCGCCACCACCTCCACCCCCAACAGCCAAAGTCATGTGACTATTACCAGCCTTTGCCTGTCAGCTCCTAAGGACAGGGCCGGCATAACTGGTACATTCTGTCTAGCTCCAAGTCCAGGACTGGAGTTGAGAAATAGTAATGACAAGAGTCTCAGGACAGGGTAGGCTGGAGTATAGGGTTTGTGAAATCAATACAGTTGTCTGCTTCCTCATGAAATTTGCTTCTTCAAGCCAGGCATCCTCTTTTTGAACGACCTGGATTACTAATTTCCGGGACTAAGGACCCTGTGTACATACATCCATCTAAAACAATGGCCGCCCCGAGGCTTTGCTGAATGGGTCCATGCGTGCATACATACGCTTTGCTTATGGGTACCGATGTATATGTGTGAACGGGGGAAGAGAGCTGAGAACACAGGAAGAAGCCAAAATGGAAGAGTTCTGTTAGACCGCACTGCCTAAAAAAGGTACATATTTCCCATGATTGATAATTAACCTCGGCATCAATAACTGCTTGCCCTTCCTGCCTCCAACCCACCCCCGCGTAGGTCTCCCCCGCCGTGAAATTTATAGCCGCTCTCTTGGAATGCTACACTCTGCAGCAAGCATAGGACCAAAACAATAACTAGAGGGCAAAGCAATTAACCATTTCCCCAGGCTGAAGTTCCAGCTTCTTCCTACCTTGTTAATTTACTCTGTAAAGTGGCAAGCACCTTGGCTCAGAGTCACTTTCCAAATCTCTTTAAAAGTCCCTGAATTCTGCTGAGTCTGATTTCATTCCACGAACAGGACAGAAAACAATAAAGTCTTCAACACCTCATTGTTTGGTGCTAAATATCACCTGTGATACTTATTTAAAGGCCTATAATTATATACAACTCGGTTTTCCTGCAAAGATTCCATTTCCCGGTATACTAGGAGACAGAATTAGTGGTTTTATTGTTTTAGTGAGTCTTTGGGGCAGTGGACCAAAAATTATATCACTGAGTGTCAGCCCTTCTCCACCACATCTTCCTATCTCCACAGAGATCTTGGAGCCCTGAGACCCAGCCTCGTGGCAAAGTTGCAGAGGTTCTGAGCTTTCAGAGAAAAATACAAGAAATGAGAATGCCAAGACCAAAAGGAGCCAGAATTATATCACAATCTGTCCAATTCTGAACCTATGATCTCATTGCCTGCTCTGACCTCTCCTTGCCCCCAACTGCATTTCCTCCTGTTTCTCATTCAGTCAATGGTTCCACCATCCGCCACGGGTTCAAGTCACAAACATGGGGTCATCTGGGTCTAATCCACTTCCCTCACCACCACCCTCATGCCATATCCAGCCAGGCCCTTAAGTTCCATCAGGGCCCTTCTTTCTTCTTCAGCCCCACCAGCACCCCCTTCGTTCAGACCACCATCTCTCCTCTGGTTTAACAGCAGGCTCCTAGGTGATCTCCCTGCCTCTAGGCTTGCTCCCTTCTGTCTGTCCTCCAGACTACAGCTAGAATGATCTTTCAGAAAAACAAAATAGGATCACGTCACCGCTCTACTTAAAACCCCTCAGAAACTACCTGTGTTCACCGGGATAGAATTCTAACCCCAACCTTGGTACCCAGTGCCCTTCATCTTGGCGACCCAGGCCCCTCTCCAGCCTCTTTTCTCTCCACTCCCTCTATTACCAAACACTAAACTGCTCGTAGTTCCCAGCACACACCATGCCTTTTCATGGCCCGCCTCCGCACATGCTATTTCCACATTCTGGAACAATTTTCCATCTTTCTCCTGGCTAAGTCCTGTTCATTCTCCAAGACTCCATTTATGCATACCTTCCTCTGGCAAACTTTCTGGAGAGGTAAAAAGCCCATCTTGCCTCTCACGTTTCCCCAAGCGTTCACATAAAAATATGCTGTTCTTTTCATCTCAGTCTTGTCCTTCTGATATACGGCAGAAAGCGATGCAGCCCCCTGAGCAACTCCTGACCCACAGCACCAGAGGGGCTACCTACCCAGCATCCGTTCTCCCTGTCCTCTTTCCTAACAGAGCCCCAGTTTGTGCTGATGCCCACTAGGCCCCAAGTAGCTCCAGCCTCAGGGAAAGCTGACCACACCCTGACCGGGGGGGCCCTAGTTGGTCCGAGGGTAATTCCATTTCCTTTCACAAAGATTGGTTCCAGAATGTCATGTGACCCAGTTCTGGCCAGTAAGATATGATGTTTCTTGACAGAAACACCAGAAAGATGGAAGGAGATGGCCTCTCTTCCTCTTCCACGTTGGGGATTCTCAACCCTTTTTTTTTTCCTTTTTGTGCCAAGATTCCTTGGCTGCCAAATGAATTCTATGGACTCCATCTTAGAATATTTTAAATACATAAAATAAATTACATGCAAACAATTATAATGTAATACAGTGAGTAAAATATTAAAACAACATATTTATGATATAATAATATATGTTATACTTTATTAACACATTCAATATCAAGATCTAGTGGTGGGTCTAATAACTACTATAATTTCAAAGTGGGGTTAAGCATAAATGATAGTTCACGATATATTCGCAATTGTAATGTTATGTGAAAATACATGTGATTTCTATTGGTGGCAAAGCCACAGTACACTACTACTACTGTAGTTTGTTGTCCACATTCATAACGGAAGGAAATACCAAATTTCAGTTAGAGGTTAGTGATGTAATCCTTTTTCCCACTCAGGTTCATGGCTCCCTGAGTTTGTCCACTGAGCTCAGTTAAGAACCCCTGCTCTGGACTTTATACTCTGTAGCTGTGATGGCTGGAACCACTGCAGCCATCTTGCTAACAACCTAAGAGTGAACTAGTATGGAGGTTGGCATAGGAGAGAGATGAAAAGAACCTGGGTCCTTGATGCTGTTGCTGAGCCTTTGAAAGAATAACCCCAAAGCCCATGGACTTCAGATATAAAAATAATAAAATTATTTATCGTTTAAGCCCATTTGACCCAGGATCTCTGTCGCTTCAGCTAATTTACAGGGAAGGAAGAATGTTTAACTTTCAGTGTCACAGGACAGCACACAAATAGGGCATCTACATTGAACCCCCAATCAAAGCGGGAAACCCCTCTCCTGACTAAAAGCAATTTAAACCACCCTGCTGTGTTCACAGTGCAGGAGAATACTGATTCCAGAGACTACGTGGGCACTGAGCCCTGGGGCAGAGAGGCTAGAGGAGCACCTGTCCCATAGCACCGTTTTGCAAAGCATATTGGATGGAGGTGCAGCCTTGCACCATGACCAACTGACGAGAACTCTTCCTAACCACTGCACTTGGAGTGCACCTGGAAGAAGTAACAAAGGTTCTGAACTAAAAAGCTGACACTCCACCAGCCCCAGCGTGGGGCAAGAACAATGTGGGACACACCAAAGAGCAGTACCACTCAAACTATAGCCTTCAGGAAAGAACATCAAAATTGAGAGCGCATCAGAAACACCTTGAATCTGCATCCAAAACATTGGAAACATTGCAGGGTCCTTTCCCCAGAAGTTCTGATTCAGCAGGTTGGCAATGGGCCCCAAAATTTGCATTCCCAAAACATTTGGGGTTATGCTGAGGCTGCTGGTCTAGGGACCACCCTTGGAGAAGCTCCCGCCTAGAGGATCCACAGTGGCCCGGAATTGCTCCATTGACCACATGGCTAACCATGTCAGGTAGGAAAGCAGGATTGCCTTAAAAGTTCACCAGGCATTAGTATGCTGAGCAATTGATCCAGTTCTCTTACCAAATGCGGTCTGAGCCGGGAGTGTGATTTGCCACTATCCTTGGCAGTAGAGTGCTGGAGCCAGCTTGTACTGGCTTACAAGAGCCAATTGTTAAATTTTCAGGAAATTTGCAAGCTGGTTATTTTAATACAGCCATTGATAAAAACTTAATTATATATACTTACAGTGAAATAAATTACATTAAAAACAAAGGTAATAAACACTCAAAACTCATCACTCTCTAATTATTTTACTACATTTTATTATCATATATGATCTTGAGATTATTTGCATCTATTGTGTGTCTATATGGTGGAAATACTATATGTATTCCCACTTCCGCATTCAGTGACTTCGTGTTGGTAGGCTGAAATCAGTCGTGGTGGGTGTATTTAGACCATGGAAACTGTTGATTGTATAGGCTTAAGAAAATGATGGAGAAAATGTTGGTAATGCAGATTCCATTTAAATGCATGTTGTGTTTATCACTGTTACATTGTGACTAGCACAAAAAATTGACGAAATATTCTTTCAGCATTCAAAAACTACCACCTGATTCAGCAAAGTCACTATGTCACTGTCAAATCAAATTCTGATATCTATCTTTGTTGTTTCTCTTTTGTCTTATTCATTAACGTAAATGAAAATATCAACTGACATTCGTATTGGAATTATACTCATTCATTTAGTCACAGGAGTGCCTTCTTTGATGAATGGGATAATCAAGCATTTACTCATAGTCTGATTTTGTCAAATCATGGTTGAGTTGCAACCATAGTCTAGCTACGGACACAAGAGTTCACAAAGGTCAATAAAAGCATTCTGAGAATCAATTGGCTATATGGAATTTACAATAAAGCATTGTGTATTTCATTATTTGTAAATCGTGTGCTACATACTCTATACAATTTATAAAATTTTATAATAAATATGTATAAATTATACTAAATTACATAAAATGTATAATAAACACTTTTTTTCTGGAGACTCAGTTTTTAAGCTTTTACCAGCACGGTATTTAATCACCTTTGTATCCTGAATGGGGTGGGCCCTAGCTGATTCTTAGGGTTCTAATTCTGCTACCCAGAGTGAACAAAACTGGATGAGCAGCTGCCTTGCAGAATTCTGTCTTACCAGGCTTATTTCTTTTGAATGTGCTGCCTGTAACAATAGTATCTTTCACACTTGTTGAAGCTGTCCTTGAGCGGGGACACTGGCTCTTTCGTCCTCCTGTGTGTAGCTTGTGCTCTTTCCTAGGCAGGGAGATGCCCTGAAAGTAACACAACTTGCAGATCCCGGGCCTCATTCAACCTCCCAATAGCTCACAGCCCGGCTCTCTTTCCCTACGAGTTTACCACGATACAAAAAGCAGGGAACTCCCTGGAGAGTCTCTGCATGAGAACAGGAGAGGGGAAGGGACCTTCCTTCCTCACCAGAGGTCCAGGGCAGAGGGGCAGCATGCTAAGGGGCAGTCCAGAGGCAGGCAGTGCCGCACACAGAGGGCACTCTGGGCAGTGGTGACTGCGTGGGCAACACGAGGCCTTGAGCTGGCGGAGCAGAGAGTCTTTCCAAAGCTATGGAGATGGTTTAAGATGGGACTTATTCACAAACACCCTCAAAGACTCCCAGATATGCCAGAGAGAAGAGCCCCAGTCCTGCAGTTACGTAGGCGGGGCTACCAAGAGGCAAACTTCTGGTTTAACGACTTATGAGATCTCACTTGTACCTCATTTGTTGAGCTTCATTTTGCAGAAGAGAAAGCCAATCTCAGGAAGGAGATGACTCAACCAGAGAAGTCACGTGGTGAGTTGGAGCCCAGTGCTGGGGATGTGTCTCTGACTGTTTCACCCAGCCTCTGCTCTAGGAAGATTTCTCCTTTAAATAAGCAGGGGAAGCATCAGCTCCTTGCATAGAAACACAGAGCCAGCTGGCATGTCTGTGAATCAGCATTTGTGCTTCTCTCAGACCATTTACAGATTCTGGGGAGGAGAGTGCAGGGTGAGGGTGCTCCAGAAGCACGATGCCCATAGCTTCTACACAATGGCCAAGCTGTCCTCGCCTTGGCTCATCATCCGCTTGTTTCATTTGTCTCCATCTGGCACCCCAACTACAGTGCAAGTTCTTATAGGCAGGGAACACAATATACATGGGCTTTGGGGCGAGAGTTGGGTTCAAATATTGATGTTGCCACTTACTAGCTGTGACATTGAGCAAGCCCATTAAATGGAAAAAGAAAAGGAACAAAAATTTATTGAATGACTTGCATAAGTTAGGATCTTTTTAGTTGTAAGTAACTGAAACCCAACTCAAACAGGATTAAGCAAAAAACACAATTTGTTGGATCAGCAACTAAACTAGCCTGGAACACATCTTGTTGGCTTTAGGTGTGGCTTGACCCAGGGAAACGATATCTTTGGGACCCATTTTCACTCTCTCCATCTCTAGACTCCACATTCTCTTGTTGGCTCCATTATCAAATGGGCTCTCTACTCAGAGGAGGAAGATGGCTGCCCAAACTCCAGGCATATAATACATATGGTCAGGCTCATGCCTAGCAGTAAAGGGAACAAGTCTCTTCTCAAGAATACCACATGAGTGCCAGCCCAGTGGCAAGCAGTTAAGTGCATGCATTCCGCTTCTGCGGCTCAGGGTTTGCAGCTTCGGATCCCGGGTGCAGACATGGCACCACTTGGCACACCATGCTGTGGTAGGTGTCCCACATATAAAGTAGAGGAAGATGGGCATGGATGTTAGCTTAAGGCCAGTCTTCCTCAGCAAAAAGAGGAGGATCGGCAGCAGATGTTAGCTCAGGGCTAATCTTCCTCAAAAAAAAAAAAAAGGAAAAAGAATTCCACACGAATCCTAGGAGTCACTTTGATTGGACAAATCTGAGTTACGTGTTTCTGAATCAATTACTGCGGTTAGGTAAATTCAGAGCACTGATTGGCCATGCTTGAGTCACGTGCTCCTGCCCTAGAGTGGGAGATGAAGACTGGCCCAGAGCACATGAACTACAAAAACAATACAGAGAGGAGTTTCCCAAACAGAAATAAACAGACAGTTACTGAAAGAAAAGCCAATGGATTCTGGGGAGCCAAAAAGACCTGAAATGCCTGTGAAACCTGCTATCTGCCAACGCTTGGTTCATCATTTACATTAAACTCTCACAACAATGTAACTTAACCTGTTAGAGCTGCAGTTTCCTCTTTTAAAATAAGAATAGTATACCTAATAAGAATAGCCACCACTTATTTAGTACTCACCGTACCAGGCACTGGGTTAAGGGCTTTCTGCATTCCAACTCATTTAATTATTTATGTCAGAGGGTTGTTGCTGAACATAAGTTAAGATCGATGACATAAAAGGTCCTAGACATAGTACCTGGGACATAGTAGGTGATAAATGCTTAAATGATAAAACAAAAAGTGTGTTTTATTTGTATCAGCCATTCATCTACTATAGTATTAAGCATCTAACAGGTGCTTATTTATTTATTTATTTTGAGGAAGATTGGCCCTGAGCTAACATCTGCCAACAATCCTCCTCTTTTTGCTGAGGAAGACTGGCCCTGAGCTAACATCCGTGCCCATCTTCTTCCACTTTATCCGTGGGACGCCTACCACAGCATGGCTTGTCTTGTGGCGCCGTGTCCGCACCCAGGATCCGAACCAGCAAACCCCGGGCTGCTGAAGCAGATTGTGCACACTTAACCGCTGCACTGCCAGGCTGGCCCCTAACAGGTGCTTATTTTAAAAGTGAAAATTAGTGAATGAAAGTGTGAATTATTTCTGTATTTAATTATTTATACTCTACCTAGTTACACAAAGGATTTGATATAACATATGGGATATACATTCAGCAATGTCATGCAATATAAATGGAAAAACAAAATCAGGACCAAGGGAATATGTAAATTAGAACAGAATAACAAGATAGGTGGAAAAATAAAATGCGTTCATGGAGACCACGGAATTAGTTTGTGAATTTGTCTCTGAGCTTCCTGGCAAACAAAGAGAAAAGGGAAACCCCATTAATTGCAATTCTATAGTTCAAGAATGTAGGGGAAAAAAATATCATTCCTCAGGGAAAAGAATTCAATACATGGGCTTTTAAGATAAAGGAACTATTGTTGGAGATGGGGCAGGTAACAGGGACAGATACTGACAGATCCTGTTTGAGGAAAGAACAGTAGCTTCTTTAGCCCAGAAAGCAATTGGCAAGGCAGCACTTTATCTTGTGTGGGGTGAATACCTGAGGTTCTTTTGATAACAGGATGAGCTGGCACTTTTGGCCTCTGGTAAGAACTCAATCTCTTGAGGCACAATGTTTCCCACAGCCTTGGGAGGGACTTCCCTCTGACAGTCTACATTGAGGAGAAACGGGAGCCTCGTCTCCGAGAGGACACTGATCCTAAGGGCCTGAGCTCGCTCCTCAAGAAGAGGCCCAGGGAGGAGAAACCAAGGGGCTCTCACCAGCATCTCTCCTAGGAAGAACACTTCCTTTTGGCCCCAAGGCTCCGGCCTACAGGCGGGAAAGAGTTAATTGCGATGACCCAAATCTGCAGTCCCATTTTCAGCATGCTGAAAATTACTTTTTAATCCTGGCTTTTGAGGCTTGCCTGGGGAGCCATCTGCTGTGCCCTCCCCCTCCTCGGGCACACGGGATTACTCCCACCTGCCCCGCCTAACTTGCTCTCGTGGGGCCTCATTCTGCTCCTCCCCATCCAGATAATAATCATTTGGAGGATGATAGTTTCATTTGTGGGGTGGGAAGACAGTCTAGATTTTAAAACAACAAAAATCAAGGTCTTCTAGCCCAGATTAAACAGAAAACAATTTGAAAGGTCAGAATCCATAAACAACTTGCAGGACTAGGGTAATCAGACCTCCCGGCCTCAGTGATGCAATGCCATCTGGAGCTTGGAGCAACGTGGAGCTTGGGTTGTTTCTGGCCTCCGATACTTGGGCACCAGAGGGTTATAAAAGTGGGTGATGCACCCACCACTCTGGGTTTGCTCCACCCAAGGAAACAGCAGAAGTCCCTGGACTCCCATTAGAACAAGACCCAGACCTCTCAGTCCTTTAGCACCTGTATAGCCCAATTTATGGAGGCCACCTTCCATGCTTTGATCTATACCCTCAGGGATCTCACTAGGCAGTGGAGGAGAGAGATGAGTCAACAAAAAGGACCAGTGTGAAGTATGGTGTGTGCTACGAAAAGGGGTCTCTGGGAGCACTGAGAGAGCACCAACCCTAAGCCTGGGTTGGGCGGAGGGTTAAGCTGAGCCTTAAAGAATAGGAGTTCACCAGATGGACAAGATGACACAGGACATTCCAGGGAAAGGGAGTCGCGCAGACCGAGGCCTGAGAGGGGATGGTGCTGCAGAGGAGGGTACAGGGTAAGTGATTCTCACCCACGTGGCTGGTGGAATATCGATGGCTTGGGCACCACCTCTGTGAGGCATAATCCAGCAGTAATTTTTGAAATTACGAATACACATATCCTTTCACCCAGAAATTCCACTTCCAAGAGTTTATCTTGCAAACGCACTCCCCCATGTGCAAAGTGACGTACTTACAAAGTTATTCAATGCAGCATTGTTTGTAATAACAAAAGGTTTGGAATGACCTAAACGTCCACCAACGGGAGACTGGTTAAATGAATTCTAGTACATCCATACAAAGAATACTCTGCAGAGGAAAAACGAATGAAGTAGTTCTTCATGTTCTCATGTGAAATGATCTCCAAGAATATTGTTAGGTAATAAAAAGTAAGGGATCAACCAAATGCAATGTGTGGACCTCACTTGAATTTTGATTTGGAACAGAGGAGCATCTGTTAAAAAAAGAGAGACCATCCGAGAAATCTGGATGCTGACTGGATAATTTATGATATATTTTTTTCACATGTGATAGATGTTGCGGTTATGTTTTTTCAAAGTCACTTTCTTTTAGCTATATATGCTGAATATTTATAGCTGAAATGATCTGATGTCTGGGATTTGCTTTAAAACAATCAAGGGGCGCGGAGAGGGCTGGAGGTGTAGATGGAACAAGAATGGCCAGGTGTGATCACTGTTGAAGTGGGCTCATGACTACGTGAGGGTTCATACCATTTTCTCTACTTTTATATACGTGTGAAATTTTTCTATAATAAAGAGCTCTAAGAAAGCAAGAAGCAGAATAGTGTATTTAGTCTAGTGCCACTTAAAATTTAAAAAGCAGACCTTTACCAAAAAAATATATATGTATACATACATATATATATATAAATCTCTCAATATATATATGTCGTTGGTGGTGAACGGATGAATGTCCTCCTGGGACCCAGCCGGCTATTTGGGAATACCATTAGTTTAACAAATAATTAGAAGACAGTGTGGAAAATGTGAGGATATGAAGAAGGAGTGAATAACCCCGAGCAGGGAGAGGGCGTAATTGAGGAAGTTTTCTCAAGAGGAGATGACGCCGGTGCTGCATCCTTAAAGATGCCCAAGAGCTTGCCCGATGAGGAGTGTGAGTAAGGAGTCACGCATTTTGTATTGAGGGGAAAGCAAGAGCAAAGGCAGGAACGTTGAAAGAATATAGTATGTTTAACTAAAAATATCCCTTTTGTCTTAATATTGCCAAAATCAATACTGCACTGTTGTCTTATATATAGAACTTTAACAATAGCTCTTCAATAAAAAAGGATTTATGCACCCACCAAAAAAGAAAAGAAACAGCAGAAACAATGGCCTGACCTCTTTGCTCGTATACATATAACAGGTCTCTGGGAGAAAACACATGTAGCTGGTGAAATCGGTGGCCTCCAGGAAGGAGGACTCTGGCTGGAGGACAGGGCAGGAAGGAGACTTTTCAGTTTTCTTTTTGTATCTTTTGAATTTTGAGCCAAGTGAATGTATTAGCTATTTTTCTTTGCTGTTAAATTTAAAAATATATATAAGATTTGGAATCAGGAAGCAAGACTGTCTAACTTGGATAAGTTGTTTAGTCTCTTCCTCCATGAATTCCTATGCATGGAATGGGAACAATAACATTAAAATCTGCCTCATGGCAAAGTGGTGGAATTAAAGTGAAATAATGTATTAAATTAAATAATGGAATAAATTAAATTCCGCACAGAGGACATCTTTATGAACATCTGCTGACATTAATGGCAAGGCCAGGACTCAACCCATGACTACTTGATTCCAGTCCATCATCTTTCCACTCTAAGAGTTAATCCCCAAATCAAATTGAAGAGGGGCTGGCCATAGAGAAGTCTGGTCGTCAGGTTGGAGATAGGAATGGGGTCAGTGGGATCTCTCTGTAGCTTAGATGCTATGATCTTATGGGTCTGTAATATCTGTGATCAGTTCTGCCAGGAAACACGCACAAATGCTCAACAGCTCTCAGATATTTTCACCAGCCTTTTCTCTCCCATGAAGATCCTCAAAGGTCAAATGGATAAAAGGTGTAGTCTTTGTATGATCAGGACCAAGTCTTTCTTTCTGAGAGAAGTGGTTCTTCCCAGAGCTGCTCACAGACATCTGAGTCCAACAGTGAAGAACCCTGGCCTGGAAGTCAGGAGGTTTAAGACAGAATTAGGAGTCAAGGGGTCTTGGATATTATTGACAAAGCATATAACCTCCATCAAATACCTTAACCTCACTGGCCCTC
This sequence comes from Equus przewalskii, assembly GCF_037783145.1. NCBI lineage: Eukaryota > Metazoa > Chordata > Mammalia > Perissodactyla > Equidae > Equus > Equus przewalskii. The sequence continues at coordinate 41,954,118 of NC_091840.1, forward strand.
GGTTTCCTCATCTGTAAAATGAGAATAAAAATGCCTGCCCTAGCTACCTGTCAGGGTTGATATGAATAGTTAATGAAAAGAGATACGTGAAATTACATCTTCTAACTCAGACTCCAGACTGTGAGGATCTTCTCCGATCCGTTTTACCCAGGCATATTCTTTGGCTCCATAGATACATATTTCCTATATAAGTTAAAAATGTGATCAAAGGGAAGTTGAAAAAGCTGACCTTGCATTAGCAAGCCAGAGCTGTGACCTTGAAGTTCCCTACACTGTCCTCCTCTCCTCTGTCAAAGAGATTACAACTCACACACAGGTGGGTGGGAAGGATCCCATGCCCCATGCATACACATGGGCAATATCGCAATATCCATCTATTTCAAATGTTTGTCCTTGGTGAAAGCTGCAGATGTCTTGATGTGGCTAAATGAAGTAGGAGAAAATCAGAAAAATGCAAATGAGATTCTTATTTTAGGCAAATCAATCTTAGCAATGCTCATATCTGATCAAGTTTATCTTTAGGACGATCATTAGGATAATGGATTAATGCAAAAGTTTATTTTTTGCCCTGTCTGTCTCACCTCTTAAGATCCTTCAAATCTCATCTTGACTCTGCCAGACACCCCTAGATCCCTTATAAGTCACTTTTGAGACAGTATTGCCAGTATTAGTGCTGGAGGGGACCCTGGTGATCACAGGGTCCAGCTCACCACAAGGTCACAAGCACCATACTGTCCCCACCTCTCATCACATGACATGAGCCAGCTGCATCCATCTTCAGAAAGCAGGGGTTTCCCTTAAAAAACCCCAGAAAGGGATGAGGAAGACATCCGGGGCTTTCTTTACGAGGACGTCTTTGAGGAGTGCAGTGACTTAAGGTCCATCAGGAGCATGAGCTCTAAAGTCAGGCAGTCCTGTTTGAATTCTAGCTCTCTCACTTACTTGCTGTGTGACCCTAACTTCCATAAGCCTTGGTTTCCTCATTCTTAAAATGGGGATAATAATGACATCTACCGCATAGAGTCGATGTGTGATCTAAATGAGAATCATGTGTGTAAAGCACTTTGTGAAATGCCTAACATGGGGTAAAAACTGGGCAGCTAATACATACTCAGTACTGTGCCAAGTCCTTTGTGTGTATTAATTAATTTAGTACCAGCCTTAAAATAGGGGTTATTAGCCCCTTCTTTAAAAAAAAAAAAAAAAAGAGGAGGAAATGAAGACCCTGAGAGGTCAAATTACACAGCAAAGTGGCAGAGCCAAGATTTGAACCTGGGGCCCTAGAACCCAACATCCGTTACCAGCTCACTTTTTGAACTGGCAAAGATGGAGAAGGGGTCTCCTACCTGGCACAGAAGCTGGATTTACAGGGAACCCTTCCAGAATTCTGTATAATGAGAAAAAGAGGGCACCAGGTTGGAAAGGAAGAGGCGGGTAAAGGAGAAGTCAAAGGGGTACAATGCTTTTTCAACGCAGTATGGAGAGAGAGAGGCATCCCATCCTCAGGCAGCCACCTTCCGGTGTGGAAGGGCCATCACCCAGTCAGAGTCCCCAGCACCACTCTCCTGAGCCTGAAGCCTTGGCTAAGGCTCTTTGTCCCCTGGGTGTGGGGAGGGGGCTGGAGAAACATCTTAAGTCTCTGCGGAGATGAAAGTCCCAGCACACTCCCAAAGCTGTTCTCATTTCAAGCATCAGATCAGATCACTTTGAACCACAGCCACAATGGGACTGGAAGGTGGGAGTCAGCCCAGGGGAAGGGGATTGGGAAATATCCTTCCTCTGAGTCCAGAAACGTCAGGCTGTGAAAAGCCCAGATTCTTAGAAATAGCACAACGTTTGAGACTAGACTCAGAATTCAGGCCTATTTCAAGTTCCAGCTCTAACACTTACTAGGTTCATGACCTTGCGAGATTGCCTTAACCTGGAGTCTCAGTTTTCTTGTCTGCAAAATGGGGCTAATAATACCAAACTCATAGGGTTTTGAGGATTAAATAAAAGAATAGATGCAGAACCTCGACAGAGTCCGGCATAGAGCAAGTGGTTACTAAGTCGTAAGTAGTTATTATTCATTCAGTTGATTGCACGTGTGACGTTGGGGATGTGCACACACATACATATAAACATGCATTGATACATGTTTCAACAGACATGTCACTGAAAACCCAGCACATACTTTAATCAAAGTGGGACATATTCCATGTACTCCCCAGTCTAGTGAGATGTGCAAGACAGCAACTATTATCCCAATTTTAGGAATCTAAGGGACTTGGCAGTATCCGAGTAGCTTGCTCAAGGATTCAGGACTAATCCAATGTCTTAGCCTTCCTGACAATTTGTGCCCGCCCTCCCCATCTCGTAAAATTTTCTCCCAGGCTAAAGGATTATGGATTCTTCCCAAACACAGCCTGATCATGGGAAGGAGACACCTGAGAAGGAGTGAGAGGAAAAAGAAAGGAGAGGAGGAGGGTGGAGGAGGGTGAGATAAAGGGACACGTGGTCTTCTGGTTACTAAGACTGAGTTCCCTCCTCAAGGCCATGAGCTGGCACCCACCCACTCCTCCTGCCCAGTTCCCAGCTCTGTGTCTGCCCACGCTTCCCTGCCTGGTTTTCCCAAGGGCTGCAGGGATGCCCCAAATATTCACCCCAACAGCGGGGTCCCTGTGCAGGCTCTGGGCTCCTGGGACCCTAAGTGCCTGCCAGGGCCTCAGTCCCACCCTGATGCTGGCTCCATGCATGCCTGCCTGCCTCTGGGCTGTGAAGGCTCTCTGGTCCAGGTGAAATTCTGGGAGAGAATGAGGCCTCCAGAGAGCTCACCTTGGCTGGCTCCTGCGGCCCCCTCCTTCTTCAGCACCCTTGGAGCCTTTGGTGTGGGTCGTATGGTCACCAAGGTGCCGCTGATGAGTTCAATCTTCCACCTGAGGGAGTGTGCAGGAGCTGCGCTCTGACAATGAAAGCAAAGGTGAAGGGGCTGGAGAGGATGCTCAGAGTGAGGGTTATAAGAAACAGGGGTGCAGACTGCCTGGCACACAGCAGGACTCTGCAAATGGGAGGACTGTCCTCCCTGCCCCCAAGGAGCTCTCTGAGGCCCCCTCCTGCCAAAGCCGCATTTCAATTCGTCTCGTACACTCAGGCTTCACTCCATTACACATGGAAATTTGGCTTCATTGATATGAAGGGGCTAATTACTGCATGAGACATAATTACAAGACAGGAAATGGATTTATAGATGCTGTCAGTGCGAAGGGAAGCCACAGCGGCTGCTCTGTGCTCCTACAGGGCTAAAGCTGCCCCAGCCTGCCCTGCTCAGCTTCTTGCCCTGGGAGCTCTGGATTCACAGAGAAATGTGCTCCCCGAGAGGTTGACGGTACTACAGATTTCCAGAAATCAAACCCAGTTTTCCCTCTGAATTTGTTCCACAATTGGTACTATATTCCCATGGGATCCCTCGACACAATAAAAATCATACTTAAGAATGTAGTTAGTTTTAAAGGAAACATTTAATGATGAAAATGACAGGAAATGATAGGTCTTGGAACTAGCAAAAATGAGAGATGTGTACAGAAACTACAGGGCACAAGTACCTGCTCCCTATCTTTGGGGTTAGATGCAACTTGAGAAAAAGCGGTTTGTCCAGTAAGTTGCCTGATAAATATTCCCTTTTAGAGTCCCCTTTGGTTTAGTTTTTTTCACTCTAAAATAATACGTCTTAATTCATACACAAACACACACAGAAGTATAAACAGACAGTAAGCCCAAGTGGAAAGGTCCATCCTTGTTGGTAATCAAGATAGACAAAGTTACGTAGAGCACACTCTATGCCAAGCACCGAGCTTTGCGTATGTTACATGTTCATCTTCACCACAGCTCTGTAAGGAGAGGCAAACACCCCTGAGAGCCGAAGACCTGAGACTCAGAAAGGTCAACCAAGGTGCCCACGTGCACACAGAGCAAGAGTTTGCACTCAGCCTGCCTTAATCAGGAGCCTAGATTCTCAAGAACAATGAGAATATCTCCCAAATTAGCGATGACATATCCTCAAGAATCACAAGAGTATACCTCTCTGGTATCCAGCATTCAACTCCTGATCAGCTATCGTCAGGAAATAATCTTAAATATGGAATAAGTTTAATGTACAAAGATCTTCTTTGCAGAATTACTTGGTCATGATAGGGAAAAAATTGGAAACTAAATGATCAACAATAAGGGAATGGTTAAATAAATTATGGTACATCCAGAAAATGGAGTATTAGTCAACCACTAAAACGGATATTTATGAAGAGTTTATAACGACATATGGAAATGTTAGGTTTTGTGGAATAAAAAAATAGCAAGATTCGAAAATATATATGCATTACAATCTCAACAAAAAAAGAAACATGCAAATAAAGACAACTGGAAGGAACACACCAAAATGTTACTTCATTTTTTTTAAGCATAATAATGACTATAGGAAAGAATTTTCTGTCTTTTGTGACAGCCCTTCCTTGTTTGTATTCTTGACAGCCTTTCCCAGGCCCTGGGCACAAGTGTAAGGCCTTTATAGTGAGGTCTTGCTTATCTTTCCTCACAGATGTCTGTTTGAAAGAACCACCATCATCATAATTTATTATTCCCATAACTGTAAGTTTTCACACAATGGGCTTCCCTTAAGCAGGAGATATCTGTGCCAAAGTTGCCTCTTTTGTCCTGCCTGATGACATCAGGTGCAGGGTAAGGGACTCTTTTTAAGACCAGAGACGGGGATGCCTAAGGAGCAGAGCTGTAGGTACCTAGGAGTTTCCTCCACATCTGAATGGTCATTGGTTCATTCATTCATGCAGTCAACAAACTTTCACCAGTTGCCTACTATGTGTCAGATACCCTGCTAGCTTCTGGGAATATGGAAATAAAAAACATGTCAAAAAGTTTGTCATGTTGGTACAAGGAAAATTGCTGTTGATCGCGTAAGAAAATGGGAGGAAGCTGAGGTCAAAACAAGTCACTGAGACTGTAGCAAGTCATCAACCAGAGAAAGAACTAGAAACCAAGTCATCCAACACTTTACATTTACTCCCTTCTTGGTAGAAGGAGAAGGAAGCTGGGGAATATGAATTTTCTTTGCTGGTCTGGGGTGGCAGCCTCTTTGTAATAGTAACAGCAATAATAATCAGTCCAGTTGGTAGTTTCTGGTGCCTACAGTGGAATGACAAGGACACCAGCATGAATGGCTCGTCTTCCAAGGGTCAGGCTTGTGCCTAGGTACTCACAGACTGGGACAACTTACGCTCTGGTCTTCCTAAGACAGATGCCTATGGCCTCCCCAGGGCAGTCGACAGGCTTGGTCTCTCTAGAAGCACCATGCTGCCTGCACTTTCAATCCAGTAGAACACTCCATACCCCAACTCTGCAGAGGTTTTCGTGCTAGGGTAGAGTGAGAATCAGACAGACCTGGGTCCTGCTCCCTACTCCCCCTCTTACTAGCTGTGTGACGTTGGGCTGGTTGCCTTTTCTGCAATTCAGGATCCTCAGGATCGGGGCTGTAGGATAATGAAGGAAAAGCCTGAAACCACAGCATCATTTGAGGAAAGGTCAGCCTGCCTGTGGGTTTCAGGGCTTTTCCTCATGCCTAGTGAATCAGATCTCCAAAGAGTGGCTCAGAATCTGTATGTTTAATGAGCATCCCAAGTGGTTCTTAGGCCCTCATGGTAAGTGTCCAGTAAGTGGCAGCTTTATAGAGTTGTAATTTATGTTATCAATATCTACAGTCAGTTTAACGATGATGTCATCATTTCCTTCAAGAACAATGAGTAAGTACAATGTTTTACATCTGGATAATTAAAAGGCTGTTCGGAGATTTTCTTAAAGCAGCAGTCTTCCCCAAAGGTGAATTAAGGTTTCTAAATCTAGATACAGAAAAATGATGGTCTGTAAATTATAAATGAGCACTTTTTCTGCTTCTACCTACTGTTTCAAAAACTTTAGGGCCAGATCATACACGGGCAGCCTTATCATGTCATGCACTCTGTAGGGCCTTGCATGCAGTATTTCACCTTCAGAATTATAATAAATTCACATATGCAACTTCAACACGTATATAATTTTCTAAATGTACCAGACTCAGGAAGAACCCTTGAAAACATTGAGAAGTGATCATATATATTCTTATTAATCAATTTATTCATCCTTTTAAATCTTTATACCCAACCATGATCAATCATATTTATCCTTTATAATTACGGATTTTCTGTAATTGTTTCTACAAATACTTTGGTATCATTTCTGAAGCATCACTTCTCTTCTAATATTATCTGGTTTTCTAACTCGTTAGACTGATGCTTTCTCCTCAGTGTAAAATTGCTGACATCAAAGAGGTGTGCATTCACCCTCCTGGGTTTTGCTCCTGTATGAATTCTCTGGAGAACCATGAGTCATGACTTTTAGATGAGAACCTTTGCCCATTTTTGTTCATTGACTTCTTAGGATAAGCTGTCTGTAAGAGTTTCTTTATGTCAAATGAGGATTGAGCTACAGCTGAAGGCTTATCCCATGTTCCCCAGTGTGCAGGGCTTTCTCATATGAATTTTCTGATGTTACTATCCCCTTTTAGGGTGGTCTCTGGTATCTCCATTGGCCTTTTATTCATGCATTTGTTTTTGAGGAAGAGGCTCACCAAATTGCCCTCCACAAAGCTGCTTTGGAAGACCCTGCTGGTTCCTACCACCTGCCCAGATGCCAGCAGAAACAATCTAGGTAGGACCTCCACATTGGGCCCCTTCCAGTAATAATAGCAATATCAACTATTCACCTGCATTCTGCTAAAAGCTTTACCTGCATTATCCCATTTAATCTTCAAAATGCCTTTCAAAGTGGATATTATTATAATCTCTGCTTTAAATGTTTGCTTCGGAGAGGTTAAACAACTTATTCAAGGTCATACAGCTAGTAAGTAGCTGAGCCTCGTCCTTTGGACACTAAAGATGGTGCTTCCAATCTCTGTACTGCTTCCCCAATTCCATCTCACTTTTCATCCTGTCTCTTGTGACCCACTGGGAACTCCAACTTTGCCAGGGGGATGTCCACAGCCCTTAACACTTTCAGCCCAAACTTGGCACTAAGGCCTTGCCCAACTCAGCTAGACTTGCACCATAGAGAGGCTTTATTCTCCAGCCTCTGTGTCCCTCCACAGCCATTCTCCATGGGATGAGATCATCATGAAATTACTTTCTGCTATTCCCCGCACTCTCCTGCAACTCCAGTGCCCTCAACACACTCCAGTCTCCCAGTTCTAATTATCACCAGGCTGAATGGGCCCTTGGAGAAGCCCCAAGGCAGAAGAGAGCTAAATTAAAAGCCCAGGTAGCAGAGATGCTGTATTCTCTCTCTGTATAACAAATTACCCCAAAGTTTAGTGGTTTAAAACAAAAACATTTATTATCTCATAGTTTCTATGAGTCAGGAATCTGGATGAGGCTTAGCTGGATGCTTCTGGTTCAAGTTCTCTTGTGAGGTTTTGGTCAAGGATGTGGTCTCATCTGAAGGCTTGGCTACAGCTGAAGGATCCAATTCCAAGTTCGTTCACATTGCTGTTGGCAGGCTTCAGTTCCTCACAAGATGTTGGACTAAGGACCTTAGTTCCTCGTCATGCCACATGGGCCTCTCCATAGTTACTCACTTGGCATCGTACTTCCCCCAGCATGAGTGATCTGAGAGACAGAGCACACCCAAGATGCAAGCCACAGTGTTTTTGCAACCTAATCTTAGGAGTGCCATTCCATCACTTCTGCTATATTCTATTTGCTAGAAGTGTGTCACTAGTCACTCAAGGAGAGAGGATTAAACAAAGGGCATGAATACTAGGAGATGGGGATCACCAGGGGCCATTTTGGAGGTGTACTGAACAGAATTAGTGGGATTAATTCTTTACCGCCACCAGCCTCCAAAAAGGCATGCGTGCTAACTTTATTCCTCTCTTCTTTTATTTTTTTAATTTTATTTTTCCTTTTTCTCCCCATAGCCCCCTGGTACATAGTTGTGTATTTTTAGTTGTGGGTCCTTCTAGTTGTGGCATGTGGGATGCTGCCTCAGCATGGCCTGATGAGCGGTGCCATGTCCGCGCCCAGGATTCGAACTGGCAAGACCCTGGGCCGTCAAAGCGGAACGCGCAAACTCAACCACTAAGCCACGGGGCCGGCCCCTACTCCTTTCTTCTTGAAGCTTAAATTTTTTTCCCTAGACAATAGCTTTTCTCATCTCTTGAACTTGACTTTTGGAGTCCCCTACCAACAGTATAGAATAATAGTTGACACTTGTCATTTGCTTAACCCCTTCTAAATGCTGGGTCAGACACCTCACAAAACTTGAAAGAAGCAGAAACTGAGGCTTAGAGAGGAAGTAACTTGCCCAAGATCGCATAGCTAGTAAAAAGCAAGGGCGTGACTCAGTGTCAAAACTATCTGACTCCAGAACCTTGTTCATGGAAGCTGTGAAGGAATGTGTCTGAATGCATGATCCATAGACCACGTGCACCAGATCACCTAAGGTACTCATTAAAATTTAGATCCTAGATCTTCACTCCAGCCTTATTGAATCAGACTCTCTGAAGGAAGGAAGGAAGAAGAGTAGGAAAGCTGTCCAATGCCCCCTGGGTGGGACGATAGGAAAAGAGTCAGGAAGGATCTGTACATGTTGAGGTTCCAGCCAGGTAGGGTGTTATCTAAAGCAGACTGACTGAAGATGCAGGCTGCCCTTGAGACCACTAAAGGTCAAAGTAGAGATGCTGAAGTTCATCTTTAAATTCCAGTGAAAGAGCAGGGCCAAAGGCAAGAGACAAAACCAACGAGTCAGGAACTTGAAAGATTCTGATTCTGCAGGAGCAGGTGGAAGGCCCGGATGAACACTGATAACAGAAAGGGGCTTCTTATTTGCCATGTTGGTGTGGTCGGTGGGTGGGTCTGCCTAGTCTAAAGGTTTTTCTTCAATTGTTGCACACCCAAGAGGAGTGCTGTTCTGGACCACCATTTCCCTTGCTGTCACTTTCCATGACTCTAACTGAGATTTTCTGAGATTGACAGAGCTGCCAGAGGAGCCAGCCCGGCTGTCTGGGATGTGTAGTTAAAAATAATCTTTTAAGTTTTCTAAGCTGGCTTCTGAATATCTGTGGCTCTAATTGATGGGTGATCTTCATGCCGTTACATGAATTTGAAAACTATGGCTTCCAGAATAGGTTGTTGCCCTGGCTGCTGTCTGCCAAGCCTCCCCATATTGTCCCCAACCCCTGCTAGCCCCAACCCACCCAATCTGTCACCTCCAGGGGCCACAACCTGTGCTTTGATCCACTGGGTTCCAAGTCTTCACCTGCTTAACGAAAGATACCCTGAAAAACAGCTTGAACTTGGAGAATAATGAAGAGGCTTCCTCACAGCTTCTTATTTTATTTATTTCTTTTTCTTGGGGATTTCTCTGCTTCAGCTGCCTTAGGGGGCAGGTACAACAAAATGACAAAAGTGAAAACATTGAGCCACATTAAAATGCTCTGCCAGCAACTGCCAAATCCTGAGCTTTTGGAGAATAAGCTGATGGAAAGTACAGCTGTCCTTCTGCTAGCAACGGGGAGTGTAGGCTCAGATTGGCAGTTTTGGGTTTAAGCCCAGGAGTTTAACGATAATGATGATAATTATTATAGTAATAACTAACCTTTATTGAGTGCTCTCTATGTGCCAGACATAGTACTAAGTATTGTGTGTATATATCTATACCTATATCTATAAAACTTCATTTAATTCTTACTATAGTCCTATGAGTTAGATAATATTATTACACCCATTTTACAGAGGAGGAAACTGAGACACAGAGAGTTTCAATAACTTGAGCAGAAACTCAACTCAAACTTGCTTAAGCCAAGAAGGAGATTTGTTGGCTCATATAACTCAGAAGGATGGGGTGGGGTGGGGTGGGGTTAGAGACAGCTTTAGGCACATCTGGATTCAGGGGCTCAAATGATGTCTCTGAGGGACGTTGTCACTCTCTCCATCTCTCAGCTCTGCTTCCCTGTCTGTATTGACTTCATTCTTTGTTGCTACTGTTGGCCTTCTCGATGACCACAAGCAACTCCAGGCTTACCTACATCCAGCACCCATGAGGCTATGCTTGTCAGTAGGCAAAGTAGTGACAAACTTAGGAGGGTTTCCTCTTTTAATCCTTCCTCTCACATCAGCCAGACCCACAAATCCAAGCACGTCACTCCCTTCCTTAAGAGTCATCATTGGGGCCAGCCCGGTGGCACAGCGGTTAAGTTCGCATGTTCTGCCTCAGTGACCCGGGGTTCACTGGTTTGGATGCTGGGTGTGGACCTACACACCGCTTGTCAAGCCATGCTGTGGCAGGCGTCCCACATATAAAGTGGAGGAAGATGGGCATGGATGTTAGTTTAGGACCAATATTCCTCAAAAAAAAAAAAAAGTCATCCTTGCACCTCCATGATCACCTAGAGGATAAAGTTGAATCTCTTAAGCATGCCCCCAGCCATGATCTGGGCCCTGTGCATCTCTGACTTCACCTCCCGTGACCCTCCCACAGACACCCTGTGCTCCCAGCAGGCCACAGTGCTGACGCTTCCTGGGTGTTCTTTCACACCTCCATGCCGTTGCTCCTGTGGTTTCCTTGGCCTGCAGTACCCTAGCCCTACTTCTGACTCTTCCTGGAAAATGCTTACTCATCCTTTAAGATTCAAATCAAGCCTTTCTTCCTACATAAAGCCTTTCCTGCAGCCCAAGGTGTAGGCGAACCCTTTCTTCATAGCTCCCCATTGCCCCTTATTTCCACCTTTTAAAAGCCGGGCTTATCTAATTGTTTTGAAATTATTTTCCTGTCTCCTGAATCAGGCTAAAGCCTCTTGAAGGCAGGAGTCATGTCTTACTTGTTTCTGGAACCCTAGTACCTAGAACGCAGCCAGCACACAGGATGGTATGTTCAATGAGTGTCTGTTGAATTAATCAATGGTTGGATGGGATAAATAATTAACTTACGATATGATTGCCAGGGTAACTTGACTTGTGAAATAACGAGGTTAAAGGGTGATCTAAGAGTATAACCTCTCTCAAAAGAAAAGAAAGGAAGGCCAACACAGTGGTTAAGAGCATGAGTTTTGGAATAAAAATCTGAATTTGAATTCTGTCTCTGCTGCTTACTGTGCCACAATACTTAACTACCATGAGCCTCAATTTCCAAATCTGGACATTGAGTAATAACACGTCGCATGGGTTATTGTACAGATTAAGTAAGATAATGTACTCTTGGTGGAAGACAGAGAAAACTGTATTATCTTAGCTGGCACTAGAAATTCTACTAGGGAGAGAACTGTGTTGGCTGGGAAACTCTCCTGACAAAGAGCTTAAGGTAGAAGATGGGACCATCAGAGGCAGTGCTGAGACATCAGCAAGAAGAAGGGAAGTACTTTTTTAAAAAAATAGACTTTTTATTTATTTAAAAAAATAATCCAGAGAATTCTTGTACACCTTTACCCAGTTTGCCCCAATGTCAACATCTTATAAGATACATTTGTCAAACCTGAAAAAATAATATGGTACAGTACTATTAGCTAAACTATAGAGTTTATTCAGATTTCACCCATTTTCCACTAATGTCCTTTTTCTGTTCCAGGATCCAGTCTAGGATACCACATGGCATTTAGAAATTACTTTTCATAAATAGAGAGGGGAAAGTTATGTCAGTTTCAAAGCAAGCCAGGATCAGGAGGGGAGGAAGAGAAAGGGGAATTGGGGCAGCGGAGGAAAGGGAAAGAAGGAAAGAGGAGAGAAGAGAAGAGAGAGAACAACTCCAGCTGCACTGTGTGTGGCCTCTTCCCTCCGAGTCTCTCTCCACCCCACGCTATAACTGTGTGAATGCTGATGTGAGAAGTTATAGCTGTGGAAATGGAAGAAGTGCCCTGGATCTCATGTCTGGAATGGTCTGATGCAAAAGAAGGCCACACTGGAGGACAGAGGAGCCTGAAGGCAGATTTGGCCATGGGAACACACATCTCCAGTCACAGAAATCTGCTGGAGGAGTTAAGACTTCTACAGTTTGCAGAGCTGGTTTGGTGGGGAGCAGCCAGTTTTATTCATATCTTGAGGGGCAGGAAGTCCCCCTGGTTGGTATCTGACTGACGTACAGTAGTGCTCAAAATGCTCATTATTAATATTATTAGTCTAATGCTTAGATCCTTTCTAAAGGAGTGATGCTCAGCCATCAGCCTGACTCCAAGAAGTGTCTTTATGGTTAGGTAGGGACTTCCGCTCCTCGTTCAGGCTCCTCCCCTTAACATCACCCACTGGGGGCTTCATGCAGACCACAATAGATTCCTTACCAAGAGAGCCCACTCCATGGATTGAACCATGCCCAAGTTCCTGACAATGACTGCCAGGGTAACTTGTGGATCCCCAGGGCCCAGCAACAGCAGGGCAGATGATCAAGTGATGTGGCAGAGTAATAATAATCAAGATAAGGGCCACAAAACCCATGGCTCTGAACTCCCCCAGTAAAATTCGGTGTTCTTCCACCTTCTCCCTCCTCCTAAAAGCCTTCATCTTTCTCCCATCCTCCACCTCTACCCCTGTCCCAGCCACACCCCCAGGAGAGGGGTTTGCTGTCTCTCTTCACTACAGAGATGTGAGGACTCATGCAGAGGACCCTGCCTGAGAGGCCAAGGTCAGAGATTGAGTTCTAAGAGCAGGCACTGGGGCAACCAGCCTGAAGTCAGTCATTCTTTTCCTTTCACTGAATTGATGGTATTTTGAGCACCATGTAAGAATAATAATAATCCTTTGCATTTCCAAAGCGCTTTTACATCCATTATTCCAAGAAGTATGTAGGGTGTTCCCATTTTACAGATGAAAAAGCTATCTCGAGAGGGTAAGAGATTGCCCAAAAGTTGCCCGGCTAATTGTGAAGGATCAAGGACCAGAAGTTGATCTCTCTCTCTTAGACCTGGATGCCTCTGGAGCTGCCATCACTGATGGTTCCCCAGCAAGAGTGATTCCCAGTCTCTTGGTGGAGGCCAGGGGAGCTCAGATTCAGAATATAGAGAGTTCCAAATGTCAACATTTTAACTTTAACGAATTTATTTGAAAACACATTTCTTCAAAATAATTTATTCCTAAACAGTTAAAGCAGGCAGTGGAAAGGCAGTTGTCAAAGAATGAATTAAACAGATGGGATAACAGACAGGTTAAGGGGAATAATTACAGGCTTTTTTTGTTATTATTCAACAGCATCTTTTTCAGGCCTGTCAATCACTGTTTATCACACTTGAATCAAAACAATGATTTTTTTTTTCCAGAGGCCAGGAGGACCAACTGGGGAGATAGTCACTAACACTGAGGCAGGACCAGCGTGATATACAGGCTGGAGGTAGGGCAGCATAAAGAGTGTTCACAGCAGCATGGAAACCCGAAAGTGTCTGCCAATGGGAAGGGTTCATGCTAGTGGCTAATAATACACCTGGGAGAAGGGGGAGCAGACATCTTCCAAGCTCCCACTATGGGCTGGGATTCTTTATTTGAACTTCTCAACAACACTGCCAGGTAGACCCTTTTACCCCCATTTCACAGATGAAGACCCTGAGGCTCAGAGATGTTAAAAAGCACCCAAAAAAATAAAATGCACAAGGCTAGACACAAGAAAATGCAATGCTAAACAGAAGTGCATCATGGTTCCAGACGAAATGTCCGTTTTTGCAACAAAGATGAGTGTCCTAATAGTAGAATGTGATTCAGGCAAGTCCCTGTCCTATTGGGACCCTGGGGACTAAGGTAGAGCAGTCAACCTGGCTCCAGATAAGGGATGAGGCAGAGGAAGAGCAACTACTCAACTCGGGAGCCAGGGGGAGGTCTCACTCCTGGAAAAATAGGTACCTACACTGGTTGGTGGCATAGCCACATTCCAAACCCCGCCAAACGAAGTTCTGGGCCTTTGGATGGAGCTCAGCCGTAGACTCGCCTTGATAGAGGAAGAGAATGGAGAGGGGGATCACAGAGGGGAGGGTCTGACCCAGGAAAACTAGAGAGGACTTCCTGGAGGAAGGGACAACTGAGTTGAGTGGTGGCCATGCAAGTGAAAGTGAAGGAGAGGAAAAGAGAAAAGAATTCCTAGCAGAGGAAACAATAAGCAAAGACATATGGGCCAGAAACATCATGAAGTGGGGAGAAAACTATAGCTGGATGTAACTTGAGTGTTAAACTTGAAGCAAGAAGTGGCTACTTAATAAAGCAATAGCTGATAATAGCTAACTTCTGTTGAATACTTCCCACATGCCAGATATTTCTAAGAGCATTACATATATTATTCATTAGTTCATTCATTCCCACAAATATTTATTGAGCACTACAAGGCTGGTGACATGGTGTGTGGGGCTCAGTACAGTGTGAATATGTGGGGGCCCTTGTTCAAAAGCAAGAAGAAGCTTTTTATTTTCTTCTGCAGTCTCTCTCTCCACCAGTCATGGTATTTTTTTATTTGCTTTTTAATGTTGCATTCCTGGAGCACAGAGACACTGGCAGGGCAAGTACAGACCATCACAGGTGCCCAGTGCCCCGTCCTGTGACTTGTATAATGGGCACACACGTACCTGACTCTGACCTTCCAAGTGCCCATGCTGAAGGCTCCTCTCTGGGGCATAGAGTGGCAGTGGTTGCTGAGTAGGGGTGGAGGAGCAGGTAGATGAGAACCCATCCCTAAGAGGTGGGGAGTGGCAGGTACAGGATCACATGTGAGCTGGGGCTCCAAACCCCTGGAGCATGCTCCATCATCCCATCAGACTTCACTTATAGAACACAGGTTCAAAAATAAAATTATTAAGAATTTCAAGAAGGTGACCACAGAGCATTAAACTCCAAGTGCAGGGCCCCCCTTCTGAGAGTGGGCCTTAGGCAGCCACACTGATTGCACACCCATGTAGCCATCCCTGGAGTTTACCATATGTTAGATTCTGTTCTTGACTGTAGGATATAGCAGTGAACAAAACAAAACAGATAAAAATCCCACCGTCTTGCAGCTTACATTCAAGTGGGAGTAGCAAGCCAAAAAACATATGAGGCAAATAGATGGTATGTTTGATGGTGATAAGTACAATGGTACAGAAAGAGGGCATAATGATGGTAGGGAAGGTGCAGTTTTTAAAAGGGAGGTCAGGAATAGGCTCATTAAGAAGGTGACTTTTGAATAAAGATTTGAAAGAAGTAAGAGAGTGGGGCAAGAGCGTAGGAAGGGAAGACTGTCCCAAGCAGACGAAACGGCAAATACAAAGGCCTTGAAGCAAGAGTGTTCTTGGCTTGTTCAAGGAGGCCAGTGTGTTTAGAATGGAGAAAGTGAGGGGAGGCTGGTAGACAAGGTCAGAGAAGAAGCAAGGAGTGCGGATCATGTATGGCCTGGTAAGCCATCGTAAAAACTTTGGCTTTGGCTTTGAGTATGATGGGAACCTTTGGAGGGTTCTGAAGAGAGAAGTGAAATGATCTGACATGTTTTAAAAAGGATCACTCTGGCTGCTATGTGAAGAAGGGATGACTGAATTGAGTCTCAAATTTTGAGTGGTAGCTATGCAAGTGAAAGTGGAGGATAAAGACAGGAAAGGCAGCATGAACTTGAGACTATTGCAATAATCCAGGTGTGAGATGGTGTCCTGGACCAGCATGGTAGCAGTGGAGGGCATGAGAAGTGATCTGATCCTAGATATATTTTGAAAGGAGAATCAACACATTTCCTCACAAATTAGGTATGGACTATGAGAGAAAATGAGGATTCAAAAATTGCTCTAAGAATTTTGGCCTGAGCAATTGGAAAGATGTTGCCATTAATTAAGATGGGGAGAAATGTGAATGAAGCTGGTTTTAGGAGAAAATTAAGAGTTAGATTTCACATCGGTTAAGTTGGAGATGCCTAGTAGACTTCTAAGTAAAGATATCAAGTAGACAGTTGTATGTGAGTCTGGAGTTTGAAGATGATGGATGGACTGGAGATATAAATATGGAAGTAGTTAGCACATTAATGATATTTTAAAATAATGAGACTGGATGAGATCTCCAAGGAGTTGAGTAGATATAGAGAGACAAGGTTCAAAGACAGCTCTAAGGAACTCCAATGTAAGAGTTTAGGGAAATGAGAATGAACCAGCAAAGGAGATAGAAAAGGGGTGGCCAGTGAGACAAGAAGAAAATCAGGAGAGTGTGGCATTCTCAAAGCCAAGTGAAGAAAGTGTTTCCAGAAGGAGAGGTTGATCCTCAATGTTAAATGCTGCTGGTGGATCAATATGAGGAACGAGAACTGACCTTTGAGTTTAGCAACATACAGTTCATTGGCGACCTCAACAAGAGTAGAGTCAATGGTGTAGTGTGTGTGTAGGAGGGGTGTGTTTGTGTGAAATCCTGATTAGAGTGGGTTTAGAAGAAAATGGGAGTAAACCAACTCATTTTTTTGAAATTAGTAAATAAAAGGGAAAAATAAAAAATTTATCCTCTTTTCCCTCAGGATAACCAAATAGTTGGTGAGGAGAAGTTCCTTCTTACAGAAGTATTCAGCTAGCAAATAAGGCAGGAATGATAGAATATCATCATTGTGCAGCCCCTGATGAATGATTGAATCTAAACAATGCTCACTATTGGTATTACGAAAAGACATGTACTCATGAATAAAAAGAATCCTGAATTTGATTAAGCCTCTAGATCAAACTATCAATTTAAAAAAACAACAGGGAGAGAGGAACACATTTAGCAACATCACAGGGAGGCAATCAGAAAAATCCAGTCTGTGGGAAACTCTACAGGAAAAATGGCTGGTTTCTTCAACAAAAACATTGCAAAAATGAAAAAAAGAGATGGAAATGGAAAATTCTAGATTAAAGGAGATTTAAAGGTAAATCAACACATTACAATGAATGATCCTTAGATCTTAATTCAAACAAACTGGGGGGGAAAGGCATGGCATTTGAAATAATTGAAGATTTGAACACTGGTTGGATATTTGATTATATTAAAGAATGACTGATGGTTTTGGGATGTGATATAGTATTGAGACTTTGGCAAAGAGTTCCTATCTTTTAGAGGTACAGACTGGAATATCTATAGATAAAATGCTACGTCTAGGATTTGCTGCAAAATAATCAAGGAGAAGGGGTGGGAGATAAAACAAAATTTGTCACAAATTGATAATTATTGAAAATTGGGTGATGCACACATGGGAATATATTAAACCATTTTCTGTTCTGTGTATATTTGAAATTCTCTATGACAAAAAGTTTTCTAAAAAATACAAAGATAAAGGAAAGAAAGAAATTGGAGACCGTTGAGTATAGACAATTCTTTCAAGGAGTTTTGCTGTAAAGGGGACCAGATAAATGAGGAAATGGCTGGTATTATTTTATTTAATCCTCAACAACAACTTTTTGAGGTAGGCGCCATTATTCTCACCCCCATTTTACAGATATTGAGACTAAGGTAGAGGAGAGTTAAGTAACTTGTACAGGGATACATAGGAAATGACAGAAGTAGGGTTCAAACCCAAGTTCCCTGGCTCCTAAGTTCTCACTCTTAAGCACTATGCTCACTACGTTAAATATAGGGGAATAACATAGTCAGGTTTGCATTTCAGACTGCTTTGATAGATTGGTGGGTGACAAAATTGGAAGCGAGGAAACCAGTTTGGAAGCTACTGCAATAGTTTAGGCTGGAAATGATGATGACGTGAACCAGGGCAGTGGCAATAGAAATGATAAATGGAAGAGCTGCAAAGATATATGAAGGTAACATCAACCAGCAGACTTTGGCCAAGTTAGGAGAACAAGTGTGAGAAAGATGTAAATATGGGTCTCAGATTTGCAGCTTAGTTCAGTGAAACAGCTGAGACAGAGAAGATAAGAGGAAAAATAGGGTGAGGTGAGCAATTAGTTCATTTGGGACATATTGAATGCCCTAGGGCTCTCTATAGGGAGAAGGATATCATAATTGAGATCACCTCCATTTATTGGCAGAGTTGTTCTTACTGATAAACATCTTGTTAGTAAATAGAAGTGATGGGTTTCTGGTTGAGGAAGAAGGTGAACATTATTTTCACCAAATGTTCTTATCAAACAGAAAAGAGGCAATGGAGTTAATATGGTGCCTTCAGATCCTGGCCTGAATCCCTGCTTTCTGAGTTTAATTTCCCAGTGCCACCCTCCTTTCCATCCAACAGGCATGATTCCACCCAGGTCTTGGCTTCAGCCCTCAGTAAATTTCATGTGGTAAAAGGATACAAACTTGGAAGTTAGGTAGATTTCACATACAGAGGCTGAATTTCAAGGAGGGGGACACACCATTTACTAGCTGTGCGACATTAGATAAATTTACTTAATCTTTCTGAGTCTTAGTTTCCGCAGTTGAAATAAGAGTAATAATACTTGTCTCATAAAATTGAAATGAGTAATGGAAGCAAAAAACCTAACAGAGGCGGTTATGTGTTCAATAAATGTCCATTCCTTTCCCCTTCCCCTTTGCAAGATTCTTGGGATGTGATTTCCCCAAGCGCTTGGTGGTGTTTGTAGGTTATTTTCTATGTCTGGGCAGAGCAAGGGCATCAGGCTTTGACAGCCTTACCTGATTCAGGTGTATTCCATCCTGATCCAGGAATACCCCACCCAGATTTGAGGTGCTTAAATTTACTAAGTAAGGCTCTCCTAGGACTGACTGCAAGATTGTCTCATACACTCCTTCTGCCTTTAGCATCACGGTGGGTTCCCCTCTGGGGGTATCAGCACCAAGTACATGGACAGCTCCTTCCCCAGGACTTCCTTACTCTAATTCCGGAACCTGGCCTCTGCCCGTGGTTCTGATCAGGATTTCCCTGCCTTTCTTGCTCTTGCCACAGCTTCAAACACTGGAGTTAGAGTCTATAGGTTTGGCATTTAGTAATACCGAAAACATACCTGATTTCAAAACAAACCGGATTAGATTATATCTCTAAAAACTTGCTTGGATAAACACACTCTCTAAACCTGTATCATTGTCTTCAGCTTTTTAGGAAGTGTACAGCTCTCTATTGAAGCTGATTCTGACATAAAGTTTATGTTTTGCAAACAGTATAACTTTTTAAAGCTTTTTAATGAGCCCCTGCTGGTTTGAAATTAATGTCTTTTAGAGTTTTATTCTCTCTGGCTTTGTTTTCCATGTCTCAGGAAAACGCTTGTGTAGCTGCTTAGCTTTTCACAAATTATCAAGGGATTAAGGGCACATTTTGGGGGACTTGGTCTTCTAGTCTTATATTGAGAGTATATAGCTTAAATACTTCTTCTCTCTCTTCTCCCCCAGAGACAGGCACAGACTATGGAAGGAGGAGAATAGTAACTGTTGCCGAAGGGAATAGTTTTGTTTTCTTTAAAGGAACTGAATTGAACTATACATTCATTAACAAAGAGAGCAGATTCTTAAATGTTGACATATAAAGCTAAAATGTCAAAAGCTGCATGTTGTCTTCAGGGCTCCTTAAGTTGGGGTCTTTCATCTCTTCGCCTAAGTCCTGGGCTGACATCAGCACTCTGGTCTTACAGTGCCTGGAGGCAGAGTCCTAATTAAGACTTCCTAAGAGTGCTCAGCTGATCTCACTTCTGGGAAGTGAAACAGCCTTTGCTGCATAACTACCATGTAAGCAAGTCTCAGTCAGATGCTTTACACATGTTATCTCAACAAGTCCTTACAGCAACCCTAGGAAGTATTAGTATGCCCATTTCACAGATGTGGATGCTAAGGCTTGAGGAGGGGTCATAACTTACTCAAGGCCACTCAGTTTGCAAATGGCAGAGGCAAGATTCAAACTCACATCAGTCCTAACACCAGGCTATACTACCTATCTGTGACTTCAGGGACTCCAATAAGGCAAAAGGCTCTGATGGCACGATAGGGACTGAGTGTGGGGCACGAGGTTGCTGGTTCCAGGATGAATGTGGGAGGTTCAGGGGCATCTTCCATATCTGCATGTGAATGCCTCTCAAAAGTTTGTTTTAGAACCACCGGTTGGTGCTAGGCTGCATCAGAATCAGCTAGTGGACATATTAAGAATGCAAATACGTGTACCCTGTTTCTAAATATTCTAATTCAGTAGGTGTGGAATAGAGCCCAGGAATCTGAATTTTTAGATTTCTAAGTGAGTCTGCTGCACAGACAGATTTGGGAGGCACTTCTCTTGGCAACATTTATAAGCCTCAGGCTTCCCCCTTCTGCCTTTAGTTATAAAACAATCCTCGGGGATTCAGAGCCAAGGCACAATTCTGAAAGAGGAACTACAGTCCCCATGGAAATGATCACACAGGACTTAGAGGCTGGTTAGGACAGAGGTTCTCAATCAGAAGGCATGTGTCAATACTAGTGACACTTTCTCAGCCCCAACACACTCACTTCAGTTGAGAATTACTGCATATCCAATGAGCCTAGAAATAAACTGTTTCCTCGGGGATTAATGCTAAGCTCTTCTGCACTATTACAGAGGAGCCACTATATTCTTTGCCATCTGGTATATGTTTCTTCCAGGAGGGCTTCTAATTTATCTCCACAGAACTTCCCATGTGTTTCCCCCATCACAGCTTGAGGGGGTTTGCACTTGGAGGTTCCCTTTGGGATCTTCTACATAGGGGACTGATGCTTCTCCTATCAGTTTTGAACATTCTGGGACATGTTGACTGCTGCCTGCACACTGAAGGAAGTCTGAGCTCAAATGGGTATAACAGCACATTCATGAGCTGCATGAGTAGTGGGGACTAAGGCAAACTGCCTAAAGGGAGATGATGCTTCTCAGTTCCAGTCAATCCTTGCCATGCGGAAACACAGGTTCAGTATTTCCAGAGCTTCTGATTAAAAAAATAAAAAAGGCCAGAAATCAAGATTTCCAAATGTTTGTTCGAATTAAAATTCAAAAATATCATGTGGGCCAAACAAAAGATTTCTGTAGGCCACATCTGGCCAGTTTACAAACTCAGCAGAAAGCAACTCTTTCCTGATTTTTGATTGGCTTGAGAGCAGGCTGCCACACCTGGCCGTGTCTGTCCAAGGAATCAGTTCCATTTTGGAAGCTGCAATTCTAAAGCACTTAGTCATCCCATGCTGTGTTAATTTGGCCACCTGTTAGGGTGAGGCTCTTAGTGTGGCCTTTGGTTGTAGGGAGAGAAACTGAGGGAGAAGGGTTGGGGCAGAGCCAATTCTCACTATCACCGAACATGCTCTGGTACATTGCGCTAAAAGCATTTTTTTTTTTTACTGATATGCCGATAGACTTAAAATTCCACTGCAAAAACCACTCATATCTTACTGTTGTTCAGACCCAAAAAATCAAACAGCCAACTCAATACTGCTAGAATTCCAACAGTTATGCTGATTCCTTTTCCTCTTGTATATATTCCAAATCTCCCATGGAAAAGCATCACCTCTATTGACAAGCACCACCTTCTGCAATTGGAACACTTTGAAGCTGGCATCACACTCTGCTTATCTCACCAACCCAGATTCCAAGTGAGTTGGGGTATCCAATCATTTGCAAAGAAATTCAACCTGCATCTTTGCCCTCTACCACCACAAAAGTGATCGTGGAGTCATTTACTTTCCTTCACTCTCTAAAACCCTTTAGTCAGTCTTCTTGTTGCAAAAAAGGAGGAGGGGTGGAATCTGTCATCAGGGGACAGATATTCTTTTTGCCTTGCAACTCCCACTGCCACCGGGCCTCTTCTTTCCCACTCTCTGGTGGGTGAGAACTCTGGTGGTTAAATGTCTTTCCTGAGAAAGAAGCCTCAACTAGGTGGGTGGTTCTGAAACAAAAATAGTGGCAAAGACCTGGCTGATGGAGAAGTATCCAAGGAAGTCTTGTGGGATCTTCCTGTCTCTTCAAAAGCAACTGGGCTCTGGATTCACAGATTAAAGGCATAGTTCCTTTGATACAAGGGTCTATGCGTCTCAAGTTCCAAGCTACAATCAGTGGCTCCTTGAAGTCTATGAGGATTCTCACAAGGACTGGGGAGGAGGAGAAAGATTTTCAGAATTGCCTGTGGAGCTTATCCAAAATACTCATGCTTGTCCTCTCCACCCACCCCAACCCTCTGGTCTGTCAGAGTTGGCGGTGGGGTAGGGTGTCAACCATGTAAAGTTCAGAAAAGCTCCAGAGGTGATTTGGATTCACTGCCTGTTTTACTCACGCAACACCCTCACCTCTAGTCCTAATTGAGAACCATTGAACTGAGAATTACCCAGCCACCAGGGTTACTTTGAGAGTATTGTGGCTACATGGAGTCTACAATGAGGTGCCCATTAACACATATACACACACCCGCACACACACACACACACACACATACATACACACACAGACAACTTAGACCTTAAAGGAGATAATGAACGGGATTAGACACATGCATAATAACCTGAACGAGACAGGGGCTCCTCTTTATAAGAGAAGGTACTAACAAGCCTAAATAATATGTCATATTAAACAAGTGGGTAGTGCAGAGGAAAGAGAAAGTTGGTCAGTCAGGAGAACATAGACAAAAGCAAGATGCTGAAGCAAGGATTAGTAATGCCCATCCCTAAGGGAGCCTCAACAATCAGATCTAGAGCATCATGGACCATTGGCCAAACCATCTCTATCACGAGAAGGATGAATCAGTCCACCCAAGGCTGATGTCAGTAGCCATCCTTCAATCTATTATCCCTGGGGCTAAGCCCTTGCTCCTTCAAGCAACCTTCTGACCTCCCTGCTTATAGGTGGAGAAAGTGCTGTCTCTGGTCCCTGAGACAGTGGTCTTTCATGAGATAAATGGCTTTTGATTGATCATGATTTATCATCCCATGAAGCTTGATCATAAAGTTCTGCTTGATATGGCTCAAGCTGACCCTTCAACCTCATGTAAAACCACTAAAGGTGACATAATGTGACTTTCTCTTTAAAAGGACTTTAAAAAAGAAGTGAAATTCACATAAAATAAAATGAGCCATTTTAAAGTGAACAATTGAGTGGCATGTAGTACAATCACAATGTTGTGCAAACACCGTCTCTATCTTCCAAAACATTTTTTTCACCCCAAAAAGAAACCCTGTACCCATTAAGCAGTTGCTCCTCATTCTCCCTTCCCCTAGTCCCTGGCAATCCCAATGTTCATTCAGTCTCTGTGGATTTACCTATTCTGAATATTTCATATAAAGGGAGTCATGCAATATGTGATCTTTTGTGTCTGGCTTCTTTCATTTAGCATGTTTTCAAGGTTCATTCACATTGTAGCATGTATCAGTACTTTGTTGCTTTTTATGGCTAAATAACTTTACTTTGCATGTTTGTACCACAATTTGCTTGTCCATTCACCCTCTGATGGACATTTGGGTTGTTTCTACCTTTTGGCCACTGTGAATAACACTCCTATGAACATGCGTGTACATGTATTTATTTGAGTACTAGTTTTCAATTCATTTGAATATATTCCTAGGAGTAGAATTTCTGGGTCATGTGATAATTCTAAGTTTAACTTTTTGAGAAACTACCAAACCGTTTTCCACAGCAGCTGAACCATTTTACATTCCCACCAGCAACATAAGAGGGTTCCAATTTCTCCACACCCTTGTCAACACTTGTTATTATCTTTTTTATTATAGTCATCCTGGTAGGTGTGAAGTGGTACCTCATCGTGGTTTTGATTTGCATTTCCCTAATGACTAAAGATGTTAAGTATCTTTTCATGCGCTTGTTGGCCATTTGTATATCTTCTTTGGAGAAATGTCTATTCAAATCTTTTGTGCATTTTTAAATTGGTTGTTTGTCTTTCTGGTGTTGAGTTATAAAAGTTCTTCATATGTTGCATATATTAGGCCCTTATCAGATGTATAATTTGCAAATATTTTCACCCATTAACTAGGTTGTCTTTCCACTGTCTTAATAATGTCCTTTGATGCACAAAAGTTTTCAATTTTGATGAAGTTTTATCTGTTTTTTCTTTTGTTGCTAATGCTTGTGGTATTATATCTAAGAATCCATTGCCAAATCTAAGATCATAAAGATTTATCCCCATTTTCTTCTAGGAGTTTTATGACTTTAGCTCTTATATTTAGGTTATTTATCCATTTTGAGCTAATTTTTGTTTATGGTGTGAGGTAAGGATCCAACTTTGTCTTTTGCATGTAGTTATCTAGTTTTCCTGGCAACATTTGTTGAAGAGACTATTCTTTACCTATTGGGTGGCCTTGACACCCTTGTAAAAAAAAATCAACTGGCCATAAATGTATGGGTTTATTTCTGCACTCTCAATTCTCTTTCATTGGTCTATATGTCTATCCTTTTTTTTTTTTTATTGAAGAAGATTAGCCCTGAGCTAACATCCATGCCCATCTTCCTCCACTTTACATGTGGGACTCCTACCACAGCATGGCTTGCCAAGTGGTGCCATGTCTGCACCCGAGATCCAAACCAGTGAATCCCAGGCTGCCAAAGCGGAACGTGCGAACTTAACCACTGTGCAACCGGGCTGGCCCCTGTATGTCTCTCCTTATGCCAGCACCACACTGTTTTGATTGCTGTACATTTCCAGTAAGTTTTGAAATTGGGAAGTGTAAGTTTTTCCATTTTTTTCTTCTTTTTCAATATTTGTTTTAGTTATTCAGAGCCTTTTTCAATTCCATATGAATTTGAGGATTGGCTTTTCCATTTCTGCAAAAAAAAAAAGGTCATTGGAATTATGACAGGGATTGCATTGAATGTGTAGATTACTTTGGGTAGTATTGCCATCTTAACAATATTAAGTCTCTAATCCATGAACATGGACATCTTTCCATTTATTTAAGTCTTCCTTAAATTTTTTCAGCAGTGCTGTATAGTTTTCAGTGTGCAAGTCTTCCACCTCCTTGGCTACATTTATTCCTGGGTATTATATTTTTTGAGGAGATGCTAAAATGACTATTTCAAGTCATAAGTAAGATGACTATTCTTACTGCTGTATGGAGAATAGATCTCCCAGAAGAAAGGATAGAAGCAGAGAGATGTATTGGGTATTCCTGGTGAGAGATGATGTGGCTTGGATAATGGGGTCGTCTTGGGAATGACAAGGAGAGGTTGGATTCAGGATACATTTTGAAAGTAAAGCCAAAGGACAGAATTGTCTAGGATATTAAAAAAGAGCTGAGTCAAGGATCACTTCAAGGTTTTTGACCTAAGTAACTGGTGAAGGCTGGTTCCATTTACAGAGATGAAGAACACTGGACAAGGTGCAGAGGAAAAACAAAGAATTCAGCTTGGGTAAGTTGAGTTTGAGTTGTCTATTAGACATAGGCAGTATTCATCACAATTTGTAATTACATATTCATTTGTTTACTTCTTTATTAACTGCTGTCTCAGTTAATAGTAAACAGTAGACAGTAAACTCCATGAGGGCAAGAACCAAATCTTTCTTGTTCAGTATTGTATCCCCAACACCTAATGCAATGGTTGGCACTTAGTAGATTATCATTAAATATTTTTAAATAAATAAATCAAAATGCAAGGCCATGGGGCTGGCCCAGTGTTGTAATGGTTAAGTTCGGCATGCTCCAATTCTGCAGCCCAGGGTTCACAGTTTTGGATCCTGGGCGCAGATATACGCCACTCATCAAGCCATGCTGTGGCTTGGCACAGATGTTAGCTCAGGGCCAACCTTCCTCAAGCAAAAAGAGGAGGATTGGCAACAGGTGTTAGCTCAGAGCCACTCTTCCTCACATATACACACAAAAGCAAGGTCAGGTCCAGCTGGTCTTTCTCATATACTTGGTTTATATCACTACTTTCAGATGCACATTCTTATACTTTACCTATTGCTGCATTTCTAGCACTTTTTCTATTTTTATAAGAAGTGAGGTTCTTGTATTCATAATTTAATAAATCTTGAAACGCCTCTCATCCCATCTCCTTACTCTCTCTTTAGCTTTCCATCCATGCAGTTTCTGGCACAATGGCATAACTTAACAAATGCCAAGAAAAATAAGAATAAAAAAGGCCTGCTATTTCTCAATAACAATAGCTAATACTTATTGAGTGCAAACTATGCGCCAGGTACTGTGTAAAATGCTTTACATCATCTCATCTAATGCTCACAACAAATGTATCAACATAAAGCCTGAAGCATCATTTTTATTTTTAGCATTAGGGTCACATGCTTTGGAATGTGAACTTGTCCATATAGACAAAGGGAACAGTTGAGATGGGTACATTAATTTATTTAAGTGAATATTTATCAATGCCATTAAATAAAAAAGGTGTTGACTTGTGCCAGCATACATAAAGCCTTGGAGAATCTTGCAATTGGGCAAATGAGTACATTCAAGTTAAAAAATCCACCAGGCAATAAACATTTACTGAGCCCTACTATACAGGTATTGGTGGGGGTCAAACACTAGATAAAGGGTATGGCCTTAGCTGGGAAGAGTTGGATCTAGAATGGGGACAGGTCATCAACAAGCCCTGGAAATCTGTCCATTGGTGGCCTCTCTCCCCTACTATTAATCTCAGGGTGGTTGCACAAAGCCCTTTACAGCTGAGTATGGTTTGTAAAGGCTTCTAAATATCACCCTCTCCAAAATTTTCAATAGACCACCCACAGGGATCTCTCTGAGAGTAGAGGCTCCAAAAGCGGCTGCTGTTCTGTGGTGAGCTGCCTTGCTAAGGAAGTCAGGAAGCTATATCAAAAGGACACATACAAGGGACCGGCCTGGTGGCACAGCAGTTAAGTTCACACGTTTCTCTATGGCGGCCCCGGGTTCGCTGCTTCGGATCCCGGGTGCAGACATGGCGCCGCTTATCAAGCCACGCTGTGGCAGGCATCCCACATATAAAGTAGAGGAAGATGGGCACAGATGTTAGCTCAGGGCCAGTCTTCCTCAACAAAGCAAAAGGACATAGACAGTCCCCTTCTGCCCTGAGTATGGGCTTTGCTTGGTGACTTGCTCTCAAAGAGTCCACTATGAGAGAAGGAGGGTGGGGAGTAATTTTACAATGGAGAAACCTGGCAAGCACTACCTCAGCCAGGTGACCAAGGTCAAGATCAACAGTGACATGTCATCTTGATAGCACATGCCTTTGATTTGCTGTGTTGAGAATGGAACTTTACCTCTATGACCTTCCTACCAAAACCCATAGCCCCAGTATAACCATAAGAAAAATATCAGACAAACACAAATTGAGGGACATCCTACAAAATACTTTACCAGAACCCTTCAAAACCTTCTAGGTCATCAAGAACAAGAAAAGTCTGATAAACTATCACAGACCAGAAGTGGCTAAGGAGACATGGCACCCAAGTATTTTCTTTTAGTTATAATTCTTCTGTGGTTCAAGAGTTTGCACTTCTTTAGTGAGAAGTACTATAGAGTAGTAGCTAAGAGTAAGAGCTACAGGAGTAAGAGGCCCTGGGTTTGAATACCAGTTTCCCCCATTTATTAACTGCGAGAAATTGGTCAACTTAAACTCTTTAAGCCTCAGTTTGCTTATCTGAAGACAGAAGTAAAATGAATAGTACCAACCTCATAGAGTTGTCATGATACTCAAATTAGTTAATGTTTGTGACATGCTTGGCATTAGGTCAGTACACAGTAAACAATAGTATGACTTGTTATTAAATTCTTCTTTATTTATTTTAACAAATGGTATGATATTGGGATTTAAGTTTTCATTTCACCCCAGATCTTTAACCAATTTGTCCGAGAATTTTTCTGAATGATCCACCATTTCCTAATTGATTGGAAAATGCCACCTTCATAAAATAATACTTATACATACTTTTATTTGTTAGAGGCTTTCTATTCTGTTTCCTTGATTTTCCTGTTAATTCTAGCAAAATGAGCACACTACTTTACTTTGTAGCTTTGTATAAGTGTGTACCATGTTTTATAAGTACAAGTAGTACAAGTACTCTCATGGAATTATCCTTTATATTTTTTATGGTTGTTTTTATCCAAACTATCTTGAATAACTTCCATGTGGAGCACTTTCATCAGCTTAGTGAAAGGAGTCCTGGAATTAGAGGACATAGTCCTTGCAATGAGGTGTGTGTGTGTCAAGAGAGAGAGGATGATTGACTTTCCCATTAGCCATTCAAAAATATTTCCTGAGTGTCATTCTCACACCAGGCACAGTGTTTGGTTCTGGAAATACAGGCTGAACAAGACATGGATTCAGCTCTCAAGGAGCCTTCAGTGTAAGGCCAGAGACAAAACCGTGATTCCAGTACCAAATAATTGTAGAGGGTGCTATGGGAGCACAGAGGTAGGCCATCTCAACGAGGAAGCAACAGCCGACATGAGTTTTGAATAAACTCATGTTTATTCAACATAAATAAACTGAGGTGGTAAATCAGAGGGGAGGGGAGGAAAGGAGGGGGCTCGGCAGAAGGGCCCTCTAGGAAGGGGAACAGAATGTGTGAAGGTATGTCAGTTTGTGGAAAAGGGACAATCTGCTCGACATGACTGGAGAGGATGAGGGAGGTGGGGGGATGGACTGGAGTGTATATGTCCACACACATAAAACAACTCGAGGATATTTAAAGGGAGACTTCGCTGCCTAAGTTCCAGCTGATGTTCTTTCTTCTCCCTGAAGCTTTTCGGCACACAGCATTCCACATAGATCTTGTCAGTCCAGATCACCGAAAAAGAATCATGTGACATTTTGAGACATTCTCGTTCATTTTTATTTAATTTCCACTCCTGTGCCTCGAAGGCAGCTTCTAAATATATTTACTTGCCAAGAACTCCCTCTAGATAGAGGGATATAACAGTGAACGAAACAAAAACCCTGCCCTCATGATGTTTATAGTTTTAGTAGAGGGAGCCAGAGAATAAATAAACAAGCAAATATGTAGTTTGTTAGGTGGCCATAAGGGATGCTTTGGAGGAAACTACATCAGGGTAAGAGAGAGAAGTATGTCTATCGTAGTACTTGCCACATTGTGTTATAATTATCTGTGCCTCCCTCTTCCCCACTACATTGAGTGTTTTTTATAGGCATAGATTTGGTTTTATTAATTTCTGTAGCTTTCTGGTCCAGTGCCTGGAATAGAGCATGTGTTTAATGAAAAGAAAGGAACAGTAAAGTTTAAACTTGAGGTGAAATTGCCTTGTCCAAACCCAATCTCCATCACTTATTAAAAGCATGACCTTGGGCAAGGTACTTAGTTCTCTATGCTTGAGTTTCCTCAACTTAAAAATGGAGACAATGAGGGTCTGGCCCAGTGGCATAGTGGTTAGGTTTGCACGCTCCATTTCAGTGGCGGGATTGGCAACTTGATCCTGGCACGGACCTGCACACCACTCATTGGGCCATGCTGTGGCGGTGTCCTATGTGCAAGGTGGAGGAGGACCGGCATGGATGTTAGCTCAGGGACCATCTTCCTCACACACAAAAAAAGGAGACAACAATAGTGCCTTCCTCATAGGGTTGTTGGGAGGATTAAATGAGATAATACAAAGAACTTAAAATTGTACCCCTGCCTAGGTAGTACTTAATAAATTATAACTGTTATTATTAAAGAACTGACTATGATCTGAATATATCCTAACAGCACGGACTTCAGAGCAATTAAAATAATTTACTGTTGTTTGAAAAATCTTCTTATGCTAGGATAAGTCTTCAGATGACCCATCTTCTGAATTTACACCAGCATATCATTGCAGCCCAAATATGGTCTGAGAAGTTTATCCAGAATATGGAAGGGTGAGCTGTTGACACGGACCTTGGGAGTCCTTTTGTGAATCTCAGACCCCACTTTGCAACCAGCATCTCACCAGAGCTGAGCCTCTCTGCCTAATTACTTGGTTTAGGAACACGGCGTTAAAAATGTGATTCTCCAGATTTATTTGGTGATAGATAACATGTTCTGACAGTATTTAGCCTACAGGCCGTGTACATTTCCATCATCTTTTCTCAGTAAAGAGATTGCTTGGAGCTATGTCATGTGTCTAGACATGCTGCCTTCTCAATTGTCAACAACGTAAAAAAGTCATTTCTTAAATTTGTCTGGGATGCTCTAGTTTGCAAAGTACTCTCTTATCCATTATCATTCAATCCACAAGCAAACACTCCAGAGAGACAAGGCAGGGTGATCATTTCCACTTAGCAGCTATGGAAACGGAGGCTTGTAAGGTTAAGCCTCAGACAAGTTGGCTGAGCTTCTTCGCACTCATGATCCTGTCTCTATGCCCTACATCAGGCTTGCCACAAATCCGAGGTTCCCCCAAATATTCAACATGTTGACATGGGCCCTTTCTCTTGGTATTTATCCATCTCTATATCTTTTTCAACTTGTCCAATACATCCCCCTGTTTAAAGGCACAAAATTGACAATTATACTTTTTTCAGGTCAGGTGAGACTGACCTAAATCCACTAGAGCATCATAGGCCCTCTGTATTCAGTTCCTTGCAGTTCTATCACTGAAGCCAGTGCTCCCTGGTCAGAGGATGGAGGTTGGAATTCTGAAGTGACTCCAAGCAGGTCCATAGTTGCCCTGAGTAGTAACAGTGATAGACAATCTGTTACCATGGCACCAATCTAGGCATATTGAGGTTCTCCTGGAAAATATACTTTGCTATTTCTCAGGCCAGGAGCTTGTTTTTTTAATTGGTGGTGTGTGGTAGATAAAGATAAGATTGCTAACTTAGTTCACTAAACAAGGATAATAAATAATTATCATCATAAAACAATAACATAGGGACATTTTCACATCAAAAAGGTAGGAGAGATAGAATCTTAGAATAAGGGGAATCACATTTAGCTTTATGAAGAACTCACAAATCATCCTCGTATTTCTTGTTCTACAGAGGTCTGTACGAAACACTCCATCAGGCACTTGCTCTGGGACTGGCATTTGGAATCACTGCTCTGGGAGTTATAACATCATTTTTACACTTTTTGCCCTAGTATCCTTGACTCCTGCTGTGCTCAGAGCTGGAGAGTTCCAGGCCCAAGAAGACATGTGTATGGACTAACAATAAAGTTTCTCTGTATATCTGAATTGGAGCCAAGACTTGTGAATCATTCTTTCTGGATATACTATTAAAAGCAGTGAACGTGATATAATTAGGTATCATTTGGAAGAGTGCATTTGTTTTTGTAGTGTTTGGGACAACATGTTAATCCCAAGAAATCTGAGCCTGGGAGTAATTATGGAATCTGCAGTCAGCAAAGGGAAGTACTTGATTGGATGTCACCTGTTGATGCAACCCATGGAGCTGTCATCCACTGATGAGACCTTGACCTTCCTATGTGACCAATACCCATTAAAAAAAAACCCTATTGCAAAATTTGGGCAGACATTATAAATGTCATTATAAAGTCAAAAGCATATTACTAAGAGAAGGCAAGGGATGGAGAGAGGATAATAATTTCTTTTGAGTGTCTACTATGTGTCAGATATACACAGGCAGACCAAATATCACTCACAATAACCTTGAAACATTAATAATTTTAATTAATTAATTTATTTATTTATTGGCACTTGAGCTAACAACTGTTGCCAATCTTCTTCTTTTTTTCTTTTTCCTGCTTTATCTCCCCAAACTTCCCCCGTACATAGTTGTATATCTTAGTTGCAGGTCCTTCTAGTTGTGGCATGTGGGATGCCACCTCAATGTGGCCTGATGAGTGGTGACATGTCCGCACCCAGGATCCGGACTGGCGAAACCCTGGGCTGCCGCAGCAGAGCGCATGAACTTAACCACTTGGCCACGGGGCCGGCCCCAAAATTAATTCTTTTAAATTTTATCTTTATTTTAAGTTGTCTTTATTCCACAAGTGAGGAAACTGAGGCAGAAGACGTGAATTTGAATAAGGTCACATAGCTGGAAAGTGGCAGGGTTCAAGTCTATTTGACTCCAAAACCATGTTCTGTATACCAAATCACTAAAGAAAAGAGAACCAAGACTTAGAGTCCCAATATCTTGTAGCATGTTGAAATGTAAACAAATGGAACTTAAAATACTCACAGGTTAAAACTAGAGGGGCACTTCTTGAACTTGACAAAGAGCATCTGTGAAAAACCTACCAAAATATCATACTTAATGCTGAAAGACTGAATGGTAGAAGACAGTTTCTTAAGCTTGGGGACAAGACAGGGAAGTTTGTTCTCATCACTTCCATTCAACAGTTCATTGGAAGTCCTAGCCAGTGCAATAAGCCAAGAAAAAGAAATTAAAGGCCTAAATATTGGAAAGGAATAGATAAAACTGTTTTATTTACAAATTAATAAGATTAGAGAATCCTCAAGAATCTAGAAAAAAGATACTAGAACTAATAAATGAATTTAGCAAGGCCACAGAATACTAAGTCACCATAAAAATTAATGGTATTTCTATATATCAACAGTGAAACGCTGGAAAATGAAATTTAACAACCAATACCATTTATAATAACATTACAAAATCTTGAAATACTTCCAGATAAATATAACATATTATGTTTAAGATCTGATTATGGTTAAGATTATGTTTACTCATGGAAATTAAAGAAAACTTACATAAACAGAGAGATATACTATGTTCATGAGTTGGAAGACAGTATTGTTAAGATGTCAATTATCCTCAAGTTCATCTATGGACTCAATGAAAGATCAATCGAAATCCCAGAAGCCATTTTATTTCAGTAGAAATTGAAACGCTGATTACAAAATCTATATGGAAGTGCAAATGATCTAAAATAACCAAAACAATTTTTGGAAAAAAGAACAAAGTTGGAAGACTTAAATTACCTGATTTCAAGAAATACTATAAAGCCATATTAATCAAGACAATGTAGTATTAGTGTAAGGACAGACACACAGTTCAATGGAACAGAACAGAGTTTCCA
The DNA here is from genome assembly GCF_037783145.1 of Equus przewalskii. Taxonomy (NCBI): domain Eukaryota; kingdom Metazoa; phylum Chordata; class Mammalia; order Perissodactyla; family Equidae; genus Equus; species Equus przewalskii. Next base: position 41,986,942 of record NC_091840.1, read on the forward strand.
GAAATAGACCTACATATACTTGGTCAAATGATTTTTCAACAAAGGTATCAAGGTAAGTCAGTGGAGAAAAGATAATCTTTTCAACAAATGATACTAGAACAACTATGTATCTAAGTTGGGGGGGGGGACTCAAAGAACCATTGACCCTTACCTCACACCATACACAAAAATAAACTCTAAGTGAATCATAGACTTAAGTGTAAAAAGATAAAAATATAAGAAAAAAATCCTATGGCCTTAGGGTAGGCAAAGATTTCTAGACAGGACACAAAAGCCATAAAAGAAAAAATGGATAAATTGCACTTTCAAAATTTAAAACTACTACTCTACAAAAACACTATTAAGAAAATTTGAAAAGACAAGCCATAGACTGAAAGAAAATATTCACAATACATATATCCAACAAAAGACTTGTATACAGAATATATAAAGGACACCTACACTAAATTTAAAAAATGGGCAAAAGATTTGAATAGGCACTTCACAAAAGAAGCTATACAAATGACCAACGAAAACATGAAAATATTCTTACCACCATCAGTAATAAGGGAGATACAAATTACAACCACAAAGTGATACCACTATGCATCCACTAGAATGGCTAAAATTCAAAAGACTATGGTCCCAAGCCCTGGTGAAGATTAACAACTGGAACGCTCATACACTTTTGGTGAGAATGTAAAATGTTACAATCACTTTGGAAAATAGTTTGGCTGTGTCTTTTAAAGGTAAACATACACTTACACTATGATCCAGCAATCCTATTTTTAGGTCTTTATTCAAGAGAAATGAAAACCGATGTCCACACAAAAACCTATACACAAATATTTATAGCAGCTTTATTCATAACTGTCAAAAGGTGGAAATAATCCCAATGTTCATCAACTGGTGGATGGATAAACAAATTGTGATCCTTCTCTACAATGGAACACTACTCAGTAATAAAAAAGAAAAGATCTATTGATATATGCAACCCACAACATGGGTGAATCTCAAAATTTATATGAAGTTCTAGAACAGGAAAACTCATCTATTGTGATGGGAAGCAAATAAGTGGTTCCTTGGGTCAGGAGTGGGAAGGATTGACTGGAAAGGGACAAGGATAGAAATGTTCTCTATTTTGATTGGGGTAGTGATTACATGGGTCTATATGTTTGTCAAAACTCATTGAATTTAAAATATTTATTGGATGTAAACTACAGTTCAATAAAGTTGATTTAAAATGTACAAATAAAATTTTGAATTGAAAATTTTTATAAATTCCTAATTGTGTCCTTCTACTAGCTGCTGTGTAAAAAGGATTGCACAGATGCAGTCTCAGGTTCTGAACATGTGCTCTTTATTTGGAAATGATGGGTTGCCTATGCAGGTAAATAGAGGTGAAAGATCCAACCATTAGAAGAAACCCATTGCTCCAAAATTTTATTTTTATTACTAGAATACTACTTACAATCTGAATATACCAGCAGCAACAGGTTTTGAAGGAAGAAGACAAGGGTAGAGTCATAGGGATAGCCTGTAGAGAGAAAAGATGAGACCATGACAATCACATACAGTGTAGTAGGAAAGTCATTGCATGCTCTCAGCTCTTTAATCTTGGAAGAATTCCTGAAAGGGCAAATTGAGAGATTAAGGAAGAGAGGAAGTCCACACTCTTGCAGCCTGGAGTTCAGAGCGCATCTCAGTAGGCGTCCCCCAGCCTAGGAGAGTAAAATTAGAGAGAAACACTGTAACGGATGGACCCCACTTGTAGGCATCTATCCTAAAGAAATATTTGCACGTGTGCCTAAGGAGCATGGATGGGAACATTTGTTGAAGCCTTATTTGTAAAAACCAAAAAATGTAAGCAACTTAAATGGGAAATGGATTAATAAAGTGAGGCACGTCTGTTCTGTAGTAGACCCTGTCAGTGCTCCACCGATATAACCCAGGACTTACCATGTGTATGTATACTGGCAGACTTCCAACTGCCAGCACCTGCATCTGCTTGACTGAGGGCTTTCTCTGGTCACCAGAGCCCTCTCTGCCCAGGTGTCTGGCAAGCCCAAAGTACTAGGGAATTAATGCCTCTCTGAAGCAGTCCTCAACCAGTGGTAGATGGGAGTTGATGGATAAATACTCCAGCTCTATTTAGGTAGAGGGTTTTACACTCGTGTCGTACATTGGCTCTCAGAGTTCTCCAGTGGACTCGAGCTCTGGTTACCTACAGTGATGATTGCTTGATAAAACACCCTTTATTGGCTTCTTTCCCTTCCTTGTCCCACTTCCCTGTTCCCCTATTGGCATTTTCCGGGATCACCTCCCACATAAAGTACTTGCACTTGAATCCTGGTCTGAGGGGCTCCTTCTGAATTCAGCAATTTGAAAGAACAAAACATATCAATAAATAGATTATTATGAAAAGATCACCAAAACATACTGTTAAGTGAAAAAGCCTCTGATAAAAACTATATGTGTGATATAATAGCATGCATTTTAAAAACAAAAAATAAAACCATATATTTCTACATGTGCGGTGTGCATGTGTGCATGTTAATGCACATAAAATCATCTAGTTGGGATGCACACTTAACTGGTAATAGTGGTTCCCTCTGAGGAGAGTAGGACTGGATGAGAGGGTCAAGGGAGATTTTTGCTTAAATAGAAAACTTTGAAATTTTTAAAACAAGAATCTATTTGCATTTTTAAACATAAGTTTAAAGTGCTTTATAGTGTGATAGATGAGCTCAGTTTTCTTCAGCTTAAGAACCAACACTGGGCACTGGGGATGCAGAGAAAAATAGGAACACAGTCTCCGCCCTTAGGGAGCTCCCAGAGCATCAGACAAGTAAACATCTGTAATGCCGTGTGATAAGTACCCTGACAGAAATAAGCAGAAGGGGCTGTGGGAACCCAGAGGTGGGGCCCAGGCGGCCATCTATAGAAGAAAACGTCATTCCTCCCCCACCTCCCCTGTGGAGATTTAGGAACACTTCAACCAAAACGCCTAGGGCTCAATCAGCACAGCTGAAGGTATAACGATTAAGAATTAAGTGAATCAAGTGCTTGCCACTCAGTCAGAATAAAGATGGTTAGAGGACTCATGACATCCTGGAGGGGTGTTCTGGAACAGAAATTTATCAGTGTTTCCAGCACCACCAGAAATTTCCAGTCAGACAATTACATTGGCACAATGACCCTGGTTCTTCAGATCTCCCACCAGCCTCCCCTCCACGTCCCCACTCCCACCAACTCGTGCTCTGAGACCATGCCCACTGAGCAACCTTCTTGCTGATGATTTAGTTTCCTAGAGGGAGAAAATGGATAGGTGTGAGGAGGCAAGTATTACAAGCTAGCCGTTGGCTATATTTGTCACTGAAAGACAATCAAGTGGCCTGTTTCTTCCTTCTGGACCTTTATTATGAGGCCCCTGAGCCCAGAGGTTCCAAGCTTTGCTGCACGTTAGAATCTCCTGGGAAGCTTTTAAAAATCCTGATGCCCAGGTCACAGCCCATACCAATTAAATGAGATGGATGCTAAGCAGTGGTCAGCTGCCACCTGGCTTGGGAGACCCTATTGTGTATATCTCTTCACCTTCAGGGAAGTCATACCAGTAGCTTGAAATCAACTATGTTGGAAGTTTTTATAACACAGAAATGGGCACAAATCAGAGCGCTTTTTTTCTTTCTAAAAAGTTGATTGTTAAACATATACTAGCACACCTCTGAAGCCAGGCATCAGTATTTTTTAAAGATCCCCAAGTGACTCCAGTGTGCAGCAAGAACCAGGCTTTGGGAACCAGGCTTATGCCTACCCCATTCTCATTGTAGTCTTGGAGAACTTGGCTTCACCTGCTAACTCTAGGAGTGGCTGTTTAAGGCTGAAGCTCTCTTTCTGATGTGGGACCACCATCTTTGAGGACTTACGGGTAGGGCCACTTTTATTCTGTTCTCGAAGCTGAGCTCTGTAACTTGACGTGTTGGGAGCGGATAAGTGGAAGTTTTGTGCAAGCCTTGTCATTGCCCTTTTAGTGAAAAGTATCTTGCCATATTTGGAGTTTAAGCTGAAAATGGATCCATAGGACATTTACCTGTATAACATTATGAAACATTCCTATTTTGTTGTATGTCCAATGCATGTGAGTTAAACTTTCATTTCTTGACTTAAGAAGTCCAAGTAATAAAGGGCACCTACGAATGTTAAGCATAACACTTTTATTATATTATATTGCAACTTTTTAAATAAAACTAACTTTGGGATAAGATGTTCATCACTGATTCACCTGGGAAGGGGGAAAGTGTTGGACATTGCTTGACTCTTACGGTCAAGGATGTGGGTCAGGGCTAAGATTTGGTCCTGGGCTTTGGAATGGAAAGATGGAGAGAGGTAAGATGAGGCCAAAGTCCTCAGACACGTGCTAAGGGAATTCTTGTGAGGCTCGGGCTGTGTTGTTGAGTTGAGTAGAGGCCCAGCTGTGGCAGAAGAAGGCCCAGAGTCTCTGCAGAAGACCTGGACAACACATGAACTTGGATTTGTCTGGCCTTATCCAGTTTCCAGCTTGTTACCATGTCCCATCTCTATTTTAGTTGCTCCTGACTTCTGATGCTGTATTGCCCCCAGACTGATCCTTCCACTGTCCTGTCTGGCTTCCCTTGTTATGTGTCCCTGTAACTGACTGTGGACATGCCCTTTGTCCCATAGCCTGACCAAATGCTCAAAGGTTTGCAGGCTTGCTCACACTCTGCTTTATCAAGCCTCCAGGTTTACTTTGGCAGTGACAGCTTCATGCCCTGTCACAAGGCTCTAGAGAGCCTGAAGGGGCACAGGAAAATGGATGAGGAGAAATAGGAAAAGCAATTTAGTTTACTAAATTTTAAGTATCACATTTCGTCCCCCCACCCAGTTCCCCAAACAGAAGAGCACTAGAAATGGAGACGCCAGGAAAAAAATTGATCAGTAAACAATACATAGAAGTGGGGAAGGAAGCAACCTTTATTGAGTGTCTACTCTGTGTCAGGCACTGTGCTAGGTGTTTCATATCAATGCTGTGACCTTATTGAATCCTCTCCATATCTCTTCAAAGTAGATAGAGTTGTCCCTCCATATCCACTGGGGATTGGTTCCAGGATGCCCTGTGAATACCAAAATCCATGGACGCTCAAGTCCTTTTTATAAAACGGCATAGCATTTGCATATAACCTATGTACATCCTACCATATACTTTAAATCATCTCTATATTACTTATAATATCTAATACAATGTAAATGCTATGTAAATAGTTGTTATACTGTATTGTTTAGGGAATAATGACAAGAAAAAAAGTCTGTACATGTTCAGTACAGACGCAACCATCTCAGGCCTTTTGATCCACGGTTGGTTGAATCCAGGGATGCAGAAGGCTGATTGTATTACTTTCTGCTTCAAAATAGATATTACTACCCTGATCTCACAGATGAAGAAACTGGAGCTCAAAAATGTTAAGTGCCCCAAGTCACATAGTAGAAAGTCTTCCACAGCATCACGTATTTCAAATAAATGTTGCAGACATTGAAGGTCTAAGTTCCACTTAGAGGAAGAGATCCAGGAGGCCTCCTATCAGAGAAAGGCTTTACAAAAGATCTGAGGTTCCAGGAGCAGAGCCTTGAAAAGTGAGTAACTCTTGGGTAGAAGAGGTGGAAGGATATTCCAGGCCTGCAGGAGGAAGCATGACCCAGAAGGGTGTGCCGCTGAAAGGCCAGTGGTGGTTCTTCCCTCCCACCTCCGGAAGCTTTGGATAAAAAATGTTGACAAGGTATCATGGACCCAGTGAGGAAGCCCCTTGGCTGTCAGGCTTGAAAAATGGAAGGATTTTCGGCCTGTTCTTCCCTGTACTCCAGAGCATCGCTTCCCCCACCATTCCCTCTAGCTGTGTGGTGCAGTGGGAAGACTACACACTGGGGAGCCGGCCACTCCCTAGCTTTCTGAAGTTCGGTAAGTTTCTTTGCCTTCCTGAATCTGTTTCTTCATTTTAAAAATGGAGTGTAGTGATGATTTATCACATGAGATAACATGTGTTGAGCACCCAGCGCTGTTGACTGTGACTTGCTCCCTTTGTAGTCCTGTAATCCCCCAGGCCTGGCCCAAGTTGTACAGTCTCCACAGACAACTCATTGGGGGAGCCAGTTCTTGGAAAAAAGGGATCACCTCCCACTTCCTGCACATTCTATTCCTGCTTATGCATTCTGATGTCCTGCTTGCTTTTTTAGGCTCTAAGTGCTATCCTGCTGACTCACTTCCGACTTCTCCGTTCATCATGCTCAGCTCCTGAAAATGGAACGCAATGGAGAGGGCCGGATATTGTACTGTCTGGTGATGTGTTTCAGGGGAACTGGGTGGCTGTCAGACCAGCTCCACGTGGATGGAATGCTGGGGACATGAGCTGAGCAGTGCCCAAAGTGTATTTCTCATCTGACACTTAAGACACTTTGCCTTGGATTGTAATACTAATAATAAACACCCCACTTACTGCCACTGATGAGGAGCCAGGCAGGCCCTGGGCTTTGTGCTCTCCATTATTGTCTATTCGAATCATCACAACGACTGGAGAAGTCAGGGATCTTCTCTATTTTATGGACAAGGAAATTCAGACTAAGACAGGTTAAGGAACTTACCCAAGATCACAGAGCTAGTAAGGGGCAGAACAGGGATTCAAACCCATGATCTAGATCTGTGCTGTCTAATATGGTAGCCATGAGCCCCATGAGGCTAATGAGCACTTGACATGTGGCTAGTGTGACTGAGGAAATTGAATTTTTAATTAAATTGAGATGTACTGTAAATGCAAAATATACACCAGAGTTTGAAGACCTAGTATCAAAATATAATACACATACAATTTTTTACATTGATTACGTAACATGTTATATAACATGGTATAATAATATTATAATTATAATATTTTGAATACGTTGTGTTAGATAAAATGTATTAAAAATAATTCTGCCTGTTTCCTCTAAATTTTTAATCTGACTCAGAACATTTAAAAGTTCATACGGGGCTCTCATTATTTCCATCGGCCAAAGCTGATCTAAACCAGAAACATTAAATGGTCACTGGACCAGTGATTTCCCAATAATTTTGATAAAATTTTTTGAGCATGTATCTCCAATTTATGTATTTTTATTTATGTATAAATTATATGTATGTACACTACATATATTATGTACATTATAAAACACTGACAAAATGGACATTTTTAAAAGATGCAATAAAAAATAGGCAGAAATAGAAGTTGTATTAATTTCTTCCTGGAGCCTAATGGCTCATTTGTGCACCACCCGGAGTGTGCACACACCATTTTGGAAACTCCTGCACCAGACCTAGAGCTCCCAGAGGGCAGAGACTTTAATTCATGTACCTCCCCTCCCCCATTGTTGAACCTAGCACCATGCCTAGACACAGCTCAATAAATGTTTGTGGAAGGAATAAGCAGCTCTTAATATGTAATCATTTTCTGGTGGATTGGATGTATTTCTTTATTTCCCATGTATCCAGCACTTTCAAGGTCCTAGGTACTATACTGGGTGCTGAAAAGTAAACAAAGTTAAAGAGGACTCAGCCCTTTTTCTCTAGGCCAGTGCTTCTCAAACTTTTGTTGAGTGTAAGAGTCACCTGGAGGGCTTGTTAAACAGACTCCTGGCCCCCTACCCCAGCCAAGAGATTCTGATTCAGTAGGTCTAGGGTAGAACCTGAGACTTTGCATTTCTAAGAAGTTTCTAGGAAACTACTCTTTGGAGGACACTGACATGCACTGGGAAATTGGAAAGGCATCCCAAATATTACGTGAAGATGGGGATAGGGAAAGAGAATGAACATATACTGAACTTTCACTATTTACCAAGAACTTTTAAATACATCACCTCATTTAATCTTCACCTCAACTTGATGAGGCACATATTATTATCTTCATTTTCAGTTGAGGCAAATGAGACTCAGAAAGGTTAGCTAAATTGCCTAAGCCATAAAGCTAGTAAATGGCAGAGCTTGGATTGGTACCCGCTTCTCCTGCACTCCGTAACTCATGCAGATCTTAATTGAGTTTCTTCACCTTTTAGACACTGCCCTAGGAACCGGGCATATGACACTGAGTGGGACAGACAGGCTTTGTATCCTGGTCAAACTCAGTAAACAATTAAAATATAGAGTTCTCAGTGCTATGAGGGAGACAGTGCCATGGAGATACAGAACCAAATTCATAGTCTGCAACAGGGTTAGGGAAAGCTTTCCAGAAAAAGAAAGTAAAATTTATGTGGAGCCTGAACGATAAGTTAGAGGAGTGGAAGGTGGGTGGGGAGTGTTTTGGGCCAAAGATATTCAGGAAGGCTTGGAGGCAACAAACCATTTGAGGTACTGAAAAAAGTTCAGAATGTCTGAAGCAAAGAGGGTGGAGGTGAGAGATAAGGCTGTTGAGGAAGGCGGGAACCAGATGGTGTTGCGCTATTTAAACTTATTGACTTTATTCAAGGGTAGGGGCATGGTCAGACTTGTATTTTTAAAAGAATGCTATGCTCTCAGGAGGATGGATTAGAGGAGAGCTAGCCTGTAGGCAGGGAGATTTGTTAAAGATGTCAGTGATGTAAGTTTGGGTAATACAGTACTGTGCTAACTGGGGAGAAGATGGGGTGTCTAGAAGTATTTCAAAGTGTTTAAGACTTGATGATTGATTAGAAGGGGAAGAGTGGGCAGGCAAAAGAGGAATCATAGACGATCTCCAGGGTTCTGAGTGCAGAGTTGTAATAAGGATAAGGATCTGTAAGCTTATTGTTTCATATTTTAAAAGAAAAGTAAATTCAGATGAGTGAGGTTATGTGAAAGTGAAAGAAATGTTATTTTAGTAAGAGTTCAATGACAAGAACTTATTGACTTAGAAAATACAGGAGAAAACTGTCATTTTTGTGGTTAAGTGTATTACTGTCGTTGTTTTAATTTGTATGGATAACCTTATGTCCACTGAGAGTGGATGTGAGTGCTGGAGATAATGCCTCTTTTTGCCAAGATCAGGATCAGCCATGGAGAACCAGCCTTGGGCTATGAACCATCAGTCTACTTAGTTTCTTCTATGACTATTTTCTTTAGTAACCTTGGACCTTGCAGGTTCTCAAGCTCAACACCCCTTTTTGCTCATCCTATTTCTCCAATTCTTACATCTTAAAATGGGACACTAGATTGCTCCTGTCAATAGACCAGCGATGATCTGGACCCCGCCTTCCTTGTCTCGGCCCCGCCCCTTTTCTGTAGACCACACCCCTTTACTTGGCCCCGCCCCCTGAAGAGGTCGTCGCTGATATGACAGCGAATTCTCCACAATCCTGACCTATAGGAGATCTGAAGGGTGGGACCGAGCTCAATCTTTTTTTCCATTTGTCAAATCAAGTGTCTATCTGGCCCCAGTCCCATCCCACTTCATCTTCAAGCCAAGGATTGGTTGCTCTGTTCTTGGTTCCCGGCTGATGATTGGTTCTTTCATTCCACCCTCTCTTCCAGCTTTTGCAGGCGGGATTATCACGCAGCTTCCTGCTCCTGCCAAAAAAATAAAAGAAGAAAAAGAAAAGAGGAGAGAGGCAAATGAAAATGTCACGGAGATCGTTGGTTTTTAATTCGCTTTTAGCCTTGTCGGTCAGATCAAACTCTGCCTTTTGATTGGTCTTTCTCTCTGTCCATCGCGGGTCGGAGGCGGGATTTCCCCAGGAGACCCACACCTTGTTGCCACTGGTCGAACAGTGCGCCTGTCTGAAGCTCCCGGCCCAGGATTGGAGGCGGACGCGGACAGGTGGGCGTGGATTGGCCAGGGCAGCCGGTCAGTGTGAGGCGGGGGCGGGGCCTCGGCGGCTGGTTGCGCGTGTCCGCCGCTGGCTCCGCTCTATCCGGCTTTGCTAGGGGAGGTGAGTCCGGCCGCGGCGGCAGCGGCGGCTGAGGAGGCGGCGGCTGAGGAGAAAGCGGCCGCAGCGGCTGAGGAGAAAGCGGCCGCGGGGACGGAAGCCGGGTGGGGGGGAGGGGGGGAGACGGAGCAGCCTTGAGCCCTGCGGGGGCCGTCGCGCTGGGGGGACCCACCCGCTCTCCCCCCCAACCCTCCTCAGCAGAAGCAGCCGGCGGCGGGGGCAGGAGTCAGCCCGCTTCCGACTGCACCCCGCCCGCCTCCCGGGGCGCGTATTCTTTGGCCCCGGGTCCCTGAGCTCATCCCGGGGCGGTTCCCTCTGGGCGTCCGAGAGCTGCCCACCTCTCTTTCATTCCTCCCTGCACCTCCTTACCTTCACTTTGCCCCGGTTCTCTTTCTCCTCTCCGTCCTGCCCTGTCGCCTCCTCTGCTCACGGTCCCTCCTGCCTCCTTCCCTGGCTCTTTCCTGTTCGGGAAAGTTTTGTACCCCCCCCTCCAATCAGGTCAGCCTGACCAGGAGTAGGGGGAGATGTAGGAAGGCCTGAGAGTTCGAGGCGGGGGGGAGAGCTGGTTTCCCTGAAAATTTCCCCTTATCTTTTAAAATTTGGGGTGGTTGGAATTTTTTACAGTTGTATTTTTGAGGAGGTGGTAGGTGTTTAGAAAAGGATGTGGGAATGGAAGGGGTAGATGAGTCAACCCTCTTACAAGATTCCAAGGGTGGTGTGTTACCTGATCCTTTTCGTGTGTGGAGTTCAGGGGGTCGGGAGGTTTGGCCTTTATTCCCACATTCAAAGTTGGAACCTCCCCCGAAGTAAGGATGGAGTTTTAGTACCCACTTGTGGCAGGAAGCCTGGGGGGAAGGGGTCCCTTTTTCCTTTTTCTTTTCTTTTCCTTTTTTTATGTTCTTTTATTTTTTTGGCAACCCACACCCTTCCACACACGCTCACCCCAAAATTAAACACCACGATCCTCTAACTCGTTTGGATTGACTGATGAAGACATAGAGCCAGTTCCGCTCCATGTTTTTTGAGGTGGAGTGAGTGGTTTCTCTTCATTTTTAAATGGCCAAATGACAGCTTGACCCAGTTTGCTTTCCAATCAAAGGGCATTTTTTTGAATGTCTCTTTGTGGCGCAAGAGCCAACGCAAAAATGATGGCGGCTTACAATGGCGGTACATCTGCAGCAGCAGCAGGTCACCACCACCACCATCACCACCACCTTCCACACCTCCCTCCTCCTCACCTCCACCACCACCACCACCCTCAACACCATCTTCATCCGGGGTCGGCTGCTGCGGTACACCCTGTCCAGCAGCATACTTCTTCGGCAGCTGCGGCGGCCGCAGCAGCGGCCGCAGCTGCAGCCATGTTAAACCCTGGGCAACAACAGCCATATTTCCCATCACCGGCACCGGGTCAGGCTCCTGGACCAGCTGCAGCAGCCCCAGCTCAGGTACAGGCTGCCGCAGCTGCCACAGTTAAGGCGCACCATCATCAGCACTCGCATCATCCACAACAGCAGCTGGATATTGAGCCGGATAGACCTATCGGATACGGAGCCTTTGGTGTCGTCTGGTGAGTATCATAGGAAAGACTCAACGTCTCGAGGTTTCTTATGGTTGTGACTGGGAGAGTCATCTCTCGTGGTTTTCTCCAGGTTGACCCAAGTGGAGCAAGCTTCTCAACTCAGTTGTAGGAAGCCACTTACCCCCGCTTAGGTGGTAAAGAGGCCTACTGCGTTGGCTATCTGCGCTTACACTTTCTGAGTCATGGCACATTTTGGTGGAGCACCCTCTGATGAGTAATACACAAGAAGTTTGCTGTCTACCAAACTTTTGGTTAGAACCTTAGCAAGCCACTGAATGCAGGATCAATAGATGAATGTATGAAATGCTTATTCCTCCAAAGACCTTGGTCATCTCTCATGTTTGATTTAGTTTGAAATCAGTTGTCCAATTGTAGCAAATGTCACAGCTGACCCAGACTGGATTCCTTATGATAGCCTTGTCATTGGGATATACTTTGCTATCCTTCCCGTCTTTTCGTTGCTTACTTTGTGATCTTGATCCCCAGAAGGAAGATAGGGTTCTTACTTGAACCAGTTACGTTGTTGCTTGAGTGGTTTATTTTAAACCATAAAGCTACAGTTGGGAAGTATGTAGCTTTAGCCTTTTGATAAGAATGCATTAAATATAGCATCACACATGAGTACCACAAATGAGGTCAGTAGACTGTAGCTATGCAGTGGCCCACATTCAGTATAATGTTTTAGTGTTATTTAGTGTCATTTAGTGCCTCTTAAATTGCTGTTATCTGTTCGTTGGTTGCTGTAGTAGGAAGTATACTTTTTAAACATATGAAACTACTCTACTTTTGCTAGTGCTAGGATATTTTTGAAAGTCTAAAGGCTTCTTATGTGCAACACTTCGTCTATTTACCCTTCTGATGAAGATTAGTAGTTTATAATAAAATGTATTTATCATTGTAGGGTCCTATTCCTATCAAAACTAGAGCAAACAGTTTTCTTCCCAAGGATTAAGTATTCTGGTGTGGATAGATGAATTGATGTTTTCAGTGCATTCGAAAATAGATTGTTGTTAACATCTAGAAAAGCCCCCATAACCACAGGAAAATGAACTCTTTGGAACTAGCCTGGTAGATATCTCCTTTTGTCATTGTCTTTCAGGCTGTAATTGATATGAGTATCATGTTTTGCATTATATCGGGCCATCTTTATTTTTATTTCAGATTTTATCGTCTAGGTTACTGAGTGATCTGATATTTTTTTAAACTAGTAGATTCCGGTGTTTTCCCAGCTAGCTCTCCATGGAGGTTGCTGCTGCAGCGCTCCCTTCTCCAAGGTGTGTGGGATTTCCTGGTGGGAAAGAGTGTGGTCAATAATGGTGCCTCTTCAGTCGCTCTGCTCAGGGACCTGCCTGTTCCTGCCTTCCTCTCTTCCCTTCCGTATCCTATCCTCAGGGATTGCACTGTGAACTTCCATTCCTTGCCTTACCCTTGAGGATTTCAAAGCTTGAGGGATAGGGGGAAGGGTGGGCAGGAAAAAGGTTGTTTCTTGCTTTAAATTTTGTCATTGATTTACTGAGAATTTGTTTGGATTTTCTTAGACCTGGATGCTTTCTTTCTTTTTAGTGCTTTGCATCCAGTGCTAAGAATGAGATACTGACAGGGAAATGGGTTGCAGCGTTCTTGACTATATTCTAAAGGTGTTATTCACCTACATTTCAATCAAATGGTGCTCTGACTTGTAAAAGTTTTAACTTCAAGTCGGTGCTAAGGGAAAGGATTTTTTTTAAAGGGGAGGGAGGAGAGGAAGTGGAGTACTGAAACATCTCCCACAGCAAACGTTCTGGTAGTGGGTATTCTGAATTACCAATATATGAAAATCCGAATGTGTTTCATTTGAAACCATTCTAGATTCTTTCATTGGTTGACCCCTTTTGCCCCCTGTGGACTTCATTCCATGCACTTGAAGTACCTCCTTCTGCCTACCATCTTCTGTCCTACACCAGTTGTTTTGTTTGCCTTGTGTCACTGGCTACATTTGTAAGCCCCTTGAGGGTAAGGACTGTGTCTACTAGAGAACGTTTTTTTTCTCCCCAGCACCTAGTACAGTGCTGGGGCATCTGTGCTACTTGGCTACTTGATCTCCTGGTCAGGTCCTTCTTTGTTCTTTAACCAAGTTTTTCTCGTTAGCTGCGTTGAATGTTTTTATCAGCTGTCACAGGTGAAATAAAATTTGGCATGAAAAAAGGGGAAGAGTTCCAGGTGTGTATTTTAGTATGCAAATGGTTTTCTATTTTTGTATTTACATATTGATGACTTGCTGTCTGAATTGATTATTATATTTGGAATTTAACTGCTATATGACCTGAGTAAGATTGTTAAAACTAGAGATTTGAACACCAAACCAGAGTGAATTTGCACTAGGATTCTGAAACCTAAACTAAAGATATTTTTAACTAACTGAACCAGAATTTTTCTTTTTAATTTACAAAGCACCTAATGAGTCTGAAAAAACTATTTTCTAAAATGATTAAAATGGAACGTAGAAATATTCTTCCAGCGATACCTCATTTGATTCAAAGCACCATGTAACTACTTGGGCATTATAAGATTCACTTAGATTCAAATATATTTAATGTATTTTGCAAGTATTTTTCTTCTGACATAGCATATGAAAGGGAACTGTATCTGCTCTCATTTCTTTTTCTGGACATGCACCCACTGGTACTAACTGATGGCTAAAAACGTTTCTTATAATTTTGAGGGATATTGTTGTTCCTCTGTGTGGACAAGGAGAGATATTTGTAGAAGTGATACAGCATTTTGCTATTCAGATTTGTCGCTAAACAGTTTAGTCTACCAGGCTTGATTTATCTTTCTGCTGAATTTAACTAGTGGAATAACTTATCAGTATTGGACAGTTGTGTAAAACTGGTGAATTACTTGTTAGCTTGCTGGTCAAGATGGTGCTTTGACAGTTCAATTAAGGTTTCATTAACAACTGTCTGCTGTGTTTTATCTCAGAGAGTTCCACTTTACCTGGTAATATGATCATGGGGTAGCCTAAGATACATTCATTGCCACTGATAGAATATTGTTCATGGGTTATCAAAGGATCATGTATACCTTGACCTTCTTTATCAGATATCAAGCCTTCCAAATGCCTATATGGACATTTTCATGATGCAAAACCAAAACACAAAACCACCCAGAAACAGAAACCTCAGTCATGTGGTGAGGATATTATAAATACCTTTTTGTCTGTAGTTCACATTTGCCAGAGGAAAATAAGTATGCTGTGCTTAAAGATGTGACAACTTTGGGGCAAAGAGTATTCCAGTATAATACTGTAATTCAGGGGCTCGTGAAGTGTATACTTTAGAGAGTTGGAGGAAGTTAACCACATGGAGAGAGGTTTGAGGACTGCTAAACCTGGGCAGTTTTGACACTGGCAACCTAAAATATCATAGATTGAATTAATGGCACATTATTGCCACCTTGATAAGAGTGAGTCTGGGAAAACCTTCTACTCTATAAAATTAGTGTTTTTTACTTATCTGATTAATTGAAAGATCAAAGAACCTGTGATTCATTTGGTCTTTTGCCTTTGTCCTCCAAGTAATGTTGGAAAACTTGAATTTTATTAGTCTAATATTTTCAGCAGGTTGCTTTAAGTAATTCAAAACATAAGCATCACTGTAGTGATACTTAATTACTTACTAGCTGTGTGATCTTGATAAATTGTTTAACCTCTCTGTTCCTCATCTATAAAATGAGGATAATAATAGCACCTGTCTCATAGGATTGGTACGAGAATTAAATGAGGTAATCCTTCTAAACCAATGAATACATTGTCTAGCACAGTAAGCACTCAATAAATGTTAGCTGTTTTTGTCATAGTTACTGTTGGTAGAAAAATCAAATTGTCGTGTTAATGTGCATGGAAGTGGCTTCATAAATGGTCCGATTTACCAGGTGAAATCAACATGCAGACTATTTTTGGAGACATGACTTTAAATACCGTGGAGTGTCCCCTTAGTTGTACTATTTGCCAGGGAGATAGGAAGGTTGAATTTAGAGTTGGGGGGGATGTATTCTGTCCTGTTCTCTCAATTAGAAACAAACACATAAAAATTGTATAATATACATGTTTGTGTGGACTTGATAGGTGTTCTAGTTAGATCATTTGCACTGTTTTAGAAAGTATTATGGATTTACGTACTGAGAAGGAAATTAATTTTTTCTTCTCAGGATATAACAAGTGAAGGACATCCTCATTGTCAAAGTTCAGCTTTAGTGGAAATTCATTTTGCTTGTTTGGATGAAAATGTGTGAATAGCTAAAGAAGATCCCAGTGAGATGGGGGAAATATGTGTGATTTAATGAAAAATTATTCAGTGTAAATCCTTATGTATGGCGGAGATTGTCGAGCTTGCTCATCTTGTGAAAATTAGAGGCATCATTTTTTTCTGATGTTTTCTCTGGTCCTCCTCCTCCTCCTCAAATAGCAAACTATAATTTGGAAAAATGGGGAATGTTTTTGGGATATGTTTGGGGCAAATCCTGGAGTTAGTTGCATCAGAAAGAGTAGTATACTAAAGTGTATTTTGTTATTAACTGTTAACCTATTTTACAGGTTAAGAATCTGTAGTATTGAGAAGGTTCTCTATCAGCCAAGATTAACAGCCACAGCTGGATTCTTTGCGGGGTCTGCTTTGTGAAAAGGGCTTCGAAGAAGCGAAGCCTGCACCGTAAAAAGGAAACGGTTGCTCTTCTAGACATAACAAAGCATCCGTGTGAAACCAGAAATGTGGAGATCTATATTGTTAATTTTAACTACAAACGAACTTACTTTTAGAAACTGTAGTTTCATGGTCATAGAGTAGAGAAAGCAAAGAGAGTTAGAGAATAAAGTAACACAATCTAATGATATCGAACTGGTTTCTTGGCAATAGAAACTCCACAGTCTGGAAGTCGTTTTGTACTTAGGCTCCTGAGAAGATTACCCAAATTGTATTCGAAAACCAAAAATAAAACAAAACCACAACACAAGAAACTCGTTTTATTCTTGGGGAGAAATTTCATGTTACACTGTTGAATATCAGCTTAGAAGAAGAAAGACAAATATTTTTTATTAAAAAAAGACATTTCAGAAAGAATTGCCTTTTCAAACAAGCTGAAACAACAGTATCCCTCGAAATTATATACAACGTTTTTAGCCATCAATTAGTACCACTGGTGCAGGTCTTGAAGAAGAATTGGGGGCAAATATAGTTCCCTTTCTTTTTCTTTTTTTTTGTTTTTCCTCCTTCTTCTCCACAAAGTCCCCCCCCTCCCCCCACCCCAGTACATAGTTGCATATTCTAGTTGCAGGTCCTTCTAGTTGTGCTGTGTGGGATGCTGTCTCGGCATGGCCTGATGAGCAGTGCCAGGTCCGCACCCAGGATCTAAGCTGGAGAAACCCTGGGCCGCTGATTTGGAGCGCGCCAACTTAACCACTCAGCTACGGGGCTGGCCCCTATAGTTCCCTTTCATATGCTATGTTAGAAGAAGAATATTTGCAAAATGTATCAACTGAATATTGTTTGAATCTAAGTTCTGGGGCTTTACCCTCAAAGCATAGGCAACTATAGAAATGTTCCTTGATATAAAAAGCTGTCCTCTAATGGAGTATTGGAATGTTTTATTATCTTCACAACTTGGAGCATTAGAGTTTTCACTGACTTCTATATTGTAGAATTGAGTGGCTATTCTTGGTGGTTTTTATTAGATTTGTTGATGATCCTGGCAGTTCAAGAATCAACTGTTTATATACTGTATATTTCCTTAATATGCTGATTGGATTTCTTTGATGGAAATTGTCAAGGCCAGAGAAACTTTTCCATTTGTCATCCAACGAAAGAGAAAGAAGCCATTGGGTAGAAGCATTATAAGATTATATTTGGGTTTTACTTAGGATTCTCTGTGCATCCATAATACTCCAGTGAATTATTTGTTGATTGGGTCATCTAGTGCAGATGAACAATGATTTCCTAACTAAAATAGCTTGTCAGTTTGATCCTCTTGTTGCTTGGGGGTAACACAGAGAGTGCCTGAGGCAATAGTTGTAATACTGTCAATAAGCATGTGACAAGTCATCATAGACATAGTCAGTAGTTCTAAGGTACCTGGCAAAGAGACGTTAGAAAAAATTCTGGCACTGGCACTCTGGCATTATGAAAAGATGACTTCTAAGGAAACTACATTGAGTTGAGCTTTAATAGTTGTTATTGTGTGAGTAGAGGGAGTGTATACAGGGATGTCTGCCATTGATCATGATTGATGCTCTTTACCTAAAAGCAGTTTCACATCTGAGTTTTGAATTAGTTTGCTGGTTGAATCATATCTACTATCAAAAAGTAGAAGGTTTTGATATTGTTGGAAATCTCTAGTCAGTGCATTTTTATTGTCAACCTGCTATGGACCAGCACTATTGTAGGCACTAATGAGGATGTTTAGTTCTAGAAATAATTTTGCAAACCTCTACCAAGCTTCTGCTATTATCTGTTCTGTGCTTGGTACTGGGATATAAAGATGTCATAATATTGTCCTGAAGGAGCTTACAGTTAAGTAAACAGTGTGAAAAATGATACATCCCTGCTTTCAGGGAGTCTTGATGGAGAGTTGAAACTAAATTTGAAACCGTTAAATAAAAACATGAGAAAATATTATTTTCACTTGTTCTTAGAATACTCATTTATTGTGTGTTGACTGTTGCCAGGCACTGTGCTGGATGATAGGGATTTAATGGAGATTATGATCTAGTGGGGGAGAGAGTTTTGTAAGTGAATAATTATAATTCATTGCCATAAATGCAGCAATACAGATAGTCCATGGATATTATGGGAACATGAGGAGGGATTTCTGTGGAAAGTGTGGATGCTTCCTAGAAAAGATAATACCTCAACTGAATTTCAAGAATGATCGAGTCAACTAATGGGGAAAGGTATTCTAGGTGGATGGGGCCATATGCAGGAGACTCCAGAACTGGAGTTGCTGAAATATAAAATGCAATGCAGGGGGTGATAGGAGATGAAGGTGGAGATGCAGGCTAGGGCTAGATCCTGAAAAGGTTGGACTGTCCTGCTGAAGAGCTGAGACCCCACTGGTACTTGGGAGAGAAACCAAAAAAATCTGACTCTTTTTTGAAAAAAGCACATATATACATACACCACATGAACAGTTATACAGCATATGTATGGTATTAAAATTTCATTGGAGTCGGGGGGTGATTAGGGAGAAAAATGTCTAAAAACACTCTTGAGGAGGCGATAATAAAAAAGGTTGAAACACTGGGAATGGCAACCATTGAAAGTTTCTAAGTAAGGAAGTGATTTATTCAAACTGATGGTTTTTTTTTTTTATTTTTTAGATATATAAATAGAAGAGTAGAGGTAGCTGAGGTCTGAGCCTTAGGGAATGTTCTGTTGTAGGTGGAAGAAATTATTGGAGGTTGGATCTAAAGGGCAGTCAGATAGAAAAATGTGTTCGTAGTGATTGACAACTACGCATGGCAGAAGATTGTTAGGAAGATGGGAGTGATTTTTGATGCAGATAAAAAAGACAAAGAAAATGAGGGTGGAAAAAAGGCCATGGAATTTAGCAAGTAGATCATTGATGGCATTCGAGAGGATGATTGTGTGTATGATATTTTTCCCTCTGATGTATATATATGTTTGATTCTAAGGAATATCTTAAGTATAAGCAGCACTTTTATTATTAATAAAATTCTCCTAAATCCTGTTTTTATTTCTAGTTGAATAGTCCAGAGAACTTGATGGTTATCATGTTCAAGGTGCTGTTTCCTTGGGAAGAATTTTTTTTTAATGGTAGGATAATAGAATACTAAACTAAATTTGTTAGGAGCCAAGGTTCTGGTCCCCGCCTTGCTGTCAACAATTCTATGACCTTGATAAGATTATTTAAATTTTCTGTCTTGGTTTCCTCATTTGTAAAATCCTGTGTTTTCTAAATTTCTATTATAAAATCACATTAAAATTTGTAAAGCACATTTTAATTGTAAAGCAAAAGCAAAATTTGTAAATTCATGGCATTATTTGTGGACATGTAGAGTCTGCTAGTGACTACCAGACAACTTTGTTCAGGACTACTGATGTTGAATAGCTTCTAAAGTTGTTTAAAGGAAGAATGAGATAAATGTAACCCTGTTCCAGTGTGATAACTTTCATAGAGTTTTCAAATTTGGAATCAGATTTTAAATGTGCCGTTTGTCCAAGAGACTTATTTTCCTATTACTGACTTATCGGTGAGGATTATACATATTGTGGTTCAGTTGTGAAGAGCCTGCCTATTTGCAAATGGGCAATTAATTCCTTCTTAAATGTAAATTTGATGCTATTTTCCTGATAGTACGTTACCTTTTTAGTGCTTTAGACTTGCTTGCTTTCCTAAATACTTGGAGCAGTGATTTTTAAATAAAGTCGAATATTAAGTATTTTGTCTT
The DNA here is from genome assembly GCF_037783145.1 of Equus przewalskii. NCBI lineage: Eukaryota > Metazoa > Chordata > Mammalia > Perissodactyla > Equidae > Equus > Equus przewalskii. The sequence goes on from NC_091840.1 coordinate 42,006,861, forward strand.
TTTTTGTTAGTAATGACTTGGAGGCCAGTGCTTACATTAACTAGTAAGTTGATTTAAAATGTTTTGGTTTTTTGGGGGGAATCTCTTTTATATTCTGAATTTGGGTAGGGAATTTACTAGTTTGCAGACAGACCTCCCAGAAAATAAGCTGTGTCACAGCTTTAAGGCTGTAGCAGTTCAGGGTGTACAATGCCCAGAGACAGAGAGGGGGCGTGACTTCCTAAAGCTCTTTCACAATAGGATGGGAGCACTTTCACAGAAGCCCTCAGCAAACCCATAGCGCTGCCCAATAGATATATAATGCAAGCCACATACGTGATTTTAAATTTTCTAGTAGCCACGTTAAAAATGTAAAAAGAAACAGGTGAAATTAATTTTAGTAATATATTTTATTTAACTCACTATATCCAAAATATTGTCATTTCAATGTTATTACTGTAAAAATTATTAGATATTTTACATTCTTTTTTTGATACAAAGTGTACAAGATCCAGTGTGTATCTTAACGCTTTCAACATGTCTGGATTTGGACTAGCCAAATTTCAGGTGCTCAGTAGCCCATTATGACTGCTGACTGCCTTATTAACCAGCACAGTTCTAGAGTCTCTTTGGCCTTTATTGGATTGTATATTCATTTCTGAACCAATCACTGTCAGTGGAGATAGGATTACTTTTGGAGCAATCAGGTCCACCCCTGGACCTGGAGATGGAGTCTGTTTTAAATAGGAGGGATGAATTCCAGCATCAGATGCTGGGAAAGCAGTCATTAATGACCAAGAACGAATTCATCTAACTTATACCAAACTCAGAAGAACTTGACTGGGTACATTATAGGGCAAACTGAAATAGTGTTCTCGGTGGAGAAGTCGTCCTGCCTGCCCTGAATTATTTGGAGTATTTTCCTTTTCTTTTCTGAAGCCTTGTTTGCCTAAAGTAGCAGAAGGTAAAATTGGTACCTGATCCTTGCCATGTTTGCTTTCCTTCCCAGTTAGATCAGATATCCCCCATTGATTTCTTTTCTTTCTTCTCTCAGTGTTGTGGTTTTGTTATCTAGATAAAGTTCTCAGTCTTGCTTTCAATTTAAGTAGTTTAGAGCTCAGTTGTGTCAGGCAGCAAACCCCTTACAGGGGAATGGACAACACAGAAACTTTTTGTTTATCCGTTCATTCCTTGACCTAAAATTCTTGCTCTGAGCTACAGAGAAAAGGTGAAGAGAGACATTTGAACAAATACATAAAATTAGTCATTTGACCCAGATTGCAGCTAATTTTTTTCTTTCCCGACTGCATGGATAAAAACCATCCTTCAATTTACATAAGCAGGTGATTTTTCTTACATGCTAATTTTGTTAATGTACCATGGCAGAGAGCTGCAGATTTGCAAATTGTGTAAGTAAATTGAAATAAGCCAGGTGACTTTGTTTCACTTTATTATCTTACCAGTACAGGAGTACCCAAAGGGTACAATTATCTGGTGATTGTCTCATTGCACATCTAAGTTAATAGGCAGCCTGGTGCAAAGTTTTTTTCCCCCCATTTTCTCCTCTACTTCCCTCTCTTTGTAATTTTTTATAATAGGAAACTGTCGATTTATATATTTACTTTGACAGGGCTAGAAATTTAGTAATACAGATGTGGGGAAATTTGAGCTTTATTACAAGTAATCCTGAACCCATAAAAATTGGCAAGCAATGTGGATACTGTACAGAAAAAGGGACACATGTATACTTGGTTTGGGTTTGAATTGCCTAAGAGAATTAGGTGAGAACCTTCAACCAGGTTTAATTGGTTGGCTTCCTCTGTGTTCTTATCCCAGGTTCTGCATGTCATAGTAACTGGGGTTATTGCGATATTAATTGGGTGTGTACTAAAGCCAGTGTTTAAAATATTGATGTGTATTCTTTTAAAAACCAAACTAATTAATTACAACACAGTTTAAAGTATTTCAATAAAGTAGAAATTTTAGAAAGGTACAACAGTTGGATTTAGGGACTCTTTTCCCAGAAGACTCATGAGGACAAATAAAGTCAATCAATAAAGCACCTTCTTTTATTAAAACATTCTGATATTAAACTTAGTAATTATCTTAATAAACTTAGATATTAAACTTAGTTTAATTCCTCAGATGTTGTAATATTATTTACCAGAGTAATAGGTATGGAGATTAAATTATACTCCCTGTAGCTTTGAAGTAATGACTTAGAAATGAATCATAATTTTAAGCTAGCAAGTTAAAAGTTTGGCAAGTCTTTTTATCCTAGTACTTACATATTATTTATTTTCAGTTTAAAGAAAAGTAGTTTAGAAGGACTTTGAGAGCTAAAGCAGTTAAAGAATGATCTGAGGAGGACAACATTTAAGTACAGAGGGACAGTATGGTTTAGTAGTTAAGAGCCTGAACCCTGATGACAGACTGCCTGGATTTAAATCTTAACTCTACCCCTTATTAGGTAAGGGCAAATTATTTAACCTCCGTGTGCCTCCCGGTTGTCGTGTGTAAAATGGTAGTAGTAGTGTATCTGTTTCATAGGGTTGTTGTGAGGATTAAATGAATCAATATATATGTAAAATCTTAGAACTATGCCTGGCACTATGTAAACGTTAGCTATCATTATTACTGGTTTCAGTATAAGTGAAAAAATATAGTACCTCCTTAAAGTTTACTAATGTAGGGCAAATAACCAACAGCTTTTGTATAATTGTTGACAGAGATCAGGTATGTGACTGAGATTTTTTTTTTCTGATTAACTCCAACTGTTTTTGAAAAATTCATTCAAATTCTAGAATGCCTTCCAAATGTAAAATTCCCTTTAATACATAAAAAAGAGATTAAAAAATTAAATAATCTCTTTAACTCCATCCTCCCACTCTGTTAATCAAAGTAATAATATGTTTATTGTAGGAAACGAAAAATACGGAAAAACTGTTTGTAACCTACAACTCAAAGATAGCCACTGATAGCATTTTGGTGTATTTTTTTTTCCAATTTTTTTACCTGGAATGTGTATGTTTGTAATATTATTAGAGTTGGAATCATGATTACATTGTGTATTTACAATTTTGTATCCTGTTTGTTTTACTAACATTACAAAGGTAGATTTTGGCCTTTTTCTTGGAGGGCTAATTTTTTCACGCTCACAAGCCTAGAGCTCTATCAGAAAGGAATTAAGAGTCGGAAGATACTTTAGAATGAGTTTAGTGTAACTGCCTCATTTTGTAAATGGGAAAATTAAGACCCAGAGAAGCTAAGAGATTTGTTCAAGGTCACACAGCTGGTTAGAGGCTGAGCCAGAACCTTTGCTCTTTTGTTACTTTACCAGTAATACCTGTCCAACTTACTGCCTATTGAAAGTGGAGGAAGTGTTCTATAAACGCAATACAAAACAAATAGAACCAAAAACTCTATAAATGAAACCAGGAACAATGCATCTGAAAAAAAAAAAAAGGAGTGTTTAGAATACTCTGTTGGTTGCTTTTGTGTGCCAGTGACTCTAGGGTTTCTGGTAAAAGTTTAATGTCACAAGCTACAGACTTTTGGTGGAAAACAACTCAGTCTTTTCGCTTTAAATGTAATTGTGTTGTATATCTGCTTTGAGGATATCGTGCTCCTCCCCCTTTTATTTTTGGAAAAATTTTAAACCTCAGAAAATTTGAAAGAATTATGTAATGATATACCCATAAAATATTCTTCTAGGATAACATTTTGTGACTTTTGCTTTATCTGCTTTGAGGCTATTTCTACAGAACTTGCTGAGACTGGGTTTTGATTAAATTTAGACTTACAATGTTAAGAAATTTATGGTCACTGCATCAACTCACTGTTCCATGTAATAAGTTTTACAAGCTCTCCAACTAGAGAAGGAACTGGAAGTTTTCAAGCTTGTGACTTTTGGAATGCTCTTTATTCTCTTAATACTTAAAACAAAATTCAGTGTGAATCAAATGTGTAACTGAAACATAGACCAGTCAAAACTAGGCTGCAGGCAGAAAAGAAATAGTGCATTCTGCAAAGTTTTTTTTTTTTTTTTTTTTTTTGTGGTATTTTTCTCAGATTGGGAGTTCAGGGGCATTTTCAAAATAAGAACCTAAGATCTGGTTTCACGATTTTGTGACAGAGGACATGATTGAGGATATTACATGGTTGAAGCTAAATTTTAAGTTACTGTAGTTTTTTTGTTTTTTAAGTAAATTATCCTAATACAGTTACATGAACTGATGAGGCTGTGATTTGTGTCACCCAATTCACTGCTCTGTATTTTTTGGTACCAAGTAATTCCTTTGTTAAACTCATTTTCAGTAAATGAGCCATTGTTTCCCAAAGGGTAATGGTTATTTCTATATATAGCACAAATCCCTAAGAAGTAGATTTTAAAGTGTAAAATATTAGTTAGTGATTGGAAAGGGTTGAAATTATCACTCTGTATATCAAGTCACAACTGTGTATATGAAAAGGGGAGCTGCTGTGTTTGCTCCCTAGGCTACAATATGAGATATTATGCTTACTAGAAACCAACTGACAGCAAGTCTTTAAAAGTGAAGTCTTTGGGTTTTGGTGCAAAAAGGGGTTGTTTTATTGAGACTGCTGAGCTGTTACATAGTTTCATAACGTAAACACTTAGAATGAAGTAGCTAGAGTTCAAATCTAAATGGCTTGTGACAGGTAAGGAAATACATAGGCAATAGATACTGGTTTACTTGATGTAGTTGATATTGGTACCTGCAGATAAATCACTGACTTCTTAAAGTACCTCAGCAGGAAAAACATTAAAATAGGGACACCCTTTTAGCTGGTGTAGATGTTGAAGATCTAGTTACCAAGGCGTATCAGCTTGTCTCAGTAGGTGGGCAAACTTTAAATAATCAGTTTTGATACCTTGATTTTCTTTTTCCTCTTAAAGTAGATGCTTGTTCTCAAAAGGCAAATCAAAATCAATCTCTGTTTCTGTCTCTCTTTCCCTCTCAGTGCTAATAAAAGCAAATGCTTATAACTACTTGTGACACATTCTCTACCCACTGATCCACTAAAACTGAGGAGAGCTTCAAAGGCTGGGGCAGTGTCTCATTTGCATCTCCAGAGTCTGATGAGGTCCTGGGTGTGTTCTTATTAAGCGCTTGTTGTTGTATTGAAAGTTGCTAATGCTAACTTTCTACGTGATGGTGACTGTCAAAGAAGAGTGCTCTCACTGGCTCTTGCCATTGTGTAGATCCCTATTTCCTCATACAAAGGAGGAATTTTTATGAGGGAACACCAAGAGTGGTATTTAGATTACCCCATGGTAGTGATTTTTGTTTTCTTGCGTTTGGATTTTTTTTTAACGGTAAAGAGCCCTAATCTAAAAATAGTATACAGTAACCAACTATTCCCTGAAATAGTTCTTTATTTTGCTAACTCCTTTCTATAATCTACATAAAGTTAAGACTGCTGTTGAATTGTTTAGGAAAAATACATTCTCAAAGCTGTGCTGTGATTTCATGTTAGAAAAATAGAAACTGTGTCCAAAGGTTCATCTAATACATGAAAACGTACCAAAGCAGTCTGTGATGCTAGAACAGAAAAAAAATACATTCAATTCTAAGTTCCTTATTCTCTTCTATAAATTTAGGAATAAATGGCAAATTAGTAAGTGCTAGAGATCCTCTTTAAAATTAGTGAGGAAAGAATGGCTTATTTCAGTGGTGTGCTTGTATATGTTTAACAACAGGATCTCTGAAAAAAGAAGAAAGCCCTAGTTGGTAGGGCTTGCCAATTTCTGTGGTGTAAATATTCCTATAATGGCCAATTTCAGGCTACCAAGATGAAGTCACTAAATGTTGAGTTGGAAAAAGAAACAAAGTAGCACACCATTATAAAGTATTTTCACATACAGATAAAATAGATGTTAAATAACCTTAAGAGCATAAATCATAATGAAATGATTAGGAAGCAATGATTTCTGAGTATTTATTACCTTTGTTTTAAATATGATTTGTTTCCTTGGAAGTTTATATAATTTGATTTTTAGTAATGGCTCTGTTTTACAGTCATCTTGCAAATTCCAGAAAATGTAACAGTCTCTCAGGAGCCAGTATGAACCAGTTCCAACACACCACTGGTTTATTTTGTATCTTTGTGGGGATATTTAGCCAGTGGTGGGGAAGGATGAAGTTAGATCCATATTCATCATGTACAAAAGTAAAGTCCAAGTGGATTAAAGATTTAAATGTAAAAAACAAAGCCAAAATAAGAAGAAAATGTAGATAACTTTTTATCATCTTGGAGGGAAAAGAGCTTTTTACCTTGGCTTCAAAGCAAGAAAAGAGCATTAGATTTGTCTGTGTAGAAATTTAAGATGTGTGTTTGGTAAAAATGCCTAAAAGAAAAACCAGAAACTAGGGGAAAATATTGGCAACATATATGAAAGACAAAAGTTAATATCTTTAATGTTTAAAGAACTCTTAAAATCAATAAGAAATAAAGGTGAATAACCTAACTGAAAATAGGCAGAAGCTAGAGACGGGCTGTTTGTAGAAGAAGTAAAGTTTGTTTAAAAACGTTACAAGAGTCTCACTTTCATTAATAAAGAAAGGCAGAAATGATACCACTTTTAATCTGCTAAATTAACATTTTAAAATAGGCGATAACTCCCCAATTGTTGCAGATGTTGTGGTGAAACAACTACTCTGAAACTTTTGATGATAGTGTAGATGGATAGAGACTTCCTGGGAGAGCACTTTCTCAAAATTGAATGCACACACCCCTTGACTGAAGAAATCATTGAGCTTCGATCAAAGATATAAGGATGGTTTATTTACTGTTATTTGTCATCCCCCCAGATTGAAAGCAACCTAAATGTCTGTGAATAATGCAGTGGTTATCTTTGAAAGATGCTTACAATTTATTAAGTGAAAATCAGTGTTAAAGATTGTCCTCTTAATATAAAAAAATTTAATCATATGTTCTAGAAAAGTCTGGAAGGATATCTACAAATAATGGTTATTTTAGTGAGGTAAACGTATAGAGGATTTTCACTTTGGATTTTGTAATAATAACTTCTTTAAAGAATAACCCTAAGGATGTGCATGATAGTGTCCCTGTTTTTGAGTAGGAAGCTACCGCTCGGTAACTTGCCTAAGGCATTGTAGCTAACAAGTGGCAGAAAAGGGGTTCCACCCAGGCCTGTGCTCCCTAAACCAGCAAATAAATGTAATATTGATATATTTAAAATATATCTGATGGAGGTTACAAAAAATAGTAAAAAAAGTATCCATGAACCCACAACCCAGCCTAAGAAATAGAACATAAAACCAGCACTGTTGAAGCTGCCCTTAAGCACCTCCCCATTCCACTTATCTGCCTTACCTCCCCAACAAGAGGAAACCACCCTCCTGAATTTTGTGTTTATTATTACCTACTTTTTAAAAAAAATGGCCTTCTTGGGGCCAGCCCGGTGGTGTAGTGGTTGAGTTTGCATGCTCCACTTCAGCAGCCTGTGTTCGCAGGTTTGGATCCCAAGCGCAGACCTAGCGCCGCTCATCAAGCCATGCTGTGGTGGCATCCCACATAAAATGGAGGAAGATTGGCACAGATGTTAGCTCAGCAACAGTCTTCCTCAAGCAAAAAAAGAGGAAGATTGGCAACAGATATTAGCTCAGGGCCAATCTTCCTCACAAAAAATAAAAATAAAAAAAATTAATGGCTTTCTTGAGATATAATTAACAGATTATACAATTTGCCCATTTAAACTGTATAACTTAATGTTTTTTAGTATATTCACGGTAAATTTTCATTTTAACTTTAGAACATTTTCATCATCACCAAAAGAAATTTCCTACCCACTAGTAAATCACTCCCCACTCTCCCTGCCCCTGGCAACCATTAATCTTTCTATCTCTATAGATTTGCCTATTCTGGACATTTCCTATAAATAGAATCATACAATATGTGGTCTTCTGTGACTGCTTTCACTTAGCATAATGTTTTCAAGGTTCATCCATGTTGTAGCATATATCAGTACTATATCTCTTTTTATGCCTGAATAATATTCCAGTGTATGGATGTACCACTTTTTGTTTATCCATTCATCAGTTGTTGGATATTAGGATTGTTTCCACTTTTGGGGTGTTTTGAATAATGCTTCCTATGAACATTCATGTATAAGTTTTATGTAAACATATGTTTTCATTTCTCTTGGGTATATACCTAGAAGTGGAATCGCTGGGTCATCTAGCATGTGATAACTCCGTATTTAACTTTTTGAGGCCACAGTGGCTGAACCATTTTCTATTCCCACCTGCAATGTAAGAGGGTTCTAATTTCTCCACGTCCTTTTTAACGTTTATTATCTGTCTTCTTGATTGTAAGCATCTTAGCAGGTGTAAAGTGGTACCTCATTGTGGTTTTGATTTGTATTTCCCTAATGACTAATGATATTGAGCATCTTTTCATGTGTTTGTTGGCTATTTGTATATCTTCTTTGGAGAAATGTCTATTCAAGTACATTGCCCATTTTTAAATTGGGTTCTTTTTGTTGTTGAGTTGTAATTTCTTTATGTATTCAGATACCAGTCCCTTATCAGATAGATGATTTGCAAATATATTCTCCCATTCCGTGGCTTGTCATTTCACTTTCTGGATGGTGTCCTGTGAAGCAGAAAAGTTTTTAATTTTGATGAAGTCCAATTTATCTATTTGTTTTTTGTTGCTTGTACTTTCAATGTCATATCTAAGAAGGTGTTGCCTAACCTGGGATCATGAAGATTTACACCTGTATTTTCTTCTAAGAATTTGATAGTTTTAGCTCTTATATTTAGGTCTGTGATCCATTTTGAGTTAATTTTTGTATGTTGTGAGGTAGGGGTCCAGCTTCATTCTTTTGTGTGTGGATTTCCAGCTGTCCCATCACCATTTGTTGAAAAAATATTGTTATTTCCCAATTGAATGGTCTTGGCACCCTTGCTGAAAATCAGTTGACTGTAAATGTAAGAGTTTATTTCTGGATTCTCAACTCTTTTCCATTGACTTATACTCTCCTTGTGCCAGTACCATACTGTTGATTACTATAATTTTGTAGTAAGTTATGACATTGGGAAATGTTAGTCGTCCAACTTTGTCTTTTCTTTACCATTGTGTTGACTATTCTGGGACCCTTGCATTTTCGTATGAATTTTAGGATCAGTTTGCCAATTTCTGCAAAAAATCCAGAAGGGATTTTTGATAGGCATTGCATTGAATCTAAGTCAATTTGGGGAATATTGTCATCTTAACAATATTGTCTTCCAATTCACGAACATGGAATTTTCTTCATTTATTTAGATCTTCTTTAATTTCTTTCAACAACTTTGTAGTTTCAGAGTATGTTTTATGCTTCTTGTTAAATTCCTAACTATTTTATTGTTTTTAATGATATTGTAATTGGAATTGTTTTCTTAATTTCACTTTTGGATTGCTCATTGCTTGTGTATACAATTGACTTTTGTATATTGATCTTGCCTTGCAACCTGGCTGAACTTGTTTTATTAGTTCTAATAGTTTTTTAGTATATTCCTTATGATTTTCTATATACAAGATCATGCCATCTGCAAATAGAGATAGTTTTTCTTTTCCTTTCCAATCAGGCTGCCGTTTATTTCATTTTCTTGCCTAATCAAGACATACTTGTTTGTTCCTGATCTTAAGGAGAAGCCATTCGGTATTTCTTCATTAATTATGTTGTTAATTGTGGGTTTTTTGCAGATGCCCTGTATCAGATTGAGAAAGTTCTTTTTTATCCTAGTTTGTTGAGTGCTTTTATCATGAAAGCATGTTGAACATTGATTTTTGAATGTTAAACCAACCTTGCATTCCTGGGATAAATCCCGCTTAATCATAGTGTATAATCTGCTTTATTTTATTTTATCATATTTTTGTTTTTGTTTTAAATAGACTTTATTTTTTAGAGCAGTTTTAGGTTCACAGCAAAATTGAGCAGAAAGCACAGAGAGTTCCCGTAAACCCACTGATCCATGCACAGCCACCCCCACTGTGAACATCCTGAACCAGAGTGATACATTTGTTACAATGAATGAACCTACATTGACACATCATTATCACCCCAAATTCATATATTACATTAAGGTTTACTCTTGGTATTGTACATCCTATGGTTTTTTACAAACATGTAATAACAAGTATTTACCACTGTAGTATTATATAGAATAGTTTCATTGTCCTAAAAATCCTCTGTGCTCTGTGTATTCATTTATCCTTCCCCCTGATCCCTGACAACCACTGATCTTTTTACTGCCTCCATAGTTTTCCCTTTTCATGTCATATAGGTGATATCACAGTATGTAGCCTTTCAGATTTGCTTCTTTCACTTAGTAGTATGCATTTAAGGTTCCTCCATGTCTCTTCATGGCTTGATAGTTCATTTCTTTTTAGTGCTGAATAATATGCTATTGTCTGGATGTACCACAGTTCGTTTGTCCATTCACCTACTGAAGGACATCTTAGTTGCTTCCACGTTTTGGCAATTAGGAATAAAACTGCTGTAAACATCCATGTGCAGGTTTTTGTGTGGACATAAGTTCTCAGCTCCTTTGGGTAAATACCAAGGAGCACAATTGCTGGATTGTATAGTAAGAGTGTATTTAGTTTTGTAAGAAATTGCCAATCTGTATTCCAAAGTAGCTGGACCATTTTACATTTCCACCAGTGATGAATGAGAGTGCCTGTTGGTGTTCTGGATTTTGGCCATTCTAAGTGTATAGTGGTATCTCATATTTGCATTTCCCTGATGAAATATGATATGGAGCATCTTTTCATATGCTTATTTGCCCTCTATATGTCTTTATTGAAATGTCTGTTAAGGTCTTTGGCCCATTTTTTAATCAGGTTGTTCTGATTTCTTATTATTGAGCTTTAAGAGTTCTTTGTTTATTTTGCATAATAATTCTTTATTAGATATGTCTTTTGCAAATATTTTCTCCCAGTCTGTGGCTTGTCTTCTCATTCTTTGATGCTTTATTTTTAAAAGAGTTTTATCGAGGTATAATTTACATGCTATAAAATTCTACCATTTAAAGTATATAGTTCATTGGGTTTTAGTAATTTTATAGAATTGTGCAACCATCACCATCATCTAGTTTTAGAAAGTTTTATCACCACTCCCCTACCCCCCCCACAAGTTCCCTAAACAATATATTGTTTAGTTTTGCTTTTTGGGGGGCTTTATACAAATGATAAAGATTAAATGGACTTTAAGTATTTGAGCTCCTTAGAGAAAGGTGTAAATAGAGAATGCAGTAACTTAATAAATTTTGGTTCCTTTTTTTGTAGTTAACAAATATAACTAAGAATTGAGATGAGTTGGGGCCGGCCCCACGGCCGAGTGGTTAAGTTCACACGCTCCGCTTCAGCAGCCCAGATTTTCGCCGGTTCGGATCCTGGGCATGGACGTGGCACCACTCATCAGGCCATGCTGAGGCAGCATCCTGCATGCCACAGCTAGAAGGACTCACAACTAAAAAATACACAACTGTGTATCGGGGGGCTTTGGGGAGAAAAAGGAAAAATCAAATCTTTATAATTGAGATGAGTTTGTTTTATTCTTTGTCAACATTTTAATGAATCTTTGAGGGAATAGATGAATAAGAGCCTATGCAGAATCTGTGTACTTAGAGCACGATTGCCCCATTTATTCAAGCTCTTCAAGCCAGAGGAAATGCCAAACTAGGTTAAATATAAAAATGGTTCTATGAGGCATACCTTTTAAATTTCTCTCTGGCTAACTTTTTATGGTGTCTATGATAGCTTCAGAGATATTTGCCTAAGTTTCACCACTTTCTTTACGTTACCAAATAAAATAATTCTTTTCTATTAAAATTAATTGTATTTCTCTTTACTTAAATTGTAATGATTCTGTTATTTTTTTCCATACATATTTTACTTTTCTTTTTCAAGTACATCGTAATATATTTTGAATTCTATGTAGATTACGTCATGTTCACTATGATTCAGTTATTTTTTGAATCTGAGATTTGGGGAATTTCATTTTAGGAAATAACCTCTGAATTTCAATATTGAGCACATGCTATTATTTAAAAACTTCATCTTCAGAATAACTAATTCTTAGCAAAATGCTGTGGGAACATGGTCTATAAGAGACGGTAATAAGAGTAGTTCGTTTTACATAGACTTTCCCAGTGATTCAAGTCGTTGAGAGTTGAAGGTTGAAGTACCGTTTTTCCAGTTTCAGTGTTTTACCATTCTCTAATTCTATGAGGTATTTTTAAAGGGGGTCCATTATCTTATAGTTACAATTGAAAAAAGACGTTTAGAAAAATGATTTTGAACAATCCCAGAGATGATTTTTATCTTGCCTAAGTTATGATTCAACCGTGCTAGTGACGAAGTAGCACCAGCCAATTTGTGTGATATTTCACTATCACTTGAGTTCCTAACTTGGGTTTGAGACTGATATAAGTTATCCTATGGTTTGTCGGGGTGGCAGGGGTGTGTGTCTCTGTACTTCATTGAAGTGTCTAATGAGGGTCCATTCTTCTTCAAAACTAGAAATGCAGTTTATTTCCTTAAAAACTTTATTATGTGGTCGTAAAGGTAGAAGAGACACAAAGAAATATCATTTCATCTAGTCCACTCAGTTAATGCTCTAGTCATTGATGAGTCTTTCCTTCAGTTTTGCTTTTCAGGAGATATATTGGATTTCTCAAATTATTATAAAATGAACTTTTTAGAAAATTAATGGAATGTAATTTGTAATTTGAGAGGTGATACCTATTGAAACTACATAAATAAGAATAGGGTATTGAAACTCCAGAGAGAGAAAATTATAGATGGGGCAGGTTGTTGGCATTTTTTCTTAGAATTCCTGCAGCGGTAACTCCATAGTCTGTTGTGGCTTAATTCTGAGTTTTATTGTCCTCTTGCCCTTCTGGCCAAAAGAATTCTGTATCTAATACTAACTTTATGCCTATTTCCTTTCGTTTAGTTCTCTTTCACTGAATGTAAATACCATTATTAAGCTTCTTATAACACTTAGAAAGTCTCTGAGGGTGACTGAGGATTCTCAAAGTGAATTTATAGATTTAAAAGAAATTCCTTAACTTATTAAAATCAAAACCTGGAATTGTACAATGTTTTAGGTAAACATTTTAAATTTACTAAAATGTATTGTGGTGTCTTTGGATAATGATGAAAAGTTTAATATTAAAGCCATGTGTGTTGTATAATTAACACAGTAAACTATGATAAATACTTTTAGCAAAAATTATTAAATTATGACAGATTGACAACTGTTTTATCTTTAAGACAATGATTAAGTCACCCCTATCTTTTTTTCTGTTTGTTATGTTGTCAGTTTGGTAACACAACTGGAACAATTTACCCCCAAATAAACATCATGGGTGAGTAATATTAATCTCTGATGATAGCATACTTCAATTATAAAAGTTAATGTAGCCTCCAAGAGGAAAAATATTTTAAAATTGAAGATGACTTATGTGTGTACACCATTTTTTCCTCACTCTACTCATTTTCTCATTTCATTTCTCAGAGTTTGGATTTTTAAAACTAGTCATTTTTTGTATCTTTCTTATTGAACTTTGTTCTTTACAAAGTATTTGCTAAAATGCTCTCCTGAAAGGGGAGATAATTTTATAGTCTGAAAGTCCTTTTATGTTTTGTCTGTATTTGTCTATATAAAGAAAGTTCCTAGTTCCTTTCTCCAAAGATGTCATTTGTAGAGTCAAACTTACAGAAGACTTCTCCCCGCACCCTCATAAACGTTCAATCAGTAATATGGAACATCTTATTCCCTGCTTTTTCTTCTGGACCTTCTATGACAAATAGGGAGTTAGCAGAAAGGAATCATGACAAAATGAGAAACCCTAAGAAGTGCATTTGGAAGCTAATAAATAATTAAACTGAATGAAATGAGAAAAGAGTGTTTATTTACCTGTTGGAAAACTGCAAACCTTGAGGAAAGTTAAGGCAAAATCATGTTTTATGGAAAATCCTACCAAAGTAATGGGTCTACTCGTTAGCCTTTTTAAGTAGTTTAAATAGCTGTGATTTTACTTAAGTGAAATCACAATTGGATGAATGTCCAGATTTGAGATGTCAAAAATAATTTTCTGAACCTAAATATAGGACTCTGCAACATTTTTTTGATAATTTGGACAATAACATAGAAGACTTATGAAATTTCCAAATCAATAGGATCTAGGAAAGATGGCTAACATAATAGATGACAAGTATTCAGAGAGAGCACTTATAAGAATAATGTGCAGAAATTGACAAGTAGAAATGTAATAAATGTAATAGGGCTAAATGTAAAGGTCTGAATTTAGAATGATCTTTAATTTAGCAAGCATTTATTGAAGACCTGTGTACTAGGCTTTGAGCACTGAGACATAACAGATCTCTTGAGATAATTTACCTAGATTCACATTCTGCTACTTATTGGCCATGTGATTTTAGGCATGTTGCTTTAGCTCTTTGTGCCTCAGTTTCCCCTTCTGTAAAATAGGGATTATAATGATACCTATCTCAGGGTCTTATGAGAATTAAATGAGACAATACATATAAAATACTTAGTATGATGCCTCTCCCATAGTAAACATTCAATAAATATTAACTGTTTTTATTGTTCTGCATTAGCACTTACCATCTTTGTTTTGTGGAAGAAAACGGAGTGATTATGGTACCTAGTCTAATTTGTGAGGCCAAGGAAGCTTCCCTGACTTATTCCCTACCTTGAAGAAGGTGTGCTTGAATCTTTGTAAGCAAATTACAGTTAAAATACACATCTAGAGGGGCTGGCCCCGTGGCCGAGTAGTTAAGTTCGCGCACTCCGCTGCAGGCAGCCCAGTGTTTCGTTGGTTCGAATCCTGGGCGCGGACATGGCGCTGCTCATCAGACCACGCTGAGGCAGCGTCCCACATGCCACAACTAGAAGAACCCACAACGAAGAATATACAACTATGTACCGGGGGGCTTTGGGGAGAAAAAGAAAATAATAAAATCTTAAAAAAAAAAAAAAATACACATCTAGATAGGCACAGGATGCTTGCTGTGGGAAGATAGGTGAGATCCCTGGGCCCTCAGTTTGTACAATTCCAAGGGAACATGTCTAACAGCATTATATTGTGAATGGTAGCCCCTGTAATTATGCAGTGCATTTTTTTGTAATAGGCCAAATTAGGGGAATGATATCTAGGTTAAATTTTGATGGTGAAAGGTCAGGGTATGAGCGGGAAGGATATCTGAGACAGAAGGAATTTCATGTACAAAGTCATGAGGACATGAGAAACCATGGTACCTTTGGGGACCTGGAATTAGTTCATTATGACTAGAGTGAAAGATGAAATGAGATGGATGAGAGTGATTGCTCAGAGATGAGATTAAGAATGACCTTGTTGCTATTTTAATACCTTCAGATTTTATCTGAATCTAGAACACTATTGACTGACTTAAACAGATGATTAAAATGATCAGTTTTATTTTTATAGTGTATTCAGGCAGTACTGAGGAGAATGGTTTGCAGTGGAATAGGCCTAGAAGCTGGGAGAAGGCAACTGTAGTAGTCTAGGTCAATGCTACTCCTAGTGTGGACCGCAGACTTTATTACAGGCCTGAAGTGGTGAGAGTACCTTTCCATTTATCCTGTAACTTGCTTGAGGATCATCCCTAGACATTTAGAAACTTTTGTGGCAGTTTGACTTAGTTTGTGGTTTGTAACCTTTGCTGGACTTCCAGTCTCTCTAGCAAGTCTCACACTTGTCTCAAGTCAGTTCTTTTCTCTACTGCCCACAGCAGCTATTTCAAACTTGTATCAATCTCCTCAAGTTCCTACTCCACCATTTCCTCACTTTCCACAGATGGCTTCATCCTCTATTTCACAGAGAAAATAAAGCCAGAGGATGCCGGAACTGGATAACTTGCTGTTCCACCCACAGACAAGTATGTGTGTCAGCATTACTCAGCTTTCCTCCACTTTTCTGCTTCTGGATCCTATTCTCTTCCAGTTTTTCTGAGGGCTTTGTTCCATCTGTCATCTTCTCTCAGATTTTCAACTTCTGCCTCTCTATAGTACCTTTCCCCCTTAGCCTATAAACTTGGTCAAGGCTCACCCCCAAATTCAATCTTTGATTCTCTGAATTACCAACCTAACTTCCCTCTTTCCTTTCACAGCCAAGCTCCTTGAAAGATTAGTCTTCAGTTATTGTCTCTACTTCTTCACTTCTCATTTACACCCAGTCTGCTATATACTCCTTTCCTACACATACTGTACAGCTCAAACTGCTCTGACAAATAAATGACCAGTAACCTGTTATTGACTAGCAGCTAGGTACCAAATCCAGTGGAAACATTTCAGTCCTTATGATTTATGTTGCGTGAATCAGTAGTTTTGCTCCTTTTTTCTGTTGAATAATATTCCATTGTATTTATATATCATAACTTTTTTATTCATTCACCTGTTGATGGATATTTGGGTTTCCAGTTTTTGGCTATTACCAACAAAATCACAATGAATGGTCATATACAAATCTTTGTGTGGACTACGCTTTCATTTCTCATGAGTAAAATATCTAGGAGTAAATGCTGAGTCAAATGATAAGTATATGTTTAACTTCATAAGAAACTGCCAAACTGTTTTCCCAAGGGATTGCAATTTTACATTCCCACCAGCAATGCATGAGAATTCCAGTTGCTCCACATGCTCATGAGCATTTGGTATTGTCATCGCCCCTGCCCCCCCCCCCCCCACCACCCAATTTTAGCTGTTTGAATAGCTGTGTAGTGCTGTCTCATTGCGGTTTAGCGTTTCCCTAGTGGCTAGTGATGTTGAGCATCTGTCTTTTCACATGTTTATTTGCCATTTCTTTGTCCTTGGTAAAGTCTGTTCAAGCCTTTGCCTGTGTTTAAATTGGGTTGTTTGTTTTCTAATATTGGGCTTTGAGCAATCTTTATATATTCTGGATATACATCCTCTTTCAGATGTGTGATTTGCAAATATTTTCTCCTAATCTGTAGTTGCTTTTTTCCAGTTCTCAACAGTGTCTTTCAAAGTATGAACATTTAAATTTTGATGAAGTCCAGTTGATTAGGTTTTTCTTTTATGGATCATGCTTTTGGTGTCATTTAGAAACTCTTTGCCTGACACATCTTGAAGACTTCTCCTATGTTTTCTTCTAAAGGTCGTATAGTTTTACAGTTTATATTGGGATCTATAGTCCATGTTTGAGTTAATTTTTATTTAGGGTGTAATGTTTAAGCTGAGCTTCCTTTTTTTACATATAGATATCTAGCTGTTCAACACAATTTGTTGAAAAGCCTGTTCTTTCTCCATTGATCTGATTTTGCACCTTTCTCAAAAATTGGTTGGCCATATTTGTGTATATCTTATCTCTTCTTTAAACTATAGATTTTTTAGAAGTGTGTTTTTCATTTTCAAAACTGATACTTATTTTGAAGTTACTACCTTGTAATATTATTTTATTGTGATTTGAATATGCGATTTGCATGATACCATTTTCTCTGAATTTGTCAAGATTTACCTTATGGCCTAGTATGTGATCACTTCTTATAAATATTCTATTGTGCTTGAAACTTAGGTTTATTCTTCAGTTATTTAGTGTAGTGTTTTGTGTATGTCCATTAAATAAACTTTGTTAAGTGTGTTATTTAAATATTATATATTTTATATAATTAAATATTTATGTAATTAAATGTATTTTTATATTCATAATCTTTCAATTGATAAATATATTGTTAAAATCTCTTACTCTAGTGAATTTGTATTATTTCTCCTCTTCTCTCAATTTTTCCTTTTATATATTTTGGAGCTCTTATTACATCCAAGTTTAGAATTTGTATCCTTCTATTAGATTGACCCTCCAAATATGTACTACCTATTTTCTCACAAAGTTTATCTTTTACAGTTTTTTAAAGTTTAATGCAGCTGCCATTTTTTCTTTTTTTTAACATTAATTTTTTAATTGCTATGGTAATTTACATGCAACAGACTATAGAGATCTTAAGTATACAGTTTGATGAGTTTTGACAGTAGTCAGCACCACCCCAATCAAGGTATACGATGTTTCATCACCCCAGGAAGTTCACCTCGGTGAATTCCACCATGCACTCTTCAACCACTTTTTTTGTTTTTATCATCTTTGATTAATTTTACTTGTTCTTAGATTTTATATAAATGGAATCATACAATATGTACTCATTTGTACTAATTTTCTTTCACTCTACCTGTTTTTGCAATTCACCCATGTTGCCCTCATGACCCCAAGGTTATGAAAGTATTCTCCTTTGGTTTTTTTTTTTTTTTTTAGAAATTTTATAGTTTTAATGTTTAGGTCACTTTTCCAACTCAGACTAATTTTTATATATGGAGTAAGATAAAGATTTTAAGGTTTTTTTTATTTTTTAATATTGATAACCTGTTCTTACAACACCTTTCATTGAAAAGACTTTTTTTCTATTGAATTACCTTGCTCTGCTGTGGAAAATTGCTTGATTGTGTAAATATTGTCTAGTCTGGACTTTTCTATTTCATTGGTCTTTTTGTCTATTCTTATGTTAATACCGTACTGATTATTGTAGCTTTAGAGTAGGATTTCTCAACCTCAGCAATATTGTCGTTTGGGGCCTCGTACTTCTTTATTGTGGGTGACTATCCTATGTGTTAAAAGATGTTTAGCAACATCCCTGGCCTCTACCCCCTAGATGCTAGTAGCATCCCCCAGTTGTGACAACCAAAAATGTCTCCAGACAATGTTAAATGTCCCCTATGGGATAAAATCACCTTCAGTTGAGAACTACTACTTTAAAGTAACTCTTGAAATCAGGTAGTGAAAATCCTCTGACTTTCATGGTGTTATTCAGGATTATTTTGCCTATGCTAGAACCATTGCAACTCCGTATTATTGTAGAATTAATTTGTCAAAGTAGTCAGTGTTTTTCAATGTTATTGGAAATGGTATTATTATTTTTAATTTCATTGTTTAATGCCATTGACTAGTTGTAGGCCCTCCTGCCTCGCCTGTGACCTTTCACTCAGTTAAGGCACCATGGGCACTTGAGGGGGATCTCTCTCAGCAGTCCTGCTGCTCTGTCTTACTGAAGGCCTCATGAGAAAGAATGGGCAGAAAAGGTACAAACCTTGGGACTGGAGATCCTCAAGTTTCTAGTCAATCAAACCAACCCATTTTCAGACAATAAAAGTTTGCTAAAAAGTTTCTGTTGTTTTCTCCTTACCCTTCTTAGTGGCCAGCTTTCTTCCCCTTCCACTGGGTCTCAGGATGAAAGGGGCTTTGGATGTTTTCTCTCTTAGGAAGGGCATATCCCTTTCTGGAGTTTAGTTCATTTTACATTTCTTTGAATTCTCAGCTTTCACATATACAACCAACCACAAAACTATGATGTTGTTGCTTATCCAACCCTTTTTCTTTGTTAGAAGTATTTTTTTTTTAAGATTTTACTTTTTTCCTTTTTCTCCCCAAAGCTCCCCTGGTACACAGTTGTATACTCTTAGTTGTGGGTCCTTCTAGTTGTGGCATGTGAGATGCCACCTCAGCGTGGCTTGATGAGCGGTGCCATGTCCGTGCCCAGGATTCGAACTAACGAAACACTGGGCCACCTGCAGTGGAGCACACAAACTTAAACACTTGGCCACAGGGTCGGCCCCTTGTTAGAAGTATTTTGTTAATTTCTACACCCTAATTGGAAATAGTTAACTTGCCAGCAGTTTTCTTTGTTCAGTGTTTTGGTATATTTTTTAACTTCTCTTTTATTACCCTTGTGCTTGCAACATTTTTGTGTTCTTATATTTTATATGTATCTGGTAAATAAAAGATGCTTACGTTTTTTAATCTAGTCTGACAATCTTTTAAGTGAAATACTTAATCCATCTATATCAATCATGAGTACTGATCTTTTTGAATTTATTTCTACCATCTTATATTTTCCGTATGTCCTGCTTTTCATATTTCTTCTCTTTATTTGCTTTGAATTGCTTGAGATTTCCCACCCCCTTACCCTAATTTGTAAGTTTCATACCTTGTTTATGTTCTTTCAGTTGCCCTAGAAATTTTCACATGCATATTTAAAGTCTGTGTGTAATATATGCTGTCTATTTTCAAATCTGCCCACCCAGTTTTAATAGTCTCCTATTCTTGCATCGTACTTTTCTCCTTATTTTTTCAACTGTATTAAAAATACTTATTTCATATTGTGTATCTGATAATTCTGTTATCTGTAGTCTTTGTTGGTCTAATTCTGTAGTTTGCTATTCATTAGCTCTGGCTCATAGGTGCTTGTTTCTTCTTGAGTTTTAAAATTGTGAGCTCATAGTCTTTGGAACTTGTTATAATTTTTTGAGGCTAGGAATTAGAATTTTTTTCGGAGATGATTTGTGTGTCTAGGGGTACTAGCTACTTTTAAGTAAATTTTTGACCTTAGGTTTTCAGAGAACGCAACTAGTTTGAATTCTAGCCCCACAGGAGTACAGACTTGCAGTTAAGAATTTGCAGTGGTGACGTTTCTGTTTTACTGTTCTACCATGAACCAAAGCCAGTAAAGACCCTTAATCCCATCATCTCCCTCTGCAGAATGATTTTTTTCCTATTTCACCTACTAAGGATGCAGCCTTTTGGAGAATCTTGGCATATTTATACAGGTGTTGTTAATTCAGTCTGTCTCCATGGTAGGGCCTGAGGTGGCCTCCTGTCATCTAGCCCATTAAAACCTAGACTTTGGTCCCCCAAGGACTGGCCAGTAACTCCAGGGAACACTCTGGCTATAGCATTCCTCACTCTTGCGAATTTATGCTTTCTTCCTGTTTCTGCCCTCAGGAATTCCTTTCCTTCCCCCTTAAGGTTAGCCATATATTTAAAAATATGTATATTTTAAAATACATTTTATCCAGCATTTTTAGGTATGTTTTTCAACTTAATTTCCTTTTACCCTATGCTCTTTGTATCTTTGGGAGTTACCTCTAGTTGTTTTTGAAGTGTGAGAAAGTTTAGTATAAGGGGAAATATAAAGTCCTCATTTAGTCTTATCTCTGAGCTTAGAATGTTCTTCCCTCACTTCCACTGTGGTAAAAGCATCCTACTTGTCACTCATTTCAGATGTTCTTCTTCTCTCTGGGTAATCTCCCCTTCTGGCTCAACTCCCACTGCCATCTATACCCCCAACAGAATGAACTAATCTCTTACATTTGTTTCCATACTGTTTTATATACATCTTTCTTAAGGAGGAGATATCCCTGTAGACACAAAGATAGAGACTGGATTTTATTTATTTCTATGTCCCTAGTATATAATAGGCATTCACTAAAGTTTATTGAATCGAGCTCTCAAAATCTTTGTAACACATCTTGAAATTTTAAGCTTTTGGCTAGGACTGTTATAACTTAGTGTGCTGTTTATTTTTAGAAAATAACTTCTAAAGCAAAGTTTATTCAACATATTGAAGATAAAATAATTTTATTTGGTGTTTGGTAAGTTGCTTGGGCTGGTCTTATTTAAAGAGATGTTAAAGTATGATTAAAATGTTATTTGTCTTTTTTTTTTTTTTTTAAAGATTTTATTTTTTCCTTTTTCTCCCCAAAGCCCCCCGGTACATAGTTGTGTATTCTTCGTTGTGGGTTCTTCTAGTTGTGGCATGTGGGACGCTGCCTCAGCGTGGTCTGATGAGCAGTGCCATGTCCGCGCCCAGGATTCGAACTAACGAAACACTGGGCCGCCTGCAGCGGAGCGCGCGAACTTAACCACTCGGCCACGGGGCCAGCCCCAAAATGTTATTTGTCTTATAGTCTCCAGAGGGGCTGCCGTGGTGTGATTTTGGAACAAATGGAGATTTAGATCCCAATTCTAAATTCTAGCTCACTTTAAAATTATGAAATGTGTAGAATTTTCTGGAAGCAAAATTTGTGTCTGGAACGTCAAAGAGAATTTTTGGCTTTGGGGCACTATTTTAAAAAAATTAAAAAAGGACTTTTTCTAAATGATCTTGATTACTTTGGCAGGGGTGGGGGTGTAGATGGTGGTGTTTCCTGTTGCCTGAATTTGTCTCTTTTTCTATGAATTTTGCGACTATCATACTTGTCTCGCAATTTTAAAAAAGAGTGTCTTTTGGAGAAGCTGATTTTGTAAAAACATATCCCTTCTGCCTAGCATTTGTTCTCGTATTTGAAGATGTACAGAGGAAGAAAAGAATTAAGTAGGAGCAGTATGAAAAAGAGATGGGAAGAAAACCTGGTAGAGAGCAGAGACAGGTTGCTGAGAAGACCAACTAGAGCAAAGGTTGGCTGATTTAACAACAGAGGAAGGTGCAGATCAGGGAAGAAGGCAAGAGGAGGTGCCAGTACCAGAGGTTGGGGAATGGACAGCAAGCTGGCTCATGTTGCTTGAAGGAGCATGTTTCACATGTAAACATTTGTGTAATATCCACTTTTTGTTTTAACATCTCCACAATTGGAATATTTCTTATAATCAGTCTATCTTAATAAATAGTGTGTGTATTTTTCCTTTTTGGTGGTACATAAAATAATGGCACATTTACCATTGCTAGCATCTTAAAAAAATGAAATATGGTAAAACTTTACATTGCTCGTAAGGAGGGGTATTGGTTGTTATAGCCTGTTAGTTTACATTATGTGATCTGGCAGACAAATCAATTTTTTAAAACATTCAGAAATAGACTGTTAGCATTAAACAGATCTGTCAAACTGACTCTTGATGATATTCCAGTAGAAACCTGCTCTCTAAGGTGATTTATGTGAAACTAGCAACTACTTTGGTAAAAGATCCACTACTGAACAGGCTGTTTTTACAATTGCTGGACATTCTGAATCAAATGTAAGTAATCACTAGATAGAAATGGCAGTAACCTTTCTCCATCCATGTTAGCTGAGGGGCTATTTCCCTGCAGCACCTACATATTATTTATTAGGCAAGAGTAACTGTATGGCAACTTCTTAGCATTGCTTAAACAACAGCATCTCTGTACAATTTGTGCCTCAAGTTTGTCTCTGTTTTGTAGTCTTCAATCTCTTTGGAATTTGGACATAACTCTTGAGCCCACAGACTTACTTGTCTTGTTTGACAAAATTGGGTATTTGAGAGAAAATATCGTAATTTAAAAACCGTTCATAAGTGTTCCTCTTTTGCTTTGGCTGCTATAAAGCTCATAGCCAAATGTGCAGCCTCTGTGGTCAAGAGACGTAGAATATTTTAGCTTATGTTTTGCATACAGACCTCCTTCTAGCCCCCCACCCTCACTTCGTAACTTTCCTACCCAGTTTTCCCCTTCTCCCAGACTCTTATTTCTTCTCTCTTTCTTTCTTTTTTTAAATCTTATACTGTATGTTTCCTCCTTAGCTACCTCCCATTTGTTTTGGAATGGAGTGGGATATAAATAAAGGCTAAAACCATCAACAAACAAAATCTGTCTTTTAAAAACTTTCCCCATGTAGTCAAAACAGCAAATTGAAACAGGTAAAATGGATAGTCCATTTTTTTTTCCTTTCTTCATATGTGTCTTAAATGAATTGAGTTGTTTTGAGGAAAGGAGAATTTTTTTTTTTTGGTCAGGAAGATTAGCCTTGAGCTAGCATCCACTGCCAATCCTCCTCTTTTTTGCTGAAGAAGATTGTCTCTGAGCTAACATCTGTGCCCATCTTCCTCTATTTTGTATGTGGGATGCCTGCCACAGCATGGCTTGATGAGTGGTGTATAGGTCCACACTTGGGATCTGAACCCGCAAACCCTGGGCTGCCAAAGTGGAGTGTGCAAACTTAACCACTATGTCACTAGGCCAGGCCCAGGAAAGGAGAATTTTGTTTTGCTGCCATTGTGATGGTTCTAGTGTTTTGGGACCAAAAAGGATTGTGAGCTCTTTCAAATTATTTCTAATTTAGAACTGGGTTTTCAAAGAAAATGATAATGGTAATTAAAAATTTGAATGATTTTTAAAGTTAGTTACTATTGATGAGCTGAAATAGTATGAGAGAGCTATATTCTTTTCTACCAGAAAAGATTCTTTTCTCCTGGTATTTTGCCTGAAAATGGAAAAGGTTGACAAGTACCCTCATTTCTGTGCATCTCTGTGTATGTGTTTTAAGTTGAAAGTTAATTATGCTAATAAAATACAGAGAACCTATGGTTTATAAAACAATGGAAGGAAAGAAATAGGGTGGAGAGGGTCAGCTGTCATTGGTAACATGTATTTTAAACACTTGTCCTCTCTGTAACCAAACTGAATCCTAAGTGGTGATTGGACTCATCTCACCATTGGCATATTATGTTCTCTCTACCTATGTCTTCTGCCTCTGAGGTAACAATGTAGCATGGAAGATTGAGAATTATAGTCAGAACTATACATAAAATTATACTGATCTAATGCTGTGTTTCATACCAGCTTTTTAAAATCTTTTGTTTTTATTTTATTGAGGTCATAATAGTTTATAACGTGAAATTTCAGTTGTACGTTATCATTTGTCAGTAACCATATATATATGTGACCCTTTACTTATGCCCACCCGACAACCTGCTTCCCCTCTGGTAACCACTAATCTGTTCTCTTTGTCCATGAGTTTGTTTATCTTCCACATATGAGTGAAATCATGAGGTGTTTTTCTTTCTCTGTCTGGCTTATTTCACTTAACATAATACCTTCAAGGTCCATCCATGTTGTTGAAAATGGGACAATTTTGTCTTTTTTTATGGCTGAGTAGTGTTCCATTATATACATATATATACACCGTATCTTCTTTATCCCTTCTTTGGTTGATGGGCGCTTGGGTTGTTTCCACATCTTGGGTTTTTGTGAATAATGGTGCAACAAACATAGGGATGCATAAGTCTCTGAATTGTTGATTTCAAGTTCTTTGGATAAATACCCAGTAATGGGATAGCTGGGTCATATGGTATTTCTATTTTTAATTTTTGAGAAATCTCCATACTTTTTTCCATAGTGGCTGCACTGGTTTGCATTCTCACCAGCAGTGTATGAGAGTTCCCTTTTCCCTACATTGAGGTCCCCTGCTATTAATTGTGTTGCTGTTAACTTTTCCTTTTAGTTCTGTTAATAGTTGCTTTGTGTACTTTGGTGCTCCTAAGTTAGGTGCATATATATTTATAAGTGTTATGTCCTCTTGGTGGAGTGTCCCTTTTATCATTATAGACTGCCCCTCTTTGTCTCTCATTGCCTTTTTTATCTTGAAGTCTACTTTGTCTGATATAAGTATGGCAACATCTGCTTTCTTTTGTTTGCCATTAGCTTGGAGCATCGTCTTCCATCCCTCCACTCTGAGTCTGTGTTGTTTGTCTTTAGAGCTGAGATGTGTTTTCTGGAGGCAGCACGTTGTTGGGTCTTGTTTTTTAATCCATCTAGCCACTCTGTGTCTTTTGATTGGAGAATTCAGTCCATTTATATTTAGAGTGATTATTGATATGAGGGCTTAATACTGCCATTTTATCACTTGTTTTCTCATTGTACTGTATTTCCCTTGTTTCTCTTCCTCTGTATTTCCAACTACCAATTCAGTTTGGTGATTCTATATGATGGTTTTCTCTGTATTTATCATTTGTGTCTGTATTCTGATTTTTTGTTTAGTGGTTACCATGAGGTTTGTGTAAAAGATCTCATAGATGAGATAGTCCATTTTCTGATAGCCTCTTATTCCCTTAGTCTAAGCAGGTTCTATCTTTCCTCTTCCCTGTCTTAAGTTATTGTTGTCACAACTTACTCCATTAAATGAAGTGATTATAGTTATTTTTGATGTTTCCTTCCCTTTATCCTTAATGTAATAATTAAGTGTTTGCTAACTTGTTCTGATAGAGAGCTGCAATTTCCTGATTTTATCTGTCTGTTTATCTCCTTGCTCAAGGCTTTGTAAACCTTTTTTTTGCCTCCTCAGGTATGAGGGCCTTCTTGATCATTTCTTGTAGGGGTGTGGTGGGGGGGGGGGTATTGTGGCAGTGAACTCTCTCAGCTTTTGTTTATCTGGGAAAGTTTTTATTTCTCCATCATATCTGAAAGATATTTTCACTGGATGGAGTATTCTTAGTGGAAAGTTTTTGTCTTTCAGAATTTTGAATATATCATTCCACTCTTTCCTATAAGGTTTTTGCTGAGAAATCCACTGAAAGCCTGATAGGGGTTCCTTTGGAGGTTATTTTCTTCTGCCTTACTGCCCTTAATATTTTTTCTTTGTCATTGACTTTTTTCAGTTTTACTAATATATGCCCTGGAGAAGGTCTTTTTACATTGACTTAATTAGGAGTTCTGTTACATGTAATTCCAGCTCCTTCCCCAGGTTTGGGAAGTTCTCAGCTATTATTTCTTTGAGCAATCTCTCTGCTCCTTTCTCCCTCTCTTTTCCCTCTGGAATACTTATAATCGTTATGTTGCATTTCCTAATTGAATCAGATATTTCCCGGAGAATTTCTTCATTTCTTTTAAGTCTTAGTTCTCTCTCTTCTGCCGCCTGAAGCGGTTCTATATTTCTGTCCTCTAAATTACTAATTCTGTACTCCATAATATCAGCTCTGTTTTTTAAGGATTGCAGATTTTTCCTTATCTTTCATTGTGTTCTTCATCTCCAACATTTCTGAATGGTTTTTTTTTTTATAGTTTCGATCTCTTTTGTGAAGAGTTCCTTCTGCTCATTAATTTTATTCCTGAATTCATTGAATTGCCTTTTCTGAGTTTTCTTATAACTCGTTGAGTTTCTTTATGATAACTATTTTGAATTCTCTGTCATTTAGATTGCAAATTTCTGTGACATCGGGATTGATTTCCTGGTACTTGTGATTTTCCTTCTGGTCTGAACTGTTCATATACTTCTTCATGCTATTTGATGGAATGGGCTTTTGCCATCACATAGTGGTAGTATTTGGTTGCAGATTCCACCTGCCACCACTGGAGGGGGCAGGAGCTGTGTATTCTGAACCCACCATGACCCCTGGCAGTTGTGCTTTTCCAGTGGAAGCTGTGCCAACAGGGCCTGCCTGTGTTTGCCCACTGGCTGCTGTTGCTTTACATACATAAGCACAGGTGCTCTGGTGTGGATCACCTGCTCTGGCTGACCAGCCAAGCTGATGCGCCAGGTGGGAGGCAGGGAGAGGTGCTTTGTTTTGTGTGCCTGATCCCATGTGCTCCTGCTCTGTACTCACTGCCTGCCTGCGTGGGCTCTTCAGCTTGGTGGGGATGCCTCCACAATTGCATAGCCACCTTGGTCTAGAGCATTCCTCTGGGCTGGGAGGCAACCCTGAGAGTGAAAGAGTTCCAGTGGAGGGGTACCTTTTCCCCTTCTCCAGAGTTGCCCACTGGCCACCGTGTGAGTTCCTGTGCCCTAGATTGCTGCCACTAGGGAGGGAGAAGAGATCTGCTTACCTCCTTCCACAGCCTCCCGTGGGGTCCAGCACCCCCACATTCAGACGTATGACTGCATGGATTTCTCAGATGTCTATTGTGTTGTGTGAATGTCCTCTGTTGGTCTATGAATGTCTTTTCGTTGTATCTTAGCGGGGAGAGACTAAGGGAAGAGCTCACTGTGCCATGATGCTAATGTCACTCTCCTAAGCTCTTTTTTTATTGTTTCTTCTTGCTGCTTTCTTTTGTTAGTACCTATGGCCCCTTTTTTCCTTCTCCTGTTCTTGTCTGTCTTTCCTTTGTACTTCTCTTTCTTATACTAGATGCATACCTCCTTTCCCTTCTTTCTTCTGTTTGCCGACCCTTGGGGACAAAAGTCATTCTGGAGAATTGTCTTGGAATACTTAAATTATAGCTGTTTCTAAGCCTATTAGGCATCTGGCACTGTAAATTGATCTAAAACTTTAATTAATCTAGAGATTAAAATTGGGCATCTTGATCAATTTGATGCAGAGAATACTATTATATTAAACCTTGCATTAATAAGGAGGGAATTAATAAGAAAATGTTTGGAAACTTCAGCTTCTTGTCAGTGATGAATTATTATTCATTCATACTAGAGATGATAAACGAATTCTAGATTTTCGTGTTTTATAACATCAACCTTACATTACGTTGCTATCATAAGTGTCTCTTCTGTAAGCTTTGAAAGATTAATTCTTTTTAACAAATACAGATTCACAGAAAGTTCTAGTCTTTCTCAAGCATTTTATGGTTTGGATTTATGGAACAGAGTTCTTACAAGGGTGTTTCTACCTTAAAGTGTACATTTGTTATTTAAACACTGAAAAGAATAAGCAAATACAGTGGCATTGAATGAAGCTTATTAATGCCTCTATTCAATCAGCTCAAATTCTGAAATAGAGTATTGCTTCAATCCAGGAAAGTCTGTACATTATTTTTTTTCTCCTAGAAAATGTAGTGATTACTTTTGGTAAAGATAGCTGAATGAGAGTTTAGATCATTGCGTATCCAATAGAAGAAAATTGAAATTTACTTGTTAGAAGATTTCCTGATGTAACATGCCTTTTTTCCAAGCATTGAAATAAAAATGACTGTAAAATCTCCTTTGATTATCTTATAAAATAGATTGTTACCATTTTAAAAAAGTTAATAGACTTTATTTTTTAGAGAATTTTAAGGTTCACAGCAAAATTAAGTAGAAAGTACAGAGTTCATAGCTATCCGTCTCATCTCCTCTTGCCCCACGCCGCCAGCCTCCCCACTATCAATATCCTATACCAGTGTGGTACATTTGTTACAATTGATGAACCAATATTGACACTTTATTATCACCCAAAGTCCATAGTTTACGTTAGGGTTCACTCTGTGTTGTATATCCTATGTGTTTTGGCAAATGTATAATCATATACGCAGCCTTAAAGTGAGAAAGCGAAACAACCTTATTGCTGATATGGAGAAAGTTTTAGTGGTCTGGATAGATCACACCAGCCACAACATTCCCTTAAGTCAATCTAGAGCAAGGCCCTAACTGTTCAATTCTATGAAGGCTGAGAGAGATGAGGAAGCTGCAGAAGAAAAGTTTGAAGCTAGCAGAGGTTGGTTCATGAGGTTGAAGGAGATAAGCCACCTCCATAACATGAAAGTGCAAGGGGAAGCAGCAAGTGCTGATGTAGAAGCTGTAGCAAGTTATCCAAAAGATGTAGCTAAGATAATTAAGGTGGCTACACTAAACAATAGATTTTCAATGTAGTTGAAACAGCCTTATATTGGAAGAAGGTACCAGCTAGGACTTTCATAACTAGAGAGGAGAAGTCAGTTCCTGGCTTCAAAGCTTCAAAGGACAGGCTCACTCTCTTGTTAGAGGCTAACGGGGCTGGCACCTTCAATTCAAAGCCAGTGGTCATTTACCTTTCCAAAAATCTTAGGGCCCTTAAAAATTCTGCTAATTCTACTCTGCCTGTGCTCTGGAAATGGAACAACAAATTCTGGATGACAGCACATATGTTTACAGCATGGTTTACTGAATATTGTAGCCCACTATTGAGACTTACTGCTCAGAAAAAAGATTCCTTTCAAAATATCACTGTTCATTGACAACACACCAGGTTACCCAAGAGCTTTGATGGAGATGTACTATGAGATTAATGTTGTTTTCACGCTTGCTAATACAATATCCATTCTGCAGCCCATGGATCAAGGAGTAATTTAGATTTTCAAGTCTTATTATTTAAGAAATACGTTTTGTAAGGAAGGCCATACATTATGATTCCTCTGATAGATCTGGGCAAAGTAAATTGGAAACCTTCTGGAAAGGATTCACCATTCTAGATGCCGTTGAGAGCATTTGTGATTCATGGGAAAGGATCAAAATAGCAACATTAACAGGAGTTTGGAGGAGTTAATTCCAGCCCTCATGGATAACTTTGAGGATTTCAAGACTTCCGTGGAGGAAGTAACTGTGGATGTGGTGGAAATAGCAAGAGGACTAGGATTAGAAGTAGAGCCTGAAGATGTGACTGAATTGCTGCAATCTCGTGATAAAACTTTTAACGGATGAGGAATTGCTTCTTATGGATGAGCAAAGAAAGTGATTTCTTGAGATGGAATCTGCTCCTGGTGAAGATGTTGTGAAGATTGTTGAAATGACAATAAAGGATTTAGAATATTACATACACTTAGTTGATAAAACAGTGGCAGCATTTGAGAGGGTTGATTCCAATTTTAAAAGAAGTTCTACTATGGGTAAAATGCTATCAAACAGCATCACATGCTGTAGAGAAATTGTTCGTGAAAGGAAGAGGAATTGATGGGGCAAACTTCATTGTTGTCTTACTTTAAGAAATTGCCACAGGTACCCCACCCTTCAGCAACCACAACCATAATCAGTCAGCAGCCATCAACATTGAGGCAAAATCCTCCGCCAGCAAAAAGATTATGACTTGAATGCTCAGATGATGGTTAGCATTTTTTAGCAACAAAATATTTTTAATTAAGGTATGTACATTGTTTTTTTAGACATAATGCTATTGCTCACTTCATAGACTACAGTATAGTGTAAACATAACTTTTATATGCATCGAGAAACCGAAAAATTCATGTGACTCACCTTATTGCAATACTTGCTTTTATTGTGATGGTCTGGAACTGAACCTGCAATATCTCCAAGCTATGCCTGCATGCACTTAAAGTTCCTTCTTGTCTTTTTGTGGCTTGATAACTTATATCTTTTTAGTGCTAAATAATATTTCATTGTCTGGATGTTCCACAGTTTATCCGTTCACCTATTGAAGGACATATTGGTTGCTTCCAAGTTTTGGTAATTATGAGTCTTTACTATAAACATTCCTGTGCAGGTTTTTGTGTGGACATAAGTTTTCAACTCATATGGGTAAATACCAAGAAGCGTGATTGTGGGATTGTATGATTATGTTGCCATTTAAAAAAGGAAATTATATGGAACAAACCAAAACCCCACAAAATCTTCCTCTTGGCAGCAGAATTAAACCTGCTCTAGGAAATTGTTCAAGACTTTTTTGGGTGATCATTCCAGCTGCAGCACTAGTAAATTTTATCACTGTTATGTCCTTATGTCAGCATTACTGTAGTGTTCTCATAGTTTGGCTCCTTATCACCAGTTTGACCCACTTTCCGTTTTATTCTGTACTCATTTTCAGACTTTTTGGAAGGTTAAATGAGATGATGCATTTTATGTGCCTAGTCAAGTGCCAGACTCAGAGTAGTCATTAAATTTTGGTTTATAGCACCCTGTCTACCCCATTCTCTCAATCGTTTGTTAATAAAGTTCATTCATAGCCCTAGCATGGCATTAAAGGTTCCCTAAAAGCCAACTTTAGCCTTTCTTCTTAGACTTGTTGTACTATTAAGGATTTTTTTTAATCTGTTTTTTCAAATTATAGAAAACACATAACATAAAATTTACCGTTAGCCAGTTTTAAGTGTACAGTACAGTAGTGTAACAGACTATATGCACATTGTTGTGTAACAGATCTCTAGAACTTTTCATCTTGCAAAACTGAAACACTATACCCATTGAACAACAACTCCTCATCCCCCATGCACCCCTAGTCCATGGTAACTATATTCTGCTTTATGTTTCTATGACTTTGACTACTTTAGATACCTTATGTAAAGGAATTATGTAGTATTTGTTTTTGTGACTGGCTTATTTCACATAACGTCCTCAAGCTTCATTCATGTTGTGGTATATGACAGTTTCCCTTTTTTTTTTTAAAGGCTGAATAATATTCTATTTTATGTATATACCATATCTTCCATATCTGTTCTTCTGTTGCTGGATGGATGCTTCCAAACCTCTTGGCTATTGTGAATAATGCTCCAGTGAACATGGGTGTGCAAATAGCACTTTGAGATCCTATTTTCAATTCTTTGGATATATACCAAGAAGTGGGATTGCTGGATCATATGGTAATTCTACTTGTTAATTTTTGAGGAACCTCCATACTGTTTTCCATAGCAGCCGCGTCATTTTACATTTCCACCAACAATGCACAAGGGTTCCCGTTTCTCCATATGCTTGCCAGCACTTGTTTTTTTGATAGTAGCCATCTTAACAATGTGAGGTGGTATCTCAGTGTGGTTTTGATTTGCATTTCCCAGAATGATAAGTGATATTGAGCATCTTTTCATATGCTTATTGGCCATTTGTATATCTTCTTTGGAGAAATGTCTATTCAAGTCCTTTGACCCTTTTTTAATTGAGTTATTTGTGTTTTTTTGCGTTGTAGGAGTTCTTTATTTATTCTGGATATTAACCTCCTATAAAATAGATGGTTTGAAAATATTTTGTCTCGTTCTGTAGGATGACTTTTCACTCTGTTGATTCTTTCCTTTGCGGTACAGTTTTGAGTTTGATGTAGGCCCATTTGCCTATTTTTACTTTTGCAACCTGTGCTTTTGGGGTCATATCCAAGAAATCATTGCCAAATCCAATATTGTGAAGTTTTCCCCTATGTTTTCTTCTATAAGTTTTATAGGTTCAGGTCTTACATTTAGGTTTTTAAGCCATTTTGAGTTAATTTTTGCAGATGGTGTAAGATAGGGGTCCAACTTGATTCCTTTGCATGTGGATATCTAGTTTTCCCAATATTACAAATAATATTGTGACCTGCAGGTCAGCATCAGCTTCAGAAGATCTGTGAATCCCTGAAATTGTATGCAGTATTTTGTGTGTGTGTGTGTCTCTTTTTAAGAAGAGGATCCATTAACTTTCATCAGATTCTGAAAGTGATCCCTAACACTCCCCCACATTACGACACTCAAGGCTAGGACTATGACAGTCCAAAAGAGGTAATTATTTAAATTTATTATTAAGCCTGTCTAGGGAAAATTATGGTTATTATTGGAACATAGCACACTTATGAATTCAGGATAAGTTCATGATGCTAATGAAGTGGAGAACCTCAGTGAGAAGCAGGGTGGGACCAGTATCAAGTGTAGCATCTTCAGGCATTTTAGCTCTTTGATTAGTTTGCAGTATCTCATGGATCAGGTTGGCAGGTCAGCATAGTATATATAGTCTTGCCAAATATTTGGAAGTTTGTTGAAAACAGAAAACCAAACATTCAAATGGTAGAACTAGTTGCTTCTAAAGGTTTCTCTGGTCCAAAGATAATGTTTTTAATTGTATGCTTTTTGTTCAAGAAATTTGATTCCTTGAGGTAATCAATTTTGGTTTTAGGCCTGGATTTTTAAAGAATAAGTGATAATGGTTATACATTCTTGGTGGGGGGAACGGTCATTATAGTACAGCATTAAATGAATTTTAAAAACTAGAATGTCCACCTTCCCCCATCACCTCCCCACAGACAACAGATATAAATTACAGAGAAGTGGAGGAAGGTCTATTCCATGATGGGGCAAGACTGAGTAAAGCTTACCTTTGAGCTTTATCCTGAAGCCTCTCTGCTAACCCTTCACATAGACCCAGAACAAAGGTAATCAGGTTTTACATTGATTTGAAAGTTACCTGTTATCAGATTTGCGTGTGATAATTGACATCTCCAAGCAAATTCTGTGTCCCTAAGTAAATCATCCTTCAGGAGCATGTGTTAGGAATGCTTTTATACCCCATCACTGAAAGCTTGTCAACTGCATAAAGGGAACCCCGCCTCCTCCAAGTTCACACTGTTTTTAAAGTAACTCCTTAAATAGAAATCTTGCACCTGCAACATATTAAGACTGGCTTTTCCTGACAGGCCCAGCCAAAGAAAATAGTTTTCTATGTAATCTTCTGTTTTTTAAACATTATTAGCTATTAAAAAGGGGAAAAAAGGATACTAGCATGGCATATAAAATTCATTTGAGTTACCTGGATTGTGAGAAAATGTTTGGCAAAATGCTTTGCAAGTCCCAGATGCTTAATTATGAGTTTCTGCTAATGTATTCATCCAACTTTTATCATTTCTTTTTGTCTGAAACCAGGTTGCCTCCCTGTCCTTGTGAACAGGAGGCTGGGGAAAAGCGTAGGTGGGGTTAAAAGCGGAAGCACAGTCTCCTGTGTTTGCTACAGCTCTTCTTATTGTGGGATCAGTTTGGATTGTGAGATGAAATTGAAGAGCAGAATATAACGTTGACCTCTAAAGTCGATGGTCCAAAAGGGTTTATTTGTCTTCACTAAAACCTGTCAATTTTGAATTGAGTAGAGTGCTTTTGGCTGAAAAAGCTTTAAAATGTAAACATTGAGGAAATACTGTGTTTGTAATAACTAAAGTAACATAACATATACAGGTGTATATCTTAGAAATTTCTCATTTATCCAAAAAGTTACACCTAAATAGTCATTTAGAAGGGAATTTTTAACCAATGGAATGGGTTATACTGTGTAGTTTAATGCCAATGTTTCTTTTTTTTTTTTTTTTTTAAGATTGGCACCTGGGCTAACAACTCTTGCCAATTTTTTTTTTTCTGCTTTATCTCCCAAACTCCCCCTATGCACAGTTGTATATCTTAGTTGCAGGTCCTTCTAGTTGTGGGATGTGGGACGTGGCCTGACGGGCGGTGCCATGTCCGCACCCAGGATCTGAACCCTGGGCCGCCACAGCGGAGCATGCGAACTTAACCACTCGGCCACGGAGCCGGCCCCTATGCCAAGGTTTCTGTTGTGGCCCTTCCTAAAAAGTATTTTGGTTGATCACAAATATTGTATGCAGAAGATTATTTGAAATTACGGTCATGTGGTTTAGAAATAAAAAGAGGAAAAGAACATCCCTTGTTGTATATTCAATCTGCATTTTCCTATACTATCATTTCTATACTATCACTTGTGCTGGTTGATATGTAGAAACTTGTGTCGTCTTCCATTTGTTTTCAGAATTATGTGCACCAATAAAGAAACTCAATTTCTAGAATCTAATTGTATTTGTTTGATTGTTAGTTTGAAAAGTTCTCGATGTCTGGATTGGTATCTCTTCACTTTGTGTATGTGATAATGTCTAATAGCACCATGTAGGTGATTGATAAGTATTTGCTGAATTAATAAATTAATTAATCACCCTTCTTTGGATTATACCCCTAAACATGAATTTATATGTGGAGATTTTGATTACTTTTTAACCAAATCTGTTTTTGGAATAGAGGAGAATGTGAGTCTATATGATACTGACGGGAAGTGACCTTTATATCCCATTCAGAAAAACAAAGGTTGCTGTACTAGATTATTACATACACTTAAAATATAGAGTCTAAGCTTTTGTAGTGAGTGTTAACCAGGGATGTGCAGCAGATGTCTAGTTCCCAGCCCAGACCTGCTAAATTCTAATCTCTAGAAGTAAAGACATCCATTTTTAAAAAGCTTTACCAGTAACTCTAATGTATATTATTGTTTGAAGGTATGTTTTATGATACTTTTGTAGCAGTTAATCGTTGCTTTGTGTGACATGGGTTTTTAAATATTTTGAGTTTGAATACAAGTCATGAGCACATTAATTATTTTAAATCTCACTGGCCATTTAATTGATAATATTATATCTTTCTTTTAGAGGTGTGATTTCATATTACCAAATAACCATGAAAATTCTTTGTATGACCTTTGAGTAATATACAGATATGAAGAGAACATGCAGTAGTAGTAACAGAGAAGAGGTTTAAGATATGTTGAGTGGTCCCCCAATTTTCTCCCCACATGATAGCAAGCTGCCCCGAGAATTGCTTATTGCACAATGCCTAGGACAAAACAAATGTGGAATGAATAAACCATATCATAATACAGTTGTTTAAGATTGTGTAGAAGATCCATTAGCCCAGTATTTGAGAAGATTAAAGCCCACTGGGTTAAGTGTAGTGGGTTTAGCACTGGACCCTGAGGCAGCAGCCTGGCTTGTATCTAAGTTCTGAACTGAGTAGTTGTGTGACTATGAACACCTTCTTTAACTCCTTTTAGTATTGTTTTCTCACCTGTAAAGTGAAAGTAAAAGAACCTACCTTACACAGTTATCATAAAGATTAAATGAGATATTGTATATAAAAAAGGTTCACATATGACAATAAATGTTGCGATACGACTTCACTAGCTTGTAAGGATGAAACAGGTTTCTTGAGTTGGAAAATACTGTTTTGTTAAATGTCTAACCCAAAGTCTGAAACCTGGTGAGTGATAGAGTTAGGAATAGAAAGAACCCAGACACCCAACTGCCAGTCCAAAAGGGGCAGTGACGGGGTTTAAGTCTTCCAGGCTTCTGAATTGTCTGGGCTGTGACTTGTCAACAGGGGTATAAGTTCTGTAGCCTTGCTTTTTGTATTTTTTGCAGTATTGTGTGCTGCAGAAATCAATTTTAGTGCATTAGAGTTCAGTATATGACTAATCAGAAAAAGTCTTGCCAAGAAAATTGCTTTATTTCAGCTGCTCAGAATTTTTAATTTATCTGATTAGGTACGAAGTATCACATGTTTTATGCTTTGTTTTTTCATTGACACTATTCTATTAGCAAATTTTCTGACTGAATTCATGGAGTAAATAAAGTTTACCTCAACCTGCAAAAAGGGAGTTTCTAATACTATTCCTCCCCAAAGGGCATTTTTCACAGCATCATTGACAAATAAATAAATTTAAACAAGGAAAGAGGAGTATACATTTCCATTTGTTAGGTTTATTTTGGGAAAATAACTAGAGTTTGTTTTTTATCATGTTCTGAACTCAAATGTACTAATTTTGTATATGTTTTTATAACATAAGATTCAGAGTACTGGAATGTTTACCTGGGTTCTGTGATGCCTTAAAAAAATCACTGCTGCTTTCTTGTGGAGTGAGTGTATTAATTGGTTAATTGAGAGAGTTTACTTGGCATCCACAGCAAATATCCCTTCTGATATTCTATAAATACTGAAATTGCAATTTTTCTTCACTAAACCTGTAATAGTTAAAAGTCTCTATAGTTTTTTTGATTTTTATTTATTTATTTTTTTAATTTCTTTTGAGGAAGATTAGTCCTGAGCTAACATCTGCTGCCAGTCCTCCTCTTTTTGCTGAGGAAGACTGGCCCTGAGCTAACATCCATGCCCATCTTCCTCTACTTTATATGTGGGACGCCTACCACAGCATGGCTTGCCAAGCGGTACCATGTCTGCACCTGGGATCCAAACCGGCGAACCCCACGCTGCTGAAGTGGAACATGTGCACTTAACCGCTGTGCCACTGGGCCGGCCTCATTCTATAGTTTTTTAGAATTAATGTGGTTTTAAAAAAAAATAAGACATTTACATAGTTCAAAATTCAAAAGATATAGAAGGGTTTACAAAATTTTCTTCTTCCATCTGTCTCCTCAGTCACTTAGTTACCCCTCTTAGAGGCAAAGAAAAACATATTACAGTTTCCTTTTAAGGATCCTTCCTGGAAATCATACAGCAATTCCATCTATATTTCACTGGACAAAATTGAATCATCTGGCCATGCTAGCTGCAGAAGAGCAGGAAAATATGGTCTTTTAGCTGAATGCATTGCTGTCTTGAAAAAAATTGCAGTTCTATTTCTTAGGAAAAGGAGGAGATCTTGCTGTTGGAGGGTAACTAGAAGTCTTTGCCTGAGATTGTTCTGATTTACACTCACCAACAATATATGGAAATACAGTTTTACTGTATTGTTTTGTTACTCTTTACCAAACCTGCATAATTGAATTTGTATAAGTTAAAGAACTTACTTTTTTTGCCTTAACTTTAGAATCTAATTCCAGCATAAGGCGTGACTCTAATGAAGTTAGAAAGACCTTGGTTATACTTATGTCTCATTTGAAAGTAAGAGTTAAATTGATATTGAGTATAACTGTAAGCAAAATGCTTTTTATAAGGATTATGAGTGATGAGTCTTTTGCTCTCAGGCAGGCAAAATAAGTGAGTTTTCATAAAGACAGAAAAGTTAACCATCTTACATTTATGTGAAGGTTATTATCCCATTTCTAGTATGCCTCGAGTTTATCGCTTCAAAAATTATCTGATTTGATTTTTTAGCCTTTATATAGGCTGCCTATATGTACCAAATGAGAGAGAGTTTGGGAAATGTGTGTCAGAGGTGAATTACAGCTATGCAGGCATTAACAAGTGGTATTTGATTTGAACTTGGAAACATAGATTTGGTTATATCTTGGTTCCTTTGTGTGTTTATATTCTTATCCTTAATATCAAAGATACTGCAGAAATGCTAATAATTCGCCATTATTGTTGTATCGAGGCATGTAAATCAAGAAAGAAAATCATTTGTGATCTCATCGATGGAAATGTTTCAGCTAAGGCAAGTAGTAGATGGGGCTATGGTAGGGAAGCACATGAGGTAATGGCATGTCGGCATATTTGGGGAAAACCTATTGCCTAGTGTGGCAGTGGAATAGGATATATGTAGAAGAGAAGAAGGGAGATAAAACTAGAAACAGAGATTGGGCTTTGAGTGTTAGGATAAGAAATTTGGATTTTATTCATCTTTATTTTGTTCAAAGTTTTTGAAGAGGAAAGTGATCTTGTTTGCATTAGATGAATATATTAGGTAGATGGTTAGACTGGCTGATCTCTCAGATTCCTTTTAGTACCATGAATTTATAACCCTGATGAGGTTAGGCTTTAGACATGTCAACCTCTGTGGTGTCAGTTTGAGAGATTTAGCTGTCAGTCATAAGGTTTATACCTTAATTCAGTGGATGAGGTCACCAAGAAGGAAAGGTTAGACTACTCTGAGAATGCCCACAGCAAGGAGTGGTTCCCCCTCCCTAGTTCTCCATTTTTTTCCCTCTTATAATTTAATTTTAAGGAGTCTAGGTGGTTTTTTCTTAGAGTTTACTGAGATTTACTGGTTGCATCCATGTGGTTTAGCATGTTATTCTGTTCTGTTTTCTGTTTATTAGTAGTTGGACCTAGAGTCTTGATCACATTCATGTTTGGTTTTTCCTTTTTTTCATAGGTAGGCATGACTACTTCACTAGGTAGCAGTATGTACTTAATCAGGAGGCACATAATATGGGTTGTCTCTCTTTTGGTGATATTAGTAAACATCGATGATTAATGCCTAGATCCATTGATTTGTTAAGGTTTACAAAATGGTGATAATCCAATTCTGCTATTTGCTCTTCATTTAGTAGCTGAAATATTTCTATTAAGTGAAACTTCATCTTCTCTTTGATTACTTGTTGGTAGGCATAGTTTTTATAGGAAAAGTGGAATAAATGCATAATTTGTTTCCTTTATTCACGTTCAAAATAATGAATTGGTTCACTAGCATCCTCCAACATTAATTAATATTGTTAACTTAAGGATCAATTAATATTATTGATCCAATAATATTATTAACTTATAGATTTAAACTAAATATTTTCATTTTGTTGCAATTATTGTCTTTATTGATGTACAAATTATACTATCTTGGCACTGGGCTCCCAAATCCTTTTGACATAATCCTGGTAGCCTAGATATGACAAAATGTTCCAGGCTCATCCTGTACATTTCCTACCTCACACCTGGAATCAACCATTTTTCCAATGGCCCCTGTGCACTAGAGGTATTCATTCCTTTTGGATTGGTCATTTTTTCCAAGGGTTTTTCACGGGTCTTTTTAAGATAAAATGACATCAGGAACTCATACTGATACTTCAAATTGAAATTAATTATTAAAACTCTGACTCCTACACTTGAATCTCCTTTCTCACATCTTGAGAATCCTGGTTTTCAATGGTGGCAGAAATGATAGAAGTAGAACATCACGTAAGTATTCATTTGTTTCATCTCACAGTACATACACAGCACTCAGCATACCAACACCAACAATGTGATTAATGAAAACAGGTGAAGATTTTTTTTCAGCTTTATTGAGGTATAATTGACAAAATTGTAATATATTTAAAGTGTACAACGTGATAATTTGATAGAAGTTTACATTGTGAAAGGGTTCCCACAATTGAATTAATTAACATATCCATCACCTCACATATTTACCTTTTTTTTTTTTGGTGAAAACTCTTATGTCCTCTCTTAGCAAATTTCAGTTATACAATACAGTATTATCACCTATTGTACCTTATTATACATTAGATCCTCAGAATTATTCCTCTTAGAAAGTCTGTACCCTTTCAGAAAACAGGTTGATTACTTAAATAGCTTTATTAAATTATAAATGACATACAATAAACTGCAGATATTTAAATTGTACAATATAAGTTTGATATGTGTATGCACCCATGAAACTGTCACCTCAATCAAGATTCTGAACATATTCACCGCTGCAAAAAGCTTTCTTTGTCCCTTTGTCATTTTCCTTTCCACACCTTGCTACCTCCCCTCCCCTCCTGCTATCTCCAGGCTTTTTGCCACTATAGATTAGTTTGCATTTTCTAGAATTTTATGTAAATAGAATGATATAGGATGTACTCTCTTTCATCTGACTTTTTTCCCTCAGCATATTTATTTTGAGATCGACCCATCTTGTGCAAATTGATAGTTACTTTTTATTGCTTAGTAGTAAACTATTGTAGGGATATACTATGGTTTTAGGTTATTTCTAGTTTGGAGCTACTACAAATAAAGCTGCTCTGGATATTCATGTCTAAGTCTTTGCATGGACATATGTTTTCATTTTGCCTGGGAGTGGAATCGCTGAATAATACGGTAAGTGTACATATAACTTTTTAAGTTAAACTGTTTTCCAAAGTAGTTTTACCATTTTATGTCTCTGACAGTGGGTGAATTCCAATTCCTCCACATCCTTGCTGATATTTAGTAGGGTCAGTCTTTTAAATTTTAGATAATTTCAATAGGTATGTAGTGGTATCTTACTGTAGTTTGAATTTGCATTTTGCTAAGACCTAGTGATTTGCCATCTGTATATCTTTTTTGATGAAGTATTGGTTCAAGTCTTTTTTTTTTTTTAATTGTGTTTGTTTTCTTTTTATTGAAATTTGAGAGTTTTTTTAATTCTCAATACAAATCCT
Source organism: Equus przewalskii (assembly GCF_037783145.1). Classification (NCBI taxonomy): domain Eukaryota; kingdom Metazoa; phylum Chordata; class Mammalia; order Perissodactyla; family Equidae; genus Equus; species Equus przewalskii. The sequence goes on from NC_091840.1 coordinate 42,047,696, forward strand.
TTATCAGCTATGTGATTTTCAAGTAAATCCCAGTTGGTGACTTGTCTTTTTATTCTCTTAACAAAGTCTTTTGAAGATGAGAAGTTCTTAATTTTGATGACTTCCAATTTATCAATTTTTTATATGGATCATGAGTATTTTTTATGACTCCATTGTATCTTTCTTGTTGGCGTTTTAGCTATAATTGTTTGTTATTCTAGTAGTTGCTTTAGGGTTTATAGTATATATCTTTCACTCATCACAGTGTACCTTCAGTTGATATTATACTTCTTTATGTATAGCATAAGTAAACTACTTATGTAGGTTACAGTAATCTACTTCCATTTTTCTCCTTCTGACCTTTAGGCTATTGTTGTCATACATTTTACTTCTACATATGTTTTAAACCCCACACTACGTTATTATTCTGCTTTAAACAGTCAGTTATCTTTTAAGGAGATTTAAGTAATACTAGAAAATCTTCGCATTTACTTATGTTATTGTTCCCATGCTCTTCATTGCTTTGTGTAGATCCAGGTTTTCATCTGGGGTCATTTTCCTTCTGCTTATGGATTTACCACTTCCTACAGTGCAAGTCTACTGATGATGAATTCTTTTGATTTTTGCATGTCTGAAAAAGTCTTTATTTCATCTTCAGTTTTGAAAGTTATTTTTGTTGGATATGGAATTCTAGGGTGACAGTTTTTTTCATTTAAATGCTTTAAAGATGTTACTCGGTTGTCCTCTAGATTGCATTGTTTTCAATGAGAGATATGCTGTAATTCTTATCTTTATTTTTCTGTATGTAATATGTCTTCATTCTCTGCTTTAATATTTTCTCTTTGTCATTGGTTTTAAGCATTTTTTCATTTTTATTAAGATATAATTGCCTTACAGCACTGTATAAGTTTAAGGTATACAGAATAAAGATTTGACTTACATATATTGTGAAATGATTACCACAGTAGGTTTAGTTGACATCCATCATCTCATACAGATACAAAAAACTAGAGAAAAATATTTTTTCCTTGTGATGAGAACTTTTAGGATCTACTCTCTCTTAGCACCTTTCAAATATATCATACAGCAGTGTTATGTATAGTTATCTTGTTGTACGTTGCATCCCCACTACTTATTTTATCCTATAACTGAAAGTTTGTACCTTTTGACCACCTTCATCCAATTCCTCCACCCTCCATCTGGTTTTAAGCAATTTGATTATGATATGTCTTGGTATAATTTTATTCATGTTTCTTCTGCTTGGGGTTCAATGAATTTCTTGCATCTGTGGGCTTACAGTGTACTCATAAAGTGGAATACTGTGCTACACATAAAATAAGTGAACTAGATCTAGATGGATCAACACGGATAAATGTTAAAAACAAGGCTGATTGCAAGTTACACGCAAAAACTCAGGCCAATGTGATGCCATTTATGTAAAATTTTAAAACAATATATATGTTTTTATGGATATAGGCATATGTATCAAAATTGTAAAACTATGAATATCAAGGATTCACACCAGAGTCAGGATAATGGTGAGTGAGGGACAGGCAGTCTTTTGATGCCTCTATAGCATTTACTATTTTAACAAAACGTATCTGAAGCAGATATGACAAACATTTTATCTGGGTAATAAGTGTCTAATTTCTTTGTTTACATATGTGTCTGATATATATTATCACTGATTTGAACAAAGGTCAGTATAGTTCTTACAGCTTCTATGGCTTTATCTTATTAAATATAAAATAACTGTCCCTGCATAACTTTCATCCACACGGTTAGTTACATTTCAATAATCTACCAAATAAAAGTTATTCGCATAGATAAAAGAACTATTTCCTATTAGTTTCCTTTAAAAAGTAATGACCAATAAGACTGTTCTGTGGGACCATTTTCTTTCCTGTTAGGAGACCCATGTTGATTTCACTTTGAGGTATCCCAGAAGAGACATTGCAAGTTTTATGGCATTTAATCCAAGTAAAACATACTGGGTTAATGTCGCCTTCTTAGCCTTTTTTTAAGTAATGTACTTATTACATATCCTCCAAAATAAAAAGTCTTTGTCATGCTGGCATCAGATTTTTTTTTTTGTTTTGACAACTAGTGTGTCTTCTATGTCCTGAATGTCATTTTATCATTTTTTGAAATGTTGCCAGGGAGGCTCCCCTTGTGGAGCAAGAAAGACCTAGAAATCATTATAACTAACAATATACAAGTTTTTCTTAAATGTGCTGCCAAAGAGCAAACCTTTTTGGATTGGTGACATGTAGCACCTGCACAGTGGCTTTTTCTTCCCATTTCTAAAGTAAAATGTCCCTCTGTCGAAACCAACTTTTCTTTGGTCTCATGCTTCCAGGTTAATATATTAAGATTGATGTGTTAATCATAGCATTAAAAAAAAAGGAAAGGGGGAGAATAGAGGGTAAGGGAAAAGGAAGCCTTGTCAGCATTTTTGTCTTCAAAAAAGAATTTAGGTCATTGAAATGTTTACACAGTATGTTAGCAGTTTCAGAAAACTTGTGGATACATGTTTCTTTATCATTTTTTATTTTTATTTTTTGGTGAGGAAGATTAGCCCTGAGCTAACATCTGTTGCCAGTCTTCTTCTTTTTGCTTGAGGAAGACTGTCTCTTAGCTAACATCTGTGCCAATCTTCCTCTACTTTGTATGTAGGATGCTGCCACAGCATGGCTTAACAAGTGGTGTATAGGTCTGCGCCCAGGATCTGAACCTGTGAACCCCAGGCCGCCAAAGCGGAGCATGCAAACTTAAGCACTTCGCCACCAGGCTTGCCCCTACACGTTTCTTTACAACAGAATAAAAACACATCTAGAACATTTACTCAGTATGTGGTAATTCTTCCATTTTGGTGATATTTATTTTTCTCTTTGGAGGAAGCCATAGTTTGCAAGGGAATTTTCTTGTTCCCATTAACCATATAAATATTTTGGAATTTTAGGATTTCTCTTTCCCCTATTGGGGTACTTCCATCTTCAGGCTCAATTGACAGTATTTTTTTTTTTTTAATTAAGATTATGGTAGTTTACAACCTTGTGAAATTTCAGTTGTATATTATTGTTAGTCATGTTCTAGGTACACCACTTCACCCTTTGTGCCCTCCCCCTACCCCCTCCCCCTTTGCCCTGGTAACCACCGATCAGTTCTCTTTGTCTATATGTTAACTTCCACCTATGAGTGGAGTCAATTGCCAATATTTTAAAACTCCTTGTTTTTTAACCAGATTTACATTAGTAAAGCCCTCCCTTTCAACAAACACCTATTGTATAACAAGTGATGGCGAGATAAGGGTGAAGCAGAATAGACTGTCCTGTCCTTGTGTTAGAAAGAGCTAAGAAACTAAATGGTTTCATTTTTGTTATATTTTTAAAGTTTTCCTGAACCAGATTTCTGAGAAATGCTCTCTCCCAACTGACTGGGAAGGGAGTTGGGGGGAGGTGGGGACATATATTAATGAAACAAAGGACTTTGGTTTCTTTGAAATATTCTTGTGACCAAATGCTGGAAAAATATACAATAGGTTTCTTAAATATAGTTCTGGCTTTGAAATACGTACATACTTAATGAAACCAAAATTGAGCACTCCTAAAGTAGGCTGATCTATATATAATAGCACTTCCAAAAGTAGAGCTTTTGTGGGCGGTCCCCGTTAACTCTCCCTCCCTGTTCTCACTGCATATTCCTCTTAACTTACTCCATAGGCATACCAAGAGGAGAAATTTGTAATAAAAAGAAGAATTCTGTGAAACATAATTGTGGTCAAAGGGTTCCTTAGAAGATAGAGAGGGACAGTTTTGTAATAGCTGCTTCGTAGAACTTGAGAGTTCAGAGAGAGCAGCTTAGTATAGAAAAAAGAACATATACTGTAGAGTCCCACAGACTTTAATCCAATCCGAGTTCTGTCACTTATTCTCTGTGACCCAAAGCCAATTTGTTAACTTCTTTGTGCGTCAATTTTCTTTTTTGAAAAATGAAGGTAACAATCTTTCCCATGAAAATTGCACATCAAAGGCTCTCACTATTCATATATTTCATTTGTTCAGCTAATTTATTGATGTTGTACTAGACTCTTTAATGGTTTCTGCTAGTGTTAATAATTGATGAACAGTGTGTCAGGCCTTATTCAGCTGTCAGACTGCATAAGTCAGGATATGGTCTCCATTAGAATACAGTAGAATTTCAGCCCGATATCTCTAAAAAGAGAATGACAAGAAAGATTGCGAAAAATGGCTATTGCTCAGTAACAAGGGTAGCTGCAAGAAGCTGTAATACTTTTACTAGAATATGATAGGTTCACAAATTTTGCCTGGAGCAGTTACATTCTCATTAGATGATACTTAATAACTTCTGAACAAGTGAAATAATTTTGTTTTTGTTTCTGTGAGGTAAAATTAAGCTCTCTGAAAAGGCTATAATCTTTCACAACTTCCTAGGATTTGCTGTCTTTTGAATGGCTAGATTCTTTCCGCAGCTTTCTGAGCAAAAACATCACCAAAGCAAAACCAAAAGTAGTTTCAAACCCAAGTAGTTTGAAAGTTGATGTCAGATTGTTTCTGTCCTAGGAACCTAAAAATAAGAACATGTTTCAATAAGGCTGCCTTTCTCTTTTGCACCTTTGAATGACTGTCATGTATATTATAAATAGTGCATTATTAACCCAGCTATAGCCACTTGTCTTTCTTTTTTAATTGAGTTAATGATATTTTACCATCTTGTGAAATTTCAGTTGTATATTATTGTTTGTCAGTTGTGTTGTAGGTGCACCCCTTCACCCTTTGTGCCCACCCCCCCTTTCCCCTGGTAGCCACTAATCTGTTCTCTTTGTCCTCATGTTTAAATTCCTCATATGAGTCGAGTCATACAGAGATTGTCCTTCTCTATCCAGCTTATTTCACTTAGCATGATTCCCTCAAGGTCCATCCATGTTGTTGCAAATGGGATGATTTTATTCTTTTTTACGGCTGAGTAGTATTCCATTGTATATATATATACACTGTATCTTCTCTATCCAGTCATCAGTTGATGGGCACTTAGGTTGCTTCCACATCTTGGCTATTGTAAATAATGCTGCAATGAACATAGGGGTGCATGGGACTTTTGGAATTGCTGACTTCAAGCTCTTTGGAGAGATGCCCAGTAGTGGGATGGCTGGGTCATATGGTATTTCTATTTTTAATTTTTCGAGGAATCTCCATACTGTTTTCCATAGTGGCTGCACCAGTTTGCATTCCCACCAGCAGTGTATGAGGGTTCCTTTTACTCCACAACCTCTCCAACATTTGTTACTATTTGTTTTGGTTATTTTTGTCATTCTAATGGGTGTAAGGTGATATCTTAGTGTAGTTTTGATTTGCATTTCCCTGATGATCAGTGATGATGAACATCTTTTCATGTGCCTATTGGCCATCCGTATATCTTCTTTGGAGAAATGTCTGTTCATGTCTCCTGCCCATTTTTTGATCAGGTTGTTTGATTTTTTTGTTGTTGAGTTGTGTGAGTTCTTTATATAGTATGGATATTAACCCTTTGTCGGATATATGACTTGCAAATATTTTTTCCCAGTTAATGGGTTGTTTTTTTTGTTTCAATCCTGTTTTTTTTTTTTTTTTTTTTAAAGATTTTATTTTTTTCCTTTTTCTCCCCAAAGCCCTCCAGTACATAGTTGTATATTCTTTGTTGTGGGTCCTTCTAGTTGTGGCATGTGGGACGCTGCCTCAGCGTGGTTTGATGAGCAGTGCCATGTCCGCGCCCAGGATTCGAACCAACGAAACACTGGGCCGCCTGCAGCGGAGTGCGCGAACTTAACCACTCGGCCACGGGGCCAGCTCCTCAATCCTGTTTTCCTTTGCCTTGAAGAAGCTCTTTAGTCTGATGAAGTCCCATTTGTTTATTCTTTCTGTTGTTTCCCTTTTCTGAGAAGACATGGTGTCCGAAAAGATCCTTTTAATACTGATGTCAGAGAATGTACTGCCTACATTTTCTTCTAGAAACCTTATGGTTTGATGTCTTACCTTTAGGTCTTTGATGCATTTTGAGTTTATTTTTGTGAATGGTGAGAAAGAATGGTTTAGTTTTCATTCTTTGACATGTTAGCCACTTGTCTTTTGCTTACCAAGTCCAAGGCTTACATACCAGAAAGGGAAGTAGCATTGGGAGAGATGAGTGGAGTTCTTGGTGAAGGAGCTACTGATTTGCATCCATGGTAGTATATAACATAAGATCGGTCATGAACAGATTAAATATCTGAAAAGGATTATTTTAAACAATGCCATCTCTTAGAGGTTTGCTAGAAGGGAAAATTACAGTGTTTGTGATCTGTAAGGGAAGGGGAAGGAGAGACAAAAGTAATATTTTTATACAGGTATGAAAATGAGCATCCAGTAAAGGTTGGTATAAGACTTGGGTCTCAAATTAGCAAAAGAGATTTGTTGGTTCACATAACTAGACCTCAAGATAGATAGAAGTATAACTAGCCTTAGATATATCTGAAATGTAAGACTTGAATATTATCAGGATTCTTGTCTCTTTTCTCTTTCTCTGCAAATTGTGTTTCGTTTCTTGAATTGTTTTCTCGATGTGGCAGAGGCAGCTTCCAGTACCCATCCTTACAGCCTTTCTTTAACCAAAGACAAAAGGGGACGTTTCTCAGCTCCAATTTTTCAATTTCCTAAGAAGTCTTTTTGGATGGGGGGATGTGATCTGCTTATCCGAATAAGATGAGAAAGAACATTGGGAAGGCACAAGTAACAGCCATCAGCCACTGCAAGTAGAAATTGTTGCTCTGTGTAGTAGGAAAGGACTGGCTTCATGGGAGAAGAGACTACGAGTTATATATGGTGCTGTTAAGTGTTACACTACACTACTGCCTCCTTATCCTAGTCTTCCCGTTTTATCTCCTTTCTCCCCTAAGCAGTGCAGTACCCCTCAAAGTAGGAGGGTAGTCAACATGGACAGTGGCCTAGATGCTAGTGAAGAGTTTGCTGACCATTCTACATGGTAGTGTATCCAATTCATTCCATTCCTAACTCAGATTAGTAGCTTCTACATGTGATGGAATTATTTTCCTTTTTTTTTTTTCTAGACTATAACTCATATTGTTGTGGAAGAAATTTAGAGCTCGCTCTATCCAAGTCTCACTTCTAGAGTGAAGGATCCCACTGCTCAGGATGTAGTATAATTGTATACCCCCATCTTCAGGGGCTTTATTATAAAGCAAGGTGCCAGTAAAATTCACTTCTTGGTTAGGATGTACGGTATCATGATTCCAGACTTGCTGCAATTAAAATAAATATAGTTGAAGTGATTATTCCATTAGGCATCTTCTTCTTTCCTCCTTGTCCCCCCACTTACATCAATCCTTAAAGTTACATTTAAAAATTACATCAATAGTACAGCCAGATGGCATTCTGACACTCACTTGTAAGTATTCTAAGATTTTCTAAAATAGTTGGCTCAAATAGAAAAGTCATCTTTTCTCCAAATATGTTCCTGTCCTTTTCTCTTGGTTGTGTGTTCTAACTGTTGCACTTATCTTAAAATCAAAAAACCAGAATGGAGAATTCAACTTTTCCAAAATTTCCCATGTGTTTCTCCATCCAAGTCTCCCTCACAAATGAAGTGTAATTGCACATTCATGATGATGCCTTCCTTATTAAATAGTGATATTTAAGAAATTGTCAACAAAAGTGTTTTTTTGTTTTGTTTTGCTGAGGAAGATAACACCCTGAGCTAACATCTGTCACCAATCTTCCACTTTTTGCTTGAGGAAAATTAGTCCTGAGCTAATGTCCATTGCCAGTTTTCCTCTATTTTGTATGTGGGTCACTGCCACAGCATGGCTGCTGATGATTGGTGTAGGTCCACGCCCAGGAACCGAACTGAGACTGCCGAAGTAAAGCACGCCAAACTTAACCACTAGGCCATGGCGCCAGCCCCAGCAGAAGCATTCTGTTATAGGTCAAGAGTATACTTTTTTGGAAAAGTTGAAAAAGAATGGTGGCTACTTACCTGATTTCAGAAGAATCTAGTTTAAATAGCACTCTAGACTTCATACTGACTTAAAATAGGAATTGATTTTTGGAGAGGATGACAAAATACATTAAGTCCTTGATTCTACTATGTAAAATTTTAATTTCACACATGAGTAATATTACTTTTAGCCTAGTTTACATAATTAGGCCTAGAAAATGTAGCCTGACCAAACCCTGCAGAACTGTTACTATTGTGACTCAGTTGGTATAGACTTGAGTTTTTGAAAACGAAATGTTCTTATGTTTTTTAAATCCTCCTACAGTATAGCCTCAGATCTCTAGACCTAAGGGGATATAATCAAAGGAGTATTACAGAAGGAGAAAATGTCTGTCCACCATTGCATTTGGACTGAGACGGTTACCTGAACTTTGATATTGGAATCCTGACACCTGGGCATCAAAAGAGAGACTTCCAATGGGCCGTTGATATAAATCAGTAAAAAGCCCATGTAGATCTTGAAGACACTTCTCTAGTTCCCTACTTCTACCTGTTTCCAAGCAGCAGAGAGAAGAGGGAAAGAGAGAGAATATTGAGACATCTTCATTTTCCTCAATAAAGAAATGAGGCCTGGGCTGGCCTGGTGGCGCAGCAGTTAAGTGCACATGTTCCACTTCGGCAGCCTGGGGTTCTCTGGTTTGGATCCCAGGTGCGGACATGGCACCACTTGGCACGCCATGCTGTGGTAGGCGTCCCACATATAAAGTAGAGGAAGGTGGGCATGATGTTAGCTCAGGGCCAGTCTTCCTCAGCAAAAAGAGCAGGATTGGCAGCAGTTAGCTCGGGGCTAATCTTCCTCAAAAAAAAAAAAGAGAGAGAGAAATGAGACCGTAATAAAAATTTACTTTTACAAATCACTGGTGTCAGGGAAACAGTTTAAGAAACCCCTTACTACTGGTAGATAAAGAATCATTTCCTTTTCTGCTAGAAAATAAGAGGTGCATTCTTCTCCCAGCAGTTGCCTTGAAGAATACGTAAGTGAGACGCTGCGCTCTAAACAGTGACAGGATGGAGCCTTTTCCTGGTTTCATGCTTTGTGTTGTCTGGCTATGTCTTGTATGTTGCAGCACCATATTGTACCACCACCATCTCCAGCCAGACTTAACGATAGTTTTATTTTTCTTCATCTAGAGGAACTTCGCATGAGCCAATTGCTTGTATTTCACTTTGATTTGGGATATAATTTAAAAATGAGGCACCAAAGTATAAGAGCCATACTACAAGTTATTTTTATCATGTAACTTCTGAAGGCAACTGCATAAAAAATGTTTGGATACCAAAGTATTTACTTGATTGATTATGGAAATTTTTAAGTTACGCTAATGTTATAATTGGCCATTCTCCTCAATGTAATTGTTTCCTTTATTAAAAATATTTAATAAATGAGTTTCATTTCTTGTGTGTATATGTATATATTTAACTTGTTTTCTTTGATTTGGCGTTAAATGAGTAAAACTTAAATCTTCGTTACAGTCAAATTTACAAACATTTTACGTAGGTTATTTACCCTTTTCTTTGAATTAAGATATGCTGAGTTGCACAACAAGTTTGTTAGACATGGTACTATTTGTGAGGTGGAGACCCAAGTTATATTTCATCTTTATAAATGAATTATCCTTACTTGGTTTGAATATCTGGACATAGTTGGATTGGGAAACTATTTTACAGTAGACACAATAAATTATTAACCTTGAATAACTAGCATATTGATCTTTCCTGTTTGAAATTACATGTTGTTGTTGGGAGTATTAGACCTCTTGTTACCTGATGCTGATGTGGTTATAATGACAGATACTCATACATTTCACTGTCTTCAAGTAATGTAATTGACTTTAGATTTTAGCAACTAGGAAACCATTGAGGATTTTCAGTTGTGATTCCTGTCTTTGTTAGTCTCCTTGACAGATTGAATTTCCATTTTATGTTATTGTGAATGTTCCCTGGGTTTAAATTCACCAAGATTTAATAAGGATCCTATTCCTTTTTTTTCTTTAGCATTAACAAGGTATATCAGACTAGTTGACAAAGGTTTATTTCTTGGCACTTTGCATTTGTCAATTCTATAATTTTTGAAAGCTGTTGACTGATTTTTAATAGGTTAACCTTCCTTAGAGGTAGAAATGACCTAATCCTGCACCCTGTGATTTTCCTTTTATATATAAGGAACTGAGGCCCAAATAATACAAAACTAAAAAGTTTATACTAGAACCTTCTGTGACTGCTTTATCTATCACAGGGCAAACTGTCAGTAAATTATTAAAAGTAATTAAATTTGTGGGCCAGAGCGTTTTTGAAATAAAACAGTTGCTAATGTCAAATCTTTTCTGATAATAGTGAGTAAAGTCCAAATGTTCTTTTTTTTTTCTCATTAGTCATCACAAGAATTAGACTTAAAATATAGCCTCATATGCCCAAAGTGGGGTAAAAGAGGGCAGGAATGATTATTTTTCTTCTAATGTTAGAAATCTGAGTGTTATGATAGTTATTAGTCACTTGTTTGTACCATAATTCTCACAAGTAGGGAGTAAACATTTTTGTGAAAGCTACCAGCATAGAATGCAGGAAAAGAGAAGAAAACCATCGAGTGTATCTTCCTACATCAGTAAGGACACATTTATATTATTGGCCACATCATTTTAATTAGATGGATAGTTTAGTATTTAACTGATCACCTATTGTTGGACGTATAGGGCTTTTTCCCAATTATTTGTCACCGTTATGAAAAGCTTTCCAATACCATTCTGTATATAGTCTTATTTAATTCGACTGATTATTTCTGTAGTAAAAATTCCTAGAACTAGAATTGCTGGGTCAAAAGGTCCACTTATTTTTCAAGAGTTTAGGTATACAATGCTGAAGTATGCTACAAAAATGTGCTAATTAACACCTTTCATCACAAGTGTAATTTTTGCCAGATCTTTTGGAGAAAAAACAATAGCTCATGGTTGCAATGTCATTTCTTTTATTGGTGAAGTGGAGCACCATTTCTTTTGTTTTCTGATTGTGTGTCCTTTTATTTTTCAATTAAGGTTTTGTTTACATACAATAAAATTTACTCATTTTAGTTGTACAGTTTGATGGATTTTGGTAATTATATACAATTTTGCAACCACCACCACAGTCAAGACATAGAATGAGTCTCTAACACTAAAAAGTTTCTTCCCAGTCCTTTGTCCACTCTCCCACCTGCAATCTCAGGTAACCATTCTGTCACTGTAGTTTTTTTGTCTTTTGTAGAGTTTCAAACAAATGGAATCATGTAGTGCATAGTCTTTTGTCTTTGACTTCTTTTACTTAGCATAATGTTTTGAGATTCGTCCGCATTGCTTTGTTTATTAATATTTCATTTGTTTGTAATATTGAGTTGTAATATTGAGTAACATCTATAATATGGATGTTCTAAATTTGTCCATTTGTCACTCGATGGGCATTTGGAAAGCACTGAATTTTTGGCTGTTATGAATCATGCTGCTATGAACTTTTGTGTACAAGTCTTTATGTGGATATATATTTTCATTGCTGCTGGGTAAATTCCTAGACATGGAATTGCATTGAATCTAAAAATCAATTTTGGAAGATTTGCTATTTGAACTGTGTTAAGTCTTTGATGCCAATGAACATGAATACATGGACATTGTATTTTCTCTTTATTTAGGTTGTCTCTTATTTCCCTTTGCAGTATTTCTTAGTTCTCAATGAATAAATGTTGCCTGTCTTTCATTAAATTTATTCCTAAGTATATAATTTTTTCATTCTAATTTATTGTAAATGGGGTTGTTTTTTAAAATTTTTATCTTCTAATTGTTCATTGCTAGTATATAGAGTTACAGCTGAATTTTGTATATAAACCTCATTCTGAAACTTTGTTACATTCATTTATTAATTCTAGCAGCTTTGTTGTAGATTCCTTAGAGTTTGGTATATGCATGATCATGCCATCTGTCAATGAAGACAGTTTTACTTCTTAAATTCTCACCTATATGTTTTGTATTTATTCCCACCTCCCCTCCCCCCTTACTGCATTGGCTGGGTACTCCAATACACTGATAAATAGAAGTGGTAAGAGTAGACATCCTTGCCTTTTTCCTGATCTTAGAAAACATTCAGCCTTTCATCATTAAGTGTAATTTTTACCTGTCAGTTTTAATCTAGTTGAGAAAGTTATCATCTACCTTTAATCATGAAAAAGTGTTCAATTTTTTTAAGTACTTTTTCTGCATTTATTCAAATGATTGTATTCCTTTTCTCTTTTCTTGTAATGGCAAATTGCATTGATTTTCAGAAGTTAAACCAATGTTGCATTCCCAGGTTAAACCCGCTTGATTATGATGAATTTTCCTTTGTATATACCATTGGATTCAATTTGCTAACATTTTGTTAAGGATTTTTGCAACTTACGTTTTATGTTCTTCAGGGATATTGGTCTGTAATTCTCTTTTCTTGTGATGTCTGTGTCTGTTTTTGATAGTAGGATAGTACTGACCTTATAAAATGAATTGGGTATTGTTCCCTCCTTTATTTTCTGAAAGAGTTTGTGTAGAATTAGTTTTCTTTCTTCCTTAAACATTGATAGAATATACCAGAGAAGCCATCGGTGTCTTGAATTTTCCTTAAGGGAAGTTTTAAAATTATGAACACAATTTCTTTTATTGATAATAAGATTATACAGGTTATCTGTTTCTTCTTGGGTCAATTTTGGTCATTTGTGTCTTCCAAGAAATGTATTCATTTCATCTAGGTAGTTAAATTTGCTAGCATAAAATTTTTAAAAAATATTCTCTTATTGTATTTTCAGTAGCTGCAGGATCTATAGGGATGTTCCCTTAGTGATTCCTGATACCGATAAATTGTGGCCTCTCTTACTCTTTTTTTTCCCCTGTCCTTGATCAATGCTGCTAGAGGCTTAGCAATTTATCAGTCTTTTTAAAGAACTAGCTTTTGGTTTCATTGATTTTTATCTATTGTTTTTCTTTAATTCATTTCTGCTCTTTATTATTTCCTTCCTGTTTATTTTGAGTTTCGTTTGCTATTCATTTTCTAGCTTCTTAAGTGAAAATTCTCTTTATCTAATACAGTCATTCAAAGCCATTAATTTCCCTGTAAACACTGTTTTAACTGCATCCCAAATTTTGCATTGTGGTATTTTCATTATCCTTCCATTCAAAATATTTTCAAATTTCTCTTCTGATTTCTTTTTTGACTCACTGATGTTGTTTAATTTCCAAATATTTGTGTTTTCTCTTGATCTTATTGTTATAGATTTCTAATTTAATTCCATTGTGGCCAAAGAAGATTCTTTGTATGATTTTAATCTTTTTGAATTTATTGAAACTTGTTTTACAGCTTAGGATATGGTCTTTCCTGGTAAACATAGCATGTGCTCTTGAAAAGAATTTCTATTCTGCTGTTGTTGGGTGTTATGTTCTATAAATACCAATTAAGGAAAGGTCACCTATGTCTTTTCTGATGTTTTGCCTAGCTGTTCTGCCAATTACTAAGAGAGGTGTTAAAATCACTGCTTTGATTTTGTAATTGTCTGTTTCTCTCTTTAGTTCTGTAAATTTTAGCTTCATTTATTTTAAAGCTCTGTTGTTGGGTACATGCACACTTATGATTCCTCTTTCTTCCTGATGAGTTGTCCTTTTTTCCCCCTCCTCAAAGTCCCAATGCATGGTTGTGTATCCTAGTTGTGAGTCCTTCTAGTTCTATGTGAGCCACCACCACAGCATGGCAACTGACAGTTGGGTGGTGTGGTTTGGCAACCTGGAAAGGAACCTGGGCTGCCAAAGTGGTGAGAACACAGAACTTTAACCACTAGACCACCAGGGCTGGCTTGAATTGTCCCTTTATGTATGTACAATGTCTCTATATCTTGTATAAATTTTGTCTTGAAATATATTGTATCTATCCAGCCTTCTTATGCTTACTGTTTACATGATATCTCCTTTTCCATTCATTAACTTTCAATCTATCTGTCTTTATGGTTAAACTGTATCTCTTATGGACAGCAAATAGTTGGATATTGTTTGATTATCCATTCTGACAGTCTCTGCCTTTTAGTTTGAATTTTTATTTCCTTAGTGTTTAACGTAATTAGTGATATAGTCAGATTTGGGTTTGCCATTTTATTTTTTATTTTCTATTGTTTCCTGGTTTTTGTTTTTATGTTCCTTTTTGCCTTCTCCTTACTTTTGGATTATTTGCATTATATTTTTAGAATTTGATTTCAGTTTTCCTTTTGGCTATTTAGCCATCCTTCTTTAAACATTATGTTTTTAGTAGCTGCCCTAGGAATGGCAGTATACATTCTTACCATTTCACAGCTCTCCTAAATTAATAATGTACTACTTCTCATAAAATATTGAAATCTTGCAATGTTATAGCTCCCAAACCATCCTATCCTTTATGTTATAGTTGTTATATGTAGTGCATTATGAACCCCACAAAACAGTGATAATAAGTTACTGTTTTATGGTTTATAAAGAAGTAGGAGTTTCGAAAAGGCAAACAGAAAAAATAAGTTTTTGTGCTAACCAGGTATTTATCATTTTCAGTGTTCTTTATTGTTTTGTAAGGATCCATATTTTTATCTGGTATCAGTTGCCTTCAGCCTAAAGAACTTTCTTTGGCAGTTCTTGAATTGTAGGTCTACTGCCAATTAATTTTTTTATTTTCTTAAATCTGTAAATATTTATGTTTTGCCTTTATTCTTGGAAGGATGTTTTCTCTGAATATACAGAAATATGGGTTGTTTGTCTCTAAAGGTACTTGAAAGATGTTATACTGCTTTCTTTTGGCCTTCCATGGTTCTTAATGAGAAGCAAGTTGTGAATCAGTTTATTTTTTCTCCTGTATATAATATGTTCTTTTTCTCTTGCTGCTCAAGATTTGCTCTTAGTGTTTGATTATCAACAGTTTGACTATGATGCTTTTATCAAATTTGGAAAAATTACAACCATTATTTCTAAAAATAATTTTTTTTCTGTTCCATTTTCTTTCTCCATTCCTTCTGGTATTTCAGTCACAAATATGTTGGGCTATTTGATCTAATCATATAGGTCCTTGAGAGGGTCCCTTTTTTTTTCATTAGGAAGATTGGCCCTAAGCTAACATCTATTGCCAGTTTTCCTCTTTTTGCTTGAGGAAGATTGTCCCTGAGCTAACATCTGTGCCAGTCTTCCTCTATTTTGTATGTGGGGTGCAGTCCAGCATGGTTTGATGAGTGGTGTATAGGTCTGTGCTTGGGATCCAAACTGGAGAACCCCAGGCTGCTGAAGCAGAGCATGTGAATTTAACCACTATGCCACTGGGCTGGCCCCCGAGACGGTTCTTTTATCTTTAAAAAAATTATTTTTTTCTTTGTGTTTTTCATCTTGGGTAATTTCTATTGACCTATCTTCATGTTCATATACTCTTTCCCCTGCCATTTCCATTTGCCTCTTAAGTTTATTCAATGAACTTTTTATTTCAGAAACTTAAGTTTTCAACTCTGTAATTTCCTTTTGTCTTTTTGTTTTTATTTTTGTACTGATATTTCTTATTTTTGTGATGAAATTTTCATTTATCAAAGCATGCTTTGATTTACCTTAAGGATCATAATAATAGCCATTTAAAAATCCTTGTCTTTTTGTTTAAATATCTGGTTCACCTCAGAGTCACACTTGATGAATTTTATTTTCTCTTGAGCAAAATAGAGATTCCATTATCTTGGTTCTTCATATGTCAGGTAATCTTTGGTTGTATCCTGGACATTATGAATGTTGTATTATAGACAGTCTGGATTCTGTTACCTTCCTCCAATCAGTATTGTTTTCTTTTTTTTAAGCAGGTAATTTTCTTTTAATTGTTGGCCATATATATTTTTCTGTGAAGTCCATATTTATGCCCTCTGCCCGTTTTTTCTATTGAGCTGTTTCTGTTTTTCTAATCAATTTATAAAATTCTTTATATATGAAAGGTAAGTATCATATTTTTAAATGTTTTCTTGGTTTTCTTTTTTCTTATGGTGCTTATAATTCTTATATAGTCAAATTTTACAGATTTTTATTTTATGACTTACTTTTTGTTGTGCTTAGAAAGGTCTTGCCCATTTGAAGAGTATATAAATATTCATCTGTCTTTTTCTCTAGTGATTTTATGGCTTTATTTTCTACCTTTAAATATTTTATCTACCTGTACTTTTGTTTGTTTTGGCAAAAAATGTAAGGTAAATATGTACCTCCCCCCAACCCAAAGTAATTAGTTAGCTCTCTCAGTACCATTTATTGCATAATATGTCCTTTCCATATTGATTTGAAATACATTTAGCATTCTCAAATATCTCATATCTAATTGGGTTTGTTTTAGAATTTTCTACTTTTTAAAATTGATATGTATATCTGTTCTAATACTATACCATCATGTTGTAACTTTTGTAGCTTATTACATTTTATATCTGGACAGCAAAGTATCTGCTTCTTTTATCATTTTCATAGCTATTTATCAATATTTATTCTTTCAGATAAATCTTAGAACCTGTTCCAATTATCTGTTGCTGCATTGTAAACCACTCCAAACTTAGTGGCTTAAAACACAATCATTTTATTCACAATTGTGGGTCAGATATTCAGGCAAGGTTGATTGGGAATTCTACTCCACATGACATTAACTAGGGTCATTTAGTGGTATTCATCTCTGAGTTGGTTTAGTCTGAAGGGTTAGTGGGTTAGGATCCAGGAATTTGTGGCCGTCTTTGATCTACCACAGAATTATTTTATCAGATTTTCTCCAAAATCTTGTGGGAGTGTTAATTGTAATTTTGTTGAATTTATAGATGAATTAGTAATTTGTATCCTAATAATATTTTCCCACTTAACTATGGCTATATAACACCACCTGAAAGCTTAGGGCTAAAAACAACATGCTTGTGAATCTGCAGTCTGGTGAAGGGTCGGTGGAGATAGCTAGTTTCCGTTCCATTTGGTGTCAGCCTGGACAGCTCCAAGGCTGAAGGCTAGAATCAACTGAAGGCTTATTACATAAACGATGCTTAGGCTGTGAAAATTTAAATAGGCCAGGGTTGAAACAGCAAGGGCTTCTCAGGCATCTCTGTGTGGTCACTTCAGCATGGTGGCTGCAGGATAGCTGGACTTCTTACATGATGGCTCAGCCAAAGGTTGAGAGAGGGATTTTGTTTAATTGGTTTATGTTTGGGAGAATTTCAGCATTTGAATAATACTGTTGGTCACAAGCCTTCCGCCAGATTCAAGGGAAGGGAAGAAGACAGGGCCCATGCATCCATAAGAGGAAGGGCTAGGTTTTGAAGAGCATGTAGGACTGGTAGTATGATTGTGGCCATTTTTTGAAAATACTGTCTGCCACGCTCTTCTCTTTCAGGAATGTGTTTTATTCTAAGTCTGTTTATTCAAGTTATCTTTTGTGTTTTTCAGTAAAATTTTACATTTTTATACATCTATATCCATCTATTACCTATCTATCTTCATCCTTTATTAGATTTATTCCTGTGTATCTTGGGTCATTGAAGATCTTTTTTCCATGTTATTATTTTTTCATCTTTGGTATGATTTTGACTTTGAAAAAGCTTTGTCTTTGCAAAGCAGAGTAATAGAACATTTCTAGTGTTATATAAATTTAATCTGTCTTCATTATATGCTCTAGTAACTCTTTAGAGGACTTTTAAGCTATGTGCTTAAGAATAGCCATTTGAAAAAGGAATAGCACTTCTGATTTCTGGTCCAGCATAAGGGAGTTTAGAAGTCACCATTCTGTCCTAAACAACAATGGTGTAGTGGAAGGAAGTTTTATTTTGTAATGTGTGATTCCTACCTTGTTTCTTGCAACTTTATATGTGTGTTAAAAATGTTGTTTGAGATTGACAAGGATGAATCCTGTAGATTACTCTCTGAAAATATAGAACTTTAGTAAACCAGCCACCGTTGAGATTATGCATTGCATACCTTTTTACTATGAGTTAAAATCTTTTGCACTCACTTTCTAAGATTCTGATTTACCCTTTTTTCTGATCTTTGGAACTTTTGTTAATGTGAAAATTTTTGTTTGAAAGTTGTATTCAGCCATATATTAAAAGCAGTTCAAGAAGAGCTGCTTCAGATAGTCACTATATTTAAAGCTCTAAAGATTTAATTAAGGAAATTTTTTATGTGTATTTACAGATGAGATAATAATGGATTTGGAAATCTGCTTAGATTTTAAATTTTATCTGGTTATCACGGTGGTAGCAAATTAATATGTCAGTGATGAACTTTTAAAACCAAGTTCTGAATAAATACTTTTGAAAAGAGGCAAAAATGTCCTATCTTCTTCAACTTAGCAGGTTTGTAGGTTAGACTAAAGTTTCAAGGGAACCAGTTTTAAAATTGATAAGCTCTTTGAAACATTTATTCTGACCACTTTACCTGCTAATTTTTTGACTCATACATTTATCATTTTGTATACTCTCATTCTATTTCTATTATTGGTTGTAGTTGCTGCTTTTATAAGTGAAACACTTCAGAATTCCTTTTCAACTTGAAAGAGATCCCCCATTGACCCTTTATCTAGTGACAAATATGTTTCCTGCCTGATGTTCACTTTATTACATTGCTCACTGAAACTACTATATTCTCTAAAAACAGGCAAGGATTTTGAGATACAGTCTTGAAATAGAAGTATGTAAAGCTGCTTTTCTAGCCTTTTTCTCAGTTAGACCGTGGCAGTTTCTTATTTCTCTGGTTTGTTTCTCTTGGAGATTTGTGTGACCCGGTGACAAGTTGCTATATAGAAACAATCATGTTTTCTTTATCAAAGTGGAGCCAGTCAATGGAAGACAGGGGCTAGGTTTTAGTTATCTTTATTGTATGTTGTAAGCAGTAGTTTTCAGATAGACTGTTTTGGGCAAACAAACATGACACTTCTCATCCTCATAACTTTGATGGTTAGTTTCATCCTACCCGAAGTGAAACTGACAAAAGCAGAGCAAGGCTCTCATGGAGCGATTCAGGATCCATGTGGAAGTAATTGGCAATCATTTGGTAGGAGGTGGTAGTAATAGTCTTGAGATTTTTAAAAATTTTTTAATTTAAAAAATTTTTTTATTTTTATTTTTTAAGGAAGATTAGCCCTGAGCTAACATCTGCTGCCAATCCTCCTCTTTTTTGCTGAGGAAGACTGGCCCTGAGCTAACATCCATGCCCATCTTCCTCTACTTTATATGTGGGACGCCTACCACGGCATGGCTTGCCAAGCAGTGCCATGTCTGCACCCAGGATCCGAACCTGTTAACCCCAGGCCGCCAAAGTGGAACGTGTGCAGTTAACCACTGCACCACTGGGCTGGCCCCTTGAGATTTTTTTTATATGAAATCCTGTAGGTTCAGGAAAGCCTTTCTTTTTCCCTGGAATGGTATTTTGGATATAAGTATCGAAAGAAAGAAATTATTTAAGAACAAACTGATGCTGTCCTGGTTCTAAATCTGTTGTATGGCTTTCTTATGACCACCTTTTCTGAACTCCTACTACTAAACCTGTTCACCATTGAATCCCACTTTAGTCCTGCTTGACTTAGTAGGCTTCCATTCTTCCAGTGGTTTTATTTGTCCCTCTCCTCAGTAAAATGCCAGGCAGCAGACCGTTTTTTTGTATTCACCCACATTCTGCTGACTGTCTCTGATTGCTACCTTGAATCTTCACCTTGGTTCAAGGTTTTCTGTTTCAGCTATAACGAAAGGAAATAGGCACCTCCCTTCACCCATCGCTGTCTTTCAAATTCATATCCCAAAGGAGGATTGAAAATCCTCCTGCCATGTAATATACACCTGAAATTCTAGCTGTGGCATAACAGGTGGCTTCTCTAACATGGCTAATGAGCTGTGGCTGAAGCTGACGCTCCTCTTTACCTGAGATTTTATAGTTTATAATTATATAATCTATTATATTAATCTCTACATATGTTTAAACTGATAATATAAAATTTTTAAATTGTTTGATCCAAAAGCTGATGTGCTTGAGATCTAAACCTGGAATTCTGTTTTCGTTTCCTTCCCTCCAGCTGTCTTTTCAAGTGGGAGAAAATACGGATTATTCTTCAAAGGGTTGCAGGTGTCATTTTCTGGTGAAAAATGGGTTTTGGAAAAAGTAAAGATCTCAGTCGTCAGGTACACCCCTGCCAGGTGTTAGGGCAGCCAGATTCTCCCCCTACCCCTTCTTAAGGGATCTGTGAAAAAGACCTGGTGATTTACCCAGAGATTGACTATAGAAGAAAGCCCTTGTTATCTCTTACTAGCAACATTTGAGCCCACTCCCATTTCCCCAGGTGGGTGTGGGTAGACCCTATTAGCTAATTATGATCACCCTGCTCATTTAGAGCCATTTTGCTCCCTGTGTGATGCCAGCAGGCTTCAGTGCCCAGAGCCAAGGCTGCATGCAGCCCTGTTTTAGAACTCTAAAATATGAAAAAAATTATTTGCAGTGTTTGATGTTCCTATTGTGAGTGATTTATTTCGTTTATTGCTCTGTTTACCATAATTAAAAACTAGGAGTAAATTAAAATATTTGCTATTGCATTTTTTCCAAATATGTTTTCCAAAATTTATCCTGAACCTAAAGCATCCATTATCGTGGTTGAAGAACCTAGTGTGAAATACATAGAATAATGATTTGTGCACCTCACTATAACTATTTTATTGAAAACACCTCAAACAAGATTGATTTCTTCAATATTTTTAGTTTTTAGAATATTTTTGCATATTCAGAATTTATTATCCTCAAGTTAATTCTGTTTGTTATACAGTGTGCTTTTTTATATGAGCAAAACAGTGTTTTCTTGTATATTACCATTTTACAATTATTTTCAATTCATATATAATGAAAATACATAAAGTATTTATCCCAAAACTTCATTTGTAAAATTGAGATATGTCTTACACATCATGATTCTTATATGCCATCAGATGCATTCTAGATTACATAACAGGAAAATGTGAGAAAGAAAAACTGATAAATACAAGAGCTATATACCAGAACACTCAAGGAGGAGACAGTATCTCACTCAGAATTTTAGTTCAAATAAACCAAAAATTAATTGCTCTCAGTATAAGATAATTTTGAGACAGTGAACTGGAAATAGTAGGCGTATGTGCTTTATTTTAAATGCACAGATTTCAATAAACACAATTTCTTAGTAAATACTTTCAGCATAAATTTTACATAAAGCATCCTCAGATTATGGTGCAATAAGATTAGAAGTGAGTAGCAAAACATAGCAGATTTTCAACCAAATGAGAAAGGAAATACATACTACAAAAAGCTATACTGCTTAAAAGACATAAAAAACCTAACGCCAATTATTCAACTCATAAGCCTGGCAAAGCTAAACAGAGTTTTGTTCAACTCTATATGCCTGTTTCAACAAGAACAAAATCTATAAATAATAGACTAGTTAATCTCAAAAGGATCTAAGAACAGAACAGAGTAGTAGGGTAGACAAAATTAAGATGAGAACTACTGAACTCGATAGTTTTTAATGAAAATTTAGATACTAGACTGTAAACATTTAGAACACTACACAACTAGATACTTTGAATAAATCAGTTGCGTTAAGAAACAAGAAAATTTGCTGGAATCATTGCTGAATATTTTTCAACATGTAATACCTATGTCATATAAATAAGTACTAAACACTGAAGGCTACTGGTTTGTGAGGCAAACAGATACAGTGCCTGATAAGGCCAGAACATAAAAATGAAGGCCAATCTTCTTGGTACACATAGCTGAAAAAACTCTAAGTAAAATAATGTAAATGGAATGCATATTAAAAGGTATTCAACATTTTAAGAAAATATTCATCATGACTGAGTGAGATTTAGTGTAGAAATTCAAAATTGCTTTGGTGTAAGGAAAACTATTAACATAATCCATTCCATTACTAGGAGAAATAGTAAAATCAGTTAAACCAACCTTCATTGACGTAGGATAGGGAAGATGTTCTAGGCACTGGGAGGATACAAAGATACGTATAATAGAGTCCTTGCTCTCAAGGATTATAAGCTGGTAAATTAAAAAAGAAAACTAGTGAAAATCGTGATGTGCCCAAAATCTTTTAAAATGTTCTAAAAATATTTTATGAAAATCAACACCCATTTCTGACAGCTCTAAAAAGTATAAAGGAAATAGTTTTTTCCTATGTAGAAAAGTTTTCCCTATATATTTGTAATTAAAAATAACATTAGCCAAAATGGAAAAGTAGAGGCATATTCCATGAAAAAATAAATAAATGAAACAATGCTGTCTGTTGTCAAATATCAGCCAATGTTTAAAGGAAAAAAAAAAGAAGAAACCACATTTCTTTCTATATGTGAGAAGGAAAGGAAATTATCACAATGCAAATGATAGTAACATACCTAGAAAATCTAAAGAATTCAATAGCATAACAATTGAATTTAGGAACACTGCAAATTTTAAATTTAAAATATACTACTATATTTTAACAATAGATTAATAAATATACATTTATTTACAATGAAACACATCACCTTTTGGTGATGCTTTTCTTATGTTTTGGAAAAATAACATTTATACAGATACTTATTGTCTAATCCCTTCTATTTTGCTAAATGTTTAGTCTTTTAAAAATTTATTTAAACTAGACAAACAAAAAAAATTTGCCCGTTTCTCCCACTTCCCCACCCCCGAGCTCTGGCAACCACTAATCTGTTCTTTGTTCTATGAGCTTGGTTTTATGATTTATTCATTCCTCCATTTTTATTTGATTCCACATATGAGATTGTGTGATACTTGTCTTTCTCTGACTTATTTCACTTAGCATAATGTCCTCAGGGTCCATCCATGTTGTCCCAAATTGCAAGATTTCATTTTTTTCTACGGCTGAGTAATATTCCATTTTTTATATGTATACACATATAAAACACAGTTTACTTACCCATTCATCCATCGATGGACACTTAGGTTGTTTCCATATCTTAGCTGTTGTAAGTAATGTTGTGGTGAACATGGAGGTGCATATATCCTTTCAAGTTAGTGTTTTCATTTTCTTCAGGTAAGTACCCAGAAGTGGAATTGCTAGATCATATGATAGTTCTATTTTTAATTTTTTTTTTGACGTCATATTGGCTTATAACATTGTATAGATTTCAGGTGTACATTATTATGTTTCAGTTTCTGTATAGACTGCATTGTGTTCACCACTAATAGTCTACTTTTTATCCATCACCCTACACATGTCCCCTTTATCCCTTTCACTCTCCCCCCGAACCTATCCTCCTCTGGTAACTACTAATTTGTTCTCCTTATCTGTGTATTTGTTTATTCTCCACATATGAGTGAAATCATACAGCATTTCTCTTTCTCTGTCTGACTTATTTCCCTTAACAAAATACCCTCAAGGTCCATCCATGTTGTCGCAAATGGCACGATTTTGTCTTTTTTTTATGACTATTATTCGTCTGTATGTGTGTGTATATATATATATATATATATATATACACACACCACATCTTTATCCATTCATCCGTTGATGGGCACTTGGGTTGCTTCCACATCTTGGCTATTGTGAATAATGCTGTGATGAACATAGGGATTCATAAATCTCTTTGACTTGTTGATTTCATGTTCTTTGAATAAATACCCAGTAGTGGGATAGCTGGATCCTATGGTATTTCTATTTTTAATTTTTTGAGGAACCTGCATACTGTTTTCCATAGTGATTATACTAATTTACATTCCCACCAACAGTGCACAAAGGTTACTGTTTCTCCACATCCTCACCAAGATTTATTATTTCTTCTCTTTTTTAATAATAGCTATTATAATAGATGTGGTTTTGATTTGCATTTCCCCAATGATTAATGATGTAAAGCATCTTTTTATGTACCTGTTGGCCATCTGTCTGTCTTCCTTGGAAAAATGTCTATTTAGATCTTCTGCCCATTTTTTAATTAGATTATTTGTTGCTCTTAAGTTGTATGAGCTCTTTATATATGTTGGATATTAGCCCCTTATCAAACATATGATTTGCAAATATTTCTCCCATTCAGTTGGTTACCTTTTCATTTTGTTGATGGTATCCTTTGCTCTGCAGAAGCTTTTTAATTTGGTGTAGTTCCACTTGTTGATTTTCACTTTTGTTGCTTTTGCTTTTGGTGTCAGATTCAAAAAAATCATCACTAAGACCTATGTCAAGAAGCTTACTGCCTATGTTTTCTTCTAGGAGTTTTATGGTTTAAAGTCTTACATTCAAGTCTTTAACCTATTTTGAGTTAATTTTTGTGTCTGGTTTAAAATAGTGATCCAGTTTCAGTCTTTTGCATGTGGCTATCCAGTTTTCCCAGCACCATTTATTGAAGAGACTATCCTTTCTCCATTGTATCTTCTTGGCTCCTTTGTCGTAAATTAATTGACAAAATATGTGTGGGTTTATTTCTGAGCTTTCTATCCTGTTCCATTGATCTGTATGTCTGTCTTTATGCCAGTACCATACTGTTTTAATTACTATAGCTTTGTAATATAGTTTGAAATCAGGGAACATGATGTCTCCAGCTTTGTTCTTCTTTCTCCAGATTGCTTTGGCTATTTGGGGTCTGTGCTATCAGTTGTAACATCTCCTCTTTCATTTCTGATTTTATTTGAGTCCTCTCTTTTCCTGGTTAGCCTAGGTAAAGTTTTGTCAATTTTATCTTTTTGAAGAACCAGCTCTTAGTTTCATTGATCTTTTCTATTGTCTTTTTAGTTTCTATTTCATTTATTTCTGCTCTAATCTTTGTTATTTCCTTCCTTCTACTAAATTTGAGCTTCATTTGTTCTTCTTTTTCTAGTTCCTTGAGGTGTAAAGTTAGGTTTTTTATTTGAGACTTTTTTCTTTAGGTTGGCATTTATCACTATAAACTTTCCTCTTAGAACATTTTTTGCTGCGTCCCATAAATTTTGGTATGTTACATTTCCATTTTCATTTGTCTCAAAGTGTTTTTTTGATTTCTTCTTTGGCCCATTTGTTGTTCAGTAGCATGTTGTTTAATCTCCACGTATTTGTGAATTTTCCAGTTTTCTTCATTTAAGCAATTTCTGGTTTCATACCATTATGGTCCAAAAAGATGCTTGATATGATTTCAATCCTCTTAAATTTATTAAGACTTATTCTCTGGCCTAACATATGATCTATCTTGGAAAATGTTACATCTGCACTTGAGAAGAATGTATACTCTCTTGCTTTTGGATGGAATGTTCTCTAAATATCTGTTAAGTCCAAGTGATTTAATGTGTCTTTTAAGGCCTATGTTTCCTTATTGATTTTCTGTCTGGATGGTCTATCCATTGATGTGAGTGGGGTGTCAGAATCTCCTCCTATTATTGTATTGCTGTCTATTTCTCCCTTTAGGTCTTTTAATATTTACTTGATATATTTAGGTATTCCTATCTTGGATGTATAAATATTTACAAATGTTATATATTCCTGTTGGATTGACCTCTTTTATCATTACGTAACGCCCTTCTTTGTCTCTTATTACAGTTTTTGTTTTAAAGTCTATTTTGTCTGATATATGTATAGATACTCCAGCTTTCTTTTGGTCTCCGTTTACATAGAACGTCTTTTTCCATCCCTTCACCTTTAGTCTGTGTGTGTCCTTACATCCGAAGTGAGTCTCTTGTACGCAACATATAGATGGGTCGTGTTTTTTTATCCATTCAGCCACTCTTTGTCTTTTGATTGGAGAATTTAGTCCTTTTACATTTAAAATAATTTATTGATAAGTATGTGTTTATTGCCATTTTGTTAATTGTTTTCTGGCTGTTTTTGTAGTTTTTCTCTCTTTCTTCTTCTCTTGCTCTCTTCCTTTGTGGTTTGATGACTTTCTTTAGTGGTATGCTTATATTTCTTTATCTTTCGTGTATTTACTATAGGTTTTTGTTTTGTGGTTGCCATAAGGATTACACATAACAACTTATAGCAGCCTATTTTAAGTTACTAACTTAAGTTCGATCTCATTGTCAAGCTCAATGTTATTGCTCTGTCCTCCCCATGTTTAATGTTTTTGATGGCACATTTTATATCCCTTTATCTTGCGTATCCCTTAACTAATTATTGTAATCAGTTATTTTTACTACTTTTGTCTTTTGACCTTCAAACTAGCTTTATAAGTGGTTAATCCACTACCTTTACTGTATATTTACCTTTACAGTGAAATTTATTCTTTCATATTGTCTCTTGTTACTAATTAACACCCTTTCTTTTCAGCTGATATAAGTCCCTTTAACATTTTTTATAAGGCCAGTTTAGTGGTGATAAACTCCTTTAGCTTTTGATTATCTGGAAAATTCTTTATCTCTCCTTCACTCCTGTATAACTATCCTGGGTAGAGTATTCTTGGTTGGAAGTTTTTTTCTTTCAGCACTTTGAATATATGATGCCACACCCTTCTGGCCTGCACAGTTTCTGCTGAAAGATCTGCTGATAGCTTTATAGGAGTTTCCATGTACAGAACAAGTTGTTTTTCTCTTGCTGCTTTTAATATTCTCTCCTTGTCTTTAAATTTTGACATTTTAATTGTAATTTTTCTTGGTATGGGTCTCTTTGGGTTCTTCTTATTTGGAACTCTCTGGTCATCCTGGATCTGGCTATTTCATTCCCCAGGTTAGGGAAGTTATCAGCCATTACTTCTTCAAATAACATTTCTGCTCCTTTCTCTTCTCCTTCTGGGAGCCCTGTGATGCAAATGGTGGGCAATTTGATGTTGTCCCATGAGACCATTAAGCTATCTTCACTTTTTTTCATTCTTTTTTCCTTTTTTTTTTTTTTTTTTGAAGAAGATTAGCCCTGAGCTAACATCTGCTGCCAATCCTCTTCTTTTTTGGCTGAGGAAGACTGGCCTCAAGCTAACATCCATGCCTATCTTTCTCTACTTTATATGTGGGATGCCTGCCACAGCATGACATGACAAGCGGTGCGTAGGTCCGCACCCAGGATCCAAACTGGTGAACCCCAGGCCGCCAAAGTGGAACGTGTGAACTTAACCTCTGCCCCACTGGGCCAGGCTCTCATTCTTTTTTTTTCTTTTTGCTGCTCTAATTGGGTGAGTTCCACTTTCTTGTCTTCAAGTTGACTAATCCTTTCTTCTGCTTCATTTAGTCTGTTGTTGACCCCCTCTAGTGTATTTTTCAGTTCAGTTATTGTATTCTTCAGCTCTGTGACTTCTGTTTGGTAGTTTCTTATATTTTCCATCTCTTTGTTGAAGTTCTCATTGTGTTCATCCATTCTTCTCCCCAGTTCAGTGAGCATTTTTGTAACCATTGCTTTGAACTCTTTATCAGGTAAATTACTTATCTCTGTTTCATTATGGTTTTTTCTGAAGTTTTAGCTCGTTCTTTCATTTGGTACATATTCCTCTGTTTCTTCATTTTGCTTGACTCTCTGAATTGGTTTCTATACAGTAGGTGAAACAACTACCTCTCCCAATCTTGAAGGAGTGGCCTAGGGTAAGAGATGAGCTTTGTTGTTCAACCCTGGCCCACCTCTTGGTTGTCTCTCAAACTTTGTGCTTGTTCAAACAGCCTGTTATATTTTCAATAGTTCCCAGTAGTTGAGGACATGCCAAGACCTGTTATTGTCCCAAAGTGGAGGATCTCAGCACCTGGATTCCAGCTGACTGAATGCCAGATCCTCAGACATCAGCTTCTAAAAATGTGCAAATATATACAGTCCTATGAAACTGTAAGCATAAGCCCTACTAGCCACCAGAGCCAGGTGATCTGGAGGTGTCCCCTGGGTGGCACTCATAAAAATTAGAGCTCCAGACGAGTGTATAAGCTTTTTTCTGGATGATACCAGTGAACTGGAGCAAGGCAGAGAGAGAGCACCAAGATGGCATCTACAGCCTATTCCATGAGAGCAGCTCTGTAGGCCCTATATGTGTGCCAAACCTGAAGCCTGCCCCTCAGGCCAAAGCTCCAGGACAAGCAAAGAGGACTCCTTCACAGAAACACTGGAGGGTGTGCCTCAGTTTGCTGTCTATGCACTGCACTGGGGACAGCAGCCCACCAAGAACCATCTCTCTGATTGCCACACTCCTGTGGACCCCAGAAATGCAAACCTCCTTACCCCCCAGAGCCAGGCGATCAAGGACTGCCCATGGGCAGCAGCTGCAAAAAACGGTGTACCAGACGCGTGTAAAGCTCCCATCCAGGAGACACTGGTGCCCTGGAGTGTGTCATAGGGTAAGCACAAATAGAGCGCCCACCCTGTGAGTTCTCTGGAGAGGAGTATAGTCAGCCCCTAGATGCATGTTTAATTAGAAGCCTGTCCCTCAGGCTGTAATTAAGATGATTAGCTAATAGACCTCCACAGAAAGACTGAGTTCTGAGGTGTATTACCTCTTGCTGTGTCCTGGAGGTGGTAGCTGTTTAACTCTTTCTCCATTGATTACAATCCTGTAGGACCTACGAGTGTGAGCCCCACTGGCCACCAGAGCCAGACAATGTACAGGTGACCCCAGCAGCTGTCACAAAAATTGGGGTGCCAAACAGGAGTATGAGCTCCTTTCTGGGTGACACCAATCGTTACAGTCCCACGGGACCAGGAACGTGAGCTCCCCTGGCCTCCAGAGCCAGGTGATCAAAAGGCGTCCTGTAGGTGGCAGTTGCAAAAATCAGGGCATCAGACACAATACTTTAGCTTAATATGTGTGTTTGTAAACAATAAAGCTTTAATGGCCAGAATAAAAGAAGTTTCAAGAAATGAGGAGTTGTACCCTGGCTAATGGGAAGGCCAAATGTATTAAAGTCTCATGTTTACTGTGTTAGTATGTTTAATATTTAACCAAGTAAGATACTGACATGTCTTAAAGCCTTGCTACCAGTAACATCAGCATCACCTGGGAGCTTGTTAGAAATGCTGAATCTCCATTCCCCACCCCAGACATAGTGAATCAATCTACATTTAAAAATTTTAAGAATTCTGGGTGATTCTTATGTACATTGAAGTTACAAAAGCGCTGTGTTTAAAGTGATAGTTCTTGAATCTGGTTAAAAGTCTGAGTCAGCTGGGAGCTTTTAAAAGTACAAATGCTTAGGCCTGCGGCAAGTTTAATGAAATAGAGTTGTTTTGGTTTTTGTGTTTCTTTTTCTAAAGCCCACCAGTTGATTCTGCTATGTTAAATTTGATGGTAGCTACTTTAAAGAATTTGATTAAATGGCAATGAAGTGTATATGAAAAGGTTGTCAGACATATTAAATGATAATTATCAAATAGTATTGTTTGAAAAATAAACAAGTAAACCATAGAACAAAGTAGCAGTTCCAAAAGTTGATTCATGGTTTATATTTTTATAAACATATCACTTATTCTTGGAATAAGTGATTAGTATGTGATCTATGTGGATAAATGGAGAAGCTATGTGAATATCAAGGGGAGGAATTATACAGCAAAAACTCAGATTAGAGCCTAGAATATTGTAAATAGTTGGTACTCTGAAGTAATGATTTGTTTTTGTTTTAACAGCTCTAGTGAGGTGTAATTTACATGCTCTAATTCTCCCATCATAGGTATGTAATTCAGAGATTTTTAGTAAATTTCCACTGTCGCGCAATCATCACCACAACCCAATTTTAGAACATTTTTATCACCCTAAAAACTTAACCATTTACAGTCAATTCCCTGTTCCAGTTCACACCCTGAGCAACCACTGAAATGCTTTCTGTGTCTGTAAATTTGTCTTTTCCAAAAATTTCTTATAAATAGTATCATTCATCATGATACTATTCATCATGGTCTTTTGTGTCTAACTTCTTTCACTTAGCATGCTTTTGAGGTCTATCTATGTGTTAGTAAGTAATAGTTTTTTCCTTTTTATTCTGTTGTATAAATGTACCACAGTTTGTTTATCCATTCACTAGTTGATGGATTTGACTTTTTCCTGTTTTGTCTATAATACTGCTTTGAATATTCACATATAAGTCTTTGTGTGAACATATGTTTTCATTTCCCTTATGTAAATACATAAGGAGTGGAGTTTCTCGGTCATATGGTAAGTTTATTTTAACTTCCTAAGAAACAGCCAAACTATTTTCCAAAGTGGCTGTACTGTTTTACATTCCCACCAGTAATATATGAGGGTTCCAATTTTGATTGAGATTTCCTTCAATATCTAGATCACTGTGGAGAGGATTGCCATCTTAACATTGAGTTTTCCAATTCATGAATATGAAATATTCTATTTAAATCTTCTCTAATTTATCCCAAGAATGTTTTGTAGTTTATAGTGTATACATCTTACACTTCTTCTGTTAAATTTATTCCCTAAGTATTTTGTTCTTTTTAACTTTGTTGTGAGGAATTGTTTTCTTAATTCCATATTCAGATTGTCATTGCTGGTATATAGAAAAACAATGGGTTTTTACATAATGATCTTGTGTCCTGCAACCTTGATAAACCTGTTCATTAGTTCCAACAGCGTTTTTGTGTATTCCTTAGGATTTTCTACATAGAGGATCATGTCATCTTCAAATAAAACCACTTTTATTTCTTCCTTTCCAATTTGGATACCTTTAATTGCTGGGGTTGTTTATTTGGGGCCTTTTTCCACTGACAAGAACTTCCAGTAAAATTTGAAAAGAAATGTCTGGAGTAGAGACATCTTTGCCTTATTCCTGATCTTAGGGAGAAGCATTCAGTCATTCATTATGAAGTAAGATGTTAGCTCTGTGTTTTTTCATAGATGCCATTTATCAGGTTGAAGAAATTCCCTTCTATTTCTAGTTCATTGAATATTTTTATCATAAATGGGGGTTGGATTTTGTTGTTGGACTTGATTTGCTACTCGTTTGTTACTGATGTTTGCATTATGTTTGTGAAGGATATTGAAGTGTAGTTTTTATCTCTTGTGATCTTGTCTGGCTTTGGCCTCATAGAATGAGTTGGGAAATAGTCCCTTCTCAGTTTCTGAAAGAATTTCTGAAAGACTGGTACTATTTCTTCTTTAAATGTTTGAGCTATTGACGAATGATGCCATCTGGACCTGGGCTGTTCATTAAGGGAATATTTTAAATTACTGATTCAATTTCTTGTTAGAGGTTTATTCACATTTTTTGCTTCTTCTTGAGACATTTTCAGTAATTTTTCTCTCTCTTGGGCTTTTTTTTTTTAAAGATTTTTTTAAAAATTTTTCCTTTTTCTCCCCAAAGCCCCCTAGTACATAGTTGCATATTTTTTTAGTTGTGGGTCCTTCTAGTTGTGGCATGTGGTACGCTGCCTCAGCATGGCTTGACGAGCAGTGCTGTGTCCGCACCCAGGATTTGAACCAGTGAAACCCCGGACCGCTGAAGCAGAGCACGCGAACCCAACCACTCGGCCATGGGGCCGGCCCCTCTATTGGGCTTCTTCTGTTTCTTCTGAGTTTTCTGATTTGTTGGCACAAAGATGTTCTTAAACATTATAATCCTTTTAATTTGTGTATTGTCAATAATGATATCCCCTTTTACATTCCTGATTTTGTCCATTTGTATCTTTGTTTTTTCTTGATCAGTTTAGCTAAAGGCTTTTCAATTTTTTGACCTTTTCAAAGAACCTACTTTTTATTTCATTGATTTTCTTGATTTGTTTTTGTTTATTTTGTTGTTTCTATTCTGATTTTATTGTTTCCTTTTGCCTCCTTTGGATTTAATTTGCTCTTTTTTTTAGTTTTCCTTAGGTAGAAGCTTATATATTACTAGAATCCTTTATTTCCTATATAGCTGTTTAAAAGTATAAATTTTCTCTCTAAACACTGCTTTAACCACATGCAATAAATTTTGGTATATTGTGTTTTAATTTTCATTCAATTCAAAATATTTTCTAATTTCCCATGTGGTTTCTTCTTTCACCCGTGGATTATTTAGAAATGTTTTGTTTAATGTTTTCATATTTGGAAATTTCCGAGATTTCTTTCTATTATTTGTAATTCTGTTGTGGGATGAAAAACATTCTGCAACTGATTTCAGTCCTTTTTAATTTTTTAAGACTTTTTTCTGACCTAGCATTTGTCTTTCCTAGAGAAGGTTCTAAGGGTACTTGGAGAAGAATGTGTATTCTGTTCTTGTTGGGTAGAGGGTTCTACAAATGTTATTTAGGTCAGTTTGGTTGATGGTGTTATTTATCTTTTCTATCCTTACTTAATTTCTGTTTAGTAGTTCTACTTTTGAGAGTGGGGTATTAAAACCTCCAAATATAATTGTTGAATTGTCTGTTTCTTCTTTTCTGTCAAGTTTTGTTTTGTGAATTTTGGGGCTCTATTTTTAAGTATGTATACATTTATAATTGTTATATTTTCCTGGTATCTTTACCCTTTTATCATTACTCAGTGTCCCTTATTGTCTCTAGTAATATTTCTTGGCTTAAAATCTATTCTGTCTTACATTAATGTAGCTTCTCCAACTCTCTTATGGTCACTGTTTGTATGGTATATTTTTGTCCATCCTTTAACTTTCAACCTGTTTTTATTTTTGAGTCTAAAGTAGGTCTTTTATAGATAGCATATAGTTAAATCTTGCTTTTTTGAAATTGCTAGTCTCTGCCTTTTGATTGAAGTGTTTAGTCCATTCACATTTAGTGTAATTATTGATATGATTGAATTTACATTTGCCATTTTGCTCTTTGTTTTCTATATATCTCATGTTTCTTTAGTTCATACATTCTTCCTTTATTTCTTTTGCGTTAAACAACTATTTTTTGGCTGACCACTTGAACTTATCTGTTGATTTTTTAATCCTTTTGGTTTTTTAGTTTTCTCATTGATCATTCTGGGGATTGCAGTATGCATCTTAACTTCTGAACAATCTATTTCAGATTACTACTATCTTAATTCTGATAAAATACAGCAGCTTTGCTCTAATAGAACTCAATTCCCCCCCACCTTTGTGCTGTTATTGTCATGTGTATTATGTCCATATATGTTATAAACCCAACAATGTTTTCTTTTATTTACCCATGTGTTTGCCATTTCTAGTTTTTCATTTCTTCCTGTGGATTTCAGTTACCCTCTGGGGTTATTTCTTTTCAGACTAAAGGAATTCTTTTATTATTTCCTGTAAGGCAAGTCTGCTGGCAACACATTCTCTCAGTTATTACTTATCTTGGAATGTTTTCATTCTGCCTTTTGTTTTTTTTTTTAAGGGTAGGGTCTTTTTTAGCTGGATATAGAATTTTTTTGCCTGCCTCCCACCACCACCACTGCAAATATGGCATTCCACTGCTTCTAGCCTCCATTATGTCTAATGAGAAGTCAGTCATTAATTGTATTGTTCTTGTTATTTTTAAGAGTTTCTCTTTGTCTTTGACTTGTTCTTTGTTTGACTATGAAGTATCTAGGTGCAGAACTCTTGTGTCTATCCTATGTGGGATTTTTTGAGCTTTTTGGATCTATAGATTGTTTTTCATCAGATTTGGGATGTTTTAAACCATTATTTCTTCAAATATTTTTTTCTGCCCCTTTCTCTCTCTCCTTTTCTCCTGGCAATCCCATTAGATAGATGTTGATATACTCAGTGTTATTGCATAGGTCTCTGAGGCTCTGTTCATTTTTCTTCAAGCTTTTTCCTCTTTGTTCTTGAAATTGTATCATTTCTGTTGATCTGTCTTTTAAGTTCACTGATTATTCTGTTATCTCAAATCTGCTACTGGGTAAATCTAGTGAATTTTTTATTTCTAATATTCTACTCTCAAACTCTAGAATTTGCTTCAGTTCTTTTTTGTAGTTTATATGTCTCTATTGAGATCCCCTGTTTGTTTAGTCATTGTCACCATATTTTTCTTTTATCCTTTAAACACCTTTTCCTGAAGTTCTTCGAACATATTTATAATAGCTGTTTTTGAAGTCTTTCTGAATACAACATCTGGGCCCATTCAGAAATAGTTTCTATTAACTGATTTTTCTCCTGAGTATAGGTCATGTTTTCTTGTTTCTTCATGTCTTGTAATTTTTTTGTTAAAAACTGGACATATTTGATAATATATGTAATAACTCAGGATTTGATTCCTCCCCAGTACCCCTCCCCACCCTCAAGGTTGTCATTATTACTGTTATTTGTATGTTCGCTCATATTTAAGTAACTGGACTGGACTTAATGTGCAGAATCTTTCTCCCCTGTGAGGTGCAGCCACTCAAGTCTCTGCACATTTTTTTTTTTTTTTAATTTTTAACCTGGCCTTCTTGGCGTCCCCCTTGTGTCTACATAGTTTAGTGGTTAGCCAGTGATTGGTTAAAAGTTGTACTCAAACATCTTGAGCCAGTAAGGCTTCTACCCTTTGCTGATCCATCTGTGAGTATTTTTGGGAGCTCATCTAGTTTTCAAGTATGGCCCAGCTTTGATTTTTTCTGAGCATCTCAGTCATTCCCTTCACACGTGGGGAGCCTGACAGTCAGCCATGGATACGTGGAGAGTTTAGGGGTCTCTGATCAACTCTGAGCATATATGTAGCCTCTAGTTAGCCAGGGATGTGTGAAGAGTTTACCTAGTCCCCTGTGGCTCTCATTTCCAGAATTTCTTTATTAAGTTTCTGGACTTCTGTTAGTCTACCCCTCTTCCCGACTGGGACAGCAGCCTCATGCCAGCAGAGCTGTAGGCTTTGTCTGTTGAGTTTAATGCTTTTACTCTCAATACCACTGTGTGTGGGATTTTTGCCCTCCACTTCAAAAAACATCGGCAGCCTCAGGCAGGGAAGCTGCTGGTTTTCATGCCCAGCCCTGCTCAGGTACAACTACTACATGGACTAGGCTTGGGTGGGAGAACGGGGGTGGGTAAGGAGCAGCTTCAAGCAGTAATGCCACTGACTCCCACTGTTCTTACCCTGAGTTCCACAATTTTTTATAAATAAACACTTTTAAATTTGGCGTTTGTCTTTGGTTGTTTTCTGGAGCCCTGAAATGGTTGGTTTTGACAGTTTTATAGTTGTTTTGGGGGGAGAGGATTTGCTGACCTCTTCAGTTTGTCACAGCTGGAAGTCCTGCCTCCTGTTTTGTATTTGCAATATTTTTCATTTTGGTTATTTTTAAAAGGCTAACTAATTAAAAACCTGAAGCACATCTATATATTTGTAGCTGCTTCAGCATTTTGCTTCACAATGGAAGAAGTTAGGAGATAGTGATGAGATTAGGGGTGGGGCTGCAGTTCTGCTATAATTCTGCTGACAGCACTCTCCTGTGGAATGTTTCTTAATAGCGTATTCTTCTGTACAGAAAACGTTTACTTTTTTGAAGCGAGCAAATTCCTTTGGAATTCTACCAAAACAGAAGAAAGATATTATGTATACTCCTCCCTACAGAATGAGCCAGTGGCACAGGGAAAAATAAGACAAAATCCATTGGGCTGTTATAAATGTGTGTCTGTATGAAAAATAATGGAAAGAATCATCCTCTTTAAAAATTACTCATTATACAGATTTCAATCTAAAATGCTTTTTATGCTCAAAAATTTAACTGGGAAGTTTGTTTTACTTTTTTACTTATATAACAACACACATACAGAAATATACACAAAATAAAATATACAGCTCAGTCATTTATCACAAAGTACACCCTTCTCTAGCCACCATCTATGTGAGAAATAACACATTGCCAGCACACAGAAGTCCTCTTTTGCCCCCCCATCGTTATCTCCCGCCCTCCTTGCCTAAGAACCCCACTATCCTAACTTTTACGGTAGCTACTTCCTTTCTTAATAGTTTCTGTCTCCTGTGTATGCATCCCTAAACATTAGAGTTCCACTTTGCTTATATTTTTAATATTATAGAAATGAAATCTTACAGCATCTATTCATTTGTGACTGGTTTCTTTTGTTCAAAATTATGTTTGTGAGATTCATCTGTGTTGCGTGTAGTGGTAGTTCATTTTAATTGCCATAGAGTATTCCATTATATGAATATACAGCAATTTTATCTCTTCCATTGTTCATAGATATTTGAGTTGTTTCCAGTTTTAAGTGTATTACAAATATCACTGCCATGAACACACGTGTATGTATTTTAGTGTATAGGTGTACGCATTTCTTTTGGGTATGTGAGTCAAATTGCTGGGTCACAGGGTATACGTATCTTCATTTTAGTATATAAAGCCAATCTGTTTTCCAAAGTGATTGTACCAATTTACATTCCTATTAGCAGTCCATAAGAATTGCCGCTGCACTATGTCTTCACCAAACTTTTGGTATTCTCAGACTTAGATATTGGCCATTCTGGTGATTATATAGTACTTTCTCATTGTGGTTTTAATTTTCATTTCCCAAATGATTAATGAGGTTAAGCTCCTATTCATATGTTTATTGGCCTTTTGGATTAGCCTTTTTTTTAAAATGCCTATTCAAGCCCTTTTTAAAAATTGATTTGTAGAAGTTCTGTATTAATCTGGATAAGAGCCCTTTGTTCCTTATTTTGTGTGTTGCAATCATCTTCTCCTACTATGTGAATTGACTTTTTACTCTTAACAATGTACAGATATGAAAAGAAGTTCTTGATTTTAAAGTAGTCAAATATATCAATTTTTTTCCATTATGATTGGGGCTTTTTGTTTCCTATTGAAGAAATCTTTCCCTGCCCCAATATCATGAAGATATTCTTCTATATGTTATCTTCTAAAGTTGTATGATTTTGCTTTTCACATTTATATCTACAATCCACCTGGAATTTATTTTTGTTTATGGAGTGAAGTAAGGTTGAAGGTTCATTCTGTTTTTCCATATGGCTATCCAGTTGTTCCAATACCATACATTGAAAAGAAGGTTGTATCTGTCAGGGTCCAATCAGGAGGAAGAAACCACACCAATCATTTAAACAGAGTCTAATGATAGAGGGGGGCGGTTGCTAATTAGCTGTAAAGTTGTTTGTAACTAAAGTTTAAAGTTGTAGGTAACTAAAAAGACAAGAAGAGGACACTAAGGTGTCATGGAAGTAGCAGCTACACCTGCACAACTGGAAGAATAAAGAGAAGAGGTTGGAATTATTAAGACTTAGAACCTCATCCTGCAGAAATTCAGATGTCTAAGGAGAGGATACTAGCTCACTATTGCTGGGTTTGGGGTGGAGGATGCGGTGAGGCTGGTTCTGCCTGTGTTGGGAAAACTATAAACTGTGTTCAGCTGCTACTATATAGGAAGGCACTACCACTGCTGTGTCATAGGGTGACACAGAAACCAGAGACAGACAGGAAGCTCACAATAAGAAGCAAGTCCTTTTTTTCTCCTCCAGCTCTAAAGCCTCCTATTGTCAGAGCCTAACTTCGAGCTAGTTGGCAAAACCAAAACCCTAGTATTGCAGAGCCCTGTTTAGATGGATGGGTTTGAAGCTGAGAAACAATAGCGTAAGGTGCAATTTTGCATCTGCAGAGCCACCTTTATGATAAACCAAATGTCTGTATATGTTAAAATCTATTTCTGGGTCATATTTCTATTTCATTGGTCTATTGCAGCAAAACTACACTAAGTTACTGTAGCTTTATAATAAGTTTTCGTATCTGGTAGAGCAGTTTTTCCCACCTTATTCTTCTTCAAGAGTGTCTTAGCTGTCCTTGGCATATTTGCCTTTCCATAAATACTTGAGAGCTAATTTTTCTAGTTCCACAAAAAGAAAACCTTTTGTTTTTTTTTAATTTCACTGAATCTATAAATCATTTTGGGGGAGAATTGAAATTTTTACAATCTTGAGTTTTCTAATCCATGAAAATAGTATATCCATTTATTTATGTCTTTAATTTCTCTCCATAATGTTTTTCAGTCTTTTTGTGT
Source organism: Equus przewalskii (assembly GCF_037783145.1). Classification (NCBI taxonomy): domain Eukaryota; kingdom Metazoa; phylum Chordata; class Mammalia; order Perissodactyla; family Equidae; genus Equus; species Equus przewalskii. Next base: position 42,085,474 of record NC_091840.1, read on the forward strand.
AGAAGTCTTGCATAGCTTTTGTTAGCTTTAATCCCAGATATAGGATATTTTTTATATTAATGTAAGTAGTATTTAAAAATTTTTTCATTTCAATTTTTTATTTTGAAAACTTTCAAACATACATTTTCTTTACTTTTGTTTAGTTAGACCCCATTATACCCATCACTCAGATTCAATGCTTATCAAGATATGATCATTTGTTTCAGCAATCCTTATTACTGAAGTATTTTAAAACAAATCTTAGATCTCAATGTCATTTTACCTCTATATCCTTAAGAGTACATCTCTAGAAAATATGGACATTTAATTTATAGCCATAATTCTAAGCCATATGCAAATTTCCCCTTTTATTTCATAGATGACTTTTTACTATTGGTATGTTCAGTTACTTTTAACTAATAGCATATTGGGACTTACATTTTATGTTAAGTAATTATTAAAATTTTAGCTTAGCCACTAAAAGATTACATGATAAAGCACTCTTTGTGGCAACTAAAAACAATTTTTTTTCTGATGAAGTGAACTTTCTAAATCCATTACAATTTTTAACATTGGCAAAGCCATATTGTTGTAAACCTTCTGTGTGAATAAAACTGTCCTTTTCTTCCATTTAGTGGCTTTTGTATTTATAAACCTACTGTGCATCCAATTGCCATTCTTTAGTTTTTAAAAAAATCTTTATATTCCTAAGTAGTCCTATTACTGAACACCTATCTTAAGGAAGTCGTCAGTGGGATTAAAGCAAGCACACTTTTGTATGACAATTTTAGCTTTGGTTACCCTTTGTAACCTCTTCTTGCCCAAAGTTGCTTAAAAGCAAGAAGGAGATGCAGTTGTGAATTATTTTCCTTTGGGACTTCGTACAGAAACTTTTCCTTCATTGCAACTGGTTTTCCTCACCATTCCTCGCCACAGTATTCATAGATCTGTTTCTAAGGAGAGGAGTGTGGCTAGTGGGCCATGAAAACTTCTTAGACTTGGCAGACTGGGCTCTGTCATGCTCACCCTCTAACATGAGAAAATCTCCACTGAAAAGACGGTGTGGCAGCTTTCCTGCAGGCCGGTCAGACTCCTCACAGAGATATTTGACAGTGACTGAGGAGGAGTCGTCTCTATATCTTCCCAGCATCTGTAATAAGGATGGAACTAATTAATTCATGGTCTAAAGAACAATAAAATATTCCTAAAACAACAACAATCAGCAAAAAATGATTTTTCACCTATATTTTACCTTAACCAATAACTGTTGGTGGGGAGTTGAGGAGATCTTAAAAGTTAGGTCTTATTCACTAGTCACAAGTCTTTGAAAATAAATATGACAGCCTGATATTGGAGGGCTTGCCTCTTCCCTGTTACTCCTCCCTTATCAGAATGGCCCAGTGCTCTCTCATCTGCTGGGATCACTGCTGTTTATACTTATTTAAATGTAGACTTAAAGGATGTTTAAGTTCATATTGAACTCTTCCAGTTAAATGTAGATGTTTTGCTTCTGATCAATAGTATTATGATAGGATATGAGAAAAAGACTAAACTATTTCACTGCTTTGGTTTAGCTATTGTATAAGGCCTTTTTTCCTTAGAATATCAGATTAACAAGTTTGGGGACCATTTTATAAGTATCTGGAAAAAAACAAAAAGGATCTCTTTCTTATGCATAGAGCTAACTCAGCAAATACCAAATTTGGATAAACATAAACATCAGAAAACCCCAACTGATGGAACAAATTCTCTAAATATGAAAGATAAGAATCCTTTTTTATGTGTTGGGGTAGGGGCAGGGAAGCCTAGAAGATTTGTTCTTCTAAATAGCGTGCAACTCTGTAAATTATGTCAGCACACAGGAACAAATTATCTAAATATGAAAGATAAGAATCCTTTTTTATGTGTTGGGGTAGGGGCAGGGAATCCTAGAAGATTTGTTCTTCTAAATAGCGTGCAACTCTGTAAATTATGTCACCACACAAACCATAGTCTGTTAAAATTGTGGTTAAAAAGACCAGAGAGACAAATATAAACCCCTTTTTCTTTAACCTATACTGTCCTTGAACATATAACAAGGACTAAGGTACAAAGAAGATACATTTTCTAGACTTATTTATTGTCAGAATTTTTGCCTCAGACTTTGCTATTGTTTTCCCAAGCAGACTTAATCTAAATATAAGTAAAAATAACTTTTAAGGAAATGAATTTCAAAATGAATGTGAAAGTAATAATCTAAATATTTAGAGTCTAGTTAGGAGGTTCTATTACTGAGATGTGTGCAGTGTTGGTACAGTTGACATAGTAATTGTAGTATGTATAGCAAAAAATAGATGATCACTGATTACAAGTTTATGTAAATAGTTTAGAAGAACCTGATTTTCTTAATCCAGGTTGAGGCATTCACATTATAAATTATTTATTTGCTTTGAATAGTTAAAAACCTGTATCAGAAACATGAACTTTAAAACTGCTAAAATGTGGAGAAAAGATTCTTTACATAAAATAAATGAGCATATAATTTCTTGGAGATTCTTGTTGGCTAGTTATACTAATTTAAAGATGTTATGATGTAAAATTCTAGTGCCTGGGAAAGTATCCCCCTAGTAAGTTTCACTCTTGTTTCATTCTAGCCCTTCTGCTTGTCAGTAATTTAAGCAGATTTGGGGCAATGATCACAGTTTCCTGGGATTAAGAAAATACAACAGAATGACCACACCAGATCTAAAAAGCTTCCTGTTTTGGTATTGTACTCTTTTGACTCACTCTGTGTCTCCCTGAAGAATGGCTCCTGGATTCTTCTGGCTGTTTAAAAAACAGTTGAACTTGTATTCTAAGTACAGAGAAGAATTGATGTACTCTGGGCAAATGTAAGAAAGGATTCTTTCTCACAACCCTTAAAACTTTATTTTTAATGTAGTGTGTGTAGAATTAAACATTAATTTAAAATTTAGGAATTAAATACCTGATACTATAACTTGAATGCTTATGAAGGTAATCAGATGAAATGACAGATGCTCTTTGTTTAGGGCACCCAGTATTTATTAGAGAAAGTAACTGACCAGTAAGTGAACTGTAGGTCGAAGGATGGCTCCTTTTTTCTGAAATGAGGAAAGTTGCCCTAAATGTTGTTCATTATCTCTACAGCTGGAGCTTTGTTAACAAGTGCAGTTGGAATAACCAGGGTATTGCAGCAGCAGAGAAACTAAGCACAGCAAGCCTTTCAGTAACAAAGAAAATAAAAGAATTCCTGTGTAACAGGCTTCCACACTTATCTGTGTTCTGTGGTACTGTTTGTGCTGAACTAAAGCATCTGCTACCTCAAGTTAAGAGAGAACAAACTCAACATAGCGTGAAATTACTGCACTGCCATTCACATTCATTAGAGTTATATTGTTACCAGCCACCAGCATGACTGGCTTTTGCATGAATAATAAAATGTGGCTTTGTGGATTTTACCGTAAAACATTACAAGGCGCAGTACTAACCTTGAGCCAGGAGTGGGTTTATCTTAAAGCAGCTTTCCTCACCACAGTAGGGTCGGGACTAGTAAGAAGTCAGAAGTTGGGAAGAAGTATTGTTGTTTGAGGCCTTTGGAAGGGGCATTGTGTTAAATCAATTTAGCCATTTTTAAAACTAATATTTATTGTGCAAGCTAGCTATTATAAAGATTAAAATTAATAAAGTACTATTTGGCAGCCATCATAGTAATAGTTGATTCAGGCAGAAATCATCAATAGATGCTAAAGGTAGTGGGTCAAAATTTGATAAGGAATAGAATATTTACACAGTTACAAAGGGAAAAAATAGTAACTTTGCAGTGGAGAAACTTGACAGACACTTCATCCAAGTGATCAAAGTTATCAACAGTAATGGGAAAAATTGATGTTATGTGCCTCCTAATGTGATGCACTGAGAAGACATCACTTCTATGTTATTCCTGTTAAAAATGCATAACCTGAATCTAATCATGAGGAAACACCACACAAACTCAAATTGAGGAAAAGTCTATAAAATAACTAGCTTGTACTCTTCCAAAATGACAATGTCATGAAAAACAAAGAATTCAAAGTAACCGTTCTATAGTAAAGAAGACTCAAGAGACATTGACAACTAAATGCAATATATAGTCCAAAATTTTCCTTCCTTGCTATTTCATTGACATTTTTCTTTTCTAGTATCTAGCTACAGAGGTGATGTGTTTGCATGGAAAAAAAAATATTTTTAACAGTCTGAATATAATATTAAATTCAGGTTCCTTCCTGTTTTGCTTTCCTAGTTTATGTGGATTTTAAGCTGGGTTGTGGATTTTGATTGGTATTTTTTAAGCAACAGTCAAGAATGTTAGGTCTCTTGGCCTAGTTGAATTACATTTCAAGCTATTGAAGACTTAAAAATGATCATACTTAATGTTTTACCAAATTTTCAATCAGTGGAAGAAAGTAGAGCCTTCATGCTGTTTAAAAATACTAGAATGCACCATTTAAGAGTTTCACAAACGCTTAGGAAAGGAAGTAGTTAGTGATCACTAAGATGAATTTATAAAGAAGTCATGGAATTCATAGAAAATTTTGGTATGATTTCCAGACAAACAGGTAGATAACAAGAATGCTTTATTTTCAGGAAGGCAATTTGATGAGTGTCTGATTTCCTTGTGGACAGAGAAAGAAAGAAACTGAGTGATTGTGGTTAATTAAATAAGTAATTAATTGAATAACCATACCCACAATTGAAGATTGGATGCCAGTCTCATAGATAGTTTCTAGTGTTGTATCTGTTGCAGAGATCTATTCTCAGTCCTGTTCTAAACTTTAGTAACTTGGATAAAGGCATTGATGACATATATTAGATTTTAAAATGACACATATCTGGGAGGGATAGTCAAAGCATTGGATGACTGAAACAGGAACTGAGAGATAATGGTAGCTAGGAATGTTAGGCAGGAATCTAGCAAAACAAATCTGGTCTGATAGGAATAAATTCTACAAGGACAACCAGTCGTAGATGATAAGTAGAAGGAAAAAAAGCTGTAGGTTAATTCATGGAAAATCAATTTGCCAAGTGGCCAATTGGTCATATTTTTTCCAAGTTTATTGATTTGTTTCTTTTAACTATTTGATTAATATGTATCAATTGGGTCCAGTCAGAAAAGTGGAAACCACACTAGTGTTTCAAACATAGGGAAGTGTAATACAGGGAATTTGTTATACAGGTGTTAGAAAGCTAAAAGAGGAAAAAAGGGGACACCAAGCTGACAGTTAGTAACTACAGGAGGCGGCTACCACGCTAAAAGCTGAGAAACAAAAGAAAAGAGGTTGTCATAACCTAGAAGCTACAGCCCTAAGCTGGCACTTAGACTTCTGAGGAGGGAATACTGTTCAGCTACTGATGGTACTGAAATCTTTATTACTAAAGGATGTTCATTTATAGAAGAAACCGAAATATTTAAACTGTGTTCTCTATGTTAAACTAACTGTGATAAAATCTGAATGAACATCTCTTCTATCTTGAGTTTGGTTCTGAAAATAAAGCATAAAACTAATTTGACCTCAGCCATGTTAATGTTCCACTATATACTTTTTCCCTCCATTTTTAAAATGACTTTACCACTAAATAGCCCTCCTACCTCAGATGTATTGCTAAGTGACCTCTCTGAAAGAGTAAATGTTTCTAGAAATTTAGACAGGGATTTATAAAAAGAAAAAGAAAAAAACATGGCAGATGAGTTGGGTGGGCTAAACACTCTCTTTGATTATAGATGTGTACTTTTTTAAAATCTTCTTTCTCACTGACACCTTACACATTAAGTGGATTTAATATTGAGTGTTTTAAAGATATTTGTCATGCTCTGAAACACTGAAGAACAAGGTTTGGAATTGATTTCTCTTTTTTTCCTCTCCTCCCAAATATTGCTTCTTCAGGTCAGTAACAGATCCAAGAGATGGAAAGAGAGTAGCACTCAAAAAGATGCCCAACGTCTTCCAGAATCTGGTCTCTTGCAAAAGGGTCTTCCGGGAATTGAAGATGTTGTGTTTTTTTAAACATGATAATGTAAGTGAAATTGGTGTTTGGGATAAACTGTTCCCTTAGCATGCTTAATTGTATTAGTAAAGAGCAAAAGAGAGTTAAAAGGGGAATATGTAAGTTATTAAGGGGTTTGGAAATCTGAGACAAATTAGACTCTTTTTGTGAGCAATGAGCAAATTTAAGTGAATTCTAAGATTTATCGATTGACAGATAAATATTAATTGATATAAAGCAAATGTTAATATTTAGCTGAGGAACAACACTAATATTCAGCATAAAAATACAGTGTAATATGTGGTCTGAGTAGTGATTTAAGTGGAAATAATTGGCCCCTAATTTTAAATGCTTTATTTTTATCCTTTAATCTTTTTAATCAGAGATTGTTACAGATGTAGGAAGACAATATCTCCTCTAAAAAATAGTACAGTTCTTAAAGTAACATAGCTTAGCTTATTTATGGCTGTGTTTAGAGATGTCAAGACTCACGGGCAAATAGAATTATTGTGGTGTGAGATATAGCTTCTCCTCAACTAATCCTGAATTAAAAGTTTGACACGGTTAGAGTTTACCTGGAGGATGTTAGCATTGGACGCTTAGTTTTCAACTTCATGTGAAAAGAAAAACTGCCTCACATTCTGTATTTGGTACTCAACCTATGCTATTTTAATTGCGGAAGTAAAAACTTGTTTGCCCAGGAACCTTTAAAATTTTGGCCAAAGTGTGGATCTCACTTTGAGAGAGATTTGTAAAAGTTTGAACTATTTGGTAAAACTAGGAGTATCAAACTTAGATTTACTTGAAGCTCCTTGGTTTGATGTGTTTCATTTTATTGATTGAAATCTCTTTTCCTTAAACTTTTTAAAAAGTTATTACTGTCCTTCAGTCAATTGGAACCGTTCAGCAGTGTGTTTGTTTTAATAACTTTCAAAATATCACTCGAGTTGCTATTTTATGACTTGCTCCTCAGATTTTGAAAGTGATTCAGAATGATGTCTAGCGCTTGCTTAGTTATTTATTTCTCGAATCCGCCTGAGCGCCACCCCAACATCAAAGAGTACAAACTTTATATACATTGTCAGAGACTCAAGTAAAGATATACATGGTGAAGAAAATTTCAAATGAGGCTTCAGAAATTTGCTTCCTAAGGATTTCAATGGTTTATTATATTCAGACCTATCTTGGCTTCTTTTGTAAAGGAGGGATGGTGTAATAGGCTGCTATTTGTATATATTGGTATCTTTGCTTATGACTCATTCCTATAGAGTAACTAATTAAGTTACAAAGATAGTGTCAGAATGAGTAGTATAAGAAAAGAAACAAACTGAATTCTTGAAAATCATACCTATTAAAACACAGCAACTACTGTTTAGAGCTCCTAAGCACTATCATAAGAGAGTGCTTGTGACTTCTGTGGGGATGTTCAAAAGTGAGGCAGATAGTTGGAGATGAAGATGACATGGCACCACTGTTTGTGTAATGAATTTATGCTGTGCTCTCTGAGATCTATCTCTAAAAGCATCTCAAGGCCGGCATCCCTGAAATGCGTGGAATGCCAGTCTAAGAGGGAACTGGTATTTGGTGTAGTTCAGGCAACAAATGTTTATTAATTGTGTCCTGTGTACAGAGTACAGTGCTAGGTCATGTGGAGGATACAAAAAAATTTTAAAACATGGTCCTTTGTTGAGGAGGGTGGACCAGGTGCTTAATACTTGTTACTGTGTATCAGAAAGTATGCTAGACGATTTACACACATTAATTCAGTTAATCCTTAAAAATCTTGTCAAATAGGGGTTGTTATCTCTACAGAGGAGGAAGCCAAAGCTTAGTTAAGTAACTTGCTCAAGGTCAAGGTGGCACAAGATTGGAGTCTAAATCTGTCTTGCTTCAGAGCCTGTACTCATTGATTCAGTGAACATTTATTGTGCACATCCTATATCCCTAAACTATGTTAGCTTCTAGGGGTTTCCACCCTCAGGGAATTTTGTAATGTGATGAATACTATGATAACGGGGCTATGGGAAGACTGCCTGCATGGTTAAACATTAGTACAGGACAGTCTGTGTTCTGTGCATAGCAAAAAGCTGGGCAACCAAACCCAGAAGTATGTTAGAATCACCAGGTGAGCCTTAAAAATGCAGTTTTGTGGGTTTCATCCCAGACCTACTCAAGTGAAATCTCTGGGGTTGAGGCCCAGGTATCTGCTTTTTAAAAAACTTCTCTGGTGAATGGTGGCAGACAAGTGCCATAATATTAAGGAAAAGAGAGTAATTGTTGTGGGCTTAGAAGCTCAATGATGCTGTAAACATAGAGAAGGCAAACCTTAAGATGAGCCTTTTGAGATTAAGATTTGATTAAACAGCAGGAGAAGAAAGGAATGTCATGATGAAAATGGCATTTAGAAAGATTAACCTGGCTGTTGTAGGAAGGTTGGATTTTAATTTGGGTGGCTTTTTATGTGTCAGAAAATAGCTATAAAGCCCTAGAAGGCTTTGGATTTTCTTTTGAACAGAACCTTCAAAGTCACTGTATCAAATTCAGTGATTTCAAGTGATCTGACTGATTGAGATACACACACACATACATATATACACACACACATATTTATACTTTTTTTTTCCTTCTTAAAGGACAGGTTGTTCATCATCTTAAAGAATAGGTTCACCTTGATGTAGTAACTTAGGGAAATAGAAATCAATCTTTCTAAAGATTGATGTTGTTTAGGCTTATCACTAGTGTCTAGTCAGAATCTGAGCTATTATAAAATCTGGCAAAATATTTTCTAGTTCTCTCGCCTATGCACTTGTGCATGCACACACACACACACACACAATTGTCATCTTATCAGCTTGGAAAGGGATAATTGAGGTTTTTTCAGTCTTGTACTTCTGTGAAAATCTGATGAATCCTATGAACCCTTTCTTTGAAAAATGCACATACACAATTTTTATGTCATTTTAGGCTTTCGCTGGTCCTCTAAAGTGCATTTAGAGCCCTGTTAGAGTCCACTGATTTGTGCTAAGAGCCCTTGTAATACAAGTCTTGGGCTTTTTCTTGTCCTCAGGCAATAGCACTGAGCACACAGTAGGCAGTCAGTCTATTTGAAGAGTGAGTAAATGTAAGTGATAGAAAAAAAAAATCTCGGAGTCTGGAAGGATAACCTCAGTGATCTCTCTTGGAGTTACTTTTCTCCAGTCTTAGTTCTGGAGTACTCCAGAGAGGGGTAGAGGAGGCAAAGAGGAGGCAGCGGAGCAAAGAAGGATCATTCACTTTCCTTTGTATAGTCTGACCTGACGCAAAACAAGGCCTCTTTGAATTCATAAGCAGGCTAAAGAATCATACCAATATGAGACCCAATAGGACCCTTCTCTGAATGCTGACATGCTGTTCAGCTGCAGACAGTATTAGTGCTAATGGTTTTACTGCTAAGCAGTATGAAAAGGCAAAGGATGCTGTAGAGTAGATTAATTTCCAGTGGATTTGGTTTTATTTGCTCTGTACCTAAAATTTGTGGTACTGGGCACATTCTTGATGCATTTAAAATAATACAGTCTCTCATGTTCATGGACTGGAAAACTCAGTGTGGTTAACATGTTCTCCCCAAGTTGAGCTGTATCTTCAGTGTAGTCCCAATCAAAATCCCAGCAGGGTTTTGTGAGTATGCATATGTGGAAATTCGCAAATGTTCTAAAGTTTATGGACATGGAAAAGACCTGAAATTCTCAAGAGAATCTTGAAGAAGGTGAACAGAGTTGGAAATTCACACTTCCAGATACTGAGATATATATGAAGCTACAGAAATCGAGGCAACACAAGGATAGACAAATAGATTAATAGAACAGAATAGGGAGTCTCTGAACTGATATGCACATATATGTTCACCTGATTTACGAGAGAGGCACCACTGCAATCCATTGGTTAATGGATGGGCATTTCAATAAATAGGAATCAATTAGATATCCATATGAAAAAACTACTTCACAACATATGCATAAATTAATTCAAAATGGATCATAGACTTAAATGCAAAAGGTAAAATGATTAAGTTTATAGAATAAAACTTAGGAAAATATCTTCATGACTTCAAGATAAGCAAAGATTTTTTTAGCTGGACAAGTAAAGCATTGACCATCAAAAAAATTGTTAAACTGGACACCGCGTGCTCATCAAAAGTTAAGAGAATGAGAAGACAGACTTCAGACATATATCTAACAAACAACTTGTTTTCAAAATATATTATGTGATAGCACAATTTGTTAAATTAATATTTAGCATTTGAGGTAGTCCATTAGTAATAAATATTTCACTTGACATTTTTGATACTGTAAATTCTGTATCTAAACATCATATATCTAATGAAGAGCTTCTACAAATCAAGAATTTTTGTCCATCAGTAAAAGACTTAATCAAGAATTTCACAAAAGAGGATAACCAAATGGCTAATAAACATATAGCAAAATGCTTAAAGTCATTAGTCATCAGAGAAATGTAAATTAAAACCACAGATTTTCATTATTTGCTAGGTACTATTTAAATGCTTCGCATGTTTTCTTTCACTTAATCCTCACTAAATTCCTATGAGATATGTCAATTTTACAGATGAGGAAACTGACTTAGATTAAGAGATAATGGGATACTATATACCCACCAGAAAGGCTGAAATCAAAAAGACTGACAATACACAGTATTGACAAGGATATGAATCCACTGAAACTCTTATCGTTGCTTGTGAGAGTGTAAATTTGTAAAACCACTTTGGAAAACTGGCAGTTTCTACTCAAGCTAAATATATACCTACCCAATGATCCAGCAGTTCTGCTCCTTGGTATACTCAAGACAAATGACTCTATAAATCCGCCAAAAGACATGTACAAGAATGTTCATAACAGCTTTATTCATAATACCCAGAAATTGGAAACAACTCAAATGTTTGCCAACGGTACTCTAAGTACGTTGTGTTATATTCCACTCATATAATGGTATACTACGCATCGATAAAAGGATGAACCTCTGTTCCATCAACATGGATGAGTCTCACAGGCATAACAGTAAATGAAAGAGGCCAAACATAAAAGACTTCACTCTTTATGATTTAATTTGTAAAGTTCAAGGACAGGCGAAACAAATCTATGGTGATGGAAATGAGAATGGTAACCTCTGAGCAGGGTGGGTTTTGACTGGAAAGGAGCAAGGGGGCCTTCTGGGATGTTGAAATGCTTAATTTTTTTATCTAGATTTTAACTGTGGAGTCAAAATTCATCATATTATGCACTTTGTGTAAAAATTAATCAAATTATACACTTAGGATTTGTGTACTTTACTATATGTTACAACTCTATAAGAAATAATAGTAACGTAGTCTCTACCTTAAAGAACTTGTACTCTACTGGGAGATGAGAGAATGAGGAGGGGATAGGTCCTTTGCTAAACATGGGGTTTAACTGGATTCTGTGAACAGTTAAATTTCTAGTCCTTATATTTAGGATTTGAGATTATTCGTGGCAAATGTTTTATTGATAAAAGACATAAAAGGCTGGCTAGAAAAAACTAAGCCATTTACTCATCATGTAACCAATTTATAGGGAATCTTCTAACATCGCAGAGGTTAAAATTCTAAAAAGCAGCTACCATAATGAGCTTTTGTCCAATTCTTAAAAGATGTGAGAAATGTGCTGAACAGTGTTCGGCAATGACCGTTATTTAAGGATGTAACTTTAGTTCATTTTTTAATTAGACAAGTCTGCTTTCTTTTTTTGTATTTCAGATCCTTTGAAGAGTCGGTGGTATTTTGGGATACTTTGACTTTTTACAAGTCAGAGCCTTTACAAGCGTCCTTCTATTTACATCATAAGGCTAATCTCACACACTTTATTCCCACAAATAATGGTGGGGCTATAGAGGGACTCTCGGGCTATTTAAATAGGGAGTCAGGCATGAAGTCTGGAGTTTGAAACTCTGCTACTGTTCCTTCCCACTTACTCATTTACAACACTTCTGAGATTCCTGGATCATTTCTACTGGTCTAAGCACTGTTTTTACCACCTGGAAACGCTGTGGAATGCTGTCTTCTGATAAACATTTTGAGGTAGAAAGAATGGGAGTATAAAACAACAGCCGTTTAAAAAGTTCCAGGCAGAGTTTAAAATATTGTACCTTTGAAGCTAAGAATCACAGCTAAATGCTTTAGTGCAAATGTCTAACCCTGTTTTATATAGCTTTTCTCCAAAATCCTCATCAAATTTGGAGTAAGAAAGCCTCATTCTTCTCTATCAAGGTTTAAAATGTATGGTTGTCACTTTCCTCTAGATAACCTCTAATTATAGAAGATAGATTTGAAGTGTAAAATAGCTTTGTCCAATGGACGCTGTCACTCATTGCATTCTGTTTTCCTCCAAGACAGGATGTGTGTTGTTCAGATACAGAGTTTAGAGTCCGAAAGATGTCAAGCAAAACACTGATTTCTAACTGCCTTCCTCAAGCATCAAATATTCATGTTAAAAATTGTTCTATCACATAATGAGAAATGAATTTACGTGAATTTGTGACACTAATTACAGGTTTTTAAAAATATACTTGAAATAATTTATCTTTCATATGATAAAAATTATTTTAAGAAACTGGAAAATCTCTTTATTTTCTGTTTATACCAAGATTCCAAGTATAAATATTTTAATTCAGAAAGGAAAGATAGATATTCTTTATAAAACATCTAAACTATTTTAAAATCTTTGTTTAACTGTTTTAAAGTGAGTGAAGGCTTTTTCATTACAGGAGATTTTAGTTTAATTTAAAATTTTAAAGTGACAAATGCTTGGCTGAAAAAAGAATAACATTTGAAATGAACCAGGTTTCTTCCACATGTAAATCACAAGGGGAAAAGAAAGAGATGGAGGAGAAATCTATAGGTTAAAACTTAAAAGACATCAATCAACCATAATATTTAGACTAACAAACTTTTTTAAAAAAATGAGAAAATTAGAAATTTGAGCACTGGATATTTGATGGTATTAAAAACATTGTTTTAGATTCTGTAACTGTATTTTTTTTAAGTTTTTATCTTTTAGACATACTTACTGATGTATGGCTGAAATAACTCTGGTATTTGCTTCAAAATTATTAAGGATAGTAGAGGGTATAGATGAAACAAGAATGGCCATATGTAGATAACTACTAAGGCCAGGTATTGATTGCATGAATATTCTTTATACTGTTTTCCCACTTTTATATGTTTGAAGTTCTCCATAATAAAAGTTTTTTCCTTAAAAAACTAAGCTAAAGATCAGAAAATTTGAACTTGTACCACACAGTTTATTTCCTGTTAAATAACTTTTTCCATATCCTGTGAGCCTGGTATTTCTCATTAGCAAGATAGGTTCAGACTCTTAGCTGTGACATCATAGACGGGACTTCAAAGAGTAGCTAGACAGCTAGTAGGGGAAGTAGGCCTGTTATGTTTTGATGGCAGAAGTTACATTGGTAGTATGCTCCTTTTATAAAGGACTTGAATTCTAGATGCCTGAAAGTCCTTTTTTCCCACCCTAGTGCCTTCTTTTTTTGTATTTAGAATAAAATCCAAAATGCTTAACATAATTTAAAGGTATATTGTGTGGTGTATTCCCTGCCTTCCTCTTCTATTTTATCCCAGTCTATTTTCCTCCCACCCACTATGTTCCATAAGCACTAACATTTCTATTTCTAGAATCTTCCTGGTACTTTCTTGCCTCAGTGCCTTTATGTTACCCTCATTGCCTGACCAACTCCGATTTGGCTTTCACCCCTTAGTATTACTTCAGGGAAGATTTTTCTCGCCATTCCTCTGTACTTTTTCCCTTCATAATAATCAATGTCATAATATATTTGTGTAACTGTTTGTTTAATGCCTTCCTCTCCTCTAGTCACAAGAGCAGGGACGATATCAGTTTTGTTTATCAGTATAACCCAAGAGCCTACCAAGTAGAACACACTTAGTAAACATTTTTTTAACAGAAATAAAGGAATGAGTAGTACGTATATGTTTCCTCATGTTCTTAGAGCAACACTGATTGTTCAAAATAGGGTGTTTCTTTCCAACACTTTCTCCTGTGCATGGGTACTGGTAGCATGTAGTATAAACCCAATTGCCTCTCTCATTTTGGTTTAGGTAGAATTGTCTTTTAGATAGTAAGTTTACAAACCCATCTTAATGTTTAGGACTATATTCTTGACTGATAAATTTAGTTACTCTCAGTGGGAAATTGTAACTAATCCTTAGATCATTTAAGAGTTAATAGTATTTACTTGCATTTATGTCATATTTTGTTTCCTTTTTAATTCTCTAAATTTGTCTTTTTTTTCTTCCTTTTCTCAGGTACTCTCTGCCCTTGACATCCTCCAACCTCCACACATAGACTATTTTGAAGAAATGTATCCTAACCAGAGAATGTGAAAGAAGGGGACAATTTTGTATTAATTTGTTCTATAGCACCTTTTGGGGTTCATGCCTTGAAGTATATTAAATCTCATCCTTGCAGAAATGATTGAGTACCTGGAACCAGGTAATTTTGAAATCCCAAGTATCTGACAGAGTGTAATATTACCAATATATCCTGAGTGGTGATAACTACAAAACAGGACTTCTGAACAGATATTTTACTTACATCACACAAAGCCTTATGAGATAGGTGGTTACCATCCCCATTTTGCAGATGAAATCAGTGAGATAGCTGTGTTGTAGTGGAACTCAATAAAGTGCTCTTGTCACTATACAACAACTGCCTGTCAATCAAGAGGATAATACTGCCCTTTTTTCTACCACTTGCAGTAAGGTAAAAATTAAAGAGAGAGGGCAAGTTAAATGTCCCAAGTTCCTTGGAATAATGGTGGTTGTGATGGTAATAGCCATTACTTACATAAGTTTTTTATCAGATGCCAGGCACAATTCTAAGTTCTTTACACTTATGTGTTTATTTAATCCCTATAACACCCATCTGAGGAAGATCTTGTGATTATTCTCATTTTACAAAAGAGGAAATTGAAGCACAAAAGATAAAAAACTTGACCAAGATCACAGAGCTAGTAAGTGTTGGGATTGAGGTTCAATTCCAGGCAGTATACTGACTCTATACTCTTGATTTCAGCCCCAGCCTATATGAGTCTCTTAGGATAGAGGCTTTTACATTCACTATTACTACTGTTAATGTGTAAAAATAGTATGTTAGGTATCATGGATAATAATAAATTGTAAAATAATGCCTGGTAATAGTTCCTGAGATTGTGCATGAAGAAACTTGGGACATAGGTTAGTCCATCTGATGTTTCTAGGCAAAGCATCACCATTTATCGTGCTGTATTTAACTTGGGAAAGCTTTAAGTGAAGGACAGGGAATCCTAAATCTTTGAATTTGGTGAGCTCATGATAGTACAGTTTATTCACTCCAGGCTTTTTATTAACACTAGACCTGTGACTAAGAATGGAAACCAATATAATAGCAAGACGCTTTTGCTGATTCAGCAGTGAGATAAACTAAAATTTCATTCTACACAGGTGGTAGGTAATTCCATATTAGACAATTGTCTTTGAAAATTTCTTTGATAACTGGGAGCAATTAAGAACTTCCCGAAGGGAAAGAGAACGGTTAAGCTGACTAGGGAAGTGGGAAACCTTATAAGGTGATAGAATTGTTACTGATCAACACTTCTGGAATGTTTTGATCTGACAAACCAAAAGCTCTTGAATGCTGTAGTTATTGGTGAGAATGTAACCCATGAATCCTTTATGGAATTAATTCCTTTGTGCGTTAAAGGGTTAACTTAAAGGACTTGGGTGCTCCAGCCCTGCACATTCCGAAGAAAAGACTGGCCCTTGACCAGCCCCTGGCTAATAAAGAGTCTCTGTATACCAGAGTTCTTGAGCTAGGCCAGATGGTTCTGACATACCCTTTCTTAAAGATTTTATTTTTTCCTTTTTTCTCCCCAAAGCCCCCGCAGTACATAGCTGTATATTCTTAGTTGTGGGTCCTTCTAGTTGTGCCATGTGGGATGCTGCCCCAGCATGGCCTGACCAGTGGTGCTTTGTCTGCGCCCAGGATTCGAACCAGTGAAACCCTGGGCCCCCGTAGTGGAACACACGAACTTAACCACTCAGCCACGGGGCCAGCCCCAACCCTTTTTTAAAAAGTACAAAATTAACTGAGGATAGAAGAATTAAGAAAGTTCTTTTCTCCTCAACTATAGGTCAGTAGTAGCAACTGAGGAGAAAGCATTAATGATTCCATTTCATAGCCTTTCTGAAGATTACCTAGGTCCTCACTGAAGAAAAGGAGGGAGCTGGTGGCAGTGAGGCAGTACTTGTTTCATTCAGCAGAAGTTAACTTCCTACACCTGGCCAGGAGCCACCTTCTTTATCCTTTTCATTGATGGGAGGGGAATCCATGTCCTGGAAGGCATTCCTATGAATGTGAAATACTATTTCTGCCTTAATGGAAATAAAGTTGCTGACTAACCTTGAAATTAGAAGGAATCCTTTTTATTAAAAGAATAATTTACCCTCAGGTTTGGTGATTCACTGAAAGGACTCACCGGACCCAGGAAAGCTGTTCTATTGACAGTTATGGTTTATTACAGCAAAAGGATACAGATTAAAATCTTCAAAGGAAAAGGTGCGTAAGGCAGAGTCCAGAAGAAAGCAGGCACAAAGTTCCAGTTGTCCTTTCCCAGTGGAATTGCACAGATAGTGCTTAATTCTCCCAGTGACAAAGTATAGCAACATAGGCAAATGTTGTCAACAAGGGAAGCTCACCATCTGGTGTGGCCAAAGCCCCGGGTATACTAAGACACTCTTACGAGGCAGGATGTTGCAAGGGCTCAAAGGTTATTTCTCTTAGGAGCTGGTCAGGAGCTAGTCCAAAAGTCTTCTACAGTGTTTAGGTTTTGGGCAGCCCAGCTCTGCTGACTTAACCCTTTATTGCACATAGGCCATCTGTAGGGAAAAAATGTTTTCATATAAGATAATAGGTGAATATGAGTATATTTTATAAATGCCATATATATTTAGAGTCTCCTTACTGAACACTTAGCTAATTCATTATATCCATTTCTGTCTTATAGTTCAAGCACAAATTGTTTATATCAGGCATTAATTTTGTGTACTTGGGTCTGTCATTCCTTTAAAAACCGTATGTGTGCTTCTATAAGCTAGGAGTTCTCAATCATTTACTATTATTGACCATAATTTAATTGAGTCTGGCAGATCCTTGATTCATTATTATTTCAAATACTTGCAGAGCAGAGGAAAAATTAGCATAGTTATTGTTTAAAACCATGAGTGGTATAGGTGGTATAATAGCGTTGGTAGCTGATTTCAGCCCATTTCATTAGTTAGCGGAATGATTCTATGAAATTCCCTTCTCTAGAATTGTTCGTGAATGTTAAAGCCTTTGCCAGAAAATATTTGTGGGACCCTCTGGTAAACATTTACTTAAATGTTTTACTCTTTACTAGATTTTTTACCTTCAGGTTAAAAAATTGACATCTGTTGCTTTCACAGTAATTTGCTGGTTACAGATGTGGAAAAATCTTCCAAATGTAAACCTCAATATTTTTGTTTTCTGTTGTCTAATTTTTAGCTACGTGTAAAATGATGCACAGAAAAAAATGATTTTCCAGTGGTGGTGGCATTTGGAAAACACTGAATCTTCTTAACATAAAAAACTATTAGGGGCCAGCCCCATGGCATAGTGGTTAAGTTGATGTGCTCCGCTTCGGCGACCTGGGATTTGAAGGTTCAGATCCCAGGCACAGACCTACACACAC
Source organism: Equus przewalskii (assembly GCF_037783145.1). Classification (NCBI taxonomy): domain Eukaryota; kingdom Metazoa; phylum Chordata; class Mammalia; order Perissodactyla; family Equidae; genus Equus; species Equus przewalskii. The sequence continues at coordinate 42,103,267 of NC_091840.1, forward strand.
CACTCGTCAAGCCATGCTGTGACAGCATCCCACATACAAAAGAGAGGAAGACTGGCACAGGTGTTAGCTCAGGGCCAATCTTCCTTACCAAAAAAAATAAAAATAAAAATAAATAAATTAAACCTGTAATTGCCACAGGATTATAAAGACTTTTTAGGAAGGCATGATTTAGTTTGGAGTACAGGATACCAAAAATTAATAGAACAGCTATTGAATGGATATGTAAGAAATGCCTGTTTACATATGTGCTCTGTCTTTGCTAATTCTTTTAATATTGTAATAGGAAGTTTTCTGTCATATGCTTTTTAATACAAACAAATTTGTTGCAGCCAAAGCAAAAAAATTTTTTCCCTTAATTTCCCTCTGAAAAATAAAACTTACTATCTAAAACACAAAATACTGAAGATTAATCAGGGCCAGCCCAGTGGTATAGTGGTTAAGTTTGCACACTCCGCTTCGCCAGCCCAAGGTTTGCTGATTCGGATCCTGGGAGTGGACCTAGCACCACTTGGCAAGCCATGCTGTGGCAGGCGTCCCACATATAAAATAGAGGAAAATGGGCACAGATGTTAGCGCAGGGCCAATCTTCCTCAGCAAAATTAAAAATTAAAAATTAAAATAAATAAAATAAATTTTAAAACTATATTGAAGATTAATAGGATCTCAAGTTATTATTTGATTTCAACTTAATATGTATCACTAGCTCCCTTTGTAGTATCTCAAAAACATGGCATACGCATTACATGTGCTTTTAGACAGTGGTTTTTTAAATTGGAGGATTGTTGTGTCTTTGCAGATTTTAGAATAAATATTATCTTGAGTTTTAAATATGTGCTTTGATCATGAAATTGTGCTTTGTAGAAACTGTTTTTGAGGTCTGTTTGAGGCTCTGTCATTTTGGGTAAGTGCTAAGTGTATTGCTGTGCATCTAATGGATGTTCTAGTTACGTGATAAAGCAGTCAGTTCATAGAGTCAAATATATATGCATTTATCATGTTATTTAAGTTGTAAAGGGAAAGAACCTTAAGTAGTCTTCCATTCTACATACCATATCATTATACTTTTTTCTAAGATTAGGAAATTTGGATGTTATATTGCATATGTAAGTTTTAGTAGACAAACATTTTAAACCAGAAAGTCTCCTTAAAACTAATTGAATAGTTAATATCATTTTAGAAAATCTGAGATCCATGAACATTTTGATGTAATCAAGTGTACAGTAAGAGTATCAGCATATGCTATCATGCAATCATGTTTTTCCCTGAAACTAATAGAATGATTACACATCCGTGCCCACCCAAAATTTGTCTTGGGTTTTGAAAGACCATACATCTTTAGATAACTCTTTAAGCAACTTTTAAAAAGACAGTATCTGGATTATAACTGTTTATAAATCTACCTACAGGGTGCAACAGATTTAGCACAAGTCAGATATGGAAGGAGCAATAAATTATACCATGATCTCTGTATCTTCTAGCTTTTGTGTTTTCATATTTTTAAAATTTAATATATCAACCTAGAAAATATATTCTTTAATGATTAAGAAAGATTATGTATTTTTCTGAGTTGAACTTTTAGCTTGTTAAAGGATTTGCACTTTGAGTTTCTATTTGGAAATCTGTATGAAAACAGTTTGGCACTTAATTACTTTGAGCTTACTGAAATTTAATCCAAGAGAACCCAGTTCTGATTGTTGGGTTGGAAAACATTATTTATCATGCTTCAGTCAGGATTCTGGACTCTGAACATAAACAAGCCCCTTCCTGGAAAGTACTGGATGCCTACTGGGTTGGAAATAAAAAATTTGGCTCGCTTTGGGAAAAGCTTATATTTGACTTGAAACATAATCTTAGCATTTTATGGAGAAGAATATGAGTGGTGCAGGTCTTCTGTGCAAAGAACAGTTACAACCTAAAACCAGTGGAAATGAGAAGTCTAATGGAGTGACCATGTGTCCTGGTTTGCCAGGATTTGTGGATTTTAACTGATGTCCTAGTATAATTATTAACAAGTTCTTCCTTTCATTTTCTAAAATGACCCTGCTTGGATAATAGATTTGGCTTGTGCAGGCGGTGTTTAAACAGGAATCTCTTGTCATAAAGACAGTGAGGAAACCTATATGTCCATTTCGGCCAGTTAGAGTCCTTGGTAGCTAGTAACGTAGTTTTTAGCTCCCCAGATGTAGTAGTTTGATTGATAGTTTTTGTATACTATATTTTATAGCAACATTTTATAATTTAAAGGAAACACAATACGTGATTCCCTGGTGCTTTGAAACCCTCAGGGAATCTTAGGAGTCAGTGAAGAGCTAAGAACAAACAATGAAATGTGTATGTGCATATGTAAGTGCATTCTTCGTGCAAGAACAGTACCAAAAAGGACCAGAAATCTACATCTTGGGAGCTTTGAAGATTCCTATATTATTAGAATTTCCTCTTCATTTATTCCATAAACATAAGCATCAGTTATACTCCTAGAACCAGGAATGTTTTTCTCTTTTGCTCGCTGTTGTATTCCCAGCACTTAGAACAGTGCCTAACATATAGTAGGTGCTAAATAAATATTTGTTAAATGAATGACTAAGATAGTCTCTGTCCTCCAGGTTTGTAATCTAGCGGGGGATACAATCATATAAATAATAAATATAACATAGGTTAGAAAGTGTAGTGATAGAAAAGAATCAGTGTATCCTGAGAGCGTTGGGGGTCTGATTTTTACTGTTTCCCATGTTCATTTCCAAGCTGGATTACTTGAAAAGCATTTGATGATTTAAAACAGAAACAAAAACTTTCACTTACCCACTGTCACCAATTCTGGCTCTTTACCTCTGAAGGTTAGGACAGAAACGCAGAGAAAGGCAAAACAGAGGAAAGCTTAGCAGACAATCCAAGAGCAGCTAAATTCCTGACTTTAACCCCCACTTAGTCAATATTTATTCATTCAGCCTTATTTATTCATTCAGCCAAACATTTAGCACTCCTTTGTATTTAACATTGTACTAATCTCTGGGGGGCGAGATATAAAGATGAATTGTTCATTTGTTTAATGTTTTTTTAATTTAATGTGTCAGGCACTGTTCTAAATACTTTACTCTTATCTTCATTTTACAGATGAAGAAACTGTGGCTTAGAGAGGTAAATAACTTGTCCAAAGTCACTTAGAAATGACAGAGCTGTGATTTAAACCCATGTTGACTGGTCCACTGGGGTGGGAGTGCTGTTAACCCACTGCTGCCTCTTAATGCTTTCCCTCAAGAAGAATACAGTCTGTGGGTGAGATAAGATGTAAAGAAATAACTATCACATATAGTAGAATGTACCCAAAGAATATAGACAGGTGCTGTGGGACTTTAAAAGAAGGAGAGGTTCCTCCATGTAGAAAAAAAATAAGAAGACTTCATGGAGGAAAAGACATTTCAGATGAGTGTTAAAGAATGAAAAGCATTTGGATGGGTAGCATTGAGGAGGATGGATGTTCCAGATGGAGGGAGTAAGTATCAGGAGCATCTTTTAGGCAATGGCAAATCACCCAGTTGGCTGGAGTTTAGAATGCATGAATAATGAGAAATTAAGCTAGTTGGGGCCAAGTCATGGGGGGCCTTGAATGTTGAACTAGGGAAATTCATTTTTATTCAGTAGGGATTTGAGGGCCCAGTGGAAGATTTTTTGGTGAGGAATGACAGAATCAGAAGTGTACTTTACAAACTTAACAAAGAGTTTCTATTTGGGATGATGACAAACTTCTAGAATTGGATAGTGATGATAGTTGCACAACACTAAATGTACTTAATGCCACTGAATTGTGCATGTAAAAATGGTAAATTTTGTTATATATATTTTACCACAATTAAAAAAATTAAAAAACACCTTAGCAAAGACCCAACTCTTGGGGCTGAGAGGCAGTGAGTGTTGTGCACAGACTATTGTGAAAGGAGAACAGAAGGATTCTTGGAAGTTGATTGGGACTTGTTTAGCCATGTACTCAACATTCTGCGTTTTGATCTTCGTTACTAGTTGGGTATTTACAGAGGCAGGACAAGGAAATGAAGCAGTTGAAATCAGAAGAGGACTTGGTATACTGTGAGAAAGGGGAGAAGCAAGGTCCAAAGACAAGTGTTGAGATGAAAGCAGACAGCAGGTTCAGCAGGAGTAGTAGTGTGGTTTGAATATGGAGATTGTGTTCCAAGAGAGGAATTTGTGGTTAGAACAAGTTGTAGTACTTCAAGATCTAAAGTAGAGCCATGCTTTGAGGTGGATGAAGTAGAATTATAATGAAAGTTCTTAGAGTTCAGATGGTTAAGAAACTGAGGGGTAGAGATTCTCTACCCTGGCTGCACGTTAAAATCACCTAGAGAACTTTTTAAAAAGCACAAATACCCAGACCCCACATCCCAGAGATTCTGATTTAATTGGTTTGAGTTGGATCATAGGCATCAATCAGTATTTTTAAAGTTCTCTCCAGTGATCTTAGTGTGCCCTCAGGGTTGGGTTCCACTAGTCTAAAGCATTAGAATGAGTATGAACATGAATGTTGAAGTTACCAGTGACCACTGGAGGGAATTTGACTATGCAAATGTGGACCAGCTATTTGTGTCATCTAGCTAAGATTGGGATTATTGTAAAGGCTGTTATAAAAGACAAGGATAAGAGCATATGGAATTAGTTTCTGTTATGTTTTTTTTTGTTTTGGTTTGGTTTTTTTGAGGAAGATTAGTCCTGAGCTAACATCTGCCACCAGTCCTCTTTTTGCTGAGGAAGACTGGCCCTGAGCTAACATCCGTGCCCATCTTCCTTTACTATATATGTGGAATCCCTGCCGCAGCATGGCTTGATAGGCAGTACATAGGTCCGCACCCGGGATCCGAACTGGTGAACCCATCTACACCCAGGATCCAAACCGGCAAACCCCAGACTACCGAAGAGGAGTGTGCGAACTTAACCACTATGCCACCATGCCGGCCCCTCTCATGTAATTTTTAAGAGATCTTTGAGCAATAGCAGTGGGACCAACTGTAGTATGAAAGGGTAAGAGGGAAGGATGCAGCTTACTCCTCCACTTGTGAGCTCTCCACTATCAAAATGTGTTGATGCTTTTCATGTAAATCCATTGTAAATACTTTCTGATGACCAAATTAACTGTGATTGATCTACAAATGTTTAAAAACCACAAGACCTAATTCATCTGCCGTTAAACTTTAAGAAAGTCAGAATACATCATTTTTTAGGCCAGAACTTGCAACTTTTTGTTCTGGCAACATCGACAGTGAAAGGGCAGGATCCAAAGTGAAGTCTCAAAAGTTTAAGGCTTTATCTCAAGACCTTGATCTAACCCCAAATCTCTGCTTTATTCATTCTTTGAACAATGAGTTTTGTTTTTGTTTTTAAGATTGGCACCTGAGCTAACATCTGTTGCCAATCTTTTCTTTTTTTCCCCCCCTTTCTTCTCCCCAATGCCCCCCAGTACATAGTTGTATATTCTAGTTGTAGATCCTTCTGGTTCTGCTACGTGGGACGCTGCCTCAGCATGCCCTGATGAGTGGTGCTGGGTCTGCGCCCAGAATCCAAACCAGTGAAACTCTGGGTCACCAAAGCAGAGCGCACAAACTTAACCACTCGGCCACGGGGCCAGCCCCTGAACAATGAGTTTTTAAATTTATGGTGGAGTCAGATTCCTGCACTTAGTTATTTTTTTTATTGAGTTAATAATAAGTTACAATCTTGTGAAATTTCAGTTGTACATTATTGTCTGTCAGTCGTGTTTTAGGTGCACCCCTTCACCCTTTCTGCCCACCCCACACCCCACCTTTCCCCTGGTAGCCACTAATCTGTTCTCTTTGTCCACCTGTTTAAATTCCTCATATGAGTGGAGTCATACAGAGATTGTCCTTCTCTATCTGGCTTATTTCACTTAACATAATTCCCTCAAGGTCCATCCATGTTGTTGCAAATGGGACAATTTTGTTCTTATTTATGGCTGAGTAGTATTAATTGTATATATATATATATATATATATATACCACATGTTCTTTATCCAATCATCTGTTGATGGGCACTTAGGTTGCTTCCACATCTTGGCTATTGTAAATAATGCTGCAATGAACATTGGGATGCATGGGACTTTTGGAATTGCTGACTTCAAGCTCTTTGGATAGATACACAGTAGTGGGATAGCTGGATCATATGGTAGTTCTGTTTTTAATTTTTTGAGGGATCTCCATACTGTTTTCCATAGTGGCTGCACCAGTTTTCATTCCCACTAGCAGTGTATGAGGGTTCCTTTTTCTCCACAACCTCTCCAACATTTGTTACTATTTGTTTTAGTTATTTTTGTCATTCTAATGGGTGTAAGGTGATATCTTAGTGTAGTTTTGATTTGCATTTCCCTGATGCACAGTGATGATGAACATCTTTTCATGTGCCTATTGGCCATCCATACATCCTCTTTGGAGAAATGTCTGTTCATGTCTCCTGCCCATTTTTTGATCGGGTTGTTTGATTTTTTGTTGTTGAGTTGTGTGAGTTCTTTATATATTATGGCTATTAAGCCTTTGTCAAATGTATTACTTGCAAATATTTTTTCCCAGTTAGTGGGTTGTTTTTTTTGTTTCAATCCTGTTTTCCTGTGCCTTGAAGAAGCTCTTTAGTCTGATGAAGTCCCATTTGTTTATTCTTTCTATTGTTTCCCTTGTCTGAGAAGACATGGTGTCCGAAAAGATCCTTTTAATACTGATGTCAAAGAGTGTACTGCTTACACTTTCAACTAGAAGCCTTATGGTTTCAGGTCTCAGCTTTAGGTCTTTTATCCATTTTGAGTTTATTTTTGTGAATGGTGAAAAAGAATGGTCAATTTTCATTCTTTTACATGTGGCTTTCCAGTTTTCCCACACCATTTGTTGAAAAGACTCTCTTTTCTCCATTGTACGCCCTCAACTCCTTTGTCAAAGATTAGCTGTCCATAGATGTGTGGTTTTATTTCTGGGCTTTCAATTCTGTTCCATTGATCTGTGCACCTGTTTTTGTACCAGTACCATGCTGTTTTGATTACTGTAGCTTTGTAGTATGTTTCGAAGTCAGGGATTGTGATGCCTCCAGCTGTGTTCTTTTTTCTCAGGATTGCTTTAGCAATTCGGGGTTTTTTGTTGCCCCATATGAATTTTAGGATTCTTTGTTCTATTTCTGTAAAGAATGTTATTGGGATTCTGATTGGGATTGCGTTGAATCTGTAGATTGCTGTAGGTAGAATGGACATTTTAACTATGTTTATTCTTCCAACCCGTGTACATGGAATGTCTTTCCATCTCTTTATGTCATCATCCATTTCTTTCAGAAAAGCCTTGTAATTTTCGTTAAGTCTTTCACTTCCTTAAATTTGCCCCAAGGTATTTTATTCTTTTTGTTGCAGTTGTGAATGGTATTGTGTTCTTGAGTTCTTTTTCTGTTAGTTCGTTATTAGAGTATAGAAATGCTACTGATTTATGTAAATTGATTTTACACCCTGCAACTTTGCTGTAGTTGTTGATTACTTCTAAAAGTTTTTCAGTGGATTCTTTGGGGTTTTCTATATGTAAGATCGTGTCATCTGCAAACAATGAGAGTTTCACTTCTTCCCTCCCTATTTGGATTCCTTTTATTCCTTTTTCTTGCCTAATTTCTCTGGCCAAAACCTCCAGTACTATGTTAAATAAGTGTGGTGATAGAGGGCATCCTTGTCTCGTTCCTGTTTTCAGGGGGATGGTGCTCAGTTTTTGCCCATTGAGTATGATGTTGGTTGTGGGTTTGTCATATATGGCCTTTATTATGTTGAGGTAGTTTGCTTCTATGCCCATTTTGTTCAGAGTTTTTATCATAAATGGCTGTTGGATCTTGTCAAATGGTTTCTCTGCATCTATTGAGATGATCATGTGGTTTTTATTCCTCACTTTGTTGATGTGGTGTATCACGTTGATTGATTTGCAGATGTTGAACCATCCCTGGGTTCCTAGTATGAATCCCACTTGAGCATGATGTATCATCCTTTTCATGAATTGCTGAATTCAGGTCGCCAAAATTTTGTTGAGAATTTTTGCATCTATGTTCATCAGCGATATTGGCCTGTAGTTCTCCCTTTTCGTGCTGTCCTTGTCCGGCTTTGGAATCAGCGAGATGTTGGCCTCGTAGAATGTGTTAGGAAGTGTTCCATCCTCCCTAATTTTTTGGAATAGCTTGAAAAGTATAGGTATTAAGTCCTCTCTGAAAGTTTGGTAGAATTCCCCAGGAAAGCCATCTGGTCCTGGGGTTTTATTCTTTGGGATGCTTTTGATTACTGTTTCCATCTCTTTTCTTGTGATTGGTCTGTTCAAATTATGTGCTGCTTCTTGACTAAGCTTTGAGAGATTGTAAGAGTCCAAGAATTTATCCATTTCCTCTAGGTTATCCATTTTGCTGACATATAGTTTTTTGTAGTATTCTCTTATAATCCGTTGTATTTCTGCAGAGTCTGTTGTTATTTCTCCTCTTTCATTTCTGATTTTGTTTATTTGAGCTTTCTTTCTTTTTTTATTTGTAAGTCTGGCTAGGGGTTTGTCAATTTTATTTATCTTCTCAAAGAACCAGCTCTTTGTTTCATTGCTCCTTTCTACTGCCTTTTTTGTTTCAATAGCATTTATTTCTGCTCTGGTTTTTATTATTTCTCTCCTTCTGCTCACTTAGGGCTTTGTTTGTTCTTCTTTCTCTAATTCAGTTAGGTGTAGTTTAAGATTGCTTATTTGGGATTTTTCTTGTTTATTAAGATGTGTCTGTATTGCGAGGAATTTTCCTCTTAATACAGCTTTTGCTGTATCCCATATGACTTTCTATGGCATGTTATCATTTTCATTTGTCTCCAGGTATTTTTTGATTTCTTCTTTAATTTCTTCAATGATCCATTGCTTGTACAGTAGCATATTGTTTAGTCTCTATATCCTTGTGCCTTTCTCAGCTTTTTTCTTATAATTAATTTCTAGCTTTATAGCATTATAGCATGATGATTGGGGAAGATGCTTGTTATTATTTCAATTTTTTTTAATTTGTAGGGGCTTGCCTTGTTTCCCAACATATGGTCTATCCTTGAGAATGTTCCATGCACATTTGAGAAGAACATGTATTCTGCTGTTTTTGGATGGAGTGTTCTATATATGTCTATTAAGTCCAACTGTTTTAGCTTTTTGTTTAGCTCCACTGTTTCTTTGTTGATTTTCTGTCTGGATGATCTGTCCATTGATGTGAGTGGGGTGTTGAGTTCCCCTACTATTGTGTTATTTTTGATATCTTCTTTTACGTTTGTTAATAGTTGCTTTATGAACTTTGGTGCTCATGTGTTGGGTGCATAGATGTTTATAAGCGTTATTTCTTCTTGATGAAGTGTCCCTTTGATCATTATATATTGGCCCTCTGTGTCGCTCTTTACCTGCCTTATCTTGAAGTCTGTTTTGTCTGATATAAGTATTGCAACCCCTGCTTTCTTTTGTTTGCTATTAGCTTGGAGTATTGTCTTCCACCCCTTCACTCTGAGCCTGTGTTTGTCCTTGGAGCTGAACTGTGTTTCCTGGAGGCAACAAATTGTTGGATGTTGTTCTTTAATCTATTTTACCACTCTGTGTCTTTTTATTGGAGAGTTCAATCCATTTATACTGAGGGTGAGTACTGATGCATGAGGGCTTAATGCTGTCATTCTGTTGCTCGTTTTCTGGTTTTCCTGTGTTTCCTTTGTTTCTCGTCCTGTGTGTTAGCCTACCCATTGACTTCTGCAATTTCTTATGCTGGGTCTTTTAGATTTTTTCTTATTTATGTTTTGTCTCTCTGTTCTGTGTTTTAGTTTAGTGGTGGCTACCCTGAAGTTTGTATTCAGAATCTCGTGTATAACATAGTCCGTTTTCTGGTGGTCTCTTACTTACTTAGCCTAGACTGTTTCAGTCCCTTTCCTCCTCCCCTCCTAAATTATTATTTTCATCTCTTATTCCAACTTATGTTGTGAGTTTGTGGTTAGAGTGATAAGATTGTCTTTGCTTTGGTGATTTACTTCCCTTTATCCTAATGCTATAGTTGAATATTTGCTGTCCTATTCTGATTCTATCTATTTGTCTCCCTACTCTGTGTTTTGTGACCCTTTTCTCCCTTTTTTTCTTTTTTCAGGTATGAGAGCCTTCTTGAGGATTTCTTGTAGTGGCGGTCTTGTGGCTATGAAGTCCCTTAGGTTCTGTTTATCTGGAAAAGATTTAATTTCTCTCTTATATCTGAAGGATATTTTTGCTGAATAGAGTATTCTTGGCTAAAGATTTTTATCCTTTGAAGTTTTGAATATGTCACTCCAATCTCTCCTAGCTTGTAAGGTTTCTGTAGAGAAATCCACTGAAAGTCTGATGGGGGTTCCTTTTGTAGGTTATTTTCTTCTGCCTTGCTGCTCTGAGTATTCTTTGTTTGTCATTCAGTTTTGCCATTTTTACTACTATATGCCTTGCAGTAGGTCTTTTTACATTGACAAATCTAGGAGATCTGAAAGCTTCCTCCACACACATTTCTCTCTCAATCCCTAGATTTGGAAAGTTCTATTCTATTATTTTGTTGAGCACACTTTCTGCTCCATTTGCCTTTTCCACGCCCTCAGGAATTCTGATTTTTCTTAAGTTGCATTTTCTCATTGTGTCTGCTATTTCTTGGAGATTCTCTTCAGTTTTTTTCATTCTTAGTTCTGTTTCTTCCTCTGGAGCCATTCAGCCTGTCTATCTTCGATTATACTAATTTGCTCCTCTATGGTGTCTACATGGACATTCAGGGACTCTGTATTCTGTTTATCTGATCCATTGTATTTTTCATCTCTAGTATTTCTGATTGATTCTTCTTTATAGTTTCAATCTCTTTTGTGAAGTAACTCCAGAACTCGTTGACTTGTTTCTGTATATTTCCCTTTACCTCATTGAGTATTTTGATGATAGCTATTTTGAACTCATTTTCACTTAGTTTGCCTATTTCGAAGTCCTCAGGACATAATTCTGTGTTTTTATTGTTTTTCTTGTGGACTGGAGCTTTTATAAATTGCTGGATGGTACAGGAGCGGTTTTTGCGCATGCTATTATTTGGTTGCAGTTACAGCCTGTCGCCACTAGATGGGGCTCAAGAGCCACATGTTCTGAGCCCTCCGCCTTCAGCCGCCATGGCGGTGCGCAGTGTAGATTGGGGGAGGAGGGGCACTTTCTCTTGTGCCCAACCTGGATGCAGATCAGCTCTCGCTCTCTGGTCTCCCGGGGCCCTGCCTTGATGGGTTCTCCCATGCAAAAGCTTTCCCCCATTAGAGGGTTTCTGCTGCACGGGTGGTGGGAGTCCTGGACGATCCCCGGACACATGGCCCCTCCCCGACTCCTTCCCTCACCCACGGCAGCAATCCCAGTCTCTAGGGGAGGGAGAGAAGTTCTCTCTTATCCCATTCCAGCTCCTCGAGGGGTGGCTCCAGCCTCTCTGCCCTCCGTCATTTGGCTGCTGTGGGTCTCTGACAATTTCTGTTATTAGGATTCTTTTTTTGGGGTTGGAAAGCAGTTGCTCTTTTTGGTTGTAATTTGACAGGGAGAGAGTCCCGGGTGAGCTCACACTGCCATGTTGCTGACGTCACAGATTCCTGCATTTAAACTGAAGTGTATGCAGTATGGGGTTTTTTTTAGCATGATTAGAAGAGAAAGAGATAATTTAATTAGCTTATGCCTAATTGCATTCATTTAGCTTCTTTTCCAATGTGAGCGTGATATACGAATCAAGAATGTGCTGTTCCTCGGGTAGTTTCAGCTCCCATAGGCTTCCTGCAGTGAGAGCATGTCACCAAACTGAGTGTGATTCTGGTGTTGAGAGAGGTACTTATATATAGCATGACCCCTTAACAGAAGTCAGCTATTTCATATGGGGTTCAATCAAAGAAACAGCACTCTGTTCCAATACCAGAGAACACAATGCTGTTGAGTTTAATGAGAGTTTGATATATTGGTCTCCAGCATGACATCTTCCCAGTTGATTTTTGTGATACTCAGTATTCGTTTTATGCCCTAATTTTAGAACTTTACCCTCAGGAAAGATGCACCAGCAGGTAGTGTAAAGTGTAACAGCCATTGCTGTTGTCCTTAAGGAGTTCATGGTTCAATGGTGATGATTGATAATTTCCAAATAATTATAATATCTGAGTAATCAGGTTTGCAATAGAGATATTCATCACATTTTCTTACATATAAAAACTCCTCTGCCTTCCTTCCCTTTCCCCCAAAAAGAGTTTGGAAGACTTATGTGGAACTTATAATTTTCATAAAATAAAACATTTTCACTAGTCCTTCCTATATCAGTCCATACAAGATCAATTACATAATTAATATGCATAATTATATCCTATTAAAGGATAAATATATTTTCAATATTTCCAGTTGTATTCTTATTTTTCCACACAATTTTAGGCAGTATCTAATTTCTGTTTGTCGGTCCATGTAACCCTTTTTGCATAGGTGTTCTAATTAAATAGTGATATGGAACAGTGCTAATAGGTGGTACATCAAAATGCATAATAGAATATTTATTCTGTAAATGTTAGAAAGCGGGTACTGTGAACAAATGGATAAGGTATGTTAGATCTTATATCTTTTTTCCCTCAGTTTTATTGAGATATACTTGATATATAACAGATTTTATATCTTGACAGAGGAGGCTGATCGCTTTAAATGGACCACTGCTTTATTTCGTCTCTTCTCAATTGCCATAAAAAGTACTCAGAAGCAGACTTCTGATATACCTGTCTTAGATTCTTTCTTCTTCTCGATTTTTTGTTCTCTGTGTATTTTGAATCCTCTTTGCCCTTCATAACTGTTCCTTTTAATCACTTTATCTTTTAAAATCTTCAACCGAAAATGAGTCTCACTGGTGATGGGTAGTACTGGGTAGGTGTACTAAGGAGGCATCCGTAGCTCAGTGTATCGAGACGCTTGTCTGCCCTTAAGAATGCTGTTTTGTTGGTTTATACCACTGATAGCAGTCTGCTCTCAGGTTTTAGTGACATCATTCTTGCAGCTTTACAATAGATCAGACTAGAGTAAATTGCTCTCAAATTCTATTGGGCACAAGAACATTTGAAAACAGATTGTCTGGACATAGAAGTTTTTCAGACCCATTAAGAAAAGGTGGGTGGGTCTAATTTGAGGATTCATCTCTTGGAGAAAGTGTTAAGATTCATTGTATTGGCCATAAGAAGCATGATACAGTTTATATGAATGATAAGTGCATCCTTTATCATCTGAATGGATTAAGAGATGATTGAAGAATTTTCCCTTTCTCTTCTTGAATTAAAAAAATTGGAGAAGTAAAATGTTTCTAATCTAGGTAGAGAAGCTTACTTCAAATTTTTTTTTATATTCAGAAAAAATAGAGACTATTCTAGTCATTTCTTCAGCTTCTATTACTTGGCTGTTGATCTGTGGGTTTTATGTGCATTTGCTCTGGAGGGTTATGATGGTGGAAGATTAGTAATCACCAAGCTCTACCATCTACATTTGACAGACACAGCTTGCCTTTGCCCTCTTCAGGGCACTTTGGGAAGAAGAGAATTGAGGTTTGAAATAACATCATTTTCTCTAGGATGCCCTTTCCGTTTTATTGCATATGCGTTTATAGCCATAATGACAAGGATTCAGCCAACAGAACCTTCTGGGCTATGACAGAGTGTGTAGAATGACAGCTTTCCAGATTTTTTTCTTTTTTTTCCAGTGGTAGAATTGATTTTTTTTTAGTCACTTTTAAATTGCAAATTAAAAGTAGTTTTAATTTTTTAATTTTTGACATTCTTTACAATAAATTAGTTACCTTAAAAAGAAAAGGAATTTGCCTTTGCCTGGGAAAGAGATTGTTGTATTCAAACATTTTAACAACATGACCTTTTATTCCATTGATTTCTATAGCGAAGCACAAGCATGCTTCAGAAAAGGTCAGTGATTCTAATTGAAGAACATACTGATTTTTTTCTAGTTGCAAAGGCGCCCGTGCTTTTTGTTGCAAAGATGATGATGAGATTTAGGGCTGACCATTTATTACAAGAGAAAGCAGTTCTCTCTGTGATGCATTGCTGTTTTTCTTTCACGTGGAAAGCATTGTTTGTAATCAACAATATCCATAAACCAGATTGTCATTATCCATGCTATTTAATGTCCTCACTTTTTATTTCAGAGGCAGTTACCTGAGATCTAGGTTGAAATTTCCCTCTTCTGTGGACCTGATTTTGGCAGGGAAAAAAATGTGAGGAAAGAGATACTATTAAGTCTCACATGTTTATGGTTATGAGATTTTCTTCTTTCAAACAGAAATGGCAGGATTTCAGAATTAGTGCTTAACATGGGTTTAAGCATGTTTTAGCTTCATTCTTGGACTTTTCATATAAGAGAATTCATGGCTTAAGGAGCCAGACTTGGGTATCTGCATGTTACAGTTTATTAAACCACAAAGTCACTGTTTTTTTCGAAAAATCACCTGATTCTCATGTTTCTTCGAACATGCATCACACAAAGATGAAGACTCTTTAAAAAAAAATTGTAGAACTGTTGATCAATATGGTGCCTACTTGATAAATATTTAATATTTCAAGATTTCTCTTTTATAATCTGGCTTGGTGTTGGTCTCTGTCCTATATGAAACAGAAGAAAGAATGATCCAGTTTTCATTATCCGAAGACACTGAAGACTAGGGATTAAAATTGTGTTTTCAAAGCTTTCTGTCCATATTCATTCTTTGGGGAATAATTTGATATGGCACGTTCTCCATTTTCTTCTCCCAATCCAGCTGAACCAGTTAAATACCCTTATTTTGCTATCTGAAAGCTTTTAACACATCATTAATAGTTTTTCATGTAACGTCAGTCTCTCATTGCATACAGAACATTAAATCTGTTCTCAGACTTCAGTTCAGTTAAGCAGGCAGGTCAGCCTGTTATTGTTCTGAACTCTAGATTGTTTTGAACCTAGTAAGTAGTTTTTTACATAAGACCATATCACAAATTTTTGTACATATACACAACTTGAGTTGGCCAAAATGGTTATTATTGAAGTGCTATTTAGCAGTACTTTCTTATTAGATATTTGCACAACACCTTATCATCAATAGTAAGCATTTATTCCTAATAGTTTATACATTTCCCTGGTTCTTATGGACTATAGAAGCTGGGTAATGGATCAGTTTTATTCTTTCTCTTTTGTCTGAGAGGTGGGAACAATTTAAGTCATAGACTGGTTGGCAAGCCTGAATATGGGAATGTGAAAAATTGACCTTCATCCCATGTTCTTAGAGGATTGTTATGTTAGGAAACTCACCAGTGAGTGTCTCCCTTTTTTCTCCCTACAGAGCCTTTGTGGTTCCTCCAATACTCCAATGTTCTTGGTACTGGAGCCTAAATAGCAGCACTTACAGTCAGTCCCCTTCTCCATTCCTTCTGCCTGCCATACTCTCGGTCTTCCCTTAGTTCTCCTGCCTGACCTTAGCAGTCTTGAGTTTAGTGACTTACTATCATATCATGAAACAGGAACAAGATCTCATCTCTTTATTTCAAAATCCTTATGATTAGTTCAGGGCCTACCTAGTCAGCATTCTGCTGGCTTGAGGTAATAAAAAGAAAATCTAGGGGCCAGCCTGGTGGTGTAGTGGTTAAGTTCATATGATCTGCTTTGGCAGCCTAGGATTCACGGGTTCAGATCCTGGCCACAGACCTATAAACCGCTTATCAAGCCATGCTGTGGCAGTGTCCCACATGCAAAATAGAGGAAGATTGGCACAGATGTTAACTCAGGGCCAATCTTCCTCACCAAAAAAAGAAAGAAAGAGAGAAAGAGAAGGAAGGAAGGAAGAGAAAAAGAAAATCTGTTATAGTGGCAAAGAGCATGGAGTCTGGAACCAGACTGCCTGGATTTGAAGCCCAGCTTTGCCTCTCACTACCTGTATGATTTGGGGCAAGTTATTTAACCTCTCTGTTCCTCAATTTCCTGTTTAATAAAATGAGAATAATAATGATACCTACCTCATAGAGTTATTTTGAGGATTAAATTGGGATGGATGGATGGATGGATAGATAGATAAGTAAACAGACAGACAGACAGACAGAACAGTGCTATAAAAGTAGTATGGGAAGCCCTTATAGAGGAGATAGAACTTAATGAAGCTGAAAGACAATAGGAACTCCTGTGAACTTTCTGATGCAAAGTGTGTCACGCCCACTACCAACAGATGGCATTCCAACTACTCATCACACACAAATGGACTTTCATAATGACCTATTAGTAACATACCTAGCCTGTTTATAGAGAGGTTTAAAAAAAAAATAAGATGTGAACTGTTAATGGGGAATGGGTTGTTAATCTCAGTACCTCATATTCCCTTACCTGGTCTCCTCTTCCCTCAAAATATATTCAGTGTACAACTCACTAGCACCCCCCACCCTCCATCCAGATTGCATCCACATTATATCTATCTCACTGCTTTTTCCATTACCTTAACCAAACCTTCTTATTAATTAGAAAGATAGGCCATAATTTCCTCCTTCAGCCTGCCATCCCAGGAATCACTCCTCTTCTTATGCCTTATAGTAGTAGTCACGCCTCCTATTTGTAGTCCCTTCCGGGCTGCATAAAGATTACCTCAGCTTTAATGTATTAGCAAATCTTGAGGTTGTTTAAAGAATGGTTTAAAGTTCCAACTCACAGTTGGAATTTTTTTTTCCCTCTGCTTTGAAGAGAGTCGCTATAGTTGGAGCAACTTATTCACACTAGCTCTTTGAAACATCTGTGTTCCAGGTGAAGCCAAAAAAATCTAAAGCTTGAATCTAGTCTTTTCACCTCTCCATTAAAAAATAAATATATCTCTCAAACTTCCCAGCTGGTGGGAATAAATTGGTGTTAAGCCTTCCAACTATTAGAGGGTAATATTGAATAGCAACAAAGCCACGCCTAATTTGAGCTCTGAAAAGCCTCATAACCCCGTTATCATTCTCTTGAACTGCTTAACCTTCTGGTTAACCTTCTGATTATTAGCCACTTGGCATATTTAATTCAGGTGTGAAAGTTTAGGGACGCTCATAGGACTGTTTGATCCTTTTGTCATATCCCAACTTTATTTCTATTTTTTAAGGTTGCTAGACACCAGGAGGCATGTGTTACGTGGAGATCCAGAGGTTTCAGAAGCCACTAAATATATCAGACCTGCCTTAATTGGAGGATATGGGGAAGCAGTGGGGCTTTTAGCTACTTCATAGACCAGCTGAGTCTCTTGCTACCAACTCAGTTTATTTGAAAGCAGTACTTCGGGGAACTTAACAGACCTACAGCACACCAGCACAAATCTGTATTTACTACTTATTGTATCAGTTTGCTGTCTGCTTACCATTGAGGTGCAGTTGGCAGCCTAGATTAGTTTCCCTGTCATTATTAAATATTAAGAGCACTGAATTGTACAACTGGTGATGGGTTTAATAATTATGTGTTTCATTGACAGTCTTTTATTGATAGATCACTTAGAGGTGGCAAGAGAATCAGATGGTAGAAAACAGGATTAGGTCGAAGTAGGATTTTTTCCAAAGGAAAATAAGATATACATGAGCCAAGCAAAGTTTTGTTGTGTGTATGTGTTGTTTTGGATATGTGGGACACTAATCAGTTACAGGATACCAATCTGATAGCTAATTTTTACTACCCTGAGCTCAAGACTGAGAAACTCTTCAGGTTACCAAAGCTCTTTGCCAAAACCAGGAGTCCCTGTGTGGAGGTTCACAGAGGTCTCACAGAGATTAGCACTTTTAATTGCTCCCTTCAGTTTCCAGTCTGTCCAAAACCAACCCCAGCTCTCTCTCAATGATATGCCTTGTAGAAAACTTTTCTTGGTCTAAGAAAAGATCTTTTTGTCCCCATATGAAGGAATGTGGCAATCATGGACATAGTGATTTTTGGTGCCAAAAAACTGCATGAGAGGGGCCAGCCCGGTGGCTCAGCGGTTAAGTGTGCACTTTCCACTTTGGTGACCCAGGGTTCACCGGTTCGGATCCCATATGTGCACCTACACACTGCTTGGCACGCCATGCTGTGGTAAGCGTCCCACATATAAAGTAGAGGAAGATGGGCAGGGATGTTAGCTCAGGGTCAGTCTTCCTCAAAACGAAACAAAACAAAGATGGCATGAGACCCCATTAATAAGTGAATAAAATTTTCCTCTTCAGCAGTGATATCCTTTTGAGATTGCCTGATCTTTCCTTTTAGGATCAATAGCTTTAAGCTTTTTCAGTTGGCTGCCTGTTTTGTGTTTCTTTTTTACTTATATTCTTTTGGCTTTTTCCTGAGGGGAGAGGGAAATGTTGGGAAGAAATAAGAACACAGGCATACATTTTGGCAAAGGCATGGACTTTGATATCGGGCAATCCTGAGTTCAAATTCTGATTCCCCACTACTGTCACTTACTAACCTTTTGACCTTGAAAAAGGTTTTTGAATACTCCTCCTTGAGCCTCAGTTTCCTTAGTGATAAGTGGAGATGATATTTTTCCTCGAAGTACTGTTGCAAGGAATAAATGAGTTAATGTATGTAGGACATTTGGCACAGTGCCTGGCATATTGATATTTAATAAACTCAGTACCGTTCCTCCCTTTCATAACGATGATGATGATCATCATGAAAGCACAGCTACCGTGTAATCCCTGTCCCCTATGTGCCAGACATTTATATGTGATTCACGTACATCATCTAAACCCTGGCAGTAACCTTGTGTCGTAGATATCCTTGTGCCTATTTTATGAATGCAGAAACAAACTCAGAGAAGTTATTCAACTTGCCTAATGTTATCAAACTAGGAAGTGGCAGAGTCAAGAGTCTAACGTGGGCTTTGATTCCAAAGCCTACACTGCGCTGCCTCCCACTGCCTCAATCCTGTAACTCCTCATTTTTAAAATGAGCTTCCTGGCTTTCTCTCTTCTAAAGTAGAATTATTTCTTTCACCTTTTTTCTGAGGTTTACTGGGATCCAGTGCCAACTCTGCCACATGTCACCTATGACCTTTGGCTCCTTCCTTCACTTCTCTAAACCTCTTCGCTTAGAGTAATCAGTAGATGCGGCAAAACAAATTCAAAGCTGGATGTCTGACACATAGAAAACTCTCAATAAATATCACCTGTTTTTCTTTTTTTGATCAAGTTTCTGTGTCCGTGTACGTCAAAATCTTTTTGCTTCTTGTTTTCTCTACTTGATTTTTACATATCAATCTCAGTCTTTTTCTAACCTCTTGAATGTTGCCTTGTATTCATCCACCTTGTTTCTCTGTTTTGTCATTGAGTTAGCATGCTCTCTACACCCACTTGGTACCCAGTCAGTATTTATTGATGCTAATGACGATGGTTAAACAAAGATGCTGTTGGCACCAGTCCTGCAGCCTCTGAGACTGCTTGAGTAATCATGACTTCCTAAAAACAGAAAAGGATTCAATCATCTTACTCATAATTGAAGGTCAGAATTTGGTGTCAGCATTTGTTTCTGTGGTGATTATGTAGCTTTTTGTGCAGAATTACCTTTGACAGTTGAAATAGTCAGGTTTTCTGGCATGGGGCTGATTATCATGCATTCTTAAATTACTTCCTAGAACAGATACAGCAACATAAAGATGGGTTAATCAAATATTGATCATAGTACAGGTTTGCTTTAATCAATACCAGAGGTCAGAGGAGGCTTACCATTGAGGTGCAGTTGGCAGCCTAGATTAGTTTCCCAGTCTTCTTGCCTATAAACTTTTTTGCATCAAAGATTGTACAAAACTGTTTTTAAGCCTAAACACCCCTCTCTTTTCTCTGCCTTTCTCTAATATATTCTTACCTCCTTTCTTTGATCCTCAGAAGATTCCTTATTTTTGCTTTTTCCTGCTTTAAACTGTCTGCCATGAACACCTTTTATTCCTCAGCAATCTTTGTGGGAGTCTAGCAGGGTGTCCTGCATATTATATTTGGGCACTTTGCACTAACAGCTCTGCTGTTGACACTGGTGTGCATTATTCTAAAGAATGTCCTCAAGTTTGAATTTATAACCCATTAATGGTGATGTGCTTCAGAACTTCAATATCCAGATTTTTAAAATAGAAGAAAGAAATGAAAAAAATTTTTAAAAAAACTTTATGCAAAGAAAAAGAAGATTGTAACCAAAAGCAAAATTAATGCCTCATTTCTGGCAGATTTCATTTAGTTTTAGAAAGTAGAGATTGTTATTTATTTCTCACCTTATCTAATGATTCCCAAACTTAATTTTCAACTTAGCCCTCCCGCCAAAGGTCTGTCCTATATTTTCAGCAATCTCTAGTTGAGACTTGTTTTGTTTTGTTTTGTTTTCTTGTCAAGGGTACTAGTCTAGCCTTCTGTCAGCCCACACACAAAAAGTTAGCCAGAATACTTACTTTGACCTTAAACCAATGAAACTAATTTTGAACTTCTGACCTCCAGAATTGTAAGAGAATAAATTTATGTTGTTTTAAGGAAAAAGTTAACCAGGGGTCCCTGTTTTATATATATGTATATACACACGCATATATATACACACACACACACACATACACGCTGATCTTTTAAGTTCTCATCCAGTAAAAAAAATAATAGGGAGTAAGAAGGTATTCAGATAAGCATATATGATTCATAGATACAGGAAAATGTTTATTGAGTTGTCAAAAGCTTTGTAGTTAGACTAAAGAAGGGTGAAAGGAATAAGACTAGAAGAAAGTAAATACTCAGGAGGTAGAAAGAGACAGAGGCAAAGAGAGTGTGAGGTAGAAAAACTTGCCTGTGATTTTTTTAACCATTGTATTTTTCAGTTTTTGGCAAAAGGAATATCGTTATTTGCCCTGTCCACCTGGCATTCCTTCATCCCCAGTCTAGATCTGATAATGGGAATAGTCCCAAATTGTTCTGAGGATTAAATGAGGTGAGCTATGTTAAAAGTGTCACATAGTATAGGCTCAAGAACACTTCTTGAGCAAACTGAGATAATCCCTAAGCAAACTGTGGGATTATTTCTTATTTGAGGTTGTAACCTCTTGTGACAGTACTAAGACCACAACTCAGGTGCTAGAAGAAATGAATAAGAGTGCTTGGGTGGATTTGAGCAATTACTTCAGAGATCTTCAGATTCACTTCCTTCCAAAAGGAAAGACTTAAAACTCAAAAAGAGAACAATTAGTTCTTTAGAATAACGTGCCACTGTGTTGTGAGAATTCATAGAGATAATTCGTATAAAGTGCTTAGAAAGAGCATGGCACATAGTGAGAACTCAATAAATGTTAATTGCTTTTATTTTTATTATAGCTCGTGTTTTAAAAAAAATTTTTTAAGTGAAGCATTTTAGGAAATAAAATGTAAGTATGTATGTGTTTTTACATATATAGGTAAATTGCCAGTTAGAATGTGCATCTAATTTAGAAATTCCGCAGGAGCTGAAGAAACGTTGATGGTTTCTCACATGTTTAACTAAAGGTTTAAATCTCTGTAGTTAGTGGAATTTAGCAATTCTAATAATTTAAAGACTTATCTCTTTAGGAGAATATCTGTTGGTTGTGCCACTTTGTTTCTCTTATTTCTGTTGGCAATGTGATGGCAAGTCTGGCATATTCAATCCCAAAGCAGTGCCTAAAGGGCTTTATGAGTTTAACAGCCATAACATTGTTGCACTCTTTGAGTGAATATATTGTAATTGCTTGTTTAATTGTCCATCTCCCTTGTTAGTCTGTAAACTCAGTGAGGGCAGTGATGCCCTTGTACACCATTGCGTTTCCAGTGCCTAGAACTATGTGTGGCACATGCTGCTGTTCAGAATATTTGTTGAAGAATGATGAGTGACTTCCCGTTTAAAGCACATGGCTAGGAAGGGATTCTAAAAGCTGCTTCATGCAATGCAGTATTGAATTTGTGGGTTTTGCTTGAAACTTGGTTTTTGCAACATGCAAGTAAGTCGGTCTCATGAATTTCATTTTCTCTCTTTAATAGTAAACAGAGAGAGGCAAAATTTCATGGAAAGGGTCAGACTTCAGAATCATTACAACCTAGATTTGAATCCAAGTTCTGTGTCAGCAGCTTAACCTCTCCCAGCCTTGGTGTGCTCTTCTCATAAATAGGAATAGTTACAAATTAGGTATTATGAGGATTAAATGAGGTGACATATAAAGTGGCACATAAGTAGCTTCAGCAAAAGTTTAGCTTCCTTTCTCCTTCTCCTCATAGCACATAATTAAAAATAATTCAGCCTTTCTTTATTTCAAAGTAATCTGCATACTATGATGATATTTGGTTAGGAAATGGGAACAGTAGCAAGCTCCTATGGGAAGCAGCTTGGTGGGGTAGAGAGAGCACTGGGCTAGGAGTCAGGAAATGTAGGGTAGTCTGGCTTTTTACTGTGAATGTGACCTTGGGTGAATCACATATCCTCTTTATCCTGAGTTTGTGTTTCTATTAAGTAATATTCCCCAGTGACTAATAATATTTGAGAAAGCAGCAAAAGGACTATTTTCTGCCCCGTTATAAAGAATCTTCTAAAATAATCAATATCACAAAAAAAATTTAACTCTTTAAAACAACACAGAAACACTGTGGTTTCTCTTGGGCGCCTGAGGCATCAGAGCTGCCATGCCCCACCCCCCATGCATTTATAATTGTTAATTTGCATCATTCGTTTTTCTGAAGCAAATCAGTACATTTTGAAATCCATATTTCATGGAGCTTCTTAACTAATTGCTGCAATCAGTGGCAATTTATTTTATAGCAGGGCCGTTCAAATCACTCTGAGGTTGGCATACCATGCACAGTATGTTTTTTACAATCATATTTTTAATGATGAGTTTTAAGAGGGAAACATGTTTAATCTGTTAATATTCTCCTGAAAGCCCTATCTTTGGTCCTATATTTTATCTTTAACGCAGTGGGAACTTAAAAGGCCCTGGCAAAGTCATTGACCAATGGGTACACCAGCTGTTGGAGAGGCTGTCCCATTTAGAAGGACCAGGAAAGAGAAAGAGCACCATGTTTTCCCTCTTGTTTGGAGACCCTCATTAAATTACTCAGAAACAATAATCAGATAGCTGCTGTTCAAGTTAATGGCACCTCTGAGTCCCTGTCAAGAGAGCTTTATTTAATGCGCAACAGACCTGGAGTGATGCAGGTGCCTTTTCAGGCCCTCATTTAATTTAAGCTGCTTTAGTTGGCATGGCAACTAGTTGAGACATCTGGGAGACATTATGCTGGGGATTGAGACTTAGAGGATTTTAGCTATAGCAAAGCAGAAACCTTATCATAAAGTGGTGTGTGTTGGTTCTAAGTTTCTGCAGCTATCTTCAAATTCAGGAATTGTATTTTCCAGAGAAATAAAATTTTAAAAGATTAGCCTGGTTGTTGGCTTGTTTTCTCTGAAGAAAAAACTTTTATTCATGGAGTAAAAAAATGTATTTCTCCTGAAGAATTTACTTTGTTAAACTAAAGCTTAACAAAACTTACTCTCTGCAGAGTGGCTGTTTTAATCACTTTGTAAAGATTATATGTTTGAAATTTTTCACTCTTTTACATCTTTTATGTTTAAAAGATATTAGAGGAGGGTAAAGCATCTCTGCACAAGGGTAAACAAAATGAGGAAGGCGGACAGGGGCTCTCTATGGTTTTGCCCTGGACTTTCTATTTAAATTGACTTTATTAACCTACCTTCATTCTTTTTTAACCAGCCTGTCATCTTCTCAAGAAGCAGAGATATGATAGTAGCACTCTTAAACTCTCTCTTAAATATTATAACAGGAGGTTGAGTGAAAGGTTTTTCAAGTTCACGGATCTTGAGGACAGTGATGTGGTAATCCAGTCATTTGTGTTTAGCAAAGGGAATACCTGCTGGTTTATATTTAGTGAGAAATTATGCACATGTGTATATGGTCTTAGTATAGAAGAATTGACTTATTTGAAATCATGCTCTATATGCATTTTGAATGCCTTTTTGATTTTTTGATATCTGGTAATACTTTGCTCTGTGTTAGGTTGAACATGTGAAATTACTTTTGTTGGTCAAAAATGGTTCAGTATCGTCAGTTCAAATTCAGTAGGTTAGGGTGAACAACACCCTGATCTGGAAATAAATGTTTTGTAATGCTAAATGAAATGTAAGGGTTTTTTTTCTGAAATGAGTAATTATAAAATATCTGGTTAGAATAGTACCCATACCAGCCGGCCAATGTTTTCCTTTTCCCCCTTTTTTGAAAATGTAGTCACTGTTAGAAGAAAGCATATGACATTATTTCAGAATGTTTTTGGCTTTTGTATCAGTTTGTTCCTTTTATAAGTCAAAGCAAGATTTTTTAAGTGCCAGCACTATGAATTCAACCTGATAACTTGAAAATTAAAATGTTTTCTGTCTGCTGCTTGCATGCATACCAACTGTCACTAACAGGAAAGATCCTGGCATTACAACTTGGCTGCCAGTTTTGTAGATATGTGAGGCAAAATAGAATATAACCTGATCTTCACATCCATGCAAGAACTTTTCAGTCCTGGTGGGAACAGAAAATTGTCAATAAACTCAGCAGACATGACTGACATCCCATACATATAAGTGGTTCATACTCTCTTTACCGATTTTTTTTCCTGGGTAAAACCTCAAGTTGACAGCATTTAATACAGTGATGACAGTTGTGAAGTTTTTCTGTTTTTGTTTTGTTGTTTTGTTTTTCCTGTGTAATGTGCCTTTGTTTTTGTCCCTTGAGATTTCTGGAACCAGCTTAATAATCTTGGGACTTCTGAGTAAGGTTTAATAGTGCAAATAGAAGGTTTTTTCTGTCTCTAAGATTTCCTAGTGGGAAAACAAATTTTCAGTGTATGTGAGAGGGTTAATATTCTTAATATGTAAAGCGTTCTTACAAATAAAAATTATCATGCCAGTAGAAAATGGAGCAAAGTGCAGAAACAGTTCTCTCACACTCTGTCATACTCTCCTTCTCACTCTTCCTCTCTTTTTCTTTCTCATACTCACACATATATGTGGTCAATAAACATGTAAACAATTTTCAACCTAAAAACAAGTTGATAAGAACACAAATCTTTACTGCAGTCCCTTCTTGCAGTTCCCCTAAAATGTCAGTGAAGGGTTAACTCTCAAACTAGAAGAGGCAAAACCTATGCTGGCAGTAGTGAGAACCCAGAAACAGGTTGGTTCTTGCTGGAGAACATCAGAACAGCTCAGAAATTGGAGGCATCAAGTATCTCAGAAAGTAGGGATACAGATAGCCCTAAACGCAGAATTGGTTGCAAGCCTGTGTAAGAAGTAGTAAGGTGTTCAGATGATCATCTCCTATCCTACAGAAGACTAAAAGCTTTATTCCCTGGAGACAGCATGAGCTGAGCTGTGGTGCCTTTGGCCCTTCCCCCGACTTGTACAGAACCCTGGCAGCCTGGCCTAAGCCTTCTGAGACAGAAATTTGGAGGGCTCTTCTCTAGAGAAATGGATTAACCCAAGAGAGGATCTATACACAATTGAGGATCCCTCATGAAACCAAACTATAAAGCTCTAAGCCCTCCCACAGAGCTACATTACAATCAAACAGTAATAACCTGAATGTCCAGTGATGGGAGATTGCTTAAGTCATGACAGATTACATAAAATGGAATACTATTTAAGCACTTAAAATGATATAAAAGAATTGTATACCATGGAAAGATGTTCACAAGATATTTTAAATGAAAGAAAAAAGTATAATATAATTTACTTTGATACCATAATTTCCCTTCAAGAAATATATCAATAGGAAATAAGATTCACATAAAGCTTTATATATAGGATGTTTATCTCAGGATTATTTAAAATAGTAAAAAAAAAAAAAATTAGAGGGGCTGGGCCAGTGGCATAGTAATTAAGTTCATGCGCTTCGCTTTGGTGGCTTGGGGTTCTCAGGTTCAGATCCTGGGTGTGGACCTAGCACCACTTGTGAAGCCACACTTTGGTGGTGTCCCACATAAAATAGAGGAAGATTGGCACAGATGTTAGCTCAGCGACACTCTTCCTCACACACACACACACACACACAAAAAAAAATTAGAAATAACTTGGATTTTCAAAAATGACAGTTTGGCTAAGTGAATTATAATATGTTGATACATTAGAACACTATATAGTTATAAAAATTCTGCTTTAAACTATTTTGGAAATTTTCAAAAATACACAAAAGTAGAAACATTAGTATAATAACTATCATATACCAATACCCATCTTCAACAATTATTAGTCCTTTTGCCAATCTCATTTCCTCTATTGCTTTTTATTGAGAAGGAGGGCTGCAGTATTTTAAAGTAGATCCCAAACATCACATTGTATTACCTATAAATACTTCAATAAGCATTTCAAACTGATAAGGACCTTAAAAACGTAACTATCATGTCATTATCACACCTAATAAAATTAGCTAATTCTTTACTATCGTTACCTGATTGCCTCAAAGATCTTTTTAAATCAGATTTGTTTGAATTAGGATCTAAACAAAGTTCATTTGGTTATTATATCTCTTGAGATTCTTTTATCCCAAGCATTCCTTCCTACCTTCCCTTCCCCTCAGACACACATTTTATTTTTTGTCCTTGATTTGTTGGAGAAATTTTTCGTGAAGGATGATCCACATTGTGTGTTTGGCTGATTCCCTCTTCATGGTGTCTTTTGTTCTTTTATTCCCCATATTTCTTGTAAACTGATAATTAGAGCTAGAGGATTCATATATTAAGGTTTTTAAGGCATGAATACTTTCTAGGCAGTGGTGTACATATCACAGGGACATAATATCTTGTCCCACATTAAGTGCTGCTAAGATTGAGTGGTAGATTGGGGTGATGTCAGCCTCATCTCTTTCAAGTGGTTTTACCAGCCATTGATATAGTGCCTAGATCCATAATATCATAGAAGTTGCAGTGGTGATTTTTTTTTTCCTAATCTGACGTTGCTTCTGCATTTATTAGCTGAAATTCTTCCATAAAAACACAATGAACATTTACCATATTTTATTATAGTTTTTCAAAATATAACAAAAAAAGAATATAAGATAAAATCTGAAATTGTGTAGAACCATTGAAAGAATTTTAAATGTAGTTAAATCCAAATTTCGCTACTGTGTAACCTTAGGCAGGTTACTTGTCTTCTGTTAACCTCAATTTCCTCATCTGTAATGGGGATACCACCAGCTACCTTGTAGGACTGCCATGAAAATTAAATGAGATGATATATTTAAAATACTTAGAGTGGCTGGTATCTAGTGGGTATCCAATATATATTAGTTCATTCATTCAACCGATAGCTATAGGGGACTTACTTTGTGCAGGCATTGTTTCTGAGAGTTTGGGATAGACCAAACAAAACAAACAAAAACCCTTGCCCTCATGGAGCAGGGTTGGGGAAATAGACAAACAAACGTAAGTAAATTATGTAGGATAGGTACTAAAGGAAAAAAGAAAAAGTAGAGCTGGTTGAGGGGGTTGGGTAAGGAGTGCAGGACACAGTGTTAGAGTGGTCAAGGTAGGCCTCATTCAGAAGAGTCAAGGAAAAACACAAAGGAGGTGAAACAGTTGGCCAAGAAGATGTCTGGGGAAGCACAATTCAGGCAGAGGGAACAGCTAGAACAAAGGCTTAAGGTCAGTGTGTGTCTAGCGTGTTCAGAGAATAGCAAAGAGGAAAGTGACTAGAGAGGAGTTTGGAGACGTAAGATGGCCAGATCATGTATAGCCCTTTAAAGACATTTTAAAGTCTTTGGCTTTTACTCTAAATGAAATGGGAAGCCTTTGCAGCAGAGTGACATAATCTGGCTTTCATCCTAAAAGATCATTCTATGAAATGCATCCAAAAAGTAAGACGAATTGGTAAATAGAGAGAACCATGGATAAATGTGTACTAAAGCAAATATGGCAAAATGTTAAGTGTAGAATCAATGTGGTGGACATAGAGAGATGATCAGTGTTTAATTCTTTCAAGTTTTCTGTGTGTTTCAAAATTTTTATAAGAAAAAATGTTAAACTATTAAGAAAAACAAAATATTTCTGATAATATTGTAATTTAACTGATATGTATCCTTTTATAGAATGATTCTAACATGACACTAAAAGCTGTCCTATAAGTAAATTCTACATGCCAAATCTCATTTCCTCACCAACCTTCATTATGAAGTAGAATATATTTCTCTGGAAAGAATCTGATTAATAAAACCTACGAGAAAAACCATACTGAAGAGTGTAAAAACCTTAAAAATTATATATTCTATGTAATAAAGCATCAACATATAGACAAAAAAGTAACAGTAAAAAAATTATTCTGGCTCTGTGTTTTAGAAATCTAAGGGTCTTGGGTCAGGGTGGTAACAGTGGACATGATAAGAAATGGTGCTATTCTGTAGCTAAATTTTGAAAGAACCAATAGAATTTTCTGATAGATTGGAGGTAGAGAAAGAGAAGAATCAAGGATGACTCCAAGGCTTGTGGTGTGTGAGCAACTTGCCTGAAAAATAGGTTTGCTGTGGGAAAGCCTTCAGCTAGAAAGTATTTGGGGGAAAGCTAGAGAATAGTTTTGGACATGTTAGTTTGAGATGTCAATTAGACATCCAGTGGAGATGATGAGTAGACAGTCTGATGTACAAGACTGGACTTAGGAAATGAAGATTTGGGGCTGGCCCGGTGGCACAGAGGTTAAATGTGCACATTCTGCTTCAGCGGCCCGGGGTTCACTGCTTCGGATCCCGGGTGCAGACATGGCACCCACTAGGCAAGCCATGCTCTGGTAGGCGTCACACATATAAAGTAGAGGGAGATGGGCACAGATGTTAGCTCAGGGCTGATCTTCCTCAGAAAAATATAAATAAATGAAAATTAAAAAATAAATAGACAAAGTGTAAAATAAAAAATAAAATGAAGATTAACTAGGTTAACTAGAGATATAAAGTTAGATGTCATCAGCATGGATGTTATTTAAGGTCATGGGATTGGATTATCCAAGAGAGTGAATGTGAAAAGAGAACAGGACCAAGCAGCAGTTTTTAAAAATTATTGTAAGTTTTGAAGGCAGACTCCTTCTCATCTTTATTTTTTATATGCATTTACCCTTACAACGAGCATGTAAATGCTAAAACAGGAGTCCCAGGACCCTCTTAGTTTATTTATAGCTAATGCTAAGCACTCTAAGACTATAGCTGCCCCTTGAGATGGCTTATCTTCTTCTAAGAGTAGCAGTGGAACAGGACTAGTATAAGAGGTGTTTTACAGGGTGTCAGATGGGTTGTCCTTTCAAGGATTCCATAATATCTCCCTGGAAGAAGACAGTTAAGATCTGAGGAACTATGTAAGAAAGCAAAATAACTATGCCATTTTTTTTTTGTCGTGCCTTTCCCTGTTTTCATATGCACAGGGCTAGGGAAGCTTTAGTGTTTTACTCAGAATGCGAAACTAACTTTTACAAGGTGTCAGAAGAATTTGAAACCTGTTAAGAACCTCCTAAAGTCAAGGGCCCTTTCCATTGGTCTTAAGGAAGATTATACTTAAATCATAAAACTCACCCAAACTTTTAATGAGTTCTTAACTGTGGGTAGGGTAGGACATGAATCTGTCCTATTCTAGATATAGCAAGAGACAAGACCTTCATGAGAGTTCTGAATTAGACATCTCCAGTGCTCCCCAGGCCCCAGCCTTTGATCATCTGCCCCGTGTTGATTGAGCAAAGCCTTGAGGATATAACAGATCACAAAGCATAGAAAGCTTAAAATTTAGAAAGGAGGTATAAATGTATAAAAAGTTAAATAATAAATAATAAAAGAATTAAGTTGTTAAGATTGTAGAGAGGACTTGGATTTGAACTAACTATTTTACACATTTTTAGGAGTACGTCCTTCATAAAGTAGCTTAAGCCACAGTTGACAGGTAGGTTGTCATCTTTTCCATTGGTGCCATGGTAGCAGAGTGAGACCACCAACTCTCTCTTGTTTGCATTCAAAGGATGCTCCAGTTACATGTCTGAATAGAATCTGAGACTTCACACTCTTTATATTCAGCCTGGCTGTCATTTAAAATGTTGACGATAATTTTTCTCTCTTATTATGCCAATTACAGGAAAGGCACTTGGTTGTTTACTTTTGCTAACTTTTAAACAGTAAATTCTTTAATTTTGGCAATGTTTCATCTTGTGAAGAATGGAATTCTCATCTCTCTCATGCTGTCTAGAAGCTTTGTTTCCCTAAGCATTTTTTAGCCTTAAGAATGGAAGTTATTTGGGCCAGCCCCATGGCCGAGTGGTTAAGTTCATGTGCTCTGCTTCGGTGGCCCAGGGTTTCCCTGGTTCGGATCCTGGGTGCGGACATGGCACCGCTCACCAGGCCATGCTGAGGCTGCGTCCCACATGCCACAAGTGGAAGGACCCACAATGAGAAATATGCAACTATGTACTGGGGGGATTTGGGGAGAAAAAGCATAAAGAATAAAAAAAGAAGGTTGGCAACAGTTGTTAGCTCAGGTGCCAATCTTTTAAAAAAAAAAAAAAACAATGGAAGTTACTCTTTAGACCTGGTGCCTACTCTGAGGGGATTGAGGGCTAAATTCTCTGAACTCTCCTTAACTTAAGACCTCAAGATATGTTGTCACAGAATTGATGCAGAGTGACCTACACAAAATTATCGTCTCTCCTCAACCACTCAGCTCAGATCATGTCAAAGTTTTTCTTTATCAGATTTTGCGAGGTAAGATTTTCTTTCTGTAGAAAAAGCTTGTGTCACTGTATAAATGAAATATTTTTCTTCTCATTTGAACTTTAATCTGACTTTCCAAGGCTTTCCTTTTCCCTAAAGACTTTTTTCTTTTAACCAAGGTATATTTAATAACCTCTATACTTGATGTTAAATAAGAGGCTTTTAAGGGTGGCCAAATGGTTCTTATTTTCAGCACTGTAAGAGAAGGCCCTATCTAATACATTAGGCAGTTGAGTGGGTTAATCTAGGGTAGGTAAATAAGCAAGATGGTTTGTCACAAAGTTTTTACTAAACAGCCATTAGTAGGAGTATGTGGCTGGCATCAGATGACTAAACTGAAAAGTAACTGTGGGATGAGATCCATTCTTCAAGCCAACCTGGTCAGAATGTTGGCTAGCATACCTGAGTCCAAGTGTAAAAAAACAAAATGACTCTTAAAGCCAAAGCATGGAGGAGACTGGTTGAAATAGCTAAATAATTCTCCAGACTGGCTCATTAAAGACCACTGACTTGATAAAGAAGTGATTTGAG
The DNA here is from genome assembly GCF_037783145.1 of Equus przewalskii. Classification (NCBI taxonomy): domain Eukaryota; kingdom Metazoa; phylum Chordata; class Mammalia; order Perissodactyla; family Equidae; genus Equus; species Equus przewalskii. Next base: position 42,134,552 of record NC_091840.1, read on the forward strand.
CCGACATTTTTAGAGCTGCTTCTGGCCATCGGGTTTGTCCTTCAGAATTTTGTTATTACAAATGTAGAATTGTGTAAAGAAACAGTGTTCTTACCTAGCAAAATACTTTTTTCTCCCACGGGATTCGTAGAATTAAGACATTCTTTATAAAGATTGAAAAGTATCTGCCGAAAGGATTAAAACACATGAATAATATTAAAACTAGAAAGTTCGCCTTCCATACATTTGTTGACATTCTCTGGTGGGGGGTGTGGAGAGAAGATATTAGGTATTGGATCTTTTTTTACACTTGTCAAAAATCTGATTTGCTATATCTTATTCAGAAGATTCAACCCTGAAGCTGTAACCTTTATCAACAGTGCGAAAATATTAAAAGTCTTTTTTTAATATTTAAAAATATTTTTAAAGTAATTAATTACCCTCTTGATTCTCAGTGGTGGAGAATACTACCAACAAACCTGGGCAAGTTTCTGCATTTGTCTCATCAATGAAAATCTGTCTGGGGAAAGGCTCCCCGGTGGCTAATGGGAACTATTTTGTTGGAGCAAACTCAGAATCACAGGTTGAAAGTATCAATAGCAGAGCTCCAGTAGCCACACTTATGAGCAATTCAAGGATATTGGTATGGTCAACCTTAAATCCAGTGCCTAAAAACCTTATCTATACTTAAACCTAAATAATCTTTTGAATTATAGACATTATCTCTAGATAGTGCAAATCTTTGATGACACTTTATTTTACTGTAACAAAATTATAGTTTTTTGAGGTAGGACTAAGTCAAGCTTTTAATAATGCTCATTGTGCAGTTATTTAGGGAACAGTTTTAAATCCTGTACTCTGAGTTTCTATGGTTTTCCCCAAATTATTGGTTGAGTAAAAGGAATTAAATATCTGCAATTAAATCTGTTTGCTATTTCAGGTTTGAAATATCTCCATTCAGCTGGCATTTTACATCGAGACATTAAGCCAGGGAATCTCCTTGTGAACAGCAACTGTGTTCTAAAGGTAGCTTTTCAATCTACTTAAATATGTGAGAAAAAAATCAGAAGGTCAAGGCAAGTTTAAGAAACAACATGTTTTTGTGAAAGAAATAGTTAAATTTATTTTCAAGACTTTACCAAAAATTAAGGAACCCAGTTTTCTCTAGCAGTATCATCAGTCATGACAATAACTAATTTGTAATCTTGGCTTTTTTCATGATTTTTCGGAAACACTGAAATTGGAGTTATAATGTGACTACAAAGAAGAATAGAGAAGGTGATTTTTTTCCCCATATTATTCCATCATTAAAGGAAGTGTATATCAGAAGAATTATTGGAAGACCAGTAAGCTTCTATTTATATGAGAATGAAAGTATGGCTTTTAAGAAGGCTGTTCATGTTTTTGCACAGCTAACATTTTTATATGCTGTTTGACTGAGGTAGTAAAGTAGGGAAGTGGAAACATTTAAAAGTGAAAATACGAAGCCAGAAAAGGGTCAAATGTATTTCCACATATATAGTAGCCAATCCCCAGTTATTCCTCTGAAGGCGAATTGATTACAGGATTAAGTATAGTTAGCAGCCCCGAAATCTCAAATTGTCAGTTTCAATTTTCCTTTTACCCCAGTACCACCCCGATCCCATTGTCTTTTGTTCGAGTGGCTCACAAATAGAAAAATCCACATATGTGCATTTCTCCATCTCAGAGAGATATTTGTATTAGCAGAACTCCTAACTAGTGAGAGGCCCAGCATCTTTTCCCCATCATAGAAATTAGAGTTAAGGTCCTTCCTAGAGCCGTGTCATCTCTGTGTAAGCAAATGAAAATTCCTCTATTTTATGAGGGGCTACAGTATTATATTAAGTAAATATTCTTAACATTTCAAACTTGAAAAGAAAAAAACTTTTTTAAATGTTGCCTACTTTAAAGTAATCAAGATTGTCATTATTACTTAGTTTGTTGGCAGTTAGACTAAATATTAAAACTAAGTATATAAGTATATTAACTTCATTTTTTATTTTAAATGCTTGCTTTAAACTGTGGGCCAATTTTCTTTAAAAGCTGGTGTGTTATACTGCTTTTGAATAAAAATTCTCCCTTCATAATAGCCTTGAAGAACTCTGTTCCTGTTTTAACTCTAGATATATTAAAAAAACCCTATTTTTCATATTTTCGCTGAAAACAACTAATATTATAGTTTAGTCTTTTGTTCCCACAGAGAAATTAATTGTTCCCCAAATCCACTAATGTAAATATTCTTTCTATAGGTCATTGAGTTCATTCCCCTGCCACCTTTGTACATTTTAAAGAGAGCTACAACCTATCCTCATAATCCATTTTAATTTTAAAAAGATAAATAAAAACTTGGAGAACTTCACGAAGTATTTTGTATAGAACCTCTCATGCTTGCTGCCGTTAACTGCTTGAAGTCCATTTTTCAAATCATCTGTTATGATATTGTAACCTCTGACTGTATAAATGAGTAACTAAAGGAAAATGTCATTTATGGAATAAACAATGCACAGATCAGGACAAATTGAAATTTTGTTCAGTTCCTTTGACTTGTCTTAGCAGCCTATTTTTAAAAGCCACAGTAGAGCGCCAGGCTATGGACACTAACTCTCTCTTTTCAAATGTACAAATTCATCAAAAATAATTATAATAAAACTTTTTTTATTTGATTGTTTTATTGAGGCCATATTGGCTTATAACATTGTGTAATTTCAGGTGTACATTATTATATGTCAGTTTCTGTATAGACTACATTGTGCTCACCACCGATAGTCTAGGTTTTATCTGTCACCATACATATGTGCCCCTTAGCCCTTTCACCCTTTCCCCACCCCCTTCTGCTCTGGTAACCACTAATCTGTTCTCCTTATCCATGTGTTGGATAAAACATTTCTTTTAAACTAGTATGCTTTCATATTGTGAATATATTTTGTTTCCTATTAAGCACAAAATGGATAATTTTGCTGGAAATCTCAATATTGTTTTGGTCATCTGATCATATGAACTTCTTACTTTGAGTTTAGCTTGTCTTCCAGATAAATGACTAAAAATGACTCCAGATCAGACTGATGTTTTTAACAAAGGACTTGCTTTATAACAGAAAACGTTTGTTGTCGGGTGGGTGGTTAGTTCTTTTATAATATAAATACAAGAAATATATAGGAAAGAGGATTTAAGTTCTTTCCTTTGGTTTTGTTTTGTTTTAAAAGATATCAAAAAAAAATTCATGGCCAAGTAATAGAGTTTTTAAATTTTGTGTGTTATTTGAACACTAGCCTTTGATAGAGGATTTGATAAACAGCTTACGCTTTTTCTCCTTTTGGGTATGGTTTTTCTCTGTGGTCTGAAATGTTTATTTCTATTTTAAGCTTTAAAGATGTTTGCTTTATACTGATTCATCCCCACATACAAACATGGATTCATTTGATGTGACCAGACGTAGTAGATTCAAGACAGAAGGAGAGGATTGCCAAAAATTAGGGATAAAATTTGCTTCCTTTAAAGAAGTGGTTTTCAGACTTTTTTTAAGTTGCCAGACCCTTTTTTCAAACAAAATCTCATCCTGGGAACTCAACTTAGAAAACAAACAAAAAGTGTTATTTCGCCACTTAGAATATTGACTCATAAAGTTAATCAGTGAGAATGCTGGAGCTTTTAGATGGCCATTACTCTCTTATCTCATCTTCAGTGCTCCCAGTTTTTGTTTTTTGTTTGCCCAGTATCAAGAAAACCTTAATTCCTGAAAATAAGCAGAACTTGCTGGTGGTGTGCTGCTGCTGTTTACTAATAGCTCACCTTGCAACCTCAGCATACTTTTCAGTTAAACAGAAATAGCAAGAAAAGATTTATTCCTAGGTCTGCACATAAATTAACCAGCCTTTCTCATTTACTGTTATGTCTCCAGGTTCTAGCATACTGTCTAAAATATAACAAGCCCTCAATTAAATATTTATGGCATGAAAAAATGAATGAACCTAGTAGCATTGTTATTCTACAGTGTTGTATTTTGACATATTCAAACATTTGGCTATGAATTAGTATTTTAAATAGATAGATAGATGTGGAGTTTAAGTAAAATGTTTATGGAACTCCTGAAGTACCTCCTCAGAATTGGATTCACCAGGACTCAGTTTGAAACCCATAGCTTTAGAGAAATTTTTCTATATGTATTCCATAAAGAGAATGAACATAGTTTAGGAAGTCTTCAAGATATATCTTTTTTTTCATATAATATCTTCCTCAATAAGATAGCCTTGAAAATAGATAGCTTTGTTTTTACATTAAACCTAGAAATATGCATTCAGCTGGTTTTTTTGGTTTAGTTATCAATTGAAAACAGATTAAAGATGAGAAGCATATTTTTAAGATACATTATTTTATCTTGAAATATGGAAGTTTGAGATTTTTCTTCCCTCTCATACAAATAAGGTCAAATTATATACAGTAGTCCCCCCTTCTCCATGGGGGATCTGTTCCAAGACCTGCAGTGGATGCCTGAAACCACAGATAGTACTGATCCCCATATATACTGTTTTTTCCTACACCCACATACCTATGATAAAGTTTAACTTATAAATTAGGCACAGTCAGAGATTAAGAACAATAATAATAAAATAGAACAATTATAACTATACTGTAATAAACCTTAGCAACCTCAGCATATGGTTTTTTTCTTATGAAATCCATAGCTTTCACTTTTTCACTTAAAGGAAGCACTTTATGGCTTCTCTTTGGCATATCCAAATTGCCAGCATCACTACTCTCGTACTTTGGGGCCATTATTAAGTGAAATAAGGGTTACTTGAACACAAGCACTGCAATACCACACAGTCAATCTGATAACCCAGACAGCTTCTAAGTGACTACCAGGCGGGTAGCATATACAGCCTGGATATACTGGACAAAAGGGTGATTCATGTCCTGGGTGGGATGGAGTGGGTTGGCAGGAGATTCCGTCATGCTTCTCAGAATGGCATGCAATTTAAAACTTATGAATTGCTTATTCCTGAAATTTTCCATTTAATATTTTCGGATTGACCTCGAGTAACTAAAACCACAGAAAGCGAAAACCGTGGATAAGGGAGGCAACTACTGTATTGACACAAATTTACTCTACCCGTATTATTGAATGCTTTTCAAAGTTTAGAGGTCTATCAAGATCTTCATTTTTTGTTTTTTTGTTTTATTTTTCCATTTTTAAATATATTTGTCTATTTGACAATATTTTGATAATCTTTTCTGTTTAGATTTGCGATTTTGGATTGGCCAGAGTGGAAGAATTAGATGAATCTCGTCATATGACTCAGGAAGTTGTTACTCAGTATTATCGGGCTCCGGAAATCCTGATGGGCAGCCGTCATTACAGCAATGCTATTGACATCTGGTCTGTCGGATGTATCTTTGCAGAACTACTAGGACGAAGAATACTCTTTCAGGCACAGAGTCCCATTCAGCAGGTATGATTTCACTTCAGGCTTTAGTAGCTTTCAGTTCTATTACAGATTTAAAGGAAAAACCATCTTGCACACATGTCTTGGGCTTATTCATTTTACTGAATTGCTTTTAGCAAATTCAGGTTCACTTAAAATTCAGAAAGTTATGAAGTTGAATATTACAGAGAGATTCATTTTGTAACTTACGAGCCTATTAGAGGGAGTGTTGACTTTATTACATGCACTGATGCATAGCAGCGGACTCTGCTGTAACAATTTGCACAGGTATAATCTTCAGTTGTTAGAGGGCCTCTCTTCTTTATACCTGAATGGGTCTGACTTGAAAATGTACTTGGTGACTAAATATACTTTATGCTTAGAATATAAATTTTGAGCATTGATTTCTTTAAATCTGAACATTTAGAAACATTTCCAACCTTTATTATTTGGCTAAAATATTTAAGTATAGCAGAGAACATCAGAAGCTGATTAAAATGTAGTTTAAGAAACCATTCATGTGCGTTGTTTGCCTTTATAGCTAATTCATTACTACACGTATTTTCTGTTTGCATGAAAATAATGTAAAAATGAGCTCAGACTGTAGGATCAAATTGGTGGGTTCAAATCCTAGCTCTCCCACTTACTATCTTTTAAATCTTGAGCAAGTTAAATTGTTCTGAGGATTTTTGTGCAGATTAAATGAAGTAGTAAAGCTGAAAGTAAGACCTGGAACATGGTGAGCATTCAGCAAATGTTAGCAATTATGATGGTGGTGGTGTGCCAGGATGCCAGGGATACAGCAGTAAATAAGACAAACTTAGTTCTTGCCTTTGTGAAACATTCACAAGAGAGAGAAAATAAGTATACAAATAAATATAATCTCAACTAATGATAAATTCTATGAAGAAAAAATTAAACCAGGTTAGGGCTAGAGAATGATGATGGAACAGAGCAATATTAAAGAATTCTCTGAAGGGATAACATTTGAGGAGTGACCCCAGTGAAATGAGGGAGCAAGATACTAGGAAAGAGTGTTCCAGGAAAAGAGACAACCAGCATAGTAAAACCTCTGAGGCAGGAACAAGTGTGGCGTGTTGGAGGGATGGCATGATCAAGGAAGAGGACATATGAGAGGAGGTCAGAGAGAGAGAAAGAGCCCAACCATGGTGACCTGAGAAGGATTTTGGATTTTATTCTATCCAAAGTGTGATGGAAAGCTATTTGAGGATTTGGCGCAAAGGAGTGTTAAGATTTGATTGATCACATTTAAAAGATCACCCTGACTACTGTGTATCTTTGTAAATAATTCATGCACTTGACCAAAAATGGAATCATTTCTTTTATGCTCTTTCTACAAAGAATCGTTAACCGATACATTAGGAACTATATATGCTATAAGCAACATTTAAATTTATTTCTCTGCTATACATTCAAAGTCTACTTTTTAAAAATATGCATCTTAAAAATCAATCCTGGTGATAAAAAATTATCATATGTAATCTAATGTTGGGTACTATTGACAGTATCTACTTTACTGTTCAATTTAGAAATTAGAGTTTAACAGACTTACCTGTAAAACTATCAAATCTGGACATAATAAGCTGGCAGAAAAGCTTAAGTAAAAATTAAATGGTTGTTCAAATTCCATATATTGAACAAGGATCTTGAGTTGCTGCTGAAATGAATATATAAAGGAACGTGTGAAACAACTGGAATGGGATTCAGATATCTCATTTTCTAGAGAAGTACGTAGGTCTTGAGTTTGCCAGTCTGACGTAGCCATTGAAGGAGAACTCACTCTATCTTCAGTGTATTTTGGGGTGAGAAATCAAGATGTAAAATGGGACAAGAGTCTAACTTCTAAATAGACATAGTTATTTTCTGTACCATTTTCTGTATGTCTTTGAGAAATAAATACCCTAGGTACTGTAGTACCAGCAGACTTCATAAAAATGTTTCTCATCCATGGATCTGACCTATTTTAGACAACTATCTGAATGTTTCCCTTTGTTTTCATGAGCCAGTCCTTTCCTTCTGCCTTTAGTGTAGTTGTTAGAGGTCCAAAAGTATCACCAACACCCTTTTCCCAAAAAGCTTTGTAAGGAAATCTTTACTTCTATAGAAAACAAGCTTCTCAAGTATCTCCATTAGGCTGGAGGGCAGTGATTTTGAGGGCTACCCCATGGTTTAGATAAGTGCAGAGAATAGTACTTTATATTTGGCAACCCCAGAACCAGGAAAAGAAGTATTCTCTAGTGAGAATTCTCCATCCTGGAGGAATCTGAATGAAATGTTATTGCTGATTAGTTATGAAGTTAGAACAATTGTAGCACTATAGAAAATTGTTACAGTAGTTTGCTGCCTACAAAGACTTGTTTGTGAGAAGACCTTTTTTTTTTTTTTTTAAGATTTTGTTTTTTCCTTTTTCTCCCCAAAGCCCCCTGGTACATAGTTGTATATTCTTCATTGTGGGTCCTTCTAGTTGTGGCTGGAAGAGAAGACCATTTTTATTGGTCTCTTTTATTGTGCCCAGCTAGCTAAATGTGGCCTTATGCAGTGTCATAGATTTCTAAGTACCACAGTTTTCTGCCAATGTAGGAGATTTCTAGCATAACTAAAATGTAAAGAGTGTGTACTGGCCCAAACATTGATAGCTGAGCTTTCATTTCAGGTGTGAGTGTTCTGAGTATGTACTAAATCACAGGTGGCTGATTTGTGGATTAGCTTCTCGATGATCCTGAATCTGTTTGAAGCATCAGAATCCGTTCATTAACTGTTTGAAAAGGACAGTCATTAGCCATAAGCAAAAGAGCAGTTCACCTCTGCAAGAATCATAGATAGCTATGGTATCAAGACCTCAGGGCAGGTAGGTACAGACTCCTAAACTACTATAGCCTTAGAAGGCCATGCTTGCCAAAACATACTTTCTGTATTTCTATCATGTGGATTCCTAATAAACATTTTTCTGTTTTTTTAATAGTCCAGAAAGTGAAAGTAGAGACTCCTATCAGTTAATCTGGAGCTTGCCTTAAAGTGTTCCGCCCCACCCCCCCATTTGGTCCTCATCTCTAATGCTATGATTTTAAGAGTAATGAAAAATTGTTTCCATGAGCTTACCATCCACCTGTATTTCATGTTTCCTTGAAGTTGGATTTGATCACGGATCTCTTGGGCACACCATCACTGGAAGCAATGAGGACGGCTTGTGAAGGCGCTAAGGCACACATACTCAGGGGTCCTCATAAACAGGTAAAGGGGGCGGAATCTGCATTTGGTAACCATCTGTTTGGCAGGATTTCCCTTCCAATGGAATAATGAATTGAGAATTGTTAAACGAAAACATTACTTGTAGATTTTATTTATATTTTTATGTCATGGCCGTAATTAGGAAATTGCTATATATTTGTAAAACCAAATAAAATATGGTGATTCCCAGTGCTATCTGACAAGAAATTTTATTTTAGCACCTTTGATAATAAATGACCCGTGGCTTTTTGTCTCTTGGTTTTTTTGTCTAAGAGGAGTTACTGGGGGTGAAGCTTCAACCTTAGTGCCATAACCTAATACACATCTATCAAGATGTCCTTTCCAAATACTGAGCCAAAATACCTGCTATCTCTTATTCCAGCCAGGAATGTGAAGCTGTTTGTATTGCACTCTTGCCACTAACACAGAATCAGATGTGAATGGTGTTAGAAGTATGAAGAGAGATTGCCAGATTTGCACTGATCAATATTACTTGCAACCAGCCAAGTCACTGCTGAGAAAGACAAGATGGTTTTTATCTCCACCCTGTTCATTTAGCAGCATTTTTTAGAAGCACTTTCCTAATCTCCTTTGGACAAAACAGCTTAATGATGTGAAGAGTGAGTAAGGAGAATACTTTTCCTAGGAACAACAAACGGAAACAGAGAAGGCTTTAACAAGAAGACTCAGCAACTAGTTTTCCTGGGCTTTGCCTTGTTTTCTTTTAAATTGGGCATTTAGATGATCTGATTGATCATTACAAGATCTGATTGATATGATTGATTGACCAAATGACAGACCAAGTTGGACACTCCTCTCAAACTACCAGCCAAACATTTGGTCAAGGCCTTGCCATCCCCTTTCTGTCATTCTAGTGTGACTCCAGAGCTTCCCTTTTCACAGGCATGAAGGGCAGTGGGTAAAGCATGTTTTCTTCTAGCACCAGCCCAAACTAGTAAATAGAGATGTAGATGCTAGTATTTTACATAGCCGCCTGCTGGTTACATCCTGCTCTTGCATTGAGTTTAGAACTAAAATGAAATAATATGAGGCGCTAACACCCTTAGAAGAGCACAGTAAGTCTTAACCTAGAAAGAGGTTCTCTATTGTAGAAGGAACTAAAAAGATTATGATCTGTTTATTGGCCAGTCTTGGCAATATTAAACTAATTTATCAACACCTCATGGTAAATATGTCCTTCGAAGTAGCAAAATAGTTTTCCTCTTTTAGTGACCTCTTTAAAAGGTCAGTAAATCTTGCCTGGCTAAAGGTAGCCAATGATGAAAAGTGTTGAAGATCAGACACCCTGGTGCCACCCTCCCACTTCTAGAGGAATTTTAACTATTATTGCGACTGGTTGCCAGCTAACTCTCATGTCAAAGAATCGCTAAACACACTCAAGAGAGCAAGACTTCCTAAGGGGTTTCCTGCCTGCTGTCCAGAACAGCCTGAAAATATAACTTACTGCACCAAAAGTCAGTGTGTGCTCCTTTGAGTACTCCTGGCAAGTGAGTCCTTTTTCTACCAGAAATTTTGAAAATCTGATAACTAGAACTTTCAATTAAGTAAAAAATAGTAAATATATTATTGTCTAGAACAAAGGAGGAAAGAAAGGAAAATTTAAAGTTCCATATTTATTTAACTAGTTAAATAGGTTAAGATGTTTAGCATAATCCTTTCTGGTACATTTTTACATGAATTGGCCTCTTAAAAGTAATGCCTCTTAGAGTTTAACATTTTGCTTCTCACTGTGTTTAGTGATGGCCTTAAGAGAGCACCACGATTAGGGGTAGCTCTGGTAGTCTTGGCATTGGAATATTTTGATTTTGAACAGAAGACCGATGGGGTAAAACTAACTAGGAGACCGTTTCTGCTCAAAGGCTAGAAATGCTTTGCAGGGACTTTAAAGTCTCGTCTTTAGACAGCTTTTAACCAGTGCTGGAAATGGTCTCCTTAGGCAGGTGTTCATGGTCTTGAACACTAAGCCAGGTTGATTTGTATAGAATAAGTTAAACCTACTATATATAATTAAATGTAAATGAACCTAGCATATTACTTGGTTCCGTTTTTCCCCCAGTATGGAAATTCAGTTTTTTATCTACATTTGCTAGTTAATCGTTATACCACCACTGCTGTCAAGTTAACAGACCCTTGAAGCTCTTTCCTTAAGCCATCAGTCAGGTTCTACATTTTCCCTTCCCGCTCACTACTTCTTCCCTTAGTCCATGATGCATGTCTTATATGCCTCTTGTTAGCCTGTTGGCAACCGTGTCCACTATGTTTGCCAGAACTGTAGCCGTGTCTGGTATTTTTTGCAATAAGCATTTTTGCCATAGACATCTTTGCCACAAGCATTTTTGCCTCAGGCATTTTCACCACATAACTAATTGGCTATATGGCAATTTTGCCATAAAAGTTAAAATAACTGGTTGACAATTTGGTTTCAACTAGAAAAACGGTGATAAAACTTAAGTGTGAAATAAGAGAGTGTAAAGCCAGATTGCATTCTATACTGGAAAATGATAACATACCAGTTTGCAAATCCTTCATGAGCACAGTCATCCCTCCCACCCATCAAAACCAAAAGTTTACCAATCTATGGCAAGTCATTCACAGCAGTCTTCAAGAGTATTAATTATCATTAACTAATTTAGATATAACAGCTTGTTCTCTAATGCTGTCTTTACCAAATTTATCATGCAATATTAGAAGTTGGAGGCAAAGAATAATCAAGAGCTTCCTCCTGTCCTCCGACCAAAGAAAAAGAAATGGCTATGTGATTCCTGATGAGTATAAGTTTTGTGAGAATTTTTTACTGTTTGATAGTGGAGAACATGAGGTGGCCAGAATTTTGGTATTTGGCATAGAATCTGGCTTGGATGATTTGGTGAAATATGAGGACTGGGCTTGTGATGGAACATTTAAATGTAGTCCAGATATGTGCTACATGTTTCATTATGTCCTTAATGTCTTTCTTTTATCTTATTTTTCATTGTTTTATCTTTTATGGCAAAATTGCCTTACGGCCAATTAGTTATGTGGTAGAAATGTTTGTGGCAAAGATGCTTATGGCAAAAGTACCTAGAACTGTTAGCAGCTCCTTGCCAGTATCTCCATTCATGTTATAGCCATTTAGAGCTGAGGTTGGAGGACACATACACACCCACACACAAACAGATTTAGAATGTAGCCACTTAAATTTTTTTTTTAACTTTAAAAGATTAATTTGGTCCCCAATGCAATGTGTATAATATAGCTATGCAGTTCTGTGTATTATGACTATTCTGCAACGGGCATAATGCTTAGCTCAGTGCCCTGCCCCAGATACCTACTCTGCTTATGTTTCTCTGGACTGTAGTGATTAAGAGTGTAGGCTATCAGTGTTAGGCTCACTACACTGCACAACATGTTGAATGGAGTACCAGGAGTTGTACGGTACCATTTTCAGACAGACTGAATACGAATCCTGGCTCTACTAGTAACTCAGTTTGTGACCTCAGGAAAATTACTTAACCTCCATGTGCCACAGTTCATTCATCTGTGAAATGGGAATAAAAATGGTTCCTATCTCATTAAATTATTATAATGATGAAGAGAGAGTGCACGTAAGGAGAGCATAGACTAGTGTTTGGCATTCTAAACATTTAATAAATATTAGCAAAGTTATCACTCTAAAATAATAGATATAGCTTATAATTTTTTAAAAAAATAATCCTTATGATCAGGTGGGGTTTATCCCAGGAATGCAAAGATGGTTCACCTGCAGAAAATCTATTAATATACTTTGACATTTTAAGTGAGAAAAATCATGATTATCTCAATTGATGCAGAAAAGGCATTAGATAAGGTTCGATCCTTTTTATGTATTACCATGATGAAAGTTCTTTACAAAAACCTATAGAAAAATTTAAGATGAATTTTCTTTAAGCTTATGAACAAGGCAGAATGTATAACACATTACTAATTACATGAAATTAAAATGCACGCACACAGAAAGAACCTCTAACTTTTAGAAAAGACTCCTGGTAATCCTCAGTGAAGCTGCTTAAGCTAATTGGAGGTCTTCAGGGGACAAGCTGTATCTTAATATACTTATTCTAAATTACTTAATATAGGAGTTAGATTGCTAAAATTTTAATACAAGTTCTTGAGTTTGGACTATAAAAAGAAAAACTAAGCTTCTTTCAAGTAGTTCCCATTTAAGTAGCTACTCAAAGTTAGATGGAAATAACCACTTTACTACTTATAATAATCATTTCTAACAATAGTTAAAAGTTTGCTGTGTACTAGTCATTGTCCTAACCACTTCTTAGACTGACACTATAATGTACCATTTATTGTTTGTTTTTACAGATGGGAGATAAGGGGTTACAGAGGTTAAATAATATGCTTAAGGTCATAAGCCAGATCTCAAAAGTAGATTTCTCTAATTCTAAAACCTGTGTTCTCAGCCACTATACACTGCCTGACACATACACCTTCACAGCAGATTGTTTTGTTTTTGTTTTTTAATTTCATTTGTATATACACAAGTAATATGTGAGTACGTGTAAAAAGAAGTTTACAGAGAGTTAGTCATCCTTCTCTACCTCTGATGCCATCCCAGTCCCCTGGATTAATTTGATAATATCTTTTCAGGCATGTTTTTCTATGCATTTATTTACATATATTTACAAACAGAAATATGTGCTATTGTTTGCTGGGACTTTTTAAATATATATACACGCAGAAGGAGAACCTAATTGGCTATCTTCTTAAAGTCACAGATTACTGCCTCAAATTAACTTACTTGTATTAGTTGATTAATATACATACTTCCATGTGGTGTGTCAGTCAGGACTCTTTCCAGTGAAATTCAGTTAAAACTGACTTAAGCCAAAAAAGAGAACTTAGTGGCTCATATAGCTGAAAAGTCTTGAGCTACAATTGACTTCAGGCCCTGTTGGATTCAGGCAGTCAAGTGATGTTCCATGCCAGGAATCTGACTCTCTTTTCTGTTCTGTTTTCCTGTGTACTGGTTTCATTTTCAGACAGGCTTTCCCCTATGTGTTTGCAAAAGTGGAACCAGCAGTCCAGGCCTATGTTTGACTAGCGTATGAATCCTTTGGGAAAGAGCTTTCCCAAATAGATCCAGAAAAAACATTTGGAAGGTCTCTGATTCACTTAGAAACGTGTTTCTTGATGAGTAATAGAAAATCTAGGTTATAGTGGTTTAAAGAAATGGGAGTTCATTTTTTTCGTCGAATCACGAAGTTCAGAGGTAGGCAGCCTAGAGCTGGTATAGCAGCTCAATTACGTCATCAAGGATCTAGTTATTTTCTTTCTTTCTTTCTGCTTTGTCATCTTTAGAATGTTGACTTCATACTCTCTTGCTTAGCACTTCATGGTCACAAAATGGATGTAGCTTGTCCAGAGATCATATCCTCATTCAAAGCAAGAAAATGGAGGAAAGAGGGAGCACTAGAAATATCTGTCCCTTTTATCCAGAAAGCAAAAGTTTTCCCAGAAGCATGCCTAGCAAACTTTTGCTTACAAGTCATTATCCAGAACTGTGTAATATGTGGCCTCCCAAAAGCAAGACAGACTAAAAAAAAAGTGTTTTCTATCCCATATAATAAAAGTAGATAAGGGAGAAGAGTATTAGAGGTATGTGTTGGGTTAGCCATTCCATTCTCTGTCCCTTACCTGTTCTAAACCTTGTGCCCATCCTGGATCCAGTCATGTTGCTCAGGGGAATATATCATTTGATTGGCCAGGCGTGGGTCAGGTGCCCATCCTTGGTGTTGGGAGACTGATAGCAAGCCCAGACAAACTACTTGATTTGAAAGTGACAAGGGAGTGGTTCCCTAAAGGTCAGGGAATGCTGGGCAGGCAAAAACACTGTACAGTATTTTTTTTTGTCTCTTCTACAACTCAAAATCTTGGATGAAGGGAATCTTTGTTGCAACGGCCCAAGTATCTATTCAGGTAGATTTTTGTTGAGGCATTGACCTGTTGATAGGATTGAAAAGCCTATTATCAGTCCTTAGTTCTTTTGTTCATCTCTTATAAGGTTTAGTTCTTCATTTTTCCTCAGATTGTTCTCAGCTAATTGTGGTAGAAATAGATAAAATATTTTCACTAAGGTGAAAATAGTCCTGTCTCCTGGCAGGAACCCTATCTTACAGTTAATAGAATCAGAGTATCTTAGTTCATTCAGTTCAAATTTCTTATTTTTCAGGTTGGGGTTTCTTTTATATATCCCCAAAGTGCTTACTATAGTACGCTGTGCATTGTTCATACTCAATTAACTCTGTTGACTGATGATCACAGCTTCTTTGCTGCCAGATGAAAACTAACAGGAACATCTAACAGGACCTGCACGGCCTGGCCAACTACTGCAGTGACCAGCACTCTGCTGTTGGCTTGTTGATGACTGTGGCATGTCATTTAGGGCCTCTCACCCGAGTCCAGAAGCTCATCATTGCTTCATTTCACTGACAGTTCATCACAGTCATTGAAACAGCTTTCTTTATAACGCTTCCTCTCCTCCTGCTTCAGCACTGGCACTCACTCACTCCTGCATTGCTAAGTGACTTATAAACTTGCAGAACAACAGAAAATGGACTGGTATATTTTAAAGGAGGAAGGTAATGTGTGTGAATGTTGGAGGAATTGGCAAAAACTTTTTTCCAAAGGAGATATTTAGGGCATATTTCTAAGCATTCTAATTTTCTCCTATTCAAATTGATTCAATTGCACTTGATAAGAAATATAAACTTCTTGGGGCCAACTCCATGGCCCAGTGGTTAAGCTCCCACACTCTGCTTCACCAGCCCAGGGTTTCACCAGTTCAGATTCTGGCTGCGGACATGGCACCACTCACCAAGCCATGCTGAAGTGGCATCCCACATAGCACAACCAGAAGGACCTACAACTAGAAGATACATCTATGTACTAGGGGGCTTTGGGGAGAAGAAAAATAAATAAAAAGATTGGCAACAGATGTTAGCTCAGGTGCCAATCTTTAAAAACAGAAAAAGAAAAATATAAACTTCTTGTCTAATTCTGATACCCTGGGCCCAACTGGTTCCAACCATAATGGCTGGTGTATTAGAGTGGAAGAAAATGGAATTAGAAATGCAGCATCTTTCCTGTGGAGCCAATCCTAGGAACTAAATTATTATTGTTATTTTAAAATTTTTAAAGATGGGCACCTGAGCTAACAACTGTTGCCAATCTTCTTTTCTTCTTCTTCTTCTTCTTCTTCTTCTTCTTCTTCTTCTTCTCCCCAAAGCCCCCCCACTACATAGTTGCATATTCTGGTTGTGCCATGTAGGATGCTGCCTCAGCATGGCTTGAGCAGTGCCATGTCCGTGCCCAGGATCCAAACCAGCAAAACCCTGGGCTGCCGAAGCAGAGTGTGCAAACTTAACCTCTCGGCCACAGGGCTGGCCCAGAAACTAAATTATTAATGGTTATCTTTCTGCAGCAGTATTGGCATGACTGAACTGTTGTTTTCTCTGTGCCTTTTTTAGCATGCATATAAAGACAGACAAGGAGAAAGCCTATAATATGACTGTTCTAGACTGAAATGAAGCCTAGATTTTTAAATAAGCCTTGCCTTATTTTTAGTGTATGTGTTGAAGTGTATTTCTGTAAAGAAAGATAAAATTTGGGGGGGGTTAAATCTCAGGTAGCCTTAACATCCACTCATTTGATTTTCACGAGCTCCCCATCCCATATCCCATTATCCTCAATTCTTACAAATTTTGCTTTCTAATTTGTTCTCTATCCTCCATTCACTGGCCTCTAGAACCACTTGTTTGTATGTTTTCCTCACCTACCAAAGAGATGTTATTCGTCTTTGTTGCCCCAACACCTAGCCCAGGGCCTGACATTTGGTGGATGTTAGATGATTAGTAATGATGTTGGTAGGTAGGCAGAGCTGTATTGGTGCACTCTGCTAGATGAGAAAGCCAGGGTCAAGTTACTTACCCGAGTCTGGTGATGGCAAAGTTGGAGTTTGAACTCACATCTTCTAGTACTCATTCCAGAGTTCCATTCCCTATGCTATAACATACCTCCACCACAAAAATAGCATGAGGGGTAAATTCACTTTGCGAGTAGAAAGGAAAAAATGTTTATGGTGAGACATTTTGGTCAGTATAAATTGACTGGAATCTGGCTGCCAGCGTACACAAGCCAGTGAAAAAGAGGACAGCTATTCACAGTCAAACTAAGAATCAGCATCTTTCAAGAATATCAAATTACTTCATTTTACACAATAAAAGAATTCTTTGGGAAAATATATGTAAGTTAAGCTTAAGTAAGAAGCTCTTCCCCACAGTCTCTGTAGACATACCTTTATCTTGACTAATACAGAAATTTCAGAGCTACCATAGACTTACATATTTTTAACAAGAAATAACTTCTCTATCTGAAAACATATAAATGTACCAAGGAGGGGCCGGCCCCATGGCCGAGTGGTTGAGTTTGCGCGCTCCACTGCAGTGGCCCGGGGTTTCGCTGGTTCGGATCCTGGGTGCAGGCTTGGCACCACTTATCAAGCCATGCTGAGGCAGCATCCCACGTGCCACAACTAGAAGGACCCCCAACTAAAATATACACCTATGTACCGGGGGATTTGAGGAGAAAAAGCAGAAAGAAAAAAAAAAGAAGATTGGCAACAGTTGTTAGCTCAGTTGCCAATCTTTAAATAAATAAATAAATGTACCAAGGAATAGCAAGTTGGTCAACAAATATTTGAATGCCAACTATCTATGGATTCCGTGCACATAATGCTTTTTATCTGTAGTAATCTTATCAAGTCTCATACAACTTTAGACCTAAGGTAAACTTCAGAGATCATGTAGTCCAACCTCATTTTATACGTAAAGATACTGAGATTCACACATGTTAATTTATCTAATTAGTTGGTGAACTAGAACCCCCATCTCATCTTACCTCTATTACTCCTCGATCCTGAAGACAACTTCAGGTTTTCTGAAAGTGAATAATTAACCTCCTGATCTTGTTGGTTTTCCCTATATGGCTTTGGTGGAAGGAGGCAAATATGTAAAAATACTTGATATTAATAATTGTCATAGCAGGATTCTGAGGCTGTGATTGAGATACAAGGAGACCTTTTAGTGTTGCTGTTGGGGAGACCGAGCAGTGAGGCCAGTCACTTGCTCTGGCCCCTGGCTCTCCGAGCAGTGAAACAAGCTGTATAAGCTCTGCGGCTTCTCAGGTCCTCAGAGCCATCTCACTGCCACAGTGCAGGAGGGTTAGATATGCAGTCTAGGTGGAACCAGCAGAAGCAGTGACATACTTTCTTAGAAGATTCTGTAAATTCCTGAGTATCCTATAGCTACTTTAGGACTAGTGTTTTAGCAACTTTATGGTAATGTTGCCTCAAGACATAGTTCATATGCTTACTTTGCACAATTTACACGTTTAACTTTGCCTGTGGCCAAGCTTTTAAATCTTTTCTCCCACCCCTAGGCATGTTTGGTCTTCCCTTCTTGCCAGAGCATTTACAACATAAGGCTAACAGGAGCTCCATATTTATGGGATTAGATTTCATTTTTCATAGGCTCTTCTGTGCTCTGACCGACAATGGGTCATCATGCAATATAAAATATACTACTGGAAGTCAATGACAGCTGTTGCTTTTGAAGACTGGATAATGAAGGGAATACGCATTCTTTTTGAGTTTAGATTTATCTGCAAACATCTTTTGAGCTGGGTACTTACCTTGTCATAAATTGGCTGTATTCCATATCTGCTTACACAAAGACTCACTCACATATGTGAATTCTTTATTTTTTCACAGCCATCTCTTCCTGTACTTTATACCCTGTCTAGCCAGGCTACACATGAAGCTGTTCATCTCCTTTGCAGGATGTTGGTCTTTGATCCAGTAAGTAGTGTTTGTTTTTGTTATTTGTTTATGAATTAAAAATACATGTGTTCTAAGAAAAATATCCTGGCTTTGAATAGATGGGCAATGTAAATAATGACTTTTCAAAAGAAACTTCAATCCCCAGTTCATGTGTATCATGCTCACTCATCGCATAGAAGTTTGATTATTAACACATAAGTGTCTAGGTGAAGAGAGAGAAAGAAGTGTACCATCCTGTTTATCTTGATATTTGTAAAAGGAGTTTGTCACTAAGTTAAATCAGGAGAAAAAAATTTTTAACATTATTTGCAAAAGCCTGCCCATTATATTGCATAAGGAAATGTTTACTCTTTGGGTTGTTGAGATGGTAGCTTTTGCAAATGCCATTTCTAGACTTGGCTCTTCTGAGACAAAGTTCAGCTCTTCATTTACTTTTTCATCCAAAGAATATTTATTATTCATGTGTGTGCCAATAACTGTTGTCAAAGACGACTCAAAACTGGAAGCATTTAGAAAGGGAAATTTTATTTGCTGAGAATACAAGGAAGTCACCAAATAAAAACACAACAGGTATTTAAAGGGAGAGAAAACTTGTAAAATTACCAGTTATTAAGTTTACGTTGTTCTGTTCATGATTAGAAAACAGCAGCTTTCTCAAATGATTATCAAATCCACAAAGATGAGAACTGTCTTCAGACATCAGCATAACTAGGATTTGGGATAAAAATGTTTTGTTAGGGAGTCCAGGTTTGTGAGAAATAGTCAAGGTTTTATTATTTGGGCGACCAGAACCAATGAGAGTGACCAAGTTTTTTTTGTTACATTCCAGAGGACAAAGTGGACTTTTTGTTTGTTTAGTGTTTATTTTTTGTTTTCCTTTGTTTACTTTGGCATGTGAGGTGCTTAGTGATACAAGAAGCAAGACAAAGTGGCAGTTCTTGCTTCCACAGTCCCTCCTTGTGGTCACGTTCCTGCCATTAAGGACAGTTTCAGCCACATAACTTTCTCCATGAGCTAGTGATTAGTGTCTTAGTTTGATCTTTTGTTCAGCAAGTTTATCTACATAGTTAATAAGAGATGTTGATTAATATATAAAGGCGTTTGTATCCTTAACAAAACTAGAGAACTTCAAGCTTCAGAGGTAATTTCTGTCTGCTCTGAGAGGATTTTGTAAAGACCCTGAGGTTAACATTTACTTTTGAGTGTCAGAAATATGTTATTCTCTTTATTAGTTCTATTGAGATTAGGAACCAAGAACCATGTGACTCACCTGTACCAGATTTTACCTGTAGGACTTATAGCTGTAAGGTATCCTCTTTCTCTGAGATCCCATGTTTATTAATGCTCCTGACCTGCCAGGAGCTCATAGTGTTTACAGCCCTGAGGCTGGAATTGCCTAAGCCGTAGAGCGGATACCAAGCGGGTTCCTGGGAGGCCTTTTAGGTGTCAGTTCTACACGTGAAATGAAGTCCTTATCCCTTAATTGTCATGCCTAATTAAATGAAACTTTCGGTGTGGTCATAGTTACAAATTAGATTTATCTATAAGAAGGAGGTATGGATTCTTACTGAATCTATATAGATAACTACATGGTCATTTTAAAAAAAGGAAGAATTTAGTAAAGCACACTACGTAATATTTAACCATTTTTATCATTGTGTTGTAGAACAAGGCCAACCAATATGTTATTTTTTTACAGAATTATTATTTTTAAATTGGCCTGATGCTTTATTTGTTTATGATTGATATTAAGAATTCTTTTCTTTCCAGTTCTGAGGGTTCAGTTAGAAATAGATAGCATTTTTAAGGAGTGTGTCATTCTGGTTTTAAAACCTGTTAAAATTGAGAGTTATTTATTAAGAAGAAAGAAATGAATTTTGTGGGTTTTTTAAAATATCTGTTAAAAATAGAATATTAACCATAATTAAATCAGTTTATTTATCCATTTAGTCTGAGGTAATCAATTAATTCTTATTTTGTTGATCTTGGGTTAAGCAGTCTATTGCCATGTGTCTGCTCCTGGACTGAAACATTCCTGGAAATCCTGCCGCAGTTACTCAGTCTAAGAGGTGGCCATCTGTGGGCACGGTATCAGCTATACCATCAGTTTATAACCTGAAGACGATAGTCAGGAGTACCTGACCACAGTGGTTTACCGGGGCCCTCGTGGTGGTTCTTACAGAAGAACTATTTCCTGACCTTTAGATTGTGGCAGAAGCCTTTAGGCAAATATAAGGAAGAAGCAGAAACCACCAGAGGATGATAAGATTAAAGGGCTCTGGTTCTTTTATTATAATAACATCAACAATATTGGAAAGGACGGGATATAATAAATAATCAATTTGTAAAGATGGAATTAACTATTACCTCAAAGTAGTGAAGACAGTAAACAAATCTCCAAAGATCTTAATTTATCTAAAGGCAATAAATAGTTACAAGCAATATTTTTATTTTTATTTTTATTCTATTTTATTTTATTTATTTATTTATTTTGAGGAAGATTAGCCCTGAGCTAACATCCATGCCCATCTTCCTCTACTTGATATGTGGGATGCCTGCCACAGCATGGCTTGATGAGTGGTGCATAGGTCCACACCTGGGATCCGAACCAGCAATCTCCAGGCTGCCAAAGGAGAGCATGTGAATCTAACCACGGTGCAAACAGGCCGGCCCCTACAAGCAATATTTTTAAAGCACAACAATAGCTATTAGGAATTTATACAGAATTATTCACTTTTTTCTTTTGACAAATAAAAACACATCTGTTGGGTCCAGCCCTGTGGCTGAGGGGTTAAGTTTGCGTGCTCTGCTTCAGCCGCCCAGGGTTTCACTGATTCGGATCCTGGGTGCAGACCTAGCATTATTCATCAAGCCATGCTGAGGCGGCATCCCGCATAGCACAACCAGAAGGACCTACAACTAGAGTATAGAACTATGTACTGGGGAGCTTTGGGGAGAAGGAAAAGAAATCAATAAATAAAGGAAGATTGGGGCTGGCCCCGTGGCCGAGTGGTTAAGTTCACGTGCTGTGCTGCAGGTGGCCCAGTGTTTCGTTGGTTCGAATCCTGGGCACGGACATGGCACTGCTCAGCAGACCACGCTGAGGCAGCGTCCCACATGCCACAATTAGAAGGACCTACAACGAAGAATATACAACTATGTACCAGGGGGCTTTGGGGAGAAAAAGGAAAAAAAATAAATCTTTAAAAAAATAAAATAAAATAAAATAAAATGTCCTCCCACTTTAAATAAATAAATAAATAAAGGAAGATTGGCAAGAGATGTTAGCCCAGGGCCAATCTTTAAAAAATATATATATATGTTATCTTGCATACACATCTTCCTACCATTACACATTCTTTTACATTCTTTAAAAAAATACATATGTACTTTAACCTAAAGGTATTTGCACCTTTTTTTTTTTTTGAGGAAGATTAGCCCTGAGCTAACATCCATGCCCACCTTCCTCTACTTTATATGTGGGACACCTGCCACAGCATGGCTTGACAAGTGGTGCCATGTCCGCACCTAGGATCCGAACTGGTGAACTCTGGGCTGCCCAAGCGGAACGTGCAAACTTAACCACTGCGTCACCAGGCTGGCCCCTTGCCCATCTTTTTTAACTGTTTATTGATGACTACTCTATAATGTATTAATGAAGAGCCTAAGTATATTAAAATTATGTTGTCCAGGTATCCAAAGACTGTTATTAACTCAAATTAATATTAGTAAGGTCTTAATGTTAACTAAGAATCAGGAGATTAAAATTTAAGTTGACACATCAAGTCCTTATCATTTGTAGCATTCCAAAAACTAACTTCTTTTTAGAAACACATTACCTATTGTCATTCATCTAATTTAGTTGAACACAATTTTGCACTTCCATAATCTTAGACAAATGATACTAGTTTGTTTATCTGATTGGCAAAAACAGTAGGAAAAAAAATCAAATTCAAAATGACTAGGCTTTTTGTGAGAAAACAAACCTAAACTTTGTATAAACTAGAATATTGTGCTAGCATTCTTTGTGCATGGCAGTAAAATCAGGAAGAAAACAGAGATGTTTTAAATTTTTATAACTATTAACTCAGACTGATATGTCCAATGAGTCATCTTGCATAGGACTATCGCATGACCTCCTTATCTCATACAATTATATACCAGATATTAAAACTTTCAAGTTGTTTAAGAGAAATATTTCGCTGCTTACTTTATAATCTAGTAACCAAGACTATTATTTTAACTCACAGTTAAAGCTTTTTTAATCTTTGATTTACAACTTAAGCAAGAAAGAATTTCTAAAGTGCCAACATATTTAATACATAAGGAAGAATAATGTTTCTAAAATCTTTCCATTCCTTTGTATGTCTTTAAAATGTGTTAATATTGTTTCTAAAAGCTAATTGGAATAGGAGTTTGCTCCATTTGATTTTTAGAAATCTCATAATAGGATGTATTAACTCCTGTCAGAAGTATACAGAGTACATCAATTTGTTTACTTAGAATTACTTCATATTTCTAAAGTGGAAAATTTTATCAATCCTTATTCAAAACTAGAAGAGCCAGAGGCTGGCCCAGTGGCGTAATGGTTGGCTTCACATGTCCACTTTGGTGGTCCAGGGTTCATGGGTTAGGATCCTGGGGACAGGCCTACACACCACTCGTCAAGCCATGCTATGGCAGCAACCCACATACAAAATAGAGGAAGATTGGCACAGATATTAGCTCAGGGACAGTCTTCCTCAAGCAAAAGGAGGGAGTTTGGCAACAGATGTTAGCTCAGGGCCAATCTTCCTCACCAAAAAAACAGAACGAAAAAACTAGAAGAGCCAATTTCAATGAAGCAACAAACTCTAGGATAGAAACAAATGTTCATATCTATTACAAATGTTGATCAAAGAAACAAGATATGTACGATATGTAATTGAGATATATAGGACATAATTAAGCACTGTTAGTTTCTTCAAAAGAACATTATTGTTGAAAATTTGGGTAATTTTGTGATTTCTTTCTCATTTTAGCAGGACAGTTTTTTCTTTTCAGTGTTCATACCCCTTACAAAATGACAGTCTCCCTTCTTTAGCCTTGTTTAACATGTCCTAAAGAGACATTAATTTGTTTAGGGAAATCACAGTTGATCATTACATGCTAGGGATTTGGTTTACTTTTTGTTTAAAGGCTTCTCTTAGGCAAGATGCTTTTAGAGGACCCCATATATAGTTGCACACAGAACATACAAACAGAGCATGCTATCAATAGATGGGAAAATACCAAAATCTTTTCAACCCTGCATTCTCAAATTTCAGGAAATATCAGAATCCAAAGACAAGGAAAAAAGACCAACAGGAAAACCAGATTCCAGCTGCTGGTGGCAGCTGACAGGGACCCAGTTCCTGACATCTGCCACCTGGAAGAAATTACTTAATGGTCAGATGATAAAATTAAAACCCACATTCAATCACTGCTGCCACCTGTGTGGACACGCTCAGCCATGCCAATCAGAAACAGAAGCAGACTTGGCCAGGAACCAGATTTAGTATGCAGAGGCTCAAGAGCTCGGTCCCGCTGGGAGACTGGCCAGGGATGCTGAGATCTCAGAGGGGTCGAGGCCTGAGCAAGGTGCACTGTCAGCCAGCTTGTTTCTCTTGGTTCTGACAGTACACCTTTATCCCAGTGGAACCTCCAGAATAGCTGCACTCATTTAGAAAAAAAGAAAGAGTTTACTTGCTAAGAGTACCAGTGAGTCAGACTTCAGAAGAGCTGGATCACCAAATACAAAACATGACAAGTAGCGAAAAGAACAAAACCAGGGTTGTCAAGTCTACATTTGTCTCCTCGTGGTGGATAAACAGCAGCTTTCTTTTGTGATTACCATATCCTGTAAGGTCATGACATGCCTTTTAACATCAGCATTGCAAAAAATCAGAGATAAAAATGTTTTTAGGGAATCCAGGTTTATGGGAAATACTTAGCATTTTATTATTTAGGGGACCAGAACCAGTCGGGATGATCTAGTTATTTTTGGTTTATTTGAGTGCAAAATGGTTTTCTCGTTTTAAATTGTGTTATGTGAAGTGCTTGATCATATTGGAAGCAGGGCAAAGTGTCAGTTTTTGTTCTACTCGCTACTGTTGAGTCCATCCTTAAATCCTTTAAAATCTACCTTGTCTCAGTAATACTTATGTGTTCACTGAGCTAAAAGGAGGGACAGGTTTTTTTCTTTTTTTTTTAATGGAGAAATAAGTATAAGAGTTTATGTAAACCTGAAACTAGTATATTAAGTATTCTGATCTGAAGTGCCAGAAAACCACAGGCTGCTGATATTCAAACTGAGCTGGGTATCAAAACATGGCATTCAGACCTTTCCCTGCTGCCTAACTCCAGCAGCTTGCAGACAAGCTTTTGCCCTAAGTTGATTTGGTATTCTAAGAGAATAAAAGATTCAGGCTGCCTCGTAAAATTGCAGCCATGATCACATCTCTTCTAAATACTGAGACATATTTAGAAAATATAAGTGTTATTGAAAATGTAAACTTATCCCCTCCAAAGCATTACAGATTTAAACGTCATGATATTGGTCATTTCTGAGCCTGCAGACATCTGTTTCAAGGTAGGAACTTCTCGGAATCTTAACAGAAACTCACTTCTAAGTGCTTCATGGTGGCGTACGGGGGATTGTAACAGTAGTTTGTTGTCCTAAGTCATATCCTTCCTCTACTGTTACATTACCCACCTCCAAATTCAATTATCCCTCTTTATACAGGGTGTACTGTAAATTAAGTGTAAACTGTGTAAAACTGTTACTATGTCTTGTGAAAGATCCTGTGCGGACAGTCATGTTTATCTGTAGTGTTGATGTGCTGGTCTCTAAATTTGATTTCAGTCCAAAAGAATATCCGCTAAGGATGCCTTAGCCCACCCCTACCTAGATGAAGGGCGACTACGATATCACACGTGTATGTGTAAATGTTGCTTTTCCACCTCTACTGGAAGAGTTTATACCAGTGACTTTGAGCCTGTCACCAATCCCAAATTTGATGACACTTTTGAGAAGAACCTCAGTTCTGTTCGACAGGTTAAAGGTGAGTATCTTTTTTGGCCTTCAGCCAGACAGGACAACTAGTAACGTTTTCCATTAAGAGGCAGTGAAAAGCTGAGATCTGGATGGTGACCAAAGCTCCTCTGTTTTTTTATTTTACAAGCTTGCACCTAGCTGTTTGTCCAGGGCACATATGCCAAGAAAGCTATGCATATTATAAAAATGCTGATTTAATATTACATCCAAGGGGAAGGTCAGGCAGAGAAATGGATGTTTTCTTGTTTTCAAAGCTGACTTATTTAGTGAGTGTGACTCTGTATTTAATATGTATTCACTCAGTGTGATTTCATTGAATGAAATATATTGGACTTCTTTTTTATATAACATGCAAAGTTTAAAAAAGGATAAACATCCACTAAGGGAATCATTCCTTGGATGGTAAAATAGAAGAGAATTTCTGATAGTCTACTTGTGAAATTTCCCGACATGATCTCCTGTGGGGTGGGGCTGGGGGTTAATGACATCCAGAATTCTGAATGATTTTAGTGTCTGCTCTAGGACATTTTAGAAAGGAGAGTAGTCCCCAAAGTAACCAGCCCAAAACAATGGACCTGACACCAACTGAGGTTTTTTAAGTGATTTTCAAAAAGACCATAATTACCAGTTTTAGAAGAGTTCACTCATAATGCCAACTCTGTGCAGTCACTCTCAAATTTATAGACCATTTTACCCCTCCTCCTGATGGGGTTTCCAACCCATGTAATGCCACTTTGGGGGTTTTTTCCTGTGTTTAGCAGCGATGGTCATGTTGGTTTCGGGCAAGTTCCGCTGGATTCTGCCTGTTAAATGGTGTGTGTGTTTGATTGAACTAAACTAGTAGGAAATGCTGTTCAGATGCTGGCTAGAGTTAGCTGAGAATCCTCTGCTCCCAGGCCTACAAATTGGCATGGGTTGTATGCTGTTTGTTTTCTCCACAGAAATTATTCACCAGTTCATTTTGGAACAGCAGAAAGGAAACAGAGTGCCTCTCTGCATCAACCCTCAGTCTGCTGCTTTTAAGAGCTTTATTAGGTAACTATAAGTATGTAATTCTAACTTTCTAGTTAGAATTAAAGGATGCCATTGTGATTTTGTTATTCAGCATATTTCTGTTTTTATTTAGATTAGATAACATAGATAAAAGACCCAACACAAAGTTTCTGTTTTGAGCTTTGGCTTTAATCAAAAGCATATTAAAAATCTAAGCATTAGTTTTTACACTGGCGTCAATTCACTGTGGTTGCTTTGGCAGTTTTTCCTTCAATGACCATTGTGCTGCCTGACATGTACATGGGGATCTTCCTGAGCATCAGTGTGGCAGCCACTGTCCTAGAGTTAGACATGTTCATCTTGGTTCCCACTGCCATCCCCACCACCAAGCAAGAAAAGTATTTTTCATAGGTGGGCTGCTGGTGTGTCCTACTCAGAGGAGAAACCAGCAGGCTTAGTGGTTAAAGAGCCAGGAACCAACTTCGGAACCTAGCAAGCCTCGTTCTCTGTCTCTCTTTGTCCTTTCCTTCTTGATTTCTTTTTCCCTAACTCCCTGTATCACTCAAGGTCCAGTCAGGAGGGAAAAAACACACCCAGTAATATAAGCAGGGAAAATTTAATAACAAGAAACATTAACTAGGAAAAGATGGTTAACTACTAAAAGGCATGAAAGAGGATTCTGAAGGATCCTAAAGTAGCAAATGCAGAAAGCAGGTACTCTCTCTAGACTGAGGCAGAATCAACAAGGAAGAAATTAAGAACTTAGAGGAGACCCCTCCACCCAAGGCTCATAAGGTTTAGAGAGGATGTAATTGCCACAGGAACACACAGCGTGAAGATGGTGAAGAAACTTTCCGAAAGGTGTGGACAGAGCTGGTCCATCAAAGAGGCCTGCTCAGTTGCAGAAAAACTTGCCAGAAAGTTTGGGTAGACCAAAGCTAGGCCTTCCAGGAGAAAAGCACACCAGAACCAGGAAGGGAAGTCGCTTCCTAGTGCTGCGGCCCTGCAGTGCCCTTCCAGCGCCCTCTGGTGACAAAGGCTAACATCAAGCCAGGTGGCAAAGGAGAAGTGTGAACAGGGTTTCGCTCCGGGATCACAAAGCAACACAAAGGGTGGATTTGGATCTGAGAAGCCTCTCCCTCCTTTCTTCCCCACCTTCCTTTCTCCCTTTCCTTTTTCCCTCTTCTCCCTGCTTCTCTTTCCCTTCCTCTCACTTCTCTTGTAATTGGCTTTGACGTGATATTGAAGTTGATTGAATTTATTGAACTAAAGTCAAAAATTTTTGTTTAGAATTTTTTAAACCAGGGTGACTGTCATTTCTTTCATGTATTTTTCTGTAGAAAGAAGGAATTAATTTGCACTTTTCCTTCTCCAGTTTAAAATTATTGTGTTTGAACATTTTCCCCGTAAGAGTCAGTGATGTAGTCAGTCAGGTGTTTTACACCTTTCAGGTGCAGGTTGTTCAGTATCCTGGGCCCTCGGGAAGCAAAGCAGTTCCACACACACACCCTCAAGTCTGGAATCTGGTTGCACCATTAGACAGATATGGGAAATAACCAGTAGAATAAATCTGTGGGTAACAAGTGCTAAATGATTATCCATTACCTAATACTTGATACAAGGATGCTTATGAGGCTCATTCAAAATAGATCCCCACTTAAAGTCACTGTATTTTGAGAGGCTACTTTTAAATGGATAATTCTGCATCCTTTAAGGTTACTTTCCTGACTGGTTATAGACATTATTATTACTAATAGCTACCATTACTTTATATTATGAAGTAGGCACTGTGGAAAGCACTTTCCATACATTATCTCATTTGTTAATCACAGTATCCTCTGAGGTGGATAGCATTATCTATCCCTTTCCAAAAGAGAAAAGATGAAGGAATTTGCTCGGTGTCACACAACTAGTAATGACATGTTTTCCAGCCCACATATTAGCCACTGTACCATATTGCCTCCCTATAGATACAGGTCCTTAAGCGAACAATTTGGAACAAATGCAGCTTTAGAGAAGCTAAAAGAAGCAAATAAAAATCCAGAAATGGACTTTACAATTTTTTTTAAAGGAAGAGAGCAAAACAGGCACAGTGACTTGCCCTTTTGCCGTTTGTGGTGTTAACAGCTGATTTCACCATGTCTCCATTTTCTTCCAGTTCCACTGTTGCTCAGCCGTCTGAGATGCCCCCATCTCCTCTGGTGTGGGAGTGACGGTGGAAGATAATGTACTACTGAAGATGTAATGTAGCTTTCCACTGGAGTCTGGGATTTGCAATTCTGGAGGTTAATCATGCTTGTACTGTAATTTTACTAATGAAGTTTTAAATTAACAACCACTACTTGTATGATATGAATAATATTTAGAAATGTTACTAGACTTTTAATCTTGTAAAGTGGTTGTGCTTTTAGAAGAAAAATATTTTACCCAGAGTTGCACATGTTTTATGAATTTAGTGCAGCTGTTATGGCTCACCTCAGAACAAAAGAATTGAACCAAATTTGGGAGTTTGGGTTTTTGTGTTTTTGTTTTGTTTTGTTTTTCTTTTTTAAAATGAAGTGAGATTGTTCACACACACACACACACAAAGGACAGTCATACATTTTGATATTTGAGCCATTCCTGAAAATTTGGGGTTTTCTAAAATGAAAGAATCTAGAAACCTTGCCTGCGACCAATCATGGAGCCACGTGAGCTGATCGTGGCTGCACCTCGGGGGGAGGGAGAGGGGCATGCCACCTAAGGATCAAGCCCTCTAATTAGCTTCTCATTAGAGCCGTGACGGTGATGTGTGCTGTCTAAAATCCAATGTTGTGGGTAGAGAGAATGAGTTTGTGACTAGGAGAGACTAAACTTCTGTTTTCCTTACCCAGTATAAATATATATATATATATTTAATCTATTTTTATTAGAAGTTTTTCTGCTCTTTCTTACATAAAAGAACCCCCAAGCATGCATCTTTCATGTGTGTAAATAATTCATTTCTGGGCTAATTTCAAAAGAATTCCAACATTGCTGTATAGAGAGAGAACTAGCTTGCACATTTTAGGTCTGTGAAATTTTGTGAGACTTTTCCTGCACTGGACAGTAAAAAATAAATAAATAAAATACAAAAACAAATTTAAAAAAATTTTAAAGCCACAAAAAAAGGCACATAGGGAATTATGTCAAATGTGTTTGTGTCCTTAGGCAAAGCTGTGGGAGTCTTGAAATGTCACAGTAGTAAATAACTTATTACTTTTTGACAAATTCTTTTTTCTGTTGGAACACTGAATTCTTCTGTGCATATGTATATATGAATACAAATTGAAGGCCTCTACCTCCTGGAGTTATACAACTTGGCTTGTTTACCTCCACATGCTGATGATGACTATTTTTTTTTTTAAGTTCAATGTGGAGACTTGAAACTTGAATGTCCCTTCCAACTTTTATATTAAAAATAAAAAGTCAAGAAAATTGAAGATCGTTTTTCACCTGTACAAGGAATACTAATGGATCGTCTTAAAATTGGTCTAGGAAAAAACCTTGGTGTGTGTTATGGACAATTAACTGTTAAAGTTATTGTAAGTTATCTGTATTTAGCAGAGTATTTTCATCTTGAGTGATCTGAGCTGAATTTGAAGACTATTAATAAGTTATGTTTGGAAGTTTTAACTTCAATGAAGTAATTATTTGCTGTGAAAGAAACAAACATTGAATTACTAAACAAAGATGGTGCAATATCTTTGTTTTTTTTTTATGAGGCTCCTGAGAATCAACCCAACTGAAGCATTTCAATTCACTTGAATGAGAAACGTGTTTAGTATCAAAAGAGCCCAAGAAGACACTGGTGTGAAAGGTACAATCTCAGAGGTTGGTCAATTACCGTGGCACACTTACTGGTCACTTTGTACAATGTAGATTTGAAGTACAGTGGTGAAAACATTAAATGTGACATTTGAAAAAGATGTGTCATCTGTTTTATTTGAATTCCTTCCCTTTGTTTTCTCTTCAGCATAGCTTGTATTCTGGATTTGCAAAGTTTTGAGACACTTCCTGTTTATATTTCTATTTTGATCTTTGAGGAAACTAGTTGTGGTTTTTAAAATCTTCCCAGAAACTTTAGATTGCCAAACATATTGAAAACTTAATTAACCAATATCAAAGACATTGTGATTTAAATACATACAATTTGAAAGTCTTCCCAGACCTTAGAGTCTAATACAGTGTTTTTCAAACTTTTTTTAAGCAAAGAACCCTATTTTCACCTGAAATCAAACTCCAATATATTGGAGTCCAATATATTAAACAAATAAAAATGGACTGCTCTGGATAAAACAGACTGCTGAGGGGACTTGATCCCCTCCCTCCTCTTCCTTTCTGCCTCCTGCTCCTGGCAGTCCAAAGGTACTTCCGGCTGAAGAAGAAGTCCCAGCTGCGTGGTGGTGTAATTAACACCTGACACCCGGCTGCCTAACTTCAGGACACTTTCCCTGAGGCTGGTCAAAGCTACATTGCTCTTGGGTTTGTAGATGGCATGTACTTCTCCCTATCTTTTCTTGATTTAGCAAAATGAATGCACTTATTTTTCCCTTGACTTGGGGGGAGTTGACTGTTCTAACTCGTATAAATTAATACAAATACTCATATTAGTTTATTTATCCAACAAACTTTGCACAAACTTGCACTTAGAATACCTATTAAGTGCAGGAATTACTTACAAGGAAGCCTTATTAATATGAATAATGCTTAAATAAGAAAGCTGGCTTTCATCACTTAGAAGAGAGCATTATGATTTGCTCATATAACACTTTGAAACTTAAGTTCATCACAGATAAACGTTAGAAAAAATATATTGACCTGTTCCCACTTAAACCTGCTCAGCTAACCAAGGTGTGTGTTTGTGCCTTATATTTTTATTTAAAATTGTTGATAATTGCAAAAGTGTGAAATTTCTACAGCCAGTGGAGTCAGTACAGATGGGTAAATTGGGGCTGGGGTCAACTGCAGTTTGCAGTTGAAGTATGAGAACCCAGAAGATAATCTCCTGTGATGGCTCGTAAGGGTTGGGATTTTTATTTTGTTTTTCCTCTATGGTATATCATTTAAAATATTACTTTTATATTAAAATAAAAATTTACTAAAGATTAGAATGCAAAATTTGCATGAATTTTGAAATTAAGGCACCTTTTGGGGGTCTGATTCCTACTATACTCTGGTAGCGTCTAGCTAGCGTGGCAGGAGATGGACACAGTCTTCTCTCCAGTGTTTGACTTTCCACCTCTCCTTCCTTCTGTGGTCTTTCCGTGGCTTCTGTAACACCACTCTGTTTTTCTCCCCTTTTTTTTGAGCCGCAACTCTTCCTTACAGGCTTCCTCTGCTTAATCCTCACGTGTTTGTGTTCCCTGGGCTGGGGATCAAGCCCGGGTTCTCTTCCTACTCTTAAAGCCAGGGGCTCTTGACTTGGCTACTTGGTAGAAGCACCTGGAGAACTTTCAGAAATCCCAGTGCCTAGGCTGCACCCAGACCAATTAAATCAGAATCTCTAGAGGCAAGGTCAGGCATCAGTTTTGTGTTGATGTTTTTTTTAAGTTCTCTAGTTGATTCCAGTGTGCAGCCAAGATTGAGATCTGCTGCTGGACTCTTCTTGTGATGTCGTCTACCCTCATGTCCTCAATGACCATAAGAGAATGACCCCAAACCTCTTACCTATATACCCAAGCTTTTCTACTAGGTGCCTATTAGAAATTTCATCTTGAGTATCTTATGGGCACCTCAGACATGTCAAAAATGAAATTAATCTTCCCCCCTCAACTTTATTATTATTATTAAATCATTCTCACTTTTCCCACTGGCTCTTTTTTTCCTTCCTAGACTACCAAAATGGTTGAGGCTTCACTACCTAGGGCTGTTTTTAGTGTTTCATGAGGAATCGCGGAAGGGAAAGGAGTTGTGAGTTTGCTTTGGGGTGAGGGGGGCAGAGTCGTGAGCTGGCCCAGGCCGTAGCTCCCTCTCTTCACAGCAGGTTAGGGCCCGTGCCAGGGTGGTCTTGACAACACAGCACCAGGTTTTCCCTTTTTGGCAGGTGAGATGGAAGAGAATGACCTGGGTTAGAGTACTCCGTCTGCTCCCTGCCCCTCGATCCTGGGCCTGGGCCTCACCATCCATCTAGTTATGGAAGCCGGGAATCAGGGCCCTGCTCACTCCCATCTTAACTCCAGAATGCATGCACATTTTGCATTTCATTCTTTAATATACTTGGTGTTTTAAGTGACATGCCATAAAGGAAGAACGAAGTAAAAATTTTCCAGTTAATGAGTTAAATGCTGTTAATTCTTGTTTTCCATTTTGGAAATCAGGGCTGAATTGAAGAGACTGATACTACTTACTGAATTTAACATCCAGTTTCTCTTTTCTCAGGTTTAAAATATTTTGAGAATCAAACACAAAAGTGGTAACATTTTTCCTCGCACTTTTAAGTGACTTATCAGTGAGTGAACAATGCCCAGATACTTGGAAAGAAGTGGCAAATCACAACGTTTTCAGGTTGCCATTGGTAGAATTTTGAAGTGGACCTTTGCTAAGAGGTCAGCATTTATGTTAGGTTGCAGGTGTCAGAGGTCTCTGATCCAGTGGTCAGTCTCCTACTGTCTCAGGGAAATGCTCATCAAAGATCTCTAAGTAAAGAAAGATGGGCTTATTTTACCTTTTATTTATTTATTTATTTTCTGCCGGGAAAGATTCACCCTGAGCTAACATCTGTTGCCAGTATTCCTCTTTTTTTTTCTTCCTCCCCAAAGCCCCGATACATAGTTGTATATTCCAGTTCTAAGTCCTTCTAGTTCTTCTATGTGAGCTGTCACCACAGCATGGCCCCTGACAGAGGGGTGGTGTGGTTCCACGCCCAGGAACCAAACCCAGGCCGCCGAAGTGGAGCACACTAACCTTTAACCACTAGACCATCAGGGCTGGCTCTAACTTTTATTGGTGATAATAACACTAATTTTCACAGCCTATCATCCTCAACAGCCAACTCTCTTAATCCAATTCTTAATTGTAACAATTATTTCACGGTTTTAAAAATGAACGGCTTTGCCTGAGTCTTTGACAATGCTTATCCTTGAGAAGAAAAATGTTGTAAAGACAATATTGTGAGTTCCTTTTAAAAACCATATTGGTTTTGTGTGTGTGTGTATTGATAATACCTTTACATGGCATGACCTAGAAAAGAATAGCAAAAAGAAAATCATTCTCTTTAGAGGGAAACCACTGCTTCCAGTTTCAGTGGATATTTCCAAAGATTCTCTGAATAATCAAGCTTGTATATTTTATAGGAATGATAGCATCATATGCACACTGTCCTGTGCCTCGCCTTTTCCATTTGATATATGTGGGAGATTGTTCCACATGAACACACAGAGCTAACGCTTTTAATTTGAGCCACTTTTCTTTTATGAAGGTAAAGAGTGAATACTTGAATTCATTACCCCTTACCCATGTTTTTTATCCTTTGTCGTGACTTTTTTTCCATGAAGACAATTAATTCAAGGTAGAACCAACTAATTAATTCTCCCCCAGGTAAGTCATTGCTCGTATGTATAGTATGTTTTTAAAATCATTTTGTTTTGTATTGTATTACACATTTTCTTAAAAGACAAGTATTCAAATCATATTTTTAAAAAACTTTCTCCATCCCACTAAACACACCGAAAAACTCAAGAGGCATTTAGGTGTGTTACAGACTTACTCACTTCTGCCAGATTCAGATGTGGTTCTATCTACTCAATTGTCTACCTTTTTTCATTCTGTAGTGTTTGCCAAAACTCATATCATTCAATAGTTCTTCAGTTATTTTACCAACAAAAGCCTTAAAAATAAACATGTCTTTACATACATCATCATACATATGGCAGATAAAGACCAATAGAATGACCAAATCATTAATATCTGTGCTTTCATCTGTCAAGAATCAAGTTAAGCTGAGTTTTGCCACCAGTTGTGGTCATACATCTTGAGTACAACAAAAATATTGAACTTTTATTTCCAGCAATATAGATGATTAGATATTCTAAAAAACAAACTCTAGGGGCCAACCCTGTGGCTGAGTGGTTAAGTTCACGTGCTGCACTTCAGCGGGCCAGGGTTTCACTGGTTTGGATCCTGGGCACGGACCTAGCACCGTTCACCAGGCCATGCTGAGGCGGCGTCCCACACAGCACAACCAGAAGGACCTACAACTGGAATATACAACCATGTACTGGGGGCTTTGGGGAGAAGAAGGAAAAAAACAGATTGGCAACAGATGTTAGCTCAGGGCCAATCTCAAAAAAAATAAACTTTTAAACACCTCGAAATTCTTGGTGCAATATAACAAACATTAAATAAACAGCTGAGCTTACAGAACAAGGAAATTCTTCAAGGACCAAAAACAAAGACCACTGGTTAGGGAGTCACTGCTTCCCTAAGGCCACTTGCCAATTGGTAAAAATAGTATCAGCCAACACTAATAGCTAATGTTTGTTGACTACTATATGCCAGGCCCTGCTTTAAGTACTTTACAAGTATTAACTTTAGAACAACCGCATAATGTGGGTACTGTTAGCTCCATCTTTCAGAGGCTCAAAGAAACAAGTTAGAACCTTGGCTAGTAATAGCTACATGGGAGAGAGGCGACATGACCCTGAGTAAGATATGGAATTAACACTTAGATTCCCACATAAAGCTGAGACATTCAAAGGGCTCTATCTTCTTTGAAAGGGCTGTTAAGGAAAAAAAGTCCTACCTGCCACAAGAAAATTTTTCTGTGGCAGCCTTAGCTCTAGGTGGGCAAAAAGTCTTCCACAAGAATTCTGAACCACGAGTTTGCCCTTACGTGTCATTAGAGTTCAGATTTACGCTACCATCAAGGCCTGGAAAACTCAAACCAAAATACTATGTTTGAGTGGCCCTCAGTTGATAGTGCCCTGGGGTGCCTGGCAAAAGCAAACATAGGTGTTCTTTTGGGGGGGTGCTCCCTTAACTGAGGCCTCAGAAGATTCCAGTAGATAAAGCCCACCCAAATAAGAGCTCACAATCTAATTAGAAAACACAAGGAAACAAGCCACTACACGTAAGAAACAATTACAAACCAAGTACTTCAGATATTAGAAGTATTAGATGCAGAATACAAAATGACTATATTTAAAAATATTTAGAGGAATAAAGGAAGGTGTCAGTAAGCCAAGCAAGAAATAAAAGTCATTGAAATATGACCAGGAAAATTTGAAAAATAATCAACTTACACAAATGAAAAAGTCATGGGAAGTAAAAACAGAATGGACGTTAAACAGCAGATTGAACACAGCCAAAGAAAACAAGTAAACTAAAACTTACCCAGTATACATTACCTAGAATACAGCAGAAATACACCAATGCATGGAGAATCATAAAAGATATTAAGAGACTTGGGGAATAGAGTGAAAAAGATTGAATCTATATAAAATTGGAGTTCCAAAGACAAAAGAATAGGTAATATTAAACAACAGCTGAAAATTTCCTAGATTTGGTCATAGTTAGGAATTACTGCATTTAGGAAGCACAATACATCAGAAGCAGGATAGATAGGGTTATAGTGAAACTGCAGAGTGACAAAGAGGAGGTCTTAAATGTAACAAAGAAAAAATTGATTGCCCAAAAAGAATAATGCTGAAACTTAATTTCCCAACAGCAACAATTTAAGCTAGAAGACAACTGAATGATACAAAGTTTTGAGAGGAAATAACCTAGATCTAAAATTATAACTATAATTTAGTGCAAAGACATTAAAAAGGTACTTCCAGAAAATAAAGTTTACTATCAACAGATCCTCACCAAAGGTCATTCTAAAGGA
This sequence comes from Equus przewalskii, assembly GCF_037783145.1. NCBI lineage: Eukaryota > Metazoa > Chordata > Mammalia > Perissodactyla > Equidae > Equus > Equus przewalskii. Next base: position 42,171,025 of record NC_091840.1, read on the forward strand.
TATACTTCAATAAGAAGAAAAAGAATAACGGAGTGCAAGAACGGTGAACAAAGAAATGGTGACCATGTCGGGGAAACAGCACAGACTGCAGAAAGCAAGGATGAGAATGTCCAGTTGGAAGGAGGATAAAATAAATTAGACGGGCATTCTTTGAACCGAGATACACACGTCCCTGGGGATAAATGAAGACTCTCCAGGAGGTGCAGGCACATAAGCTTTTAAGAGTCAACTTCAGTATGTTTTCCACCGTCCCCATTCTCCTGCGGGGTGTCGTTCTCCACCTCTCCGTTCACAATCCTCATTCTCCCACTTTACAAAAGAAAGACGTACTTCTTACACATCTTAAATATTATTGTGGCCCAATGTCCCGGTGTGTAAAAACTTCCTGGGTTGCCAAGTAAAGGGACAATTTGAAACAGTTTTTGTTTATGCAGACCTCACCTCTTCCGTCTCACTACCATCAAATACTCCATCAATCCTGAAAGAGAAGCCCTTGAAAGTAAAGCAAAGACAGCATTAGGAAGAAATATTGAGCCTGGCAATATTTTATTCCACTCAGGCAACAAATTTCATGGCACAGCTCTGACTGTCTTAAAATTCAAAAATGAGATTTTTTTATGGGAACGTGTATAAAACGAAGCCAGACTGTTTCCAACAGAAAAGGTCAATCTTTTTTGACAGCTTGGTTTGCCAATGAGGACTTTCCAATTCGTTTATTTGGTAGTCATTTTTCCATACTTAGAATTAGCTAGAATCTGCAGCTACAAAATTCTGACAAAAATATATTTAAAGCAAAAGGTTTTTAAAAATATTGTACAAATGTTGGTGGGAATGTGAGAAATTGGCACCCTTGTGCTTTGTCGATGGGAATCTAAAATGGTGCAGCCACTATGGAATAGTGTGGCACTTCCTCAAAAAAATGAGAATTACCCTTTGATCCAGCAATTCCATTTCTGCGTATACACACAAAAAAATTGAAAGCAAGGACTCGAACAGATATTTGTGCACCAATGTTCATAGCAGCATTATTCACAGTAACTAAAAGGTGGAGACAACCCAAATGTCCACCAATGGATGAATGGATAAACAAAATGGTATATACATACAATGGAATATTATTCAGGCTTAAAAAGAAAGGAAATGCTGATACATGCTACATGGATGAACCGTGAAGACACTATGCTAAGTGAAATTAGCCAGACATAAAAGGACAAGTATGATTCTGCTTATATGAGGTACCTGGACTAGTCAAATTCCTACAGACAGAAAGTACTATAGCAGTTGCCGTGGGTGGGGAATGGGGTGTTATCGTTTAATAAGTAGAGAATTTCAGTTTGAGATGATGAAAAAGTTCTGGAGATGGACAGTGGAGATGGTTGCACAACAATGTGAATGTACTTAATGCCACTGAACTGTACAGTTAAAATGGTAAATTTTATGTTATGTATATTTTAACACAATTATATATATATATATAAAGAAAAAAACAAAAACAAAAGAAAAAATACATAAAGCTGTGCTGACCCAGAAATAGAAAGGTTTAATCATCAGATAATCAATTTATTTTCAGTCTCTTTTTTCTAAGTAATAAAAACATTAAAGGGCATAATATCAATTGATTGTAAATGTTTAGGAATTTATTTCTGGATCCTCAATTCTATTCCATTGAACTATAAATCTGTCTCTATGCCAGTTGCCCCACTGTCTTGATTACTGCAGCTTTGCAGTACGTTTTGAAATCAGGAAGTGTGAGCTCTCCAACTTTCTTCTTTCCAAGATTATTTTGGCTCTTCTGAGTCCCTTGCGTTTCCATATGAATTTTAGAATCTGCAACATGGCCAGCTGAAATTTTGATGGGATTGCACTGAATCCATAGATAATTTAGGGAATACTGCCATTTTAACAGTATTAAATCTTCTGATCCATGAACATGGGATGTCTCTTCATTTCTTTAGCTCTTCTTTCATTTCTTTCAATATTTTGTGGTTTTCAGCATACAAATCTTGCCCTTCCTTTGTTAAATTTATTCCCAAGTAATTATTCTTGATGGAATTGTTTTCTTAATTTCTTTTTCAGATTGTTCATTGCTAATATATAAAAATACAATTGATTTTTGTATATTGATATTTATCCCACACCCTGGCTAAACTCGTTGATTAGTTCTAATAGTTTTTTAATGTATTCCCCTTAGGATTTTATAATAAAGTTGAATATCCCATGAAAAAACATTGTAATCTAAAATTTTGGATAAAGCTTTTCAGTTTTTTTCCTGGGGGCAAAGAGGAATAGTAAGTTTCCAGTTCAGTTTTTAAAAGTATATTAATGATGCCATTTAATAAGAAAACCGTTTTTGGGGGGGGAGGTTGTTTTTTGAGGGCATTTAGGCTTGGCTATCTCTGTCCTGCCAATTTGAAAGATGTCAAACCTACTGAAAAGTAGAAAGAAATAGTAAAATGAAGACCCATATACCCTTCACCTAGATTCAGCAGTTTTAAAACATTTACCGCATTTGCTTTACTAGTCTATATAAAATATGTATATACATGTATATTTATGATGTACACAAATCTATGTACTGTGGTGGTTTTTTCTTGAAACATTATTAAACTTCACCCGTAGTGTATCTCTTAAAAAGCACATTATCCCACATAACTACAATTCTATTATCATACCCAAGAAATTTAACAGTTACTGTATGAGCTAATACACAGGACATATTCAAATTTCTCTAATTGTCCCTAAAATTTCACTTACAGCTTTATTTTTTTCAATTCAGAATCTAGCCAAGGATCATCTTGCATTTGGTTATCATGTCTTTTTAGATCCTTTAATATTCAGGGAGAGTCCTTCTGCCTTTTCTTTCACGTGCAAGGCCAACTGTCACGTAGAATGTCCTACAAAGATTTGGATTCTTCTGATTGTTTCCTCAAGATTAGACTCAGGTTAAACATTTTTGGAAGGACCATCACAGAGGTGATGTGGTGTACTTCCCATGCCATCAAATCAGGAGGCACAAATGTTTGTCCCATTTTTGGTGAAACTAAGTTTGATCATTTGATGAAGGTCGCAATGGCCAGATCTCTCCATTAAAAAGGTACCTTTCCCCTTTGTAATTAATAAGTAATCTGCGAAGAGATATTTTGAGACCACATCTTATACCTCAGTAAACTTTCATCCACTGCCATCTATTGATGGTCTCTGCCCCTTTTATTTATTACATTAGTGGTTGGAAAACAGAGACTTCCTGATTCTATCATTCCTTCTACACTTGGCTTTTTCTTTTAGACCCCAAATAGATTCAGCCACATAGGGAAAGACTCATCAAAATTTCTCTGAGTTCGTGAACATCCCTTCCATGAAGGTTCTGAAACTGCCCCTAAAGGAAGCCGTGGCAAAGACGGCTCATGGACCCTTGAAATGTCCTCTCCTCCTCTGGCTCAAGGCTAGTCTACATTCCCAGACCCCCTGGTGGTAAGATGTGGGCACATGTCTAAATTCTCTCCAATGGAATATGATCGGAAGGGATGTATGCCACTTCCAGGCCTAGGCCTGAGGATGAAGGATGCACTCCCTCCATGCTTTCCTTCCATTTACTAACTAGAACCTATGGCCACCTGGCCTTGACCATGAAGAGGACAATGCCTTAGAGCAGGAGTTACTAAACTATTACTGCCACAGGTTAAATCAGGCCTGATGGCTGTTTTTGTAAATAAAGTTTTATTGGAACACAGCCATGTTCACTCATGTACATATTGTCTATAGTTGCTTTCACACAACAAATGGCAGAGTTGAGTAGCTGGGACAGAGATTGGCCCACAAACCTAAAATATTTATTGTCGGACCAGTTTACAGTAAGTTTGTCAACCCCTGCTTTAGAATATAGTCGGCACTCCATTAACGGAGAAATGTTAACTCCTCCATTAAATGGGCCCTTTACTTCCACCACCAAATGTATTTGAGACACACATATCTTGAAAAAAGCCTGACCCTGATATCTCCAGCTCTTTCCTTTTTTAACTGCTAAACTTCTGGAAACAGAGGATCTGGTATACAAATTCCGCTATCTTGCACAGCGGGGCCAGATGAATCTTCTTAAAGCACTACTGGAACCCTGAACTGCCTCGCTCGGGACCTCCCACTGTCTCCCTCCTGCCCTGATATCAAGTCTATTGGCTCTTAGCTTTTTCGAGCCAGTAACCTGACCCCTCCTCCCCAAGTCAAACTTAGCTCCACTGCTCCCTGACACCGAGGTCTGGGACGAGGGTGCAGTGAGACACACCTCAGGCACCAAACTTAGGGGAGCACCAAAAAACTCAGAAATCAGGATGAATAATATTTTAACGCAATATTTTAAAAAATCAAAATTAATGCAAACAGATCTATGAAGTAAATATCCAAATTTTAAACAGTGTTTTTCAGAATTAACCCCCACCTGCTCTGCCTGGCCGCCCAACTTCACAGGTTCTTTGACATGAAAAGGAGGTAATCACTCAAGACAGCTGGCCAGCTGCCCTCTGCCTCAGTGAAACCCAGGGATCTCAAGAGAGATCATTCTGGATGTCCCCCACACAGCCCCCTTGCCACGCCTCCAGCACGGACAGAATCTTAGCTTTTGTTAATGAATACATAAGGTTCTGGCTTTGCGGTGTGAGGCCATCTGCAGGCTCCAGAGCCACAGCAGTTTTCCAGGTCTGAGCATTTTCCATTAGCAGCAGAACCTCTTGAAATGTGCTCTATCTACATCTTGCCATGTTGGCTCTTCTCACACCCTTCACAATTTCACAGTTACACTGGGTGACAGTCTCTGTGTGGCAGAGGAATCTTGACTCTCATATTTAGTCATTCCACAATGACCCCAGCCAGCTTTGTGTCAGTAAAATAAAGATGTGGAAGGCACGGTCTTTGCTGTCAAGGAGCCCACAGTCTAGCGGGAAGGGTGTGCAGAGACAGGGACTCAGATCAATGTTGTTCAGGGTGAAAGGAATAAACACGTCAGAGACAGAGAGCCACAGAGGTTCAGAGATCGCAGCAATGCCACCAAATAGAGGCAACCGGGGAGAAGACCTTTGGGCCTTAAAATATGCGGGGATAGGGGAGGTGGGCAGGGGTGGGGCGAGAAGGGTGGGTGCATTTTAAGGAGAGAGAAAAGTGAAACAAAAGCAGAAAGGAGAAGAAAGAGCTTTGTACCGCTGCTGCTGAAGAGCAAAGTGGTGGGTCCAGCACGTTCCTTCCCCAAGCACCCTGTGGCTGGGTTACAAGCCTAGAATCCCGTCTCCACCACCACGGGGTCCATTGGTGGACAAATGGTGTTTATCTCACAATACAATTTCCCAAAGGTGCTAAACACCGCCCCTCCTCACTCAGGACAGGGAAGCCACTCAAGGCGGCTTTTTTTAAGGCCTTCTTTCCCTCACCGCTTGCTTTGGGTGAGGAATCTGCTGAATAGCCATGTCCTCTTCCCCAGGGCCATTTGCCTTCCACTTATCTGACCTCATCAAATTAATAGCAGCGGTTCCCTCACTAAAGGCATTTCAAACAGAAGACGGCAGCCGACAGGCCTTGCAGTGAAAGTGCTTGGCCTTGAAAATCTTTATCTACAGATAACAAACTTGGCTGGGTGAGATGTTTTTTGAGGAACAATCACATTAACAGCTGTACACTTATCACATTCCCTGGGCAAATTCCTGCTCAGGGGTCCCACAGCGCTCCCCCCAGCAAGCAGTTATAATCGGCATGGAGTCCAGCTTAAAAGGTGCTGCCACGTCCTGAAAGCCATTCTTGTGGGCAGGGGGAGCACACCGTTGCCAGGCCCCTTCCTGAGTACAGCTGTGTCCGGAGTGCTCCAGCCCGCCCCAGAGAGACGCCAGAACGTTGTATTCTGACACCGTTCAGCCACCATACAGTTCCTCCCTTGCTCTCCACCCCAGAAGGACTCTCCACCTCCCTCTCCTGCTGTGCTCTCCTTCCACCCTGCTCTGATTGTCCTCCCTAGTAACCACCCCCGCCCCCTCCAGAGCTCAAACCTGTCTACCCTGGGGCTAACAAACCCCTCCTCGCCTCAACCTTCAACTCCTGCTGTAACTGACACCTGGCCTCCAAGTTCTTGGCTTCCCCACAGCCCTCTGGAGTGCAGGCTGTTCCCTTTCTCACAAACAAGCTCAGGGTCAGGAGGTGGAGTCGCCAGCCTCCCTGCTCCCCAAGGGCACATCCACACCATTTTCCCTCCACTCTCTGAGGTTTAAGCTATACCTCAGCCCACGTCCACCTTCCTCCTGGTTACTCCCGCTATGTACCAAAGACTTCGGCAGTGAGCTCACAGCCTTCTCTCCACCAGACTACCACCACCACCCTAGGCGGCCTTTGCAGTCCTCCAACCCACGCCCTGGGCTCTCTGTCCCTTGACCTTTCTGAAGATCTTCCCCTCCACTCCATTTCAGCCACACCTTCCCAGAGGCAGAAACTCTTCCTGATGCCGGGAATTCAGACACTGCACCCCCCTTGTCATAATTTCCCAACCTTCTGGTGCATTCATCCGGTTACTCCCATCACACTAGCACTTCTTCCTCAGCCGCAAATCCATCACTTTTCCACTTTCTTCCAGTCTACCAGCCCCTTTGGCTTCATGTCGCTCACTCTCTGTCCAGCTTGAACTGCATGCTCCATCTCCTCAATCACTCTCTTGTTCAGTTCATCGAAATCACCACCGCCTTTCTGAACCCTAACCTGGATGAGTCCAACCACCTTTTTCTGAGAAGATCCCACAATGAAGAAAAGTGCACAGCCCAGGAGACTCGGGACTCCAGATCAATGGCCACCCACCTCAGCTGGCCCATCTACACTGCCAACAATTTCTCTTAGTCCCATGGGCCCACCCTGGGGAGCACAGAGCTCTTCGAACCTAACCCTAATCCTTCCATTCTCTCCAGCTCCTTGGGGCCCTGAGCCATACTTCCTGCTCTCTTTCTTCCGTGTGGACAACCTCTCCCCCGTCCCGGAAAGATCAAACAGCATCCAAACAACTGAGGCTGCTCTAGTCTCTCTGGTCTGAAAAATAAATAAATAAGCCCTCTCTTGAGCACCTCTCCTCCCCTTCATAACCAGATGTCTACACTCCCTGCCTCCATTTCCCCACTTCCTTACTCCTTGACCTGCTGTCATCTGTCCCCTGTCTATACCGTGCAACAACTGTCCTCACAGGGCCACCAGCGGGTAACATTCAGTGTTGCTCTGACACAGCTGAGCCTCCCTCCTTGGCTGTGTTTCTGTGACATCACACTCTTGTTGTCCACCTGCATCTCAGCCCACTCCTCCCATGACCCTGGGGGTGGAGCTCCTCTAAGATCTCTTACAGGCCCTCTGCTCTCAAAACGTCAACTCCCATCAAAGGCTGATACCTCACAAATCCACATCTCCAGTCAGGTTCACCTATTAGAGTTCTCTACTCAGATGCTGCAAAGACTGCAAAGCCAAATTACCTCCTCTTCTACTCACTTCTCCTCTGTGTCCCTCTTCTCAGCGAATGGCAGCCCCATCCATCCTGTCCCAGCCGAGCCCTGGGCCCAGCATACAGTTAAAGATCAGTATTTGCAGAATGAATACATAAATTCTTGATCCTCCCTCATTCTCCACAGCCAATAACCAAGACCTGTGAACTTTACCTCCCAGTATATCCCTATGCTGCTTTCTTAATTGAGGCTGGCTGCCTCCTACGCATCCGTCGCAAGGCTTCCAGGACCCCTGGAACTCCGGCAGGACAGGGATCCTGCCAGGTGTTCCCACGGCCCGTGACTGCCCCGCCACGGCGCGGATCACAACGCACTGTCCGCCGGCCATGGTCTGTGACACCCCCACTGTTCCGGGAGCTCCATCTCCAGAAGCGCCCACAGCCCGGCACACGGGAGGCGCTCGGAAGCACTAACTGGATGGAGTCAATCAAAGCCGTAGAGCTCCCAGCGCCCACGCCCGGGCCTGCCCGCTCTCTGCGCGCTTCGCGCTCCCTCCGGGCCTGCGAGACGGCCGGCGAGAGCTCCGCCCCTGTCCCATACGGCGCTCCCGGCGGCCAATGGAAAGGGCCCGTCGGCGCCTTCTCGACACGCTACACTCAGACGAGCCAATGGACGCGCCCTGCGGTGAGTCCCGCCCCCGGCGCGCTGAGCCCGCCAATGGGAGCGGCCGGCGTAGCCCTCAGAGGGCGGGGCGCGGGGGGACGAGGGCGCGGACGGCGCAGAGACTTTGAGCCTTTTCTCCCGTCTGCAGTCTCGGGGAGCGCGGCTTCGGCTCCTGCCCGACCGAACCGACGGACCATGGGGGCTCTGGGCGTCCGGCGCGGCCTGGAGTGGCTGCTGGGCCTCTACTTCCTCTCCCACGTCCCCATCACCCTGTTCCTGGACCTGCAGGCGCTGCTGCCGCGCGAACTCTACCCGCTGGAGGTGAGGGCGCCGTCTGTCCGGGCCGCCGGCCGCCGAGCTTGGGGCCCCTCCGCACTCTGCGGTCGTGCCCTAGGGTCCCCACGACCTCCCCTCCTCCGCCCTCGCCCCCCAGGAGGTCTAGTTCTGCCCCCCTTCCCTCCCGCCTTCTTCCGGTCCCGCCCCTGCCCCTCCTCATCCTTCAGTTCGAAGTCTTCCTCGGGGCGTTCTTTACCCATCCCAGCCCTTCCCCCCAAGCTGCTGGGGGCAAAACTTTGTTGCTTTTAAAGACACTTCTTCCCTGGGTCTGCGTAAGGTTCCCACACCCCGCCTCTGGTCAGTTGTCAGTATTTGAGGAAAGTAGCCTGGATGGACCACTGTCTAAATCACGTGCTGGGTTTGTTTTAAAGTTGTGTTTTCTGGAAGATCTTTAAAATACCGTCTAATCCCAAAGAAATAATCCAAGTAGAATTAGACCCTCTAAAGGGCATTTGCAGATCGTCATTACTTCAAGATCAGCGACTTTAAGATCCAGCAACTTCAAAAGCTCAGAAGTAAATTAAGGACACCTTTTCAGCTCAGCCCCTTTAACTAGGTTCGGGTAAGAGTGATCAGCTGAGTAGAAATGGAGGCGGAAGCCTCGTTCCTGGTTGTTGGCGGGCGTTCTCTACCCCAGCCGTGGCTTTAATGCTTCTTATGTATTCAGAGCTCCAGTTTTATTTTCCCAGTCTTTTCCCTGTAGCCTTCTTCCGTGGCTTCGCTGTCCTCAGTGCTGTGCTTCTCTAATCTGCCTGTAGAACTGTGGGCAAGACTGACTTGTCTACCCAGAGATTTGATTTTGCCTGTTTCTCCTTAAAAGCTTTTTCTCTGCAGAGCAGGGGTTCTTAACCTTAGGTCCATGAATCCCTGATGGTGTGCCTTGTGTTTTCTGGGTGGAGAGTTTATAGCTTCCAGCAACTTTTCCAGGGGTCTGACCCTCCTCAAAAGGTTAAGAGCAACCACTCAACAATGTACCCCCACTCCATAGTCTTTTTGTTTGCTTTTAGATCCAAGCATAGTTGGGAAAACCTCTGACCTACCTTTTCTTGGGAAAAGCGTAGGTAGTGTGTGGCAAGAGCACTGGACTGCGGTCTGCAGACTTGCTTCTTCCAAGAACAAACTGCTCAGTGTCCTGGGCAAGTCAGGGCTCCGTAACCTCAGTTGTCAAGTAGGAGAGAGTGAGTTGGGTTAAATTACAAGCTCAAACATACACAGGATGTATTAGCTTCCTGTAACAAATTACCAAAAACATAGAGGCTCAAAACAACACAGATTTATTCCCTTACAGTTCTGGAGGTCAGAAGCTCGAAATGAATCTTGCAGGGCTAGACCCTGCTGAAGGTCCTAGGGGAGAATCTGTTCCTTGCCTCTTGCAGTTTCTGGTGGCTGCTGGTGTTCCTTGGCTTGTGGCCACATCACTTCAATCTCCACTCTGTTATCACTTTGCGGCCTTTTCTTCTGTGGTCCAATCTCAAGGACACTGTGATTGCATCTAGGGCTCACCAGATAACCAGGATAACCTCCCCATCTCAAGACCCTTAACTTAATCACATCTGCAAAGTCTCTTTTGCCAGATAAGTTTGCTTTCACAGGTTCCAAGGGTTAGGATGCAGGTGTCTGGGGGGGGCCATTATCCAGCCTACCACACAGACCCAGGTAGGACATACTCGTTTAAACAGGTCGGCACAGCTCTGCACTAGCCATTAGTTGCCTTGGAGAAAGGAGAGCCATGTCTGAGGTTTCAAAGTCTGTGTTGCCACCAAAACTCAGGCAGGCTGCCTGTTTACAATCTCTGATGTTATGAGTCCCTTTAATACTGGGCAATTATGAGCCATTTCAAACTTAACAGCTATTGGTTTCTTTTTCCTTTCTGCATGTGCCAATCCCACAAGTCCTTGCTCACCACTCACAAAGTACAATTAAAATGTGTCCAACATCATAAAGACCCCGCTTAAACTTAGATATTTGAAGGGCCGGCCCGGTGGCGCAGCAGTTAAGTGCGCACGTTCTGCTTCTCAGCAGCCCGGGTTTTGCCAGTTCGGATCCCGGGTGCAGACATGGCACCGCTTGGCAAGCCATGCTGTGGTAGGCGTCCCACATATAAAGTAGAGGAGGATGGGCACGGATGTTAGCTCAGGGCCAGTCTTCCTCAGCAAAAAGAGGGGGATTGGCAGTAGTTAGCTCACGGCTAATCTTCCTCAAAAAAATAAATAAATAAATAAACTTAGATATTTGATTTGGTAAAGTTTCCTCAGCTTTTTTTTTTTTTTTCTTTTTTTGAGGAAGATTAGCTGTGAGCTAACTACTGCCAATCCCCCTCTTTTTGCCGAGGAAGACTGGCCCTGAGCTAACATCCGTGCCCATCCTCCTCTACTTTATATGTGGGACGCCTACCACAGCATGGCTTTTGCCAGTCGGTGCCATGTCCGCAACTGGGATCCGAACCAGCGAACCCCAGGCCGCAGAGAAGCAGAACGTGTGAACTTAACCGCTGTACCACCGGGCCAGCCCATCAGCTTTATTTTTTTTAATGTTCACTTACTGTAAAAGATCAAGGACCAGTGTAGGCAGGACCTGGCCAGGAACTGTTTGTGTGTCTGCTGTTTGAAGGCGTTAGCAACACAAGCATCCTGGCTTGGAAGGCCTGTGTTTTTATTCAGTCTTGTTTTGGGGTGGAGAATGACGGTTTTGTTGCTCCTCTGTGGGGAAAATAATACTAATAAAAGCCTTGAGTTATTTTCAGATTTTCTTTGAAAAAATGCCAAAATTTAACATCAGTTCTGTTTTTCCTCCCTAAACAGAACGAACTTTTCCCTACAACTCAAAAGCTTGTGGAGAGCACATAATGGGCTAAAATTTGCAAATTAAATCTCTTTGTTGGTTTGAACCAGATCAACGCTTGGAAAAACTCTTACTATGAAACAGTAAGAATTAAGTTTGAGTTAGAACATGGAGAGGATGGGGAGCATTTTGCAGCTGGGTAGCACTGCTGTTAAAATAAGGAGCAAGGGGTGAGCATCAAGGTCTGAAATCAATCTGCTCTCATTCTGAGTTAGAGAAGTGCAAGATGACTCAGTAGCAGCTCCTGGTTTAGAAATCCCTGTGCATAGGCCAGGTGAATATTTTAATGGTAACAATAGTGAGTTGAGTCAAATGTGAATCAGGTATACATGGAAACAGTTTTATTACCTTTTTTGGGTCTCACCTAATAATTCTTGTTAATGACCACTTGCATGCTGAGATTTTAATAGGATTAAACTTGAACCTCTTCAAATATGTATTAATTACATTCAATTAAATCTTAACATTTACTATGTGCTAGCCATTATTCTAAGACTATATATATTAACTCATTTTATCTTACCAACAGTGAGGTAGGTACTATAATTGGGAAATAAGCTTAGTGGGATTAAGTGTTTTGCCCGGAGCCAGGCCCCCTGCCCCCAGGTCCCATGCTCTTCCCTCTTCGGGGGCCTGTGCCTTGCCTTCCACTGCCCTTCGTCCAGGCTTTGTTCTGGCATGAGGTGGTTGGGTCCTAATTGAGTACGAGAGCTGGCTGATTATTCTAAATTTTACTAATCTCCTCCTGCAGCCCTTAGAAATTACAGTGCTGCTTGATTTATGAAACAGGTAGATCTGAGAGAGTGTACAAATTAAATAGAAAATGAAGTTCAAATGAACAAGAATGCTTTCTAAATTCTGTGGTAACTCTTTTAAAGCAGATTGTTCCCTCCAGTAGTTTTTAAGTAAATCTAGAAAACAAAAAAGGGTCTTAAAAAACATTTAGTCCAAGTTGCTTGTTCTACAGATGAGGAACTAGCCCCCAGGAGAGGTGGAGTGACTTAACTTTTATGAACGTTTTCTACCACATTACCATGCTGAGAAGTACTCAGAGAGAAGCTAAGGGTATTGCCGTGAATTTAAATTTCAAGTCAAGTGCAAATTAGAAATCAGTTGGTCAATAAATTGGTTATCCAGCCGGAGCCTTTCTGAAATTAATATTATGCTAACAGAATGTTTGTTTCTGGATATTTGCTCAAAGGCCACTCGCAGCCATGAGGCCTCTATTTCACAATAGTGAGATTTATCTTTTGATTAAAAATTAACAGGAAAAATATCTTTGGATTTTCCATTGTAAGCTAAATTCTTACCTTGGAAGTTGCCTTTATTTATCATAATGTCAAGACCTATTTGGCTTTGAAGGCAGGTGTGTCAAGACAACGCCATCTCCAGGAGGTTAACTGCGACAGACCTTTGGTGGTCCACTTGTATGGAGAGCCCTAGGCTTGGGGCTCTTAAAATAGCACAAAATAGGCAGCCTCACAGCCTCCGCTTCCTTCCTCTGCCTGTAGCCCTGTCAGTGTGGCTCTGCACTTTTTGATTTGACGGTCCAATTCTGATGATGGGGCCCGAGCTAGAACGGAGGCCACTAACCCTCAAGCCTTGCCGTAGCCTAGGAGCCGTGCAGTCTGTGACTCGGGGCAGTTTGTTCTACACATCTCCTACTGGTCTCTTAAAAGAAAAAATTTAGAAAACTAGGGGAATTAAGAATGATGAGGAACTTGACATTTGGGGCTTATTTAAAATTGCATCTTCATATAGGTTACATTTACCTCCCTCCTACCCCCACCTTCCCCTTAAAAAAGACAAGGAGATTCCATTCATTTCTGTACTGAGGAAATTTGGCCCTCGGAGCTTGGTGTGCAGTTTTGCTATTGTGAAAGGACGAATGTCAGGATGGTTTTCACGTTATTTTTCTTAGAAAGAATGATACTGCTGGCAGATGGTCATGTTTGTGTGTTAGGAGCCTACCAAGTGCCAGATATTGTTGCTCTTGACAGTGGGCAGCATACTTGGATGTGTGTTACCATGGAGTCAGGAACAAACACTGGGTAGCACAGAGGGGCTAGGAGAGCTGAGGACAGCTTCTCAGAGAAGGTAACATTTGAGGTAGAGCTAGTGAATTTGTATTCAATGGCCATCCAGGCTGCACCACAAAAGCCCACAGGCCTGCCGGCAGCCCGTGGGGGCTAGGGAGTAAGGTGCTTGCAGTGGGTCGGAGCTGCTGAGCCTGTCCTGCCAGGTGACTGTATTCATCTGATCTTTATCTTTTTCCAGTTGAGAAACCTGATGGAGTGGTATGCTAAGGAGTTCAAAGACCCTCTGCTACAGGACCCCCCAATGTGGTTTAAGTCCTTCCTGTTTTGCGAGCTTGTGTTTCAGCTGCCTTTTTTTCCCTTTGCAGCGTATGCCTTCTTCAAAGGTTAGTAAATGGTGGGGAAATCCCGTTTTTGCTCTGAAATCAGGTCCCAGAAATCTTTTGGGAAGGTATCTCCAAGGGAGAGGGGAGTGGTCCCTGTGGTCTGTGTGAGAGTGATATAGGATTTTGGGGGAATGGCCAGGATAGATCTTGTAAAGGGATGTTGAGTGTGGCTCAGGCTGTCAGTGGTCAGCAGGGCTGCAGGACTGCCTCAGTCAACTGGAAAGTTCTCTCACACACAACACCTGAGGCTACTTAAAGACTGAACTTGTTCCTTTTTATTGTGTCCACCCCCCCCCCCATGGAATTTCTTTCTTTTATTGTTGGCTTTTATTTCTCTGCTTTGGGTAGTATCTTACTGGTTTATCAATAGTAACATCAAGCTGATCCCTAAAGGGCTTAACTTCTCATTTAAAAATTATTTACAGTGTCCTCCTATGACTAATGCTTTTATAAAGAACGTGGCCACACCAGTGTATGTGGTAACTAAGCTTGTACAGCTTATTTCCCACTGGAACCCCCAAATCCATCTCCCGGCAGAATCTGTTGATCTTCTCGCCTCTGTATAATTACTTAACAGATGCTGCTGTTTAGACCCCCTTGCAATTTAGATCAAACAGATTTAACTGTGATGGCCGTTTTCCTACCCTAGAGTTTTCTGAATTAAATTTTGACCCCCTACCCTTGTTCTTTGGCAGCTAGGGCCCCAGCTGTCACATAAGTTTGCATATTATAACACATGTGGTTTTCCATTTGTTTCCACCTGGAAAAGGAGGTAGAATGGTTCAGCTGAAGGGAGCAGGCAGAGACAGGGTGGAGAATGTGGGCATCCTGGAGTCATGAACAGACCTAATGCTTCTCTCTTTCTCTTCCCCTGACAACTTCAGGAGGCTGCAAGTGGATCCGCATCCCTGCAATCATCTACTCGGTTCACACCATGACAACTCTAATTCCAATTCTCTCCATATTTCTGTTTGAGGATTTCTCCAAAGCCAGTGGTTTCAAAGCACAAGGACCTAAGACTTTCCATGAACGACTAACCCTCTTATCTGTCTATGCCCCCTACTTTCTCATCCCTCTTATGATTCTGCTTTTCATGTTGTGGAGCCCCCACTACAAGTATGAGGAGAAAAGAAAGAAAAAATGAGAGAAATAACCACGCCCAGGGGAGAGATGCCCGCAGGCAGTTTCCTCTTGGAGCCGGTACAAGAAAACTGCTCAGAACCCATGTCTTCAGTAACATATGAAGCACACTAGCAGCAACACACAAGAGCAAGACACTGGCAGGAGCAACATCAGACCTTCACCTTCCAAGGACACTGGCACAAACAGACCGATCACCTGAGGATGAGCAGAGGGGTCAGGCTAGGTGATAGGAAGTGGTGCCACATACCTCACTGTGTGCCTAAGTGCCATTGCAGGATTACTAAAAGCAGGACCAGACCAGAAACTGGATAAAACTTCCAAGAAACATGGCCTGCTTGGCATGTTCATGAGTCATCTGACCCACATTATACATGTGACAGAACCCTTGACTCATGATTCTCTACAGCCTATCACTAATCAGCAAGATGAATACTGAGATGTTTCAGGCCACTTTTAAGTTGGAAATTATGCCACTTTAATATTCATTAAAAACTCTATCATGTTTTCTTGTCCCCATCCCTGGGGGGAAAAAGTTCTGCAAGAGGTTTAAACTTAGTTTTCCTTAAGGTTCAGCCTTGGCACAACTCTCAATCAGAAATAGGTTAAACTGGAAGGTGTTCTGTTTCTGTCTTAAAACAGGTCATCCTGAGAAAAGAGATTTTTTAAGTCTCCTTGTTTATCCTCTTTCTAAACCTTAGTGTTCTTTATAGACCACCTGACATAAGTTCCTTTACTCTGGGGTCTGCTGTCTCAAACCTGATCTGGAGGTGTGCGTCCTACTGGGTAGCTTCATCCTTCCCAATGGTTTGATCATCCCTTCCCGTGTTCTCAGTTGAAGGGGTGGGGGCAGCGGGGCGTGTCCCATGTGTGCATTTAAGGTCTCTTCATATTAGCACCTGGTGTTTCTATTAGCTTCCTGTCAATTCGTACTCAAGGCCAACCCCCAAAAAAGACTTGTGAACACACGGAAAATGGTAGAAACTAGTCCCAGGTAGTTCCCTCCTTTTGCCTGTTTTGCTCACAAGCCGCATTGGTCTGATTGTTGGGAGTATCATCTGACTCATGTGTCTGATCCAAATAAAAGTAGCTGCTGACCACTGCCTGGTTTGTTTTGTGGACTAGGGGCTTGAGAGTCCAGGGGTCTCGTACAAGGGGTTATACATACACTTCAGGGGCACCAGCAAAAGAGGATCAAGCCATTTGAAAACAATAATTTATTGCTTTTCCTTCCAAAGCTTTGTGAATTTACAAAAAAAGGATCAAAGTTTACAGACTGCTCAGTTCAGACTGAGAATGCAAGAGGTGAGAACCTGGACCACCATGGCCACTGGGTGTTTGCCAGGAGGTACGCACTAATATCTGAAACACGTCCCCCCAGGTTGGTTTTCTTGCCTTCAGAGATGCTGTGTTCCTTACACACCGTCTCACAACAACTTGGGTCATTAGTCAAGTCACTGGAATGGTACAGAGGTTTTTTGGTGTTTGGGGGTTTTTTTTTTTGCCCTTCTGCTATAAAATGAAATTTTCATTTCTGAAAAATAAATTGGTCAATAAATTCATTTTGTTCTGCTTCTACTTTACACAAAGCTTCATATTCAACCCGATACCTGAAAAACAAAATTGTTACAAGCCCTAAAAATGGATGAAATAAACCATGGACTTAATTCTTCTAGAGAAGAATATAGGTGATTTAAATGATTTGAAGAAATGGTGAGTTCAGAATGAAGTTAGTGAGGGAAAGACAGAAAACAGTAAAAGGGGAAGCCCTAACTAGGGCCACCCAGAAGTCTCCAGCCCTGAGAGTCTGTCCTTTCAGAGAGCCAGCCAACTTTGAGGACACTCCCTGAGCTTTCATGCTCTCAAACTACTAGAGGTTGTCTGATATGAACCAAATTTCCATTTCCTTCCCATCAAATGTAACTTAATTTTTAAAATCTTCAAATCACAATGATAAGTGAAACACTTCCTGGGAGAAACGATGAATAAGGACAAGAGGTGACGGTTCAAGAAGGAAAAATAGAATTGCGGTTGAGTAAAGAACTTGCTTTGCATCATAACTTCTTACCTTTCAAGCTGCATTTTCTTTTCTGCTATTAGTGCTTGGAGTTGCTGCTGCTGGGCTTCTCTCTGCTTTGCTATAGATTTGAGCAAGTTCCGAGCACCAATGGCCTAGAAAAATGGTATTGCCAAAGAAGGTCACAGCTCCATGAAAGCCGTCTTCAGCATTGAGTCCTCACCCGGGGACGGGCCACTTGGGGCTATCTCAGTGTCTAGTGGGGAAGAGATGGTCAAGCCCCAGAGCTTTGGGAGGAAGTCAGAAGGAGGAGTAGCCTCACGATCCCAAAGTGCCTGATGAGGAGACCAAAGCTCTGAGGCAGATCTAGGAGCATCCCCAAAGTCTGGCACACGGGTGTTCACTGGCCCATTTGGTGGCCATGTAGCCTGTGTCCTTTGCCAAGTCATCTGCACGCCTCCATTTCTTCATTTATAAAGGAGGATAAAACCACCTATCTCAGTGATGATGTGAATTTTAAAGGAGAGAATGACAAAGTGGACTGGCATATAAGTGTTTATTAGATTAACTGGACCAGAATTTATTTTTCTTATTGAAGTATAATTGACAAACAACATTATATTAGTTTCAGGTGTACAACAATGATTCTATATTTGTATAGGAATTGTTATTTAAAATCTTGTTTTAATTAAAAGAATCCCCCCACCCTCGGCCAAAAAAAAAAGGGCAGAAGGATGAGAGGCTAGTAAACCAGGGTCCCAAGCCAAGATTGAGATAAAAGACATGCTGATCTTACCTTCATCTTCTCATTTTCTGCTTCTTTTGCAAGTTGGTCAACAAGCTCAATTAAACCACCAACTATTTTCTGAAACTGGCCAATTTCTTTTGGGGAAAGAACAAAAAAGAAAATGTTTTATTTCCTCAGCATCATCACTGTCTCTCAGCGTTCCCTTGCAGTGAGAGGGCAGGGCTAACTGCCCCTTCTAACTTCTGTCAAAACAGGTTGGTGCCTGCTGGCCCCAAGTCTGCCACCCTTGGGCTGAACCTCGAGAAGGGTGTCCAGGTGTCCAGAGCTGGACTGAGGCATACTTGGACCCTGAGTCCCCACTGAGCCAGCCAGCTGCTGTTACCTCAGGCTAGGAAAGCTCCTGGTGGGTCCATCCTCTGGATGGACCCCATCCTGCTTTCCCAGGAGTAATAGGAAGCATAAAGGGCCATGTTTATGAAAGGCCTGCCTCAGGACATGAACGCTGCCTCTTGACGAGCCACAGAGAAGCCACTAGATTTCAGTTAATGCTGGGTGGGGGCTTTCCACCAGTGACCAGAACTAATAAAGAGCTCAAAGCATTTAAGTGCCTAATCTTCCATTCGCTTTTTTCAATGTCCTTGGGTGTAGTGGAACCCCACTTGACTAAGGCCCAGAGAGGTGGAACAACATGCACACAGCAATCAGAAAACTGACGACAACTCACGCTACCTTCTACCAGTCAAGCTCTCTCCAAAGCCCAGAGTCCCTCAGAAATCCCTGCTCTAGCAAGATCTGCACTGTACTCACTGCCCTGGGCTTGCTTGGCTGCTGGGACAGGAGGTGTCCTGAGTATCTCTAGCTAAAAAAAATGACTTCATGGAGTCTGTTGAGCTGCTTCTAGAGGCTCCAGTTAACCAGCTTTCACTCCAAATAATGGCAAGTCTGCTTACTGAGAACAATATTTCTCCCAAGAATCAAATCATGGGTGTGTAACTATTTCCCACCCCTAAGCCGTGGTTCTGCCCCCATGAAGTTTAAGGTTTCTGAGAGCAAAAAAATCAAAGATGGCATATCTAAAAAAGCACCGTCCTATCCCAATTCCAGTGTTTGTTTTGGTTGGTGTTCTGTGTGGGACTACATGAGGGCATAAGAAGAGGACAGGCAGACAAGCTGGGTGGCACATGGGAATTCATAAAGGCCAGGCTCAACCTCCAGGGAGCCAGCAGCTTCATTCTGCCAGGGCCAAGAGCTGCAGGTGGGGGTGGGGCACAGTTGGAATTGTGTGACACCATGTCTCCCCAAGTGACACTCACTGTCCACAAAGTCCTTGCACTCTTCTTTGAGCTCTATGGTCTGTTGGGTAACCTCTGGGTCCAACACCCGCAACTTGTTCAGCTCATCAAAGTGCAGCCCTGCTTCGCCCAGGATGTCCTTGGCCATAGCTGAGAAGAAACCAGACCCAATCCCCAGTCACTTCCCAGCCACTCAAGAAAATGCCCGCTTCCAGCCCACCCCAAGTGCCGCCCCCAGACACCAATGCCAAAACCCAGATGTTCCAAAGGCTCCCCCTTCCCTTAGCCTCCGCCTCTCTGAGCCTCACCTGTTTCCCTTCTGGCTTCCCTAGAGAAGTTCTGCTCTGAAGGGTGATAGTGGCAGCCAGGAGGAGATGTGTCATAGGAGCAAGGGTCAGGAAAGAATAAAGTCCGGTTGCTTGTCACAGGCATCGCTCATTCAACACACATTTCTTGAGTGCCTACGACATGCCAACACCGCTAGATGCTGGGGGTACAAAGATGAGTGCAACATGGTGCCTGCCCTGGAGGAGCACACAGTGTAGCTGGAGGAAGACAGACATATAAACTGAAAAATTATACTGTGTTAAGTGCTTTTATAGAAATATCACTCAAGTGCTGGAGGAGAACAAAGCAGTTAACTTGGGGTGAGGCAGTGACATATAAACTAAGTTGTGAGCCATAAGCATATTTATGTATCTTCAGTTATGTACCCAAAAGGACATGAGAAAGCTTTTCAAATACAATACTGGAACAACACAAAAAGCAAGTAAAAGAGAAAATCTGAATGAATTAAAAATCAGAGTTAAATAAAATAAGCCAGGAGTAAGAGTATTACCCACAATGTATGCCACAGGACACTGTACACTTGCCTGAACTAGGACCCAAAGTTGGGTCAGTCTCTTTCTGGCAGAAAACACAAAAAAGAATGAAGTATCAGCAAGAATATAGCAAGCAAAGAGACCAGGGAAAGGCATTCCCAGCAGGGAAACAGCATAAACAAGAGCTTGAAGTCACTGAAAGGGCCTATCCTGCCTAGAAGATGAAAGGACAGAGGACAGAGCTGGAAAGGTCGGTTGGAGCCAGATCAGAAAGACCCTGTGTGCCATGCTAAGGAGTGTGGGTTTTCTTCTGTAGGCATGAGAACCAGCAGAGTTAACTTCTCCCTTCCCAGGCCACCTTGCATTCCTGCTCCAAAGGATGCCTCAATTCTGGGAAGGAAACACTGAAAACTCACCCTCATTCTGGCTTAAAAAAAAAAATTGCAAAACCCTAGGTGTTCCAAAAGCTACCACCACCTGGCCCTGTGCCAGCCCTTCCCTTTCTCTTACATCTCCCAGCCTCACCTGTTTCCCTTCCAGCTTCCTCAGAGGAGTTCTGTTCTGAAAGGGGTGATTCTGGAAGCAACCCCCCAGAGCAGGTGTACCATACAAGCAATGGTTAAAGAATTAAATTCCACTGTTGCCAGAACTGGTTTTCAAGAGGATCAGAGATCCAGATTTATATGTGAAATCTTTCTTTTCTTTGGTGAGGAAGATTCCCTCTGCGCTAACATCCATTGCCAATCTTTTTTTTTTTTTCGCTTAAGGAAGATTAGCCCTGAGCTAACATTTGTGCCAGTCTTCCCCTATTTTGTATGTGGGTTGCCGGCACAGCATGGCTTGACAAGTGATGTAGACCCACGCCCGGGATCCGAACCTGCAAACCCAGGCTGCCAAAGCAGAATGTGCCAGACTTAACCACTATGCTGTGGGGGCCACCTCTGAAATCTTTGTTTGTTTGTTTATTTATTTATTTATTTATTTTTTGAGGAAGATCAGCCCTGAGCTAACTGCTGCCAATCCTCCTCTTTTTGCTGAGGAAGGCTGGCCCTGAGCTCACATCCGTGCCCATCTTCCTCTACTTTATATGTGGGACGCCTGCCACAGCATGGCTTGTCAAGCAGTGCCATGTCCACACCCAGGATCCGAACTGGTGAACCCTGGGCCACTGAAGTGGAACGTGCGCACTTAACCACTGTGCCACCAGGCTGACCACTGAAACCTTATTTTTAAAGTAAAGTATCTAATTCAAAAATTTAAGGAAAAAAACACATCTAACACTGTGTGGGCCATCTAATGCATGTCTACAGGCTGTCTGTGCACGAGTGTGGCCCAGAGCCTTTGGCCTCACTGGAATCCACTGAACTAAGTAGGCTAGCATCTTCCTTTTGAAACATTTTAATCATCCAGAGCTTTCTTATAATCAGGCTTTTAAAAAGATCTGTCTTGGGGTTGGCCTGGTGGCGTAGTGGTTAGGTTCGTGCACCCAGGGTTCGCAGGTTTGGACAGCCATGCTGTGACAGTGTCCCACATGAAAAAGAGAGGATTGCCACACATGTTAGCTCAGAGCCAACCTTCCTCAACCCCAAAAATAATTAATAAAATTAAAAGATCTGACTTCCTGCTTGATCTGTTATATTTACACATAATAGTCTGAGCACTTAACACCTACCAGGTGATTACTCAGACCAACTGCTCTAGAAAGCTTCAATTAACCTTCAACTTGCACTCCCTCCCCTGAGAGCAGGCACTTATTCAGAAACATCTGCTGAGTCCCTACTCTGGTGAGAAGAGTAGTGAAGAAAATGCCTTAATGCTCTAGTTCCTGACTTCTGGACAGACGTGAACAATCACAAACTGTGATAACAGTATGAGGAAAAGCACACGGTGCTATGTAAAGCTGTAGCATGAGGACATAATTCATATGGGGGGTGCGTCAACAAAACCCTTCTGAAAAAGGCTGAGACCTAAAGGATGTCCAAGTTTGTCAAGGGGAAGTGGGGAGGAGGCATTCCGGGCAGAAGGAAAAGCATGTGTGAAGATCCTGAAGCTGTAAGAAATTTAACGCATTCCGCACACTGAAAAGCTAGTGTGGCTGAAACCCAGTAAGCAAAGGGGAGCGTGGAACAGGATGATGCTAGGTGGGCAGGCCGCAGCTGGATCACGGAGATTCTGAAAGCCGCAGTAAGGAGCCTGGCTTCTATCCTAAGGGTAATGGGCAGCCAATGGATGCTCCACAGAGGGGCACGGTCAGAGTTGCCTTTTGGAGAGATCACTCTGACCCAGAATGGAGGGAACAAGTGGGTGTGGCTACACCTACCTTCTTCATCACTGTAACCCTAGCACCCAGCACGGTGCCTGCACATAAACGGCACTCAGTAAATGTTTGTGGAATGGCTGACCGTGAAAACGAAGGAGGCTATTACAGTAACCAAAGACTGGAGCTGAAGAAAAGCGTTCCGATGTGAGATGTTTTGTAAGTCGAGTTGATAGGACTTTATAAAGGATTGACTGAATGTAGGGCTTTGGAGATGAGAGAGAGAGTCAGGCAAGATTCCCACGTATCTGGATTGAGCCAACTCTACGGCTGGAGGGGACAGTTGAAGGAGATGGGTAAGACCGGAGGAGGAGGGTAGGGTGACGGCTCACGGCCCACTATCAGATTCTCTCCCAACTCGCACCACACGCGCGTGTCTGAGCATCTGAGAAACACTGGGCACAAGGGGAGGACCGGGCTCCCTGAAGACGACAGCGTTGACACTCTCCCCGCTCCCGGGCTCTCCCAGACCCACGCCAGGCCATACCAGCAGGCTCCATCCATGGGGGTGGGGAGAGGGCACTGGGCGGAAAGTTAGGTAAACCCGGGCGATGGAACCGGCTTTACTATGTAAGCTCCTTGGATTTATCTGAGCCGCAGTGTCCACATAAGATCGTTGCGAGCATCGACGCGTAAAGCTCCAAGCCCGAGCTAGGTGTGAAACCGCTCCCAAAGAGTCGGGCGGAATTCCCACGTTTCTGTCGGCCTGGGACCGCCTCTCCTCAGGGCGCGGGCCCGTCAGGTTCACCTCGCGCCGGGTCCGCCCGCGGCCCCGGCCCCGGAGTCACGGCCTACCTGCCCCCCCGGTACGCCGGCGCGCTGCGGCCCAGGCTGACGGCGGCGGGCAGCTCCCCTCTCCGGTCAGCGGCAGCCGGTACCTCGCCCGCCCGCCTCAGCCGCTGCCACGGCTACAGGATCTGTTTACCCATGATGTCACTGCCTGACACCGGAAGCACTTACGCCAGCCCAACCCGCAGAGCCTGCTGGAGAACAGAGGCCTAAGAGGAAGGAAGGCTGCCTACAAGACCCAGGGGCCTTTGCGCCGGCAAGGCCGCCGGAAGTCGGTGTGCGCTCACCGCGGAGTACTCTCAGGGGTTCCTCCCTCCCCCGTGATTGGGTGCGGGGCGTCCCGGGCTTCATCGTCTCAGGCTCTCGGGTGGGCGGGGCGGGGCGGGGCCGCGGCTCGGGGTGGAGTTAGCGGGCGGAGGATGTGAGCTCACGCGCCGGGATTGCTGGCGGGCAGGCGGCCACAGACTGGGGGCGGCACGGCGTTGGCTTGCAACCCAGCTGCGAGGAGAGGCGCCCCCGGGGACGGTGAGAGTCGGGCCTGCCGATGCCCTAGGGGAAGAGATGGACGGGCCCCGGGCTGGAGCAAAGAGAGCTCCCTCCCCGCCTCCCCGCCTGGTCCAGGGGAAAAGGCGTGTGACGGCGTAGGGGAGATGGAGAGCTCAAATCCTTCCTTGGGGGTGGGTGTCAGACCCGATCGCGGTTTCTCGGTAGTGAGGAAGGGTACGGGCTGGGAAAGACTAAACTGCCCACAGAGGGTTAGGTCTCGCTAAATTTCCTCAGACTCTGGATGAAGCCTAAGATTTACTCCTAGGATTACTGCTAGATTCGCCATCTCTAGACAAGATCCACCCCACGCCCCCGCCATCCCCGTGTGTGGCGGATTTGTGGGTCCTTCCTCCTTCAGGACCCTACCTTATGCCACAGCCGTCGTTGTTTGCCCTTTATTCGGCTTGGCTTCTCTTTAGCTTCGCTGAGTGAGACACGGATACGCCCTTAGCCCCAGGCATCCCCAAAGATCCACACACAAAGTCCGGAAGGAAGAGCGGTGAGGTTATCAATGGAAACTTCATTCTCACTGGAATTACTTTCTAGGGCGTCACCTGCCACAGGATTCCTAGAACCCATTGGTCTGGGCGGAATCTGAGCTGACGTCATCCAAGGATTGAAAGCAATTGCTTTGTAGGAAAGGAATAGATTAGCTCTGGATTTGTCTTCCTCCGTTGGCAACCGCGTAAACTTTGAGCTCCTTTGCTTTGGCAGAATATGTTTGTGTGCTTTCTTTGATCCTGGAGAAATTGGGGCACAGAATACGTAGAGAACTTGCTAAAACCTGTTCAGGGGTGTGTTTGTTCCTTTGGGGTGGGTGGAGGAAGGTAAGGTGATGTACCGCTCAGTGTTGCTTACTGATTGGGTAATCTGCGGGTGAGGGCTCATCTCATCCAGACTCCCGTCTTGGAGGCAAATGAGAGTCTCCTGGACAAGCCTCCCTTACTCTCTTGCATCCTTACAATGCATTCTCTACACAGCAACCAGAGTCATCTTTTCAAAATGTAAATAACTCAGATCATATCATTCCCCTGCTTAAAACCCTCAGATCGATTCCCAAACTCTTAAATGTAATGTGGCCCCTGCCTTCCCTGACTTTAAATCAGGCCAACAGCCCCCTTCTTTCTATGCACCAGCCATCTTGGCCTTATTTCTTTTCCTAAACTTTGTGTCTAACTGAGGAACTTTGCCCCTCCTCATCCATGTATCTGAAATGCTCTTTGAGACCTCAGCTGGAACGTCACCTTCCCAAAGAGGCTTTCTCTGGCCCCCTATCTAAATTAGTGCCTCTCC
The DNA here is from genome assembly GCF_037783145.1 of Equus przewalskii. NCBI lineage: Eukaryota > Metazoa > Chordata > Mammalia > Perissodactyla > Equidae > Equus > Equus przewalskii. Next base: position 42,195,695 of record NC_091840.1, read on the forward strand.
CTAGTCACTCTTATCTCTGTTTTACTATCTTTATTACATTTCTTGCTTTCTGGAATTGCCTGCATATTTATTTATTTTCTTGTTTGTTGTCTGTATCCTCCCACTAGAATGTAAGCTCCATGAGGCCATGACTTGTTCTCTTCTGTATCCCCGGTGCCTGGCACGTAGCAGTGGCACAATCTAAGCTAACTAAATAACTAAAAATATTTTTATTCTTGTTAACATCATGATGCTTCTTTGAACTTCTTGAAGGCAAGGACGTTATCTTTTCATCTCTATTCCTACTGCTTAACATAGTAGGCACTCAATTTTGTTTTATTGCTGAATGAATTAAATGAGCTAATATGTATTAAATGCCTAGAATAGTGCCTGGAACATAGTAAACATGCGAAGAAAGTTGGCTATTATTTTTTTCCTTCAGTGAATGAATTTTAATGATTCTTTAGAAAACCAAAACATATGGAATCTAAATCATGAGAGGTGACCTGGCTTTGCCCTCCCTCCTATCGGTGTTTCACTTTCCAGATCACTTAACTGTTTTTAGAGTTATCGTCTGGTTTTTTTCTAGCCCTTTCTCCCCATTCTTGTTGGGAGGGAAGAGAGGAAAAGATAGGGCTGGGCCCCTTCTCAGGAAAAAGAAGCAAAAATAGCCATCCTGTAGTTGTTCTGTCCTGGAAAATGGTGACAATTTCAGGAACTTGGGACAGGGCTGGTGCCAAGTAAAGGGGAAGGTCAGGAAACCCCGGCTGGAGGCAGAGTAACACCTGCCAGGAACACTGGCCGGCTCCCTCCAGCCTGGCTCGTTCCGTGCTCTCCTGAAGCTGCTTTTACTTGCCTTCCTGAAGCCAGACTCCGAGTGGTACTCAAAGTAAGCACTGGTGCAGGCTGCTTCCGAGCCTGGAATCTTTAGAAAGGAAGTGCATCCTGTCCCTCGGGCTCCTGGGAAACTCCTGGGCTGGCTGGATTCCCAGTAGGTTTGGCTGGAGGTCTTGGATCCTGGGAACCTTGAGAAGCAAATAACTGGAATCTGACTGATGGATCCCCAGAGTAAGGACGTCTGCCCTGCCCAGGCTGTTCCTCAAGCTGTCTCTGACCAGCTCCAAGGGTTTGCTTGTCCTCCTTGCTACTCAGAGCTGAGCTGTGTCACAGGGAGCCTGGTGAGGTGACCAGCTCTGGGCTCTGGGAGACTGCGCTCCCAGACCTGATTCCTGGTTCCATAGATAACAGCAGGAATGTCTGCTGTAAGGCCTAGGGCCTTAGCCTCTGCCAGGGAATTGAGGGCTTATCAAAGAGAGAATGAGTAGATGGTCAGTGTTTCCCCTTCTGTCCCCTCCTGACTGAGGGCTCTCCTGTGCTGACTTCTGTCTTCTCTCCCATCTTCTGCTCACAGCACTGAGAGTATGAGGCTCTGGCCTCCACTGGCCACTGACTTGTGACCCTTCCACCACGGCGGAGCCTTCCAAGCCGACCTCCTGCCGTGTGGTGATCTACCTGCAGCGGGAGATGTCAGGGGATACCTGTCTGTGCCCAGCCTCAGGGGCCAAGCCCAAACTAAGCGGCTTCAAGGGAGGAGGCCTGGGCAACAAATACGTCCAGCTCAATGTGGGTGGTTCCCTGTACTACACCACTGTGCGGGCGCTCACCCGGCATGACACCATGCTCAAGGCCATGTTCAGTGGGCGCATGGAAGTGCTGACCGACAAAGAAGGTAAGGCATTGGGACTTGTGGGGAGCGGTGGGGAGGGAAAGAGGAGTTCTTGAGGAAGTGACTTCAGGGCAGGGCTTAAGGCTGGCAGATCTAGCATCTAGATTCGCTTTTTTGGTTCACTTGGTGCAGAACTCCTTCACCTGGAGTGCTTAGTAGAGCTTCAGAATCCTTTGAAATTGTACGTAGAATGTTGTGTGTTTACGCATTTTCCAGGGAGGAGATCCATACTTGTTTTATATTCACATAGGACTAGATTCTCATAAAAACCATTGCCTTAGCAACTGGGCTGTGGGCAGAAGGCAAGCAGGGCCTGGTGGGTTCTGTGTTGCCATGAGGTGGCCTGAGCACTCCTGAGCTCAGTGGGCCTCCACAGAGCCTGGAGGGCCTGTGTCTCCCACGCTGTGTGCCAGCTCTGGCTTCAGGGAGGAGGGGTGAAGATCAGCCATGGACCTAAGAGCTAGAGGTTCTGTTCCCATTTCTCTTACCCTGTGCCGTGGGCTCTGCGCTCATCTGCTCCATGCCACCGGCCACCAGGCTTGTCAGGTGGCTTTTGCCTGCTTCTGAGGTACCTGGAGGCAAACAGTAACACTCTGGGGCCCCCCTGAATTCCCAGGCTGGATCCTCATAGACCGATGTGGAAAGCACTTTGGCACCATTTTGAATTACCTCCGAGATGACACCATCATCCTCCCACAAAACCGGCAAGAAATCAAGGAATTGATGGCTGAAGCGAAATATTACCTCATTCAGGGGCTGGTGAACATGTGCCAAACTGCCCTGCAGGTACGGAGGCAGAGTTGGGGCAGGTTGATGGGGTCGGGAGTTGGCCCCCTCCTTCAGGGACAAAGGTCCAATTCCTGGAAGGCTGTGTGACAGCTGTGGTTGATGAGTCCAAGCCTAGTTAGACACACCACAGGGGTTGCCCAGGCTGACCGAGCTTGCAGCCAGCCAGTTTGTAAGGTGACGAACTAGGCAGTCTGACTAGGTCCTGCTTCTAGTTTATATGCCTAGATAGCTGGATCTTAGGTTTTCTGGAAATGGGGGTCTGCTTGCCAGCTGGCAGTTTCTGTTGCCAGGGGCCTCCTGAACTCTGTCTAATGCCTCCTCCACAAGTCAGGGGGTGGCCATGGCAGAGGGCCTCTGATGGCTCCTGGGGAAAGCCTGGCTAACTGGCAAGCAGAAGATCTCAAAAAAGATTCTCAGCTGTGTGTGTCACCCAGGACAAGAAGGACTCCTACCAGCCCGTGTGCAACATCCCCATCATCACATCCCTGAAGGAGGAGGAGAGGCTCATTGAAGCCTCCACCAAGGTACTGGGACTTGTGAGGGCTACATATGGGCAGGGGATGTCGGGACCGTGGCCTGGCCCTCACGCTCTCCTCCCTCACAGCCCGTGGTGAAGCTGCTGTACAATAGAAGCAACAACAAATATTCCTACACCAGGTAGGGTGGGCGTCCTGGGGAGCAGGGTGCTGTGGTGCCTGGGAAAGGGCAGCAGACCCGAGGGAAGCCCCCTGCACTCCTGGCACGATTGGCGCGGGTCTGGGTCTCAGGAGGGAAGAACAGGAAGGAGAAGGGAAATCAGAGCAGAGGCATTTGGAACTTGGTGCAGGGCCTTGGCTGGGATAGAGACAAGATGGGCCATGTGTCATGTCAGGCCGCTTGCCAGGTGTTTTCCCAGCATTGTTTTCTGGGGTGGAGGAGGGACACTGGGAAGCCAGTGGGCTGGGACTCCGCCTAAGCCAGCCTTTGTACCTCACAGCTTGGCCGGTTTCCCCCTGCCACCCAGTGTCCTCTCCACAGGCCAGTTAGGTATATGCAGGAGACTGCAGGCTCAGAGTCCCAAACCACCCTGGTGACTCCCTGAGGACAGACTCGTTGCCAGTGTCACCCCTACTGCAAGGAAGGAATCCCACTGAGACAGCTGCAAGCCTCTTCCTTCCAGGCCTGACCGGGGGCGATCTCCCTCCCTCAGTTCTCTCTGCTTTAACTTAAAACCAGCTCAGTTCCTTTTCCTCACTGGCCCCCAACCCAAAAGGTGCTCCATGACCCTTTCTCTTCCTGTCCCCTCTGGGATCTTGACTGTCCCTCATTTCAGCAGGGGAGGGACAGGGAGGGAAGAACCCAGCTAGCACCCTCCCTTGTGCTGGAAGCTCATTCCCAGGCCTGCGGCCCTCGTGGGTTTTTCAGCAACTCTGATGACCACCTGCTGAAAAACATCGAGCTGTTTGACAAGCTCTCCCTGCGCTTCAACGGCCGCGTGCTCTTCATCAAGGACGTCATCGGCGATGAGATCTGCTGCTGGTCCTTCTACGGCCAGGGCCGTAAGCTGGCAGAGGTGTGCTGCACCTCCATTGTGTACGCCACGGAAAAGAAGCAGACCAAGGTGTGGAAGCCTTCCCTCTGCAGGGCCCACACCAGCCTGTCAGCACAGGGAGCGACAAGGGCATCCGTTTTGCTCTGTCTTTCCCATACTCATCGTGATGGTGTTGAGCAAGGACAACAGCCAAAGAAGGGATTCGGGAAATGTCATGGAACTGCTTGTTCCGGTCAGCTGAGCAGCAGGGGCTGGTGACCACCAGGGAACAGCCTGGGTTGGTGGGAAGGACAAGGTCTTTGGAGTTGGCCCAATTCGGGTTTGAATTCTGGTTTCACCATTTGCCCGTTTTCTGACTTTGGATAAGCCATTTAAACCATCTGGGCCTCAATTTCCTCATTTGCAAACATGGGAATGACAGTAGGAATTTAACAGAGCTATTATGAAAATAGCTAGTTCTTAGAAAATAGACAGTTCTTGAGAGCAGTGCCATGTCGTGGAAATAGCTGGTCAGCTCTCAGGCCCCTGCTGGTCAGGTGTGCCTGCTCAGTCAGCTTTGCCTCTGCAGTAACAACACGGTGTCGGGCACGTGTGGGGGACTGGAGAGGTGAGAGTTCACACAAACTCAGCCAACCCTGTTCCCCCGAGCTGCAAGCAGTCAGTGTCCTCCCTGAAAGGAGCCGCCCCCATGAGTGGTGTTACCCGCATGGCAGGGCTTTGCTGGGATGGAAGAGCAGCTCATCTGGGGGAGGATTGTATGCGTGGCTCAAAGCAACTGAGCTTGTGTAGCACCTTCTCAGCCCCTAGACTACTGAAATGCCTCCAGCGGGGTGGGCTGGGGGTCTAAGGTCTAAGACAGCCTACAGGAGTAGCCCTGCTTCCTCCTGTCATTTTAGGGGTGGGGGCTCCCATGTACACATACCAGTGGAGTCAGGATTTGGGGGCAGGGCTCTGTAGGGCCTGGTTACACGGTGGAAGTGGCAGCAGCTCCGGCCACCTTCCTGAGTTCTTTCTCTTTCGTGAACTTTTGACTCCTCACACCACACCTGTGAGGCAGGGGTAGAGCCATTCTTCCCATTTGACAGATGGGGGAACAGAAGCCCAAGATGAAACAGCAAGTTAGGCTAGAATTCAGGTGCCTTAATGCCATCCCTTTCCGTCTTTCATGAAATGTTCACATCTCTCTGAGGTAGATGTTACCATGATTTTACACATGTGGAAACTGAGGCACAGCAAGGTTAAGCCTAAGGCCCCACAGCTAGTAAGTGGTGGAGCTGTATTTAGACCTAGGCCTGACCGCAAAGCCAGGGTCCTAACCTCTACCATATTAGGCCATTGGCCTGGGATTGGGTGGGGTGTGGGAAGGGTGCTAGTCTTCTGCATCCTTATGTCCATAGAGTGCATCTCACACCTCCTTCAGAGGGAGACCTGCCCTCCCTCATGAGATAGAAAGCCATCTGTCTCAAGAGAGTTCAGGAAGCCTTCTGGAGCCAGCACAGGGCCAAGGGCCCTGACATGCTGCTCCCTCTCTGGGATGAAACCTCATTCAGTCCCCGTTCCCCTCACCCCAGGTGGAATTCCCAGAGGCCCGAATCTATGAGGAGACACTCAACGTCCTACTGTACGAGACCCCCAGAGTCCCTGACAACTCCTTGTTGGAGGCCACAAGCCGTAGCCGCAGCCAGGCTTCCCCCAGTGAAGACGAGGAGACCTTTGAACTGCGGGACCGTGTCCGCCGCATCCATGTCAAGCGCTATAGCACTTACGATGACCGGCAGCTTGGCCACCAGTCTGCGCATCGTGACTGACGAGACCCTCAGGGATTCAGGGCGTGGGACACCCTGTCTCCCCTCCTGTGGAACCCCGCCCCATTGGCCAGCCCACGCTGCTGCTGTCTGGGTCTCTGCTCCAGCACCCAGAGGCATGACAGGCCCTGCCTGGGAGGTCCGAGGGCCTGAGCAGGGGAGGGGCCCCTCCCTTTGTCCTGCTCGCTCTCTGAGCACTTCACGCTGACTGAGTCCTGGCCCCCTTGCTCAGTGTCTCCCTCCCTGCCTGACAGGGAGCCACTTCTGCCCCTAGGGTGAATGGACTGACCTGCCCACCTCCTGCTGAGAACATTCTCCTTGGCCCTTTGCTGAGTGCCCCTTTCCTATACTGAAGGGCTACTGTTAGGCCTCAGCTGAGGCCCATGGGGAATGGATTCGTTCTGTGGGGAGGGTGGCTTCTGGTGCTGAGGAGGCCCAGTTTCTTACAGAAGGTGGGGCTCCTTTTTTCCTAAGGTGTTCAAGCACAGGCTTGATGAGTTCGGTTTTTTAAAAATAATCTAGGAAATGAATAGTTCTAAGTCTAATAATGAGGGAACTGAGTGTTTCTGCTACTCCTTCAGGGTGCCAAGACCCTGGGTAAGGCAGAACCCTTGGCCCTTCTCCATGCCTTTGGGATCTGTTTCTTTAAAGCACTTTGTACTTTTATTCAGGAGATTTGTACTCTGCCCTGACCCATGTCATCTTTTTCTGACCCTAATTGCCTCTTCCCTGCAGAATCAATCTGAGGGAGTGGATAGAAGCAGCAATAAAAGAAAAACTGATCAGCTTTGGCTTTGCCAGCCTGGCCAAGCAGCCAGCCGAGAGCGCTGAGGAGGCAAGGATGTGTGAGTTGGGACCTGTGGTCCTAATAACGCCCCTGTGAGAAAGGACATTTTACCCCAACGTCTTGCAGTCACATAACTGATTCCTAGAGTCTATCACGATTCTACTTTTGATTCTCTTGCCCTCAGCTCCAAGGCATGCTGTCCTTACATTAAAGCCAAAGAGCCATCACAGGGGCTAGGAGCATGAGCCGCAGTGGGAAGGCTGTGAAGCCCATGGGCACTGCACTTTCATGGCCGTTAGCCGAGGACAGTGAGCACAGAGCTCTGCATTCCTGGCAGCCCTGCAGAGAGGTGGCACGTGCTTGGCAATACATTCCTCCTCCCCCAATCCATCCTATCGGTTTTGTGTCCTGGCTGGGGATGGTGGTTCTGGCCAGTGCTGAGTCTCTGAACACAGGATGATGTGAGCAGCCTAAGCCCCTTAAAAGGTTTCACTTCTTTCTTGTTGGCTAACTTGGCCATGGAGATGCCAAGCACCAGCTCCTGGGTAAGGGTGCACATTCCTCTTCAGGGCTTTGGTTTTCATTACCTTTTGTTTGACTTGGCCTTTGGGAAGCTGCTTATCTGAATTCTTTCCCAAAGGAATTCCATTAGGGCGGGAGCTGTTCAGCCAGCCAAAGAAAGCAACATAGCCACACAGCAGTACACACTCATTTGGGAAGGGACATAGGTTATCGAGTTCATTTCTTGACTACTCTTACTCTATAGCTAAGTGGCTGCTCACAGCTGACCCCATAGAGCCTATGGGCAAATGCCAGGCCAGGGTTAGTAGACACTCACAAGGATCTGAAATGACATGATGGGGCAAGAGAAGTGTGACTCTAATAGGCATTTTATACTTGTCACAGTCTTGAACATATAAAGGCTTTCAGGGTGAGGCGCCTTGGTGATCAGCTACAACAGTGCTTTCAGCCCTCACTGGAGTAACAAGATGAAGACAAATCTCTTTCTTTGGCCAGATTCCGGCTTGGGGTTTGTGGCTTTCCCACAGAGACTGGAATGCTTCTGCCTGAGGCCACTGGCAGGTTTCCTCAGCTGCTCTCCTGAAGTCCTTTAATATTCAAAAGTCCCAGCTCCCCACTGAGGTGTTTTAATGTGTGTCCTTTGACCTCCCCAACCCCTGTAGCCTCTTTTTACCGCTTTGACATTTGGATCCTCAGCTATCTCAGTGGTGACTAGTCTTCCTGAGAAAGTACGATAGTCTGGGACTCTGGGCACTTAGCTCTTCTGATTGAAAATATCTCCTTGGTCTTAAGAAAAATACTAACATTGAACTCATTGAAGTAATCTTAATCTTAGGTTCTTTGAGCAGACTTTGTGGCGTAAGAGTTTGAGGAATTTTCTTTGAGTTTCTCAGCCCCATTCAGAAAGCAGCTCTTGGAGGTGTGAATTTTTCAACTCCAAGCAGCCCAGGGGAAAGTAAACAAAAAGTGTGGATGAAGGTCAAACCTTGTCAGTTTCTGAGAAAACTGCTCTTAACCACAAGTACTGTATTGGGTTTTATTCAATTTGTTATCTGACCAAGATCTGCCTGAAGGATGGCACAGGTCCTGACATGAGAGAACTTTTCCTTTATCATGTAACTGCAGTTCTTTGTTGCTCAGCATAGGTGATGGAGACAAACACTAATTCCTAATAAAATTGTGTTACACTGCAGTGGTGCAGAGCCGTGCTTACAGTGAGCACAGCTTGGTCAGCTTGCTGCTGTGGATGTAATTCTTGGATTTCTGTTCACCACCTGCCCTTGTGTTCTTGCTGGGTTTTAAGTCTGACTGCACTCACTGCCCTGCAACCCAGGTTCCCCCTGGTGGAGGATTAAGGACAACACTACTAAGGACTGGAACTGAGATTTAATGTTAATTCAAGAATAAAACAACTTCTTTTAACAATCACTATGGTAGTGGTTGGGGCAGGAATCCTAAGAATCGGGGCAAAATGCAGCACATTTCCTCTCTGGCTCTTGGAGATCTGTGAGAAGCTCAGAAAGTAGCTTGGCTTAGTTGTCGTCCATGGCTAAAGCTCCTTGGCCGAGTTTCTGCATTTGTAGTCTGGAGGCTTGACAGACTCATGTTCATGGCTGGCAAGCCCATTGCTCTAGGAAATCCGACTGGCTTGCCTTACTCCTCTCCCAGGCCCAGGGAGGCCAGAGATGCCACTGGTTGGCCAGTGCTAAGGGCTGGGCCACTCCTCTGACCCTGATGCTGGCCTCCCACTCTGCACTTGGCAGAGGGTAAAGAAGAGAACAAAAGTCCATTCTGGCCCCCACCCCACCAGCTGAGAGGCACAGTGACCCTGGGAGACATCCAGCCAACCCACAGCCTCGGGGGAAACAGGTATATACCCTAATCAAAGGGGCAGCTTCCTGGAAGGGCAGCAAGGAAAGCAATCAAGGGCCCCCACTGGGTCAAAAAAGGAGCCTGAGACCCTGGGGACAGAAATGGCGAGGGTGGCCAAGCGAGCACTGGTTTATTGACCAAACCTCCATTCTAAACAACTTGCGTGACAGGCCAAGAAACTCCTCCAGGCCTATGGCAGCTGAACACAAGAGTTCCCGGTGGAAAAGTTTACAGGAACACAGTGTAGGTAGGGCTTACGGGGGAGGCCAGCCTTAAGGAGTCCTACATGGGTCTTCTGGAGAAAACAGTTACACCCCACCCACCAAAAGAAACACCCCACAATCAAATGGTGCAAACAATTAAGAGACCCACTGTGGCCCAGGAATGGAGAGAGAGTTCTGCAGCAATTGTGGGATGAGAGCTGTTCCTCAGGGGCCAAGCCTGGGCACTCAGGGCCTCAGCTGGCCTACCAGTGAAGGCCTGAGGGTGGTGTCTTCTCATCTTTATTGCTTTCCAGGGAAAAGGGAGGGATGCGGACATCAAAGTGGGAGCCATCAGGCCTCTCAAAGCGGAAAGTACCCCTGTGGGTCAGAAGGAAGATGGTTTAGAGAAAGTGAGGGCTGAGGCCCCCTTGAAGATCTGAGAAGCTCTGAGTGCTCAGATCCAGAACCACAGCAGGTTGAGGCAGGACTGGACTCTCTCCTGCCTGGCTCATGCCAGGGTAACACTAGTGCAGAGACCCAAGAGCCCATCCTGGCCCTACAGCAGAAGAAGCAACACAGCTGTCCTGATTCTGGCCCTTGGATGCACACTGCATAAGCGAGCCAACTACACTTTCAGGTTAAGAAGTGAAACACCAGGGAAAAAATCCAACTATGATTTGGATTGGCCATAGTTGTCCAACTATGGGCATATGTCCCGCAATGGGCATAGTCGGCCATAGTTGTCCAGCTATGGGCAACTCAGTGCAGCATCAAATCACCTGTTTGGCCTCAGTCCTCAGTTCACAAAATCACAGGGAACTGGAAAACAGGCAGTCAAAAAATCAGACAAGTCCCACACAATGAACAGCAGATAAGCCTCCATCTCAGGACTTAGGCCGGCCCAGAGTTAACCGCAAGCTGTAAGCTCTCACTTTTCTGACCTGCAGCTTGTGTATGATGTTGAGCTGCCCCTACCCCAGCACGGGCTCACTTACCACATGTGCCCACTGGAAGCTTGCAAGGAGACATGGCTGCTGTACTGGAACGCAGGCTGCTCCTTAGATAACACCGGTTCCTGTGAGGGTTTAGGCAAAATAGGTCAGGCCAGACAAGCTCGCTGCACCCCAGGGCCATATGCTGGCCCTGACTGCCAGTTCACCAGGACAGGATGCCCCCTCAAGCCTCCTACAATGACTGCCTGGCAGTACCTCCTCCCACAGCATGGCCACTGACCTGAGCCTCTGACTCTGACTCAGGGAAAGATAATCTCAGACTGAATGTCTGAGGACACTGGGAAAAGATGCTAGGCACAGGACCTACTCTGTAAATACCCCATCCAGCATCCACTGGCTGAGAGCCTAGGGGCCAGGCACCATGGCAGTGCTCTGAAAACCTTTGCTGACTTCAGTCTCCTAGTAATCTTAATAGATGTGATCCCCATTTTAGCAGTTAAGAAACAGAGATTTCAGTTAAATAACTTTCCCAAAGTTATATAGCAAGTAAACAACACAGCTGGCATTTGAAGCCAGACTAACTCCAAAGCCCTGTTCTCGTCACCCCACCCTGCTTCCCCAAGTCCCTGCTGACGTGGATAAATGCTGGCCACTTCTCGTGACTTTTCTTCTCAGGAGACAGGGTAGGGTAGTGTGGGAATTGCAAAATCAGATCTCTTCAAGGACCAGCAGAGGATGTACACATGTAAAGAGGCAGAGAAAGGACAACTAGGAGTAGAGGGGGGGTACACGCCCCACCTAAGAGTACTCAAATTCAGGGTTTCTTAAAAACGCACTGTGCTGGCAACAGAAGCTCTACACAAGCTTTGATGTCAGACTCACTTGGATTCCAATCCAGGCCCTGCCACTCTAGCTATGGGACCATAGGCTAGTTATGTAACTTCGCAGTCTCACTCTCTTCATCTGTGAAATAGGTTGTAAGAAACCTATCCCAAAGGCTTGTTGTATGGTTTCTCACCCAAAACAGCCCAATGCATTCACACACTGAGCCTCTGTCCCTAAGCACAGAGAAAGAGGAAAAACCATGCACTTAGCCCTCAGGCCTGCTGGGCAGGACCAGAAACTGGGCATTATTGGCCCACTGATGCTCACCCTGCCCACCACCCCTCGGCCTCGCACTGTCTCCAAGGTGCCGGATAGACTGAATATTCTCCAGTGTCGCTCCCGGAGCTGTACCACGTCACTGTCGAGATTCTCCAAGCGGATACAGTAGCGCCACTGTGGGGGTGGGGAAAAGAGTTCACATCTGACAAAGAATAGACCTTGGACTGGCCCACCCAGAATTCTAGTAGAGCAAAAGGCAACAAAGGCTGGCATCTGCATTGCAAGGGCCCCACTCCCCGGAGGTAAACTCCCCCACCTCCCAATCTGCCCCCTAAAGCACATCTCCTGAGCTCCCCTCCTCCCCAAGAGAGATGCTCACCCAGTAGACATGGGAATTCTGGGCTTCCTGGGAAAAAAACACAAAGAATTTAAGTTCCAGAGGGCAAGACCAAGTCTGTTCCAATCAACGTCTCCCCAGTGGAGTAGGATGTATTCCAGGAAGGTTGCTGAGACAGAACAAAGCTGCGAATATCCATGGGATGATGACGACTGAACTACGGCCAACAAGCGCACAGGGAGGGAGCCTCCCCTGGATCCATCCCTGGACCCCCTCCTCCTTATCCTATCAAGATCACCAGCAGAGCTGGACGCCAGGCTGTACATCAGCCACAGGGCTCTTCCCTTTCTCACCACCCTCCCTGCCAGCCCCACCCACAGCACTGCTGGCCCAGGTCACTGTCCTCCTCCTCAGCCCTCCCACAGCCCCACTATATGACAATAGTTGTTATGCTGTGTGTTGGCCTCCCCCACTACTATGGACTCCCAGAAGGTAGGGACAGTGTTTCATTTCTGTTTGTATCCCCAGGACCTAGCTTACAGTCAGGCAAGAAATAGCTCAATAAATGTTTGATAATGCATAAAAAGGGAGAAGATCAGCCTACACTGATTTAAACAAATGTGTATATTCTTCATAAACGTGACTCTGTTTGACCCAGCCGAGAAGAAGGAAGAGTCAGCCTGAAGGACTCCTTCCTGAGACCCAAGGGTTTCTCTGCTCTAGGGCATGGTGTCTGCCATTGCCAAGAGGCTGCCCAACCCTAACCAGTACAAGCAGCTTGGAGGCAGAACTACAAACACACAGTTTAAATTTGGAACTTACTCCAGCAGTCACACTGGGGACACCACAGAGAATGGGGGCCTAGTCCTGAGGAAAGGGACCCAGCCTGGGCACATACCCTCATGCCCATGTAAAAGGGGATGACAGTGACACGGATGTTCTCGGTTGTTTCCCGGTGGACATCAGAGAGTTCCAGCCAGGGGTGATTCTTTTCTTGCCAGGCCCGCAGCGTCTCCCGAGCCACAAAAGGGGGTGCTGGGGCGAGAGACAACTGGTTAGTCCAGGCCAGAGTCCAGGGCACTGCACCCGCTCTCCAACTGCCCCTCCTAGAAAACCCCTCCCAGTGGTGGCCCAGTGGCCCAGATAAACGAGATGCCCAACCATAAAGCAAAAGCAGAGGCTGGAAGAAAGCACAGAGCTGCCTACCAAGAGTAAGCCCTGAGGAGGTACATGACCTTGTGGGAAGAGAACTGGACTGGGAGTTAGGAGCCCTAGTTTTCAGATCTCGTTCTGCCACTAACTAGCAAACTTGAGTCCCTTCTCATCATCCCGGAGCCTCAGTTTCCATATCTGTTAGGAGGAAATAACAGCCATCTACCTGACAGGTCTGGTTGGAGGTTGTGGAAATAGCGTTTAAAATTGCTTCATGATACTGTCTTTGAAGAAAGGGCCCTCCCATTCCAGCTTCCCTTCTTGAAAGAGATTACCTTTTGTCTGGTCATACAGAAGAAATCTTTCAAAGAGCTCGTGCTGGATGGGAACCTGATCAGTGGAGGTGTAGGGGAGGATGTCTTCATGGCTGACATAGTCCAGGCCTGCCACAGAGGGGCAAAGAGACAGTGAAACTCACATAGGAGAGAGGAGGAGCAGGGTTGAGAAGAAACACAATTCCTGGCCTTGTTCAGGGTGAGACGACCCTGCTCCATTGCTCTCAGCAACTATAATTCCTCCCAGCAGATTAAAGGACGTCAGAATCCTACCCTGAGACACACTGGACCCTCATCAACAGGCACCATTCAGATGCTCACTACTCACCAGGGATGGCATAGAGGGCACGGCTGTCATCATGGTTTGCCAAGAAAGTCACAGCTTCCGTCTGAGATCTCTGAGACTAAGACAAGAAGAGAGTCAGAGACTTTCTTAGTCACTATCCAGTCCTGACAACTTGGGGCCCAGTGCTGATCTGGGCTCTCTTTGACCCCTCTCCCTCCCTCTGTCCCCATCAGGATTTAGGCCTTTCCCTTTCCTGGAGAGGAACCCAGGCCCAGCCATCTTGCTTACTTACTATATGTGGACAGTCTCGGGCATCAATCAGCACTTGATAGTAAGTGTGAGTTTTGCCTTTCACCTCCTTAGAGCCGTGGCCGGCAGGATTCTCTGCTCTATAATAGAGTAGGAGAAGAAGCCCAAGATCACCCTGAGAGAAACAAGCAGTGCCTGCCCCAGCTCCCTCCCAGCTCCTCACCTAAACAGACTGGTGCCTGATCTGAGGGACTTTAGCACCAGCTGGGTACCAGCTCAGCAACACCCCGGGGCAGCTGCTCCCCAGTCAGGGGCAAACAATGGAACGTGGAGGACCCACGGCACAGAGTCATCATTTGTCTTACTCTCTGACTGCCTCTTGGAAAAAGAGGGCCATTTGAGAAAATCAAATTGCTGCCTGGAGTCCCAAGTCCACAGTGCCAAACTTTTCTCACATCCCAGGGGCTGTCTGTGATCATCTAATGGAGCTTGGCCTTTTCTTTTTTAATGTAGTCTAGTGATGATAAGAAATTAAGGGAAAGATCCTAACTGACCATCAAGAAGTCAAGAAGACTAGTCTCCCAAACGCCTTCTGGGGTACTTCCAACACATATTGAGAATAGCTGGGGAGAGCATCCTGAAGAGGCCTAAAGGGACCCTCTGGCTTCAGACTGTCCTTGGCACTCAGCACTTTTGTCTCCGTGGATATTAGTGCCAGAGGAGCACTCTGGGGCTGTTCCTAAGGCCCGGGAGGATGATGTCTTTACCCCTGGGACCCCACTTACGTATGTGTGCCATGAGTCAGGCCTCCTCCTGAGGTACTATGAGGCACAATGACAGGGAAACTTACTTTTCTGGAGCTGCAGAAGCCACATCCCGGTCATACAGTCTGGCCTGCCAGGGAAACAGGACGACACCTCGGTAGCCAAAAACACTATGAAGGAAAAGCTGGGAGGAAAGAGAGGCCTCAATGAGTCCGCAGTCCATCAAGTCCAACCAGGGGGGCCTTGGACCACTAAGCAGCACAAGTAGCGGCCACTCCAGAACAAGGTCTTGCCACTCTTTCCCCTGAACTCTGTGTCCATCTAGACCAACTTCTGAACACTCTCAGCCCCTCTTCACCTGGCTGACTTCTACTCATCCTTTAGGCCATAGCCTAGGCCTCCAGCAAGCCTTCCCTGACCTCCCCTCCGCTTGGCACAGTGTGCAGCCATTGACCATTTGCATATCATAATTCCCTTCTAGACTGTCAACTCCATGAAGGCATTGCTTTCTGATTTAACTCCAATGCACAATGCCTGGTCCATTGCAGGCATACCAAAGGGAAAAAAAAGTTAAATAAACCAAAAGTCCCCCTTACTTACAAGGGACCTAAATTTATCTCAGTGGATCTGGCACAAAGCTGATACAGATAAAGAGTCTTGGGGCCAGCCCCGTGGCGCAGTGGTTAAGTGCACACATTCTGCTTCGGCAGACTGGGGTTCGCCAGTTCGGATCCTGGGTGCAGACATGGCACCGCTCATCAAGCCAGGCTGTGGTAGCCATAGGTGTCCCACATATAAAGTGGAGGAAGATGGGCACGGATGTTAGCTCAGGGCCAGTCTTCCTCAGCAAAAGGAGGGGATTGGCAGCAGTTAGCTCAGGGCTAATCTTCCTCAAAAAATTTTTAAAAAAAGAAAAAGAGCCTCACTCCCAGAGCTTACTACACTGCAATCAGTTCAACTATGACAAAGTATCAAAGGTTTGCTTTGATACCTTGGGGAGGGAAGGCTGGGGAGTCAAAGGCTCCCTCCACTGGCTGCCCACCATCCACTATGTTAGAGGACTCCTCAGCAACTTGGCTGTCTCCTCACTATAATCCAAACCATCTCTGTCCACACTAACTTGGGAAGAGCACCCACTGACATATGAAATGCATTCAAATCCAGGAAAATAGAAACCCGATCTTAAAAAATTTGTGATTCTGGTCTGGCACCAAACACCAAGGCAGAAAACCATAACATTCAGGCCTGTGACTAAATCTGACACTTTTAGGAGCAGAACACACCACAAAAATAAAAGATGACCCAGCCCACCACTCACCTGCCCAGTCTCATATTTTCCATTCTGTTTTGGCACCTCAAACACACCAACTGTCTCCAAAACTTTGCCCTCTGGTCGGTTTCTGATTAGGAGGGAAAAGAAAAGGCAATTGAATAACTGAGAAGGTAATGGTCCTGATCCAACATTAAAAGGTACTAGGATCCTGAGGGGGCAGGGCAATGACAGCAGAGAAGGGTGGGGGTGGTGGAGCCGGGCAAAGCAAGTAAGGGTCCTGCCAAACCACCACTCCACAGAGATCCTGCCTGTCCTCCCTTGAGGTCCAGCCACAGGCCCCTCCTTGGCTTCTGCGTTAGGTCTGACTGCTCCAAGATCACTTTCTCCTCTCTTCACTCTCAGCATCCCCATCATGTCCTCCTACCTGCTTAATTGCACCCCTTGCCTCCATTTCTTCCTTGATCCACCCTCCTGACCTCCCACAGCATTTCAGCTGTCCTGCCCACCTTGCATCTCAGTTATTTGTGCCCTTGTCTTATCTCCATTAGAGACTCTGAGTTCCCCCGAGCAACACCTGCGTCGGATTAGCCTCGGGTATAAAGAGGTGCTCAAAAAATATTTATTCTGTTTTAATTCCACTTCTGCCTCCCCCTCTAAACTGCAGTCTTCACTCTGCCCTTGAAGGGCTTAAGCATCATCTCTAGATTTCCTACTGTACCCCTGCATTGCACCTAGTAGTCTCTCAAATCTAGTTTTGGTTCAGATTTATGTCAATTTTCAGGAGGGTCTTAAATTGCAAATAGTTATCATCTCTCCCCAATATCAGTGTCTAATCTCTGCCACTAAAAAGTCAGTTCTCTCAGTGACCTCTCTGGAGAGGGCTGCTCTTTCCAGGGCCCCTTCAAAGCACTGTTATCCTTACTGTTTTGGAGATGTGAACGGTATGGTTCGTCCCACTTGATCCACCGGCCCCAAACTGATCTGCTGTCCCATCCCCAGAGACAATGTTCACACCATCCCCGTGACCTCAAACCCCCTTCCCTAAGTCACATAGGAAGAACTGGTCCCCCCAAGGTCACACTGAAATTTGGGACCCACGCAGGGCCCAGACTAGGGAGTCCTGCTTCCCACTTCGAGCATCTTTCTGAGGGAGGCCTTGACCCAATCCAGGGCTGGGGATTCAAGTCAAAAGCCCTAGGTCTTAATTAAAAGGCTGCCCACTAACAGCGACGCTCGGAGACCCCCATTCGGGGAGGCAGGATTCGCTCTGGGAGGGGTACTAGTTCTCCCTCAGAGCCAGCCCTGCACAGCCCAGGGCTCTTCTCTGCTCCTGGCACAAGTCCCAGGCAACGCAGGTCGGCTCCCGGCCGGGACCCTCTCCCGGGTCGATCTCCAATCACCCTCAGGCGGCCGGGCCTCCTGGCCTCCTCACTGGCCGGGAACACGCTCACTAGGCTCCAGGCCCGACCCCGCGCTCCGTCCCTCACCGGGACGAAAGGTGCCTCCGCGTCGTCGTTGAGGCCTCTGGCGGGAAGGCTCCGGCTCCACCCGCCACACAGAGCGGCCTCGGCCCCCGGGCCCCGGTCAGCGACCGGGACCACCAGCGACTGCCCACAGCCAGGGCTCGCCGGGCCACACAGCCCGCCATGTCCCGTCCGAGCGCCCGCTCGGCTGCTGACACAAGACCCAACCCGCGGCCGGGCGGCGTTCCGCCCCCGCCCCACACTGCCCCGCGCCGCGTCCCCGCCCCCTCGGCCCTCTGCCCCGCCCCGCCCCGCCCCGCCTCGCGAACTCCAGGCTCCTTCCGGCGCACGGCGGGCGGAACTTCCGTCTCGAGGTCACCTGATCGTAGAGTCGGGTAGACATGGCGTCCTTCTTGGTGGCCGGCGAGCGACTGGTGCGCGCTTTGGGCCCCGGTGGGGAGCTGGAGCCAGAGCAGCTGCCCCAGAAGCTACGGGCAGAGCTTGAGGCCTCGCTGAAGAAGAAGCACAAGGGCAGCGATCGCCCCAATAGCCCCGCATGCCTGGTTTCCTTCCGCCTGATCCGGGATCTGCACCAGCATCTGAGAGAAAGGGGTGAGCTCCAGTCTCCAGTCCGGAGTCGCTTCCTTTTTGCCAGAGTCTATTCCTTGTTGAGGTCTGTTTCGCACCTCTAGCATCTTTCTGAGGGAAAAATCCATCACTCTTCTTCGCCCGCAGAATGGTCATCTAGCCAACCCAAGAATCACCTCCTAAACCGTGGGGCAACCCACTGCCCTCACAATTTCCATGAGAATTCGTCGTAGTTGACAAAATGTACTTGTGCAGTTTCTGTTCTTTTGAGAGTTTTCTCTACACTGGCAGGCCCACGTAGGCCCACCTGACTTTTGAGGAAGTCCAAGTTCTAACCCAATACCACCGCCCAGGTTCAGTTTCTTCTTTTAAGCCACATTAGAAAACAACTTAGCATAGTGAGCTTAGCCTGTTTGTGACTCTAGATTTCTTTCCATCTCAAAAGCAAGAGTGGTCACGTCTAATACTTTTTTTGAGATAGGATGATGGGAAGTTGATTGAAAGATCTAAACTGGGAGTCACATCTCAGTTCTAGTCCTAGCTCTGCCAATAACTCTCCTTGGAAGAGTCATTTCTCCTCCTTGGGCCTCAGTTCCCTTAATTGTAAAAGGGAGAGAAAAGGTCAAACTGGCATGTAAGGTCTTTTGCCAGAATTAGCATAGTCTATCCAGAAGTGCAAAGGGTAGACTGCTCAACTATTGGAACTAAAAAGGACCTAAGAGATCATCTAATAGTGTTCTCCAAGTATTCAGCAGCACTATGACTTAAACCTATTTGGGGCAGTTCTGTTGTCGCCACAGAAATGACCTAAAGACAAATATAAATGGCTTATGTGTTAACTGGGACATTGGCAGGATAATTGAGAGCCAACAGTTAAAGTCAGCTGTGCAGCACTAGGAGCCATGCGGAATTGTCCTGGATTCTTCCCAGCTGAAAATGATTCTGGAGATGAATTCATATAGGAATGGCCACATTTTATTTTGGTAGGAAGAATAGAAGGGCTATACCCTTCTCTGATCTTAATCCTTTGACCTCAGCTCTATGCATCATTATGTTTGTGGAAATCTTTTCTTCCCAGATTCCACACTGTACCTTCATGAGCTCCTAGAAGGCAGTGAAATCTATCTCCCAGAGGTTGTGAAGCCTCCCCGGGTATGTAAGGGATACATTTGTGAGCATCCGTGTTGGCTAAGTTGGGCTTATTCATGACACACCCAAATTTACAAATCAACCTTTGGGCTCAAAAATTTGTCTTTTAAATCCTTGAGAGCTGGGGTGGGGGAACCAGATATTGTCCTCCCTGTTTGACAACTTGGAAAACTGAGATCCAAAAAAGAAAAGGTTTCCAAAGCAATGGAGGCAGAACTAGAACATGGGTCTCCTGGCACCCTTAGGAGTGCTTTGCCCCCTGAAACCATGATTGTGACATGCTTTCTAGCACAGTGGGAATATGATTCTTCTCATTTAATTTTTCTGCCTCAGAACCCAGAGCTAGTTGCTCGTCTGGAGAAGATTAAGATACAGCTGGCCAATGAGGAATATAACCGGATCACCCGCAATGTCACTTGTCAGGTAAGGGCCTACTTTTCAATACATGGACTGAGTAGCCCCTGAAAGGAGGGCCCTGCCGTGGGAAGAGGTACGGAGGAAAGAAACAACATGGAAACTTAGTTTGCAGACTCTTCAGGGACCAGAGAAGCTCCATGCTGCATACAAACCAAATATAATTCCCAACTCATTCACTGAGACTCTGGGCTCAGATGGTCACTGATTCTGAAAAGTGTAGAGGTGGGGATGAGCCTTGAAGCCTTTCTTCTGACAGTGCTCCCTACTGTTCTCTGGCGTATTCTTGACCATTAGCAGGAGAGGGGTAGATGGGTACTGAGAGCCTCTGTCCTTTCTCTGAAATGCTTGATCTGTGGCTCAAAAAAGAATCCAGCTGGTCCCAGACAAAAGAACCCACAGAGAAGGCAGTTAATGTGTTGCAGAATAAAGAATGCTTAGCCCAGACTGACAAATGGATACTCTCTGGGCTACCCCTGAGCTGCTTCCATTCTGAAATCGTTTGCTTTTTGTTTTTCCCAGGATTCAAGGCACGGTGGGACTCTCAGTGACCTGGGAAAGCAAGGTGAGGTACTAGGAAATCCGGCTGCTAAAGCCTCTCCCTGGGAGGGGTCGGTCATGGCACTCCTTCTTGCCCGAGTGCTCTGGGTGCTATTCAGGCTTTCTGTTTGAGGGAAACCCAGTTGATGAGGGAGGCAGCCATGAGACAAGAGGGTCTCCTGGAGCATGCTGACCTAGAGGTTTCTTCCCTGGGCTCCTCCCCAAAGTGAGATCAGTGAAGGCTCTTGTCATCACCATCTTCAACTTCATTGTCACGGTGGTAGCTGCCTTCGTCTGCACTTACCTTGGAAGCCAGTATATCTTCACAGATATGGCCTCGGTGAGTAGACACCGGGCAGAGCAGGGTGCCCCAGTTGGGAGTGTTAGTAGAAAAGGGAGGACTATGTGAAAATGCCTCGCACAGATTGGGTATTGAACAAATATTTATGTAGTAAATTAGAGGAGCATTTGAGCTATCCAGCAGTCGTGGGAGTAGATAATACCCTTTGGAGAATCCATATCCTCTTTTCTTCCCCTTCCCCCAACTTGTGGGCTGGGTTGGGGGTCCTCTCTATCCTTATTATCGGTGTCAGAGGCAGGCCTGCATCCGCTAAGCCTGGTTCTCTTCCTCCCCAGCGGGTACTGGCTGCATTGATCGTGGCCTCTGTGGTGGGTCTGGCTGAGCTGTACGTCATGGTGCGGGCAATGGAAGGTGAATTGGGAGAGCTATAACTGATGCTTCATCGTCAAAGTCTGGAGAGGGTTTTGGGAGATCCCAGGCTCCTAGCTGCCAATCACTGACTCAGTCAACCTATCAGGCTCTTCGTACTCAGCTCCAGTTAGTCAGAGGACTGGCCAAGGCTGCCTGCTCTTCCTGTGGGGAGCCCCATCCTCTGTCAACTTCCAGAGAGGGTAGTAGAGGAGACTCAGACAACAACTGAACAGAACTGGTCTCTCAGGACCGTCTCCTGAACCCTGTGCTCATCTACCTTCTCCAGTCCGTTCTGGGCACTGCTGGCGCTGGGTTTTTTCCAGCAGGAGTAAATAGAATCCAGGCCTTCCCAGCAGTAGACCGTACTGCCTTGACTTGCCCAAGTGCAGAAATCGATGGTCATCCTTGCTCCACACATCCTTGTTGCAGACCTGTAATTTAGATCAGAAGCCTCCAAAGAAGCAGAAAGGATTCCCTTTCTCCAGTTTGTGCTGGAAGAGGAACTGATCAGAGGACATCAAAAAAAGAAAGACAGATTGGTACAGGATGGTGGAATTGGAAGCATGGCAACTGCCTTTTCTGAATCTTCATTTCTGTCTTCATGCTCTTCCTTCTGCTTGCTTTTTTCCTATTTTCTGTACGCTTTGCCTGTCTCTGCCGCTCAGCCCTGCTTAACCCTCCCACCTTCCCATCACCCTTGGCTCTGCTTCCCAAAATGGAAAACAGTTCAGACAGCAAAAGAGTATGTCTGCTTTTAATTGCAAGATCCCTTGTGCTTGTTTGATCTTTGGATTGAGTATGCCTACTGTGGCTTATCTCTACTATTAATGGGAGACGTTCTTTATAGACAGGGAGTATTTTCAGATTTAACCATATGTATAACTATGAGTATGTGTACATGTCATATATGTTATGAATATATGTATTGTTATAAATAAGCCTAATGCGGCATATTTTATGTAGGTTCTTAAACATGTTTGGGTGAGTGCGAAAAATAGTAAGTAAATGTTCACAGTTGACTAATTGTTTTACATGATTGCTTTTGATCTTGACAACCGTTCCGGAAGTTGGAAAAGGAAATGGTTTTAGGCCCCTTTTCCAGAAGACAAAACTGAGGCTGAGAGGGATCAGATGACCAGCTGTGGTCCTTCCTCTGTTAAATAGAACCAAAGACTCCTAGGTTGTCCTGAAGTCTCCGCGTGATGTTAAACTTCTAAGACTTTAGATTAGTGGTGTGCTGATAGAATCTGTATAAGGCACTTAAAAATGATATCAGCGTTGTTATTTACCTAATAAATATTTATTATATCCAGTATACGTTTGTTTCAAATCTTGTGACAAGACAAAAGCTCAGAGATTTCCATGGTTCTGAGAATTGTTCAGGGTCTGTTCCTAAAGGTAAACTCCATCTTTCTGTTCGTTCTCTGAATGAGCTCCTATGGTATTTTTTTTTCCAGGGCTCTCTTCTGTTCTTAGAAGTTAGACACTCATTGGCTCAGTAGACATTTCCTCTGCAATGTTGCCAATTTCTTCTTGATATGTCGCAAGTTTGAGCCTCTCAGGGCAATATTCTACATGAGAGAGAGGAAGGGTCTAGGCCCTTGTGTTCCACCATAGATCACTTTGTTGAGAAATTTTAGGATTTCTTTGTTCAGAAGAAATTTCAACAGAAAAAAATGCAAGCGGCATTTTACAGTGTTTCTGGCAACCCAGACTGTTTAAGATTGAGTTAGAAAAGCTACACTGACCTTTTTTGAAATTCACGGCTGTACGTACATGTGCTGCACTCGGTAAGCCAGGGTGCCCACGTATCTTTAGGCTTTCACATCTTCCATGCACCTGGATTCAGATTAGAAGACTTTCAAATTTTAGATAAAAAGCAGGCCACCTGAAACAGCTTCTGACCCAGGTCATCTTCTCATGATTAGATTGGAGTCATTCCACATACACACACACCCCTTTCTTTGGCTGGGGTCTTTGCCTCATCCCCACCCCTTACTCACAAGCCAACAGGCTTCTGTGGCCTTGAGCACTTATTGAGAGTTCCTTTATGGGCCAAGCACTCTTCCCGCTCCTGGGGTAGAGAAGTAAAAGACCTAGTTCCTGCCGAGGAAATGGCCTCTTTGCAAGGTGGTTTCCATCTGCAAGGGCAGAATTAGAAATAGGAATCGAGTGGCCTGTCCTCCAGTTCTCCTTGCGGAGAAGGGAACTTTATCTGCCCTTAGCCCCTTCCTCTGTCTCACCATACCAGTGCTTTCTCCAGTGCACTCTGGGTCCAGTGCTTCCCGTGGAGAAAGGGGAGTGCATGGCAGGAGGCCAGTGGAACAAGAAGTTTGGGGCCTTCCCAGTTTCTCACGGCCTGCTGTGTGGAGAGGAAGAGGGAAGTAGCATGTATTGAGAGCTTTTGCAACGTGTTGCACACCACAGGAAACCCTTCACCTGCATTATTTCTTCTCATTTCCAAAATAAAGAGACAAGTGTTACCCTCCTCATTTATCAGGCTCATAGACATTCAAAGAGTTGCAAAGTTATGTAGCAGAGCCAGGATTTGAATCCAGCACAGACCAATTGCAAACTCCCTGCTTTTCTCTCTGAAGCAAAGAAGCTGCAGAAGTGGGGGCAGCTGGAGTGTGCTGGAACCACTGCGATGAGGAGCAGGGCGTGCAGCAGAGGCTCCCATCTCCCCAGGGTCTGTCTTTGAATTAACTCTCCCTCTCACTAATCCCAGCAGAAACCTGGGTAATACCTCCTACCCAGAATCTGTGTGGAACCTGACCCTATTTAGGGATTAGGTGGTGGAGATAAATTTCAAAAGCAAATGGCCCTCGTCCTCATTCATTTGCAGCACTCAACAATCCAGATTAAGGTACAGAGTTTGAGTTTTATTTGGAGATTAGTTGGCATTACAGATGAGGGTGATACCAAAACCCAACGCTGCCACGCGCACACCCCCACCCCCACTGCATCCTAAATCTGTCAGGTTGTCTCCACAGCCCCAGGTCAGAGGGCAGCCAATCTGATCTTCGTGAAAATTAAATCAACGTAAGCCCCAGCTTCCTATTTCTACTTTATTACTTGAATATCACCCTCTTCAGATCCATGGTTCTGATTAATTTGTCCAGGTGGCAGGATGTCAGGAGAGAAGGCCCTGAACTATAACCGGGTTGGTCCCCAGCAGTCTGGAATTAGATCAGCACTCTCCTCTCCCTGCTCACTTAGCAGTTAGTTAGGAATGGCCTGAAGGGCCCTCAGGTGAGGGGCAGCTGCCTGTCCTCCTTTAGAGGGAGAAGGTGTTATCGGCTGGGGTGACAAGAATTGGGGACCAAGCCTGGCAAGAGAGGTGGAAAACGTGGTCCTCTACCTCATCCCTCTGTAGGTACCTCCTGCTGAGATGATGGGCATATGCCGGGTAGTAGGAGCCAGGCCCCAGTCACTCCACAGGACCTGCATCTAGGCTGGCCTGGAGGACAGTGGAAGGGAGGGATCCCTGAGCTAATCTTTCCCATAAGAGAACCCCCTGTGTAAAAGGAACGGGCAAGGGATCCACTTCTGATGTTCAGTTCTAACGGGCAGGGTAGACTACAGGAGCCAGAGGAGGGGTCTTGCAAGTTCTGGACCTGGATTAGTGGTCCAGATTGGTGACAATGGCCGAGGCATAGATGAGGTCAGACAGACTGCCCAGTGAGGTCTGGGGAGTAGCTCGGTCTGAAGAGAGGGGGACCCCTGAAACCCCAGCTGGTCCCCATGGGGCTGCAGCTTTAGCCCCTGCTCGGCCCTGCCCTGGACCCAAGCCAGGAGCTGGACAGGAGGTGTGTGGACACACCGAGGCGCACTGAGGTGTGCCGCTGGAGGGTGGAGGCTGGCGTAGTGTTTGTGGCTCCCGGGACAGCTGGATAGCGTCTGAGAGATGAAATTTCTGGGGTGGCTCAGTCTTGGGGCTTAGGCCTCCTGGCTTCCCATTCTTTATTCTCTTAGCCCGGCGGTTCTGGAACCACACCTGGTGAGGAAAGAAAGAATCTCCTCTGGCTCCAGCACCCCCTCCCCCCAGGTACAGGGAAAGCAGAACCAGGAGGCAGGATACCCAGAGAGGAGGGGCTGTGGGTCAAGCCCAGAAGTTGGCTGTGTAAGAGGACCCCCACCCTGAGAGGAGGTCGTAGCTCACCTGTATCTTGGCCTCAGGAAGGCAGGTGACCTGGGCCAGGTGTTCCCGGGTACCAATGTCAGGGTAGGGCCATGCTGCAAACACTCGCTCCAACTCCAGCAGCTGCCCTCTGCTGAAGGTGGTCCGCTTTCTCCGGTGGGGACCCAACCCACTGGCATGGCCTGAGGGCCGGGGTAAGGATCAAGCCAGGACTCTGCAAAAGCCTCCATCCCAGCCTCAAAGCCCCCAACAAACCCTGAAGCCCCTACTCCCCACCCCTCTTCAACCTTCCCCCATCACACCCTTCCCCACATCCTCCCCTGCCCACACTGTCCCCACCAGGTCACCTGTTGGAGAAGCATCTACGGGGCTGGCCATGGAGCTGCCAGAGAGTGAGGAGCCAGAGGGCCATGCCAAGGCTGTGCCCGCACCAGACCCCTCCGTTTGGGGTTTTATCTGCTCAGAATGGCTGGCCCCGCCTCCAGCAGGGGAGAGGTTTAGAGTCCAGCTCGAGGCTGGGCAGAGAAGTCCCGGAGGAAAGAGGGAAGACCACTGGTGGTGGTGGGGCTATTGGGAGTATGGAAGGGGCAAAAGTTTTGTAGCCCCTACTCCTCCAGGGCTTCCCCAAGGGAGCTGGTCCCAGCCCCCCTCCTCAAACCTCAAACTCTGGCAGTCTGTGTCTGAAATCCTGTACTTCCTGAAAATTCTTCCAGGAAGCTAAAGAAATCCCTTATTCCAGTGCACCCAGTGCTTCAGCTGACCCTTCTGGAGCCCTCAGTGCCCCAGTGCTGGCTGCCATCAGAGGAGAGTAGATGGAGTCTTGTCGCACAACTGAGGACTGGGCTGGTGACGCTGGACAGGATGAGGGTGAAACGGGGACAGGAGGTGAGCTTAAGCCACCCCGCCCTCAGCAGAGCTGGAGCAGGTGTCACCTCCCTCGGGTGGTGCCGGGTCTGCTTCAGAGCTTTGCCTGCGTCTGACCCTTTCTCCCTGGCCCCTCAAGAGCCCAGATGTGCTTCCTGGAGTTCAGGAACCTGGAATCAGAAGAGGTTCCACAGGTACAATTGAAGGGTTTTAAGAAAGATGTTTGTTTTTACGGTGTCCTCATCCCATCCTTGGAAGTCTTCTGGGCCACTTTTCTAAGAAAAGTGGGTGCATTTGCATTTCCTTTTAGTTCCTGCCCCTCCCCATCTCTCCTAACCTCAGTGCCCACCCCCTAGACCCAAAATGGAGAACTTAGAGACCCATTGTAGGCGTGGGTTTGGGGGAGCACAGTGACCAGTTCACCAGGGACTCTCGTGTTTGTGAGCTAACCACGTTTCAGGTCCAGGATGGGCAGAAAAGCTGAGCCAGAACCCACCGCGTCCTGCCCCTTCTCTCTCCTCCAAGGCCCTAGTCAACTCCAAGAGGCAAAGCAAGCCCAGAGCTGGGCAACTCCTGTCATCATCAGAGGGGGTCAAGCTCCTGCTTAGCTGCTGGTGGGTTGCTTGGGGCTGCTTAGCTCAGGAGGAAGGCTAGCACTCATGAGGCCCTCCCCAGCCTACAGCATCCCTGGTTCACAGAGAAGACTTGAGCCCAACATGGGCTGGACACGGGGAGGCTCTTCTCTGTTCCCTTCCCCAAGCCATCCTGACAGCCCAGCTTCCCCTCCTTTTCCCAGGCAGATCCCTGCCTCCTGCCCGTCCACCCCAGTCAGGACAGTGGTCTGAAACTCAGGGCCAAGCGATCTTTATTGGGCTGGGAGGAGGAGGTCAGAGGAGGGAGCAGCGGAGGGCCCAGCTGTGTGGGCTCAGACTCCTACTTCTCGTCAGGGGCTGGGCAGCCCAGCCAGTACTGGGCGATAGAGCGTGGGTAGGGAGGTCTCACAGTGTCCACTTGCCGTGTGCGAAGGTTGACTCGGTAATACTGGTCTGGAAGAGAGATCGAGAGAGGGTGTGTGAGATCCAGCCTGGTCCTGCGCAATTCTGCCCTGAGAAAGAACTGGGTCTCTTCTGGAAGGGGACGTGAACATCCACAATACGGCTAAGAACTTCCAGACTGGCCTTCTGGAGTCACCACCCAAGGGCTGCATTCTGCCCATGGGGACCAGGGACAGCAGGGAAGACCCTGGCCAAACCAGCTACAGGGGTGGCAGGGGCTCCAACCTCCTGAGAAGAAGTAGACGCTCTGGATGGGCTCGCAGGTGGCAGGCATAAACAAGTCCATCTCATAGTTATAGTCATAGTTGTAGGCTCCCACGCCGCTCTCCTCACTGGAGAACCAGGACAGCCAGGCTGAACGGGATTGCCGGCGGGGGCTCTGGCTGCGGCTGCGGCTGCGGCCACGGCCACCGCGTGACCGATAGCGTTTACGGTTGCGACGTGCTGACTTGGGCTTCTTGACCCAGGAGGAGCGGGAAGCTGAGCCTGAGATGTAGATGTGGCCAGCCATGGCCGCATCCACTTGCGTGGGCACACCAGGCCAGTCCTGGCTGATGAACTGGGGCTGTCCAGTACCACCTGTGGCAGGGAAAGCGTTGTTGGGGAGCCTCATGGGCCTGGACCCTGCCCACAGCAGAGCCTTTGAGTTCATCAGATGCCCAAGGATGGACCACGCCTTGCCCAAGGGCACACAGCAAGCTAGTGGCAGAGTCCAGCAATCGGCCTTCTGACTCCCTGGTCAATGCTCTTTCCCTTGGCCTCCCTCCACCATATCCCCCCCATCCCGGTGGCCTCAGCCACAGCCCCTCCTTCTGCTGGCTGTGCTAGGCAAAGTCCAAGGTGTGGGGTCGAGGTAGAGGCAAGCCTCCCCCCAAAGGTCAACAGAAGCAAAGTCTGGCCTGAGCAAACAGCTTTTGATCGATAGCTCCACAATCAGCCCCTCCAGCCAGCCCAGCCCCACCACTACCTTCCCAAGGGATCCCAGCCCTCTTGAGGGGGAAGCAAGACTTGCCCTCCCTCCATACCAGAGGAAGTGTCCCTGAAGAGAAGTCTGAAGATGTCTTCCCAGGTGTGCTGCTGCATCAGGGCAAAGTGTTCAAACACGGTCGACAGGGAGCTGCCTTCACACTCCTCCTGACTGGGCTGTTGCTGGAAGTGGTACTCCCAGTACTGTTTCCCTGAGAAGGGATGGGCATGAGCAAGGCTGGGAAGCCCAGAGGCTATCGAAGTTAGGAGCTCCTGGCAGTGGGGTGGGCATAATCTGAGGCCTGTCCCCAGTGAAGTGTGGAAGAAAACTGCTCTACCTCCTGCTCCTCCTCCACCCCGACCCCACTGCCCAAGTACCCTTGAAAAAGTAGACCCGCTCCCGGCCACTGTAGCTATGAGCAGGGAGGGCCAAGGCTGCGTCCACGTTGTCTGGAATGCCACTGAAGCCTTCAGAGATGTTGCGGGGGTAATCGGGGTCCAGGACACCATCCTCGAAGCGCCAGTACTGACTACCCTAAGGGGTAGGGAAGGCGGAGAGGGGTGACAAGACAGCTGCCTGGGCATAGAGGCAGAGTCCCATGCCCAAGGCAGCACTCCCAGTTCCAGGCTTGTCTCCCAGCACCTGGAGCCTTGGACTTCCCTGTCCACAGACCAGCCAGGGATCACAGGCCGGGATCCAGACTTCTTGCCCATCCTGGTCCTGCGAACAACAGCCCTCAACCCCTGCCTAGATGCCCTCAACCCTGACCCACAGCCCCTGGGCCTGGCACCTTGAAGAGGTAAGTCTTCCCCTGACAGTTGATGCGGGTGAAGGCGGCATCAATGGGGCCCTCGATGCCCCAGACATCTTGGATGAGTTTGGGGTACCCAGGCCTCACTGCCTTTTCATCCAGCTCATAGCAGTACTTCCCTAGAGTGGGGGAGGTTGTGTGAGGGAGGGGATGCTTCTGGGGCAGACCCACACCCCCATGACCTGCCCCTGGAGTCACCTCGGAAGGCAAAGAGGGAACCATTCTTGAGGTCAGTGAAGGCGTCAAAGGGCTTCCCACTGCACAGCTCCTCCTCTGCTGCGGACTCAGAGATCTCTTGATCAGTGGTCTCAGGCTTTAGGGGCCCCGCCTCAGGCCTTAGAGGCCCTGCATCAGGCACTGAGCTGCCCTGCCCAGGTCCTGGGTCCTCTTCCCCACGGTTTAGAACAGGTGCCTGCTCAAAAGTCTCTTCAGGCTTGGCCTGCAGGTCAGGGCTCTGGATAGGGGTCTCTGACGGTAGTGGGACGCCGGTCTCCTCGTGGTAGTCATAGACCCCGTACTGATCTTCTGGCAGAGTGAATACATCCCCGCGAGTCACTGCAGGCAGAGAGGATAGTGGTGAGTCTCCAGCTGCAGAGGGGACCCCAGGCCCACCCAGCCACTCTGAACGCACCTTGAGGCTTGCACTCAGCCTGGTAGTCGGCGCAGCAGCTCTGGTAGTAAGAGCAGAGCTCGTCGCATTGACACTTCCTGTCGGAGTTGAAGCCCTCAGTGCAGCGGCCTTTGCACGACTCTGTGGGGAGGGGGTGTCAGTTGGCACGGCCAAGCCTGGCCACCCTCACCCTACATTGGCCCAGATGACCACCAACACCCTCCCAAACCTTGGTCAGCCAGTACAGCCCACGCCAGCATGGCCAGCATCAGAAGGGGCTTTGGGGGTGCCATGGCAGGGCCTCCAGCTGCGAGCCTGGCAAACTGGGCTCTGCACTTTGCACCCCCTGCGGTCTCTGCTCTGATGCCTGAGGAAGAGAGGGAGAGGCGGAGACAGGGAGGGAGGGCACCAGACAAGAGGTGCTGCCTTTTCTGCTGCTCTGTTTACTCAACCTCCAGCCCAGCCCCCAGTGCCGGACCCCTGCTGCCGCATAGGGTCACATTCCTGGAACTCTGGGCCTGGGAGAGCTGCGAATAGGATCCTTGCCAAGCTCAGGGTCATCTCAGAAGGGGAATAGCACAGTGGGTCTGGAGGGAAGAAAGAAGACCCACTCTGCCACTCCCTGGCTGTGTGACCTTGGGCAAACTGCTTTTCCTGCCTTAGTTTTCTTTTTGGTAAAATGAGACTAATAATACTTGCCTCGTGGGATGTTGGGAGATCACGTGAGCGAAAGCAGACAAAACGCCCAGGGCCTGGAATGCCCCAACTTCTTTCCCCATAAATGGTTATTGATCCATGATCTGTTTGATCAGGCACATCCCTGGCTGGGTGGCTCACCCACCCATTGTGTATTTAGGGCAGTGAGGGGGGGTTGGTTGGAGGAGCGCTGGTAAGCACTCTGTGGAAATTTTTTTTTATCATGAAAGAATGACATTTCATGTATGTGTTCATCTCTTGGGTGTACTGATTTTCCCAAGCTGGTCTTCACAGCACAGTAAGTTGGGTGAGTATTAACCCTTTGGACTAGATTTGATTCCTGAGCCCTCCACTAACTCTCTGCTCCTGGTCAGGCCACTCTCTGTCGTTGCCCTCAGTCTCCCCATCGGTAAAGAGTGGCCTAGTTCCCCATATTTGCAGACCCTCCTGGGAAGTAAGACCCAGAAAATGGGTCTTTTTACACAGAAAATGCCCATTAGGACAGAACGCCTGATTTTGTGCCCACTTTCAGAGCTCCACGGATGTCCTGAAGTCCTCCCACCACCTGGCGGAAGTGATCCTCAGAGTTTCCAGCTGGCTCTTCCTGTTCTGTAATCAGAGGGGAGTGTGACTTTGGGTAGTCTCTTCTCTATGGGCCTGTTAAATGGGAACGCTACTCCCTACTTGTATGCATGCTGTAAGGCTTAACTGAGAAACAGGCATAAAGGGCCTCAAGACTTGTACAGAGTCGTTATTATGATGGCATTAACCACTAGTACAAGGGAGGGTACACTCAACAGTGTTGCCCTCATATTCCAGCGTCTTGGGGGAAAACCAAGGCCGACCTCTACCTCTCCACCTGCGCCGAGCGAGCGGTGCGGGCCTGGGATGAACTATGGGAGAAGGGCCTGGCCAGGGTGTGGGCGTGTCTAGGGAAGGCTTGGGGGTGGGACTGCGTGGGCGGCAGGGGAGGAGCCCCCAGAGGCGGGGCGTCGGATCCTGCTCCGCGGCTTCTCAGGGGCGGGGCCGCTGCAGAGCATCTTTCTGCCAGAGGAGCCTGAGTTGGAGCCGCGCTTTGTTCTGGTTCCTGCCTGCTAGACCCTCCGGCGTCTGGGTCCATTCCTCGCCTCCTCTCTCCCTCCTCCAGCCCATCGCCTGCATCTACACCTGCATCCCCTTCCCCAACCGCTTCGTCCCAGATCCTGCCCTCACCCCTCCCTCAAACTTCTGGCCAGCGCCCTTGCCTGTCATCCCTCCCTCCTGTATCTTCTTCTCCCTGGTCCCTTCTTGGGTCCCCCTTTTCCCAAGGTCTGGGTCTCTCCGCCCGGCCCCGCCCCTCCAGGCTGGGGATGTCCCCCGCAGCCCGGCGTCCATGGTCCTGACGCTGCTCCTCTCTGCCTACAAGCTGTGCCGCTTCTTCGCCATGTCGGGCCCACGGCCCGGCGCCGAGCGGCTAGCGGTGCCGGGACAGGACGGGGGAGGCGGCGCGGGCCTCTGGTGGGCAGCGGGAGGCCATGGGCCCCGCGAGGTGTCGCCCGGGGCCGGCGCCGAGGTGCAGGGCGCCCTGGAGCGCGCGCTACCCGACCTACAGCAGGCGCTGTCGGCGCTGAAGCAGGCGGGCGGCGCGCGGGCCGTGGGCGCCGGCCTGGCCGAGGTCTTTCAGCTGGTGGAGGAGGCCTGGCTGCTGCCGGCCGTGGGCCGCGAAGTAGCCCAGGGTCTGTGCGACGCCATCCGCCTGGACGGAGGCCTTGATCTGCTGTTGCGGCTGCTGCAGGCGCCGGAGCTGGAGACACGCGTGCAGGCCGCGCGCCTGCTAGAGCAGATCCTGGTGGCTGAGAACCGGTGAGGATGCTGGGCTGAGAGGAGAGCGCGGGGGTGGGGGTGGGGTGGGGGGCGGTAGGGCAGCAAGAGTGGTCTAGTGCCTGGTCTGTCTTTCGTGTGACTCACACTGTGCCTTTACTGCTTCACCTCTACAATTTCTTGCACTACACCCCTCTTGGGGATCAGCTTGTCCATTTTACAAATGAGGAAACTGAGGCTTGGGAAAGTTTAAAGACTTTCCCAGCGTCACACAGTGAACTAATGGTGCAGCCAGGATTCTCTCCCAGGGCTAGTGGGGTGAGGAATGAGACAAGGAGAGGAAGAATGGAGTAGTAGGACAGGAATCTGTCCCTGGTTCTGAGGATGGAGATGGGATCCTATTGTCAATGCCCTCCTAAATCCACAGCCCTCCTCCCCACGGGCCTGGGTGCCCTTCTATGCTGCCTTCTCTCTGCCACTGAGTAAGGAAGAGAACACAATACTCAGAAAAGGGAGGATGGGTCTCCCCTTTCCTCTCTCTCCAGGCTGAAATGAGTGCTGACTTTCGCTTCATTTTACTTTCCCCCTTCATGCCACTCCTGTCTGCCTCCTGCTTCCTTCTTCATTTTGGTCCACATAACAGGCCAGACATGATCTCATTCTGCTGCTGCTAATGGGGAACAGGAGGTTTTCTGCTGGGCTGAATGGGTCGGGGAAGAGGAAACCGAGGTGCAGAGCTGGGCAGGGGCCAGACAGAGTATGTGTTCTCTACCCCGTCCCCACATAGTGCCAAGATACAGTAGGTGGGGTCCCACTGAGGCCTAGCTGCCACTCTTGCTTGCCTTTTGGGGTCTTCCCTGGAATATGAGGACCCCTGAGCACCCACTTTCTCTCCCCTCAGCTACCAGAGCAGACCAGGCTGTCACACTCCAGTCTCATTCTGAATTCCTGGGCCCCTCAGGTTTGGAAGGGTCACTTTCAGTTCATGCAGCTCTCACAAGTGTTATGGGCATAGGTTAGGGGTGCTTTCTTTCCGACTTTCAAAAAGTAAAAATAACCTCATAGATGGTGGAAATGATACAACTGTCAAAAATTCATGAATGAAGCCATTTAAGCTGGGAGACCAAGTTAGGATTCTGCTTGTTCAGCAAGTCATTAATCTCCCATATAACATCAGGTGTCCTGATGGGGATTGGCCGTAAATTTGAAGGGCTCACAAACGGAGCGGGTGCTCACTGGACGTGGTGGGCCCAGGTTGGCGGGTGTGCCCTGTAGGCCTGGCGCGTGGGCTGGGACAGAGTTCCTGAGGAATGGATGCAGCCAACACCCTAGGAAGAGGAGAGCTGAAAGATGCAAACAGCACTGATGTTTTTCAAGATTGAAAATAATAATCCTCACCAGGTTCAGAATTACTGAGAAAAGAGTCTCACTAACCAGTGTCCCTGGTCCTGAGAAAGAACGTGTGGCGCTGGCATCACTTCAGGACCAAGGACAGAGCCGAGCGCACCTGGTGGCGCCATCAAAATCCTCCCAAAGAAAGGCAGTATCTCCTCACCTGTCTAGACTGCGCGGGGAGGAGGCTGGAAGGGAGAGAAGGGGAGTGACACAGTGAGAATTTATGTCTATGAAATCTTGTCCTTCCTCCATCAACCAACCTCCTCTTAAAAGAAGGTTCTTCCATCAATGCACCCCCTCCTTTTGCTATTCCCTTTCCTGCAGCTCTCTTTTTCCCAGGGGCCTGCCACAGCCAGTGCCCAGGAGCCTAGGTCACAGCTCCCCTCACCCCCAAATACCAGGAGAAGCAAAACAAGATAGGGCCCTCTGAGCTTGGTTCCAAAATACCCAGAAAGGGCCCCATCTGACTGCTAGCCCTCGAAATTCACAGCCCATCCCCATCAGGGAACCACAATGAGGTTGAATGGTTTAACTCAGAGAGGTTAAATGGCTTCCCCAAGAATACACAGTGAATAAGTGGAGGAGACATGTTTAAAAGAAACCAGAAAACTATTGCACGTAAATTCAAAAAAGCACAGAGGCACAAAAAAGATACACACTTGAAAGTTCTTCTTTCCACCCAGATGCCTTCCCTGGAGGCAAACCAGTGAAACAAGTTTCTTCTATGGCCTTCCAGAGTCTATGCATATGCTAGTATTTGCACATATATGTACATTATATGTACATTCTTGTATATGTGTGTATATGTACCATTTCCCCTCCTTTGGAGCTGGGATTTGAACCCAGGCCACAGCCTCTCAGGCTGCAGAAGAATTGGGAGCTGAGTGAACAGACCTCACAACAAGCACACAGTTCAAGTTCTGTGAAGTGTCAAGTGCATAGGGAAAGGCGAGGGCAGGGGTCAAGAGACTCCGAATGAAGTCCTCTCTCTGAATTGATGTTCCTGAGCAAGGCTTTCCCTTCACTGGTCCTCAGGAAATGATTGGATTAGATGATTGCTTAAGCACACCCTGGTCCTGATAGTCTCAGGGTTTATGTAGTCAGATTGTCCTGGAAGCACAAAGTGTAAACAAAGGATCTTGAGCTCCGGAGAGAAATGTGAGTTAAAATTCCAGCGATGCCTCTCACCAGCTGTGTAACCCTGGGTGTGTCATGTAACCTCTCTGAGCTTTGGCTTTCTCATTGATAAAAGGAACAATCGCCAGCTGCCCAAGTGGATGATTAGGACCCATCTATGCCTTTAGACTCCAGAGAAGCTCAGTGATCAGCTCAGCACAACTGTGCTGGCCTTATGCCATGTTCTGGGCTCAGCCGGGGCCTGCAGTGGGTGCAAAGCCACAGCACTGTGGTCACCATGGGGCTCACTGGGCAAGGACTCCATGGCTGGCTGGGCCTCCAAGTCTCTGGGGGTCACGTCACCTGTGGAAGACATCATTTGTGGAAGTCAGGAAGACAGGGAACTTTTCACCTCTGCCCGGAGCGTGGCAACTCTCTGGCCTGCTCTGCTGGCCTCCAGGCTCTCTCACTTGGACACGTCCTTCTCACAGCAGCCAAATGAGTTTCTTGAAACCCAGGAGTGACCAGGTCACTCCCCTTCCTAAAGCCTTTCAATGGCTCCCCATTTGCCATCAAGAAAAGTACAAATGCCTTGGGATGGCTCAAAAGCCCTCAGGACTCTTTCTTCACTCTCCCCTTGAACCCCCCGCCTCAGTAACTTGAAATGGCTTCACTTCAGCATGGCCGAGGCAGGGGCAGGTCCCTAAGCGCACCAGCTCTCAGACATCTCCAAGTCTTTGCATACATCTATGCCTAAAATGCAACCCCACTCCTCCTCTGGACTAATATCTCCACCATCTTTCTGACTTAATCCCATAGGCAACTGTTCAGCATATTTAACGTGTGTCTTTCTATCTGTGTTCTGGTAAAATCTTTATTCTTGTTTTGTGTGCATGTATTTCCCATCTACACAAATGGTGCTGTGTTATATAGCACATTCTATTTCTTACTTTTCCCCACTCAGCATTGTGTTTTAAAGATCCTCATGTTGCTATGTTACCATCTGCTTGGTCACTTGTAACTGCTTCCTAGTCCTCCAGAGTGGGCACCTGCCCATCTTGCCTCTCCACTCTCCCAGGCTTGACACCGGCCTGCTCCCAGCTTCCCCCATCACAAATAACACTGCAGCGAACCACCCTGTCCATTTCCTCTTGTGTATCTGTGTGACAATCTCATTGAGATATAAACCCAAGAGCCTCAACCTCCACCTACAGAGCTTCAGGTTTCGTAGCCCTACACCTCTCAGACCTTCCACATTACCCAGCTTCTGCCTTCTCCTGTCTAAGAGATGTAAAGTGATAGCTGTTTAAATTTTCACTTCTCTGATGACTAGTGAGTTAGAGCATCATTTTATTTGCTTGTTAATATCTTGGATTTCTTCTTTTGTCCTTTGCCCATTTTCTTTTGGATTTACTGCCTTTTTCTTATCAATTTGAATATTTACCTATGTATCCTATATATGAATCCTTTGTTGGTTTTATCTTTTTCCTTGTTGGTCTTAGACATCGCAGGTATCTCTGGCCCTCTTTCTATTCCTCAAACGTGCCGAGCTCATCAGCCCTCAGGGCTTTTGTCCTTGCTGTTCTCTCTGCCTGTTAGGCTCTTCTCCCACACACTTGCAGGCTGCGGTCTCTGGATATTTCACTCTAAGATGTCACCTCCTCAGACGTAGCCCTCCGCTCAGGTACTCTCCATTGCATCACCGGTTTTGCTAGAATTATGGCCATATCACTGATATCCTGTTCCTTCATTGTTTACTTGCTTATGGTTTGTCTCTGTATATGCTGTGTATAAGCTCCAGTCACTCTTAGTCACTGGTCAACTTCAGCCCCTAGTGCAGTGGCTGGCACTCAGTAGGTCCTCAATATACGTCTGTTGAATGAATGAATGAATACCCCCCAGTCACACAGCATGGCATGAAGAGAAGTTTGAAGGCAAGGCTAATAAGAGTGGTGGACTTCAAGGGACGCTTCAAATGAGGATAAGAAGTTAACATCTATTGAGTCTTTCCTACGAGCCAGGTGCTGTGCTGAGGGAGCACTGTACATGGATTATCACGTTAGTTCTCATAATAACCCTATGGGCTAGGTATTCTTTTTATCCTATTTATGAGATGAGCAAACTGAATTAGAAAGATAAAGGAAGGTACCCAAGGTCCCACAGCTAGAAAATGGCAAAGAAGAAACCAGGACCCAGGGGATCTGCTCCAGAGCTAGGGTTCTTATCCACCACACAGACTGCTTCTCCAGGGGAGGGTTTGGGGAGGAGATGGGTGCCGCCAGGGTGAAGCACCCTCAGAATCAGAGAAGTCTGGTCCTCCCAGGACAGGAGATGAGGCGGGCAGGCAGGGAGGATAATGCTCTCGCTCATGTCCTATGTAACACTGGTGAGGCCCAGAGAGATAAGTGGCCAGGCTGTGGCCTCCAGGGGGCAAGCCGAGCACCCCAGGCGACAGTTCTACTGTCCCCCTCCCACTTTCTCTCGGCAGGGACCGCGTGGCGCGCATCGGGCTGGGTGTGATCCTGAACCTGGCAAAGGAGCGCGAGCCGGTGGAGCTGGCGCGGAGCGTTGCAGGCATCCTGGAGCACATGTTCAAGCACTCGGAGGAGACGTGCCAGCGGCTGGTGGCGGCCGGCGGCCTGGATGCGGTACTGTACTGGTGCCGCCGCATGGACCCGGCGCTGCTCCGCCACTGTGCGCTGGCGCTGGCCAACTGCGCGCTGCACGGGGGCCAGGCGGCGCAGCGGCGCATGGTGGAGAAGCGCGCCGCCGAGTGGCTCTTCCCGCTCGCCTTCTCCAAAGAGGACGAGCTGCTGCGGCTGCACGCCTGCCTAGCCGTGGCGGTGCTGGCAACCAACAAGGAGGTGGAGCGCGAGGTGGAGCGCTCCGGCACGCTGGCGCTCGTGGAGCCGCTCGTGGCCTCGCTGGACCCCGGCCGCTTCGCCCGCTGCCTGGTGGACGCCAGCGACACCAGCCAGGGCCGCGGGCCCGACGACCTGCAGCGCCTCGTGCCGCTGCTCGACTCGTCGCGCTTGGAGGCGCAGTGCATCGGGGCTTTCTATCTCTGTGCAGAGGCTGCCATCAAGAGCCTACAGGGCAAGACCAAGGTGGGTGCGGGGGTGGGATCGGGCGGGGGTTAGAGGGCGTCTGGGAAGGCTTCCCAGAGGAAGTGACAGTCAACTGCGACTTCAAGTACACATAAGTATTAGGTGAAGCAAGGAGAAGGACGAGGGACTGACCAGTCATTCTGGCCTTGAAGGCAAGACCAAGGTTTTTAAGGAGGGGACACTGCTGCATGGAGATGGGATTGGCAGGGCTGAGGCTAGAGGCAAGGGGACCAGATAGGAGGCCATGGTAGGGGGGCAGTTAGGACAGTGGAGGTTGGGGACTGCGGCATGACAGCAGAAGCAGAGAGAAGCAGACTGATTCCAGAGATGCTGAAGAGAGAATAAGGACTTGGTGAGTGGCTCGGTGAAGGAGAGGGAGGGGCTGAGGATGACTCCCGGCTGTGGACATAGATGACCTAGTGGATGGTGGCAGGTGGTACTGAAACAAGGTGAACTGGGTGAGAGGCTTGGGGCTGTGGGGGTGAGTTCACTGGGACAGATTGGGTTTGAGGTGCCTGAGAGACCAGTTGGGGAGCTCCAGTGGGCCATTTTGTCATTTGGGTCTGGAGTCCAGGAAGGAGCTGAAGTATACAGACAGAGGCTTGGGGCAGGATATCAGCGTGTCGGCCAGATAACTCCCACCTGAGTCTCAAGAGTTCCCATGCCCACGGCTGGATTTGAAGCCTTTGCTCTTTGCTTTCACTTGCTGTGTGACCTTGGGTACCTGGCTTCCCCTCTCTGGGCCTCTCTCCATGCCTCATTTTTTTCCTCTGGAAAATGGAAAGAGTGTACCACAGCAGCAGTTCTTACCCTGGATGTGGGACTAGTAATAGTTAAATTATCAAAAGTTCATGTTTTTTGCTTTTTAAATATTACAGAATCAAGATTATCCTTATAACGTCACTCTCCCGCCTTTGCATTCCTCTGGGGGCTTTCGAGATCAGTGACAGCTGGTGCACAGGAAGTGGTGCACACTGCCTGGACCACTCTGTCTGTTACCAGGGCTGTCATCTGGGGCCACTCAGAGGAGTGTGTCTCACAGATGATTGTCACTCATTGTGTGTGTCCCCACAGATCCAGAAGAGACTGTTGTGTTAGGGGGTCTCTGAGGCCTCTTCCAAGGTCCAGCATTCTAGGACCTTCTGATTCTCCTCTCTGTGCCCCAGAGTTGGGCTGTGGGAGGACTGGCTTTACAAAGCAGGTCATTCTACTTTGGGAGAAGGGTCTTGAAGGGAAGTAGGGAGTGAAGTCCCCAAGGATTGGGTCTGGGAAGCAGCCATGCCCACCAGCTCTGGTACCCTTTTCCCAGCAAGGCCAAGTGAGTGCAGTGCAGTAAAGACTTAGTGAGCCCCCACTCTGTGCCCTGCAGTGTGCCAAGTATGGGATTTTAGGGGTGACTAAGACATGACCTCAGCTTATCGTCCAGTGGAAGTTGTATTATCAACTAATGACAGTGGCATTCAGAGTGTGGAACAAGGCCTAACTGGAAGTATGGGCCAAGCTGTGAGGGAATCAAAGCAGGCTGCATGGAGGAGGTGATTATCAATTTGGACTCCAGTGTATGAGTAGGACTCCCACAAGCAGGCTGGAACACCATGGGCTGAGGCCCAGAGGTGGGATCACCTTCGTTGTGGGTGGATGTCAGACAAATGCAGTTGGTGCAGGAGAGGTGAGCTGGGAGTGGTGGGCAGGGGTTGCACTGTGGGGGGCCTGGTGGCTGTACTGAGAGCGCACACTTTATCCCAGGACGGAAGGAAGCTGCAGAAGGGAGACATGAGGAGGACCAGCTTCGGGAGGGGGAATCCACATGACTGGGTGATTTGTTGGATGAAGGCAGGGCTAGGGCAGATGGCTAGGGCACTTTCAGGGGTGAGAAGAGGCGAGGGGAGGGACTGGGCACGTTTGGGGGTGGCTGGCGAGCTGGTGGCTCCAAGACACCCTCTCCCCACCCCTCTCTAGGTATTCAGTGACATTGGCGCCATCCAGAGCCTGAAACGCCTCGTTTCCTACTCCACCAATGGGACTACGTCGGCGCTGGCCAAGCGCGCGCTGCGCCTGCTGGGCGAGGAGGTGCCGCGGCCCATCCTGTCCTGCGTGGCCAGCTGGAAGGAGGCCGAGGTCCAGACGTGGCTGCAGCAGATCGGCTTCTCCCAGTACTGCCAGAGCTTCCGGGTAGGGCCGCGTGGGGCTACCTTCCCGGAGTCGGAGCCGGCGCATCCCCGAGGGCGCGCGGCCGCTAGGGACGCCCTGCACACAGGCAACTGCGCCCCCTCCCGGCCCGCACACCCACAGGGCCAGGGTGGCCTTTCGAGGGTGGGGACCCCGTATTCAGCCATTTTCAGGGTCACTCGGCTCTAATATGGGTCCCATCCGCCTCCTGCATCGCCGTCCCCAGTTCCCTCCTCTTGCATCTTGTGCTTTGGGTCCAAGGGCTGAGGATAGGAGCCCATCCTTAAATCTGACCCCTCTCCCAGGAGCAACAGGTAGATGGCGACCTGCTTCTGCGGCTCACGGAGGAGGAACTCCAGACCGACCTGGGCATGAAGTCGGGCATCACCCGCAAGAGGTATGGAGCCTCCTGCCCGCCCCCTGCCCTCCAGGTCTAACTAAATGCCCCCTCCGCCACCAGCCAGTCCCGGGTCGGGACCTCAGCGTCCTCTCCTCCCCGGGGTGCAGATTCTTTAGGGAGCTCACGGAGCTCAAGACCTTCGCCAGCTACGCTACGTGCGACCGCAGCAACCTGGCTGACTGGCTGGGCAGCCTGGACCCGCGCTTCCGCCAATACACGTACGGCCTGGTCAGCTGCGGCCTGGACCGCTCCCTGCTGCACCGCGTATCCGACCAGCAGCTCCTGGAGGACTGCGGCATCCGCCTGGGCGTGCACCGCGCCCGCATCCTCTCGGCCGCCAGAGGTCAGCCTGCCTGCCTGGCACCCCACCCCTGCCCTAGCCCTAGCCTTGGAGGGGCGAGGGGAGACACGTGGTGGGGCCTCGGAGCCTCGCTGCTGTTTGAGTACATGCGCTCTGCCAGACTGGACTCTGAGGATGCAAAGATGACTATGTTGCGCTTTGCCCTCAAGAAGTTCCCAGTCTGAGGTGGGGAGGAGGGTGGGAGTAAGGCTGGTATATAACAGGCTGTCACTATGGCAGGAGGCATGCCCAGGACTCCAATGGGCCCCCGGAGGAATCATTGCATACCCTGTCCACCCAGGTCTAGGAGTTTAGAGCATGCTGGACCAGGTCTTGAAGGATGTACTGGGGGGGGGGGGGGGGGCGGGGCGCAGCAGGAAGAGCAACCCAGGCATAGGGAGCAGCACATGCAAGCGTGGAGGTAAGACAGAGCATGGAGGGAGCGACATGGGATATGGGTGGGAAGACAGGGGCTTATCCTATTAGCCAACAGCTGACAAAGTCTGGGTTCTGGAAGTGCTTTAGGGAGGTCATGAGGGCAGAGTGGATTCTAGGGCTCTAGCAGCCCTATTCACTTATTTATTTTAATTTACTATTTAGCTAATATTTATGGTCAATTACTATACGCCAGGTCCCATATTAAGTTTTTAACAGATATTATCTCATTAATCTCTACATCCACTCTATGCAGTGACCATTAATTTTTTTAAATCAACTTTTAAAAAATAAAAATAAAAGGTCTAATTGAACTGAAAAGTGTTCAGTTTGACGAGTTTTGAAAAAGCACACCCCTGAGTGACTACCAGCATAATCAAAGTTAAAGAATATTTCCATCAAGGGTATTAATTTTAAAGATAATGAAACTAAGATTTAAAGAATTTAACTCCATTTTCCAAGCTTATAAAAGCCATTAAATAACAGAACTGAGATTTGAACCTCCATCTTTCTGCTTCTTACACAGACAAATATTGTCTCTGAATGTTAAATCTGAATATTATAAGAAGATGAATTCTTTCCATTCACCCATTCGTTCAGCAAGCACACACCAAGCTCCTACCGGGGACAAGGGACTGGGCTTTCGCCCCATTCTTTTGCTTCAACCAAAGCAGATCTGCTTTCATCATTTTTACGTTGCAGCTCCTAATAAAATCCCATTTTTTAAGAAACAGGAAGGTCCTATGACAAAAACAGCTTATAGTTCCCTTCTATGGGAAGTATGGAGCCATGCACATTTTTTAAGTGGGGACAATGACACATTTAGACTTGGATTTTAGAAAGATCCCTCTGGTAGCTGTGCAAACAGATTAGACTGGGCAAGTGTGAATTGGGGGAGACCACTGAGGAGGCTGGAGTTGGGGGCCTGGACATAGGAGGGCCCTGGGGCTGGAGTCCAAGATGTTTGGGAGGAAGACTCCATAAAGCCCGGCGCCTGGCTCTGAGCACTGGACATCAGCTCCACGAGGGCACCGCTGGTTTGCTTTGTTCGCTGCTGTATGCCCAGCATTAAGAATAATGCCTGGCACATGGTAAATATTTGCTGAATGAATGAATGAGAGGCAGGAGACAAGGCTGATACCCAGGTTTCTGGCTTTGGTGGGAAACCGGGAAGAAGGGGATCATGGGAGGATCTGGGAGGTGTTGGTTTGGAGCGCCTACGGGCAGCTGGCCATGCAGGTCTGGAGTTCAGGAGAGAAGGCAGGGCTGGAGGTGGGTATCAATGTCCCTAAAACACAGTGCCTGCCTCCTGAGAGGGACTCACCAACAGTTAGCAGCCTTCCTTCCTGTAAGCCCCGTCTCTCTACCTCAGTGCCCCTTTTTGGAACAAGACACCCTGCCTGGGCTGAGAAGGCCGGGTGGGCAGGGGATGATGCCCCTCGTGGGGAGTGATGTGGAGGAGCCTCCCTCACCAAGCTGTCTCTTGCCTGCCTCAGAAATGCTGCACTCCCCACTGCCCTGCACTGGCTGCAAGCCCGGTGGGGACACCCCGGATGTCTTCATCAGCTACCGCAGGAACTCAGGCTCCCAGCTGGCCAGGTGAGGGGGGGCCGGCAGCAGACAGCCTGGCTCCTTGGGCCAGGCCAGGGCATTGACACAGGACCTCTTCGCAGCCTCCTGAAGGTGCACCTGCAGCTGCACGGCTTCAATGTCTTCATCGATGTGGAGAAGCTGGAAGCAGGCAAGTTCGAGGACAAGCTCATCCAGAGTGTCATGGGTGCCCGCAACTTTGTGCTGGTGCT
Organism: Equus przewalskii; assembly: GCF_037783145.1. Classification (NCBI taxonomy): domain Eukaryota; kingdom Metazoa; phylum Chordata; class Mammalia; order Perissodactyla; family Equidae; genus Equus; species Equus przewalskii. Next base: position 42,237,936 of record NC_091840.1, read on the forward strand.
GTCGGCCGGGGCACTGGACAAGTGCATGCAGGACCATGACTGCAAGGACTGGGTGCACAAGGTAGGTGCTGTCCTCTGTAGTCCCAGCATTGGCCTGTGGCCCAGGGGACAAGGTCCTCTTCCCATTCTTTCTCGTCTGCACACCCCAGCAACCTCCATGGCCCAGGTGGAAGTCAGGAGCCATAGCTCCAACTGTAAGAGGACGTTAGCAAGTCACTTAGGCTCTCGGAGCCTCAGATTTCTCATCTACAAAATGGGGATAACTTACCTGTCCTATTCACCTTGTAGGATTGTTGTGAGGGTCAGAGATGGATGAAAATGCTTTGAAAAATAGCCTCTGTGAGGGAAGGAGGGGGAGCAGGAGAGCATAGTGACAGGCACAATGGAATCGTTCAGAGCACAAAGCTATGAGTTTGAATCCTGGCTCTGGCCTTGGGCAAGTTACTTAACCCCAATGAGCTTCATGTTTATTACTGTAAAGTGAGATAATTATGGCACTTAATTCCCTAGGATATTGTTAAAGGACTAAAAGAGTTAGAATTTGTGAAGTGCTTAGCATAATGCCTGGCTCTATAGTAACTGCTCTATAATGGCAGCAATTATTGTTATTAATATAATGACTATGAGTGCTACTGCTGTTTAATTCACCATTGTATCTTCAGTGCCTGACACAGTAGAAACTTATTGATACTTGTAGAATGGATGGATGGATGGACCCATGTCACATCTGCAGGTTTTTGGGGTTTTTTTTTCTCTTTTTCTCCCCAAACAGCCGAGTACATAGTTGTATATTTTAGTCGTGGGTCCTTCTAGGTGTGGCATGTGGGATGCTGCCTCAGCATGGCCTGATGAGCGGTGCCACGTCCGCCCCCAGGATCTGAACTGGCGAAACCCTGGGCCGCCGAAGCGGAGTGCGCAAACTTAACCACTCAGCCATGGGCCGGCCGTATCAAGTTTTTGTTCTTAACCAGCTGGGTGATCTTAAAGAAGCCATTATTCCTCTCTTGGCCAGCCTCTGAATCTGCAATAAGCAGTGTGCTGTCTTTGGTTTTGTGTAATTCTAGATGAAACAAATGTCTGAAGATTCCCAAATAAATTTCTGCCAGGTCAGAATTCATCCACATTCTCAGCAGAGAAGCAGAGGGCTTGGTTGAAACAGCCCTGGACTTGGAATCTGAAGACTTGAGTTAGATGCCTGGCCCCTCTTGGGCTGAGTGTGTGTGTGACTTGGGAGCAAGTCCCTTCTCCTCTCTGGGCGTCCTTCTCATTCGTAAATGGAGAGGTTGCCCAGAAGCCAATCAAGTTTGCAATTATGCAGGTTTTTTCCCGAGGAAGGCTCCGCTCTACACGGGTGCTTGGCACCCATCGTCGTCCCAGCAGACGGCACGGAGGGAGGAGGCAGGCAGGGTGGAGGGAGCCTGTGCCCTGGACCAGTCCCAAAGGCTGCATCATCCCTCCTTGATTGTTTTTGCCTCTGGTTTTAAAACTGCTTTCCCCGAAGCCCCATTTAGTGGGTAATCAATATGGAAAACCACAAGTGAACTGCACTCAAGAAAGGCCAATCCCTGTGGTTCCCCCTTGAAAGGGAAAAACCGTTCAATAAGCACTTACCAGAGCACCCATTAATAGTAAGCAATATCCTCAGAACAACCTTGTGAGGTAGGTTTATTACCTCACTTTACAGAGGAGGAAATAATAACACATATTATTGATTAAGCAGACACGGCCTGCTCGGTGCCGTTCCCACACTCGCCTCGTTCCTCTGGACAATCCTATGTGAGAGGGACTGTCATTAACCCTATTTTATATGTGAGAAAACAGAGGTTTGGAGAGTCTGTTGTTTTTGCCTCAGGTCACAAAGCCTGTGTCAGAGGCTTGATGTAAACCCAGATCTGATGATGCCAGAGTGCAGCCCTTAACTGCTCTGCTGTGGTCTCATTCATTTATTCACTCATTCATTCATTCATTCATTCAGCCAGCCAGCCAGCCATTAAGTATTTAGCAAGGGCTGACTATGAGCAGGGCTTTGTGAAAGATGCTGCGATATAAGGTGAGTAAAGAACAGACATACTCCCTGCCCTTAGGCTCGTGGGGGAGACAGGTATTAAGTAAATTACTCATTAATTAATTTAACTTTGCAACTGTGGCACGTGCTGCAGAGCCTATGAGAGCCTGTAATAGGGGGATCTGACCTGGTCAGGGAAGTGAGGGAAGAGTTCCCTGGGAAAGTGTTGACTGAGCTCAGATCAGAAAAACAAGTAGGCATGAGCTAGGTGAAGGGGCAGGGAAGAGCATTCTAGACAGAGGAAACAGCACACGCAAAGGCCCTGTGCAGGGAGAGAGGATAGCAAATATAAGGGGCTGCAAGGTCTGTGTGGCTGGGAGGACAGTGCAAGGGTGGACATTGAAAAGTTAGCTGTGGCCAACCACACAGGGCCTTCAGACCACATTAAGGAGTTTGAATTTTATTCTAAGAGCCATGTAAAGTCTTGAAGAGTTTTAAGTAGGGGGCAAGATGATCAGATTTGCATTTTGCAAAGAGTAGCCAGGTGAAGGGGCAAGGTAGAGAACAAATTAGAGGGGGCAAGAGTGAGTGAGGAAAGACTGGTGGAGGATAAAGATAAGGCGGTTGGTGGGGCCTGCCCCGTGGCCAAGTGGTTAAGTTCGCGCACTCCGCTGCAGCGGCCCAGGGTTCGGATCCTGGGCGCGGACATGGCACCGCTCATCAGGCCATGCTGAGGCGGCGTCCTACACAGCACACCCGGAGGCATTCACCTCTAGAATATGCAACTATGTACCGGGGGGCTTTGGGGAGAAGAAAAAGAAGGAAAAAAAATGATTGTCAACAGATGTTAGCTCAGGTGCCAATCTTTAAAAAAAAAAAAAAAAGGTAAGGAAGTTGGAGCAGGGCGGTGATGGGGCGGAGGTAGAGAAAAATGGGTGGATTTGAGAAATGAATAAGGAGTACAATTGGCAGGGCTTGCGATGGATCAATTTGGATGCAGGGCATGTGATGTTTTTCTTCAGACACCAAATCGTGTGGGATTTTTCTCACGCCAACAACCAGTTCTCCAATTTGTCAATGCCAACTGGGTGTCCCCCAATTCAATTCAGTTCTGATACTGACTACCCAGAGCGAGGGTCCGACTCCACAGGTTTTAGGGCTCAGCCCCACAAGTCTGCCCTCACTTCACATGCCAGTCCAAAGTCCTGGGTTCCCAGGCTACCCACACTTCTGACTTGGCTACAAATTCAGCAGTTCCTATGATGCCCACCTCAGGTTCAATAATTTACTAGAATGATGCACAAAATGCAGAAAAGCACTTTTCTTAACTATTACTGGTTTATTATAAAAGATATGACTCAGGAACATCCAAATGTAAGAGATGCACAGGGCAAGGGGTGGAGGTGGGGGCGCGGGCAGAGGAGGCATGAGCTTCCATGCCCTCTCCAGGCTTCCCTCCCAGCTCCTAGATGTGTTCACCAACCCATCCCATCCTTCGGGGATTTTATGGAGGTCTCATTATGTGGACATGATTGATTAAGTCATTGGCCATTGGTGATTGAACTCAATCTCCAGCCCCTGTCCCCCACACCCTGAGGTGTGGGGGTCAGGGTGGGGGGCTAAAAGTTCTAACCCTCTAATCATAGCTTGGTCTTTCTGGTGATCAGCCCCCATCCTGAAGCTATCTAGGCACCCCCAACCCCATCATCTGGAGAGTCCAAGGATTTTAGGAGCTCTATGCCAAGAACCTGGGACAAAGATCAAATACTTATTTTTTGTTATATCATAAGGGGTGAGGGAGAAGTCAAGGTGGACTTCAGGACCAGCATCCCACCCTGGGCTCAGCCTCAGGCTATTGGCCCTCCTAGTGTCTGCCTGGCCCCAGGATCCCTGGATGAGATCTCTTCCTCCTCCTCTCTCTTCTTTCTCCAGGAGATCGCAACTGCTTTGAGCTGTGGCAAGAACATTGTGCCAGTCATTGATGGCTTCGAGTGGCCGGAGCCCCAGGCCCTGCCTGAAGACATACAGGCCGTGCTCACCTTCAATGGCATCAAGTGAGGAGGGGGGGTGGGCACACAGGCCCCCCCAGCTAGCAGTTCCCTCTGCCCAGCCCCCTGACCCACCAGCCTCTGTGCCCACAGGTGGTCCCATGAGTACCAGGAGGCCACCATTGAGAAGATCATCCGCTTCCTGCAGGGCCGCTCCTCCCGGGACTCGTCTGCAGGCTCCGACACCAGTTTGGAGGGTGCCGCACCCATGGGCCCAACTTAACCAGTCCATAATTCCGTCACAGCCCTGCTGTGACACCTATTTCCATTGTCCCCCGGAAGGAGCAGCTCTTCACACTGGCCTCCCCAGACTGATACAGTCTGGGCCCTTCTTAGGAAACGGCTCTTCCCTCTCCCCTGCCCTCATGGTCCGCCTCAAACCCAGCTTCCTCAGTATCTGGAAAGGAAGGGAAGCCAGCCACTGGGAGTGCTAAGGTTGCACGCTCCCCCCAAGGCCCTGCCACCAGGTTCTCTGTCTCAGGTGGTGGGGTCATGGTTGGTGACTGCTCAGTTCTGGACACACTGGAGCTTGAGCGTTTGCTGCAAACTGCCCCGTCTCCCGCCCTGACCGCAGCCAGCTTGAGCAGGCGAAAGGCCTCTGACAGGAATTAGGACAATCCCCAGCCAAGCAAGGGCCTGGGCCCAGTAGCCAGGCGGGGATGAGAGTCCAGTGATGGCTCTCCACCTAGACTCTGCCTGGCCCCTGCTCACCACTTCCTGCCGCCTCGTGGCCTTGCCCTGTAACCACTCAGTGCCCTTAGCCAGCCTGGCCTGGTCCCGAGTCCTCGCTCAGCCTTCCTGAGGTGCAGCCTTCCCGAGGTGCAGCCTCTTTTGCCACATCTGGGGGTCAGGGACAGGCTGAGCTGGCCCTCTGGCTGGCGTGCTGCTGCAGCTAGCTTCCCTGCACTCTCTGGTGCACGGGAGCCCCCCTGCTTGGGTAGGGGACACCAAGTCTCAAAGGGCAGCTAGCCACACTACCCACGCCTTGGTGCTGTGCCTCAGGCTCCTGCCTAGCCTGGCCCACTTGGCTTCCCCAGCCCCTCACGCAAGGCTGCCCACCCACTTGCTCAGGGACAGGCAGGATGAGGCAGCCCCCCACGGCAGCAGCCATAGCCTGGGGAGAACCTGCAGCTCCCTGGGAAGAGGCAAGATCCTGAAGAAGGGCGAGGGGTGCATTCGAATCATCTGGAAATTTTGCTAAAATTCCATTCAAGAGACCTGGGGCGGGGCCTGAGTTTCTGCATTTCTCACCAATTCCCAGGTGAGCCAATGCTGGTGGTTAAGGACTTAAGTAGCAAGACTCTGAAACACACACCCCTCACAGATCTTTGCCATTTCCACGCCACGCCACTCCATGGTCTCTGATCAGCACAGCAACCCTACCCTGTATCCTCATCTCCATTTTACAGCAAAGGAACTGAATGATGTGCCCAGCTTCCCGAGTCATTAGTGGCAGCCCCAGGACCCAGACCTGGCCTCCTGGTGCTCAGTCCACTGACAGAGGGACTGCTCTCCTCAGAAGCATCCTGGAGGCTGCGCCCGGGCAGGGCTGCGGCTCCACGGACAGCTGCCTTCTCCCCTGCCCCAAAGAAGCTAGTAATGGGGAACAGGTTTTTGCAATGAAAGGCTGACCCAGGGGCTCCGCAGAAATAAATGAGCAGCAATGTCCCCCTGCCCCTTCCTCCACTAGGGCAGGACAGCAAGAAAGTACCCTCCCTTGTGGGCTTATTAACCCAGGCTTCAGCTAATGCGGTCAGCTGGAATGTGCCAGCCTCTTCCCTCCTGAGGGCACAGGGGTCACACCTCAAGGCTGGCTCAGCACCCAGAGCTGCCTCCCACAGGCGCTGGCCAGGTCACTCCTAGCTCCTGAGCCACATCATCAGAAAGTTGAAAGTCTCGCTCCAGGCTCGGAACCCCTTCCCTCCACTCCCCTCCCTGCCAAGGAGACTGTCAAAGCCGGTCCTGGTCCCAACCCCGGCTTTCACTGCACTTTTTCCTCCTTCCTCCATGCCACGCAAGAGCCCACCAGTGCCAGGCCCTGGGTACGACGGTGACTGAGGCAGACTGGACGTAGCCCTCACAGAACAGAGACAATAATAATACAGTGTGATGAGTATCCTCCAGGGGAAGCTTTCTGGTTTTTTGTCTCCAGTCGCCCTCCCTCCGGAGGTTCCCCGTGGGCAGTATTCAGAGAGGGCCCTGTTTCTTTATCTGTTTGGTACTCCCTCCACTGCTGCCCCACTCCTGTCTCTCTGGGGAATCAGAGTCCAGCCTCCAGCCCCAGCCAGGGCAGCTGAAGTGACAACCCTCCCCCCAGTGTGTTCAGGGGCCTGCCTCCCCTGCCGTGACAAACTGCCCAGCTCGTGACAAACTGCCCAGCTCGCAGCCAGGGCAGGCACCTTGGCCCTCACCTTTCATGTAGGCCTGGCCCCACAGGGCTGGTCCTGAAACAAAGGGCTGAAAAACAGCCTTCCCCCCAAAGCCAGCTCTGACATGGGTCTGCAGGGTCAGGGTTTTCTGCTTGGATGGGCTGTAGCTGCTGCCCCCGGGTCGGGGCTGAGTCAGCTAGGTCAGCCCACCCCACCCCACCCCTCCCTGGGACCAAGAACTGCTCAGGGACACTGAAAGGTCAAAAGTCCAGATCCAACTCATTCATCCTTCCCCCAGGTACATGAGGAGAGGCATCTTTCTAGAATGCACAATGCAGGAAGGATCTCAGAACGTTATCTAATCCAGTGTTTGCTAACTTGTCCAACCACGATCAGACAATTTGGGGCATGGCTGATCTAACCCTTCGTAGAGGGGTTTGCTCAAGGCTACACACAAGTCAGAGGCAGTGCCAGGAGCAGAGCCCAGGCCTGAGGCCAGCCCAGGGCCTTTTCCCACCCTCCTCACTGCCTCATGCTGGGACAGTCAGTGAAGGCCTCCTTGCTTCAGTCTCCTAATACTAGAGGGGACGGTGAGATGGGAATCTGGAAACAGGCCCAGCTGCGGAGGCCACAGCTGACCCTGGTATGCCCTGGATCACCCCCATTTTACCTGCATGATGTCCAGGCAGGAAACTGGCTGGCAGGGCAGGTGAGAGAGAATGAGGGTAGAAATGGCAGCAGGGGGCCAAGCCCTGTGGCCAATTCTGGTTTGAAGAGTCAAGTACCCCCTGATTTGGGTCTGGTTGGGGGCTTATGGCCCTCGTCAAAGCCACTGCCTTAATATTGAATCCAATTCTGCCTTTCAACTTCAGATCCAGGCTTTCCTAATGCCCAAATATGGGCCCCTCAGTCTCTGGGAACCATCTCCAGGTTCCCGTTGACCTACAGATGCACAAGGGATGGTCTCAGCACATGGCCCTGCTGAAATGCCGAGTGATGGGAGGCATCAGAAGGCTGAGTGTAAGAAAACGCGATTCTGCTTGGGCTGGTGTAGCCAGGAAGACCAGTGTAGGTGCCTTCAAGGAGTGGATCTCTGACTGACCCCCAGGAATGAGCGGCCAGGGCTCTGCCCCGAGCCTCTCCAGTGGCCTGATGCAAGCCTTCCAGCCCTTCATCTCCCACAGCTCGGGAGAAGAGAATGGGCAGCCAGATGAGGTCTGGGCTGGCCATACCCAGTAGGAATCCCTGGCTGCTCAGGGGCTCCTGCCCAGCCCAGCAGTTGCTGCTGGCTGACCTGATGGGCAGACTGGGAACAGGAAAACACAGGGCCCCCAGCCCAACACCTTGACCAGAAGGTTCACTTCAGTGTGATTCTACCGATTTATTATTACAGTTGGCACTGTGAAGCCCAGGGGATTGACTGCCACCCAGACACAGCAGCACTCTCCCTCCAGACGGCACCAAGTCCCTCCCACAACCCTTCCTCACCACAAAGCCTAATAGGTACCACAGTCATCACTAAGGAGTGACTGGTGGCTGCACGCCATGACCTCAGCACTGTGAGCCGTGCAGTTTGAGCTGGAGCAGAGATGCCATCCCTCATGCTTCAAGTGGTCCCTGAGTGGTCACCTCCATCAGGACCTCTCCTCTCCCCCAGAGGGTTCCATGTGATTGAGGGCATAAAGGGTAAACAGACCCTATTCCAAATGGCTTCCCTACTGCCTGCCCTGGAGTGGGACTGGGGTACAATTCTAGATGCTGGAGTCATAGGCTGGCGCAGCTGTGGATGAGGTGGGGCTTGGTCTAACTTGACCACCATGCCCTCTGAGGGGAGCTGCCAGACTGCTGTGGGCTGGGGTCCTAGATGCATGCTTCCAGCTAGTTGTGCTCACTTGGCTCCTCTTGCCCTCTGTCTTCTGGCCCAGGCAGATCAGGGGCTCTGGGGAAACTGCTGGAATTCAGGGTGAGGAGTAGCCTTTTCCAGCATCCTGTGAGAGACCAGAGAGAGAGTTCAGATTTGACAATGGGGGGGACCCTCAACTCCTGGAGAAGTGACGCAGGCTTTATTGGGTGGGCTGGTACAGGTATCCCCCTCCCCAAGCTGGGGGGCAGGACAGGGCAGGGCTCTGGAAAGTGCTTCTTAAGGCTATGGGGGAAGAAGCCAGTGAGCAAGGCTAGCCTGTGGCCCAGCCACAAGCAGCCGAGGAAGCTCTCTGGGCTTCCCTTTGACACATTTCTGCACCCGTAGTTCCATCTGCAAAATGGGAAATGGGGGGGCATGAGGGGAACTGGGGGAGAGAACATAGCCTTGCCAAAAAGCAATGTTAGTTTGACCCTTCCCTGCTGCCCCTGGGAAATGGCTCCCTGGGGATTAGGCAGCCATCTGCAAGGGGAGAGTCAGGCTGGGACTGAGACCCCAACAGCGGAAGGCTTTCAGGAAGGAGGCTGCCATTTCTGGTTGGGAAGAGGAGGAAGAAAAGGAAATCATTGGGATAAAGGGCATTATGAGCTTGGGTCAGAGCCCTGCATTACCCAATCAGAATGGCTGGGATGAAGAGGAGGGCAGCTCCCAGGAGGAAGGGGAAGCCCTTCATGAAGTTCAGAGTGGCTGGGTAGAGCGAGTTGAAGATGCCAGAGGCCGTCAGCATGGCCAATGCATTCACACAGGCCACAGCAGAAAAGAGAGCACCTGTGAAGAAATAAATACCACACTCTGGAGTTTGAAAGACCTAGATTCAAATCCTGGCCCCAAGATTTTGTGGCTGTGTGATCTGGGGCAAGTCATTTAACCTCTCTGGGTCTCACTTTCCTCCCCTATAACTCCTACATCATGTGTTGTGATAAGGATTAAGTGAGGTCATGCATGGAAAGCACCTGGCACACAGGGGCTATAAAACAAACGGCTGTTATTAAATTCACGTGTTAAAAATACATATGACATCTTCTAGTGAAAGCCTGACAAAAATGGGTTTTGGTTTATCCTATTCGGAATCATCTCCCCTTTGGGATTAATAGCTGGGTTAAATTCCAGCTCCAACACTTATTAGCTGTGTGATCATTGAATAAGTCACTTATCCTTCTGGGTTCCCATCCCCCTTCAGTTAAATAAGGATAATACCTATCTCATAGACTGTTGGCAACACTAAATCTGCATGCAAAGCACCTAACACAGGGCCTGGCCCCCTGGAGGTGACCAGTTAGTAAGGGCTGTTCTTTTCTCCTGTTCCCCTTGACATCTCTGGGCACAGTGAAGGTGCTAGGAAAAAAGCTTACTGAGCGAATGAATGAATGAAGGCCCAGGGGTTATGGGGACAACAGAAGCCATGGTGGGCCATACATAGCACCACAGTCATCACCAGACCCTCGTTCCAGGGCGGATGGGGAAAGTGCATGAGCCAGATGTTTCCAGATTGAGGCCTAAAGACTCAGAGGCCTGAGCAGCTATTCTTTATAGATATGCCGGCAGAACCCAAAGTTTGCAAAGTGAGCAACAACCCAACAGAAGTTGAGATTAAACTGTGTCAGACTGTCTGAAGTAGAAGGGCCTGGAGATGTCATCAAGAGCAAACCACTCACGTTACAGATAAGGAAACAGGCCCAGAGAGGGAAAGGGACCTGCCCAAGATCACAGAGCCAGTGGGTGACAGAGCCAGGACTAAAACCCAGATCCTAAGACCTGCTGCTCTTAAAAATGGTCATGGGTCTGCATCCTAGCTCCACCACTTACTGAGTGACCCTCAGTGAGAGAATTTAACCATCTGGGCCTCTGCTTCTTCATCTGTCACCTGAGGCCAATGAAATCTACACCACAAAGTTGTTCACTGCCTCTGAACTTGTACGCTCTGACCTCAGTGAAGCAGGAACTCTGGCATCATCACTTCCATTTTACAGATGGAAAAGCTGAGGTCTGGCGAGAGTAAATCCTTGCTTGGGTTACCCAAAAGAACATCATCGTGCTCTGCTGACTGCGAATTCCAACTCTGTGGTTTGAAAGCCAAGGCACTGTGGTCCCCTGCCAGGCCTGGGCAACCTGACAGAAGTGTCTTTGTCTTGGCTATTTACTTCTCCAGGGCAGGAGAGAGGAAGGTAAGCTGCCTCCTGGCCCACAGCTGCCCTCTGCCCAGTTCAGGCAACACTGGGCGTGAGGAACCAGATGCAGGCCAATACTCACCATGCTCTGAGTGGAGCACCATCTTAGAGAGCTTGGCCCGGATGACAGGTGTGGTGACTAACGACAGGAAGAGCAGCCCGTACCCTGTGGAGAAGAAACAATCACAGGAAAATGGAGGTGGAGAGAGGGGTGCCCAAGAGAGATGTAGCAAGATGTATCCTGTACATGTTCCATGTGGGGCTCAGGCTAGACACAGGAAGAACTTCCTTGATGGTGAAGGAGAGAATGACCAAGGAGGAATGGAAAACCACACTTCTCAAGGCTTGGGCGACCTGCTACCTCTTTCATGAACGAACGCTGATTCCCCACCAATTGCATTCTTATAAGAACACCTCTTGTGGTCACAGCAGGTGTCACCCATGCACCCAGCACTTAATAGGGAGGTGGCGGGGCACAGAAAACAAGCCTGGGCTTTGGAGTCAGCCCTGAACCCAGTCAGTTCAAAACCCGATGCCATCGCTTACTAACTGTGTGGACTTGGGCCTGACTCCTATCTGTAAAAGGATAATGAGGCCTTCATCACAGGAAGGTTCTGGAGGCTGAATAATGGCCCCCCAAGATATCAAGTCCTAATCCCTGAGCCTGTAAGTGTTGCCTTCCTTGGAAAAGGCATCTTTGCAGATGCAATTAAGTTAATGATCTTGAGATGGAGAGATTATCCTGGATTACCAGGTTGGGCCCTAAATGCAATCACACGAATCCTTATGCAAAGGAAGCAGAGGGAGATTTGACACAAACAGAACAGAGGAGAAGACCATGGGACCACAGAGGCAGAGGTTAGGGTGATGCAGCCAGAAGCCAAGGAATGCCAGCAGCCACCAGAAGCTGGAAGATGCGAGGCACAGATTCCCTCCCAGAACCTCCGAAGGGAGTGTGACCCTGCTGACACCTTGATTTCGGCCCAGTGATACTGATTCTTGATTTCTGGGCTCCAGAGCTCCGAGAGAATAAATTTCTGTTGTTTTAAGCCACTAAGTTTGTGATAATTCGTTACAGCAGCCACAGGAAACGAATACATGAGGTAACCTCCATGAAGAGTGTGGCAGAGCGGGTACCCAGCAGATGCGTGTTCCTCTTCCCTTTGCGTTTACTCGCAGGCTTACACTGTTTCCTTCATAACCACTTCCCTTCCCCGTGTGACTGCTGCCTCCTCAGCAAAACTGCAAACTCCTAGAGGAGAGTGGACCCTCCAGAGTGGGTATACGATGAGGCAGGTGTCAGGCCCCCAAATCCCACTCTGCTGAGGCTCCCCAGCGCAATGACAGCGTCTTCATCATCTCTGCACCCCCGAGGGCCATGAGCCCAGCACTGAGCCCAGGGGACATGCAGTGGGCAGGACAGAAAGGCACCTGGTCCCCTTCAGCCTCGCCGTCCAGGGAAAAAGCCAAGTTAAGAAATCCGTGATTACTGAACAGCTGACTTTGTACACAAAGTATTTTAGGGCTCTACCAAAATAAATCCGTTCCTTGAAAAAAGTTAATTTCCTCATTCCCAGCTGCCCCTCTCCCACCCAAAAAAGGAAGAGAAGAACTAACGCAAGTAGGAATTTGACATCTGTGGTTTGAGAAGACTGGCTTTTTTAAAAACTCAAAGAAGCTGACCAAGGATATTTGAGGTAGGTCCTGTGATTCTTATCAGAGAAGTGAGTATTAAGGCATTAATGGCATGGACTTTGTTAAAAAATACCATGAATATAGGCTGTGCTAGGCCAAGGAGTGAAGCAATTAGTGTATGACCCATACTTTTGTCTTTTGCTCTATCTTACTAACAATATTTATGGTTGATAATGTGGAATAATTACTTTGGCTATCGAAGGTCTATATTTTCCATATTACGAAGATGGCATTTTTATGAGGTTTCTTAGTTGTCTGTCCTCCGGTGCAGGCTGGGAGCATAATGATGTTTCCAAAGACACAGGGATGAACGATATTTGGGGGCAGCAAGTGGCTGGCCCCCAATTTTTACCCAGTGCCTCTGGGACAAACTGTCCCTGAGCCCAAACACTTTACCTGTGAACATGAGGGGTGTGATGGTAGCAAATGCAAAGACCACCATCCCCAGGATGTTGAAGGCCAGGCCGATCTCAGCCACCCAGGTGTCAGCCAGGCAGTACTGCAGAAGCCGCAGGACCAGCAGGCTGGTGAGGTACGGGAGGTGCTGAGCCGCAGAACCATAGCCGATCAGCCTGGAGTCCCAGCAGAGGGGTGTGCTCAGTTCATAGAGGGTCAGGATGTCCTGGGCCCCAAAGTGCACAGTGATCACCACGAAGATGGCCAATGAGTACAGGGCTAAATGTTTCCTGGACTTCTCCGGAGCTGGAGTCACGTAGAGCTGGACAATGGATCGGTGGTGACGGAGCGTGAAGAGCCGAGCACGTGTCGGCTCCTTCACCGTCTCACCAAAGCAGAATGCTGCGTAGAGAGTCATGGCTATCAGCAAGGCCAAGGCCAGCCAGAACGGGTTGGCATAACCCTGGGCCCGGAGCCAGTGGCCCCCAAGGAGGCTGGCCAGCATCCCTGCCACCCCGATGCATGCTTCCAGCAGGGCCATTCGGATGGTGCGGTTGCGGTTGGAGCTGACATCTGCCACAGAGGCAAAGCCAGCAGCCAGAAGGCCACTGAAGTCACCGAGAAGAGCACAAAGGATGCGGCCCAGAACGAAGTAGCCGACATGAAGCTGCAGCTGCACCACAAAGATGGACACCAAGGCCTGGAGCAGCAGGCCAAACGAGGCCAGCACCAGCAGCGGGCGGCGGCCCACACAGTCACTCCAGGCGCCCAGCAGGGTGGACGAGAAGAGCCCCACCAGGAAGCCGCACACGTTCGTGTAGAGGGTCCAGTGGGAGGTAAGGGTCTCCACTTCCTGCGGGGGCATGAGTCTTACCAGGGTGCTGCTCCTCACTCTGGGTTGCCCACCCCCTAAACCATCACCACCCTGGGAGACACAGGGATGACGACTTTCTTTGGAGCCCTAAACCTCAGAGAATTTTAGTACCACTCTTAAAAACTGACACTGGCGAGGGGTATGGGAAAGGGCCCAAGGGCCCATTCTCTTACTTTTACCCTCTTTTGTTAACCCTCAAGGTCTTGCTTTATCTAGGTCAACTTCGCGCGTCCCCACGCCGCAGTTCTCTGCCGGGCCGCAACTTTGCTCTGGCCCCGCCCACAACCCAATATCCAGAACCCTCGAGATTGCCCCCCACCTTTACGCAGGCCCCGCCCCCTGAGCTGCCCCCACGCTCCAGCCCAAGGCCCGGCCCCTGCCACGCTGCTCGCTCCTCCCCGCCGCCGCTACCTGCATGACGGGGTCCCCGCTGTGGTTGCCACAGTTGCCCCTGTCGCGGGTGCCATTGTAACCAAGGTCGGCACTGAAGCGGTGCCACAGGTACTGTGTGGTGAGCGGGCCCTGCAGGACCAAGGCGAAGTTGGCAAGGAAGACGAGCGGCTCCACGGGGCCTCGGTACAGCACGGCCCCCGCGGGCCGGGCGCGGGGCTCGCCCAGTGGGCTCGCGCGCCCCTCCATGCGCGTTCGCGGCGGCGCTGGCGAGGGGCAGGAGGCGGGCCTTTCTGCGCCTGCGCTGAGCGTCCCTTTTTTTAAGAGTCTGGCGGGGCGGGGCCAGGGCAGCTGTCCCTCTCGCTGTCGCCGCCCGCTCCAAGCTGGTGATGGCGTGCGAGGGGCCCGCGCCCTAGGCTCTCAGGATGACCTCACTTGCAAACAGTGAAAGGATAGCGCCCTGCAGCTCTCCCTCCCAAGCTCAGAAACATAACAATAACAAGAATATCAATAATTAACATTTATTGATCGCTTACTATGTTCAGGGCAATGTACTAAACTCTGCGTTAGTTTAATCTCTCAACAACCCTATAGGCTAGCCCACTATTAATGATCTCAATCTACAGATGAGGGAACAGTTCATCCGGCGCTCAAGGCGAAGCTAGCAGCACATGATTCCTGATGCCTCCGCTGATGCTCTGTGCTGTAACAAGCAACTCAGAGGGGATAAGAGGGCTGCCTCGGGCTCCACTGCCTCGGGGTTCGTTACCTAGACTCTGCTGCTATCTTGAGCGTACCACCTACCTCCCTCTGCCTCAGTTTCTTCATCTTTAAAATGGAGGTGCTAATAGAGCCTGCCTCAACGAGTTGCTGTGGAAGAACGTGTCTGGCCGGTTGTATCTTTTCCTGGGAAACTAGGCTTGTATCTGAGGCTGGGGTCTGGCTCTGCAGTGCCTTAGAGGAGCACGGGAAGAGGAGAAGACCATGGAGGGCCTGGGAGCCTTTGGGTGTGGCCCTAAGCTCCTGGGTGCTCCTACTATAGGAATTGGGCCTGAAGACAGTCGGACCTCTCTCTGGGCCCATTTTATTGCCTGTAAAAGAGAGTAGCATTACCTGCCTTTCTCCCTTATTTACTCATTCACGCACCTATTGAGCTCTCCTTATGTGCCAGGCACCATGCAAAGGGGCTGTGGGAACACAGCCCTGAAGGGAACAGACAAAACCCTTCCCATCCCTGTAGTTTCTAGAATGCATGGGGAGAGACATCAAAGAAGCCTAACCCATGTAAGATTGCCACTATGGAAAGTGCTTTAAAGGAGAGGAGTTGTGGGGCTCCAAGGGTGCTGATTCGGGGGCCAGGCCCGGTCTGGGAGGAGCAGAACAGGAATGACCACCTTCCCTGACAGTGGGACAGCTGAATGGATTTGTGGAGGGAGGTCCTGTGCTGTAACCCACAGGCCTGATTCTTGAGGTGGTAGGGGCTCTATTTCTGGCCACCATGACTGTGTGTGGGCTTGTTGCTGGCTTACTAACTAGGCCCCACTGCCCCTGAGCAAGAAGGAGTCCCAGGGTCAGGGTAGGAGTGCTGGCTAGATACGAGTGAACTGAATGACGCCCCCACCCCACATAACCACCACCACCCTGTGGTCTTCCTAGAGATAGGAAATTCCACATTAAACATACAAGCCCCTGGGTTGGCTCCTTCTCTTCCCCACCACCTACACATGAGCTTGGCCCAGTTACGTCAGCTACAGTGAGGGTGGGGTGCCCAGCTGAAACTAGAATTATTTCCTGGGTAACGAACTAAGATTGAGAGAGGTCAGGCCAAGGTCCTGGGAATGGGACAGGGTGCGGCTCATCCCAGAGCTGGAGCCTGCGGGGTCCACCAGACTAAAGGCCTCGTCTAGCTCCTTTAAAACCTAGCTCTAATCAGGTCACTGCTCTACTCAAAACCATCCAGTCGTTTCCATTTCATCCAGTGACAGCCAAGTCATTATGAGGCCCTGAGACCACCTGCCCCTCTCTGACCCTCCCCCGACTCCATCCCTCATGATTCCTTTGCTCTAGCTGTGCTGGCCTCCTTGCTCCCCCTCCAGTTTGTCCAGCAGACTCCTGCCTCAGGGTCTTTGCATATACTGTTCCCTCTACGTGAAATGCTCTTCTCCCACGTCTCCACCTGATTGACTAGGCTGGTGAGGGCACACGAGGGGCCTGCACCCTAGGCTCTCAGGATGACCTCACTCGCAAACTGTGAAAGGATAGCTCCCTGCAGCCCTCCCTCCCAAGCCCAGAAACATAACAATAACAAGAATATCAATAATTAACATTTATTGATCACTTATTATGTTCACTTGTGTCAGGTCTCTGCTAAAATGTCACCTGACCCCTCTATTTATAGTAGCAACTCCCCTCCCCCATCTCCTGGCACTCCCTAATCCCTTATCTCATTTTCTTTTTTTCCATAGTGTATATCACCATCTGAATTATCATAACCTTCTTGTTTCTGTGTTTGTTGTCTCTCTTTACTAGAAGTGATGGCAGGGGCTTTGTTTTCTGCACTGCACCACGCCCAGCACACGGTAGGTGCTCAGAAGGTGGTAGCTGAATGAATAAATAAACTCCTCAAGGAGAAAGGATTCCCCACCTGGGGCCCCAGAGCATGTGGAGAGGGTTGGCGGTGTCGAGCTACACAGTGGAGTCCAGAGTCCAAGAATCTATACCTAGAAGGAAGCCAAGAGATCACACCTTTGACTGCCCACCCTCTTAAAAGATGAGGAAATTGAGGTTGAGAGAGAGATAACTTACCCAGGGGAGCTAAAAATTCCTGCCCTTTCAAATCCTTAAAGGAAAGAAGTGATTGCAAAGGAAAAGATCTGTAGATTTAATTCCATCAGAATTAAAAATGTAAATTAAAAGGCAAACAACAAACAAAATATTCCTTTAAAATATGACAAAGGGCTATTATTTTAAGTATATTTGATAACAACCTAAGATCTCTCCCCCATCCATCAAAGAACTGGATAAAAGCCACACGCCAAGAGGTTGTAACCCAGAACCGTGTCTGAGACACACATGTAAGCTCTTCTCCAGCTTCTGAATACTGAAGGGAATGCTGGGCCTTTGCTTTTGTTCTCTGTGGCCAATGCGTTCACAGAGATTTCGTTTCCAATGAGAATGCCTGAAGCTTGTAAGGCTTGCGTGAAACAGACACTGCGGAGACAGCGTGAAGGTACCCTTTCAGGAAACCGTTGGGTAGAATTGCATCAAAACCCTTAAATTCTCTGATTCCTTTGAGTCTCCATCCTAAGGAAATAATTTGAAGTACAGAAAAATCTCTTATGTGCCAGGATATTCTCCATAATATTATTGACAATAGTAAAAGAAATTGTAAACAATCCACTTGTCCAATAGCAGGGAAGTGGTTGAGTAAATTACAATTGATCCGCTCAAGGATGCTAGCCATTGAAGTGACATATTCAAAGAGACTATAATAATATAGAAAACTGCTTATGTCATCGTTTTTATGTGAGAAACACAGAGGACTTTTTGTTCACATGTTATGGTGATAGGCATAGAAAAGAATTACATGGGGTAAAGACTGGAAAACACTGCACCAAAGTATTAACAGAGGTTCTCTCTGGGTGGGGAGGTGAGCAAAGATTTTTTTTCTTCTTAAAATGTTTTCAACTCTTCTAATATAAACATGTATGTTTATCATGAAAAATATAAAATTTTTAAAAATCTGGTGATGTCCCTCTACTTCAAGCCTGTTCTGGCTCTGTTGCCAGACATCAGCTTCATGCCCCTTAGAGTTCTGGAGACATCGATAGGAGCTGACTTTATTGAATCAGGCACTCTGTGAGGGCATTACATACATTATCTTATTCAGTCGTCCTCACGACCTTATGAAATACGTCCCATTATCATTTTTACAGATGATGTATCTATGGCATAGAGAGCTGCAGGAAAATGGTCCTTCCCATTCTTACATCCCTTCCAGTGCTTTCTAGGTCCCAAGCATTAGTATACGTTAGTCCCTTTGCCAGGAATACCCTTCCCTTTCGCCTGGCCTATTCAACTCCTATTCATCCTTCAAGATCCACTTCTAGGCAGAATTAGTCATTGCTTCGTATGTGCTTCCACAGTACTGTGTTCATACATTTAATCCCAGTTTTATACCTAACCTGGTTATGCTAAATATGTGTTCACAGGTTTGTCTCCTCCCAACCCCCACCCATATCCTGCCACCAGACTTGAGGGCAGAGACAATGTTTTATTCATCTTTGCATCTCCTAGCAATGGGACTTGGGACTCAAATGCAATAAGATGAAATGTTAAACAGGTTTGATGGTATGCACCCACTCCAGTCAATTGATTGCAGCTGCCTGGATTGCTGCATTGAGATAAGCTGTTTTTCTAGCTTTGGGGGAAGGAGTGCTGTGATCCATTAGTTATGTCTGCCATGGGCTCAGGAATGAAAAGTATTGGCACCAGTGATAGTGTAGTCCAACCCTGGATTGTGCCCAGTAAGTTTTGTTAGGAAGCTCTGGAGAAGTGCTTGGAAGCTGTAATGGTTTCTTCACTCCCGGTTGGGTGATGCCAGCAGAAGACCGTCTGCGCAACCACTGTGGGAGGATGATTGCAACGTGGATTCCTCATCCACCCGGCAGCCTTGTCGTAGCTTACACCCAAAGTCTGTGCTTGCTCTCCACAATTGGCCAGCCACAGCTTCGGAAGAGCTGTTCCTGTTTTTGAATATTAAGAGGAAGGGAGGAGAGAGCATGAGGAGAATTCCATTTCCTGTTGTGAGTCATTGCTTCACACATGCCAACTCTGAAAGTCAAAGCAGCATCTGTGTCACAGTAAGGGTGTTTATAGCACTAGAGTGGAAGCTGCGATTATATCCATCTCACCGAGAGACTTTAGCCAAGTCCCTTTTGGCCTCAGTTTTCTCTCTCTCAAATAATTTCTGGCCTCTGTTTCCTTGTCTGTGGAAAATGAAATAATAATATCTACCCATGGGATGGTTGTTAGGATCAAGTGAGAAAATGTGTGTGGCTATGAACTGCCCGTGGCTGTGTCCAGGTACCAGAGATGGTGCTTGCTGTTGAGCTGAGCTTGAAGGTAGGCCACTTGCCTTCAGTCGAATAAAGAACACCTGGCCCTGGAGGTGGTCCATGCAGCCCGTTTACTGGGGTCTGCTGTTGCCTGGGAATCAGATCCCAAGGTTTCCATAGGGCATGTATGGAGGCTCTCTGAACATAGAGCAGATGGAATCACTGTGACACTATGCCAAGCTGCTATGCCAAGGCTCTGAAAAAATCCTGCTTCCTACCACTTGAGGTTGATTTCATTAGCTATAAGGCCACTTTGGTATCCAGCCCACCACAATCTGGTCTTACTATATCTCATAGCAATGGGGAGACAGTGTGAGGCCAGAGAAGTTGGCAGGGGCCAGATGACGCTTCTGAGGAGTTCAATTTGGATCTTACTGAGTTTGAGGTGCCTGTATGACAACCTGGTGGAGGGGGACTCCAGTGGGCAGCTGTACCCACAGCTCATGAGGAAGAGCAGGGCTGGGAGTCATCTGCATATGTGATAGAGACATGGGAGTGGACAGACCATCCTGAAAGGATACAACAAGTGACAAGGAACCTGGGCATGGGTCAGTGAGGAGCACAGCTAGTTCAGATGGACAGAGGAAGAAGGAGCAGGTAGAGAGGGAGGAGGAGGAGAAGCAGAAGAGAGTGTTGAGGAAGCCAAGAGAACAGAATTCGCAGGCGAGAGTGGTGACATGCTGAATACTAAAAAGATGTCTAGGGTAGTGTTGGCAATTACGGGTCAGCACTGGGCAACCCAGAAGTCTTAGCAGGTAGGATAAGGGAAGGGAAGGATAGAAATCAGATTGTAATGGGTTAAGTAAGGATCAACTGGACGTTTAATACTAAGGAATGAAGCAAAAGTGCCCCTTGATAAGTTCCCTGGGGAATGTAACAAGCAAGATACAACACATTCTGGGGTGACAGTAGCTCCTCTCTCAAAGGTGGAACTGAAAAGCTTTAGAGACAGGCAGGCCTAATCTCAGTGACCAATGTGATGTCAGGGAAGCATATCTGAGGCTGAAACCTAGTCAGGGGAAGTGAGACAGTGAAAGGTACAACCCTAGCCAACCCTAGCTGGTCAAGTGGATGACAGCGGCAGATGCATTCTCGAATTCTCCAGGTGTTAACTTGTCGAGGCAGCCAGCTACCCTCCACAGTCTTAGCACTGACACTTTCAGACTTACATGCCAACCCTCCTAGGTCACCTGTCGGAGGTTAAGCTGGGACAATTTTTACAGCCATGCTGAACCAGCACTTTGGGCTGTCCCAGGGTGCCTTCCCCACTTTCAGTTTTTCTATGCAGTTATTTTGAGATCTGGTTGACATTTGCCTTTGTTTTATAAAACTGAGTGGGAAAGAGGAAACACGAGGCTAACCCCAATGCTCTATACTTCACATAAAGATGGAATGTCACCCGGTACCTGAAAGAAATGAGTCTGGGCCACAAGTGCGTGCTTGTTGCCCCGAGGGTGGATGACAGGGCATTCAGTGGTGAAGGAAAAGGGCAAATTTAAAAAACACTTGTGAAATCGTGGGACTGTATATCCAAGAGTGTCTAAACATGAAGACATGGGAGGTCTCTTAAAGGGTGGATTAATGCTCAAAACCATCCACCTGGAGCACAGGACAAATCAGCTTATGCCCACCGGTATGACCTGGAACATAGACGATGTATACTGATGTAGGGTTCTTGCAGGCTTCCTACTTCTTTTTTTCCCCCAGCTTTATTGAGATGCAATTGACATTTAACATTGTGTAAGTTTAGGTGTACAACATGATGATTTGATACACGTAGATATTGCAAAATTATTACCACAATAAGGTTAATTAACACACCCATCATCTCACATAGTTGGCTTTTTCCTTTTCGTGTGGTGAGAGCTTTTAAGATCTACTCTCTTAGCAACTTTCAAGTACATAATACAGTATTGTTCACTATCATCATCATGTTGTATATTACATCCCCAGGACTTATATATAACTAGAAGTTGGTACCTTCTGATCACCTTCACTCATTTTCCCCAACCCCGAGCCCCTGGCAACCACTAATCTACTCTCTGTTTCCATGAATTTGGTTTATTTTAGATTCCAAGTATAAGTGAGATCATCAGTATTTAACATTCTCTGTCTGACTTATTTCTCTTAGTATAATGCCCTCAGGGTCTATCCATGTTGTTTCAAATGGCAGGATTTCCTTCTTTTTTATAGATGAGTAATATTACATTGTGTGTATTTATATATTTATATATATATATATATATATATATATATATATATATACCCCACCTCTTCTTTATCCATTCATCCATTGATGGACACTTAGATTGTTTCTGTGTCTTGGCTATTGTGAATAATACTGCAGTGAACATGGGGGTGCAGATAGCTCTTTGAGGTATTGGTTTTGTTTCCTTCAGATATACTCCCAGAACTGGGATTGCTGGCAGGATTCCTGATTCTTGACCTTGTTTGCAGCTGTAGTTTGCCACTGCCTGTAGCTAGCCCTCCTTTCCCTGCCTCTCGCCATGTCCCTCTCCCTCTAGGGTCTCTCACAGTGTCTTTATAGCCTAATAAATAGACAGGTATAAATGTGGGGCTTGTACATCCTCAGAGAGAGGAAGACAAGATTCCCATAATCAAAAGCACATTATATCAGATCTAAACGTTAACAACACCGAGCAAATACTGTGACCCCCTTTCTTGATGAACCCCTTTCTTTATCCGAATCTCCTTTAGGATACATACTTTACTTGTACACTGTAATTCTTCTTGTTTTCAAAATGTATATTTGAATATTTTTTAAATGCATATTTTATTTTATTTTCTTCTTCTGTTTTCAAAGTACAGACTTGAATAGATTTCCAAATATATACTCTAAGTCTGTCAATTGCAAGTACAAGGACATCTCTCCACTGTGGATCCCAAAACGATTTCTAGAAAGATGGCAGTGGTGTGGAGAGATCCTGGGTGATCCCCACGAATAAAAGAGAATCTGTAAAAACTGATGTGAGCGGTCATGCAGCTTCTGGATAGTGGAATTTCCCCCCACTTTTTCTTCTATGCATATTTTTTAGGAAACTACAAAAGTGGTATTACAAAATAACAATAATGACAAAGAAATGTCAGTGACCCAAATGCAGCAAGAATAATAATAGTCGCTAATGGTTAATGAGTATTTACCATGTACCAAGCACAGAAATATCTCAACTAATCCTAATAAAACCTTCCGCGGTGGTTATTATCATTCCCATTTATAGAGGAGGAGGCTGAGGCTTTTAGAGATTGAGCGATTTATCAAAGATCCTCTGGCTAATTAAGGGTCAAAGTCAGGACTGGAACCTCATCTGTCTGCTTTCAAAGCCAGAGTTCTCACCCCTGCCCTCTCTGCTCCCAGGTCTGTAGAACTGTTGGTGGGCAGCCAGCTCACTACAGAATCCTTTCACAAGCAAAGAAACTAGCATTCAATTTCCTCCTGAAATTTTTCAGGAAAAGTCACTAAAACACATCCACATTACAATTTCCTACTCAATCTTCTACAAAAATCCCAGTTGGAAAATCAGCATCAGCAAGCTCTTGTTCCCAACCTTAAAATGAATTTCTCCTGTCTCCTAAATAAGAGGAGGGAGTGAGAACTGCATGGTAAGAAATTATCCTAGAGAGGCCAGCCCCATGGCCAAGTGGTTAAGCTCGCGAGCTCCACTTCAGCGGCTCAGGGTTTCGCCAGTTCGGATCCTGGGCGCGGATGTGGCGCCACTCCTCGGGCCATGCTGAGGAGGCATCCCACATGCCACAAGTAGAAGGACCCACAACTAAAAATAGATATATATACAACTATGTACTGAGGGGCTTTGGGGAGAAAAAGGAAAAATAAAATCTTTTAACAAAAGAAATTATCCTAGAAACTTAATTTTTGTCATTGCTACTGTTTAATCCATCTTTAACTTTTTTATGATTATGAAAATGTTCAGACACACACAAAATAGTGAACACACAAAATGAACCCCTATATATTCATCACTTAGTTTCAACAATTATCAAAATTTTGCCAGAGAGTCAGCTATTTTTGTCCTTTGCTGAAGTATTTTAAAACAAATTCCAGACATTATGGTGTTCTGTCATTTCATCCCATATTTTATGTCTCTAAAATATATAGACATTTTCTCACATAAGTGCAATGTTACTATCACATCTTAAAATTTAACAATACTTCGAAATGATCTAATATTGGGTATTCAGTAACTGTTTCAAAAAATGTCTTTTTATGACTGATGCATTTGAATTAGACTTCAAACGAGCCCACACAATGAATTTTAAGGGTATGTTATGGCTCTTAAATCTCTTTTGTTCTGGAACAGTCTCTCCATTCCCCATCATCCCCCGCATCTGCTTTTTTTCCATGTCATTGACTTGTTGGAAAAACAATGTTTTAATGTTCCCCCTCAAAATCATGTGTACACTGAATAATACTGAGTTGTAAAAAAAATACCCATAAACATATATATATAATAAATAGAGATTTTACAGCATTTATGACCTCTAAGACTGGACTACACCATACGACATAAATATATCTATTAATTTTTCTATCCTTAACTTCCACAGTATGTAAGAAAAAAGGCACTGCTTGTAGTGGGAAAATGTGTCAACTCAAACGAGTGACCCAAAATAGGATGAAGATGTCCAGAAAATGGAGCTCAAAGGAAAAGACGAAATTTGGTAACTTTTCCCCTCCAGGTGAGAGGTGTTGAATTGGGCAGACACGAGCATTCACTTTCCGGGCACTGTGGGTACATCAGTGGATAACTGTCCTTGCTGGCAAATTGCTCACAGTCTTCACAAATAGCCTTCCGATATCACCCCCCAACACACACCTTCATTCTCCTCCTCCTTTTGACCTCTGATGACCCTTCCAGCCTCCAGGGCCCTTGATGGGTGGGTAGGGGTGCCTGTTAACTAGCACATGTACTCTGGTCCCTCTGGGAAGCTCTGTTTAGATTTTGTGAAGTTTGATTCCCTTCTGGAAGTTAACACATTGGCATTTGGAACTATGAGGCCATCCCTTATGGGTTGGTTACTGTGTGTCTGAAAATCAGACAATCTGGCTGTCCTGACAAAAGGGCATTTGGCTGCCCAAGGTTCTGTGGCATGGCCAGGATGGCTTTTTTGGGAGACCAGCTGCCACCCTCACTACTAAATATCTTACCTGGTGGATGAGGCCTCTATGATCTCTTCTCCTCCTCTCCCCTTATCCTACCACCCAACAATGCCCGCATCCGTTCCTTCCCTGACCCCACCCCACCGGCCCAGACCCCTTCCCTCCTCAGACTGTTCCAACTAACTCCTAACTTGTCTCACGTATTCTAGTCTTGCTCTGCTTCCACTCCTCTCTCCACAGTGATCTTTTAAAAACGCAAATCTCATTTTGTGACTTGCCTACTTAAAAACCTTCAAAGGTTCCCTTGGCATGACATCTAAGGCTCTGTCTGATCTGGTGCCAGCACCCTCACACTCAGCACCCTCCACGCAAAACACTCCACCCACTCCCCATATAGCCCTGGCACCTGCTATGGCCTCACCTAGAAGGCGCGTCTCCCATGCCCACCCCACCTGCCTATTATTTGCTGGAATGACTCCTTCCTACACATCCTTCTAGACTCACCATAGATACCCCTTCCTCCAGAAAGACCCCCATCTGGAGCAGGCACTGCCAGAGCCCTGTACTTCCCCCATCGAGATACTAGCTTGTTAGTTCTCTGAAGGAGAATATGTCTTGACTTATCTAGCAGTGCCTGACATGCCGGGGATAATTGTCATGTGACTGGAAAAGTGATATTGTAAGACAGCCTGCCTTCTCTGCCCCAGGCTGAACAACTATGCTCCTTCAGTTACCTCTCCTTTGATGAGATTTCCAGATTCCTCCCCATAGTTGCCTTTCTTGCAGAAACAGAGCACTCTGAGGACACCGCGAGAGCATCACCTGGCTTGTCCAAGTTTTATGCCCCATTAATGAAACCAAAATTTGGAGTAGTAGGGAGCACCCTCTCTGCTTTGCTGGCTCCTGCTGTGTTGTTCCCGGGAATCCCCAAGCTTTCACCTCATTCTCTGCTTCTGGGTGCACTTCCACTGTCTGGCCCATGTAAAGGTGGTTTTGGACCCATTTTCAGGCCCATACAAGTATCCCTCCCATGTGATGTCGCCTTTTAGATTCAGCCCATCTGTGTCACTTAGCATTCTCTAGTTGCAAGGAAAAGAAACAAATTCTGGCTGTCTTTTTAAAAAGAATTTGTACGGAGGCCCTGGAAGAGTAAATCTCAGAATACAAAATGCTGAAGAGCCAGGTCACAATTAGGACAAAAAGCAGGACAGTTCCGGGAATCCAGGCGTCAGGAAGCATCAGATACACTTTATGGGACATTGCTGTCAGGAGAAATCAGCTGTAACCCTGTTCTATCACTCTCAAGATTCCATTTCCCAGGAAACAGAGAGTCCAGATGGCCTGGCTGGGTCACATGCCCACCCCTCGGCAAGGAGGGAGGCACTTTGATTCTCCCAAGGCTGCCCCACTGGGGCAGGCAAAGCAAGATGCTGTTATCAGAAGGTGAGTTTATTGCTAGTCAGGGGAAAAAAATTTATCTCCATGCTGGTGTTGTGATAACTTGGAAAAATTCTAGAGATAAGGGAAGCCAGGATGGGGATGGTTCAGTGCAGTGTACAAAGGGTAACCTTGGGTCAGACTCCAACAGGGTCCACCCAAAGGTCTCTTCTGAGCAGCATAGCACTGTGGCAGGTGGTCCTGAAGGCAAGTGGGCAGGCAGTGTGGCTCTAGGGCACCAGTCTGTTGGGAACAGACCCCACCAAGGGACAGGCTAGGACTTATGGAGGGCACGTGAGCTCAGTGCTCCCACCCCACAGGTAACGCCAGGGGCAGGCTTCAGCAGCAAAACTAATGCCAATCGCCATGGGCTGGGAGTTTCCCCTGCTCTCTGGTGACTGGGAGCCTTCGCTGCCTCCTTCTTCCTTTTCTCTTTGGGTCCTGCTCCTAGTGGACTTTCTCTCTAGATCTGGACCAAGCTGCTCTTGCTTGCTTCCTGTTGGCCTTGGCTGGTATGACAGTATCTTCAGTCTCAGCAAAAAAGTCCCCAACCTGCAGATAGGGACCTCCCTCTAGATCTTGGAAGTGAGCCCAGCAGATTAGGCAAGCATATTTCCAAACAAAGAATTGTTGAGATAAAAGACTTTTTTTTCAATGTAATGACAAGTCCTATAAAGCTATGAACAAAAAATTACATCTAGCAAGCCACATTCCACATCATCCACATTGAAAAGAGTAGAAGTGCATGACAACAGGACTCTCCCGGAAGGCTGCAAATGTCAGACCACAGTGGCAGTGACTCTTCGAGAGACCAGCCCTCTTGGCTCTGTGGAGCTTTACACTGGGGAGAAAGGTGGACACTGTTGAAATGTTAGCCTGTCAACACCTGAAGTGCTCTTCTGCTCGAAACTTCCTTCTCAGCACACACACCCCATTTCCCAGGCTTCTTGATCACACAAGACCTCTCACCCCTCCAGACTTGACTGCCAGCATTTCTTCTCTGGATCCTGTCAGCCTTTGATCCACCAGCTGCCATTTTCAGCCCCCATGTAATAGGTGTTCCCAGAAGATAGGCTATACCTCATTCTCAAAGAAAAAAAGAAAAAGAAGGAGCAGGAGGAAAAGGAGGAACAGGAGAGAGAGAAGGAGAAGTCACTGTATTAAAAACTTAACAGGGGCTGGCCCCGTGGCCAAGAGGTTAAGTTCGCGTGCTCTGGTTCCGCAGCCCTTGGTTCGCCGGTTCGGATCCTGGGCGTGGACATGGCACCACTCATCAGGCCATGCTGAGGCGGCATCCCACATAGCACAAGCAGAAGGACCTACAAGTAGAATATACAACTATGTACTGGGAGGTTTGGGGGAGAAAAAGAAGAAAAGAAAACCAATGTTATCTCACTGAGACCTGTGGACGTCCTGATTTTACAGATGGGTCAGGCCCAGAGACTCCACAGCTAGCAAGATACAGGGGCAGTATTAACAACAAGTGGGGTTTAGAGGCTGTGGGAGGCTTCCTGACAAAATGGCTGTACCCACTGAACTGGTCTTGTGCCAGAAATCCTACCATGAGTCATTCCTCTGAGACATAAAGCCTTTTTGGTTGGGAATTCTCATCGAAAATGGTCGTTAATTAAGGGTTTATTGACCAGAATGTTTTACTAATGGAGTCCTTTGTGTGTGTGTGTGTGTAGAAGAATATTAACAAGGAAGGCCCTAAATGAATGACTTTTACTTTCCTCTGTCATGCAAACCCTTGCAATCTGTAGAGAAGGATTTAATTTTAAAATTAAACTTTTTTTTTTAAAGATTTTATTTTTCCTTTTTCTCCCCAAAGCCCCCCAGTACATAGTTGCGTATTTTTAGTTGTGGGTCCTTCCAGTTGTGGCATGTGGGATGCTGCCTCAGTATGGCTTCAGCATGATGAGCGGTGTCATGTCCGCACCCAGGATTTGAACCTGCCAAACCCTAGGCTGCCGAAGCAGAGAGCGCAAACTTAACCACCCGGCCACAGGGCCGGCCCCAATACCACACGGTCTTTTTTTTTTTTTTTTTTATTAATGTTATGATAGATTACAACCTTGTGAGATTTCAGTTGTACATTTTTGTTAGTCATGTTGTGGGTACACCGCTTCCCCCTCCGTACCCTCCCCCCACCCCCCCTTTTCCCTGGTAACCACCAATCAGATCTCCTTCTCAATATACTAATTTCCACCTATGAGTGGAGTCATATAGAGTTCGTCTTTCTCTGACTGACTTATTTCGCTTAACATAATGCCCTCGAGGTCCATCCACGTTGTTGTGAATGGGCCAATTTCGTCTTTTTTTATGGCTGAGTAGTATTCCATTGTGTATATATACCATATCTTCTTTATCCAATCATCAGTTTCTGGGCATGTAGGTTGGTTCCACGTCTTGGCTATTGTAAATAATGCTGCGATGAACATAGGGGTGCAACGGACTCTTGAGATATCTGATATCAGGTTCTTAGGATAGATACCCAGTAATGGGATGGCTGGGTCATAGGGTATTTCTATTTTTAACTTTTTGAGAAATCTCCATACTGTTTTCCATAGTGGCTGTACCAGTTTGCATTCCCACCAACAGTGTATGAGGGTTCCTCTTTCTCCACAACCTCTCCAACATTTGTCGTTCTTGGTTTTGGATGTTTTTGCCAATCTAACGGGGGTAAGGTGATATCTTAGTGTAGTTTTGATTTGCATTTCCCTGATGATTAGCGATGATGAACATCTTTTCATGTGTCTATTGGCCATATTCATATCTTCTTTTGAGAAATGTCTGTTCATGTCCTCTGCCCATTTTTTGATCGGGTTGTTTGTTTTTTTGTTGTTAAGCAGTGTGAGTTCTTTGTATATTATGGAGATTAACCCTTTGTCGGATAAGTGGCTTGTAAATATTTTTTCCCAATTAGTGAGCTGTTTTTTTGTTTCAATCCTGTTTTCCCTTGCCTTGAAGAAGCTCTTTAGTCTGATGAAGTCCCATTTGTTTATTCTTTCTATTGTTTCCCTCAACTGAGGAGTTACAGTGTCCGAAAAGATTCTTTTGAAACTGATGTCAAAGAGTGTACTGCCTATATTCTCTTCCAAAAGACTTATTGTCTCAGGCCTAATCTTTAGGTCTTTGATCCATTTTGAGTTTATTTTGGTGTGTGGTGAAAAAGAATGGTCAATTTTCAATCTTTTGCATGTGGCTGTCCAGTTTTCCCAGCACCATTTGTTGAAGAGACTTTCTTTTCTCCATTGTAGGCCCTCTGCTCCTTTGTCGAAGATTAGCTGTCCATAGATGTGTGGTTTTATCTCTGGGCTTTCAATTCTGTTCCATTGATCTGTGGACCTGTTTTTGTACCAGTACCATGCTGTTTTGATCACTGTAGCTTTGTAGTATGTTTTGAAATCGGGGATTGTGATTCCGCCGGCTTTGTTTTTCTTGCTCAGGATTGCTTTAGCAATTCGCGGTCTTTTGTTCCCCCATATGAATTTTAGGATTGTTTGTTCAATTTCTGTGAAGAATGTTCTTGGGATTCTGATTGGGATAGCATTGAATCTGTATATTGCTTTAGGTAGTATGGACATTTTAACTATGTTTATTCTTCCAATCCATGTGCAAGGAATGTTTTTCCATCTCTTTATGTCATCGCCTATTTCTTTCAAGAAAGTCTTGTAGTTTTCATTGTATAGATCCTTCACTTCCTTGGTTAAGTTTATCCCAAGGTATTTTATTCTTTTCGTTGCGATTGTGAATGGGATAGAGTTCTTGAGTTCTTTTTCTGTTAGTTTATTGTTAGTGTATAGAAATGCTACTGATTTATGCACGTTAATTTTATACCCTGCTACTTTGCTGTAGTTGTTGATTATTTCTAATAGTTTTTCTGTGGATTCTTTGGGGTTTTCTATGTATAAGATCATGTCGTCTGCAAACAACGAGAGTTTTACTTCTTTGTTACCTATTTGGATTCCTTTTATTTCTTTTTCCTGCCCAATTGCTCTGGCCAGCACCTCCAGTACTATGTTGAATAGGAGTGGTGAAAGTGGGCACCCTTGTCTTGTTCCTGTCCTCAGAGGGATGGCTTTCAGCTTTTGTCCATTGAGTATGATGTTGGCTGTGGGTCTATCATATATGGCCTTTATTATGTTGAGGTACTTTCCTTCTATACCCATTTTACTGAGGGTTTTTATCATAAATGGGTGTTGGATCTTGTCGAATGCTTTCTCTGCATGTATTGAGATGATCATGTGGTTTTTGTTTTTCATTTTGTTGATGTAGTGTATCACGTTGATTGACTTGCGGATGTTGAACCATCCCTGTGTCCCTGGTGTAAATCCCACTTGATCATGGTGTATAATCTTTTTGATGTATTGCTGTAATCGGTTTGCCAAAATTTTGTTGAGGATTTTTGCATCTATGTTCATCAGTGATATCGGCCTGTAGTTCTCCTTCTTTGTGTTGTCCTTGTCAGGTTTGGGGATCAGAGTGATGTTGGCTTCATAGAATGTGTTAGGGAGTTCTCCATCTTTCTCAATTTTCTGGAACAGTTTGAGGAGAATAGGTATTAAGTCTTCTTTGAATGTTTGGTAGAATTCTCCAGAGAAGCCGTCTGGTCCTGGACTCTTGTTTTTGGGGAGGTTTTTGATTACCGTTTCTATTTCCTTACTTGTGATTGGTCTATTCAGGTTCTCCATTTCTTCCTGATTCAGTTTGGGGAGATTGTAGGAGTCTAGGAATTTGTCCATTTCTTCCAGGCTGTTCAATTTGTTGGCATATAGTTTTTCATAGTATTCTCTCATGATCTCTTGTATTTCATTGGTATCTGTTGTGATTTCTCCTCTGTCATTCCTGATTTTATTAATTTGCGATTTCTCTCTTCTTTTCTTGGTGAGTCTGGCTAGGGGTTTGTCAATTTTGTTAATTCTTTCGAAGAACCAACTCTTTGTTTCATTGATCCTTTCTATTGTCTTTTTTGTTTCAATATCGTTTATTTCTGCTCTTATTTTTATTATTTCCCTCCTTCTACTGACTCTGGGCTTTGTTTGTTCTTCTTTTTCTAGTTCTGTTAGGTGTCGTTTGAGGTTGCTTACGTGAGCTTTTTCTTGTTTAGTGAGGTGAGCCTGTATTGCGATGAATTTCCCTCTTAGGACTGCTTTTGCTGCATCCCAAATGATTTGGTATGTCGTGTTCTCATTTTCATTTGTCTCCAGATAATATTTGATTTCTTCTTTAATTTCTTCAATGATCCATTGTTTGTTGAGAAGCGTGTTGTTTAGTCTCCACATTTTTGCACCTTTCTCTGCTTTTTTCTTGTAGTTGATTTCTAGTTTAATAGCGTTATGATCAGAAAAGATGCTTGATATTATTTCAACTCTCTTGTATTTATTGATGTTTGCTTTGGTTCCCAAAATATGGTCAATCCTTGAGAATGTTCCATGTGCACTTGAGAAGAATGTGTAACCTGCTGTTTTTGGATGAAGTGTTCTATATATATCTATTAAGTCCATCTGGTCTAATTTTTCATTTAATTCTATTATTTCCTTGTTGATTTTCTGTCTGGATGTTCTGTCCATTGGTGTTAATGGTGTGTTGAGGTCCCCTACTATTATTGTATTGTTGTTGATGTCTTCTTTTAGTTCTATTAAGAGTTGCTTTACAAATTTTGGTGCTCCTGTGTTGGGTGCGTTTATATTTATAAGTGTTATGTCTTCTTGGTGGAGAGTCCCTTTTATCATTATATACTGTCCCTCTTTATCTTTCTTTATCTGTTTTGCTTTGAAATCTACCTTGTCTGATATTAGTATAGCGACACCTGCTTTCTTTTGTTCATTATTAGCTTGGAGTATTGTTCTCCATCCCTTCACTCTGAGTCTGTGTTTGTCTTTGGGGCTGAGGTGTGTTTCCTGGAGGCAGCATATTGTTGGATCTTGTTCTTTGATCCATCCTGCCACTCTGTGTCTTTTGATTGGGGAGTTCAATCCATTTACATTTAGAGTGATTATTGAGACGTGGGGGCCTACCACTACCATTTTGTGTCTTGTTTTCCGGTTTTCTTCAGTTTCCTTTGTTTCTCGTCCCATGGTTTAATCTGTTCTGATGTAGAGCTGCTACTCTCTGTTGTTGTCCTTCTACTTATCTCCTCTGCTCTTGGTTTTGTAGCCCCTTTCCTTTTTTGGATTTTTCAGGAATGAGGGTTTTCCTGAGGATTTCCTGAAGAGGAGGTTTTGTGGCAATGAACTCCCTTAATTTTTGTTTATCTGGGAAAGTTTTTATTTCTCCATCGTATTTGAAGGATATTTTCGCTGGGTAGAGAATTCTCAGCTGTAGATTTTTGTCCTTCAGATTTTTGAATATATCATTCCACTCTCTTCTAGCCTGTAAAGTTTCTGCTGAGAAATCTGCTGATAGCCTGATGGGTGTTCCTTTGTAGGTTAGTTTCTTTTGCCTGGCTGTCCTTAATATTTTCTCCTTGTCGTTGACTTTTGCTAGCTTCACTACTATATGCCGTGGAGTTGGTCTTCTTGCATTGATAAAGTTTGGAGATCTATTGGCTTCTGTCACCTGAAGATCCATCTCCCTCACCAGATTTGGGAAGTTCTCAGCCATTATTTCTTTGAATAGGTTTTCTGCCCCTTTGTCCTTCTCTTCTCCCTCTGGTATACCTATAATCCTTACGTTGCATCTCCTAATTGTGTCTGATAATTCTCGGAGAGTTTCTTCATTTCTTTTAAGTCTTGCTTCTCTCTCCTCCTCTGCCTGCAACAATTCTATATTGCCATCTTCCAAATTGCTAATTCTTTCCTCCATATTATCGGCCCTACTGTTCAGAGCATCTAGATTTTTCTTAATCTCCTCTATTGTGTTCTTCATTTCCAAAATTTCTGTTTGGTTCTTCTTTATCGTATCAAACTCTTTTGTGACATAGCTCCTGAACTCGTTGAGTTGACGGTCAGAATTCTCTCTTAACTCATTGAGAATCTTAATGATGGCTGTTTTGAAGTCATCATCATTTAGGTTATATATCTCATTTTCTTTGGGATTGTTTTCTGTGTATTTGTTACTTTCTTTCTGTTCTGGAG
The DNA here is from genome assembly GCF_037783145.1 of Equus przewalskii. Taxonomy (NCBI): domain Eukaryota; kingdom Metazoa; phylum Chordata; class Mammalia; order Perissodactyla; family Equidae; genus Equus; species Equus przewalskii. Next base: position 42,270,572 of record NC_091840.1, read on the forward strand.
ATTTAATGTATTTTTTCATATTGCTTGATGTTGTTGATTTGTGCCTCCGCATGGAGATAGAGTTTAGTTGCTCCTTTCACTTGTTTCAGCTGCTGCGGTGGGGGGAGCAGCTGTTTATACTTCACCAACCAGGAACCCTGTCCGTAGTTGCTAACTGGGCCTGGGCCCCTCTTCGTAGCCACAGTGGCCCTTTGGATTCCCTCCTCTGCCGTGGGGGCCATCACAGGGGGGCTTCAGGCTGCAGGTGCCTACTGTTGCAGCCCACCTAGATGTGCTCTCTCCTTGGGGTCTGCAACGGTGTTATGGGCTTTTCCAGCGGCCAGGGGTGGGATCACTTATATTTGTCGCTCCGTTGCTGTCGGCACCCACCGAATCTCACTTGTCCTCTATGGGTCGCAGGAGAGCTATTGGCATCTTCTACAGTCTGTGGTTAGTACACCTAGCTATGCTGCTTTTGCCCTGGGGTCTTCCAGCCTTGTGGCTGGCGGCTGGGTGCCTTCTACTGGTGCTGTGCAGAGGCTTTCCCTAAGGCTGCTGTGAGCCTGTAGGGTTTCCCCCTAGGCTACTAAGCTGGGTCTCTGGAACTCTCTCCAGCCCCAGTCCTCTCCGAGATCTCCAGCAATCCCTAGTCTCACGGGGCGGGCAACGGCAGCTGGGGGTCGCCCCGCCCTCTGGGCTTCTCTCCGGGCCTCTCCCGGGAGCCCTGAATGCTGGGCGTGGCCCCTCTGCTAATGGCAGACAGAGAGTTTTGTCTGCTGCCTGGCGGAACTCCGGCGCTTCCCCTCCGGGTCACAGGACCAGCCTTTGAAAGTTCCCCCCACCCCGGTCCTCTCCGAGATCTCTGGCAATCTCTAGCCCCACGGGGCGGGCAACGGCAGCTGGGGGTTGCCCCGCTCTCTGGGATTCTCTCCGGGCCTCTCCCGGAGCCGTGAATGCTCGGCGTGGCCCCTCTGCTAACGGCACACAGAGAGTTTTGTCTGCTGCCCGGGCGGAGCTCCGGCGCTTCCCCTCCGGTTCGCAGAACCGGCCTTTGAGAGTTCCCCCCGCCCCGGTCCTCTCCGAGATCTCTGGCAATCCCTAGCCCCACGGGGCGGGCAATGGCAGCTGGGGGTCGCCCCGCCCTCTGGGATTCTCTCCGGGCCTCTCCCGGAGCCGTGAATGCTCAGCATGGCCCCTCTGCTAACGGCAGACAGAGAGTTTTGTCTGCTGCCCGGGCGGAGCTCCGGCGCTTCCCCTCCGGGTCCCAGAACCGGCCTTTGAAAGTTCCCCCAGCCCCGGTCCTCTCCGAGATCTCCGGCAATCCCTAGTCCCACGGGGCGGGCAACGGCAGCTGGGAGACCTCCGTACCCTCCGTGACTCTCTCTGGGGCCCTCCAGGCACCCCAAGCACCAGGCTGGGTCTCCCCGCCAATGGCGGGGAGAGACTCTCCCCGCGGGCTCAGGTGTGCAACTCCAAAGTTTCCCTCTGCGTTTAGGAGTAATTGTGGGGGGTTTAGGTAGGGTTCTGGTCACCTGTTTCCACCGTCGCTCCTCTGTTGTGTTCTCGCTCCTGCCCTAGATGTGTGTGGATCCTCTGGGGGCGTCCGTTGGAAGAAAGCCGCTTGTGGGTACTAGGCTGCCCGTCGGGGTCGGAGAGTTTTCACCTATTTCCACATCCTCATGGAGGAAAGTCCGTCCGCCTTCCGATGTATAGTCGCGTGGGTGTCTCAGACGTCCTGAGATGCTGTCTGGATATCCTTTGTCAAGCGATGTGTCCAAATAATTGTAGACTCGAAGGGCAAGAGACAAAGAGGACTACTCACGGCGCCATCTTGGATCTTCCTCCCCCACTTCTCCCACACGGTCTTGATTACTGTTATATAACTCTTGAAATTGAGTAAACTTGTTCCTGCCACTTTATTTTTCTTTTCAAAATTGTTTTTAGCTATTCTAGTTCCTTTGCCTTTCCACATAAATTTTAGAATAACCTTGTGTATATCTACAAAAACTCTTGCCATGATTTTGATAGGGGTTGTACTAAACCTGTATGTTAATTTGGGGGGAGATTGATATCTTTACTATGTTGAGTCTTACAATATATAAACACCATATGTCTCTTCATTTATTTAGACCTCTGATTTTTTTTCATCAGCATTTTATAGTTTTCAGCATTTCCAAGTGAGGTCTAGGTTTTGTTAGATTTATACCTAAATATTTATTATTTTTGAGTGATTGTAAATGGTATTGTATTTTTAATTTCAGTGTCCATGTATTCATTGCTAGTATATAGAAATACACTTAATTTTTGTATGTTTTTCTTATATCCTGAGATTTTGCTGAACTGACTTATTAGTTCTAGAACTTTCTTTCTTTTTTTTGTTAATCCCTTGGGAATTTCTACACAGGAAATCATGTCATCTGCAAATAGGGACAGTTTTACTTCTTTCTTTTTGATCTGCATGCTTTCTATCTCCTTGTCTTGCCTATTGGACTGGCTAGAGCTTCCGGAACTAGTGAATAAAAGTGGTGAGAGTGGGGCAGTCTGCCTTGTTCCCAGTCTTGGAAGGAAAGCATTCAGTCTTTCACCATTAAGTATGGTGTTAGCTGTAGATTTTTGTAGACGCTCTTTATCAAGGAGAGGAAATGCTTCTCTATTCCTACCTTTCTGAGAGCTTTTATCATGAGTGGTTGAATTTTTTTTTTTCTTTTAAAGACTGGCACCTGAGCTAACAACTGTTGCCAATCATCTTTTTTTTCCCCTCCTTCTTCTCCCCAAAGCCCCCCAGTACATAGTTAAGTATTCTAGTTGTGAGTGCTTCTGGTTGTGGCATGTGGGACGCCGCCTCAGCATGGCCTGATGAGCAGTGCCATGTCTGCACCCAGGATCCGAACTGGCGAAACCCCGGGCCGCCAAAGCGGAGCGCGTGAACTTAACCACTTGGCCATGGGATGTTGAATTTTGACAAATGCTTTTTTGCATCAATTGGTATCATCAAATGACTTTTCTTTTTCAGCCTGTTAATATGGTGGATTAAGTTGTTTAATTTTCAAATATTGATATAGCCTTGCATGCCTTGAATAAACCCCTTTGGCCATGGTGTATAATTCTTTTTATATACTGCTGAATTGTATTTGCTATTATTTTGTTAGGAGTCTCTCAGTCTATATTCATGAGGGATATTGGTCTGTAGTTTACTTTTTGGGTACTGTCTTTGTCTGGTTTTGCTATCAGAGTGGTATTAGCTTCATAAAACGACTTGGGAAGTGTTCCTTCTTCTTCTATTTTCTGGAAGAGACTGTAGAATTGGTGTTAATTCTTATGTATGTATTTGACAGAATTCTCCAGTGAAACCATCTGGGCCTGTAGATTTCTTTTTTTAAGTTACATAATCAATTTTCTTAATAGTTATGGGGTTATGTAAATTTTCTGTTTCGTATTGGGTGAGTTATAGTAGGTAGTGATTTTTGAGGAATTGGTCCATTTTGTCTAAGTAGTCAAATTTATGTGTCTAAAGTCATTCATAGTATTCACTTATTCTCCCTTTGATGACTACAGGGTCTGTGGTGATACCCCTGCTTCGTTCTCGATAGGCAAAGAAGTGATCTCTCTTTTCCTTGTCAGTCTTGCTAGAGGCTTGTTGATTTTTTTGACCTTTTCAAAGAACCAGCTCTTTTTCCCCCATTGACTTTCTCTATTTTTCAACTTTCTGTTTTCAATTTCATTGCTTTCTGCTCTTTATTATCTTTATTGTTTCCTTTCTTCTGCTCCTTTGGGTTTATTTTGCTCTTCTTTTTCCGGGTTCTTGAGGTGGGAGCCTAGCTTATTCATTTGAGACTTTTTCTTCTTTACTAACGTAAGCATTTAGTCCTGTAAATTTCTCTTTCAGCACTACTTTAGCCATGTCCCACAAATTTTGATATGTTGTAATGTGCCTCATTTTCATTCATTTTGATGTATTTTTTTGATTTACTTTGAGACTGTCTCTTTGACACATGGATCATTTAGAAGCGTATTGTTTAGTTTTCAAGTGTTTTGAGATTTTCCTGTTATCTTTCTGTTATTCATTTGTGGTTTGATTCCATTGTGGTCAGAGAACACAGTCAGCATGATTTCAATTCTTTTAAATGTGTTAAAGTTCATTTGCATGGCTCAGAATATGGTTTATCTTGGTATACATTCCATGGATACTTGAAAAGAATGTGTGTTCTACTTTTGTTGGGTACAATGCTCTGTAAATGTCAATTAGATCCTGTTAGTTGATGGTGTTTTTTAGTTCTTCTATATCCTTGCTGATTTTCTGTCTAGTTGTTATATCGGTTGCTGAGAGAGAGATGTAGGAGAGTAGAGAATGATATCTTTTTAAGGCATCTACAAGCTTTGATTGTGGGCAAGTCAATTAAGCTCTTTAAGTGTATTTCTTCATCTACAAAATGGAGAGAAAAATATTAAACTCTCAGGATTATTGGGAGGATTTAAATAATTAAGTAAAGGGTCCAACAAGTGCCTGGCACTGAGTAGGCATAGCAAGATCTTAGTCAATAGGGGTAAACTTACCAAATCATGTTCCTACCCAGACAGCTATGGGAAGGAGCACCCCAGAGAAGGAAGGTGATTGTAAACTAGATTCAGAGGACGGGATAAACATTCTACTCTATTAATGAGATATAGATGAAGAGCGAATTAGTGAACTAGAAGATAGAACTAAAGAAATACTCAGAAGTCAGCACAGAGGCAAATAAAATAGAGGTTAAGAAAACTACAGAATAGAATAAAATATGAAGTTTAACGTAGGTCTAATCTGGATTCTTGGAGGAGAGTCTAAAGAGCATGAGAAGATACAATTTTTGAAGAGATATTGGCTGAAGTATTTCTAGAATTCAGAAGGATACAAATCACCTTAAGATTCACAGTAAGTCCATTTTAGGATAAGTGATCCTGAAAGCAGGTTTGGGATGGAAGAAGGAGTTGTGTGCCAATAAATTGATAAGCCAGTGGGTAAATCAAAGCAAATATTAACTGTACAAAGCAATATTATAATGACAATGCTTAATTTGGGAGGGAGGCTAGAAAAAGTAACCAGAGAGAAATAAAATAAGGGACAATTACATGTAACACAGGAGAGGGTAATTGGTGTTAAGGAAAATGGTAGAGATACTGAATAACTTTATATTTTATATAAAGCATGCAATTTAAATTGTTAACTTCCTAAAAGAGGAGAAATAGAGTTTATAACTTCCAAGCAAAAGAAGGAGGAGAAGGTGTTGATTTGGAAAAGTGAGTTACTTCTGGGTTAAAATACAGATTCAACATATACAACTAACCTCACTTCCACCAAATTCCTATTAAAAGAAGAGTAAATATGTTTTAAAAGCTATTTACTTTCTAACAGAAAGGAAGGGGAGAAGAGTTGGAGAGGGGGATAACAACAGCAATATTTTGGAAGACAGCGAGCATATGGACCAAGTGACTTAACAGGACAGACAAGCAGAATTCTGAGACAGCGGTGGGGAGCCAACCACATTTTCACCATAGAATCCTCAAAATGCTCAGTAATTGGAAGCTACAAGTATGTATGGAATTGGAGATTGGGTGGGAGTGGAACTTAAACTAAGGAGTATTGAGTGAATGCTGAGAAGTAGTTAGATGCCAAACCTCCTCTGATACTCTACAACATGGCTGACTGCCCCTCCTACGCCCTAGCACATGAATAGGGGGTTATCCTTAAAGGAAGGAACAGTGGGAGGTCTTTGCATGGGGGAAAGTCAGTTGGCACAGTTGAGGACTCCACTGAAAGGTGGGATTATGTGTTATATGTACTTGCTGAAGGCTGAGACCCCCATCCCTTTCCTCCCAGAATGCTAGAAGTGAAACCTGTGTCCTCTAAGTCAGAGGATTGGGAGAGTCTTTTCCGAGGAATCTGAACAGCCAAAGAGGAAAGTTCTAAAGATAGAGATGCTGAGGGTTGCCAAACAAATGACCAATCCAGGTCACCACAGTGAAGCTCACAGTTGACTCAGAGCATCCAATTTGCTCTTCATTTCCCCACTCTTAATCATAACCAAATGACCATGGATTACTAGCAACCGAGAAAAGCCTCTAACACTGATGATAGAGACGAAGGCAAATAAACACGGAGAAAAAACCCTTAGATGAAGAGAAACTATGCAAGAAAAAGAAAACTTCAAAAAATTCCTGTCACTAATGTCATCAAAGAGATAAGAGAAGACATTGCATCCATGAAAGAACAGGATGCTATTAGAAAAACAGCAATGAGAGAACAAAAAACACGACATTAGAAATGAAAAACAAGAGAAAATAGAGGCAATCCCCAAGACACAAAGCAAAAAGAAACAGAAAATATGAAAGAAAGGATAAGAAAATTGGAGAGCCTGCCTAGCAAGCCCTAAAACCAAATAATCCAAAAGAAGAAAATAGAAAAATAGAGGAGAAGCAAACATCAATGAAACTATTCAACAAAATGACTCAGAATTGGCAGATACGCACTTATAGATTGACAGAGCCCACTGAATGACCAACACAACTATTAAAAATAGACCCACTTCCAGGCACATTATTGTCACACTTTAGATTCTTAGAGACAAGGGGTTGACCTATAAGCTTAAAAAGAAAAAACGGGGGCTGGCCCAGTGGCACGCAGTTAAGTGAGTACGTCCCACTTCTCGGCGGCCTGGGGTTCCCCAGTTCGGATCCCAGGTGCGGACACGGCACCGCTTGGCAAAACTCATGCTGTGGTAGGCAACCCACATATAAAATAGGGGAAGATGGGCATGGATGTTAGCTCAAGGCCAGACTTCCTCAGCAAAAAGAGGAAGATTGGCAGTAGTTAGCTCAGGGTTAATCTTCCTGGAAAAAAAAAAAAAAAAGAAAGAAACAAGAAAAAACGTTCCATAAGAAGATCAGCTGTCATTTCATTGTGAAGGTAGAATCAGGCATTTTCATATATGAAACTCTCAAAAAGTTTATCTCACATATCCTTTCTCAACATGCTATTAGAAGTTGTCCTCTACAAAAATGAAGATGTAAATTAAGAAACAGGAAATGAATATATGAACTAGGAATCTGACACATAAAAGAAGGGAAAGGAATCTCTAGAATGATAATGAAGGGAGATCCCGGGATGACAACCCCATGCTTCTGATATAGAGGGCAACCCCTCCACATTTGAGCAGTATGACTCGTGAGGCAGTCATATTGAGGGTTGTCATAACCATGCCTTCGGCTGGTAAATGTGCTCCACCAAAAGAAGGAAGTCAATCAAGAAGGAGGAAAGCATAAGACCCAACTCAAGAGAAAGGCAAAGGGAACACCAAGGAGACAACAAAGGAAGTCCCAAGATGATAGCTGCACAGGAGGCTTGGAGAGCAGCTAGCCTAGACTGAAGGAGATTGGAGGTCTCCAAGAAACAATGTAAGGTGATAGATCACCTGATGTGAATAACCTTCGGGGAAATTGTACTAAGAAGGTTTTAGATAGGGTGAGAAGGGTTAATAATGTGTACAAAGAAAACTAAGCTATCAAGGTAATTATTAACTTTAATAAAAATAAAAATAAGAAAGGAATCATAATCATCATACACCACAATGTCCAACTATGCATATTTGCATAAGCATTCTAATGTAAACACTGAAATATTGATTTAATTTTAAATTTTAATGTAATCATAGTTGATTTGAGAGAGCTAAATCTTCCTAGCATAGTTACATTATGGCTAAATCATACTCTAATAGAAAATTGATAGATAATGTCCAAAATTGATGAATAAAGTATTAATGTATGTATTCAATTTAGAAGCAGGGATTATATAAATGCCAAAAGAAATGGCTAAAAGAGGGGGCCAGCACCATGGCCAAGTGGTTAAGTTCAAACGCTCCGCTTCAGCAGTCCAGGGTTTCACCAATTCAGATCCTGGGTGTGGACCTATCAGCACTCATCAGGCCATGCTGAGGCAGCCTCCCACATAGCACAACTAGAAGGGCCCACAACTAAAATATACAACTATGTACTGGGGAGCTTTGGGGAGAAGAAGGAAAAAAACGAAAGAAAATTGGCAACAGATGTTAGTGCAGGTGCCAATCTTTAAAAAGAAAAAGAAATGGCTGAAAGATTTGAAAATGGCTGATGCTAAGGAAGGAAACTGGGGAATGAGAATAAGGGAGACAGGAAACTTCTGTATTTTGTTTTTAGCCTTTCAGAATATTTGGCTATTTAAATGTATTACTTTGTATTTGACTAATAAGATGTGTTATTTTGATAAAATAAAAATTAACTTGTAAATTCCATTCAATCCTGAAGAAAGCAGGAAAAAATTAAAACAAAGCATAGAAAAATTAAGAAAATGTAATTGCAAAATAATATGGTAGGACTATTTCCAAGTATATAATTAATCATAATAGATATATAGAGACTAAAATTATCAGAGTATGAGATTATATATTTTTTAAACTAAGAATAAAATCCAGCTATATGCAATTTACAAGAGAGAAACCTAAAACATAAAGATACCTCAAGGTTGAAATTAAAGGATGGAAAAATATATAACACACAAAAATCAACCAAAATAAAGTTGATATGGCTATAAAAATATCAAACAAAATAGACTTTAATGCACAAAATCTTTCTATGGAGAAAAGAGATTAGTACATAATGACAAAAGGTTCAATGCACTGGGAAGGTGCAACTATGAATGTACATACACCTAATATAGTTTCAAAATATGTGAGGCAAAAATTAACAGAACTACAAGGACAAATGAACAAACAAGGATACTTGACAAAGATAAACCTCCATCATTATAGGAGATTTTAGCACACATCTCTCAGTAAACTATAGGTCAAGCAAACAAAGTATTCATAAAGATATGGAAAATGTGAGCAACACAATTAACAATCTTGATCTAATGGACAATCTATTGATCTAATGGATCTAATATTTAGAAGACCACACAGAAATTCAAGAATACATATTTTTCTCAGGTATACGTAGATAATTTATGAGAATTGACTATGCACGTGGCAACAAAGTTTATTTCAACAAATATTTTTTTAAAAAAATAGGAGCCAGCCCTGTGTCTAGTGGTTAAGTTCGGCACACTCCACTTTGGCAGCCCCGTTTCAGTTCCCAGGCATGGACCTACACGACTCATCAGCAGCCATGCTGTAGCGACAACGCACATACAAAATAGAGGAAGACTGGAACAGATGTTAGCTCAGGGTGAATCTTCCTCAGCAAAAAACAAACAAAAAAATAGTATAAGATGATGTTCTCTAACTATAATACAATTGGGTCAGAAATCAATAACAGGAAACTTTCAAAACTTCCCATCTAGAAATTTTATAGAAGGAGTCAACAAACATTTTCTGTAGAAGGCTGGTTATAAAGTACAACATTATTAAAAAATTAAATTATAAAATTTAAAATTAAATAAATTATATTAATAAAGTCAAAAAAAATACTAAAAAGTCATCACTTCTTGTTGTTATGATATTTTACTATAAGCTGTGCTCTTGAGGTTATTTAGACCTATAGTATCTGTATGATGGGAATACTATATAATGGTATACTATTGATCATCTCTTCCCAATTGTATGTTCAGTGGTGTACATTAATAGCTTGAATTCAGACATAATGGGAGTATTTAAACAATGGAAATCAGTAAACACTACAAATCAAGACCTTCTTTTTTTTCAGAGATCCAGTTGTTAAATATTTACCATTATACTACTGGATGAAGTGTTTTGATATCTATAACTTACTTTGAATTGCATAAGAATAAGATACATTGATGGATGGATAGATAGATAGAGTACAAAAAATATATTCAATTAACCAAAGAGAAAGCAAGAAAGGAAGAAATGAGGAAAAAATAGAAAACAAATAGCAAGAAGGTAAACTTAAACTCAATCATATCAATAATTATATTAAATATAAATGGACTAAGCACTCCAATTAAAAGGCAAGAGATTGCCAGACTGGGCAAAAAAGTAGACCCAACTACTTGCTGTCTACAAGAGATATACTTTAAATATAAAGACACAGATAGGTTGAAAGTAAAAGGATGGAAAAGGATATAACATGCTAATAGTAATTATAAGAAAATTGGTAATTTTCAGTAATTATAAGAACAGTAACTATAAGAAAATATCAGATAAAGTAGGCTTCAAGGCAAGGATATTATCAGAAATTAAAAGAGACTTTTCATAGTGACAAAATGGTCAGTCCATCAGCAAGACATAACAATATTAAATGTGTTTGCACCTAATAACAGATTCAAAATATATGAGAAAATCGTGTGAAGAGAAAATATATATGAAGAACTAAAGGTAGAAATAAACAAACCCGCAACCATAGTTGGAGTTTTTACACTTCTTTCTCAGTAATTGATTAGAACAAGTAGGTAAATCAGAAAGCATATAGATTATTCGAACAATACGAACAACTGATTTAACCTAGTTGACATTTATAAAAAACATGAAACACAGCAACTGCAAAATACATATTTTTCTTCAAATGCACATGGAATGTCCACCAAGGTGCACTATATTTGGGGCCATGGTCTATTTAATCAGGGTCAACAAGTTTCAGAAGATTTTTAAAAATGTGTGGGGTGAAGCCAACATGGCCCTCCCAGGGAAATTTATAGCTCTAAGTGCCTATGTTAGACAATAAAGGGGCTGATAATAAGTTAAGTCTTAAACTAAGAAGTTAGAAAAAGAACAATAAAAAAAATCCAAAGAAAAGGAGAAAAGTTTCCACCAAGGAACACAAGAATGGTTGTATTGAATTGGAAGCTGAGATTGTCACCTGGACTTTTTAGGCTTTTCTGCCACTGAACGATGGAAAAGATGAGATTGAAATATTGGCTCAGATGATTGATTCTGCTTTCCAAGGAGAAATAGGATTGTTGCTGTACAATGGGAGCAAAACAAGAGCTGTCTAGAGTCCAGAGGAATATCTAGGAGATGCCTGCTGATAAAAACAAGAAGAGGAAATTTTCACATTTTGAGGCATATGGGGAAGCCATTCTGGTTTGAACATGATTCAGCCTAAAACTTGTTTTTCCCAGAGCAGCCTGACTTATGGCCCACTGGGCGTGCACCGTACATCTGCTTCAAACATTTTCCCAAAGCAAAGAACACACCCTTTCAAGACAGGGATGAATGGTTCCTTTTCTCTGATGTGAATACCAGTACTTATCTGAAGACAAGCTTTTCCTCCCAGAGAACCAACAACCAGTTGATCTGCTGTGTATGTGCTAAACTGCAGCAAAATATCTCCCTGTGACTTTGGGGGGAAAAAAATTGTATTTCTGTCATGCTTGATGTCTGTTCTTTGTTCTGAAATGATATACAGCCATGCTGAAAACCGTGCTTCCCTGGGGTACTTTCTTCCCTGGGAAAGATAACACTTCCAGGCTAGTCCTCAGCATTAGTTCATTAAATATCACTCTTTCTTATCTATAGATTGGTTATTGATTATTTGCATCAACATTTCTTGGTGTAGTCGGCAGGACTTCAGAGCAACTCACCCAAGACACCTGGAATTTACTTTGAACTGGTGCTTGGTACCAGCATGGGCCCATTGAGCTCCTCCAGCTTCACAGCAGCCTTCAGGTGCCTCAATGAGTTCTCCTGAAATTCAGACCTCCTTGCTTAAGTTGACAGCCCTGATGTTTATTTGAGCTGTTTCAGGTCTTAAGACAAGGTGTCTTAAGATGTCTTAAGAGGTACCCAGGAGGACATTTCCTAGGCAAGAGGAAACTAGGGGGACATTTCCTAGGCAAGAGGACCTGGGGGAACTTTGGAGTGAAGTGGGTTTTGGCTGTCCTTTTAATTTGGCTTTAATTGGAAATGAATTTTCTTATAAAGTCGAACAAACTGTTTGATAGTAAAATGAGAGGCTGAACTCATTCAGTTCCAAAGAAAAGGGACACCAGCTCCTTCTAGCTATAAGGTGTTCATTTTCAGGAGACTGAGAACCTAGCGGAAGTGTCTGAGGTTGATTCTCATGACATGCTGTGGTCCCATAGAGAATTCCATCATGACCATTCACTTTAAATAATTAAAGGCTCATCCAGAGATACACACACGAGGACTGGTCATCAAGTGCTCTGAGCCCCCACAGTAGTTTTAGTTTTAGACTACCAGCAGGAGAAACTGAGACGCATTTTAGGAAGTGGCACTCACAAGTAGCACACTTCTAACCCTAACCCTAACCCTAACCCTGACTACACTCTCTCACTACACTCTCCTTAGAAATTGCTCAGACTTTACAATAAAACAAAACCAAAAGAAAATGAGAATCTTGCTTCTAAAGCCAGCCAACTCCTGGACGGACAGCCAGCCACTGGAACTCCAGCTGGTTTCACGTACAATACGTATCGAGCCAAGTATTTAACAAAATGGAAATGTTTAACTAAAGATGATTTGAGTCTTAAATGGCCAAAATGGGGAACATTCAACCAATTAAAATTAGTTTACTTGCACACGCAGTTTGGAAAAGCCGGCTATAAAATAAATAAGTAGAACGGGAAACATAATTGATATTTAGAAGCTTCAAAGTGTGGTAATTACAAAATGACATCTTTACAGGAAACTAACCAAAAGCTGGTAGAGACTGTGACTAAATTAGGGAAAGAGAAAAATTCAGAGGCTGTCCCCCCTCCTTCACCTCCACTGCCACTTTCAGCTCCTCAGAGCTCACGGCCTCCCCCGCACCTCTTACTTCTCCTTCAGCATCTCCTCCCCACTTCCTTGTTCGGCACCTTTATTTTTTTAATCCTTTTTTTAATTGAAGTAACATTGATTTATAACATTATATAAATTTCAGGTGTACATCATTATCCTTTTATTTCTGTGTGGACTATATCATGTTCTCCACTCAAAGACTAATTACCATCCATCACCATACGTGTGTGCCCTATTACCCCTTTTGCCCTTCTCCCGCTCTCCTTCCCCTCTGGTAACCACCAGTCTAACCTCTGTATCTATGTATTTGTTGTTGTTGTTGTTGTTGTCGTTTTTATCTTCCACTTAGTGAAATCATAGGATATTTGACTTTCTCCATCTGCTTTATTTTGCTTAGCATATGGACCTCAAGGTCCATCCACGTTGTCAAAAATGGCAAGATTTAATCTTCTTTATGACTGAGTAGTATTATATATAACACGTCTTCTCTACCCGTTCATCCATTGATGGGCACTCAGGTTGTTTCCAGGTCCCGGCTATCGTGAACAATGCTGCAATGAACGTAGGGGTGCAAATATCTTTTCGCATTCATGTTTTCACGTTCTTTGGATAAATACTCAGAAGTGGAATAGCTGGATGGTTTGGTAGTTCTATTCTTAATTTTTTGAGGACTCTCCATACTGTTTTCCATAGTGGCAACACCAGTTTGCATCTGGCACCTTTTTATCCTCTCCTTTCTGAACTTCTGTGCCCTGACTTATCTGCTTTGTCTCCTCCTCGTTCTCCAGTCCTGGAGGAAATAATAAGTAAACTCCAGAGAAGTAACAATGAAAGTAAATCTCAGGAAACAAATACTGGAAGTCCGAAGGTCACTGCGGCTCCCTTTAAAGAGAAACCTACTGGGAGAGGCAAGTCCATACTTGTGTACACTCCCTGGACTAGACTGAACTCAAGAATTTAACTAAGGACTTCCCAGGACCTTTACAAGATCTTTTAGGATTTGCTCAGGAATTTGACCTTACTGTTAAAACATATGGATACTCAGATTTATATCAGCTTATGCATTTGCTAGTATCCAAGAGTAAAGCTAAAAAATTGGCTGAAGGAGGAAAATTGGAAAGCACTGATGGAAGATTCATAAACATCAGGTTGCTGAGGGCCAGCCCGGTGGCACAGCGGTTAAGTTCGCATGTTCCACTTCGGTGGCCCAGGGTTCGTCGGTTCAGATCCCCGGTGCAGACATGGCACTGCTTGGCAAGCCATGCTGTGGTAGGTGTCCCACATATAAAGTAGAGGAAGATGGGCACGGATGTTAGCTCAGGGCTAGTCTTCCTCAAAAAGAACGAAATAAGCAAACAAAAAAACCATCAGTTTGCTGACCTTCAGAAGTGCAGGAAAATTGCTCTTAACTTGTACCAAGCCATTCCCCGGATTTTGCTTAAGAAAACAGATTGGACCAAGGTCAATCAGTGTAAACAGAGGCCCAGAGAAACTATTTTTGATTATTTTGAAAAATGTGAAAAAACCTTCAAACAAGATGGCTCCTGAGAGTTTTCTGCATCATCAAAATGATCCAATTTTCAAGTCCATCTTTTTGGAAGGGTTAGATGAGGAATTATCAAGCCTAATTAAAAAAGCATGAATTGAATTGGGCTGCATTACACCGGTGCACTTGTCACTGTTGCAGATAAACTCTCTAAAATTTTATGAAAGGAAGAAAAACAGAGAGCCACTAAGGTTGTGAGTGTACAGCTACAACAGCTTAGTGGCTCAATTAAGACATATTTTTCAAACCCTGACCAGCAGGGAAAGGACCACACTTGTTTCTATTACAAAGAACCTGCTCATTTCAAGTGTGATTGCCACAAGCTTTAATGGGATTTAGAGCAAGGCAAAGTTAAAAAGGAATAGGGGTGCTCTGAGGATTATGCAAGGGCATTTCCCCTCCTCCACACTAATACCTTAGGGAAAACTGAAATAACTATCAGAGGGGAAACTTCAAAGGCCTTGCAGATACCGGGGTTACCTTATCTGTTCTTAACCCTACCCTTGTTCGTTGCCCTCTCCCTTGGAGTAAACAATCAATTCAAATGGTAGGGGTTTCTAATTTACCAATGCAAGTCTTTAAATCAGAGCCAATAACCTTCCAATTAAGAACCATTACAGGGGGCCAGCCAGGTGGTGCAGCCATTAAGTGCACACGTTCCGCTTATGCAGCCCGGGGTTCACCAGTTCAGATCCCGGGTGTGGACAGGGCAAGCCATGCTGGTAGCAGGCGTCCCCATATAAAGCAGAGCAAGATGGACATGGATGTTAGCTCAGGGCCAGTCTGCCTCAGCAAACAGAGGAGGATTGGCAGCAGATGTTAGCTCAGGGCTAATCTTCCTCAAAAAAAAAAAAGAACCATTACAGGGAAACGTGTGTTTCTCCTGGGAAAATGTGCTCCCATTCATTTGACTGGACAAGACTTTCTAGAAGCATATAATGTTCATCTTGCCTTTTCGCAAAAGAGTAAAATGCTTCTAGAATTAGAAAATTTGGATGCTGATCAACATTTAATTACTGAGAAATTGATGGTTATAAAATCAGTGACTCAAATAGACCAAGAGAAAATTGATGACCTGTTATTGCAAGTGCCTATAAATCTGTGTTCACATCTTCTTCTTCAGACATTGGAAAGATTATATTGGCTGCTCCTACTAAGGTTGCTGTTGACAGCTCTAAGCCTCTGCCTAGTATTTGGCAATATCCACTCAAACCAAAGTCATTAAGTAGAATAAGATTTATTATTCAGGGATTTCTTAAGAAGGAGCCTTATGATTTCTTATACCAGTCCTTGTAAGACACCTATTTTACCAGTAAGAAAACTGAATTAAAAAGGCTGGATATTTGTTCAAGATCTGAGCGCTATAATATCGTGACTCCCCACCATCCTGTTGTCCCAAATCCACACGCTCTGCTGTCAGCCATTCCAACTAACAGGGGCTGTTCCTTAGCAATTGATTTATGCAGTACCTTATTTAGCATTCCAGGAGAAAAAAGACAGTCAACCTCTCTTTGCCTTTATGTGGGAAGATCACCAGTATACCTGGACAGTTACGCCACACAGCTAAACTGAAATCCTTACTTATTTTTCTCAAATACTTAAGGCTGATTTAGCTAATGCAGATTTTCCTAATGACTCTATCTTAATTCTGTTTGTAGATGATTTGCTCAAAAACTGAAATAGACTCTCAAAAGGACACAATCTATCTTCTACAGCATCTAGCATCTTAGGGACATAAAGTATCCAGGGATAAACTCCAATTTTGTTTGCCTGTTGTGAAATATCTAGGGTACCTAATATCTAAAGACAGGCTATTGATAGGTTCTGAAAGGATTACAGGAATTTTGGCTTTTCTGGTGGAATTTTGCACACCAGAAGGAAAAAAAGCAGTAAATACCTTAAAGTTCATCTTGGCTCAGGCACCAACTTTAGGTGACCCTAATTATAGCTTGCCATTTTTCCTCTTTGTGTATAAAGATAAAGGAAATGTTTAGGTGTTTTAACTCAAAAACATGGTAATCATATCGACCTATAGGATAGGATATAGTCAGCAATTAGATTCAGTAGCAAAAGGACTTCCGCCTTGTGTGAGGGCTGTTGAAGCCACAGCTCTCATACGCAACGCCACTGAGAAACGGTGATGGGGTCTCCTTTAACTATTTATGTCCCACACTCAGTTGAATCTCTTCTAAATTCTCATCACACTCAGCATTACTCTGTAAGCCAATTAGCCTCTTAGGAAGTTCTGTTGCTTTCTGCACCTAATATTACCTTAGCCTGATGTAATAATCTTAATGCTGCAACTTTGCTTCCAGTACCACAGGAGGAAGATGACCATGACTGCATTTTAGTAACAGATTGCCTTCTTGCTCCTAGGAATGACCTACAAGAAACTCCTATTGATAATGCTGATCTCATTTGGCTTACAGACAGGTCTTACTATAGGGATGAGCAAGGACATTACCAGGCTAGATATGCAATAACATCCTCAGTGGACGTAACTGAGTCCCTATTTACCAGAAATAGTCAGAACAGCAAGCCAAATTAAATGACTTAACTTGAGTTTGTCAGTTGGTTAAAGGCCAGGTGGCAAATATTTATACTGACGACCACTATGCTCTTGGAGTAGCACACGACTCTGGAATGCTGTGGAAACATTGGGGTTTCTTAACCTCTTCAGGGCAACCCATTAAAAACTGGAAAACAGGTTGCAGAATTGTTAAATGCTATACCACTACCAAAACAATTGGCAATTATTAAAATACCAGGGCTTTCCAAATCTGACACTTTGGAAGCTAAAGGAAATCAACTTGCTGATGCAGCCGCTAAGCAGGCAGCTTTAAAAACTTATCCTGGTCAGCCTCGAGAACGCCCACTACTCTCTGTTAACCCTGCTGACCCAGTGACAGATTTCCTTCTACAGGCTCAAGAAATCGCCTCAGAAGAGAAACAGAGATGGCAACTAAAAGGGGGCCTATTTGACCCCGCCACACAAATGTAGTTTGGGCTCAATAAAAACCCATAACGCCTATTGGAGCACAATTGCCGATGCTCCAGCATATACATCAATTAACCCACTGCACACCTGAAAAGATGATTTTGTGAGGAAATCAATATTTTAGGAAACTTTGACACAGGCTCATAAAGCCTATGCTCATTGTGCTATATGTCCTAAATACAATCCTGGGAAACCACTTCATGGCTCACAAGGCCGCTCTCCCCTTCCTAAAGAACCCTTTGGGGTATGACAATTGGACTTTGCTCAAATGTCACCACCTATATCTTATTAATGACTTGTATGTGTTCACTTTGGGTTAAGGCTTTCCCTTGCAGAAGAGCAACAGTTTTAACAGTAGGTAAATCGCTACTAAAAAGAATAATTTCCGTTTGGGGAATTCCTATTGAGTTACCCAGTGACCAGGAACTCGTTTCACCAGACAAATAATTAAATCTATTTGTGACATTTGACCAATAATACTTTCACCGTGCTTATCATCCCCAGTCCTTGGAATTGGTAGAAAGAAATAATGGCACAATCAAAACTCAACGGGGGCGCCGGCCCCGTGGCCGAGTGGTTAGGTTCACACACTCCACCTCGGCGACCTGGGGTTTTGCTGGTTTGGATCCCGGGCGTGGACATGGCACTGCTCATCAGGCCATACTGAGACAGTGTCCCACATGCCACGACCAGAGGAACATACAACTAGAATATACGGCTGTGTACTGGGGGGCTTTGAGGAGAAGAAGATTGGCAACAGATGTTAGCTCAGGTGCCAATCTTTAAAAAAAAAGAGAGGCAAAGTCATTAAACAAACAAAAAAACAACTGGCAAAACTTTCAGAAGCATTTAATCTCTTATGGCCAAGAGCTCTGCCGCTGGTGCTCCTCAGTCTTAGATCTACGTCCTTTGGTAAACATTGGCTGTCTCCTTTGAAATAATAACAGGACAATCTATGCAATTAGATGAAAGAACATATGAACCAACTTTTTTTTTTTTTTTGAGGAAGATTAGCCCTGAGCTAACATCTGCTGCCAATCCTCCTCTTTTTGCTGAGGAACACGGGCCCTGAGCTAACATCCATGCCCATCTTCCTCTACTTTATATGTGGGACACCTGCCACAGCATGGCTTGCTGAGCAGTGCCATGTCCACACCTGGGATCTGAACCGGCGAACCCCGGGCCGCTGAAGCGGAACGTGCACACTTAACCGCTGTGCCACCAGGCCGGCCCCTGTGTGAACCAACTTTGCTCAAAGGCGATATCTTGCATTATTGTCAAGGTCTTATTAAGATGCTAAAAAAGTGATAAAAAATTAGTAGCAGATTCTCTTCAAACCAAATTCCCAGGAGACGAGGACCTTAAGGATCATGGACTGCAACCTAGAGATTTTGTTTACTGTAAGAGACACTAAATTAAAGACACTTTGCAGCCTCCTTGGAAAGGATAATACCAGGTACTTTTAATCAATCCATGCGCTGCAAAATTAAAAGGCATAAACTCATGGATTCACATCTCTCTTTTCAAAAAAGGCCCGTTCTCTTGAGAGGATTTCAACTCCTTTTCCTGGCACCTGGCTTCAACTGACTAAGACGAATACTACCAAACCCGGACGGGAAGAAGCCAACATCTGTTATAGACAGCTGTCCCAAGATCCCGGACCGGGCTTGTCTTTCCAACCTTATATCGCCTCATTAAACCCTTGTAATGGTTAAGCCATATAGCCATTTATCATTGCTATAATAATCATATTCTTGCGTATATTAGCAATTTTAATACTTTTATGTGATGCTAGCCAACTTCTTTGTATTTTAGATTACCTTTTGTTACCTTTTATTGTTCCTGTAACTGTTAATACTTTCTTTCTACCCCTTTAGACTAAAATAGATCAGAGCTTAAGTACAAAATCTTGGGTTTTTTAGGTGAGGAGGTTTGGCCCTGAGCTAACATGTGTGCCAATGTTCCTTTATTTTGTGTGTGGGATGCTGCCACAGCATGTCTTGATAAGCAGTGTGTATGAACCCTGGGCTGCCAAAGTAGAGCCTGAGAACCTAACCACTACACTGCCTAGCTGGCCCCAAAAGCTTTTAATGAACTACCAGAATGTCATTTAAGGTTTTTCTGATACTATGGTTGTTTATTCAATCCACATCAGAACGGGCCTTAATGGCAATGTCTTCGTGGAATGAGCTCATTCCTTTGCTTCACATAATAATCAGTCCAATTGTTGGATCTATGGCCAACTCCCCCTTTCTAGAACACCTGGGTTACCTTGGTGGGTTTCTGCCTTTGAGGTACAGACTGGAAAGTTCTAAAACAATTTATTATGCTAGAGAGCTCTAGTTCCAATGTTCACAGTTCATCTGAGATTATCAATTACGATCCTGAAACCTGGCCAATAGCCAACACCATTCATGATACAGGACATGGTTATTCCTTTTCTGCTGCTCAAATTATTCAATTAACCCAAGAATTTTCTTCTAAACTAAAGAAATTGGATTCTACAACAAGAACTTTGGGAGGTTTCACACAAATCTGGGATGGATTTGTTTGACTCCCTCCTAGTTATGGGTCTCTAAGTAAATCAGCACCTTTATGCTGGGAACAGAGAAACCATTCCAAACAAAACTTACCTAACTGTACCCAAAACGTGGGCTGGATACCCCAGAGTCGTGTCAAAATACTGTCATTCTTTTTTTTTTTTTGAGGAAGATTAGCCTTGAGCTAACATCTGCTGCCAACCCTCCTCTTTTTGCTGAGGAAGACTGGCCCTGAGCTAACATCCGTGCTCATCTTCCTCTACTTTATACATGGCACACCTACCACAGCATGGCTTGCCAAGTGGTGCCATATCCATACCCGAGATTCGAACTGGTGAACCCCAGACTGCCAAAGAAGAATGTGGGGACTTAACCACTGCACCACTGGGCCAGCCCCAAAATACTGTCATTCTTAAAGAAAGTGATTGGTTTGGAACAGACTAGTCTCAAAGGCGGAGCATCTATTGGGTGGCACCCAATGGAACTCAGTGGTTGTGTGGAACAAGTCTTCGGCCTTGGCTACAGCCTGGATGGTCAGGACGCTGCACCCTGGGGTTCCCTTGGATGCAGGGAAGGATTCATCCTAAGTTAACAACTGTTGTCAATCTTCCCTCCTTAAGGACAAATGGACTTGTCCAGTGTTCCATTGATATGACCACCTGGCAGCTATATTAGTTCCCTCCATAGGATTAGAAGAGTTCGTGTCACATATAGAAGCCTGACTAAATTTTGCTCAACAGGCCCTTAATGATAGCCTAACAGGAACAGCTTTATGGAATTCCGAGATGTCCGTAATGAGAAAGGCTGTCCTTCAAAATAGAACGGCCTTAGATATTCTAACTGCATCCCAAGGTGGTACATGTGCTATCCTTCAAACTGAATGCTGTGTTTTTATACCTAATGAATCTTCCAACGTGTCATCTCTGTTAACACACGTGAACAAGCAGGTGAGTGCCCTAAGCGATCCCTCACCAAGTCTCCATGTGTTTAGTTGGCTCCCTTCCGGTATTGATTCCTCCTGCAAGCCAGATTACAATTCTTATTTTTGTTACTTCTTGGAATTCTTGTATTAATCATAATATTCAAGCTAATTACAGTTTTCTTTACTCAAAATTCTAAGACTGGTATGCAAGCTAGAGTAGTGATCATTCAACAACTTGAGATGGTCAAACACTATAATTCTTAATGACCCTCTTTTTCTGATAAGGATTATGCTTAAGACTTATCTTCTGAACTAAACACTATATTATCGTTACTACTATATCTGCTCTATAGTTGTTAACTGTTATAAGTGATGATTATAAAATCTTGTTGAAGCGCGTGTACAATGTTTGTGCAACAATCCAAAATTATGGACCTATGGAATGCTTCCCCTCTCAGCATTGACCTCTATGTCTGCTCACTAAGCTCAGCTATTCCACCCTCCTGCCCCTGCAATGTGGATAACTGAGTAAATCAATAAAATAAAAGCCCAGCTCACAGGGACATGATGGATCCAGGGCAGGCAGTAACCACCCTGGCACCAAGGAGCAATAACTTGATCATCAATTCTTTCTATTGAAATATCGGGGCCGGCCCTGTGGCCAAGCGGTTAAGTTCGTGTGCTCCACTTTCGCGGCCCAGGGTTTCATTGGTTCGGATCCTGGACGTGTGTCTGGCACCTCTCATCAAGCCATGCTGAGGCGGGATCCCACATGGCACAACCAGAATGACCTACAACTAGAATATACAACCATGTACTGGGGGACTTTGGGGAGAAGAAGAGGAAGAAGAAAAAGAAGATTGGCAACAGATGTTAGCTCAGGTGCCAATCTTAAAAAAAAAAAAAAAGAAATATTATCCATCAAAAGGGAGAAAATGAGGGGCTGGCCCCATGGCATAATGGTTAAATTCGGCGCGCTCTGCTTCAGCAGCCCAGGTTTGCGGGTTTGGATCTAGGGTAAAGACCTACACCACTTATCAACCAGGCTGTGGCAGCAACCCGCATACAAAAAAATAGAGAAAGATTGACGCAGATGTTAGCTTAGGGCTAATCTTCTTCAGCAAAAGAAAAAAAAAATGGGGGGAGTAGAAAATGATAAAAATAATAAGAATAATAATGTTTTCACATATTGAGGTATATGGGGAAGCCATTCTAGTTTAAATCTGATTTGGACTAAAACTTGTTTTTCCCAGAGCAGCCTGACTTATGGCCCGCCAGACATGCATTGTACATCTGACTCCAACATTTTCCCAAATCAAAGAATGCACTCTTTCAAGGTGGGGGTGTAATTCCTCCCTCTCTCTGATGTCAAGACCAGTTTATCTTCTTTGAAGGTAAACTTGTCTTCCCAGAGAACCAAGGTCAAGTTGATCTGCTGTGTGTGTGCTAAACTGAAGCGAAATATCTCCTTGTGACTTTGGAAAAAAAGTTCTATTCCTGAGCCAGCCCTGATGGCCTAGGGGTTAAAGTTCAGTGCCACTCAGCTTCGGCAGCCTGGGTTCAGTTCTTGGGTGCAGAAGCACACCACTTGTCTGTCAGTAGCCATGCTGTGGCAGCAGCTCACATAAAAGAACTAGAAGGACTTACAACTAGAATATACAACTATGTACTGGGGCTTAGGGAGGGAAAAGAGAGAGAGAGAGGAAGATTGACAACAGATGTTAGCTCAGGGCCAGTCTTTGCCAGAAAAAAAAAAATTGTATTCCTGTCACGCATGATGTGTGTTCTTTGTCCTGAAATGGTATATAACCAGGCTGTAAACCGCTCTTCCCCCAAGTACTTTCTTCCATGGGTAAGATAACACTTCTGGGCTAGTCCTCTGCATTAGCTCATCGAATATCACTCTGTTTTTCTTATCTATAGATTGGTTATTGACTATTTGTGTCAACACTACTAATACCGCCAAGTCCAGAGGTAAAAGTTAATGGAAAGCCATAGCAACCTCATAAAGGCAAAACCACCAAGGGTTCAGATCCCTCAGAAATAGAGATTTGGGGCACACCACCAGATAAAGAACTCTGACCAGCTGAGTTGCTGGCTGTGAACTAAGGGAGCACGAAATGACTAGTGGGAGAAGGAAATCATAAATGCCAACTCTGACCTACTGACCAGTTGCTTAAATGACAAATATAATAGGCACCCATATTTTCTTCTTTGCTGTGTTTATATTTTAACTAATTTCTCCTATCTCTTTTCTCTATTTCGTAAAAGTATATTTTTTGTTGGTTAACTTTACAATTTATATTGTGGAATATGAAGACAGGCCTATGAAAGAATTAGGGGAAAATGGATATCAGCCAGAGATGCTAGTCTTGGAGCTAGATGCAATAAGTCACGTGGCTTTCTGAAGTCCTCCTTGTGGGGATAGGGTAGGTTCATTTTCATTTGTGCACAGATTAATTGAGTTGTTAGGTAAGAAGACTATATTGTTATTGTTTTGGAAATTTAAGCATGGAAGAAGATGCTGGGCAGTCAAGGGAAGGAGTATCATGACATATGTCATGCTTTGTGTATTTTCTTTTTTTTTTTAAGGATTGGCACCTGGGCTAACAACTGATGCCAATGTTTTTTTTTTTGCTTTATCTCCCCAAACCCCCCCCCCCCCGCCCCCGTACACAGTTGTATATCTTAGTTGCAGGTCCTTCTAGTTGTGGGCGTGTATTTTCTTAATGACTTTCCTCTTTGAGAAAAACCAAGATATTTTGAATAGCTTTCCTCTCAGGGGTGGGGGGCATTTCTTACATTTTGAGGTTCACTTGCCAAGAGAGAAGCTAGAGTTTGTCTTCCCAGCTTTCCCTGCTGCTAGAGCTCAGGCCCATGATCTAGCCTACTACTTAGAAACCACGGTGAGAGACTGAAAAGAGAGCGGCCTGAGGAAGCAGCAACCGTGTGTTATCCATCTGCTGGCCATTGTGGTTGCAGAGCACCTGGCTTCTCAGGGGTAGCCATAAAGGAGGTCCTGGTAACTACTGCTCACTGTTATTGGTGTAAACTGTGAGGTCTGTGCCCAGAATTTGTGGCAGTGGGGTCTTTGCTAGAGGATTCTTGTGGTCTGGTTTGAATGTTGTTAATGGTGGCAGAGCCTCTAAGCCAGCCTCTGAGTGTCCCAGGGATTTTTCAAAAGCCTTTAATGAATTATTTTCTGCTAAAACTAGCTAAAGTAAAATCTTATATTTGCAATTAAGAACCCTATCTGATACATACTCAGAGTTTTCATTGTTGCTTTTAATTACAAAAACAGGATTACCTTGCTTTGTTCATTTAATAGTAGTAGATTGTGAACGTTTTTCCATGTCCATTCATACAGGTCATTATTTTTAATGGCTTCATAATATTTCATTGTATGGATACTTCATAATTCATATGTGTAATCATTAACTATTAAAATAAAGTTTCCATGAATATCCTTATACAAAACTGTTTGGATGTTTGAATAATTCTGTTGGATAGATTTCCTAGAAGAAAGATTCCTGAGTCAAAGGGATTTACCTTGAAAATTTGGATGGTTACTGCTAAGTTCCTTCCAGACAAGTTGTACAAATGTATACTCCCACTTAAAAGTTAGCCCGTTTCCAATTCTTTAAAAAATTTTCTAACCTGATAGACAAATAATGCTTTATGTGACTATTTTATTTGCCCATTGCTGAAATTCATGTTTATTGTTTTTCATGATTATTGGTCATTTGCTTTCCTCTGCAAATTGTTTGGTGTTTTTCTTAGTGATTTGTAGTTTTAAATATTTTATAACAGCAGCTTGCGTCTGTTATAGATGTTCCGTACATTTTTCTCACCAGCCAATCACTATCTCTACTTTGTTTATAGTCTTTAGCCTTAGAGAATTTTAAATATTTGTTGTTAGGTACAGTTTAACTTTTGAGTGTGTTTACTGCATGTTTCAACAAGAACTTGGAGGGCTTATAAGAATGCATGTCATAGGCTAAAAATCAAGAATAAGATCAGGCCAAGGCAGACCAAAGGTGGAATGTAAAGATATGCCCCCAAGACAACTTATTAGGCACAAATGCCTACAGTTGGTACAGCACAACTCCACGCCCGGTCAGGAGAATATTCATGCCGTTGTCAGGGAGTCCTGGTTGGGGCTGGCCTTGTGGCGGCAAGTCCCTTTCTCCAGGTATTTCTCTCACCTGTTAGGGGGACGCTGCCCCCAGCCCCCTTGGCGATGTCCATATCCCACCCCAGAGCTGCTTGGGCAGAGAATCCTGTGGTTGCCCCTGCTCTGGCCTGTGTCTCTGCCAAGTGACTCCACGATCCTGGGTGACGGCGTGTCCCAGGCACCGTATCTTATTGCCCAAACCCTGCAGCGGCCCCTGGAGCAAACTCAGGTCACCTCTTAGAGGGGAACACAACACAGAGACTCAGTCCTGGAGGGAGGGATTGCTGGGGTCCCACCTGGCTCAGCGCTGGGCAGCTTACCCAGCAAGCATGGCTCATCCTGCCCAGGCTGGCTAGTCAGTTCTATCAACAGAAGGGCCATCAGGCCAGTTTAAGGCTTTCCTAGGGCCAGGACCTCTTAGTTTTGGCTGCCGCACTTGACATCCCCTACTAAGTAAGATGTGCATCTTTTGGTAAATATACTGTACACATTTTTTTTAAAAGATTTTATTTTTCCTTTTTCTCCCAAAGCCCCCCGGTACGTAGTTGTGTATTTTTAGTTATGAGTCCTTCTAGTTGTGGCATGTGGGATGCTGCTTCAGCATGGCTTGATGAGCGGTGCCACGTCCACGCTCAGAATCCGAACAGGCAAAACCCTGGGCCACCGAAGCGGAGGGCATGAACTTAACCACTCGGCCAGGGGGCCGGCCCCAGCTTTACACATTGAATTGAGTTGCCCTGACAGGTCACTTTTTGGGGAAACATTTAATTAATTGCTAAGTTCTTAATTTTTATTTTGCAATTTGCTTTTTGTATTTTGATGCCCCTGTAAG
The DNA here is from genome assembly GCF_037783145.1 of Equus przewalskii. Taxonomy (NCBI): domain Eukaryota; kingdom Metazoa; phylum Chordata; class Mammalia; order Perissodactyla; family Equidae; genus Equus; species Equus przewalskii. The sequence goes on from NC_091840.1 coordinate 42,296,267, forward strand.
TTTATTTTCAGATCTCAAGCATTTTCATCGACTGTTGAACATGCTTAGGTCCCAGGCACTCAGGACAAGCTTACCTCCCTCCCAATTTGGCTTACCTTACCAGAGACCCACTCCCCAATCTCCAGCTGCTACTAGGATCTGGAACCCCTCCTAGTATGGGAGTTGCCACCTGGGCCTCCACTGGACTTATTTAAAGGAGAAAACTCGAGAAGAGAAACAGAAAGCTCTGGCTCTCTGTGCCTCCAACCCCAAATAGATCTTGGGCTGCAGGTAGAATCTTAACAACCCAAGATGCTCTTCGTGAGGCTGGCAAGGCAAGGACTGGGGCACTGCTTTGACTGGCGGGGCTGGGTAAGGCCCTGTTAAATACCCCCTGCCCCACTAAATGTGGGTCCTAGCACTCGCATGGTTTTGAGTTGTTTATTTATTATTGTCATTGTTAAAGGGTTCTTCTCCCTCATCAAACTGTAAACTCCTTGAGGGCAAGGGGTGCTTTGTCCCCACTGCCCAGGGCAGTGCCTGACACACAGCGAAGGCACAGCAGGTATCAGTTGAGCAAATGGAAGTTGAATTGATACATTCTCCTCAGGTGAGATTTTGCTAGACTCTCACTTAGTGGTAAAGCTCGGGGCCTGAATACCACCAGGAAAACACCCGGAATCAAAGTTAGGTTTATTAACTCGCTGCGGAAAAGGAGCACGCACACCGTGGGGAGCTGTGGGACATCTTAGTGAAAGACAGCATGCTTGCTATAGGATTTGGGATTGCCCTGGGCCATTTTGGAGGAGACTTAAGGAAGCAAAAGTTTGTTCCCGGTTGAGCATTGCCAAGAAGCAAGGGCAATTTGGTGATTGGGCATCTTGCCTAGAAGGCAAGAGGAACAAAGCAGGACTGGAGTCATCACGGGTAATGAGGCAGCCGTCACTCATGTTAGCTGGGAGAGAGGCTGGTCATTTTTGAGTTGCAGAGCGTCCTTATTTTTGTCTTGTTCTATCGTGGCCGCAGAGTGACCTCATCTGATGTTGCTGTTCTGTGAAATTGTTTCTGTTCAGCAGGAACATGACAGCCTAGCCATTGGTTGCCAGGCTTGTAGGGTGACCAACCATCCCACTTGGCCTGGGACTGAAGACTTGCCCAGGATGCAGTACTTTCAGGGCTAAAATTGGGACAGTCCCGGGCAAACTGGGACAATTGGTTACCCTATAGGCCAGCTACTAGATGTGAGGATTTTTTTTCTTTCTCACTAGGAACAATGATACTTCATCGAGTACTTGTCAAATCCTCCTCCAGTCACTGGGATATATACACATAGAGAAGCATTCTGACACGCACATGCATGCATCCACCACACACTCTAACACTTATAAATGCATTCACACATACACACAAATTACAAATAAATACATATGCACCACACTCACTATACACACATATATACGTATAAACACATGCGTCCAAATGCTCACACAAATACACACACACCCAAACACAAGCATAAACACCTAGGCCATTGGAGAGATGGGGACGGGTAGGGGGGCAAGGGGACCAGTGAGTGAGCCTATGTGGATGAAGCTGGGGTTGGAACAGGAAGTTGAGACAGGTTATGGAGGAAGGACTTTGAATAGCCATAACAGGAGTGTTGTAATGTCACAGAAAGAGCCCTGAATTTGGAGTTGGATGATCCTGAGATTAAATCGCAGCTCTGCCATTCACTAGCTGTGTGATCTATGGCAATGGACAACTTCTCTGCACTTCAGTTTTCCTGTCTGTTAAATGGGATGTTGGAAAGATGTAACTAAGTTCCAGAATATTGTAGGTGCTTAATAACAAGGCACAGCTGTTATTATGAGGCCTATGTGGGGACCAAAGGTATTTGAATGGATCCTTAACCTCCACAAAAGTGGTGTTTCAGGAAAAAAACCCTTCATATAAATCATTATTATCATCATCCCGTTTGAGACCGGGAAATCAAGGCCCAAAGGAGGTAAAAATATTGGCCCTAGGGTTGGTGTGGATGATATTTGCCTTGTGGGAGTCGTCCAGCAGGAGACCCCCGGCCCGGGCTGGGGGTGTGGGACCTGAATGCTGTTGGGAAGCCCTGCTTGTGGGGGCCTCTGCTTACTCTCAGCTATACTGAGCCAGGGAGCTGTCCTGTGGCATTCCTGAGGGCTGTGAGGCCTGATTTGCATGCTATGTAAAGCAAGGCCATATTCTTCCAGAGGTCACTGTCTGGGCCCCGTGCCATCATTTATGCCACCCAATGTCTCCAATAGGCCTTAGCCCTTGCCCTTTCCTGTCAGCTGAGCATGAGAGCCAGCTCCCTCAGCTACCTTTCAGTATTGTCAAGGAGGGACTTAGTGGAAAGGGTGCCAGCTGAGCTGGCAGTTGAAGGATCTGGGTTCAAGTCCTAACTCAGCCACTTACTAGCCATGAGGTGTTGGGCCAGTCCTTTCCCTGTTCTGAGGCCTGAGCTTCCCCTCTGTTCAATGATGATCATCATAGCAGCCTCAAACAGTACAGTAAGAATTAGACGTAAGAATGAATGTGAGAATGCCTAGCCAGGGCTTGGTCCACAGTGGGGGCTCATTGATGTTCGCTAAATACTTGGAGGAAAATTAATAGACTCTTGTCCAGGATGTGCCAAATGTGCGTGGGCTCTGGAAAGTCTCTTAACTTCTCTGGGCCTCAGTTTCCTCAGCATGAAATGAAAACAATGGCCTGAGTAATCTCTAGCCTCCTCTCCAGCTCTATTATTCCAGAACTCTGATCTGAACTGTCAGGATGTCTTCCTCTGATCCCTTCAGGGCACACATCTAGAGTGTGAAGGGTGTCGAGGTTGGGGACAGACGAGAGTAAGGACCCCTCTCTACCCTGGAGACCCCTACAAAGAGTAAAGGGCTCTGTTTTGACATCTTGTGGAGGGAATGAGGCCAGTATGTGTGCAGGTCAGGATGTAGGGGTCAGTTCTGGATGGTGATAAGGGAATCCAGTGGGTCCATCTGTCAGTCATGTATTGTCTGTCTGTCAGCCATCACCGTCTTTCAGACCCCTGTGCCAAGAAGAGCACTGGGCTATGCACTGAACTGCCAACGAAAGGCGGACAAATCAGATCCCCAATTGCTCCCGAGGCTCTCACACTCTAGTGAGAACATGCAGGGATGAATGTTCCCACCAAAAGCACAGTAGGAAACCAGAGCAGCCAGTATGTCCTAAAAGGGGTCCTGGAAACAGTGTGGTCAAGATGGGCCGCGACATCAGACAAAGGTGGCAGGTGTGATTTGGTCTCGAGGGGTGGAGAGTTTTCATGGAGTGGAAAGGGAGGTGGGCAGCATATCCAGATGTCAAGGCTCTATTCAGCCTGGTGGGGGGTGGGGGCTCGTGGTTCCCTGAGGCTGTTTAGCCAGGAAGGATGTTTGCCTGCACTCAAGGAGGTTCCAGAGCCAAGTAGGAAGCAGAGGCTTAGGAGGTAAGAGAGAAGGAGGAAACTATCCTTTGCCTCAGGACATCCTGGTGCCATATCTCCTCTCACATAAACCCCACACCAACCCTTCCAGGTAGACTTTCCTCATGCCCATTTTACAGATGTGGCAACTGAGACTCAGAAAGATCAAGTGCTGGCTGCACAGCCAGGTGAGGGGCAGAGCTGGGATTGGAAGCTGGGTCCAGCACCTCCTCCCTCCTCGTCCTCTTAGATGCTGCTTCTAGGCCTTAAAAAGCGGCGGATTCTTCAGCAGGAGGGAAGGACCCATTTCCCCCAGTTGGACCGAGAAGGCCTCTCTCCTCTTCTGGGCAGCCTTCCAGTAGTTCTCCTGGTCGGAGAGTTTCCTGATCCAAACAAACATGGGAGGCGGCTCCATGAGCCTTATCACCACTCCCCTACCCGGGACAATCTGATTAAGTCCTGCTGTCCTCAGTGAAAGGGCTTCTATATAAAAGACTTCACTCTCCGCAAACACAAGCCTCCTTGCGTCCTTGTCAGGGAGGGCCCATTCCCTGCCTCCCAGCCATCAAAGTCAGGACAAATGACATGAGGGAAATTTTGTCACTGTCATAGTGGGGGTTGGCTTAGTCAGGCAGAGTCCTGCTTAGATTTGTAGGACTCAACAACATTGATTAATGTGAGAGGATGTAATGTGAGAGGGCGTCCTGGGGCAAAGGTTGGTTTCCTCCTCTTAGATCAACGACTAATGATCTCTTGGGCAAATAAACTGAACCTGAACCCACAAAGGGCATTGGTTTCTTGATCCTGAGACTCAAGTGACCCTGGAGAAGGGCTGCATCCACTTAGTGCTAGAAACAACTTAGAAATAACAATAGCCACCATTTACCCAGGGCGGGCCCTGCAGTACAGTGTTTCTTCTTCTTCGAGAAACCCTGCAAGGTAGGTTCAAGTCTTCTCTTCTGGCTACATGTCCAGTTTCTTCTGCTTTACAGAGAGAGAAGTGAAGCTCAGAGAGGTTGTCTGGTCCAACGTCATGTAGGTACTAAGCTTACAAAGCCAGGATTCGAACCCAGATCTGTTTGATTCTAAAACTCTTCCATGCTCCTCTGGGTTTGATGAATGGATGAATGAGTATGTGGATAGATAATGAATGGATGGGATCAGGTTCAGGGACCCAAAGATTGGAAGCTACCATTAAAATTCCCATCTCTTCCCATCTCTGTGACCTCCCCACAATAGATAGATGAGATAGGTGAGATAGGTAAACTCAGGTTAAAATTAACACCAAAGGAAAGTTTAAATGAGAAAACAGAGGGACTTCAAAAGAGCTGGGCATATGTATCTAAGGACACAAACAACAGAGTGAAAAGGCAGCCTATGAAATGGGAGAAAAGATTTGTAAATCATATCAGCATATATCTGATAAGGGGTTAATATCCAGAATATGTAAAGGACTCCTACAACTCAACAACAACAAAAAATAACAATGATTTGATTTAAAAACAGGCAAAAGACTTGAATAGACATTTCTCCCAACTAGCACATGAAAAGTTGCTCAACATCACTAACCATTAGGGAAATGCAAATCAAAACCACAATGAGCTATCACTTCACACCCATTGGGATGGCTGCTATAAAAAATCCAACAACAAACCGAGAATACTAAGTGTTGGGGAGGATGTGGGGAAATTGGGGCCCTTGTGCACAGTTGGTGGGAACGTCAAACGGTGCAGCCTATGGAAAACAGTATGAAAGTTCCTCAAAAAACTAAAAATGGAATTTTCATATGATTCTGGAACCCGACTTCTGGGTATATATCCAAAGGAATTGAAATCAGAGTCTCCAGGAGATATTTGCACATCCATGTTCGCAGCAGCATTATTTACAATAGCCAAAAGGTAGAAGCAACACGTGTCCACGAATAGATAAACGGATAAACAAAACGTGGTATAGATACACCATGGAATATTATTCAGTCTTAAAAAGGAAAGGAATTCTGACACACGCTACAACATGGATGAACCTTGAGGACATCATACTGAGTGAAATAAGCCAGTCACAAGAAGACAAATATTGTATGGTTTCCCCTTATATGAGGTACCTGAAGTCGTCAGTCATGGAAACAGAAAGCAGAATGGTGGTGGCCAGGGGCCGGGGGAGTGTGGAATGAGTTGTTGTTTAATGGATATAGTGTTTCAGTTTTGAAGATTAAAAAGTTCTGGAGATTGGTTACAAAACAACATGATTATCCTTAACAGTACTGAACTGGACACTTAAAAATGATTTTGATAAACTTTTTGTTATGCGTTTTTTTATAACAATTTTAGAAAAGAGCTGGGCATGGAGATTTGGAAGAAGAGGGGACAGGCTTGCCGCTTGGTAATGCAGGGAGGAGGCTCTTGGGCTGTCTCTAAATGAGCCTCAGGTCCCTTTTAGCATCACAGCAATGCCTGGATGCCTGCCCAGCCTCCAGCAGCAAGAGCAGACGGACAGGGCCAGCTCTGGAAGGGGTACGCCCTATCTCCTCTTCACAATCTCGATAGTGGTAAAAGCACATTCACTTCTTTGCCTTGTTGCCTGACCAGTGGCCCTCATCTGCAGCTATCTGAAGATCCAGGGAACAGCACCAGAACATGCTGGAAGGAAGGGTTGGCCTTTTGGCATGAACCTTATAAATTATTATATGGGCGTCCCACCCACCCAGCCACCCACCGTCCATCCATCCACCCATCCATCCATCCATCCATCCATCCACTCATTCATTCTTTCAAGACATATTTGTTGGGTATCAGCTCAACAGGCTGAGGAGGTACATACGTACATACGGACAGTCATACAGACAGCCCCTGCCCTTGTGGAATTTATAGTCTAGTGGGAGATACGGATGAGTTATCAGGAGAATGAAATGCAGTGTGCTATGTGCTGTGATGAAGTCATCTAGACACTTAGCAGGGGACCTGATCCAGTCTGTGATGAGAGTTCACGAAGGAAGTTCAGTCTGAGGCTGAGACTTCAAAGATAAACAAGACTTAACCAGTGAAGTCGAGAGAGGGAGGCAGGGAGAATATGCCTATGAAAAGCAAGAGCATGAGCAACTCCCCGGAGATTTTTAAAAATCCAGGGCCAGTTGAGGATCTGAAAACAGTTGAGTCAAGGCAGGAGTCACCGGTGAGAGCAGAAGAGGAAAGCAAGGACGGGATCTTGTAGGGTCGTTAAAGTACCTTTTGAGCAGCTTGCAAGGTGCTGAGGGGGAACATGAACATGTGTGAGAGAAAATGAGCAGACCCAGTTGGAGAGGCAGTAGAAGACAGGGGGGCAGTCAGGGCCCCTGGAGTCAGATTCTGGGTCCAGGATTCTCAGAGCTGTGAGCACGATGCCTGCCCCTGACTCAGTGCAGGACTCCCTCCACCTCTCTCTACTGTCTCAAGGCAAGCTGGCCAACCAGCAGGGGCACTTCTGGTACTGGGGACTGCATCGCCTTCCACTCAGCTCCGGTTCTTTCCCATGGGGAGTGGAAGGGAACATCCTTGAAAACAGACCAGTGCACCTCTGAGGCCCTGCTACCTGCCGTCCTCTCTCTGTGCGTGAGAACATCCCTGCCCTCTTCTTCAGTCAATATTTGATGACCATCCCCATGCCCTGTCCTCTCTCCTCTCAGCTGGGCAGTCTCAGGTCTTACAAATCATTCCTGGCACTCACTGCTCTATCCAGCCAACCCCACCTTTCCAGGACCACTTGGTTTGCGCCCCTGAAGGCCCCAGACACCACCTGCTCAACCTCAGTTGCCTCAGGGGCCTCTGTCTGAATGCCCGTCCCGTGCATCCGGGTCTGAACTTCCTAAAAGCCACCATTGGGCCCAGCCCCTGCTCTATCTCCAGCTTATCTGCCACCTGCTTCTAAGGATAAGGCAGTTCTTATGAGCCAGGGATCATCTCCTCTCCCCCTAGGACTTCCTCAGCCATTCTCAAGTGGCCCTCTCCAGGACGGCCAAAGGTCAAAGTGCAAGGCAGGTGATTTCTGGTTGTGACTCCTCCCTGAGATAGCGCAGAGACCTGTCACAGGAAGGGGCCAACAAAGACTGAAGAAGGATGGCCACAGGACCTGTCACAAGCTAGTCACAGTCCATTAGGAGCCACGAGAAAAAGAAGAGTTATTTGCAGCATTAATTGAAGGAGACAGAGGTGGGGCAAAGTGGAGAAGTGAACAAGGCCAGGCAGAGTGGGGCCCTGGCTGTGATTACTGAGCTGGGGGAAAGTTCTTGTAATGCACATGACGGCTGGACACATCCTGCTGGCCTCGGGGCACCGCCTTTGAGATGAACTAATCACTGATGGGGCCTGCCTGCTGCAGATGCAATAGCCCTCAACTCTGGTCCTCAAAAGAGGGTCAGCAAGGGTCCCAAGAGTCTGTGACTTTGAAGGGGGCTGTAGATGTGAAGCTGGGGGTCTCAGTAAAAGAGTAGCCATCTAATGTGGAAACACTGAGATTTCTCCCAGTGCCATCACAGGGGCCAGAGCATGGACAGTCTTGGATATGAATCTGGGGTTCTCTCTCAGTTACTCACAAGCTGTGTGACCCCAGGCAAGTAACTTCACTGCTCTGAGCCTACATCCCAGGGTTGGTGTGGAGAGTTGGGTACACTGGGATACAGATTACACACATAGTGGATGCTGTTTCTCTGGGGGAGGCCCAGCCCTGCTCCCCTTGTGGCTCCTCCCGAGCCTCAGGCCATGGGAGAGGCCTCCTCTCAGTTGAGACAGAATCGGGGTGTTGTCTTGGGTATCTAAAACCCTTTGTCTATCCCTGTGCTTCCTGGCTCTTCCTCACCTTGCCCTGAGCAGGTGGCTGGTTGTCTGTGTGGGAGTGGCGAGGCCATAACTTGAGTGGGGGTGTGGGGGTGGCCAGTCTTACTGTAGCTTCCCACCCAGCCTGGCCCCAGGAGTCCCATGACCTGGATCCATCCATAGCTCTGCCCATCCTGCAGGGGGCATTGAGGGTCTCTCCCATAGACTTCACCTGCTCCAGGAGTATCTCATTGGCATAACAACCCAGGCCATGCTGTTGCACACCCTGGAAATGTGGTTATCAGCTCTCAATCATGCCCTCCACAAACCCATATTCCAACCACACAGAACCTTCTGTTCTCTAAACTCTCCCACAGTTCTGCATCTTTGCCCGGGCAGTGTTTACTTCCTGAAGCATTCTCTCTGATACCTGCCTTCTTACCCGGCACATACAGATCATCACAGCCTGATAATCAACAGAAATATGGATGGAGCTTCTGCTGTATGGGGTGCGGTATGGAGTGGGGAGGGGTGAGGGTACCAAGAAACAGAGGCTCTGGCTAGACAGACAATGAGCAATTCCTTCCAACCTACAACCCACCCCCTGCAACACACACACATACACACGTACCCCCTCCAGGCCTTAGCTCACTCTTCCCTCTGGTTGTGATCCTTCCTCCATTACCTTGTGGCCAAATTAGACTCAACCTTCAAGCCTTAGCTCAGATGCCACCTCCCCTGGGAGCCCTTGCTCTACAATCCTCGTGCTTCCCTTTCACCTGGAGCTCCCGTACTGGTGTGGACCTCCCCGGGCACTTATAAAGCATGTTTGAATTCTGGCTGGCTCTATGTCCTGGGCCCTCAGTTTCCCCACCTGTAAAATGGCATAGTAACACCTAACTCATGGTATGGTTGTACAGAGTAAATGAACTAGTACACTAACCAGCTTGTACTAAATGCTGAACAAATGGTAACTGTTACCAGCAGCATCTTAATCTCTGCATCCTTAGCACTGAGCACAGGGCTGAATATATAATGAGTGCCAAATACTTGTTAGATGGATGGATGGAAAGGTGGACAGATGGATGGATGAGGAATAGAGAGATTGAACATGTTTACAAAATATGAGATGTTCTTTGCTGGTCTTCCATGGCAGTTTGGGATGGGGGGGCGGGGTGAGCCAGGAAGAACCTAAAAGAACGAACCTTTATTGCATACCTACTATGTAGCAGTGCTAAACATACCAATAGGTTGTCGAACTTGATCCTCATAATAGGTAGATGTTGCAGCAGAATGAGAAAGTGGCTATTCTGAGAAGTTAAGTCAGTGAATCAACATTACACAGTGATTAAGACATAAGACAGGTGATTTTGACAGTTTCCCTGATACCTGGGAGGAGCCGGAGGCTTGCTCCAGGAGGCTTGGCTGCCCTCAGTCTCAGGCTGGAAACTCCCGGAGGGGAGGGCTTCTCTGGAGGCAGGGCTGCCCCAACCAGGACCCTGTATAAACTGCTCAGTGAGAACCTGGTTTTGGGAGAATAAAGCAGGGGAAAGCTGAGCTGGGGAGGGGACTTGGGGTCTTGCTCTGTGGAGGCTGGCTGTGGGGCTTCCCAGGGCCCCCTCCTTCTCCACCTATTCCAGTGGCCCTTAGCAGCCTCCATGCACAGAAGGAGTTAACTTCAGGCTTAACTTCTTAAAAGAACCTGAAGCTTTTATTCCTTGATCTCGCTCTCCTCCCTTTCTTTGCAAAGTCTTCCTGATCTTTATGCCTCCTGCAGGTCCCTCCTCCTTACTCTCACCTCCTGGACTCCAAAAACACTCTTGATTGCCAGGGTGGGTCAATGGTTAACACTCAACCAGCTTTACATAAGCCTGCTCTGGCTGCCTACCTGCTGCGTCGGTCCGTCAGTTCCCTGGATCCCGGAGGCAGCTACAGCAGCCCTGGTGGGTCCACGCCATGGCCACCTGCTGGCAGGGCCTGTGGGCCTATCGCTCCTACCTGATTGTGGTCCTCATGCCCGTTCTACTGCTGCCTCTGCCCATCCTTGTCCCCACCAAGGTAAGGGCTTGGGGTTCTGGGCACAGAGAAGCTCCAAGTGCTCAGGGGAAGGACTGTGGGGGCCAGGGTTTGGGCATCCTTAGGGCCAGCATAACCTACTCATCCCTTCTGGCCTGTGAGGCTATAACCTCCTGAGGGCTGAAGTTTAAGAGGTCAAAGGGGGCTTTTGCTTGGCACCCGGGACTAGGTGCCCAATGTGAATTGCTTAGGTGCACTTGAAATCTCCCACTTTGGGAGACGGGAAGGCAGTTCCGTAAAGAAGGTGCAGGTGGAGGCAGATGGGGTTATCTGCCTACTGTGTGCTCACCCAGCCCTGGACTGGGCTCAGTGGAGCATGAGTGGGGCTGGCTGCTGGAGAGGGATGGAAGAGGAGTAGGAGGAAGTGGCCTCAGGCAGTTTGTGCCTTTAAGAGCATAAATAGAAAGAAGGAGCTCATCTGTGACCCCAGGGCTAAGTCTGCTGAGGAAGAGGGGTGGGAATTGGACGAAGGGACCCTGCCAGTGGGCACCACAGACACCATACCCTGGACGGAGGGGGAGGTGCCACTGCCTCCTGCCTCCATCCTCAAGAGCAGGAGTCATAACTTCGGCTCCCCTTAATTGGAACACCCCCACCCTGCATGCCCTGTACCGAGCAGCCAGGAACCCTTTCCCACATTTGATGAGGCAAGTCTGACTGTCCCATTTTACAGATGAGGAAAATGAGGTTAAGTCACTTACCCCAAATCCCAGGGCAGATCCTGGTTTCATGGAGCTCGAATATTATACACTCTTGGGGCCCCCTCTGTAAATAAAAGAAGACAAAATTATGAATCTAAAATTAGCACAGGGCGTTGGGAAGGGTTGGTCCAGGAGAAGGCCCTTGAAGCACAAGCTTCGCGGTAAATCTCCCGCTAGCAAGTCACCCGGATAGGAATCGGCAGAGCTGGAGGTGTGGTCTAGCTCCAAGCCTGTGCTGTCTTCTCTCCGTCCCGCTGTCTCCCGAAGGCTGAGATGGAATCGTGACCCTGGCCCCACCCCACAGCCCCAGAACTGCTCGTTGAACCATTTTCTTCCTTTTGTCACAGACAGGGAAATCAAGGCAGGCTTTCTGTTCATGGTGTCCCAAAGAGGTGAGGGACTGGGGATGTAGCGGCATGGCCCCTGGGCCCCTGACACCTGATAAGTGACAGGGCCTGGCTGACCTTTGAGATGACCCTCATCTCAGGCCAAAGCCAGTGGCACCTCTGTGCTGGGAGTCCATCAGATGGGTTTTCAGACAGGCTGGGCCAAGTGTCTAAACCAAGGGAGAGAGGACAGACGGGGACTTTGATTCTCATTTTACTCCCTGGGAAAGTATAGCACAGAAAGCTTCAGTAACTTGCCCAGGGTCACACAGGAAAGCCTGAGCCAGTACTAGAAGCCAGGCCTCCTGGTGGGAACACGGTGTGTCAGGAGTCTGTCTTCCCTGTGCTGCACCCAGCCCTGCTGCCTGCCTCTGGCCTGCTGATGCTTCCTCCCCCGAAGGCCCCCCACCCAACTCAGACAAACTGTCCCCCGTGCTGTCTGTGAAAGCCAGCCCCTCCACCGGAGCCCTGGATACCACCCCCTCTCAAGGACTTTGCTCCTGTAGTTATCCTCTTGTGCATCACCCATTTTTCCCTCTCTGCCTGATCTCTCCCATCAGCATGCAAACGGGGCCGTAATACCTCCCATCTTAAAAACAAACCACCCCTCCTTTAATCCCACATCCCCTCCGCATATGCCTCCTTTCTCTGCTCTCTCTCACAACAGAAAGCCTCAAAAATTGTCTACGCTGCAGTAGTCTCCTCGCAGATAGCTCCAGACTCCAAGAGGAGGCGGGCTCTCAGCAAGTCCCCGTCTGTCAGCTTCCATATTACCAAACCCCTGGTCTGTGCTCACCATCCCCAACCCCTCAGAGCACTTGTCATAGCTCGGCGCCCCTTCTTTGCAATGCTGTCTTCTTTCAGCTTCGGTGACGCCTTCTCCTGGCTTCCTTCCCCCTCAGCCACTTTTCCTGGCTCTTCCTCACTTTTCTCTCTCTCCCAGGTCATCTTTTGCTGTCTCTTGCTTTGAAAAGCATCTCGATGCTAATGACTCCCCCAGTCTGTAACCCCAGCCCTAACCTCTTAACTTGTATTATCCAACTAACCCTGGACACTTCCAGCTATTTTCTCTTTTTTTTTTAAAGATTTTAAAAAATTTTTTCCTTCTCCCTAAAGCCCCCCAGTACATAGTTGTATACTGCAGTTGTGGGACCTTCTAGTTGTGGCATGTGGGACGCTGCCTCAGCATGGCCTGATGAGCAGTACCATGTCCGTGGCCAGGATCTGAACCAGCGAAACCCTGGGCCACCGAAGCAGAGCCCACAAACCCACGAACTTAACCACTCGGCCACGGGGCTGGCTCCTGGCTATTTTCTTTTAAGCTGCATACACTTTCACATGTCCAAAGCAAGGCCTGTTTACCCATCGTTCCCAGGTGGCTCTTCCTGCAGTCTTACTCATCAAGATGTGGGTCAACCATCTACCTCAGAGCTATTCATGGTTGCTCTTTTTCCTTTTCTTCCACATGCACCAGCAGGTCCTGTTGACTCGATATCCTAAAAATACTCCCAATGGAATCACTTTCCACTGCCTCCTCTCTGGTCCAAGCAACCTTCATTTCTCTCCTGTCTCTGTCCCTCTCCAGACCATTCTTCACCCAACCACCAGGAAGGTCTTTTCAACACATAAGATCATGTCACTACCCTGCTCAAAACCCCACACAGGCTTCCCGTCAAACTTAAAATGCAAACCTCTTAGGGAAGCCACAGGTCCCCGGGGCTCCACCCCTGCAGATACCCTCAGTCTCCATGCCCCTACCATGTCCTCCCTCTCTTTTTTTTTTTTAAGTTATGCTTTTTGGTGAGAAAGATTGGCCCTGAGCTAACATCTCTTGCCAATCTTCCTCTTTTTTCTTTTTTCTCCCCAAAGCCCCAGTACACAGTTGTATATCCTAGTTGTAAGTCCTTCTAGTTCTCCTATGTAGGATGCTGCCACAGCATGGCTTGATGAGCAGTATATAGGTCTGCACCCGGGATCTGAACCAGCGAACCCCGGGGCTGCCGAAGCGGAGAGCATGAATTTACCTACTACGCCCCCAGGCCAGCCCCCATGGCCTACCTCTTGTTCACTCTTCTCCAGCCTCACCAGCTTTCTCTCTGCAACCCAAATTGCTCATCTCCCTGCCTGGAATGTTCTTCTCCCAGATGCCTCCTTCTCATTCCTTGGGTTTCAGATTAAATCTACCTCCCTAAAAAAGCCTTCTCTGGGGGCTGGCCCTGTGGCTCAGTGGTTAAGTGCGCACATTCCACTTCAGCAGCCCAGGGTTCACCGGTTCGGATCCCGGGTGCAGACATGGCACTGCTTGGCAAACCATGCTGTGGTAGGCGTCCCACATATAAAGTAGAGGAAGATGGGCACGGATGTTAGCTCAGGGCCAGTCTTCCTCAGCAAGAAGAGGAGGATTGTCAGCAGATGTTAGCTCAGGGCTAATCTTCCTCAAAAAAAAAAAAATTTAAAGCAAAAAAGCCTTCTCTGACCACCCCCAGTCACTCTTTATTCTAAAACCCTGTTATTTCCTTTAAAGGGCTTTCACTATCTGAAATGATATATTTGTTTGTTTTCTATTTATTCTCTGACCCCCTCACTAGAATCTAGGCTCCGTGAGGGATGTTGTCTTTTTCCATGCAGAGTCCCCAGTGCCTGGCATAGAGTAGGTGCTCAACAAATACTTGTCAGATGAATGAATGAATGAGTGAATGCATGTGGGCAAAGAGGGCTCCATCCTGAATTCCTGCAGAGTCTCTGCTCTCTGCAGTGAATCCCCAAGCTTACCTCCATGCGCCGGCCCCTGAAGTGGGAAGGAGCCCCAGACGAGGCTCAGACCTGTGTGCACATAATAATAGTTGACACTTACTGTGTATTTTTTATGTGCTAGTCATTGTGCCAAGCACTTCAAAGCATTAACTCGTTTATTTCTCGCAACAACCACTGAGTTACCGTGAGGTTACTACTATTATCTCCACTTTACAGACATGTAAACTGAGACTCAGAGTCGTAAAGTAATTTGCCTAAAGTCCCAGCTAGAAAAAGGCAAAGTGTAGACTAGAACCTGGTCTTGAGGTCTCTGCCTCAAGCCGTCCGGGGTTGCAGGGAGGTGCCCCTGTTGTGAGTCACCTCGTGAGCCATCTACCCTCACATCCACCCAGCCATCAGCCAAACCTCCCACTGCCCTCCAGTCCGTGACGTCTGTGGAGTTCTTGTTCTGTGCTGGGGGTTCCCGAAAAGGAATATGGATGTTTTATCCTTAAGCTGCTTTCGGTCTAGAAGACCAGGTGTTTATGCCACACAGAGGTCCAGCCGGAAGCCTGCAGGAGCTCAGAGGAGGGAGAAAATTCTTCCAACTGAGTCAAGGGAGAATCTGAAGCAGGCGGCATTTGAGTTGGGTCTTGAAGACTGAATGAGATTTCAGCAGTCAGAGGGCAGGCCAGGTGAAGGAAATGGCAGGAGCAAAGGTGTAGGGGCTGGAAATAGTAGGGTGTGTTTGAGGAATTAGCAGCAGAATCCTTGAAATGCTCATCACCTTCCTGTGGTCCCCGTGGAAGGGAGGCAGTGGGGCCTGAGGCCTTCACTGCTCTCCCAGTCCTGCAGCCAGACAGCAAATAAACACCACCAGTGTGCCAGAAACCTTACATCCATCCATTCAGGCATCCATTCATTCACTTATTAGGGAACACGGACTATGTGGCAGGTACTGTTTAGGTTCAGGGAGGGGAACAGGATCCAGGGGAGTTTGCAGTGCCAGGGGTGGGGTGGAGAGACACACCAAAAGCATATGCTGCCCATGCTGTGAACACCACACAGCAGGCTGTGACCATGACCTGGGGAGAGGCTGCTCCAGATGGAGTGGTCAGAGAAGGCCTCCCAGGACCATGATATTTACCCTAGGACCTGAATGGCAAGAAAGAGCCAGCCAAGCACGGCTCTGAGCGAAGAGCTGTCCAGGCAAAACATGCAGTACAAAGGCCTGAGGCCAAGGGTGAGCTTGGCAAGGTGGAGAGATAAACAAGGCCAGTGCAGCATGGGGGCCTGAATGAGGAAAGGTGGGTTAAGACTGGTCAGCCAATGTCAGCCCTACAAGGCCAGGGGAAGGAATGAGGGTTTTATGCTGAGGACCATAAGAGCTAATTGTTGCTCAGGGGTCAAATAGTAAGTTAGAGTCAAAAATGCAAGTGCCTCCTGGGACCCAACAGAATCATCTGTGAAAACATTCTCCCAGCGACATGGTATTTGCCAGATAAAACTTAGCTGAAATCCATATTGTATTTACAGTAAGAACAGAAGGCCGAGCTTCTTGATCTGAACCGCCTGCACTCCTAGAATGTAAGAGCAGTACGTGTGTGTGTACACACACGCTTTAAAATCTGTGTAACTAAAATCCCCTTACTGCAAGCTGTTCCTGAACCCCAAAGAGGGACCACAACTCAGATGATTTGCTGTGGGCAGGAAGACCATTCAAAGAATTTGGACTTCAGTTCTGGGGCCCACCTCTATCTTTTGAGATTTCCTGGCTCTCAGTCGAGAAAGCAGAGTCCAGGGAACAAAACATGGATTTTGGAGCCAGAGTGATGCAGTTTCAAATCCACTCCAGAGCGTGTATGGCCATGTGACCTTACCAAGCCTCTCCCCCCTAAGGGGCAGTTGTGAAGATAAAATGAGATAACCCCCGCACACAGAGTGTCTGGCATCCAGGGCTCAGGAAACCACAGCTCCCTGCGCTCTCTGCCTCTTCTCTGAATTCCTGGTCCCTGGAAAACACTGCTAGCCTTGGGCACTGTGTACACACCTGACTTCTTTTCTATAGATGACTTCTGTTCAGATGGGCTGGTGTCCTCATGAGGGCCTCAGGCATCTACCTACGAAACAGTGAGGTGTGTCTGGTCACCCTCACCAGAGCGGTGAGGTGTGGTCCCTAAGAGTGGCCATGAGCAGCCCTGGGCTGAGTGGAGACAGGTTTTCTGGCCTCTGGGGTGCCTGGGAGGAGGATTAGAAGAAGGAGCCAGCCTCCAAGGCCAGGAGGATCCCTGGAATAGAGAGAGAAGGTTCCCCAGCTTGGACTCTGTCCTCAGATTACCAAATCAAGTCCACGCTTATCAGCACCTGCTAGGGGAAGGTGAGAAATGGGAACGTAAGGTAGAATCTTGAAAATACAGTTTCCTGGATATAATCCAGCAGCGAGGCCCAGGGCTGTTGTGAGGATCAAGCACACGGAGGAGTGTGGGAACGGCTCGCTCATCATCGCTCCTGCCTGCTATTTGGTCTTTACTGGACACAGGCAGGCCTGGCCAGGGCCCAAGCTGTGAGGTCAGGACTCTTCCCGTCGCTTTTGTTTTCTCTGACACTCAGAAACCCATTGTTTCCCTTTGTTGGCTTCTTGGAGCAGAAGATGATGCAACAAACTCATTTACATTAAGTTGCAGAAGTAAACAAAGATCACCCAAATGAGATCAGGCAAAGGCTTGGAAAGGAGTCAGCCACTGTCCCTTGCATTTGGCAGAGCCTCAAAGGCAGGCAGGGGTGAGAAGGCTTTAGAGCAAAAAAGGGAAGGCTCAGTTGTGCCCCGACTGGAGGCTATGGCGGGGAAGCGGGAGGCAGGCTAACGAGAAAGGGAGCATCCTATGTGATCCGTTTGGGGAGCATATTTGGCTTTCACTGGTTGGTCCTGAATTGGAATCGGGGGTAGAGAGTGGGAGGTAAAAATTCGGGAAGCTGGCAGTCACTGAGCTGATCCTGACTGTTTGGGGCCAACTGCTGCAGAGGTCGTGGTTTGGCTGGAGGGTTGGCTGCTGCAGAGGTTGTGAGACGTGTTTTTATATATGGACTGGCCATTGTCCCCTTCGTATATTCAATCTCTCAAAGGCGTTAGGCGTTTGTATGGGCCTGTTATTCCTAGAAAGGATATCACAGACACCCCCAGCCCACTCTGCACCTTCTTCCTCAAGTGCCTTCGGCCTGGCTCCTCCCCTTGTGGCTACTGCCATGCACCTAGACACCCAGGACAGGCACCTGCAAGTTTTCCTCTTCCCATTCCTCCTGCCCAACCCATCAGCCATCATGCAAACCCTCTGTCTTCTGTCTCCTACCATCTCTGGAGTCCATCCTCTCTCTCTATCTCCACTGCTATGACCTGCTCTGAGCCCCTGTCATCTCCCCACTGGACACCCAGCATGGCCTCCTGTGACTTCCCAGCCTCCCATCCCGGGTCTTCCGATCCATCCACCACACTATCGCAGGTGTAAGCTCCCTGTTTTCATCTTTAGGTGATGTATTTAATTAGGGGACACATACACATCGTACAAAATTCAAGAGCACAAAAGAATGAAACAGCAAGGGCCCCCTCCCACGCTCTGCCCCAGGGCCCTTCCTGAGGGCAGTTCCAGCAGCCAGCATGGCGTACGTCCTCCAGAGCAGGGACTTCTCACCCTTGGGAGTCTGGTGGCAGGATTCAGCAGGCCTGTGAACTTGGATGGAAAAAAGTTACATTTTATTGTCAATAACCTCTCAAGAAAATTTAGCCTTTCCTTCTGTTGTGAATGTAGACAACAAACCACAATAGTACTAACGATGTCTTTGACTTTGCTGCCAGTAGAAATCACAGATATTTTCACATCGCATTACAGCTGTTGCCAGGACCTTGAAATATTGTTTATGTTAATCATGACTTTGAAATGACAATAGCCATTAGCCAGTGAAGGTCTTACCAGTTAGGAAAAAGTCACACATATCACTAGCTTGCCCATTTTTTCATATTTTAATGACTGTATTTCAATATAATTGGTTTCCTTTGCAATCCAATGCATTTTGTTTAATGCATTTAAAAAACATTATTCTAAGAAGGAGTTGGAAGTCTTCATCAAGGGAATCCTAGTACAAAAAAAGGTAGGAATCCCTGAATCAGAGATTTTCCTAAGTATATACAAACCCTTATGTACATATTCTTTTAAATCACATATGGTAGCATCAGTGTAATCTGACCATGTTATCCTCTGCTTAAAACCTTTCAAGGGCCTCCCCTTTGTACCCCTGTCTCCTGGATAAAGTCCTAGATCCCTCTCAGGGCAGACAAGGCATTTTCCAAGCATCATACCCCTCCAAGAATGCATCTTGATCTTTTCTGCCTCATTCTGTTCCCTCTGTGCTTACTCCCTTACCCCGGCACCTTTTGCTCACCCACTGAACTCCTATTCATCCTTCAGCACCCGCTCAGCATCCCCTCTCTGGAAGCCTTCCTCAGCCTAGATGCCGGGGGGCTCAGGGAAGAGCCCCCTTCTCCTCTGGGATCCCACTCTCTGGTGTCTCCTTTGCAATGGTGCTTGCCAGGCTGCCACCTGGTGCCTCGCCTCACTCTCAAGACCCAGGAGTGCTCACTGCCAGAAGCATCTCTACTTGCGAGGGGCAGAGGGGCAGCGGGTGTGGCCCAGTATGTACCAATCCATCCCCACCCCTGGGTTAACCTTCAGTCACCAGGAGGAATAAGTTGTGACACCTCTGAGACTGTGGGCATATTTGCTGCTGCCCAATAGCCACAGGCTGTGCATGGGCAAAGGCCGTGATGCCCACAGGTCCCACACCTTGCCCACACCCAGGGTCCAGAGTCTGCCCTGATTCCCTGGCACCTTCATCTCCACTTGTGCCTCATGCATCACCCTGGTCCCCCAGCAGCGCAGGAGCACATTGGTCTCCCAGTGCCAACTCTGCCATCTGCTCACTGTCATCTGCAGTCCTTTACAGCTTATACCTACATATTCACATCCTTCATCCTTAGAATAACCCAGCAGGGTGGGTATCTCTCTTATTCCCTTTTGTAGATAAGGAAACTGCATGAAGGAGATAACAGCGTGTACAGCACGAAATGCTCAATGTTGTTTACCAACAAAAAAAACAAAGCTGAGAGAGGTTAAGTAACTTGCCCAAGGACACATAGCAATAAAACTGGGCCTGGATGCTCAGGTTTTCTGAACTCTGACCTGTGTTTCCCATTACAAAAGAAGCAAGTTGCCAGTTTTGGGGTTTGGAAGCCCTCTGAGGGTTTATCTCTTCGGTCTGCTGTTGGCTTTGCAGGGCTGCCCACCCACCCACGGCCTTATAGGCCAGCCCACACGGGGCACTCAGATTCCCTGAGGGCCAGAGCTGGGCCAGACTCATGTCTGTATCCCTAGTGCCTAGCATTTATTCACTCATTCGTTCACAGTGTCAACTCTGTATAGGTACCAGGCACCCTGCTGGGGGCACAGAAGCAGACTCAGACCCTGCTCCCTGGAGAGTCTGACGACAAAGATTGATATTCATCAAGAAATTCATGAAACTAAATGTTTAATTACAGACTGTGATGAGTGCTATGCAGAAGAGATACAGGGGCTTAGAGTATCAAAAATGGGGAATATACCCCAGCCTGGAAGCCACAGACACTTCCCTGAAAAAGGAATCTTTGAGTTGAGATCTCAAGAATGAGTAGACAGGGGCCGGCCCAGTGGCGGAGCGGTTAAGTGCACACGTTCCGCTCCGGTGGCCTGGGGTTCGCCAGTTCGGATCCCGGGTGCGGACATGGCACCACTTGGCAAGCCATGCTGTGGTAGGCGTCCCACATATAAAGTAGAGGAAGATGGGCATGGATGTTAGCTCAGGGCCAGTCTTCCTCAAAAAAATAAATAAATAAAAATAAAAATAAAAGAATGAGTAGACATTAACTGGGCAATGTGGGAAAGGAGAGAGGAAATTGTGTGCAAAGCCCCTGTGGCTTCAGAGAGGGCGGAGTATCTGAGGAACTGGAAGAGGGCCAGTGTGGCTGCAGCAGAGGGAGCAGGGAAGAGAGGCACAGACCAGCCCCGCACTCTTCCTAAGAGCCGTGGGAGAGCCTGAAGGGATCTGAGTTGCTTGGAGGTGAGTGTGTGTATGTTGGGGAGGGTGGATTAAACAGATTTCTGCCCCGAGATCTCACTGGCTACAGCAAGAAGAGATTTCAGGGGCAAGAGAGGAAGCTGGGAGGTGACTAAGGAGGCTCTTGCAGGAGTCTTGGTCCCAGATGCTGGGGCTTGGATCAGGCCAGTGGCCCAGAGCTGGAGAGAAGTAAATGGGAGGCATTTATGGGAAAAGTAAAATGAGGCCTAGAACCAGCAGGACCAGAGATCTGGAGCGAAGAGGGTATTTGTTGAATGACTGTCTGATGAACAGGGCTGATCCCCGAGGTCCCACTTCTAAAACTGGAGATACTAACCTCGGAATGGGACAGACTGTGGAGCCAAGGAAAAGGGATCCCCAGGACTCTACCCTGAGGGGGTGCCCCAGGGCCTGGCACCTGACCCGGGGAGGCCCCTCCGAACCCAAACAGCTCCCCAACCTCAAACCCACGCCCACTAAGCTTCAACCAACAAATGTCAACAAGGCGGTGCTAGACCTCCCAAAGTCACGGTCCTCACTCCTGGATGGGAGTGATGACAACTTCTGCCTCAGGGAGAGGGGAGGATGAAATGAGAGAGAATGTGTGCAAAATGCCCACCCACTCTGCCTGGCCACTGTAAATTCTCCACTCTGGCTCACATCCGCCTTCTGGGTCCATAGAGACTCACTCCACCCGGAATTGGGCCTGGGAGTTTAGAAAATTCCCAAAGTGATTGCCTCAGGGAAGCCACAGTAGTTGGTGCTAGATAAATATTTTCTTTCCCTTTGTCCTAATGCAGGGATTTTAACCCACTTCTGAGCCATGAATGCCTTGGGCTATCTGGTGAAGACTATGGACGCTTCTCAGAACATTGCCTTGAGATGCACAAAATAAAACGCATAAGATTATAAAGGAAACCAATTATTTTGAAATACAGTTATAAAAATGTGAAAAAATAAATCACAATTCAGAAACATAGGTTCTTCTCCATGAATGCATTAAATAAGATCTAGTGTTGATATAATAACTACCATCGTGTCAAAATAGTCATGTGTGTAGACAATATTTCAAGATATATTTTGAGATAACTGTGACAACTGGTCTGTGCAGGCGTCTGATAGCTGACAGGCACAATCAAACATCTGTGACAAAATCCCCAACAGTACTGTCAACAGGAGTATGGTTTTGTTGCCTGTGTTCATAACCTTAGTTAGATGTTAGTGAAAAGATGAAATCGTTTTCCCATCTGACTTCATGGATCCCTGGAATTCTATGCCCCAGTTAAGCACCCCATGAACCAGGAAGAGCAGGTCAGTGAGTTAGGCTACAGCTGGACAGGCTGCCCAGAAGGTGGGGTGGGGACACAGGGCCAGGGCCACCAGGGCCAAGGAAGGCTTCTCGGAGGAACTTTGAAACCAGTTTTACCTTTTGAATCCAGAGACAGACAGACAGACAGACATGGAAAGGGACGCAGAGTAGCTGTAAAGGAGTAGGGAGTGAACACATTGGAGCTCACGGGGCACATATGACTGTTCACGGGTCCCCCTGGAGTGTAGAAATGGGGTCTCAGATGTGAAGGCACTTGCCCGGAGCCAGGCAACAGGAAGTGGCAGGTTCCAGGGAAGATAGTTCTGTTTGGATACAGAGCCCCGGCTCATCCCCAGACACCCCACCGGTCACAGCGAGCTTGAGGCTGGAGGACACCCCGCAAGTGCAAGGGATCAAGCTCAGGGTAGAAAGTGAAAGTAGGGGTTCAGAACCAGATGGGCTAGCTTCTTCACTTGCTATTTGTGTGACATTGACACATTTATTACTTAACTTATGTCTTTGTTTCCTTGTCTGTGAAATGGGAACAATAGTCTTTACCCCACAGTGCAACCAAATGCCGCTCAAAGGCATCTGAAGGCGTGGAGCACGATGCCTGGCAGAGGTAGTCCTCAGGGTACTTCTGCTGTTGTTAGCAGAGTTTTCTTCTTGAATCAGCAGAGTGACCCATCGCCCCAGCCCCCCTCCTTGTCTCTGGTCAGAGAATTCTGGGTGGGCGGGATGGGGGGTCACCAGGGTCCAGAGGGGCTGGCCTGCCCTTAGCCCCAGGGGCGGGTGAGTAACTGGCCCATGCGATCATTGCAGGTGAGGAAGTGGTTGAGGAAACAGCAGCTTCAGCAGAATTGGTCTCCTGCTGTGGGAGGAGAAGGGGTGGGTCTCTGGTCGAGGGTCAAGGTGGCCCCACCCCTGGGGCCCATGAGTTCCTGTCCAGGGTGAGGAGGGGTGGTGGAGGTTTCATGGAAAGTGAACCTAGCATCAGACAGATTGGGCTCTGCAGCGGGGCTGTGCAGGCTGTGTGCTGTACCACTCCAGGGGCGCCATTTACCTCGATGACAGAGGGAATGCTCTTGAACACCAATCCAAACATCTTGCCTGGGTTCCATCCTGGCTCTGCCCTTCCCTAGTTCTATGACCTGGAGCAAGCCACTCACCGCCCCCCCCCCCAAGCTCATCCATAACTTGAGACCACCACACCCACCTTAACAGCTGTTTGAGTTTCATCCAACAAGAGACATGAAAATATCCAGCTCTTAAGAGTTGCCCAGCAGCTTCCTCTTCCTCCAGGCCACCTCCAGGGACCTTCCCCAAGCTTCAGGGTACTTAAGGACATGAGGTACTAAAGGGTGAGCTAAGCTTGTACCAAGTGGAGAAAATAAGAGGGGCAGGGCAGTCGAGACAGGCAAGAGAGGAGGGGCCCCCAACCCTGTTGTCCCAGTAGGCTGTCCCTTCCTTTGGCAAACAAAGAGTGAGCAGGTGCCCCTGAGGAGCCTCAGATGAGGGCACCATCTCCCCTGGAGGCTTCCTTCTGGCTAATGATTCCCTCGCCCTCCCTCCCCAGCCCTTCCGAGAGACTGTGTCAAGAAGGGTGGGCCCCTGATGTCTGGGGCTGGCTGTCTGACTTCCATTTCTGCTCCAGTTCCCCTCCCAGGCCTGAGGTCAGGCCTTTCTAGACTCGGGGGCCTCCTGAGAGAAAGGAGGACCTTTGGTACCCAAAGACTCCCAAGACTCAGGGTTTGCCCCACAATTCCCTGCACAACACAGGGATGGAGGAACCTTTGACACACATTACAAGTGTGAATGGTGCCTGGAATTGTGCAATGCAGTGATCAGGGCAGGACTGCTAGAAAGGAGACCCTCTGCCATTGCCGAAACTTTCCAGTGATTCATTCAGGAAAGATTTCCTCTGAAGCCTGCTGGGTCCTGAGCTCCAAGGATCCAGATGCCACAAAACTGACTCTGTCTTCATGGATCTCATCTTCTAGCAGAGAGAACAAACACTAATTGAATCATCATAGAAAGAAATATATTCTTACAGGCTCTGATGAAGCCAGGGAAGGCCAGGGTGCCAGGTAGGGGTCTACATTGCCAGTCTCATCTAGATGAGCCCCCATCTCATGTGAGGATCCTCACCTGGGCTCCCTACAGGTCCCTTGGTCTGGGTGGGGCCTAATACCCTATTCCAGACTCTCTAGCCTCTCATGTGGCTGGATTATAATGTCTAGGCTCCCCACGTTCAAAGACAAGGTGATGAGTGCCTTGCTTCGTTTTTATTTCCATTTTGAAATGGGACCTCGGGCTCTGGAGTCATTGGCTGTGGGTTTCACAGGTTCTCCCCACACTGTTACAAATGGCCTGTTTTCTCTGGGGGCAGGAGGTGACATGACTCTGGGACACAGGCCTGCCCCCTCCAACAGCTCTGCCACTCCCTTCCATCTGCAGGAAGCCTACTGTGCCTACGCCATCATCCTCATGGCGCTCTACTGGTGCACCGAGGCTCTGCCCCTGGCTGTCACCGCCCTCTTCCCCATCATCCTGTACCCCATGATGGGCATAATGGATGCCTCCGAGGTAAACCTCCCCCATCCACAGGAGGAAGGGCTCCCGGGGATGGTGGGGGTCTGCCCTAGGATACTGGTGACGGAGGAAGCCGCATCGTAGGCAGGGGTCCCTCCCTGTTCTTGGCAGATCAGAGAGCACTGAGGGAGGAGTCAGCTAGAAGACAAGAGAGGAGAGCACTCTAGAAATGCTGAGTGCGTGGTTAATGTCGAGAGTTAATTCAAAGTGGGAGTGATTAAGCTTAGGCCAGGGAGGTAGAGAGGCCTAGTGACTCAGGAAAAGGGACTTTGAAAGCCAGCTGAAGAGCTCATAGCCTTCCAGTCCAAAACCTGAGCTGCAACAGGGTCACCTGCAGGGCTGGTTAACACACAGATTACTGGGCCCCACCCCAGAGTTTCAGCAGATCTGGGGCAGGGCCTATGCATTTCATTTCTAGATTCCAGGTTGGCGGTGATGCTGGCCCAGGGTTTACACTTTGAGAACCATCACTCTAGTTTCTAGGAACAGCATTAAATTATCTACCTCCCAGTTGATGGCTTGAAACACCAGTGGAATGAGGCTAGATTATCTCCCCGTCATTCTTGAAGGGAGAAAGAATGAGTTTGGAGGAAGAGAGGAACCTGGTTAACATTAAATGACTGATAATCCCCAGAACATTTCCATTTGGTTCCAAGACCCCAGCAGACCAATCTCTGTGGGAATGTCAGTGACTGCATGCCATAAGCCCAAGGGCATAGTGGGAGACCCCCTCCTGCCTCTCAGCTGTCCCTGCCCACCAGGTCTCCATCGAGTACCTTAGGGACACCAATATCCTGTTCTTTGGGGGGCTGCTGATGGCCATCGCCGTGGAGCACTGGAACCTGCACAAACGCATCGCCCTTCAAGTGCTCCTCATCGTTGGGGTGCGGCCTGCCCTGTGAGTTCCCACAAACCAGGACTGGAAAACCAGGGGTGGGTGGCGTTCTGGGCATCCAGTCCCTGAAGGGATGCTGGAACACCAGTGTGTGCATCTGTTCATCCCTAGGCTGATGCTGGGCTTCATGTTGGTCACCGCCTTCCTGTCCATGTGGATCAGCAACACGGCTTCCTCAGCCATGATGGTGCCCATCGCGCACGCCGTCCTGGAGGAGCTGTACAGTGTTCCCAGGGGCAAGGACATTGAGGAGGGCAGTGAAAACCCCACCTTTGAACTCCAGGAATCAGGTTCCCAGAAGGAAGAGACCACGCTTGGTGAGAAAGATGAGGTGGACCCTGCCCCAACCTCTCTGCTCTTGGGGAGAGTCTGAGGTGACATCCATAACAGGGGTGGTCATCTTGGAGCCTCTAGGGAGAGAAGAGGGAGGCAAGAAGTGCGGTGACCAACTTGTCCTGATTTGCCCGGGACTTTCAGTCCCACGTGCTGGGATTCTCAGTCCTGGGCAAACCAAGATGCTGGGTCTTGGCAAGCGGAGAGCTAGAGCCTGGGTGGCCATCAGGGGTCCAGGTTCCATTCTTCCTGTGTGGTTTAGATAAACTTCTCCCCTTCTCTGTGCCTCAGTTTCTCTCTCTCAAGAGAGAAGCTGAGCCACATGGTATTTGAGAGTCATCCCAGCCTGAGAGTCATCCCAGCCTGAGACTCCGGGAGTGCTGGCCCTTGTAGATCTGGTGGCAGCTTCTGCCCTCCCCCAACCCTAAGTCTAGGCTGCTCACTGACAAGGTGCCCCAGAGGCCGTGGAGCTCCAGCCAAGCTCCCTGGAGCTGGCCCTGCACACACCCCCGCCTGAACTCTCCCTTGTTCCCAGATAACGGGCAGGTCCACCCAGTCCCGCCTGCTCCTTCAGAGCCCAGGGCAAAGCAGAACCAGGAGCAGGTCCGCTTTACCCAGGGCCTGAGCCTGTGCGTCTGCTATGCGGCCAGCATCGGGGGCATCGCCACACTGACTGGCACCGCCCCCAACCTGGTGCTGCAAGGCCAGATGAACACGTGAGTGTCTGAGGGGTGGGGAGCCTGCACTCTCAATGGGGGGCAAATGGGGCAGGGTAGAGGCGGGGCCATGTCATGCGGCAGCCCTCATCTCCCTTCAGGCTCTTCCCCAAAAACCCCAATGTGGTGAACTTCGTCTCCTGGTTCAGCTTTGCCTTCCCCACCATGGTCATCTTGCTGGTGCTTGCCTGGCTGTGGCTGCAGATCTTGTTCCTGGGGTTCAAGTAAGTGGTGGAGTAGGTGAGAGAAACCCAGGTGCCTGCCCTTATCCTCTGAGAGCTTCCAGTTGGGTACCCAGGTAGCCATGGCAGAAAAGGATATACTCACCATCCCACGGAGAAGGGCTCTCCCTCCTAAGGCCCCTCTGTACACTTGGCCCCCCCATCTGAGGGAATTATTAGATGGAGAGTATTACCCCATTTAGCAGATGAGCAAACTGAGGCTTGAAGAGTGGTATACAACTAGATTTGTCAGTGCTGCGATTGAAAGCCAGGTCTCCTGATGCCCAGGCCAGGTCCTACTCCATAATGCTCCACAGTCCTTTGGTAAAGGCTTAAGGAGCACATGCTGAGCATCGTCAGTTACAAAAGCATTTGTTGTGCTCCTACTGTGTGCCTGGCTAGGTACTGAGAATACTACAAGACACTAGGCATAGTCCCTATCCTTGGAGCTCACCATCTGACGGGTGATGATATGGTGGCGGCCATGAGAGACGGAAGCCCAGCTACTGTGAGCATGGCCCAGGAGAGTGGAGATTCCAGAAGGGCCCTGGAGGAGATGATGCCTGAACTGAATCTTGTGGATCTAGAAGTCAGCCAGGTAGAGAGTTGGGTAAAGGCATTCCAGGAACAGCTTGTACAAAGGCACAGGGGCAAGAAAAAACATGTATTTGGGGGAACTCTAGTCCTGCGTGGTTGAAGCATAAAGAGCAAAAAGGAGTATCAGGAAATGAAGTTGGAGAAGTAGGCAGGGGAAGATTATGGAGGATCTTGGGTGCCGCATAAAGAGTTTGGACCTTGTCCTTGAGGCCAAGAGTAGTAAATAGGTTTTATTCTTACTTGCAACCCTGGATTATTGGTAGTCACTACAGGTCAAAGTTGAAGATCACGTGAGATAGGGCTCAGTTAGAACTGAGTCTGGGATTGATTAGTGATGTCTGCTATGAGTACAGGATTAGAGTGGTGATATGAGGGGTATTACGGTATGATTTGTTAGTGGCCCTTCCTGTCCAGACAGTGGGGAGCTATTGAAAGTTTTTAAGCATTGTTGCTGTACTTTGGGAAAATCGCTTGGGTGGGTGCAAGGAGGCTGGATTGAGGTTGAGGGCTGGTACAAGGCAAGGTGGTAGTCAAAGAGATCAGCACAGTGCCAGGCACCACAGGGGATTCAAAGATGTGTGAAGCATGGTCCTTGTCCTTGAGGAACTCACAGTCCAGCAGGGGAATTGAGATTTGCCTAAGTGCAAAGTTAAAAGTCAACACGAGTTAAGCAAGTGGCACACAGAAGTGGGCTGCAGACTCTTGTGCCTCTGAGGACGATGTGGGTAGGGATGCCCAGAAACGGGGAGGAGAGGGAGGGGAAGGGTTTCCTGAAAGACTGTTGGAGTCAGGGACAGAGGAGGCATGGGGTCTGGGCCTCTAGGTCCTCACTCTGGACAAGGAAGGACTCAGCACAAGGGAAGCCCTGGAGCCACAAGGGGCCAATGGGGCAGGTGCAGCAGGGCCGAGCATGGGGAAACTTGGCCCTCCAGCCCCAGCCTTACCTCTG
Source organism: Equus przewalskii (assembly GCF_037783145.1). Classification (NCBI taxonomy): domain Eukaryota; kingdom Metazoa; phylum Chordata; class Mammalia; order Perissodactyla; family Equidae; genus Equus; species Equus przewalskii. The sequence continues at coordinate 42,324,142 of NC_091840.1, forward strand.
CTAAATAAGAGCCATAACCTCCGAGAGTCTTCCGCCCTTCTTCCAGGATCTTAGGAGATCCCACTGTAGCAACCTTGAGGTGGCCTCCACAGGCTTCAGTCTTTCCATCACAGCCACTCAGAGCCCCTCGCTCCCCTGCCTGGTGCGGGCCCTCAGTAGCTGCCCCCGCCTCTCTGCCTGCAGCTTCCGGAAGAACTTTGGCATTGGGAGTCAGGAGGGGGAGAAAGAGCGGGCAGCCTACCGCGTCATCCAACTGGAACACAGGCTGCTGGGCCCCATGACCTTTGCAGAAAAGGCTATCACCGTGCTCTTTCTCACCTTGGTGATTCTCTGGTTCACCCGGGAGCCGGGCTTTTTTCTTGGCTGGGGCAACCTGGCTTTTTCCAACGAACATGGGGAAAGGTGAGCATTCTGGGGAGAGGGGGAATACTTCTGGGGCTCAGTGGGCTGAGGGAGGAGGGAAGGGAGCAGAGCCCCCGGAGCAGAACAGGTTACACTGGGGGTAGGGGAACTTGCCAGGAGTGGGGGTTGGTCCATCTGTGGGAAGGGCTCCTCTCCACCACCCTCCACTCTGTGACCCTGAGCAGCCTTGAGCCACTAAGCCTGCCCTCCCCACCCCCCTCATCTCCCCCGCCTTGCCCACAGCATGGTGTCTGATGGGACAGTGGCCATCTTCATCGGCATAGTTCTGTTCATCGTGCCTTCCAAGATCCCAGGGCTGACTCAGGATCCAAGTAAGTACCTGGACTGGGGCAGGGAAGGGCCCCTAGGCAGCCCCTGCCTCCCAGCACAGAATGTACCTTCAACCACACTTGGCAGGAGTAGACAAAGCCCAGAGAGGTTGGGGTGACTTACCAAGGGCACAGGGACTCAGGGACAAAGTCAGGATGTTGCAGAATGAAGGTCCGGCTCCCACATGCATCAAGCTCTGATAGGGACCCATGCAGAGAAGCGCCAAGTGGAGGGGAGGGAAAGCCTGTTGGCTCTTGGTGACTCATCCTCTTCTGCTTGGGGAGTAGGAGAACCGGGGAGGCTGAAGGCCCCTCCTGCCATCCTCGACTGGAAGACAGTACATGAGAAGTTGCCCTGGAATGTCGTGTTTCTGCTGGGAGGTGGCTATGCCCTGGCCAAGGGCAGTGAGGTGAGAGAACCCCACCCCTCCCCAGCCTGTTTGAGGGAGACCCCGAGGCAAGGAAAGAGGGGCCCTTCTTCTGTCCCACACAGGGGAGACCTGCTCCCCAATTGGGCGCCCCCTGGTGAGTAGAGCCTTTGCAGCAGCTAGAGTAGAGCCTCGTGTGAGGGAGGGGAAGGAAACACAAACCACAGGGACGTCTCCGCAGTCGGGTTCTCAAAGCCAAAGGGAAGGCAGCCTTCTCTGTTGGGCAGGGACTATTCTCAGGGACCAACCACCCTACCCCTCTCCACCCCCTCACCCCGAGCCGGAGAACGCAATAGCTTTAGCCCCTGCGAGTAGCTGGCGTTGGGTTGACACAGTCTACCTGCTGTGGCCACAAGGGGGCGCCATCATCACACGCAGCCAGGCGCTGGGAGACTCCACAGAGCCTCCATCCAACAGGGGAATCCCTGAACCTGCACCCCTCGGCGTCAGTGTTCTGCTAAGCTCATTCACTGCACAGATAGGAGGCAACTTCTTGGGTCAGGGATTGGTGCTAGGGCCTCTTGGGTCCAAGGTTGGTTCATCCATCAAGTGTTCACCGACTGTGTCAAGTACTGTGCTGGGTGCTGGGTGGGCAGTACTTTATGAGATAAAGTCGCAGCTCCCTCAGGCTCACCGTCTGGCATCACAGACGTGGGCAGGGCAAGACCTTGGCGCTCTTCTGACCCTGTGGACTGTCACCATCCTCCTGTCTGCCTCTTCCCAGCCTCTACCCTGACCCCACCCCTTGCCAAGAGCGAGGTCCCATCTGCCTCAGCCTGCTGGGCTGGAGGGGCCAGGGAGAGGGATAAGGTTGGCCAGGAACCTCCCAAGAGAGGTCGGGAGAGCAGGAGTAAATGGGGTCAAAGATCTTTACTCCCACCAAGCCCCAGGTTTCTCAAGAAGGTCCTTTGGCCCCCTCTCCTAGCTTCTCACTTGACCCTTCTCCCCACACCCAACTGTCCTTCAAGAGGAAGAGAGGGGACCTCTTGGTTCAAGCTGAGTCTTATCTTCCCTCTCAAGCTGCCTTGGCTCTGAAGACTCTAGAGAGGTCTGGGAAGGAGCAGGACCCTCCCAGAGCCTCAGCAGGGGACCGACCCAGGCAGCCCAGCCTCTCAACACCACCCTCCTCCTCCCACAGCAATCGGGCCTGTCACAGTGGCTGGGAAACAAGCTGACTCCACTGCAGAACGTGCCACCTCCTGCCATTGCCTTCATCCTCTGCCTCCTGGTTGCCACCTTCACTGAGTGCACCAGCAATGTGGCCACCAACACACTCTTCCTACCCATCCTGGCCTCCATGGTGAGCTGGCCCTGCAGACATATCTCCCCCAGGCAGCCCTCCTATCCACCCCCACCCAGGGGTCCCGCCTGCAGGTCACGGTGACCTGTCTGCACCTCCTCTTGTTTCCAGGAGTGGACCCCTGAGCTTTCACCCTTCCCCAGGCTTTTCAGCCCCCATGGGCCCCAAGGCCCTTTGGCCCCTGACTCACCCTATCCCTGGTGACATCATCCCTTGAGTATCCTGATGGGGCTCACCCCCCACCCCAGACCAGTCCCTGTTCTGGTCATTCCTGAGGTGATGGGGTGAAATTGCTCCCGGGAGCGTCCCCAGCCCCTTCCACCCCAGGCGCATTCCCGCAGCCTTTGATGACACCCCAGAGCCCCTTTGAGATCCGTTTTATGGGCCCCTCCCCTCACCACGCCCCAAAGGGCAGAGCCACACACTCATCCCCTCCAGAGAGGTCAAGGGGCCCTTCCCAGGTCGCCCAGTGCCTTTCTGGCAGAAGTGGTGGGTTCACAGCCAGAGTGTGTATTGCAGAGGTTGTCCCTCAGAGAAGGGGCTTGGAGGCCACGACTTCCCCTCTGGGATGGGGACTGAGGTCAGCTCTACCCCTCTGTCTCCCCACCCAGGCTCAGGCCATCTGTGTCCACCCTCTCTATGTCATGATCCCCTGCACTCTGGCCACCTCCCTGGCCTTCATGCTGCCTGTGGCCACCCCGCCCAACGCCATTGTCTTCTCTTTCGGAGGCCTCAAAGTGACTGACATGGTGAGTGGCAGGGGGGCCCTCAGCACTCCCTCCTCTGTCTTCCCATCTTGGTGGACACAAAGTAGCTTAAAGCCACTGAGATTCTCAGAGTTGAGAGTGGACCCTGTCGGGGTGGGGAACAGCAGGGGAAGTAGGGACATGACGCCCAGTTGGAGCATCTTCAGGTCCTGCCAGTCCTGGGCCATGTGAGAGGGAGAAGAGGGGTGAGAAATTTTGGGAAGGCTCTAAGTTGCCAGGCACTCGCACCCAGGGAGATGGACTCAGAGAGAACAAGACCCAGGGCCCCGGAAGCTCATGAGGAGTTTCCCTTTTCTCTGTTAGCACTGGGAGTAAAGCAAGGGCAGGGGCATTGCCTAGTGCTGCAGGTTAGACACAAGGGAAGACTTCCTAGGGAGAGTTTTGCTAGCGAGAGATCTCCTAAACACCTAAGGGATGGGTCCCGGCCCAGCTCAGCACCTGCTCACCCAAACTGCCTTTCCTCACACCAGGCCAGGGCAGGTTTCCTGCTCAACATCATCGGGGTGCTGGTTATCACGCTGGCCATCAACAGCTGGAGCTTCCCCATCTTCAACCTGTATACCTTCCCCTCCTGGGCCCACTCCAACACCACGGCCTCCTGCAGGGTCAGCCCGGAGAACATCACCACACCTACCCCCTAGACCAGGGCATAATCTGGCCAAGACTAGGAAGACCCACCTCAGAAGCCAGGAGGGGACACCCAGGCTCCAAGCCAAACATTGTGAGAAAGCCACATGTATACATGACCTCATGTGTGTCTGTAAGGAAGGTGTGTGTGTGCTCAATCCGGTGTGTCTGAGAAAAATGTGTGTGTGTGTGTGTACATATATATGTGCATATGTGAGGATGGTATGTCATGTGAGGATGTCTGAGAGGGAGCGTGTGTCATGCACATGATCCTAGGCGTGTATGCTTGACAGTGCACTTGCGTGAGCTCACAGACAATACAACAGGCCCTCTCTGGCACCGCGGGTCTTTATCTCCCCCACTTGGTGGGTGACCAGACCCCTTTGCACTGTATTTATTGAAACTCAGGATTGAGGTGGCCTGGGGAGCAGGGCCTACCAGCAGTTGCCATGGTAACAGCCTCTGGGACCAGCCCAGCATACTGAGGTCTCCTCAGCCTCTCTGGGTTGGGGGAGGGTTCCAATATTAGCCACATTAAAGTCTTTTTCAGTACAGTCTGCGATGGATTTTCATGGCACTTTCCAGGGCTGGTCCACAACAGGGTTCAGGCCCCAGGTTGGGGAGCACAGTGGGAGGGGACTTGGCCTCTGTCCTGTATGGTGGCCCCCTTGGCACCACTCCCACCCAAGGGAGAAGGTAATGGCTAGGAACCCTTGCCAAGACCAATCGGAGTGGGCGCAGCCACCCGGGAAAGCAGCGCTGACATCACCCGGCCCGGCTAATTGGGAGCTGCCAGTCCCTGCGTGTCTTCAGGAAAACCGGCCTCCCGTTCCCAGAGCACTCCCTGGGCATTTACATAAAACCCTCTGCCCCTGCCAGCTCCTGCCGACCCTTCCTCCAGCTGGAAAAACCAGTCCCACCAGACCAGGGGAGGCAGGCTGACCCTTGCAGGGCCCCAGAAAGATGGACCCTCACCCAAAATGGCAGCCTGCAGCAAGAAGAGTGCAAGTGAGACTCCCAGGAACACGTTCAAAATTGGCATGGCCTTCAGAGTCCAGGACCAGACAACACTCTGGATTGTCCTGCCTCCCCACCTCACCTCCATCCCTCCTCTGTCTCCCTGCCCTCGTGAACTCCAGAATCTTCATTTATGGCAAGATGAGGGTGGGGAAGGACGATACCACACCCATCATCCATTCTGGGAGCTCAACATCCCTTCTAGGCTGGAAGTTCATCTTTGTATCAATCCTAGATCTCTCTCGTTGTGAACAGTGGCGTGTAAGTCTTGAGTTCACCTAGATGGCAATTTCCAAGAGATTCATCCAGTTTCCTCCTGCTGCAGTGGGATAAAAAAAAAGAGATATTTACAATCACCCTCATGCCCAGTAAAAACGGGGCTGAGTTGTGAAGAGAGAAAACCAGAAAGGATTGAATTCTGGATTCCCCCTGGGCTGCGCCTTCACTCAGTACTCCCAGAGCTGGAGGGGTGAGGGAAGGGGGGCAGGGGGAGACATAGATGGGATGAGACTGCCACATGGGGGAGAACATGGCTGTCCCCAGGGGATAGGGGATCCTGACAGGACATGCCAGACACCCAGCAGAGTGAGGAGTGTCAGGCCGGTGGTTCCGCCCCCACCCCAGTCCCCCAGGCTGGCATTCCTCACTCATGAAGCACAGTCATAAATCATGGCTCCCACCCAGATCCATATGAGGACCCCCCAAGGCCTCAGGCCACACCCGCCCCCCATTGGGAGTGGGCTGGCCCCACATGGTGGGACTCCCCCACTGGCTTACCCACAATGCAGTGGGTTCCTAAAGAGCAGCCTCAGCCCCATCTGCAAGGAGGGCCCTCTGCTACTGCTTTCTTCTGGACCCTGGTTGAGTTCCCAGTCCAGCCCTGGCTTGGGACGTCAGGGGAGAGGGGTGCTTCTCAGGGGGCACATGCCCCTACCCACTGTTCTCAGCTCCTCTTCATACTTCCCCACTTCCCCCTCAGTCCTGCTCAGAGATGGCCAGGTGTGGGCTGAAGTCACACAGCAGTCGCAGGGGATGAGCACTGGGCTGGCCTTGCCTCCTCAGGGGAGGAGGTGGACAAAATCTGGCCTGAGGGTTGAGGGGTCAGCTGTGGTGGGTGCCCTGGCAGAGCTCAGGGGACAGGCCTCCCCCAGGTGCTCAGAAACCGTCTTCCTCAGCAGGTGGGAGGGCTGACAGGAGGCAGGTGGCACTTGTCCTAATCACCATCATTAGCTGGCCAATAAAGCTGCACGGCCTGGGCCAGCTTTGGGAGAAAGGGCCTGTCCCTGGGCTGGCTTGTGCAGGCAGCCCAGGCCCCCAGGCCCTCCTGCACTCACACTCCAGCCCCAGGCAGGTGGATGGGGCACTGCTGGGACTGGGGTCTGTGCCCTCCCTGCCCAGACACCCACACACCTTCGCCCATGGCTCCCAGGAAGACAGCGGGAGCCTCTGGGTGTCCTACCAGCTGAATGTGTGCTGCTGGGACTCAAGAACTTCTCTGGTAGTTTGCTCCCCATTGCTAGAGAAGATCAGTGAGGCCAGAACCAACTAGAGCACAGTCTGCCTGATGCAGCTGTGTCCCCAGTCCCTAGCACAGGGCCCGGCACAGTGACAATTGTATGAATGAATGTATCAGAAGCATAAGGAGGTTTTTGCTCCTGGAGGGAAGTTGGACATGCTGCCCTCGAAGCCCCTTTCCAGACTACTGTGAGCGGAGTGCTATGTGACCTTGAGACAACATCTTGACCTCTCTGGGCCAGTGTCACCTTAGGCTCAGAGATAGGCCCAGATTTCTGAGCCAACTCCTACTGTTTTCCCCTACTGCTGTCTTCCTGGGAGGGCGGCCTGGGAGTGGCCCTGTTTGCCTCCCCACTCCTTCTGACCAGCAGCAGCCCCAGAGGCAACTGTGGCAGCCAGAGGGCCCAGGGAAGAGCCCCCAAGTCAAATTTTTCAAAGAGAAACCTGGCAGGGTGGACAAGGGGCACTTGTTAGGGAAATGGAGAAGGTGGGAGCAGGGCTGTCGATCCCACTCTCTGGGTTCACCTTGACTTGGGCCTTAGGTCAAGGGCAGCTCTAGAAGTCAGGGTCCTCGAGCCCAGAGTAGGCCCCCTGGGGGCTCAGGCCATGACTTCCCTGTCTCCCCAAAGTCTCAGAAGGAGGCTGCTTCCTGAAGAGGGAGGGGTGAGCTGTGTGGAGGGGGTGCAGGGTGAGGGGTGGGGGAGGAATGGGGTGGAGGAGGTTCTGGTGGGTGCCAGCCTGGAGAGGGTGCCCCCTACAGCCTCCACCCTAGTCTGGGCACCATTAGTCATGATCAACAGAGCCATGAGGTTTTACTGGGGCCAGGGAGTCTGAGAGCCTCCAAAGGGTGAGCCCTCAACCTCACGGAGAGGACAGGGGAGGAGGGCACAGGGAGGAGGGGCAGAGGAGATGGAACTGCTTGATGGGAAAGGTGGTGACAGGAATTCAGCAGAGTTGCTCTTAAGGAAGGGAGATCCACAGACATGTAAACACAGAGCCACGGTTCCTGTGTACACACAGAACGACTCATAGACACATGCACAGACACAGACACCTGCGTACACAGTGACACACACACAGACACTCATGTGTGCAAAGTCACTCACAGGCACTCAGAGCCCTTAAGACCCCCAGTCATTCACAGAAACACACGCACACACAGACTCGCAGACATTTGTACACACACAGTTACTCAGACCCACATAAACACGGATACCCGTGCACATGGTGTCAGACCTTAGTGTTGTCACAAGTACACAGATGCTCACACACACCGAGACACAGATTCTGGATCCCAGATCCAGACCCAGCATCACATTATAGCTCCACAGAATTAATGCACACCCACCGTGGCACATGTGAGCATGAGAACAGAAATGTGAATACTCACACACAGGTACCTGGGGACTTACACAGACACTGATGCCAGTGAACACACACACACACACACACACACCCGTCATTGCCCCTCCCCACCTCCACAGCCGTGCTTCCTGTAGCAGGAGGGATTAGGGAAGACGGGAGAAGCCTGCCCTCCCCACCCAGCAGGACTCTAGCTGTGTCCCTCCCCACCAGACCCCCCCCACCAAGCTCTCGGCTTGGAAACTCCCTGGATTTCCCAGAGAGCCAGCCAACCAGAACAGGCTTAGACCTCCCAACCTGGGGCCGCCACCACACACCCTCCACAGCTCTGGCCGGTTCTCCTCCCTCATCCACAGCCAAGGAGCTGCCTGTTCTCCCCCAGGAAGCCCATCCTGATTAACCCTAGACCTCTCAAACCCTTCTTTGACATACGGTCATTGGGCCTCAGGGCCTCAGTGCAGCTATGCTTGGGCCCAGTTCCTTGGCAGATGTTCTTCAATGTCTTCCATGCCAATGGAGGGAGACTTGGAAGGCCTGGAAGTGGTAGTCTCAGTCTTGGGAACCGACGTTGGGAAGACAAGTCTAGCTTACACGAGCAGAAGTGGACGGAAGATGGCCAGTCCTGATGTTGGTGCAGGGAGAGGTCCCCTCATCCACCACACTGGGGCTCCCAAGAGTGTGAACAATGCTTTTCCTTCTCCCTGGGGTCACCAGAGTCTTACCCTAGACTGGAGCATGGCAGACATTGGCCCCAAGGATTTCCATCCCCAGTCAGGACTGCTACTGGCTTAGTGCAGCCCAGCGCTGGGCAGAGCTCAGCAGCAGATGGTGAACCAGCTCTGACTGCCAGTCTCCAGAGAGACAGAGATTCCCCTGGCCCCGATCTGTTTGAATACTCAGCCACAGCCCGTTCAGCTCAGCCACCTGTGCAGGTCCTGAAATCAGGGTGCTGGAGTATGGGACCAAACCTCCAGAGAGAAGTCCTTCCCAAGGAAAGCAGAGCCAACACTGAAGCAGCCAGAGTTGAGGCTAGACACCAGGATAGACTGTCACGGTCCGGGAGAGAGCTCTGAGGGGCCGATGTGATGAGAGAAGAGAAGATGGTCCTGTCTGGGGGCAGAAAATGAGGAGACTGACCCCACAAATCTTCTTTCAGTCTAAGGTCTCTGGAATTCCCAAGGCTCCTGCTTCCACTCCCAGACTGCACACAATGAGGAAGTAGTGCGTCCCAAAGGAAAGAGGGAGCTAGAGCCCGCACCCATTCCTGGGGCAGAGGTAGGTCCTATCTCAAAAGAGAAAGAAGTTCATCTCACCCATCAGAAGCAGAGTCTCACTGTGGGAAGGCGAAAACCACAATCTCTCCTGTCATCCCCTCAGAGCTGCCCTGGGACCCTTGGCTCCTGAAATCCTTTTCATTTCCTTGATTTTTAATGAAGTTGAAAATCTTTTCACTTGTTTATTGGCCATTTGTATTTTATCTGTGAATTGCTTATTTATTATGTCCTTTGCCCATTTTTCTGTGAGATTGTCTTTCTTCTTATTTATTTAGAGGAGCTCTTTATATATTATGGATATTCACCCTTTGTCTGTTATATATGTTGCAACACTTTTTCCAGGCTGTTTTTTGTCTTTTAACTTTGTTTATGGTATACTTTGATCTAATGAAATATTTAATTTTTACTTAGTCAAGTAACATATTCCTTTATGGCTTCTGGATTTGATATCATGCTTTAAGAAGGCTTTGTCCATTCCATAATTATAAAAATGCTTCCTATATTTTTTCTATTTGTATGATTTTCATTTTATATTAGATCTTTAATCCATCTGGATTTCTTTATATATAGCATGAAGTAGAATTTAACTTTATTTCTTTCCAATGGAAAGCCCATTATCCCAAGTCCGTTTATTGAATTGTTTACACTTTCCTGTTGCTTTAAAACATGTTATTAGGGGCCAGCCCCGTGGCCGAGTGGTTAAGTTTGCATGCTCTGCTTCAGTGGCCCAGTGTTTCACCGGTTCAGATCCTGGGTGCGGACCTGGCACTGCTCATCAAGCCATGCTGAGGCTGCGTCCCACGTAGCACAACCAGAAGGACCTACAACTAGAATATACAACTATGTACCAGGGGCCTTTGGGGAGGAGGAGGAGAAGAAGGAGAAGAAGAAACAAAAAAAACCTTATTATATATACTCAGTTCTCACAAATACCCAAGTTTATTCTGGACTCAATTACCTTCAATAAATTTTTGTGTTCATTTGCACCAAAACCACACTGTTTTCATTGCAGAAGCCTTATTGAACATTTTGAAACCTGGCAAGGCAAGCTCCTCCTATTAGTCTTCTTTTGAAAAAAGTTCTAAGCTATTCTCATATATTTACTTTTCCTCAAACTTTAGAATCAACTTGTCACGTTGGTAGGGGAAGGAATTAGACTTTTTATTTGAATTACATTCAGTGTATAGATTATTTAGGGTAGAACTGACATCTTTACAGTATTCTATTGAACTTTCCAATTCAGGAACATGATAGGCTTTTATATTTATTCAGGCCTGATTTTGAAGTCTGTCAGTAAAGTTCCATTGTTTTCTTCATGTAAATTTCTTATTAAGTTTATTCCTGGGTATTTTGTAATGTTGTTTCTATTGTGAATTGGATCTTTTGTCTCTGTATTTTCCAATTGGTTGTTTTAGTTGTGTAGAAATGGTTTGGATTTTTCTATACTTAACATATATTCTACTAGCTTACTGAATTCTCTCATTGGTTCTAATAGTTTTTCAGTTGATTCTCTTAAATTTCCTAAGTAAACAGTCATGTCATTTGTAATTCTTGAAGATTTTGCCTCTTTTCTTCTCATGTTTATGTCCCTTATTTATTTTTCTTATCTTATTGCACTGGTTAGGGCCTTCAGAATAATGTTGATTGATAGCAATGATAGCAGCCTCCAAATTACAACTCTCATGGTTCCCTGTGCCTGGAGTATCTATATGGAAATAGCTGTGAGTCTAGAAATAACAATTAGCCCTGTATACATCTGATAAGAGCAATTAGCAAACACACTAGAAAGTCCTGACAGCTGCCCTTTCACTGTGAAACTCCATTGCTTGTTAGGTTAAGGAAGCAGGGCTTTGATTGCTAGCGTGAGGCCTAGAGAAAAGAGTGGATTGACTCAGGGGCCCTGTTGTAGCCCCAGAACACAATTCCTGTATCCAAGTGGACAAGCCAGCACATCCTCACTTCTCACCCAGCACTACTGGGCTTGGTGAAGAGAAAGGGGGCACGTGTTTACTGAGTGTGTACTATATACCAGGGATTGTGCTAGGAACTTTAAACATAATCTTATTTAATCCTCACAACAACTTTATGGGTGAATAATATTATTCCCTTGTTCACAGATGAGGAAACTGAGGCTCGGAGTGGTAAGTATGGAAGATGACACAGCTAACCATCACTCACAGATGGGTTCATTGTTACCTGCCTCAACACTTTCTTTTTCAAAATGGATATTCCCTGCTTAGACCAAGAAGTCTCCAAATGTTTTAATCTCCTCTACACTGATGCCAGATGACCACTACCATCTCCCAGCCAAGGCTGATATTACCTCCCTCCTTGAAATGAGATAGAGTAAGCGGGGAGGAGCTGACACGTCCATACCCTCAAGCCAGAAGCCAAATCCCAGGCCTTGCTGGGCAGCAGATCTGCCACTGGGTCCCTGGAGCCTTTGGCTCCAGGAAGGGACACAAGTGGCCTTAGAGGCCAAGACAAGGGGTAGGGGTCGGGTGCAGTGAATGATCAGGGACAGGAGACAGGGGTGGGGCAAAGAAGATGTAAAAGGAAGCAGTGAGATGGCCCTGGGGGCAGGTTCTGGGGCAAAAGCGCTGTCAGGGAGCCAGGCAGGCCCCAGATCTGAATCCAGGTAGGATCAGTGGGGGCCAATTTCCAGGGCTCACCAGGCACTCCGCTCTCAATGTGGACTCTGAGGGACCAGGACCAGGGCCACAACCACATGGATTTCTGTTTCCATCCTCCAGACCATAAATAGTTGCTATGGGATCATGACAGAGAGCCAGGGGGCCCCCATCTCCAACCTGCACAGACACACAGATATACACACACAGGACAGAATTGCTGACCCAGAGCACAGACATATGTACAGACACGAGGGTATAAACACACAGATGACACGCAAGAGGACATGGACACAGGCCTGGATACAGGAACATTGACATGGGGGAAGACAGATACAGATGCAAACCAACCCAGGAGACAAATGTGCAGACATGTGGAGAGACTCATATGCCCACAGACACATGTTCCTATGGGTGCACACACCCACACATGAGGAGAGACCTTGAAGGTGTCAGAAGGACCTTCAGACAGAGAGTTCTGAGCAAATCTGTGCTTGTGCCTGGCCCTTGAGGGGTCACAACTACTGCCTGTCCACACCGGACCTGAGAGAAACCTGGGCCACCACCCAGAGCTGCTCCCCAGAAGCCCCTCACCAGCTCTATGAACACACATGTGGTGGCCTGGCTCTTGTGACACGCGTGTGCATACCCCAACTGGCCTGTGTTCCACCTGTGGGGGCTGACATCCCATTTTGGGGTGCAGATGGGAGCTACGGGATCAGCTCCTCCTCTGCAGGCCACAGGCTGTATCCACCGGCAGAGATGGGGGCCTGGGCTGGCCCAGGAGGAGGGAGGGGTTCGGGGGACCGGGGCGCGGCTGGGGCGGGCACAGGAGCCGGTACCTGTCAAACGAGAGCCAAGGAGCAAACTAGCTTCTTAGTCACCTTGCTCTTCTCCCCGTTTTGGCAGCAGCCCCTCAGGGCAAGGGGAAGCTGATATCATAATTATTGGCTCACCCAGCAGCTGCCTCCTCTCACCTGATGTCAGCACAGACCCAGGATAGCCGAGCTGACGGACTGACAGACGGACGGAGCTCCTGGCCCCCCAGACCCAGGCCCCCACGCCGACCTGCTTCACTGAGCAGGTAAGAGGAGACCCGGCCTAAGTCAGCCGTGGAGGCCAGCAGGGCCGGGCCAGGGCGTGGGGAGGGGGCTTGCCTTTTTAATGGGCCATGGGAGTGAGTGGGAGCACCGGGGTGCTCCCCATCATCTCATTGCAGCTCAAGGGAGACTCAGGAAGTGGGGTGAGTGCCTGGAGGCCAAGGAGGACCCCCTCCTCCATGCTCCTCCGTCTTCTTCCTGTTCTGGGTTGTCTAATTTCAATCATTCTTGTTGTAGCCTGGCTTTTCAGTCTGGTGTTTGTTGGATTTTGTGTACATGTCTCTGTGTGTTGAAGGAGGGCTTAGCCACCCTGCGCTGGGGGAAAACGAGGACTGAGAAGTGCTTGAACTGGAAAACGAGAGCTGAAAGACAGGGAGGCAGATTTCCAGCTAGGTGGCTTTCCTGGGTGGAAAGGGGAGAGCCCAGCTCTAGGGGCTGGGTGGTGCCAAGGCTGTGTGTTGATCAAGGAATCGCTCAACGTCTCTGGGCAGCCTGAGCCAGGGTCTAGTTGCCTAGAGCCTGCGAGGAGGCCTGGGTTGCAGGAAGAAGATGGTGCACCTGGTGGAGAGGCAGACAGGTGGCAAACAGGTGCTGCGGACAGTACTGATGCTGAGCTCAAGGCAGAATCCTCCAGAGGTCTAGGAACATCTCTCTTCCTCAAGACCCCTGAAACCAAACGATCTGGGATATACAGGGAACACTCAGACCCTTGAAGTCTAGACTTGGGGGTGTGGGGAGTGAAGGCCCTTAGGGAAATGGTTGAAGCAGCGGGGAGCCCCCTCTGGCTCCCACAGCTCCTCCCCACCCCCTACTTGATCAGGTAGGGCTCTGGCATTCCCCGTGGAGTCCCCCAGGCCCTCCCTAAATGTCCAAAGAAGCAAGTTAGATTAAGAATAGACTCTAACAAGTGGGCGTGTCTGCCTCGTCCCTGGGCACCCACAGGTGTGGGGGGTATGTTTGTGTGTGCATTGTGGCCAGGCACAGCTGGTCAGCGGGAAAGGACCCAGGTAGAGAGGACCCATCTTCTTGAGGAGCCTCTATGCCGGTCATTTCCTGCACCAGACAGGGCTACTCGCTTCTCAATTCCCTAATCCAGAAGGAGGAAACTTCTTCAGTTCCCTCACGGTCACGAAGTCCTTCCTGGAGTCAGAAGTCTCTCCTGCTGCAGGTCCAGCTCTGCTTGCCACATAGCCGACCCTGTGCCCCAGTGATAAAACCCAGTTCCTCTGGGCTGACTGGAGGGCGAGGTGGGGAGGGTGGCATTGCACTCCAGTCCGGTACCCCTCGGGCCTGGCTCCGGTGCAGTGCTTTTACTACCTTGGTCATTCCCTGACCCCCAGGATGCAGGCAGTGTAAGAGCATCTCAACTGATGGGGGGCAGCACCTCCTGCCATGGCCCCTCTCTTCTGTGTTGGGCCAGGGGGGCCAGGGTCGGGCTGGGTCCCGGGGAGGCTCAGGATCCTCAGGGACGAAGGTGCCACGGGGAGAGGCGCATGTCCTCCCAGCTCCCCGCCCAGCCCCGCCCTGCTGCCTCTGCCGAGCTCAGCTCCCGGCTCCAGGGCCTGCCGAGGCACGCTGCCCCCCCAGGCTCGGCGCCTCACTCACCTCCCAGGACCAGGAACCTGTTCTCCCAGGAATGCCAGGGAGTTCTCAGAGGACTTTATTTCCCAGGGGCTCAGGGAGCCCCAGAATACTCTTGATTCTGCTCCTGGGAAGGCGAAAGAAAGCTTAGGGGGTTCCAGACTCCTCCCTACTCCCCATCTTTGTCTCATCCATGCACTGATCCCACATGGCCCCCAACAAACAGCCTTCGTCTTTCATTGTGAGAGGGGAGAAAGCTTGGGACTCTTAAAGACAAGGAGGAAGCCCACCGTGACATGTGCCTTCTGGGAAGCTGTCATGTGCCCCCCTGGGTCTCAAGGAAATCCTTTAGCCCCAACGGAGAGCCCCAAGGAGAGCCATCTGCCGTCTAAGAAGGCAACACTTCCCATGGGCTCTCCATCCTTCCCAGCCAAGAAGTGCTTCCTGATGTCTAACCTCTCTCCTCCCAGATTGAGTCTTCATGGACCAGCAGAACCCCGACTGCCTGCACGGGGCTCAGGCACATAGCCAGAGGCTATTTCTAAGTCATATTGACATCTCCTGGGAGCTTGTGTACAGGAAGGGACAGAAAGAAGGCCCCACGCCCACTTCCCCTCAGTTAGTCTCTCCAGCTCCATACTCTAGTGAGGAGGGGCTGCTGGGAGCCACTTCTGCCCACCTCTCCTTCTTCCTTCATAACAGAGGGATGCAGGGGACAGAGGTCTCACAGGTGTGCCTTCCCCTCTTTTCTTCCCAATCACAGCCCACCATCCCTGCCGAGGCCTGCATGGGAGAGCTCAGCAAGCCGAGATGGGCTTCTGTAGCAGGAGAGATTGACATTAGACTTCAGGGAGATTTTCCAGCATTTTAAATTGAGTTTGACTGGACTATGTGACCACAGGAGGTGGTTTTCTGAGTGGAGAGGCAACAACTGATCTGGGATGGGTGTGGTTGGGCTGGCAACAGGCCCAGGGGTAGAGAAATGACAAGATGACCTCTCAGAGAGTGCATCTCAGAAACATCAGTCAAAGGTCCCTGAATAATTTTGGTCTTTCCACCTTACCCATTCCTATCCTTTGTCCCTTCCTCCATCTCTGTGCCCATCCCCAACCTCAACCTCCACGCCATCCCTAACCCCTCCGCTCCATCCCTGTCTCCTTTCACAGCCCAACCCTATCTCCATCCCCATCTCCAAGCCCACCCCAGCCCTCTTCCTATCTGACTCCCCATTTCCATCCTCAATTTCACCTCCATGTCCACAACTTCATCCGTCTCTTCTCTCTCTACCTCATCTCCGCAGCTCTACCTCCATCTTCATCCCTAACCCCATCCTCCCATCCCGCACCATCCCCACCTCCCGAGGATGGATCTCTCCATATGTCAGAGATCAGCCTTGGAGCCTAACACCACTCATCATCGTCCCTGCCAGGTCCTAGTATGTCCTCCACATTCTCCCAGTGTTCAGGAAAAGGCCAGAGCCATGCCACTAGCCACAAAATGGATTGAATAGGATCATCCTTAGAGAGGTCCTCAGCTTCCTGATCCTATCTGGGCCTTAAAGGCTGCATGCTGGCAAGACAGTAAAAATGAGTTTAAGAGCAACAAGACAAGTCGAGGTCTGATGTCCAGATAGACCTCTCTACACTGCAGGTGGGGACAGGTGCAGGAGAGATAGAGACACATGCTCAGAGGGCCCGAAAAGGAGGCAGTGGCAACCTTTCTCAGGGGCTTGGGAGCATAAGCAGTGCAATTAGGCATGGCCAGGCCCTAAGCAGAGAGCTGCACAGAAGCTGAAGCAAGGAGGCCTGTGGGTTGTTTAGGAATGACTGCCATTGTGAGCATCCCTGGCTCTCTACCCCGCCTGTGGCTCTTGCTTAGTCAGCTCAGATTAATGGGGCCGAGGAGAGAATTAGCTGAATCGTGATCTCTCAGGGAGCTTGAGTTGAGAGCCAACGGTGAGTCACAGAGAGAAGGGAACCCATGCTCTCACAGCTATTCTGGAAGCTCAAGGGGTGGGAGGTACCCGCAAGACCCCCAAAGGATGCAACAGAAAGCCCACTGGGAGTTCTGACCCTAATCCTCTAACCCATGCTCCTGGGACGATGCATGGTCAGTTAACTTCAAGCCCCCAGTCTGAAACTACCACTTTAGGCAAACTATAGCCATCCCAGACACTAACACACACACACACCCACCCTGAATGGGGCGTGTCCCTGGAACTGGATCGCCCGGAGACAGTTGGAGATCCCACCCACACTTGTAAATTCCACAGCCATGTTCCACACTACACCAGCCCATCAGTCTTGGAAGGCACAGGATGTGCATGAGGGCATACACACATCACCATGATCAGAAAACCCAGTTATCAGAATCTGCCCTTAGCAGTTACCCCCAACAGAGCCAGGGGTGACCGCAGCAGTGTTCACTGTCAGAAGCGTCCCCAGCTCCCTCTGGGAGGGATTCCTGGAGCCCATGTTGGGCCCCACAGAGCATGTGGCTTTGGAGAGGAGGCTTGGCCTCTCCGGGCCTTCCCATGAACATGTCCAATCTGCTGGAGGTGGCGAGGGTTTTGGAGAGAAAGTTCTTCGGGTTGACAACAACAAGCCTAGGAGGATCTTGGGGTTGTCAAGGGAGAAAGGTGGGGGCTGGAGCCCAGGAGTTGGATGAGCTCAGGGAAGCACCCCCAGAACATGCCACCTCTCCACATCCTTCTCCTCAGATGGGCGAGGGAATGATTGTACCCTCAGAGGCAGCTTCACCCAGCCCAGGTGCCTGGAGGAAGGGCTGTTGCACAGGCACCTGCAGAGCAGGCAGCAATCCCTTCTGCTGGTGGCGCTTCAGTTTCCCCACCTGTCAAATAGAAAGGGGCTTGAGTGGGAGGCCCTCCCAGTGCTTTTCTCACTCCAAAGTTTGGTAAGTCCAAGCAGTTAACTTACTGTCTGCCTCATATGTGTGCACACATGCACGCTGGACAGTGGGGGTTGGGGAGGAGGTGCTGCATCAGTACTTGTCTTGTACTAGATCTGTATTATTAGCAGTGGTGGCAGAATTAATATCCCTAATAACAGATTGGTAATAATGAGCAGTCCTTCTGATAATGATATGTACAAAGCACGAGAGGCCCCTGGCTCAAGGAATGGTGGGATCCTGAGCCATCTCATGCCCCTACTAAGGTGGGCAGGCAGAGAGAGTCCCACCAGCTGGATGTGAGCACTCCTGACCACCCCCATGGGGAGCACTCTGGGAAGAGCAAACGATTGAAGGGGAAAAGATCTCAGCCCCCATCCCTCTCCTGAGATCCCAGGAGCCTGGGACCCGGGGGAGGAGGCAGGGACAGCAGACAAGATGGTGTTGGTTTATGTTCCTCAGAGCATTTTGACATTCTGGCTCTCACTCAGTCCCCAGGATAGCCAGGTGAGGTACATAGGGCAAAGATGAGGATCCCATTTTATAAAGAAGGGAAGGAGGTTCATCCCCGTGATGAGCACACACTGATGGCAGAGATGGGAGAGGATGTTTCTGGGGTCCTTGGTCAGAATGACTCCCTGTGAGGGAAAAGGGGGGCTTTGTAGGGCAGCTGGGGGCTTCCAAGGTGATAAATGCCCAGCTAGGGGATGAGCTGAAACAAGGTCCCAGTCATCCCTGTTGGTCTCCCAGCTCAAATCCTAGCCATCCGCCACCACAGCCAATCAGCTCAGCAGTCAGTTACCGGTGCAGCCCTCAGGAGGCTGGAGGTGAGACCACCAGGCTCAGCCCTGAGTGACTTCATTATGAGGGTGGGACTTCAGGACCCCAGAGCTAATGGGTTCTCAGAGGCAACCAATTTCGTCCCATCCTCCAGCTGATTTCTCCACCCTCCTTCAGCCAGCAGGGCTGGAGGAAGCCTGTTGTAAGGAAGGATGAAGGTGATATTTCATGATCTGTGAAAAATCCCCCTGTTCCTCCAGTCACTCCCTGGCTCATCATCTACTCTTTTTTTGTGTGTGCTTGTGAGGAAGATTGGCCCTGAGCTAACATCCGTGCCAGTCTTCCTCTATTTTGTATGTGGGATACTCCCACAGCATGGCTTGATGAGCAGTGTGTAGGTCCGTGCCTAGGATCTGAACCCACGAACCCTGGGCCGCCCAAGTGGAGCAAGCAAACTTTAACCACTACGTTGCCAGGCCAGCCCTTCATCATCTACTGTTTGGTCCCTTTCACAGCTGGGCGGACTGAAGATTGGAAGAAACATTTTTCTGTAGAAACCAGTGTTTAAGGCCTCAGACCACCGCTTTCTGCATACTCTCCCCTGAAAGGATTAAGCAGACAAGAAGTCCCCATCCCCAAGGAGACCCGCTCTCTGGTCAGGCCCCCAAAGGTTCTAGGTCACCTTGCCCATCTACAAGTCTCTTGCCAGGTCTGTTCTCACCATCAGACCCAGTCATGCCTGTAAAAGTCCCTGGGAAAGGTGGAGGGTGCGGGACACCTTCTCCCTGAACTGCCCATCTAAGGGGCTCATGTTCTTAGAATTGAGAATTTCGCCTCCTCCTCCCCTTGCTAACCTTGGAGGGCAAGCTGACCCTGCTTCTGGGAGCAAGATCTGGAGGTGGGCCCACAGCCCCTGAGCCTGGACTCTGGAGTAGGGAGGAGAGAGGAAAAGACCATGAATGGCACCCGAGAGTAAGAGCAATAAGATCCCTGGGGGCTGGGGGTGTTTAGGTAGGAGGTCTCTAGAAAGGGCCATCTAAGATGTAGAAGAACCCAGCAGAGCCAATCTCTCAGACCAGGTAGCCATAGCAGAGGAGAAAGGGGGTCCTGGTAGGTGTGTCTCCGAAAGGGATGGATGGGAGTTTTGAGGGGTAGCATTACTTGTTTCTTTGAAACCAAGCATCCCTTCCTTCCCTTCTACCAAATAAGCAGCCACAGGAGGTCAAGGACTCCCATCAATCTGTCCCACTGTCTGTTCATCCAACTGTCTGCCCATCTGTTTATTTATCCATCTGTCCACCTTTCCATCCTGTCATTTGTCTCTCTATCAATCTGTCCATGCATTGATTTGTCCATTCCATCCACCCATCTCTCCTCCCACCCACCTACCTATCCATCCATCAGTCCATCCATCCATCCATCCATCCATCCATCTGCCCACCCATTCGTCCATCTATCCACCCATCCATCATCCATCCATCCTGAGAAGTCAGTCCCCAGTTGGTTTCCCCAGGGTGGCTGGGAAGGCCCTGTGGTCCTGTGGCATTTATGGGGCATGTGACCTGCCTGCCTGGCCTGGGGAGGCAGCCCCACCCCAGCCCTCAGGCAGGGGGCCGGTCCAGGCATGTGGGAGTATTTATACCTCGATGGAGGCTCCTGGGAGGTTACTGGGCTGAATGACTCCCTGAAGCCGTGATGGTGGCCATGGCCCAGAATTCACTGTGAGTGCTTGGATTCAGCTCCTTTGGGGCCAGGGCTGGGTGGCAGGGGCTTGGGACGGCTGGAGAGATGGAAAGCTCCCCAGAGGTGGCCAGGGATGGTGGAAAGGAAGGGGTGCTGGGGAAAGGAGAGTGGGAGAACGGGAAGCTGTTGGAGTTAGGCATCCGCAGCCAGACTGGGACCCACCCTGGAGAAAGGATGAGCCCATTGCCATTTCCTAGTCTCCGAAGGGTCCCTTAGTGAATGTCAGGAAGGACAGGGCAAGAGGACTACGATTACAAGAGAGATGAAGATATCTGAAAGAACTTCCGGGTCAGCCCCAGGCATGGAAGGCGGCTCAAGTGTTTTTTCAGCATGGGCATACTGAGCAATGCTCTAGGACCAGCCTACTTCCAGAGGTAGGGGAAGGACTGAAGAGCTTCGGAGAGCCCTGATTTGGGGAATGGGAATGACTCAGCTGCAGGTGTCAGTGGCTCAGATTTGAGGAAAGCATCACATGGGGGACATGATTGTTCTTCATCCTTTGTTCTTCCCCACTCCACCCCCTGCCCCTTCTGTCTGTAGCTGCCTCTCAACACACTTTCATCAGATCTCAAGGCAGGGGCAGTTGACCCATTTCCTGAAACCAAGACAGGGTCAAGAGCCAGAGGGGCCAGAATTTTGGCCTCAGAAGCCCGATCTTGATGGGAAGAGAGGAGCTAGAAACCCCCTCCTTCTTTGCTCCCCCAGACTGCCAGTATCCTGGGGTGCTTAAACCTCAGGAGCTGGCCCCCAGGCCCTTCCCTGCCACCCCCGACTAGGTAATTACCCAGCAGCTCCAGGGGACCCCTCCCAGGAGACAGGCGGGTGGAGCCCCGGGTGGGGCCACAGGCAGCACTGGGCACTGACCCCACCCCTTGTAAAACATGCTGCCGCAGCCAGCAACAGAAACCATTAAGGCGGAACTGCACTGTCTCCACCTCTCTCATAAAGGACAGGTAGCCCGGGCAGGAGGGAGTCTGTATGGAGAACCCAGTGAGGGCTTTTGGTGTCCTCTGTGACTCGGCTGCCCACAGGGGAGGCCGGGACACACCCTTCCAAGGAAACCTCCAACCTTGCCCCCTAGCTGCCACTCTGGCTTCCAGGTATGAGCAAGGAAACTAAGGTGTTCCTGAGGTGGGGCCGTGTAGCATAGTGGTTAAGCACACTGGCTTTGAAGCCTGTGTCTGAATCCTGGGGAGCATAATTTGCTAGCTGAGTGAACTTGGGCAAGTCGGGTTAACCTCTCTGAAGCTCAGTTTCCTCATCTATAAAATGGGGATGATAATACAGCACCTCCCTTATGGAGTTTAATAACTTACCCATCTGTACCTGGTCCCTTTGAGGATTTCCTCAGGGACGTCCCTCTTGAAGGCAGAGCAGGGGTGAGGGCCCTGCCGACAACTCTGTGGACCATATACACATCCACAGGACCAGCTTCAGCATCTTGAGATGCAAATGGTCCCTGTGCCTCCATTTACTTATAAGGAAACTAAGTACAGAAAGGGGAAGTGACTTGTCCAAGGTCATACAACCGGCAAACAGGGTATCCCGTGGACCCCACTCCCTGAGTCACTGAGTCCTGAGGCACTAGGAAAAGGGTCTCTGAGAGGTGGGGAGATGTGCTGAGTAGACGGGGCACAGGGCCCGGTGGTTAATGAGAAGGGCACAGAGCAGGGACTCAGTAGTGGTCGTTGTTGATCCTGTTATGCTTTCTGGGGAATTTCTTACCCATCATGGCCCTTACTCAGTTTAGAGAGCCATTTCTTTCTTCCCTCTGACTCCAGGGAAGATCGAGTCTACTTCCTCCATCCCCACCCCTACCCTCCCACTCCCCAAGGATCACGGAAGAAGTTCTGAGAGCAGAGGGTGGACAGAATGCCCAGATACCGAAATGGTCTTCAGCTAATGTTGTGCCAGGGTTGTACCCCTGGACTGTGTGTGTTTGCGGGTGTGGTTGGGGCTCTTGAGGCCTGAGAATCAAGAGATGCTGTTTTCAGTTTAGCTATGTGGCCCTGGCATGTCACTTCTCTCTGGGCCTCAATTTTCTCCCCTGAAAAATGGGCTTAATGACCTTGACCCCTACCAGTGGTATGCTAATAAACATTCACCAACCAGCTCTCCAAAAACAGAAGAAAAAAATCCCCAAAACTTTGACTTGTAGTATTTGCTAATTTCCGTGGGGAAATACTCCCACCATGGCCAATTTGGGCCAATTTGGGCCAGTTTCACTGAATGTGAAATTAGGAAGAGATGGGCACAACTGGCTCTCATGAGCCCATAGCAGCTGGCTCCAGCAGATCAATACCTGCTACCCTCCGGGGCAAGCAAAGAAATGATGAAATGAGATGATACATACAAAAGTGCTTTGTCAACTGCAGAGTGCTTTATAGATGTAGAGTTGTGATGACAATCATCCTTACAGTCGAAGCTACCCCAGGGCACGATCCACCTTGGAGAGCCCTGGCCCAGCTCCAGCCCGGGAAGGGGGCAGGTTGTGAGCTGAGGGAGCTCACACTAAGTGGCAGGGTCATGAGGGCCACCTGGGGTAGCTCCTGGGATCTGAAAATGGAGGAGAGTTGCTTGGACCTCCTGCACTGGTTTGCTCATATTTGCACACACCTCTCATCATGCTCTCTGAAAGTGAAGCTGGTAGGATAGAGGTTAGACTTCAATGAAAGGTTACTTCTGAATGCAGATGGCTCTGGATGGAGCCATCAGAGAGGCCTCCTGAGGGATCCAGAGCAAGAGTCACCCCGCCCCCTTCCTACTCCCAGAAAAATCTCTGGGAGTTTCTACAGCCACTCTACCACGGAGGAACGGCTGGAATGATCTCTGAGGCCAGAGAGTCAAGAGGAGGGAAGTTTTGCCTCTGCCAATAGGGGAGGAGGATGTCAGGGAGACGGAAGTGGGAGGCAGGAAAGAGGAGTTCCCTCTGCTTTCCTCCCCCACCCCCAGAGCTCATGGTTCAAATTAACTCTGTCCCACTGTTAATTATTAGTAATAGCTATCATTTATTGAGCATATACTATGCATTAAACTATTTACAAGCAATAGTTCATCTAATCCTCCAGAGGGGTATGTATTATTAGCCCTATTTTACAGATGAGGAAACTGAGGCCTAGAGAAGGAAGTTAAGCAACTTGCCCAACCAAAGTCCCACAGTTTCTGGGATTTAAACCCAATCCTGACTCTAGAGCTTCTGAACTAGATCATCCAACTTCGGAAGCTCTGCCGGCTGCTCCAGGGAGGGGTCAGGGGCCCAGCCAGCCTCATCCCTCCCCCCACAGTGAGCCCTTCCCTGTGCTTGACAGGAGCCTGCCATATACACCAATCAGAGACCTTCTGCCCAGCCCCTGAGGCACAAGGGCCCTTAGAATGCAGCTGGTGGAGGACTCCCTCTTTCCAGGGCTGTGCAGTCTTAGGCAAGTCACTTAACCTTTTCTCTGGGCCTCCTTTCCTTATCTGTAGAATATAGCTTCAGCTGAGGCAACCAAGGGGCTACCATGGTCACTGAATCAGGAGTCATGATGTACAAAACCTACCCAGAGGAAAGTCTGCAGTGAGGCCCATTCAGGGACTTCTGCATCCTCAGTGAAAACCAAGGAGTGGGCCTCTGAACTCTGCATAGCCTCCCAGGTCCTAATCCTGTCCCTGGGGGTTGGAGGAGGTGGGGTGGTGGTTTGGGCAAGCCAATGAAGGATATGAATGTCATGGCTATAAACTGAAGTCTTCAGTTAAGGCCTCTGACATGCAGGAACTCAGCAAGGGCTACAGATAATGTCCTGGGACGTTATAGGGGCTGGGACAAGGATGGGGGTAAGGCAGAGGCTGAAGGAGTCCTTCTGGGGAGGCCAAACCCTCGGCGGGAGATGCGGCCCAAGCTGGGGCTCAGAGAGGCCTCCTTAGCTTCATGTGTCAGAGGAGCAGAGCTGGGGTCTGACTCCTCCGAGACCGGGCTGGGTGAAGGCCAGGCAGACAGGGTAGAGCTAGCAAGGACAGCTGCCACCTGGGCATGGGCTCATTAGCCCATGTCCCCAGGCCTGAAGCAGCGAGACCATCAGGGAAACTAGAGTCTGGGGTCAGAGGCCACAGCCACATTTATCCACTGAAGCCAGATGTATGACATGTGTCCTTGAACATTTTCTATGTGCCAGCAGCTTATACACCTCATCTCACTTAGTTTTCATGATGACCCTATAAGGTGGGTCCACAAGCCCCGTTTATTAGAGGAGCAAAGTGAGATACAGAGAATTATACACTTTGTTCAAAGTCACACAGCCAGGAAGTGACACAGCTGAGACTTAAACTCAGGTCAGCCCAAATCCAAAACCTTTGCTCCTGACCACATGCTACTCTGCCCCTGGAGAGGAGCGCGACCCCCGCGCCGTGAGTTACAAAGCCTGAGACCCGGAGGTGGGTGGTGGGGGGAACCCAAGCCTTGCTTCGGGAGGCGCTGGAGAACGCCTTGGGAGAGCAGCTCTGGGCAGGGGCCAGGCGTGGCAGGCAGGCCCAAGCTGTCCAGGAGCTGTCCAGGGAGCGGGAGCCAGGTCGGGCGGTCATGCGGAGCTGGAGATGGGCTGCCCTGCACCTCTGGCCCCAGGCCTGCTCCACTGTGGTGTCCAGTTACGGCCAGCTCGGCGCTTCCCCGGTCACGCCACATTTAGCAGTGCCGAGTGAGCGGGCGCCGGGACACGGAGCAGGGGCGGGGGAGACTCTTGAAGGGCGCGGGAGAGCCTCCCACCAGTCCTCCACCTGGACCCCAGCCACCAGCCCCTCCACCACTGATCCCCTGAGGGACTTTGGGCAAATACCGTCCCTTCCTTGTCCCCATTACTCCCCTGTCAAATGAAAGATACGGTTTATTTAACAAAGATGCACCAACCCCAGGCAGGGCACCATGGGACCCATGAGGCCATCCCGCCCTCCCAGAGCTCCCGGGAGAGCATGGCTCGGGAAAAGCAGTTCTTCTGCTCTGCTTGAGGGGGGCTTGAGTAGGAAGGGTAAGTGTAAACCTCGTGCTTTTCTGGTTGTCTGGCCGCCTCAGCTTATCCCATCCCACTCTGACCCTCACCAAATGAAACTGTAGCCTCCTACATGTAAATGAAAGTGCAGCCTCCGGAGTCAGACAGGTCTGCTTCGAATCCCGACTCTATCAAGGATTTGCTGTGTGATCTGTGCAAGTCACAGAACCCCTCTGATCCTGTTTCCTTGTCTGAAGAGTGGGCTTAATAATCTACCTTCCTCACAGGTTTGTTCTGACAAATCAATAAGAAAATTCTCCAAATTTTTGACATAATAGCCAGCCTTTACCAGAGACTACTTGGGCAAAGAGGAGTAAATTCAAAAGGAACTACCCTTTGCAGGTGGTGGAGAAGGAAGGCAGAGAGCTGAGGAAGATAATCGCAGTAAGAGGCATACTAATGATGATATTTATAACGAGAGCTGGCATTTATCGAACACTTACTATGTGCTTGACACCGTGCTAAATACTTTGTGAGCATGGTTTCACTTAATGCAGCATCCCCATGAGGGAGGCCCTGCCTCTCTCCCTGTTTTGTAGATGATGATGCTGAGGCTCAGAGAGCTTCACTGACACAGCTAGCAAGGAAAGGCAAAGGCTGGCTTTGAGCCGAGTCCTCCTGCCACTCGGCTGTGCTGGGGACAGACTCCACCTATAATTCTAGAAGGTCTGAGCAGAAGGAGCCCTCAGATGTCATCTAGTACAAGCCCCTCATTTTTTGGATGGTAAAACAAAAGCTCAGAAGAGACAGTGACCTGCACAAAGTCACAGGTGTGGAGATGGAGTTTGGAGGACATAGGAGAAGACAGCCCATGCCAGACATTCCACAGTGGGCCAGTGGCAGCATCCCCGGGACTGTGCCAGACTCATGGGGGCATAGGCAACCAGGTCCCCACAAGTCCCCAGTTGCACACTGTGGTCGTGCCAGCCAGGCTGAGGCCCCGGAGGTGGGTACCGCGGGCCTGGCCTCTGCAGAGGGCTGGGTCACCTGCACTGTGAGGGTCACTGCCGCACCAGGCCTGGGCCTGACCCCTTCTCCAGCTCCCCCTCCTCTCAGGACCACCCACTTGCTCAGTCACTGAACAGAGACTGCTTGCCATGGTCACCTAGCCCAGTCTCTCATTGTGGAGACAGGAGACGGAGCCAAGGAGCCAGAGGCAGGGTCTCACTGGGAACCCCTCCTGGTTCACTACTCTGTAGCTGCAGAGCCTGAGAGCACTCCTGGGGAGTCTGGGGGGCTCCGAACTGGCTCATTTTCCTCTCTCCCCACCAGTCTTCTCTCTCTCTCTGTGCTTCTTGCTCTGTCTCTCACATTGTTTATCTGCTTCCTTTTGTTTCTGATATTTCTCTCAGTTTGTCTCTTTGTCTGTCTGTCTATCTGTCTGACTCTCTCTCTCTCTCATCAGAAGTCTGGCTGGAGTTGGGGTCCCAGACCAGGGATGGGGTGGGAGTGGAGGTGGTCGACTTTGGGTTGGTCACCCCTGGACTCTGGTCCTCGCTCTCATCACAGCTGGCTTTCTTCGAGGCCAGGACTGGGTGATGGTGTCACTGCTCCCGCCACAGTCTGACGTCACGCTGCCAGGCCCCGCCAGACTGGAGGGCGAGCCCCAAGGGGACCTCATGCAGGCACCGGGCCTCCCGGGCTCCCCTGCACCACAGAACGTAAGTACCTGGCACCCAGGCCTGGGCTGAGGCCTCCTGCGGTCTGCCTTGTCCCTTCCACCAGCAAACAAGTGTCCAATGACTCCAAGATCCAGAAATGTGCAGCTGTGGCCCCCTGCTTATCCACTTTTGTCTGGGGCTTTCCCAGCACAGGGCTGTAGATCCATCCTACTGGGGGCACCCCAGGTTTGGGAACAGTGTGCCCTCATCAGATTGGGGCTTCCAAGGGCAGACTATGTCTCCTCCATCATTTGGGGGCTCCCTAGACCTCAGCCACAAACTCCTTTACCCTAGCACAGAGTAGGGTTCTGGTCCAGCCTCCGCTTACAGGCTCTCTACTCTCTGTCCACCCCAGAAGCATGCCGGCTTCAGCTGCTCATCTTTTGTGCCTGATGACCCTCCAGAGAGGGCACCGTCACTGCCCCCCCACAGCCCCAGCATCGCGTCACCAGGCCCCGAGCAAGTCCACTGCCCAGCTGGCCCTGGCCCGGGCCCCTTCCGGCTCTCAACCTCAGACAAGTACCCTGGCTTTGGCTTTGAGGAGGGCCCAGCAGGCAGCCCTGGGCGCTTCCTCAAGGGCGGCCATGTGCCTTTTCACCCATACAAGCGGCATTTCCATGAGGACATCTTCCCCGAGGCCCAGACCGCCCTGGCCCTCGATGGACACTCCTTTAAGACCCCAGGGGCGCTGGAGGCCTTCGAGGAGATCCCAGTGGAAGTAGGGGAAGCTGAGGCCTTCCTGCCTGGCTTCTCAGCAGAGGCCTGGTGCAACGGGATCCCCTACCCCAGCCAGGAGCACAGCCCCCAAATCTTGGTGAGTACCCCCTACTCGCCACCTACCCCCGTCCCAGTTCCCAGCAGCCTACAACCAGTCCTCTGAGGTCAAACTCGCTGCCTTCCTTTCCAGACCTTTCCACTCAGGGTCAGTGTGCACAAGAGAAGCAACAAGCTCAGAGCATTGGAGTCTCTTGGCTTCATTCTGGGCCTCCAGGTCAGCTGGGGAGAGGATGCCGACCTGGCCCGGCCCGGCATGAAGGGGGCCAGGTGGGGAGGTCAGGTTAAGGAAGCTGGCAGCTTCCCAGAGGCTCCTGAGTCAGGATTCCAGTGTGTGACTTCTCTCTGATTGTTAAATATGAAGAATCCCCAGCCAGACCTATACGCCCATATGCAAATGTGAGAAGAAAAACACATTCCAGAGGCCAAGAGAAAGGGTTTAGGGAGGAGCCACATAACACAATATTCTCCTCTCTAGCATCAGCATACAGAGTTGAGAGAAGACTTAAGCCTCCTCATAGGACGTTCTGGCTCCCATTCTTTGCCCAGATTGGGGCCTGAGTGTATTCATAGGAATACCTTGAAAGCACCTTGGAATGTCAATGTGTCCTTCCACAGCCATACCCACAGAGCTGTGTGACCTTGGGCAAGTCACTTAACTTCTCTGAGCCTCATCTGAAAAGTATGGTTAACAGTACCTGCCTCATTGGCTTGTTGCCTTGGGAAGAGGAAAGCTAAAGGGAGCTTTGCTCCCCACTGCCCAGCTCTGATTTGGAGGTCCCTGAGGTAGTGAGCACTGAGTGGGCTCAGCCGGGGCTGCGCCTACTCCAGATGCCCACCAGCCCTCCTCACCTCCTGCTTTCAAACAGACTCCCATTCTGTCCCCAAGGTACCCCCAAGAAAGGCCTATTTCCCACGCTTAGAAGATAGAGATGGGGTTGTGCATCTACCAGGTGTGGCCAAGACCAGACCTAATTCTGGTTCTGGGGCCCTTTGATGGCCTCTCCTCAGGCCATCAAACCTGACAGCAGCTCACAGTGAGGGCACCATCATATCAGCTACTTCCCCCTAAATGTCCACTCAGTGCCAGCCCCTGGTCACTGTGCCAGATGCTTTCTTTTGAGTGCCCCATTTAATACTCATGACAACCCTCTAAAAGAGTTCCCACTATCCCCATATTGCAGATAAGGAGACCGAGGCTCCATAGAGCCAAATGACTTGCCCAAGGTGTCCCTCGGCCTGTAAGAAGTGAGGCTGAGACTTGAGCCCATGTCCTCACCCTCCCTCACAGTGGAGAAGAGCTCGGCCCCCGAGACCCACAGCTAGCTGGTCAACTCGCTGGGTGACCTTAGGCACATCTCTTCCCTGCTACGGGCTTAGCCCCATCATCTGCCAAATGAGGGTGTTGGACCCAGTGCTCTTGGCCCTTCCAGGCCTGAGATTCTATGATTATGGCAGTCTCTGCATCAGCAACCTCAGGGCACGCCCAGAAAGCACTCACAGCTGATCTGACCCCCTGGGCCCAGATGCTGGTGCCCAGGGCCCCTGGTGGTAACCCCAGGAAGAGTGGCCCGCCTCCTCCTGGCCTTGTACCCCTTCCAGGACCCAGCTGCATACCCTTCCTGTCCCTACTCATGGGAGAGCTCTGTGCTAGGCTCTGGGGGCTCCACGTGGGGCTCACGATCCACAGGAAGTCAGAGTCTGGTCACACCAGCTGCAGGTTCCCTGTGCCAGAGAGAGACAGTACCATGGACCTCACGCAGACCAGCATCTGAGTAAACTTCCTGGAGCCGGGAGCAAGGGCTCCGAGTTGCAGGTGGCCAGGAGACAGAGCAGAGAGCACTCACCAGCCCCCTCCAGAGAGCCTGCTGCAGTTTCCTTGGGCTTTGCAGAAGAGGAAGCGGCAGGCCCTGGGGGCCCCAGCTGGACTGACCTGTCTGGCCACTTCCCATGCTCCCCTCACCAGGCTCTGCAGTGGGAATTCTGGAGCTGCGGCCTTTCCCGGGTGTCCTTCGCAGACCTGCTCTGAGAGGCTGGGGGCTCTGAACCGGCAAGCAGGCTTGAGGAGTGGGGTCTGGCACTACACACTCGTGCATCCCCGGCCCTACCGCAGCCTCAGCGACTGACAAGTCTCCCTGACTTCTCTGGACAGCCAGCCTGAGTGTCTCACCTGCAGTGAGGGGGGGGTGGGGGTAGGGAGCATTTTTGGTTCCAGCCCCAGCTCCATCACTAGCTTGCTGAGTTCCCTCAGGAAAATCCCTGCCCTTCTCTGTTCTCTGTGTTCCAGGAATAAACTTTGAGGTAGGAAGAGTAGGGGTTGCTTTTGTGTAAGGTTCAAGATACTTAAGAGAGGAACGAAGAAAAATAAGGCCCAGACTGGTCATGTGCTTTTTCCTTCCAGCAGGGTTCGGAAGTCAAGGTCAAGCCCCCAGCTCTGGAGAGTGGTCCTGGCATGTACTGTTACCAGCCCCCCTTGCAGCACATGTACTGTCCCTCCCAACCCCCCTTCCACCAGGTGGGTCTGGGGCAGGTAGGCGTGCTTCCACGGGGTCTCAGGATATTATGTGGGTGTGCGGCGTGTCGGTGTGTATGTGAGTGTGTGTGTACACACCTGGCTGGGTAGATAAGGGCAGCAAGGCCTTGAACTGCAGGCTAAGCCATCCTGAGTAGGGGACAGCAGTTCATAGGGAGGGATGCAATTGCCCTTCTCTAGGGGTGGTCTGGCTTGTCTGAGACCCTGGCGGGGCCTGAGAAGTCTCAGAAAAAAGAGTGGGGTTAAGATTGGGGCAGGGCCCAGAGGTGAACCAGAAAAGGAGGGAGGAGGGAGCCAGACCAAGACAGAGGTAGAAAGGAAAGAAGTGTGTAGGGTGATCCATAAGGCCTACTGGGGCAGAGAATAATGGGCTCCCATCTGGGTCAGCCACCATCTTGCTACGTGGCCTTGGCCTCAAACCTCCCTTTAGCCTAGACAGGGTAGGACCAGGTGTGAGGTTAGGGGACCTTCCCACCTGGAGGCTCCAAGTTCCCATCATCTTTGGCCCTTTCCACCTTGCCCACACCACTGCCCAGCCTCAGCTCCTCCCAGATCTACAGGATGCCAAATAATTACCCCACACTGGCACGGATGGAGGTTTTTTTTAAAAGAGAAAGAAAAGAGCCCCAGAGCAGCCAGGCTGCTCCCAGGAGTCACCGGGCAAGATGGAGCAAGTGGCTGCCCAGCGCCCAGTTCCATCCACCTGCAGCCTGGCACTGAGACAGGCCCTGCCTGTGGAGCAGGTTCTACTCCCAGCTTTTTGGCATTGGTCCTGTCTTTGGCCAAACCAGGGAGGCAGGAAGGTGGCGGGTGAGGGGAGACGAGGGAAGGTCAGACTGCTTGCTTTGTTGGGGGGGGTGGGTGGAGAAAGAGATGGGGGGAAGCAGAGGGAACACATGAGGGGTCATCCTCACTGCTGTGAGGAGCCTGGCTGGAACGGCCAAAGCCACCCTGAGGCTCATGGTCTGACCCAGGGTAGAGGGTGTCCCTGAGGCAGCCTGGCCCATCAGGGACTGAGCTACAGCAGGGCTAAGGGGCTACCAGACCTTAAATGGCCTCACCATGCCCAGCCCTGCTTTCATGCCCTCTGCATTCCGCACCCCCTCCTCGAACAAGATGGCCGCACCCAGGGCTTTATGGAGCCTACAGAGAGGGTGACTCAGGCACTAAGTGCCTCTTGGGTGACCTGGAAAGAGCACTTCGGCCTAGAGCAGATGGGGGAGTCAGAGTCTCCTACCACCCCCCCTCCCTTGCCCCCATAAAACACCATCCCTGGCACCGCCGCCACTCCCTTTGCTGTAAAACCACCTCCCACCCCCACCTGCCCACCACCGTGACCAGCCTTTTCAAAGAGCCACTGAAACTCGTAAAAGGTGGCAGTGCCCAGCAAACGCCCAGGCTGGACATTCCACTTCCAGCCCCGCCGCTCCCAGAGATTCAAGGAAGGCCACGAGCGCCTGCCTGAAGGAGGGCAGGGGCCAGGGCTGCCCCCCACAATCTCTAGCCCAGCCAGGCTGCGTCCCAGAGTACCTTGAGGGCTTCAGAGGAAGGAGCTGCACGAAGGGAGCTTTGAGGCCTCTGAGATCCTGAATTCTGGAATGTGGATCTCCTCACAGGCCCTCAGATGTCCACATCCTTGGCCAGCTCCCTCAGATAGCTCTGCCATTGGAGCCCATGACTGTGGGTGGTGGAGCCCATGACCAGGGGAAAAATAATCTAGCCTCAGCTCCCCCTCTGGATGTCTGTGATGGGGGGAGGACCCCCTCCTTGGGAAGACTGGTTACCATGGCAACCACTCTGCCCCTTTGACCTCTACAGTACTCACCAGGTGGTGGCAGCTACCCTGTACCCTACCTGGGCTCCTCACACTATCCGTACCAGCGGATCGCACCCCAGGCCAGCACCGATGGGCACCAGCCTCTCTTCCCAAAACCCATCTACTCCTACAGGTACGTTTCCCAGCACCCCTGGCAGGGAAGGAAAGAGGGGTGAGAGGACTCCTGGGGAAACTGAGGCCTGGGATCCTTGAGGTATAAGGATGATGGCAGGGGGTAGAGGTCATACCCAGTGGGCTTCCAGAGAAGACCCCACTGGAGAGGGAATTCCTGCTTGGGGGCAGGGGGATAGACTAGGTCACCTCTGACCTCTTGTCTAAACCTGCGGAGCCATTTCTGCGGCTTGACTCTGCAGATCTGGTGCCCTGGGGTGAGCCCGCTGAGTTCTATGCTCCTGGGGCCCAGGGCCTGGGACTGAGAATTTAAGCGGGGTGCTCGCCCCCTTTCCCCTCCCTCCTCAGATGCAGAGAGAAGCCCCACCCCAAAGCTCTAGTGGAGATAAGTGAGGGATGAGGGCTGCGGATGCAGCTCAGTTATCCAGGATCTGCCAGATCCGGGCCAGGGTTGTAAGTGCCAGGCCAGCAGCACCCAGCCCACCCGGGAGGCCTTCCAACTGAACTTTAATTCATTCAACCAACAGAGACACTCGACCTCCTGTGTGCCAGGCCCCATGTGGGCCTGTGTGAGCTCAAGGGGAAGAAAAGGAGCTTAAACATCAGCCAAGAACACAGAGAAGTGGTTTGTGGGAGGCAGGATGATGTGCAGAAGGGACACACGCAATCCTTAGAGTCCAGCAGATTGTTCAAGTCCAGGCTCTGGAATTTACTAGCTGCGAAACCTCAGGCAAGTTACTTAATCTCTCTGAGCCTCTGTTTATTCATCTGTAAAAAGAAAAAAAGAACAGCAATATTCAGGCCTTTGGAAGGATTAAGTGAGAGAATATGCCTAGTACATTGCAGGACTCAAGAAATCTTGGTTGCCTCCCTTACCATCCAATATTCATGCAATTGGCTGAGGGCTGACTATTAATGACAGCTTCCATTTAATGTGCCAGGCATCATCCTTAATCCTCACAACTGTGAGGTACCTATTATTTTCTTCACTTCAAAGCTGAGGAAACTGAGGCTCAGAGAGGTTAAGGTACTCACCCAAGGTCACACAGCTAGTGAGTAGCTAAGCCAGGATTGCAACCCATGTCTCTCAGATTCCATAAGACCCTCCTTGTATATCTGTAATTCCTAGCTTCAGTGGATGCTTTCTCATCCCTTCTCCTTTCAACCTCATAGAGCCTCTCACCCATTAATTCTGCAGCAGCTTATTCCTCCTGGACAACTCTAGCCAGGGCAGGGCAGGTAGTGGGGGGACACTCTGGGCTTTGTCAGAAATTCAGACTCTCAGGGGCTTTCTCTGCCTTCAGCATCCTCATCTTCATGGCCCTTAAGAACAGTAAAACTGGGAGCCTTCCTGTCAGCGAGATCTACAATTTTATGACGGAGCACTTTCCCTACTTCAAGGTGAGCCCAAGATTCACCCCCACCCTGCTACCCCCAAGTCCTGGGCAAGCCAGGCCTCTCTGGAGTCAGAGGATTCAGCTGAGTGGTGGCAGAAGACTTAGAACAAGAGCCAGGAGAGGGTTTCCCCCAGCACTCTTCCCTTTGTCTCCACTGAAGGACAGAGTTCCGTGTGGGGAACAGAGAGCTCAAGGTCACACAGCAGGTTGGAGTCAGACCTTATGCTCGGGGAAGGTGGACATGTCAGTCTTGTTAGGTTTCGGGGAACATCTACCTACCCCGAGTAGGGAGAGAGAGCTTGGGAAGAAATGAGAGACTGTCCCCACCCCTTGCCCCAGGATGCTATAGGGCTGGAGGCATTTGGGTAGGAGCTGGCCGGCCCAGGTGACATGGGATGCTGGAGCCGCAGAGCCCACTGCCTTCCAGGGAGATCCTAGGATCTGCCTCTGTGGGTGGCGGGCTCACCGGCAGTTCTCCCAGAAAGTGGGTGTGGGCTTCACGGTCTTTGAGTGTCCCGGGGAACTGGCTGGCTCACCTGACCTTCCCCTGTACAGGATCTAGTTCCTGTCATCCACAGAAGGGGCTTCTGCGGGTTCTACTGGACTCCCTCCCTAGAGGCAGGACAGATGCCCTTCTTTCTAGATGGGCAAACACATCAGAGAGGGGGATCCTTCTGCTCTAGGTCATACAGCAAGTGGGAACAGTTTCTGACTCGAGCTGTTTGGCTTTATACACCACCCACTTCCCTTCTCTGCCTGCCTCCCAGACCCTCCAGCACAGACCCTTCCTCCTGGGATGGGTGCAGGGAGATCAGAGTTTGTGTGTGAGGAGTGCCCTCTCCAAGGCCTGCTCCAGGTGGATACAGTCTCGTCTGCTACTCAGACAGCGAGCCAGAGCTGAGACCCAAGTAATCCAGGACTCAGCTGCCCCTGCCAGTGGGTGATTCCTGGCTCCACTATCTTCCTTATGACCTGCCTGGGGATAATGTGAGGCTGATATCCACACAAGTTTGTACTTACTGAGCTGCCATCAGATGAGGAGTGGGCAAGATGGCCAGAGTGGTCCAGCCAGGAATGGAAAAGTATGGTCATCCACCACCAAAGGTTCTGGAAGGGAGAGGAGGGAGGATAGTTGTCTCTGGGATTCAAGAGGCATCAAAGCCAGTATCCAGGCTGCCCCTATATCCCAGCAGGTCAGGGGACCAAACTCTCCCTAACCCCTAAAGCTTTGGGAGGGTCCTCTAGGCACTTCAAGGGACCAGGCCAGAGAGAGGTTAGTGAGGGCTCTGCCATGCTCCTCTCGGCCCTTCCTCCTTGCCAGCTCCCCGCCCAGCCCCCAGTTCCTCCCTGCATCTCATCTTCCTGGCTTAATTATTTTTCCTGGGAGCTGTGTAATCCCTGTTTTATGGGGCTGAGGAGTGAAGAGGTCTAACAGCTTTTTTTTTTGGTTGTTGTTCTTAGCCAGTTGCATCACTCCCTCACTCCAAGTTTACATTTGACTTCAGAGAGAAAGCATCTGTGAGGGTGGGACGGGCCCCAGATGGTGACACCAGCCCTATGGGGTGACTTGGGCAGGGCCCTTAACTAAGGGACAGAGTTGGAGTCTGTGCTCTGTCACTGCCTTCCTGTGTGATCTAAGGCCAGGCTCTTTCTGCTCTGGACCTCAGCTTCCCAATCTGTAAGATGGTCAGGTTGGACCAGTTGGCACATAGATTCCTTCCAACTCCGGCAGTTCCCCTCTGACCCACCTAAGGAATTAGTTCAAAGATTCACTGTCCCCTCTATCTCTCACTCCCCACCTGAAGGTCATTTTTCTGGGCAAGGACAGAATGGATCCTGAGGTGGGCAACACTCATGCCTGAGGCAGCTGAGGTGGGCGTCCTGTAGCCCCATGAGTCAGGGATGTGGGACTGGGGAAGTGTCCAGCCACTGGACATAATTGCTGGTGCTGACCATCACTCTTCCAAACAGGAAGTGGCTGGGGTGGGGGCTGCCCTGGCATCCCAAAGTCACAGTTTTATGGGGCCATAAAAGGTCCCAGTGCCCATTAACTCTGCCCATCCGGTGACATAGCCTTGACTCCTAGTAGGGACTGTCATGCGAGTTGAAGGTGAATCCCCAGCTGCCTGGTCTGGTGGCTCAAGGATCCTCCCTTGTGACCCTGGGAGCTTTGGGGGTCATATCAACCAGCTCCCTGCCCCAGGCCGGCTGCTCCTGAGAAAGGCTCCAGCAGCTCCTGCCAGCAACTTGCAGTGACGCTGGCATCAGGGGGTGATTCAGCCTGGCTGTTCCCTGGGGCAAGTGAGCTGGGGAGGAGGGAGTGGCCGCCCCTCATTAAGCAGAAACTGTGAGCTGAAAGGGAGAGGGGCCAAGGGGTGAGGGTGAAGGGGCCCCACCGGCCAGAGCAGGTGCCCACAGTCAGCCCCTGCTGGGCCCAGGACTGTCACGGAGCCTGGAACCGAGCTGAAGGTAGGGGGACGGGGCTGCCCACTGGCTCCCCAGCCACTGCCTCTCACCCAACTGAGTCAGCCTAATGGTTTTTACAACCCTCCCTGGGCACAATTATTG
The DNA here is from genome assembly GCF_037783145.1 of Equus przewalskii. Taxonomy (NCBI): domain Eukaryota; kingdom Metazoa; phylum Chordata; class Mammalia; order Perissodactyla; family Equidae; genus Equus; species Equus przewalskii. The sequence goes on from NC_091840.1 coordinate 42,359,803, forward strand.
TACTGGTGGCATGACCGGGCCTCCTAATGGGTGTTTATTCTGTTGGCACGAGCACCCCCTGCCTGAGGGCTGGCCTCCCTACCTGTGCACTCCCCCCGGGTATACTCATGTGAACACTCACACCCACACATGCATACAATCATGGATACCCACATACACACCCAGAGAAACTTTCTCACACACACTTGTCCTCAGGGACGCATACACCCTCATACGCAGAGGGATTCACAGACCCAAACCCAAGAGACAAGCTCACACCAGGGAGCCACACTTACCAACACGTGCATGCTCATGCACATAGCTTCTCTCTCTCTCCCAGCAAAACCCAGATATATACATAAACATATGTGCAACATGAGCACACACCCAAACACTCACCAACCTCACCCGTCTTTCTTTTCTCCTGGGTTTGCCCCAGTAGGGATGAGGCAGACTCAGGAGAAGAGCATTCCATTGTTTCCCATAATTCCCTCTCCAAAGCTGGCACCAGAGACCTCAGAGTAGTGAGCTCCCTTTCCACAGAGGGGTCCAAATACAGACCTGAAGACCCAGTGGGGAGTGGTCCAACTGCAGATGGGGGACAGGCCGGAGGCCTCTAGCACCTACCAGGCCTCCTTTTATGACTCCTCTTGACAATCCTATGGAGGGGCTGCAAGGGATGGTGGTAGGATAAAGGCAGATTCTAGGTGAAAATATCTGTAGTCACAGCTCCTGCCCTGCCCTTCCCCACCACTGAAGAGTGCCGAGCGTGGACTGGGGGCTGAGGAGGACAACAAGCCCCAGAGTGGGGGCAGTTCTGTGCCCAGAGGGCAAAGGAGTTTTCTGGAGCCCAGACACAGAGCCGGGTCTGGCTGCCTGACCCCAGCCTGAGTTCTCCTCTTGCTCTGCTCCGGCAGACAGCACCCGACGGCTGGAAGAATTCTGTCCGCCACAACCTCTCTCTCAACAAGTGCTTCGAGAAGGTGGAGAACAAATCAGGAAGTTCCTCTCGCAAGGGCTGTCTGTGGGCCCTCAATCCAGCCAAGATCGACAAGATGCAGGAGGAGCTACAGAAGTGGAAGAGGAAAGACCCCATTGCTGTGCGCAAAAGCATGGCCAAGCCAGGTGAGGCTGATGGGCCATGCAAGGGGGGTGGAGCCCTGGGTACCCACGAGCCAAAAAAGAGAGAGAAAAGCTGAGCAAGGAGAGTTGATGAGTAAGATTTCAAGGCTTGGGGGGGGTTATGGGAAAGGGAGGTTTCATGGTGTCCTTCTCTCTTGGGCCTTTTCAGAAGAGCTGGACAGCCTCATTGGAGACAAGAGGGAGAAGCTGAGCTCCTCACTGCTGGGCTGCCCACCCCCTGGGCTGGCAGGCTCTGGCCCCATCCGGCCCCTGGGACCTCCAGTTGGGCTCTCCCAGCCGCTGCACTCAATCCACCCAGCTCCAGGCCCCATTCCTGGCAAGAACCCCCTGCAGGACCTACTTGGGGGGCATGCACCCTCCTGCTATGGGCAGACATATTCGCACCTCTCACCGGGCCTGGCCCCTCCTGGACCTCCGCAGCCATTGTTCCCGCAACCAGAGGGACACCTTGAGCTGCGGGCCCAGCCAGATGCCCCCCAGGACTCGCCTCTGCCAGCCCACACCCCACCCAGCCACAGTGCCAAGCTGCTGGCTGAGCCTTCCCCAGCCAGGACCATGCCTGACACCCTGCTGCCAGATGGAGACCTTGGGACTGACTTGGATGCCATCAACCCCTCTCTCACCGACTTTGACTTCCAGGGTAAGCTGAGCTTGGGAAAGGGGAGGTGGGACAGGACTGGAGAGGTATATCTGGCAGCGTGGCCCATCCCCTCCAAGTCTCCAGGCTACAGCCTGCTAGCTGCCAAGTTTCTGGTTAACTAAAGCAGAGAAGGCCCAAGCTGGCAGGGGTTGTCAAGAGGCAAAGAGAAATGTCCTTGCCCCCATCTCCCTCCTTCTGGTACCCCTGAACATGTTCCATCGGACCCTATCATCAAACCACTCTGAACTCTAGGTAGGCTGGAAAGGGCCCACTGTTCCATTCCATACTTACTTGGTTGTGAGTGACTGATAGTCTGAACATTCCCAGAAGTGGCTGCATTTTCTCAGAGTCCATCTTTTAATGCAAAGGGAGAGAAAGCTTCTCCCTTGAAGAATGTAAGGTCTCAGAACTAGGCAGGTCCTGGAGAGATTTAGGGATAGGAGTCTGGGGACAGGTTCCATCTGTTCCATTCCATCTGGCCTGCTCCATCTCTGCATGAGAGATGCCAAGCCACCCATTCCCATTTAAATTCCAGTGCACCCCAGGCCCTGGTACCAGCCACAGGAGGTTTGGAGGAAGGTGCAGACCCAGGCCTCAGACCCTCTGTATGAACCAGGGTAGGAGACATCCACAAGCTGGCGGAGGCAGCCGACTCTCAGAGAACTCCCAGTCTGATGGGGAGATAGCCCAGGTCTTGGGAAGCTATTGCTGGAAACATGCAGCTAGCTCCTCACTCCCATCCAGAAGTGGGGAGCAGGCTCAACAGCCTCAGAGGAAGCTATAGACATATGGGCATGGTAAACACATACTTGAGCCCCTACTAACTATCAGGCATCCTGTGAGTCGCTTTACATGTACTCTCTCATATGGGCCTATAGGACAGGAGGGATTATTAAACCCATTTCACAGAAACACAGGGGTTAAGTAACTTATTCTAGGGCACTTAGCTAGAAAGAAGGGGAGTTAGGATTGAAACCCAGGCAGCCAAGTTCAGTCCAGGGTTTAGTCTGCTCCCTTTGTCCAGACCCTGCAGCCTGATACAAGAGCCAGGAGTGCCAGGCTCTGGCCTGCCGTGATGCAGGACATACAACACAAAGAGGGGATCAGGTGGCAGCCCTATTTGCTCCCTGGGGTCAGTGTATTCTGGCTCTGCTCCTGTCCCTTGGGCCCTGCAGTAGAGAAATCCCATGGAACTGAGCCCGACCACCTCATTGGGTCCAGCAGTGCATTTTGGGAAGATCCTTGGTCTGGGCTGCAGACCCACCCTCCTGGGGAGCCTGGGCAGGAGCCAAGTGAAGAGCTCCTGGGGCTCCCTCCCCAGGCTAACCACAGGGTGCACAGCATCTGCATCAACCCTTCCAATAGGCGCTCTCAAATCCTTGACTCTCTCCATCTCCTGAAAAACCAGCCACAGAGATCACCTGGGTTATAGCTTTCAGACCATCCTACACGGGAGGAGGAATTAGAGAGGTTTGGCAACTGCCTGGGATCACAGCTCGTGCCAAGGGTCTGACCCCATCAATGTTACCCCAGTGCTGCTCTCGTGAGCAGCTGGAGCCATGGGGTGGGGGGCAGCCATGGTTCCTTTTCTCCCTCCCAGTGATGCCTGTTCTCCCCACCACTTAGGAAACCTGTGGGAACAGCTGAAGGATGACAGCCTGGCCCTCGACCCCTTGGTACTGGTGACCTCATCCCCAACGTCATCTTCAATGCCACCACCCCCACCACCAGCCCTCTGCTTCCCCCCTGGATCCTGTCTGACAGAGACAGGCAGTGGGGCAGGCGATATGGCACCACCAGGCAGCGGGGGCTCCGGAGCACTGGGTGACCTGCACCTCACCACCCTCTACTCGGCCTTCATGGAGCTGGAGCCCACGCCCCCCACAGCCTCTGCTGGCCCCTCCGTGTACCTCAGCCCCAGCTCCAAGCCTGTGGCCCTAGCATGAGCTATGCCTGCAGCAGTCCGGCCTTTGCCTGGCCTGGAAGTCCCAGCTGGTCGCCCACGTCGGGCTCACCTTAAAGGTCAAAGAAGGAAAACACTCCCTGTCCCCTATGCCACTAAGCCAACTTGTCAGCTGGCACCTGGAGGGGTAGAGGACACCGCCAAGGATGCTGCCCCTCACACATTCCTGCCATCTTGCAGGCCAGCTCCTCACTGAGAGCCACCGAAAAGAGCAAGTGTCTGAGCAAGAAGAAAACACACTCTCCTTTGCTCACACTTATCCACACTTAAGCCCTCATGAACACGTGCACGCACACACACACACACACAGTTATTCAGGCAGACACCCATCCACATACCTTATATCCCGAGGAATCAGAACTACATCACTAAGAGCTGGATTTCATTTCTGGGGCAGCTGAGAGCTGAGGGCTTTGGTTACCGAAAGCTCAGGGCCCCCATACCAGGTCCAGGGTCACCCTGGAACCCTATTCTGATGTCCATGTTCTCTGCAGCCCTCGCCCCCTCCACGGCATGATCTTTCCCAGAAGTCCCCTGTATTTATTCTCCCATCTTCCTCCCAGCAGCCCATCCAGGAGAAGGAGATATGGAGCCTCTCCCCTAAGTTGTCCGTGGGCCCCCCAGGGGGCTGCTAGTTAGCGGCACCTGCTCTGCCAGGCTCTACCCATCCTCAAACATACATTCTATCTGGCCTCCCCCAGGGTGACACACAGGAGGGGCAACATCCACCCCAGGACCAAACTGAGCCCAAGTCTGACACAAAGTGTTTGGAAAAGCCTTGCCCTCGGAAACTTGAAAGTGTCCTTTTCCAGCCCTGGGTACAGGAAGGGCCCCTCTGGGTCACTACCGTCTCACTCCTTCCCTATAAGAATTTCATGTAGTTTAGGTCCCAGCTTACTAATTACTTCTGTCTCAGGCAGCCTGGGCATTCAGGGAAGAGAAGCCTGGCACAGGCTGGTGGGGGAGCACCCAGGCCCCCTTTCTTCGATTGCTTGGCAGAGCCAGGATGCCCCCAGAGCTAGTGGGTGTGGCTCAGTTGCCCACCATGCCCTACCTGAGAGCCCAACTCCCACCAAGTGGGAGCCTCAGCCTACCCTGGGTCTGGGGGTGACAAGAGCCCCCAGAGGTTGGCCCAGGCTCAGATGAGGCACAAGGAGATCCCTCAATGGCCTGTCACTGTCACCTGTCCTGGAACAATAAAACAAGTGCTACCAAGACTTCCTTTCTGGACCTCCCTTCCCCGGGCAGAAAGGTCAAGCCACACTGACTATAGATGCCTTGGGCCTGTAATTTCACCTCACCTAGAAGTGTAAGGTTTCCATATCCAAAGAGTGAGGCATTTAGGACTTCCTGACCAGCCCAGGGAGGATGAGAGGGCAGGTGGGTGGGGCCTCTTCCCAGAACTTCCACAGGAATGTGAGGAAGCAGCTGTCCTACCCAGAGAAGGGAGAGGATGCTCTCCCTACACACTCCTTCCTTCTGAGATCCACCCTTTCCCTCCTTGACCCCTCATCTCCTCACACAAAAGGAGTCACTTCCTGTCTAAGCTGCACCTTCTTGCCCCCCATCTTTCCCTAGCTGAGGCTCTGGGTTCCACAGGTGACGTGAATGGAGCATAACCTGATGCTGTGTGCACTGCTGGCCCTGGAGGGTGGTTTCTGGAGGGTCAGGGGCCCACTTGGTCCCACTTCAGACTCACCTCCCAGGTACCACCTCCAGGCAGGCTGCTGTCACCAAAGGACAGCCTGAGAGGCAGCCCAACACTCTGCCTAAACAGGGACAGGCAGATGTAGGAGCCAAAATCACACACATGAACCTCAAGTCTTGGAAGAGCCACAGGTGGGGCCTCTGCTTAGAAAGTTCCTCCAGTGGCCAGACCTAGGGGCTGGCTAACACATCTATCTGCCCCAAAGGACAGCTCTGCTGAAGATCCCATAACTGAACCCAGCCTACATCAGAACCCTTCCTCCCAGAGCTCTAAGGCTGGATCCAGGGCTAGAAGGATAGGGTGGAGTCAGCAGTAGGGGAAGGCATGGCCAGCCAGAGCACCCAAGAGAAAGACCCACCTGCCCCAGCCCAGCCCTGGCTGTACAGGAAGGAAGCAAAGGCAGTCAAGCCCCCAGGTGATGTTGCCCCCCAGCTCTGACCAACCCCAGGCCTGTGTCTTGATGCCCAAGCCCCCAAGGACAGGGCAAGTGTTTCACAGAACTTTACTAGGGTCCACGTCCTTGCCTCAGACCCTCAGACTCTGGGGGCTCAGACTAGGCAGTGGGCAGAGGACATCTCCAGAGGCCCTCAGTCAGACTTCTGTCCCATGGGCCCATTCAGCACAACGACAACCAAGCTGGCCCCCATGCAAGTAAGATAGGTGGCAAGCACTCAGGACTCTGGGTCTCATGTTTGTTTGTTTGTAACCAGACTGGTCCTTAGATTTAAAACTGTGGAAGCAACTTAGCCCCACATTCCTGCTGATATGCTGCCCCCTGCTGGCCATCCCATACCAAGTGTTCAGCCACCATCTTAGTGTGAGCAACAGTTTGAATGGATCCTGGGTCGGGAACTCCCCTATTTTGGGGAAATTAACCTTTTTGTTCAGGGGCTCTAAACCTGAGAGTTATAAAACTGGTTAGAATTCATAGGTCCACGAACTTGGATAAAGAAATTACACTTCATTTTCATTCATCTCTACCTCAAATTCAGCATTTCCCTTGATTATGAAATGTAAGCAACAAATCACAATAGCTTTAGCAGAATCTGTGCCTTTGTCATTAGGGAGAGAAATCACAGATTAGAGATCACAGATGTTTTCATATTACATTACAGAAACTGCAGAATAGATATAGATAACTCTGTCTATAGGATTACAATATATTTTATGTACATAAAAACCTTATTGTCCATAGGCTTCAGCAGACGATAGCAAAGTGGTCCATGACACACAAAACATAAAGGCCCCTAGTTGCCAGGTGGTGGGGAAGTAGAGGCTGGCTGTTAGGGGAGGGGCTGGGCTAGGGAGGAAGGCACTGGGGGCTTGAGACAATAGCACTTTGCCAACTAGAAGGGAAGCATCTCAATAATATCCAACAGGTTAAGCATTCCCAATATGCATCCTGCAGGCCAGCCCAGGTGGGCATGCGCAGCGCATCTCCCTGTAGTAGTTGAATTTTCCTGCTCAGCCCAGTGGTGGGGTCTTTATGACACCTGTGAGGAGTCAAAGCAAAAATATCTGGCCGACTTCAGAGACAGAATCTGAGGTCCAGATCTGGCAAGGTCGAGATGGACCTTCAAGGTCAATAGCTCATCATCATCAGAGCCAGGACTAGCCCCACCCCATCCTGTCTTCCTCCTCCTTCTACTGCCCAGGGATCCTCTAGGTTCCTAGGGAAAGTGCTAGGAACCAAACGCAGCAAGTTGTACCATTAGCAGCAGGACCGGTACTAGAGGCATGAAAACTTACAAGGAGGCAGGGGGCCAAGTCTTTTCCCAGCCGGGCCTCCTCCAGGTCCAAGGGAGACAGGCCTCTCTGGGTGAGTGCCAACCTAGTATCTGCCCCAGGGATGAGGACCTCAGAACAGGGACGTCCCTCCCTGTCTGAAGGTGGAAATGCAGCAGGCCCAATCCAGAATCTCAATCCGATTCAAGTTAGCAGGGACAGTGAAGACTGTTATGAGGGTGGTAGAAGGTGCTCTTCCTGACAACTAGGTAGGCCTAAAAGTCCCTCTTGCTCGCTATGCCTTCTCTGTAGACTTGTAAACCCATAAACAACATCTCCAACTGCAAATACTTGTATACCTACACAGTCTCATCGGCAAACCAACCCCCCGCTCCCACCCCATGCCCCTTCCTCACCTTCCTGACAACTAACACTTCCTGACCACTTGCTTCTTGCTGAAATTCTTCCTTCCCTTAGCTTCTAAGATAGTCTGCTCCCACCTCCCTGGCTGCTCCTCCCGTCTCCATCACTAGTTCTCTCCCTCTGCCATGCTCTCAAACACTTGCTGGCCTTCCCTAGGGTTACACACTCATTCAGTGACCCTGAAGTGAGTGGTGTGGACTATCAGCATTGAGTGCTCCATTAACTGGAAGACATTTGGCATTCCTGCCTCCTGCTCCCTAGACACTAGTAGTGCCAGTTGGGGACCCCATAACAGCCACCATCACAGCTTCAGCAATCACCTTTGTGGTCAATGACCTCCAAGGATCACCATCTCCAGCCTTCATCCCCCTCCTGGTCTCAATGCCTGAATTTCCTGTCTCCCCCTGATCACCTCCTTCAGGACATATGCACCACACCACAGCAGGTCCCAGCCTGAGCTCATCATCTCCCGCTAGCCCCCACTCTGATCCAACTTGGGTTCCGAAGCCCGGTGACAGCACATCTATCCACCCCAACACTCAGGCCACAAACCAGGGATTCAGCCTTGATTCCTCCCGGTCCCCAACCCCCTTATCCAATCAGCCAAGCCTGGAGATTTTGCCTCTTAAAAATTTCAACTTCATCTATTTCTCCCCATTTCCATGGATATTGACCTAATTCATTTTCCCTTCACCTCTCACTCAAATTCCTACAACACTCTCCTCAGTGCCCCTCTGCTTCTAGTATGTTAGAGCATGGACTCTGGAGTCAGACTGCTTAGATTTGAATCCTGACACTGCCACTTAATAGCTGTGCAACGTTGGCAGGACAAGTTAACCTCTCTGGGCCTGCAATTTCTGTAAAATGAGCATAATAGTGCCTTCCTCAGAAATGATTGTGAACATTCTAAGGTAACACACGTAAAGCACCCAGCCCCGGGCCTGGCAATCAATACACGTTGGCTATTACTAGTCTCACTCTTTCCAATCCACCCTTCAATCAGCAGCCAGAGAGAATCTGATCAGGTCATTCCTGCCTAATCCTCCGTCTTCCTCAGAAGCTCCAACAGCTCAACTACAAGGCTCCACAGATTTGCTTTCCTTTCACAGTGTAAATATTCAATTTCTTGAATACATCTGATGAATCTCACCTCCAAACTTTTGCTTTATGCTGTTTCCCATGCCTAAACACTCGCTCCCCCATCTCTTCCCGTCAGTCGACCTGAGTTCTCAAGATCCTGCTACAACGCTGCCTCCTCCAAGAATCCTCCCAGAACCCTCTAAGCAGGAAGACTCACTCCCCTGCATGCCCAGCCCCTTATTCAGGGACAGGTATTTGTTCCCTGTGTCTCACTCATTCTAGAATTCCCAGAGTTCAGCCCAGGTCCTGGCCTCCAGCAAGGTCTCTGCAGGACCCAGCTGAATCCAGCACTTCTAGGCCTGAGGGTTAATTTAATTTCTCGGTCCAGAGAGGGCGGGCACCAGGCACATTCAAATTAGGGCCTGGATCAGTAGGGTGTGAGCTATCCACCTATCTCAGTTCTTGAATTTCCTCCACTAAGGGACTTAAGACCTCATCTGGGTCTGGGGTAGGGCTGGAGGTGTGTGTGGGGGGGTGTTATATGCTTGCTGGCCAGGCCAGGGGGCTCCCCAAGGCAGCTGAGGGCAAGGAGATGGCTCTAGGCTTACCTAAAGTCCTGTCCACCTTCTCTCCCTGAGGAGGACTTCTCTCTAAAAACACAACCTAGTGGCCTCTGGGGGTCAGGGAAGGCGAGGTAGAGAACAAGGGCGTCTCCTCTACACCTTCCCTCCCGCCCTAGAGTTGAAAGCCTGTGTCCCAGCCTCTGTTCTGCCAGCTGGCTACAACTTTGGGCCAAAGCTTCCCCTCTCAGGACCTGGGTCTCCTTCTTTATCAAAAGAAAAACCTTTTCCAGCTGCAACATGTACTAAATGCTGACTCTAGATGCTGAGTGCAGAGTCAGGGTGCAAAGGATTAGCGGACAGGAGGACTTAGGTGTCACATTATCGCCTGCCCCCCTCCCTCCCACACACACATGCTGGCCCAGAACCAGAGAACAGAAAAGGAGAAAGAGTTTATTGAAAACTATATACAGTTGGTCCAGCCCCACCTTAGGCTGCAATCTGGGCCAGTCCCTCTCACACCTCAAGCAGCATCTGAGCCCCAGATGGTAGAGGCTGGGGCCAGGGCCCAGACTCCCTTGGGAAGCTTGGCAGCCAGACCCCACTTTGGATCTTTATCTGTGAATTTAAAACTCTAAACAGCCTGTTGGTGGTGGGCAGGGGACAGGGAATGGGATCCTCCCTGCCCAGACCTAGTCAAAGCTGGATAGGGGAACATTATTCTAAAACTTGGGCCCAAGAGGCCCAGCTAGGATGGCCTAAAGTCCTGGCTGCTCCTCTCACAGGAGGCATTCCTGGACATGGAGACAAACAGCCCCCCTACCACCCTACCCCACGTGCCAGGTCCCATGGGCTTCACAGACTTGGTCTGGGGACATCAGGCACCCTCCCTCCCGACACTGACTCAGGGTCCAGGGCTCCTGGAGCATTCCTCAGGCAGGGACTGAGACTCCTGGGGTTGAGAGGTGAGTGTTGGGGAGGTCATGGCTGAGGGCCCAGAACCCTCCGGTGGCAGGGGTGGTTTGGGGGGTCAAGGCGTCCCACTGTAGGAATAGTCTGCTTTGTTGTGCATCACCAGCCGGTCATCCACGAAGTAGAAGCTGTCAGACTGTGTTTCGTAAGGGTGATGGATCATCTCGTTGACTGCAAGAGAGGCCCAGCCAGTTGGGGTAAAGGTCAGAAGCCTGAGCCAGGTCACTACAGGGGCTTCAGGACTGGGGGACCCAGACAAGCTGAACAACCTCAAGTTCCCCCAGTCTCTCTGAGCCTCAGTTTCCCCATAAGTGACACAGGAATGGTGGCCAGAGACAAAAGAGACCCAGAGTGGGAAGAAAGGGGATCAGACCCACAGGTACTCCCTCCCCACAACTTGGTCTCTAGTAGGAGATCCCCTCCCCCACCTCCCATGAGGCCCTGCCCACGCACTCAGCTCCTCAGAGAGAGGGGGGAAGTCATAGATGTGCTCGCAGGTGTTCTTGCTGCTGGGGATGCAGAAGCCAAAGTGGAAGTCAAAGCTTTTGAGTAGCTGGTTTCGAAAGTAGTGCCTCTCTATCATGCGGAAGTTGTTGACGGGCTTGTCTCCCACTGTGAACTCCACCCTGAGCAAGAGAAGGGGGTGGGGCTGAGCTAAGCCTTGAAGTCAGTCAGCCAAGCTCAAGACAAACTGCCCCAAAGAGAAGCTCAGTAAGAACTCAGGAGGGGCTCAATCTCACCCTCACCCTCACCCTCACCCTCACCTCCAGCCCTCACCCTCAGCCCGCAGCAGTAGCCCGGTGACTCACGTGGCTCCCACCTGCCTCAGGCGGAGGAAGGCAGGCGTGAACTGGTAGCGGACAAAACGCCCAGCATTTGGGTCCAGGTCCCGCCGGTTGATGGGCAACCGCTCTGTAATGCACCCCAGCCAGGGCTCAGTGGGCTTCTGGCTGGGACCCATGCCCACCCAGGGTTCCACCCCAGGGTCCCCATCTGTCTGAATTTTTAAACACTCCCCAGGAGATTTTGATGCACATGGAGGGTTCAGACCATTGGCCAAATGAATGGTCAGCCAGTCACCAATTTCAACTGAAATTCCCAGGGCCACAGGGAGCACAGAGGCCTGGGGCCTCTGGGACTGCAGTTCCCAGGGAGGCCTGCAGAGGGCAAGTTCGCAGGCATTGAAGGTAGGACTGTCCTCCCAAGATGTCCAACCCTAGAAACAGATGGGAAGGAGGCGGCCCAGCCCCAGGTAGAGGCCCCCTGCCTGGTGACACCTGGGAATGCTAGGGTCCAAGCCCCACCTCTGCTCTGGCTCTTCTGCAGCCTGAGGAGTCCCTGGGCAGCCCAATTCACAGCTCTCGCCCACCTCCCTCTGTCAATGGCCCACCCAGCCCACTCACCCGAGGCTGGAGGCTTCTTGATTTCAAAGAGGACAGTGCCTGAATCCATGTCCCGAATCTTGAACCTGACGAAGTCAATCTTGTAGATATTCTCCTCAGGGGAGCACAGGTAGTCTAGGGGAGACAGGTGGCTGAGCAAGGAAGGGGCCCACCCAGAAGCCCCTGCTGCCATCCCAGCTTTTGCGGAACCCTGGACTAGCTACCACTTTCTCTGATCCTCTAAGGTCACTGCCTTCCAGCAAGAAAGAACTGAGCCCCTGCCCTGGGGGAGCCCCCACAGTGTGGGGGAGACATAGCTCTGCCACTGGGATCCAATGGGGGATAAACAGCTCCATCCCAGTGGCCTCTGGGGTCAGGGAGGGGGAGGGCAGAGAAAGGTGGAGGACAAAGCCACCTCCCCGACATTTTCCCTCCCACCCTGGAGTTGAGGGCCCTTATTCCAGCCTTTGCTTTGCCAAGGCTAGCTCAGTGACTTTGAGCCAAACAGACCTCCAATCTGATGGGGAGCCCCAACATGAGATGGGAGATACAGCCCTGCCTTTGGGAACTTCGTTCCAAAGGGAGTGACACAGCTCTGCCTTGGGAGAGACACAGTCCTTCTCTGGAGAATACCCTACCCTCATCCCACAGCTGCCCCTGGCGCTATATCTAGGTGTCAGGCAAGGACTGTCCCTGACCTGGGTACTCTGGGGCAGGCGAACAATCCCTTCCCTGTTCCCACTCGGCCCCTCCCCTCCCCATAAGCAGCTTATACAAGCCCAGTTCCCTTAAGCAGCTTAGCCAAAGCTCTGCTGACTCAAGCCCGGAACCTAGAATATGGGGGGAGAGAGGGCCACTTTTGCTCCCATTCCCTGTTGATCTCCAAATGGGAGGAAGTCTTAGTGAATGGAGGGAACCCTCTCAATGGTCATCTACCCAGTCTTGACTCTGAACCACCCCTCAAAGAGAAGAGTACGGGCAAAGCCAGGAAGAGGGTGTGGCAGGTGCACACGGTGTACATTGGGGTAAAGGGAGTCCTCAGGTGCAAAAGAGGAACCAGGAACAGCGGCAGCCCCGCCTGAGGAAGCTCAGGAATACCAAGGCCTGGTCCAACCCTCAGTGCTCTTGCAGCAGCAACTGCAAGTGATCAGGGAGGCCCTGGCAACAAATAGGAAGGAGCAGAGAGGCAAAGTGGGGGCTCTGGTGCTATCAGCCTGCAAAGCATCACATCCTCCCTATAGAGGCCCGGAAATCACCCTCCAGGCCCCTGGGCCACCTCCATTTCCCCTGGGGCAGGAAGAGGAAGTGAATATAAAATCACTCTCTCTTCCCCAAGCCTGGGGCAGCTCCTTCCAGGAAGCCCTCCTGGTAGCCACCTGGCACCTTGGGGCCCAGCAGGGACTACACAGGGCTTAGGGAGGGGCCTGAGCCCTAGCCTGTCCACCACAGCCCACGGTGGCGAGAGACAAGGCGGAGGAATGGAAGTCAGCAGCCCCTACCTCACCCTCTACACCCCTTATTTTCACAGAAAATAAGCACTAGTCCAAAGATGTAGAAAACAGGCACAGGGCAGAGGGAGAGGAGGTAACAGAATTGGGAGGAGGATCCTCACTGCCCAACTCCCAGCTCTCAGTAAAGCCCTCTCTTCTTCCCCCATTCTCCAACTTTTGGAGTCTCTCTGGTTTGTAAACAACTTTTTGCAGTCTGACCTCAGTCTTTTCTATTGCAAACTCAACCTATCAACCTCTCTGACTTTAGAGGAAGTGAGGAACAAGGGCTAGGGGATGCCCATGGCTCAGGACACCACAGCCACTCCCTCTCTTCTGCCAGGAAAGCAAGGGACCTGGGACCCAGGGGCAGGCGAGACAAGGGGCAGAGTGGCAGAGGGTTCAGAACACAACTGCTCCCTTCCCCTCAGCCACAAATAGCTTCCTAAGCTGGATTCAGGGCCCAGTAATCCAGGAGTAGCAAACCTCAGATCTGTGTGATTAAGGTCAGAAGAGACCAGAGGGTGCCAGGGCGGAGGGCCTGGAACCCTGTTCTCAACTTCTACAGAGGAAAGAGCTCCCATGACACTCCTTCTTCTACACATCCTCCACAGGTGCCCCACCTCTAAGGGCTATGAATTTCCTCCAAATTAGCAGACACATGGTGGTTCATGGGTTGGAAGCCCCCATAGTTGCAAATAATCTAAAGTTACCTGCCTGACCTCCGGACATCCTATAAGTTCTGCCCCAGAGCTAACCTGAATCCTAAATAAATCCTGCTGTTGCCAATCACAGCCCAGTTGGCGCAAACATCAGAGTGGTCCAGGCCCCCTCCCTCTACCAACGCCTGCTTAGGCAAGGCAGCTCAGTTGTCTACGAGCTCAGCCAAGAATGGCTGTTGCCTGGCTCAGAGAGGAGGGAGAAGTTGGTCCGCCAGGGACCCAGCTGCACAGGCCTAGACCTGCCATCATGGTCCCCTCCACAGCTTTGTCTGGCAGCCCTGGGCTCTGGTACTCCTGCAGCTCCAGAGCTCAAGTCCACTCCAGCACCTGCGCCCAACCCCAAAGACAGGCCCCAAGAGCTGCTCCCACAGAGGGAGCCAGGGCAGCGTTACTGATGAATGAGGCCGAGGTACAGGGCCACTGCCTCTCCAAAGCCTCCTGTTTTTTGAGGCTCAGCCACTGCCTCTGCCGCGAGCTTCTTAGCGCTGTTCCCTGCCTGTGGTGACCTTCCCCCCACCCCTGCCCTGAATGCCTAGTTGTCTGCCTCAGGGCAGCAGCCATGAGCAGTCCTGTGGGGCCCTCAGCACTATTGACAAAAGAGCCCTATTTACAGAGCAGCACAGCATGCCAGGCAGTGTGCAAAATCAGAGAATTTATTTTCACAGTAGCCCTGAGGTAGGTGTCATTATCCCCATTTTACAGATGAACATGCTCAGAGAATGAAATTACTTGCCCAAGGTCACAGACCCAACTACATGGCAAAGCTGGGACTCCAACCCAGGCAGTCCAACTCAGAAACTCAACCAGTAGAGACTAGCCTTCCCAGGAGAGGGCAGGCCCCAGTCCAGGCTAAGGGGGGCATTAACCCACTCCCTTGAGAGAGCCCAGGGCCAACTCACTGAAGCTTTCTGCTCAGGTCCTTTCCTGGGAAGGGGATGGCCTCAGATTTCCTGGGGAATCCAGGATGAGGGCATTAAGGTCAGGGAGATCCGAGGGTCTTAATGCCACCTAAGGAACTCAGCCTCGACTTAGCCTCCAGGGTGGGGACCAAGGACAGAGTGCACTCAGTCCCCCTCCTCATTATTGCAGAGAAAGTCCTCAAAGGGCTCTGAAGATTCCATGGGAAGGGGTCACAGTTGCAGCTGCTACCCCACCTCCACCGTGGGAAAGCGAGATGAACTCCTCAAAAAGGAAGGAGTGGAGTGGAAATAAATCTTTAAAAGGGAGAGGAGGGGGGCACAGGGAGATCAAGAGAAAAGGGAACATGGAAGGCTTGGAAGCAGAAGAGTAGGGAACACAGGCAAGGGGGACCTGAGTGGGGGATGGGAGGTGGGGGGGAGGGCGGGAAAAGGGGCGGGGGCCGGGGCTCCGCGTGCCTCGAAGGCCCCCTCCCGCGCTCTCCCTCCCGCCCTCAGGCGGCGCTTCCTCGCTGGTGCTCACCGCCGGTGATCCGCTGCAGCCCCAGCACGTCCTCCGGCCCGATCGGCTGCTTCCTCTGCAGCGGCCCCGGCCTGGGCCCCGGGCCTGCCTCCGGCTCCGACTCGGACCCGGATTCGGATTCCACCTGAGGCTGCGGCTCCAGCTTGGGCTCCACGCTCGGGCCCGAAGCCCCTGGGGTGGGCTCCGCCCCAGTCCCGGCCCCGCCGCCGCCCTTCTTCACCTTCATGGCCTCGCGGGGCCACGGCTCGCCTGCTGCCGCCGCGGCTGCCTGAGCCGGCTGGAGCCGCGGGAAGGGGGAGCGTCCGCAGCCCCACCCCCGGCCAGGCCCCCAGGTACCGCTCCGCCCCCGGGGTGGGTCCGGCACTGGCCCCGCCCACGCTGCCGAAATGCTATTCGTCCAGGCCAGGGCGAGCCCCTACCCTGGCCCTCGTCCGTTTTTTTTCTGGCAGGTACTTTAGGGGGTCCTGGCTACCTCTTCTCCTTACTCGCTGTGCTCCAGCAAGTCTGCCCGTCTCTCTGCCCCTCGAGCGACTTCCTGCCTCAGGGTCTTTGCCTGGGATGCTCTTCCCCCAGACCGCCTCTTCCTGTCCTTCTGGTTTCAGCTCAAATGCCATCTGCTCAAAGGTCCTCCCTCACAACCGATCTAAAGTACCAACCCCCAGTCACTATGTGATCAACCTGTTCTTTCTCTCTAACAAATTATCTGAAATTAGTTTTGTCACTGACCCCTCCCCCTAAACAATCAGTTGGGTGAAAGAGATCCTGTCTTTGTTCTAATACCCCCAGCACGGAGCACAGGGCCTTTTGCAGCCTGTGCTTAATATATTTTCTTTTTTTGAACTGATGAATGAGTTAGTATCTGAGGGCTTACACTGACACAAGCTATTCTCTCCCAAGACCCCCTGCTAAAAAGCAGAAATAGATGCTGTCTTGTTGGACAACCCAGGACACGCTAAGGAACAGCAGCCTAGGTGTCTAGCCACCACAGGGCCCTCCAGGACAGGGAGGCCAGGTGGAAGCAAGGTGGACCTGTGAGCCCGGGAGGACAGATACTAGGAAACTGTTACTTACACATAAATGAAGAATGAAAGGTATGCTCATACTTCGTATCATTCCAATTCACATTCAATCAATGTTTATTGAGAGCCTAGAATATGCCCGACATTTCACATGCTTATATTTAATCCTCACAACCACCTTGTAAGGGAGGTATCATTAGTGCTATTTTAACAAATGAAAAACTGAGGCTCAGAGAGATTAAATGGCTTATTCAAAGCTCCCCACATGGTTAAGTGCAGAAGCAAGAGTTTGAATTCAGGCATGCTTGACCCCAAGTCCAGAACTTTCCCCACTGTACCACATTGCCTCTATGAAAGGGTGAAAGGAACTTCTGCACACACACAGCATCAGGTCCTGATCTGCCACCTTCTGGACTCCCGTCAGGCTGTACCCAACAGGTATAGTCAGCCAGGGGGGCGGGAGTAAGGGAGAAGACCCCAGAGGTGACCTGTGACTGGCCCCTTCCATGAGAACAGTGCTAGGGCTTCTCCCTAGAGAAGCATGAGCAGAGGGGGCTAGAAGCCAACCCAGGGCTTTCCCCTAACGCTCTCTCTCAGTACAAGAGGACTGTGAGGAACAGGGCAGAAGCACAATAAGCTGCCTCTGCCCCAGAGGGAGCTACGCAAGGGCCTTCATCTTTAAACCAGATAAGGAGACCCTGATGATGCACCTTTTGAGGATACGGGGTTGTGCACGGACTAAGGGAGGATCTGAGCCACAAGAATGGGAAGGAAAGGAAAGATGAACCCTTCTTAGAGTGTTGTACCCTGGTTGCTGGATGAGGCAGCAGAGGCTGGAGACAAATCATTCGTGATAGGCCCCATTGCTGTGCCTCTCAATCAGATACCTCCCACCCTGGCCAGAAAGGAAGGCTTTCTACTGAGATGCTGCCCTGCTCAGTCTATCTTCTCAGGCTTTTTCCAGGACTTGCGGGTCTCCAGGAAGATCTTGACCAGGGATAGGAGGATGGGCACAGCCATAGGCAGGAAGAGCGGGATGTAAATGGCAAACTTCTGGTCATCAGGGAAATAGAGGAGGTGGAGTAGTGACGGGTCAAAAAAGGCACGCTCCGAGGATGTCACAGCTTCCTGGCTGGCAACGAAGGCAGAGGCCAGGTGCCCAGAGGCCAACTCCTCTGCCGCCTTCTGGACTGCAGCTACAGCCCTGTAGACCTAGGAAGTGGGCAGGGGGTTACCAGTAAGTCCTAGGCATTGGTAGTGGGGATGCTGGGCCTCACAGTGTCTTCAGTCTACCAGAAAGGTTGCCTTAAGTTCACCTAGGATACATGGAGGCCAGGATAGAAGGGCTATAGTGTATTTTCTTAGTGCCTGCTTAAAACCTCAGACCCTCATCTGGACTCTTGCTGTGGAGCTGGCACTGCCCTCTAGAGGAAGCGTGGGGCACTCAAGGATGGCATGCACACACACACCCTGAACCTCAATTGGCTCTCTGGTTTCACCACACCCTGGCCCTCAATGGCCACTCCAATTCTAGGCCACAGAATCCATCCGCTGCCTGCTTACCTCAGATGCCACATCGTCCTTGATGACAATGTTGCTGATCTTGCCCAGAAGCTGGGCCAGGGAAGTGAGAGTGGTGGTGGCTGTGGCCAGGTTCTCCACGGACCGAGCCCAGAGCAGCCGGTCTAGCTCCCAGGTCATTAGCCCTTCACTCTTAGGCCCTGAAAACAGGCATTTTGGAGGCAGCTGGGGCTGAGCAATCCCAAAGAGCAGCCTGCGGGAACAGCGAAGTGAGGTCAAAGGAGCTGAGAAGAACTAGAAGGTGGAAGAAGATGGTTAAGACTCCTAGAATAACTACTAAGATTTCCAATCTTACCCAGAACCACAGGGGTTGTAGGGAAGTACCTCGGGGTCTTGGGGTGTGAGCAGCAACACTAAGCAATCCTGAGGCCCAAGCCCTGCTTTAATCAGTGTTTTCACTTTTACCTGTTTCTATATTGGACTTCCAAGATCTTGTTTGAAGAACGGTTCCATGACTAAAACGTTTCTGGTAACACCAACTTAACTTAATCCCCTCACCCTGTCTACCCTCTCTTTGGACACATGGAGCCAGTGAGCCTTAGTTAAGGGATGATTCAGGACCACCTCTGATAAGGCTTGTGTGCTGTGCCTCTCTAATCCTGCACCCAGGGCAGACATTGCCAATCAATCAGAATCCTCTTTCCAGATGAGCCCAGACACAGCCTTAGAATCCTCAACATAGGACTTCAGGCAGCCACTGGCAATAGATCAGTTAGCCCAAGAATTAATAGCTATTTTCCTAAGCACCCATAATCACATCCCATGGACCTGACATTCATGAGTCTATTTTTCCTAAAACAGTTTTTGTCAGCAACGAGTCCTTCTTAGGAGACAGATAAAACCATCCCTGGAAACCTCTCTTGGTTTCCCTGGGGCTCTACACACAGTCAAGGAATCCTTGCCAGGTGAGATTTCATTCCAGTCAGCCCAGGAGACTGTGGTCACAGTCAGGGGCCATGCCTCCAAGAGGATCACCCAGGACCTTACCGCAACTGAGCCAGGAACACCTCCATCACTCGCACCATGTCCACCTCAATTCTCACTGGCAGTTTCGAGGCATTGTAGGCTTTGGGGTCCACATTGTATACCTGCAAGGGGAAATGAGGTTGCCACATCATGCCAGGATCAGGCACAGCACCACCCTAGACACTCTAGAGCCCACAAGAGAAAAAGAAGACACATTCTGTGCGTTTTAGATATTACAAACCTGATGTATAGCTATTATTTTTTTAATATCTGCTGTTAGGAGTTTTATATAAATTACCCTGATTACTCCCTCAAAAGTCCTATAACAGAGATATTTTTTATTCCACTTTAGAGTTCCTACTCATGAGAAACTCCCAGTCTAACAAGGGAGACAAAGTTCCCAACCTGGCAAGACTCCCACAGATAGAGCCAAGATCTAAGATATACACACAACAGTCCTGAGTAAGTGCAAACTGCAAGTGAAAAAGGGTCATATTATAGAAAACACTGACGGAAATAAGAAGCAGGAAGGCTGGCAGAGGAGGAGCAGGGGCTCACAGTACCCTCACTTCCCACAGGCTGGGCCACGGAGGACACCAGAGGAAGAAGAGAAGGAACAGTCTCAGAGGACATCTGTCTGTCCCTGAAGCTTGGGCTCTGGGGTCTGCACAATGTGACCATTACCATAATGCCACCCCAGCGGGGACTGTGGAAGGCGTTGGTGGCCACTGGAGCCCCATCCTTGTCCTGAATGTACAGGGGGGAGTGGGCAAGCTCAGGTACATAGAGTAGGAAGTTGAGCACAGGGTAAAGGGAGGCAGCGCTGGATCCTGTGGTACAAAGAGAAGGGGAGTCAGATACCAAAACACGCTGGATCGAGATCTTAGTTCCAGGTCAGCCTCTAACTTACTGGTCACTCACTCTGGGCCTCATTTTCCCCACTGGTAATCACTAGGATATCCTTCAGTCCTGGTTGTCTGTGATAAAGAACCTCTGAACATTCTCCCAAGATGTACCACATAGATGAAGTGCAGTCCTTAGCCCCCAAATACCCCTGGAACCTCCCCTCTTCTAAGAGGCACCCCCTTGCTTGTCTAAGACAGCTTTCTTGGCCACTGCCACATGGCACCCATATTACTATATCTCGTTTTATATACAAGTATAAATCTGACCTTAAGTCAGTTCCCTGCTTAATATCCGTCAAAGGCTAGCCATCCCTACCAGGTTAGAGTTGAAATTTCTTCATATGGTCCTTTATGATCTGGTGCCTGCCCACTTCACCTTGGTCACTTTCTCACAGTTCAGCCACACTAAACTTCAGAGCTTCCTGAATGTCTATGTGCTCTTACATCTAGGCTCATAGTTCCCTTGTGTGAAATGTCCTTCTATTTCTAATCAGCACTGCCATAAAGCAGTCCCTCAACCAATATTTGCTGAATGAATGAATGAAGGAGGAATTTGCCAAGGCCTCACGTGCTGCCCCTCCCATACCCCTTGGTCCACAATGGCATGGCCCTGATACCTGAAATTCCACACCTAGTGATATACTCACTTTGGTTTGCCTGTATTACAGTTCTTGGTCATACCCACTCTTCCTTGGTATTACCCTGAAAATGATAAACTGGAATCCTACCTTCAAGATTCCTCAATCTCAATCAGCAGAACTGTCAGTTTGAATTCTACTTTCATGTACTTTTCCTGTTATCTTTCCTACACGTGTAACTATCCCTTTCCTGGACGGCTTGCAGGGAGGGAGACGCAGCCTATCCATTCATTTATAAAAAAGAGCTGGGAATCACATTTAATAAATGTGTTTGGATATGAAGGTGTGAAGATCTGTCATCAACAGGGTATCATGAAAAAGGAGCCTAAATGCCCAGCACTTCCTTGATGCCCTCAGACCAACCCAACCTGGGAACCATCGCTACATACAACCTGCCTCCAAACCCAAGGCCTATAGGGTCCATCCCCAGCCTGGAAGAAAAACCCTCATCCTCAGGAGCTCACCCAGCCGGGACTCTACGGGGTTGATGACGTGGGGTAGACTGTGCGAGGCCAAATAGTAGCTGGAGGAAGCTGGGTCAAAGCGGGGGTTTACCCCCAACATTGCATAGTAAAGGATCTGTGGAGCAAAGAGGGAGAACATTATTTTGTTTATACATTTATATCCCACTTTGTCCCCAAAAAGATTTGAGGTGCCTTGAAAAGATACAATTAGGACAGGGCAAAATAGTAAAAGGTAAAATTAGGGCTAAGAGAAAACAGATGTAGGAAAAATATAATGAAGTCAACGGTAAAATTAATAAATACAAGCTTTGAAAACCACATATTTTACCAGGCTTTCTAACAGCCTAAACAAAGAGAGAAACAAAGAATATAATTCACTGTCCACAAGATCAAATCAAGTCAGTTATTCAGAAGTAATTACTCCCACTACCAAGACCTGATAGAAATTTCTCCCACTTTTTCCCTAAAAGGACATTATGTAATACAGAAAGCTCCATTCTTTACATCTTTATTGTTACTACATTAACATATTTCAGCAAGTTTTTTGGGTTTTTTAAATAACTTTCTTAAGGATGGCACAACTGGCAAATACGGTTCTAGAGGGAGCCATAATGAAGTGAGTTTTAAATAGTATTGACAAAACTCCCCAAGCTAAACACCAAGGAGGGAAAAAAGACAGCATAATCATATACATACATGGGAAATTCCTGGCAAATCAGCAAGCTCTAAGAGCTGGAAGAACAGACTATATTTGTAAACACTAAATATGCATGGACTTTGAAAAGGATGGTGCAGCCAGGAAAAGGACTCCTCAACTTGCTCCCAGTCTCACCTGAGAGTCCACAGAGAAGTTGCCCGCAGCACTGAGGGCATTCAGGAAGGGCTGCACATAGCGCCGGACAGCCCCCTCGATGTCCCAGTGGACGTCATGGGACTTGGGGTCTGGGTTGAGTAAACTGAAGGTGATCTCATAGCCTATAGAAACAGGAGTCAGGGAAGCCAGAGGCTTCTGTGGATCAAGGGCAGCCTGTATCCCTGGCTGAGCTGAACTTGCTTTTCCTCTGGAATAGCACTGGTTGCCATCATGGAACCAAAGCGAGGATAAAACTAGGATGAGGAACACTGAGTGCTTTAAGAAAAAGCTGAGACCAGAGAAGAAAGGAGTAAAGAGTTTGCATGCAGATTCCCCTCCTGCCCCAATGCCTCCACATTATTCATGTCCCTCTCTCTTCCCATGGCAAAGCCCAGTCACCCTACCCAAGCTGGACTTGAGAGGCCGCCTCTTATCAGAGCTCCATTTGTCCTCTGGAAGGTGGTCTGCCAGGGCCGCAGCAAGCACATCCTCAGTCAAAGACATGGCCTGGGCTACCTGGATTATGCGGCGGCCAATGATGTTAAAGGCCTCCCGGTGCATTATGCCCCGCATAACTGCTGTCCTCTTGGGCCCAATGTAGCTCATCATATCCTGTGAGAGGCAAGCAAGAGACAGAATGCCCATGGCTCAGGGAAGAAAGGAGAAGAGCACTCTGGTTCCTGTCTTTGAGACTCTGGCCTTTTGCCACTGACCAAGAGGCCTGCACCTCTCTTTATTTATAGTGAATATTTATTTATTCATAGTGAACTATTAACACAGCATTTCTGAACTATGGATATATATGAGCGTTTCCATTCATTTCAGATCCCTTTGCATCCCCAGTAGACATAAGTCCAGGCAATTACCTAAATCTTCACTGGCTAGAAACTAAGTGACAGCATGCTGAGCAAGAAAAGCAGAATAAACAAACTGGAAAGGTTCATATACGTAAAAGGCACACGGCAAAGAGGCAAGTACAAGAATGTTCATGATAATGTCTACATTATTTCTAATAGTAAAAATGTGGAGACACTGAAACGCCCATCAGTAACATAATGGAAAAATTATGCTATGTTATACAATGAAACATTAGATAGAATTAAACATGAATCCAGGGGCCAGCCCCAGGGCCGAGTAGTTAAGTTCATGCCCTTCAGTGGCCCAGGGTTTCGCGGGTTCGGATCCTGGGCGCAGAAATGGCAC
The DNA here is from genome assembly GCF_037783145.1 of Equus przewalskii. Lineage (NCBI taxonomy): Eukaryota > Metazoa > Chordata > Mammalia > Perissodactyla > Equidae > Equus > Equus przewalskii. The sequence continues at coordinate 42,382,656 of NC_091840.1, forward strand.
CGCTCGTCCCACCAGGCTGAGGGCGGCATCCCACATGACACAACCAGAAGGACCCACAACTAAAATATACAACTATGTACTGGGGGGATTTGGGGAGAAAAAGCAGGAAAAAAGAAAAAAGAAGATTGGCAACAGTTGTTAGCTCAGGTGCCAATCTTAAAAATAAATAAAGAAATAAAGAAATAAAAATGAATCCATTAGATTCAACTACATGTATTAGCATGGATGATTCTCTCAAACATAAATGTTGAACAAAATGAAAGTTGCAGAAGAACATATGCTATATTATACCATTTATATACAGTTCAAAAATATGTAAAATTAAATATATTGTTTACGGAGATACAACATGTGATAAAACTCAAAAGAAAAGTAAGAAATGATACATACAAAATATGGTCACCTGGGGCTGAGCGGGAGTGGGGTGTAACCATGGAGACGCATGGGGCTCCAACTACACTGCTATCCTGTAGTTTGGAAGCTGGGGGTGGGTACATGGATGCTCATCAAAATTTTCTTTCATCTTTTCATAAGAATTAAATATTTCATTATAAATTTAAAAAGAAAATGGTACATGGTATACCTCCCACCGAGCCTTTTGCTCATAAAGTAAAAAGGTCAATGTAGGGCCCGTGTTACCACCACAACCCATTCAATCCAGCTTCTTTCTTTTAATCCTACTGATTTTTTTTCCCCTCTTTAAATGGTCACTGAAGCTTTAACCATCTATCAGTGTTGGATTTAAAAAGAGCCAGAGTCAATGAATAAATCCCTGTTTTCATTCTTTTTAAAAAACAATTGGGGAATTTTCTGTAGCGAATGGAAGAAATGGACAGCAATACTGCAAGAGGGAGACGGCCTAGGAGAGGACGAGCTGAAGGACTAAGGCAAGGCCGCAGCCTCTGCTCACCCTACCTGAGGGAGAAGTGGAGAGTGTTCAGAGATCACGTACACAGTCAGGGAGCCCTCTGCTTGCTCCTGTGGCTCAGCTAACATGGTTTCTGCCTCTGGAGACAAGAGCAGGTACTGCACCAGGAGCAAAAACACCATTCCCTCTCCCCTCGGCCCACAGAGTGCCTAAGCCATCCCTCTGCCTCCCACTCACACCCAGCTGACCCTGTGGCCAGGCTTGGCCCTCAGTGGTCCAGGCGGAAACACAAGGTATCTCATTCTAAGCTTTCCCAGAAAGATTTTGGAGTTAAGACAAGGTATGGAAACTACACACTTAAAGATAAGAAGGAAAAAGAGGGTTTCATGTTGAAATGGTGTGATCACTCCTTCTGGTACCTTGCACACTGCCCAATGACAGGGCCTCCTCCTCATGGTCCAGAGCTCTCCGGTAGGCCTTCTGGAAACGGCATTTGATTTTCATTTTGTCTGAGTAGAAAAGGAAGATGCATGATGGGAAGAACACGTAACAGACCTCTCCCCACCTTCCCAGCCCTAACGCTGTCCAGCATCTGAGGATAGCAAGATGACTGCAGAGAAAGACCAAGAAGCTACAGCCACTTCTAACAATTTCTGCATGGATGATATCAAATACACAACACTCCACTTCTTCCATCTGCCCAACTCTTGCCTCTGCCTATGGACACACTACCTTCAACCTGAAGTATCCTTTCACACAGGGAAATCTATTACAATATTCAGTACATTAACAGGTGAAAGGAGAAAAACCATATGATCACTTCAATAGGTGCCCCAAAATAATTAACTTCCATGAACATTCTTGATAAAAACAAGAAGCACACTTAACAACAACACAGAAAATACAGTTCCATCACAATCGGTAATAAAAGAAGGATGCCTGCTATCTCCTCTATTATTCAGCATGTTCTTTCTGAAGTTCCTGACCAATGTAGTAAGTGAAGAAAGAGAAATAAAACATGAATATTTGAAAGAAAGAGAGAAAATGGCCACTTTTGAAGTAGTATATTTTCCAAGAAAATCAAGGAGAACCAACTGAAAAATTATTAGAACTAGTAACAGTTCTAGATACAAGAATACGTAAGCATCAATAGCTTTCTGATAAATATGAGCAATATCCAATTAGAAAAGCAAGTATTTTAAAAATCCCAACCGTAATAACAATAAAGAACATAAAAATACCCAGGAATAAATGTATGAAACTATAAGAAAAAACCCAGGACTTTACTAAAGGACATAAAAGAAGATCTGAATAAAATGGAAAAGGAATACAAGGCTCCTGGACGGAAAGATTAAATAGTCTAAGGATGTCAGTTCTCCCCAAGTTAATCTATACATGTAAGGCAATCCCAAAGGGATTTTTTTCATCCCCTGGAACTTGACAAATTGAACCTAAAATTTATTGGGCAAGTTCTTTATAGAAGAATTCTAGATCATGTATGCAGAAGAAATTATAGAGTTTAAAAACTGCCATTTTGCAACCATTAATGAAGTAGATTCCAGCATCAATGGATGCTAAAACCATCAGGTAAAACGTTAACAGGGAACTAAATATAGAAATCAAGCTGACAATAACTGAACTCACTAAATCATCTTTGCATTACCCAAAGTGAAACAACCAGCCACTACATGCTTCATGACATACACAATAGGAAGTATACCACATCAACTATAAAGTATTCTTGCCTAAAAAATTGAACCTGATTTTAATCAAACCTATAAATCTAACTACCAGTTTATAAGAAATATGGATAATATGGGGCCGGCCCGGTGGCACAGCAGTTAAGTGCACACGTTCCGCTTTGACAGCCCAGGGTTCACCGGTTCAGATCTGGGGTGCGGACATGGCATCACTTGGCAAAAGGCATGCTGTAGTAGGAGTCCCACATATAAAGTAGAGGAAGATGGGCACGGATGTTAGCTCAGGGCCAGTCTTCCTCAGCAAAATGAGGAGGATTGGCAGTAGTTAGCTCAGGGCTAATCTTTCTCAAAAAAAAAAAAAAAAGAAATATGGACAATAGAGGAATAAATTAAATGAAAGTAGGAGGAAGCAATCTGCCAAATCCAGAATATGAAACGTTCTATAAAACAAATGACCTGGTTTCTCCAACAAATCAATGAAAAGAAGTTGTATTGGGATGGGGTAGGAACAGCTAATATACAATGAAAGAGATTTAACAAAATGCAGTATGTTGATCCTGATTAGAATAAACCAGCTGTAAAAGGACACCTTTGAGATAATTAAGGAAATCTGAATACAGACTGGAAATTAGGTGACATTAAGGAGTTATGGCTAATGTGGTTAGGTGTGATAATGGTAGTTATGTTTACAAAACAAAAAAACCCTTCAATGGCTTCCCTTCCCATCCAGAATAAAAGCCACATGTGAGTCTGGGCCCCTTTTCCCACTCTGGTTTTATTTCATTTCCTCTTCCTCTCTCCCTCACTCACCTCACTCTAGCCACAATGCCATTCTTACTGTCCTGCAAAGGCACCACCCCTGCTCCCACCTCAGGACCTTATACTTGCTTTTCTCTGTGCCAAAAATGCTCCTCTCCCAGATATCTACACAACTTACTCCTTCACCTCTTTTAGGTCTTTACTTGAATGTCCTGTTTTCAAATGATACCTTTCCCTGTCACCCTATCTAAAATGGCAAAGACCTCCCCATCCCCCAAGAAAATCTCTCTATCCCCCTGCCCTGTTCTATTTTTTTCCTATCACCATCTAACACACATTTTTCTTGTTTATCCTTTTAATTATCTGTTCTCCTCTTTTTTGTTCACTGTAGCAACTACAACAGTATCTGACACAGGAACTCAATATTTGTTGAATAAATGAACAACACTATTACTAGTCCTAACTAACAGATGAGAAAACCAAGGTTTAGAGAGGTTTAACATCCTCACCCAAATTCACACAAATAAGTGGCAGAACCAAGGCTTTAACTCAGCTCTCTTATACCAAATTCCATACTCTTGGCCACTCCACATACTATCTCCCCAGTATGTCCATACTATTGAACACTGTGTCACTAAATCTGAAGAAGTCCACGACAAATTGACGACAATCAAGTTGCAAACTGACGTGTGAGGTATGACCCAATTTTTGTTTTGAGAAACAAAATGTATGTGTGTGTACCTTAGGTTAAACCATATGACATACGATCTTTTAAAAAATGTTTGACCAAGGTTAAAAAACTAGAAACTCGGGGCCAGCCCAGTGGCACAGCGGTTAAGTTCACAAGTTCTGCTTTGGCGGCCCGGGGTTCACGAGTTTGGATCCTGGGTGCGGACATGGCACTGCTTGGCAAGCCATGCTGTGGCAGGCGTCCCACTTATAAAGTAGAGGAAGATGGGCATGGATGTTAGCTCAGGGCCAGTCTTCCTCAGCAAGAGAGGAGGATTGGTGGTAGATGTTGGCTCAGGGCTAATCTTCCTCAAAAAAAACCAAAAAACAAAAAAAACTAGAAAGTAAATGGCACATAGGCACTTCATGATCTGGACTCAGCCTACATCTCCTGTCACTCCCAATCTTTCACTTCACACTCCAGAAGGGTAAAACTGCTCATAGATCACCCCTCCATGCTTTTACACGGGAGGCAGTATGGTTTGTTGGTTGAAAGCTTGAACAGTAGAATCAGTCAGGCCTGGATTTGTTTATTTATTTATTACTTTTTTGAGGAAGATTAGTCCTCAGCTAACTGCTGCCAATCCTCCTCTTTTTCCTGAGGAAGACTGGCCCTGAGCTAACATCCGTGCCCATCTTCCTCTACTTTATATGTGGGACACCTACCACAGCATGGCTTGCCAAGCAGCGCCATGTCCCCACCCGGGATCCTAACCAGCCAACACCAGGCCACTGAAGCAGAATGTGCGCACTTAACCACTGCGCCACCCGGCCGGCCCAGGCCTGGATTTAAATCCCAGTTTCACCTCTTACTAGCTAGCTGTGTGATATGGGACAAATTAAAAACTCTAAGTCCATTTTTTCGTTTATAAAATGGGGATCATAATGTTAGAGAGGATTAAATGAGGTAACACATGTAAAGTGCTTCACCCAGTTTGTGGCATATAGTGAATAACTAATATTAGCTATCATTATTACTGGCTCATGCTATTCCCTCCTTCCCCTCCTCATTTAACCCGAACTCCTTCACATTCTTTAAAAATCCTCAGGGGGCCACCCCCATGGCCAAGTGGTTAAGTTCGCGCGCTCCCCTTCGGAGGCCCAGGGTTTTGCCGGTTTGAATCCTGGGCACGGACATGGCACCGCTCATTGGGCCATGCTGAGGCGGCGTCCCACGTGCCACAACTAGAAGGACCCACAACTAAAAATACACAACTATGTATTGGGGGGCTTTGGGAGAAAATGGAAAAATAAAATCTTAAAAAAAAATCCTTAAAAATTACATCCCCTGAAACCTTCTCTGCCTTTTTTTCCTCCCAGACAGTTAAAGGCTCTTTATTAAGAGCAACCTCTGCTTTTTTTTTTTTTTTAAGATTTTATTTTTCCTTTTTCTCCCCAAAGACCCCCAGTACATAGTTGTGTATTTTTAGTTGTGAGTCCTTCTAGCGGTGGCATGTGGGATGCCGTCTCAGCCTGGCCTGACAAGCAGTGCCATGTCCGCACCCAGGATCTGAACCGGAGAAACCCTGGGCCACTGAAGCAGAGCGCATGAACTTAACCACTCGGCCACAGGGCAGCCCCATAACTGTTTCTTATATACTTCTACTGTGATTTCTTTATCTAAGTGTCTCTCTGCCCTATGAATTTTATTATCAATTTCTTATTCATCCCCAAATTCCTGGTACTAAGAAAAGTGCCTAATGCTCAGTAAAGTGTTTAACGTTAACCTGAATAAGGCCTGTGTGTGCAAGTCCAACTTGATTCCAATCCCTGCGTTCTTTCCACTACATTCTACTTCCTCCCCTATCCCCTAATGAGCATCAACTGCTTCTGATCAGGTAACTGTTTTATGAACAAAATTGCCTCCTTAATAATGAACGCTGAATTTAAAGCTGCTTTTCCTCTAACCAAACACACTGTTCACCCAGAGAGGCCTTTTAGTAAATTTTTAACTACCTTTATGTGATACCCGCGCTCCTTCTACCCAACCCATCTCTGGACTGAGCTCACACTGGAAAGGCAGCGCTGACCCGCCCCCAGGAACTCACATTTCAGAGGGATCTCTCTCTCATGCACAACGGTGAAGGGCAGCTTCTCCTGGTCGTCCAGTGGTACTGAGTCCCGAGTAAACACGACAGTGACGGGCACCATGAGTCGCAGCTACGGGAAGGAGGATCAGGGCCACCAGCTGAGTCTCCACCTTGCGGGTGGGCTGTCCCCTGGCCCTCCCGCACCGAGGTCTCACCTGCAGGGCATTCAGCCCACTGATCTGGGAGTAAGGCAACGGGGCCCGGTAGGTCTCCGTGGTCTTCCACCAGAGCGGCAGCCCCAGCACGATGGCCACCGCAGCGAAGAAGAGGGCGGCGCGCTTGCCTCGGACCACCTCTGGAGGGACGGAGGGACAGACTGAGGTGCCGAAAGCGGGCTCGGGTGCCGGCCCCACTCCCAACAAGGAGGAGCCCCGGCAATCGGTACCCAGAGGCTCTCGGACCGCGCCCGTACGGATCCCCGTGCGAGCGGCCCGGGCCTCAGTCTGAAGGGATCTTGTCTGAAGCGGCCCCTGACCCCCAGTCCGCGGGACCTCGGGCACACCACAATCCCCACTCCCGCATCTCTCCGTCGCAATAAGCCAGCCGCAGGCCCCCACCCGAACGCCACTGCACCTAGGTCTGTGGCAGCTGCCCCGGCTGCCGCCATGCTGGCTTCCGGCTGCTCCAGCCGCCAAAGGGCGGAGTTGCGTAGGCCTCCCCCAATCAGAAACTCGCAGCGAGGGGGCGGGGCCACGGCCGCGATCGCGGCCAATCGCGAGCGGCCCTCCAGACGCGCAGGCGGAGAAGGCCGGGGAGCGTGGGCGGGGTGCGCAGGGAGCCTCGCCCGGAGTTTGTGTGGTCAGCACCGAGGCCGGAGGTCGTCGAGGGGCTGTGCCCTTGTCGGCGTGGATGGAAGGTGCTTGGTTAGTCCGCTTCCTTGTAGAACACACTTTTAGCCCTGGGGATTAAGAGCGAAAATCTGCAGTCGTTGAAGACTAGCTGGGCGACCATGGGCAGTTCTAAGTCTCAGCTTTCTCAACTGGAAAATGGAGATGTTTGCCAAAATGAGGTCATTCATGTTATGAGCCTGGCACACGGCAAGCACTCATATGTCACCTATCACCATCACTGTTTATTATCCCTGCCATAGAGGTCTTTTTCCAGACACCCTCTCCTCAAGCTTCAAACATGGAGGTGACAAGCTAGTAGTACCTTTTTAGCGTATTTGGCTCATGGAGTTTTTAAAATAAATTTGAATTCATTTCCAACTTGTAAAAGTCCGGATACTTCACTTAAAATTCTTGAAAATTCACGATCACAGCCTCTGGATCCTGATTACTTTGGTTCAGATCCTGGCTTCACCCCTTCAACTGAGTGATCTTGAGAAGTTAACCTCTCTGTTCCTGTTTCCTCACATTAAAATTGGGATAGTGTAGTAAATGAGTGAACAAATACCAAGTGATTAGAATAGGGCCTGGCAGGAGCACACAGAAAGTGCTACGTAAGCGTTGGCTAAGTTTGTTAATATAAGGTCAGGTCACATTGTGCCTACGTTCCAATATTGCAATAATTAGCAGGGTAGAGCCCTGGTTGTGCACTTTACACAGAACATGGCCTCCCCAGTTGACACAGAACACATCAGCAGGTTCTCTTATCTTTTTACCTGCTCAGATAGATCCAGGTGTTCAAACTACCCCTATACCCCAGCCAAGTGGTCCAAGTTCAGCATGCGACTTCACCAGGTCTGCCCTTGCCCAGACCCTCAAATTGGTCCCCTCTGTGCCCCCACCTACCCCAAATGGGAGTAGGCAATAGCCCTTGGCAGCCTCCTAGATACCTTGCTCAGTCTGGCAGTCCTGAGCCTTGGGGTTTTTCCTTGTTGGGCAGCAGCCCAGGTGGTCCCCTGGGGTGGCTCCCCCTAGCCAAATGTGTCAAGCCCCAGCAGGACTCAACACAGCTGAGAAGTAAGAAACTCCCAAACCCTCTTATCCCAGTTTTGGGCCTTGCACAAAAACTGCCTTCGGGAGTTGCTCAAGTCTTGCTTCACTCCATCCTTCTGCAGCTGCAGCCTAGTGCCTCTGATGTGGCAGTCCCTGAAAGACTTGCAGCCCTCTATACTGCCACGCTCCAGCATTGGACATTAATAGGCAAGAGCCTGAGCTGGGAGTGGTGACTGGGTGTGCCCTTCCCCCATAAACTTAAAGCACGGTAAAACTTAAAACCCCCCCTCTCCACCTCCACAATCAGAGAGCTCAGAGACAGAGTCAGCGCAGAGATCAGAAACTGGGAGGTGGGAATTTGATGTGTAAAAGAGACAGACAAAGTAGCATGTTTTGCTACCATTTATTTGCTACGTGGTATGTACCCAAGGCATGAGTCAGGTCTGGTGTCCTACCCTCTGATCCCAGGAGAGAGGGCAGGCAAGAAGAGTCCAAGGAGAAGCTATCCCATCATGGGGAAGTTGTAGGGGCTGACAGAGGCAGGGGAAAGACCCAGACATCCTGCTCTGACTTCTAGCAAGTTCTCCTGCCCTCAGTCATGAAGGGCTCCCTATCCTCCCGTCCAAAGGTCCCAGGTGCAGCAATGGGAGAGGGGAAGGGAGGAGGAAAAAGGAAGATGACTCAGTGCTGAATGGAGGCATCTCTGCTCTGCATGGCTATTTGGCCCTGGTCCTAACTACAGGCAAACTGGGTTCAGATGGCCAGGCCAAGTGCTGTGGTATGGAGTAGGGACTCAGTAGGCATGGTTGGCAATGTAGAGGGACTGTGCTGCTGCTCCACCATCTTCTCCACTTCCTTCATACTTGCCCTGGGCTGCAAGCCCATTCACCTGCAAAAGGGAAGAGGGGTAAGCAGCCTGATCCAGCCCACAGGTGCCAAACCCCGCCCAGGCTATAGCCTCCAGGTGCTGCCCCCTGCCTAGCTACACACCACCTCCCCAACCACCACCTCTAGCTCCCAACCTCAGCCCGCTTGATAAACTCCTCAGTGGCGGCCCCAGCATTGTCCTGTTGCCCTCGCCAGGCACTGAGTGCAGAGGCCTGCAGGGCCCGTCCATAGGAGAAGGTGAGGGCCCAGGGCCGGGGAAGAGGGCAGCGGTTGATAGCATTGAGGTTGAGTGATGCCTCCTCTTCACTCTGACCCCCAGACAGGAAGGTCACTCCTAGAGTGGAGAAGAGAAGACAACGGGTCAGTCACTCCCTATTTTTCCAGCATAAGGGACCCCTGAAGGCCACAAGAAGAACATGAGGATGAATCTTAGAGATGGGAACAAGTTAGGAAGTAAGGTGGTACCTGGGACAGCTGGGGGCACAGAGCGACGCAGGGCAGTGACAGTTGCCATGGCAATCTCCTCTGGGCTATACTTAATGGGACAGGCATGGCCAGGGGTCACCATGTTGGGCTTGAGCAGGGTCCCCTCTAGGTACACATGATGGTCACTCAGGGCCTTGTACACAGCAGCTAGGACCTGGGGATCAGAGAAGGTTTATTAGGTTCTGGGCCCTTGCCACTGATTGCTCTATGCTCCCTGACTAGGGGTGGGTGGGCATGACTGTGAAGGTCAGTATAGGCTCAGACTCACAGGTCTGTTTTAGGATCCAGTAAAAGAGTGCTGGGGGAGAGTGCCTGCATCTGAGCAGGAACTATGGGGAACAGGCTCCCCTGTCAGTGTCTGTGCCCAGGTGTGGACTCACCTTCTCTGTAACATACTGGCAACGTTTGAGGTCATGGTCTCCATCAGGCAGGATTTCTGGTTCCACAATAGGCACAATGCCATTCTGCAGGTAAGAATAGAGTAGCTTGGGAGAGGTAGTAGGCAGGATGGGAGAAAGCCCTGTAACCCTCTCCCCACCAGGCCCAGGGAACCCCATCTGATCCCCTCACACACATATACACAAACCTGCTGGCAGATGCTGGCATAGCGGGCCAGCACATTGGCATTCTCCAGAATGGCAAGTGCTGAGGGTGTGCGCTCGCTGATTTTCAGCACACAGCGCCACTTGGCGAAGTCTGCACCATCCTTCTTGTACTGGGCACAGCGTTCCGAGAGCCCATCCAGCCCTGCAGGCACAGTGTCAGCCTCATCACTCTTTGCCAGCATCAACTACCCAACAACCCTATGGTCCTGAAGCCTACCCATCCTGTACCTTGAGTGGTGGTTTCTCCATCAGTCCCGGCTAGAGGCACTACACCCTTGTCAACCTGTAGGGGAAACACAGGTAGAGGGCTGAACTCAAGCAACATTCCCCTTGCCACCCCTCACACACACATCAGTTTCCATGCTCAACCCCATCCAGGGCCAGTGGCTGCACCTTGATGCCCACGACAATGCCCTTATCCTGGATGGTACGGACGAAGGGGACACCATTATCATCTTTCTGGTAGAGTGTCTCATGGAAGAAGATGACACCTCCAATGCACTTCTTCACACGGTCATCGGCACTGAACAAGACCTGGCGGTACAAACGGCGGTTCTCCTCTGTGTTCTCCACCCCGATCTGGCTCAGCCGCTTGGCCATGCTGCCTAGAGGCAAAGAGGGGTGGCAAGGTCATCCCAACAGCTCCCTGGTCACCTCTACCCCACCTGGCCATAGGCACCCACCTACCTACAGACTCATCTGCGGCCAGAATGCCTTTGCCTGGGGCCACAATCCGAAGGGCAATGTCGGACAACTCCTTTTTCTGCTCAGCAGAAAGGGCTGGGTACGAGTGAGGCATGGTGACAGCTCTGTGAAATGGAGACAAGATATAAAAACTGGACCCCACCCACTACTTCCTCTGCTTCCTCTCCTGGCCATATGGGCCAAATGGCAGCCACCCCTGACCCCCCAACACCCAACAAGCATGGAGCTGGAAATAGGGCAGCAGTCCTTGGCATGAGTCCTGGGCGTCAAAGTGGCACCAATCCCACTGACAGCTAGCAGGCTTGGGCCCCAGTTCCCACATCGCCTTTTGTCCCTGGTGGGCACCCTTCCCGGCCCCAGGGAAAGATGCAGGGTGGGGGTGGGGAGGTGAGCAGCCCTGAAGCTATCGGTCTTCTTATGAAACTACTGCTCAAACGAAGAGGCCAATCCTTCTTGCACTGAATTTGGCCCCTTCGTCAGGTAGGCATAAGCCCTAACCTTCCAGCTTCCCTTTTCTCATCATCATTAGGACCCCTAGGGAAAAGTGCACTTACTTTCAAGGCTTCAGGATGAGGCAAAAGTACCCATCACCCCTCTTCCCTTGGCTTCTGGAGGAAAAGGTTGAGAGGAGGGGGGCAGATAGGGAGTAGGAATGGCACAAATAACTGCCACAGACTTGCATAACTTCTTTTCCATACCCCAAAACTGACTGCGTATGCAGTCAGATTGGAGCAGAGGATCAGGGTTGAAAGGAATAAGTAGAGAGCCTGAGAAAGGGAGGGAGAGATGCAGGAGGAGCAGGGAGGAGACTCGTAGGGAGGTGATGGTTAGACAGGCTAACTAGTCAGCAGAAAGGACCTAGACCAGGGGGACAGAGAAGGCAAGAGAACTGGAGAGGAAACAGCCTAGGAGAGGGAGCAGGCTGACATAAAATAGTCTGGGTGGGAGAGGCTGACCCCAAGGAAAAATCCAGTAGGTAGGAAGATTTGGGATTGGAAAAGCTGAGGTCTAGACGTGGTGTCGTGGGACAGGCTGAACCATGGGGTTTCAAGTGAGCAGAAATGAGAGAGGATGTAAGGAGAGCGCCCAGAAGGCACATCCAGGGACCCCGGGAACAGGGCAAGGATGGCAGGGGGAAGAGTCAGGGAGAGGAAGGGGAGATGCTGAGCTTCTCCCGCCTCGCCCTGGGCCTCACCTGTGCGCAGTGAGTTAGCAGCAGCAGCCACACCAACAGCTCGAGGTCAGGTCGGCAACAGCTGTGGCTCCAGCCACGGCTCCTGTAAATGAGGCTGCGGATGCCGCAGAGCTACGTGACTCCCCCCGGGGGGCGGGGCCAGCACCTCCCCCGCCCTGGCCACGCCCCCTCCTCAGGACTGGTGCTCGTGGCAGGGTCACGCCCACATGGGCGGGGCGAGGAGGTGGAGTGACTCCCCTGCCAGGATCTCGGAGGCTGTTGTGGTCTGTCCCCCCGCCCACCTCGTGGATCCCTGCCACCAGGGCCCCAGAGGCAGAAAATGGCCTTGCCCTCATTTCTGCCACAATTGCCTTTACCATATGCCAGGCATTGTGCTGGATGTTAGGGATTAAGCCTGGTCTGGTGAAGAAGAGTCACCTAAATTGTCACAACAGGTCAAGTAGGTAGGACAGAGCCACCAACAAAGTGCAGGAGTCCAGGACAGGGAGTAAGGAACTGAGTTTCTTTCTATGCACCCCTTATTCACCTGGGCTTACCCAGGAGGGGGATGGAGAAGGTAAGAGAATGAACCCTTGTCTGTTTCCCTCCAGGCCAGGAGCCAGAGAACAAGCAGTCCTGTGCCCAGAGTATTTGGGGAAGCAAGAGAAGAGCACACGGGCAGCCGGCTTTGGCTCTGGATGAGCGGGAGAGGTGTGTGGAGGGTGCCCAGGCAGGAGGGCCAAGCTGCCTCTCCCCTACCTCATCCACCCCACTTCCACCCAAGAAATAAGATTCAGTGAGCTTGAAGAAATACATTAAATATACTTTATTTAAATAGCATTAAACATAGCTGGCTCTATGCCAATTGGTCCCGGTGCTGGGATAAGGGAATATTGCAGGTAAAAACAGGTGAAATAGATTCTAGCTTTCAGTTTCTTAGCTCAGAAATTCCATCAATCCCTGTAGCTCCTTGCAACCCCTGACGACCTCTGGGATGGACAGCAGAGTCTGGGAAGAGAGGCAGAAAAGGCAACTCAGGGTCACAGGCTCAAAGCCAAAGGCTCCCAGGCCAAGGAAGCACCCACTGAGTTACAGGGGAGAAAAAAGAAGCCAGAGAGAAACCTGCAACAGTAAGTCAGGCCCAGCTCTCAGCACAGGCTGGGAACCAGAGCTATGCTCATCAGTACCTCCAGGGCCAGGCTTTGTACCAGGTGCCTTAGTTGCATCAACTCCCTCCCTCCTTTACCTCATAAATATGCTGAACAATGTCATCTAGTTTCTTTAACTCCTTGTCAGAGCGCCGGAGATTCTCCTCCAGGATGTTTCTCTAGAACACAAATAGGTTGCATAAGTCCTATGCTTAAAAGAACAGCATAGCTTGTGGGACGAGGAAAATATGGCAGGGCAGTTGCTAGTGGTGGTGGAAAATGGCCCTGGAACCGCCTGGGAATTCTTACATGGCTCTGGAACTTGACCATGAGTTTTGCCTTCTCATTTTTCATCTCCAGGAACATCACCCTCAGCTTGTCCACCTACGGGTATGTCCAGATCAGTAGGGGCACAGCCTAGGGTTCCCGCCAGCTGCCCAGCGCCTCTGTTAACTCTAAGTCACCTCCTGGGAGAGCCACACTTTCTCCTGGATCCAGTCAGTGGCCATGGGCTGACAGTCGGGATTCAGCTGGCCTGCCAGAGTCTCCTGGAGGACCTTAGTCTCTGTCTCTGCACGCCGAAGTGAGCGGGTTAGCTGGGTCACCTCCTCTCTAAGGCTCTGGGAATGAGAACGGAGAGGTATCCAGTAGCTCTCAAAGGTCCTCTCTCTCTTTCTTATCCCATGTGGTGAACAAGGGTAGACCAAGGGATCCACTTCCCACATCTGGGATCCTGGCTATCAGCTACCAGTGACCCAGAGAGCAGAGGGCCAGGCATCATGACGAACGTACAATGAGCTCGCCACTCTTGTCTATCTGCTCTAGGATCTTCTCATTCTGCTGCTGGATCACTTCCTGGAGCTCCTTTTCATTCTGTGAGGGAAAGGGAGGTAAGAAGGCAGTGGGAGATCTGGTTTGCTTGCGGTCCTTGACAGGAGATAGAATTTAGTGTCTGACCCACGCTCAGACCAGGTGATACTAATTGATAACACTCCAATTCTTCCTCTAGAGCTAAGCCAAGCAAGGCACATTTTAGTGTTGAGAGTTCTGCTAGAGTTCCCGACTTCTAGGTCAGCCTGGGAGATAGGTCAGCCCACAGCTGATTCCCAAACATGTAAAATGTCTGACCCCAGGAAGGGCAAAACTAGGGCAATGGTTGGAAAATCCCCACCACCCAGGTTCCTGGAGAGACAATGGCTCCCAGTGGGCCAGAAGAGCTGCCCCAGTTCTTCGTCGCCCCACTTCTAGGCCCCTCCTTCACCTTGTAGCGCAAGCACAAGGCCTGGTTCAGCTTCTCTATGTCTGCTTCCTTTGCCTTCTGGGCTTCCTGATGCTGCTCTTCCTGGACCTGCAACCTAGCCTGCAGATCACAACTAGGGGAAGGAAGAATTCAGCATTATTTCGGGAGCTGGCTGGGCCCTTGAGCTATGGGGCTGTCTCACTTGACCTGCTCTCTCTCACCAAGACTGCACTCCACTCACATCTTTTGCTGCAGAGTCCTCACAGCTTCTTCTTTAGACTCTTGCAGCAGGGAGCACAGGCTCTGAAGCTCCAGAGTCATAGTAGTCATTTCTGCCAGGCTCTTCTCCATGCCTGGGGTCTCTGAAAGAGAAAATCCTAGAGGTAGAGCCCTTTCACTCTGGAAGGAAATGTGTAGCCATCATTTCCACATTTATCCATGTTCCCCACCCACAGGGACATTACAGATCCCAAAAGGCAGAAATAAAATGAGCTCAACTAGAATTGAGGTTTTTAGAGCAGAGCACTTCTCACTGCTTTAGTCTTTATCATCACTACCAGATCTAGAAATGAGGCAGGATCCCAGGAGCCCATCCTAACCTGTAGGCTGAAGAGAAACCATTGATGCTACTCGAGTGAAAGCACTCTTGTCACTTCCAAGCAAGGGCACAGGTGCTGCTTCTGGCTCTAAAACAAAAACCAACCATGGTAGGGTGCCCCTCTGGTGACCCAGTCAAGGGTCTGCCATAATGGCAGCCAGGGAGAGAGAGGTCTGTTGGTGGGCATCTTCAACAGCTGAAGATATCAGGAGCAGGGTCACAATTTCCCCACCCCTAAAATCCAGGGCCTTTAACCTTCATCTGCCACAGCTGTCAAGATGCTTCCCAAGAAGGCGCTGTCAGTGGGCAGAGGGTGTTCCTGGGCAGGAGCACAAGCTGTGCTTATCAGGAGGGTCTCCAGGTCAGCCTTAGGGAAAAGGAGAAAAAAAATCAGCTGTTTTTCAGGGTTAGTGATTTCCCTGACCTCCCAGGTACTCACCAGTCATCTCCTCCAGAATGCTGTTCAGTCTATTACCTCTCTTCTCTAACTTCAACGTCTCCATTAACTCCTTTCCCTGAACTTCACTCTCTCTCACTAAAACAACAATTTTAAAAAACCTTCTTCTTACCTTAAATCCCCTTTTAGCTACTGCCTTTTCTCTTTCCCTTCAATTAAAAAAAAGAAGAGCCTACATTTCTTGCCTAAAATTCTCACCATCTATTGACTCCCCAGGCCACTACACTCAGGCTTCTGCTTCACCATTCCACCAAAATTCTCACTATTTGGGTCACCAATGGCATCCTTACTTTCAAATGCAATGGACACTTTTCACCTCTTATTTTACCTGACCTATTTGATAATTGATGACCATGTTCCTCTTTTTAGAAAGTTCCTTTTCTTAGCTTTTCTCTGTCCTTCATAGGTAGGCCTCATACATTTCTGGCTATTTCTTCTCTCTATCCACAAATCCTTCCTTAACTGTTGGGCTCCTTTTGGTTCCTCTTTGGCCCTCTTTACACTCTAATCCATTCCCCAGGTGGCCTCACCTTGGGAGCTCCACAAAAACATCCACTTCTATATGGATAACCCTTCAGTCTGTTTCTCTCAAGTGGACTTTTGCCCAATCTTCAGACCCAAAGGCTCAACTGCCTGTGAAACATCTACTAGAATGTTCCATAGTTCACCTGAAATTTAGTATGTATAAAGCTGAGCTCATCTTTTTTCCTGTCCTACCCCACCAAAAATCTATTCCTCCTCTTGTATTTATGATCCTAGATTGGGGAACAGCAAATTACAGCCTGCAGTTCAAATCTGGCTTGCCGCTTGTTTTTGTAAATAAAAACAAATAAATAAAGTTTTATTGCAACACAGCCACACTCATTGATTTACATACTTTCTATGGCTGCTCTTGAGCTACAAAGGCAGAGATGAGTAGTTGAGACAGAGACCACATGGCTTGCAAAACTGAAAATGTTTACTATATTGCACTTTACAGGAAAAAGTTTGCCAACCCGTTTCTAGAGAGTGTCACCATCTTTCTAGCAATATAGAGATCATCATTCACTCTTCCACCTTACTCCTACATCAAATTGGTCACCAAGTTCTATTACTTCTACTTCTTAAATATGTACTAAACTCATTCAATCTATCCCCTCCTCTCTACCCCTTCTACAACTGCCACTAGTCGAGCCTTCAAAATCTGGCCTCCTACTTCTCCAGCCTCTCTTCTGGTCATCCTCACTCCACATAGCTCCTACACTCCAATTATAAAGAGCTAGTTCCCAGTCCCCAAGCTTGCCACATTCCATATGAGCAGGGCCTTGCTTTATTCACCCTGTAGTCCCAGCACATAACTCAGGTCTTGTTACAAGGTAGACACTACAAAAAAGTACAATTGTGCCTCTGGGACTTTCATATACTATTCCCTCTGCTTGGTGGGCTTTCCTATATATCCACCCCTCCCCTACAAACTTGTAAACCTCAAGACTCTGCCCAGGGGTCACCTGCTTTGAGAAGACATCCTAACTCTCAAAAGTAGAACTGATGCTCCTTTCTCTCTGCTTCACAGGTCATCCATGCAGACCTCTATCATGATCACAAGTGAAGATGATAAATTTACATCTGTCTGTCTTCTTTACTAGACTGTGGATTCTTTGGCATTGCCTGTGCTCAGCACACAAATGGGAAAGAGGGTCAGATGATAAGCAGTTCCAGATTTCAGGATCCTGATTATACCTTTAACTGTTGAATAAGCTAATTAACTGTATTCTGAAAGATATCTGCCATTTATTGTTTGGTGTGCACTGTGGGGAAGCCAAAGACACAAGGTTAAATTTCTGCAATACAGTCTAGTTGAAGAGACCAGACATCCAGGGAAAATTAATACAAGTGCAAAAGGAGAGTAAGTTCGTGAGGAATATAGCAGGAGACCACTGAGTCCATGTGATCTGGGAACATTTCAAAGAAGAAGATGAACTAGGGAGGATGTTAATAGGGAAGGAAAAAGTATTTCCAATTTGAAGACAGAGGAGAATGGATGTGGTAACAGCCCGAGTCTGGGTGTGAATGGAGATGGTACATGTGTGGAGTGTACAGGCAGTCTAATTGGAGTAAAGGGCTCATAATAGGGAGGTAGGAGACAGATGAAGAAAGGTTTGAGCAACAGGCTGAAGAGGTCCTATAGGCAACTCAAAGTCATTGAAGGTCACAGAGATGGAACAAGAGTAGTGTTTAGGAAGACCATTCTAGACAATAAAGATACAATTGGAAAAACTCTCAGTAAACTAGGCATAGAGGGGAACTTCCTCAACTTGATAAAGCCTGTCTACAAAAAACCTACAGCTAATAGCGTACTCAATGGTGAGAAACTCGAAATTTCCCCTCTAAGATCAGGTACAAGGTAAGGATGTCCCCTCTCACCACTCCTTTGCAACATCATAATGGAAGTTCTAGCTAATGTGCTAAGACAAGAAAAGGAAATAAAATGTATACAGATTGGGAAGGAAAAAATGAAAGTGTCTTTCTTCGAAGATACAAGAGGAAGGGAAGAGAAAGAACCCCCAATCCTACCTTCTCCTTTAGTTTTGTCTGTAGAAAGAGGGTCAGGCTCTGTAGTTGCTCAGTCAGCACCCCTAACTCTTGGGAATACTGGCGTGTCTTCTCCAGGTCTTGCTCCTGGTTCTCTGCTATGGTGCTAGCCAGTTTAGCCCTGAAATAAGGAAGGAACAGAAGAGATGGCCAAAAACCAGGAGACCTTCTCTGAACACCTCTCCCAATCCCCACACAAAGCTGCATTCAAGGAGGGAGACAAGAGGCTCTTGGACCCTATCATAATTCCCTTCTTGGAGACTTTAGCTTCTAGAAGAGTCTCTGGGAAAGATAAGAACTTAGGAGGGAAGCACAGAAAGGCAGAGATCTTACTTCAGGTTCTCTACAGTGTCCTTAAGGTCCTCACACTGCAGGCTGCGCTCCCGGAGCACTTCCAGTGTGGTTTTCAACTGATACTCAACCTGGCCCAGCTCCAGGTGAGCAACTTGATTCTCTTGGTCCGCAAACTACAGAGACAAGAGAAGAAAGGTAGGGAAGGAGCAGGAGAGAGAGGGGGAAAATATGAGCTTAAGTGTGAAATTTTAGAGCCCTGGGAGCAGAGGCTTTTCCCAGTCCACAGTCTCAAACCTCACCTCAATACCATCAGGCAAGAATCATACTCCTGCCAGCTCCCCTGACCCAAACCATATTCCTTACCTCCAGAGTCTCCTTCAGGTCCTGCACCTCCTTGGCCAGGACAGCCTGTTGTTGCTGCAGCTCTGCCTGCATGTGTTTTAATGCCATCTCTTCCTTTTGCCATCTGCCAGAGACATATTAGATCTCATTGGTCCTATATCCTGAGTGCGTACTGCCATAATAACCTGACAGGAACTCACTGAGCAGCCTGCTCCTCATTGTTCTGGGTAAGCTGGCAGATCAACTCATCCTTCATGGCCAGGTCGTGAGTACAGTGGGCATGCTGACTCTGTAGCTCTTTTAGCTGACTCTCCATGCTGGTCAGAATCTGCAGCTGAGCCTGGAGATCTAGACCAAAAGTATCCTAATGACACCATGTGGTCACCAGGCCAAAACTTCCCCACACTTTTGCTCCAAAACCAGTGCTCTAGAGCATTTTCTTGCTCTACTGCCACACCCCAAGCTTTAGCAGGGCACAACTACTTGCACGCATGTATACACACACACCTGTTGCTAGGTGACTGTTTTCCAACTTCAGTTGTTCTACTTGGACTTTGCAGTCCTCTAAATGGGTAGAGACTTGTTCCAGCTCCCTGGAAACCTAGGAAGAAAAGACAGTTTTCCTCCCAAATTCCTCCTGAATCAAAAGTCCCAGGACTTAGTCCAGCTTATTTTTCTGGACAGGACAGCGAACCACCTTGCTCCTGGGCAGCAACACTGCAACAAATAAGGCTGATCCTCAGGAAAAAGTAGAAACAGGAGGAAGTTGCTAAAGAAGGTGCTGAAGGGGAAAGGAAACAACCAGGCCCAAGGCCATCTTACAGCAAAAGGACCTGGCTGGTCTCTAAACCCACAGAGTGAAAAGAAGATAGGTCCAGGGTAGGAGGCTAAAGATACCACTCATTAGAAAGGCCTTCTGTGGGGCCAGCCCCATGGCTGAGCAGTTAAGTTCGCACGCTCAGCTTCAGCGGCCCAGGATGTTGCTGGTTAAGATCCTGGGGGCGGACATGGCACCACTCATCAGGCCATGTTGAGGCAGCATCCCACATGCCACAACTAGAAGGACTCACAACTAAAAGAATATACAACTATGTGCTGGAGGGATTCGGGGAGGAAAAAAAAAGCAGAGAAAAAAAAAGGAAAGAAAGGCCTTCTGTAGAGAAGGAGGAAACCAGGCCTACCGAGTCCCCACTCCTAGTTTGTACCTGCTGCTTTTCCTCAATTGCAGCATCACGTTCCTGCAGAGTCTGCCGGCTCTTGGCTGTGAGTTTCTCTGTGAGTTGTCGAGACCGGCTCAGCAACGCTGTCCATGTTATATACTACCGGGGAAGCAAGCAGGTCAGCAGAGCACAGTTGAGGCAAGGCTCCTAACAGGGCTGGCTGTGAGTAAAGGAGTGGTATGATGGCCCTGAATACTCACATCGAGTTGCATGGATATCCAGTCCTGTTGTAAGGTTGAAGTAAGACTCACCGTCTGCTGAGCCAACTCTTCTTGCTCAGTATGAAGTCCTACCTACACAAGAAGGATTGCCTATGGAGGAGGCCCCTTTCCTCTGGATACAGCAAAGTGGGGGTATATGACCATCTTCCGAGTGTGTCAGCATGGAAAGAAAATGCCCTCAAATTACCAGTTGGGTCTGGGTCTCCTTCAAAAGGCCTCTGAATTCCCCCATGGATGCCAGGTCCTGTTCCAGTTGGCTGATGCGTTGGCTAGCATGTGCACAGAAAGCCTCTAGCACTGTCTCTGCCTGTTTAGGGAAGAGATTGCAAGAACACAGTGGGCAGAAGAGAGAAATAGCACAAAAAGCTGTAACTATCCACCACACCAGTAGTCTGTTTTCTTATTCCCCAGGACAGGCAGTTCTCAGGCCACCTATCTGTGTCTCAAGTGAATTTGCGTTCCTGCAAGAACCCAGAGAAAGAGACTTCCCATATCCAGGAACAAAAGCCTGACCCCTTACCACATCCTTGCCTCGGAGGGCCATTTCCTCTCTGTGCTTTGCTTCCTCCGTTTCTGCTTTGAGGCTCTGGAGCCTTGCCCTCAATTTCTTCAACACATCGAAACAGCAAGAGACCAAGGTTTCTGCACGCCGAGACTACAAGACAAGAATCAGACCCTGTCTGATTCCCTTTTTGGCTTTCAGTCCCACCAGAGGCCTCTGCCTTCACCTTTATACTGCTTACCTCCTGACTCACAGTAGTTTTATCTTCCTCTAAGTGCAACAGAGATAGGTGAAGCAAGGATATCAGCTCTTTAGAGACCAGCACCCATGATTGCTGTAGACGGAAAGATGGTGAGGCTAGATCAAATAAAGTCACTAAGCAGGAAGCAAGCAGGGACACTGGGGAGGAAAGCCACTGTCCCCAAATTCTAAGTTCCCAATAAGGAGATGTCCTTAATGAAGATCTGGAAACCTCCCTTCCCTACCATGACAGAGTACCACCATCTGCTAACCATCTAGGATTCTCCATTCTTAATCTTCACACGAGACCCAGCGGTGGTATAAGGTCAATCCACACTTACCATGACATTCCTGGCCTGCTGAAGAGCTTGCCCAATCTCTTGGCTCTCCTGAAGATGCTGAGGTTTCTTACTTATCTAGGCAGAGAAACAGAGTTGTTCCTTTTGCATAGGCAACATGCACCACCAGCACCCCATCTCCCCTGCCACCCACTGAGATACAGGAGCCTTTCCTATTAAAAGTAGGAATGGGCTCACAGCTTGATGAAGCCAAGTCAGAAAAAAAATCCAAAGATATCTAAAAAATCCCCCTTTTTTTTTTTAAGATTGGCACCTGAGCAAACATCTGTTTCCAATCTTCTTTTCTTTTTTTTCTTCTTCTCCCCAAAGCTCCCCAGTATATAGCTGTATATCCTAATTGTGAGTGCCTCTGGTTGTGCTATGTGGGATGCTGCCTCAGCATGGCCTGATAAGCAGTGCCAGGTCCAAGCCCAGGATCCAAACTGGCGAAACCCTGGGCCGCCAAAGCGGAGCTTGGAACTTAGCTGCTCAGCCATGGGGCCAGCCCCCTAAAAAGTTCCTTTTTATAACTTTTTCCCCTAATTATAAGAATAATATATGTTTACTGTAAAATTTTTGAAATACACAAGCGAAAAAAATGGAAAAAATCAATAATTTCACCACCTTGAGTAGTGATTCTTTTCTTTTTAAAGATTTTTTTTTCCTTTTTCTCCCCAAATCCCACAGGTACATAGTTGCATATTCTTAGTTGTGGGTCCTTCTAGTTGTGGCACGTGGGACGCTGCCTCAGCATGGCCCGATGAGCAGTGCCATGTCCACAGCCAGGAATCAAACTGGCGAAACCCAGGGCCACCAAAGTAGAGCGTGTGAACTTAACCACTTGGCCACAGGGCCTGCCTCTCGAGTAGTGATTCTTAACTAACAGTACAGCAGCCACTGCAAGAGCTTTTGCCACACCTCCAAACCAGATTTCCTTGCTATAGGGATTTGCTCTAACTGATAAGTATATTATTTCCCTCAGGTGTCGGGGGAAAAAAAAGTTAATAGACTACTGATTTAGACAGAAACTACTATATTCAATAAATTCTAAGATGACTGTCTTTCTGCATTTTAACACCACTGAAATTGGGATATATCTTAATATTGACAGTGTCTTAGATTTGATGAAATACAGTAATATTTCAGAAAAACCACAAGTGAGATTATAATATATAAATAAATTTAGGGTCCTGCTTTTATTACTTAATTCTATTATACTCACGTTGTTATTTAGCCCTGAATTTATATTCACTTTCCTCATTGGAATAGCCTGAGACTGGGATATCTGCTTTAGGAGAACCTATCAAAGTGGAGTACCACCCATTGTTAACTTCTGCTGGTACTCTACCTCACCTCAAAGCCTCTCAGAGGTTATCTGAACTCTGGTTTCCTTTCTTTAAAAACCGTAAACTTATGTTAAACTTATTTTCCCATGTTATTAAAAACTCTTCATTAAACATACTTTTAAATGACGATGGAATATTCCATCTTATGGATGTATCATATTTTTTTCATTATTTAAAAAAAAACAAGTTGCTATCTTTATGCAGAATTCTTTTTCCTTAGGATATAGCCCTAGAAGTGGAGTTACCGGGTGAAAAAAGTTTGAACTGTTTTAAGGGTCTCACTTAAACTGGCTTCAAAAAAGGATGAACCAATTTATACCCTACTGACAATAGGAGAATGCTTACCAGCATTATCTATTTTATTCTTTGCTGTTTTGTCAGAAGAAAATAGCAACTCACTGTTTCAATTTGCTTTTCTTTGATTATCAGTAATGGTAATCTCAAATATTTATTAGTCATTTTTATTTTCTCATTCTCTATGCATTTTCTAGGGGCAGATAAAAATCTTAGTGTGGGATGTAGAGTAGGTAAATATGATCTCAAAGGCAGCAGAGCCACAGAAAGACTTTCAAGTTCGGAGAGAAAAGGGGGAGCCTTATTATTACTGCTGAAAGGCAGCCATCATCTGGGAAAACAATCCAGTGCTGGAGTAGCAGTGCTGAGTCACGATGCTGCGGCAGTCTGGACTCAAGGAGGCAGTCTCTTAGAGTTCATCACTCCCTTTCCCAGCAAAGCAGTCAACATTCCCTACTGCACCATGCAGTAAGGCACGGAGCACCCCACGAGCCCTGGACAGGGTGCACATACTGTTCAGAGCTGGGCAGTCAGGCAGGTGATGAGATTAGTGTGAGGGAGGCAGCCAAGCGGCAAGGACATGGCGCTGTGATAGGGAATGGCTAAAGGGGCTGTCATCTCCCCTCTGGCTCTGCTTCAGTGGCCTCCAAAGGGATCTGGCAAGCTTGAGGGGAAGAGGCTACAAGGCCGACTCAGGGATGGGAGAGAATGCCAAGAACAAGGGGAAAGGATACAAAGATAAGAAAACACAGGAGAGAAATTGAGCAGCTATAGGAATGAGGAGCCTGTGGTTTCCAGGATTTTGGCAAAAGGTAAAGTCATTATTTTCAGGATATTTTCAACCCAAAGGAGGTCTTTAGGCACTTGGAGACCATTTCCTCTTAGCAGCAGCCATCTATTACCTCAACAGCCACAATACTGAGGCTCTCAATTCCTTCCCATGACATCATTCCCCTCCTTCCTCAGCCTGTGTTGTCACAGCTAGAGTCCTCTAGAACAGTGGTCTTTAAATTGTTTTCCTCTCATATCTCCTACAATAATTTTGAAAGACTGAGTACCCTTAAGTTCAAAATGTTACAAAGGCTGTAATTTCCACCATATTATAAATATTAACAAAATTATAAAGTTTGAAATAAAACTGTTAAATTACTCTTAAACATATCCAATGGTATAAATACTACATATACCATAATGATTTAATACCTATTTGACACCTTTAAAAAATACCTGAATAAGCTCTTCTTTAACGGTCAGAAATTTTATATCATCCCTTTTTTTTCTCGAACCTATATTTTTATTCCTTGCATTTTATTTTAATATATTTTCATATTTTAAAATGTTAATCAGTATGTCTGCAACAACAAAAGTTCATCTAAATTTAAATTAAAATTTCTTTTAAATTCCTCTCACTATAGACTTTAAGTGAAAAAACTTTCTTTTGGATGGAGAAATATTTTCATCAGTTATATACTTATTATTGTAATAATATTATAATTTGTAATAAAATTATAAACATACCTAGTAAAATTTTCCTGGGAATGATCTATTAATGAAATGGATAGAGCTTCCCTCCCCTTATTAGTTCATGTGTCTGTGGATAACTATATTTCTTACAGTAAGATATGGTTAAGCAACAATTCCATGCCTATTCTCCATTCTGATAGATGTAAGCACTAAGAAATCTTCTTCACATAAATAATGGGAATAAGTAGGAATAGAAGAAGGAAATAAGGGCATGTCACCTAATTCTAGGAGCTCCTTTGGAGACATATACCAAAAATCTCACAGTGAACTTTCATCAGAAATTTTTAATGATCCACTGACAGAATTAGCCTTCCTTCAACTTTGTTGAAAGCATGCAAAAACGATGCGTTATATAATCTATGCAGTCATTTGCTTTCTCAGCAAGTACGCAAATATTTTCTGTCCTTTGATTGTTATCCCTTGACAATGTAAGATTCAGGATAGGTAGTAAATATGCTCTTCTTTGGTAAAATGGACAAGGGCAACTGAGAATGGGGAAGTAAGAAAGAAAAAAATCAGTGAAGAAGACATCTGGAAGATGAAGATCTAGAAACTGACTTCTTCAAAACTTTCTTTGCTTACATTCTCTTAGAAAGTCTTGACATACCACTGGGGTATAGTGAGTACCCACAGCTTTAAGGCATTTTCCAGATCCTCAGTTTTTATTCTTTTTTTTTTTTCCAAATTTATTACCTTTGCCTTTATGGTTTGTGATTTTATGTCTGTTTTTTTGAGGAGGATTAGCCCTGAGCTAACATCTACCACCAATCCTCCTCTTTTTGCTGAGGAAGACTGGCCCTGAGCTAACCTCCGTGCCCATCTTCTTTCACTTTATATGTGGGACGCCCACCATAGCTTGGCTTGACAAGCGCTGCCATGTCCACACTCGGGATCCAAACCGAACGTGCGAACTTAACCACTGCACCACAAGGCCGGCCCCTTGTTCTTTGTTTGTTTTTTTTTTAAAGATTTTCTCCCCAAAGCCCCCGGTACATAGTTGTATATTTTTAGTTGTGGGTCCTTTAGTTGTGGCATGTGGGATGCCACCTCAGCATGGCTTGATAAGCAGCCATGTCCACACCCAGGATCTGAACAGGCGAAACCCTGGGCCGCCGAAGTGGAGTGTGTGAACTTAACCACTTGACCACGGGACCGGCCCCTACACATATTCCAATACTGAGCCTGTGGTTAAGGAGTCTCCTTTGTCCTCTAGCTGCTTATCAGCTTAAATTCTGAAGAAGAGGGGCCACTGGGACCCTCCAAGCTTTGGGAGGAACCCTCTTACCTCACTGGGAGAGGTATCAGTCTGTGTGCTACTGTCCTGAACTTCTGGGTGAGGGACAGTCAGCTTGGTCTTCCAGTCCCGCAGCTGGCAGGAGAGAACCTCCAGAATGACAAGAGAGTTCAGCAGGTTATCTTCAAGGTCATGTCGAGATAAGGCAGTCAGATCTGGAGGATGGCTGCAGCAGGAAGAGAACATGAGAAGAGAGGGGACCGGATAGGAGTGGAAGGTCCAGGTTAATGGAGCCCAGGAGGCACAAGGATATAGGGACACTTACCCCCTTAAGAGGTGCTCTGTCTCAGAAATACTGTCCTTGGTGCCCACCAGGCCTGTCTGGGATGTGTTCGTACTCTTTTCCTGTGGTGCTGGAGGTGTTAACCAAGTCCCCACGGAGCAAGTAGAGAGAGGGGTAGTGCCAATCGCAGCATCTCGAAGCACAGACGGAAGCGATAAGCTCTGGCGGAGATTTTCCAGCATGACCGAAGTATTTACACCTTTTTCCAGCCAGGCCAATGGGGACATCCAAGGCCCTGTATCAGAGATAAGAATCCTACCAGCATCCTCTACTGCTGGGCCTGGAGCCACCTGGGATTCCATTTCTCCTAGATTTGGGGTAAGGCATGTGGGCAGAATATCTTCCATATTTGAGACAAGTGCTTGATCTCCCAATTCAGCCTCCTCAGGGAGTGTGGTGGGAAAGCTCATTTCTCTTCCCTCTACAGCTCTGTGCTCTATAGTTTCCTCCCCTGGGTCCACATGACTGACAAGGAAATCTGCTGCTAAGGCAGTTGAAGGGGAAAGCCAGAGCATGGAGGAAGGCAAGACAGCATTACTTTCAGAAAGAACTAAGTCCTCAGGCACAGCCTCAGTCCCTCTGTCCATCAGGCCTTCCTTGGAGAAGGGTAGCTGTTGCTCAGAACAGGGATTTGGTGGATACTCCAAGAGATGAGATGGAGGATCCTGAAATGTAGGTTTCTCAGGCATAGCAGGAACAACTTCTGAAAAGCTGTCTTCCATGCAAGGTGCCACTCCCTCTCTCAGCAGATCTCCTGGCCTCAAAGGCTCATTTAGAATGATGCTGTTTGTCTCTGCCATTGTATCTAAATGGGCCTCAAGTGTAATGTCTTGCTGCTGCCCTACTGGAAAAGGTATAAGAACCATGGTTTTAACCACACTGTCGTCCACTGGATCTACTGCTTCCTCACATATTCTGGGAGTAGAGTTGGTTGGGGGAATCAGATCTAAGGGCTGCTCATCTGATTCATGTTGACAAGCTTCTAGCCACTTTGAGGGATGGCTGAACTGTTCTGAAGGGGAGTCTTTCCTCTTAGCATTGACAAAATCCAGTGGAGATGAGTTGCTGTTGCTTTCCTGCCAAAGGAAACAAAAGTAGTTGCCTCAGGGCAGTCAATTCAGGTTCCCAACATACAATTATGGGTCCAGGATACTGTCCTAACTCAAAAAAGAAAGGATTTTCATTACCTCTGCTTAGGTAAGAACTTGGCTAAGACCTGCTGCTCACTAAAGAAACCCAAAAGCAGGTAAAGAAAAGCTGGGTAGCCATTTTGCGTCCTTCCAAGTGAACCAGACTAAAGTATAAACAAGCTGAGATAATCTATCCATATCATGGAGAGATAGTAGCTTGAATGTGACCCCACGCCTCTCCAATCCACTTATAGGAGAATGGGTTGGAGTCCCTAGGCTCTGTCACAATCTAGAGTTGGTACAACATTTTCTACATTTCTGGAACAGATGAGAAACTAGGGACCAGCGGTAGAGGGCACTTGGCCATCAAAGACCCATGGACCCTAGAGAAAAAGGACAACATCAACCTGCACCAGTGACCTAGTCTCCCTAGCCCCAAAAGCAGAGGGTGTCCTGAACACATTGAATCCATTCAACCCTTGGGATTTCAAGAGCTCTAGCCTTTGTAGCAGAGGAGAATGGAGAGCAGAGAGATTTCCTCCTGGTGCCCTGGTAAGGGACTGACAACCTCCCTAAATGCTGGTCTCAGGGACAAAGACCACTGTGCCTTCTACCACTTGCAGGGTTGCTGGTCCTGAGACTCAATGAACAAGAAAAGGTAAATATGAAGGTACTTAAGTGGATCCAGTAGCCAGAGAAATGACAAACCCTAAGATAGCTACAAAAGGTAGACCCTAAGAAAACAAAGCTGATGGGAGAAACATGACAATCTGAACCAAAAAAAAAATATGAGTACGTAAGATTTGAGTACAACACACACACACACACACACACACAAAGACTTTCCGGAAATAAAAAATACTACTTTTAAACAAAAAATTTCAGTAAAATAAATTGAAGAGGATGGTCAGAGTTGAGATTGGAATTATTAGCCTGGACAATCAAGTGGAAGAAATATCTTAAAGCAAAGACAAAAAATACAAAGAAATGTAAATCTGACGGAAAAGCTATGAGAATTAGAAGATAAATCCAGTAAACCGAACGTGTGAATAAAAGAAGTTCCAGGAGAAAAGAGAACATATATAGGTGAGGCACTGATTAATAAATATTAGAAGAAAATTTCTCTAAGGTAAAGAAAGATCTGGGCCAGCCCCAGTAGCCTAGTGGCTAAGTTCTGCACACTCTGCTTTGACAGCTTGGGTTCAGCTCCTGGGTGCAGACCTACACCACTCGTCTGTTAGTGGCCATGCTGTGGTGGCAGCTCACATACAAAAAGAGGAAAATTGGCAGCAGATGTTAGCTCTGGGCAAATCTTCCTCAGCAAAAAAGGGAAAGATCTGAATTTGCATATTGAGATGGCTCACCAAGTTCAAAGCAGGACTGACAAGAAAAGATACAATTTCTGAACTACAAGGTAGACAAAACTATTTTAGAAGCTTTAGGTAGAATGACCAATTATTTAGGCAAAAAAAAAAAAAATCAGACTTACATGAAATTTCTCATTTACAACAGTGGCCGAAACTTTAAAACATAAGATTGAGCTATAAAAGGCTTCTGATATTCTGGCAATGTCCTATTTACTGACCTGGGTATTGGTTACAATGACTTGTGGTTTACACAAATTTGTTAACCTCTACTTTTTATGTACCTTCATGTATTTTATTTCAATTTTTTAAAGGTTTTCTTTCAAAATGCTAAAAGAAAAGTAGAAAATAAAGAGGATAGCAAAGAGACCAGGCAAAAGCAAACAAAGAGAGCAGAGGCAGCAATGTTAATATTAGACAAGGTAGAACGTATGGTTATAGCACTATTGTGATAAAAGACATAATTAAAGATATATGATTATAAAAAACATAAATGAGCCTGCACTAAATTGCCCAGAAGCTAAATATACAAACCAGACTTTTAGAAATGCAAAAGTGCAACTTAAAGTTTTTGCTGTGTTTATCAAGTTCCTATTTATTCCTTTAAAAAAAAATCACTTAACAGGGCCGGCCCAGTGGCGCAGTGGTTAAGTGCACACGTTCCACGTCTCGGCAGCCTAGGGTCCGCCGTTTGGATCCCGGGTGTGGACATGGCACTGCTTGGCACACCATGCTGTGGTAGGCGTCCCACGTATAAAGTAGAGGAAGACGGGCACGGATGTTAGCTCAGGGCCAGTCTTCCTCAGCAAAAAAGAGGACGACTGGCAGTAGTTAGCTCAGGGCTAATCTTCCTCAAAAAAAAAAAATCACTTAAGGAGAAATATTTGCAAATCATGTATCTAATAAGGGATTAATATCCAGACTATATATAAAAACTCCTACAACTCAACAACAACAATAACCCAATTTAAAAATGGGCAAAGTTGGGGCCAGCCTGGTGGTGCAACAGTTAAGTGAGCATGTTCCACTTCAGCGGCCCAGGGTTCATGGGTTCGGATACTGGGTGTGGACATGGCACCGCTTGTCAAGCCATACTGTAGCAGGTGTCCCACATATAAAGTGGAGGAAGATGGGCACGGATGTTAGCTCAGGGCCAGGCTTCTTCAGCAAAAAGAGGAGGATCAGTGGCAGACGTTAGCTCACAGCTAATCTTCCTCAAAAAAAATAAACAATAAAATTTTAAAAAATAACAACAGGCAAAGCACTTTAATAACATTTCTCCAAAGAAAATATACAAAAGACCAATAAGCACAAGAAAGGATGCTCAACATCACTAATCATTAGGGAAACGCAAATAAAAACCACAATGAGATACCAACTCACACCCATTAGTTGGTGAGGATGTGGAGAAACTGGAACCCTTGTGCACTGTTGGTAGGAATGTAAAATGGTGCAACTGCTATGAAAAACAGTATGGAGATTCTTCAAAATATTAAAAGTAAAAGTAGCATATGATCTAGCAATTCCACTTCTGGGTATATACCCAAAAGAATTGAAAGTAGGGTCTAGAAGAGCTGTTCAGACACTCACGTTCATTGCAACATTATTCACAATAGCCAAGAAGTAGAAGCAACCCAAGTGTCCATGAACAGATGAATGGATAAACAAAATGTGGTATATACATACAATGGAATATTATTCAGTCTTCAAAAGGAAGGAAATTTTGATACATGCTACAACATGGATGAATCTTAAAGACCTTAAGCTAAGTGAAATAAGCCAGTCACAAAAGAACAAATACTGTATGATTCCACTTATATGAGGTACCAAAGTAGTCAAAATCATAGAGGCAGAAAGTAGAAAGGTGGTTGCCAGGGACTGGGGGAGGGCAGAAGGGGAAGTTGTTATTTAATGAGTACAGTTTCAGTTTTGCAAGATGAAAAGAGTTCTGGAGAACAGCTGCACAACAATGTGAATATACTTAACAATGAGAATATACTGTGAATTTAAAAATAGTTAAGATGGGGGCTGGCCTGGGAGCATAGTGATTAAGTTCGTACACTCTGTTTTGGCAGCCAGGGGTTCACAGGTTTGGATCCCGGGCATGGACCTACACACTGCACATCAAGCCACGCTGTGGCAACATCCCACATACAAAATGGAGGAAGATGGACACAGATGTTAGCTCAGGGACAACCTTCCTCAAGCAAAAAAAAAAAAAAAAAAGAGGAAGACTGGCAGCAGATACTAGCTCAGGGCTAACCTTCCTCAAAAAAAACAAAACCCCCCAAAAAGAGCAGGAAGACCTAAATTCCAGTCTATTCTGCTACTCGGATTAAACGGCTGTGGTTAAATTCTATAGGTTCTATGAAGATCAGTTCCCACTCAGTACTTATTTCTTTTCTACCTAAGCTGTACTGTCTAACATAGTAGCCACTAGCCACATGTGGCTATTTAAATTAAAATTAAATAAAACTAAAAATTTAGTTCCTCAATCACATTAGCCACCTTTCAAGTGCTCAATAGCCATGTAACTAATAGCTATCATATTGGACAGCACAGATTACCAAACATTACCATCATCCCAGAAAGTTCTATTGGACAGTAGGTGTTAGAGCTCTTTCAAGAAAGACTGCTACCCTCATACATCTGTTACTCAGGCTGTCATCTGTTTTTACATATTCTTCTTTCTTCCTCTAACCTATTTTATTTATACCCCATCTCCTTCCAAAAATAATTCAGACTGCATGAAAAAGAACAGATAGGTGGATGGATACAACATGTTAATGAAATACAAAATCATGGTAAAGAAAAAGGAACCAAATCTTCCCATTTCAAGGAGTAATGGTAGCTATACCTGATGGTCAAATTTGACCCTGAGCTTTCTAGAAGCCAGTGCAAGAGGGAAAATATAGTAAACTACACAGTTCTCACTATCAGAAAGAAAAAAAAAATAGCAATTTCTCCAGAAAGACAATTTTCCTAGACAATAAGTTCTAAAAGATGTTTCTTCGAAGAACCTTAGAGAGGGGTCAGTCTCCTTCCTTGACAAGTTTTTTTTTTTTTTTTTTAAAGATTTTATTTTTTCCTTTTTCTCCCCAAAGCCCCCCGGTACATAGTTGTGTATTCTTCGTTGTGGGTTCCTCTAGTTGTGGCATGTGGGACGCTGCCTCAGCGTGGTCTGACGAGCAGTGCCATGTCCGCGCCCAGGATTCGAACCGACGAAACACTGGGCCGCCTGCAGCGGAGCGCGCGAACTTAACCACTCGGCCACGGGGCCAGCCCCCTTGACAAGTTTTATGGCAAGTGAAAAGCAGTTTCTACATGACTACTTCTCTCAAGACCTTTGACAAAAGTACAACTCAGTGAGGGCAATTCTACAAGGGGTTGGTTTAAACTAAGATGGTCCGAGTAGCCTGCCTTCCAGTGGTGTAACTTGATCCCAGGAGAGTTTTGACTGCCTCTTGGAGTGGATGGACATTGCCGCACTCTTGCAGCTGAGTGACCTCTCCATAAGTGAGCCTATCGTAGAGGGAGACCACCAACCAAAGTGAGAGTATTTCTCACTAGTTCAGGAAAGACTGAACGGGAGAGGAGGGGATAAAAACTAACACCTAAATAGAGGCCCGGGTTCTCCGTGGATTTCCTTTAACCACCCTAGGGCACCTCTCTGTTGGCCCGAATAGCTGTAAATGGATGTCACTGAGGTAGAAGACTTCATTATCCTTATTAATTACGTTCCAGCCCGGGCCCTCTATTCCTCTGAGCGCTCGGCCTCGGCAAAGAGCCCAGTCGAGAAGCCGGCCGGGCGAATCTCACCTGCAGCCCCAGCTTGCACAGGGATGGAGTGAGCGAGGAGCAGAGCGGGGGCCGTTTTCCGGAGCTGGTGAGGGCACTGGGCTGCAGGGTAAGTTCTCGGAGAGGGGTTCTCACAGCCGGTTTTCCCTGAGAAAGAAAGAGGGTGAGAAAGCCTGGCTGCGCCAGCCCGCCTTCCTCCCGGGGCACTAAGAAGAGTAGCCCCGAGCCCAGTCGCGCTCAAGCTGCTGGGCAAACAAAAGACCCCACACGCCCCCGCCCCCAGGCTCGACCCAACCCTCCCGCACGCTCGGCACTGCCAGCCCCCCGCCCCCGAAGCCCCGGCCCAGCTCTCTCCCCAGGAGGCTCTCCCGCTCACCGGCTGAGGCGAAGGCGACAGGCTAAAGTTCAGTGTTTTCACCCGCCACATCTTCAACACAAAACGCAGGTCGATCACCTCCCAGACCCAAGGGGTGACGCCATGTTCACCCGCCGTCTTTATTTGAACCTGCACCGCGCTTCCCGATTGGCTGCGGAGCTTGAGCGCGTCAGGCTAGCGCGTCCGCTCCGGGCCAGAACCCGGCCGCAGGCTCCGCCCCAGAGCGGCCCGCGGTGCGCGCGCTCTCGCTAGGGGTCCCGCACGGAAGACGCGGGCGGGAGGGCGACACGCGCCCCAGGCCGGAGGCTGGCCTTGTGGCCTCCCCTTGGGGGCGGTGTGCAGGTAGCTGGAGAGTCAAGGAGTCCATCCCTCCTACTTCCGGCAGACCCCCCCCCCCCCGCCCACTCTGACGGAAAAGTTGTGTCCGTAGGCTGGCCTCGGGAAGTCTCTCCTCAGGTGTCCCTTATTCCCTCGCGCCTCGGCCTTGACCAGAGGGAGCCGGCAGGGCGTCTGGAGGGGAGAGTTGAGCGCAGCGTTGCCCCCTTAGGCCTGGGCGGCCCGCGCACAGCTCCGGCGTCCGTGAGGGCCTCACATGGGCTCACACGCGCTGCTCGACCTGCGCTGTAACTTAGCCTCTTCAGAATTCTCGCGTTTTCTTGGGACCTACCTCAGGGGCTGCAACAAGTGTTCTGGAAGCATAGCTAACGTGTATTGCGCGTTTATTGTGCAGCTGGCACTCTTCCGAACGCTTTAGCTATATGAACCCCTTTAATCCTCCTAAGGACTGTGAAGGAGGTACGATAAACGTCTCCGCTTCACAGACGCAGGGGCCGAGCCGTGCCCCTGGGTGGTAGATGGCAGAGTCCGACCCACGCCACCGACTCCCGCGTTCCCCCGGCGCTTCAGGCCCCTCCGTGAGGGAAACCTAGCTGTGGACGGTGGGATCAACTGATTTTTGGAAACAGCCTAAGGGTAAGTTATTCACAGTTATAGTTTATAATAAAGTGTGTTCCTTTGGACACTCACAGCGTCTTATTTACACTCTGAAGTCTTAATGAGTTTGGAAAAGGCAAGAATCCCAAGAGGAGGAAGCATAATCTGTTAGGGGCTGTAGGGCCCGCAGGGGATGGGCTCCTCTAGCACTGTGTTGTCCGACACCATGACCACTGGCCACAGGTGGCTATTGAGCACTTAACATGTGGCTGGTTCAAATTGAGATTATTCTAGGTGTAAAACACAAACAAGATTTCGAAGGCTTTGTGTGAAAGAAATAAAATAAGATCTTTTTATTTTTTTTGAGGAAGACTGGCCTTGAGCTCACATCTGTGCCCATCTTCCTCTATTTTATATGTGGGACGCCTGCCACAGCACGGCTTGCCAAGAGGTGCGTAGGTCCATCTTGGGATCTGAACCAGCGAACCCCGAGCCGCCAAAGTGGAATGTGCGTGCTTAACTTCTGTGACTGCCCCTGCCTGTTTCTTTTTAATGTGGCTACTAGCAAATTTAAAATTACTTATGAAGCTTACATTCTATTATATTTCTATTGGATGGCACTGCTCGAAAAACATAATGGTCCCAGCCTGAGGGCACTAGAGATAACAGTTGCTTGAATGGAAAACTGAGAAAGACAACCTAAGAGCACAGATTTGGGGCCGGCCAGGTGGCTCAGTGGTTAAGTGCACACATTCCACTTTGGCTGCCCAGGGTTCACCGGTTCAGATCCCCAGTGTGGACGTGGCACCGCTTGTCAAGCCATGCTGTGGCAGGCGTCCCACATATAAAGTAGAGGAAGATGGGCACAGATGTTAGCTCAGGGCCAGTCTTCCTCAGCAAGAGAGGAGGATTGGTGGCAGATGTTGGCTCAGGGCTAATCTTCCTCAAAAAAAAAAGAAAGAAAAAGCACAGATTTGAGTCTGGGATTGCCCAAGACTCAGCAGAGGGAATCAGAAGATGTGTATACTTCTGGTCAATCAAAAAGATCCAGCAAGGGGCTGGCCCCGTGGCCGAGTGGTTAAGTTTGCGCGCTCGGCTGCAGGCGGCCCAGTGTTTCGTTGGTTCGAATCCTGGGCACGGACATGGCACTGCTCATCAAACCACGCTGAGGCAGCGTCCCACATGCCACAACTAGAAGGACCCACAACGAAGAATATACAACTATGTACCAGGGGGCTTTGGGGAGAAAAAGGAAAAAAATAAAATCTTTAAAAAAAAAAAAAAAGATCCAGCAAATAAAACAACAGTGGGAAGTGGCAGAAAAACCAAGACAGAAAACTCTTAAGTGCCAGGAGTAAAAGCTTGTATTATAGAAATGTGTGAACTGGAGTGCTTAATCCTTGTTGCTGGGTGAGTAGCCAAGGGATATGGTGCTTCCAGCAGCAAATTAGGAGGGCCATATGGAGGGGTAGATGAGAGAGAAAATACTGATGTAAATAGGTAACATAAACAGAATTGGTTTGTTGGTTGTGTTTTGCATAATAATTTTTATAATTTGGTGTTTTTTCAAATTGTAAAAATAGGGCCAGCCCCAGTGGCCTAGTGGTCAAGTTTAGCATGCTCTGCTTTGGCCGCCCAGATTCGGTTCCTAGGCACAGACCTACCTCTGCTAGCAGCCACGCTGTGCTGGTGGCCCACATACTGAAAAATAGAGGAAGATTGGCAGGGGTGTTAGCTCAGGGCAAATCTTCCTCATGAAAAAAAAAATTGTAAAAATAATGGATGCTTGTTATAGCAAGTGAAACAGTTCAATGGAAAGACGTATTAAAGGCAAAACCTCCCCCATTCATTCTACCTACCTGAGGTAACCAATAGCATGTAAACCTTTATAAAAACATATATGCATACACACAGGTTTTGTCTTCATTTACACACATACACATTTTTTTTTTTTCTCAAAAATCAATTGATGTGCAGCCTGGGGTCTCTGGAATTGAGAGCTAGTGCCTTCATTTTCTTTTTTCCCTCTCTCTTTCCACTTGTATTACTCCTCTCTCCCTTCCAGGTTCCCTTTTTCACATTCTCACTCTCTCTCACATACATACACAAGGGAAAGGAAAAAGGTATTGGTCCTTTACAAAAATGGCATTATTTCTTACACTTCTGCATTTTTTTCCTCATTCAATGTCTTATATAGCGCTTCTAAGTCAACTCATATAGATCTAATTGATTTGTCATTTCATATTCCTTGCACTTTTTTAAAAATAGGTTAGTTTTCTTTTCTAATTTTTAAGAGTTCTGTGTTACAGACATTACCTGTCATCACATTGTAAAATTTTCTAGATGTTTTTTGTTTGTTGACTTTATTAATGATACCTTTGGCCAAACAAAGATAAAACTTTTGTGTGATCAAGATGTTTATCTTTGGGGGCCAGCCCCATGGCCGAGTGGTTAAGTTCACGCACTCTGCTTCAGCGGCCCAGGGTTTCACTGGTTCGGATCCTGGGCGCGGACATGGCACCGCTCATTAGGCCATGTTGAGGTGGCATCCCACATACCACAACTAGAAAGACCCACAACTAAAGAATATACAACTATATACTGGGGGGATTTGAGGGGGGAAAAAAAAGATGTTTATCTTTCCTTTTAGATCATCTGGATTTCCTATCTTGATTGAGTCATTCAGTCATCAAATTTTTATGTAAATATGTTTTTCTTTTTCTCTTATAGTGCTTTCATTTTCTGTCTTGGTTTAGGAATCTCTTCCATACCTTAATTGTAGGTCTAGTCTCCTAAATGTTCTTCTGAGATTTTTAATGTTTTGATGGTCACATTTAAATCCTTAATGTATCTGGAATTAAATTTTGTATATAATATGAAGTAGGGGCCCAACTATTAAGCAATTGTAGTTTTTAAATTTTAGGATTAGAGATTATTTTGTAAAAATCAAATTACATAATCCAAATCAGCAACTCTGAGAAGTATCCACCAGGCAGTTGAGTGAACTCAAGGATGAAACTGGAATTACCAGACCTGCTACTGTGTACGATGAAGTACTGAACAAAGGAGGCAGTGTGACCACTGCTAATCAGTAGGGCTCTGTAATGAAATCTAAAATAATTATATGTTCTCAGAATATAAGCAAAACCAACCTATAGTGAAGACGACTGCATGCATTTTTGCAAATAAAATAATTATTCCTGATTAATCTATTAGAACTCGTCATAGGGGATATATTAGTTTGCTAGGGCTGCCATAACAAAGTACTACAGACTGGGTGGCTCAAATAACAGAAATTTATTTTCTCACAATTCACAAAAGGCTAGAAGTCTGAGATCAACGTGTCAGCAGGGTAGGTTTCTTCTGAGGCCTCT
The DNA here is from genome assembly GCF_037783145.1 of Equus przewalskii. Taxonomy (NCBI): domain Eukaryota; kingdom Metazoa; phylum Chordata; class Mammalia; order Perissodactyla; family Equidae; genus Equus; species Equus przewalskii. The sequence continues at coordinate 42,419,427 of NC_091840.1, forward strand.
CTCATTGGCTTGTAGATGACTGTCTTCTCCCTGTAGCTTCAAATGGTCTTCCCTCTGTGGGTGTCTGTGTCCTAATTTCCTCTTTATAAGGACACCCGTCATATTGGATTAGGGCCCACCCATATGACCTCATTTTAACTTAATTCTATCTTTAAAGACCCTCTCTCAAAATATAGTCACATTCTGAAGTACTGGAGGTTAGAATTTCAACATACAAATTGGGGGGTGGGGGGGCCATGGTTCAGCCCATAACAGGGGTTAACAATGCAATGAATATGCTTTTAATTTTTTTAAAAAGCTTCGACAAGATTTTTACATTGAAGACTCTATTAAGTAACCAAGGAATTGAGATTACCAGTTTGTTATGTCAGTGAATAAGTGAACAAATGAACGGGATGAGCGTAACAAAACTGGGGGGTAGGGGCAGTGCTTTTTCAAATTATACTTTCTGAAACTTTGATTTTCTATCACCCCTTCCACTCTACCCTGAGAATCGCTGCTGTAATGTACCACTCACTGAAGAGAATGTGTTAAAAATGTCCTCATTTGGTAAGAAATGATTCAAACTACACTTACATGATCATGGTCTCTAAGCTATCTAATATGACCTAGGAAAGGGACCCTAGTGACATTATATTAACCATTCCTAAAGACCTTAACCCAATATGCTACTGTGACCAAAGAGGCTATAAAATGTTGGGTGACTCGAACATTAATTAACACTGGGCCAGACACACAGTATCATTAAAATCATCTGCATCTGCCCTTTGAAAAAGCATCAGAAATCTGAAACCCATCCCTCACTATTAAGAACCAGTGGTTATAACCCCCTCATTTTATACATAGGAAACTAGGATCCAAAGAGGTTAAAATGACTTGTGTAAAGACACTGAGATAATTATTGGTGGATCCAGGCACCAGGTCTTCTAAATTCCAATTTAGTACTCAACTGCTATTTATAAACCATTAATTCCTATTTCTAGTATTCAGGGTTTTTATCCAATGTGCAATTCTGGTCACTACAACTTAAAGAAAATGCGAAAAAGCTAAAAAAGTGTCTAAAGAGAAACAAATGAGATAATCAAAAGGATTAAGGATACATTCTTTTATTTATCTATATCTCAATCTCAGTCCAAAAAGGCTTCCAAAGATGCAGATAGTATAGTAAGATAAAAAAGATTAAAACAGAAAAATGAAAATAAAGGAAGATTGGAACCAAGAACATGGCTAGCACACAAAATATATAACATGAAGTCCTAAACACTTGCTGGAAGTGGGTCATAAATTGAGCCCTAAGTGGTCTAGCATCAATGTAAAGAGAAAAATACACTCAGTTGAATATTTAGTGTCTTCCCAAGGTAAAAACCAAACAGCAATTTAGGAAAAGCACAACTGTGTTCAGAGAAAAATTTCACCCATGCATCCTTAAATAGAATATTATGAATTGTAATGATAAATACCCTTTACATATCCACAGCAATTAAGTTTCACAGGGATTTTCATATGGATTGCCAAAGTACAATCCAGAAAAAGCAACTGTGTCAATAAAATGCCAGCTATGTATAGGGAAAATCTGATTTAATCCAGGGACAGAATTAATAAATAGAAGTACACCAAGTACTTTCCAGACTCTCTTTGGTCTGGAAAGAGAGATCACATATAACTGAAGAATAATAAAACTGAAGCTTTTGAGAAGTTAGTTTAAGAAAAATGAAAGAAGTCGTAAAATCCAGAAATGTATACAAATTTAAGGTCCAGATGATTTCCCTTACTAAAAAAAGGGTTCTTGGGATACATCTCTAACCTTAAATCTTAAAGTTGATGTCATGCCTCTTAATCCCTTGGTTTGCCCATCAGAAACTGAATCCTGGGCTGTCTAGGGAAATGACCAGTTTCAGAATCCTTATGTCTTTCGAAGAGGTTTTGTTTTGGAAAAAAACTGGATAGCTATTCCAGTTACCCCTAGAGAAGACATTTAACCCACCCATGTTTCAGTTCCTATTCTCTTCCTCATATCAGGTTATTAGATTCACTTTTTAAATTTTTAAAAATTAGATTTATTACAAACTGGCTTTGAGCCCCCAGATCTTATATTTTAAGCTACATATTTAGGGGTTGAAATGCCAGCTTTTGAGACCTTTGAAAAACATTCATACTGCTTCTGACAAGTCTATTAAACACATAAATAGCACATTGGGAACCCATGAAGTGTTGTTATTGCTCAAGAGAGAAAACATGGCAGAGAAACAAGGGAAAAGTGGAATAAGCCTCTGGCTGAAAGCTTCAGGGTATGAGCACTGGATAAATGAAGCAAAGGAAAAGGTCAACACTCTTATCTGAGATGTTGAATTGAGAGGTGAGTTGTGCGATGGGAGAGGGGCTAGGGCCAGTTTTGGCTGCCAGTAGCAGAATGCCCAAGATTTGAACTCTGGTACAATGTCTAGAAGAACAGAATGGTAAGAGGCTACAAAGTAAAAATAAACTGAATCATTAAGGTGGTCATACTCAGTTAGCAGTGGAGAAGATCCTCAGTTTCCCATATGGGCCCCAAAATACAGTAGAGGGGCTCAAGCAAGGCTGGGGTGGACCAGGTAGGACTCCAGGTTACAGTCAAAGTCCTTGAAGAGCATGGACTCCGATGGGCTGGGCTGGGTAGCTTGTGTCTCCATGACAAAGTTAACTGGCTGCTTCTGTAGGAGCTCTGGGTCAAAGGCCACACCCCGGAAGAAAGGGTGGACCTGGAAGTGATGCAAGTAACGCAGACGGTGGAGGGGATTCTGGCATAAGAGCTGAAGGGAAACAGAGCATGAAGGATGAGGGACTGGGCTAGGAAAAAGAAACTGGAAAAGGAGAAAGAAGTTCATGGAGCTGTGGAGGGCAGGAAGAAGAATCCTAATGAGTAGAAGATTTGTAGAAAGGGAGACAGGCTAATTTGGGGGTAAAGGAGGGAATAAAGGAACTCTATTCTTAAGACAGCAGTACTGGCCCACTGTCTCAGAAGTCACTTATCTGTTATGGATAGGGAAGAGATCTGGAGGATCAGGAACTTTGGAATGAAATCTGAAGTGCTGGTTAGAGGGCAAGTAGTGAGGTGCTACTTGATCAAGTTGGAGCCCCACCCAAAAAATTAATCTGAGGAATAGGGAAATATCACTTCAATGATAGGAAAAGGAAAGAGTGAATGGTTTGGTAGTCAAGATGGAAAGTAGTGCTCACCCGTGGAGTACCCTTACCTCATGGAGCAGACGTGAGAGCCCCTGGTTAAGAGAAGCTGGGATCTCAGAGTCATAGTGGGTCACACTTGCCAACATGGCCACGTGATCTCTTTCTGCAGTCACTGGGAACTGAGTTAATGGGTAGGGGGGTGTCATTCCTTAGTAGGAATAAGGCAAGATTTCCTAAGGTCTTCCTTCTTCCCACCACAGGGCAAAGCTTCTCTCTTCTCTGCCAACATCACTACCATTCTCTCACCTTTCCAGTTGCCAGAGAGAAAAGCAAAACACCTAGGGACCACCAATCAGCAGCATGGTTGTAAGGCCCTCCACTCAGGACCTCTGGGGCTACAGATTTGAAAGATACTTGTCACTGCTATCTGTTGGCTATCCTCCTGCCCAATGCTTACCCACCAGCTTTAGCCTCTCTCTTACCCATGTATTGAAGAGTGCCACAGATAGTATAGGCTTGAGATCCCTGGGGCAGATGGCGGGACAAACCAAAGTCTGTCAGTTTCAGATGGCCTATGAAAGATAAAGTAACAACACCACTCTGTTCAACCCCTCATCAGCCATACTTTATTCCCAAACTGAAGTACCTCTCATTCGGGGGCTAGGAAAAGAAAAGGACTTACCTCGTTCATCCAGAAGGATATTCTCCATCTGAAAAATCACAGATGAGAAGTTATTATTCATCCTGTTCCTTTAAGCTCTCTTTCATCCTGTATACCCCACAGCTGAAGAAGATGCCCAGTCAGCATTCAAGTCTGTACTTAGAGGGCCACTTAACACCCATAAGTCCCCCAAAGTCAACTGTTGTCAGATCCCCCCTGCCTTCGGACTTGTTGGAACTTCTTACTGAGGCCTCTCCTCAGACAAAGAGAAAAGGCACTTAATTCTACCTTCACATCTCGATGGATGATGCCCAAGTCATGGAGATAGCCTGTGGATGACAGCAAGCATGGGGTGTGTTGAAGGTCTCCTGCCCTTTCTGATTTCCCTGGTAGCCCCCACCCCATCCCTATCCCTGTTCTTTGACCTCCAGAATTAATATCAATTATCTTCTCTGTCCCCCTCCCCTTAATCCTTCCCTCATTTCCATTACCACTCCTGTTTCACTTACACAGTACCAGGACCAGCTCAGCAGCAAAAAGGCGGATGGAAGCCTCAGCAAAGCAGCCAACAGCAGACCACAGGGAGTACAGATCTGTGCTGCAGTAGCTGCACACTGCAAAGCACCAGAAGTCTAGGCAATATTTGGGGGCTACTGTGCCTGGGCTCAAGGCATCATAGGCCTTCTGCCCAAACTGATGCCACCTGCTGTTCCCCCTCCCTTTAGGAGAGAGAATTGCTATGAGAAGGGCAACAGCAAAATTAGAACAAGCCAAAGGGATTCATAATCTCAGAGGGGGAGTATGGTAGAAGGACCCATGGGAATCAGAAGAGAAGCCAGTCACTCACTAATGAAGAGGTGCCGTTTTCCCTGCCAGCTGTCCCCCAAACCATGTACAAAAGGATGGTTGATCTGTCGCTAGGGACAAAGAAAACAGGAAGTTAGGGAGGAACAGGGTCATTGAGGATAAAGGCAGCCAAAAAATCAGGATTTACCTAGTTGTACAGAAAAGGAGCTGCTGCCCCACCTCTCAGTTCAGGTGCACTAAATAGTTGGGATGGCTTGCCTGATAATCCCATAACCAGCATAATACTAAGGAACACATGAACGTGCCAGAGAGATTTCCCTGGCAGGACCTAGAATAACTCTGCTGGTGGCTACTTTTTCAGGATCTACTTTGGTTGAAGCAGAGGGAGGGGGGAGAACCAGGAAGAGCAGGACAGTTGGACAAGAAAGGTGCTTTCTCCACATATGGTTTAGTTCTTCCTAGGATCCTTTCCAGGGCTCTGTGCATACCTGGATGCTAACCTCTTCTTTGCACTGCCTCAGGATGTCCCTCTGTAGGACCTTCACCTTGGGCACCACCTATAAAAGGAGAGGAGTGATGACTCCTAGAGGGGAGTAGTGCTATTGAATTGTTTATTCCTCCCAACCTTTCCCTGGAACCTAGAGTGGAGGAGGCAGGGACTAGAGAATAATGTGGAAGAGTACCTAGGTCCCTACCTTCACTGCAAATACTGCTTTCTGGCCACAATCTAGTACCTTGAGGACAGTTCCGAAGGACCCTTTAGCCACAAGGCCTAAAATCTGTACAGAAAAATGCAGAACAGGGAAGTTGAGACTCTGGTCGTTTCTAGAATTCTCCCCAAGACTGAGACCCCTTCCAGGGATTCCATTGACCTACCTTCAGCTGCTGATGCCCCCTAAGGGGCCTAATGGGAAACTCCGGCAGAAAGAGGTTGATGAACTGAGGCACTGGCCACTCAGACAGAGGCTTCTCTACTAGCCGTGGGGCTGGCTCCACGGGCTCCTGGTGCAGGCACTGATGCCCCCGTAGTCCCCATAGCTCTTCCAGACCTGACCTGCTGGCCCCCACACCTGACCAGAGGCTCTTCCAGCCTTGAACCCAGGCACCCCGAATGTTGTGACCCTGCTGAGAACCAAGGGAGCCACTAAAACTTCTGCCCTTGAGGCATTACAGGTTCTGCCCTATGCAGGCACTCCCTCAACTCTCAACCATAGGGATACATTTTTGAGCACCAGGCAAAATTGCTACTACCCTTGCTTTGGGCCAAGGCCTAGATTTCCTGGACACAATTCAAATCCTCTAGGAAGCTTGGACATTTTCCCCACGAGGCATCAAAGATTCAGCCCGTCTCTCTCAGTACAGGTCTGGGATACTTTCAGAGTACAGCCTCCCTGCACCAGCCCCACAGTAGGCATCACTAACATGCTCCTCACCAGTCACTTTCCAGCCCTCAAACCCATTTACCTCCCCTAAACAGCCAGAGCCCCACAGCCTACCTTATGAGGAGCAGCCACCCCGGTGTGTTGCCCCTGCCGACAGCTTACTGCTCCCATCCCCAGCCTCTGCCTCCTCTGTCCTTCCACTAAATCTGCTGTCCCAGTTACATAAGCAATTCCTCCCCCTGATGCTGCATTACACGTGAGCCATGCCTCTCTGCTGTTTATGACTAGAGATGCAAGTGATGCAGCCAAACCTCACTCTTATCCCCAATCCTATACCCCTGGTTAAGAATAGGCTTGTAGCCAGAACTAAAATGTGTGAAGACCTATCAGCATGGGACCAGTGTCACACCGGAGCTGGGAAGTTATCTGTGATATAGCTTCAGGCAGGCGGCTTCAGAGGCCACCCTCATTAAAGTGGCAGCTAGATGATATGCATCAATGGTTGATGGGGATGGAAGGACACAGACAAGTTGAATCCATGCACTCAACACAATTGGGGGGGAAAAAAAACAGCACCAAATTTAAAATATATTTTTTCTCTTTAAATCATCTTCTTACCATTCTCCAGAGCATACCCCAAGGGGACCCATGGCCAGCCCTGGCTCCTATTGCCATCTTCCCAAGTGAGCTTGGCACAGATTGGGGAGGGGCTGATTCCCCCCAGAACACTAATACCTTTTTCATACAAGGCAGTGGAATGTGGGACAGAAGATCAGCCCCTCCCCTCAACTTTCTGGCACAGAGGGAGAGCAGTTACACTTAGAAATATATATATATATATTTATATATATGTGTATTTATAAAAATTTATCACACTTGATCAGAACTGTCCCCCCATCCTTTCAGTTGACCCCAAGGGAACCAGATCCCAGCCCTGGGCCCACTCCCTGGGTCTTGCTCTCTTGATGGCTCTCTGGCCCTGGGCCTGCTGATCAGTGCGAGGTAGAACTCAACATTATTATCCACCATGCTCTGTAGGGAACAGACCAACTGCTAAAGAGCAATGCCTCTCTCCACAGTACCCTGGGGCTCCTGACCCCCACAAATCCTGATGGATGAAGGGAAGTGCTTCCCACCCAACAAGTCCCTGAGGCCTGAGCCAGAGTCAGATCCTGTACTGCAGCCACTCTTGGATTGCTGGATCACTTGCGCCTGCCAAAGATGGACTTCTTGCCAGGGTTCTTGTTGCCCACACTTAAACCGATGAGGAGCCGGGCTTTCTCCTCCTCTTCCTGCTGTTGCATGTTGAGGTCTGATTTAGTTTCTAGCTTTCCCCGGACCTCAGACCCTGTTGCGGGCTTCAGCCTTAGCTTCTCTTTGATTACCTGACAGATTAGAAAGGAGTAAAAGGGAAGGTAAACATTAGTGGGACAGGCAGAATAAATCACAGTGAACCAAGTCAATAAAGATTTATTAAACTCACATGAAGGTACAATGCGGCAGCTCATATTCTAAAACAATCTCTGCTTTCAAGAAGCTTACAGTCTAATTAGAACCCATTCTAAACCTGAGGTTGTCAGCCCTCAGTTCCCTAAAAATCAACAGTAGTTAACATATGTGAAACACTCAGTAAACATTCAATTTAATCATCTGAGCAAAGTCATGGAGAGGGCAGAGATAGAAGTTGCTCAAATTTCCTTCACCTGCCCCTTCCCAAGGCTGCTTGTTAATATATCCTACAATGAAATGCTCCTGAGCAGAGGATCTGCTTGCCAGCTCCTGCTAACCAAACAGCCATGAACTCTGCCGGGATACCTGGGCAACCAGGGCTCTGCGGCTGTCCCTCTTGACAGCCATGGCAAAGTCTAGCCATGTCCATGTGTTGTTGTGGTACTCCAGACAGGGCAGCACTAGGTTAAGGTCACCCCAGTCCACACTGTTCTTCTCACCCTGCAAGAGAAGGAGGGGGAGTGGAGAGAAAAGAAAAGGGGAAAAATAAATCAGCTGCCGTTTTTAGTCCAAGTCTAGTACCTTCCTGCAGCAGCACCCTACAGATACTGATTTCCCCTTACCTCAGTCTGCTAATGGTACCGACTCCTGAAGGGAGCAGAGGAAACAGCAGATTTATCATCCTTAGACTAGCCTCAGAAGCTGGACTGTCTCCCTGTCTTTAATCTCTGATGATCTTATCTTCCCTTCCCACCCTGTCCTATAAAGTGCTGAGGAGAAGCATACCTTGTAGCTGACACACAGTGGAACCTGTGGAATCTTTATGTAGATGAAGGAGTTGTTCATGGCAGCTCGCTCTTTCATCTTGTCAATATCATCAACAGGGTGCTAGGAAAGGCAGCAAAGGAGTTATGAGCCCCTGAAACAATCAGAAGAAACTTAGGACCCCAAACATCTCTATCTCCTTTCACCCCTGGAGCAGACTCAAAGGAAACAGAAGAAATCCAGCCAAGCCAAACAGAGTACCCCAGGACGCTCCCATTTTTTATCATCAGGGGCATGTCTGGTACCTCTGGTGCTTTGCGAAATGACCTTCTGACCCCAGAACTCCGATTCAAGCCCTGTGCCACACCCTTCCCAGGGCCCAGTGGTGCTGCATCATCTGTTGGAATCAGCTGTCGAGGCTTCACCACTGGTATTCCTATGAAAAAGCAAGCACACCAGCTCTTGTCCTCTTTCTGAAGCTTCTGCTGTCTCTGGGGCTGCTACCCCAGTCTTCTGGAGGTCCACCATAAAAGTTCTCACCAGTAGTCACCAGTTTGGACTTATCTTCTTCATCACCAACCTCATCATCTTCCACACTTCGGCCAGGAAAGAAAAAGCCCATTATTCTATGGAAGAACTGGTGTGTCAGCTGGATGGTGAGAGGCACCACATTTACCTAAAGAGGAAAAAGGCTGAAGAAGCAATTAAGCTCAGACATCATCCCTCAGTTTACCTAGCCCTAACATAGCATAATATAACACAAAGATAGCTTTTGACTGCCCTTTGTTGCTGCCCCCAGAGGAGTGTTTACTAACCTCAAAGTGCTCCTTAACAGAGATACCCCCAACAGGGGGTCGGACTTTGCTGAAGAGGCGGAGAGCTAGCTGTCGCCCAGACTGGCAGGAGCTCTGGGGCCGCAGGACTACCTGTAGGATAGAGTGATAAATCAACCCACAAATCCTCTGTGCACTGAGAGAAGGAGCAATGATCTTGTTAAGCTGGGCAAGCTTTCAGCATCTCATCACCACACTGTTTCCCATACTACGTTTATGTGGAAGGACCATTACAAATGCCCTGTGCTAAGAAGCATATGAATGGTCTAGGAATGGGGAAATAAGACTTGCCTTATAGACAGCATTGGGGAGAAGGTTGTTCATAGTGAACCAGCCCAACTCGAGAAGATGTTCTGCTGTGTCATCAGACTTATTCACCTATAAAGACAGATTCCCCCCACACCCAATCCACTATAATAAGCCTTTCTCAGGAGTTTGCTAGAGAATTGCTACATATCCTGTTTGTTGTCAGGTTCTCCATATGCCTAATCCCAACCTTTGATATGTCTTTCAGTCTCATACAGTCAATGCACCCTCTAATCCAGTGTTTCGCATGGGTGCTACTAGCCAGGGCACTAAATGCCAGTAGTACTTCCCAGTCACTGTGACATTCAGAAATGGCTTCATTATTTTCCAAACATCCCTGGGGGGATAAAGAATAATGTCCTCTCCTCCATGCCACAGCTAACTGCAAGAAAGCTGAATGCCAGTATAGAATTAATGGTTCTATTCCAAGCTGGACTTGGAAGAATACTTCCCTCTGTGCCACATTTCTAGGGAAAATCTTATTCAATGAGGAAGCATTTGATCAATCTATATCTTATTATTTAATATTACAAGCAGATGTGTCTAAGGGAACTCTACTCATGTTTCTTTCATCATTAATAACTTTAATACCATGATTAATAATCACATAATAATTAGCCCCTTTTTGTTTCTCTCTTTTTGGGAGTCAGACTCCTGAGACAGGTCAGTGCCTCTCAATGCAGCTGCCTCTGTGTGACTCTCTACCCGATACCTTGCTGTAGAGGAACCGCTGCAGCTCCAGTTCAGCAATTCCAAGCTGTCCATCTTCCTCTGTCAGGCACCATCGTGCTTGAGCAAAGTAGAACTCGGTACGACGGACCACACTCACATCTTCTTGCTGCTTTCGCAGCTCCATCTTGTTGGCCTGCTGCAATTGGAAATCCTTAAAACACCTATAAATGGACAGGAAGGCCAAAGCCATTAAGGGCAATAGCATTCAGGCTGTGGGTGGGGCAGAATGCTCAAGAATGATGCAGGAGGTAAACCCAGAGATGGACCTATTCTGGAACAGGTAGTCCCTAAATTTTGTTCCTGGATTCATTGCTCCTCACACCCTGGGCCATGGGAGCAAAAATTCCATCTTTTAGTTCTACAGCTTCTTAATAAAGTAATCTCTTTCCACTAATAACCCCTATGATAGTATCTGCAATTGTGTTCCTTACTGATCAAGATATTTTCAGTTCAGATGCACAGTATCAAGGCCACTAAAGTGATCTTTCCCAACTACCTGTTTTCCTCCTTTCCCAGGAGGTACTCTATTGAGGATCCAAAAGAAGGCTCTCCTGTTCTCAACCTCTTGGCTAAGTCCAAGACGACTCATTCCAGAAGAGGTGCCTGAATCTACTACGTCAGCCTTTGATAATGCACACTAGACCTAAAGACCATCAGAAAACAGGCAAGGAAGAGAAATCAACTCCAGCTAGGGCACTTGAAAAGGGCAGGGAAAGAACGCTGTGGCACCTGATGAGGATATTAAGCTCTTCACTTTCCAACTGTAGGTTGGCCTTCTCCTGGTTTAGCTGCAACTGAAGCTTTTGGTTCAGGTCAAGCAGGTTCTCATTCTTGCTGTCATCCTGCAAAGACTAGGGAGCCAGGACAGGAGAAACTTAAGAGATCTCCCTCATCCTAGGAGACCTCCCTATCCTCAGACTACCCAGGTGACTACCTTCATGATAGAATACATCTGCTTTTCCAGCTGCCGTATCTGGGCCACGTGCTGCCGCACAGCCTCCTGCAGATGTAATATGCTGCTACGCTGCTCCTCAGGATTGCTAGAGATCTCAAGCTGGAACCTGACCCGCTGCTTCTTCTCACTATGCTCCTAAAGGAATGGAAAAGGAAATGAACAAAATTTTTTAATAGACAAGTCTTGTAACAAAGTGAAATAGAGAAAGGAACAAGAAATGGGGATCTGTTCTGGCAAGGTCACCTTTATCTGTCACTGTTAGTAGCAAGATTAAGGGGTAGGCCAATGCGGAAGATCTGGCAATGTATATTTGACAATAAGCCAGTCCCATAGGATAGGCAGAGAAGTGGAAGTGAGGAGTAGTTACTGTTTTTAAGGGTATTTAAGTGGCTGGGGAGAGAAGTGACCAAGAAAAATAATCTAGTAAACAAGTTCTACAGTCTCAGGGACACTCAGACCTTTCCTAGACAAGAGAAATTTCAACTGCCGCTGATGACTAACGAGAGGATATACTAACCACAAGGCCTTTTTTCAGTTTTAAGCATGGCTTTTCTTACTGGACCCAAATAAAGCACAAAGTCTGGAGGTTCCTGTGAGGCTAACTGGCATTCCATAAAGGCCCATCTTCACCTTTCGCTTGGGTTCTACGTGGAGCAGCAAGTTGTTGACGATGTCCAGGATCATGGCATACTGAGCCGGGTTGGTGGAGATTTCTAGCTCATGATGGATGAGGGTGAAGGTATCCACAGCCCCTAGGTAATTGTTTGCAACTAAATAAGAGGCTCAAGTTTCTCTCTAAATATCTATCCCATCTCCTAACCCATATTGGAACCACTCCTGTTAGTTAGTTAACCCCATAGAAAGGGCTCGGTGAGAGATGCTCATAGGTATAAACATGTTTGCTCATTTCAACATCAAACAATACCCCTTCATCCCAGTTCCCTCCAAGAGTACAGATTATTCTCTCATAGCAGAACTTACAAAATGTAGAGCAAAGTGTAATGTTAATGCCCAATGCACAGTGGGGATCTTAATTACACTACTGCCTCAAAACCACTAAGGAAATAACTACTTTCATAAGTTCCCTAGTCCCCTCCTAAAAGCTTTTCAAGCCCTGAATACCTTCCTGCTTCTTTAGGAGATCTTCCTTTTCCTGGTTCTCATGAACCTCAGGTGGCTTAATCTGAGTTGCCAGCTCAGGATCAATGTCATGGCTGTAACTAATATAGTACATTCGGCAGTTGCAACGTGAAATGATTCGCTGGACTTGCTGGGCTTGCTGAGCCTCAGCTGGCTGGTTCCAATCTGGGAAGAGGTGGGGAAAAAATAAGAAAAAGATTCTCAATAGAGGTATCGTGAGAGCCTCCCAGCTTCATGTGATGTCTAGGAAACTCCAGACACTTGCTTTCAACCTAGCCTAACAAAAAATGGTCTTACTCCAGCATATATTGATCTTAAGGGTAGGTAAGGAAATGAGGCCCCTTTGGGATACACATCTGCTCCTAAACATATGAGGGGAAGATGGGAGAGCTGACCTGTGGTAGTGGTAACCATGCCTCCCACTGCCTGCCCGCTCTCCATCAGCTCCTGCACAGAGTCCAGACTACGCTGCCGGTGCTCCTCAATATTCTTCACCTGCAGACAGAGATATAGGCACCTTTATCTCCTAGGGGATCAGTAGCTTTCCCTGGCCAACTGGGTCACAGGTCTCCATGATGCAATTAGTTTGACTTACTGTCTAGATTTCCAGTGCCTGGAATAGCTTGCAGGATCTCCCACGGTAGAGGACATATGTGTCTCTCACTCCTGGCCCAAACCACCCAAATTCTCCAAACCCAACTGACTTGCATGCACATCTGCCAGGCTTGCAGACCTCAGGCCAGAATAATAACTTAAGTTAAAATCAAATCATGTCCCCACCTCACACCCATTAGGATGGCTACTGTCAAAAAAAATAGGAAATAAGTGTTGGCAAGGATGTACAAGAATTGGAACCCTTGTGCACCATTGGTGAGAATGTAAAATGGTACAGTCACTGGGGAAAACAGTATGGCGGGTCCTCAAAAAATTAAAAGTAGGGGCTGGCCCCGTGGCCAAGTGGTTAAGTTTGCATGCTCTGCTTCAGTGGCCTGGGGATCACTGGTTTGGATCCTGGGCACAGAGCTATGCACCACTCAACAAGCCATGCTGTGGCAGCATCCCACATAGAGGAACTGGAATGATCTACAACTAGGATATACAACTATGTACTGGGGCTTTGGGGAGGGAAAAAAAAAAAAGAGGAAGATCAGCAACGGATGTTAGCTCAGGGCCAATCTTCCTCACCAAAAAAAAAGAGAGAGATTATATGATCCAGCAATTCCACTTCTGGGTATACACCCAAATAAGTGAAAGCAGGGTCTAGAAGAAATATTTGACATCCATATTCATAACAGCACTATTTACAATAGCTAAAATGTGGAAGAAACCCAAGCGTCCATCAATGGATGAATGGATAAGCAATATGTGGTATATACATATTATGTAATATTATTCAGCCTTAAAAAGGAAGGAAATTCTGACACATGCTACAACATGGATGAATCCTGAGGACATTATACTAAGTGAAATAAACCAGTCACAAAAAAATATATATATATATTGTATGATTCTACTTACATGAGGTACTTTAGAGCAGTCAGAATTACATAGAGAAAGTAGAATGGTGGCTGCCAGATACTGGGGGGCAAAGGGGGTGGGGAGTTATTGTTTAATGGGTATAGAGTTTCAGTTTTACAAGATGAAAAGAGTTATGGAGATGGATGGTGGTAATGGCTACGGAACATTATGAATGTATTTAATACCAATGAACTATACACTTAAAAATGGCTAAGATGATAAATTTTATGTTATCTGTATTTTACCACAATACAAAAAATTAGAAAAAAAATCAAATCATGTCATGGGCAAAAATTTCATCAAAACCAGTGACTTTCCCACCCACTTTGGTATTCATGTGTTTGTGTTCTTGCTGTTTTCTGTCTTCAGACAGACAACCACTCTGACGCTGTTGCCATAGAGGAAAGGGACTCTCTCTGCCAAGCTGAAGTCAAAGCGAATAATAGAATGAGTAATATGGAAAACCATAAGCAGATCTGCCAAGTCACAAAAAAATTCATATAGGAAAGGCAAGATCAAAGTCCCTCCCACCTAAGCCAAGGACATTCCACCCTAATACTAATATCACAGCCTGAGAAAAAAAAGAGTTCACTTTCAAAAGAAGGCATGCCTAAAAGAAGCAGAGTCCCAGAAAATGCCAGATAGGGAGATTCTGCATATCACATCCGGCCCACCTCTACATGAGTAGTTAACACTTTCTCTGCCTACCTCCTGAGACTACTGGTAAAGGGCACTGCTTACCTGAACCACAGCTCTAATATATCAGCATGACCTATGATATTACCAATAACCTGACCTGTATCTGGCTTGACATCTTATATAATTACACTTCAGGTTTCCTGGATTGAGCCCTAAAGTTGTTGGAATAAAAAGCACCAGCCAGGGAGAAGGGGAGAGGGATTAGCTTCATCCCCCTTGAGTAGAATGGCAAATGAAGTTATCACACTGGTCCTTATCAGATGTAGCTGGATCCAGTAACTCATTTGGGTGTACCATGCCCAGCACAATGTGGACACTTAACACCTGTTAAATAAGTAATGACAATACAAAATATTGGCTAGGTATATCTTATAACCATTAGATCTCCCAATAATTTTGATGATATTATATCCTAGAAATTACAGTGCAAATTCAGTTTTACCAAGAAGCTGAAAAGAATATTTACAGCCTAGTCCCTGCCAACTGTTCACAGTCTCAGTAACAAAAACATTATCTTGACACACACTTAGACCTCCCCAGACATACTGATTTTTAAAAATGATGACTACTTTCCATCTGAATGAAACTTTATATTTTTCAAAGTACATTCTCATTTGATCCTTTCAACACTCTTGTGAGGGTGAAGAATTAACTCCATCTTACAACTAAAGGTGACTTGCCCAAGGGCTCATGGCTACTATAGTGGCAAAGCTGGCATTAGAACTCACATAACATGACTCCCAGACAAGCAGTCTTACTATGCAACCTTACTGCCTTGCTGAAACTACCAATCAGTCATCTTCATAAGAGAGATCAGAGAAAGGGCAGATAGAGAGCCTATCTAAAATTCTCAGGGGTCGGTGCCATGGCCTAGTGGTTAAGTTTGCGCACTCTGCTTCAGCAGCCCAGGGTTTCACTGGTTCGGATCCTGGGCGTGGACCTAGCACCGCTCATCAAGCCATGCTGAGGTGGCGTCCCACATAGCTCAACTAGAAGGGGCTACGACCAGAATATACATCTATGTACTGGGGGCCTTTGGGGGGAAGAAGAAGAAGAAAAAAAAAGAATAGCAACAGATGTTAACTCAGGGCCAATCTTTAAAAAATTAAAATAAAATAAAATTCTCAGACTTATTTACTGCCTGTTTTCAGGCTGCCTGCTGATAAGCGTGATCTTATTAATGGGGGTCAGCAATCTTTTCAAAAGCAAAAGTTCCAACCCATTTTATTCTAGTGCTGGGAAATGAGAATTTTCCTTGCAATGAAATAGTATAACATGAGATTAAAATATATATATATATTATGTGCTCACAGACACAGACCAGGGACTGCCTACAATTCCTACATTCAAGATGTTACCAATCTCATTATTCTACTAAGCTGGTAGCAACGGTACTGTCAAGAATCTTGCAGGTATTCTGGTGGAAGGGGCCAACTATGGAAAACTTGGGATATACTAGGCCTTCCCACCTCTACTGACTAACCTCTAACCAGAGCTGTCGGCCATCCTGCTCGGTGGGGCTGCTTTCAGTGGTGGCAAAGTACTGCATGCCATCCAATAGGCAAGTCCAGGATGTCTTTTGCTTCAATGTGTCACCATACCAGGCTGGATGGTGTTGGCACTGCAGCAGCTGGGCTTTGGCAGCTGACACAATGACACAGCCTTCTGTCTCCGCTCCACGAAGAACCATCTATGTCAGAGACAGAAGCAGAGTCACAGCACCAGGGCCACCATGGAAGATAGGAAAGTTAGTGAGAGGATTGTACCAATGATTGCAGCTGGGTCTAGTTCTGGTTTACTGAGGTGACCCCTACTGGCTTTTAGACATGTAAGTGTTTATCCTTGCTACCTGCTGGAAGGAATAATTTTTTGGAGCTCTATCTACCCATTCTTATTTAGAGGTGGGGGAAAGTGAACACATATGATTATGATCTAGCCCAAAGTTGGGGTGCTCTGGTAAAGAGAAGGTACCTGGCAGTTGACCAACTCAATAAGGCAGTTTCGGTTATATATATCATCCGTCTGGCAAGCAGCAATACCACACAACTGGTCACTCACACCTGACTCCTCTTCCGTGAACACTACAAACCTATCTGTCTCTTCAATCAGCTTCTGCAACATGTAGGCACCTGGCAAGAGAAACAGGAAGTGAGGAGAAGTCTCAGTCTTAAACAAACAGAGAACACATCTGGGGCCAAACTAATCTTCCTTCAATTTCTCTGGCTAGGTTAGGGCTACAATGTATTCTCCTCAACCTGCAACTCCAACCCACCCTACCCTACCCCTTGACCCCTGAAGGCAAAATAAGGTTTGTCATTTCATTTCCCCCTCAATTTTAATAAAGTAACAGATCCCCAAGAGAAACTTAGAAATGCTGCATAAGTAGTAGCATTTATTTTCTCTTAGGCAAGTCACCTCTGGAATGCTCTAGGATCTTTTTTACCCATTTTGTTCCTTTTATTTTCATTTCATATTATTTTAGCCACTCTTTTTGATCACTCCTTTCCACAGGAAACCACTCCCTTGCTACTGCATTCTCCTAGCTCTCCTGCTTCCTTTCATTATGCCTCTAGATCCTCTTCCTTCTCCCAGGTTTTAGAAGTATCTCCTAAGGTCTATCCCTTCTCTTTCTTACTCTTTCTTCTAATGAGTTTGTCTAACGGAGTTATGGTTAAAGCATGGTCTCCAGAATTAGACTAGCCTGCCTGTGTTCAAGATCCTATGTCTGCCAGTTACTTGACTGTGACCTTCAGCAGCTTGCTTTAACCTCTCTGTGTCTCAGTTTCCTTGTCTGTAAAATAACAGAAACTACTCATGAGGTTGTTGAGAAAATTTAATGGAATAATATATAAAAGTATTTCAAAGAGTACCTACCACACAGTAAGCAACTATTATCTCCTTGGCATTAACTCTTAGCTCTATGCTGAAACTCCCAAGTCTCTAACTCTAGCCCTAAGCTTTTAGACCCTCATTTCCAGCTGTTTGTTAGACATTACCTAGATGTACTACTTGCACTACAAACTCAGTATGTCCAAATCAACAACCCTATACCTCCCTAAACCTGTTTAGCCTCTGGCCCTCCTATTTCTGATATTATTGTTACCATCATGCCAGTCACCAGCCTCAAAGCCTCAGTCATTATCACTTTCTTCCTGTTTTAACTCCTTCCAATCAGCTGCCAAACCTCTTATATGCACAATAACATTTCTCTCCATCCCCTCATCTCCATTCCCACTGCCTCTACCTAGTTCAAGCCCTCATTGCCTCTTGTTGAGAAACCATAATAGTTTCCTAATTTGTCTTCCCACCTCCAGTTTCTTCCTCTCCAGTACTCCTCTGCACCACTGCCAGATTTATCTTCCTCTGAGTAAAATGCTAATGATGACACACTCCTCTTCCAAAACCTTCAGTAGATCACCACTGTCTACTGAATAAGGACCGAAAACTCCTTACCCTTGTATTATAAGGCCTTTGATGATCTACCTCCAGCTTTTCTTTCTAGCATCTTCTCTTACTCTTCTGCTTTAGCTACTCTCTATGCCAAACAAAACAGACTGTTCACTCTCCTTTGAACATACTTGAGCTTTACCAACTCCATTCCTATTCAGGATATTCCCTGTGCCTTGAATGCCCCTCCCTCCCTATTTCCACATGTTCAAACCATACTAAGCCTTCAAGGTTCAGCTCAAAGGCTACTTCTTCAATAAAACCTTCCCTGATGACACTCCCTCCTTCACTCCAGTCAAGAACAACTCCTATATTCTTTAATTTCTCTCTTGTGGCATTTATCACTTTTCACCTTGTTCTTAAACTCACCATGAACTTGCAGTCCTCCATACTTGTTATTCTCTCTCCCTAAAATGCCCTCTCCTCTTTCCTTACCCATCGCATCTCAGTTATCATCTTCTCTGTGAAGCCTTTCTAGACTTCTTACGATGATTTAAATACTTCTGTCTTGAACATTCTTACAAAGCATTTTCATAATGAAATAATAATTTACATGTTTATCTACTGGTTTCTGAGTTTACCCTCATCTTCGTATCCCTAATGTCTAGGGTCATTTCTGGTATATTATAAACCCTCAATAAAGCTAAAATTAATCTGTGAATGAATGATTGAGTGAATGAATGAACTAATCTCAGCTTATCCAGAGATGATAAACTTGTTGAGCCAAGTAGAATGTCATGCATTCTATATCCCTCACTTTACCCAGCACAGTGCTTTGTGCCTATTAAGTACTCAATAAATATTTGTTCACTGAACAAATTAATTCAACAAAATACAAAACAATCTCTAATCCTTTGCTTCTTTTCATTATGCATCCTGTTTTGGCTCAATCACTCCTTAATCCTCCCTCTGGTCACAGGACCAGAACCTTTAAGGCCCCATAGCATTGCTATGTAAGACTTAAGTGGTCTACTATGGGAAAATCATGGTTTCATCCCTATACCTACATGGAGCTAGCCATGATTTAGTCCTTCTCAAACTCCTGTCAAAGCCCACGTCGATATTCTAAACCTAACCCTGTGGAATCTCGTCTCATTCCAGCTTACCTCCTGATGACCCCTTATCAGGCTGTCCACTAAAGCTGGGAGTGCTGACAGGAGGTGGGGCTGGGGCACTGGTCAGGATACTCTGCTTTGGCTTTTTGGCTGGCATCTGGGGATCAATCTTTAACCCCTTCAGGGCCTCAGTAGAGAGATTACGTTTGAGTACAGCTGCCTTTTTGTAGCCATCATATAAACCAAAGGCAATGTCTCGATTGGTGGTCGTCCAGGAAGCCCGTAAATCTACCAAGTGCAGCTGGTGTGTGTGAAAGGCAGGATCCCCGACCCGAGTAGAGAGCTCCTAGGAAACAGGAAAAGAACCTCAGGGCAGCATGGAAATTCCCACCATTCCTCCTGGGCCATAAATGCAGAGAGAAGAAAACAAGCCTATTGAATAAGAAACCTGTTCTGGGGGAGACAAGAAAACGCTGGAGAAGGAAAAACTAAGTGGTCTTAGTGTGTGCATTTGATTACACTCTGACTATACCCACTGTATTTTAAATGACTCAGAATTACAACTTAAAATAACTTCCTTAATTGGGGGAAAAAAACACCAAATAAGGTTCTAGGAAAAAAGTTTTACTCTATTTCCTGAAGGGCAAGAGACTATCTTTAGAAAGAAAGAAAAGAAATTTTGAAAAAGAGGAATGCTGATACAGCTGATACAAGTGAGTGCATCATAAACTAATGACATACATGCTTGGAATATAATTAGGAATGTTACCAGGAACTTAGCCTGAAACCTACTACTATGGACTGAATTGTGTCCCCCCCAATTCCTATGTTGAGGCCATATTCCACAATGTGATGGTATTTGGAGATGGGGCCTTTAACGAGGTAATTACGTTTTGATGAGGTCAAGAGGGTGAGGCCCTCATGATGGAATTAGTGTACTCCTAAGAAGAGACACCAGAGAGCTTACTCTCTCTCTCTTTTCCCACCATGTAAGGACACAGAGAAAAGGCCGCCATCTACCAGCCAGGAAGAGAGCCCTCACCAGAACCTGACAATGCTGGCACCCTGATCTTAAACTTCCCAGCCTCCAGAACTGTGAGAAAGAAATTTCTGTTGTTTAAGCCACCCAGTCTGTGGTATTTTGTTATGGTAGCATGAGCAAACTAAGACATCCACTGATAGAAATGAGATAATAAAGAGACTGTGTCAGGCAGTACCTCCTCAGCCATGCGACTGCTGTGCCGTTGGTAGGTGAGGGACGACAGGCTCAGTAGGTGGGTCTTTGTTACCAAAGGATCAAGGCAGTGATCAGCATTCTCTTCAGTGGGCGAGGCCATCAAGTGAACAGTCACCTGACTTAAGTCACTAACCATCTGGGTCACACTCCAGTCAGAGATGAGGCGCCGCATTACTGTGCCCGCTGAGAAAAGGAGGCATTCAGAGTCTGTGCAGACCAGTACAGAAGAATAGTATGGGACAGAAAGAGAGGAAGGGAAAGGAACTGAGGGGAAAAGGACAAAGAATAGGCCAGGAGAAATGAAGGGAGTCTGACCTTACCTTGAGGTATAAGCCGCTGAGTTCCCCGAGTAAAGACATGGCCCTGACTGCACTCAATCTGGATGCCCCGTTGCTGGGCGAATGAGGCCCAATAATGCACCTGGCAACAAGACAGTATAACAATGAATGAAGGATGGCATGAGAAAGACAGATGGAGACCTAATAAGAGAAGACAAGAAAACTAGGGAAGGGGAACAGAACTGAAGATGTCAGCAGGGTCATCAGAGCCTGACCTGCAACTGGGGAAAGAGTGCAGTATAGGAAAGCTGCTTGTAGTGCTGGCCAAGTTTCTTCTTGCTGGGTTTCAGGTTATTGAAGAGCTTTCCCCTGCAGATAGGCCTTGTGACACTAGTCCAAGTTGCCCAAAAGTTTTGCATCCAGCGCAGGGTACTACTATATAGCAGAATTCGGGGCTGGGATATTGCTGCAAAGGAAAGGATAGACATTTCCTACCTGTAGTTAAAACATAGAGATGAAACTAAATCCTTCCCTAGCTTCAGGTTTTAGAGGTTTAAAAACCCAAACAGTACTCAGCCTCACACTCAAAGGAGAGGGGTCCAACACCCTCTCCTTTCAAAGATCCAAGCTCTTTGCTTTCACTAACCCTCTCCAAAAAAAAGGTCTAACCCAAGTCTTCCTTTGCCCTTTCCCTATCCCTTCCCCAGGGGGTCAAGCTGAAGTCCTCAGTGTCTAAGCCCATCCTCCCAGTCCTTCCTCCCCCTTGCCCCAAACCCAAGCCTCACTCCCGCTGTGCTGAGTCAGATCCATCTTGATGGAGAGATTGAGGTTCTCAGAGCGGAAGGCCCGGTAGGAGTCATGGAGCTGGCCCAATGGCACCTCAGGCAGGAATTCTGGGGCCCGCAGAGTGACACCATGGTGATCATAGGGGTTCCCATGGCATAGCCACTGCAGATCCAGTGTCATGCAGAGGTCAGGCAGGTGAAGGAAGCAGCAGTCGTCATACCTGCCTCACAAGAGAGCCCCAGGGCTCAGTGCCCTGGTTATTTGCAGCCCCTCGGCTCTTCCCCTCTCCTTCCACCCTGAGTCCCTCACCCTGTTAAGGTCCCACCCATCAATCCACTCACTTAGAGGCTGTTCTCACGTTGACATCCAAGTCACCCTTGAACACAAACTGACCCGGTTTCCAATGAAAAGACAAGTGGCTCCACTCCCAGTGCATATTTTCAGTTGTGTTGTACGGATCCTATAACCACCCACAAGAACTTGGTGAGATATGGATAAGAGTATCACCCTCATCTTCCAAATCAGTACATTTCTTTCTTCCCCTATGTGCTGTACAAGCCCCAACCATACCACCCTAATAAGAAAACAACTCCTCTAGGCACCTCACCTCAGTAGCCAGCTGGTGCAGGTTTGCCTGTTCAATGTCCATATGCCAGTCCCCATGGAACAGAAGACGGCTCTTGTCCCACCAGGGCAAGGGTGGGCTGGGGTCAGCTGAGGGCTTGGTCAAGAGGTCCACAGATTGGCCAATCAGTGTCCAGGCTGGATCCCAGCATGGGCCCCACACCACTGTGTACTGGAAGATTTCCGCTGGGGTAGATAGGCAAAGGGTACACCTTGTTACACAACTTCATCCCTCTTCTTCCTTCACTCCAGAAGGGCCTCAGCTCATCTCCCACCCCAGCCATCACAAACATGTCTTAGCCAAACCAACTGCCCTCCTCTACTCACAGTGGAAGTCGTGGTAGAACTTGAGTGGGGGCATGTTCCTCTCTACTGCCACGTTACCCCATGGAAGCCCCAAATGCAGGATTTGACGCCGACGGGAACAAGGCTGACCGCTCTGCTCGGTGCCCACAAGTCTACCCATCAGCCGCCAGTCATGGATCTCAAACAGGTACCGGGGATAGTCTCTTATCCGAACTGTGATTATAGGGAGGATACACACTGGCTATTCAAGGGACTATCTCAGCACTCTCAGGCATTCTTCTCCCTGCCACTATTTTTACCCATCTGTTTCACAAAGTCAATGAGAGAATAAGAAGGAGCAGTTGGCAGCAAAGCTGAAAAGGGGCATGGAGACACTGAGCAGATGGTGAGGGGACTAACACTGAGATCCAAGTGTTAGTTGTGTTAGTTGTCCCTTTATATTAGCCAACCAGTTTCAGTATGAAATTCAGGAACAGAAAAACGGGAAGAAGAGCCTACCCATCCCACTCTACCCACCCAAAAACAGCCACACTTCCCGATATAACCAAGCTCCTCTGTGATCACTCCAAGAGCTCCCTGGATCTCTGAGGACAAACACCAGGCCCTGCAAATAAGGAAGTACTACTTACCCAGAAACGTCTTGACACTGCACTTAAGCATACGACACCAGTGAATGACAAGATCTACTCCCTCAGCAGGAAAAGGACTCCCTGGATCAAGCTCTCGAACCTGCTCTACCACACGTTCAGGCCCGTGGAAAGAGGCATCTGCCAGAGCCACCAGCTCTAGTCCTACCAGGCTCCAAGTGAGCAGTGCCCGGCGCATGGGTGTGTTGCCATAGAGACGACGGGAGCGCTGGATGTAGATTTCGATGTTTTTGTGTTCCAGAGAGGCATAGAGCTCCTCAATTTTGCGGGCTGGCAGTAACTCCCCATGTTGCTTCCGAAGGGCAGCCACTTTGGCATCCAGCAGCTGCAGCCTTTTGGCACTCTCCTTACTTTCATCCTTCATCAGTTCATAGTTATCACGAAGTTTTACCTCAAAAATGTCATCCAGGAAAACCCATGAGAAGTGCTGAACCTTCAAGAGTAGATCAGGTGGGAGTGGGGCAAGGCTTGGAGACGCCTGAGCACGAGTTCCTTGATGCAGCCCCTTCAGCCATTTCTGAACTCCCACAGCCTCGTCCAGAGTTCGAGAGAAATCATACTGATAAGGGAACTCCACTGACAGTGAGCCCAGAGAGAGGAGCCAAACACGGTTCCGGAGGGTCTGCAGCACAGGGAAGGGGTTCCGATGGAGGATCATCTCCTCCAGCTCAGGTAACAGCTGCAACTCTACCTCCTTGAAGTTGAAGATACTGTTGCCATCAAAGCCAGCAGCCAGCTCTGGGCAGTAAGCCTGCAGTGAACCCCCGTGCCGGCTCAAAGACACACTCTCAGCAGCCAAGGTAATGAACTTGTCCTCAGCTACAAAAGCTGTCAGCTTGGCTGTGCTCACCTCTAGTGCCAGGTTCAGCAGCCGCTTTGGGGGAGATGGCTCAGGGAGACGGCCTTCTGGCTCAGAAGTGGTCCCTGGAGTCTCTAGTGCAAGGGGTGGAACAGTCTTGGAAAACAGAGTGGCTCTTAGTAGGTCTCGACACTGCAAGGTGGCCAGGATGTGCTGGTACAGGTACATGTGATCTGGGGGGCTCCAGAGTAAGGTCAGCCCTGTACCACACTGAACCTTTAAAAAACAAGAGAAAAGGATCTATCAGTTACCACAACCCAGAACAGGAGAGATGGCAGGGATTTTTATACATGCACACCTGGCTCAAGAACCGTCTCCACCCAGAAGTCTTTCCTGAGTAACCATATTAATTGCCCCCTTTCCTTATTCCCCTCAGCACCAATATGCTGAGCTAACAGTTCTTACTTATCTTACACTTAAGAGCACTTACACTTTTTAAGTTTGCCTCAACTGGATTCTGAATTGAGAGCAGAGGCCACATGTTTTAATTTGGCATCTACAATAATACTTCCAAAGTATACAGCATGTGCTCAATAAACCATTTGGCTTTGTTTCTGCTCATAAGTTCTGTCTATAGCAGCCACACTCTGTATAATAACCACTGCAACAATCAATTTGAAAATGTTGCACACATTGATTGCATCTTGACTTAATTCTCTTTTTTACTTTTATTTTTTTTGAGGAAGATTAGCCCTGAGCTAACATTGGCTGCCAGTCCTCCTCTTTTTGCTGAGGAAGACTGGGGCTGAGCTAACATCCGTGCCCATCTTCCTCTATTTTATATGTGGGACGCCTGCCACAGCATGGCTTGCCAAGCGGTGCTATGTCTGCACACGGGATCCCAACCAGCAAACCCCAGGCCGCCGATGTGGAGCATGCGAACTTGACCGCTGTGCCACCAGGCCGGCCCCTTGACTTAATTCTTAAGAAGTATAAAAAGTTCTGACTACAAGTCCATACAGCAATTGACTTATGTGAAAGTATGCCTCAAAGAAGGGAGTAGAGGGGCCGGCCCGGTGGCGCGGCAGTTAAGTTCGCACGTTCTGCTTCTCGGTGGCCCGGGGTTTGCTGGTTCAGATCCAGGGTGCGGACATGGCACTGCTTGGCATGCCATGCTGTGGTAGGCGTCCCACATGTGGAGTAGAGGAAGATGGGCATGGATGTTGGCTCAGGGCCAGGCTTCCTCAGCAAAAAAGGAGGAGGACTGGCAGTAGTTAGCTCAGGGCTAATCTTCCTCAAAAAAAAAAAATTAAGAAATAAAAATATAAATAAAGAAAGAAAATTAAATTGGTTATAAAAAAAAAGAGAAGGGAGTAGTGTTTGTCAGCTTGTAAAACAAAGTCAGTTCTGAATAGCTAAGCAGACAGGGAAAATTTAAATTCAAGGACAGAAAAATTCATTTGAGTTTCAGCCTCTGAAAAGGAAACTCAAGCTTCCAAAGGAAGTTGAAGTCTGACAAACAGGAAGATATCCTACTCTCCTCCTAAGAGGGTCCCATGTCCATTTGCTACCCTGAGATGGAAAGCCTCTGAAAACTTGCCAGTGCCTCCATCTTCAGATCCCTTCTAGCCTTTTGATGAGCTGAGTGCTTCAGCAAAATGACATCAGATCACGATCTTTAACAAGTCCCTTATTTTTCAGTGATATGCACTGAAACATTAACAGTTGAAATTACACGTCTGGTATCTGCTTTAAAATAATCCGAGAGGGGCCAGCCCTGCGCGCTTTGCTTCAGCAGCCCAGGGTTCAACAGTTCAGATCCTGGGCGCAGACCTAGGACTGCTCATCAAGCCATGCTGTGGCAGCATCCCACATAGAAGAACTAGAATGACCTACAACTAGATATACAACAATGTACTGGGGCTTTGAGGAGAATAAGAAAAAAAGAGGAAGACTGGCAACAGATGTTAGCTCAGGGCCAATCTTCCTCACCAAAAAGCATATCAAAAAAATTAATCCCAGAGTGAGAGGCAGGGGTGATTGGTGGGAATACAACTGAAACAAGTTGGTCATAAACTGGTAATTATTGAGGCTGGGTATGGATACATGAAAGTTCATATGTTCTTTCTAGTTTTGTATATATTTTAAATTCCGTAATAAAACTAAGTTAAAAATGCACAGAACAAGCCAGGAAAAAAAAGAATACCAGGTATCATATTTCTCACAGATGAGTTTCACAACACAACTCAAAAGACTGGGAAATGCTCTAAGCATAGGGAAAAACCAATCTGACTCTACCTCCCGATAGAAGCATTACCTCTAGAGAGCGGATGCTGCTGTGATAGGTGATGGAGAGCATGGAGAGGCTGAGCACTGGAGTGGGGATATCAGGAGCCTTGCAACAGGGCTGCATCTTCTCTGTGACTGACTTCACCAGTGCAAGCACAAGTCCCTGAATACCCACAGTGGAGGTTTCAGCACTTCCCAGAACAGTCAGTGTGTCCAGTCGGACCTCTGAAGCACCTAAGATCCAGAAGCCATGTCAGCCTTGGTTTTCAGCTCTCACATGGCAACTTCAGTCCTCAGTCTCCTTTCTTATTTCCTTCACTCTATTTTATTCCTCACACCTCCATAAGTTCATTCCTCGTGTTTTAGGGAAATTTTTCCTTTCCCCTCTTAACCTACCAGATCTGGCAAGGCCAAAAAAGTTCCCTAACTCCTAAAAATTGCCCAGAGATGTATCAGTTACTCTTTGGAACTAAACACAGAAAGAAATTTTAAAAACTACATGCATCTCATTTTCTTGATCTGACATCAACCTGTCTTTTTCTTACGCATCTTAATACTTACCTCTTATAAGCCCTTAAGAAATAGCTATGCAAGACCTTCCAACATCTCATGCCTCTAATTTGGAAAATTTTCAGATAATCAGTTTCATTAAATGAGAAGGAGCTGACTGAACCACCATAACAAGCTTAGGTTACAAAGTACCCACTTCAGTAGAGACTCCCCGTCTCACTTACCAACCAGGGCAGAAAGGGTAAACAAGTTCATGTCCTCCACTTTCAAGTCCACCTTCCACAGTAACGACACAGATTCCCCCAAAGAAGACTCCCTAGAGACAGCTGACTTCCCAGATTGTGGGCCCATCAAGAATAAGATCCGAGAGAGACACTGGGCACAGGTGTCTGATGCTTCTACCTGCAGCCCTCGGATGGTACAATCAAGAAAGAGGGTATCTGACTGGGTGCTGGACAGCCCCAGAGGCTGGTTATAGCTACCCTAGAAAAGAAGCAAAGGAACCCCATTAGGAGCACACAGACACATAGTTCTGTAACGCCCTGATGTATCACCTGCTGCCAAAAAGGTGCTCAGTGCTCTCAAGCATGGCAGGATGAAGAAACTGCATGGGCCCCTGCTCACCAAAGTTCCCACTTACCTGTAGTGTGAAGGAGTCCAGGACAAGCGCCTCACCCCAAACATGCATATTAGGTGGGTGGGGTGCCCGCTGAATGTGGGAGTCACTGCCCACCCGCCAGCAGAGGTGGTCCACAGTTAGGACGCCCCGCTGATGGATACTTTGTGGCCTCAGGTGCTGGTAATCTAAACAAAGAAGGTGAGAGAGAGGAGTTCTATGGAGCACTGTAGCTACCAATTGGGCCCAGCTCCACTAATGGACAGATTCTTGTTCCTTTTCCATTCCCGAGTCTTACCTAGACAGATGGAATTGAATCCCAAGGCAAAGGGCGGTGTATCTCCAAGCTGAATGGAAATGTTGACATTGGAGATGGACGTGCTAAAGATGATGGGAGCCAGGATTTGGGGGAAAGTTCTACATAGGGACAAGATATCACTGTTTGATAAGGAAAGAATTGCAGCTTCCTATAACGAAATAGATTCTTGAAGCTCTCAAAAGTCAGAGTGAGTCTTGCTGTGATTCTTAGAATGGGATGCAACTAGAAAATAAAAGACTGAACTCATCAGTTCACTGTAACTCCCAATGGTAATCTGTAGGAATGCCAGAAAGATATTAGGTTGAACCATATGAAATTGCCATTTCATAGGTCAAATACGGTGAACATCAGCATATCATATGATTCAACCTAATACAAGAAGGTGCATCCTTCCAAACTATTAACCTTAAGTTCTCTGTGACACAATGCAAGCCCTATACAAAGAGAGATATGGCACTGCTGATATGACCTGTCACCTTATAATCTAAGGCAGACAAGGTATTGTTTATCATTTAAGTTCAGTTCAACAAACATTTATTTTGTATAATAAGGCACTGTGCTGGGCAGTGAGGACATAAAAACAAAGAGGATATCATCATATTGTCAAAAGAGTCTAGTCTAATGGAGAAGGTATATAAAATAGGAGTGCTACTGAGTCAAGGCTACTGAAACTGAGATTTAGGAAGATTAAATATATGTTCAACATAAGATCTCACTTTAAACCAAAAGAATCCTAGAGAATCTACCTGATAAGATGGTGGCTGAAAAACACTATACTGACCTTTTTTCCCTTTGTTTAAAAACAGATGAACTAGAAGCTTGGGTCTCCAGTGCTACCATGTGCAGCCAGTGAGAGAATTCCTGGTGCCGGTAATGAATAATACAAGTGTTCAGAACCAGGGAGGCTGAGAGGTCAATGGTGGTCACCTGGAAATGAGAACAACAGAACTGTGGGCTTGGGTTTTATTTCATTAGCTCATAATGCAACGATGTAGGGAGAGAGCAAAGAAAGGAATGATTCTTGGTAGCACAGTCATCATACCTGCACACTGGCCTTGAGGGAGTTGAGGCAGACAATGCGCTGACGGCTCTGAGACAGCAACAATCCATCTGTAAGGGCAGAGGGCAGATCAGAGGAGAACACTGGGAGGGCAAAAGGTAAAACTAGGAGAGGGTCAGAGGCAGGCAAGGAAATGAACAGACTCTCACTAACACTCATGAGTTGAGGCTACCTTCTCTCAGTATGTTCCCTCCTCCCCCTCCCCAGGTACACTGATATTAACTTAAGAAGATCATGTGGAGCATGGGGAAAAAGAGTCTGGTCATCCCATTGTCTCTCAGCACCAGTATACCCCCCCTTGAACCTTTCAGGAGGAGTTCAGTGCTCATCTGTGCCATATCAGAATTTGCTGTGAAGCTTCGAAGGGGCAGCTGATCCTCATCACGGTGGTACAGGAAATGCAGCAACTTCAGCGTCCAATTCAGGTGCCTGGACCAGACACAGACATTGGCTCAGAAATACATGGAATGTTATTCTTACTCCCTTTCTTTCCACAGACAAGCTCAGTGCAGCTACTAGGCTGGTTATGGAGACTCAAGCATATGGGTCCAACTATCACTCTCCGCCCTTCTGTGACAGGAGAGATCTCACCTCTTTTGACTATTCATGGACAGCACCACGCTTGTGACCTCCATCTTCACTTGGACCTGGTCTGGCAGCTGCTGAAGGAGGTATAGGCCAGGGAGAGTTGGCTCAGCCAAGTTCTCTGTCTCCTCTGAAAACATGAATGAATAATACAAGAGCCATCAATCCTCAACAATCTCAAGTATCCCAAAATGCTGTCTCGTCTTTGGCCAAATCCTCCCACATAAAGTAGGCTAAGCAAATGCCCAATTTTATGCCATAAGGCAAATATCCCAGAGATCCAGGTACCTGCTGTACTTCCTTCCCCAGAGTCTAAAATATGGTATGGGGAGCAGGTCAGTATAATGGAGAGAATATAGGGTTTAGAGCCAAATAATTTAAACTCCATTTTTACTACTAACTAGCTATGTGACCTCAGTCAAAATACCTATCTCATCTTCCTAGGCTTCAGTTTCCTCATTTGTGAAACGCCAAGAATTTAGTGAGAGGAAACATAAAACACATAGTACAAGTCTAATTCATGATAAATACCCACTAAATGTTACTTCTTTCACTTACCACAAGCAAATACCCTATCTCCTCTAGCTATCCTCAGGGGCAAAGGCCATGGTGATTAACAAATCATACCTAAATGAGCATTGAGACTATTATTTTTTCTACCCAAGAAGAGGGCAACCAGGAAGCTCACTGACTGGGGCTTTACCTGAACAGGGAATAGGCTTGGGTGCCAGGTTTGAGCCCTGGCGCAGCAGCTGACTATGGAAGAGCCCCTCATGCAGTTCAGCATGGAGTGTCCACACATCCACAGTGACCGCCTTCAGTTGCCAACTGTTGAGGCCCACCTCTAGACACAGCTTCAGGGCCAGTGAGAGCTCTGCTAGGCAGGTGTCCTCCTGCAGGGAGAATAAGCCTCTAAGATGTGTGTGTGTGCAGGGAGTTTGGGAGTTTGGGGTCAAAATGCAATGGTCTGGAAAACTACCTTGAGGGAACCCCATAAGGACACAGAATCTACAATGTAACTCCTAAGCTCCTTCGTATCTTATGCCCAGAAAGAAACAAGACATCTGAATGACCATGGCATACTCACCAACTGGCCACTCTTTAGAACTTTGCTGTTGATCTGACTTAGGCTCACCTCACATTTTAGCCTGGGAAAGGAAAAAATTAAGAGCACTTGGCCCCTTTCCTCGCCATTTACTTTCAATCAAGCTTTGTTGGCTGGAAGGGACACGGCAAGCAGTAGTGCCTAATCTTACCTTTCCCTCAAATTGCCCAGAATGAGACCCTGACAGCTTGATAGGAAGGCCCTGACATCCACCCACCCTAAAACAACTATAAGGCAAGAACGGGACTACTAGACCCTCTTCTACCCAGTGTTTACCTTTTCCCATCACTATCCAAAAGAAAGCTGCTTTCTCTGATCTGAATATGCCACAAAGACTCAGAAGTAGCCACCTTAAGAACCATGATGTTTATAGAGTCTACGTGAATGGAGAATAGCTGGAAGGAAGAAGCAAAGATGAACAATAATTAACATCAAGGCACTGCCCTTCCTTTCCAGTGGAGAAAGAGTAAGAGGGAGCTCTTAGTATTACACCCCCAAAATATTAGAAAAATCCACCCATGACTCCAAAGCCAGCCATCCCTAGTACAGTCCAGGAAAGTGGGAGTAGTATCACCTGGCAGAAGATCTTCAATAACGATGGGCTAAAGGACAGCTCCTTTTGATGCGCCCCAGCACTCTGGGAGAATGGGGCAAAAAGGCCAGAAACCTTCTGTAGGTCCGTTCTAATACGCACTTCTCCAAAGCACAATGCCACATAGTGCCTGCCCAGAAGAGAAACCTTATTGCCACCGGGTCCACCCCTTCCATAACAGCATCATTCCCTCCCTCACATTCACTCTCCTATCCTCCCTAGAAATGTAGCTCAAATATCATAGAGGATTGTCTCATACTAGTTATCCATATCTGTCTCACAAGATAATAGCTTCCAGGCTACCAGGAGACATCAGCAAGAACCCACTTCCCTCCTTGGGCTGTGAGGCCTCTGTAGAAGAATCTCATTTTACAAACCCCAATCCCAAAATACTCCCCAAGGGAAGAGTGAGGATATAAGGTACTCACGGCAGATCATGGCTAAGGAGTTTGCTGGAAATCCACAGGCTATCAATTTCCTAAAACAGTGTGGGAGAAAGCTTTGTATACTAGCTGCTAGGTAAGCCTTGAGCAGCTTGACAAACCAGAAAAGGTTCTAAGAAAAGGAGAAAGTGCTGTAGCCCTTCCACCAAATATTCTCCATTCCATTTCCACCAGCTTCTCTCCCCAGCACTATATCCTGCTCCTCACGATGACATTAGTCGCTTAGTATTTCTCTTTTATGAATATGTTGCCCTGTTTCCCCTCTTAAATTAGAAGAGTAAGATCTTCTATTTCCTGTTATCTTAGTCCTGTACTTTACTTCTGTATCTTTCTTACATGCCCTGGACACTCTGTGCCTTACAAGCTTTTTTGACGGGAGGAAGATTGGCCTTGAGCTAACATCTGTTGCCAATCCTCTTTTTGCTTGAGGAAGATTGTCGCTGAGCTAACATCTGTGCCAGCCTTTCTCTATTTTTCATACGTGTGACACCACCACAGCATGACTTGAGGAGCAGTGTGTAGGTCCATGCCTGGGATCCGAACCCGCAGACCCCAGGCCACTGAAGCAGAGCCCACCAAACGTAACCACTATGCCACCGGGCTAGCCCTGCAAGCATTTTTAACTGAACAACTTGCATCAATCCTAGTGTTCCCAAACTAATCTAAGATCATCTTGGCAAAGAGGTGGGTTAACTAGGAAAGCCACGCAGAATTTTAAAAAAAGGAAATCCAAAGTTGAAATTCAGCTGGATCAACCCCACACACATACCTAAGGAATTCCCCAGGACTCACCACTGTTTGCTGGTGCTGCTGAAACTTAAGACTAACATTCTGGATCCAAAAAAAGGAGCCAATCTTTAGCTCTGCCTGCAGCTTCCGCTGACACCACTTGGTGGCCAACCGGACCACAAGCCACCTGCAGAAAAATCCCTGTAAGTTCAAAGGATCCTCTCCCAATTATAGCTTCCCATACCCCTTGCAGATCCTAGAAAGCCTTGCAAAAGGTGACGTGCTGAAGCTGGATCTTCTGGGCAACTCTTCTGTCTCATAAAACACCTCTCTGTCACATACATTCAGCCACAGCGATCAGGACCCTAACCCCGGAGTGTCCCCTACACTCAGATGAAATCAAACTGAACACCACCTCAAATCTTTGGGAACCCCAAAGGTAGAGAGAAGAGACCCCAACAGGAGTCGAAGTACAGGCAGCCGTGTCAGATGTCCATCACACATTCCCCAAAGGCTCTCTGTCGCCTCGCTCGAGATCGGCGTCCGCGAGAGGCACTGTGGGTCACACCCAGCCAGCTCAACGCTTCTCGGCTGGACAGCCAGACCTGTTCCGGCTTCCCAGGGCGAGGCTGCAGGTGCCCTTCGCGCTCGGTGAAGGGGACACTCAGGGGCGCGTGGAGGGGAAAGAGAGACCACCGAGTCGGACCCTCTCCTCATACACACCTATTTAGCTCCCAGCCTCAGCATTTCCTCAGGCCTCGCCCACTTCCTCAATCCCCCCGCGCCCCACCCCGACTCCCAGTTCCGCTGCGCCCGCTCCAGCCGAACGCCCCCGCTCGACCCCTCCCCGCGGCGCGCGCCCCCCTCCTCGGCCCCTCCCCCGCCACCGCCCGCGCACCTCCCCCTGCAGCGCCCTCCCCCTCCCGCGCGCCTCTGTCCAGCGCGCGCCCCCTCCTCAGTCTCCCTCCCTCCCCTGTCTCCCTCCCTCCCCCCCCCCCGCCCCGGCCGGGATCCCCTCACCGGCCTAGGAAGAGGGCGCTGAGCGCAACCAGCAGCAAGGCCAACACCGCGGAGAAGAACAGGGGCATTCCGGCCCCGGCCCGGCCTCGCTCCGGCCCCCGCCCTGCCGGGGCCCCCTCCCGCCCGCTGCCCGCTGCCCGCTGCCCGCTGCCCGCTGCCCGCTCCCTGCTTCCCGCTGTGCCGCCGCGGGCCGACCAGCCGCGCGCGCAGGGACAGCGCTGGGCGAGGAAGCGTTGGCGCGCGTGCGCCCCGCCCCCCGCAACCCGCCAGCCAGCCAGCTGTCTCCGCACCCCGCCCCGCCCGGCGCCCGCGATCCGGCAGGGCCGACTGGCCGCCTGCACGAAGTGAAGGCGTGGCTCCGGAAGGAGAGCGCAGAGGAGCGGGCCTCGCGCCGACTGACACGCAGGCCACGCCCCCGGGCGCACCCTTCGGTGCCCGGAAAATGCGGAGCCAGGGGCTTGGCGGGGCCGGAGTCTGAGCCCGTTGCCTGGCTGGCCGTGGACCTGGTGGGCTCAGGTTCATTTCAGTCGCGGAGAGTTCCACTTTCAAAGCACTTCCCCAGGGCAGTGACGGAGTCTGCTTGACCACTTAAGGCCTGGACTGATGATACTGCGGAAGTTAAACCCCTGGATCCTAAGAAGTAGCTCTCCTGTCTTACTCGAGGGCCTTGTCTGAAAATCATTGAGGCGGCAATCAAGAGATAATTAAAAGGCCTCAAAAATCCCACCTCATTCTGTCCACCAAGGAATGTTCTGAGGGCAGTATCATTCTGGACCTTTCACTGGAGAAGTTTTCAGTGTCTACTGTCTACAGTAGTCCCTCCTTAACCATGGGTGATTCGGAGGATATGTTCCAAGATCCCCCCCGCACCCCCCCGTGGACGCCTGAAGCCACCGATAGTACCAAACTCTATATATACTATCACTTTTTGTATACATACATACCTATGACAAAATTTAATTTATAGGGGCTGGCCCCGTGGCTAAGTTTGCGCCCTCTGCTTCAGCAGCCTGGGATTTGGCCGGTTCGAATCCTGCGCTGGGACATGGCACTGCTCATCAAGCCATGCTGAGGCCAGCATCCCATATGCCACAACTAGAAGGACTCACAACTAAAAATACACAACTACATACCAGGGGGCGTTGGGGAGAAAAAGGAAAAATTTAAAAATCTTAAAAAAAAATTTATAAATTCGGCACAGTAAGAGATTAACAATAACTAATAATAAAATAGAACAATTATAACAATATACTTTAATAAAAATCACCACAGATCTTAACTTCAGCATATGATTTTTTTTCTTTCCTTATTAAGTGGAAAACTTTCACCTTTTCACTTAAAGGAAGCACTTTATGGCTTCTTCTCTTGACATATTCAAATTGCCAGCATCACTACTCTTGCGCTTTGGGGCCATTCTCAATAAGGTACTAAGTGACCTGATCTGTAACCTGGCTACTAAGTGACTAAAGGGACACAGCATATACAGCGTGGATAAGCTGGACAAAGGGATAATTCACGTCCTGGGCAGGACTCCAAGAGATTTCATCAAGCTACTCAGAATGGCCACTCAATTCAAAACTTACGAATAGTTTATTTCTGGAATTTTCCATTTAATATCTTTGGACTGAGGTTGACCATGGGTAACTGAAACCACAGATAAGGCAGAACTACTGTATAGCACAATCTGGGCACTGGGCCAGGGGGTACTACAGAAGTAGAGAATATGGTTCTTGCCCTTCAGCAACAGACAGTTTATCTGTGAAGCAATTACACAAAATGGAGAATTCAGGGTCGACTTAGTTTTGCCTGTTTCCTTCTCCATAAAATGAGGCAATTGGACAAAGTTCCTTTCCAACTCTACTACAGTGATGCTAGTACAACATAAAAAAGTGCTGAGGATTTCAAAGAAAGTGCTCCACGTCCCCTTGTTCTCATATCCCGATCTCCATAAACGTCCTTCAAGATTTTACTTGGAGACTCTTCCATTCCTTCAGATAAAGCAACATTTCAACTTTCACCTGGGTTAAAAAAAGGGGGGGGGGGGGCGGTAAAAAGTTGTGTTTATCCCTCCAGCTGGTTTCCCTCCTTATCTAGTCCTCTCTTCAGTCATTTCACAACTCCCCAAGGGCTCCACTATTGTTTGTTTCAAGTTCACATCTACCTCTCAAGCACTATAGTTCTGCCATCCTCCTTGTAATCTGCAGCCTCCCATTAGGGTATGTTCTGTCTGTGAACCTTCATGGAAGGCCCAACAACTCAACGAAAACTCTTCCAAGCCAAGAAGGGTACCTTGCAACACATCTCCCTGCTCTCATTCATCTTGTCCAATTTGGTCTTTATTTCAAAAAAAAAAAAAAAAATTGGCACCTGAGCTAACAACTGCTGCCAACCTTCTTTTTTTATCTTCTCCCCAAAGCCCCCCAGTACACAGTTGTATATCCTAGTTGTGAGTGCCTCTGGTTGTGCTAAGTGGGACACCGCCTCAGCACGGCCTGACAAGTCGTGCCATGTCTGTGCCCAGGATCTGGGCCGGCGAAACCCTGGGCCACCAAAATGGAGTGCGTGACCTTAACCACTTGGCAACGGGGTTTATTCACCTGATTCCTATCACTTACTTTCTTCTTCCTCCCCAGACTGTTACCACCCTACTCCCAATTACCTCAGTAGCCTGAAACGTTGATTTTATCATTTGTGTACTTCCTTCTGGAGAGATCTCAAGGGGTCAACGTTACTGAAGTGGAACAAAGGGGGAGAGGGCAGAGAGAGAACTCTACGACTTCATGGCCTCAATTTACTGAGACAAGTCCTGGTAAAAGTGTCTAAGTTTTTAATGTCATGGGCCATGTCTGGCACAGACCTGGTATTCCCAAATATTCAATGTTAACTCCCTAAAGCAAATAGAAAAAAAAAACCCCAGAAGTTTCTAAAGATAAAAAGACCTGCTAGTCACTGAAATTCCGGCAGATGGCAGACACCTCTGTTCACCACTACCATACTGGAAGGACAGAGGAGGCAACTTTCTAGAACTGACAGCAGACGAAAGGAAGAAATGAGATGAGCAGAGGACAACAGTCTCCTACCTCCCTTTCCAGAGAAAGAGATCCCTACATTTATCCAAAATAGAGTAGTTATTTTCCAAGAGTTAAACACAATTGTAGTGTAGTAAAAAGAACATGTGCTAGACACAACTGGATTCCTATCCTCAAATTATTTACTAGTTTTAAGAATTCAGGCAGTTACTCAACTTTTCTGTTCTGCATTGGTAAAACTGTAGTACCTACCCTACAACATATCTGTGAAAATTAAATGACGTTAGATCTGTAGTATGGTGCCTAGTATTTCACAGTGAAAAAATGTTGGTTCCACTTTCTACCTCTGCCCCTTCTTCTCAACTGCACTAACAGAGAGTAAAATATTTCATTGGCTATTTACTAAGCTGTATTCTTTGAGGGTCTTTAGCTATAATTAGTCAAAAATCTAATAAAGATGAGGTGCCGAGGGAGAAGTAAAAGTAGAGAGAGAAAAAGTTTGGATGCAAGTAAGGCTCTTTTTCAAAAGGGCCCACACCAAAGGTAGGATCTCAAAAGAGTGATAGTAATGACTCTTAGGACTCAAGGATTAATCAGGTTATGAAATAGTACACCTAATAAAATGACAATGCAGTGACTAACAATAAAATTCTTTTTTATCATTTTGGAGAAAGAAACAGGAAAAGTCACACCATTAACAATCCATGATGCCAAGCTTCTGGAAGTAAAAATGTCCCAGCTAGGAGGGATGTCTCCCTCAGTTTGTTTTATCAATATGAATAAAAAGTATCTGCTCCTTCACCAGGAAGTCCTGTACTCAAAAAGAACTGACCCAAGTCTAAGAAAACAACCAATTCAAGTGTGAAGGGTTGAAGCTTCCAAACACAGCCACTTTTTCTGTCGTGCATCTCCATCTCAGTGGTGACATGGCCAATGCCCAGGGAACCTGTGGCAAGGATCCCAGGGTGAAGTAGAAGCAAATGTCTATGAACACTGTGTGGTGACAGTGGCTTACAGCCTCCAGACTCAGAGCTCTGCGTGGTGGGATTCTGCCTTCAACAACTCACTGGGCTTCATGAAGATGCCTTCCATGGCTTTCCAGTAATTGTTCTGGCTTGGCTGGGCCATGCCATGCACCTCTTTTTGCCCACTAATGGGTCGACCATATTGTTCTCCTGTGACAGACAGCAGAACCTCGGTAGAAGAATGCTTGAATCGCACCTCACCATCCCTCACCCAGTAGGGCCCATTACAGAGCACTGTCCAGTCATCCAGATAATCGCCTTCACCTTCCTCACCAAAAGCACTCACCTCCTGCAAGACACAGATAGTAGCAACATTAGCATGGCTGACACACAGGCTTGGAAAGGAGAGGGAGGCAATGGGAAAACATGGCTACCCAAAAGTGAAAAATGAGAGGCTTTCCAGTGTTATTTAAAAATAAATTAAATAGGGGCCGGCCCGGTGGCGCAGGGGTTAAGTGCGCACATTCCTTTCTGGTGGCCTGGGGTCCACCGGTTCGGATCCCAGGTGCAGACATGGCACCACTCATCAAGCCATGATGTGGCAGGCGTCCCACATATAAAGTAGAGGAAGATGGGCACAGATGTTATCTCAGGGCTAATCTTCCTCAGCAAAAAGATGAGGATTGGCAGATGTTAGCTCAGGGCTGATCTTCCTAAAAAAAATATAAATAAATAAATTAAATTAAATAAACTGTGGGAAATAAGGGAAAAAAAGACAAAGGACAGGAAATCAGTTGCCATAATATTATGGTCCAAACTTTTATTTTGTAAGTACTCCTATATTCAGCTTATGTTTTCTAATGTTTTCCTTTTTTAGTTCAGTGTATCTTAATAGCAAACTTACAGGAACAGCACAGCAGACAGACAACACTAAAAACATGTACTTGCATGTAGGACAACTCAGTTAGAAAAGTATAGTGAATGGATGGAATCTACTGTATGCTACAAACACCATTTAGTTGCCGTCAATAAGAAATTTACTTGTTTTAAAAAATCCAAATGCTGGCATTGTCCAGAAAAATTTAACAGGTTTATTTATAATTGTTACAAAGCAGAAGTGCTGAAACTTGTTCACTGAAACATTTTGACTTGCATTAACTCTTTATGTCCCTGCACTTATAGTAAAAGTTCACACACAAATGAAAATGGAAAAACGGCCAATGCCTGATTTCTGTCGCCTATTTTCCCACTTGCAATCATATCCTTAGGTACCTTCTGACCCCATGGAAAAAAAAATCTAATGTTCAGAACTACCAATAACAGGAAGAGCAATTTTTTTTTTTTTTTTTTTTTTTATTTGGAGGAAGATTAGCCCTCAGCTAACTACTGCCAGTCCTCCTCTTTTTGCTGAGGAAGCCTGGCTCTGAGCTAACATCCGTGCCCATCTTCCTCTAGTTTATACGTGGGACGCCTACCACAGCATGGCTGCCAAGCAGTGCCATGTCCGCACCCGGGATCCGAACCAGCGAACCCCGGGCCGCCGAGAAGCGGAACGTGCGAACTTAACCGCTGCGCCACCGGGCCGGCCCCGCAATTTTTTTTTTAAAGACTGGAATATTTCCCATCATAGTGGATTCTTAAGCACATTCTCCATGTATGTGGCGTGCTGCTAGCTGGATGTCTTTTGGCATCATCATTACACATTTGGCATGGATAGCACACAGGTTGGTGTCTTCAAAAAGGCATACCAGATAGGCCTCACTTGCTTCCTGCAAAGCACCAATAGCTGCGCTTTGGAAGCATAGATCTGTTTTGAAGTCCTGAGCAATTTCTCGCACCAGATGCTGGAAAGGAAGTTTGTCAATCAGAAGTTCAGGGGACTTCAGATAACGTCTAATTTCACAGAGCACCTCAGTACCAGGCTTGTAACAATGAGGTTTCTTCACCCTGCCAGTAGGGGGCACACTCTTGCAAGCGGCTTTTGTAGCCAGTTGCTTCCTTGGTGCTTTACCACCCGTTGATTTGTGGCCAGTCTGCTTTGTACCGGCCATGGTAGAGACCTCTTTACTTACCCCCCTTCTCCTTCAGCTGGAGCTCCACGAGCTGGAGGCGGCACTGGCATTAAGAGAGCGATGGCCTATGTTTTCTATTATAGTCTTAAAATACTTTATAAATCTCGTGCTTTGATTCTAAATATTCCTGCCTCATTCCTTTAACTAGATTTTAAGTGACCTGGTGAGAAACACAAGTTGGAGAGGGGATAGGCTCTGGAGACACGCAGACCTTAAATCTCAGCTCCCTCTCTAGCTGTGTAACTCCTTTGAGGCTTCATTTTCCTCCTCCATAGAATGACAATATCACCTTACAGAATAATTGTGAGAATGAAATAATAAACTTTAACTGAACAAATTATAGCAGATTCTACCTTCTACTCCTCTACTAATCCCATTCTCCTTAAGGCCAAATATTCAGAGTTTCTATCACAATAAAAAAGTTACTGATTATTTCAGAAATATTACTTTTAAAACACACTAATAGCAATATAATTTTAAATGATTAAAAAGCGGTCATTTGGAAATAGAGTCTATAAGACTAAAGGCAAAAAGTACTGCACATAATTAACAATTCTACTATATTTGTATATTGGAACTGAACAAATAAGTAAATGGATGACAGTGACGGGAGCCAAGCATCTCACTGTTAGAACGGGAATTTACAAATAAGCAAAGGGAGGAGGCTAGAATGATCCATGTGGTAATGGATTAGAGTTGGAGACACCAGTAAGAACTTATGTTTAACTTAATATACATACAGATGGTTACACATATAAACATTTATAGATATGTATATATATGTATACACACATATTTCTTTGTTCTGTCAGGTGAGAGGGACTAAAAGAGACAACACCCCAGTAGCAACGAGCTCATGTAGGGCCCAGATCTTGGTTTGTAATACCATTCTCCAAGAAAAGGAAGCAGGGTTCCTTGGAGAAATAGGTGATTCTAGGACTGTGGCAAGAAATACACAAGATGAATTTGGAACATCTTTTAGTGCCAGAAAGTAAGAAAGTATTAAAACACATCCACACACATACACAATGATGGGAGTATGTCAAATGGACACAGGAGACAACTGAAAGAGCTTCCAGCAGCCAAAGTTGGAACAATTTGAGCAAGAAAATAAAGACAGTGGTATTGAATTATAACTCAAAGTATAAAATAAATATCCACGAGTCCATATTGATATAAATAAATGATTGAATAAACAAAGAGTAAAGAGACAAATCTCTCATGCAGAAGAATTCCAAATACATTATTTAGCTACTCCACCCTAAAGGAGAAGCATAACTCCTTTCTTCTTAAGTGTGGGCCGTGCATAGTGACTTCCTTCCAAAGAGTACAGTATGAAAAGGGGGGAAACAAAAAGAATAACTTTACAGGAAAAGACTGGCAACACTACTTCAGCCAGGTAACCAATAACAATAGTTATAGTAAAATTATGTAGATAGTATTTACACTTGATACCCATGTGATAAAAATGGCACTTTACCTCTGTTGTCTTCCTCCCAAAAATCTTTAGAAATCCAGTCTAATCAGGAGAAAAATATCAGACTAATTCCAATAGAGGAGCACTCTATAACAAACCTGACCAGCACTCCTCAAAACTGTTAAGGTCATCAAAAACAAGAAGAATCTGAGAAACTGTCACAGCCAAGAGGGGCGTAAGGAGACATGACAACTAAATGTAATGTGCTGTCCTGGATGGGATCCTGGAACAGAAAAAGGACAGCGGTAAAAACTAAGGAAATCGGAATAATCTATGGACTTTAGTTGATTGCTTTATTAACTGCAGTTAACTTTAGTTATCACTTTATTAACTGCAGCAAATTTACCATACTAACGTAAGATGTTATCAGAGAAAACTGTGCAGAGTCAGGGTGGGAGGGAAGCAGTCATTAAGGGTTCCACATGCCCCCAAAAATTCAAGGCTTAAAAAAGTAGCAAAGGGGCCGGCCCGGTGGCACAGCAGTTAAGTTCGCACGTTCTGCTTCGGCGACCCAGGGTTCGCTGGTTCGGATCCCAAGTGCAGACATGGCACCGCTTGGCAAGCCATGCTGTGGCAGGCATCCCACATATAAAGAAGAGGAAGATGGGCATGGATGTTAGCTCAGGGCCAGTCTTCCTCAGCAAAAAGAGGAGGATTGGCAGCAGTTAGCTCAGGGCTAATCTTCCTCAAAAAAAAAAAAGCACAATATCTAGTTCATTTTCCCAATGTGGTTGGCATCATTAAAAAATAATAATTTTTATTGCAAGTTTGGAAAACACTGGGTTTCCTTATTGCAGGATTTATCAGGACAACTTATGATATGTTAACGTATACCTATTCTGTTTTTTCCTCCTCATTTTTTGATTTGATCCAGATGTAAAGTCTCCATTTGGACCAGAAACAATTTCCTTCACACTTGTAAGACAAAGCCAGTTCTCCAGGTCTGCACAAAAGAGAACGTCTACACCTGAAAAAGAAAGGGCTAAGAACCAAGATATCAAAGAACTGAGTAATGAACAGAGCAGCAATGGTCCACAGGATGCCACCTCACCTGGTTTCCAGAAAGAGGTGAAGTGAAGTGGTGACTATGGAGGTTTCGGCCAGTGTTGACATGTGTCAGCCGGATGGGCTGGCCACATCTGATGGGGGTTCCCCTCTCACACACTGTGGCAGTCTTCCCCCGTATCCTCCAGTAACTATTGCTGTCATCCACAGAGGTTACACCTGTCACTGACTGCTGCCCACTACCTGCAGTCAAAAAAAAAAGAAAAGAGAGTGAGCTCAACCTGACCCCTCTCTTTCCTATGGCCAATAACGTGCCCTGTATCATAAAATAGGTTTGGAGGTGTGGGGAGGAAACCCTATGTTTGGTAATATTTCCTCTTCTACAACATTAAAATATACATATGAGAAATACTAGATGTATTTATGTAGTAGTAGTAGTTATATGATAAACCATATTTAAGAGTGTACCAGGGGGCCGGCCCCGTGGCTGAGTGGTTAAGTTTGCGCGCTCAGCTTCAGCCGCCCAGGGTTTCACTGGTTCAGATCCTGGGCGCAGACATGGCACCACTCGTCAGGCCATGCTGAGGCTGCGTCCCACATGCCACAACTGGAAGGACCCACTACTAAAAGTATACAACTATGTACTGGGGGGCTTTGGGGAGGAAAAAGCAGAAAAAAAAAAAAAGATTGGCAACAGTTGTTAGCTCAGGTGCCAATCTTAAAAAAAAAGAGTGTACCATATCAGAAAATCCCAAGAATTTGCATGAAAGGGCACTAAATAAATGAACACGTAGTTTTTTTGAAGCACAGGCAGTGTTTACCTGTATATACTATCCTGGATAGCCCCTGGTATATGTCAGGTATCTAATCATATAATTTTAACATGTTTGTAACATTATTCAATGATTACTACGTATGACAATCAAAAATTTTTTTTTAAACATTTTGTTTTTTTCCTTTTTCTCCCCAAAGCCCCCCGGTATACAGTTGTATATTCTTAGTTGTGGGTCCTTCTAGTTGTGGCATGCGGGACGCTGCCTCAGCGTGGCTTGATGAGTGGTACCATGTCCGCACCCAGGATTCGAACCAACGAAACCCTGGGCCACCTGCAGCAGAGCGCGTGAATTTAACCACTCAGCCAGGGGGCCAGCCCCGACAATCAAAAATTTTTATCACATT
Organism: Equus przewalskii; assembly: GCF_037783145.1. Lineage (NCBI taxonomy): Eukaryota > Metazoa > Chordata > Mammalia > Perissodactyla > Equidae > Equus > Equus przewalskii. Next base: position 42,462,013 of record NC_091840.1, read on the forward strand.
TCACCAGTTTCGTTAAGACCACTTTTTGCTGTCAACTTTAATCTAAGCAGGCATTACAGTTCCCAAATCCTGTAAGTGACCGATCAATGCATTATAAAAGTATTCTTAAGTCATCTAAGTTTGATTAATACTGCCTCATGTAGTACAACTGCGCAGGTTAAAAGGTACTGGGTTAAACACATAGCTCCAGGCTTAAAAAAAAGGAGGGGCTCGCCCCGTGGCCGAGTGGTTAACTTCATGCACTCCGCTTCGGCAGCCCAGGGTTTCACCAGTTCAGATCCTGTGCGCCGACATGGCACCAATCATTAGGCCACACTGAGGCAACGTCCCACATGTCACAACTAGAAGGAACCACAGCTGAAATATACAATTATGTATTGGGGGGGATTTGGGGAGAAAAAGCAGGAAAATAGAAAAGGAAAATACACAAATAATAATTGCTAGTTAGCTAATGTATACTGAGCGCTTACTAGGAGTCAGATACCAACCCAAGCCTTTTGCCTGCATGCTCCTATTTGATACATGCATCTATTCTCTGAACTAGGTATTATTATTACTATTATTATTATCCCCATTTTACACTGAAGTGTTAGAAGGGTTGAACAGTATGCCCAAGGTTACACTGCTCCAAGAGACAGTGCTGGGGTTTGAACCTAGGCCACCTGATTCTAGAACTCACACTCTTAACCACTCTACCACACGGCCTCCCACAAAGCTGTATTTTCTGTCAAGCTCCCCCAAACAGGCCACTTTTCATATTAACTCCGGGGATATTCTCTTTCCTAGGCCTCACTCATTACTCAATTCTTTGAAAGCACTCCCTATTTCCCACTTTCCTCAGTTACTCTCACCTACTTCTCCCAGCTTTGCCTTCAGTCCCCCAGTCCTGCCTGACCATAGCCTTCTGATGACACTTCCCTTTTACCACAGTCATCTGCGGGAATGTTTGTAGCTAAACTACCAGCTTCTCTTTATTACTTCTTCCACTCAGCTCGTAATGATTTTGTTACGTCTTAAAAAAAAAAAAAAGGCAAACCAACCCACCCTCCTTACTTCTGGGTACTGCTTTACAGTTCTCTTGGTCCTCACTACCATGATGCTTCCCTAAATCATGATCTACACTTTGTCTCCTACTTTTTCACCTTCTATTCAACTCTCCACTTCCTCTCCCATCCTTAAAGCTTGGGATTACCCAGGGTTCTATCCCTGGCCCTTATCTATTCTTAAATACTTGTGGAGGATCAGGACAAAAGCATTCATAAGTACTTCAACAAGTTTTTCAAGTGATTCAAATTGACACCAGATTGAGAACTGCCGTTCATCCTGGGCAACCTCATTTTACTCTTTCCACATCTTCAACCACAACCTGTACAATCCTGTTGTACTTAACTCTGTATCTCTGGCTCAGCACAGATCTCTCTTTTGAGCTCCAGACTGGACCTGGTTCTCACTGGGCTACCCATCAGGAGCACGTGAAGAGAGCTTTTTAAACCTACAGATTCCTACTGGCAGGCCTCTCTCCACTCACATTCTGATTTAGTAGATCCAAAGTAGGAAACTAGATCAAATTAAAAAGTAATAAGCCTGGGGGCTGGCCCCGTGGCCGAGTGGTTAACTTCACACACCCCACTTCAGCGGCCCAGTGTTTCACAGGTCCGAATCCTGGGCGCAGACATGGCACCGCTCATCAGGCCATGCTGAGGCGGCATCCCACATGCCACAGCTAGAATGACCCACAACTAAAATATACAACTATGTACTGGGGGGATTTGGGGAGAAAAATGAAAAATAAAATCTTAAAAAAAAAAAAGTAATAAGCCTGACACACAGTAGGTGTTCACTGAATGGTTACTAGGATTATTAAGACATCCCAACAAGGACAACTCCTTTCCTAGTCTAACTGGTCAGACAGGTTTTGGGAATCAGGAACCACAGACTAGCCCCCATCTGAGAGAACTCCTTCCTTTCTTAGCTAATAGCATCATCAGTCATCCAAGACAGAAATCTAGCAGTCATTTTAGATGCCTCTCACATCTCATAAGCTACGCTTTTTTCTGTTTTTCGTCTTTGTTTTCTTTTAACTTGCTGACTAGTTCACTACTGTATCCAGGCATATATTAGGAGCTCATTAAATCTATACTGGATGAATGAACCCACAATTAATGAATTATAAATAAACCCACAAACTAAGCATTTTCATTTGTTAAGTTAAAAAGCCCTCTAAATAGTTTCCTCTCCAATTCCAGTGAGTCCTTTAGTTTAAGCTCTTTACAAGAAGAAAAGTAAGGTTTCAGTAAAAAGAGGCCAAAGAAAAAGAGTTGAAGTGCAAGTGTAAGATGCACAAGAGCTAAAAAAGAGTCATAGTCAAAGAGTGAGCTCTTGGAGTTTGAAACTTCAAAGATACGGCACTTACTGTAACTTTCTACATGTCTGTCTCCCCCGCACTGAGTAGTACCAGCCTGGAGTAGCTGAAAGCAGGCTATGAACCTGAACATATCTGGATCAAACCCTGTCCTTGTCAAACACTAGGCGCAAGGCTTTGAGCATGCGAATTATTTCTGAGTCTGTTTCCTCATCTGTAACATGAGATTAACAGTCTCTACCATGTATGAAAGTTATAAACCTGAAAAAGTATATATGTAATGTCCCTGGCACGTAGCTCACCAAACAGAAGCTGGTATTACGATAAAGATGCCTTTGGACAACTCAATTCTCCGACTCTCCGCCTGTAGATCTCAGGAACCTCCCCCAGCCTCCCCTAACCTCCCCAGACCACACCCCTCATCTTTTCCCTAGGCCCCGCCCCTCCGGAGCCTACCAGGCCTTGCCAGACCACCCGCACCCGGGAGGCAGTACCTGACCCATAGCGCACGTCGTGTGAGTGCAGTCGCACGTTGTGGCGCGTATTCAGTAGCTTCACTACAGAACCGCATGTAACGACAGCCAGATTGGACGCTCCCACAGCACTCCACAAACCCGCGAACAACAGCAGCAATACCACAGACATCCTCGCTGTAGCGCGGAGCCCCTAGTCTACGAAGAAAACTCGGCCCCTCCCCGGAACCGGAAGCTGCAGGCGGAACCACAGAGAGGAGGAAGAAGAAGCCCTAGTCTGGTCTTTATGGTTCTTTTGGCTAGAGTGGCCGGAGGAAGCCGCTAGGCCTGGTTGCTTCCAATCCCTTCCTTCTGTTCCCGGGGCTCTGTGACAGCTGCCTTCCTGAACCGCTTCGGCCAGTTTTCGCGCCCCCCGGGACAAAGCGCCGAGAACCCGGTGGGAGAAGAGAGCAAAAAATGGCCCGCCCACTCCCAGTGACAGAGAGCCGGAAGTGACGTAGCACGTTGACGCAGCAGCGGCGGCGGTGGCGGCGGAGGGGCCGTGCGGTGGGTCTGTACTATCCTTTCCCAGTCTCGGTTCGACGACTCCATTTTCCTCGGTGGGGGCTTAGCGCACCGGAGGAGCGGCGGGCTTCAGGCAGGTACAGTTCAGACTGGAAAGCGTGTTCCTCAAGTGCGTCAGGTGGGGAGCTAGGCTCCTAGGGCCTGGTCCTGTAAGGGAAGAGGCACTGGAGAGCCCTATGCGGGAAGAAGGGGGCCCCCGGCCTTCACTGCTCTAGGAGGGAAAAAGAGGACGAAAGTGGGGTAGTTGCTCAGAGTCTCAAGGCGTTTCCCAATTCTCTGCCACCCAGAACCAGTGAACTGGGCAGTCTATTGTATGAACAGGCTCCCTGGGATCCCGTCCTTCTCTCGCAGCTTCTGAAAACTGGGCCACGCCAAAGGATGGGGAATGGAGGGGACCTGGGGCTTCTGAGTCAGGATCAGGTGATCCAATTGTTTGTTCTGGGGATGTGAAAGCTACGGAGCTTTCATCAGCTTGGCCATGAGGCTAGAGGACGATGCCAAATTCCATCTTTTCCCATATTGTTGAGTAATAAAATTAGAAGTTTTTGTAGATGGCTACGTCCCCCAAACGCCTACCACAAACATCGGGATGGGCTATTAAGTCAAAACTTCCTTTTTTTCTAGTTTCTACCTTTTTCTCCAGGCACTCTCTTGAACGGGCTGGAGTGGTTCATTTCCCTTGGTTGTTGCAATAGCTGATACTTATTTTTCTTTAAGAGGATGCCTAAGCTCTCTGAAAATACGTCCGCGGAAATTCACTGTGGTATCAGAAGTAGCAAAGGAGGATTAAGTTACACTGCTGCTGTTAATGAACATATAGAGTGTAAACAATTTTGAATTTGATTAATTTCTTAGGGAAAAATCTCACTTCCACTGTTTATTTGAAAATTACTGGTTTTTTAAGTCTTTAGTGTGTTGATTACAAAAGTATGATTGCTCCCCCATTAGCTATGAATTTAGAGCCCTTTTCCATAAGTTGGGCTCCTTCAGCCAATACAAGTCCATTCTTATTCACTTGGATTGTGTGGCTACTAGATTAGATTAGTATTGTTACTCCCTAAAAGGTCTAAACCTCATCAAGGAATTAATCACATCAGGAAGTGGTGCAGTCTGGAGAGGTTCACTCACATTTTACAGTGCTCTCAGAAGACCTTCACAAGAAAGGAAGCCTACCCAGTATGGGGGAAACATACGGTCTTTCAAGGCACATAAATTTGCCCTTGCTCCTGTGTTCTTGGTCTCAGTAAATGGCACCACAATCAGAATCCTGTGTATAATCCTTGGATCCTTCTTCATTATTTCCCGATAAAATCAATCACCAGATCCTACCTCTCCATAAAAATCTGTTTCCATCAACATACAAATTATGTCCTGGTATCCCTCTCATCTCCCACCAACTACCATCCTACTCTTTTGCTATCCCTTCACAGCCAGATTTCTACCTGTGTCAACTTTCTTGACTTTTATTCATTCTTCAGCTTACATGAGTCTGGCTTCTCTTCTGACTACTCCATTGAAGCTGCTCTTGTCAAGGTCACCAGTGACTTCTGTATTGCTAAATCCCACGGATACTTTGTTCTCATCTTCCTCAGTCTCTGGAGTATTCTACACAGTTTACCCCTTTCTTAAAACTCTCTTCTCTTGACTTTGTTGACGCTTCACTCCTGAATTTTCCCCATTTCTCTGGCTGCTACTTCTCAGTGTCCTTTACTAGCCACTTTTGCTCTCTACCTGAGACCTAATGCTGAATTTCCTTCAGAGTTCAATCCTGGGTTCTCAGAATGCTGCTTTTAGGTGATCCAGTCCCATGGCTTTAATTACCATCTGAAAGCTTGCAACTCCCTAGTTTAAACTTCTAGCCCAGCCCTCTCTTCTCTAGGTTCAGGAATCACACACAGAATGCCAATTTAATAGCTCCATTTGGATGTCTGTTAGAGATCCTATACCTAACATAACAAAAAGAAAATTTTGCTTTTCCCTGTCGTCGTTCTAAACCTGGTCTTCCCTGTCTCACTAAGTGGGCTCCCGTAAGTTGGGCTCCTTCAGCCAATAGAAGTCCATTCTTATTCACTTGGATTGTGTGGCTGCTAGATTAGATTAGTATTGTTACTCCCTAAAAGGTCTAAACCTCATCAAGGAATTAATCAGGCTCTCATCTACATGGTTACCAAAGCTAGACCTCTGGGAATCATGTTGGATTCTTCTCCCTTACTACCTGCCTTCCCCGAGTCTTTCAATAAGTCCTGTGACTTCTACCTCCAAAATGTATTTCAGATCTGTCTTCTATTTTCCATCTCCACTGCTACCACCATGTTCCAAACCAACCATCATCTTTTGCCTGGACTCCCACAATAGTATCCTCAGTTTTCCCTACTTCCACCCAAATCACCCTCCAGGTAGAAATTTTTACATTTTTACATCCCCCTCCCTTTCTCATTCTTCTGCCTTCACCATTCTCTGGTCACACTGGCCTTAGAGTATCACCTACCATAGGCCAAGTTCTTGCCCACCTATTCTACCAGGTACCTCTTCCCTTGGCTCTGTATACCATATCCTACCCATTCTTGCTATCTCAGCCTAAACTCACTCACTCAGAAGTCAGGGTATTTATTTCCTTCCTAGCACTTATAGCAAGGTTTATTATATTCGTTTGTGGTTTGTCTCCTGCACCAGAATACAGGTATCCTGGGGGCAGGGACTTTGTCTTATACATACCTAGTATGTAGTAGGTACTCATTAAATAATTTTTTGTTGAATTAGCAAGTAAATTAAGTCAGTAGTGCTCTTTTATACACTGGTTCTCTGCAGGGGCTTCCCAGCACCTTGTGAATAGAGTCTAAAATCCTTAAGTTAAAATCCTACCAAGATGTATATGACTTCACCACCAACTCATTATGAACCCTACTCTCTCTCCCCAAACTGGCCCTCACTGTTACTGCCACAGAGCATCCTGGGCCTTGTTCTGGGAGAACTCTTCTCAAAAACCACCACTCCTTGAACCACCTCCGAAGAAACAGCTCCTCCACTTAGCCAATTCCTCTTCACTCTTAAGCTTTTTATTTAAAGTTAGTTTCTCAAAACCAGGTTAGGGTCCTCTATTACAGCCTCCCATGGTACCTTTGTCATCAATTCTTTAAAGACTTTCTATACTTCTAGGTCAGGGGTCCTAGGTCCTAGCCAAACTAAGCCTCCTGGGTCAAATTAGGCCACTCCCGTTTATCTACATATTGTCTATGTCTGCTTTTGTGCTACAATGGCAGATCTGGCCTTCTGTAGTTTGCCAGCCCCTGTGCCAGAGCAAGAACTGTATGTTTTCCAGTGTGTAGCACAAGGCTCGAGAACTGTTACCTCCTCCCTGTGTTGCCGGGATTCTGAATCTGGTTATGTATTTCAATTGTTTCTGCTCTTCTTTTGCCCTTTTCTTGTTTCCCCAGGAAACATAGAAAGAAAAGGGATACCTAATATTTCTAAATTACTTACTATATGCACCATTATTAACAGTAATGCGTTTTATACCCTGGCACTGAAAAGATTCTAAGACTGTTATTTCGTATAAGTAAGGTGTGCATGTTAACATGATTATAGGTGGAATTAACCTTGCCTGTATTTTAACATCTTGACTTGGTGTGATTAGGATTTTTCGTAACAGTGTTCTGAATCCCAGATTTAAAAGAACTTGTCTTAAGTGGACTCTGAATACTTTTATTTACTGAACTTAGAGGTTTTTGTATTCCAAATTGGGTAGTCACTCGTGAACACCTTTGGAATAGCCCTAAGCCGTTGCTCATAAATTATAGAATGTCTTATAGTTTGAGCTCCACACCAGACTTCTGGAGCTTTTCCCCAGACCACTAGGCCTTTTCAAACCTAAGCCTTTGCTCATGTTGCCTTTTTCCAGACTGTCTTCTTAACTCCTCTCAATTCAAGCATCACCTTTTCTGAGGCATTCTCTCACTTGTCTCTTCATGCTACTCTCATAGTCCTGGTTCATAACTATCATATATCATTTATTATGCTTTTTTGTAACTTTATTTACAGGTTTTTTTTTTTGAGATAGATTGTGAACTCCGCCAGGGTACAAAGCATGTTTTACTCATTTTTATATACCCAAGCCCTAGAATAGAACTTGACCCTGAAAAAAACAGTAAACATTAACTGAAGCTGCCGGTGGAGGGAATTAACAGACATCTCTTTTTGTTCTGGTCTCTTTTTAATTGCCTCCTACATCATCTTGTTCAAAGGGAGGGACTGCTGAGGGCCTCCCCTGTGGCAATCTGATCCCAGCTCCATTCCTCTTGCAGAGAATGTCATGGTAACTGCCAGCCTTTTCCTTTGAGCCACATCCTATACTGCAGCTGTGCTTCCACCTGAAGAAACCTTGTTCATTCACCTTCCCATTCCTCATCTAGATCTATTTTCGTAGTAAATTTAACCCACAATCTGAATATGAGGAAAATTCAAGAGCATAAGTACTAAATACAAACTCCAAACTCCATCAGGCTCATCTCAGATATCATACATTAATAATATTCATGTCTACTAAATAGGGTTTTTGTTCTGGAATAGTTGCTACTTGCCAACCTCAGCCTGCAGTGCTGCTGCAGCACCCTCTGCACTCTAGGTCTGCAAGTTGCTGCAAGTCAGGATTGCTTCTGGCATACTTCTTTTAATTGGAAATCTTGGCAGTGAGCTAGATTGGAGGCATTCCCCAGCTATAGCACAACATGTACTTTATTGCTAACCTAGGGAATGGGAGAAAAGGTGTATGCAGCACAGCGCACCGGCTGCCTCCGGGACAGAAGAAAGCTGTTGTTTTCATCAGGTAGGGTGTCTGTTTCTCTTGTTCAGTAGGCTGTAGGCTCATCTGATCTGCAGGAGCTGGCATTTAATGTGAAGATGTTGAGGGCTTAAAAGGCTGAATTTGTGGGTCTGATAGCCTAATTAAAGCAAGCTATGTGCGGGGGCTGCTGTACACAAATCTGTTTTTAATGGCTCGGTTCAGGGCTGCGGGTTGGGGGGGGTGTGGTGTCATAATTAGAGCCCCAGATTTAATTGGCAGAATTTTAGATATTCACTTTTGGCAGTACTCAAGCTAAATGATCTTAAGGATACAGCTCTTGGGGAAAAAAGGGCATCAGTCTAACCCTAGGGCTTCCTATATCATTGCTCTATGGGGCCTATACAATGGTGTAGTGTAGTGGCTCTCAAACTTTGTATCTTAGGACCCCTTTATACTCTTAAAAACAGTCTAAGACTCCCAACGACATTTTGTTTATGTGAGTTATATCGATGTTCATGAGATTTATATATATTGATGTTTATCAGATTAGAAATTAAAACTGAGACGTATTAAATCATTTTAAGGTAATAATAAGCCCACCAGAAAAATGTAATCATTTTGCAATACACAAGTATATCAAATCAACACATTATACACCTTAAGCTTAGACAATGTTATATGTCAATTATATCTCAATAAAACTGGGAGAAAAAAAATAAACCCATTGCAGTTTAACATAAATAATACCTTTTATAAAAAACAACTATAATCTTCAAAACAAAAAGTGTAGTGAGAAGAGTGGCATTGTTTTGCTTTTTGGGGGGCAAATCTTTTTAATGTCTGCCTTAATAGAATACAGCTGGATTCTCATATATGTTTCTGCATTCAGTCTGTTGTGATACTACACATCGTATAACCACTGGAAAACTCCACTGTACGCTCATGAGAGAAAGGATCTCAGCTCTTGCAGTTGTTTGTGTCGCCTTGAACAGGTGACTTTATCTGAGTCTGTTTCCTCATGTGTTGAATGGAGAGAAGTGTGCTGTAATTCATAGGACAGTGTAAGGGTTAATAGGATATTTGTTAGGCGTCTGAAACTTGGTAGGTGTGTGATAAATATTATACCTCAGTGCACATTTTTTTAAATTATTTTAAGTATCCAGGAAAGGCCTATATTAGTTTTGGTTGGGTTTTGTTTAAGTGTTGTGAGTTTGTTTTCCACTTCTCTTCCTGTGCCTGCCCTATACCTGTGATAATACGTAAACTTACTTTATGGTCCTTATATGCATTCATCTCTCTCTCGCTCTGTCAGAAGTCAACTCCTTGAGAACCATTCTGTTTCTCTTCAAATCCTCAGCTCCTAGCAGAGTGTATGTATATAGTAGGCATTCAATAGAGTTTGAAAAGAAATAGTACCTGAAAGCTCAGCGTAAAATTGAACATAAGACCATGTCATTGCCCCTCCCTTTCCACCAGAACTCAGTATCTTTAGTTTTGTTTCCTTGAGCTCAATTAATCTTAAGTTAATTGGTTATGGTATCAGTTGATATCAGTAAGGCTAATTTTCAGGAGAATTAGAGCCACGGAACTTAAGGCGCCTTCTAGAGCTCAGACCATTTCAGGTAGCACTTAGCCACCCTCCTCTTCTCTCCCGTCCCACTGCCGTCTTTCACTGGGAAGGTGGCAACAATATGAAGAAGTAAGTAATTTATTTGACAGATACTTAGCAGTTCCTGTTTTGTACAGAGCACCTATAAGGATATAGCTTTCTGATACAGAATCACAACATGCCTTGTAATGCCTCTCATATTGCCATTTATGTTTTCATGGTTTTTATTAGCCCTTCAATTGGATGTGGTCTCTAATTTCCGGAAGCTTATAGTCTAAGTGGGGAAAATGGACATATACACAATGGACCATAATTCAGGATAGGGTGAGGAGTGATGCTGAGTTTATCAGCTGCCAGCTTCAGGATTCCAGAATGGAATCTTGATGTTATGATTTGGGTTATGTGTGCTGTTTCTTAAAGTCCTGTTTCAGACCCAGGAAACTCCATTTTATGGTTCTTGGGTTCTCCGCTGCCACTTCCAGGCTTTGGATGAGGCTGAAAGCAGGGAAGTAGAAGACAAAGTTGGGATTGGTTGGCACATAATTACAGGATGCTAGGGAAAATTAGGCCCAGGATTCAAATTCAAACTCAGTTAACATTTATTGAAACAGTAAGATAGGTTCTTTCCCCATGTCATGTAGTATTCTCAACTACCCTTGAGGTAGGTAGTGCTGTTGCCATTGTCCAGATGAAGAAATTAATGTTCAGACACATTCAGTAATTTGCTTGAGTTTATATACCTGGTAGATGATGGGACCGGGATTTGATTTCTACTCTTAAACCCAACAATCTTTGTGTTTAACTATGTTGGCCTTTATTTTGTAGGCCATGGACGTCTCTCTCAAACTGTTTTCAAAGTGCCAGGGAGGTAGATGATAAAAATAGAATTATGGTTCTAATGTTTCTAAAGAGGCCTCTTCTCCATCTAAATGCTCCTGACCAGTACTCACACAAGTGGGCTTAAGTTCGTGAAATGTTTAATCTATTCAATAGGATTTTCCTTTTGGCTCTGCCAATAGCCAGGTATAGTATATGAAAATGCCTGTCATTAAGTTGGCACTTACTATTTCCTAAACTTCTTATGAGTCACATAATCTCACTACTACCATATCCCTACTTATAATTATTCCTACACTAATTTCTTTCCTCTTCTGCCCATTCCTGCTCCCAAGTGGTAAGTGAGATAAAACTCTTTGGAAAGTGAGATGGTATATGTAGAGAAGTCCAGTATATGTAATCACCCTTTAAAGGTACACATGAGAGGAGTAACTGTGGGAGCAATGGAAGATGGAAGAGACAGAACCATCTGATTCATACCCTCTTCTCCCCAGGTGGAAGTGATTGAGTGGGCAAAGCAGTGGCATGTGGCTAAAAGGCTGTTTGTAGAAAGGTTTAAGAGCCCTCTGTAAAGTCATGTGTCTCTTTTTTTCTTAAAGGTTGGCACCTGAGCTAACATCTGTTGTCAGTCTTTTTTTTTTTCTTCTTTTCTTCTTTTCTTCTCCCTAAAGCCCCCCAGTACGTAGTTGTATATTCTAATTGTAGGTCCTTCTGGTTATGCCATGTGTCTCATTTTTTATCCCCATCTTTCTTCATTCCCTTCTCTTCTTCAGGCAGGCTGTGAGAAGCTGCAGCAATGTCTGATTTTGTGGAAAGCGAGGCTGAGGAGTCAGAGGAAGAATACAACGATGAAGGCGAAGTGGTGTCCCGGGTCACCAAGAAATTTGTGGAAGAGGAGGATGACGGTGAGGAGGCCCCAGCCTCAAGCTTCTCCCCACTATTGCTAAGCTTTGGATAGTTGGATTCTTGCTGATGAGAGGCTCAGGCTGAGCACAGAAGTTATCACACATGAGGTACCAGCTTGAGAATTTTTAGTCATTCATAGAAAATATTTACTGAACATCTTTCTCCTGTATACCAGGCACTGTGCCTAGAACTAGGAATACGAAATAAAGATCTTGCTATTATAGTTTACATTAGTGGGAGGGGACAGACAATAAACCAATAAATTAATACATGTGTAATGTTTCCCTCTTTTAGAGACCTAGCAGTGTGGGTATTTATGCACCCAGTTGCTTATTTCTCTGGCCAAACCCCACCATTAGGATCATCATCAGAGTAGAACAATGAAATGGCTTTAAAGGTGGAAAGGGAAATGTAAGTTTTGTCAAAAGAATTATGGATGAAAGAAGGAATATAGCTGCTGAGTTTATAAACTGAGAGGAAAACAAAGGTTGTTGGTGGCTATAAAGCCTGTAGTAATGATTTGGAAGAACCAAAGTAATTTGGAAGATCATCTTGCCTAAAGACAGATGGTGCATGTAGAAAAGAGAGAGTCCTTTCCAGATGCTGCTGCTCTTAAGTCAATGGTCATGTTTTTGCATTTGTAGATGAGGCAGAAGAGTTAACATGACACCCAGGTCATTAGGTTCAGAGCAGATGGAGGATCACAGTTAAGCACGTGGCCCTGCCCCACCCTTAGCCTGTTTCCCAAACTCCATGCCTCAAACATGCTTGCTTTCCAGATGAGGAGGAGGAAGAGGAGAACCTAGATGATCAGGATGAGCAAGGCAACCTGAAAGGCTTTATCAATGATGATGACGATGAAGATGAAGGGGAGGAGGATGAAGGTAGTGACTCTGGGGATTCAGAAGATGATGTTGGCCACAAGAAGAGAAAACGCAGTGAGTAGTCTCTCCTCAGGTCAAGTGAGGCTGGGGTGGAAGTTGCAGTGGAGATGGGTCCTCTCCATCATCAGGGATAACACTTTGTTTTCTCCAGCATCTTTTGACGACCGCCTGGAGGATGATGATTTTGACCTCATTGAGGAGAATTTGGGTGTCAAAGTCAAAAGAGGAGTAAGTATCATTTCTTTATCTCTGTCCTTGTGAGTGAAAGAAAAAGCCCTTGAAATTCATTGATTCTTGGGGGAGGAGGCACATCCGGAACAGTTTGGGGAACATCAGAGAAGAGGCAATTGCTCAGTATCCTTGTGCTGTGGAGCCTAGAGTTGCATCCTGTATCTGGATGCCTCTCAGAGAAAGGCTTATCAAAGTTTCAGTGGTGGGCCTTGGGGCTGAAAGAACATCACTTAATGTGCTCTTTTCCTCTCCATTGGTCAGCGTGACTGGTGGGAAAATGGGACTAAGACTGGAGAGCAGGCATCCTTATGCCAGTACACTCAGACCCTGATGAGGCAGGTTTTCCCACCCCTAGCAAAAGTACCGACGTGTCAAAAAAATGTCAGATGACGAGGATGACGATGAGGAGGAATATGGCAAGGAGGAACATGAAAAAGAGGCTATTGCAGAGGAAATCTTCCAGGATGGGGAAGGGGAAGAAGGGCAGGAGGCTGTGGAGGCCCCCATGGCTCCTCCAGAGGAGGAGGAGGAAGATGATGAAGAGTCAGGTATGTGGCATCAGCCAGGGAACCCAATATTTGGGTGTGTGTTGGTATTTCCTAGCCCCTGGGAATAGGATGAGAAACCATTCCGCAACTGTAGGCTCCCAGCATTTGACACAAAGAAGTTACTTTTCAGGAGCCTCTCTACTCTTCTCCTCACTGGCTACTCATATAGTAGGAACTAAAACCATTCATTCCTGGCTCATCCCCTGCCTTTGAGCACTAATCTCTCCCATCCCTACCTAGACATTGACGACTTCATTGTGGATGATGATGGACAGCCTCTGAAAAAACCTAAGTGGAGGAAAAAGCTTCCCGGATACACAGATGCGTGAGTGGGGTCTGATACAAGGTGGTGATAAAGGCATTTGAGTGGACCCAGTCAGGAAGGAGGAGGTCAGAAGCCTCTGCCAAAAATGGAACATTCCCAGCTCTCAGCCATTTTGCGTCTCTACCTCAAATAACCTTTACTCGGCAGCAATTTCAGACTGCTCTTAAAATTCCTGAGAGCTCTCTGCATTCTAGGGGCACTATGGGATTAGGGTGGAGTCGCATATGGGCAAGCCTCCAGGCTCCCTCTTCCACATGCAGCTCCATCTTTATGTGTTTATATATTGGCCTTCTAAATATATTTTTATTGGAAGAAAGCTTTTGCTTTAAAGGAATACTGTAATGCCTTAGCAGAAGATGGATTCACTGAGCAGGATATGGATCCATCTTCCCTGTTGCTGTTTGATCCCTGTCACTGGCATGTGCCAAAGATGGGCTTTTTTATCCCCCATAAATAATAGTTTCCCAGAAATATCTCCCAGATAAGCCTTTATACCATAGTGAATATGCCTTTTTTATGTACCTCTCTCTTAGCTTTCCTAGTTCCCTTCTGGCAAGTAAAGTATCTGTGCAGGGGTTGCATTTCTCTCTTCTCACCAGAACCTGGGCCAACTGCCTCTTGCTCTTACCCGCAGGGCCCTGCAAGAAGCTCAGGAGATTTTTGGTGTGGACTTTGACTATGATGAATTTGAGAAATACAATGAGTACGATGAAGAACTGGAGGAAGAGTATGAGTATGAGGATGATGAGGCTGAGGGTGAGATCCGAGTGCGCCCCAAGAAGACCACCAAGAAACGTGTGAGCCGCAGGAGCATCTTTGAGATGTATGAACCCAGTGAGCTGGAAAGCAGCCACCTCACAGATCAGGACAATGAAATCCGAGCCACTGACCTGCCTGAGAGGTTCCAGGTAAGAAACCACCTGCCTCTGTCCTTCTGCCGATCTGTCATCAGCTGCCCTGAGCCTCCTTGCTGCAAAGGTTGTAGCAGAGAAATAGTCTGATGTCGAATGGTATCTAGAAAGTCGGCTTTGAACCCCATCTGACTGCAGGGTACAAGGAGTCCAGCCCTTATAGGAGGGAAGATAGACTCATGCTGCTTATGGTTCTTGAAATGGCACTCTTTCTTAAGTAAATATATGAAGTGCCTACTTCTTACCAGGATGCTGCTCTTCCAGGTTCTGGAAATGTGTGTCTGTGGGGCATATGCTTTTGTCCAGAAGTGGTGTACGTTTTACGTGGGATACAGGATAAAGTCAGTCTCACTCTGTTGTCTTATCCTGTGCAGCTTCGCTCCATCCCAGTCAAGGGGGCTGAAGATGATGAACTAGAAGAAGAAGCTGACTGGATCTACAGGAATGCTTTTGCCACACCAACCATTTCTCTTCAGGTACCCAAAAAAATATCCTTACATTTTGAATGAACCGGAAGCCACTTCATCAAGGTGAGGAGCTGCTCCTCCCCTGTCCCAAACATCTGTGTGCCATGTACACAGCATTATGTATACGTGCAGATATATGAGAGAGATTTTTCTAGATTTCATCTGATTGAGGTCATCCTGTAACTTGAAACAGTTTGATGTGTTCTAAGACAAGG
The DNA here is from genome assembly GCF_037783145.1 of Equus przewalskii. Taxonomy (NCBI): domain Eukaryota; kingdom Metazoa; phylum Chordata; class Mammalia; order Perissodactyla; family Equidae; genus Equus; species Equus przewalskii. Next base: position 42,477,125 of record NC_091840.1, read on the forward strand.
CAAGTAACAGTGTTGTTGCTGTTCCTTTTTTCTTCTGACTATAGGAAAGCTGTGATTACCTAGACCGAGGGCAGCCAACCAGCACGTTCAGTCGAAAAGGGCCCAGCACAATTCAGAAGATTAAAGAGGCCCTGGGCTTCATGCGAAATCAGCATTTTGAGGTAGCACCTCAAGCTCTAGTGGCTGATTGGTTAGAAATTCAGCTCAGGGATGAAGGAAAAGGTAGCTTCCTAAGTCAGGTGGGGAGCCCCCTTCTCCTGTCTTCAGCAGTGGTCTCTTGACTCAAGAAATGTGAAGACCCAGGGAGATGCTAGTGATCAAGAGAATGATGCTATCCTGTCTATAGCATTATCCTCCCCTGTTGGGGAGAGCGTGTGCCCTGGATAGGCCTGTGAAGGAGGCCAAGCCTGCAACTGTGAAAGTTCCTGGAGTGTTTATCCCTCCAGGATAAACGGGGAGTAATTGGCAAAGGGGATCCTTGCAAACTTTTCCTCTCTGGTTGACTGCAATCTCTTTGCCACCCTAGGTGCCTTTTATTGCCTTCTACCGAAAGGAGTATGTGGAGCCTGAGTTGCACATTAATGACCTGTGGAGGGTGTGGCAGTGGGATGAAAAGGTAATATGGATCCATGCCCCCCATGGGGTTGAGGGCTGGATTGGCCACCACCACTACTAGGGCCCAAGCTTTCCTATATGTATTAGATGGCAGCCCAAAACCCCCAGGCCTGTCAAGCTTCTCACAGGGTTTCCTGGTAAGGACCAAAGCAGCCTTGGGTATCCAAGCTGAACACCAGCCCTTACTCCTGCCCTGTCCTGTCCTAGTGGACCCAGCTGAGGATCCGCAAAGAGAACCTAACGCGGCTGTTTGAGAAGATGCAGGCTTATCAGTACGAGCAAATCTCTGCTGACCCTGACAAACCCCTTGCTGATGGCATCCGGGCTCTGGACACCACCGACATGGAAAGGTAGCATATGCGGGGTTTATTCCATTACAGAAAGCCCTCAGACCAGGGGAGGCCCCGCAGGAGCAGCATAACCTTGCAAAATTCTCAGCAGAGCTCCTATCCCTTAGAAACTCAATTTGTCAACACATCAAAAGTTACCTTTGTTACCGGAAGATTCATATTGGTTATCCACATTGGTATAAAAGGTTAAAAGGGTCAGATATTCATGTTTGCTGATCTGTATATTCTCTGTGTATAAAGTTAGATGGGAAACCAAATTATAACCAGAAAGTAGCTTGGTGAGCCTGGAATCACAGCAGGGTGTGGGAGGGGAGCAGATGATTTTAGTGGCCAATGTCATGAAGGGACAAGGACTGTCTCAAGGACTCTGAACCATGCTAGACACACGTTGCCTTGTCTGCTTCTCCCCTTTTGTTTCCATTTCTAACAACCACCAACCGCCATTTGTTTGACTTATTCTTTGTTTAAGATATCTTGGTTCCCTTAAGTCAATGATCTGGGGCCATTATGAGTCTCTAATAATTGGAGAATACAGGCACTCATCCTAGTTGGGATTTTGCTTTACGGGAATTGGACCTCTTGGAGCAGAACTGGGATACTCCCTTCCTCAGTGACAGTTGAGGTCTTATGTCTCTTCCCTCCAGGCTCAAGGATGTGCAGTCAATGGATGAGCTGAAAGATGTCTACAACCATTTCCTGCTTTATTATGGTCGTGACATCCCCAAGATGCAGAATGCTGCCAAGGCCAGCCGCAAGAAGCTGAAGCGTGTAAGAGAAGAGGGAGATGAGGAAGGTGAGTGCTGGAAAAGAAAACCGAGGAGGCTTGATGGCCATGGCATTTCCAAGGATGCCCTTGGCTGAGTGCCCTTTGGGGCTTCTCTACATGTGTTGGATCCTCGGGAGTAATTGGAAACTAGAGCACTAACTCATGTTTTCTTGCCAGGTGAAGGTGAGGAAGCAGAAGATGAGGAACAGAGAGGGCCGGAGCTCAAACAGGCTTCTCGCCGAGACATGTACACCATTTGCCAGAGTGCTGGGCTAGGTAAAAGCTAGCTGCGTTGTGATCTGAGCATTCCAGCCTTGAGCAAGGGAGGTTCTCTGATAGTCACTGGTAGGTCAGAAGAGGACTTAAAGGACATCTGAGTGAATCACCAATATGATTCTGAACACTTGCTCCCATGACCCACACCCACCCAGCAATAATGGTCCAGCTTCTCCCAAAATTCCTGAAGAAATGGGAAACTCATATATCAGGGGGAGGGAGTCAGTCTGTCCTATCTTTGGGAAGTTCTTTTATTAAACTGTAGCTTCCACCTTAGTTCTGAGCCCAGAAGTCACATAGAAAATTTCTGTTTCTTCTGCCTCATAACAGCCCATCAGGTGTTTAAAGTCAGTTTTTTCTTTCTTTGTAAGATGTCCTGGTCCTGCTCATTCATGACCCCTTTAAAACCTAGAGCCCAGAAGTGCTGCTCTAGACTCTCAGAGCCAAGAGATTTGTTACTCTAGCTGTTGCCTTACCGTTCACTCTCCTGTTCATGTTAGATGGGCTGGCCAAAAAGTTTGGGCTTACTCCTGAGCAGTTTGGGGAGAACCTCCGGGACAGCTATCAGCGGCATGAGACAGAGCAGTTTCCTGCGGAGCCCTTGGAGCTGGCCAAGGATTATGTTTGCAGGTAGGCATGTATCAGCTGGCTGGCAGGAGGAGGCGCCTGAGGGCAAAGACGCCCTCATGCTGCAGCTCCTCCGTTTTCCCCACAGTCAGTTCCCTACACCGGAAGCTGTGCTGGAAGGTGCCCGCTACATGGTAGCCCTGCAGATTGCTCGAGAGCCACTTGTCCGGCAGGTGCTGAGGCAGACTTTCCAGGAGAGAGCCAAGCTAAATATAACCCCCACCAAGAAAGGTAGAAAGGTGAGCCAGGTGAAGGGCTTTGATCCAACATGTGGCCCAGCTCTCTGATTGAACTGAGTTTCTTGCTTCACATTTAGCTGAGCTGTCTGCCTGAGAGCAGAGAGGGTGTCTTTTCTCCCAGGGTCAAGCCCAGCCTATCCATAGGCTAATGGTTCCCTCTTGATGTGTACAGGATGTGGATGAGGCCCACTATGCTTACTCCTTCAAGTACTTAAAGAACAAGCCTGTTAAGGAACTGAGAGATGACCAGTTCCTCAAGATATGCCTAGCTGAAGATGAAGGGCTGCTCATCATTGACATCAGCATAGATATGAAGGGGGTAGAAGGGTAAGCAAAGCTCTGGAGTGAGGGCTCTTTGGGGAGGGCTTGGTGAGGAGTCTTTTGGAGGGAGGGGTCACTCAGGAATGTGAACCACTATTTCAGAATTAAGCAAGCCATTGTCCTTGGCTCGCTCACAGTGTTCATGGATGTTTGGGCATCACCTTTTCTCCATCCCGGACCACAGTGTTGTCTCTCCTCAGCTATGGCAATGACCAGACATATTTCGAAGAGATCAAGCAGTTTTACTACCGAGATGAGTTCAGCCACCAGGTGCAGGAGTGGAACCGGCAGCGCACCATGGCCATCGAGCGGGCTTTGCAGCAGTTCCTCTACGTGCAGATGGCCAAAGAGCTCAAGAACAAACTGCTGGCCGAAGCCAAAGAATATGTCATAAAGGTGAAGATGGAAACTCACAATCTTTACTTGTGTGATTTCCCCAGATTAGAGCTGAGAGTGATGAGACCCCTTAATAGTAGTCCCGTAGCTAGTGTAGAAACACTGAGGGCAGGCGGAGCATGATCTGAGAGGGAGTGCAAACAGAGCCGCAGGTGACTCTAAGACCTCCCAACTTGAGGAGCCTCTTCCCTCCCACTCCCTCCCCCATCCAAACATTCTTTGTTTACAGCGCTCTCCTCTATGTACTCTCCTGTTCACAAAAGCAAGGTATGCCTTCAGGTTGTAAGCCTGCCAATCGCTAGGAACGTGTGCACATATGAATACAACCTTTCCAGATGTGTGCTGCATCTGTTTCCTTAGCACACTTGGCAAGCTTGATGGCCATAGTGTCTGGTGTGTCTCCTCCCCAGGCCTGTAGTCGAAAGCTGTACAACTGGTTAAGGGTGGCACCCTACCGGCCAGATCAGCAGGTGGAGGAAGATGATGACTTTATGGATGAGAACCAAGGGAAGGGCATCCGAGTTCTAGGCATTGCTTTCTCCTCTGCCAGGTAACTACCTATTCCTGCCTGCCTGGCATCACCCCTTACGTGTCTTCCTAATCTCATTGGTCTCTTACTTATATCCTCATGTTGTTGATGATTACACTTTCCTTTCCTGTCCGGCTGGCAGAGATCACCCTGTGTTCTGCGCCTTGGTCAATGGTGAGGGAGAAGTGACAGACTTCCTCCGGCTGCCCCATTTTACCAAACGTCGAACTGCGTGGAGAGAGGAAGAACGAGAAAAGAAGGCAAGTGGCCGGGATGAGTTTCCAAGTGTACATCTTCCAAGTGTACCAAGTGGGGATAATTGTTTATGTCTAAGCAATATCCCATGCAAGACCCTGATTGTCTCTGACCCCCTCAAGCCCTGAGATAAGTCTCACTCCCATAGGCAGTAGATGGCACTCACATTCTCGTGCAGAATTTGTTTCTGGCTTAAAGCCTAGGCCTTGTGTACTTCTGGGAGCTGCCATCACTGTCTCTGTTCTTAACAGCATCTAGGTCAGCGTGTTCCAGGAGCTGAAAGCTACTGAGGCATTAAGCCAGCCTTTTCCCTGCTTTAGCCTTTCAGCATTTCTTTTTCCAAGGAAAGAGGAATTTGAATTCATATCATGTACATGCTTCTGGGTTTTTTTAACTTAATGGTACCTTTCAATTTTGTTGAGAGCACCCCAATCTAAAAAGTAATTTTTAACAAATAACTCCAAAAAAAAAAGAAAGAAAAATCTTAAAGTGGAGATCAGAATAATCCTGAGCCAGCCCTGATGGCCTAGTGGTTAAAGTTTGGTGTGCTCTACTTGGGTGGCCGAGTTCAGTTCCCAGGTGCAGAACCACACCACTCGTCTGTCAGTAGTCATGCTGTGGCAGGGGCTCACATAGAAAAACTAGAAGGACCGACAGTTAGAATATGCAATTGTGTACTGGGGCTTTGAGGAGGGGAAAAAAAGGAAGATTGGCAACAGATGTTAGCTCTGGGTGACTCTTTCCCAGCAAAAAAATAAAAGGAAAAGAATAGTCCTGACTGCCAGGCACTGGTTTATGTTAAAAAGACTCAAGTATGTTTAGTTAACCACAACCCACATATAAGCCAGAAGTATAATAATCTTAGAAAATATTGACAGATGTGTAATACTCAACCCAGAGGTCCTAGTTCCCTTCCTTGTTTTCTGTTCCAGTTAGACAACATGTGATGCATTATGTCTAACTTGGAGCTTATTGTTCTCTGGTCTTGTAAAGTCTCAAGCTACTTGGCAAGTGAGAACTACTTGAAATCTCCTTATCCTCAGAGCCATTCAGCTCCAATTTTCTTTCAATCCAGGCTCAAGACATTGAAACCCTAAAGAAATTTCTTCTGAATAAAAAGCCTCACGTGGTGACAGTTGCAGGAGAGAACAGGTAGGGCACCAGGGGATTGGGCTAGACCTGGTTTAAAGTCACTCATCCCTTATTGTTGAATCTGGCACATGCCTATAACAGAGTGGGTATAGGTCTGTGGAGAGTCCTGATAATATCCTCATCCCCAGGTGATATCACTGGGGATGTTGTACCTCTTTGTCTTCAAAGTTCTTTCCTCCCCCATCCCAGCCATGACACTGTCCCTCCCTGAGAAACTATCCAGAAATAGCCCTGACCAATACCCCTTATCCCTCCAGGGACGCGCAGATGTTGATTGAGGATGTGAAGCGCATTGTGCATGAGCTGGACCAGGGCCAACAGCTGTCCTCTATTGGGGTGGAGCTGGTTGACAACGAGTTGGCCATTCTCTATATGAACAGCAAGAAATCGGAGGTAATGCCGGAGCCCCACCCTTTGAACTTGCACAGGCCAGAGCTGTCAATCCTAGGGAGATTTACTAGGGGACAGAGGTTATCAGGGGCACAGGACTGCTCTGTTCACTTACCCATGCAGAGGTTTTCCATTTTGCCTGTCATGGTTCAGACTGGAGCCCCAGAGATTAAATTGGTCCCAGGAAACATGATCTCAGAGGAGAAGAAAAAAATGACTTAAAGCCAGAATGGTTTGGATTTTCTCTTGCTGTTGGAGCCGAGGGGACTTCATTGCCTTGCTGACCCTCTTTTGACTCTAGGCAGAGTTCCGGGATTACCCCCCAGTGCTGAGACAGGCTGTCTCCCTGGCTCGGCGCATCCAAGATCCTCTGATTGAATTTGCCCAGGTGTGCAGCTCTGATGAAGACATCCTGTGTCTCAAGTTTCACCCCTTGCAGGTGAGTAGGATTTGACAGGCAGGCCTGGGTGGGCAGAAGGGCACGGTAACCTTATCCCTCTCCCTGCTATATTTCAACAGGAGCATGTGGTGAAAGAGGAGCTGCTCAACGCCTTGTACTGTGAATTTATCAACCGAGTTAATGAGGTTGGGGTCGATGTCAATCGTGCCATTGCCCACCCTTACAGCCAGGCCTTAATCCAGTATGTCTGTGGCCTGGGACCTCGGAAAGGGACCCATCTCCTGAAGGTAGGATTGGATTGAGTCAGAAAATAAGAAAAGTTCCCATTTCGTTGAGCCTTTACACTATGCCAATATGATTTGACAGGAAGACCAAGGTCAGAGACATAGAGGGACTTGTCCAGAGTCATCCAGCTAGTGAGAGTCAGACTTCAGACCCAGGTGGCCGCAGCTATACTCTTCACTACTGTACTATAGTGGCTCATGGAAGAGAGCAATAAGTCATGATTTAAAACAGATGGAAGAAAGCAAGAGCATACTAGACACAAACCTCGGGATAGTGGTTTTTTCCAGTGAGGAGAAAAAAGGTTTCAATCAGAGAAGGGAGCATGCAGGGAGCTTCAGAAGTATTGGTAATATTCTTTTTCTTAAGATGAGTAATGGGTACTTGAGTATATATTTTATCATTAACTTTTAAGCCTTAAGTTAGTTATATATTGCCTTTGGTAGGTATAATATAGTTCATTAAAATAATTTTTTAGTAGCAGATACTATGATGTAGTGCTCAGTTTGGTACTGGGGCATGGGGACAGAGTTCTCATCGTGGAGGTTTCCCAGAAACCTAAAAGCAGTCTTGGGAAGTGGGCCCTGTCTCCTACTCTGGCTCACTCCAGGCCTCTCTCCTAGATCCTGAAGCAGAACAACACCAGGCTCGAGAGCCGGACCCAGCTGGTCACCATGTGCCACATGGGTCCCAAAGTCTTCATGAATTGTGCTGGCTTCCTCAAGATTGACACAGCCTCCCTGGGGGACAGGTGATGCCCTCTGCCTGGGTGGGCCAGGAGGAATTCCCTTGGGTTTTGCTTTGGGGATTCAGGGGATTAGGGCTGTCAAACGGCCACAAGCTCTTTAAATTAGGAATTGTTTTAAAGCAAAGGTGAGGAATCTTTATTCAGTCAAGAGCCTCTGACCTATGGAAAAGATCGGTTCAATTACGCGAAGCTTTTTTGTGAGGGAAACATAAAAATAATCAACTTAGTTTACAAATTAAAGACAGAAAACATAAGACTTTGTTCAGTAAACACAAACTTGGTCTGTTTTTATGGCTTGTCGTGGCTAGATAAGGGTGGGGATAGCAGGGGCAATGGAAAAGGAGTGGGGGTCTAAGGAGATAAGGAAGGGCAAGAGAGATTCGGTGTGTTTTGAGATGATGTTATTGAGAGAAAGTTCTATTCACTTGGACTTTGGACTTCACTATTGACCTCTTCCTCTCCAGAAGTTATCAACTCAGTCTTTGGAGGATCTTTTCCACGGGCACATAGCTCCTCATTCAGTAATGGAAATCAGTGGGGAAATAGGCTTCAAGTTCTAAAACTTCATTTTCCACCCAGCTTTGCTGTAACACTCCACGAATAACATAGGTCCATGTGAGTGCACGGGCAAGACCAGCCTGGGAAGGCTTTATGGGGGAAAATAGCTGTCAGCAAATTCTCAGAGGTCTTTTCCCCCTCCTTGTTTTATGTTATTGTAAGACTCGTATAAGTTCATTATATAAAATTCAACATATAGAAATATTATGCAGAAAGTGGAAGTCCCCCATAATCCCACCCCCCAGAGATAACTACCATAACAATTTGATGTATACTACAACTTTTCTAAATTTTATTTTTGCTATGCATTTACTAACTACCCATTTACTACAAAAATGGGATCATACGGTTCATAGTGTTTTGCAGTGCATTTTTCACGTATCAATATATCGTGGCCATCTTTCCATGTCAGCACACATAGATCTACCTCATTCTTTTGAATGGCTGTATAGTATTCCATTGTATGAAGGTACCCTAATTTATTTAACCAGTTCCCCATTGGTGGACATTTGGGTTGTTACTAGAACCTTCTCGTTCTATATCCTTGCCCCTTTTCTACCTTTCCTTCAGCACTGATTCATATATAGAAGTCCTTGACGGTTCCCGAGTCCACCCTGAGACCTATGAATGGGCTAGGAAGATGGCAGTGGATGCTCTAGAATATGATGAATCAGCTGAGGATGCCAACCCTGCAGGAGCCCTTGAAGAAATCTTGGAAAACCCAGAGCGACTCAAGGACCTGGACCTTGATGCCTTTGCGGAAGAACTGGAGAGGCAGGTGGGCAACAGTGTAGAAGGCCTGGCATGGAAACCATACCAAGTTGAGAAGAAACTAGGGCAGCAAGGCTCCAGAGAAACCCTTGATGCTCTTAGTGTAGGGGATTTGAATCTCTCTTTTCTTTCCTCATGCTATACTAGGTTTCTCATGGAAGTTTTCCTCCTTAAGGAGGAGCCAAGGAAGTCTTAGAGACTGCTGCAGTCACTGTGGGGAGTGGGAGGAAACTGGGAGGGTGTCAGTAGTATCCTTCTAGGCCCTCTTTCCTCCTTTCCAACAGCACATCTTTGCATTTGTCTGTTTTACACATTGGGGTTCCATGAAGCTTTTTTATTATAGATCAGTGTTGCGTGGCTAAGAAAAAGTTTGAAAATCTCCTCTAGTAAATGTTAAAGGGAAAGAAGAAAATCCCTGGCATACTCCTTTCGTTGAAACCCCTTGTGGCTCGGGTTGGGGAGGAGTTACAAGGCTTTTTCTGATGGGCTTCTTCCCCAGGGCTATGGTGACAAACACATCACCCTCTACGACATCCGGGCAGAGCTGAGCTGTCGATATAAGGATCTGCGGACAGCCTACCGCTCTCCCAACACAGAGGAAATCTTCAATATGTTAACCAAAGAAACACCAGAAACCTTCTACATCGGTAACTTCTGGGTCTGTTTTCCAGTCGGAGAAGGATGTGTAGGGGCGGGGAATGCATTTACCATATACATTCAAACCAAGCAGCAATGCCAACAGAATGAGGCAGGTTTGTACCCTAGGTGGGAATGACCAGGGGAGCTTTTAAAAAGTATAGAGCCCTAGACTGGAACTCAAGGCTGAGTTCAAGGTCAAAGTATGCTTTTAACCTGCTACTGCGGGATCTCTGTGGAGTCACTCTTATAGGCCTCATTTTCCTCTGTTGTCAAATCGCGGAGATCTCCCTTCTCAAGAATGTGAGGGAAATCAGTGGAGATGCTATTGGGCAGATGGTCTGTCACTAAAGGTTGGTGGGAAGGAGTTGCCTCTCTAGATCTCTTAGCCAGCTCTTCATTCTCTTCTTCCCTTCCTTGTCCTCCTCTCCCCTTTCTCCAGGAAAGCTCATCATCTGCAATGTCACTGGCATCGCCCACAGGCGTCCACAGGGTGAGAGCTATGACCAGGCAATCCGCAATGATGAGACAGGGCTATGGCAGTGCCCCTTCTGTCAGCAGGACAATTTCCCTGAACTGAGCGAGGTGCGTGCTGCAGTGTTGCTATTGTGGTCACTGAATTTCTTTAATTGAATGGTCTCACTGCCCTAGAAAGGAGTCGGGAATGGGTATATTTTAGGTCACGCTCTTACCACATGAATACACCAACAAGAAAGAAGGCTGGAACACACAGGTTTAACATGAAGTCTCTCCTTGTGCTGGGCAGAAGTGATCCGTGTGCTTTTTTCTATTCTGGGTCAGCCTTTAACCCTTGTTTCCCATTCTCTGGGAATCTAGCTCAACCAGATTAGAGACATGAGGACATACTTTTCTTACCTACAGGGTATGCATGGTATTCCTATGCTATTAGAAGGTGTATCTGTAGGCTTTCCTCAATTTTTTCATTCTCCACACACATTTTAATTTTTCCCACATTCTTCTAGACATCATCTGTCTTTCTGATGGTCAGAAGTCATTAAAGCCACCCTGAAATCTTTTTCTGGGTCTTCACATGCTATTAGGCAGATTGTAAAAGAGAATTTCACAACTTGACCCACTAAAAGTAGTTGGTGGGATTAGTCCAGCATGTAAGAAAGCCGACGTGGGGTGCCTGGTTCACTGAATTGACAGAGACATTTCTTATGCCCACAAGGTCAGAATAAAATGGGAGGGAGGGGCCTCAGTTGTAGCTAGAGGGATGTATAGATTAGATTAACATAAAAGATTGATCTGATGGCTGGTGATGCCAAACATCATTTATGAGTCAGAGAACGTTGGGGATGTTCAAATTCTGTGTTGGTGGGTGGCTAAGTCATTGTATTTTCAGACCTTGAGGTCAGACGTCAATGGTAAAATAAATTACAACACCCCGGCAGCTCGTTTCTGAATGTGTGATCTCCAGAATCTTAATTATCAAACTCCTGCCCTGATGCCCTCTTTAGGTCTGGAACCACTTTGACAGCGGTTCATGCCCAGGCCAGGCCATCGGTGTCAAAACACGACTAGACAATGGTGTCACCGGCTTCATCCCTACCAAATTCCTCAGTGACAAAGTGGTAAAGCGGCCAGAGGAACGAGTGAAGGTAGATGAATGACTGGACTAAGGCATCTAGTGCAGTTTTCAGCTGCCCAAATTGGGCTCTTTGAGTTTGGGCTGTCCCCGCGAGAAATTAGGCTCTATTCTCAATAGCTGCTGGTCTCGGGAGAGAGTTTCAGAAGGATTTATAACTAGTTGAAAGAAGCCAGGGCAAGAAGCATCTGAATGAGTAGCAGCTTTTGTTCACTGCCTTTGTGAAATTTCATCCAGTTGCCAGCCCTTTGGGAGATGGCTCTCTCTTTCTGTGTGGGAAGCTGTGGTTTAGTCCAACAGGCAGGAAGCTGGGCCCAGTATTACATGCTGCAAAACAGACAGGCTCTGCCTGTTCTACCAAAGCCAGGCAGTGCTGCTCTAGGAAGTGGAAAAGAATGTATGGCATAGCCCCTGTGCTACAGGCAAAACTAGATGACGTAGAAGGAACATTCAAATAGTGGGTTTGGAGTAAATCTCTAAGCTCCCTTTTGGTTCTGGTATTCTCCTACCATAGCTGCCATTTATTATGTGCCCACTAGATACCAGCACTTGACATTTACATATTTTGTCTCTAATCTCCCAATTCGATAGGGAAGGAATTACTACCTTTTATCTTCAGGGAAATTCAAGTCCCTGCCTTTTCCAGGATCACACAGGTAGTTTGTGACATGACTGGTACTAGATCTGTCAAATTCTCTGCTTCTAAGTATTGTGAACCCCTGAGAACTGTGGACTTCAGAAAGCCAGGGAAAGACATTCCTAATAAATGAAGCTAGAGAGATTTTCAAAAGGAAAACTATGCATGGTGATTGGCTTTTGCCACTGTTTAGACAGAAGGGCTTAAGTCGGGTAAGGTACAGAAAACAGCCCCTTTTTTTTTTTTTTTGCTAAGGAAGATTGGCCCTGAGCTAACATCTGTTGCCAATTTTCCTCTTTTTGCTTGAGGAAGATTGTCCCTCAGCTAACATCCATGCCAGTCTTCCTCTGTTCTGTATGTGGGACGCCACCAGGGCATAGCTTGGTGAGCAGTGTCTAGGTCCACACCTGGGATCTGAACCTGCAAACCCTGGGCCACTGAAGTAGAGCACGTGAACTTAACCACTACGCCACCAGGCTAACCCCAAAACAGCTATTTTGCTTCCCCTCCAAAAAGGGCAGGCAGACTTTGTTGGCACCCTGGAAGCAGTAATTAGGCAACTTTATGGGAAAAGGGAATAGTGCCAGTGACAGGATAGATCCCAGTAGGCTCCAGTTGGTTTTCCTGCCTAGAGTGGAAGGCATCAGTGCAGGACTCAGCCTATAGTCAGTAGACCAGACTCAACCCTGAACTCCTAATCTGCCACTCAGTAGCTGGCTGGCTTTGGGCAAGTCACTCCAGCTTTCTGCCTGGACTTCGGTTTTCTTATATATAAAATAGGGCATCGGGCTAGATCACCTTTGTCCCTTCCAGCTCAAATGTTCTGTGGATCTAGGTGGGAATGACTGTTCACTGCCGCATAATGAAGATTGACATCGAGAAGTTTAGTGCAGACCTGACCTGCCGTACCTCAGACCTCATGGACAGGAACAACGAGTGGAAACTGCCCAAGGACACCTACTATGATTTTGATGCTGAGGCAGCAGACCATAAGCAGGAGGAGGACATGAAGCGGAAGCAGCAGCGGACCAGTGAGTGTGCCCACCACCATCCCTATGCAGCCCGAGTCTTGGCAGCCGTCCCTCTACAGGATGCATGTGCTAGTGGCTGTTTCCCTTGCTTAGCCTCCTGGTAGGAGTGAGTGCTCAGCTTTGAGGTGCTGAGGCCCAGAGACATCATGAAATGGAGTCACTTGCAGGGCTGGAAACCAGGGTCTTTTGGGGTCACATTTTCTTTGCTAATGTACTGTGACTCTTAAAGCTTCATCTTCTCAGGACCCTGGGAACCCAGGTTAACACATCCTTCACATCAGAGAATCCAGGTCGAGAGAGGGTGAGAGAGTCTCAGAATGCAGTAGTGAAGCAGAAATGCAGCCATGGTTTGTCCCGTTGCTGTCAGCACCCAGCCCCGTCACCTGATCTGCACTTCTTTCCTGACCTCTTCAGCATACATCAAGCGAGTGATTGCACACCCATCCTTCCATAATATAAATTTCAAGCAAGCAGAAAAGATGATGGAGACCATGGACCAGGGTGATGTGATTATCCGGCCGAGCAGCAAGGGCGAAAATCACCTGACAGTGACCTGGAAGGTCAGTGACGGCATCTACCAGCACGTGGATGTGCGGGAAGAAGGCAAGGAAAATGCCTTCAGCCTGGGAGCCACCCTGTGGATCAACAGTGAGGTGAGAGCCAGCCCCTGCCCACATTCCATCCCACTCCTACTTCCAGAAGCAAGCCATTTCTGGCCGCTTTCACCTGACGTTAGTAACTCGTATGCAACATATGTGTTTTAGCTACACAGAGCAGCAAAACAGGAGGTTTGTTGTGAAATTAGTCATTTGATATCAGTTTTGTATCTTTCATCTTTCCTTCTCTGTCCTCCAATTTTAAAATAGACTACCTAGAGAGAGCCACTGGAGGAAGAGGAGAAAATACACATGCAGCATGCACGTGCACATACACACACGGACATATCAAATTTTTCTGTCCTGTTTTCAGTGGAGAGAAATCTTATGAGGCTCCCTATTGTTCCCAAGCACCAGGGGAGAATCAAAGTTTTATGATTTAAAGGCTTTTATGCCTCGTAAGCTAATAAATTAGGGCATGACTTGAACAGGTGGATAAATTGAGGGGACTTTGTAGTGAAGTAAGGCTACAGCAGGGCTGAAAAGCCCACCCCTCCTATGAGTTGCCGTCAGGGTGGATTTGATGAAAGGCCAGGAATCTCAGCTCTGGATGTGACACATGGAGCCTTTACCTTCTTCCCACAGGAGTTTGAAGACTTGGATGAGATCGTTGCCCGCTATGTCCAGCCCATGGCATCCTTTGCCCGGGACCTTCTGAACCACAAGTATTATCAGGACTGCAGCGGTGGGGACCGGAAGGTGAGCCCAGGGCCCTGCGAGGGATGACACCTCCCCGTCACTTAAGGATGTATGGTTTCCCTTCAGTGTAGGGGATGCTCAGCTGGTGAAGGAAGTCTACGTCATATATGCGCCAGACATTGTATACCAAGCATGCTACTATCCCAACCTCTCCCCCTCATTCTACCCCCAGAAATTAGAGGAGCTGCTCATCAAAACTAAGAAGGAGAAGCCCACCTTCATCCCTTATTTCATCTGTGCCTGCAAGGAACTGCCCGGCAAGTTCCTACTGGGATACCAGCCCCGGGGTAAACCCAGGTGAGCACTGGTGCTGAGAAGGTGCTGCCACTGGGGTCCACAGACAGGCTAGCAAAGGAGTCAGAGGCCCCCAGAGCAGTACTCTCTAGTTCTGCTTAACTACCTTTTTCCTCTTATCTGTTTAGAATGGAGGTGGAGGTTGGAGGTGGGGAAAGAGGGTGATGATTTAGAGACAAAAGGCAAAGATTCGTATAAGAAAGGCACTTCCATCAACCCTGTGAAAAGAGTTCCGTTCTCCTCTTCTCCCTCCCAAGGAGTGATGGAAATCACCAGACGCTCTCCACCTGACTGGCAAAGATGGTCGCCAGCATACTGGTCTCTTTTCCATTCTGCCTCACCCTCGCCAGGGCTTTCAGCACATGGTGGCTCACTGTTGCTGTAGTGTGCTAACTCTTCTGCCTGCACAGAAGGGATGGGTCAGGAGAGCATCTCTTCTTTCCAGCATCAACCCACTCCGCTCCCTTCTGTGTATGACTTGACAAGGTGGCCTTCCTAGGTATTCCTTTAACTGGGTCCCTCTGGTGCTCACCCTCAATGGGACAAAGTCCAGTTTCCTTAGACCTGCTTTCTTTGTGTGTGTTACCCAGATTGATAACTGTATGAGCCTTCTCTACCTAAGCCCTGCCCACAGCCATCCTCCTTTTGGCCCTTGTCCAGGGCCTTTGCATTTCTGCTCTTATGCCTACACGTGACACACTGTGTAGACTCTTTGAGCGGGGGCTCAGTAGCCAGATGACAAGAAGCTCTAGACTCTGGACCCTGCCCTATCTTGGGCACGTCTGGAATATGGTGCTTGTTTCTGAGAACCCTTTCCTCATTCACCAGCGTGCTTCTAGAGGATGGCAGCCAGGGCTGTGTGGGGGCTGGAAACTGTCCTGTGAGGAACAGTTGAACAAACTGTGTACCTTTAACTGATACCTCAGAAGCGACATGATAGCTTCCTGTGGAAAGGGGCATAGACTCCTTGTGTTGCAGAATGAACAACACTTGAATAGAAGATTTAAGAAGCAAGTTTCAGCTTAACGTAAATGAGAACTTGGCAATACTTAGCGTTGTCTGTTGGCTGTTGACAGCTGTCTTTGAGCACGACCCTAATTTAGGTGTTGTGATAAGTGCTTTACATGCACTATCTCACTTATTTCTCACACTCACCCTATAGATTTAAGTGCTGCTATCCTCATTTTACAAATGAAGTTGAGATTTTGGTTTAGTGACTTGGTATAAAGTCATATAGGTGGTAAGTGGCAGAGCCAAAACTGGAACTCGAACTGAGTCTGAACCCAGAGCCCAGCCTCTTGTCCACTCTCTCCTGTACAAAGTATTGAATAAGGGCAGACTAACCACCTTCCACGCTCTTCCAGATTCTGGCTCATGGCGAGTTGTGCTTTGCTGCTCTTGGGGGCCTCTTCCAACCCTGACACTCTCTGACTTCAGTGTCACCTTCACCTGCAGTGTGCTGCCATCATACTGCAGCCTAGGATGGTGGCCCAGCCACCAGCAAGCCTTCCTCTGGTAGCCTGTATGTAGCACACCAGGGGCTGCTGACTCCTGGCTTGACTGTACTCTGCCACGCACTCCTCGCCTCCCCAGTCAGAGTGTAGCCTCCTTGTACAGAGTCAGGGATGGCTCTTTCACCTCTCCTTTCCCCTAGCACCCAGTGTGGCTACTTCACGTGGTGGAGATCTGTTCTGGCCGCTCTCTCGCAGCTGGCCCTAAGTGGTATCTGATGCATGTTTCCTTCCAAAATCCCAGGATAGAATATGTAACGGTGACTCCAGAAGGATTCCGGTACCGAGGCCAAATCTTTCCAACTGTGAATGGACTTTTCAGATGGTTTAAGGATCATTACCAAGATCCTGTACCAGGTGAGTTCCACTCTCTCTGACTTCTAGGGTGTGGTAGGAGGGACATCTAGGCCCTGACTCAAGGTAATCATTGGCCATCTATGGGAGGGGGTGAGGCCGAGGCTGTCATTTCAGCTCTCTTACTCCTGCTCCAACCTCCTAGCGTTAGGGAAGTTCTCTATCTGCTTTGCCTCTGCACCTTCCCTTCTTCTTTCCACTCATCTCAGTACCTCCTCCAGCCCCCTAAATTGTGAAACCAGAAACAGGTTTCTGGAGAAATGTAATTCAGGCCATTTCCCACAGGCATCACCCCCAGTAGCAGCAGCAGGACCCGGACACCTGCTTCTATCAATGCTACGCCAGCTAACATCAACCTTGCAGGTGAGGAGCTCATGCCTGGGACTAGGGAATTGGAGGGATGGAGCCAGAAGGACTTGCACCTCTAAAGTGCCCATCTCCCATGTCTGTGTGCTTACAGATCTGACACGGGCTGTGAACGCCCTGCCCCAGAACATGACCTCGCAGATGTTCAGTGCCATTGCAGCTGTGACAGGCCAAGGACAGAACCCTAATGCCACCCCAGCCCAGTGGGCCTCTAGCCAGTATGGCTATGGTGGCAGTGGAGGGGGCAGCAGCGCTTATCACGTACGTGGCCTGGGGAGGGGGCTCCCTGCGGAGGTTGGGAAAGAGTGAAAGGGAATGGTCATCATTTACCAGCCACCTCCATAGACTGACCTCTGGCAGCGTCCACCACGAGGGGCTTCATATGCACAGATGGGGCTGCCACAACCTTAGCAACTGTCCCAAGCAGATCGTTCCTGTTTCTTAAGCCCGTTTGGGGGGAAGGGGAATAAGAGGACTGACCTTTCCACAATCCTTTGGGATCTTTGGAACCTTCAGGCTGTTAGAAACCTGAAGTGGTCAGGATTGGTGGGTCCCATTGTTGTGCCAGGTCCCACCCCACTGGTCTACCCCTGCTGCTAAGACCACACACTGCTCAAGAGAGGGTCAGCTGGAAAGCTCTGTGCTGAGCCCAAACTTTCAGCTTGCCAGAAGTTCACAGCAAGGCCAAATAAGCTCAGAACCCATCCCCCTTTAACTGTTCGCCCTTCTCCAGGTGTTCCCAACGCCAGCCCAGCAGCCAGTGGCCACACCACTAATGACCCCCAGCTACTCTTACACGACCCCAAGCCAGCCCATCACCACACCACAGTACCACCAGCTACAGGCCAGCACCACCCCGCAGTCTGCCCAGGCCCAGCCCCAGCCTTCCTCCAGCTCGCGGCAACGGCAGCAGCAGCCAAAGTGAGTATATGGATAGTGGCACGGAGCAGGGGCAGGCGATGTCAGGAGGCCGAGGAGCTTAGCATAGGCAGGTACTCTGGGTCTTCCGAGAGCCATGACCCAGGTGATGTCCCCAGGAGGACTGCTTTCTGGGAGAAGACAGAAGAGGGCAATGTGGCAGCTTCTCATCTCACACCCAGCAGAGGTGTGAGATTCACTACTGCAAAGATGGGTACTCACCAGTGATTGGTGAGGCTTCCTTCTAGTGCAACCCTGGAGAGCCCCAGTCTCAAAGGCCCCTTCTTCTCCCTCCAAGGTCCAACAGCCACGCAGCCATCGACTGGGGGAAGATGGCGGAACAGTGGCTTCAGGAGAAGGAGGCAGAGCGGCGGAAACAGAAGCAGCGGCTGACACCTCGGCCCTCCCCCAGCCCCATGATCGAAAGCACCCCCATGTCCATTGCTGGCGATGCCACCCCGCTTCTGGACGAGATGGATCGGTAGGGGACCTGCTCCTAGGACTCGGGTTACCTCTGAGGCTGGGAGAGGTCTGGCCTCCCACTGCCTCACTCCCTGCTCCTCCTTTTCTGTCCATAAAGTGACGTGAATTGACGTTCTCATTGGTGGTCAGCCTGGATGGGTGACAGCCTGGATGCCTTGCGAACTTGAGCTCAATATACGTTAGGCGACAATTCTCCCACTCCAGGCTCTCACCGACCACCTGTCCTGGGACCAGGCTGGGAGGGGAGTGTGGCAGGGAGGAAGAAGAGGAGGAAGAGAATGAGAGTGGAACAGTTTTGTATTCTACTCCCTACAAGCCATTTTGAGCTTCTGCCCTCACCTGACTTTGGGCTGTGACCAGGGCACAAAGCTCAGCACATGAGACTCCCCCAACTCTTGTGGGGAGAGGGATGCTATTTATTCAGTTTGTGGCAGGAGGGAGAGGAGGGGAAGTATTTCTGACCCTGATGCCAACAGCTTGGGTGGCTATCAGAGCAGGATTGCAGGGGACATAGAGGAGCAGTGCTAACCTGCCGAGCCCCCGCCTGGCTGCCCTCACCCACCTGCTGCCGCTGCTTCCTGCCTGTCGTTTGAATAAACAGTGTTTCTACAGAGCACTTGACAAAGCCTCTCTCTCCAGCTCTCCAGCTATTGAGGGGTGGCTTTCGAAGCAGTTTTTGGATCTCTCAGGGCTCCCCTGACTCCCTCTTCCAGGCCATCAGAAAGGCAATGACTCATAGAAGAGCAGGCAGCTTCTGCCTCAGACTGCCTGTGGTCGCATCCCTGCTCCACTTCCCAGCCCTGTGATCTCGACCAACCTCTTGTTGTCTCTAGGCCAGCTTTCTTATTTTTAAAATGGAGGTGGTGCTACCCACCTCATCTGGTGTCAGGCTGTGAGGACTGAGATGGAATGTGTGAAGTGCATACTTTAGCCCAGTGCCTGGACCTCATAAGGCTCAGCAGTGTTAGCTACTATTATTACACTCACTCACAGCCACCCTGTCCACTGTACCTACTAGTCTTCTCTGGCACATTGGAGAACAGCCACAAGTAAATCTAGGTTTCTCAACTTAATCCCTTACACCTCACTCTCCCCTTTTTGCCAGCTGGGCCTTGGTCTCTGACATTATCTCCACGCAAGTCAGGTGCTTCTGCCCCAGGATGGGCCCCACGCTCACCTGCTCCCACACACACACTGGCCCTGGAAAAAGGAGCTGGAACGTCACAGGGGAGGCCTGTCCACTGGCCCTGGTCTCTTCCCCAGCCCCACTGCCTCTTTTGTTCTGGACTCCTGATCTCCCTGGGGTTTTTTTTGTTTGTTGTTGTTTCTTTGCTGAGGAAGATCCACCCTAGCTAACAAGCATCACCAATCTTCTTTTTGCTTGAGGAAGATTCACCCTGAGCTAACATCTGTGCCAGTCTTCCTCTATTGTTGTGTATGTGGGTCACTGCCTCAGCATGGCTGCTGACGAGTGGTGTAGGTCCGTGCCGGGGAACCAAGCTCGGGCCACCAAAGCAGAGCACACTGTCCACTGAATTTAACCACTAGGTCTCGGGGCCGGGCCCTCCGTGTATTTCTTCACAAGGGCTTCACCTCACAGTTTTGTAAGTCGGTGCTAGTGAAGTGAAGCTTTCCCCTCCCTTTCCTCTGCTTGGGCCTCAGCAGAAAAGTCAGAAAAGGCCACTGCTGCCCAACTTTGGTGAACACCCACCTCGCTTTCCTTCATTTAAGGTCTCTAGCTCTTCTGTTGGCAAGAGTCAGGGGGAAGGGGCTGGCCTTCTGCCAGGAAATTAGTTCCATTCCCTTCAGCACAAAAGGTGTGGAAGGGCCCAGCAGGAGCAGGGCCACCCCCACTGGGAAGATCACATTTCCTTTGGTGCCACCAGCACCTTCCCCAGGGCCACTTAGAGGAGGGAAAGGCCAGGCACTGTGGCACACAGTGAGTTAAAAGGTTCAATTTATTAGGTGCATCACTGTAGACGGTACTGCCTGTCCCCAAGTGGATTTCACACAGACCAATCTCCCAGTAGTCAGGAAGCCCCCTGCCCACCCCACCCAGATGTGCTCTTCTCCTGCCCTGGGCCTAGGATATTACAGAGAAACTGGCTGTATCTCCTTTCCCTCCCACCTACCTTCCCATGGACCTCCTCTGGAAAGATGAGTTGCCCTTCAGAAACCCCTGCAGCCCCCTAGCCCCTTGGCTTTAGCTATGCCCAGAGGCCACCCCTTACCCCCAGAAGTAGCCAGATTGGAGGGAGAGAGAAGAGCAGCAAGGGTCAGCGACAGGCTTGATCGCATTTATTCTTCACCCTGGTCGCCCTGGCCTCAACTGAGATTGGGGTTTGATGCTGGGGGAGATTTCCTCTTGTTGACCTTCTTGATCGGTGAGGCCTTTACCCTGGGCTGCTTGGCCTGGACCGTGTTCTTCTCTCTCTTCTTGGGCAATGAAGACTCCACAATATCCTCACTAGAGGGTGCCTCCCGCCCGGGGTCATTGTAACTGTCCTCACTCTCCAGGTCTTCCCGAGTGTCTGGGCTGGACTCTGACATCCTGACCAACTCTCTTGGGCTTAGTGATCGGCTCAAGTCTGGAGGTGGAGATTCTGATTTAACCAGGCTTTTCTTCTTAGGCAGCTTGCCCTTCTTGACTTTTTTCTTCAGCTTTGTCTTCTCATCTGACTCCTCCTCCTTGTCTTTCTCTTTTTCCTTTTTCTTCTTGATCTTCTTGATCACCTTGCTGCCCTGGGACTTCCCTGTGGGGCTCTCAGAGCGCCAGATGGTAATGGGAGCTGCCGAGTCAGGAGTACCCGTGACCATGCCCATGCCCGCATCAGTGGGTGTGGTGGTGGGCCCCACCTGGGTCGGGATGGGAGGCTTGCTTTTTTCTTCCTCCTCCTCCTCCTCCTCTTCCTCTTCTTCATCTAGGTCATCTGCCCCACACTCGTGGTGGATGGGATGGTGGATCACTGCCACAGAGACAGGCCTGTAGCTTTTGCACCTGGGACAAAAGGAGACAGGGAAAGAGAAAGTTGGTAGAGAGTGGGAACCAGTGCCCCAGAGAGGGCCCCCTGCTCCCCCACCGTCACTCACCAGCCGTACCAGAACCGCTCCACACACAATTCCTCTGGGATGAACTCAAGGCAAGGGGACTGGATGATCTTGAAACAAGTTGAACCCACATCTCGGGAGCAGGTTGGGCCCCCATCTCGGGAGCTGCTGGTATTTGTCTTTGAGCAGTCCTTCAGCCTGCCACACAGGGGACTCGCCTGGCTTCCATGCCTCCATCACTCCCAAGGGGCCGAGAGTGAGAAGGCTAAGGGACAACAGGCTTGTGCTGGGCTCAGCCCAGCCTGCCAGAAGACTTTCTCCCCATTACTCTTGGAGCAGAGGCAGGTTTACAAAGTTGGGGCTGGGCTGGCAGCGCCAAGTCAAAGCTGAAGGGGCACCAAAGTTTGAGGGAGGAAACCACAGTGAAAGTTTGGATTTGGTTCTTCCCAGGAGTCTCTCCTGAGCTGGGGTCACTCGAGGACGAGGGCCCTTACCTAGAGTCACAGTCACAGTGGCTGACAGAGTGCAGGTGCAGATCGTGGTGGCCATAGGCAGAGGCGAAGGGGTACATGATGTGCCCAGTGCATGGCTTGTGTTTCCAGCAGCACCTGTCAGGGTCCTTGAATTCACCTGAGGGGGTAGGAGTCTCAGTCACACAGAGGTGGCGACAGCACACCTCTGGGTCTCCCCTCACAGCTCAGTCTCAAGGCTTCAACCGCTTCCCCTGCTGCCACCACCCTCCCTCTCCTGCAGCTGTTTTGACTTCAGTAGTAGTAACAGCCTAGCAGTAACTGCAGGCCCCCGCACTCCCCCTTCCCCAATCTGCAGCATGAATCTGCCTTCCTTCTGCAGACTCCAGGAAAATGTCTCACCAAGGTCCTCACCAAGTCCCCCTTGCTGTCCTATCACATTTGCCTCTTCCCCTCCCCTGCCTTTTGTGGGAGCCTACCCTCCTGGGTCCCTCCAGTGACTCCCGCCTGCCCCTCACCCGGCCACTCAGAGTTGTCAGCTACCCTACCCCACAGGGTATCTGAGTAGGAGAAGGCTGTCTTGACATGGCCAACTGTGGAGCCACATGGCAGACAGAAGCATGACTTCAGAGGCCCCAGCAGCAGCAGCATCCTCAGTTCCTATGCCTGCCCTGCACGGGCCCAGGAGGCCTACATCCAACACCTCACAGCCTCTGAAGCCACTCCAGACACAAGGCCTACCACAGCATAGCAACTCAGGCCTGGAGAGGAGCTGAGATCTAACTCATGGTATGTCATGCTCCCTGCTACCTTCTCCTGACTCTGGTCCTTCCCTTTTCCCTCCTTTCTTCTCCAAGCTCCTTTTCCCTCCTGATGCCTTTCTCACTTCTCTCCCCTTTCCCATGCTCATTCTTGATTTCTTTCCCTACTCTTGATTCATCAAGTTCCCATTCTCTGTCCATTCTCTCTCTTCAGTCCTTAGAGCCACAGACTTCTGAACAACCTATCCCCAGCCTGCACCCTTCCACCTCATGTAGGCAGCATAGATACCATGTCCCCTTTCCCAAGGCACAGGGGAGAAGCTGCTGGGGTGAGAATTTGGGGTTAGGGGAAAGCCCTGGAGAAAGGCTCCCACCTCTTTTGCTCAGCCAAATGCAAGCCCTGGACACACACTGGAGTCTGCCAGCCTCCACCCCCCACTGCCTCACCTCTGACCCTGCCTATGGCTCCAGTCTACCAGTGGCTCTCCCTCAGGCCCCCGTCTAAAAAGTAAGCCCATGAGGTGACTCCACATGCCCAAGGTCTCATACACAAGGACAGAGAGGACAGGGCACCTTCATACAGTTCCCCCCTGGACTCCAGCTCCGCTCACCCCAGAAGAAGGAGTGGGTGGGCGCTGATGAGTTCCATGGCAGCATGGCATGGGGTGCTGTGGCTGGCTAACTCCCTCCAAGCAGCCCAGGAGGATTTCGCCTTTATCCACCCCCCACGAGGCAGGTGAAACCTGGGCAAGACCTCATACTGGCCACCAGCCAGGAGTTAAACCAGGCTGGAGGTGTGTTAGTCCAAGTGTCCTTAAAGTACTTGAGAGGTGAGGAGATAGCAGCTTGGTCTGAGCCTCCCCCACATTCCTCTTCCTTTCCTTTCTCCACACCAAGCTGTGAGGGTCCCAGGTCTCCCATACACCCCTGACCCCATGCCCTTTCTCCATCCTGAAAGAAATAAGGCATGTGAGGTAGGATCTTGGAACACTACCACCACCTTGGGTTTCTTCAGCACTGCTGAACTGGGACAAAGGGCAGCACAGTGGCAAGTGCCCTGAACTTGTGGTCAGACAGGCCTGAGTCCAAGTCTTGGTTCTGTCACTTACTAACTGGGTGACCTAGGGCAAGTTATTTTACTTCTCTGAACCTTCATTTCCTTGTGCATAAAATGAGGATGGCGGTAATAGCTATTCTGCATGGTTCTTGGGAAGACTCAGTTCATATTGTGGACTATAAAGTGCTCTACAATGGAGAGGAGTGATTGTGGCCTCCAGGAAGGGGCCCTCTGTCTCACATGAGTAGGGGATAGGGTGGAGGTGGGGTGGCTGGGTAACCCCTTCAGGACCAAGCACTTCCCTCCCTCCTGCTTCCCACCAGGTGTCAGCTTTGCCAGGTGAGACGTGGTGGGGACCCCGGGGCAGAGATCCACTCGACCCACCTTCAGAGAAGGTAGATGCATCAGTGCTAGACGCCACACCAGCCAGCAGATGTCCTCTCTCCCAACTGGGCAACCTGTTTATATCTGAGAGAGTACAGAGTAGCAGCAGCAGCCCCTCTCCCCATGCCATTCATTCATCAAACATTTCCTGAGACGCTCCAGGTGTGGGGCCCCAGCTGCACCCCAGAGATGCAGAAATTGAAAAAACAACACAACAGTCCCTGCTCTCAAGGTGTTGTGGGGGGGCGGGGAGAGGGCTGCAGGGAAGGTATGTGGCACTGTTCAGGACAGTGGTGTGATGCAGACGATGATAGGGAGGGAAATGGTGAGAAAGGCCTGTGAGAGCACAGAACAGGGATACCTACGGAAACCTTGGGGGTGGGGAGAATTAGAAAAGACTTCTTGGAAGAAGAATGCTAGAAGCTGAAGCTAAAGTAATGGATAGGAGTAAGCCAGAGTTCAGGAAAGGAGGGACAGTTCCAGGAATTGTCCCAGGGTATGTGGAGCCTAGTTAGAGGGTGTTCCCAAGCAGAACTCCAGCTGGGACAGCAGCTCCACCAGCAACCACAGGGTGGAGTCTGGCACTTTCATTTTCTTCCCAACAATTAGCTTCGGTTTTTGGGGCATTGGAGCTGAGTCCTACTTAGGGAAGGGAAGCTGATTGCTTGGGGACTTCAGCCGGGCCTTCAGTGGCACTTGGGCATCCCTCTACAGGTCCCTGGTCAGCCTCTTCTGTTTTTCACAGCACAGTAAGTACTCAAAATTTATTGAATGAATGAATGATACTTCAAGCACTTCCTTGGAAGCTCCTACCCTGCTGCTGCTCTCTCAGCAGATCATTTCACCAGCCTTGTCTGTGGCTGCTCCCACATGAGCTCTCCTCCAGCCTGGGGAAGTATTGCTCCTTCGTCCTGCCCAAAGCATTTGAACTCTAGATCCCAGCCAGAATTTTCTCCTTCTCCCTCTTTAATGTTTTTGTTTTGTTTGTTTTTTCCTACAGGCTATAAACACCTTTAAACAAAAGACTCTGTGAACTCTGTTTCTCCCTCTACCACTACATAACCCACCCGTCTTCGTTTTCAATCCCAGTTTATTCACTCATTCATTTAACAGACACATTGGATAGCTTCACTAGGCACCAGTGAAGGAGGCCCAGTCCCTACCTTCAGAGAGCTGAGCCTCCACCTCTCTCTTCTACTCAGCCCCCTACAACATGGCAGTCATCTGGACCCCTCTATCGGAAGAGGCCAGGCAAAGGCCACTGTTGATTTCCTGATAGCAAAACCCAGTGGCCGTTTTTTCTTCATCTCTTCCATTGACTAATCAGTCTCTTCTTCTGAAAACTGTTCCTTTGACTCCCATGACAGGTCTCTCTCATCTCCTCTCTCTCTTCCTTCCCTGACTAGCTTTTTAGTTCTTTCCTAACTCCTTTGCTGTCTCCTTCCTTCTCAGAAGACTTTACAGGCTTGTCTTGGATAATGTCATCCACTTCCATGGTTTCAATACCCACCAATAAAATGATGTAAATCTGGGTCTCCAATCCAGACTGCCTTCCCAAGCACATAGCCAATATTGTTTTGGACATTCCCAGAACATCTTACACCAGCATGTCCCACATGAACTACCATCTTCTCCCTACCCTCCATAAACCATCTCCTCTTGGATCTTCAATTTCAGAGAGCAACAGACAGCTCAGCTAGAATCTAGGGATGATTCTTTCCCTCACTTCTACACCAACTTGATGTCCAAGTCTTTTTTTTTTTTTTTTTTTTTTGAGGAAGATTAGCCCTCAGCTAACTACTGCCAGTCCTCCTCTTTTTGCTGAGGAAGCCTGGCCCTGAGCTAACATCTGTGCCCATCTTCCTCTACTTTATATGTGGGATGCCTACCACAGCATGGCGTGCCAAGCGGTGCCGTGTCCGCACCCGGGATCCGAACCAGTGAACCCCAGGCCGCCGAGAAGTGGAACGTGTGAACTTAACCACTGCGCCACCGGGCCGGCCCCAGATGACCAAGTCTTGTCATGCCTGCCTGCCCCCACATCTGCCCCTGTCTTGGTTCAGACCTTCATTATCTCACACCAAGACAGCTGCAGTAGCCTCCTGCCCGGCCTCCCTGCCTCCTGTCTCACTACCCTCATCCAGTTCTCACAATGAAGCCAAACTGAGTTTTAAGAGTACCAAGCAGTCCACCATGTTGCTCCTCCTTAATGTCATTCCACTACCTTCAGGATGAGGTGCACTCCTTATCATGACATAACTGGCCCTCTAGGACCCAGGTCTTGGTTCCTTCCTCAGTTATCAGTTCCTCCCCCGCATCCATCCATCCTCCCACCTCTCCCTTCTCCATTCCTTCTCTCCTGCCTCCACTTCCAAGAAGCACCTGCTCATCTTGGAAAGAACAATGCTGTCCAAGTAGAACTGGTCATATGTCTTGTGCCCCTTTACCCTGCCGTGGTACTGCATATAAGTACTCTATAGCAACTTAAGAACAAGGCCCATATTTCATCTGCCTCTGTGTCTACAGGTCCTGGGACATGGAAGGTGCTCAGTAAATGTTAGTTGATCAAATGAATACATGAGTAGAATAGAATAAACCCCATATTGGAGCCACAAAGTAGCTATGGCATTGGAGATTCTGCCCAGGGTTCAGACTTGGGGACTTTTCTAGGGGAAGAAAACTTACCCAAGATGACCATCTTCCCAATGTCAGACTCTGTCCTGGGCTTTTAAAATATGCCTTTGATTTTTTTTTTTTTTTTTTTTTTTTTGCTGAGGAAAAGGTGCCCTGAGCTAACATCTGTTGCCCATCTTCCTGTTTTTGCTTGAGGAAGATTTGTCCTGAGCTAACATCTATGCCAGTCTTCCTCTATTTTGTATATGGGTTGCTGCCACAGCATGGCCACCGACGAGTAGTGTAGGTCTACGCCTGTGAAGCGAACCCTGGCTGCTGAAACAGAGTGCACTGCACTTAACAATTAGGCTGTGGGGCCAGTGCCTCAAATAGGCCTTTGATTCTAAATTACACAACGCATTCTGTGGATGGGAACACAGAGACTCAGGATAAGTAACTTGTCCAAAGACACAAGTTAATAGATGACAGAGGTAGGATTCAAACCCAGTCTTCCTGGCTCCATAGCCTGTTCTCTTTTAGCCCTGTCTACTTGGGGTTCCTCTCCCAAACCCATCCTGCAAGCTGTCACTTTCTAATACACCTGATTTTCATCTCGATAACAGTCAATCCCTCATCCTCTGGTTTTTGTCAGTCCTAACTCCACAGCCTCGCTTGTCCCTTATGATGTGGACCCTAAGGTCAGGCCAGAGGGCCCTGAGCCGGGGTCTGGGTTCAACCTCTGCTTTATCTGACTCCACTGTCCTTGCTCTCTCCCGAGTCACCATGAAAGAGGCTTATATTCAGGGTCTGCTGATTAACATCCCCCAAATCCCCAAGAAGCCCTAACAAGCATAATTCTGTTTGCTGAGGGGAGGGACTTAGTAACTCTCCTCAGATCTGAGGAAGGCAGTCTGTTCTCTGGCTTCACAGACAGAACGAGAGCTCTTGCAGCAGAAGTGGTTGAAGTGGACACAGGGGAGACTTCATAATAAATGAGGGTGGTCTCTTGAAAGGAAGAGGGAGGCTTGTTTTCTCTTTCTCGGTAGAGCGTTAATGGGGCACAGGGGCCTAACTCAAAACTCACAGGTGATGCTCATTTGTACAGAATCCTCCCAGTCCTGCGGGCTGAGGAGAGCCCCCCTCCCTTGCGGCACAGGGGGTAGGGTTCCAGGTTGGGCACCAGAAGAGCTGAATAGGGGAGGGAGGGAGGGAGGGAATAACCAAGGAAGGGAAGGAGGGAAAAGGAGGGAGCAAGGCAGGGGCAGTGTGCAAGCGTCTCCTTGGAAATGCCGCCCTGGCCCCGCCCACATCTGAAGGCAATTGTGATGTCACGCGTGGAACCTCCAGACTCCTTCCTGCCCCCGGAGTCAATGGAACCGCCCGCCCCAGCCCAGGGGAGTGGGTGGGCGCTGGACCATGGGCTTCAGCCAGGTCCTGCACTTATTGGGCGGTGGCCTGGGCGCCCTGCTGCACCACAACGCTGCCTTCCATCCCTACAACTAGGATTTGCAGCTCTGGCTCCAGCCGGACCGCCCCAGCCAATCCACAAGCGATTCCCCAGGGCCTCAGGACTCTAGTCCTCCATCATTGGTTCAAGGCTCGAAGTGAGCCCGCCTCCAAGCCCTAACTCCGCCCCAGCCCAGCCCTTGGCCCCGCCTCCTTTGTCAGGTTCCGTTCAGTCCTACACTCTCCCGGAGTACTCAGGGCAGTTCACGTGCCACGCCCCCAGCTCGAAGCCCTCCCCTAATCTTCTGCCCCGTCCCCTCCTTACCCCAGCTGCTCTCATCCCAGATGTTGGCATCGTCCTCAGTCTTTTCACTAGTCCATCTTTCAGTCGTCAGTGTCGTCCTGACCCACATCGCTCTCAGCCCAGTTCTTCTTCTCTACAAGACTCTTCCTTGTCGTAGTCCAACCCTGAACCTCAGCTTGGCCGAGCCAACCATAAACCCCAGTCTCAGCTTGGCCCCAGCCCAGCCCCTAACTCTGCCTCATGCTTGCCCTATCCCTCCACCCCCACCCCTCCCCCGTTCTAGTTTGCGTTGTCCTCTCAGCCCACGTCTAAGCTCAGTCGCCCTCTTCATCTGGGGCCTCCCAGCTCCTTCCAGGCCCCTCTTTGTCCCACCTTCAGCCTTAGTACCTCCCCTTTATCTCGGGCCCAGCCCTCAGTCCCATCCCTAGTTCCTTTCCAGACCTTCTCGCTGCTCTTAGCCCTACCCTCAGGCTTTAGCCCCGCCCCTGGCCCCGTTCTTAGCCCCGCCCCAGCCATTCTCTCGACCGCATCCTTCGGCCCGCCCCCGGCCCCTCCCAATCCTTCCGACCCTGAGACCCGCCAACAGTCTACCCTTGAGCCCTCGCCCGCCCGCCTGGGAAGCGACTTCCTCCAACCTCCACCCTGTCATCCCGGCTGTTCCGAGGTCCCTCCTGCCCTGGCGGGAGGCCGGGCCCGCTCGCTTGCTCCCTGCCCGCAGGTCGCTCCACAGCAGCCCATGGCCAAACTCCCGAATGAGGACATGATGTCGGCCCCCAGCTCCCCTGTGACGACCCTTCCCAACGTTCCTTCCTAGCCCCAGCGGGCTCCAGCCAAGTCCTGCACTTCTTGGCGCCCAAGAAAGATGTCAACATAGAGCCAGGGTCTTGGTCACTCCTTTCTAAAACAGTTATTTTAATAGTTAAGGGTTTTGAGCGCTTCCTATGTGTGTTAGTGCTTTATCTTATCTCATTGATGCAACTTCGTGTATCTCCATAGGCTTGCCCCGTGCAGTAAGCAGGACCAGCTGCATTTATAGTAACCGACTACACACAACCCTCACACTGCACACTCCTCACACCCTTAAGTATAATATACACTCTGCACATGCATGTATCGCACACGTAGGGCACATAAAAAATCTCACCACACACAAACAAATGCAACATGCAGACACCTCTCACAAACAGCAGTCAGGACACAGAACCACACCCCTCCTCCCCACACTCCAGGCAGCACAAACACTCCTCAGCAGTACTGTGGTGCAGGCTTCACACACACACACACACACACACACACACACACATTGAGTTACAGCCTCCGTGCAAAGCAAGGGGTGAGGAGTGCAGTCCTGGAAGGGAATGGAAAAAACAATTCCAGGAGAGTAGAAAAGCATCAGAGCCAGATCACCGACATTCCACACATCACACCCCTCAATTGCTCTTGGCACCTTTTTTTTTCTGAGGAAGACTTGCCCTGAGCCAACATCTGTGCCAATCTTCCTCTTTTTTGTATATGGGTCCCCACCACAGCATGTCTGCCAATGAATGGTGTAGGTCTGTGCCTAGGAACTGAACCCAGGCCACCAAAGCAGAGTGCACTGAACTTTTTTTTAAGATTGGCACCAGAGCTAACATCTGTTGCCAATCTTCTCTTTTTTTCTTTGTCCCCAAATCCCCCTAGTGCATAGTTGCATATTCTTTTTTTTTTTTTTTTTTGAGGAAGATTAGCCTTGAGCTAACATCTGCCACCAATCCTCCTCTTTTTGCTGAGGAAGGCTGGCCCTGAGCTAACATCTGGGCCCATCTTCCTCTACTTTATATGTGGGACGCCTACCACAGCATGGCTTGTCAAGCAGTGCCATGTCTGCACCCGGGATCTGAACCAGCAAACCCCGGGCTGCCAAAGCAGAACGTACACACTTAACCACTATACCACCAGGCTGGCACCATAGTTGTATATTCTAGTTGTAGGTGCTTCCAGGTGTGCTATGTCGGGTGCCGCCTTAGCATGGCTTGATGAGCAGTGCCATGTCTGTGCCCAGGATGCGAACCAGCAAAACCCCCAGTTGCTGAAGTGGAGTGTGTGAACTTAACCACTCGGCCATGGGCCCAGCACACCGAACTGAACCATTAGGCCATGGGGCTGGCCCCTAATCATGTTTTAAAATGTAAAAAAATACTACTCATAGTTTTATGTGTATATCACTAAATACAAAAAAAATACTACTCATAGTTTTATGTTTGTATCACTAATATAGACATTAGATAGCACTTCTTCTGATACCTCCCCCCCTCCCCCCGGGGCCTTCTGGTCAACCCAAAAAGCATCCAAAACTTAATCGTTTCTCACTGTGTTCCTCTCAAATAAGTATTTTTTAAAGGAAAAGCAGAAAGAGTGTGAAAAAAAGAAAAATATTATCCAATGGTGGAAATTTGGGTATAAGCACCAAAGGAGGACACATTTGGGAGGAAGAGACCAATGCAAAGCCAAACATTCAGATGTCACTCAGTGAGAGTGCAGTGTAGCCCCCTTAACCTGGTCCCTGAGCTCCCAGACTGCCTGGGGCCTGCCCAGGAGCCAGGGATGGCCAGAATCCCAGCAGAAGCCTCCAGTCCCAAGATTGCCATACAGCCCTGCCCATTTCACATCTCTCATCCCCAACAAAGGCCTCCAGCCCCCAAACTGCTAATAACGGAGACTTTAATGCATAAGGCACAGTGTGAGCCTGGGATCATTAAGCATCCGCATACCCAAAGGGCCCAGCAGGCTGAACAAAAGCAGCAAGGACCACTTCACTATGGTTGTGCTCCTGGCAGAGGGGGGCATCCAGTCTTTGGCATAGTGCCTAGGGGCAGGAAGTGACTAGCTGGTCCCTGCTACCCCTCTAGGGGGTACTGCCACCAAGGGGCAGGTCTTTGGTCTGGAGAAACAGTCAGTGCAAATGTCCAGGGGCCGAGCTCTGGGGGAGTCAGGGTGCCAGAGTGCCCCAGGGCTGGGCAGCCTCTGGACAGTTCCCTCACCCCTCATCGGCAACACGTGAGCTTCTTCTTGCTGGCAGTTAGGTAGAGGTTGCTGTCTTCACTGCTGATGCCTGAAGAAGGGTGGGGAATATTAGAGCAGGGATTGGAGGGTCCCTGTGCCCTCTGCCACCCTCATCCAGGTGGGCACTCACGAACAACATCCCCAATGCGCCGGGCTCCCGATTTCTCCAGCTCAGCCAGCACGTTGGCCTCAAAGGTCAGTGCTGCCACACGGAAGAAGAATTCCCGGACATTTTCACCTGACACAGGGAGATGGGTGCTCAGGGGCAGTGCCAGGCCTGAGTTCATTGGGCACAGGGGGAGGCGTAGGAAAGCGAGGCAAGGGAGGCAGAAATGCCACAGCAGAAGGCCCGAAGGCTCCGACTCACCAGTGAGAGATGAGACTGCCCAGTACTCGGCCTTCATCTCTTGGGCCATCTTGAGCGCATCTTTCTCCATTAGCACATACTGAGCAGGAGTCTGACGGAAAGCCAGAGTCAGATCGAGGGGTTCCCCTCATCAAGTTGGAAAGTCCCCCCACTGGCACACTCACACTCAAGTCTTTCTTGGAACCCACGAGGAAGAGAAGCACGCTAGAAGGGTCGTTCTCCTTGAGTGCATCAGCTAGCCACTGCCTGCCACAGATGGTGGACAGTGAGAGATGAGTGAGCTGGACAGGCTCCTCTCGCCAACAGTCATATGCCTAATTACCTTCTCTTTGGTCCTAGATGCATTCTTTTCCTTCCCTACCATGCCCCTGACCCCCATTCTTTTCTGAACCCCCTCTCCCCTGAGCCCCCACTGTAGTTCAGCATCCCCACATACTTGGTATGTTCCAGGGAAGCCACATCATTCAGGTTGAAGACAATGATGATGGCTGGAAGAGTGGCAGAAACAGCCCCAGGTTGACGGGGAAGATACAACTGGCTCATTGCCACAATCTCCCAGGCCCTAGATTAGAGGCCAGGTGTACCCCCACTTCACCCAGCCCCTTACCTTGGGCTCCTCGGTAGTAGGTTGATGCAATGCATTTGAACCTCTCCTGTCCAGCAGTATCCCAGCTGGGAGGAAGGAGGGGTGAAATACAGGTGTGGGGGTGGGGGTGACATGGGGTATAGGTGCTAGGGGAAGGAATGGCTGGAAGGGGTGGAGGGAGAACTCACAGCTGCAGACTGAAGGGGACGCCCAACACCTCAAATCGTTCCATCTCAAAGTCCACTCCGATGGTGGCCTTGTAATTCTTATCAAAGGTGTCTTTGCAGAATCTGAGGGGACAAAAGATGCTCTGGCCCTGAGCCCAGCCCACCTGGCTAGGCGTGGCCCTACCCTGCCCAGCCCAACCCAGCTCAGCTCCGGCCAGCCCCCTCTTACCTATTAATGAGACAAGTCTTCCCCACCGACAGGTCCCCCACCACAATGACCTTGGAGATCTTAAATCTGCTGGACACAAGAGTGGGCAGGAGGAGGGGACGCTAGTTCTTTCACCCTAGGGAGTCCCAGTGCTCCCTAGTAGGTCCACGAAGGTAGCTGCACCCAGGCTGAGGCTACCACAGACACCAGGCCTCCCAGGCAGCTTGCCTGGGAGAGATGTGCTGGGGAGGAGTGTTTTGTGCTTCAGTATCAGAGAGACATGAATTTGAATCCCAGCTCTTACACCTACTAGCTGTGTGACTTAGGACAAGTTAGCCTCTCTGAGCCTCGGTTTCAACATTTGTTAAGTGGAGATTTAGTATATATTTTATCGGGTTATTGTGAAGGTTAAAATGAGATAAATGTCCTATATTCTGAGACATATCCGCCCTACACACATACATTTTAACATCTCTGAAATCAGGATACATCTTAAAAGTGATGGTGTTTTCTATTTAATAAAAGACAATAATAGTACCCAACACACCGCCTGGCACACAGTAAATGCTCAATTAATGGTGCCAACTGTTATTAATACTACCCTTTTTTACCCACAATGGGATTCATCCCTGTAGGCACAACCCCCCACCCTGGGGCTCAAATGGATGATATGTTGGAAGCTGAGCTGCTGACCACCTCTTCATGCTGGACACCTTCTCTGTGTCAGGAATTGAACTGCCACCTTTCCACCCCAACCCATCTCATAGGGCTCACCACAACCTTGCTGGGAAGAAAGGGGAGAACACGGGGGCAAAAAAGGAGGAATAATCGGGGCTGGCCCCGTGGCCGAGTGGTTAAGTTCGCGCGCTCTGCTGCAGGCGGCCCAGTGTTTCGTAGTTCGAATCCTGGGCGCGGACATGGCACTGCTCATGAGACCACGCTGAGGCAGCGTCCCACATGCCACAACTAGAAGAGCCCACAACGAAGAATACACAACTATGTACCGGGTGGCTTTGGGGAGAAAAAGGAAAAATAAAATCTTTAAAAAAAAAAAAAAAAAAGGAGGAATAACCATATAGTTGGCAGAGGCTGAACAAAGCCCCAAGGGGTTGCTTGTGTACCCTGGCTTCCACTACAGGGTTTCCCTTCTTTGTTATGGGGTCTCTAACTCACCCCACGGTGCCTGTCCGGTGCTCCTGGCAGGCGCAGGTGACGCGGGGGTGGAAGCCTTTGTGCACGTGCAAAGCGGCCTCCTTCCTCAGGCACTGGAAGGGATGGAAGAGAATGGGACTCACCCACTCCGGGCCCTTGTCCCGAAGCCAAGTAGCCCAGGGAGGGAGTGAGGTTGGGGGGTGGGGAGCGGACCACCCAGAAGCAGCAGGCCTAGCAGGGCGGAAGGGCTGGGCCCAAGCCTGGAACTGGTCCGATGCCACCTCCTCCCCGCCCACACCCTACAGCAGCCAGAAGCCCGACGTGGCCCTGACGCCTACCTGGGGCAGCTCCGCCAGGACGCGGTCCCTCCGCACCGGCGCCAGAATGTTCATCTTGCCTACGTCCTTGCGGGGCGCTCTGAGAAGGCGCGGAGGCCTGATCCGCCCCAGCGACCCGGGCCCGTGGAGACCCGACAATCACCCGCGACCGAGGTGTCCCGACTATAACTCGGGGCCACGGGGAGTCTACGGGAGCCCGTGGCCTTGGGGACGCTACGACCACCGCGGGCCACGGGGATGAGACAATCACCCGGGGCCGGGGCGAGCCCACAATTACCCGGGCCCGGGGCGTCCCGAGGACGACTCGGGGGCGAGGAGACCCCTCTGCCGCCAAATGGGGGCGGGGAGTCCCGTCTTGGGGGGCCCGGGCCCGCGTAGACCCTACAATAACTCGGGGCCGGATCGTCCCTACAATAACTCGAGGCCGCGGAGACCCGACGACAACTCGGGGTTGAGGTGGCCCTACCATAACAGAGCGGCCCAGGGGCGCGGAGCGGCCCCGCCACACGGGGTCAGTGTGGGCAGGGACGGCGCTGCGAAGCCCGCGGGCGGCTGAAGGAGGGGGCGAGGGGCCCAGTCCGTTGCAGGGCCTCGCGTCCCACTGGGCTCTTCCTCCGCCAGCGCTGTAACATGATCCCCGGAAATTCCTGGAGAAGGGCCGCCCCTCGCCCCTCTCCCGGCAACTCCCGGCCTCGCAGCCCGCCCGGGCCTCCCCTTCTTCTCCTCCCCCTGCGCTGCTCAGGCTCCCCCTCCAGACGCCTCAGCGGGCACCAGGACTACCCCCACCCAGGCTGGAACCAGCCCAGATCGGGATCCCCCAGGTCGCTCTCCCCTGCACCTCTGTGCGGAGCTGCGCCTCCTTGGGGACCCTTACCCAGGCGAACCGGTGATGGGGTATCGGTGACTGCTGCGCAGGATCTGGCTGCGCCAGGAACCAGCGGGAGGGAAAAGGGGGAGAGAAGGGGCCCTAGGAGAGGCGGTGCTTCCCTCCTCAACTTCAGGCCCAGGACGTGACTCATAGAGTCTGCCCCTGCTCGCCCTTCTGCCCCGGGAGGATGAGAGGGGAGCACAGAGGGGGTGCCAAGGTCGGAACGGGGTGCCCACCAAGGAGAGAGACGTCCAAAGTCTGGTGTCTTTTCCTCCAAGGTTGTCGTGTAGATTGAGGGGTGGGGAGGCCGAAGACCAAGCTGCCTCCCTGGATGGAGAATAAAGAAGGGCTAGGTGGATCGAGAACTTAGCCCTTTGGGGAGGCCACCGCTCCGCGACGTGGGGACTCCCCTCTGTTATGGCGTTCTTCGCTTTGATCCCATTGGAATCTCTCCCCATCAAAGACAACTTTTCCTTTTTGCAGTTTTGCAGGATAGAAGAGAGGGTAGCACACAACAAATCTCACCTTGAAAGGGGAAATCTCGTTCCAAGAGGGGAGGGGAAAGGCAGAAAGGGCCGTGTGGAGGTGGGGTAGGCAGACCCTCAGAGATGCAAACCTGACAAACCTGAGCGTGACTAAACCTTGCTGTGTGTCGGGAACTGAATCTGAGGATGCAAAAATGACTGGGGCAGGGTAACGAAGACTACTTAAAGGAGGGGACTGTGAGTGAAATTATCCGCAAGAAAAGCTAGCGAATCCTGGAGAAACCTGCGCGCTGTGTGTTTGGAATATTGGTAGAGTTTCTTCCAGAGTATTACCGGGGAAACGCAGGAAATCTAATTGTCACAGGGGCAGATGTGGCTGCCTCCTACCTCCTCTGACACTGCTCCTCCCCTCTGCCTGACTCTACTTTTTCTGCCACCAAATCACTGTTATTAATAAGTCACGTCCCCTCTCCGGACCTCAATTTCCACAGATGTCGTCTGAGGGAGTTGGACCGGAAAAATTCTGCACTAACGTTCTAGAATTTTGCTTCACTTTCCCTGGGTCACTCTAACCATATTCATTCCAGTTTGCAGTATTATTATCTCCTGGAACTGCAATCCTCTTTGAAGTTGCTCAAAATGAGAAGCGCTCAGGGTCAGACCGAAGCTGTGGCCAGCTTCACCCATCCGGCGCCGGGCCGCAGCAAATAAAAACGTGTCTCCAAAAAACTACAACCCCCAAGAAGCTTTAGCAGCTTACGAGCGGAGGCGGCGCCTGCGTAGTTCCTCTCGCGAGGAAATTAAACCCAACTACCATTCCCGGCGGGCGCCGCGCTACAAAATTATCCAATCATCTTTAAGTAAAAAGCATCGCGAGTCTTCGATGAGATTTGGCTCTATAAGCCCGTGGAACCGGGTCTTGGAAACCCTTTTCAAGAAGATGGCGCCGAAAGCGAAGAAGGAAGGTGTGTGCTCGGGCTAGGGGCTGCCGCTGGCTGGTCTGGGATCCCCGGAGAGCGAGCGAACTGGGAGGACGATGGCTAGGCTAAGGCTTGGGGTGTCTGCTCTGGAGCTGCTCCTTGCGTTTCGGCCGCGCTGCGGTGCGCGTGGGCCCAGCCGCATGGGCTCCAGTGAAGGGGGTTGGGGAGGCAAGCGCGGCCGGCACCACCCGCGGGGGACAGCCAGACAATTGGCCCTGGGGAGCTACACGCATCTACAGGCCGGAGCTCCATGTCTCCAGACCTATAAGGAGTCAGTGCCATTAACTTTCTTTTTTTTTCTTCTTGTTAGACGGCACTATGTTCCCTTCCAGGGTGACTGTGCGATGGTATATATTAAATCAGCACACATCCTGGCAAGTATCAAGCATTCGATCGTTGTTAGTTACTTTTTGTTTTTCTTGTATCCCTGGAGTTACTCCAAGTTCTTCCCAGTATCGTGCACATGATGGAAAAAATTAAACCACCTGAAATTTGTGATGTCTTCAAAGGAACCGCTGATGCACGTGTGGCCTGGGGTGCCCACTACCGGTCTTGAGGCCGGAAGTGATCGATTTCTGAATCTCGCACCCTTATTTTCTTTCCTTCTCTCAGCCCCTGCCCCTCCCAAAGCCGAAGCCAAAGCAAAGGCTTTGAAGGCCAAGAAAGCTGTGCTAAAAGGCGTCCAGAGCCACAAAAAAAAGAAGATCCGTACGTCACCCACCTTCCGACGTCCCAAGACACTGCGGCTCCGAAGGCAACCCAAGTATCCTCGGAAGAGCGCCCCGCGGAGAAACAAGTCAGTACTGCCCCGTACCCATGAAAAGATGTTTGGGGATTCTCCGTTGGTAATGTGAAAACTTACCAAACCTAGAGCACGACTTCTCAAAAACATGTTAAACCTAGTGTGCTTCTCTAATGGGAGTGAGAGAAGATCATTAATACCCTACTTAACAAGCGGAGACGTTTTTACAGTATTGGCAGGAATTGTGTAAAACAACCCAGAGTCACTGTCAAGGTTAATTGTTAGGTTAATTATTGCTTCATATGTGGTCAGGGTTTTAAAGTCCACTTTCTTGGGAGTATAAAGTAGGGCTTAGAGAAATGTTCTTTGTGTTGGAGTTCAGGTTTAGTTGGTTCCTTGTTGCACCTGTTGCTATAGGGAACAGTCCTTGAGGGTCAGGATGTGGGATGACTGTAGATTGATAAGGAGATTAATTTATCTGTAGTGGACAGTGAAGTCCTGCCACAGTGTGTGGAAACTTCTTTTCAATCACTCTTCCAAATTTTTCCATTCATGGAATGGTTAGGAGGAAATGGGCAAAAGGTTAGGGTACTTGAGTATTTGGGTGTCATGCTACTGATAACTGACCGTAGGGAGCACAGATTAGAGTAGAGCCAGGGTAGTAGTTGCCACCAATGGGTTTCTGGTCCTCCCACTGTGCTTCCTAAAAAAAAGGCAGGAGAGAGGGTTGTGTCCATGGAGGACAGCACTTGACAGACTTTTTACCCCCATTTGGACCTAGAATTTAATGTGATGAGAGGTGGAGACCTGACCTCTAGCTTCAAAACAAGAAGGTTGTGTTCGGTGGAATAGAGCCTTGCTTCTCTGAATTTCAGGGGGCATGTTGTGTCATAGGTGTGTTCAAGCCACTGGTTTTAAGTTTAACCTGAGCTGCAAATAAAAAGTTGCTCTCAAGAATTGATGGCCAGCCCTCAAGCCAGTTTTCAGCAACCAAAGAGGACAGAAATGGTCTATTCAACCACAGAGTGAAGCACCAACATTCTTTGGAACCCTAATCTGGGTTTCAGGATTCCGTAGTCTAGCTTTGTGCTTTTGGGTTAAGTTGTTTAACCTCTCACGTCTCAAATTTCTTCCATCAATTTGTCCTTCAGAAACGTTGAGGTCAAATAAAGAATGAAGGGGTTTGGAACTCAAAGATGATTCTTGAATCACTTAAAGGATGAAAGCCCTTCAAGTGAAAGAATGCACAAGGGTTCTGTCCCCAGGCCGAGGCTCCAGGTCTCTAGGTTTCAGGGTGCAGATGATGACACTGTTCAGCGACCAAAGTCTGACGAAGATGATAGCTACCTCGTTGTCTGATGCACCTGGGCTCCAAAAGAGGGCCCATCTTTGCTTCTGCTGGACCCTGGGCAGGTGACCCCATTTTGCCTCTCCCCCAGGCTTGACCACTATGCCATCATCAAGTTCCCCTTGACCACCGAATCAGCCATGAAGAAGATAGAAGACAACAACACGCTTGTGTTCATTGTGGATGTCAAGGCCAACAAGCATCAGATCAAACAGGCTGTAAAGAAGCTCTATGACATTGATGTGGCCAAGGTCAACACCCTGATCAGGTGAGTGGGGCCCTGTGGGATGGAGAGGAGGCTGGTGCTTCAGTCAGGAACCAAGAAACCTGAATCGCATGAAATTTCTTGATGCTGCTTTTGGGGTCAGAAGGTGGTTTCACAGTGTGCTAGCCTTGAGAAATGAGTAGCCCCTGCTGTAATTAGTTCTATGTGTAGAGTGTAGGCTTTTGAGCTTGTCCTGCCTCTGGGACTTAATTTGCGCGTTTGGTGCTCATTTGCTCATTTTGGTGCTCTGGTAGAGGCAGGCCCTAAAGTGAGATACAATTTTATGTCAGACTACCTCAATTTAGGTCTTGAAACGTCCTGTGGTGTTTCCCAGAAAAGGTAATTGGCTTCCTTTGTGGCTTAGTGACTTCCCTAGTCCCCTATGCGCAAATGATGGAAAAATCACTATTTGGAAAAGAATGACATGAGCAAAGGAACCACTGATGCGCAAAAGACTGGGGGAGGCAGGGGCCTATGCTGGCAGTGAGGGGCAGCGGGGTCTAAGGGCTTCCTTCTCCACCCTAGGCCTGATGGAGAGAAGAAGGCATATGTTCGACTGGCTCCTGACTATGATGCTTTGGATGTTGCCAACAAAGTAAGCTTCGTTTGCTACAAACTCCTTAACACCTACCCCTCGGGTGCAAATGATGTGTATGTTAGCGACCAAAGCCTGACCTTTGCTGATTAGGCCTAACTGACTGACTGTACCCCTATCCTTAATAGCCCTACACTCACCATGAGCCATCATTTTGCTTTTTAACCATGACATTCCAGCTTAATCTTCACATTGCAGCTCCCAGTAACAAAGCTCCCTTTTGTTTTTCAGATTGGGATCATCTAAACTGAGTCCAGCTGGCTAATTCTAAATACAAGTTTTTTTTCACTATATATATGCTTCTTGTCTTTATGTTGATTTCTGGTTGGGCTGGGAGGAGGCCATACTGAGGTATATACACACCTAAGTAATAGGACTTGGGTAAGACTCTTGGTCTATGAACTGTGTTGGAACACTTGGCCCTGACACTTCATCAGACTTGTTATAATCCTGGTGGTGGGACCTCAGGTAGCAGAGATATTTGTGACCCAGGCTAGGGTTAGTTGTCCTAGCACAACTACAACTTGCCTCCTTCGTAGGGGTAAGAGAACAAGCAAGAAGCTTTATAAGAGCCCCTTCCTTTATCCCTGGAAGAGGCTTTATATGAAACCAACACCCAGGGTTTTCATTAGCATTCATTTTCAGGGCAGTGTGGGGCTGGCACCATGTCCCCACACCCATCTATCATCTCCAACCGGTCTGTCTGCTCCCCTCTCCTTGACAAAGAAAGGACAAGGACTTCAGAGGAGTGCTTTCATTAATGTTTTCAATGGTGGGCGCAAGCTTGAAACATGGAGAGGATGCTCCAGACTTGGGGCTGTCTCTCAGTTTCTGTTGGAGGCTGTTCCTGGTTGTGTTTGTCTCCTTGCCACAAGTCCCAGGCTCTGTGCCTTTCACTCAGTCAAGAACTTGTCTTTCTGTTGCCGGCGGGGGACACGCTCAGGGCAGAAGTCCGAGCGGAGGAGGCGGGAAAAGTAGATGAGGATCATGACATCCAGCATGAGCAGGACACCCAGCAGAAAGGTGCCAAGGGTCATCTGGCCCACGTAACGCAGGAAGAAATGGGTGAGGTAGGCCTGAGGGGCCAGGCGGAAGAGAAAGTACATAACCAAGTTGACATACTTATTGATCCGGTAGAGGAGGAGATCCTGGGCATTGTTGATCTTCATCATCATGCGGATGGTGAGGAAGATGTTGCTGACCTCCACCAGCAGTGTTAGGACGCCCCCACCGACGAAACTGCGCCAAAAGATGCCTGAAAAGAAGGCAGCCATGGCCTAGAAGACAAGGGAGAGACCAGGTTAGGGAACCCAGACACCAAGGCTCCCAGACTGAGGGCTGGAAAATCCTCTCGTTTCCTCTTGGAATACTATAGTTTACAGTGGATTCAACACGATTAAGTTTTGATCCCAGCCCACAGGTTCTGGCTCTGGGTGTGGGGTTTCCAGTCTAAGGAAGGCCATGAATTGCTGGCCTCAAATAGTAAGCCAATGGCACGGAGACAGTGTCAACCCTTAGCATCCTAGCATGAGATGCAGGACACAAGATGGGAATGGGGTTAAGAAAAGATGGTCTTTACCTCCCAGGTTCAGAAAGACAGGGCTGAGAGTAGGTTGCTAGCATACCGCGTCCCATGCTTCTCACATACCATGACGTGATGGACGAGGTATTCCCAAGAAGCTCGAGCCTGACGACTAACCACGATGTCTACCGTGTCGTGGATAAAATACCCTAGGGGAGGGATGGGGGAACAGATCATGAAGGGGACTGAAGAAGCAGCTACGCCCTGTCCTCCTACCGACTTAATGTTTCCTGGGCAAGACTTACCCGCGGAGAAGCAAACGAGCAGATAGCCAGAAAGCGACCATGCCGTCTCAATTTCCACAAGCATCTCGGGAGCCTGCCATACACTAGAAAGGAGGGAAGAGGGCAGGCTCTCATCTCGGCATCCTCAAGGACCCTCAACTCCCCTATTACCCTTGCCAGTCCCCGAGGAGTCTGGGATCGCGCTTTTGGCTGACTGGGGAGCGAGGAGGGGCTTGGCTGAAACCCAGGTGTCTCCCGTCTCCCCTGGGGCCGCTGCCGCTTCTGGTTGGACAGCATTCCAAATAGGGAATCAGGTGGGACTGCGTGGCCTCAGCCCGTCCGTGAGGGATGGGGAGAGTAACGCGGGATCCTCTAGCCACCTTCACTCCCCAGGCCTTCACTCACCACAGCAGCGCCCAGGTCCCTGACACAATGGAATGCGCGAAGGAGACGAGCAGGTTGTGCCAGCGCCAGGTGCGCAGCGGGTCGGCGCGCACGTGCTTGGGCAGGGGCAAGCGACAGAGCGCGCGCCGGAGAGCCCGGAAGGTCAGCGTGGCGCCCAGGAGCAGCGGCAGGGCGGGGTGCAGCAGGGGGGGCATGCTGGCCCTTCCCGCCGTCTGAATGTCCGCCCTCTAGGCGGCTCCCCGGGCTGTTCAGGGAACGTAGCTCCCTCGCTGGCCAGTCACCCCGGACGCCTCTTCCGCCGGCCGCCAGCCTCGCACCGTATTCGGGGAGCTCTCTAGGCCCCGTCACTCCTCCCCGGCCCTCCCCGCGGGCCTCTACCCCCGCCTCCAGCCGCCCGCCCCGCCCCATCCGCCTGTCCCCGCCCCTCCGGCGCCTCCCCGGCACCGAGGGCGCGAGCCCCTTTTCACGGGGGCCTCCTGCCCGGCTCCCGCAGCCTTCGGGCGAAAAGGGGCTGTTCTGGGGGCGCCAGGCGCCTCCCGACTGCCGACGGAGTCCCGCCTTGCTGGCTTGGCCTTATTAACCCGCGTCCCCACTTTCCCCGGGGCCACCGGCTCCCCAACCTGGGCGGTACTGAGAGAACTCTCTCTCCGCCCTCAACGCCTTTCTGGGCAGAGCTGGGCGGTTCCTGTCACACCCCCACGTCCTTTAAACCCTGGTTCTGGGGACAGGTCGGAGCCCCGCCTCGGACAACGATCCCTAGCCAGGCCCCGTTCCTCCACTGGATCACTAGCTGCTTCTTCAAGCCAGAGACGGACATGTTTACCTGCCTCTACCGCGCCCCGCACCGAGTCGGTGCCTAGAAACTGTTGACTAACCCATCACCATCCCTCCTCCCAGTCCGCTCTTGGGCTCCAGGGACCGAGCGGCCGTCACGGTCCTCCCTCAGACAGTCTCAGCTCTCTTCTTCCGGCTCCCTGGAGGCTGGGGCCGGGAAGCCGGCTGACTTCCCCAGGCTGCGGGGTGATCCTCACTCTTCAGGGCAGTGGCCTGGAGCAGTTACAGGTCGCGGCCACTAGGTGTCAGTCTGTCCACACTGTGGCGTGGGATCCCCTCCCGCCTCCAGAGGAACGAGGTGGTTGCTTTCAGGGGAGAGTTAGCCAGACTCTGGCGAACGGAGGAGCTTCTGAGAGCCGGGGCGAGGGGGCACGGGGCGGCAGGGTGGTAAAGGAGAGGAAGTGAGTAGTAGGGGGAGAAGGCGGTGAGCGGTTTTGCGAAAGGCAGGAAAAGCCAGAAGCCTGAGGCGCAAGAGACCTAGGGGCCAAGCAGTTTGGGTGTTTGCTCTGCCTCCCGCGATGGCTCCAAGGTTACAAATTAACCCCTGTGGGGCTCATGGGTCAACCAAGGCCCGATCGGTTTCTAGGTGAGAGCACGAGTGTCCCGGGTGAGCGGCTTTCCGCCTCTGTGCTCCCCTTTGCTCACGGGGCAGCTTTGTCCGCCAGCCAACACCGGCCGGAGCCAGCGACCGAGAGGCCCTCATGGGGCCGTTCCAGTGGTCATTCCACATGGGCAGGTTTGGGCACCCTTTCCAGGGGTAGAGTGAGAGCAGAAGATAAACACCCCTTTCCTCACAGCCCTCACCCACTCCGAAACAGGGACGCTATCCCTTAGCTAATGACCATCCTTCTGCTCCTTACCTGAGCTTTTATGGGGCTTGCGAGGAGCAAGAAGCTCCAGAGAGACGCCTGGAATTAAACTCACTTCCGGTCAAGATCCTAGACAATCGTACTAACTAGCCTACCTCTGGGCAGAAGCCTTAAACCCATATCGGCCTCCCCCTGACCCTCAGATAGTGGTCCACTTCTCTCCCACCTTCCCCTAAGGAGGTTCGCCCTAGTTGAGCTATGAAGGCAGATTACCCTGCGACAGTGTTGTGTGTGTGCATCGGGTAGTTGAGGGTGTTGACGACCGCGGTGCTCACTAGTCAGGACAGCCTGGAGACCATGTCACGTCCTCCCTAGGTGAATCAACTTGTACAGCTAGCGGTTTCCCCGGGTCCCTCCCTAGGCAAACACGAAACTAACTCTGTTCCCTGCCCCACAGACCGAAAGCAGTGATGCTTTCGGTTCAGTTTTTTCTTTCTTTCTTTCTTTCTTTCTTTTTTTTTTTTTTTTTTGAGCAAGATTAGCCCTGAGCTAACATCTGCTGCCAATCCTCCTCTTTTTGCTGAGGAAGACTGGCCCTAAGCTAACATCCGTGCCCATCTTCCTCTACTTTATATGTGGGACGCCTGCCACAGCATGGCTTGCCAAGCGGTCCATGTCCGAACCCGGGATCCGAACTTGCGAACCCCAGGCCTCCGAAGGGAAACATGCGAACTTAACTGCTGCGCCACCAGGCTGGCCCCTCTTTTCAGTTTTGGTACTGTTTATTGTTTGCATGTCAATGAGAATCTGCTCCTCTTTCCCAAACAGCGTCACTAGTGGGCAAAGAGGGGGTCAGAGAGAGGTCGGTCCTCGCTTCCCACCCTCACTTGGCCCGCGCGGGGCACTCCTCCGGTCTAGGGAAGCTTTGCGAGGGCCAGATGCAGCCACGTGTGTGGAAAGTGGCTGGTACCGTGCCGGCCATTGCGGAGCGCGCCAAGAAATCGCATATCGCCCCATTCCTTGAACCCTAGAAAAGAGACTGTGGATAGAGGTTGCAGGAATGGTGCAAATCGGCAGAGATCCCAGGCAAAACCAACACCTTGTTCCACTTGCTCCGCCCCACAATTAACATACAGCGTAGGGGGCGTGGCCCAGGGTGGGCGGGTCCGCGCACGCGCCGCGCCTGGGTGTGGGGGATTCCGGAAATGTGACTC
This sequence comes from Equus przewalskii, assembly GCF_037783145.1. Lineage (NCBI taxonomy): Eukaryota > Metazoa > Chordata > Mammalia > Perissodactyla > Equidae > Equus > Equus przewalskii. The sequence continues at coordinate 42,521,288 of NC_091840.1, forward strand.
TGAGAAATGAGATGGAGAAGTACGAGCGGATCCGAGTGGTGGGGAGAGGTGCCTTCGGGTAAGCCAGGGCTCTGGGGGAGGAAATTGCTCGGGGAGATGGAGAATAAACCCCAACTCTGACCGCGAAATCAGTGCTCGGCTAGCCCCGCCCCGAGGCGTGAGCACCCACTCTGGGAAGCCCCGCCCAGGCTTCCGGTCCCAGTCCTGGCTGGGAGACTCCGCCTCTAACGAGGTCACGCCCCCGGCAAGCCTTTGCACCCCCGCAGAGTTGCGTTCTTGGATTCCTGATTCATTCATTCAACAGATGTTGAGCGCCAACTCTACACGTCAGGCTCTCGGTGTTGGGTGTACAGATAAGACCAAAACAGGCGTGGTCTTTTCTATCTCGGAGCTTACAGACTATAGGAAAATTATACAACAATCAAGACACTGTTAAAGCAGTTATACAACACCAAGGAGTACTTATTTGGGGTGGTCAAGGAAAATTCTTCTCAGACGTGAAGTTTAAAGCCGAGACTTGAGGAATGAGGACGAGTAGTCTGAAGGTGAAGGCAGAGCTTTTCAGGCAGAGGAAACAGCATATGCGAAGGTCCTCACGTGAGAAAGAATTCAGAGTATTTAAGAAACTGCCAGACTAATGCAGTTGGAATGTAGTGGGCAAGGCAAAGACGGGTATAAAATGTGATTATCACGGAGGGCGGGGACCAGATTATAGCCTCGTAGGCTCAGGTTAAGGGATTGAATTTATTTGCAGTGTAAAGGGAAGAGGTTTAAGCAGACGAATGGTCTTTTTATGATTTGTATTTTTAAAATGTCACTCTGGCTGCTGTGTGGAATTTAGATTTGAGGGTGACAAGAGTGAAAGGGGCCATTTTGAAGCCTAGTGCAATATTTTAGGCAAGAAATGATAATTTGGCCAAGGGTTATAGCAGAGATCACAAAGAGAAATGGGTGGGTTCACGATATTTTGGACGTAGAAACAGGATTTACTGATGGTTAGTGTGAGATGGAGGAAAGATCCTGGCATGATTTTCAGGTGTCTGACTTTAGTAACTTGGGGATGGTCGTGTCATTTACTGAGATGGAAGATACTGAGGAAAGAAAGGTTTTGGGGACAGGAATCAAGAGTTTTATTTTGAATTTGTTAAAATTTAGGATGCTCTCGAGTCATTCAGGTAGAGATGCAAAGCAGGTAGTTGGATAAGTCTGGGGCTCAGAGGAGAGGGCTGAGCTCGAGACACAAATTTGATACCTAGAGGACCATCTTATAGTCCATTCATTCAGCAGATACTGATTGAGCTCCTGTTATGTGCTGGAGTATGCACTAGGCTATGCACTGGGGATGCAGAAGTGAATAAGAAAGAACAAGAACCCTGCTTTTATGAACACTGACCAGTTGGAAGAAAATGATATGATTGGCTTCCACTCATTGAGCATTTTTTTAAATTGCTTTTTATCCCCAAATCCCCCCAGTACATAGTTGCATATATTTTAGTTGTGGGTCCTATTGAGCATTTTTGATGCACTAGGCACTGTGCTAAGTGCATTTTCTCATTTGATCCACTCAACAACCCTATAAGGTCAAGTCTATTTTCCAGATGATGATGTCACAGGATCCAAGACCAGATAACTAGTAAGAGGAGGAGCCAGGATTTGAACCCAGGCAGTTAACTCCAGAGTCTGTGGGAACTTAGAGAGATCAAGACTAACTTTACCTCATTGTGCCCCTGGTGAAACTGAGTCTCAGATAAGTTAAATGACTTGCTCAAGGTCTCACACACAATTTGTGGTCAGCTCTCCTCATTTCTAAACTCAGAGTTCTGTGCACTTAGTTAGATGACCTCTTAGTCTGGGTGCCTGTTCCCCCTCCCCTCTGGAACATCCAGTCACCAGGTCTGCCCTGCCTGATGTGTGGCTGGAGGCTCAGCTGGCACCCACTCCTGTACTCTGCATCCTCAGGATTGTGCACCTGTGCCTGCGCAAAGCCGACCAAAAGCTGGTGATCATCAAGCAGATCCCAGTGGAGCAGATGACCAAGGAAGAGCGGCAGGCAGCCCAAAATGAGTGCCAGGTCCTCAAGCTGCTCAACCACCCCAATGTCATTGAGTACTACGAGAACTTCCTGGAGGACAAGGCCCTCATGATCGCCATGGAATATGCACCAGGTGGGCCAGCATCCTTGTATTGGCCTGGCTCCAAGGGCCTCTCACCTCTAGGACAGGCAGACACAGACCAGCTGGCTTCCCTCCTTGGAATGGGCTTGGCTGAGGGTCAGAGGTAGAGAGTTCTGACCCCAGTTGTGTGACACTGGCAGGCCCTTGCCCCATCTGGGCCTTTAGTTTCATAAAAGCAGAGTCTCAGGCATTGAAAAGCCTGGGTCTTGACTAGTCCCTTACGGCTGCAGGCGGCACCCTTGCTGAGTTCATCCAAAAGCGCTGTAATTCCCTGCTGGAGGAGGAGACCATCCTGCACTTCTTTGTGCAGATCCTGCTCGCGTTGCATCACGTGCACACCCACCTCATCCTGCACCGGGACCTCAAGACCCAAAACATCCTTCTTGACAAACACCGCATGGTCGTCAAGATTGGCGACTTCGGCATCTCCAAGATCCTTAGCAGCAAGAGCAAGGCCTACACGGTGCCTGGGCATGGAGGGGACTCAAGGGTGCTAGAGGTTTTGAGGGCCAACGCCCACTCGGCATCCCTATCTCCCCACCCCTACCCCCCAGGACCTTGGCCCCTCACCCCCTGGCTGGATGGTCCTTCAGGAGAAAGCACTTTTGCCTGCTTTGGGGAAAAACTGTCTTCAAGTGGGCCCGTGGGCAGAGCCCTTGGTCTTCCTCCCCAGGGGCTGTAATATCAGCTTCCCTCCTGCAGGTGGTGGGTACTCCATGCTACATCTCCCCTGAACTGTGTGAGGGCAAGCCCTACAACCAGAAGAGTGACATCTGGGCCCTGGGCTGCGTCCTCTACGAGTTGGCCAGCCTCAAGAGGGCCTTTGAGGCTGCGGTGAGAAAGCACCCCCAAGGGGACAACTGGGAAAACTCTGGCTCCCCCCCTCTGAAGTCCTCAGCCCCAACCACTTCTGTGTTTCTTCTCTTGTGGCTGAGTCACGTCTCTCTCACCAGACTGGTGGGTTACCCCAGGGCAGGGCTGTGGCTTCCCTCAGACCATGCGTTCCTGAGGGTAGGGCTTAGGTCCCCCCATTTAAACTGAGGGCTCCTGAGGGCAGGGCTCTCCCATCAGATTAGGGGCCCTCTTAAGGGCAAGGCTTAAGTTTTTGCAACAACCTGGGGTTTCTGAGGACACAGCTGCAGCTCCTCTATCAGAGGTTCTGGAAAGCAGAGTTCGGCTCCCCTATCATCCTGGTAGTCCCTCATCAGACTGAAGGCTCCTGAGTGCAGGGCCCTGACCACCCCATGAGACCAGGGGCTGGGGCTGGAGCTGGAGGTGCTGCCGCCTAAAAGCCTGGCCCAAGGCTCTGGCCAACCCAAGTTGGTGCCTTCACAGAACCTGCCAGCCTTGGTGCTGAAGATCATGAGCGGCACCTTCGCACCCATCTCTGACCGGTACAGCCCTGAGCTGCGCCAGCTTGTCCTGAGTCTGCTCAGCCTGGAGCCAGCCCAGCGGCCACCGCTCAGCCACATCATGGCACAGCCCCTCTGCATCCGTGCCCTCCTCAACCTCCACACAGACCTGGGCAGTGTCCGCATGCGGAGGCCTGTGCAGGGAGTTGGGAGGGGGCCTGGGCAACGGGGGGGGGGGCACCTAGTGGAAGCACAGTAAGACTGGGACAGAGGGAAGCTTAGGGCAAGTCCTCCATTCCTACGTGTGGGGATGCCAGGGAGAGTTCGTGTCCTGAGGTCCCCATCTGTCCAGCAGGGCAGAGAAGTCCCTGGCCACTGGGCCAGCCCTGACCCCAGGCAGCACAGGGAGCAGGACCACCAGTGCCCGCTGCAGGGGTAAGTTGAGGCCGTTCGCTGGGTCCCCGTAGACGCCACGCCATTCCTACCAGTTTAATAGGCCTGATGAACTGTCCTCGCAGGTATCCCACGGGGACCTGCACGGCCCGCCATTCCGCCGCCGCTGTCGTCGGTGTACACGTGGGGTGGTGGGCTCAGCGCCCCGCTGCGACTGCCAATGCTCAACACAGAGGTGGTCCAGGTGGCAGCGGGGCGCACGCAGAAGGCCGGTGTCACGCGCTCTGGGCGCCTCATCCTGTGGGAGGTGAGCAGGCTGGGGGTAGGGAGCTGGATGGAGTGAGGGGGCGCCTGTCAGGAGGTAAGGGGCTCAGGCGCCGCCCATGCCTTCCCCCGCCCTCCGGCAGGCCCCGCCCCTAGGCGCCGGAGGGGGCGCCCTCCTCCCCGGGGCGGTGGAGCAGCAGCAGCCCCAGTTCATCTCACGTTTCCTGGAGGGCCAGTCAGGTGTGACCATCAAGCACGTGGCCTGCGGGGACCTCTTCACGGCCTGCCTGACTGGTGAGTCGTCAGGGGACCACACTGTGGGGAGAAGGTCCTCCAGAACAACTTTCCTCATTGCCTCTCATTTACACACTGCTCACTTAATGCTTCTTTCTACTAGTTATTGAGCACCAGGGGCTTTACTTAATCTGTTTTACCCTTCATAACAGGCCTGGCAAGGTAGTTATATTATCCCCATTTGACAGATCTGGAAGCTAAGGCTCGGAAGCTAAGTCACTTGTCCAAAGTCACACGCTTGGGAAGAGAAACGCCTGTCCTTTTCTGCCCCCATCCCATTCTTCCAGCCCTAGCCTCCAACTAATTTTTTCTTGCTCTCCCAACCCAAGGTTGAACTGGTCTGCTGGAGAAACAGCCTAACCTCTGTCCTTTCCGTTTCCTCACCGCCCTCCTTCCCAGACCGAGGCATCATCATGACCTTTGGCAGTGGGAGCAATGGGTGCCTAGGCCATGGCAGCCTCAATGACATCAGCCAGGTGAGTGTTGCAGGTACCTTGGGGAGGAGGAAGTGGGAAGATGGCAACGAGGCCACATCTGAGAGCTGACACCCAGGTTGGGGCCAGAGGAATCCCCAGCAGCCACAGTCCCTCTAGCACCTGTTCTGGGGAGCATTAGGGGAAGTACAGAGAGACGGGACTTCCTCAGGGGCGGCAGTGTGTGTGGGGGAGTTAAAGAGACAGCCACCACATGAGAATTTGCAGCCTCCAACTTTGTCCCTACAGGGAATGCTGAGGCCAAGCAGCTTGTCCAGGCCCCTTGCCCACAGTCTCCTCTTGCTTCCTCTTTCTCCCTAGCCCACTATTGTGGAGGCCCTGCTGGGCTATGAGATGGTGCAGGTGGCCTGCGGGGCTTCTCATGTGCTGGCCCTGTCCACTGAGCGAGAACTGTTTGCCTGGGGCCGTGGAGATGGCGGTAAGCTCTTCACCCTGTTCCAGCCTCTGGCTCTATGTCACAGCACTCCCAGCCGTGATTTGTTCCCCTTCATATGCACCTTCCACCCCATGGCCTATTCTCTCCTTCCTCTCTTCTCTCCGATTCCATTCATTTATTCATTCAACAAACCATTACTGGACACCCATTATGTGCCCACTTTGTGCTTGGTGCTGAGACAAGATGAATAAAATGTCACTTCCTTCAGGTGCTGATGACATAATGAGGGAGATTTCATTCATCCAGCAATATTTATTGCAGCCCTCTCTGGATCAGGCATCAGGCTGGGCATTGAAACTAAAGATGACTTAGATGGGGTTCCTGTCCTCTTGGAGGACTCAGGCTAGTGGGAGAAGGGATGACACATCTCCAGCATGCATGATAGAGGAGAGACAGCATCAGGGCTCCACCCAAAGTCCACAGGTGTGGGATACCAAGCAATGGCAAGGGACTGCACCTGGGGGAGACAGAGGTGGCATCTGAACAGGGCCTAAAGGACAAGTAGGATTTTGACCTGCACAGGGGCCAAGGGTGGGCATTTCAGGCTGAGGCAACAGCCTTCACTCGTGCTGTTACTTCCTTTCCGTGGGTCCTTCTCATCCTGGAATCACCAACCCCAAAGTTCAAACTAGCCCCATCCCGGTTTCTCCTTGTAGGCCGGCTGGGACTAGGCACCAGGGAGTCCCACAGCTGCCCCCAGCAGGTGCCCATGCCCCTAGGACAGGAAGCCCAGCGAGTTGTATGTGGCATTGACTCCTCCATGATCCTCACTGTGCCTGGCCGAGCCCTGGCCTGTGGGAGCAACAGGTAAATAGGTGCACCAGGATGACTATCCTGCCCCCTCACCCTCTCTGGCTGCTAATGCTCCATCTGTCATTGCCCACGTCCCACCAGAGAGCAGAACTGAGGGGGGCTGAGGGTGCTGTGGGGTTAACTCACCGTAGGATCTGTCCCCTGGTGCACCAGCTCCTGCCAAAAGATAGGTGGGGGCAGGATAGTCTATAACAAACTGTCTCAGTTGGACTTGGCTTCTGGCTCTGCTTTCAGGTTCAACAAGCTGGGCCTGGACCACTTCTCCCTAGGGGAGGAGCCTGCCCCCCACCAGCAAGTGGAGGAGGCCCTGAGCTTCACACCACTAGGTTCTGCACCCCTGGACCAGGAGGCCTTGCTGAGTGTGGACCTTGGCACTGCTCATTCGGCTGCTGTGACCAGTGAGTAGGACCTGGGCACAGGAGGCAGAGCTGGACTCTCCTCCTCACTCACTGTAACTCTCTCGTCGTGAGTTACAACTTTTCCCACCTCACCCACACAGGAACCACTTGGAACCTCAGCTGAGGCCCCTTCCTTCCTTTCCTCTCTCCTCCCCTATAGCTTCCGGTGACTGCTACACTTTTGGCAGCAATCAGCATGGGCAGTTGGGTACCAGTGCTCGCCGGGTCAGCCGGGCACCTTGTCGAGTCCAAGGCCTCCAGGGCATCAAGATAGCGATGGTGGCCTGTGGGGATGCCTTCACTGTAGCCATTGGGGCAGGTGATTACTGGGTGCTATGGGGGCAGATAGGGTGTGGGCAGGCCCATGGGCAACGGGGGGTTATCTTGCTCAGGGCTGCTGAACTCAGCAACCTCGTATTGGGGCTGCTATGGCAACCCAGGGGGGTAGCTGCTTACTAAGCTATGTCCTCCTCCCATTTCCCTCCTTGGGATTCTCTTTGGCAGAAGGTGAAGTGTACTCTTGGGGTAAAGGGGCCCGAGGTCGACTGGGAAGGAGGGATGAGGACGCTGGACTCCCTCGGCCAGTGCAGCTGGATGAGACACACCCCTACACAGTGACTTCTGTCTCCTGTTGCCATGGAAATACTCTCTTGGCTGTTCGTCGTGAGTTACAACTTTTCCCACCTCACCCACACAGGGGTTAACTCAGCTGGCCCCTGCCCACACTCCCATCTGGGTGGTCACAGCCCAAATCACTAAAAGCATCTTCAGCCCCAAATACATGAAAGCAGAAGCTGTGGGGGTAAAACTTCCTGCCGGGGTGGGCAAGGGTGAGTGCTTCTTGGGCCTCGCGGAAATGCTGCCTCCACTGCTTCCCAGGGCCCAAAGGCATTCTTTCTCCTCCCGCCCCCAAGTCCAATTTAGTTAGAACTCCTGTTTCTGGCCTGGCAGGGTCCAGAGTCCAGGGCCCAGTGTGGGAGTAGGAGTGGGAGCAGAGGTGGATGATGCTTGCTGGAGGCACTGCCCTCTGGGAGGCTGCAGGCGTTTCTCTTTTCTACTCTCCAGCTGTCACAGATGAGCCAGTCCCCCCCTGAGGCACCTGGATACACCTCCAGACCACCCTGATATTGCTTCTCTTCTGAATGTTCTTCAAAGGTGCAGGTGCCTGAGGCATGACTGTCCCCACCAGCCCTCTGGATTGTGGGGACATAAGAACGAGTGAAGCTCTGCTTTTGGCCCTGGATATTTAAAACTCAACCCATCCTATTCCCCCAACACCTCTCTTTTCTCTCCCCACTCCTTCTCCTCTTTGTTTTTGTTCTGAGGAAGATTAGCCCTGAGCTAACACCTGCTGCCAATCCTCCTCTTTTTGTTGAGGAAGATTGGCCCTGCGCTAACATCTGTGCCCATCTTCCTCTACTTTATATGTGGGACGCTTGCCAGGCGGTGCCATGTCCGCACCCGGGATCCGAACTGGCAAACCCCGGGCTGCCAAAGTGGGATGTGTGAACTTAACTGCTGTGCCATCGGCCAGCCCCTCCTTCTCCTCTTAAGTCGGTGTTCCCAGGGTCCAGCCTGGCTAGAGTTGGAAGCCAGACTTAATCTTTGGAAGCATGCTGGTCTCCAGAACCTTGGCAGAAAAAGGCTGGAGGTGGCTGTGGCTCCACTCAGACTCTGCCCCTTCCTCCAGCCCAGTTAGAAAATAAGTCTCTGGTGCCCAGTGTGGGAGCAGCTCAGTGCTTTGGAGCAGGGCAAGCCTGGGCCTGCCTGGACTGGCCATTCTGGCGGCCTAGCCTGGCCTAGCTTCTGCACTGCCCGGGGCAGGGCAGTCCAAGGGAGCCTGCCACCCGCCCCCACTTCTATATCCTGAGGCAGGGATTTGCACAACTTCTGAGTGCCTCTCTCCCTGGGGAAGTGCATCGGCCTGCAGTGTACTGCGGAGAGGGCTTCTGCTGAAGGTTGCCCCTCACCCCACGCCATTGCCCCAAAGCAGGTTGGGAGAAAGGGTAGGTAGCTGGCCTGACCAGACCAGTTTCTCAGATAACTGGGAAGTAGCACCAATAAAAACATCAGCTGCCTGCCTAGAGTGTGGTCTCTTCAGGGATGGGGGCGGCGGCCAGGCTCCCAGGGCTGGGCTGGGCCCTATCTCGGCTGCAGGGCCGCGACCGCGATCGAGGGAGGAATGTGGGCGCAGCCTCAGGCTGGGGCCGAGGTTCCTCTGGCCCAGAGCCTAGCCTGGCCTCCCCGCCCCAGCCGGGCTCCCGGAACTGGTTGCCAGGCTTCAGCTGCGTAGCACCTGGAAGCTGGAGCCCCAGGCTCCTGGGCGATACGTGGCCCCCGAGACGGACCTGTTGACTCTGGAGAAGCGAAGCTTTGTGGCGCGGCCCGACCCGGCCCGTCCCCCGGGGTCCCCCACCCCATCCAGGGTCAGGGCCCCCGAGCTCTCTTCCCAAGGGGAAAGAGGAGCCCCTGCTCCGTGTAGGGGGCGAGCCTGGCCGTCAGCCGACCCGAACCCTCGAGCTCGCGAGGTGGGCGGGGCCGACGGCGAGCACTAGGACCGCGAGGGCGCGGCCCCGCCCCTCTTCCGGCGGGCGGGCGGGGCGCGGGCCACGGCCGTCAGTCGGCGCCGCCTGGAGCCGGAGCGCGGCCGGAGCGAGGCGCGGGCTGTGGGGCCGCCGTGTGCCCGGCCCCGCTCGCCCGTGCCCGCCCGCCATGCCCGGCTTCGACTACAAGTTCCTGGAGAAGCCCAAGCGGCGGCTGCTGTGCCCGCTGTGCGGGAAGCCCATGCGCGAGCCCGTGCAGGTTTCTACCTGCGGCCACCGCTTCTGCGACACCTGCCTGCAGGAGTTCCTCAGGTGCGGCCCGGGGGCGCGGGGCGGCCGGGGGGGCGCCGCCCGGGAGGGGTCCGGCCGGGGCTCGCCGGGCCTTTGTCTGCGCGGCGGCCCGTGATCTCAGGGGCGCCCGCCGTGACGTCACGGGGCGGCGGTGACGTCAGGCCCCGAGGGAGGACCCCAGCGCTCGTCCGTAGGGTCCCGGGTGCCATCGGCTCCCGCGCCGGGAGGGAGGAATTCAGAGCCTCCCCGCGGGGGGCGGTGGAAAGCCGCCCTTCCTAACCCGGGGCCGGCCCTGCCCCCTCACCTGAGCGCGAGCGCGGCCTCAGCCTTGAACTTTGAACCCTTCTGGGAAGAGTAGGACAGCCCTCTAAACCCTCTGTCCCGCGTAGCACCTTAAGACTCCGGAGTTCTCACCCGTCTAACCTCTTCTGGTTCTTGGAACATTCCGAGAACGGCCGCTATTGTTCTCCCATTTCACAGATGATGAAACAAGAGATTCAGAGAAAGGCTGCGACTTGCCAGTGGTCACACAATTACTGAAAGGCTTAACTGGGATTTCAGCCCGGGCTGCTTGTGGTCACACAATAGAGGGAGGACTGTGACGCTCCAGATCTCCCCTGAAGCAGGAACCCTGTGGGTGTCCCCATCCCTGGGGGACTTGAATACCGCGGGTGGTCTATAAATTTAGGGAAGGGGTCGCACCCTGGGTGTTACTGAACGCCCCTGCCCTCAGGACCCAGTTCGCCCCGTGGTTCTTGGGCCTCCGTTGAATTTTGGGCACCCTGTAGTGTCTTGAATCTCCTGCCCGCGCTAGGGGCTGCTAGGCCCGGGTGAGGGAGCCCCCACTCCCGGGGAGGTCGTGCCCCGAGAGCACAGGGAAGGCCGGCTGAGCCACTGCCCTGTCAGGAGGCTGTTTGCTGAGGGGATCGAGGGGCGCAGGTCGGGGGCACCCGGGGGCTCCTGCCTGCAGTGCTCCCTCCCTCCGTCCTGCGCAGCCCCTAGGCTGGCGGAAATCTCAGCAGGCCCTTTGTTTTCTGTTCCCCGCAGCTGGGGCCGGCTCTGCCCTCACATATGCTCCAGCACTAGCTGCTGTGCTGCCCCCTCCTCCTTTTCCCTCCTCCCTCCTCCCTCCCTCCAGTGTACACCCAGACTCACTCCCCCAAAGACACACAGTCCCATTGTCTTCTCCAGGGCCCGTCGCCGGCCCTCTGGTTTCCAGATGAGTCCAGCTGAGTCCCGTCCCTCACCCCCCCCACCTCCCCCAGCTGACCCACCCTGACTACCTCCGGGATGGAGCGGGGGAGGGGCTGTCAGCCCGTTTCTCTCCACCTTCTCTGCTGCTTCTGCCCCTCCCCCTCCCGGAAATCCCCTCTTCCTCTCCACGGCCCCCTCCCCCCATCCTGTCTTCTCCCCTGGGTCTGGGCCTCCATTGCACCGCCTGGAGCAGTCTCTGCCCCTCTCTCCTTTAGCTCCTGAGCTGTGTTGCTGAGTCCTCCGGAGAGAAGAGGTGGTGGGACGTGCTCTGCCCCTCACCACGGCCCCCAACCCTACGAGCAAGGGTGTCCATAGCTCTGGAGGAGCCTTTGCCCTGGCTGGGCCCCAAGCTGCTTCAGGCTAATCTGCCTGAAGCCTGGGGACTTGCCTCAGTCCCCTCCCTGTCTCCAAAACCTCTAAGTCAGCACATTCCTGAAGCAGCCAAGCCGACCCCCCTCCCCCATGGGCCACCCTTCTTTCCCCACTCCTGCCAGGGCTATTACTCAGGTTGGTCCAGGAAGGCTGTTTGCCCCGTGGGCATGGGCACACCTCTTCAGTGCCTGGGCACGTATTCTTGGCATTGGCCGCATGGCCAGTGGTGGTAGTGGGGTCAAGGGAAGGAGGTGGGTGAGAAATCCTTTGGGCACCTGGGGCATGGCCTGCCCGGGTCCTACAAAGTGCCATCACGGGTAAGGCTGCCATGTGGCCTCTGCTTCCGCCTTGATCCCTACCTCCCTCCCACCTACTTGACTCAGACCTGCCAGAAATGCCATGCCTGAGGGCCTTCAGTCCTGTTGGGTGAGCCCTTGCCCTGCTTAGTCAATGCCAGGCATGTGTGACTAGTCCTGGCTAGGGTCAGCAAGGCCATGTTGGTGGAAGGAGGCATGCCAGCAGCTTCCTGAGGTGCTAACAGCCTGGTGGGGGATTGCTGGAAGAGAGAGAGGGCCATGGGCTGGGTCGACAGGCTTCAGCTGCATGCCGTGCAGTGACAGGGTCTTGGCTGTGCTTGTCTGGACAGTTTTTCTTGCCCTAGCCTCTCTTCTGTGTGCTGTACAGTGTAGTACAACTTGTCCGAGCTGTAGAATCAGACAGACATACCCAGCGGCTGCTTTACCTGTAAACCTCAGTTCTTTCATCTGCAAGTTGGGGACATTCAAGCCCCTTCTCAGAGGCAGGCGGTGAGGACTGGATGAGACTGTAAACACAGTGCCTTGGAGTGAGCCGCTCTTCCTCTTTGCTTTAGGAGACACACCCTCATAGGAGGAGGGAAGGGATGGAGTAAGGTGGCCCCAAGCTGACCTTTGCCCTGGGTTCTTGGCTGGGTACCCTTATGGGGGCTAGACGGCGCTGATACTTAATCTCAGCCCATCCCTGTTCACCCTCCCCCATCAGCTTTTAGCCCAGCCAGCCAATGAAAACTAACCTGGGGGGCAGGCAGTGGCCCGGCAGCCTGTTCCTTTCCCAGTCCAGCTGCCATCCTGGGGGAGGGGTGCCAGCTGCCACCTGTTGGCCAAATGCTGTCTGAGGCAGCTGTCTGTGTCTCCACTGGGCCCAGAACCCCCCTCCTCAGGATGAGAGCTGCGTTCTTCTGGGGTCCTGGGGAAGTGCATACCCTCAGGCCTCTGCTTGCCCTCTCAGGTGGGGCTGGCTGGGAACCGGTCTGGTGAGTGAAGGAGGCAGGCTGCCCTGGTTGAGGAGGTGAGGCCCAGGGGTCTCTCTTCCCATGGTGTGGAGCCTTGACCCTCTCCCCTCCCCCTCCACAGTGAAGGAGTCTTCAAATGCCCTGAGGACCAACTTCCTCTGGACTATGCCAAGGTGAGTCCACAGGGCCAGGCAGAGGCCCAGGTACAGGCTATTGCCCTTGGTGGAGGCTGGAGCTGTGGGCTCAGAGCCAATGTCAACACAGTGCTGCGGAATCCTGCACCCCCACAAAGGTGGCCTGTTCCTTCCCCCCAGGCAAGTTTGCAAATGAGGCCCCTGTTTACCCTAGAGGGCAGGCACAATGCCCAGCCTGTGGGGGTGCACAGAGCTGCTCTGTGCCCACAAGAAGTGCTCCCCTCCCCTTTGCGTAACAGGCCAGACCTGTGGCTGAGGGCCGGGACCCCTCTACTGGGGAGAAGGAAGCAGAGGGTGTGGGGGTTGCCTGGGACTGAACAGGCTGATTGGTTGCCACTCCAAAGGGAGTGTCATGTGCAGGCATGTTGGGGACCCTGGAATCCAGCATTGGAGCAGATACTATCCACTGTGCCCTTTATTCCTGGACACAGAGGGGAATATAGCCCAAGAGACGGTGTTACTGGCTCTAAGGTAGAGCTAGCCTACCCTGGGGGGTTGAGGGGGTGGGAATTGAGGACTGTAGCAGGCTCTGACCCTGACCATTTCCCCTCATCCCTGCCTCCAGATCTACCCAGACCCAGAGCTGGAGGTGCAGGTACTGGGCCTGCCTATTCGCTGCATCCACAGTGAGGAGGGCTGCCGCTGGAGCGGGCCACTTCGTCACCTACAGGTGAGGCTCTGGTGGGGACGGGGAGGACTGCCTCTCCCTTGGCAGGCACTAACTGCACCCTTCGCACCAGGGCCACCTGAATACCTGCAGCTTCAATGTAGTCCCCTGCCCCAATCGCTGCCCCACCAAGCTGAGCCGCCGGGATCTGCCTGCACACTTGCAGCACGACTGCCCCAAGCGGCGCCTCAAGTGCGAGTTTTGTGGCTGTGACTTCAGTGGGGAGGCCTTTGAGGTGAGTGGGGCCTGACTGAGGGTAGAGGGAGATTGGGGCACCTGGGAGCCTAGGGAGCCCTTAACTCAACGCCTTTGGCATTTCCACAGAGCCACGAGGGCATGTGCCCCCAAGAGAGTGTCTACTGTGAGAACAAGTGTGGTGCCCGCATGATGCGGCGGCTGCTGGCCCAGCATGCCACCTCTGAGTGCCCCAAGCGCACCCAGCCTTGCACCTACTGCGCCAAGGAGTTCGTCTTTGACACCATCCAGGTGAGGCCCTTCCTTAGTTGTGGGGTAGCTAGCTGGGAGTCAGACTACTGACTGCTCTCTCTCTGCCTCTGCGGCCCTAGAGCCACCAGTACCAGTGTCCGAGGCTGCCTGTGCCCTGCCCCAACCAGTGTGGTGTGGGCACTGTGGCTCGGGAGGACCTGCCGGGCCATCTGAAGGACAGCTGTAGCACTGCCCTGGTGCTATGTCCATTCAAAGACTCTGGCTGCAAGCACAGGGTGAGATGCCCCTCCTCCTTCCTCTCAGTCCCCTTCTTGGTCCTGGAAGCCTCAGACATAGACTAGGCCCTTGGTGGTTCCTGCTGTGCTGCTCTGAAGCCTTCGGTCCTTCCCCCTGCTGGCCAGCTCCAGCCTCCTCCTAGTGCCCTCTATCTTCCTCATTCAGAGCTGGGTGCCTACCACCCTCTACCCATTCCTCCCCTCTCCTGTCCTCTGGACCTGCCCCCGCTGATAACTCTCCTCCCTTCCCCCATGGCCTGGGGCTTTGCCAACAGTGCCCTAAGCTGGCAATGGCACGGCACGTGGAGGAGAGCGTGAAACCACATCTGGCCATGATGTGTGCCCTTGTGAGCCGGCAGCGGCAGGAGCTGCAGGAGCTGCGGCGAGAGCTGGAGGAGCTATCGGTGGGCAGTGATGGCGTGCTCATCTGGAAGATTGGCAGCTATGGGCGACGGCTGCAGGAGGCCAAAGCCAAGCCCAACCTCGAGTGCTTCAGCCCGGCCTTTTACACACATAAGTATGGCTACAAGCTGCAGGTGTCTGCATTTCTCAATGGCAACGGCAGTGGTGAGGGTACACACCTCTCCCTCTACATTCGCGTGCTGCCAGGTGCCTTTGACAATCTCCTTGAGTGGCCCTTTGCCCGCCGTGTAACCTTCTCCCTGCTGGATCAGAGCGACCCCGGGCTGGCTAAGCCACAGCATGTCACTGAGACCTTTCACCCCGACCCAAACTGGAAGAATTTCCAAAAACCAGGCACTTGGAGGGGCTCCCTGGATGAGAGTTCTCTGGGCTTTGGTTACCCCAAGTTCATCTCCCACCAGGATATCCGCAAGCGAAACTATGTGCGGGATGATGCAGTCTTCATCCGTGCCTCTGTTGAATTGCCCCGAAAGATCCTCAGCTGAATGCAGATGGGGCTCCAGCAGAAAGGGGGATGGGACATGACCTCCTGTGAGGCACTGGTTGAACCTGGAGAGGGGGCTGGACCCCCTTTCAGCTGCTTCTGCTGCCTGGGTTCTGTTACCCCTTTTCCCTTTCCCCCTTCTTTACCACCCTCAGGTGCCTCCTATTGGTGCTTCAGCCCTGGCCCTTGGGAGGAGGAGGTCTTGGGGTCATCAAGGGCTTGGAAACAAGTGATCCCAGGGCCTGTCTCCTCTCCTGGGCAGGGCAGACATGCCTTGGTGCCCACGGCCACACTACCGGGGACTGAGGTGCCTGCTGGTGCTATGTCCCAAGAGCCATAGGGGGGAGGGGGAGTTGGGAAAGTGAGGGGGTAGTTGCATCTGTCTTGAGATGTGATTTCGCTTCCCCTGTCCCCAGCTGTGCCCCCTCTGGTTATTTATTTACTTAGTGCCAGGAGGGCACAGCAGGGGAGTCCTGATTTTTAATAAATCCTGAATTGTATTTATTAGCTTGCTTCCAGCCTGAATCATCTGGGTTGGTTAAGGCCCTGGAAGGCTGGGTTCCTTGTGAAGTAAGGGACCAGTCAGAGACGGGCTGCTGCCGCTGTGGCCCCAGGATCCAGCTGCTCTGCTGGGTCTCCCCCTAGTGGACAAAGGGGAACTGCATTAGGCTTTGTGTGCAAGATAGTTTTCTGCCCTGCCCTCTGGTGGCTAGTTCCTGGAGGTGCAGGCTCTGGACATTTTACAAGGCTGGAGTCCGTGATCCACACTCCACCAAAGACTAGTGCCTTTGCCCTAGGCAGGTCTTGGTCTAATAATAGCTACCACTTACTGGGTACTTTCATGTGGCAGACACTGCTGAGCACTTTACATGCATTATTTCATTTAAGACAATAGTCACCTGAAGCAGCTTTTATCACAATAAAAGGACCTATCTTGGTGGGCTCTAGTGAAGATTTAATGACAGTGCTTGTTCCCAGCACAAAATAAGTGCTTGATGAATGTTAATCTAACTCCAAAGCCCAGCCCACCCAGGGACTAAGCTGAGCAAAGGAGCCTTTGAGGTGTACAAGGCACTTGGAGCTCCTCATCCATAGGCATTTGCCTTTCACACAAGCCTCGATGGATGCCTGTGAATATCCATATTTGACGGATGAGATAGGAACAGAGGAGTGAATTGACTTCACAGTGATCTTTCAGCTGGTTTAGGGCAGGGCCTGGATTCTGTCTTAAGCTCCAGCAATCCTTAGAAGTATAGCTTCCTTTAATTTTGGCAATAGTTAATTCGGGTTTGGATCCTTGCTGTGCTTGTTCTTTGGCAAGTTTCTTAGCTACATGGGGGATCCCTACTCATTGGTAAAATGAGAGTAATCCTGCTCACCTCCTAGATTGTTGGAAAGATTAACTAATCAGCAGAAAGTATTTCACTCTTTTCACCTGACCCTGAGAAAAGGCCCTATGTACAGAAACTGTATCTAGTAGGGGGAAGGCTCAAGGGCTATAGTTCTTGCCTTCTCCAGTCTCCCACGCAGAGGCTCAGGTGAACAGAGCCCTTAGCAGAAGGTGAAAGGAGAGGTCTGAAGCTGAGACAGCTAGCCTGGGAAACTAACCACCAGCTTAGCCTTCAAAAGGTCAAATTCACTGATCTGGGGGAGATGGGACCCCAGTGGCCCTGCTGAGAAGGTAAAGATGGCCCCTTCACCAGATAAACCATCTTGTGCCATGAGGCCTGGAAGCTGATTGATAGGGAGAACGATGGGCTGTAGCAGAGGAAGTGTCTTAAGTGCTTGCTTCAGGCCACAGGTGGAACCCACCTTTCTAGCAGGTGTTCTGAGGGAAGCCAAACAGGACAGATCAAGCTTGGGCTCCCTCTGCTAGCACTGCACCATTCCAGGGGGCACATTCACATGGTTGAACGGTGCCCTCTAGAGTTGTGTGCAACAATGGGATGTTGCAGTCAACCCCATACCAAGTCTAGCCCTCGTAACAGTGCTGTTGCAGGCAGCCATCGCTGCTTTGTGGAATTCAGCCCAGATTTTGCATCAGAGTATGAGCCGGACTCCCCAAGCACCTATCCCAGGAGTTTGCTGTGGAGGCAGAGCTGGACTCACCTGTCTACTCTGTCTAGGTCTGTGACCTTAGGCTGACTGCCGGTCTCATCTGACACAGGCAGAAGAGGGCCTTCTTTCACAGGAATGGCATAAGTATAGGAAAGGAGACAAAGCACCTTCAGAAAACGGCATGTTCAGGAGAGGGTGCCTTCAACTTCATCAGTATTCTGAGAGCCACTTGCTGACTCTTGCTACTAAAGGTCTGATTCTACCCTCACTGCATCCCACATCCTGTGGAATCTTTCCCTCCATCACATCTTAACCCAAACTCAGCAGAAAAGAGAGAAGGGGAATCTAAATAGCTCTTTTGGATTTTTGTTTTCCCTAAGACAAAAAAGGGAAATTTCTCTGGATTCAAGTCACTCAGGCCACTGCTTATGTTACAGATTACAGCACCTACCACCTCCATCTCTGTCAGAGGCCCTCAGAAATTCCAAAGTGTTGGAGGTGGGAGAACGGGGGAGAGAGGTACATGTTTAGTCTTAAATTGGCTTATTAGCAAACCAGGTCTCCATTTTTCAATGACTGATGGTCCTTGGAGTGAAAGTGGCAGTATACTCTGGGTCTCTAGTGAAGGGCAACAAACCATACTTAGCCATCAAATCCCACCAACCCCCTAACAGTCCTGCTTAGTGAGGGGGCCAGCTGGCTGGGTGCTACCCCCCACCCCTAGTCTGGTTGAACTGTCAACTCCACTCCTGATACTCACCACAGCACCTGGTCTGGGATAACAGATTGGGAGGGTTTCTGAGTGGGACAAATTTAGGGGTCCCTGTCTTAAAAATGAGGAATTACTTCCCTTCTAGCAAATGAGACATGTTAGAAACTTATTTAAAAAATCGCCGCAAACACTGACGGCATTAAACGAATAGGACAAGATCAAAAGGTGAGTTTTTTCTTTTTACTGGTTTATAATAATCTTAAAAATCCCATCACACCCATAAACCACCACAGGTGAGAAGATGAGGGAGATGGAGAATGAATGCTACAGTGTGTGGACAGTGCAAGGAATCCAGGTATTCCCTGGGGGCAGCGTGGGATGGAGGCAGGGAGTGTGGCTAGGAGGCCCTGGCTTGGACCCTTATTGCTGGTTGGGGGTTGGCTGGCAGAGGGGGGAAGAGGGGTTCAGGGTGAACTAGGAAACATCTCACACCAAAGGCAGGGCAGTTGGGGGGGTAATCACAGTACATTTTCCATGCAGACTAGGAGTGGGAGTGAGAGCTTCAGAGACTTGCACCCCGACACAGGAAGAGATGGGTTTGAGGTTTGATTTAAAGCCCCCAAGTTGGTGTCTGGTCCAATTTCCTAAAATGGCAGCTCACCTTTCAGGGAGAGGCATTGGAAAAATTACAGCAAAAATATCTGGTTTGGAGACTGAGCAAGGCAAAGGGGGAGACAGTGGTGCTCTTTCAATTTAACTCAGAGAAGTGAGAACCAGAAGGGGGCCCTGGGTGAGATGTGAGATGGTGGCCAATGCCTTGAGAGAAGGCATTGCACCAGAAGCTGCAGGTGCTCCTGAGGGCTCGGGGACAAGGAGGTACCAGTGTTCACAGACAGCAGGAAAACAATCCAGAACAATAAATTAGGACTTCATGTTGCTATCATTTGGCATAACACAATCAGGCATTTTTTTCTTTTTTTTTCTCTTTTTAAATATAAGGCAACCTGCCAACACATAATTTAAAAACTGGTCTTCAGTCACATTGTTTCAGATCACTAGAGAATTTCTGGCTAAAGAACAGTGGATAGTAAACAAAACTCAAAATCTTAAATAAGAACATCAGCTCACATTCCCCAGAGACAAGAGGAAAGGTAAGGGCTTATTTGGTTTTTTTTTCCCCAAAAAAGTTAGAGCCCAACTACGCATCTTTAACAGAAGGGTGCAAAAGATTACAACAAAACATAATCTAAGCTTAAAGTTACAGGAAAGGTAAAATTCTAGCCAACTAATGATCACTTAGGAATGAGACACTGAGCACGGAGTGGATGGGGGTATGCGCCGAGGAAGGGCGAGGGGCAGGAGGGGCTGTTTCCAGTGGAGGCCCATCTCCAACTGTTAGAACCATGCTCATTGGTAAAGGAAGAATTCAAAGAGCTTAAGGCTTTGTGTTTTTTTTTTTTTTTTCCTTTCTTCATTAAACTGAGGGGCTGCGAAAGGAAGTGACTAGAGGATGAATGTACCTGTGGGGCCACTCACACACAATGCTACTCAAACCCGCACTACATTCATACAGAAACATGACGTTTAGAACTTAGAGTGGAGAGCAATATTCTTAGCCAGTGTAGAGAGAACTAAATGAATTTTTCCTTTTTTTTTTTCCTTTTTTGGTGTTTTTAATTCCAAACTCCAATGTGATCATCCCTTACCTACCTAAAGCAACATCGGGTTTTTTTGAGGGGGGAGGGGGATGAGGGCAGCAGTGAAGTCAGGAGAGAGGCTGTGTGAAAGGGATCTTGGGTATGCTGGATGGTCACTGCGGTTCTCTAGGGCTGCAAAGGGGAGTCAGGAAACAAGATACCAATGCAAAGACGGATTTTCCCCCCCACGTCTCAAGGCCATGGCCAAGTGCCTGCACTTCAGGTGGATGCCCTTCAGGAATGTGGCTAAGACAAGTGCAGTAGCTTTGCGGTCAATGTAGATATAAAACAGCCTTGAGGAATGGAAAGGGACTGGGAGAAGATGAAGACTGGGTCAGTTTTAATTTGAGGTCTTTGGGTGAATAAGGAATTAGCTTCCAGAGCAATTGGGAAGTCCGGCTTCTTAGTCCCAAAGAGAGACAGACAGAGGCCTAGTTTAGGGGATTGGGCACCTACAGCTACCTCACCTAGGACCCTTCCCTTGGCCCACACCTCAGTCCTAAGGGAAACAGGCAGAGATGCAGGAAAAGACAGGAGGCGGCTGGTGGGAAACAGCTGGGGGAAGATAAGCAGGTAGCGAAGAGAAAACCCTGGGGTTGGGATTAGGTCCTAACATAAACCCAAAAGTTGCTGGGGCTGGGGGGGGGGGGGGGATGAGGGCACAGAGGATCCCCCTCTGTCCTCAATTAGATCCCAGCAAATTCCCTTTCTTAGACATCTAAGAATGATCACATTGAAGCAGTGAAACTTTGAAACTATCCAATTACTCAAAAGTAAGACTAAACCTAAGAAGGTGATGTACGATGTGAAGCATGTGGAGGGCACCGGGGCCACCTATCTATACCCAGGGTGCTGAATATGAAGACTTCGACTATCTGTGGGATCAGGGGCTCGGTTGCCAGGGGCTCGGTGGGCCTTGCTCAGCATGGCCAGGCTCTGTTCTCGGAAGCAGGCCTGCTGGAAATCCCCACTTAGGTAATCCACTGTTTGCATCAAGCTGTTCTGGCTGGCCACTGGACCGCCCCCAGTCCCAGCTCGGTAGTGGGCCCCCGCAGCCGCTGCACAGTCGAGGGGTGCACCTGTGGGCTGCCCACCATGGAACGGCATAGTGAGGTCCTGAGACCCCGAGCTGTCGCTATTGGGAGTGGGCAAAATGTTGTTCCACAGAGGTTGGAAGTAGTGACCATTGGGATAGGCCAGTGGGGCTGCCAGGCCGTTGACTGGTGGGGATGGGGTTGGCTTCTCCAGGGGTGGCTTCAGATGGAAGGACTGTGCCAGGCAGAGTTCCTGCGGGTAGGCAGGGGCCTTGCCCACAAAGCCAGGCCCTGCCAACTCGCGTCCTGCCGCATGCTTGCCTGTCAGGCCAGGGGCCGGCGTCCCACCAGCCTCACTGCACATCTGTTGTAGGTGGGCCAGCTGGTGCTGGTTCCAGGCGACTGGCTTGAGGTCGCTAGGGTAGCCAGTGGGGGCTCGAGAGATGCCCGTGGGCAGGTTGACAGGGCCCGCGGCAGGCAATGCGGCTGTGGCCGCATGGGTGTGCTCCATGGGATTGACCACACATGAAGGCATTGGTGTGGGGACGCTGTGGGTCGACACCCGGGTGCTTGCATTGATGAGCAGACTGCGACTAATGGGGCTGGGGTTGGCGATCTGGCCCTCACACACTGAGGTAGTGCTGATGCCTGCCCTCGTCTGGCAAAACTGGTTGATCTGATGCACGATGCTGCTCAGGTCCGGGGGCTGGCTGTGCTGCAGGGTGGCCGCCATTGAAAGGGGGATAGTTGAGGTAGACACGGTCACATTCGGGGGGGCATCTGAGTCTGGCATCTTCCGGCCTCCATGCAGCAAGGGATTGGGGGGGTGCTGGAGACCCTGGTGAGACAGGGCCTGAGGGTGGACCAAACCCTGGGTTTGGGCCATGGGCTGAGGGTGGCCCAGGCCCTGAGGCTGCTGTAGGCTCTGAGGGTGGGACAGCGCCTGAGACGGCGGGATACCCTGAGGGTGCTGCAGCGTCGGGGGAGGGGCATGGGCCAGGGTCTGTGCATGCTGCAGGGCCTGCTGGCGAGCCAGAGCCTGGGCCTGGGGGTGGGCTAAAGTGCTGGGTGCCACAGTAGCATAGGGCGCCACGGGGGGGTTCATGATGGCCTCAGGGAGCAACCGGGCTCGGGTGCCGTCAAAGTCCTTGAGTATGCTTTTGGCTGGCACTTTGACAATGGCAAGCAGGCCTGCCTTGGTGGCAGCCTGAGTCGGGTAGGGGCTGTAGCGCTGGGCTGATGTGTCGAGGCCGTTCACAGTACGACGAACGTGTTTCCGCTGGGGAACCTTCACACTGTTGGGGAAGATTTTTATAGTCAGTGGGTTGTTTGCGACCTTCTTAGCATACGCGTCCAATTCGGCTGGGGTAGGATAGTGAGCAGTTCTCATTTTCTGTGTAGTGTCCCCTAGAGAGAGAGAAGGGGAAGGGGAAGGAGAGCAAAGAAGGAGAGGGAGCTCATCAGTGCCAAGCCAACCAGCCCTTCTAGATCCCCCTTTTGAGGGCCTAGGGTGGAGGGTTAAGCTGTTGTCCCTAGTCTTCATTTCAGACCCTGGCTCCGCCCCCACAGCAACAAGCACTGCTGACATTTAGTCAGTACTCATACAGTCGTGCATCACTTAATGACAGGATACTGAGAAACGTATTGAGAGGTGATCTCGTCGTTGTGTGGACATCACAGGATGTACTTCACAAACCTAGATGGTCTAGCCTACTACACACCTAGGCTGCATGTACTAATCACATGGGACCACCGTCATATATGCGGGCCCATTGTTGACCAAAACATCATTATGTGGTGCATGACTGTAATGGGCCAGGCCCTGTGCTAAGTGACAGGCTATCTCAATGAATCCTTGCTAGTGCTTTAGGAGGCAGGTACTCTCAAGGTTCCCATTTTACAAATGAGGTCACTAAAGATCAGAATAGCAGAAGAACTTTCAAAAGTCCCATATCTTGGAGAGCCAGAACTTGACCAATTCTCAGAGGTAACCAAGAATTCTTCCCCTACATGGAACTCTCTCCAGGTTCCTACCAGCCCATGCTGGCCCAGGGACTGAAGGGTCTAAGCAGAGTTGCTTGTCAGGGCCCTCCATGGCCACTCAGTTCCTTCCCCATGACACCCTGGTGAAGAAGGCACCCAGAGTGACTCCTACTCAGTCTACAGTGGCCAGTGAGGCATCAGCTTTTTCTTTTGCCTTGGCAGCTGGGATGCCGTGCCCACTGGGTGCGCACCCTGGCACAGTAGACAGGATGCTTTTTTTTCAGGAGCAGAGGAATAAGCTGCCAACATCCCTCCCCCATCTCCGTGTCACAAGTTCACTTTTGTTTACAGCTTACTCTCTGCCTGACTGTGTGAAGATCAAAAGGCTTTATTTATTTCCTTGTGGGGGGTGACAATAATGACAGGGCAGCAGGGAGGGAATTGAGAAGAAAGGATTCAGAGAATCTTTAAGTCCTGAGAGCCAAAAATAGTCTGTATTTGGCGCTTGTCAGCTGTCACTTTCCAAAATGAAAGAGGAAAAAACCTGCCTTCCTTTGGAGAGTGCGGAAATACCCACTCAATGTGCCTCATTAATGTTAACAGTCTCTTTGTTCCCATCTCCAGTTGCCTCCCATCAGGGGGCTCCAGCGGATGTTGTGCTTCCAGTCAGAAAGGAAAAGGTTCTAAGAACAAGAGCTCTTTAAGGATGCCAGGCTCCTGCAAGGGGTCTCTGCTCTGTTCTCCCTCTTTCTGAGGGAGGGTCTTCCCTGAGTATACACAGAAGGTGCTTAATAAAGGCTTGCTGAGTGAGTTAAGTACACAGACTGCCCAAAGCAGAAGGAGAGGGGCTTGGCTGGGAGCTTAGGCTCAGCTAGCTGACTCCCCCCCTACTGCCTCTCCTTGTGGGAGGCAGCCAGGACAGACCAAGGACTAATCTGACTGAATGAATGCCTGGCTTGTGGCCTCAGCTGGCTTGGCCCGAAGGAGACTCCATTCAAAGTCACGTCACTGAGCATCAACTGGAACAGAAGTAGCTAGTGACTGCGCTAGAAAGAAAAGGACACAGCTGCCTTCGTTTGGTGACATTGCTAGTTAGCTGGCAGCAAGTGCTTAGAAACTGCTGCTCTTGGAAGCAAGAAAAGAAGGCTTAAAAGGCCAGGAGGGGCAGAGATATTCAGGCTCATGCTCAACAAGGTAGAACTTAGCAAAAAGGGTACAGAAAGGAAAAAGTTTGTGCTTTCAAATACCAGCACAATACCTTGAACTTAGTAGGCACTCCAACATATTTAAGGGTCTGCTTTACTTATGAGTACAGAATAGATGCTCCATCCATAAATGAAATGTTTGTAAAAGATGACTGATTTGGAGAAGGTCTTAAAAGAATGAGTGTGACGATGAGAACTGAGGGCAGGAAGGAGAGGGAGGCAGAGAGGCCTAGAAATCTTCTCTGGTCCACTAGGTAGCACCAGCTAGTGAGGAAGGTCAAATCCCTGAGAGCACAGTCTGAGTTCTGCTGCTGCTTATAAGCAACTGACCCGTAATGGGCTTCAGTCTCCATAATGTGAGGCCACTTTATGACCCTTCTTACATTCTCCTGGACAAGAAGATAGAAAAGAAGTCTGTGATCACTGAGAGAGAGTCCCTAAACTAAAGGCACCAGAATTCCATTGGAAGCTGCCCTGGTCAACCACTGTACTTAGGTGTCTGACTGGTCAAAGTCATGTGACACTCCAAGCTCAGTGCCTACCCCAGAGCAGACATGCAGTAAATACTCAGTAAGTGCCATCAGTATAGGTACTCCCTGACTGACCAGCTGGGACTCAGGTGAGTAATGGGAGGCTGAAGCTGCTGGGTTTTAGTTCAGACAGGAAATGAAGATCTGCCCCTGGGCAGGATCCTCCATGTTGGTGGACTTCTCTCTATAAAAGCCAAGTAAGAGTACAGTGGCTTGCTGAATACGGTCATGCGTCACTTAACGAGAGGGATATATTTTGAGAAAGGCAGCATTAGGTGATTCTGTCATTGTGTGAACATCACAGAGTGTACTTACACAAACCTAGATGGTACAGCACACTACACACTATATGGTACTAATCTTATGGGACCACCGTTGTATATGCGGTCCGTCGTTGACTGAAACATCGTTATGTGCATGACTCTAAGAGAGTTCCTTTGTTCCAAGTCTACACCAACTCTCAGGCTGGTTTCTTTTTGCAGAGGCAGGTGGTAGCTTGGCCTCATTCAGGAGTATGGAATGGGACACTTACACTGATTAGTTCTCTTCATCCTGCCTCCACTGATGCCGCCAGCAGTAATGAGGACTCAAATAAAGAAATCAGAATCAAAGGGAGGAAAGGGTGGGGAGGGTGGCCACAGGCTACAGTATCTTTGTTAAGGAAGAATCTCAAAGATGAGATGAGTATATTGGACAAGAAAGAGGCCACATTCTGGGAATCCAGCACCACCTGCCTCACATACCAGCCTTAAGCCCAACCCTTTAAAAAAAGCAAGTTTGGGGCCAGCCCGGTGGCACAGCAGTTAAGTTCGCACGTTCTGCTTCTCAGCAGCCTGGGGTTTGCCGGTTTGGATCCTGGGTGTGGACATGGCACCACTTGGCAAAAGCCATGCTGTGGTAGGCGTCCCATGTATAAAGTAGAGGAAGATGGGCATGGATGTTAGCTCAGGGCCAGTCTTCCTCAGCAAAAAGAGGATGAGTGGTGGCAGATGTTATGTTAGCTCAGGGCTAATCTTCCTCAAAAAAAAAAAAAGCCAAGTTTTTCTCAATACTTTGTTATCTCAGTCCCCACACAAGCACCCTGGAGCCTTTGTTTCTTCTATAACATCTTCCCCTAAGTGCACAGCTAACACAGATACCACAGCTTTGTAAGCACCTTACTTAAATACCTGGTACATGACACCATTAATTGAGACATAAGGCAGTGTAGAGAATAGGGAATCTGTGTTCAGAAAAAAGGTAGAGAAATCCAGATTCAAGCATTGGCTTATAATTATAATCTGACTTCTCAGAGTCTCAGTCATTCTTCATTTATAAACAGGGACAGCACCTACTGTCCCACCTCACAGAATTACTAAGATCAAGAGATTCAACGAACACGAAAACACTCTGTGAACAGGAACGATGACTGTCAACAGCACTGATTCAAGGACAGCAGATTTGGCTGAATCTGCTCAGAGACAGGACAAAGTAACCTGATCAAGGAAGCCCCAACTGTAGGATCTCCTGGACTTGAGTCTGAGAGTTAATGTAGCAGAAAGCACTGTTGCCTATTCCAGAAACTGGGGGAAACCTCCCTGAATCTGGGCTTCTCTGCAGGGACCTCCCTGTTTATCTTTCTATTTTGTAGGTCAGAAGACAGAGGTGCATATGCAGAAGGAACCTCTATCTATTGGTGGAGAGGCATAGGCAGTGTGTTTAAAACACAGACTTTGGAGTCTGACCCAAGAATGAGTTCCAGCCCAGTCACTGAACAGTAATGTGATGTTGGCAAATGACAAACACTCGCGTCTCACCCCTGAAAAAAAAGAGAAGACAGTCTCCCATATGGAATTATTGAGGAATGAATGAGACCATATATAAAAATACTCAAGATAGTGCCTGGCACATGGTAAGCATGCAACAAATGCTAGCAATAATATTTCTGATATTTCTGAGTTTATCCAGTCATTTCCTGGCTCTTCCACTAGGGGGCAGATAGGCATACAAAGTAGCAGTAGAGAAGATAATTTTGACATTTGTCCCAGGCCCCAAGACTCTACAATGAAGGAGGTCAACATTGTTGTCTAAAAGATGATTTGAGGACCAAGGACCTTTGGTCACTTCAGCCTAGAAATATTTATTGAGCCACTACTACAGATACCTGACCGTGAGCTGGGGAAATAGGAGCAGAGGCTGGGGGTTAACAAAGAAAAAAGCGTTCAAAAACATTTTCTGGGGGCTGGCCCCGTGGCTAAGTGGTTAAGTTCGTGCGCTCTGCTTCGGCGGCCCAGGCGTTTACTGGTTTGGATCCTGGGCGCGGACATGGCACCACTCGTCAGGCCACGTTGAGGCAGGGTCCCACATGCCACAACTAGGACTCACAACTAAATAATATACAACTGTGTACTGGGGGAATTTGGGGAGAAAAAGCAGGAAAAAAAAAAGACTGGGAACAGTTGTTAGCTCAGGTGCCAATCTTTATTAAAAAAAAAGTTTTTCTGGGGAAGTGAGAGAAGATGGGTTAGAGAAAAACAAATTTTCCAAGTACAGAGCTCCAAAATGGCTGAGGACTCTCAAAGCAAGTGACATCGTGGAATATACAATCTAGAAAAACTCTTGGAGGACATCCACCTAACCCCAAATGTGGTCCGCTACCAAGTGCAGGACCCACCCAAAGCCAAGATGTTCTTGTCCAGCCTGGCTTATGGCACATTACACATCAATGATGGGAAATGTGTTACATCCTCCTACACACATAGAAAAGGAAGGGGAGAAGAGAAAATGTTGAAGTTAGAAGGGATCAATATTGTGATCCTGTACATATGGCGGCTCAAGCCTAAGGAAAAGTGATTAGCAAGGGGACTTACAGTGCTGGGCCAAAAAGCCACATATCCCATCTCCTGACCCCTGATCCATCTCTCCTGCCTGGAGCTGACTCTTACAATACAAAGTACATTAAGCTATAAACATCTGCACCCCATCCACACCCCACCAGATACCAAGCTCTGTGTTTCCAGCAACTTTTAAGACCCTTTTGAGGATGGGGGGCAGAGAAAAACTGAAGAGCAGAGTCACAAAACTTGTTTTAAGGTCTCTATAGCTGATCAGCCTGGGCTCTGAGCAGGTCCTTGGCTGCTGGTTCCCAAAGGAGACATCTTATGCTCCATCTCACCTTAATAGTAAATGTTTAATGCCAGCTATAAGTCACATTACAGGATTTTTTTTTCTTATACATTTTGGGAGAGGAGAAAAGAGAGCAAACAAGCTTAAAACCACCACTGGGTTTTCTCCTCTGCAAAGGTTTGGGTGTGGTTAAGGATAGAAACAAGAGAGTCAAAATGTTTCTAGTACACTGTTCCCTAAATGGACAGGTGAGCCTGAGACCAGGGAAAGAGGATATCTCAATTCTCTCTCTTTTTTTGAGGAAGATTAGCCCTGAGCTAACATCCGCTGCCAATCCTCCTCTTTTTGCTGAGGAAGACTGGCCCTGAGCTAACATCCGTGCCCATCTTCCTCTACTTTATGTATCACAGCATGACTTGCCAAGCGGTGCCATGTCTGCACCTGGGATCCAAACCAGCAAACTCTGGGCTGCCGAAGCGGAACGTGCGCACTTAACCGCTGCGCCACCGAGCCGGCCCCGTATCTCGATTCTTGAATATGGATTTGGGGACAGTGGTTGGCAGAGACTGCTTGGGGGCTGCTTTGGGGAGAAGGGAGTGGAGATCCAATGTCAGCACCCAAGAGAAAGCTGCCAATGTGCCTTTCCTCCCAAGTGGCTCATCCCTAGATATCACATCTCTGGGTGAAGCTGTCAGAGTATGTTCAAGAACCTGTAAGAAAGATAGTGAGCTGTTCTTGGTTATCATATACTTGCGAGTACACTGCCTCTCCAGTTGTGTCCCTGGAAGCCCAGAACCAGTCACAACACAGTTAGCACGGAGATGTGGCTGACTAGGGAGCACATACAACTTCATCACCCGATCAGCATTTAGTAAGAGAAAGGCTGGGGAAAGCTGATACAGAGGAGTTTATCTATTGCGTCAGGCAGTTGTAGAAGAAACACAACTTAAATTCACTTGCCAGATTCCAGAACCACCCAGGCTCTGAGTCTTACTCACCCTCAAAGAAACAAAGTCAAGAGGCTAGACCATTCTTAACCTCTTAACCTCTGAAGACGATCTCATAGAGCAGGGTCAGCAAACTACAGCCTGCAGGCCAAAATCCAGCTGCTGTGTTTTTGTAAAAAGTTTTATTGGAACCCAGCCACACTCATTTGTTTACACATTGTCTAGGACTGCCTTTGCCCTACGACAGTAGAATTGAGCACATGCAACAGAGACCACAGGGCCCACAAAACCTAAAATATTTACTATCTGGCCCTTTACAGAAAAAGTTTGCCAACCCCTGCCATAAGGGATTCAGGTAAGGTGCTAAAACACCTTTTCTATTAAAGAGTAAGCCTAGACGCCTCACTGATTTCTCGTTTTTTGTTCTGAAAGGAAGGTTTATTCCAGATCCAGGGCCATTTTTCTACCTAAAGATACTGTAGGTGCCAGCCCGGTGGCGCAGCAGTTAAGTGCGCACGTTCTGCTTCGGCGGCCCGGGGTTCGCTGGTTCATATCCCAGGTGCTGACATGGCACTGCTTGGCAAGCCATGCTGTGGCACGCGTCCCACATATAAAGTAGAGGAAGATGGCCATGGATGTTCGCTGAGGGCCAGTCTTCCTCAGCAAAAAGAGGAGGATTGGTGCTGGATGTTAGCTCAAGGCTAACCTTCTCAAAAAAAATAAATAAAAATAAACAACAACAAAAAAGATACTGTACAGGGTACTGAGCCAGGAATAGAGTATTTTCCTTGTACATCATGTAGTACAAGGATAGGATGTAGGAATCTGGGAAAATATGAAGTACAAAGCCCTAACTCCAGTCAGTTTAAGACAGGAATATAACAAACGATTCTCAAATGCTCAATCTTGTAGGAAGTATATTAACAGGAATATGCCCAGAAGGACTGAGAAAGCTAGCTCCCTATTGCTTCTGGAGGCAAAAGCTTCTTCACCTGCTATGAACTGAGGTCAGTGGCTCAGAAGGCAGACAGCAAAGCCAAAGGGAACTGTCTGTTTCCATGGTAAAGAGTACTCAGAGTTAAAAACAACAGAATAGTGTAAATAGTTTGTTTCAGAAATACACTAAGTAATCTGGACTATGAGTTTTCATTCAATTCCTCATGGGGGTTCAAACTGAAACACTTTTTTGAAGGGTGATATATATCTATCTTTAAAACTCCTTATCCTCATAGCTTTGTTGTTCAACAGACAGTTATCAACAACAATTAAAATTAAGATGACACACACTGGAGAATTCTAGTTTTTAAGAGGGTCTCTCTGATCACTGAAGTGTCTCACATTGCTGAAGAATATCTTAGAAGTACCAAAGTTCACAGTCAATGTACCTCAGATGTGCTTCTAGGAGAGACCAAATGTAGGGACACAATAAAGGCTCACATCCTCCCCTGGATCCAGATTACTTACATTTCTGAGGTCCAGTGTTCATCTGCGTGTGAGAAAGAAGCTGGAAGGACAGGTCACCTGGCCCTGGTAGACAGGCTAGCATGGCAGACTGGCATCAACACAACATGGGGCAGTCACTCACACTGCAATGAACAAAAAACAAGGTCATGGAATACAATGGAATTCAAGGAAGATTACCAGGGACATTGGATATGAGCAGCAGAGCCCAAGTTTAGATGAATAAGCAATTTAATTAGCAGCATGCTGGTTGGAAATATATCTACATCTTTATCTGTAGCAACAATTTGTTCCCAATTATTACTACAGCTAAAATGATAATTCAGTCAGCCGTGGGGAAAATAAAAACTGGAAAATATCTATCCACACAAATAATTGGAAAATACAGGTGCTTCTGTAAGGTCTTTTATACTCACAAGCTACAGATACACTCATTTGGCATTGGCATTTCCTGTAGACTGCCTCTCCCTACTGCTTTTGGATAGGTCCATGGGGCTGCCAGATAAACAGCATGCTG
Organism: Equus przewalskii; assembly: GCF_037783145.1. Lineage (NCBI taxonomy): Eukaryota > Metazoa > Chordata > Mammalia > Perissodactyla > Equidae > Equus > Equus przewalskii. The sequence continues at coordinate 42,551,375 of NC_091840.1, forward strand.
GCTCTCATCTGTGCTCCAGCTAAGGCAGGAGCAGGAAGGCTGGGGCACATTCTAACCGAGGTGAAGGGAAAGATGATTTCTCCCTGAAAATAGAACAGTGCTCCTGAAGAGAGCTGGCTCTCATAGGGCCTGGCTCAGTCTGTAAGCAGCCATGCTTGGGGGCCGGGACTGTCAGACATTTCCAGAGGCAGTACAGTATATGAGCTGCAAAGGCACCCAAAGTCCAACTTGCGGCCCCAGTAATCTGAACTTGCTTTTAAAAGGAAGGAAAAGCAAAGCATCCTAGAAGACACAATTAACTACCGTTGCAGCAAATTCTGTTCCTAAGTTTCTGAGGATTCACCTTCCCTATTGCCTATCACACAATTAAACCTCCTGAACCCAAAAAAGGAAAAAAATTGCATTGTTCCCAGAGTAAATCAAGGCAGTAGTAGGCTGCCAGCAGCCCTCTTTGGGCAGGCAATCCTCACATTATGTCAAGATGTCATAGTTTCATCAGTGATGTCTATACAGCCCAGGCAAGCAGACACTGATGTGACCTTCTGTAGGGAAGGAAGCCTTCTCAATGATGCAAGTTCCCTGTGTACCAAGGATCAAGCTTTTCTCAAATAAGTATAATGTACTAAAATACATGAAGTTTCTTTCCCATACTGCAAAACCCAGAAATCAAAGTGGCCTATTAAGGCTTTAGATCACAACAAAGGAGGAGTGAGGGGAAAGCTCAAATGTTAAGCAAAGGCCACAAAACCTCTTTCTTTCTCTTAGGGGGCCCTCTCAGGTATGTGAAACTACCTTGTCACTATGAACATCAGAGAGCTCCAACTTGCAAGGCCAGGTAGCTGAAAAGATACTTTGTAAAAAAGGCTGCTCAACTGATACTTTGTTTAAAAAAGAGGCTGCTCAAACTGTGTCCAAGATAGCAACTGCAAAAAGAAGCCACCATTGAATACCTCAATGAGAATAGAGCTGCCCAAGAGTTCTGGCACAGATTCAGTCTTTTTAGGTCTCTGGTGGGTGGGATGACAGAATGAACACAGTGTGCCAACTGAGTGCCTCAAGAAATAAAGAGTCTTCTGTTGGGGTCAAATGACTGTCTGCTTACAATCTCTTCCCTTGTGAACGCTGATCTCTATTTAATAACCTCTCCCCTATGGTCTGAATATAGCTGAGGGCAAACTCTAAGGAAAGGAAGAGAATTAACAAATACTGCAGCCTAATATTGTGAAATGGGCTGTATGAGGGACTTCCGTGATGTTTTCTTAATTAGGTCTCCCAATCTTTCTTGGAGATAGGTAATAACTTCACTTGTCATCTCATCATCTCTAGCCTGGATTACTACAACAGCCTTCTAAATGGTCTCTCTGTTCCACCCTTGCCCCTATCACCCAATCTATTCTCCACACAGCAGCCAAGTAATTTATTTTTTTAATTGGAAATCATATCAGCTCAAAAATCTCCAATGACTTCCCATCTCACTTAGAATAAAGCACAAAATCCTAACACAGCCCACAAGGCTTTCCATGATCTGTTACTACTGCCTGTCTGACCTCATCTTCTAACCTCCCCTGCCCCTTTTGCTGACACTACTTCCAGCCACAGTGGTATCCTTGCAGCTCCTCCAATGAGTCAGGCACACTCCCACCTCCAGGGCTTGTACTTCATCTGGGTAGCTGAGATATTGTGATGATGGAGGTACAAAGAACACATTCACTCACTCTCTTGCAGATGCATTCTCTCCTGTACTTTTGGGAAGGAACTAATCTATGAATGATCATCATAATCTCTGATATACCTATTAAATCTTGATGCCTGCACCCAAGAAGAGATAAGCAGTGGACTGTGGATCCTAAGAGCTGACCATAACATAATGCCCCTCAAGCCACAACTCTGGATTTCAACAGGAGGAAAAGGAGATAATTAAACCAGTTAAACTGGCAAAGAGGCATTAATGCATTTACTGACAGTGAACAAAGGGGCAAAAATAAGAGGTGAATTCTGTAAAGACTCCAGAAAGTCAATTTTAGTTTGAACAGGAGAGTCAATGAGTAAGAAAGATCCCAGAGCTTGGGGCCCTCCACAATTATGTCCTCAAGAAGAACCACCTATAGCAAGTCTAAAATACTGCTGAGCTTGGGGCCAGCCCAATGGCGCAGCAGTTAAGTTTGCACATTCTGCTTCGGTGGCCTGGGGTTCACTGCTTCAGATCCCGGGTGCAAATCTATGCATCACTTGTCAAGGAACGCTGTGGCAGGCATCCCATATATAAAGTAGAGGAAGATAGGCATGGATATTAGCTCAGGGCCAGTCATGCTCAGCAAAAAAAGAGGAGGATTGGCAGCAGATGTTAGCTCAGGGCTAATCTTCCTCAAAAAAAAGCAATAATAAAATAAAATACTCCTGAGCTCTCACTGGCATCATCTGGGCTGCTAAGAGTACAGCCCCTAATTTGTGACCCTTCTTTAAGAGTTCAGGGATCTATCTGCCTTCCTTTCCCAAAAAGACTGCCTCCTATACTAAGGAAGTCTTCAAGCCCCTGACCAAATTCACTGAAGTCAAGAATTAGATTCTTCTAACGCAGGGAATGTGGCAGGGTCACAAGGGTTGTGATCAAACAGAAGGAGGCAACTTCCACAACCCATTCTAGAAAGCAGGGATGCATGGTATAAAGCACTCTGCTGGAGGTCTGATAAGCAGCTGACCAAAGGCCTTTTATTTAAAAACTTCAAACCACCCACACATTTTGATTATCATCTGGCTTTTTCCTAAATGTAAATTCCAATATAACTTTACAGCTGACATTTCCAGAAGCACAATTAGACCCAGAAATCAACACTAGCACTACCTTTTCAAAGGGCCTCAAAATTCAAGTCCTGACTTCTGAGTAGAATCAAGTAGTAACCTGGAGCTCAGGCCAAGGGAGCTGCAGACATCACAGAAAAGAAAAAAATATTTCCTTGGCAGAGAGCCTCTCTGTGAGCTCTCAGCCAGCTTTCCTACCGCCAGCTGGTCTACTCCCCAAGCAGGGGGAATACAGTATCACAGTAAATGCAGAACTAAGGTGTTCAAACTCTCCTGGGGCATTCACACAAGTGCTACTATTTCCCAGACTACCTCTAATTAAGGAACAAAACCCTTGTCCCCACTGGGAAAATTCAAAAGTACTTTCATCTGTACCCATCCGCCCACCCTGTCAGAGAACCGAATGAGGTTTCATTAGACTTCTGATGTCACACTGTGCTTTCCCCAGTGGCATCTGATAAAGGACCGTCTCTGCCTTAGGGTAGGTCTGTGCCGGTAAGGAAAAGCTCATTTGGGTTTGTGCTGCTTGTCCTTGCTCATGCTTAAGACCACTGAAGGGGAGGGAAAGGAGGAAGAGGAAGACTCCTCTTCATATGTTGTTTTTGGTGGGAAAAGGAGAGAGAAGACGAGTCCTAGAGTAAAGGAATTTTTACTTGGGAGGGTGGGGGTGAGGGGTGAAGTGATCTAGAGCCATCACTTCCCAGCACAGTCTCACTGCCCACAATCTAGTGCCTTCCAGTACACTTCTTTGCAAGTTCTTTCTTCTGCTTTCCTTTCCTTTCCCTATCTTCAACTCCTACCTTCAAAAAAAGAAGAAAAAAGAAAACAGCCCCCTAACAAGAGGTTGACTAGCCCAGTTTCTGATTCATGGTGTGATTCAAAAATTTAAACCTGCCATTTATGGACTTTAATTAAAAAGTGAAACTCAGAGCAGTGCCATTTCTGCGTCCTAAGGAAGAAAATATTACATCTCGTTACTTGACTCCACTTTATGAAACACATCCAACAGTGAAAATCCTGAGCCACATGCATCTGAAGAGAATGTGAGTAACACTGAGAAACTGCACTCATTAAAAGAGTCACACTAACTCTGATTAAGCCTTCCCATCATGAGTTAAAGGTTTATCTAAAAACACTACTTTTTGATAATGGTAATGATACTTGGTATCATTATCAATGGTAATGATAATGATACTGTTTTCTGTTCCTTTACTCCTGGGGTCCAAGAAATTAGGTTAAAACCTAAGGGACACACCAAAATACTGCTCTGGGGAAAATGAACAGGGTTAAAGATAGAAAAAATTACATGTTTATCAAATCAGACTCTGCAAAATCAGTCATCTTTATGGTCTGTTACAATGAAACAATCTTTCAACAAGTAATTTTGTCAGTCCAGATAACTGAACTTCCAACTAAATCATACTTTTCACTATTTACCCAACCTGAATAAAGTTCAGCCATTGCTCAAAGGCATTTTTCTTCTTTATCTTCAACCCAATAGTGGACCACTTGCAACTGTGACCTCATAGCTCCAGGCTGGGGGAAAGAGGAGCAGAGAGACGGATGGATGTGCACTCTGGACTTACTTTGTTGAAAATCCAGAACTGTCTCTACTGCAAATCATGTCCATGTAGCTCAAGAGATGAGGCTCAAAGGGTTTGGAAATATTACTTCTAACTACCCTTTAGAACCCATCACAACAGGTCCTCGTCCTATCCTGTTTTCCACCCCCACCCTAGTCGCTAAAGGTGCTTTCTCTGCTAGTGCTTTCTTTAGCAAGGATGCTCTTTCCTGGATCCTCTAATTACTTAACTCATCTATGACCCAGTGCTTTCTCTTTAATTCAGGTACCAGGAAAGCACTCTCCTTGGACATTCTAACCTTTCAACTGGAGTGTGAGCTTCCTAAGACCACAGACTCTTTTATTTATCCTTCCAAGTTACAGGGTCAAGAACAAAATCATTTACATAATAGATGTTTGATAAATAATACTAGCTCACACGCCTGAAGAATAGCATATACTTTAATCCCAGGCTCTGGAACTCTGAAGTTATGTCCTGGAAACACATGGATAATACAAGGGCCAACAAGTGTCTGTGCATGTGCCTGTCCTTCACTCTGGGAGTGACAAGACAGAGGAGATAAAAAAATGCCTGGGCACTTAAAAGAAAAACAGAAAAGAAGCCCAGGTACTACTTTTGAACTGTATTGAAAAGTATCATCTGGCTTCTTTACTTTAATCCCCATTAAGTAAAAATCAGTGTTCCTAAAAATGTGCAAATGCAGGCTATGTTCACTGCAGGCAGCTAAATCAGAACTTGCAATTTTTCATTATGGGATGTAATTGGTTTGTGTTTCCAAAAACTGGTACTAAATCAGAAAGTTTTAAATTATTATTATTCACATGAAACATAACTCAACATATACACTACAATTATGTGTTAATTTTTAATCTTCCAAGCCCTGAGTCCCACATGAGTCCACGAAAAGCTGCCAGGTGACAGAGAAGCACTGATCTCACACCCAGACAGGGCAACTGAGACAACAGAACCAAATTATTTTAAAAAAATGGAATCTGGGGGTCCGGCCTGGTGGTGTAGCTAGTGGTCAAGTTTGTGTGCCCCACTTCGGCAGTCCAGAGTTCACCAGTTTGGATCCGGGATGGACCTACACACTGCTTGTCAAGCCATCCTGTGGAAGGCGTCCCACATATAAAACAGAGGAAGATGGGCACAGATGTTAGCTCAGGGCCAAGGTCAATCTTCCTCAGCAAAAAGAGGAGGATTGGAGGTAGATGTTAGCTCAGGGTGAATCTTCCTCAAAAAAAAAAAAAAAAGGAATCTGGGGGCCGGCCCTGTGGCATAGTGGTTACGTTTGATGCACTCTGCTTCAGCAGCCCAGATCCCAGGCACGGACCTACACCACTCGTCAGCCATGCTGTGGCAGCAACCCACACATAAAGTGGAGGAAGACTGGCAAAGACGTTAGCTCAGGGCTAAACTTCTTCACGGGGGAAAAAAAAAGGAGGAATTTGTAGGAAAGAAAGATATCAGGGTTGAGTGTAATTTTAGGTCTCAGGGTGTCTATAAAGTCCTTTAATAGGCCCTGATTGAGCCCAAAACAAGTCACACCACAGATGAGTATTCATTCTGATAAAAAATGGAAAAGGCAGTTCTCCAGTGTAGCTTCTGTAATCTTACAGATCAGGGTCACAACATGGAAAAAGAATTTTAAGAATTTAGCAGGCTGTTAAAAAATTTTGGCAAGCATGTGGTTAGAATCGCTAAACAAGTTACTTATTCATACCCTCTCTCCTCCCCTCCACTGCATGAGGTACAACAGAGGCCAGATTCTCTAGAGACTCTCTTGCCTCAGAATCACCTCACTAGAGTAGGCCCTCTACCCTAGTCTAGAGTCTGACTTTCAAGTTTAAAGGGTGACAGAAATTTAAGAGATTTAAGGTCACTTAGAAAGCTCGTGCCATTCTGGGTACACAACTACAAGGTGTTATTTTGAAACAAGTCTAGATGAGAGCGTTTGGGTCTGTGTGTGCCTGCACTTCCTGATCCCGGTGCAAAGGGGTCTTCCTTTTCTGGGTCTAAAGTGCCTCAGCAAAGTTCACTGCTGGGTTTAGAAATTTCAAGAGACATTTATAAACCTATATTTTTGTTATGTAGCAAGTGACACTGACTTACACTGCTTAATAGATAATTTATCAAAATCACAGAGAATGGTCCAAATGAAATTTTGAACAGGTGTTGAAGAGCTATGAATGGAAGCAGTGAAAGAGACACAATCCACAGCAGCATCTGAATGCACGTGAGGGGAGTGAAGACACAACTCCCTCCAAAGTCATGTGGAGAAATATAAGAAACTAATGAATATATAAAGAAATGGTGCAACTATCTAATAATTAAAGAAATATAAATTAAGTGGAATGAGATTCTATTTTTTGCTTAAAAATTGACAAACGTTTAAAAAAATCTAAAACACTGAGTCAAGGATATAGTAGAGTCACTAAAGTGAGAGGTTAAATTGACACATTCTTTTTAGAAATAAGTATGAAGTTTTAAAAATATTCATACTCTTTGATATAGTAATTACACTCCTAAAACCTAATTTAAGGAAATACTACAGATGTGAACAAAGATTTACATATGTCTCTCTTCACTGCAGTGTTGTTCATAACCATCTAAAAAGTGGAAACAATCTAAAAGTCCAAAAGCAAGGAAATGGTTATATAAACTAAGGGATAAATAATAAATGGGTATCATCTAATAAAATGAGCATCAGCCTCCCAAATAAAAAATATATACTGTTAAAGAATATCTGAAGACAGAGAAAAAGAAAAATGTTTATAACATAAAATCTGGCTAAAAAAGTATATACAATATGTAAATATGGTATAATATTATAAAACTTATTATACATACATAAAAATTACAAAGTCATTTCTTCTTTGTTTTTTGTAGGGCACAGGGACTTATTAGCCCTTTGTTTTTTTCCTAAAGATTGGCACCTGAGCTAACACCTGTTGCAAATCTTTTTTTTCTTTTTCTTCTTCTTCTCCCCAAAGCCTCCCAGTACATAGTTGTATATTCTAGCTGTAGATCCTTCTGGTTGTTCTATGTGGGATGCCACCTCACCATGGCTTTATGAGCAGTGCCATGTCCACACCCAGGATCCAAACCCTGGGCCACTGAAGCAGAGAACGTGAACTTAACCACTCAGCCATGGGGTCGGCCCCTGAAGTCATTTCTATTGACCACCAAATACATTACAGCATTTTGTGGGGATAAATTCTCATTCCTGGCCTATCCAGTTTAGGATAACATTTTAATTAGTTTTCATTTCTGGCACATAGAGCCAAGGAACTAACCCAGAAAAAAGTGAGTGGCAAGGATAAGCCATTTTCTGATAAGAAGTTTTCATCAAAAGACAAAAGCACTAAAATTATCTATGTCCATGATAAGAGGTAACAGCTACATACAAAAAAGAGGTTAAATGTGATATCAAAAACATAAAATGTGGGAGGAGGGGAGTAAAAGAGTAGAGCTTTTAGCAAGAAGTCAAACTTAAAAGACTATTAACAATATATAGATTGCTATATACATAGGTTATTGTATATGAACCTCATGGTAATCACAAACCCGAAACCTATAATAAATATGCAAAAAATTAAGAGAAAGGAACCCAAACATAATACTAAAGAAAGTCATCAAACCACAAGGGAAGAGAGCAAAAGAAGAAAGAACAGAGGAGAACTACTGAAACGCCCAGGAAAACAGTAACAAAGTGGCAATAAGTACATACTTATCAATAGCCACTTTAAATGTCAATGGAATAAATGCTCCAATCAAAACACAGAGGGTAGATGATTGGATAAAAACAAGACCCATAAATATGCTGCATACAAGAGACACACTTCAGCCCTAAAGACACATAAACTGAAAGTGATGGGATGGAAAAAGATACTCCATGCAAACGGCAATGAAAAGAAAGCTGGGGTAGCAATACTTGTATCAGACAAAACAGACTTTAAAACAAAAACCGTTACAAGAGACAAAGAAGGGTACTACATAATGATAAAAGGAAGAATCCAACAAGAGGATATAACACTTGCAAATATACTATGCATCTAAATATATAAAGCAATTATTAACAGACATAAAAGGACAAATAGACAGTAACACAATAACAGCAGGGGACTTTAACACTCCACTTACACCAATGGATAGATCATTCAAACAGAAGGTCAGTAAGGAAACACTGGCCTTAAACAATACATTAGACTAGATGGACTCAGTAGATATATACAGAACATTCCATCCAAAAACCACAGAATACATATTGTTTTCAAATGCACATGGAACATTCTCCAGGACTGATCACATATTAGGCCACAAAACAAGTCTCAATAAATTTAAGAAGACTGAAATAATACCGAGCATCTTTTCGACCACAATGGTATAAAACTAGAAATCAACTACAGGAAGAAAACTAGAAAAGCCACAAATACATGGAGATTAAACAAAATGCTACTGAACAGTGACTGGGCCAACAAAGGAGTCAAAGGAGAAATAAAAAAATACCTGAAGACAAATGAAAATGAAAATACAATTTGCCAAAATTTATGGGATACAGCAAAAACAGTTCTAAGAGGGAAGTTTACAGCAATACAGGCCTACCTCAGCAAACAAGAAAAATCTCAAATGAACAATCTAACAGTGCACTTAAAAGAACTGGATAAAGAACAAAGCCCAAAATCAGTGGAAGGAAGGAAATAATAAAAATCAGAGCAGAAACAAATGAAATACAGACTAAAAAGAAAAAAAATTAATAAAACTAAGAGCTGATTCTTTGAAAAGATAAACAAAATTGACAAACATTTAGGTAGACTCACCAAGAAAAAAAGAGAAAGCAACCTTCTAAAACTAAATCAAGAAGAAACAGAATTTGAATAGACCAATCACCAGTAAGGAGATCGAATCAGTAATCAAAAACCTCCCAAAAAATAAAAGTCCAGGAACAGACAGCTTCCCTGGTGAATCCTACCAAACATTCAAAGAAGACTTAATACCTATGGTTCTCAAACTCTTCCAAAAAACTGAAGAGGAGGGGAAGCTTCCTAACTCATTCTACAAGGCCAACATCACCCTGATACCAAAACCAAACATGGACAACACAAAAAAGGAAAATTACAGGACAGTATCACTGATGAATATTGATGTAAAAATCCTCAACAAAATAGTAGCAAATTGAATACAATACATTAAAAAGATCATACACCATGATTATGCAGGATTTACTCTGGGGATGCAGGCATGGTTCAACATCTGCAATTCAATCAACATGATACACATTAACAAGATGAAGAACAAAAAGCACATAATCATCTCAATAGATGCAGAGAAAGCATTTGACAAGATACAGCATACATTTATGATAAAAAAAAGAACTCGGAATAAAATGGGTACAGAAGGAAAGTACTTCAACATAATAAAAGCCACATTTGACAAAGCCACAGCTAATATCACACTCAACAGAGAAAAACTGAAAGCTATCCCTCTAAGAACAAGAACCAAACAAGGATGTCCACTTTCACCACTCTTATTTAGCATAGTATTGGAAGTACTAGCCAGAGCAATCAGGCAAGAAAAAGAAATAAAAGGGATCCAGATTGGAAAGGAAGAAGTGAAACTGTCACTATTTGCAGATGACATGATTTTATATATAGAAAACCCTAAAGAACCCACCAAAAAACTTTTAGAAATAATAAATGAATAAGTAAAGTTGCAGGATACAAGAATCAACATACCAAAATCAGTTGCATTTCTCATATACTAACAATGAAGTAGCAGAAAGAGAAATTAAGACTACAATCCCATTTACAAGTGCAACAAAAAGAATAAAATACCTAGGAATAAACTTAACCAAGAGGTGAAAGATCTATACATTGAAAACTATAAAACACTGCTGAAAGAAACTGAAGACGACACAAAGAAATGGAAAGATATTCCATGCTCTTGGATTGGAAGAATTAACATAGTTAAAATGTCCATACTTCCTAAAGCAATCTACAGATTCAATGCAATCCCTATCAAAGTTCCAATGACATTTTTCACAGAAACAGAACAAAGAATCCTAAAATTTATATGGAACAACAAAAGATCCTGAATAGCCAAAGAAATCCTGAGAAAAAAGAACAAAGCTGGAGGTATCACACTCCCTGATTTCAAAATACACTACAAAGCTATAGTAATCAAAACAGCATGGTACTAGCAAAAAAACAGACACGCAGTTCCATGGAACAGAATCGAGAGCCCAGAAATAAACCCACACATCTACAGACAGCTAATTTTCAACAAGGGAGCAAAGAACATACAATGGAGAAAGGAAAGTCTCTTCAATAAATGGTGCTGGGAAAACTGGACAGCAAAAGAATGAAAGTAGACCATTGTCTTACACCATACACAAAAACTACCTCAAAAGGGTTAAAAACTTCAGTGTAAGATCTGAAACCATAAAACTTCTAGAAGAAAATCATAGGCAGTGTGCTCTTCAACATCAGTCTTAGCAGCATATTTTCAAACACCATGTCCGACTAGGCAAGGGAAACAATAGAAAAAATAAACAAATGAGACTACATTAAACTAAAAAGCTTCTGTGCAGCAAAAGAACCCATCAACAAAACAAAAAGACCACCTAACAAGTGGGAGAAGATATTTGCAAACCACATATTTGATAAGGGGTTAATATCTAAAATATATAAACAACTCATACATCTCAACAAAAAAGAAAACAACCCAATTAAAAAATGGGCAAAAGATCTGGACAGACATTTTCCCAAAGAAGATAATACAGATGGCCAACAGGTACATGAAAAGATGTTCAACATCACTAAGTATTAGGGAAATGCAAATCAAAACTACAATGAGATACCAACTCATGCCCGAGGACTATAATTAACAAGACAAGAAATAACAAGTGTTGGAGAGGATGTGGAGAAAAAGGAACCCTCATACACTGCTGGTGGGAATGCAAACTGGTGCAGCCACTACAGAAAACAGTATGGAGATTCCTCAAAAAATTAAGAATAGAACTACCATATGATCCAGCTATTCCACTGTTGGGTATTAATCCAAAGATCATGAAAACACTAATGCATAATTATATGCACCCCTGTGTTCACAGCGTTATTCACAATAGCCAAGTCTTGGAAACAACCTAAGTGCCCATCAAGGGATGAATGGATAAAGACGATGTGATATATGTACACAATGGGATACTACTCAGCTATAAAAAAAAAAAAAGAAGATGAAATCTTGCCATTTGTAACAACATGGATGGACCTTAAGGATATTATCCTAAGCGAAATAAGTCAGAGGGAGAAAATCAAATAGGGTATGATCTCACTCATAAATAGAAGATAAAAACAGTAACAAGAACAAACACACACATAGACACAGAGATTAGATTAGTGGTTACCAGAGGGTAAAAGGGGAGGGAGGAGGGTGAAAGGGGTGACTGGGCACATGAGTGTGGTGATGGATGGTAATTAGTCTTTGGGTGGTAAACATGATGTAGTCTATGCAGAAAATAAAATACAATGATGTACATCTGAAATTTATATAATGTTATAAACCAATGTTATCTCAAAAAAATAAGCAAAGAAAAATTAGGACTAAACTAACAATAGCTCAGCTGAACTTGAACAGAGAGCCCTTCCGTTAACAGATCTGGTTTTAATAAATATAGGCAAGCATAGGAAAGAAATATTTAAGAGATTATTTACCAGTCTTTTGGGAATCTACTTTGTGCTAGGCACTGTGCTAAATTCTAAAGAGGCTACGAAGATAAACAAATAAAATTCCTTCTCTTAAGGAACTTACTATTATTATTATGTAGATTAAAATTTACCCATGGCCCATTATTTTAATTTAGTTTTACCTTGGTAAAGTTCTTCAGGGTCATAATTACTTTTTGCTGTATGCTTTGGGTCTTGAAGCTACTTTTAACATTGGCTTAAGCAAGATGTTTGTACGGTGAAAAGTAAAATAATTGATGTCAAATTACAAATGAATTGTTTGGATTAGATATGGTTTTATATAATAGAAAGGTATAGGTTACTATGGATTATGCTTCTAATAAATTAACAAAAGCTAACTGCAAAAAAAAAGAAGTTTCAAAACGGGAAAATTCACATATAGATAAACGTTAACTGCAGCTCAAATCACCTCAATAAACCTGGATTAACAAGAGGCACTGTATCAAAGTGGTTAAAACAAGACTTTGGGTTTGAATCTCAGCTTGCTACTTACTAGCTGTGTGACCTTGAGAAGGACACTTAACTTCATCTGTAAAATGTATCTACTTCATGGGACTGCTGTGAGGATTAAATGGGTTTAATACAGTCAAGTGCTTAGGATACTGGTGCCTGACATACAGTGAACATTTAAATGTTGGCTATTACCACTTCCCTAATCTATCAGCACCCAGGTCACTTATTATTTTGCCAAGAGAACCAAAACACGACCTTACATTTTATAGTTCTTCATACTTTGAAACATGTTTACATATATTATTTCATTTGAAATTTAACACAATCTTTTAATCTAGATGGAACAAGTATCATTTCCTTCATATAGATTACGAAACTCTGCTCAGAAAGACTAAGTAACTTGTCCAGCAATACACAGCTGGGATGTAGAGCTCACACTGGATTCTCTGTCTTAATTCTCAGATTTGTGGCTCATTCCATTAGACAAGTATTTTCTAATCTGCAGGCTGTGACCAGCCTTAAAAACCATTTTTTGAATTAAAAAAATCTCAAAGTAACAGTAAGAATGCTTACTGTTTCATGACTCTCTGTCTCAATTACCCAAATCATATGCGTATGTTTAGTGGGATGCAATCTTTATTGTGAGCATAGACAACAATGTTTGAAAAACACTGCACTTTGCTGTAGCTGCCTCTCAAGTCAGTATTTATTGAGCACCTATCGTATCCATCTTCTTACACTATTACATACAACAAAATCACACAATTCTAAGCCACAGTTTTGTTTTTTAAATGTGAATGTAATTATTGACTCTCCTATGGACTGGGGGAATTACCTGCCCCAGATTAGCACTTTGCACCATAACTCTATTTAACTTTGCTAGCCTAACACTTTGGAATCAGTGCTTAGTGAAAATCCTTTCAAGGTAAACTATAAGCCAGCTACCATAACCAAGGTAAGAATGCACTGGGGAAGTGACTACATATAGGCAAAGAAAAGCTTTAAATTCAAGTAGTCAGACTTTTTTTCCCCAGAGGAAGGCTGTATCATTCACACTGAGGAAACTACATCAGAGAACACCACAAGTACGGATCCAAAGCTATCTCTCATCCTCAAACAATCCTGGCACAGAAAACTCTTCCCCTCCTATCTTCACACTCTTGCCTGAATGTGAGAAGTAAACCCTGACTAACTCTGAACCTACCCTCTCAACTCACACCTTTTCTAAGTCAGCTTCCATTTGGACACTTGCACTATGACAGCTTTTGGAAGCTGGGCATCATAGGGCTCATGAAGGTCTCTGACAGGAAGCATCTCTCGGCTCTCTAAGGTGTTTTAAACTTGGGGGTAAAGGAGCTCACACTTTTCCTGGGCCACGCATCTATTATATCCACTATAATTCATCTGGTTTATTACCTTCTAGAACTAGTTCTCTGCACACAATGCCTTGAGCAAATGTACCTCACATTTTTAGTGAAGAGTTTCAAAAAGGCTAATAAATTCAGCACAGGTAAGAAATGAAATTTTACTTATAGTTAACACACTGCCTTTCAATCTGTCTTCTAGTCTGCTGCCATCCGGGTTAGTTTAATAGGCAGATATTATGGTAATAGGACAAGGCATGATTGATCTATTAATACATTCTGTTCATTTAGGCCATTCCTACTCCTCCCCCAGCCTGAGTAGAGAACCATGAGGAATCCCGATACATAACAACTTTCGGTGAGGGCTTCTATAACCCTAATGAAAATCAAAAGATTGTACCTTGCCGTGTCATCGAGACTCACTATAACTTGAAGCTTTATGGCTTGCACTCCAAATGTCCAAGGAATTACCAAGTTTCTGAAGCTAAAGGGTCTCTGAAAGTAGGAGAGGCTGCTAAGCCTTAAAAGGACCCAGGAACTAAAAGTCTATTGAGGAAGAAGAGCACCCCCTCCTTCCATGCCCTGCAAACAACCACAACTAGCTAACGAAATTCAAAATACTAGCTCAGGGCTGGCCCCCTAGGCAAGTGGTTAAGTTCGTGTGCTCCGCTGCGGCAGCCCAGTGTTTCGCCGGTTCGAGTCCTGGGCGTGGACATGGCACCGCTCATCAAGCCATGCTGAGCCGGCGTCCCACATGCCACAACTACAAAGACCCACAACTAAGAATATACAACTATGTACCTGGGGACTTTGGGGAGAAAAAGGAAAAAATAAAATCTTAAAAAAAAAAAATACTAGCTCAATCCACAGGAAGAAGTGAGAACAGAGAGACAGTCCCTGCTAGAAGAACGCTTTTATAGCTAGAGTAAACACCCACTGAAATAAGATTCTGAACTTAGCGTTATGAAGTTTCCTCATTTCAGGAACTTCCTATAAAACAAAACCAAACCTTTAACAAAGTAGTCCTTTAAACCTCTCAAGGATTTAAAGCACCACAACTCACTCACTGACCAGCAGAAATCTTTTACTGCCTTCTGTGGCCCTGAGAAATTCCATAATCATTCAGTATTGTTATTTATCAGTATGTGACTGGTTCTAACTGGTCAAATATGCCTTATACCACATTTCAAGTCCCACTCAAACAGAGCAATTTAACTCAAGATTACTCCAGCACTGAGATAATCAGGGGAAAAAATTATATAAATACATATTTTAACCCTACAGATGTCCAAATGATTTTGCCTTCCTTTTATCTCAAAGATATCTGAAAGGAATGGCTAGCACCACTCAACACCTATGGACAGTGGCAGAAAATGCAAGTTCACAACTTTTCTATTCCTGGTACATGCCTCTTTCGCTCAGTGTACCCATTCACTGTCCTAATTTCTACTCTGTAAACTTCTCTCTCTGGGGCCTCCCTCACCAACTGAGTGTCCTTACCAACTTTCACCTAGTTCCCTCTGTTAAATCACTTCAACTGGATTAGAAACATAAAGTACCCAAACAGAGTGAGGAGGGTATCCACAAAGGAACGAGGGGTGGAGGCTGGTGTGGCGAGTGGAATCCAAGTGGTGTGAGGGGAGCATCCCCAGAGGGGCTGCAGTATTTACTCCCCATCCAAGAGTAATGAGCCCAAATAGGGTCCACTCACATCTTAGCTCCTAAATATTAAATTCTCCACTAACGGGAACAAAGCGTCCTTGGAGAAATGGCTGAGGCAGAGGAAGTACTAGATGAGTCTGGTATATTTTATTGTGCAGGAAAGGAAGGAAGTACTCAAAGAATAATGATGACATGTCAAAGGACACAGAAACTACGGCATGCTCAACTGGTAAGGGAAACCCCAGAAAGAGAAGTTCAGACAGTAAAAATTAGAGAGAAAAGAGAATGGGTACACTGAGTGAAGGAGGCATGTACCAGGAATAGAATTGTAAACTTTTGTCTTCTATCACTGTTCATAAGATGTCAGACGGGCAGTATCAGCCAATCTTTTGAAATAAAACAGCAGCAAATCATTGGGGCATCTTTAGGGTTAAATATATAGCTATATAATTTTTCCTGACTTACTAGAAAATCTGGATAATGTGAACATCAAAAAAATGATGATAATAACAAATTATATCCTACTGAATAAAACAGGAAATCATGAGTCCATACTAATGTAAATAAATAAACTAATAATTGAAAGGCTGAAGAGGAACAGGATATTTACAGTTTCAAAGTATCTCCTCCCAAAATACTTATTAATTACAAAGGGAAAAAGATTAACTTTACACTGGAAATGCCTAGCAGGCACCACCTTACTCAAGTGATCAAACATTACCAGTAATGGGACAGACAAAAATTCAGCACCTCCTGAAATTATGCAAGGAAGAACACAGCATCACTCCTCTGACATTCCTGCTGACGATGCATAACCTAAACTAAACACAAAGAACCATCAGAACATCCTAAACTGAGGGACTTTCTAGAAAATAACTGTCAGTAGTGTCAAGGTAATGAAAGTGAAAGAAGGCCTGAAGAATTGTTCCAGATTGAAGGAGACCAAGAAGACATAACAAATAAATGCAATGTGTGACAACATGTTATTCTCAGCTGGATCCTTTCTGCAATAAAGGACACTACTGGTACATACTAGCAACATCTGAGGGAGGTCTGAGAATTATATGATAGTAGTGTGTCAGTATTAACTTCCTGATTTGATGGTTGTATTGTGGTAATGTTGGAGAATGTCCTTGTTTGCAGAAGATAAACACTAAAGTATTCAGGGATGATGAAGCATCAGGTCAGCAACTTACTCTCGAACAATTCAAGGAAGAAAAATATTCTTTGTACTGTATTTGTAACTTTTCTATAAATTTGAAATTGTTTCCAAAAATTTTATTTAAAAAAAAAAAAGGTAGCAGTGTCGAAGTCTGGGGGGAGGGGCGGGTAGCGATCATAAAGAACTGGAGAGAGAGGTCTGTTGCTAACCACTCTCATTTTATCTTAATGCAGGTGACATCTCTGAATTGGTAAGTGCCGACACTGAGGTTCTTGCCATCTGGAATAGGTTTCCTGTATCTTTCTGCCTCATCAACTTCCAATTTCTTTTCAACACTTACCTGAATAACATTTTCTCTAGTGCCCCATACTTCAAATTCTCTCCCAACCTCTACTTTGTTCTGGCAATGCTTTCACTGTATGGCATTCGTGTAACCCTCCCACTCCAAAGATGGAGAATTTCACCTTTGGAAAGGTTCCAAAAGAAATGTCTATCCTGAAGGAGGCGGTATTAACGACCCTCCTTTCTTCAGGCCTGACATTCACTAACATCTCCACTAAGCTGTTCACGTTTTAATAAGAGCTTTTCAAGGTCCTTCTTTCTAAACACACATCCTGAACCTCTGCAAAGTGCCATGCAAACTCCCCTATGCTCCAAAGGAAACCCTTGTTATATCTTCTAAAGTGTAACCGAGTTTTGATCCTCTTTCCTCCCACTACACAAAAGTTTCAAATAACATGATAAGCTTTATCTCCAGATTTCCTGAAAAGTACCGACTATAACTTGCTTCTCCACTTTCACACCAACAGCAGCTGGCAGTCAGGGTCTTGGCTATTCTACAGCAGAAAAGTTTTCAGTAACAACCAGGTGAGAGCTTTGAATTAGTACAAGGATGATGTTTATCACTCACCTTTTCCTCTTCTTTCCTAGTTAGTGTGATCAGGGAAGTTTTGGAAGAGGAACAACTGTATTATGGCCCTTCTCCAAGCAGCCATGAACTTTATTCCTTTACTTTAAACAAACTCACAAAAACAGGCTCTTAAAATGCACTGCCATACTCCTTGGCAATTTATTCTCAACAAAAAAAATTTTTTTTAAAGATTTTATTTTTCCTTTTTCTCCCCAAAGCCCCCCGGTACATAGCTGTATATTTCTAGTTGTGGCTGCTTCTAGTTGTGGCATGTGGGACACTGCCTCAGCATGGCTTGATGAGTGGTGCCATGTCCGTGCCCAGGACTCAAACCAGTGAAACCCTGGGCCACTGAAGGGGGGCGCACGAACTTAACCACTAAGCCACAGGGCCGGCCCCTCAACAAAATTTTTATGCAGTCACATCCATGAAGATATCTAAAGAGAACTGATCCGCCCTTCAGAAGAGAGCCTAGCAACAAAGAACACTAAGGTGAACAATAACATCTGAAACGAAAGCAGGAGCAAGTCACCTGGAGATCTAGGAACAGCCATAGCAGGAATCAACTTCAGTCTTTTGCCTGTTAAGGGGTAAGATTTAGCATACAAGCCCATTTACTTTTCAGGGTAACCATCAAACAACAATATTGAAAAGTCTGAAGGGAAGCAGCTAAGGGATGTAGTCATCTTCTGAGAAAGACAAACTATTTACTCTTTCTGTCCCTCTTTCTCCACCTAGTAAGCATTGTTTCCAGGGATATCATGCAACTTTCTATTAAAATAACACACTAAAATTCCTACAGAGCTAAAGAAATGTGTCCTCAGTGTCCTACTGATTTGAAAAGTGCCTGAAACAAAAGTTTTCTTTTGCAATTTGAAGAGAATTTCAAAGGCAAAGAGAAGACTAAACTGCACCTTGCCAATTACTATAATCTTACAATAAGCACATATTGCTGTGAATGACATTTAGTTTCATCCCAGTCTATTCTCCTATGATAAGTAGCAATGAACTCAAGGGTATGATCTCAGAATATAAAAAGCCATTAAGGCTGCTCCTAATAGATTCTTTTAAAATATGATCCTACACAGCTCTTCAAACGAAGGACAAGATGTTTTAATTGTGAGATGGATTTTTACAATGCCTTGACCTCCTGTCTAAAAGAGGTCTGGAGAAAGAAGTAACTACAGTGGGGGGAGGGAGTGAAATGCGTCCTTCTGGTTATTAAAATCCATCAAGTTCATCCTTCAGCCCTGGGATAACCACAGCCAAAAAACTGACTTGCGAGTAATTATCACCACTATCTGCAATAAAAGTTAATTGGGCATAATTGAACTAATGCCCTAATCGGACGGATGCTGCAACTGGCAAGGAGCCCACTCCTCCTGCTCCTTCAATCTGCAAATGAAACTGCTAATGATAATTTGTGGACAAACAAGAAATTGCTCTCATGGTTTCCCCACTGCAAATCACTCAGCAATTCCAGCTAATGCCCAGCATGTTGGGCCAGGAGAAAAATCCTTAACCAGTGCTTCCTTTGATAAAGATGAATTTTAACAATAACCAAGCCCTAAGGCTGAGGGTTGCTGAGAATTGTTCACTTTCCCCTGTACACCCTCAGTAAGGCACGGCGGCCTGATCTCCACACACTAGCACTATGCATTACCTGTACCCTGTGCCACTAGCATGTAGTACTAAGAAGAGATATTATGGAAGGCCAGGAGCTACTATTACACTAATAATTTATCTTCTTGTAAGAGAATCCTGGGTAATCTCATTTTTAGACAGCCAAATGGCATTGTTGATCTGCTTCAATAGCAAAAATTAAATCACTTCTGAATGGACTTTGGAGTTGATAGATTCCTGCTGACTGACTCATTTGCCTTCACTTCTGCACAAGAACTGTGCCCTTTTCCCTGGAATTTGATATCAGACCCTGCTTTTCAACTGTGTCTACTGTCCAAGAGACTAAGCTCCTAAGAGTATTGTGGAGTGTTGGGAAACCACTCTCTTTTACAGAAGGGGAAAACAGTCGTCTTTATATCAACAGTGACCTGTAAGTGGACAGGCAGCAGGTACCCTGCTGCGGTGGCAGAAGGTAAAAGAGAAAAGCAGGTCCAAAGTGCTACCTCTGTTTGTTTGTTTGTTTTTTTAGGAAGATTGGCCCTGAGCTAACTCTTGCCAATCCTCCTCTTTTTGCTGAGGAAGACAGGCCCTGAGCTAACATTCATGCCCATCTTCCTCTACTTTATATGTGGGATGCCTACCACAGCATGTCTTGCCAAGTGGTGCCATGTCCGCACCCGGGATTGAAACTGGTGAACCCCGGGCCACCGAGAAGTGGAATGTGCGAAATTAACCACTGCACCACCGGGCCGGCCCCTGCTTATTTTTGCTAAGGTGTTTTGGGCTCTATTCTGGCAAGGAGGTGGCTAGAAATTAATGCAATCAGAACATTTCCCAAAGAAGCAGCTGGACCATCTGCCCATTTGATACACTTTTTGGTAAAAGTTATTTTAGAAGGTTGCAGTTCACTTTCTATAGTCATTAAAAGACAACACTTTCTGATGTGAAATATGGAAAAGCCTAGGAATAGCTCAGCCAGGACGTAAAAAATAAAGAGGGCTCTAGAAACTGTAATATGGCTAGTAAGGGGAAATGAGTTTAACCTGAAAAAGAGAAGGTGCCTAGGGACATCATTCATTCATTCGTTCACTGAGCACCTATGATGCACCAGGCGCTGTGGTAGTACTGATTGGGAATACAAATGTGACAGATTAAATGCCTGATGAGAAATGTGAATAAAGTTGTTTGAAAACCCAAATAATGAAACAAATACACCCAGGAAACAATGAGAAAGAAGGTGAACAACAATAGGGGTCACTGAAGGCCAAGAAAGAATTGACCAGATTGAGAAGGGTAGGCCACTCGAAGCAGAGAAAACTAGCATAACGAAAGGTATGCAATTGTAAAACTAAATGGCATGTTTGGGGAACAAGTGGTCTGGTGTGGAGAGTAGGGTGCTGGGTGTATGTGCTAAACCTGGAGATGAGCCTGATGTGCTAAATTATGAAGAGCCTTACACTTCACACCAGAGAGACAGAATAGCAGACTCAGAATAAAGCTGGGTTGGGGGGCCGGCCCAGTGGCTGAGTGGTTAAGTTTACGCGCTCCGCTTTGGTGGCCCAGGGTTTTGCTGGTTCGGATCCTGGGCGCGGACATGGCACCATTTGTCAGGCCATGCTGAGGCAATGTCCCACATGCCATAACTAGACGGACCCACAGCTAAAATATACAACTACGTACTGGGGGGATTCGGAGAGAAAAAGCAGGAAAAAAAAAAGATTGGCAACAGTTGTTAGCTCAGGTGCCAATCTAAAAGAAAAAAAAAAAGAATAAAGCTGGGTTGGGTTGGAGTTACAGCTCATGTTCTTACCATTAAATCAGCATAAAAGTAGCCCCAACATCTTCTAGAATAATTGTGATGATTAAATGAGATTTTTTTTTTTTGGAGGAAGATTAGCCCTGAGATAACATCTGCTGCCAATCCTCCTCTTTTTGCTGAGGAAGATTGGCCCTGAGCTAACATCTGTGCCCATCTTCCTCCACTTTATATGTGGGATGCCTACCACAGCATGGCTTGCCAAGCGGTGCCATGTCCACATCCAGCATCCGAACTGGTGACCCCCGGCCGCCGAAGAGGAACGTGCAAACTTAACCACTGCGCCACCAGGCTGGCCCCCTAAATGAGATTATTTTTACGAAGTGCTTAGTACAGTGCCTAGGCTCAATGATGGTAGTTGTGACTATTATTAGTTAATGTCAGACTTTATCCTACAAGCCGTGGGGAAACAGGGACAGGGTTTTAGGAGAGTAACATGATCTGAGGTCTATTTTAAATAAATCTTCCGGAAGTGTGAAAGACAAACAGGAGATGGCAGAAGTCAGTTAAGTGGCTACAGTGATTTCGAGGTGAGAGATGATCTCAACTAAGGGTGTCATAAGAGAGCTGTCACACAAAGGAGGGAGTAGCTTTCTCTCTGAGCTTCAGAGATCAAAAACAGGTTAATAAATTAAAGTCTGAAGAAAGGCAATTTTAGGTGAACACAAACAATGATCTGAGCTTGTTCGGGTGGCACAGCGCTAGAAACGCTCAAGTAAAAGCAATGACCATTCTTTAAGAATGATGCAGTCTATTTTCATAGCTAAGAATCTGGACTAGAGACCACTAAATCCAACTTCCAGATCCCATAACTCTAAACAACTTACAAAGGTGGTTTTGTAAAGTCATTAACAACTGCTTACACTTGTAGAGCTTCACAATTTTCAAAGTGCTTTCACACTGATTCTCTCACTGGATTTTCTCCAGTGCCCTATGGGGCCTTAGTTCCGTTTTCACAGATAAAGAAACCAGGAAAAGCTAGTAGGTGCCTAGACTACAACCAAGCTTTGAAGCCTCTGGCTCTGTGCTCTTACCATTCTTACTACTGCCTTCAAAATGGTACCAGAGGGGGCCAGCCCCATGGCCCACTGGTTAAGTTCCCACACTCTGCTTCGGCGGCCCAGGGTTTCGCCGGTTCGGATCCTGGGCAGACACGGTACTGCTCATCAAGCAATACTGAGGCAGCATCCCACATGCCACAACTAGAAGGACCCACAACTTAAAAAAATATACAACTATGCACTGGGGGGACTTGGGGAGAAAACGCCAAAAAAAAAAAAATTGGCAACAGTTGTTAGCTCAAGTGCCAATCTTTTAAAAAAGTAATCCCCTTCCAAGGAGACGTAAAAGCAGTTTTCTGGTGGCGCAGCGGTTAAGTGCACACATTCTGCTTCGGCGGCCCGGGGTTCACCAGTTTGGATCCCGGGTGCAGACATGGCACCGCTTGGCAAGCCATGCTGTGGTAGGCATCCCACATATAAAGTAGAGGAAGACGGGCACAGATGTTAGCTCAGGGCCAGTCTTCCTCAGCAAAAAGAGGAGGATTGGCAGCAGATGTTAGCTCAGGGCTAATCTTCCTCAAAAAAAAAAAAAGGTGCCTGAGTTGAAAATTCATTCTGAGAATCCATTCCTCTTTGGTCACCTGTTCTACTGTGTATTCTCAAAACCAGGAAATTATTCTGCATGTCTTATTTTCATTGTTCAGGAGCTTCAGCCTATTTCTCTGTCCTCTTCAAGGTGACTAAGAGCTAGTCATCTATCTTTATATAATGTTCCCTCATATTTGTATACCATAAAATGTCATTTCTCTAATCTAGGCTAATTAATCCCAATTCCTTGTTTTTTTCACATAAATATTCTTTCCCTTAAATTAGTTAAGTAACCTCATCCCTAATTTAGTACTAGCTCCAGGAGACAATAATCTCTTCCCATACACTCCAATTATAATCCCCAGATATCTATAAAAGGGTACCTCTCTAATTAATTCACACCACTATTACTGAGCATCTACTATGTAGCAAGGCATTGCTCCAAGAGCTAGGGACTCAGCAATGAACAAAACAGACAAAAACTCCTGCCTTCATGGTGCTTCCATTTTTACATAGGGTAAAATGAGAGGGTCAGACAAACTTAATGAATAGGTAAGTTACATAAATTCTTAGAAGGTGATAAACACTATGAAAAAATAGAGCAGTTTAAGGAGATGAGGAGTATTGGATGGGGTACAGCTTTTAATTATGCAAGAGGTTTTTTTAAAGCATTTAAATTACAATTAACACAGTTTTTTTGCCCCTCTCATTTCATGTTTACTCTTAAGCACATGCAAATTTAATAAAAAGCAATTTATCAACTTGTTTTGAAGAGTGAAATCTTGTTTCTCTAATGTAGAAATACTCTTCAAGCAATAATACAACAAAGTAACGGCAAGCCTGCACACATACAAAGATTGCTGTTGGATGCAACTCTACCTTTGATATTGACTAGCATTTCCCTGGTGGAGCAATGATACTTTAACTAGTTGTGGGGAGCTGAGAGCTGAGCAGATGCAGACAGATGAGAGGTGGAAGGAGTTGGTAGAAACAGAATTTTAGAGAGCTACAAAATTGATGTGCAGGCTGAAGAGGCATCAGCCTCTCATGTCCAGGTGCACTAAGGAACAATCTCCTCAACAGATAGTACGAATAATAACAACATATTTCAGTTGGGACATTTGTTCAGCTTAGAGAAGAGGCAAAAATAAAAATACAGCTTGCTGAAAAAGCAATGTGTTCCAACTTAATTTTGGTAGGGACTATGGAAATAGGCAAAGGACATTTCTTCAAAGGAAAGGTTCCTTTTGTCTCTCTGGGGAAATGTTCTAACACAGTATCACAATCCAATGGCACCATACGTCACAGGGACTCAATGAAGCCTAAGTACTAAAATCCTTTGTAAAGCACTTCAGTGAATGCACAGTAACACCTGGCAGGACAGGTTAAAAACCAAGATATGGACTCTTCATTAATCCACTGGTCCCACTTCCTGTAGAATGAAAGAGGTCTGGGAGAATAAGATAAGCAGAAGTCAAACCAGTACCTTCACAGCTACAAAATTAATGTCTTCACAATAGGAAAACCACTTCCAGCTGAGGAGCTGGGTAATACAGAAGGCCCATTCAGGAACCCAGGAAATGTGAATTTTCCACTGATGTACTGTGACCTAGGATGAGCTGCCTTTAACTTCCCATAGTCCTGATACCCCTTTCCTTTTAAAGTAGATTAAGTCCTATCCTTTACATAGTAAGTGATAAATGAAATGTCAATGGTAGAAGCACTTTAGCTTTTGGAAGGAAAGAAGAAATTTAAGTTATGACTAATAATGCTTATGCTTCTCCTCTGAAGCAACAGGATGTTGTCCAAATCATTTCAATTCTGCAAGTGGCATAAGATCTGATTTTCACTCAATCAGCAACTGATCCTTAAAACCACTTTGTTGAGTGCAAAGATTTAGTCATTGGTCTTTTAAATCTGCTTTTTTAAATTTGCTGTAATATTCAGTTGATCTTCCACTAAAAAAAGGGAGAAACCGGTAACACTTTCCCACCAAACAGCACTTAAAGAAATCCTCAGCTTTGAATTTATAACTTACAGCACTTCTTTAATCACAACCTGACTTTTAAATGGATTTCATTTCAGCCAAGGGCTCTCATCATTAGAGCACATACAGCCCAGTGTTGGAAGAGGGGTTTGCTTTGGTAACAGTTCTTTGGCTTGGCTATCTACAGCTAGGCCACACACGGTGAATGTTTTACATATAGTGAGGGGCCAGAAGACACCAACAAAGAAGATATGCTACTATGAAGAGCCAGTTTATCTGTGATTTACTTGGAAGATCTCAATTCCATAGGACCTCAGTGTAATTAGGTAACAAGGGTTAAGTCTTAAATTATTAAATAAACTGTCGCGAGGATACTAAACTGAGCCGAACTTTTCTAGGTTCAGTACTGAATTACATAATACTTTTGATGATTAAGAAACTAAATGTAGGGCCGGCCCGGTGGCTCAGTGGTTAAGTTCGCACACTCTGCTTTGGCGGCCCGGGGTTTCGCTGGTTCGGATCCTGGGCAAGGACATGGCACCGCTCATCAAGCCATGTTGAGGCGGCATTCCACATGGCACAACTAGAAGGATCCACAACTAAAAATACACAACTATGTACTAGGGGGCTTTGGAAGAAAGAGGAAAAATAAAAAATCTTAAAAAAAAAAAAAAAGAAAAGAAACTAAGTGTAATCCAAGCTCGTAGGTATCTTGCCTACCGGTCTCTTGAATGACCAGAGGAAAAAAACAAAATCTCTCATCAGTTTGTTCAGCTAGGAAATCCCAGTTAAAAGATAGACAAAATTAAAGCTATTACTTAAAGACGTGGCCATGGAAATATCTTTGGATTTTACCTGTCTATACTTTGCCTGTTTGCCTTTCTGCATGAATAATCAGGAGCTGACTGTATTCTCTGATCAAGAACGAAGCCTTAACTAGAGTTCCGTCCATATGTTGATAAAGATGCCCTCCGCCCTTTCAGCTAGGCTGAAATGTAACAAACTCAGTCCATGACTGAATTTGATCTAATCAGCCAAGGCTCCCTACCTGGGATCCATCAGCACCAAATATAATAAAACTTCAATTTGGCCATTCCTTTACACCTTTTATTCCTCCAACACCTCATCTTTAATCTTCCTCCTTCTCTTGATTGAAAACGACATCTTGGTCTTTGGATTTCCTTCATGACTAAAGAAATAAAAACAGCGTCAGGGTAGAGACAGGAAAACTTCAAATAATTTCATATAGAGAGATCCTGAAAGGAGTTCTTGGAGAACAGAGTTAAATACATTAGAAATTCAGAGATGTGAAGAATTCAGAGACCTTGGCTCTGGGTTTAGCTAAATCACTGTCTAAGTTATTGAGACACTCTGAGGGTATTCGTTTTCCCAACCTCTGAGAAATGCTGAGACCACTAAGAGACTGTTTGTTTAATTCACTGGATAAAAACTAATCCAAAAGTAAAAATATTTAAGTTAATACGGGAAATCGTTCTTGGGCTGAAGAAACTCTTGTCTTAACCTTTTGTGAGTTGTGATATAATTACACCCTACAATCCCACATTTAATTTCAAAGTATAATATATACTCAAAGTACCAAAGAATTCCTTTACACCAGGCTCAGGCTTTCTATTTTTCTATTCTATTACCACATATATTTACAGATAATGAAATCTCTCATTATACAAAATTCTAAGATGTGGCCAAACAAAAGGACTGTCCAGTATCACAGACTGCTAACATACATAACAAAGTGGAGGCGGGGGCCTGGACTCTAAAAAATAAATGAGTAATTTGAGTGTTTGGTTTAAAAAACAAACAAACAAACAAAAAGATGGGTTAAAAGTTTATATCTAAAAGGCAACTCTTTTGAATGGCTCTAACAATCCCATAATAAGTGCTGTATCAAACACAGTTGGGGTAATTAATTCAGTGGACTCTTCCCCTTTCACTGCCAGACTGAACAGCTCTGAGGATAATCTCTTTCACTCTCCCAGGGCTCAGTTGGAAGATTCATTATTTATGCCCTCAATTGTTTACTCTGTCCTATTTTTCCATTCATCCAGGCCCAAGGGCAGTGTTATCGCTGGCCTGTTTCCAAAATGAATGTGTTAGTTCACTGCCTTACTAGTTACAAAACCAAAGATAATCAAACATGGTGGTATCTTAATATGGGAGAGCAGCCCCACCCACCACTTGATCCAGGAGGAAGTTAATGACAACGCTGATCCGGGTTACCAACAGCTAAGTTATCTTAGATGGATGAAGTGAGAGCCCTACATCATTTTAGTCTTTTTTTTTTTCCTGAGCCACTGAGCAACATATATACACTTCCAACAAGGATTCTTAAAGGGCAGTACCATTAGAAAGGCAGTTCTGGCCTTCAAGAGCAGACCTGTAAACTATTGAGGATTAAACTGATTGAGATGCACTTTGCCTAGCAACCATTCATTAGGAAGAGTTCAGTAACTCACCACCAATCAATTCCACCTCCTTATCTGAGCTGTAAACAGATAAGACTCCACCAAGTCCTCTACCCTCTGGATTCAGACTTACAGCAAACAACTTCGTCACAAAATTCAGCTCTCAAGTTAACCCCTGGGGGAGAGGGTTGTGCTTAAACAAACGCAAAATATTGTCTCAGACACCTGACAAAGCTGAATAGCTAAAAACCACTACCAGCCACATCTCCATATGAATACATTCACTGTTTCTAAATAAGTCTCTCACATAGCAGCATTCCGAGGTCTTTTTGCCTCTAGTATTTCTCACCTTGAGCAAGCTTTTCCAATTCCAAACCTTACAGCACTAAAGCTGATTATTATGAGACTCGAACAATGCCAAGGGTCCAATCTTTCCCTTCACCTTCTCAAGGGGATCATTTTATACTTTAGTTGTGAAGGGAGGATTGGGCTTCAGTCTCCCTTTAGAGAGAACAGAGTGCCCTTTTGCTTAACACATTCTAAACTGTGACTCACAAAAATAAGCAGGATGGATAAAAACAGATTGCTAGAGAAAATTAAATCAGTTACTTTAACCTCAGCAGCACCATGTCCCCTCAAGCTAAGAGATTGTGGTGAAGCCATGGCTTCATATAATTGTTTCCTTGCAGAGGACCAAATTTGAAGATTTCCACCCCCTTTAAATGACTATGCGGAGATCACTGTAGATACACTTATGATTAGTTCTATACATAGCCTTTTGTCTCCTGGGGACAATTCTTTGGGGAAATCACTGCACCTTGCAAAACACTGATTACATAAATCAGTCAAGAAAATAGAAATATTAAAAAATGAAGCAAGAAAAGTGTAATATAACTTTATAAAGCTGTGTTAACTACTCACCCATGGGTAAACAGCAACCAAAAAACCCACCCAGGATATCAAATAGCAGGGCAACCTGTTTCTCGGGAGAAGCAAACTGAAGTGGTCTGTGCTTTACTATGGCCTCCAAGTGCTTTCTGTCACTTCCTCAGCTTGCTATAGCTCAGACATCAAAGTGCACTTGTTTCATACACTAGCTAGCTGTCAAAGCTTCAATCAGTGATTTTTAACAGTTTATTCTCAGTAACAAGTTAGGTAAGATGACATCTGGGGGATCCTCTTTGCCTTTAATTCAAACATGATTCATGGAGTCTTAAAGGATAAATGGGTAATAAACTAAAAACCCAAAATTCAACAGAGGTTCACCGTGAATCTACTTTTTTGCAAAGTGCTATACTAAGGCTACTTGAGATTAAAGAAAAGTATACTAAATTCCCTCATCCCTAGTAAGTTTCCACAACTGAGATGCTTTCCTATCCCATCATCCCTATTCTTTATAATACTTGCTTTCACCCCAAACTCCTCCTTATTGGTTAGAGATCCAATAAATCAATGCAAAGAAAAAAAACTAACCCAGCTAAAACTGTAAGACAGCTCCAGAATATCAATTCTGTTCTCAAAACTGAACTCCAATTAGAACAATTTCTGGTAAGTGAATCTGGACTAACAAGAATGAACTCTCAATCATTTCAATTAATATTTACCAAAGTACTGCTAAAAAATTGACATTCATCTCTTTAGGCATTCTAGCTCTTTAATACTCAACATTAAGATAAATCTGATCCAAACACTTTGGTTGAAAATGCCCAGTTAAATCAAGTTTACCATGAACTCAACACAGACAGACACCCACACACCCTTTGTTTCCAACATCATAAATTTTGGCTCTTCTATTTTCAACTGATAACTTTCCTCTCAATTAAAAACCTATAAAGACGTTCCCAGTTTTGGCTGAAGATGAGCTCTGTGTCCTTCAGAAAGGATCCACAAGTTGTAGAAGCAAAGGAACTCAAAAGAGATAAATATAATTTAAATTGCAATGTTACAACCACCCAAATTCATAAAGTTTGGGAGGGGGCTCTAAAAAATAAACGAATTAAAATTCATCTGAATTTTTTAAAAGTTTGGCTCTGGTTTCTGAAGACAAAAACTAATCCCTCTGAGAACCTATGGATATAAGAAATATATCAATGGAGAAACAGATAAGATCTTTAAGTTTCAGTTAATGGCAAGGTTAAGTTTTCTCGCTCTAGCTAGGTTTCTCCAACAGGGCTGAGTACTACACAAAGCCGGTGACAATGTACTCGTGAAGAGACTTGAGCAGAGTTAATCGCTAACAACTATCAGGATTTCCTTTAACCACCATTTAACGGGGGCTGCACCCTCTTTCTACTAGTACCTCGTTCCTTTTCAGATTGTTTTTGCTGATTAAGGTAGTCCAAAGTAGGAAAACGGTGAAGAAGCCTTAGTGGGCACGGACGCAGTACAGTTTCAAAAACCCACTCCTAGTCTGCCTTTTTTTTCTTTTGCTTTTTCGTTTCTTTCCCTTTTTTTTTTTTTTTTTTTTTGCAGGTTACTGCATCAGATGTCACACAAGAAAGGGCTCCTCTTTTCTTCTCTGTTCATTTTACTACGCGACCGACATCAACACATCAGTAAAAAAAGATAAGAGTCCTGAATCTCCTTACCCTACTGCAGGGGCGAGATGAAGGCAGGGAAAGAAAAATAAGAGGTAGAACTTAAAAATCAAAATAGACTGATGGGATGTGGAGCTCTTACTTCCCATTCCATTTCCCCTTTCCTCACAAGGTTAAGTCAGCTGAAGTCGGGGTTGCGTTAGAAAAAGCACACACACACCTCGAGCCCTGGAAAGGAGGGGAGGTTCGGTCCGCAGCGCTCGGTGGGGCTCCGGGCTCCGCCCCGCCCGCCTGGGGCAGCTCAGCCCTCTTCGCCCCGGCCCCGGGAGGATGGATGAGAAGGGGCTTCTAGCGGTCTCGGCAGGGGGAGGGGGAGGCGGCTGCTCCGGGTGCCAGGCTCTTCGAGCGCAGCACTCCGCGGTGCGCCGACACCCCCTCCCCCAGCCGGCTGCCTCTCGCTCGGCTTCGCCGCCGGAAGTCAGCCCCGCCCCCTCAACTCCATCCCGGCCCTCCGCGAGCCCCCTCCCGTCCGCACAGCCAATGGTGAGCCAGAAAGCCAGCAGAGCGACTCGCCACGCAGCCAACTAGGGAGGCCCACTGGGAGGTCAGCCGCCAGGGATAGGCCAGATACCCGCGGTCCCGGCGCCAGCGCGGCTCCTCTTTGTTAGAGCTGCCCTCATCTCTCCTGGGTCTCACCCCAAAGCCGGGAGCCAAGCATCCCGCAGCTGGGCCAGGTGATGCCGCGCCACTTCTCCCGCTCCCCTGCCCATTCTCTGCCTGGATACTAAGAGCGACCGACCCCCATCGAGGCGGTACCTCCCAGAGTGCCTCAGACTTACACAGCAATAGCCACCGGGAGACACCCAACAGTAAAAAGATGCTCCCCCGGCCTCTCTGCCTCACCCTTCTTGTGTCAGACTAATCTACTGCACTCCCTCATAACCATGCATAGATTTAGGTTTGCATATTAGGTCAGCTGCACACATTAAGCCACCCTGTCTGAAATTCCTGCTTCCCGTGACGCACAAATTACGGGATGGGGGTGGGGCCGCTTACTGGGAAGGTATGTGTCTGGAAGTTGATGGGGTAGAAGAGGGAAGATATCAAATGATCTGCAAAAAAAAGCCCAAGAAACAGAGTTGGCTCCAATTCAGCTCAGATACAAGACATCTACATGCAATTAAACCCAGATAACCACTCCCTTAGCAGGTTTCAGTACAATCAGGAAGCAAATTCTAAGTTTTGTTCAAGTCATATACCTAATATTAGGAAAAACTCAGCAACTGCCAGGGCTCCGCATAATTGGCAGGTTGCATCAACACTTCAATCACTAATGCCAACATTAAGGGCATAAAACTGCTGGGATGGAATACGCTAAAGATTGTAAGATATTTTCTTAGGCGTAGTAGTGGAGCAGTACATGGGGCTCATTTAAGAAAAATAAAATGGGGATCGGGGACGGCAAGCTATTACCTTTATTGTCATTTTTGCCCACAGAGTTCTTGCCACTAATGTTAAGTATCTACATCACACTCTACTATTTCCACTTAGTTCCCCCAAGTACTACTACAGTGTTTAATAAACAACAAAATACTTTAGGGGCCGGCCCGTGGCCGAATGGTTAAGTTCGCGCGCACTGCTTCAGCCGCCCAGGGTTTTGCCGGTTGGAATCCTGGGCACGGACACGGCACCGCTTGTCAAGCCATGCTGAGGCGGCGTCCCACATGTCACAACTAGAAGGAACCATAACTAAAAATACACAACTAGGTACCGGGAGGCTTTGGGAGAAAAAGGAAAAAGAAATAAAATCTTTAAAAAAACCCAAAAACTTTAAATTTAAGTAGCTTTTTTGAGATATTGTGATTTACAAGAAATATATATATTTGGGGCTGGCCTGGTGGCGCAGCAGTTAAAGTACACGCGTTCCACTTGGGCCACCCGGGGTTATCTGGTTTGGATCCTGGGTGCAGACGTGGCACCGCTTGGCAAGCCATGCTGTAGCAGGCATCCCACATATAAAGTAGAGGAAGATGGGCATGGATGTTAGCTCAGGACCAGTCTTCCTCAGCAAAAACAGGAGGATTGGCAGCAGTTAGCTCAGGGCTAATCTTCCTCAAAAAAAAAAAAAAAAGAAATATATATATTTGGTTATTCAGATGACCAAAATATATTCCTCAGATATATTTGGTCTTAATCCATAGTTTCTGGCTCATAGCTCCCAAAATCCTTGGAATTTGCTGAAGTGATAAGAGCAATGCTAGCATTTTTTGTTTATTATTTGGTCTCATCCTCAGTTCCTGAAAACACCTGAAGGCCAGAAAAGTGAAATGGGTGTCTGGTTTATGTTAATGAAGGTGGCTTTTGGACCCCCACCCAAGAGTGGGGGCTGGTTGCCAGAAGAACCAGCCATGTGATCCGAGTGTTGGAACTTTCAGTCTCACCCCTGATTTCAGGGGAGGGGAGAGGAGCTTGAGGTTGAATCAACTGCAAACAGCCCAAGACGTAGGTAATCGTGACTACGTAATGAAGCCTCCATAAAAACCCAAAAAGTCAGCTCTCTGGCTCTGTTTTCCGGAGAGCTTCCACACTAGGGGACCATAACACATATCCAAGTGCCACCGGGCCCCAAACTCCACGAGGGCAGAAGCTCCTTTGTTTGAGACCTTGCCCTACATATCTCTTCATCCAGCTATTGAGTCATATCCTTTGTAGTAAGTCAGTAATCTAGGGAGTAAACAGGTTTTTTTTTTTAAGATTTTTTATTTTTCCTTTTTCTCCCAAAGCCCCCCAGTACATAGTTGTGTATTTTTAGTTGTGGGTCCTTCTAGTTGTGGCATGTAGGATGCCACGTCAGCATGGCCTGATGAGCGGTGCCATGTCCTCGCCCAAGATCTGAACCAGCGAAACCTTGGGCCACCGAAGCGGAGTGCGAACTTAACCACTCGGCCAGGGGCCAGCCCCAGGTTTTCTTGCTCTGTGAGTCGTTCTAGCAAACTAATCAAACCTGAGGAGGGGGTTCTTGGGAACCTCTGATTTAGTTAGTTGGTCAGAAGCACAGGTAACAACTTGGGCTTGTGACTGGCGCCTGAAGTGGAGTCTGAAGGTTTGGTGGGACTAAATCCTTTACTGTGGAATCTGATTCTATCTCCAGGTTGATACTGCCAGAACTGTGTTGAATTCTCAGACACCCTGGTGGTGTCCAAGAACTGCTTGTTGGTGTGAAGTACACACACACACACATACACACACACACACACACACGAATTGGATGCAGGAAGCCTTTGCACTTTTCTTTTGTGGAGCTCAAAGCACTTCATATATACAACCTCAGTCTTCTTGGAAGATGGAAAAGGAGCTATACGACATACCCATTTTAAAGCCAGCTCATTTTTCTAACCCACATTAA
Source organism: Equus przewalskii (assembly GCF_037783145.1). NCBI lineage: Eukaryota > Metazoa > Chordata > Mammalia > Perissodactyla > Equidae > Equus > Equus przewalskii. Next base: position 42,584,434 of record NC_091840.1, read on the forward strand.
AAGACTCTGGCTTTAACAGATTTATAGAAGAACTTAATTGGTGTCTCATGGGTTAGTTTTTATTAGGTTCCATATGAAAAGAACCAAATGTGAACATTTTTTATTTTAAATTCTGTCCACAAAAGCACCAGATTACCTAGCAGGTGAGTCCAGTCTCTCCCCATCTTTTGACCTAAAACAAAAATTCTCAAGAGCACAAAAGTAATAACTCTTCTCCACATCATTTAGCAACTCTGGCATTTTCCATATTAAAATAACTACATACTTCAGGAAGTCACCATTTAAAATAGCTGACCTAAAAGGTACTCTGGTTTTTTTTTTTTGAGGAAGATTAGCCCTCAGCCAACATCTGCTGCCACTCCTCCTCTTTTTGCTGAGGAAGACTGGCCCTGAGCTAACATCCATGCCCATCTTCCTCTACTTTATTATGTGGGACAACTGCCACAGCATGGCTTGACAAGCGGTGCACCGGTCCGCAGGTCCACATCCAGGATCCAAAACAGCAAACCCTGGGCTGCCGAAGCAGAATGTGTGAACTTAACCACTGGGCCACCAGGCTCGCCCCTAGAAGATACTCTTGATGTCTGAGGAAAACTTCCATGTCAGTACATTCCTTCAGATTCTAGCCTTCTTGATAAAGGCAATATTTCTGTCTTTAAGGATTAAATAGAAACTAAAACTTAAATCCTTCCAACATCACTCGTGCACCAATTAATCTGCCAAGAAAAACAAACATACCAGTCTCGCCATTATTAGTACGAATGTTCTTGACAATTGGTTAATTCAGACAAAACTAATACCCTCTTCTAAAATATAAACAAGGAACTCTCAGAGAGTTTCAAATACTTTAACTAAAATTAAAACGTCAAATTCATCTTGCCAAAAGTATCTATATAGTCCAAGAATCCACAGAATAATTACAACTGTTTTAATAAAGATCACAGGGGAAGCCCAAAACATTTCCTCCTAAAGAGGAATTCAAGTCCAATTTCTTTTCATGTCCCTCCAGTGTACTCTTTCTATCTTATTACCACTACCCTAACAGAGACCCTTACTATGTCTGCAGGGATAACTATACCTTCTTCCTAGTCTCCCTCATTCCACATACCACTGCTTTCATCCATCTGCTCTTCTTAAGAACTACAGAAACAGTTCAATTTACTGCACATTTACTAGATGCAAGGCCGTGTGTCAAGAACTGTATATAAAATAATTATTACATATATTATATCATCATCATAAACCTATGAAATAGGTGTTTCCCCCATTTTCACAGATGTAGAAACTGAGATCCAGAGAGGCTGAACCATCTGCTCTAGGTCACGTAGCCGGTAAATGGAAAAGTCAATATCAGAACTTAAGTCTCCCTGGCTCCAAATCTAATACTCCTATCCACTAAGCTATATCATGGCTCTCTGGCGTCTATGTCAGCCAGCCAAGTTTCCACTCTATGGCTGTTATATGTTCCATAATCTGGCTCTATCCTATCTTATCAAACTTACTCCCTACCTTTCCTCAGGATGTTTTCCCCACACCAGACAGACTGATCTGCTTGCTCACTGTCTGTGTATCATGTTCATCCATTTCTACTTTCTTGCCACGACTCGTGCTGTTACAATCATTCCATTTAAACTCTACCCATTCTTCAAGGCCCAGCTCAAATTCCACCTCCCTTGTGGAGCCTTCTTTGATGCTGTCAGCAATGATCCCTTTTCTGAATTACTACACAATTTAGTACTTAATTGCTCTGTTGTCTAATACGTGATTTGTCTTCCCAATTTAGATTGTAACTGAGAGCTTATATTTGCCTTTGTATCTTCTCCCTTCCCAATTTTGCACAGTAAGGCATACATGGTAAAGCCCTCAATAAACATTTAGACCAGTAAACTTTATAGCAAAAGAACGGTTCAAATCACTTAAATGACCCAAGTTCTCATAACAGCCACCAAAGCTGAAATCATTTATAATTCTTCATTCATTTTCAAGATAGAACAAACAACCAAGTTATAACTCTGTCACTACTGACTTAAGTACTTACCCATTGTCTGCTTCAACAATATGGACAAATTGAGAGGAGGGGCTTCAAGAGGGCAATTGGGGCCGGCCCCCGGTAGAGTGGTTAAGTTCACACATTGCATTTCAGCAGCCCAAGGTTTCGCCAGTTCGGATCCTGGGTGCAAACATGGCACCACTCATCAGGTCATGTTGAGACAGTATCCCACACACCACCACCAGAGGCACTCACAACTAGAATATACAACTATGTGCTGAGGGGCTTTGGGAAGAAGAAGAAGAAAAAAAAAAGATTGGCAACACATGTTAGCTCAGGTGCCAATCTTTAAAAAAGAAAAAAGAGGGCTAGTCATGTTTCTTGATCTGGGAACTAGTTACATAGGTATGTTCAATTTGTGAAAATTCACTGAGCTGTACACTTATACGCACTTTTTTTTTTTTCTTGTTTTTTTAAGATTTTATTTTTCCTTTTTCTCCCCAAAGCCCCCTGGTATATAGTTGTATATTTTTAGTTGTGCGTCCTTCTAGTTGTGGCATGTGGGATGCCGCCTCAGCATGGCCCCAGGAGCGGTGCCATGTCCGGGCCCAGGATCCAAAGCAGTGAAATCCTGGGCCGCCAAAGCCGAGTGCATGAACTTAACCACTCCACCATGGGGCTGGCCCCATATGCACTTTTCTACATGTACTATTTTACCTCAAAAAGTTTAAAAATATCAAGTTTCAGATTGTATTATAAAATAATCACACCAAATTTTTAAGCACATGATATATTATATCCATCTATAGGTCCAAGAAAATATCTGGAAGTATATACACCAATCAACAACAGTTACCACTGAGAGGAGGATAAGAGGGGTAGGGTGGAGTGAAAGAGAGAATTTTTTTTATATGTTTTATTCGATCTTTCAAAAAATAAAAAACATGCATTAATTTTGTAATTTAAATAGATTAGCCGAGTAATTAGATTAATTTTTTAATCATTTTTAAACTTTCTATGTTGAAAATGTCTTTTACAGTCAGTAAAAGATATTAAAACAAACACATCATCTCTCAGAAATGGAAAGAAAGGATCAATGAGCTGGACTGAAAACTAGTTCATGTAACATCCATCCAGTCTGATCACTGTTTGCACTTCAATATTTCTTGAGTACTCTATTTCACAACTTTCCCAAATGACATTTATAACAAGCAAAAAAACAAAGATGGTGCCTTTGACACTAAATTTACTCCAATCAAAATAAACAGTTTTCAGTAGAACTGAATAACAAAGACAAAACAATAACAATCCTCTATCCTGAACAGAAGCTGAACACTATAAAAAGGTATTTTCCCCATGAAGACCTACTGCATGACATTTTACAGAATTCAAACATTCTTGAGACAGAACACAGACGTCGACAAGAAACCTTATTATTCACTAGACTTAAAGAGAACAGCAGGTCTGAGAAAATAAGTGTGAACATTAAAAAAAAAAGGCAATGCCTTGAATTATTATTTCAATGTAGCAAGGTATTCTTTAAGTTTTTTTTTTAACTGGCTGCACTCTCTCTTTCAGACGCTAGAGGGAAGTATAAAATCCATTCACTGTATCTTTGGGAATTAAATTTATGCATTCATTCACTAACGTCACCATGTATTTATTGTATTCCTATATATCAGGAACTCTATTAGATCCCAGAGACAAAGAGATGAATAAGCTACAGTCCCTGTTTTTAAAGTGCTTAGTCTACTGAGGGGGAGACACACCAGTTAAAAAAAAAAAAGGCAAACTACAAGCAAGAATGCACATAAGAACAAAACCCCAACTTTCGCAAGACTGTGGGTTTGGGAGAGGACAGAAGAAGAAGCATTTCCGGCAGAGGGAGGAAAAGACTGTCCATAAAATAATTCACACTACACAAACCAGCTTATGCAACCTGGCTTATTCGGTTATTCACAACCTCCCCACCTTAATCTAAATGGAAATAACCTATGCCTAGAAGGTATCTCTAAAGTGCTGTCTATAAAAAGTAGAAGCATTAAGGGGTGTGGAAGACTTGCTAAAATATTTAGTTGGCTAGGTTTCAAAATCAATTTTACATAGTTTAAAAAGCATGAAGGTAACAGATACAACTGGAGTTAAGGCTGCTTACATGATAATAAAATGCTGCATTTGAAATCAGGGTTTCCCAAGTTAGGAAATACAGCATTCTGACAATTAGCTTTCACTGACACCTTTGAAAAAGCCTCTGTCAACAGACATCTTGGTTGGCCAATCATTTCCACACCTAAATAATTCAAGCCAACATAGGAAAGACTAAGACTAACTGATAAACCAGAATTAAAACTCAAACTCACCATAAGGGCAATGGAAACATTCATGTGGTATATTTTTTCCTAATCTTCAAAATGACTGTTGCATGTTTTGCTATGGTTTGGGATGTTTGGATTGTGTGTGTTGTGGGTGGGGAACTGCAGAGAAGGGACAAGTTGTTAACTTCTCATACTGATGGGGTAGCACATGGAAGAAAAACTAAAAGCCAACATCCTGAAAAAGTTTCACACACATACACAAAATGAGACAGCAAACTTGTGAATCAAGCATGATTTGGCATCTTTAAATGCAGAGCCAGTTCTCTTCTAGTGCCAAAGCCAATGGCTTCTCCTGTAGATAAAATGGCACAGTTCCTGAAAAAGCCCTGGACGCTGTTTCCCCACAATCCTATAATCTGTCAGAAGACAGAAAACAAAAAGAAGGCTCTGCCAGCCAGAAAAAGCAAATTATAACCAACACAGAACTAACACTTTACTTCAGACAGAAGGAGCTTTTCTATGCATCTTTGGAAGGAGCGAGACAAAAGCAGCTTACCATTGCTTAAATAACCAAGGCAAACATTTTAACCAAATACCATCTTGGATAAGCATTTGATGCAATAGACTGCTTTCTCACTTCTTCTTCATAGCCTTAAAGAATATTTGCAACATTTATGCAAAAGAGTTGATGGTCATAAAATACAAAGAACTTACACAAGTCAATATGAAAAAGACAACCAAAGAGGAAAATTTCAAAGGGCATAAACTAGTAGTCACAGAAGAAATACATAAGATCAAATATTACATATATTACATATTGTTAGGAAGTGGGTGGTGGAAAGGGCCTTCTCCATACAGTCCTAAAGGTATTTTGAATTGATAGTGCTGCCAACTGCAAGATTTCAGAGAAACCCTGGCTACTCAGAATGAAAAAACAAAAAACAAAAAAAGATAAGGGTACCTAAAATCATCATATTGTACACTTTAAATATCTTACAATTTCACTTGTCAATTATACTTCAAAAAAACTAGAAACAAAAAAGATAAGGGTGCCTAGCATAAGCAACACATTCCTAAAAATACTTAGAAGCTTTGTGAAATACCTACTCTGGGAAGAAACTAGTATGTAGAATGGATATAGGTAAACTGCAAATCAAATCCAAACTAAAGTAAGAATGTAAACTGACTGTTTACCTACGAACATAAATAGCTGAAGCCATTCCCTGAATCTACAATGAACAAGGCAGATGATGGAAGTAAATAATAGAAAGTCTTAATACAAACACAGGTAAAGCATCTCCAAGAAACTAAGTTTATTCAACTGTCTTTGCTGTGGAAGCAGGCCATTCAGGGACGCTTTTTCCATTCACCAAATGCAAAAGAAAAGCAAACAATGCCTGGGTGCGGCAAAATCAAGTACAGTCTTCCCATCAAAGAGGAAAAGAAACCCAAGCCTTTTACTTGTCCTTGACACAAAGAGGTAACAAATTGTGGGAACTCACATTCCAGAAAAAAATTCAATTCCAACCTATGGAAAGCGAAGAACTTCATGTCACTTTGTTCTAAAATTAGCAATACACAGGTCCCTACTGAAAAAACAATACACAAGATCCTAACTGAGCTGTCAGCAGGGTAAAGTTCTAAGCATGGCAGCAGAGTATTGCTTAACCATTTCAGTTTTCCCTTATTGGTTTTAGGCATCAAAAGAACCACATCGCAATTTTCTTCTATTGTTAACGCCACTTTAGAGGCTGAGAAAAATTTAGTTCATCAGATTCAAATTTCCAGCATTTTCTAAGTACATTATAGGTAATGATGCCACTGATTCTATATTTAGACTCAGGTGTAGAACACGGAGTGCTAGCTCTGTCTGAAATGGTACCATGTCCCTCTTCAAAGTCTGACTGCAACCATCACCTAAACCTGCATTAAAGTGTCTGTATGGTGCCGCCTAAAATAAATTAAAATGCCTTTTCAATACTTTTCTGTGAGTGGTTCTATCGATTAGCTGTGATGCTTTAAATATAGATAATAAATCACCCCCACTACTCCTTTAAACATTCAGCATTGTAACTGCCATAGGGTGACATTCATACCCTCACTGGAACCAAAAAGCCAAGATGGTAAAAACTCTTGTGATAAGAATCCTCTAAAAGTGATATCTTTTGGAAATATTCTCTTCAATAAAAAGTTGTTCCATTATAGTTCTGTAATTGTTACATTCCAGAAATTAGGATAACAATATCTTTTCCCAAATCCTGAGCTATTTTCCTCTTCAAATAGTACTTATAAAAATATATCACCTTTCTCAAAAGGAACTTAAGGCCTCTAACAGACAGCATGCTGCTAATTTTCACAACATCACAATAAAGAACTATTTTTTAGCATTTATATCACACTTTAACTTGCAAAAGTGTTTTACAATTATTTTCATTAGTAGTCATGCCTCACAACCACCCACTGAGCTAAACTGGTTCAGTTACTCTCATTTGACAGCTGAGAAAACTGATGTATCCTAAGGCCAAGGTCAAGCCAGTCTGCTTCTCCAATACCAGAGAACCAACCCTTAAAAATAGTCTCATTCACTCACGAGTGTATCTGTACCACTCATAACCCTAGTTAAAGTAAGCTTTTAGAGAACAGGAATCCACCTAAAACAATGGTACAAAAACATTAAAAGATTATAACACTTCAACAAAAATATATAACCACATTGGAATACAAATAGGTACGGTTTTAGTAACAATGACACAGGAAGAGGAAGTTTTCAGAAATTAGCTTCCAAAACCTCACTGTCATACAAAAACAAAAAAATGATCAAATGCTTCTTTATCTCCTTTTTCCCCTCAATCCACTACAATCATACTTCTATCTCCACCATGCCAGTGAACGGTTCTAGGAAAGGTCACCAATAAGCTCTAGGTTGCCAAATCCCATGGACGCTTCTCTGTTCTTTTCCTTTTTCTGCTTTTTCTCCCCAAATCCCCCCAGTACACAGCTGTATATTCTAGTTGTGGGTCCTTCTAGTTGTGGCATGTGGGACGCCGCCTCAGCACAGCCTGATGAGTGGTGCCATGTCCGGGCCCAGGATCCGAACCAGCAAAACCATGGGCCGCCGAAGCGGAGAGCGTGAACTTAAGCCACAGGGCCGGCTCCAACTTCTCTGTTCTTATCTGAGACAGCATTCAGTACAGCGGTCCACTTTCTTCTTGAAAAATATTCTTTACTTCGCTTCCATAACATCTCTTTCCTAGTTTTCCTCCTACTTTGATAGCTGCTCCTTCTCTTTCAGAACCACAAACCATTCCTAAGTGACCTCCTGAGTGAATTCTGCGACTTCAAATTCTACCCACATGTTGATGATTTCCACGTCTAAAATTCCAGCCCAGAATTCTCCCAGGAATGCCAGGCTTTTCTAACCAACTATTTTACAGCACCTGTTGGCTGTCTAAGAAGCATTTCAAAGTTGACATGACCAAAACAGAATTCTTTATTTTTTATTGGCCCTGAGCTAACATCTGTTGCCAATCTTTTTTTTTCCTTCTTCTTCTCCCCAAAGCCCCCCAGTACATAGCTGTATCTAGCTACAGGTCCTTCTAGTTTTGCTATGTGGGATGCTGCCTCAGCACGGCTTGATGAGTGGCGCCAGGTCCACACCCAGGATGCAAACGAGGGAAACCCTGGGCCACTGAAGCAGAGCACTTGAACTTAACCACGCAGGCACAGGGCCAGCCTCACCAAAACAGCATTCTTGACAAATATGTTCTGCCACAGGTCTTACCCATCTCAAGAAATATCATCACCATTTAGCTACCTAGTTGCTCCAGCCAATAATGTAGAAGTTAGTTATGATTCCTCTCTTTGCTTCACTTCCCTTGGCTGCTCCCTGTCAATTTCATTTCCAAAAGCTATCCCAAATGGGTCCACTTCTCTAGAGCTCTTCTACCATCACCCCAGTCCAAGTCACCAGCAGCTCTCATCTGCAGTAGTACAAGAGCCTTGTAACTAGTCTTCTTGCCTCCACTCTTGATCTCCCCCTATAATCCATTTCCACACAGTAACTAGAATACTGTAATTACAAATCAACTTACATCATATCCCTGCTTAAAAATCTCCAAAGGAGAGCCAGCCTGGTGGCACAGCGGTTAAGTTCCCACGTTCTGCTTCAGCAGCCCGGGTTCACTGGTTCAGATCCCAGGTGTGGACCTATGCACTGCCAGTCTTCCCCAGCAAATAGAGGAGGATTGACAGCAGATGTTAGCTCAGGGCCTATCTTCCAAAAAAAAAACCTCCAAAGGAAGTACATTACCCTAGCTTTCAAATCTCAATGTTGTCTGGCCTCTCGCTCATTCTTGCACAACTCTCCCTCCCTCTCACACACCATATTCAAGCCACTTTGGCCTTATTTCCATTCCTTCAATACACCAAGTTCATCCTTCCTTAGCTTTGTACTGGAAATGTTTGATCTGCTGATCTTTGTAACCTCCTAGATCTTAAACGCCATACTCTCAGAGAGGTATTCCCTATTCTTACAATTTAAAGTAGCTACCCATTCATTCTCTACTGCATCACTCTATTTTAATTCTTTGAATAGTATTTATCATTAACTGATTTTTAAAAAGTTATTTGTCGTCTACCCTTACTAGAATATAACTTCCCTAAGAGTAGGAATTTTGTCTATTTTGTTTACCAGTGTATTGCTAGTGCCCAACATAGGCAACAAACTCAATAAATTTGGCGAGCTTTAGTTGTTAGGTGCTAAAGTTAAAAAGACATAACCCCTACTGACAAAGAGCTCACAATCCAGCTGCAGAAACAAAACAACGTTTAAATAATATATGTAATGCCAACAGCATAATAAAATGTCAAAGTAGTCCAGGAGCAGCAGTGATTAATTCTGCCTTGGGAACTGGGAAAACTTTACAGAAGAAATGACCTATGAGCTAATTCCTAAAGATTAATTAGTAGATTCACCAGATTATTGGTTATGTTTTTGTCTGTCTGTCTGTTTTAGAGAAAGTGTCCTTGGAGGAAAAGAAAATAGCTTGAGCAAAAACATAATGAGGAAAGGAGGAAGGAAAATGGAATCAAACATCTGCTATCTATCAGGCACTGTGGGTAATGAAGGGTCTTAAAGAGAAAGAGCATAAGCAGTCTTACAATTTAGGACTATCAGGAGTTTTACAATTTAGGAACATCACAAGTTAGGAATATCACTCTTACAGAGTAGTCTTACAATTTAGGCAGTGTGGTGGATTGACTGAAGGGGTGATAAGACTTGAGGCATGCAGACCAGTTAGAATGATAAGCACAACTGTCCAAGGGAGAAATGAAAATGGTCTAATCCAAGACTTCAGCAATATGGTTGGAAAGGAAAAGGCAGATTTAGGAGAACTTCAAGGTTAAAATCAGACCTAGAGATCAATCAGATATGACTGATAACGGAGAAGGAAAAACCAAGATCAAATTCAAAGTTTTGTTTTTTTTTTTTTGGAAGATTAGCTCTGAGCTAACATCTGCTGCCAATCCTCCTCTTTTTGCTGAGGAAGACTGGCCCTGAGCTAACATCCGTGCCCATCTTCCACTACTTTATATGTGGGACGCCTACCACAGCATGGCTTGACAAGCGGTGCCATGTCCGCATCCAGGATCCAAACTGATGAACCCCAGGCCACTGAAACAGAACGTACGCACTTAACCACTGTGCCACTGGGCCGGCCCCAAAGTTTTTTTTTTTAAAGACTTTATTTTTCCTTTTTCTCCCAAAGTCCCTCAGTACATAGTTGCATATCTTTAGTTGTGGGTCCTTCTAGTTGTGGCATGTGGGACACCACCTCAGCATGGCCTGATGAGTGGTGCTATGTCCGCACCCAGGCTCAGAATCAGTGAAACCCTGGGTTGCTGAAGCAGAAGCCGCGAACTTAACCACTCAGCCACGGGGCCAGCGCCCCAAAGTTTTTTAATTTAGGCAATGTGTAGCTATCAATATCATTCAACTAGGCAGGGACTCTACAAGGTTTAGATTTTTCAGGGAGGATAATGACTCGGAGGTGCCTATGGGATGTCCAGGTGGGTTTTGGAAATACAGGCCTGGATTGCAGGGGAGAAAGAGAGGGAGAGAAAGGGAGAGGAAGGGAAACAGGGAGAGAGGGAGAGAGAAAGAGAGAGATTTGAGTTAAATATAGAGATTTGGAGGATGTGTCTGTGTGTGTAGTGTACAACACCTGTGAAAATAAAAAAAGAAGGTAGCTAAGAACAGAATTCTTGGGAACACCAACATTTAGGGAATGGACGGAAGAAAAGGAGACTAAGAAGGAATAAGAAGTAACCAAGGAATAAGAGAAGAAGGAATAAGAGAAAAACCAAGAGTGGACGGTATCACAGTTTAAAGAAGCAGAGAGGAAAAATAAACTAAAAACTGAAAAGTGTCGGGGCAGGCCGGGTGGCACAGCGGTTAAGTTCTCAGGCTTCAGTTCGTTGGCCCATGATTCGCCAGTTCAGATGTCGGGCATGGACCTAGCACCACTTCTCAAGCCATGCTGTGGCAGGCATCCCACATACAAAGTAGAGGAAGGTGGGGACAGATGTTAGCTCAGGGTCAGCCTTCCTCAGAAAAAAGAGGAGGATTGGCAGCAGTTAGCTCAGGCCTAATCTTCCTCAAAAAACAAACAAACAAATAAACAAAAAAGGACTGAAAAGCATCATCTGGGTTTGACAATTAGGTCACTGAGCAGAGCAATTTCAGTGGAGTGGTGGGGACAAAATCAAATTATGTGCTTGAGAAACAAATAGGCTGTGAGAAGGTGAAGAAAACAGGGGCAAGACTCCTTTTATGAACAGGAAAGAAAATAAGCAGTAACTGGGGGCAAGACAGGGACACAGTTGGGGAAAAGAAAAAGACAGAAAGATTGATGATCCAGATGAAGGAGAAATAGTGATGCAACATCACAGAGGGATTCACAGCACATGCAAGAAAGGAAAAGCCAACACGAGTATGAATACAGTAAACTCTACAGGTGCGGAAGAAAGAAATAAAGGTAATGTCCATTTGACAGCCTTCGAGAAAAAGGTCAGGGGAGAATAGCATTCAAGGACTAGAGATCAACTAGGTTAACAATTTACCAAGAACAGGCAAAATTTAGGTGAGACGCAGGAGCCTAACCAGACACTCAACGATCCCCTACTCAGAAGAATGATCTTACCTTATCTAAATAAAAATCTTTATTTAGAAACTTGAGATCTGGTGGAAAATCAGAGTAGTTGTGGAAAAAAAGAGCAGAGACATGGTCCAGAAACAATGGCAAATAGTTCAAATTGCCTCTCAAGAGAAAGCAGTAGCAGAGGGAAGAGGATGGATGCCAAGCAGAGGGGGAAACGCTCTTAATCAATATTGGACCTAGTCCAGCTGCCTAAAAATCACAGCCAATATTCTCAATGTCTTCCCAAATCTGAAAATTCCATACTTACCTGGAGGCTGTAACACGCAATGTGCAAGAATATTAGGGATGTCTCCTGCCACAATATTCTGAGTGTCCAAGCTTCAGTCCGTTAAGTAATTCCTGGGAGAACAGACAGCTTGGCTAGACTTTGGATGAGATCCACGTAGCCCCCAATTAACTTGATAAATCTCACAAGTGAATATTGTTTCATTTACTGAAGTGGAAAATATTTCTTTAGCTGACACAGCAGTGTCCTAGGATAGGAAGAGGAGAATGGGAAAAGAAATCTAGTAGCATCATGCTTGGCAATAAGCAAACTTAGCAAACAGAATAGAAAATAACTAGCAAAGTATTCCTGAAGTCTGAAGAATCAGAGTACACAACTGCATTTCAAAGTAAAATAAAGAAATTCTAAAGGACCTAAAATTTCCACTCAGAGACTTTTCACAATGTACCTTTTAAACTATTTAAAATATATTCAAAAAAGAAATAAAGTTTAAAAATTCAAATATATTTCGGAAATTACATTTCTGGAATTCTCTCCCTCTTCTGCCCCCCAGATTTTTTAAATTTTACACAATAAAATTCATTTTTTAGTGTTCAGTTCTAAGAACATAAATGCATAGTCATGTAACTACAACAAAAAGCAAGATACAGGGGCTGGCCCTGTGGCCAAGTGGTTAAGTTCGTGCGCTCCGCTGCAGGCGGCCCAGTGTTTTGTTGGTTCGGATCCTGGGCACGGACATGGCACTGCTCATCAAACCACGCTGAGGCAGTGTCCCACATGCCACAACTAGAAGGACCCACAACGAAGAATATGCAACTATGTACTGGGGGGCTTTGGGGAGAAAAAGGAAAAAAAATAAAATCTTTAAAACAAAAAATCAAGATACAGAACAGTTCTATCACCCAAAAGCCCTTCCTCAGGCTACCCCTTTGTAGTCAAACGCTCCCCTATCCTTAACCTGAGGGAATCATTGATCTGTTCTCCTTTGTCCCCACTGTTTTGAGTTTTCCAGAAAGTCATACAAATTTTTTTTTTAAGATTTTATTTTTCCTTTCTCTCTCCAAATCCCCCAGTACATAACTGTGTATTCTTAGTTGTGTGTCCTTCCAGTTGTGGCATGTGGAACACCGCCTCAGCATGGCCTGATGAGCGGCACCATGTCCGCGCCCAGGATTTGAACCAGCGAAACCCTGGGCCACTGAAGTGGAGCGCGAGAACTTAACCACTCGGCCACGGGGCTGGCCCCCAGAATGTCATATAAATTCAATCATATAGTGAGTAGCCTTTTGAGTTTGGCTTCTTTCACTTACCATAACGCATAAGAGATTCATTCGTGTTATTATGTATAGAAATAGTTCCTTGTTATTGCTGAGTAATATTCCATCATGTGGATATATCACAGTTGGTTTATCCATTCTCAAGTTGAGGGACATTCAGATTGTTTTCAGTTTTGGGTGAATACAAATAAAGCTGCTATAAATATTCACATGCAGCTTTTTGTGTCACAGGTTGTCATTTCACTTGGGTAAATACTTGGGTCATATGTTAAGGGTATGTTTTACTTTATAAGAAATTACCACAGTGTTTCCCAGAAGTTCCAGTTGTTCCACATCCCCACCAGTCCATAATCTAGTCGGTTTTCTTCTTTCGTTGTTGTTTTTTAAGCCTTTCTAATAGGTGTATCTCGTTATGATTTTAATGATTTTTTTATGCTTTTTCTCCCCAAATCCCCCCAGTACATAGTTGCATATTTTCTTAGTTGTGGGTCCTTCTAGTTGCAGCATGTGGGCCGCTGTCTCAGCATGGCCTGACAAGCAGTGCCATGTCTGTGCCCAGGATCCAAACGGGCGAAGCCCTGAGCCGCCGCAGTGGAGCAAGCCAATTTAACCACTTGGCCATGGGGCTGGCCACGATTTTAGTGATTTTAATTTGCATTTCTTTAATGACTAAGATATTGAGCGTATTTTCATGTGCTTATTTGCCATTCATATATCTTCTCTGGTGAAGTCACTCTAATCTTTCACCCACTTTTTTTTTTTTTTTAGTGGTGGTGCTTGCTTTCTTCTTTTTTTTTTTTTTAAGATTTTATTTTTTTCCTTTTTCTCCCCAAAGCCCCCGTGTACATAGTTGTATATTTTTAGCTGTGAGTCCTTCTAGTTGTGGCATGTGGGAGGCCACCTCAGCATGGCTTGATGAGTGGTGCCATGTCCGTGCCCAGGATCCGAACCAGTGAAGCCCTGGGCCTCCACAGTGGAGCGCGCGCACTTAACCACTCGGCCACGGGGCGGCTCCCTGCTTTCTTCTTAATGAGTGTTGAGCTCTTTATACATTCTGGATACAGGTCCTATGATTCATATATGATTTGCAAATATTTTCTCCCAATCTGCCATGTCTTTTCATTAACTTAATCTCTTTTACAGAGTAAAAGTTTTAAACTTTGATGAAGCCCAATTTATCAATTTTTTCCTTTTATGGATCTTGCTTTTGGTGGTGTATCTAAGAACTTATTGCCTAACTCAAGATAACAAGGATTTTCTCCCTTTTCTTCTCAATATTTTATAGTTTTCCATTTTACGTTTAGATCCGTGATTGATTTTGAGTTAATTTTTACATAATGTGTGACGTATAGGTTAAAGTTCTTTTTTTTTTTGCATATGATATCTAGTTGTTCCAAAAACTAGTTGTTGAGAAGACTATCCTTTCTCCATGGACTTGCCTTGCACCTCTGTCAAAAATCAAATAGCCTTGGGACCAGCCCAGTGGCACAGTGGTTAAGTGAGCACGTTCCCGCTTCCGCAGCCCAGAGGTCGCCAGTTAGAATCCCGGGTGCAGACATGGCACCACTTGGCAAGCCACGCTGTGGGAGGTGTCCCACATATAAAATAGAGGAAGATGGGCACGGGCATTAGCTCAGGGCGAGTCTTCTCAGCAAAAAGAGGCGGATTGGCAGATACTAGCTCAGGGCTAATTTTCCTCAAAAAAAAATAGAGGAAGATGGGCACAGATGTTAGCTCAGGGCCAATCTTCCTCAGCAAAAAGAGAAGGATTGGCAGCCGATGTTAGCTCAGGACTAATCTTTCTCAAAAGAAAAGAAAAGAAAAAGGGCTGGCCTGGTGGCGCAGCGGTTAAGTGAGCACATTCCACTTCGGTGGCCCGGGGTTCGCTGGTTTGGATCCTGGGTGCAGACGTGGCACCAAGTGGCAAGCCATGCTGTGGTAGGCGTCCCACATATAAAGTAGAGGAAGATGGGCACAGATGTTAGCTCAGGGCCAGTCTTCCTCAGCAAAAAGAGGAGGATTGGCAGCAGATGTTAGCTCAGAGCTAATCTTCCCAAAAAAACAAAAAAAAAAGAAAACAAAAAAGATATATATTAATGTTATTTGGTAAAAAAATTGAAAACACAATAAATGACATGCTATTTATTTCAAATAGTGAAAATAAAAATGTTAAACTTCTCGTACTTTACAATGGTCCCTCTGCTGCCAGTAATTTTTCCTAACTCCTCACCTAACTCCTACTCACCCTTCAGGTCTTACCTTGGACATTCCTCCAGATCCACAGCCTTTCTTGACCTCCCAAATATGGATTGAGGGTTAACATGTGTCCATTGCACCCTGAGGTCCCCTATCATCACTCTTAACACATTATATTCTATAACTGACAGTTAACTTGTCTGTTTCTCCCATCAGGACATAAACTCTGGGTGGGCAGGAAATAGCTACACTAGCTACTTCCTTCTTCACTCCTAGCACACAGTGGGCAACGCATAAATCTTTGTTTTGAATGACAGCAAGATAGAGAGGAAGCTAAAAAGAGGATATCCTACTTTGCAGACATACAGTAAAAGGAAACCTCCAACAGTAGAAAGTGATAGCAGTTTTTAAAAAGGAGAGATCTTCAATAAATACATGAAGAGATGAAGGGCAAAACTACAGATTAAAAGATAAATAGGAGACATATGTAAACCATAATATTGGGGCTGGCCCAGCGGCGCAGTGGTTAAGTTCACACATTCCGCTTCAGTGGCCCGGGGTTTGCCGGTTGGGATCCCGGGTGCGGACATGGCACCGCTTGGCAAGCCATGCTGTGGCAGGTGTCCTACATATAAAGTAGAGGAAAGTGGGCATGGATGTTAGCTCAAGGCCGATCTTCCTCAGTAAAAAGAGGAGGATTGGCACCAGATGTTAGCCCAGGGCTAATCTTCCAAAAAAATAAATAAATAAATAAAAAATGCTTAGCTAAAATCTACCAACAACTTTGGATACTCTGCATATTCCTTCTTTTCATAAAACATGTCTCTGCTTATATTTCAAAATCATGAACTATAATAAAAGCACCTAAATTATACCAAATTGTCCTTCCAAAAAGCAACAACAGCATGTATATCTTTTGCTTGCCATCAGGTATATTTATGTCAGTGTTTTCAGGTCTTATATAACTGGTGAAAAAACTATGGGGTAGCAGAAAACTGGACAGAGTTAGTTTGCTTAGGTTCCCAATCCCAACTCTGAACTAACCTGACATCATTGGTTCAAAATTGTCCTGTGGTCTTCAAACCAAATATTCTGAGGTTGTGGTTTATAAAAATCACCTAGTTTCTAATCTAAAGCACTCAGCGGAAAAGATCCCCTTTTTTTCCATATTTATAATGGAACTGATTTAGAAAAGGTAGTTTTTCTAAGTTTGGTAAACCACTGAGAATAGGAAAAGAAGATGTACAGCTGACATGCACACTAATTTCCTTTTATTGAAAATTTTACAAACCTATATATGCTTTTAAGCATGAATGATATCTTTATTTAAAAGTAATACCATTCTTCCCATTAAGGTGAGAGGTTTTGTGTTTTACTCTTGTTTGCAGTCTGAAAACTGCTAATTTAAGCCAAGTACATAGCACATTAAAAAATGGAAAAACAAGGAAAAAGATTAGCACTGTATGAACTACTATAGAGAAGGTACTTAGTGCCACATTCCCATAAAGCCAACCCCTCCTGATGATGTGAACGAACGTATAAAGCAACTAGAGCTTAGATTCACAGGGTCATCACACTGGCTTTAACTATTACTTACACCCTAATGACTGCTAGATCTGCATCTTCATTCTAAACTGTTCTACTGAACTCAAGACCCAAATATCCAGAAGCCTACTGGACATTTGCTCCCAGATTTCCCAGACACCTCAAATCTAATAGACCAAAATCAAATGCATTTTCCCTGAAACGTAACATCCTCCTACTCCTGTATTCCCTACCTTGGTTAACGACATCACTGTCCACTTGGTGGCCCAAACTAGCAATTTCACATCCATCTTCGACAACTCCTCCCTTACATACTCACAACAGAAAGTCAGTAAAATCCTTCTAGTCAGTCTCCTAAAAAGCTCTTTAATTTGTCTACAGTTTCACCATTACCACTGTAACTGAGATCTTCAATATCTCTCAAGTGATCATCACACCAGTCTCATAACCAACTAGTCTCTGCAGCCAATTTCAACTTTTAAAATCTAACTTCCACACTGTCAACAGTGTTACTTTTCTTTCTTTCTTTCTTTTTTTTTGAGGAGCATTAGCCCTGAGCTAACACCCACCACCAATCCTCCTCTTTTTGCTGAAGAAGACTGGCCCTGAGCTAACATCTGTGCCCATCTTCCTCTACTTTATATGTAGGATGCCTGCCACAGCATGGCTTGCCAAGCGGTGCCATGTCCGCATCTGGGACCGGAACCTGCGAACCCTGGGTGGCCAAAGTGGAACGAGCGAACTTAACCACTGTGCCACCTGGCTGGTTCCAGTGTTATTTTTCTTAAATAGTGATCCGAAAGTGTTCCTTACCTGGTTTAAAACTCTCCGATGACTCCCTAGCACCTAAGAAATAAAATTCAGACCCTTCAACAAGGCCATCCACAATTGGGCTCCAACGCATCTTTCACCTCTCTTCCTTCCATTCTTTCCTCATACTCCATGATCTAGCCATATTAAACCATGGCCCACAGGCCCCTACTCTTATACCTCTGTACCCTTGTACAAGCGGTTCTCTGCACCTGAAACACTAACCTCTCCAATCTTTTTTTGCTGAAGCAGCCAAATTGTATTTATCCTTCAAGGCCCAACTGACTCTTCCTCCAGGAAGCCTTCTCCAACCTTCCCCACCCTCCCGGCGCCCCCTCCCCCTGCCAGTAAAACCAATGCTCCCACAGCACTTAGTGCAGATCTCTTACTGTACTGATTCATAATTACTTTTGTGTCGGTCTCTAATTAAAATGTGACCTCTTTAAAAACAAGTGTTATGTCATTCATATTTTATTCCCAGTGCCTAGCATAATGCCTAAGACACAACAGGCACTTAAATATCTGCTGAACAAATCAACTACAACACCTCTCTTTCTTTTTTTTTTGAGGAAAATTAGCCCTGAGCTAACATCTGCCGCCAATCCTCCTCTTTTTTTTGCTGAGGAAGATTGGCCCTGAGCTAACATCCGTGCCCATCTTCCTCTATTTTATATGTGGGATGCCTACCACAGCATGGCCTGCCAAGCAGTGCCATGTTGGCACCTGGGATCCGAACCAGCAAAGCCCAGGCCGCCAAAGTGGAACATGCACATTTAACTGCTGTGCCACCGGGCCAGCCCCTACAACACCTTTCAATGAGACCACACAGTCCAAAAAGCTTAAGAGATTCAAGCCTGGTTTTGGCTTAACGGTGAAAAGAAAAGACACTACACAAATTTAAGCTTATGTTATTTCTTGTTTTTCATATTATTCCCTACTAGCTTCAGGGTTAGTTACTAGAAAATTAGTAACTAAGTCTTTTAAATCACTCCTTAAATGACCTAAATTTCCTCATGAAACAGTACAATCCAGTGCTGCACCAAACCACCATTTTATAACTGAGCTATCAAATCTGATAACTTATTACCCTCCTTGTATTAAGTGCATCTTTAATAAAGAAAACTTAGCATTTTTTCTGTCAAGTTGCATTCCTTTTCACCCTAAGTTACAAAACTCTGAAAGGGACATAACCAAGACCTTGATAGGCAATGAAAAGACAGAAATAGATATTAAACACTCCTCTGCTGAGAAAGCATTCACCTCTCACCAAGAATATAGTGACTTCACACTTATGTCCCCTCTGCTCAGCTATAAAGCTTCAGCCGCCCCCCTGGCCACTTTGCTTCTCACACTCATTCACTTTCCAATTTATTATATTAGAATCATCTTTTTAGAGGTGCTATAATATTTTAGGAGTTTAAACCCAAGAATTAGGCTTATGTCTCTTCTGAAAATGTTCCAAGCTTCCTGTCCTGCTCTGCTGCATTATACACTGCTACTCTGCCAAAGTCTTAGCTCATTTCCTCCTCCTGCTTGTCCTGATACGGTGGTACACATCAATAATGCCCTCTCCCTTCCAGTTTTCAGACTTCACTGTCTGCCTGGAACGCCCTATCTTCCTTTTTCATCTGTGAGGGCCTGTCATGCAAGTTCAATGCAGGAGACCTTTACTGACAATACCTGCACCCAGCCTTCCATCAACTCTCATAACAAGTTGCACCTCCCTCTAATATAGCACTTACTGTACTTCAATTCTAAGACACACTTTTTGCCCCCAAATTTCTCTGAAAACAGGATATATCTTACAACTGATGGCATGCAGTCTCATGGGCAGCATTTCTTCTTTCTTAGTGGTACATAAAATAACTGTGAGCCTTACAATCATTGGCACCACAGATCTGACGGAATAAGGTATGACATTCTATTATAATTACTTTGTATACTTCTGTTTTCTCCATTAGACTGTAAACTCCCAGAGGGCAGGGGCTATGTCATAATCATCTTATCATCTTTGACCAGCAAAGATTTGGGCACAAGGACAGTGTGTATCCAACAAACACTAATAATAATCAGCATTTATTTAATCAGGTAGTATACTAAACACTTTACATGTATTAACACATTTAACCCTCAAAACAAATCCCATGAAGTAAGTACAATTATTATCTTCATTTTATAGATGAGGAAATTGAGATAAAGACACATAGGTAAGTTGTTCAAAGACACACAAAGTTGCAGAAATTTGAACCCATGTTTGCTGATTACGATTCATACTGTTTATCATTTTTCCATTCAGCAAAGATTTAAAGAGCACCTACTCTAGGCCAACTACTGTGCTAAACCCTGAACCCTAAGTCCCATCTTGAACCTTTCCCCTCCAAACATCAGGACCAACCTATAAATTCACTAAGCTAAATCCACTCTCCTTTCTACTTTTCCTTTTTAATATCTTCTCATACAGTCCTCCTTTGAAGTTGTTAGAACTCTATAAAGAACCAAAACAAATGACAAAAAACAAACAAATCTGTGTGCTCTATTATTAACTAACTGTAAAAATATCACAAAAGAAACTTCAGTTAAGGAATGGGTGGCAAGATCAGAAGGGCTCTTAAGAAACAAAGATTCTGTTTATAAGCAAATATTCTCAGTAAAAGAGAGAGTGAGGTAAAAACACCATAATTTTTAAATAGACTGTTTTAAAAAGTTTTCCCCGAGGCATGAGATGCTTTTTAAAGAAAAATGGTTCATTTTATCAGAATAAAAATGAGCTAGCAGGGGCCGGCCGGGTAGTACAGCGGTTAAGAGCGCACGTTCCCGCTTCGGCAGTCAGGGGTTCACTGGTTCGGATTCTGGGTTCGGACATGGGACCGCTTGTCAAGCCACGCTGTGGCAGGCATCCCATATATAAAGTAGAGGAAGATGGGCACGAATGTTAGCTCAGGGCCAGTCTTCCTCAGCAAAAAGAGGAGGATTGGCAGCAGTTAGCTCAGGGCTAATCTTCCTCAAAAAAAAAAAGAGCTAGTAAACCTCATTCCTTTTATTTTAGCCCTTGCTATACCAGGGATTCAGAATCCTTACATCCCCACATTAAACAGACTGCTCACACAACAGGCAACCAAGGCACACAACTGACCATCCCTCTCTCTCCCCCAGAGGAAGACTCCTCATTTGGTAATACATAAAAGTAACCACAAATAGAAAAAAGAATAGAAGGAGAAAAGGACAGGAAATTGTCATCACAGCTGAACAAATCTCTATCATTTTAACATAACATGGATGGCATTTATGGACTTGCCTGAAATGATGGAAATTTCCAATAGAGGGAAAAATGCATTATCAAAATTAAAAATAAATGTCCAATTATTAACAATAAAACAAGCTGGCTAGGCCAGCTCAAACATTTTATACTTCTACTTCCTCTTCCATGTGGTAGTCAAAGGTGACCCATAATAACAGTAACAAATATTTTCTTTTTTAAGCTAACCTCTAAAAAAGGATAATCTGTGCTATGGACAGAGAATTTATTAGGAGAGCCAAGGAACTAGAGCAAAAAGTTAAAAACGATATATCATTGTGCATTTCCAGGAAAGAGAGGTAAAACACATTTTACCAGATAGAGAAGTTAAAGACAAGCAGGGCTCATTTGCCCCATTCCCATAAAATAATTCATTCTCCTTATCTGTGAATCTTCAAGAATCTAGTACTGGGGCCAGCCCTGTGGCTGAGTGGTTAAGTTCGCGCGCTCAGCTTCGGGGGCCCAGGGTTTCGCCAGTTCGGATCCTGGGCACGGACATGGCACTGATCATCAAGCCATGCTGGGGTGGTATCCCACACACCACAACTAAAAGGACCCACAACTAAAAATACACAACTATGTACCGCGGGGCTTTGGGGAGAAATTGGAAAAATTAAAAAATCTTTAAAAAAAGAATCTAGCACAGCCACTCCCTACCTTCCTTAGATGAAAGACAAGTTAACTAATTTCCAAAAGGCCTCTACATTTCAAGCTCTCAGTCCTCAGAGCCAGCAAAACTGAAGGATCCATCTCTTTCTGTTCTTTAGAAAGGAGTTCACCTCTCCTTCAAAAGCTGTTGCTAGAAAGCCATCTTCTCTCTCTGGAAGCACACAGTTTAACTCTGTCCTTTGCTTTGTCTACCTTAAACAACAACAAAGCCTCAGGAGTGCTCCTTCAGCCTCTCAGAAAAGAATCAGCCACCTCTTGGGCTCTTGCACAGCTTTCTCTGAGGGACATTCCACCCTGGAGGTTCCACAGGCAGGATAACAAAAAGTGGAGCTGAAAAGCTGCTATATGCTTATCTGACCTCCAAAATAGACAGAGCCGTGGGGCAACCAGAGACTCCTTGGCAAAGGAAAACTTTTTTACAATTTAAAAATAACAAATTGTATTAGCACATCCCTCACTGGGCAGCCCTCCCAGCTTGTCTCAAACTAGTTTTCTCAACTCATAATAAAAAGCTCATTAGTCCCAACTGTGTTACAAGGGAAGGAACCTGACTGAGCTGCATTCAGAAAGCATTTAACATACTGGCCCTCCATTCTCTATTTCCTTCCTCTTGGGAAAGGAACTACATACCATTTGTAAAAATGCCTAAGAGTATGGTATTTTTTCCTACACAAGTCTGACGGTTAAGTTGTCACATTACAGAACAAACTGGGATTTCTACACATGATCTGCTGTGCCTGTGCGAAAGCACATATGTGCCAATCGAGGTTTTACAAACAATATGCTTCGTCTTGACAAAGACGTCAGTCATTCCAATAATAATGGTTAGGTCTAAAATCCAGTAATATTGTTGGTGACACAGTAACATCGGCACAGTGTTTACAATTTACATTTTCATAAACAATCTCAATCACACACATGATGCTTGCAATAGCCCTTGGAAGTACTACATCTTCCACAGGTTCAGAAAGGTTAAGTGGGACCTGCCCCAAGTTATCTACCAGCTTTATCAGTAATGGACGTGGGTTCGAACCTGTCGTACTCTAAGCCCCCAGCCCTTTTCCCAAGACCCCTCCCAGCTTTAAACAGAGGGCTGTCGACTCCCATCCTTTACCCAGAGCAGCCTATTACTCCGGGCGACCGGCACTTCCCTGCCTGGATCAGAGGTGGCTTCTTCAGCTCCAGCAGGGTTTTCATCCTCCACCACCCTCCCCCCACGACCATTCTCTGAAAGAAGCGGAAAGGGAGAGGCGACCGAAAGCTCCTGGGGGAAGGGACGATGACAAATGGGAGAGCGCGGGACACTGCCGCGGACTCCTTCTCTCTGCAGAGTGCACCCCCTTCCCTCCGCCACGCTGTCCAGCCCTGGGGCCAGCGATCTGACCACCCGTGCCGCAAATTCGCTCATCATCACCTCGAACTGTCCCTCCCCCACGCCCCTTCGCCTCCAACTGGCAGAGCCCACCCGCTAAGTCGGGGTATCCTTCCACCAAGTCACTCCCCTTCCCTCCCGTCGCCCACTTCCCTTCCGCCACCACTCACTGTCGGTGACTGGGCCCGGCCCTCATGGCTGCTCGGTAGCCGCCCGCCGCTGCCACCGCTGCTCCACGCCCCGGCTCCTCAGTCGCCGCCGCCGCCGTCGGGACTCGCCGGGAGCCGCTCCTGCGCCTGCGCAGTTCGGAGTGCCGGGGCCCTCTCGGGCCGCCCGCGCCTGCGCAGCCCGCGCTGGGGGCGTCTTCTTCAGTGCCTGATGCCTTGGATACCTGTGTCTCAGGTAGACATGGCCGCAGGCCTCAAGGACTTGTTAGGCTTAGAGGCTTTGGCGGCTGCCCCAGCGTTTGAGGACTCCGGAATATCTTGCCTAGGTTATTAAACCCTTGGACCGCGGTGCCCATAAGGAGCCATAGACTTAAGGGCACTTCCAGGGTTCTGGATCCCACTTGCACTTAAAGGCCTAAATTCAGGTGCTTTGAGGTGACCACTGATAATAAGTTTAGATTTCTTTCAAGAAGACAGTCACATCTAGAATGCATTGGAGGTAATTGTGTAAGAGGCGACTTTGACATCCCAGAATACAGTACTGGCCAGAGTTGCTCAGGGAACCTTGTCCAGGAGGTGACTGCACCTAGAACGCATTGGGACACTGCTATGTTCAGTCCCTTTATCAAGCACATACTGTTTTCTTGTGTTTTTTGTGGGGTTTTTTTTTTTTTTTTTTTTTTGATGAAGATTAGCCCTGAGCTAACATCTGCTGCCAATCCTCCTGTTTTTGCTGAGGAAGACAGGCCCTGCACTAACATCCATGCCCATCTTCCTCTACCTTACATGTGGGACGCCTGCGACAGCGTGGCTTGCCAAGCGGTGCCCTGTCCACACCCGGGATCTAAACCAGCAAACCCCGGGCCGCCAAAGCGGAATGTGTACACTTAACCGCTGCGCCACCAGGCCGGCCCAAAGTGCATACTGTTTATTGGACGAAAATGTTCTAGGCATCTCATATAGGCTATCGAGGCACTTGCAGGCTAATTGTCCCCTACTTTCCAGCTCTGACTGTGGAGCCTGACCCTTTTACAAACCAGGAAATGAAAACCAGTACTTTAGCCCAAGGAGACCCAACTGTCAGCCCCTAGACCACTAAGCTGCCTTGGCATTGCCCAAGAAGAAACTAGACTCAAGTGAGTCCTGGGAATTCAACAACACAAACTTGAAAGCTGTGGGCAATGCACTGCAGTGAGACGGAAGAGGAAATATAGGACTAAACTCCCTCCTTAGCACTATGACTCTTCCATCCCACCTCCAGAAGGGTGTTAAAGTTCTCTCTACTTCTAGGGAAAGCACAAGCTACTCCTAATTCTGGCATCTGGTATAAGTGTTTGGACTCCTAATCTAAGATTAAGGGAAGTTTTCCTCATTTTGGAAAGAAGCAAGAATAGACCTTAAAGATTGAGAATGCTGAAAACGAAGTGTCACAGAGGTGCTGGAGACAGTAGAGCTTGCCTGTCACTAGTATTACTAATTCTTCTGTAAAAGGATGCAGAAAGATATACACAAATGCATATAATGGAATTCTCAGGTCACTGAGAACCTGAGGGTTACTCCCTAGAGCACCTAGGACCCTGAGGGGTTTTTCTCCTCAGATGCTTGTGACTTTTATGTACATAGCTGTGGAGAAAGTGGATAAATTGGCATAATCTCATCCCTAGAAAAACAAATCTACAAAAGGTGCGGGCCTCATGTATGAACTGCCTCCCACCTAGGCAGTTCTATCTTGACACACGCAGAGTCAAATGCAACAGCTGACTGAGGAGGGTGGTGGGCAGTAAACAGGACATCCTGTGGGTGGGGCCCTGGATCAATCCCAAAGGCTAGCTCCGGGCTTAGAAGAGTTGTCATTACTTACAAAAGTATTACCCTTTGGAATGAGAGCACATTTGGCACCACAAAGGACTTGCAAAGCCAGAAAGGAGAGAAAATTAATATTGACGCTATGTTCTGATGAATGGATGACTAAAAAGAAGGCCATAGCTGACACTAAAGCTTCCGGGAACTGTGCTTTCCCAACCCCACCGCCACATGCAGCCCCCAGGAAGGCCTGCTGGAATCTATATGATGACCATTTATCTATATGATGATATTTGAACCACAAGGATCTCCTGAGCCATTTCCCTAAGCCATTTCTTACCAAGGGCAGGATACTGGATTTGTTTTTTCCTGCCAAGCATTCATTCACTATATTCAATGACAATCATTCAGAGAACCACCCCTACTCCATTTTTAGACCATGTGGATGAGCAAATAACCCAGACCCAAGTCAATCAGCACATAACATTCCCTAAATCACAAAGATTTGTTTCAGGGATGGGCACGTAACTGAGTCAGGGCCAAAAATGTACAAGGAGAATTTTCCTTCTGGGAAAGTCTGTTGCTCTTTCCCACAAAACTGGATGTGAGAAGATGTAATATCTGGAACTGCTGCAACCATGTTGACACCACAAAGGGAGAGCCAATCCAGAGAAAGATGTAATTTATTCGCTCAATCTATTGAGTACCCACTATGTGCCAGACGCTCTTCTAGGTGCAGGAGAACAATAGATATATAAATTCCTTGTCCTCATGGAACTTACAGTCCAGTAGAGGACATACAATAATAACAGCAAACATACGGCATTTACGATGTGCCAAGCACTGTTCTAAGCACTTTACACATATCGGTTATTTTAATCATAACAACCCTATGAGGGTACTATCATTATGCCTATTTTAAAGATGAGGAAACAGGGGCTGGCCCTGTGGCCGAGTGGTTAAGTTCGCGCGCTCTGCTGCAGGCGGCCCAGTGTTTCGTTGGTTCGAATCCTGGGCGCGGACATGGCACTGCTCATCAGACCACGCTGAGGCAGCGTCCCACATGCCACAACTAGAAGAACCCACAGCGAAGAATACACAACTATGTACCGGGGGGCTTTGGGGAGAAAAAGGAAAAAATAAAATCTTTAAAAAAAATAAAAAATAAAAAAATAAAGATGAGGAAACTGAGGTACAGAGAAGTTACTTGCTCTGGGTCACGCGGTACATAATGGAGCTGAGAATCAAACCCAGGATGTCTGGCTCAATAATCTGTGTGCTCAGTCACTATATTATAAACAGTGTTGTCATAGGAGGAAAAAGGGTCCTAAGAGAGAATTTAACCAGTCGTAGAAGGAATGGTCTATGTGACGGCCTGGAAGTGAAAGAGAATACCAGGCAATTGAGGGACTAAAAAAATTCAATTGAACTGAAAGAGAGTGATGAGATGGGTCTGCTGAAGTAAGCCAGAGACATGTTAATTAGTTTGCACTTTATTCTGAGAGCAGTGAAGCAAGGGAATGACTAGGTCAGATTGGGGCCATGAGGAGGTCGGTAAGATCAAAGACCCTGAAGGCCCCTGAGGAGCCTCTTATAGCATTCCAGGCACTGCAACAGGATCATTGCAGGCAGTGATAAATGCTGTGAGGAAAAGCCTCTCTGAGGAAGTGACATTTAAGCTGAAACTTGAATGAGGAGCAGAAGCCAAATCTGGAACATAGGAGGCAGGAGTAGCAGGTATAAAGGCCCTGTGGTAGAAGTGAGCTTGCTCTATTCAAGAGATGGAAAGAAAGTCGATGTGGCTGAAGCCTTGGGAGTAGAAATAAGCAAGGCTCAATGCATGCAAGGACTTTGGATTAATCTAGTTGTAATAGGGGGCCATCCAAGGGTTTAAAGCACCATCTCCTCCCAATTCTATCCCCTTAAATCTCTGGAATCCATCTGCTTCTCTCCACTGCCTCCACTGCACCATTTTAGTGAGAAAGGTAAAATGACATCTAGTTGGAAAAAGACTTGGAGTCAGGGAAGGTTTTCCGCTTTTCACATAGAAGAGGTTAGCATTTTTTAAAAATAAATGCTGATGGGAGAAACACAGCACAGAGAGAAACTGTTTATATAAAGAAGAAAGGATAATTCATAGAACAAGGTTCCTGAAGGAGTAAAACAATAAACCTTAAGAAAGGAACATTTAAGGGGCTGGCTCTGTGGCCAGGTGGTTAAGTTCACACACTCTGCTGCGGCGGCCCAGGGTTCGGATCCTGGGCGTGGACGTGGCACCGCTCGTCAGGCCATGTTGAGGCGGCGTCCCACATCCCACAACTAGAAGGACCTGCAACTAAGATATACAACTGTGTACAGGGTAGTGGGTGGGGGTTGGGGAGATAAAGCAGAAAAAAAAAACCAGATTGACAACAGTTGTTAGCCCAGGTGCCAATCTTTAAAAAAAAAGAAAGAAAGAAAGAAAGGAACATTTAAGAGCCTACATTGTTTCAAGTCTTGGTTCCAAGTAAGTACATGACATTAGTTAGATATGTGTATTATCATTTTCTTTATTTTACAGATGAAGAAACTGACACTTGGAGGGTTTAAATAACTTGTCCAAACTCAAACAGCTAATAAATGGCAGGCTGAGACAAGACCCCAGGCATCTGTTTAATTTGATTAGCCTCTGCTAATCTCACAAAACACAAAATTCCCCCACAATATCCTTTAAAAGAAAATCTCTGGGAAAGAAGAGAATTAATAAGCCACTTTGACTCATTTCCCCTAATCTTTGTGTCATGCCTGGGATTCTTTCACATTTTCTGCTGCCAGCACTGTAGTACTTAATATGTGTTCCTCGGGTGATTTTGCATTTACGTAATTAAGTTCTTCAAACACTGTTTAACCCGAAATTTCCCTTCACCTCAATTACAGTTGAAATGGCATTTCACCTAACTGTCTATCAAAGAAGATTCATATTTTTCTGCTTGCTGGTTGTCATGTATTTAGTGGCATCTTGTTCTTTGGGCATATGGGTGCCCAAAGAACATGCAGAATATCATGTTCCAAAAAGGCTGTTCCTTCCACTAACAGAGCAGGCAGCCTGAAGGCTGGAGCCTGGTGCCATGTGCAAACCATTGGTGCATTTGGCTGCCCAGGCTCTGTCAATCCTGTGTCACTCAGAGCTTCTCCGGACACAGCCTCCATTCCTACAGTAACAGCCTGGCCGTTTGGTTCTCACTATCTTCCAACAATTCTTCCCTCTCTGTCCTATATCATCAATTTTTTCCTCTCTACTGGATCCTTGCCATGAACAAACAAAAATCTCCCATTTTAAAAAAGGAAAGAAAACCCTCTCTTCACTTCACTTTTCTCTCCTCGTGTTCCGTTACCACTCCCGTTTGCTCTGCTCCCCTGGAAGAGTTGTATATATAGATATTCTGGCTATCCTCAATTTCTCTCCTCTCATTCTCTCTTAAACCCCCTCCATGTAGGCTTTCACCTAGACTGTTCTACTGAAACTGTTCCTTTCGCGTCAGCAATATATGTCACACACATGGCCCCCAGGTCACTAATACTGTCACACACACACACACACACACACACACACACCGCCCCCATGATGCAAGCGATGGAGAATTTTGTCCGTTTTGTTCATTGATGTATCCCAGCATCCAGGCAGGGCCTGTACATAGTATATGTTTAATGAATCCCTATTTCCTCCAACCCGCAAGTTTACCTCTCAATGTCAAGAGTTTGACTGAGAGGCTTCAAAGGATGAAGAGTGCTTAAGGCCACAAATCGGCCAAGGCAAATCAAGTTCCTCAGGCCGCTAAGGTAGTCTGGGAGATCCTAGGTAACTAAGCAGCTTCCTCTCCCTTTGCAGACCCTCTGGTTTTTCTCCCGAAAGGAATGGCCTCAAAGAGGAGATAGCAGCCGAGGTTTACAGGAGGGAAATCCGGGTCTGCTGCTCATCAGGAATACTGACTCATGGCCGCTGCCGTGAGGCCAAGCCAAAGCGGGATTGGGGCCAGCCGGTGGTGCAGCCGGTTAAGTGCGCACACTTGGGTGGCCCCAGGTTCACTGGTTCAGATCCCGGGTGCGGACATGGCACCGCTTGGCAAGCCATGCTGTGGTAGATGTCCCACATATTAAGTAGAGGAAGACGGGCATGGATGTTAGCTCAGGGCCAGTCTTCCTTAGCAAAAAAAAAAAAAAAAAG
This sequence comes from Equus przewalskii, assembly GCF_037783145.1. Taxonomy (NCBI): domain Eukaryota; kingdom Metazoa; phylum Chordata; class Mammalia; order Perissodactyla; family Equidae; genus Equus; species Equus przewalskii. The sequence goes on from NC_091840.1 coordinate 42,613,523, forward strand.
AGGAGGATTGGCAGCAGTTAGCTCAGGGCTAAGCTTCCTCAAGAAAAAACCAAAAACAAAAAAACAAACTGGGATTGGCAGAAGATCCTCCAAGGCTGAGGCTGGAGCGTGCCAAAATGACCCTTAGGGGGACCGCCAGAACAGTGCCCACCCCCAAGGCCAAGACCATTACTCCGCTAGGCGGGTTTCTCCAGCTGGGTGACGTCAGGCGCTAAGAGAACGCTTTCTGACGCTTGGCCTCGTGGGAGATGTAGTCTTTCACGAAGCAGGGCTAGAAGGGCCTTTTACAAAATTCTGGCAGGAGAAGAACACACGATGTGTATAGGAGTTCAAAACGATCGTCATGCTCACACAAACTCTAAATACACATTTTCCCCCTTCCTTAGCCTCAGCCAGTCTTTAGAGTAGTTCCTTCCCCATCCGGCTTCCAACATCCCTTCTATCTCCGCTCTCTGTTTGGGCCAATCGAGCTCTCTCCTGCTCGCTCGCCTTTCCGCCGCTCTATCCAATTGTAGGTGCGTTTCTGGTCAGTTCCCAGAGTGCCTTGCGGCTGTAATGGCTGCCCCCGGCCGGCGTGGGGCCGCGCTCTTTCAAGCGGTATTAGGGGTCTGGCAGCTGGGCCCTGTCGCCGGAAGGGAGTGGGCGACCCGGCTCACCTTGTCCTTGGGCTTTCAGCGGAAGTGCGTGTCCTGTGTCGCGGGCGCCGCTTCCCCTGGTCCCCTCCTGGCCTCGGCATCTAGGCGTTATGGCCAGAGCTCAGCCCTGGACCGTTTCCTGGGACTCTGTCAGCCCGACAGTTCCTTGACTCCTGGCGTTCCCGCCGTGCCCGTGCACAAAGGTAAAGAGCCTAGATAGATTTGTCCGGGACTGTCACGGTTTTAGCACTGAAAGTCTCATTTAGGAGAAACCTCTCAGTTTCTGGGGATAGCATCTTTGGCCCTGTATTATAAAAAACTATCTCGAGGCCCCGAGAGACAGGCGAGCAGTGAAGGATCTCACAGGAGAGAGATACCAGGTTCTAAGAGTTTGTGAGCCAGAGGGAACCGATCTAGTCACGACCAGAGACACTCACAAAGAGCGCAAGATTGAAGGGCCACAGGCAAGGAAGAGTTGTAGCTGTCTCCACATGGGAAGCAAACTCGATCCAATAAGTGCTCCATCTACTTGTCAAGACGCTGAGTTACACTTGGGGAGTAGCACCGTCTGTGCTTCACGTAGCATAAAGTCTGGTAGGGAGGCTGCACGCATAAACTGGTAATTACAACAGTGTCATAAGGAGCTAAAACAGAGTGAGAAGGCTTACAGAGCCTTCATAACACCCTTAGTAGGGTGAGATAATCAGAGCTGGCGGGATTTCTGACTATCTGGTCTAGCTGTACTTTCACACATGTACGTACATTTACCAGGCACAACGACATAGTACAGTTTCACACAGTAATTGAGTGTTAAGTGGCAGGCATTGTGCTGAGTGGTTTTACGCAATTGCTTATTGTCAAAACAAGGTTATAAGTAAGTACAGTAATGGCATCTTCATTTTACATATGAGAAAAATAAAGGGCTTGGATAGGTTAGAGGACTTGATAAAATCATATAAACAAATTAATGGACAAAGTAAGTCTCCAAGCCAGGTCTCAGCTTCAACCTGGTGCACTAGTCTTGTATCCCTACTCCCTTTGTTGGTGGATAGGATTGAGTACCTGACAGGATCCAGATTGCACTCTCTCTCACTCTCCTCCCGCCCCCACACACAGATGAGCAGGATCTCCTCTTGGTCCATCATCCCGACATGCCTGAGAACCCCCGAGTCCTACGAGTGGTTCTCCTGGGTGCCCCGAATGCAGGGAAGTCAACACTCTCCAACCAGCTGCTGGGCCGAAAAGTATGCTGCATTCTTGACCCCCCAACACCCTTTTCATCTTTCACTTCTTACTGTGCCTTCATTCATTTTCCTAGAGGGACCTGGGACCTCACTTGGGACTTTTTTGTTTCCGGCAGGTGTTCCCTGTCTCCAAGAAGGTGCACACCACTCGCTGCCGAGCTCTGGGGGTCATCACAGAGAAAGAGGCCCAGGTGGTGGGTACCTGCAAAGGTAGTCCAGCAAACAGGACAGAGGGTGAAGCTAAGAGGTTCTCCCTTATTGTTAGACCTGAAAAAAAATGTTTAGACTTACCCCACTGCGGGAAGGGGAGTATTCTCTTTCTTTAGGCCTAGTGCAATTCTCTCTTTACCTTCCCCCTCTGGCCTCTAGTCAAAAAGATCTCATTTTTTTTACAGCTTCCTAATCTTCCATATATTCATAGTCACCATCTTCCTCCTGGATCCCCTCTGGAATTAAAACTGGAGGGCAAAAATCTAAAGTCAGCTTGGGAGGCTGGCTTCAAGGCCAAGTGGTTAAGTTCGCGTGTTCCGCTTTCGTGGCCCAGGGTTTTGCAGGTTCAGATCCTGGGCATGGACATGGCACCACTCGTCAGGCCATACTGAGGCCATGTCCCACATAGCACAACCAGAGGCACTCACAACTAGAGTATACAACTGTGTACTGGGGGGCTTTGAGGAGAAGGAAAAAAAATAAATAATAAAGTCAGCTTGGCCAAGAAGGGAGAAGTCACACCCCTGACATCAAGGGTGGCCTTTCTCTTACTTCCCAGTCATAATCTTTCCTCCTGGGGCCTTGGGGTCTGGGCATCTCTCTCTCCTGATTTTAGATTCTACTTGACACACCTGGTCTCATCAGCCCCATTAAACAGAAAAGGTAATAGCTGTGTTAACTATTGGAGGTTGTAGGGGGATAGGTGTTGAAGAGGGGGTGGGAAGATTCCATCATAGGGGCTGGAAAACTCCCTTACCACACCCCATCCCTCATCAGGAGTGCATCAGTCATAGGACCCTTCCTGACCTATGTATGTCTGTCCCTCAGGCACCATCTGGAGCTTTCTTTGTTGGAAGATCCATGGAAGAGCATGGAATCTGCTGATTTGGGTTAGGCTCATAATGGGAATCTGAAGCTCAATTTACATGGTCGTGACCTCTCATTCCTGGTAGTTTGGGAGGAGGGGATTAGCCAGAGCCCATACCGTGAAAGTTTTGGGGGAATGGGGGAAAGAGTGGTCATATCCTTTTCATGGATATGCCATGCCAACTTCCAGTTGTGGTTCTTGTGGATGTCTCGGACAAGTGGACCCGCAACCAGCTCAGCCCCCAGGTGCTCCAGTGCTTGACCCAGTTCTCCCAAGTCCCCAGCATCCTTGTTATGAACAAGGTGAGTACCACCTACCTGGGGAATGGGCTACTTTCCTCCAAGGTGCCCACCTCACTGACTGCACACCCTCTGCCCATCCCGCATGCCCAGGTAGATTGCCTGAAGCAGAAGTCAGTTCTCCTGGAGCTCACAGCAGCCCTCACTGACGGTGTGGTCAACGGCAAGAAGCTCAAGATGAGGCAGGCCTTCAGCTCACAGTTGGGCACTCACTGCCCCAGCCCAGCAGCTAAGGGCCCAAACACACAGTCTGTGGGACGCCCTCAGAGGACTGGCTGGCCCCACTTCCAGGAGATCTTCATGTTGTCAGCCCTAAGCCAGGAGGATGTGAAGACGCTAAAGGTCAGTTAGCTTTGGCTATAGCCTGGCCCTTGGTTTCCATCATGGGAAGACAAGCCTCAGAGTGCCTCCTGGAAGTGAGAGTGAGTAGGAAACTCCTGGTTGGGACTGAGCTGCCCACCTACTCCCTCTGTGCCCACAGCAATACCTGCTGGCACAGGCCCGGCCAGGGCCCTGGGAGTTCCACAGTGGAGTCCTCACCAGCCAGACGCCTGAAGAGATCTGCACCAACATGATCCGAGAGAAGCTCCTAGAGCACCTGCCCCAGGAGGTGCCCTACAATGTGCAGCAGGTGCAGGCACAGAGAGGGGACCTGGGGGCTCTCCACCAGGTGTACACCCAGAGCAGGACAGCTGGGTCCTGGAGAGAGAAAGGTGTGGGGCTGCCTGACTAATCGTGGTGTCTCCCTGTGCAGAAGACGGTGGTATGGGAAGAAGGGCCAAGTGGGGAGCTGGTGATTGTACAGAAGCTTCTGGTGCCCAAAGAATCTCATGTGGTAAGCAGGGCTAGGCTTGGAGGAGGGACCAAGTCTCTGTTAGGCAGAGGTTCTTCCCGCACAGCTGGGGGTCCCTGAGATCAGGCTCAAGTCCCTCTTTTTACTCCACCCTTAGAGGATCCTGATTGGTCCGAAGGGGCACCTGATCTCCCAAATTGCGCAGGAGGTGGGCCGTGACCTCATGAACATCTTCCTCTGCGACGTCCAGCTCCGCCTCTCTGTGAAACTCCTCCAGTGACCACCCTCTGCTGCCCCTCCCAAGGCATGCCAGTCCAAGCTACTGGCAGGAGCCACCAACCAGAACTGCCCCTGCTGGGGGCCTGCAGGGACTGGTAAGGGGCATGGACACTAATTGACTGGTGGCTGGTCTGGCCTTGTGGAGTCTGCACAGCTCCAGCCCTGCCGTGTCTCCTGTTGGAGGAAGGAACCTACCTTAGCTCGGTTCCCAGGTGGTTCCTCTGCCTGGGGCCCCAGCTACTTAGGTCTTAGGTTCTTTGGTGGGAGCAGTGCCACACTGTTTCCAACTGGCATTGAGCCCAGAGTTTCTCCCTGAGTTGCCCGTTGTTAGCAAAGAGGAGATCTTTTTCCTTTCCCCTCAGTGCCTCCACCTTGAAGCCGTGTAAAGACCCATGTGTCCCAAGTGAGACAGTGCCCCCCACCTGCTCCCCAAGTCCTTAATCCCTCCCACCCCATCCCTCTCCTCTGTCTCGGATGCTAATAAAGTTAAAAGACAAGCGTTCTGGTTCTCATCTTTATTTCTTTAGAACAGGAAAGAGAAAACTTACCCATTCCCTTACCCCCACCCCAATGTCTGAACTGGAGTCTTCCTCCCTTCCAGTACTCCAGGGTCCTGAGCTCTCTTCGTGGCACGTTTTCTGGGTACAGCAAGAGAACCGTTACCATTACTAAACACAGTAATGGTAACGGTTTCCTCGACATTCCCAAGTGCCCTGGCAGTCGGCCGGCTGTGATAGGCTGAGCAGTGAGCCCGGTGGGCTTGCAGCATCCCCTGCCCTCCTCATCAGGCTCCAGAGCTGGGGGTACCCGGACTAGTACATCATCTATACTGTAGTGTCTCATCGCAAACTTACAGTATATGATGATATCCCAGCCAGGGACCTGCAGGGGGCTCAGGGAGCATGGCTTGGAGAGCACTGTGGCAGTGAGAGCCAGGGGCTGGGGGCGGAGCAGGACAGGCCACGCTGAACACACAGAGCTCCCCACTCCCTGCTCCACAGCTCCTGGGCCCGCATCTCCTTGATTCTGTGGTCAAGGGCAGCCCAGGTGAGTCAGGCAAGGAGACTGGCCTGAAGAATCCTGCAGAACTGGGCTCTGTTGAGATCTCCTTAGGGACCCAGCGTCAGAGTTAAACAAGCCAGAGATCGCATAATGAGACAAGGTTCCCTGTGGTTAGCCAACAAGCAGACAGACAGACAGCCAGAAAAGAGGCACTTACTTGGAGCTAGAACTGCAGACTGGGGAGGCCTTTGGATATAGGGAGGCCCTGTCCCTGCCTCTCCACTCAAGCTGCTTGCCTTTTAATCTACTGGCCCCTCCTATGGGTGTGGCACCTTCCCGGGTTCTAGAAGGCCCTGCCTCTTAACCCTTTCCCTGCTGGACTCCTAGGAGCAAGGGTCACTGGCCCCTCTCCCTGGTAGGCCCCTTCTCACATACTCTTTTATGGACCTTGCTAAGCCTAGGATCTACCCTTCACAGCCATCCCCATGAAGCTGGTCATCTGTCTGCTGGGTGGGCTAGGGAGAAAAAAGCACAGCCTTACCCCATCCTTCAGGGCTTACTTGCTTGTTAGAGCCCTGGTGGAGGCATTTTTTTGTTTATTGTGATTTTTTTTTTTGGTGGTGGGAATGTTAGTTGAATATAAGGCAGGGAGGGTCCTGACATCTCGATCCCTGTGGATTCTTGGGGCAAGCTCTGACCTAAATTTCAATCCCCAGGCCCCTGCCTATGTTTAATACTGAGCCCGAGGAGGCCAGACTCAGGCGGGTGGACCCCACACCCACCTCTGCCGTGGCAAGGTCTCCTGGGTAAGGGGTCCTCACTGGGAGGTGTGAGGGTAGCTGAATCTCAAGCTCTTGTGGGAGCCGGCATAAGAAAGAGTGGAGGATAGGCCGGCCTGGTGGTACCGCAGTTAAGTGCGCACGTTCCACTTCAGCGGTCTGGCGTTCGGACGTGGCACCGCTTGGCAAGCCATGCTGTGGCAGGCATCCCACCTATAAAGTAGAGGAAGATGGGCACGGATGTTAGCTCAGGGCCAGTCTTCCTCAGAAAAAAGGAGGATTGACAGCAGACGTTAGCTCAGGGCTAATCTTCCTCTAAAAAAAAATTAAGTTAAATAAATAAGAATGAGTGGGGGCCTGTTCTTCAGAGCTTAAGGCACTTAGGGTGAAAGCCTGGCCATATTTGGTTCTCTGCCTCTAGGACAGGTGAGACTCCTGGGGTAGAGACTCCTCAAAGCAGGGCCTCAGTTATTTATTTATTTGTTTATTTATGTATTTATTTATGTATTTTTGTGGAGGAAGATTCCCTGAGCTAACATCTGTGCCAATCTTCCTCTATTTTGTATGTGGGTCACTGCCACAGCATGACTGACAAGAGGTGTAGGTCTACGCCTGGGATCCCGGCCAGGAACCTGGGTTGGTGAAGCAGAGCATGTGGAACATTAGCCACTAGGCCATGGGCCGGCCCCCAGGGCCTTGGTTGTTTACATCTCCTTCTGGGGGACACATCTGCTTCTCTGCTCCCTCCCCCTCCCCGAACCTAGACAATCTGGTCTGCGTGCTGGGAGGCAGTTACACCCCTCCTCTGCAGGGGCAGATGAGGCCAGGGTCGGGGGTGGAAGGAGAGACTCAACTTTGTGGTCCCTTGGAGGTGTTCTATTTCCTGCTGCCACAGAACCTCGGCCCGTGCTCTCCCCTCTCTTTGGCATGATCTTCCCCCCTTTCTTGTCTGGTCAACTCCTATTCCCTCTTTAGATCTCTAAGTTTCACATCTGCAGGGAAGTCTTCCCTGGCTGGTTAAATCCTCCTGCTATGGGCTCATTTATTTATGCGATTATCCACATTAAGCAAATAATCATGAGGGCCTGGTTTATTCACTGATGTATCTCTACCACTAAATGAACGTTCATGTCGAATGACTGGCATGGACCTGAGCCCACTGTAATGTGGGGGAGGAGAGAGACTGGCCTGGCGAGGCAGGCAGACAAAGCTGTAGCTCTCTCAGGAACGTCATTTTCTCTCTTGGACAGTCCCTGTTTTTTGTAAGTATCAGTAATAACTGTCCCCAGTTCACAGAGTCCTGAGGGCCAGGTGATTAGCTGCTGGTAAAGCACTTAGCACCTGCTAGTGCTGGCCCACAGAAGGGGTTCAGAGTACTTAACTCCTCCCTCACCCCTTTCCCACAGCGGCTCACTGAAAGCTGCAGGGGAGGCCTCTTGTTGAACATCTGAAAGTGCATGGAATAGTCTTGAAAGCAGCACGAGGCCATTGTGAGAGCCCAGGTTTAGAGGTAACAGGCCTTGAGTGACAGTCCCAACTCCACTGCATCCGGCTCTCTGACTTTGGGCCAAGTGCTCTCAGCTTCAGTTTCCTCAAATCTAAAATGGGAGCTGTCCATACCTACCTCATATGGTGGTTGTGAGGATTATCTGACCACTCATCTCAAACTCCCAGATTAGAGCCTGGCACGTATAGAACTCATGTCAGTTTCTTTTTTTTTTTTTTGCAAGGAAGATTGTTGCTGAATATCCGTTGCCAACCTTCCTCTATTTTATGTGGGATGTCCCCACAGCATGGCTTGATGAGCAGTGCTAGGTCTGTGCCTGGGATCCAAAGCTGTGAATCCCGGGCCGCCAAAGTGGAGCACATGAACTTAACCACTATGTCCTCATGTCAGTTTCTCATCCTCCTTTCCTCTATCTCACTCACTAGCTGTGTGACTAGTGGTAAAGAGCCGCTTCTCTGAGCTTTGGTAGTAATACACACCTCACCAAGTTGTGAGAATTAAGTGAAAAACCTTCATAAACTCAAGTGCTTCAACTGAGTGAGGAATTATCGTTATGCCTGCTCCTGCATCCCGGCAACCCTCTTTCCTGTCCTGTGATCCCTCTGCCAGGCCACCTCTACTCAGAGACCCCACAGATAGTTCAGACTCCTTTACCAGAGTAAAGGCTTCATGCACCAGGGCCAAACTTCATGCCACTCACTGCCTGGACTTCCGCTTAGTGCCTGGGGGCCAAGGGCAAAGGTGAGCAGGAATAGAACCCAGGGGTCCTGGAGGTAGAGGAGACAGATATCTCAGCCAGCCAGAGATCCTGTGGCTGTGGCCCCTCACTGGGGTGGAGGGTGCTGTGATCAGGGTGTGGGCTGGAGGAGAGCCTGAGCCTGGGTGGGGTAGTCTGGGGACCCTGATAGGCAGACTTGGGGCCATAAGGGTGGGGGCCCTTCCGCTTATCAGGAGCCTGCAGGGGCCACAGTAGGACCTGAGGACACTTCCCGCCCAGAGCTGTATCCTGGATGGCTGATGTTCCATCCCTCTGCCTCCTAAGAACACTCAGGGGAGTTAGGATGGGAAGTCTTCTCCCTTTCCGCAAGTCACATGGAGACTCTGCCCCTTGCCTGGCCAGCATGGGGATGGGAATACAGTCCGGATCCTTGGGCCCAGCCTTGCATTCTAACAACTTTTGCTTCACGCCAGGAGCTTCATGGCTCCCCTGAGGCCAACGTGGGCTGGTCTGGGACCTTATCCTTCTAAAGTCTAATTCTAAACCCTGCCACTGTTACCTTAAGCCCTTGACTCTTATTTATTTTTTTGTTTTTTTTTACTTGTTTGGTTTTTTTCTTTTGGAGGAAGATTAGCCCCGAGCTAACTGCTGCCAATCCTCCTCTTTTTGCTGAGGAAGACTGGCCCTGAGCTAACATCCATGCCCATCTTCCTCTTTGACTCTTGTTTAGGCCTTCTTTGGATGAAGTCCTTAAACCCTATGGTGAGTGATGAAGTTTTAAGGATGGTCAGATCTGCGAGAGTCTTTCAAAATCATGGAGTGCAAGTTCCTCATTTATTTAATTAATTTATTTATTTTGAGGAAGATTGGCCCTGAGCTAACATCCACTGCCAATCCTCCTCTTTTTGCTGAGGAAGACTGGCCCTGAGCTAACATCCATGCCCATCTTTCTCTATTTTATATGTGGGATGCCTACCACAGCATGGCTTGTCATGTGGTGCCGTGTTCACACCAGGGGGCCGAACAGGCGAACCCCGGGCCAGCGAAAGAGAATGTGCGAATTTAACTGCTGCGCCACCAGGCCGGCCCTAAGTCCCTCATTTATAAAGAAGACAAAATTGAGGCCTAGAGAAAGGAAGAGAATCATCCGAAGCCTCAAAGTTCCCTCCACATCTCAGCATCAGGCAACCCATGACCCTAAGAGGAACAGGAAAGCAGCAGCAGATACCCATGGATACACAGATACACACATAACATGCAGAACACACACAGCACACATGTGTGATGCCCACATAGACATAGGACACATGGAGATACACATTAAAAAAATAGATTCAGCTACTAAAATTACTCTCAATTTCTTCTTGGCTGCTTTCCTAAGTTTTATGAAGTTGGCAGTTCTGTATAAAGATAAAAGAAGGCCAAATGATATGGTATTCAATGTTTCAGAGCATAGTCAGCAGCAAAACTCATCCTGGAACCAAGGACTTTGAGAAGTTCTGGAAGGTTCTTGCTCTTGTTTTGCTTTAGATGCAGGGGACCCAAAGTAAGAGCCTGATTGGTTCTATGAGCTTAACAGTTGTGAGAAAGAAAACCTGGAAAACTGTTCTAATCCTTCCTCTCCATGAGATGGATTGGGGCTTGGGATCTAGGGGGTTTGTCAGAGCTGACTGCTGGAGATGGCCTTTTAGCCCGGCTCGGTTCATCTTGACTGGCCTGTGAAGCTTCTCCTAACCCACCCTGACACGTGCCCCCTACGTCCAGGCTTTGGACTTGCTCTGTTTTCCTCACCACACTTGAGAATTCATCTGATCCCTTTTTGTCCCCAACTACTCTTGTGAGTTGATCCTTGTCTGATTCTTCTCTGTGGCCCCAGGACCCTTCATGGGCCTTATCCTGGGAGGTGCTCAGAGAATGCCTTACACTGAACAGATGTTGACCCTGCCCAGTGTGTGCTCAAGTACTCCACAGTTCCCTCACACTCCACTCTATACCTTTCAGCCCCACGACAAGCGTACGTTTTGAGCAATGATCCCAGATGTAGTGGGGTTCTAGCAATGGCTTCCCTGAGGGCTTTGCCAATGTCTGTCAGTCTCCAAAAGATGACTGTCTGACAGTTTTGTTTTTGTTTTTGTTTTTTTTGCTGAGGAAGATTCTCCCTGAGCTAACATCTGTTGCCAGTCTTCCTTTATTTTGTATGTGGGTCACCGCCAACAAGTGGTATAAGTCTGTGCCTGGGAACTGAACTTGGGCTGCACTTAACCACTGGGCCATGGGGCCAGCCCAGACCTGCCAATTTTATAATAGAGAAACTGAGGCTCCAGGAGGAAATGTGCGGCCCTGAGTCATACAGTAAATCAAGAAGAGGCAAGACTACAACTCCGCTCTCCGGACTCTAGACCCCAGGCTCTGTGCACAAACCTGTTGTGAATGAGGTTGATTTTGTGTGTGTCTCTGTGGGGCCTTTTTGAGTTTCAGAGGCAATGGAATCAGACCTGAGTTTTGTCACTTACCAGTAATGTGATTCTGAACATATTACTTACTTCATCTGTCTGTGCCTCCGTCTCCTTGTCTCTAAAATGGGGATGACAATAATTCCCACCTCACAAGATCCTTGGGAAGATTCAGTGAAAGAATGTGTGGGAAGCCCCTGAATGAAGCAGGGATTCCCTCCTTGCTTCGCTTCCTCAAACCCTCCCACCCATCTGACCCCCTTTTAAGCCTCTCCTACCTGCTGCTCTTGGCCAACTCCAACCCAGCAAAAATCCTCTCTCTTTTCTCTGACCTCCTGCAGCTTGTGATCCAGGTGCTCGCATGGAGCTCACACACCCTGGAATCACAGGCCATCTTCGGCTTGAACCAGAGCCTCAGCCTGCAGGGTTCAGTGGGTGTGCCTTGGAGTTCTTGCCTTTCTTTCAGACCACCTTCCCAGGACAGCCTCAGAGCCAGGAAGGAAAAGCACAACTTCGGATTCATCAGAGCCTGGGCTCCCCAACCACCTGCAAAGTGGGTCAGGGCTCTGCCAGCTCTTGGAGCCCTGGTTTCCTTATTAGTAAAATAGGCTTAAAATGCCTTCTTTTCCATGATTGTGGTTGAGATGAAATGAGACAGTAGAGGTGAAAATTCTGAACCTAGAGCCTGGCTCGTATATATAACAGGAGCTCATTAAATGCCAGGCTCCTTCCCCTCTGGCTTTGCAATGGGCTCTCCCTACCCATCCTCCCTAGTGGGCCATGTAGCCATGGGCACGAGCGCTCATCACATACTGTGCGGATGCACATGATAGCGCACACCTGCCCAGGCACATATTGAGTCAGAAATAGAAACTTTCCAATCAACACCTCCCTAAGTCTGTTCATCAGCTCCCAGTTCCTGTTCTCTGGGGCCGTGGGAATTCCCATGCCCAGACTCAGGCCGTGACCTCTCCAGTGTCCAGGGACAGTCCTGAAGGTAGCTGTTGGGTGGGAAAGGATCCCCAAGGAGCCTGGGTGTCCCTCTCTCCTCAAATCCTTCCCGCCATCAGCCAGGCCCTTACCTCCCTCCCTCCCTCCCTGCCAGGACAACCTGTCTGCTTCACAGCTGCTGTGGAAGAGATAGGCAGCCTGGATTATCAGGCCAGACAAGGCTTCTTCTGACAGTTCCCTCCCCCACCTCCAGGCAAAAGTTGCAGGGCCCTTAACCCTCTCTGTGCTGGGCCCTCAGGCCCAGGGACTGGGAATAGCAGGGAAGAGGGTAGGCCCTGTGCCCCCAACACCCAGTCCCCAAGGCCGGAGTCATGAGTACAAGGAAGTGGGGAGCACCATTGCCTGTGCCTCCAGGAGCCCAGTCTGCACCCTGGGCCCTCTTCTGCCCCATCCTGGGTCTGTGGCAGCCCAGGATGAGGAGGAGCAGCCTAGGCAGGCCTTTAAGGGCTTAGACAAAAGGGCTCCCTCTTCCTGAGGCTGGTTCCAGGCTCTGGGGACAGAGGCCTGGTTCTCCTGACTCTCAGAGTCCATTATCCTGGGTGCAGTGCTAGTGCATCACCCTCTCCTTCTACTCCCAAATCATTTCCCGTTTCTCCTCTCCAGCACCCTTCAGGCCTCTTTCACCAAGGCCTCTCCTTGTTTTCTTGCTGACTGCCTTTTTGCAGGCCCCTCTGGTCATCTCCTCTGGCTAGCCACTCTCCTTGACACTAAGGCTAATCCGGACCCTCTCCTAGTTGGGCCCCACTGCAGCCACCCAGGCCTCCCTTTCCTGAAGGTCCACAGGAAGTAACAAAAAAAGCAGGCGCCTCAGAGTCTGGGAGTCTGGCTTTCAGTTCTGGTTCTGGCTTAGACACGTACTGCATGATCTTGGCAAGTTCCTTCACTTCCATGCTCCTCAGTTTCCTCATTTTATAAAACAGAGGCAGTAGCTCTTTTCACAGGGTTGACTCACAGATTAAATTAGTACAAGATATATATCATTTTAGTAATCAGTTGGAAAATAAAGTTAAAACCCGAAAAAAAAAAATGCTTGCGAGAGTGCTTTATAAGCCACCTACTGGGGCTGGCCCCATGGCCGAGTGGTTAGTGTTCCGAGCACTCTGCTTCAGTGCCTGGGTTCACAGGTTTGGATCCCGGGCGCAGACCTACTCTACACATCAGCCACATTGTGGAGGCGACCCATATACAAGATAGAGGAAGATTGGCACAGATGTTAGCTCAGGGCTAATCTTCCTCACACACACACACATACAAAATTGTCTAAGGGGGCCAGCCCCATGGCCAAGTGGTTAAGTTCACACACTCCCCTTTGGTGGCCCAGGGTATTGCTGGTTTGGATCCTGGGTGCAGACCTAGCACTGCTCATCAAGCCACGCTGTGGCAGCGTCCCACATAGCACACCTAGAAAGGCCTACAACTAGAATATACAACTATGTACTGGGGGGCTTTGGAGAGAAGAAGAAGAAGAGAAAAAAGCCAGCTACCAAGCAAGTACTACCAGCTAATCCACTCTAAACACTCATGAGGTGCCATACTTGATGCTAACAAGAGCTACGTCATTTAGTCCTTAAAACAACCCCTACTGTAGACAGCCCCATGCTCAATCCTTGAACCTCTTCTCTTTACTGCCTATGCTCATTCCTTTCCTGATGTCGTCTTGTCCCATTGCTTTAAATACTATTTATACACTGGTGACTCCCTAATGCGTGTGTCCAGGCCAAGCCTCTCCCCTAAACTACTTACAGAGTGAATCTCCCAGTTGCCAATTTCCCTGATAGGTACTTTAGACTTAACATGTCCAAAACTGAGGTCCTGATTCCACCTCAGATCTGCTCCTTCAACTGTTTTTCTCATTTCAGTAAATAGCAATGCCATTCTTCCAGACAGGCAAAAATCTTAGAGGCAATTTATTTATTTATTTTCTGCTTTTTCTCTCCAAATACCCCCAGTACGTAGTTGCATATTTTAGTTGCAGGTCCTTCTGGTTGTGCTATGTGGGACGCCGCCTCAGCATGACTGGATGAGCAGTGCCATGTCAGCTCCCAGGATCTGAACCCGAGAAACCCTGGGCCGCTGAAGCAGAGCACACGAACTTAACCACTCAGCCATGGGGCCGGCCCCGAGGCAATTTATTTATTTTTATTTTTATTTTTGTTTTTATTTTTTTTGAGGAAGATTAGCCCTGAGCTAACATCTGCTGCCAATCCTCCTCTTTTTGCTGAGGAAGACTGGCCCTGAGCTAACATCTGTGCCCATCTTCCTCTACTTTACATGTGAGACACCTGCCACAGCATGGCTTACCAAGCGGTGCCATGTCTGCACCCGGGATCTGAACTGGCGAACCCTGGGCCACAGAAGCGGAACGTGCGAACTTAACCACTGCGCCACTGGGCCAACCCCAAATTTTATTTGGATTTTTTTCTTGAGGCAATTTATTTTTGAATTAGCTTTTTATTGAAGTACAACATACATTGAAAAAATGCACAACGGGGCTGGCCTAGTGGCACAACGGTTGGGTGCCCACATTCTGCTTTGGCAGCCTGGGGTTCGCCAGTTCGGATCCCGGGTGCAGACACGCCACCGCTTGGTTAAGCCATGCTGTGGTAGGCATCCCACATATAAAGAAGCGGAAGATGGGCCAGTCTTCCTCAGCAAATAGAGGAAGATTGGCAGCAGTTAGCTCAAGGCTAATCTTCCTCAGAAAAAAAAAAGCACAACCCTGGGCCAGCCCCATGGCTGAGTGGTTAAAGTTCCACGCATTCTGCTTCCATGGTGCGGGGTTTCTGAGTTCAGATCCCAGGTATGGACCTACTCCACTCATCAGCCATGCTGTGGAGGCATCCCACATACAAAATAAGGGAAGATTGGCACAGATGTTAGTTCAGGGCGAATCTCCCTCACATACACACACAAAACACAACTCATAAGTGAATTATCACAAACTGAACACACCCACATAATAACCACCCAGGGCAAGAAACAGAATACTACTACCAGCACACCACCAGAACATTCCCAGGAACCTCCTGTGTTCTCTCTCTCAGTTGCTCCCCTCTTCCTCTCTGAAGGACTTCTATTCTGACTTCTAATGCCATGGATTAACTTTGCCTGCTTTATTTGGACTTTATATAATGGAATGATACACTATATATTATTTTATATCTGGCTTGTTTTGTTCAACATTATGTCTGTAGAGTCATTCAAGTTGCATGTATCACAAGTTTATTTTTATTACTGCATAGTACTCAATTTCGTGAATATACTACACTTTATTCATTCTACCATTGGTCAATATTTGGGTTGTTTGAATTGGGGAGCCTTGATTCATAATGCTGCTATGAATATTCTTGTACATACCTGTGTGTATATTTATGTTGGGAGTGGGATGGTTGGGTCATAGGGTTTGCTTATGTTCAGCTGTAGTAGATTCTGTCAAACAGGTTTTCAAAGTGGTTGTATCAATATACATTTTTACCAGCAGTGTATGAAAGTTCAATTGCTCCACATCCTCACCTACACTTGGCATTATCACTCTTTTCCATGTTGGTCATTCTGGTGGGTGTGTGGTGGTATCTCATTTTGGGTTTAATTTGCATTCCCTGATGACTAATAAAGTTATGCACACTATTCCCATTATCCACTGCTGTATAACAAATCATCCCAAACTTAGAAGCTTAAACAGTTAACAGTCTTTTTACTCTTACACAGTTTCAGGGGTCAGGATTTCAGGAGGTTGGCTGGGCAGAAGTGGCTTGGGGTCTCTCATGCAGATGCAGTCAGACAGGAGCTGGAGGAGTTGGGGGCTGGCCAGGCATCTCTCTCTCTTCCTGTAGCTCAGGGCCTATGAATGGGGTTTCTCTGTTGGGCTTCCTCACAGCACAGTGGCCTCAGAACAGTCAGACTGCTTACACAGTGGCTGAAGGCTTAAAGACAGAGTATTCTAGCAAATAAAGTGGAAGCTACGTTGTCTTTTGTGGTCTAGCCTCAGAAGTCACATAGCATCACTTCTGCTATATTCTGTTGACCTAAATAGTCACAAATTTCACTCAGTTTCAAGGGAAGAGGGCAGAGTTTCTACTTCTAGTTGGAAGGACTGTCAAAGTCACACTTTTGCTTTCTCTCTCATGCCCAATATGTCAGCAAGTGTGGCTGGTTCAAAATATATCCAGAATCTGGGAGCTTCTCACCACCCGCATTGGTCCAAGTAGCCATCATATTTCACAAGTAAGAGGAACATGTGGAATGGAAGATACTGTTGCCACTATCTTTGTAAAACACAATCTGCCACACACATTTTCATATGTCTATCGGCCATTCTGCATAGTGCCTGAGCCCATAATTTGTCTATTTTTCCGCTGGGTTATCTTTTTTCCTTATTGATTTGCAAAATATATTCTGGCTGCTAGTTTTTTCCCCCAGATATACGTATTGCGAATATCTTTTCCCATTACTCTGAGGCTTGCCTTCTCATTCTCTTAATGGGTCTTTGTGTGTGTGTGTATTAATTGAAATTTTTAGGGGCCGGCCTGGTGGCGCAGTCGTTAAGTTCATATATTCCTTTTTGGCGGCCCGGGATTGCTGGCTCAGGTGCCAGGTGTGGACATATGCACCGCTTGGCAAGCCATGCTGTGGCAGCCGTCCCACATATAAAGTAGAGGAAGATGGGCACGGATGTTAGCTCAGGGCTAACCTCCCTCAAAAAAAAAATTATTTTATTGAGATCATTGTAGATTCACATGCAGTTGTAAGAAATAATATGGAGAGATCCCTTGTACACTTTGCCCAGTTTCCCCAATGGTGACATTTTACAAAACTACAGTATAATATGACAACCATAGCCAAATATTGCAGGATGTTGACATTGACATAATCCATCTATTTTATTCAGATTTCCTGTTTTATTCGTGCTCATTTGCATGTGTGTATTAAGTTCTATACAATTTTATCACCTGTGTATGTTCATGTATCCACAACCACTGCTAAGTTTCCCAACAGTTTCAGTACAAGGATCCCTAGTGTTTATCACCACACCCACTTCCCTCCTTCCACTCCCACCCCCTACCCACCTTCTCTACCCCTGGCAGCACTAATCTGTTCTCTGTTTCTTTTTTTTGTTTTGTCATTACTATTTTTTTTTTAGGAAGATTAGCCCTGAGCTAACATCTGCCACCAATCCTCCTCTTTTTGCTGAGGAAGACTGGCTCTGAGCTAACATCCATGCCCACCTTCCTCTACTTTATATGTGGGATGCCTACCACAGCATGGCGTGCCAAGCGGTGCATGTCTGTACCGGGATCTGAACTGGCGAACCCCAGGCCAGTGAAGCAGAACATGTGAACTTAACCGCAGCGCCACCGGCCTGGACCCTGTTCTCTGTTTCTAAAATGTTGTCATTTCAAAAATGTTATATACAACCTCACACCCATTAGATGGCTACTATTAAAAAACAGAAAGTAACAAGTGTTGGTGAGGATGTGGAGAAGTTGAAAACCTTGTGCACTGTTGGTGGGAATATAAAATGGTACAGCCACTGTGGAAAACAGTATAGCTCCTCAAAAAATTAAGAACAGAATTGCCATATGAGCCAGCAATACCACTCCTGGGTATACACCCAAGAGAACTGAAAGCAGGCTCTTGAAGAGATATGTGTACCCCCAGGTTCACAATAACTAAAACATAGAAGCAACCCAAGTGCCCATCGACAGGTGAATGGATAAGCAAAATGTGGTATATACATACAATGTAACATTATTCAGCCTTAAAAAAGGAAGGACACCTGCTACAACATGGATGATCGTTGAGGACATTATGCTGAAATAGTGAAAGAAGCCAGTCACAGAAAGACAAATACTGTATGATTCCACTTTTATGAGGTACTTAGTCAAATTCGTAGAGACAGAAAGTAGAATGGTAGTTGCTAGGGACTCAGGGGAGGGACACTGGGGAATGAGTGTTTAATGGGTACAGAGCTTCAGTTTTACAAGATGAAAAGAGTTCTGGAGATGGATGGTGGTGATGGCTGCATAAGGATGTGAATGTCCTTAATACCACTGAAGTGTGCGCTTAAATATGATTAAGACGGTAAGTTTTACGTTATATGTAGTCTATCACAATTAAAAATAAAAAATTATATAAATAGGGGCTGGCCCAGTGGCGTAGTGGTTAAGTTTGTGCCCTCCACTTTGGCAGCCCAGGGTTCATAGGTTTGGGTCCTGGGCATGGACCTACACACTGCTCATCAAGCCATGCTGTGGTGGTGTCCCACATACAGAACAGAGGAAGATGGGCACAGACGTTAGCTCAGGGTGAATCTTCCTCAAGCAAAAAAATAAATTAAAAATAAATAAATAAATAAATAGAATCATATAGAATGTAACAGTTTGGAATTGGCTTTTTTTGCTCAGCATAATTCCTTGGAGATTGATATGTCTTTTAATAAAGATATTCTTTTTTTTTTTCTTTTTCTCCCCAAAGCCCCCCAGTACATAGTTGTATATTTTTCGTTGTGGGCCCTTCTAGTTGTGGCATGTGGGACGCTGCCTCAGCGTGGTTTGATGAGCAGTGCCACGTCCGCGCCCAGGATTTGAACCAACGAAACACTGGGCCGCCTACAGCGGAGCGCGCAAACTTAACCATTCAGCCACAGGCCCAGCCCCAGTAAAGATATTCTTAATTTTAAAGATTTTATTTTTCCTTTTTCTCCCCAAAGCCACCTGGTATATTTTTAGTTATGCGTCCTTCTGCTTGTGGCATGTGGGACGCCACCCCAGCATGACTTTATGAGAGGTGCCATGTCTGAGCCCAGGATCTGAACCCGTGAAACCCTGGGCCACCAAAGCGGAGTGCGTGAACTTAACCACTCGGCCACGGGGCTGACCCCAAGAGATTCTTAATTTTAATGTTCTAATTTATCAATCTTTCCTTGATAGTTATTGATTTTTGTATTGTTTTAAAAATCTTTGTTTACCTTAAGCTCATTAAAGACATTCTGTTATTTTCTAAATATTTTTTATTTTACTTTTCATAGTTAGATCTACAATCCATCCAGAACTGCTTTTGCGTACAATGTGAGGTTCAGAGTCAAGAACTAGTTTGCTCCCATACAGATACCCAGTGTCTTTTTTTTTTCAAGATTTGCACCTGAGCTAACAACTGTTGCCAATCTTCTTCTTTTTTTTTTTCCTGTTTTTTCTCCCCAAATCCCCCCAGTACATAGTTGTATATTTAGTTGTGGGTCCTTCTAGTTGTGGCATGTGGGACACCATCTCAGTGTGGCCTGATGAGCGGCGCCATGTCCGCGCCCAGGATCCGAACCAGCGAAACCCCGGGCCTCCGAAGCCAAACGCTTGAACTTAACCACTCGGCCACGGGCCGGCCCCTCCAGTATCTTTTATTGAAACAAGTGTCCTGTCCCCACAGCTCTACATTGCCACTCTTATCATAAAACAAGTATCGATCTATTTCTGGACTCTCCATTCTATTCCATTGGTCTACTGTGTGCCAATGTCACACTTTCTTAATTACTAAAACTTTAAAAAGTCTTGGGGCCACGCCGGTGGCGTACTGGTTAAGTTTGCACACTAGCTTGGGCAGCCCAGGGTTTGTGGGTTCGGAACCAAGGCACATACTTGGCACTGCTCATCAAGCTACATTGTAGCGGTATCCCACATAAGATAGAAGAAGATTGGCACAGATGTTAGCTCAGTGACAATCTTCCTGAAGCACAAAGAGGAAGACTGGGGCCAGCCGGTGATGCAGCGGTTAAGTACGCACATTCCACTTAGGTGGCCCAGGGTTCGCAAGTTTGGATCTTGGGTGCAGACACGGCACCACTTGGCAAGCCATGCTGTGGTAGGTGTCCCACGTATAAAGTAGAGGAAGATGAGCATGGATGTAGCTCAGGGCCAGTCTTCCTCAGCAAAAAGAGGAGGATTGGCAGTAGTTAGCTCAGGGCTAATCTTCCTCAAAAAAAAGAAAAGAGAAAAGAAAACAAGAAGAAGAATAAAGTCTTTTTTTTTTTTGAAGGTTTTATTTTTTTCCTTTTTCTCCCCAAAGCCCCCTTGGTACATAGTTGTATATTCTTCGTTGTGGGTCCTTCTAGTTGTGGCATGTGGGACGCCGCCTCAGCGTGGCCTGATGAGCAGTGCCACGTCCGCACCCAGGATTCAAACCAATGAAACACTCGGCCGCCTACAGCAGAGCACGCAAACTTAACCACTCAGCCACAGGGCCAGCCCCAAGAATAAAGTCTTAATATCTGATAGTTTAAATCTTCCGACTTTGCTTTTTCAAGTTTGTTTTGCTTATTCTTTGTCCTTTGGCATTTCCCTATAACTTCCAGAATTAGTTTGTCAATTAATAATCTCTTGGGATTTTGATTGGGATTGTGTTGAACCTATGGCATATTGAAGGACATAGCACATTGAAGGCATTTTTCATTTGTTTTTCTCTCATACCCAATACATCAGCAAGTGTGGTTACTTCAAAATATATCCAGAATCCGAGTGCTTCTCATCACCCTCATTGGTCTGAGTGGGCATTGTATTTCATTTTTTGTGTGTCTTTTTTGAGGAAGATTAGCCCTGAGCTAACACCTGCTGCCAATCCTCCTCTTTTTGCTGAGGAAGACTGGCCCTGAGCTAACACCAGTGCCCATCTTCCTCTACTTTATATGTGGGACGCCTACCACAGCATGGCTTGCCAAGCGGTGTCATGTCTGCACCTGGGATCCAAACTGGTGAACCCTGGGCCGCTGAATCAGAACGTGCGCACTTAACTACTGCACCGCCGGGCCTTTGTTCTATAGATACGTGTAAACATTTTTTCTGACTTAGCTTGCCTTTTCATTTTCTTAAGTTTCTTTTGATGAACAGAGACTTATTTTGATGTCCAATTTATTCATTTTTCTTTTCTTTAATTAAGATTATGATAGTTAACAACCTTGTGAAATTAAAGTTGTACATTATTGTTAGTCATATTATAGGTACACCGCCTCACCCTTTGTGCCCTCCCCCCACCCCCTTTTCCCCTGGTAACCACTGATCAGTTCTCTTTGTCTATATGTTAACTTCCACCTATGAGTGGAGTCATACAGAGTTCGTCTTTCTCTGTCTGGCTTATTTCACTTAACATAATACCCTCAAGGTCCATCCATGTTGTTGTGAATTGGAGGACTTTGTCCTTTTTTATAGCTGAGTAGTATTCCACTGTATAAATATATATATATATATATATATATATATATATATATATATATACACACCATATCTTCTTTATCCAATCATCAGTTGCTGGACACTTAGGTTGGTTTCACGTCTTGGCTATTGTGAATAATGCTGCGATGAACATAGGGCTGCATGGGACTTTTGGAATTGCTGATTTCAGGTTCTTAGGATAGATACCCAGTAGTGGGATGCCTGGGTCATAAGGTATTTCTATTTTTAACTTTTTGAGAAATCTCCATACTGTTTTCCATAGTGGCTGCACCAGTTTGCATTCCCACCAACAGTGTATGAGGGTTTCTTTTTCTCTACAACCTCTCCAACATTTGTCACTCTTGGTTTTGGATATTTTTGCCATTCTAACAGGTGTAAGGTGATATCTTAGTGTAGTTTTGATTTGCATTTCCCTGATGATTAGTGATGATGAGCATCTTTTCATGTTTCTATTGGCCATCCATATATCTTCTTTGGAGAAATGTCTGGTCATGTCCCCTGCCCATTTTTTGATCGGGTTGTTTGATTTTTTGTTGTTGAGCTGTGTGAGTTCTTTACATATTATGGAGATTAACCCTTTGTCGAATAAATAACTTGTAAATATTTTTTCCCAATTAGTGGGCTGTTTTTTTGGTTTCAATCCTGTTTTCCCTTGCCTTGAAGAAGCTCTTTAGTCTGATGAAGTCCCATTTCTTTATTCTTTCTATTGTTTCCCTCGTCTGAGGGGTTATGGTGTTCGAAAAGATTCTTTTGAAATTGATGTCAAAGAGTGTACTGCTGGGACCGGCCCGGTGGCACAGTGGTTAAGTTCGCACGTTCAGCTTCTCAGCTGCCCGGGGTTTGCTGGTTTGGATCCCGGGTGCAGACATGGCACCGCTTGGCAATCCATGTTGTGGTAGACGTGCCACGTATAAAGTAGAGGAAGATCAGCACAGATGTTAGCTCAGGGCCGGTATTCCTCAGCAAAAAGAGGAGGATTGGCAGTGGTTAGCTCAAGGCTAATCTTCCTCAAAAAAAAAAAAAAAAAAGAGTGTACTGCCTATATTCTCTTCTAGAAGACTTATTGTTTCAGGCCTAATCTTTAGGTCTTTGACCCATTTTGAGTTTATTTTTGTGAATGGTGAAAAAGAATGGTCAATTTTCATTCTTTTACATGTGGCTGTCCAGTTTTCCCAGCACCATTTGTTGAAGAGACTTTCTTTTCTCCACTGTAGGCCCTCAGCTCCTTTGTCGAAGATTAGCTACCCATAGATGTGTGGTTTTATTTCTGGACTTTCAATTCTGTTGCATTGATCTGTGCACCTATTTTTGTACCAGTACCATGCTGTTTTGATTACTGTAGCTTTGTAGTATGCTTTGTAGTCAGGGATTGTGATGCCTCCGGCTTTATTCTTCTTTCTCAGGATTGCTTTGGCAATTCGGGGTCTTTTGTTGCCCCATATGAATTTTCGGATTCCTTGTTCAATTTCTGTAAAGAATGTCATTGGGATTCTGATTGGGATAGCATTGAATCTGTAGATTGCTTTAGGTAGTATGGACATTTTAACTATGTTTATTCTTCCAATCCATGTGCATGGAATGTCTTTCCATCTCTTTATGTCATCATCAATTTCTTTCAGGAAAGTCTTGTAGTTTTCATTGTATAGATCTTTCACTTCCTTGGTTAAATTTATCCCAAGGTATTTTATTCTTTTTGTTGCGATTGTGAATGGGATTGAGTTCTTGAGTTCTTTTTCTGTTGGTTCATTGTTAGCGTACAGAAATGCTACTGATCTATGTATGTTGATTTTATACCCTGAAACTTTGCTGTAGCTGTTGATTGTTTCTAATAGTTTTCCTATGGAGTCTTTGGGGTTTTCTATATATAAGATCACGTCGTCTGCAAACAGCGAGAGTTTTACTTCTTTGTTGCCCGTTTGGATTCTTTTTATTTCTTTTTCCTGCCGAATTGCTCTGGCCAACACTTCCAGTACTATGTTGAATAAGAGTGGTGAAAGTGGGCACCCTTGTCTTGTTCCTGTTCTCAGAGGGATGGCTTTCAGTTTTTGTCCATTGAGTAAGATGTTGGCTGTGGGTTTGTCATATATGGCCTTTATTATGTTGAGGTACTTTCCTTCTATACCCATTTTATTGAGGGTTTTTATCATAAATTATTGATTTTTCCTTTACAGTAAGTCCTCTTTTTTTTTTTTTGTCCTAAGAAATCTCACCTATGCCAAGGTCATAAAAACACTCTCCTCTTATTCTATAAATATTATGGTTTGAGTTTTTACATTACGTCTATGATCCAGCTCAAACTAGTTTTTGTGTATGGAGTGAGGCAGGGGTTGTGATTCAATTTTTTTCCCCAAACAGACCTAGTTTTTCCAGCACCATTTTTGGAAAAGAGATTCCCTTTTCCCTGAATTGTCTCAGGGCCTAGAATGATCCTTTTATTTTTTAAAGATTGGCACCTGAGCTAACAACTGCCAACCTTTTTTTTTTTTTTCTGCTTTTTCTCCCCAAATCCCCCCAGTATCTAGCTGTATATTTTAGTTGTGGGTCCTTCTAGTTGTGGCATGTGGGACGCCTCCTCAGCATGGCTTGATGAGCGGTGCCAAGTCTGAGCCCAGGATCTGAACTGGGGAAACCCTGGGCCGCTGAAGCAGAGTGCGTGAACTTAACCACTCAGCTCTGGGGCCGGCCCCTAGAACGATCTTTTTAGATGTGTGAGATCACATCACTCCTCTTTCAAGACCCTTCAGTGGTTTCCCATCTCAGAGTAAAGGCCAAAATACGCCCCATTAAGTTTCCACATGATCTGGAAACAGGGTTCCATCCTGACCTCATTTACTGCCGCTGCCCCCTGCTCATTCGCTCTCTCGTTTCCAAACACACTGACCTCTTACTGTTCTCAGACACACTCCCTCTCGGGCTCTTTGGCCACAAAGCTCTTCTCTCAGATATCTGCATGGCTCATTCCTTTACTTTCCTCAGTGCTACCTTCTCAATGAAGCCTTCCTTTGACACCCTAAAATTTCAACACCCTCAACTTCCTATTCCTCTTCCTGTTTCATTTTCCTCCCTAGTACATATATACCATTGTCTAACATACTGTATATTTCATTTTTCTCATTTTGTTTTCCCCACCTGAATATAAACTCTAAAAGCTAGGGATTTGTTTGGTTCACTGCTGTCTCCCCAGCATCTAGGACAATGCCTGGCACATAGCAAGAATTAGATAAATAAGAATACTGAAGCCCAGAAAGATGAAGTTACTTGTCCAAGATTACATAAGTGATAAAGAATAGAGCTGAAATTTAAACCCAAGCAGTGTGACTCAAGTTTATGCTCTTAAGCTTGAGAAATGGGCTCCATCACAGAGGGGTTCAGGACAGGCACAGAGGTGCAGTAAGCCTGGCAGACCCCTCCACCTTCCTCCTGCAATGGAGACAGGTCGCCCAGGGCTCAGGTCCAGCCTCAGTACCTGGGCCAAAGGTGGCCCTGCCCAGGATGCTACTGGGTGCAAGGCCAGTGTACTGATGCCCCCCAGTGGCTAGGGTGGTAAAGAACAGACAAAATATAGCCTTCAGGCTGAAGTCATGTCTGGGTGGGGGACCTGTTTGAGGCTTGACCCCAGTCTCTCCCCTCACAGAAGACACAATACAGGGCATGGGCATAACAGATCTTTATTTTACCAGGAGGGACAGGTAGCGGGGCAGTGCAGCATCCAAGCCCCATACCAGACACGCAGCATCCACATGCAGGAAGAGCTACACAGGCTGGGGCAGGGCCAGGGGTAGGCGACTGGGACCATAGAATACCCACAGCACCCTGGCCAGGATGCTTGGGTCCTGGGCTCTTCTGCCTCCATTAGGGCAAGGAGACAGAGGACTGGGCTGCTTCCCCATGGCTGGAACTCTATCACTCTGGCCAAGAAGGATGGCACAAGGGGTATGGAGTCTGGCCAGTCAACAGCACTTGGTTCTGTACAGGGTTGGCACAGTCTTGCCCACTGGAAGGGCCTGGGCCTGATACCCAGGACAGCGCAGCCCTAGCAGGAAGAGGGTCTACACACTTTCTAGTCCCCAACAGGGCTAGACCCTGATCCCGCAAAGGCTTAGGAAAGATGGGACCAAGCCCCACTCCACCCAGTAGGGACGTGTCCATGAAAGGGACTTCCCTGAGCACAAACAGGGGCCTCCTAAGGCAGTAGTAAACCGAGGGAGCTGTTATAGACAGGAGGCCTTGCCTCTGTGCCCCTGGGGTAGGGGAGAGAGAGGGAAGGGATGAAAGCAGGCCTGGGGCCGGAGAGGGGTGAAGTGAAGAGCAATGGCCCTGGGCCTGCAGGCCATAGCTACCTAGGCCTAGAGGGCCAGAGTGGGTGAGGCTGGGGGCTTCCTGGGGCAGGGTGGAGGACTGGGAAGACCAGGCCAGGACAGGGGAGGTTGGCCATCCTACCCAGACCCCCTGCACCCATGCTGAGCTCTGGCCAGGGCCACAGGGAGGATGGACAGATACACAGAGAACTTCAAGGCACCAGGATTCGGAGGAGCAGCAGGGCCACCTCCCAGAGACAGACAGTGATTATAATAAACATCTTTAGCTTAAACTACATGATGTGTGTAGAGGGCGGGAGGAGAGAGGGAAGAAAACAGATAAATGAAGAGACAAACAGGGAGATGAAGGTGGAAGAGATAAACCAGATAAACATGGCAGTGAAAGTGAGGGTGTTGGGAAGAGGAGAAGAGGAAGGAGACAGAGACAGGAGAGAAGGGAAGACAGCCAGAGAAGGCCTGCACACGCAGCACTTCTGGTCCCTACAAAATAAGGCACCAGAGTCAGTAACGCTCCTGTTGTCGCTGTGGTATTAAAACGAGTGCTGAAGGGAGAGGTGGGCAGCTGCTGAAGGGTGTGGGCCCTCAGGAGCCTCACACCTGTGCACTGGTGGCCTTCTTGATCAGGGGTATCTGCAAAGATGGGAGATGCCATGAGGTCCTGGTTCCAGGGTCCACAACTGTTCCACCTGGGCCCGTTCAATGGGCTGCCCAGGCAACCCCAGCACAGCTAGCTAGGCACACACCTGAGTCAGGTCCACGCCTGTGAGGGCATGCACAGAGGCAGGCAGCTCGGCCAGCAGTCGGTTCACTTCTGATGTCACCTTGCTGTTGTCCCCACTGAGGATCACAATCTCATCGACTTTGGTGAGTGGGGCAGCAATTTTGGCAGCAATCTAGGAGGCAGAGTGGGAAGAGAGCTTGGCTGGTGCCCTGACTCTGTCCACTTGCCCTGTCCAGCATCTCTCCCTCCCTTCTCCACCTCACCCAAACCCCAAAGCAACCTGGATGGCTCTTATTTGCAAGCCAAGGTCAGAGAGGCCCAGTGGGCCAGGGATGAACCTATGCCTATTGTAGGGTTCCTGCCCCTCCATTGAGTATGCCCCTATCTAAACCTTCTAGTCAGCCTATTGCTGTGCTACTGACAAGGCCCAGAGAAGTTTCAGCACTTGCCCAGCTAGCCCCAGCCTGGGATGGGAGCCTCACCTCGGGCAGGGTCTCCAGCACCAAGGCCATCTTGGCTGCGTCCCCATATTTCTGGTAGGCCTCAGCCTTGAGTTTCATCCGCTCGGCCTCTGCCTTGCCCATTGCCTCGATGACTGCTGCCTCTGCCTCCCCGATTTTGCGGATCTTCTCAGCCTCTGCCTGTGCCAAGAGGACCTGCTTCACCCTGGGGGATTCCAGGCCAGACAGGATCAGTGGGAAGTGCCAAGGGCCCCTTAAGCCTTGCCTGGGGGCCAGCAAACCCTCAAGCCCTCTGCTCTGGCAGGTGTCAGGGGTGGGGGACCCATGAAGGGGGGTGCCCTGGCCTTCTGGCTCTGGTCAGGGACAGGCCACTGGCTCCCAGGTCCAAATGAGGGGACTAACCAGGTTGCCGTTTGTGCCAATTATCATACTAAGCCCTCGAACCTCCTTTATCTAATTCAGTCTTCCTGACAACAATCCCATGCAGGAGGCAGGAATAAGCAGGTACGGAGGAGAAGTGGCTTGCAAACTGCGGTCAGGAGAGTGGAGGGAGTGCATGGCGGCAGAGGAGCTTGACTAGTCCCCCAGCTCTGGCACCCGGTGGCACTCACTTTTCACCCTCAGCGATCTGCTGTATGCGGTGGGCCTCGGCCTCGGCGGGGCGGCGCACTGTGGCAATGAGCTCCTTGTCTACACGCAGGATCTCCTGCGCCTCCACTGCAATCTGCTTCTTGCGCTGCACAATCTCAATCTCAATTTCTTCCTGCCGGATCTTCTGTTGCTCACGGGCCCCTTGTAGCTCATAGGCCAGCTGGGCCTCAGCTGTCTGCGGTAGGAGTGTGGTCAGCATGTCAGAGGCTGGCCACCAAGTTTTGAGCCCTGAGCCCCAACCCAGGATACCCTACAGCTTCTCACCTTGATGTTGACCTCCTCACTGAAGGCTGACTTTTGCAGCTCAAAGGCTCGTTTGGAGTCGGCAATCTTAGTGTCTGCCATAAACTTCACGTCCAGCATCTCTTTCTTGCACTCGGCTTCCTGGGAGCAGGAGGGGCAGGTGCTGGGGGTACCCTAAGCAACCATGGTCCCAGCACCCCTAGCTCCCTGTCCCTGGGGGCAGGAAAGAAAGCCCACGTACCCGGATGCCTGCATCCCGCTCGGCCTCGGCCACTCCGATGTCGGCATCTCTTTGTACCACGGCAGTCTGTGTCTTGCCCAGGGAGCTCAGATAGTCTACTTTGTCATACACGTCCTGGGGAAGGAAGGGGGAGTCATCGCTGGGAAGTCATAGGCACAAAAGTGCCCCTCCTGCCAAGCCCCCTGCTCCCAGATGGACACGGCAGGTTGGCTACAGTCCTCCCATCACACTGTACCTTGATGGTGAAGCTGAGGATCTCGATGCCCATGCGGCCGACGTCAGGGGCTGCCACCTCCCGCACCAGCTTGGCAAACTGGTCCCGGTCTTGATAAATCTGCTCCACAGTCAGGGTCCCTGGGGGCAGAGGGATCATGGGCTGGCTCCCTAGGGGCGCAACCAGCTGGGAAAGGGAAGGGGTGTGCAAGTAGAGGCCTGAGGGTATGCAGGGGTCGGGCAGTCTGAGCTGGGTCTTCTCCTTAACAGTGTATAACACTGAGCCTCCTCCTGCAGGGTCCAGGCTGGGTGAGGAAAAGTGTCCTCAGCAGCACCAGGTGCCTGCCCAGACTGGCAGCCCCTCAGCCCATCTCAACGCCCTCCCTTTCACTCAAGTCACCTGAAGTTTTCGAAGAAAATACTTGAGGGAAAATGTTTCAGCTTTTCAGCTAGAAACCTCAGTGGGACTGACAGATCCCCTGCTCTGCCCCACCCCATTCCATGGCCCTGGCCTGGGGGCACTGTGAGGCTCCTGGAAGACAGCAGAGGGGTCCCTGGTGTGGGCAGGGCCTCACCAAGGATGGAGCGCAGGTGCCCCTCCAGGGTCTGCAGCACGACATTCTTGATGTCCTGCACGTTCTTGCCCAGGAACTGCTCGCAGGCCACGGCCAAGAGCTCCTTCTCTGTCATGATCTTCACCTGCCGGAGGTCACAGAGGTGCCTGAGCCAGGCCGGCGGGAGGCAGACGGAGGCCCCAGACCCAGAGGTGTGGAGGATGGTGGCTGGCCCCTCCCCTCCCTTTTCAGACCTGGAGGCCTAAGGGGCAGTGGGGTGTCGGCGGTGGGGGGCGGGGGGTGGGGGTGGGGGGTGAGTCTGCCTGAGGCCTCTAGTGGGGAGAACACACAAGGAATTCTTAGACTGAGAAATTTCATCTCCACTGGCAGCCCCAGGGCCTGGTATGGCCTCTCTCCTGGGCATTTGGGGCTCGTCCCTCCACCCCTCCAGCCCACTCACTGTTCCCTCATTAACCAATTCCTCTCTTACAGGCTCCTCACAGGTGGGAGACCTGCAGGCTGAGAGGCAGTGAGTGCAAAAAGAAGAATGAACAAGAGGGACATAGACAGACTAGGAAAGAGCCTGGACAGGGCAGGAGACAGGTCCAGGGGGCTCCCACCGAGGGTGGGAATCCTCCTGCCTTTCCTTCCTGAGGTACTAAGCCAACACCCCCTCACCAGAGGCCTATAATACGGTTGAATCTCGCTGCCCTGTGAAGTCGAGAGGTGGACTAGAGCAGGAAGCCCCTCACCCAGGCACCGAGCTGAGAATATAATGCAGCCCAGAGCTCCTCTGCCTCACGCGGCCTTGTCTTCTGGTCCCTACCCCTTCAGCCCCTACCCAGGGAACAGAGAAGGCCTGGATTCTGGGGTGGCATTTCCGACACCTGCAAAGAATGGGGTGGGGTTAGTGAGACAGCAGCCCTCAGCACTGGTTCTGTCCCTCGTGGGCCTGCTGAGGAGAAAAGGGATGTCTGTTAGTCCTGCTGGGTGGCCAAGGGGCCGACTAAGCACGTTCCAGTGGTGACGAACCTCTCTGAGAAGGCGGGACGGGGGCAGGGACACTGGAGAGAGACTGCCCCTGGCTGCCGTCCTCTCCTCCTCCCCCCAAACCCCAGCACGGGCACGAGGCAGCTCAACGGACATGCGCAGGGCTGCTGAGTTACTATACCTGGGCGACACCCGTCACAGTTAAAGCTACCCCCTCGGCCGTCTCTACGTCCTCGCAGCGGGGCTGTAACGTCATAATCTCTAGGGAAATCCTGCCAAGAAATGCAAAACAGGGGCATGGGTCTGGGGGCCCAGGGCCTGGGGCGTGGGGGAAGAGTCCAATACCTCACTACTCCAGCTGGGACGGGCCAGGGGTCCTGTTTCGGAGGAGGGCAGCGAGGACTCTCCAGGGGGTCGTAGTTGGGAATATGTGAGAAGGAGATGGTGAGAAGGCAAGGCGGGGGTGGGAGGCAGGGTGGGGTGCAGGTTGCTCCAGGGGAAGGAGTGAAAGTGTGTGCCCATGTGCACACATGTCCTCTGCTCAAAGCAGCCTGGCTTGAAGAGTGGAAAAGAAGTAGAGAAGTGGTTGAGGGTGGTCTGGGCTGGTGCGGAGTGGGGAGAGTTCAGGGATATGTGTGTGTGTGTCCTGGGACAGCAAAAGTGCTGGTATCCAGGCTGTGCTGTGTAGGTCGCCCATGGGTGCCATCTGCACATCCTCCACAGCCCTCATCTGTTCCCCAGGTCTGCTCAGCATCCCAGGATGCCCCAAGAGGTTGCCTAGAAAGCTCTGCCTGAAAGCCTGGCATGCTGGGAGTATACCCACTGCTGGACCAAGATGGAAATGATCCTGCATCTGCTTTTGCCAGGGAAGCCCTGCCTGGTCCCTCTACCTGGTAACAGGCTATGACTTGAAGCCTATCCTCTGGGGTTGGGGCCAGGTGGGTTAAGCAGGGAATGAGGGCTAGAGTCACATTAGAGCTTCCTGGCCAAGGAGCACTAACCCTAGAAAGACCTCTTCCACCAGACAAATCTGAGTCCTCAAGCGTCCACGTCGCCCAGCTTAAAAGGGACATGGGCATTTACAGTTGTTTCAAGAAGAGTAGTGGGGGGCCGGCTCCGTGGCTGAGTGGTTAAGTTCGTGTGCTCCACTTCAGTGGCCCAGGGTTTTGCCGGTTTGGATCCTGGGTGGGGACATAGCACCGCTCCTCAAGCCACGCTGAGGCAGTGTCCTACATGCCACAACCAGAAGGATCCACAACTAAAAATATACAACTATGTACCGGGGGACTTTGGGGAGAAGAAGGGAAAAAAAAAAAAAAAAGGTAAAGAAGAGTAGTTAGTTTGGAGGGGGACAGGGCTGCTTTAGACAGGGTATCAAGGGAGGCCAGGACCCTACCCATCCCACACAAGGTGCCCGAGCTTCTTCTCAGGCCTCTGTACTGAAGCCTGCCCTCCCATGGCTACCAGGGGCAGGTGAGATGGGGATGGTCCCCTTCCCGATTAGAGACAGCAGGATGGGTGAGGAAGGGTGTGGTGGGGCAGGGTTTTCGCCTGAGAAGGCTGAAGGGCAGTTTCACGCACTGTGAAGGGGATGAGTAAGAAGAGGTTTAGGTGTCTTTCAGCCTGGGGACCCACCAACACGTAGGCTCTGAGGGGACATGGGTTTCCTGATGTTCACTGCTGTATCCACAGCGCCTGGAACCGGGAAGGTGCACAATACAGAGCTGGTGAATGAAGCAATGAAGATGGGAACCTGCACGTTACAAGAAAAGCTCTTGGAGTTACTGAACGCCCTGGCTCAGGAATGGGTTTCATCAGCTCCAGCTGCACGGCAACAAAGAGTGAGACACCAGGTCAGTTGCTTTCTGAAGTGAGATCGTATTCATAAAAAAGCCTGGGATTCTCTAGCACTTCTTTTCCAAAAATTCCACTGTGCCCTCATAGCATTTTACTTGCCTTTCTAATATCCTAACAAGGCACAGAGAGGGCATGATTCTCCCCATTTTACAAATGGGGAAACTGAAGCCTAGCAACAAGAGATTTGCTCAAACGCCTCTCAACAGAATTAGGGGCAGGGAATGGCCAAGGCTCTTTTTGCTCAGGCCTGTCAAGGAGACTGGAGGGGGCAAAGGGGCTGGGGGAACAGAACTCCCCATGGAACCCATCTTTGGACCTTACAGGGAGGAGGGCTAGGGCTGGAACCTGGGGTGTCTGCCTGGAGATGGGGCTCTGTGGTGCCCGGAGGACTAGGACTTCAGCAGGAGTAGTTAGGACTGAACCCTCCCTACCTGGACAGCCCAGCTCTGTCACATAAGAGCCTATGTCTCCTGCCTCAACTTACTCCCAATTTAGACTTGACATCCAAGGACACTCACTGGCAGACTTGGGCAGAGTTTCCTTTTTTTAATTTTTTTATTTTTGAGGATGATTAGCCCTGAGCTAACTGCTGCCAATCCTTCTCTTTTTGCTGAGGAAGGCTGGCCCTGAGCTAACATCCATGCCCATCGTCTACTTTATATGTGGGATGCCTACCACAGCATGGCTTGCCAAGTGGTGCCATGTCCGCACCCGGGATCCGAACTGGCGAACCCCGGGCCGCTGAAGTGGAACGTGCGCACTTAACCGCTGTGCCACGGGGCAGGCTCCAAGGGGCAGAGTTTCCATAATCCCTTGCTCTTTCCCCACTAGCAGCCCCAGTGGGCGTGGGCAAGGGAGCTGGGGATCTATAGGGATCCATCCTGGCACCCAGAGCAGCAGAAGTGGGAGCAGAGGGGATGGAGGCACACCCTTAGGAGGGGAGTCCACCTGGCTTCTGCCTGCCAGGCCCTGTGGGGCAGGAAGAGAGAAGGTTAGACACAGAGGAGGAAGCAGGTGGGTTATTACCTGTGCAACCCCTGTTACGAATAGCGGGACCCCCTCCGACGTCTCAATATTCTCACAGCGACACAGGATGGTCATAACCTCCAGAGACAGTCTGAGGAGCAGCCAGGGGGTAGGGAGAGGTAGGGACAGGAAAGGGTAGGAGGGGACACAGCAAACACACACAGTGGTTACCAGACAAGCACTGATGCCTGATGCCTGGGGGTAGGGCGGGTTGTTCTCGATACTTCAGCTCCCCACTGCCAGCTCAGCCTAGGGCTGTAAGTGGACAGACACACACCCTTGCTGGCCTGAGGCCTCTGGGTCTCTTCTTTGGCCCCCATACCCTTCCAAGGAGGAGCTGCTGGGCTGGGTGGAAAGCCTGCTGATGCCCTGGGCCCAGGACCTGAGGTTGGGAGGCCTGTACACAGGGCATTCAGGTTGCCCACCACCTCACTTGCCCAGGAGATTCCTGGCACAACCTGGGAGACTTAGCTTCAACTCCACCCTCCAAACACAGGCAAGCCTGTGTTTCCAGAAATTGGGAGGGGGAGGCCACTCCGGGGATTAATGAGCTACAGCAAATGCCAAATCCTGCTGTAGGCACAAACCCTCAAGGTTTGTGCTACATATCACTAAGAAGGCAAGTTAGGGCCAGAAAAGCCCAAAGAAAACTTTGAATTTTCTGTTTGGGGGTGTGTGTGTGTGAAGGAAGGCTGGGGAGAAAGTGTGCCCCTGCTAGAATATTCACAGGGACGACTGGGAGATGATGGAGTAATTCCGTTAGGAATTTCCCAAGTTGGGCACAGGCAGAGAAGAGAGTCATGGCAAAAATAAACTACTTGAAGCTACAAGCTACTAGCTAGGCCTCCCTAGGGCAGCGTGTGCGCGTGAGTGTGTGTAGGGTGGTGGTCCAGGCAGAGGCCAGGCTGTGGACAGTGTGGAAGGTTTCCTTAAACCAGAGGAAGGAGGACAGAGGCTGAGGCTAAAGGAGCAGAAGCAGATGGACTGCGGGGATGTGAGCAGTAGGCAATGTGGAGCCCCCACCTCAGCTCTCACAGTGCCAGCAGGTGTGCACAGAATGCCTTCATTCAAGCACCTAACACTAGCACCCTTGGGCCTGAGAGGACTCTCAATCCAGCTCAGACAGGAAACCACCAAGCTCTCTTCTGGGGAAGGAGGAGAGAGAGAGACAGGGGAAAGGGAGGGAAGGAAGGAGGGAAGGAAGGAGGGAAGACAGGAGGCTGCAGCTCAGATGCCAGAAGTGGAGGAATCGCTCAGGTAAGGGGGAGAGAGCTGTGCACACCAGGGCCTCAGGATAGTACAGGACATGGCAGCAAAGTGCAGCAGAGGGGGCTTCACTGAGTCTGGAGAAGAATGGCTGACACCAAGGGCAGGTGACATGAAGGATGGCTGCAGAAAGTAATCTGAAAGGGAGGCTGAGGATCCAGGCTGGGTTAGAAACTCTACACTGACCTAAGAGGCTCCTGCCGGCCTAGGGAAATAAAGGCCCACTCTTGTGGAGATGTCCCCCAAGCAGGCTAGGGGGTGGGGAAGGGGCTGCCCCCAGAACAGGGCCCAAAAGGGGAGGGGCTGCAGGCTCAGACTGCACAGCAAGTGGAACCAGAGCAGGATGCTGAGACTGGGTGTGTGAGATCAGTTTCCTAGGACGAGGTGCAAGGCCCTCCACCCCTCACTTCCAAACCTGCTGTCAGGGAAGCTTAGCCCTCCGGCCCTGGGGCTCTGCTCCCTGGAGCAAGAAGAGGGAGCAGGGGACCAAGATGTGGAGAAAGGGCTGCAGGGGTGTTGCCTCAGCAGTGAGGGCCCAGGACAGGTCTCTGGGCAAGTCAGAAACTCTCTGGGGTCAGCTGTAGGGCGAAGTGTTGGGACAGGAAGGACTCTGGTCCCAGGACTGCATGGCATGTGAGGTGGGGTGGGGTGGCAGTGTCTCTGGAAAGGGCACCCCAGGACTTTTCACAGGCCAAGTGGCCCACTCAGGAGTGCCTAGAATCCTCCTGAGAGGAAGTTGTGACCAGGATTGATTACTCTCTGACACTTTTGGCCTTAGGCTAGAAGAGTCCTCCAGGGTCCCTCAGCTCAGGCAGGGCAAAGTGAGGGGAGAGACGGGAGAGTGGAGAGGGTTATTGGGAAATCAGTGAAGTTAAAAAGTTGTGACATGCTTCCCATGCCCCTGACTCTAGTTGACACCCTCAGACCTCCTGAAGCCTCAAGCATTGGCAGCTCAGTGCAGCCATGGGGCTTCTTTCTCGTGGGGCTTAGGTGGAGGGGGATTTCCAGTGGAATCTCCATGACTCTCCCTTCGGGATGACCCCCCCGCCGCCCCCGCCCATCCTGCTCTGCTGCCCTTGTTGCCTGGGTCCTAGCCTGGAAGGATCTGGGCCCCACCCCCATGTCCCAAAATCCGGAAGGGGTGATGGTGAAAGGTAGCTGGCTTGCCTCATCTCCTCCTGGGGGGCCAGTGAGGGTGGCAGGAAAGGCCCAGGCCAAGTCCAGCCCTGCCAGGGGCTCTGGGGAGCTGAAATCTCCCTACTTCTAGTAAGTCTTTCCAGACTGATTTAGGAGGTCGAGATCTGTCTTGCCCGGCGCCAGCCCCAACGCCTTAGATTTCTACCCATTGTCTCTAACCCGCCACTGTCACAGAGCCACTTCAGCCTGTACATCCATTCTCTGCCATTTAGCCCCTGCCTGCATTGTCCCAGGGCCTGCACAGGTGAGGGTGTGTGTAAGGGGTCTCTTCAGCCTTTCTTTCCTCCCTGCACCCACTCCAAA
Source organism: Equus przewalskii (assembly GCF_037783145.1). Classification (NCBI taxonomy): domain Eukaryota; kingdom Metazoa; phylum Chordata; class Mammalia; order Perissodactyla; family Equidae; genus Equus; species Equus przewalskii. Next base: position 42,648,578 of record NC_091840.1, read on the forward strand.
CAGGGCATATAACTGAGGCTTCATAAATATAACTTTGAGCTAGAATCAGGGAATTGGGATTCTGCCTGGGCATGACCCTGAATTCTCCAGGATAGAAGTGATGCCTCCAATGGAAAAAAGCACACCCCTGAGGAGGAGGTGCCCACAGCAGACCTCTTCCATACCTGTGCAACCCATGTTCCCTGCTTCTTAGGAGGCCCCTGCCCCCTAGAATGGAATGTAGCAAATGGTAGATGCCCTAGCTGACCTGTGGGGTGAAGGGGGGAAGACTGGAAACCCTTTTCTCCCTTGCCCACCCGGTTCCGGAGGCCCCAGGCCCTTACCTCTGAGTGTCGGAGATACACCACCACGCCCAGGCCCAGCCACCAAACACGTACTGTTTATAGTCGGAACCACAACAGCCCCCTGGAGAGCAAAGCAAACCACTGCTGGTGAGTCAGTTCTTGGGTGTGTCTATCCCCCATCCCTCCAAAAGCACTCTTGGGCCTTTACCGGCTCTGACACTTGATGACTCCCACTGTCAGGTGCCAGGTGCTGAGGGTGCATATAAATGGGAGACATGCCCTTAAGGGCCTTGGAATCTAGTTTAGTAGACAGGCAATTTGCATAAAAAAGGGCATATCCAATGAGTGGTTCAGAATGCAAGTGCTTTCAGAGAAGAGAAGAGGTCAGTGGGCAGGAGTGAGCAGGAAAAGCTTCCATCTTTCATTCAACCATTCATTCAACAAAGAGTACTTTTCTGTGCTACGGAAACAGGGAGGAAGATACAATTCCTATCTTGAAGGAGATGACACTAGGATGAGGCACCTTTTCCTGAGAGGATTGTAATGCCATGCGATTCACCTGCTATCGGGGCAGGCACAGACAGAGGGAGGGAATGCAGGGGGTTGCCAACACTGGAAGGCTGATGGGAGGGAGGGCATCTCTGAGCCTAGGAAGGAGCCTTGCTCATGCCCAGCAGACACATCTCAGTGAGGCTGGTTATTCCCACATCTTTTGGAGTGACTTTGTTCCTCTTATGGGAGCAGATGGGAAAGGCAGGGCCTCAAAACAAAGGCCAGCTCATGGTACCAATGGGAGAAGTGAAGAGAAAGGGAAAGGATCTGAAAAGGAAGTGGTTCCTGGAAACTGCGTATCAGCTAAACAGAAAGTTGAATCTGGCCATGACCCAGGTTTATGCCGTAGCCACGTCTGGCATGCTCTCTATATAGAAAGGAGAAAAATCAGTTCCTGAAATTCTTGTCATGAACTTTCCTGCTAATGCCAAAATTACTCATCAAGTTCAAGAAAACTCTGGCAAAAGCTGGAGGGGCAGTTCACTTGCAGCGCAAAGGTACAGGAAACGATTCAAAGGAAACGTGATTTGGGAAACAGCGAGTGGATGTCATCACTTCTGTGTTCACAAACTTGGGTCTTCAGGAAAGCCTCAGGGTGTGTTCCTCCCAAGATTAAGGGTCAGGGGTAGTTTCCAGTAGCTGGGTTACAGAGTCTCTGAGGACCCACAGCAGGGAACAGAGAGTCTTAGTTGTTAGGCCAGGGAGGTGGTGTGTGTGTGTGAGATGGGGGGTCACTTGGGGATTTAAGCTGGGGAGCGACAATAATACATCTGCATTTTAGAAACACCACTTTGCACAAGAGGAACATACTAGGGTCAAAGAGACCGGGTGGAAGCCTCTTGTGGTGACCCAGGCCAGACACAGTAGCGGTGCATAGTGGGCAAGTAGCTGAGCCAGAGGTCCAAGGAGCAAAGAGCTGCCCCGCAGTGTGAGTAGGGGTGGGAAGAGGAGGTCTTAGGTCTCTGTCTGCTTCTCTGTGGTGGAAATACCTGTCCACAGGGCTGCTGCTCAAGGTAAGCCACTGCAGGCTTCTCTACGCTGGGGAGTGGGGTAGAGGAGCCTCTAAGGATAAGCAGTCAATCTGAAACCCAAACCATGTCGAGATGCAGCGAAACTGGAAGAGAGGCAAAAATCACAGCTTTTTCCACTTCTTCTGGCCTGGTGGGAGCTGGGGCATGGCTGCCTCCAGTCAGCTCCAGGGGCTTCTCAATGTGCTGTGGAAGAAAGTGGTTGTGTGCGTGTGTGTGTGTAGGGGGAATGGGGGCGGGAACCAGGGCGGGTGTCCATCCTTTACCTTTAACTCATTCTTTGACCTTGGAAGTGGGCTGCTGCAGTTCATGCTGGGCCTTGGCCAAGCCACATGACCAGGTTCCAGGGCTAGCAACAACAGGAAGCTGGGACTGCCAGGCTACCCCATTCTCAGCACCCTCTTCCCCTGGAAGGTATCTTCCTCCCAGCTTCCTGGTCACACTGAGCCTGAGCATCACTCTCAGAAGGGACACTTAGGTGCCCCTTCCTTGACCTCCCTAGCTCGCATTGTCCTGAGACCTGGAAGTTTTTCCTAATTCTATCTCACTTTTTCTAACCCAACTTGCTTTCCTTTGCCCTGTCCTCAAACAAGCTGAAGAATCACAACCAAGCCCAGGATAACCTCTGCCCTACTCAGCCCCTTCCCAGACACAGCCTCACTCTGCCCTCTCAAGAACACTCTTTCCTTCCTGCCCCTCTTCCACCGTCTTCTTCCTACTATTCCAGAAGACACCACTCTCTACAAGGGGGATTTACTCTTTTTTGAGGCACAAACCCCCTTAGTAGTCCAGCAATGCCGGTATGTTCTTAAATGCATAAAATAAAATACATAAGAAATAAATCCTATTGGAAGTTGTCAAAATATTAAAACCAAATGTGTGATAATGTAAATTATAAGCTCTAGTGGCAGGTCTAATAACTAGCTAAATTTCAATAGTGATGAGCAGAAATGACTTTTAAGGTTCTGCAACAACTGCAGTACGGTAGGAAAATATCTGCTAACGCTATCATGGACTGTTGTCGACATTCACATTCATAGGAAATGTGAAATTTCAGTAAGGTTCCTGAAAATAAAAATGTACCCCCCCCATCCAAATGCACAGACGTCTAAATTCTATCCACAAACCTCAGGTTAAGAACCTCTGCCTATTGTAGAGATGAGAGAAAGGTGTATGGTATTTGGATTTCCCTTTTAAATTCTCCAAAGCAGAAACAGAGAAAAAAGTTTTATGTTACAGAATGAAGGAGGGAGGTTAAACAACCAGAAGAACTTCCAGAGTTTTCAGGTGGAAAAGATGACCCTGAGGCGTATCCTCTTCCTGAAATGGGGCTGAGTGAGATGTCTCTGGACTTAGATGCCCAAGTAACCAGGTGGGGGCGGGGCTGGCAGTGTTTGCTCTGCTCTCCTGGGAGTCCACCAGCAAGACAAAGATGCATCTCAGCTTGATCATCTCAAATCACAAGGTACTATTATGCTAGGTATTATCTCTTGCTCTTCTCTCCCACTCTTCCTTGACTCCAGCACCCTCAATTCTCACCACAGCCTCCTACCCCCACCCCTAAAACAGCTTCAAAGCTAGCACTGCATTGGCCCCTGGCCAGAGGACGAGGTTTCTGGCAACTGGAAAATACAGGGCATCTTAGGTGTTCCTCTCATCCCCCAGTCTCAAGGCTCTCCACAGGGACAGGAGCGAGCTTTTGTCTCCTCAGCCCAGAGTCTGGACTTTCAGAAACAAACTCCACAAGGAAAACAAAGTGCCATGCAGATTCGGGTTCTGAAAGCCTTCTTCAGGAGTAGGGGCTGGGAGACAGGCCTGGGTCTTGTGGAGGTGCAAGCTTGGCCTCAGCGCTCTCAGGGGGTCTCCCTCCAGGTCCAGAGACCGTCTCTGGTCTTTAGGGAAGTGAAGTATCTTACCTCCCCCGCAGGAGTAGGGGGTCAGGGAGAGTGGGGATTTCCTGTTCCAGTGGACTGATTGATTTTGAGATCCAAACCGAGCCAGAGGCCATGTTCCGGAGTAAAAGTTCCCAATGGATTTATCACACCTCCCCAAGTGTGGGCAGCTACAAGCCCTGGCCTAGCCCACCCCCTTCTCCCCACTTGTGTAGCTGGCCTTAGTAACTGCACACAGGCTAAAACCCGGCATTGACAGTGGGCAGGCAGGAAGGATTCCTGCAGCCAGCGGCCTCCACGCTGCCAGGAAACACCGCCCCTCCCCAGCACCTGTGAGCCAGGGCTGCCCAAGCTGACGGCTTCAAAGACTTCAGCCACCTTCCAAGATACCCAAATATACGATTTAAAAAGCAGCCTTAAGGCCAGATACCTCTCCCCTCGCCAATACCGCAGTCCCCAAGCCCCGCCTAAGCGCACGGAAATGCCCGAACCTGCAGCATTAAGCAACCGGAGCGGCACAGCCATTCGCCTTTCTCCACTCGCGGAGGCAGCACCCGCGTTTCCCAAGCGCCCAACGCCAGTCAGCCCAGCAAGCCCCAGCCTGCTCGGAGTTAACGGGTCTCACGGCGCCCGGAGGAAGCATCCGGCCCCGGGGCCCCTCCCCACAGGCACTCGCCCTTCAGAGCCGCGCGACCCACCCCCGTCCCGGACGCCGGAATCTGGCCAAACCGCTGCGTTCCGGGAACCCCCGGTGCCCCCCTCCCGGAATCCCCCGGCGTCGGCTCGGGACCCCCCAGGCCACGGAGGGCAGATCCTGCTTAGGGAGGAGGCGGAGAAGGGGGTGGTAAACACGGGGAAACCGCGGCGGGAGGGGCACCCCAGTGAGCGCTCAAGGGCGCGGGCCCGGGCACTGGGAGCATGGGGTCTCTCCTGGGAGGGTCTCAGGCGCGGCAGACTCGGGCCCGACACACGGCGCTCCCGCCTCGTCCCCACCCCGGGCCGGCCCCTCTCCGCCCGGCCACCGCCCCCAGCCCCCTCCTCACCCACCCGCCCCGGCACAGCCCCCGCCCAAGACGCGCCCCCTCACCTGAAACCACCAGCGCCTCGTTGGGCCCCACGGTGTGGCAATTGCCCATGGCGCCGGCGGGACTGAGGGCCCTGGGGGACCGCTGAGGCCTGGACAGCAGCAGCCGGCCCACACCCGGCGCCCGGCCGCGCCCAGCCTATCCCGCCACCCTCAGCGGCCGCCCGGCCAGCCCCTCGGCGGTCGCAGCCCCGCCGGAAGCGTAGCGGCAGAGGGCGGGGCCGGCGCGGCGAGAGAGGCGGCAACGAGCGCGGCCCCGCAGACAACACGCTTTATTGCACCGGGGCCGCCGTGCACCCGGGAAGGCCTCCCCCTGCTCCCACGGGGCGCCTTGGTGACGACCGCGCTGCCCTGCCTCACCGCCCGGCGCCCACCTACAGCAGTCGGCCCTGGAGTCCGGTGGCCTGGGTTCCAATGTCAGTCCCTGCTCTTCCGAGCTGAGAGACCTTGGGTGAGTCCCTTACCTCTGCAGCCTAATCCCGCCTGTGCAAAATGGGGGTAATTGAACTATCTGGCTACAGGTTGCAAAGGGACCGGTTCAGTAATTCTCCATGTTGGCAGTGCATCAAATTACAAATTCCCGGGCCCTCATCCAGAGCTGATCCGCATCACCAAGGGTGGGGCCTGGAAACATGAAATTCAAATTCCTGAGAAGCAGTGTCTGGCACATTACACTCCGCCTCTCAATCTGGAGATTCTCAGGAAGAAACAATCCCCCCATATTTCCTTCCGCCAGGAAAAGAGCTGTCCAGGACATGACTTAAAGCCCCAGAAAGCAACCATGTGGGTAAAAATTGCAAACCCCTCAATGCCCAGGGAAGGCCTTGCACACAGCTAAGGCTTTCAAGGGCCACCAAGTGCCACAGAAAGCATCCCAGCCCGGGGGTTAGGAGCCTTGGCGCTCAGATTCAGCTTTAACCGGAATTCGGCGTGTGACCTTAGACAAGTCTGGTGAACTCTGAGGGCTGGGGTAGGGTTCAGAAACTGTGGGGTCCTCAGGGTGGGGGTTGCTCAAAGCAGATGGGGCCCGTGAGTCCTCAGGCTGGGAGTCTTCATCGGGCTCGGCATCCTCCCCAGGCCCAAGGCCTGCCAGCCTTTTGCTGGCCTGCCACAGCCGGTGAGCTGCCCGGTCGTCTCGGGCAGCTGGGGGCACCTCCTCTACACGGCAGTTGGCAAAGTATCTCCCACTGAGGGGCTCAATGCCCTCCTGTAGAGCGCAGTACAGGGGTGTCTGGGCACCCCCTCTCGGTGCCCGCAGCACTAGCCAAGCCAGTGGGCGCAAAAGTGGGTGCAGCCATCCGGGAACGTGGCGTAGGAACAGCTCCGAGTTCACAGGCCCTGTGGACAGGAAGAAAGGAAGGAGGGGGAGAGTGGGTGAGGGCCCAGGGTAAGAGCAGCGAGAACACAGCTAGAAGGGAGTGGGGAACAGAGTCCAGTTCCCGGGAAACCAGGGTGGTATTTACCAGGCATTCAGGGCCCCTATAAGGTGGCCTCACTTATTTCCAACAGCAAGCTTCCTCCTCTCCATCGAAACTCCTTGGACATCCCCATCTCCCAGATTTTGCTCACCCTGTGTCCCCTGCCTCAAACAATTCTGTCTCTCTCCATCTTTTCTACTAGCCCAAACCTTGGTCTTTTGATTAACCAGCAAACATTTACTAACATCTGACCAGCCACTGTTTGGACATTAGAGATATGGAGTGTAATAAAGGCTGGATAAGGGTTAGTTGTAATTATTATCGTCACTATTATAATTAATAATGAGCTTAGGCAATGAGTACCTAAAATGTAATATGGTAAAAAGGGTAGGGCAGGATCTTGTTATCCTGTAACCTGTTCTCAACATGCAGGGACGGGTCTTCATCACTTGTCTCAAGCAAACTATTAGCCAAGATGCTTATAGTGGACCTCCAGAACCCTGATGACCCAGCCCATCTCTATGATGTAATCTCTTCCCACTTGTCCCCTCTCACTCTGTTTCAGCCACCTAAGACTCCCTGTTCTTTCTCAAACACACCAGGCACTTCTGCCTCAGGGCCTTTGCACTTGCTCTTTGCTCTGTTCTTTATACTCTTCTCCCCAGAAAGCCACATGGCTCATTCTCTCATCTCCTTCTGGTCTCTGCTCAAATGTCACCTTTGCAGATATGTCTTCCTTGACTGCCATGGATGAAATAGCACCCCTGTCATTTCAGATTTCTCTTACCCTGTTTTATCTTTCCCTATAGCACTTTATCATAACCTGTCTTTGTATTTATTTATTAGCTGTCTCCCCCTCCCCTAAACTAGAATTTAACTACAAGGATGGGGTCTTTGTTTTGTTCACTGCTACATCCCTAGCATGGAGATTAATGCCTGGTACATAGTAGGTACTCAGTAAATGCTTCTTGAATGAATGAATAATCATTGGCTAGCATCATTAGCATCATATTGGAGTCAGTTCAGTCATTTGAATGGCTCCTTGGGGTGAGAACCTGGGCCTTATTTGTTGCCATATCCTGACCAGTAGTCAGCATCCAAGCTTGTGGTGTGAGAGGAAGAACCCAGAAAAGGAGAGCCTGGTTCCAAGATCAGCAAGGACCATGTCTCTCCTTGGACCATGCTTCCTTTCTGCTCTGCAATTCTGCGGCTCAGTGAGAGGCTGGGGGAGCACAGGATGGGGCGAGGATGGGAGAGGGGGAATCAAAGCAAAGTATAGCAGCCAAAGAACCAGGCCTCACCTGGGTGGGCGGCATAGCAGGTGACGCCAGTGCCCTCAAGCTGAGTGGCGAGCTCCCGGGCAAACAGTACGTTGGCCAGCTTACTGTCAGCATATGCTCGCAGCTCCTGCCGCCAGCCCACCACTGGGCGGTTCAGGCGTGTGAAGTCCAGACGCCCTCGCCGGTGGGCAGCTGAGGATACCACAACCACCCGGCTAGGGGCGCAAGCCTTCAGCCGGGGCAGCAGCAGATGTGTCAGCAGGAAGGGGCCGATGTGGTTCACTCGCAGCAGCAGGTTAAAGGGCTCTCGAGTCCGGCCACAGGAACTGATCCCTGGGGCAGGGGCTAGGTGTGAGCAACTGCTCCAGAGGGATCCCCGCAGGCCTCAGTGTCCCCATCTGTGAGATGCTGGCAGGGGGCATCCTTCCCACGTGTCCACTGGCCCCCGGCAAGGCCTGGCTGGAGGGGACAGCTGCCCCTGGCCACCCACCGCCCCCCTGCAGGGCCTGCTGCCCCTCACCGGCATTGTGGATGAGGATGTCCAGCCGTGGCTCAGAGCTCAGGAAGGCGGTGGCAAAGGCCCGTACAGAGGCCAGACTGGCCAAGTCCAAGGCCATGAAGATGACCTCATTGTTCCCACTCTCCTGTGAAGCGGCAAGGGCCCGGCTTGTCACCAGGTACCTCTCTCCTCTTCCCTCTCCCCAGGCACCAAATTCTGAGTCCACCCCCTCCGATTGCTAAGATCTGCCCCTATGCATTAGAATGTAGTGGATAAGGGTGTAGACTCTGGAATGAAATCTTGACTTTGCCTCTTTCTAGAGTGTGAGCTTGGGCAGGATACTTAATCTCTCTGGGCCTGGTTCTCTCACTGTAAAATGGGAATAATAATAATAGTGCCTATCTCATAGAGTTGTGGTGAGGATTAAATGGTTAATATATGTAAAATACTTAGAACAGTGCCTGGCACACAGTCAGCACTGTGTAGGTGCCTGCTATCATTAACATTATCATACCCTTTGCCTATTATTGCTTTCCCTAAAATCTACAACAGACTTCTTAACTGGTCTCCTCTAACCCACTCTTGCCCCCTCCAGTCCAGGCACCATACAGCTACCAAGGGGTTCGTTCCAAAAGGCTATTCTGACAGTCCAGACTCTGCTAAGGACCCTCACTGGATCTCCACTGCCCATCCTATAAAATCTGATCTCCTCAATAGAGTCTCTAAGGGCCTTCAGAACCTGGCCCTGGCTCAGAGCCTCCAGCCCCTTCATTTTGCCTCTTTTCTTCATATTCTGAGCTCCAGCCTCATTAAACCTTTTTTGGTTTCTTATATCAGACCAATCTTGCCCCGGGGCCTTTGCTTATTCTGTTCCCTCTGCTGTTCCCTTTCCCACTGTTTCATTAGTGTAACTTCTACCGATTTTTAAACGTCTCAGAACAGCAATTACTTCCTTCAGGGAGCCCACTCCCCAGCTTGGGGCTGGTTCCCCTTCCCCGTGTGACTAGAACACCTGTGCACGCCCTCTTCTGCACCTAACGAACCAAGCTGCACTCTCCTTTCAGGGGCTGGGTCCCGCTGAGCCGCCCCGCTCACCTCTCGGTGTCCCGGTGTGTCTATCCAGCGCTCCCGGCCCGCCCGGCTGGCCCCGCCCCGCCCTCCCTCACCTGGCGGAGGTCGAAGGCGGCCGCCTCTCCGCGCTCCCGGCTTCGGCAGGCCAGCACCACGCGCGCTCCCCGGCGCGCCAGCTCCAGCGCCGTCATCTTCCCGATGCCGCTGTTGGCGCCTGCGGGCGGCAGGAGGGAGCTGCGCTGAGCCGGCCGGGCCGCCGACCCCGCCGCCCGGGCCTCCCGGCCGCCCGGCCGCCCGCCCGCACTCACCGGTGACCACGGCCGTGCGGCCCCGCAGGCTGGCGATGCCGCCGCACGGCGGGGCCTTCACCAGGTTGTAGTAGACGAGCACGTAGGCGCCCAGCAGTAACCCCGCGCCTAGCAGCAGCGCCTCCATGCTGGCCGCGCCTCCAGGCTCCCCCCAGGCCCCGCGCCGGCAGGGTCGCCCCCCGGCCGCTGTCAATCCGCTCCGCACGGGCCTGGAAGGGCGCTGGGCGAGCGCGGGCCTCCCAAAGGCGAAGGCGGAGGCGGAGGCGCAGGCGGAGGCGGAGGCGGGGGCAGGCCAGGGGTGTGTGTGTGCGTGCGTGTGCGCGCGGACCCTGCGAGCGCCCTCTAGGCGCGCGTCTGCGTCCTCGGTGTGTGCCTGTGCGAACATCTTCTAGGTGTGTGTTTGGGCCCTCGGAGCGCCCTCTAGGTGTGTTGCCTGTGTGAACTCCTGGATGCATGTATGTGTGCACAGGCACCCTGGGAGTGCCCCCTAGGTAGGTACATGCACCCACATACTCTGTGAGTATGTGAATGACTTTTTGGTGTGTAATGTGCCCATGGGCCCTGGGATCGCTCTTCAGGTCATGTGCATGCCTCTGGATCCTGTGTGTGTGTGTGTACTTGTGGGTGTGCGTGCCTGCGTGAGCACCTTTTACATGTTTGTGCCCATGCGGGCTGAGAGTGCCTCCAGGTGTGTGCATGTGTCTGTAGTCTCTGCCAATGTGTGTGCTTGTATGAACATCTTCGTATTTACCTGTCCTTTGTGCGCGTGCCCTGTAGCTAAGGCCTTGCAGGAGGAGCTAACAGGGTGTGTAAGCCCTCTGGGTGTCAGTATGTAGCACAGTCCTTGCCTTCTGGAGGGGCATGTGTACGTGAATGCTGTTATGTCCGAGAGAGTGAGTCTGGTCCTGGATGCCTTGCTCTCCATAAACAAGCCCTTCAGTTCCTTTCCTCACATCCAGCCCTCAGCTTCTAGGACTCTTCCCGGTTCTTCCCATAGAGGCCAGAGGTGACGGTAGTGTGTTCAGGGTGGCACCATCAGTTAAGGGCTGTCAGAACTCTCATTTCTTAGCTATCTGTATCCCTCTGCCTCTGCCCCACCCCCTCCATTTCTGAAGGAAACAGGAAGAAGACAGGGGGTAAAACCGGTTATTTAATCCTCAGGAGGAAATTTGTCTCTGGAATGGTTCTCACAGGTGGTAGAAATAAAGAAGCTCCATTACTCAATGGAAGAAGTAACTATGACGGCAAGGTGGGTGGGGACAGCTAGGGACGCATGGGCAAGGGTATTCCTGGCCAGGTGACTTGCCAGAAGAATGGACCTTGCCTGAGAAACCTAGTATAGTTTAGCACCCATTGTTTGGCATTTATGGTGTGCCCAGCAGTGTGGTTAGCCGTGAAAATACGGAGCAGAACAATATATGCTTCTGCCTTTAAAGAGTTCAAGAAGCCCACCAGGGCAGGGGGAGCAGAGTGGTGGTGACAAAGCTAGGCAGGTAGATGGAAGCCAGGAACAGACCTCAGGCTCTAGGGGAAGTTTCCTATTTAGCTGCACTATGGATTCAGGGTTCAATTATAGATGCTGTGGGAAGAGGCTAGAGATGGAATATTGATGAAACAAATGCATGCATTCTCCATCCCCAAGGCAAAATCCTGACATGCCAACAGGTCCCACCTACTCAAACAGCGCTGGGATAGACACACAAGTGCTATCGAAGGAGTCAGAGACTGTCTTCAGGAAAAACTTCTGGGAGCAAGTTTGTCACATAATGTCTGAGAGGAGGAAAGGATGGAGTTTGGTTTAATAAGAGAGTTCTCAGGGCCTTAAAATTAAGGTAACGTGGTAGACTTGTCTTCTGACGAGGAGCCGCAGTTGTAGAAAAGATGTGATTCTGAGTCACATCACTTGTGGCACAGCTGGGTCTAGAGACTGGATTTCTCCTTTGTCTTCATGTTCCCGAGAACTTTTTGTGTTTAAATTTATATGTATTTATGTATGTATTTTGTTGTTGTTGAAGAACATTAGCCCTGAGCTAACATCTGTGACAATCTTCCTCTATTTTGTATGACTCGCTGCCAGAGCATGGCTGATGAGTGGTGTAGGTCCATGCCTGGGATCTGAACCCATGAACTCCAGCCACCAAAGTGGAGCGTGCAGACCTTAACCACCACGCCACTGGGCTGGCTCCTCCCCAGAGAACTTTGGATCAACAAATTTCTCCACACTAGATTCTAAGCTCCGAGACAGGGGCCGTATGCTCACAGCAAGTGATCTAGACCAAGACCCAAGTCCCAGCAGAGGCTAAGCCAGGGGAGGAACTCAAGTGATACTTGAGTAAATGAATGAATTATCCCATGCCCAGCTAAAGCTGACAGGGAAAGGACAAAACCAGGTGTTATGACTTCTCCCAGAATAGATGAATAAAATATGGTAGCAAACAATTAGGACCAAAGGCAGCCCCAACTCCTTAGGTTAAAGCTTCTAGACCAGAATGCAGAGGTCTCATGCCAGCGCGTTTTAATGTCTTGGTTTTGGAGCCAATGGGAGCAGGGACCTGCACACTCTCTGGTTCTTGCAGAATCTGATCATGTCGAATAACCAAGCCCTCTAAACTCCCTCAGGTCACCCACCAAACCATACAACAGCCCCCTAGCAGATCAGCCCTACCCTTCCATTTCCCCCACCTGCCTTAGGCTTACTTTTCTACAACACCTCCCCTCTCCTGACTGCCCGTGGAGACTGAGCATCTGGGAATGAGACTTATTCAATGAGACTGCGGGACCAAGATCTCAGGGAGGGTCCCCTCTAAGGGTGATGACAGGTAGGACAGACAGGCAGAAAACATAATTTGAAGTATTTTTGTTTTTTTATATACAGAATACAGGAAAGTTTCTGTAAAGTCTAAAACATTACAATTACTATGTACATTGGTACTAGTTGCGGGGATGGGAGGAGAGGAGGGAGCTGGGGGTGGGAGGAAGAGGAGAGAAGTGGCAAGAGAACAAAAAAAGGAGACAAAACAGGTTTACGACAAAAACATTTTTGCTACAATAGACAATTTGAAGAAAACGCTCTACCACATGTAGTACTGTACACAGTTTTTAAAAACATTGAAAAAATGTCATCACTAGATGTATTTACACAAAATCCAAATACACTTTTCCTTATTTGAAATAAAATAGATGGACAGCCAGAAAAAGAATTCATTTCTCATTTGTCCATAATACACAGTAGCTACCTGTAGTGCAACCGCTGCAGAAGGGAAAATAACTTGGAGGGTGGGAACATGGAAGAAGGGTGGGTAGCGATCTTTATATTAAATAAAACAATGATATTGTATAGATTTTGCTGTATGAAAACTGTATTTTTTTCTTTTAATATAAAACTATTGTCACTGCCACAAAATAGAACAAGTTTCTGATTATTTTACAACGGCGGGCGAGGGGGAGGGAGCAGAGGTGGGTTGGGAACGGTTTTGTGTTGGAGGAAGTGTCCAGACCATGGGCCTTCCCCTCCCCGCCCACACTGTTCCTCAGCTCGGGTCTGCCGCTTTCCCATGAAATGGTGAGTACAAATATATGTGCAAATGCCCCCTAGAACTTGAGAAAAGAAAAAGGATTTTTAAAAAACAGTCAAAAGGTTTTCTTCATTTCATGCAAAGATTGTAGTTGAGGGGTTTCTGGTGGAGTATAGAAAAAACCCGGGCTTGGTTTGTGTACATTTTTGCATTGCAGGAGTCTTGGGTTGGGTGGACAGGCGGGTGACCGGGTAGCCGCCAGTCCTAAGGAACGGAGTTGGAGCGCAGCACAGGGCCCTGGTGGGGCTTGAGAGAGAGCTTCTCGGCCAAGACCGCATCCTGCAGCAGGCCGGCATCGCCTTTGGGCTGTTTGGTCGCAAACTCAGTGATGCTGAAGACAAACTGCAGGCACCCCAGCTTGATGTAGCTGCCATGGTGCAGTAAAGCCGTGCCTTCCCAGCCGGCCCCACTGCCCCCGATCAAGCTTGAGCTGCTGGCTTTGCAGTTGCAGGGTCTCCGCTGTGGCCCCTGGGCCTGGGAGCTCATCATTACTGCCTCCTCACTTGGCTCTTCATCCTGTTTCTGGTGCCGGCGGCGCCCTGGGAAAAAGGGGAATGGTTACAGGAGAGGAATAGTGAGCAGCTAACCCACGTGGGCTCTTTGCCAGGGCTGGGTCCCTCCCCATTCTAACTGCTGTGTGACAAGGGTGAGGGATGCTCAGAAAGCGCTGAAGTCCCCAAGTAGGTGTGTACACATTTGTGGGTGCATAGCACTTGCTTCTCCGAGGCCTTCCCTGGGCCCACGAGCAAGAACCTGGCCAACTGGATGGGAAGGCAAGAGACAGTAGATCATTGGCAGCAAGCCAGAGCCACCCTGACTGTGGCCTTGGACAATATGTCCCAAAATGGCAGGCTTTGTGGCCACAGGCCTCTGCTCCAACTTACTGATGACACTCTGCACTTTGGCAACAATACTGCTTGGGGGGGTTGGCGGGGTCTTCTCAGAGAAGTCACATGAATACAGCACGTTGTCCACCGTTGTCCCGTGCTCACTGTAGTTTAACAGCTCATAATGTTTGGTATTCTGAGGAGGAGGAGGGAAGATAAGATGTGTGGTCTGCTGCGTGGGGCCTGGGGCTAAGGGGAGAGAGGACACATGGAGAACACTGTGCTGCTCTATCTGGGGAGCTCTCTTTCTTCCCCAATCATGCCCCCTTCCCTGTTCCTTTAGAATGGGGCTCAAGACTTACCTTCTCCGGGAAGCCTTCCTTCCTAGCACCCCATACCCCCCACTCTCCCACTGCTCCTTCACTCTGCCTCCTCAGCACTGGCTCCTATTGAAATGATATTCACTGGCACATGATGATGATGAAACTCACAGGGACACACCCAAGAGGGCTTGGCTTCCTTCTATGCTTGTCCCCTTCCCTGCTTTAGGGTGGGCTCCCCGTGCTGAGCCTGTGATCACCTTCAGAGAAATGGCAGCCTTACTCCCGGGGAGCAGGTAGCCATGGTAGGGTGCCCTTTTACACCAAGACTCTTCTCCTCCGGGAATGAAAAGAAAGGGAAGAAAAGGAGAGGACTCCCAACCCCCTTCTCCTCACTCCAGGGCACTGAACAAAAACCCAACCCCTGGGAGCGGGGAGGAGAGCTCCCTCCCACCCCATCCCCACCCCTCACCTCATCGTAGAATATGCAGGCGTGTTTCCCGGACACGTAGTTACAGTGACCATAGTTTGTAAGGCACACGTCCATGTCAGCTCCTGCAAGGCGGCAGGAGTAGAAGAAAAGGCAGGCAGAGAACAGACTGTAAGGTGTATGTATGGGGGAGGTGGGGAGGGAGGGAGTTAGCTCCTGGGTGGGCACTAGTAGAGACCTCAAGGGGCAGGTAGCTCAGGGCCCCCTCCTTGTATGTTTGAACAGAAACCAATGTATTTTCCAATCTCCTGCCAAAGAACAGCTGTCCCTGCCAGCTGATTTGCTTTGGAACATGTGGCTGCTGCCCAGAGGGGAATAGTGAGCTACTGAAGAGCATGGGATATTTCCATGAGAGCACAACATTGGGTGCAGGGCTCATAAATCCTATCATCTGAAAGAAAGGTAAATTTCTAGGCTAAGGGCTAATTTGTCTGTTCCTTTGTACAAGATACAGGGCTAACTAAACGTTAGGTATGTGTGAGCCCCATCACTTTTTTAAAGACTTCCAGGGACACAGCATTTGCCCTTTGCTCAGGTATTTCCTGCAGAGTTTGAAATGCCTCGCTGAGCAGCAGTCAGAGCTGACTTTCATCTCTCCTGATGCCATGCTGGGCACAAAGCAAAAGGGCCTGAGTCAGGGAGACAAGTAGCCGAGAGTGTTCGTTCTTAGTAGCCTCTCGTCCGGGTATCTGCTGGGTCAACCAGTTAGCCCTGGAGAGGGCTTCCCTTACCCCTTTCTAGCCTCTGTGGATAAGGGTGTCAGTCTTCAGGGCTGAACAGATTCAGTGCCTCTCCTAGGTGGCTCACCTGTCCCGATGTAGAGGGTTCGATAGCACATGTTCACAGCTCCTCCCAACCCTAAGAGAGGGTAGAACACAGCTCGGGCCTGTACCTCCTTTCTTTGCACTACAAGACAAACACAGGGAGAGGATCACTCAGAAACCCAGAACCTGGGATCCAAACACAGAGCAACAGAACTTGTGGCTCAAACATAAACCAACAGAACCTGGACCTTTGGTTCACGGTTTGGGGAAAATAATCCCACTGGAAGAGTCATCTTTCCAAACTCACATCTGACACTGGGCGGGTGCATAGTGAGGCATTCTCTCCCCACCCACAGCATTTCCCACATAGGGTAAGAAGGATCATCTTCTTTTTTTTTTTGGAGGAAGATTAGCCCTGAGCTAACTGCTGCCAATCCTCTTTTTTTTTTTTTTTGCTGAGGAAGACTGGCCCTGAGCTAACATCCGTGCCCATCTTCCTCTACTTTATATGTAGGACACCTGCCACAGCATGGCTTGACAAGTGGTGTGTAGGTCCGCACCTAGGATCTGAACCTATGAACCCTGGGATGCTGAAGCAGAACGTGCAAACTTAACCACTACGCCACTGGGCCAGCCTCCCCCACTTTTTTTTTTAAAGACTGGCACCTGAGTTAACAACTATTGCCAATCTTTGTTTTTTTTTTTTCCCTTCTTCTCCTCAAAGCCCCCAGCACATAGTTGTATATTCTAGTTGTAAGTCCTTCTGGCTCCACCATGTGGGACGCCACCTCAGCATGGCCTGGTGAGTGGTGATAGGTCTGCACCCAGGATCCGCACCAGTGAAACCCCAGGCAGTGCAAGGCAGAACGTACGAACTTAACCTCTTGGCCACAGGGCCAGCTCCAAGAAGGTCCACCTTTGAAGATGGCCATAGAATTCAAGGATGATAGTACTTTAAGCTCCTGGGCTACAGGTTGGTTTATCAGGGATATATCAGCTGATACTTCAGGGAGGCCACGCAAAAAAACAGAAGGCACAGACCAATGTTTCTCTAATTTTAATGTGCATATGAATCACCTAGGAATCTCGTTAAAATGCAGATTCTGATGCCACAGGTCTGAGGAAGGGCCTGAGCTCTGCATTTCTAACAAGCTCTCAGGTGATGCTGATGCTGCTGGTCTGGGGATCACACTTTTAAGCATCAAGGCTTTTAATGGCTAATCCTCAAAGGGATATCCTAAGCAGTCAAACTTTTGGGATGAATTTCCAGGACACTAGCCAAAGTGTTATTCTGTTTCTCACCTTGAACTTGAAAAACTCCCTTTTGGGAAACTCTTCTAATTCAAATATTTGAAAGCAATTGAGCAGAAAGCACACCACATATACCCAAAGGCACGCATAGCTGCTTTCTGTGTCTCAAAGTGGATGTGTATGAAAAGACAGTCACAGTACACTTCCCCAAGTCTGATCTGAAAGTTGTGATTGCCATCTTGTTCCTGCTTTCTGAGAAAAGAAACCATGGTGCTTTACTGAGTGCATTAAAGGCACACAAGGAGGACTGAGATATTGAAAGCTGAAATTCTCAAAGGGGGCAGATGGCTGTTCACACAGAGGGGAGAACTGACGGTGTGGTGTGGTGGCAGATGCGTATGCACGTACCTTCTGTGTGGTGCCCTCCAGAAGCCAGCTGATGTGCCCCGACACTGCCTGGTGAAGCTTGGACTCGGGAGGGGAAAAGCTGATGTATTCTCTGCAAGGCCAGAAACTTGATCAGCTTCTCGTCCAGCATATTTATCTCGATTTCTAGTAACCAAAGAGAAAGATTAAAAAGCAGCTGAGGAGGAAATGGAATGTGGAAGTAGGTGAGGGTCACAGAGCAAATAGTTCATTTCTTTTTTTTTTGAGGAAGATTAGCCCTGAGCTAACATCTGCTGCCAATCCTCCTCTTTTTGCTGAAGAAGACTGGCCCTCAGCTAAGATCTGTGCCCATCTTCCTCTATTTTATATGTGGGACGCCTGCCACAGCATGGGTTGATAAGCAGTGCTAGTCTGCTCCTGGGATCCGAACCAATGAACCCTGGGCCACCAAAGCGGTGTGTGCAAACTTAAACTGTATGCCACAGGGCCGGCCCCAGTTCAGCATTTCTAAAATCCAGTCAAGTGATTTTTCTCAGACAGCAAAGAGTACAAAGTGATAGAAAGGTTGGGAGTTGAGCATCTCACTAGCCATTTGCAGAGAGATGGGCCCCAACATAGCCTGTGCTGATGCCTCCTGCAGCTGGGTAGCTTGATTCTAGGTAAAGTAGAAAGACAGAGCAAGACAAACCACTTGCCTGCCTGTGGGGGAGGGCCTGGACGTCCAATATTGAGGCCTGGATTTTCTACCCACCCTTTGTTCACCGAGATCAAGATCTGCCCCAGTTGTCCTCGACTTTGGGGGTTTCTCAGATGAGTTCCCTCCTTTGGGAGTGAGGCTCCTCCTGGTTTTATTCTGCAAGACCAGGTGACCTGCCTAAAGTGATTTTCTTCTCTTCTCACTGGTTCAGCTTGGCCCTGCTCTGCCTTCATCTTTGATTATACGTATATGCATGTGTGTAAGGCAGAGATAGGGGAAGGGGCTTTCTTTCCTATCCCACTCCCCTACCCATCTCCCCAGCCCTCTGAGATCAGGCACCCCCACTTCAGTCCCTTTTTGAAATGAGCTGAATGCCGTGTAGGGACAGCACTTTCACCCCAGCAGCTGGTGGTAGAGCAGCAGCTCACTCACTCACCTCCATTGACATCCATAAATGCTCGAAGTGAGTTGGTGAGGTCCACCATGGCAGTAGAGTTGGCTGGGAAAGAGGGTACGGTTAAAGCGCTTCCTATGGATAACGTGCCGGGGCTGACCTTGCCATCTGGGGACGGAGCAGGAAGACTGTTACTTACGTCGCCTGAGGGAAACCCACCGGTCCAATCCCCCACTGCTGAGACAGGTCTGGATTTCGGACCCAAGGTGATGTTCCCTTCTTGATTCTCACCCCACAGGCTCTGGAACTCCTAGAGCTAAAAACGCGTGGTGAGGAAGGGCAGATGGAACGACAATGCACCCGGGCACGCAGGAGTCTCCAGAGCACTGAGAACCAGTGAGATCTACTGCTCTGGGGAACGTGGTGGGGTAGCTTCATTCTCTGGGCCATGACTACCTCCCTGCTGCCTCTACTCATTTAAATAGTGGTGACTGTCCCTGCAATTCCTGCCTACTGATGTTCAAATCACAAGGTGCAAAATCTATTCAGGTTGGTATTAAGAGAGAAACAGAACAGGAAAAAGAGCCTGAGTATGGGCCATCCTGGGACCAGGGGCCCCCATGCAGAGAAGTCACAGTCACCTGGTCACCGAGACTCCCAGCTGACTAGGAGGCCGGCTTCAGTTCAGACGAGAGAGACCACAGGGGGTTCCAGCAGCATCTGAAACCTGGTTCAGATGCTGGGGTCAGCAACCTTGAGGTCCTGAATGCTGACTGGGGATAGCTGAGAGAGCAGGTCCACGCCGGGCTAAGTATGGACGTAAGGAACTAACTCTTGGCATGTGGCCTGAGGTTAAGCTTTTGGGTCAGACCAACCTCTGTGGGTATCCCACTCTGCAGCTACTCTGAAAGGCAGTGTTGCTTTCTGTCTCTGCTTTTCCTAGCATGGGAATTCCTTCAAATGAGCTGGCTCTGAGAATCTGGATCGGGCGAGGATCCAGTCTCCAGTGTGGATCATGAGGCACCAATGCCATGACCCATAACCTCAGGCTGACCACAGTGGCTCCAGAGAGCATACTGCCTTCCTCTAAGGTGATGGAACAAAACAAGCAGAAGGTGTGGGAAGGTGGAGTCAAGAGACCCAGGCTGTAGTTCCAATCCTGCACTGACATGGAAAGTCACCTTAAGAAAATCACTTAATCTTTCAGAGCTTAAGAAGTCCCACCTATAAGATGGGGACAAGTTAACATGTGCTTTCTCTTCTATCACAGAAAGGAGGGGAGGACAAATAATACAGAGACCAAAGTCCTCCGAAATATTCACAGGGATGTAAGTGTTTTTTGAATCTTAAGTCTTATTTGCCAGGAAGAGCATGAAAGGCCGAGCAGCACTCACCTGATGATGGCGCTGGTGAGCAGAATCGTTGGTTGGCTCCTGGGGCCAAGATACCATCTCCTGCTGCTTGGGGGGGAGTGAGCACCCGGGTGGCATTTGGGGGTGAGCCCAGTGGCCTTGAATCTGTCAACGGAGGTCCTATCTGTGATTGGACAGTCTTTCTTTGCAAAGTGCTGGTGTTCTCGATGCTGGCACAAGAGCTGGGAATGGAAGGGGGCAGGCTTGGGACAGGAACCAAACTCCTCTGGGGGCAAGAGCTGGGGCCAGTGGCATTCTCTGTCTTCACAATGATGCCGACGGTGTGGTTCTGAAGCCCCCCAGCCGCTGGTGGCGTGAGGGGCCTGGGCCAGCCTTGCCGGTGTGAGAGGCCTGGTAGGGGGGTGTTGGCGCCTGGAAGTCGCCGGGGGTCCGTGGAATCAGTGGGGCTGCTGTAGAGGTGTGGGCCATTGGCTTTCACCTCTGTGTTCACTGGCCCGTTGGCAGTCCCACAGGGGGCTTTCTTGGATTTTTCCGCACAAGAACTGCAGCTGATGTCCTCTAGGGCTGGGGGCTGGGGGGGTGGAGAGCAGCTCAGGGAATTCTGGGTGCTAATCCCCGAGGGACAGGACAAGGGGTAGTGGGAAGGTATAGGTGCCTTGTCAGCTGTTTGCAGGGAGGTGGTGATTGAGCTGTCAGTCACAATAACAGGCTTAATATCAGCCTTCTCTGTCTGTTCAGAGTCCCAATGCGAAGGCATCTGCTTAGCAGATAAATGTTTCAATATGCTGCACTGGAGCGCAACAACACTACAGAGCCACTGCAATGGAAGGAGAGGAGAGGAGAGGAGGGTGAGAGGCCTGGGAGGCGCTGGTCCTTCCTGCCACAGCGGCCAGGGCTACAGCAGAGCTGACAAGCACAGTTTCCGAGGTCCCATCGCGAATGCCCAAAAAGGACGTGCTTGACTCCTGATAGATTCCATTTCCATTCCCACGCAAGACTTGTTGGTACACTCAGCAGGCAACACCCTGGTCAGCAGAGCTTGGGATTCCCGTTCTGGCTCTGCCCCTAGTCACCTGTGACCAATATTCAGCAAGTACCCTAAGCACCTGCTGTATGTCCAGAACTATCACCTAACCTCTCTATGGGTCTACTGATCTCTTTCAACGAGACAGATTTGCCCGTCTCACAGCACAGTGGGGGACCGATGGAGAGAAGCAGACGGCGGACTCTGTAGTTCTCTTACTTGCCTCAGGATCTGAGCCAGAGGTTCCCTCTGGAATATTCAACTCTTAGCAGGTGAGGGTAGGGGTAGGTGGGGTTGTAGAAGATGGGGGGTGGGAATGACAGAGGCTACTTCCAATAACAACTGTGCAGAGATGGAAGGAAGATTGGATTTGGAATTCCAGCCCCTTCTTCACTCACCTCTTGCTGCTCTGCCTGGGTGGCTAAGTGCTCAGAGTTCAAAAGGTGCGTCTGTGATTCCTCAGGGATCCCATTGCAGATCAGCTCCCCATCCCGAATGGCCGCGGGTGCAATGAGAGGGGGTGGAAACTGGTACTGAGATTTTATAGCATCGGGAACCTGTTCAGGATAGACAGAAGGAGGAAGGAGAGGAAGATAGTGCCAACATGTCCAGTTGATTCTGCCCTGGCTACACTCTTCTGTCTGTGGTGCTGATGCCCAAGGGACCACCATCCACTCTGGGATTCAGAGGACAAGGAAGGTCAGTGGGCAGCAACTGCTCTGTGCTCCCATCTGACTCTGACATACACACACCAGCCTGAGAAGGCACAGAAATGGAAACAGTAGGCACGTCCCCTACTTTTCCTCATCAAGGTCTCAGGCCTACAGAAGCCAGAACCCATTGCATGCTGCCTCTGCTCTGGCCTAAAAAGTGTAGAAGTGGCACTGGACAG
The DNA here is from genome assembly GCF_037783145.1 of Equus przewalskii. Taxonomy (NCBI): domain Eukaryota; kingdom Metazoa; phylum Chordata; class Mammalia; order Perissodactyla; family Equidae; genus Equus; species Equus przewalskii. The sequence goes on from NC_091840.1 coordinate 42,669,988, forward strand.
GGCTTCAGAGTACTACTCTAGGCTTTTATTGCTTAGCATCAAGTTCGGGAGGTGAGTGAACAGCATCTGAGACATAGAAAGTTAAGTGAGGTCACATTCAGAGAGGAAATGCTCAGCATGAGGCCTGGCTCGTGGTAAGTACTCAATCAATGTCAGTTTTCTTCATCCATTCATTCATGACTCATGAAACAACTGAAGACCTCTTTGTTGCACAAAGACAGAAGACACACTCTAAATCACACCATGTAAGAATGAAAGAGCCACATAAGCAAAGAGTCATTCATACATTCGACTAACATTTATTGAGCACCTCCTGAGTCTGGGCACTGTGCCAAGTCCTAGACATCCAGAGATGAATAAAACTTAAGCCTTGCCCTCAAGGAGCTCACAGTCTAGTGGGGAGATGAGCACAGAAACATTATAATACAATGTAATGCATCCCAGAATAGGGTCATGTCTAAGAAGCTATAAAAAACATAGAGGAGAGTGCTTCTTTCCGTCTAGAGGACAGGAATTTGGGATTAGGGAAGCTTTTATAGGAAGGCAGTATTTGAGCTAAGACTTGGAAGTTGAGATAGAACTTCCAGGCAGACAAAGGGGACATAAGGGTAGGAGGGCAGCACAGAAGGCACAGAGACGTGAAAGCACTTGGTAGATTTGGAAAACACTTGGAGAAGCAACAGATTTAGTGAGCAAGTCCTTATGAAGGATAAGGGAAGAAGAGCTGGAAATGGTTCCCAGATTTTTGGCCTGAGGGACTGGGTGGAGATCGGTGTCATTCATTGAAACAGGAAATACAAGAGGAAGACCAGATTTGGAGGCAGAGGACTTTTGGTCTTGGGCAGGTTGAGACTGAGGTGTCTGTGGGATGGGCAGGCAGATATGAATCTGGATGTGAGGAGAAAGGCAAGGAATATGGAACTGAGAGTCATCACCATTAACAGTGGTGGCCGGTGGCATGGGCTTGTCTGAGGTCACTCAGGAATGGGAGGGGAGGAATGGAGTGGTAGGCTAATCTAAGGCTGCCGCTGGGGAAGAGTGACAGGGTAGGAGGAAGAGGAATCCCCAACAAAGACAGAAGGTTCTCAGCCTATTTTGCCTGCACTGCTATACATCAAGGACAAAGGCCAATGTTCCAGGACAGATTGGGGCAGTTCCCCACCACTGGTCTGTCATGCTAAAGTCTTCACTTCAATCTCAAACTGCCCAAGTACAAAATGCTTTTCAGGCAACTTGTGCCCTTTGATTTTCCTCAAGAATAGGAAAAGATTTAAAAAAGGGGAGGTGGCATCATAAAATGACAGGATTTTATCAAGGCCTCCTGGCCTATTATTCACTTCAGCAGCCAGGCTCTTTTCCAAATCTACACAGTGACGTACACAGTCTAGATTACTTTTAGATCTCTTTAACTAAGTACGAGGCATGCCACCGCTAATATGCCCTGCCCCCAACTGAAAACACCTTAATTTAATTTTGGAAAACTGGTGTTTCCACTAAAGTATAAATATTTACACAGTTACGAGTTTGTTATACAATTTTCAACAGTTAACATCTTGCTAGCGCTGACACCCACTGGAAGCGGCAGGAGTGGCGTGTGATTTTAAAGTGTGGTTGCCACCAAGTGGCCATATTTGAGAATTGCTGGTTTCCATTGGCACATAGGACTGTCTGAGGGATTATTTCAAAAGAGAGAACTCAAGCTTACAAATGGGTATATAGCATTGGGCTCTCTAGGTTAAATGAATGAAGGGATTGGATGGTTTACGAGAAACAGCCTCAACGCCACCAAATGCTTTTCAATGAAGGAAATTTTTCTGCCAATCTCTGTGGACACACTTTAGCGATTGTCAAGTGCATGCAAATGTTAGGTATTATTACAATAATGCTCCAATTTAGAGTATTGGTGATATGTTCACAGCAGCCTGGAAAAATATATTCAACTCTCCTTTAGACATTTTCCTCTTAAGTTCCTCAGCTGGGATAGCTCCTCAATGTCACAAGGCCCTCCGCTTAATCACCCCCACCATCACCTCTCCAGACAGCTCTGGGAAAGGGGCAATCTAACAAGAACAGACAGCATGAGTGCCAGGTGAGGGGCAGTAACACCAGAGCACATCTAAAGTTTGGAGGGAGGGGCTAAAGGGTGCTTATCCTTGGAAGAACTAGAGACTTAGTTTGAAGGCCTACTTTGGGGTTTGGCCTTCATAATCCTGACCACCCTCCTCAAGTACTAAAACATATAGTCACATTCATTACTTGCTGAGACACAACAGACAAATCTCAGGAGCTTCAGTCTCCCTATCTGTGAAATTGAGACCATGATCCTCTGTGTATCCAGTGAAGGCAATCAGAGACCACCATCCCGCCTGCATCGGGTTTCGACTCACCTTCAAGCTTCTTCTTTTGACTGACTGGAGCACACGGCGGTTAGGAGGGTGCTTCTTGTGGATTCGGTTCAGGAAGTCTACTTTGACAACATGCTGCGAAATGGTGTCCTGAAAACGGTCAAACACCTGGCACCGATTGCTCAGCGTCATATTCTTCTGGTTCAGCTATGGACAAAGCAGACACACTGCTGTAGTGAACCCCAAAAGTCAGCCCCCTCCCAACTAACCCTATTCTCTACGTTTAAAAAATAGAAGCCCTGGCCAAATGGGTTGGGGCTGGTATTTCAACACTGCTGTCAGAGGGCCTGGTAAGGTGGATGAGACTTTCTCCCCCAGCCCTGCTCAGTCCAGCAAGGGAAAACTGGTATGTTCCCATTCCCTAGAGAGGCTTGAGGTGGGCAGGAAATGGGGAATTAGCCAAGAAGTGCCCTTCCAAATTCAGCCTCTGATAGTTTTCTGTCCAGCTCAGATCACCCTTTGTCAGTGTACCCTACAGAGCACAGGTTTCAGAGGAGATGCAGGCCTCCCTTCCTAGCAAACGACTCTTTCCCACAAGAAGCAGGACTGTTTCCTTTTTTTTTTTAAGATTTTATTTTTTTTTCTTTTTTCTCCCCAAAGCTCCCCGGTACATAGTTGTGTATTTTTAGTTATGGGTCCTTCCAGTTGTGGCACGTGGGACACTGCCTCAGCATGGCCTGATGAGCAGTGCCATGTCCGTGCCCAGGATTTGAACTGATGAAACCCTGGGCTGCCGAAGTGGAGCGCAAGAACTTCACCACTCGGCCATGGGGCCGGCCCCAGGACTGTTTCCTATATAGGAGCTTGGCTGACAACTGGGACCAGCACCAGAATCCTGTGTGTGCTGCCCTATTCCCTCCTCCATGGTACCAGGGAGCATTAGTGAACCCATCTGGATTATCACAGTCTTGCTCTATAGGAGGCAGAAAACCTTGGACTGCTCTCAGAGGCCAAAGGGAGGAAAGAAAAATGTTTGTGCAGGGGCCGGCCCGGTGGCGCAGCGGTTAAGTGTGCACGTTCCACTTCAGCGGCCCAGGGTTTGCTGGTTCAGATCCCAGGTGTGGACATGGCACCACTTGGCAATCCATGCTGTGGTAGGCGTCCCACATATAAAGTAGAGGAAGATGGGCATGGATGTTAGCTCAGGGCCAGTCTTCCTCAGAAAAAAGAGGAGGATTGGCAGCAGATGTTAGCTCAGGCCTAATCTTCCTCAAAAAAAAAAAAGAAAGAAAGAAAAGAAAAGAAAAAAGTTTGTGCAGCAGTATATAGAAGGCATAGAAACAATGTCACTTTTCCTCTTCTACATCTGGTCCCCTAGACTTTAATTCAAAAGAAGAGATCTGTGTGGCAGCTTCTTAATTAGTAAATTAGGAAAAACCCCTAAGTGGCTAATAAAAAATTACCCAACTAATAATTTCTCATCTGTGGAACGCTGCTCTTTAAGATTCATATTTGGGTAAACTGCTCATTGCTGTTTTTTTCTGGTTCAGCAGGAGTTCCTTTCCGAGCAGCATTAGTCAAATTGAGAGCAAAGCAACTCTTCTTCCAGGTGTACAAGTCTATTACTAAGGTTTCTCTCAGGGCAAGGTGGGAAGCACACTGTCATGCTGAGGGCCAACAGTCATTCCATGGTTATTACCATTTGACAGACAATGTACCCACCACTCCTGGGAGATAAGATAATAGCACCCACATACCATTCATTCTTCAACAATTTACTGAACATCTATTACGTGCCATGACAAGTGGGTTGCAAAGAACTAAAGTAAGAGAAGGGAAAGAACCTCATTCGGTACCAAGGACACATTAGGTGTTCAATAAATAGTCGACTGTTTGGAATACCATTATCTATGCCAATTCTCCAAAGTTACTGGACAGTTATCTGCCAGTGCTAATACCTGAGATATGAGAATAAACAATTTGGAATTTTCTTAGTTTATTCTCTCTAAAAATAAGACACAGAAAAATATGGAAGCAATTACTGTGAGAGCATTTATTTCCATATGGTTGGATCTAATATACTCCCCTTTTAGGGCTGTTACATGAACTGTTTAATTCATCGTGGAAGAAATTATTCACGAACAACCAAGCGCTAGTGGGTTAAATAAGTCTGCCTGTGCAGCTAAAATAAGGCATTGTGGGAAAAAGAAAAATGTACAGCTGAGGCACGTCAAAATACTCAGAAGTGAGTAGGATGGTGTGGAGAAACCAGCATCTGAGAGATTATAGTGCACTCTGGCACCAAGCTGGCCTTACGTGCTTTCTACTCAATCAGTCCACGCCCCGCTTGCCGGAAGGAGACTAAAGGGACACTGCTGTGCTTACCACCACATGTTCGATGTGATTCGGACACATCCATCTGCCCAGGGGCATGGCAGTGAGCGGCGGCTCGAGGCAGTCCATGTGGAACAGGAGGGGGCAATAGTCACACTGGATAAGAGGGGCCACGCGGCAACTCCTGCAAAAAAGGGATGTAGGCCATTTCTGTGGCAAGACAGGAGAATCCAAACCAACTCTGCACTGTGGAACAGCCCCCACTCCCTAATCCTAACAACGTTCTCTCAATCCTCCTCCCCCAATGATTCAGTTACATTCATGCTTAGGAAGATGGATGAGTTGGGGGCTACCATCAGGCTCTCCATTATTCTCTAAGAGGAATGTGTCTTGCAGGGAAGTGAATGTTTATTTGGAGTACAGCTAAAGTGGCTGTCAGAGCAGGAATGATCAATGCTTAGTACCTACTGGAGGAAGACAGCCAACTTAGCTCTGATCTTTCTACTCCTTAGAAGAAAGCAACTACCTCATTAAAAAAATGACTAGCAGCCTTTTTAGAGTCCTATACCACAGCAAGAGAAGATTTCTCTTCTGCATAAAGTACTCAGCAAAAGTGACAACCAGAGAGAGTTGTGCTGGGAAAATGGCTTTGTAATGTACTCATGTAAGCCTAGTTCAAGGGAAGGGAAGGAGCCTAAGCAAATGCCAATTATGATTTGTAACTACGATGCTCCTTGGGTCCTTGAGGTGCACTGGAGACATAGTCCAGCCTGGCTCAGAGTTCTGCTGCTTTACTATCTAGTTCCCTATAGCTTTTGCTGTGGAACATTTCTTTTTGATGGCTACTTTCTCCTGCTATCCTGCCCTTCTAGCACATCCAAGCCAACAAGTCCCGCCTGAGTAATTGAAGCAGCTGGTTCCTGTCACTGAGGAGATCCTATTTGAGGGAAACCAGTGTCCCAGGGAAGCTGCAAATGGGGCAGCCCAGAGGCTTTTGGAAGTCATCCAGTCTGATGCATACTGGCTACCATGGATACTTCTACTACTTTTAAACTCATCTTTAGTGATTTAAAAATTATTTGCCTTTTCCAGGGACTTGTGTCTCTGCTGTTCAGAGTTCTTCCTGATAGCTAGTCTAAATATCTCATGCTTCGGTTTAAGTTCAACTCCTCGTGTTGTAGGCTCTATAAACACAGTTTACAGTACTTCTGTATCATGATTCTTCAGGGAATTTGCTGTTAAGACATTCAAGGCTCTGGTCAATTAGTCACTCAGCCTCTCTGTACTCATATCATCAGAAAATGGGTTATCCACATTTAACATACATGGTTTAGAAGAGGCGATGGAAGAGAGAAATAAGACCATTTGCTGCATATGAGGAAGAGCTCCTTAGTATGGAAGAAAAATACCTGTTACACGTGAAGCAGACTTTGACTGGTAAGGGAACGAGACCATTGTGATCTAACTCATGCTGTGTCTTCTTAACATTTTTCCCTGTGGTTTCCTCCTTTCTTCTTCTTTTGCTAGAACCTGGAAGAGAAACTGGTGGTGCTGAACTTTGCCTGGATGCAGAATTCCTAGGCTGGGATATGGAAACAAGACTAAGTGAAAGGAATAGATCTTAGTAACTGAATGTGCCATGGCCTAGACATGGATCTCTTTCTGAGGCCCCCAGGGCTGGTGTCAAGTGAGAAAAAGAATGAAAAGGGAGGGAAAGGGAGATGAGACTAAGTCAGAACCAGGCTCAGAAGTCCCTTTTTATGTGGCAGAAACACATCTAAAAGTTTTGCAAACATGAAGTGGTCAGGAGCCTACCTAGGTTAGATACTGGCAACCTAAGAAATATAAATGACAAAGTCAAATGCTCAACAAAGACCATTCTGTGGAGGTGGCTAAGGAAAAGACTATAATTTCACTGCATTTTTATAAAAATCAGAAAAGCTCTGATTCCATATGTATCCTACTGACCAGTAGATTTCTTAAGCCTGCCAAATCCAATTTCTCTGGAAGAAAATAAGATCTAGAAGCTTTGTGGTATCAAGTAGAAGCCATGACTTAATAAAAAAAAAAAAGGCAGGGGGGCAATTTGGTAGTACCTATCAAAACTATAAATGCATAGTTTTGATGCAATTCTAATAATAGGAATTTATCCTATAGATATACTCACATGGATACAATGAGGTATTTACAAAATTATTCATTAAAGTACTATATGTGGTAACAAAAGATTAGGAATAACCTGAACGTCCATTAATAGGAAATTAGTTAAATAAATTATGGTACATCTACATAACAGACTATTATGCAACCATTAAGAAAAACTGAGGAATGTCTATATTAATACATAATAGAAAGACCTCTAGAGCTTATTGTGAATTGAAAAAAGCAAGGTGTAGAACAGTATATCAAGTATGCTATTTAAGGAGGAAACAATAAGCATCTATCTATATTTACTTATATAGGCACAAAGAAATTCTAGAAGGAGATACACAGGAACCAAACAGTGGTATCTGTCAGGGGTAGGAAGGTGGAAACTAGGCAAATGACAGACAGGGGTGGGAGCGAAAGTTTTCATTTTAAGTCTTTTTATATTTTTTGATTTTCAAACTATGTAAACATACTAAATATTTTTTTAAAAAGTGATCTGGGAAGGGAAGAAAATAAAAAACTGAAAGAGCACAATAAAAGCTAAACCCTTCAAACATCTCTCCAGGAAGAACCAAGCACAGGAACCTGAGACAGTGGCTACAAGGACAGTGACCCCACACGTAGCACTGCCCTTTGGCTGGACAATAACCATCGGAAGCTGGGTTGGGGGAGGGGATATGGTGCTTTGGCTAACCTGGTAGTGCAGTGGTACAAGTCAGTTCATTGGGCAACTGAAATTGGGTGGGGTTCCGCTCCATGGCGGCTGCAATCAGCAGCTCAAAGGGCCGCCTTAGCTGGGGCTGCACATAGTCCGACTCTGCTGCTGCTGGCTCCTCGTCCACATCAATGATGTCCTCGTCCACGTCGTTCTGCTCAGAGGTTGGGGTCTCTGTGCTGGCGTTGGATGTGGGCGTGCCAGGCCGGCTGGCTCTCCTCTCCAGGATCCGGGCATGAGCAATGGCCTTGAGTTCAGTTTTGCTAGCTGATCTGTCCAACAAGTCAGTGTCACTGCTGGGGGATGTAGTCCGTTTGCCAGATTTGTCCACTAATCCATTGACATGGCCCAGTTCCTTTTTCTGCTCTCGTTTCTGTGCAAATGAATAGGTGGGCCCATCACATTAAGTACCACAAAAGAGAAAGAGTGGTCCTGCTAGACCACTAACCATAATTATCGAAGTCTTTAACACATCACAGACTTATCTACCTGGGGACTTGGAATGCTGTCTGTTAAAGATGACAAAACTATAGCTGAACCTAACTAAAGCTGGCAAAACTATCACAGCAGGGAATCACCAAAAAGTATGGAAAGTTAGAAACAATTATATGAATGACACATCATTTATCATCATATGATACACAATATCTCTATACAAGTACAGGGTAAAGGAATAAAAAGTTAACACAGTGAAATAAACATCATGAGACTGAGTGAGAACAACATAGTGAGACTCAAAGAGATCACTGCAGTTTGCCTTGGAGCATCCTGACCTCCTGAATGATTTTAAGAACTCTGCTCAAAATCAAGACTGTAAAAGGTAAAATAGGCAAGTAGAGCCCCCCATCCAGGGAAGGTGGGTGCTGACATGGAAGGCAGCTGCACTACAAGGTAGAAGGGTAGTGTGTGCAGAGTAACGACCCAGCAATCATGGTGTCCAAGAATGGCGGCCTTCAATGTTTCAAGTTTCACTAGAACTCTGAAAGTGACACTTCTTCAAATTGGAAGGTGGGTAAATGGAAAAAGACTAAGCATGCTCAGCAGGACTGGATCACTGATAATACATTTTCTTCCAGGACTCCAAATAGAGTGGTCAAATGAAGGTTTAACACTGGTCTCCAGTCAGGAGACCTGGGATCTTATCCCAGTTCTGCCACTAATTCCCTATGACCTTGGGTGACTCAGGCTGGGGGGCAGGAATTTCTCTATTTGTAAAATGAGACTAGCAAAACCATTTTTTCTTCCTCTTAGGGATACGATACAGATAAAGAGAGTCTCCTTTATGGAAGGGATGGCTCTGAGTTGGGGGGAGATCTAGCCTCCACTAGGAACAGGACCTGAACATCAGAGGTTGCTGAAGCCCAGAGGATGTATCATTTCAATCCACTTCAGTGTAACAAAAGGAGGCCAAAGAGGGGCAGAGGCGGTGGTGATGGAAAAGGCAGATTTAGCACAGGTAGGCCAAGAGGTCCATCTGAAAGCAGGTCAGAGTGGCATTTCAGGAAAAGCACTCTGTTAAAAAAAGGTATACTATAATTCCCAGCAAGTAGCTCTGCTTCTAGAAAACTGATGAATAGGTAATAGAGCTTTGGAGTGAGACAGAATTTGGTTCAAATCTTGGCTCTGTCAATTCCTCTGAGTCCTTGGGAAAGTTACATTTGTGAACCTCGGTTTGTTCCTTTCTAAAATGGAGATACTACCACCACCAGCGCCCGTAGATGGCTGTATGGATTAAAAGAGATAAGATAAAATATCCGGCATGTGATGGGCACTAAAATAATGTTAGTTCCTCTTCTCCACTCTCTTTCCTTGGCTTCACTTCTTCTCCCTCAGCTGTTTGCGACCTTTTCCCGTCCAGCTTCTTTGAGTGGCAAGTTTCTAAAAGTCCTCCTGACTGGCAGGTGCCTCTAACTGGCCCTGCCCTCATTTAACTGTGGATGCACAGGAAGAGATCTTGGGAGGTGGACAGGCTGGAGAATAGCCTGGTTTGTGGACTTCAGGAGAAATCAAACTACAGCTGTGGTTAGGTGGTTGACTTGGCCTTGGCTTGCTTTTTAATAGGAACCTTTGTGCACACATTGAAAAATAATGTCTCCCTAACTGTTCACCTTCTTCTTACAGGCTGAAAACTGTTATACACATAAACCACAATCTCTGAATCATCTCATCCTGTTTCTGCTACCAAGGAAGTCATCATTCATTGTGACATCATGTTCAGGGGCCAGGAAAACAGAGGTGATGTCACAACAAAGGAAAGTTGCTTGGTGTATAATTAGTGTGGGGGGAGGATGGGGCTGGTTTACAATTCACAGACAAATTGTAATCCTCAGCCTATAATTTGAGGATTGGGTCTCTCATAATCTGGGTGGAAACACACCTACTTCCTTTTTTGATAAGGGAGAGTTTAGCTTTGCACCTCACAAAAGATCTCAAAGTAGAAAATAATGTTCTCAAAGCCAGTACTGAATTATCAAATCTGAGGGAAGGAGAACTAAAGAGAGATTAGGCAACCTGGGGTACAAGTGGGTTCAAAGTCCTCTCGCTCCCGTACACCTGGCTAAGACTCTGGATACCACTGACTTATTTGCCTTGGAGCGAGGGAAATGTTTTTTCCATCAAGCTGGAGAAGCAGCTTTCTTTTTCTTCAGCCACTTTCAGCCATGGATATAGCTGCCATATTCACGCTACTTATCAGGAGGTCTACAAGGAGATCAGACTACTCCTGTCACTAGTGAATGAACATGGCTCAGGAAATTAACACACCTCTTCTGCCCATTTCAGCAGCCCATGTTTGGATTTTAGGCCCTACTGGATTCCAAACAGTCACCATGGGGAGAGTGAGGGTGATTCCAGGGCTGGAAGAGACAAGAAGAAGGAACGAAAATGCCTTCAGGGCCAGGTCATCTTAGCTCTAGAATATCAGTGCTCTAGATCTGGCATTCTGAGCAAAGCCTTCAGAAAGCAGTATTATTACCTTTCGGCGAACAGTGCACCGGTGACACATCCACTCCCCAGGAGGCAACATCTCTTCACTCAGTGGAGGGTTACTGCAGGGAAAAGACAAGGGCAAGACTAAGTAACTAACCCTTTGATGCAGCAGTGCCAGGGTTCTCTCATCCTTCAAAATGCTTACTTGGCATCATTTACAATAACCTAAGGAGTGAGTATCCCTTCCCTTATCTTAGAAAGAGAAGCCAAATCCAGAGCTATTTACCCTGGGTTTACAGGGAAAGATATAAAGAACCAGTTTGGAGCCTTGAGAGTCATTCTCAAATTCTGCACCATGCTAATAAAAATCGCTGATAGACTAATAGACTTTGAAGAGTGTGAAGGACCTAAGTCTAAGCTCTTCCAGCTGCTGTTCAAAGGCCTCTGCAACACGGTTCCATTCCATCTTCTCAGGTCCCTTTCAGGTACCTTTGCCCCTAGTCAAATTAAAGACTTGCTATTTTTTCCTCTAGAACACTCTTACTCTAAAAAGTTATGTCTGTCAAAATCCTATTCATCCTGTAAGACCTGCCTCAATCAGCCTGTGATAGATTAAAGATGGCTGCAAATTCTTTGCTACTCCTTCTATCCAGAGTTAGTCCATTTCCTTCTTGAATTGGGCTTATCTCGTGACTTGTTTTGATCACCAGAATGCAACAGAGGTGACAATGTTGTAACTTCCAAGGGTGGGCCTTAAGAGACCTGCAGATTCCATTTTTACATGCTTGGAAGGTTCCACCTCAGAGCCCTGCTGTTATGCTGTGAGAGGCCACACGAAGGAGATTTAAGGCACTCCAACAGCTTCTAATGAACTCCAAGCCAACAGCCAGCACCAACTACTGCTACGTGACTGAGTCATCTTTGACCACGACAGCTCAGTCGAGGCTCCAAATGACTACAGTCCCAGACAACAATACATCAGAAAGAAAAACCACCCAGCTAAACCCAGTCAACCCGCAGACTTGTGAGAGATAATAACTAGCGTCTGTTTTAAGCCACTGAGTTTTGGGGTAGTTTGTTATGCAGCAATAGATAACTGAGCACAGCTTCTCCATGCATTCTTCCTGGATTACTCAGACATCCTGGACCTCTGGCTGCATAGTTTAGTTCTCTTTTGGCTCTTCTCATGCTTTCCCTTGTGTGACAGTTCTCTCATTTCTTTTACTGGAGGGACCAAGACAAGGATTGGATCTCTTCCCTCCTTGTATCTGTATAATATAGAGGTTGTGAACACAGTAGTCACTCGGTAAGCCAATAATTGATCAAAATTAGAGCTGTGAAGGGCTGGCTTTACTGATTCTCCAGATCATTGATTTCCATTAAGGTTACACCAAGAGTCATATGAGACTTTATTCAGTTCTTAGTAGGGTCACATTTATAATGTCTATACAGCAGTGGTTCTCAGAGTGTGGTCCTCAGATCAGTAGTATCAGCATAATCTGGGAACTTACTAGAAATGCAAATTCTGAGACCTCATTCCAGGCCTACTGAATCAGAAATTCTGGGGGTAGGGTTCAGCAATTCGTTTAACAAGCCATCCAGGTGATTCTGCTCAACACCAAAGTTTGAAAACCACTGCTATACAGAATAAGGCTACATTTAAGCTTAAAAAATTCCTTGGGAGTCACCTACTTGAAATGGTAAAAAGGAAATTTGTCTTCAAAGAATATGAGAAATACTAAAAAAAATTTGAGGGTTGAATATATAAGGACTCTCCTTTAAGTCCTAGAGCTTAACGCTATACTGCTTTACCATTTCTACCTAAAGCAGCACTTGCTTGGCAAATTTTCCTAGCTCCTGCTTTGCTATGCTTGCCTGGAGTCCTAAGCATACATGTCAGGACGCTCACCAAGCCCTCACAGCTCATTGCTTCCTTTCCTCCATTTCCTTGGTGGAATCTCAGGAGGATCCTCACCAGGAAGCAGAAAACTAGAGGCACATTGGCCTGCCGGGACAGGTCTTCCAAAGCCCTAGAGGACCACAGGTGGATGTCACCTCTGAAGTCTTCCCTAGTTCTCTCCAATGTATTTCTGCATAGGCCACATCCAAACTAATAAAATGCACGCACGTAATTTGCAAAGGCCTACACACTCTGCTATGCTTCAGCAGCTATATATTAAAACTAACCCTGAAAAGGATGTCACTTCTGATTCTGTTTTTCATCATTTCTTTTCATCTACCCACTGGCTTTGTACCAAGATATCCTACACGAAACATGTAAAGCAGAGGAGGGCGAGGCAAGGTGGTACAGGTTTAGATCTTCTACTAAGATGTGAATGCCCTCCTGGTTACCCCTCATGCTTCCCTCAACCAATTGAACACTAGTGGCAGAATGACTTATTTAAAACACAATTCTGATCATATCTGGAGCACTTCCCCACCTCAGCTGCCCATCTTAGAGCTCCTTCCCCATAAGAATGGTGTTCCCATAAGTTTAGTATGCAACTTTGAAACAATTATATGCACACCAGAGTCTTTAAATCATGATATGCCTGTCAAGAAAAACAAGGCTCTGGCCCAGCTCCCTCTCATCCCCATATATCAATGAAGACAGGGTGCTGAGGGCCATTCTCTACAAAAGGAAATCATTAAAAGTTAAAAGTCAGGTAACGCTGAAATTACTCTATCAGAGTTTCCGCTGTTCAGCAGTGAAAACCATGAAAACACTATAATGAGCCAGTGCTGCTTGTAAAGACATCAATATGCTTCCTAATCACTAAAGCTTAGAAATAGCAGTGATAATCTCATCTTACATCTAGATAGTGTATTACAGTTCACAAAGTGTTTTCACAGATGCTCTTACTTGATCTTCACCAGTATACTGTAAGAATTACTTCTTATTCCCCTAGTTCCTCCCACAGTGAGGAAACTGACAAATAAAGCCATGGAGCTAGTAAGTAGCAGAAATAGAACTCAAATCAGTTTCCCAGCTCTTTGAAATCTTGAGCCCAAGCTGTTTCTAAAGAATCTTTGGTAGTTCTCTTTTTTCTGGGGAACACAGTAGAATACCCAGCAAGGTATCTTCCTCAATCTCAAGGTTGAGCATTTCCTTCTACATCTGTCAATTATTTAGTACTCACTGGTTACTAACTAATGCTACACTGGAGGAAGGACATGAAGCAAAGAAGTTATGATATACCCCATCAAGAAACTCAGCCTTTGGGGAGAGAGGACCAAAGTAATCCATCCACTTAAGCATTTACTGGACACTTACTTTACGCTAGGCAATGTGCTAAGCGGTGAGATTTCAGACTCGGTCCTTGCTCTCAGGGATCACACCTTAGAGACAACGTGAAAAGGACAACTGGCAATGAGACCACATACAATCAACTACAAACTGATTCTTGCCATATAGATCTATATAAGACTCAACCACTCACGGATGCCAGACTCAATGAAGAGCCCCAGAAGTTTGGTCATTAGGTACCTGAAGAAGACAGTGGCTTTTTCCTTACTCTCTTCCCACCATTCAAAACTATTCAGCAATGGTAATTCAGCCAGTGACCCTTTAAAGATGGTGAAGTTAAGGATCTTGGGGGGTTCAGGCAGAAACTATAGATTTAGAAGCAGGTATATTTCTGTATTTTGAAAACTACCCAATAAAAGGAAGGTTCTGAGAGTGGGGACATTTTCCTGGGAATGAATGTTTAAGTCCATCTAGAGCACAAGAGTATTTGAACCTTTAGATTCCTTCTGAGACATATCTAAGTCCTGGGAAGGAAGGTGAGCCCTGGAATAGTCATGTTCTGTGCATGAGCGGGCTTGTCTTGGAAAACTGGCAGCTCTTCAGCCAACAGGCTAAGGACCTCTACTTTATTTTCTGGCTTCAAAAGAATGGCCTGCAGTGCAACAAGACAGGCATTCTACTCCATGGCAGACAAGAGTGTGAGTGCCCTCTGAGGACGGAGCTCTTGCAGAATATCTTCCCATGTTCACTCCATGGATGTTTCCTTCCAGATTATTTGTTAAAAAGCCCTGGCCTGCAATTCCTGGCCAGAATGTGACTGTTCACTGCTTTCCAACTCATTGTTTTTTTTTTGAGGAAGATTAGCCCTGAGCCAATATCTGCTACCAATCCTCCTCTTTTTGCTGAGGAAGACTGGCCCCGAGCTAACATCTGTGCCCATCCTCCTCTACTTTATATGTGGGACGCCTGCCACAGCATGGCTTACCAAGCGGTGCCATGTCCACACCAGGGATCCAAACCGGAGAACCCCAGGCTGACGAAGCGGAACGTGCAAACTTAACTGCTGCGCCACCGGGCCGGCCCCTCACTGTTTATTTTAACCACTACCTGATCTTAAAGACATTCTGTTAGCTATAAAATTGTTCATAACAATAGAGCTCTAAGTCTTCAGAGATTGTACAATTGAAGGATATCTCAGAGTTTGGTGTGGCTCTCTGTGAGACCTAAGAGGGTCTATAAACTGTTCACATCTGTACACAAACCAATTAGACAGCTGGTCAAGGGGGTTGCTGGCGTGGGGTTCACAGGTTCAGCTTCTGGGTGCAGACCTAGCACCACTCGTCAACGCATGCTGTGGCAGCATCCCACATAAAACAGAGGAAGACTGGCACAGATGTTAGTTCAGTGACAATCTTCCTCACACACACACACACAAAAGAAAGTTGGTCAAGGATATTAATTTTTCAAAACTAACACTCCTAAAGCCAACCTCTGCAGCAGGACTCCAGCATCTACACTTCCACAAACAAATCCAAGTGACCTGTCTCTATTGCTGATGAGGGTGTCTAGATTGGCCTATTTCTGAAGTCATCAAAGAGAAAACCACAAACATATACCCCTAAGCTAACTGTAATGCCTGCACTGATAGACCTCTTTATGTCAAAGATTCAAAGCCCAAAGCCAGATGATCCCAACTCACAGCCAAAGGATGAGTCCAGTTTTAACCTAGAATGCCTCTTTCACTCACTAATAAAGCTGCGGCTCTCCACTGCAGGTGGAAGATGTTGGTAGTTGTCATGGTTCTTGGCTCTCTAATTAAGAGGATCTATTTCAAGTCATATACCAGTGTGGTTGATCTGAGTCTAACCTCACTCATCTCCCTCGCCTATTAATACATGTGAACCTGCATGACATTAACATTTACTTCAGATTTAGTCGCCACCAGTGGGACCTGTTGCTTCACAGCTCTATGTTAATTATCCATCCAGCGCAAGCAGTTTTTCAGTATGGAACTGAAAGGGAGAAGGGGGAGGGGAGCAAGAGAACAAAGGGAGGAGGGGAGAGGTGGAGGGAGAGAGGGAGACAGGGAAGCAGAAAGACTGCCTTCTATTTCAGAGACCTATATTTTGCATTACAACAGGCAGATAAAAATGGTCTTGGGCTCTGGACTTATTTTTTTTAATAGGTTAGGTTACTGACGTATGGCTTGCAACTGTCCATCCAGCTAAGTGACACTGACATTTTAAAACTTGAGCCAAAAGCAGCCAGAGAGACATGAAAATATCACTCAACAAAATTAAAAGCTTTGGTGTATGTCTTAGGCCAAACGGAAGCGAGTGAATGAAAAAAATTTAAGAAAGAATACTTCATATTCTCTTCCTGGACTGACAAATACTCTATTTAATAAAACACTTAACAGGAACACTATGCAAACAGCCTATCTATACACAATATACCAACAGCCTTCCACTTGGGTTCTCTTTTTAAAAGAGGTCAGTCACATGAACTGGTAAGGTCCCTCCTGTCAGAACCCATCATTCTCCAAGAATCAGAAGCTCTCCAGCCCAACACAGCAGTTTCAGTTGAAATAAAGTATCAGACTAAGAAAGATTTCACTGTCCCCTCCCCACCATCATCAGCATGTCTCCTCCCTTTTTTTGGTGGTGGTGGGGGGTGTTCAGCAAGCAAACAATAGCACTGAGCAATTCTGATTTTTAATTTCACAGTTCACGGGTCTCATCCATCCATCTGAGGTCCACTATCAGATAAAAATCCTGCAATTATAGTTAATGGCATTGTATAAGGCCAACTGCAAAAGACAATACATGCTCAGAACAGGCCTACTCTCCCTAAGATGGGCCCTGCTTCCCTTGGCTAACTCAGGAAATACGTTGGGACTAGCTAAAATGGGAGTGAAGGTGATCGCTGTCAGGATCACAATCATGTCTCAGCCTCCCAGCAGCCATCTTGATCCATACAGGGACCTATGAACACAGAAAACAAGTCTTTTATAAATTGAAACCAGCTTCTGTTGTGGAAAAGCTAAGAGGTGTTGGGTAAAGTTTAATTTAAAAATGTCTTTTTAAATTTAAGTTAAAAGCTATACTAACATACCCAATTTAATGGTTTATGTTTTGAGGGAACAAAATTTAATAAAATTTAAATGTCAGCAGAAATAGTAAACTTCCTCTGGACACCTGTGTAGGCATTTTATCTTCAAGTATGGCCCACCTTTCAAAGGCAGAGAAGATGGTCATATTGAAGGATATTGGAGAGATTAAATCAGAGAGAAAGTTTATGGGCTCCCTGAACCTTAATTCCTTATCCTCCTTCATCCCAGCTGACTCAAATACAGCTAATGCCACAAAGTACATAAAAAGCACAAGGACTGCTGGTTTTTTCATGCAAAGCCTCAGTAGCAGTGTTAACAAGGAAACCAATGAAGTGCCAGGCCATTACAAATGCTCCATTGAGAAACTTAGCTAGTTGCGTCACTTCCACAGGCATACAATTCTTTCAGACTAGCAGACTGTGCCCCCAAATTTTATCGCCTTCTATGTAGAGCTGGCTTGTGGTATCCTCCTAGTGAAGGACACCTGGAGAAGAGAGTTTCAAGTTAGTGCAGGGAAAGGAGGAGGGAGGGGGGAGAGAGCACCAACAGTTATACCAGGTGTTTGCCTCTGCTAACTTCTCTACAAGCTGAGCCTGGGTGCCACAGGGCCTGCTCTATTACTGGTTTGGCTATTCTTGCAATCCTGGATTCTCCACAATGGAAAATGGGCTGGCTGCAACATTTAAAAAATGAGTTTCATTCATTCATCTCATGACAGATGTTGGAGCCTACTTGTTTTGAAAAAGAATCAACATTCTGGCCTCAACAGTCACTTTCTAACATCCCTAGAGAACATTCCATTGGAAAGAAGAATCAACAATTGTAATTGTGAATTCCAGAAGAGTCTCAGAGGTATGGAAAACTGGGTACTGTTCTGTGGCCAAATTTTAGTGGACTATCAAGAACAAGGAAATAGCCAGGCCACACTCTTCTTGCAGACACAGTTCAGAGAACTTGCACCAGTTTGCATCCTATAGACATTGGACCTAAAATTCTATAAAGGTTGGGAAAACTAAAACACTAACACTGTCTTGATTTGAAATCCAACTAAATATAGAGAGCAGGTTTCTACTTAAGACCCAGTTGCTTTTCCCTAAGGAAGATTTCTGTTTTATTTACCCTCCTCTGACAGGGTCTTCTAAAAAAAAGGAAGGAGGGAGAACATTGCTATTATATTATTATTATTGCTATTATTTGGGCTAAAGCAGCATAGGGCTTATTCCCTCCTTCTTTTACCCATAACTCCCCTCCCCTAATTTTACTTATAAACCTCAAAGCTCCCCGCCCTACTTGACTGAAGTAATCTCCTGGGCACACTGTCAAACTGTGCTGTCGTGGTTTGATGCCACAGCTAAGTGCTGACTTGGGCTTCTGAAGCCTTCCAGTTATACCCCCAGTGACCTATTTAGGAGTTGAACGTACTTCTCAGAGACAGAGCGCCATAATTTTTCCCTTTGGCCCACTTTTCTCTCAGATGGTCCCTAACTAAAGGAACAATCACCCTAAAGGCCTGAATGTGTGCACACAAATGATAAAATTTGAGGAAAGCTTGTATGCAGCAAGCATACAAGCCTTGGACATGAACTCTTTCCGTAACTTAAACTGCAGACAATTTTCTTACTATACAGCTTACTTTAACATCAACAAACTGCAGCCTTCAGTTAAAGATGTTTGATATCATGGAATTAGGCATTAGAATTAAGTTAAACTAGAATGGCCAAGTGTCATCTATGCCAGGCAAACCCACAAGAACTACAAAGGAGGGATAAAGCAAAAACAAGTGATAAAGCAAAATAATGTTTACAGAAGGTCAAAATTAGTGACAGAATTCTCCCTACATTTAAGATGCTCTTTCAAAAAATGGCAAGTAAGATCAAAGAAAGTTGAATACAGCCAACCTATGTACAGAATTATGAAAAGTTATAGGTTTAGACACATTTAATGAGATTAATGGAGTATAATTTTCATAATGTATTTTGACCAATAATTGATGACTGTCGGCTGAGAAAAAAGTTCACTGCAG
Organism: Equus przewalskii; assembly: GCF_037783145.1. Lineage (NCBI taxonomy): Eukaryota > Metazoa > Chordata > Mammalia > Perissodactyla > Equidae > Equus > Equus przewalskii. The sequence goes on from NC_091840.1 coordinate 42,688,840, forward strand.
TTTCCCTCTAATGTTTCCCGAGCTTCATTAAAACCAAGAATCAGGGTCCGGCGCAGTGGCGCAACCGTTAGGTTTGCACATTTTGCTTCGACGGCCCAGGGTTCACCGGTTCAGATCCTGGGTGCAGAAATGGCACCGCTTGGCAAGCCAAGCTGTGGCAGGCATCCCACACATAAAGTAGAGGAAGATGGGCAGCAGATGTTAGCTCAGGGCTAATCTTCCTCAAAAAACCCCCCAAAAAACCAAGAATCAGTAGAATTCTATGTGATGTTTCAGTGAACATGGGAATTAAAAAGCTCCCAGCTCATCACAGGAGCCCAGGGCTGGTGGAAAGAACAAGAGTGGCTCCACTCTGCTCAGTTTTGTAATTCAGACTTATCTAAACTCACTTGAAGTTCTGTGCATTTCCCTAGCTTCTCTGCACAAATGCAGATAGGAAAAAAATAACATTCAACATCCTTCTTAGGATCACAGCTGGGTAAAAGCCTGTAAATGTGCTTATGCTGCCACAAACAGGGTTCCACCCTGGAACTCAAGCTTGCTAGTAATTCTGAGAGGTTCCCCCACTCCTGCCTGACCTGGAGCTAAAGCGATGTCTTTGGGCTATGGTTAAATTCAAACCCTGTGGAGAGTCCTCTCTTGCTCACTGGAGCTTATTTCAAAAAGAGCCTCATGCCAAGCCCAAATCAGTGGGAAAGACTAACGCTAGGTTCAGGCATGGAGTTTTTCCCCGCCCTGCTGTTACTCTCTCTGTCTTTTGTCCTTTCAAGACTGGGAAACATTTCCAGGGAGATATCCTGTACAATTTGTCAGAAAACAGGGGAAGGGCAAAGATTAAACACCAAAGCTATTAACATACAGGAAAGCAAATGTAATTAGGGGGAAAGGAATGGTCACCGTGTGTTTGTGTTAACAAAGGTACCATCCACTTAGAAGAACCCAGATATCATTTCTGTTGCCCAACCAGTGTTTATCTTTGCACGTCTCTCATTTGTGATACCACTAGGTATTATGCAGCCATGAGCAGAGGAAATGGGTCAGCCTCCGGCGTTCAAGTAGTTTAGTGAGCATTTAGTACATGACTGCAAAAGGGAAAGGAGTAGCTCTTTGAATGAGCGAGTCAAGTTTTTCATTACTTAGACAATCTCATCAGTCTGCAAGGTGTACTTGGAATTTGCTTATTGTGAATTCAACAACAGCTCTACAGAGTAGCCAAGTTCCTTTATGCTGATGGGTCAAATCAATGATGTCTCCTTTTATCAGTTCCCTGTGTCTTTTGCCTCCCATGCAAATGTGCTAAAATTTCATCTTTAGTCTTATTTGCTGAGACCTAGATTTAGAAATAACCGTAGGCTTAAAGAATGAAGATTCTGATATCTCTAAATAGCTGGCAGAAAAAGGAGTCACCTTATTCTTAACTGCTCTCCAGTCACGGGAAAAGGAGTCAGCTAGTGACCTGTGCATGCGTCCTGGGCATGGTGACAAATTCGCAATACCAAAGTGCCTTTCTGAAATCACTGGTCTAGGACCTGCACTGAATACAATGTCCTCCTCTTTCAGGAAACTGGCAGAGGGACAGCTGTACTCCTGTCCTATCTCCTGGGAGGCTAGTATTATGCAGAGGTGCTCTTATAAGTGTCACTCACTGAATCTCAATGCAGCTGGCCATGTTGTACTCCCTGGAGACTCTAAGTCAAAGGAAGAGCACAGTGGAGGTGGGAAAACAAACTTTTTTTTCCTGCTCTGGTGACTTAAAACTCTGGCACCTTAAAACAAGAATGCATTTCCAGGAGCCTGTGCTGCATTACCATAGTAAGTGCCATCATAACCCAAACCAGAATCTTCTACCAGCGTGGCCTGCTTAATTACACACTCAAGGAATTGTTGTGTATGCGCTGGGGGTGGGCCAAGAAAGTTCAGAGAAGCATTTCAACACTCTTACCCATAACCAAAAGCAAACAACATTCAGCTTCATCTATTTTCTATTGCCCTGTCACTAGTAGGAGAAAAGATGCATCCATTTCTGTTAAGCAGCAGGAAAATCCTCCAAAAATCCTCTTGGGAGTATCAAAGCAGACTATTTCCTTTTATAAGCTATATACAACCTTCAGGTAAATATTCTCTGTGCTCTGTCTCCCTATTTACTGCTATCTGGGCTTACACAGAGACACATATAAACAGGTGAGTTCACTGCAATGTACAAGCAACTTTTTGTTCTTGTTAACTGGGCTCAAAAGATAGTTCATTAATTGATCTGAGTTATTCCTACTCCAAGCTGTTACCAAGCAAACTGAGGCAATTAAAATCTTTCTCCTTAAACTAGGGGCCTCGAAGTATGAGATGGGCCTCCAGATGGAAATTTTTTATGTGGCTGGTGAGTGCCAGGTGGGTATCCTGCCTTAAGGCAGGTGGTGGATTTTGTATACTTCCTCTGGGGTAACTTCCAGCCTTAGATTTCTTTGCTAAGAAGAGTTACCCAGAACAGTCAAAACAGCAACATATCGAATCATATTGTAAGGTTCTCTCTACTGAGATGCACAGTCCTGACTGGAGTACACAGAAGAAATCCTTTACTCCCTGTCATTACATAGATAATACAGGCATAGACATTAAAGTATGCTTAAATGAACCATCTTTTTCTAGGTAAGACTCAAAAATTTAAAAACAAAAAGACAAGGGAAGTGAAAAGACAACATAGAGACTGTGAGAAAATACTTTCGAATCATATATCTGACAAGGGACTTCTATCTAGAATATATAAAGAACTCATAACTTAATAATAAAAAACAAATATGCCAATTAAAATTAGACAAAGAATCTGAAGAGACATTTCTCCAAGAAAATATACAAATGGCCAATAAGCATATGAAAAGATGTTCAATATCATTAGCCATAAGGGAAATGCAAATCAAAACCACAATGAAATAGCACTTCTAGCCCGTAAGATGGCTTTAATCAAGAAGACAGATAATAACAAGTGTTGGAAAAGATGTGGAGAAATTGGAACCCTTGTACACTGCTGGTAAGAATGTAAAATGAAGCAGCCACTTTGGAAAACAGCCTGGCAGTTCTACAAAGATTAAATGGAAGAATACCATACGACCCAGCAATCCCAATCCTGGGTATACACCTAAGAGAAATGAAAACACATGTCCACACAAAAACGTACACACAAATGTTTTTAGCATCATTATTCACAACAGCAAGAAGTAGAAACCACCCAAATGTCTTGTCAATTGATGAATGGATAAACAAAATGTGGTATATTCATAAATGGACAGTATTCAGCCATAAGAAGGAATGAAGTACTGATAAATTCTACAAGGATGGACCTTGAAAACTCACTGAGCTCTTGAGTATCACTTACACAGAGCTTAATAAAAACCAGTGTTTCATTCAATACATAGCAGTGACTATTTGGATCTCTTACTAGTTCAAATTAGACAATTTATTTGTCTTTATTTTACGATTTGGCTTTAAAAAAAATTCTCTTGGAGGGGCTGGCCCCGTGGCTGAGTGGTTAAGTCCACATGCTCCACTCTGGCGGCCCAGGGTTTCACCAGTTCGGATCCTGGGCGTGGACCTAGCACTGCTCATCAAGCCACACTGAGGTGGTGTCCCACATAGCAGAGCCAGAAGGACCTACAACTAGAATACACAACTATGTACTGGGGGACTTTGGGGAGGAGAAGAAAATAAATTAAAAAAAAGAAGATTGGCAACAGATGTTAGCTCAGGTGCCAATCTTTAAAAAAAAAATTATCTTGGAGACATACTTGATGAAGAATTTAAAATAGATCAACATGAATCCTGTCTCCATATTAAAATGAAGGCAATACCTAAGTAGTATGTCTTTTACACATTTACACATGTAAAAAAATACACAAGTCATTTACAAAGGCCAAAAAACGGTCCTTTATATTAGTGGAGCCCATTTGTAAAGTACTTTGAGAACCTTCAGGAACAGCAGGAGATTGATGGGGCTGTAACTGCATCCTACCTTTCACTAAGTATGGTAATTAACTTTGGGACAGTCTCAAAATAAAAAATTTCCCACAACAGCACCACTAAATATTTGCCGTAAGTTACACAAAAACTGTTACCTTTGAGGAGTGTTACCTCCTTTCCCATTTTTAATATTTCTGATGCTTCTTTTCTCAACCAAAGCCATCTGGGTCACATTTTCTGAGTAACCAATTCATACCAAATATTATTCTTATATTTTTAAACAGTGATTATCCTTTATTTTTGAACTAAAGCACTCATTTCATAAGAATGAGCCCCACGTTAAGTTTACAAAGCACGCACGTGAAAACTGAATTAAAGCTGAAAGTTACTGGACACTCCCTATTTGAGTGGACCATTTAAAAACAATACTACACACCCAGATTCCAACAGAACACAGCAAATGCAAAAATAAATAAAATACACATAAAACCACATTAGGTTTGTTTATTGTTGAATCATTTTACTATTGAGGTGGCGGGATAGGGGGAGGGAGTCCAGATGTTGTCACCTCCAGTTCTTCAGTGCCAGGCTTCCAAGCACTTACAATGGCAGAAACAACAGATTCATAAGATAATGTTAAAATAAATGTACTTTAATTCATCACTTGCCTGATCCTATTCTAATAAAGAGCTAAACACAACAAAATCAGAAAACATCGCCTCTTTAAAAAGTTCAAACAGCAAAGATTTTCTGCAAGGCAGTTTTCTACTCTTTGTGTGAAGTCTTTCTTGTTATGACTCACTGAAAATTAAATATGCAAAACTCCAAGCTGAGCTTAGTTTTGCCTGTGCACAGAGACCTTTTTACTCTCATTCTTCGAAAACCTCATTTTGGATCTTGCTGCCAACACCAGAGAGAGGAAAGCCGGCCAACAATTCCAAATATAACATGCGGAGGCAAATGCTACAGAAATCTGTCTGACGGGAAGCGACCATGCTGAGGTCTGCTGAGGTAGATGCACTTCTCAATCAGACCGTTTTGGTCCCTCGGTCTGTTTGGAGGGAAATGCCATGAGAAAGCAATCAGAGGAAACCATCCAGGTTCCCGTCAGCTTCACTACAGATGCCCTATGGCGTTCACTTTATCAGCGAGAACAATCCTATCCATCTCAAACAGAAAGATGGGTCAGGGGCAACTAGAGCTCCACCAGTTACTCTAATTTTTTTTTTTTAACCAATTTTCAGGCACCAGTCCATGGAGAGCAGTATTTTCAGAAAGCTCAACTTATAGCACGACAATTCACCAGGGAACATTTAAAAACATATCTCTTTCCAATTCTGCAGGGGCAGGTTTAGTAACCCCTACTGCCACTCTGAATAATTGATAAACCAGTTAAACTTGGATAAAATAATTACACCATCACTTAAACAAATACGAAGACATCAGCTCCTCAAGTTTAATTCTTCAGTGAGGTCACGGTACTCAGCACAGGACAATTCATTCCCCCATCCAGAAGATCATTACAGAAAACCCAGAAATAGGGCTCCTAGTCTAATTGGGAAGAGAGGACTGCTCCTCATACAGAGCACTGGCCCCTGAGAAAAGATGAGACAATTAAAACAGCTTATTTGACCAGTCACTTCCTCCAGTAATTTATCTCAGAAAAATCCCCTGTGGTTATGGCTATGTCACTAAGCCCAAGAGGTAAAGTTTGCCTAGAATCACTTCTGGAACATTTTACTAGATCCTGTTCACTGTGAGGCAAACTGGCAAGGCACACTAGAGACTGAAAAAGGACTTGTCTCACAGAGCTTTGAATGCAGACCCACAGCAGTACTGCAGTTATGACCTACAGGGTTTGCAAAACTCCATCTTCACTCTTGTGCATTCTGTACATAAGGAAAATTACCATTACTATGCTTATCTAAATAACCCAGTCTTAGCCAGTTAAAACGGGAAGCAAGAGAAAATCCAGCCACACCTCCTAACCTCACTCCCTCATGGCACAAGTAAGCAACAATGAACAAATTAACGGGAGCACACTCAGGAATCAACATTTTCCAACACCGTTAACTGCTTAACCTCACTACTCTGGTTGAGATGGTTAATGAAGCACTTCGCTTGTGCTGGAAAGAATGTGGGGTAGGAGGCAGGAAAGTGGGATAAACCTCAGTTGCAAGAGGGCTTCCTGCCTTTGTACGAACACCTAGAATGTTCTATGATTTACATAAGTCAATGGTACATTCAGTACTCGCATCTTCAAAGGGGGAACTGGAGATGTGAAACAAGCCCTGCCTCATTTACTAGGATTCTCAAATCTCTGAGTACCAGTTCCCATTCATGGTCTCAAAACAAAAAACAAAAACAAAAAAACCAGTATTCAATGAAACGCAGCCTGGACAAGCCTGAACCTCACCAACAGCTAAAAGGCCCTTCCTCTCTCCTTCCAGTTAAAGTGGAAACTGTTAGTTGTTACAACTTGACATGATTTAGACTTACCTAATTAAAAGATTCAGAGGCTAGATTTTAGAGTTTAGAAGCCCAATCTCAGGCAAAACAGCACACTTTTTCCATGCCTGAAGTTTCTAATGAACAATTTCAGCTTTATTAAACAAATGAGATGAGATAACACAGAGCTTATAAAATTCTCACTCAATATGCAGCTAACCATTCTCGGTTAACACTAACTTCATCCTAGAGGTAAAACATTAACATATATTTTAAATCAAGAAACCTACAACTCAGTCCTAATACACACATATCAAACAAATACAATTAAAAAAAAATGTAAGCCAGCTGGGAACAAGTGGTAAGCAACAGAAGATATCCAAGTACAAATCTCTTCCGTACTCAAAAACAGCATAGGAAACTGGAAGAGAGAGATTTTTCCAGGTGGATTACACCTTGTAGGAAGCAAAGGCTAAAAACCACAGACCCTTCCTGCTGGTATTACTCACTTCATAATAAAAATTTTAAAGCCAGTAGCAAAGCTTCCTCCAGGATAATCATTTTTGTCCCTGCAACATCACAAGCCAAGATGGGGCACACTCCTGGGCAAAGGTGTCTTGGGAACGGTAATGGGAGCTTCCTACATAACTTCTAACCACAGACTTAATTTGCCCAGTATCAGTCATCTGTCTAATAAGTGTTCCAAAACCTGCAATTAGTACAAATATACAGTAGGCACTATTCCACAAACCAAGAGACGGAATGTGAATGGAATTGTGGAGAGTGCTTAAGGAAAACCTCATTTTGTTTTTCTTTAAACAGAGCTGAAAAAGGCAACATCAAAAACGGGTGGGAACAAACAGAACAGCCCCTCTCCTTTCCGCCGCCTCCTCTCACAAACGACTGCCTCAGTCAACTGTTGCTGAACAACAGAACAAGACCCATCAGAACAAGACGCAATCTGATTCCCTGCGCAGATGGAGGATTTTTGTGGAGGGCAGAGGTGATTTCTACAGGCAGAAGCTGGAGTTTAAACTCTTCTTGGCCGGACTGTTCTGGGCTGAGCTGCTGAGAAGGATCAAGCAGCAGGCGATCAACCCAGGTCCCTCCCTCTCTCTTCGGTCTCTCTCCTCCCCTCGCGTTCAGTAAGGGGGGGGGGGGGGGGGGGAAGCGCACAGCTTTCCAGCTCTCTCCTCCTTAAAAATGCCCTCGCGGAGCCACCGCACACAATCCTCCCCTGGAAGCAAAGAATTTTGCAGCGAAGGGCTCGTAGATCCGGAGCGAAGAAGTGAAATCGGCGCCCAAGGGCAATTTTAATTGTCTAACCCGGCCCGATTTCCTAAGAGGCGGCAGCGCGGGGAGGGGAGGGAAGAGGGAGGCCGCTTCGAGAGGCAACCGGGGGGAAGCGGAGGCAGAGAAAGGGGACCAAAGCGGCGAGATCCCAGCCCCGGCCCCCGAGGAGCTTCTGCAGAAAGGACTCCGGGGCTACCCCCACTGTTCCCCGGGAGACGTTTGCAAATCATATATGCAGCCAAAATGGCGCTGAGAATAAAAATATAATTTAAAGGCAGGTCGCCATATTGTAAACAGAGAAGCAGAGAAGAGGCGGACTCGAGAGAGACACCCTCCATGATTTCTTCCACAGCCGCAAGCGCCCAGGCGCCCGGTCCCCCGGGTCTGGACCAGGGCGGCTCAGGCGGCCGAGGGCTCCGCGCACCCACCCCGAGGAGAACCCAGCGCAGCAGGAGCCCGAGGGCGGCGGGCGCGCGGGCAGACAAGCAGCACAGGGCCTGGAGCTCCTCCCCTTCCTCCCCCGCCACCGCCGGCCGTGCCCTGCCGGCTCTGTCCCGGCTACCCGGCGACTTCCAATCCCAGATGGGGCTCTCCTCACTCCTCCCAACCCCCACCTCGGGGTCCGGACCCACCACTGCTCGCCCCCCCGCAAAACAGCCAGATGCGGGCAGACACCTGGGGGCGGGGAGGCGCTCGTCCCAGCGGCTGCAGAAAGTCAGCTAGCGGCTGCAAGCGCCCGTTATTTCAGCAGGCTGGGGTAGGCCGGGTGAAGGAATGTGCCGAGAAGGGTCCGCCAAGGGCCTCCAAAGGGGTCCCCAAACCTTACCAGCACTGGAGGTGAAAGGCGGCCGGGCAGTGGTCACAGCACAGGAGATCCCCACCTTCTTTGCAGCTATCGCAGCTGTCGTGATTGGTGGCCCTGCCGCTTCTCCGGGGCTCCTTCTCAGGCTTCCGACTCCGCTTTTCTGCCTCGTCCGTCTTGGGGGGAGCCAGCAGAGCTTGTATTTGCTGCACACACATACAAACGGCGTGTGTGCACACTCGGAGCTCCCGGGCGGTCCGTCGCCCCCCCGACGCGGCTTCTCCGTCACCCACCCCTCTCCCCCCTTTGTCCTTCTTCCTCCCATCCAGCCTGCTCCCAGAACCTCTCAGCCCCCGGAACCAGGGGGAGCCCACCCTAACCGCGTTCCTGCAGCACAACAACGAGAACAGCTTCTTCCAAATGGGGAGGATCAGGGTAGGGGGATGGGGAGAGGGTGCGCGGTTCCTTTCTCGCCACTTCCTTGTATGGACAGTGGGGGACTCTAAAGCCAGGATCGGGAGAGGCCTGAAGCCCGGTACCCGGACGTGCTGGGGGAAGCACAAAGGGGCCGACAAGAAGGGGGTGGGGAGGCCCGCCGGTGCAACGAGATGGAGTGGGCTGGCGCCTCGGGAGAGCGAATCGAGGGCGGCGGGTAGGTGAAACTGCTGCAAACGTCCTCGGAGGCTGAGCTCAGCCCCCCAAATTGCAAAGATGGGAGGGAGAGTCTGAGGGAGGAAGAATCCCTCCTCCCCTGGCCCTCTTGCGCTGCGAGCTCAGGACCGGCTTTGTGGGGCGGAGGGCGGAGGTTCCCTCCCGACGCTGGGGGAAGGGGATGAGGAGGGCCACTCTTACCTCCATCAGCCCCCCCGACGTGTCCAAGTCGTACACGATCGTCTTGGTCTCCATTTTCTCCCACATTCATCCACCTCCCGGGCTGGGCGCTTTCTGCTCCGGCCCCCCCAGCCCCGTGGGGAGGGGGGAAGCGGGGGGAGGGGACGCTCCTGACCCCGGCCCCCCTTCTTTTTTCCCAACACGGGTCCCGACTTCCTCGCCCTGGCTCCCCCCCACCCCCCGGCCCCCAGTCCCCGGGACGGCAGCGTCCTCCCCACGGGCCGTGAGGGGGGAGCGGCCCCTCAGCCCCGGCCCGGCGGCTGGCTGCACGGTGGGTCCCGGCTCCGGGGGTCAGGCCTCGGCGGGGCCTAGTCCCACAGGCTAAAGCCGGCGCTGGCGACCGCTGGTCCGGCCGGGAAGGCTGGCGGGCGCTGCCATCCCGGGGTTGGGGGGGATCGGAGGAGGGGTTAGAGGTTAGGTGAGGTTGTGATACGTGAGGTGACTGCGGGGAGGGTGATGGGGGGTGGTCCCCGGGCTCCGCCTCTCGCCGCCGCCGCCGTCTGCGTCCCGGCTGCCGCGCACTTGGCGCAAACTTACCGCGAGCGCCCGCAAAGCCACCCGCGCAGGCGCCCCGGGATCGCCGCTCGCCGCGCGCAACCGCAGTGACAGCCGGCGGCCGGGCTCCCGCGCAGCCGCAGTGAGAGGGTACCCCCCAGCGCGCAGCCGCGCTGGCATTCGTCTGGAGCGCCGAAGCCCCGCCTTTCTGCCCTGCGCCAGCGCACTGAGATAAGAGGGCGGGACCTGAGGTCTCGCGCAGGCGCCTGGGAGAGCTTGTAAGGGTCACAGCGCAGCCGCAGGAATATGGGGACGCTTCATCCATTGGTGTCCATTGGTGTTTGTGTATAGACCAAGAGTACTCTGTTCCCGCGCAGGCGTGTTGAGGATGCTCTCCTCCCGCCCCACAACAACACAGCCGGCTCCCGCGCAGGCGTATTGTCAACTGCAGGCCCTAACAAGAATGCTTCTCTTTTCGCCATTTTGGTAATGGGATATAGGCTACCATGTCCTTGGAGTCCTCAGGCATGAACAGGAGGAGCAAGGTGTGGTGTTGACTGGAGCTGGTAGGCTGTCGGTGACAAGAGTGCTCCTAGGGATGTTGTACTGGACTGTTTGGTTCCAGCGTCAGGTGTGGCTGGACCAGGCGCCATATTGGTAAAGAGAAAAGAAAAGCCATCGCGCCGGAAAACATGCTTTTGGTATCGGGTTGGACGGCTGCTGTACCCACTTCCCTCCGACTCCCGAGAGCTAATTTTAACCTGAGCATCCCTGCTTTGCGTAGTGGTGGCACCATGGAGAGTTCCGCCTGCCCGTTACTACCCTCTCTTGATCACTGTCCCCGAAAACTGTTCTTCAAGAGGAAGCCAAAAGCGAAGACTTTATAATACTGACAACGCCCAGCTACCTGCCTACAGTGGACTTCAACTCCCAGTTTGCAATGCACAAGGGGTCCAAAGGGCGAACGGGAGCGCATTGCACCCTGGGAGTAAGAATCGCGCTCGGTCTTGGATTGTGGGAGCCGTAGTTCCGTGTGCGTGCGATGCACTGTACGTGGGATGGACTCAGGGAAGAGTGATTTGCCTGCCGGGAAGGGATACTTTTGAGAGCTGCAATGTTGCATGCTGGGATTTGTAGTCTGAGAGCCTCACCTAGAATTCTAGGCGGGGCTTCATGCTTCCTCTAAGGCGCCCGCCCCTCCCCTTGGTATCGCTTTCAGAGATGGCCAGTTACCTCTGCCTGACCACAGATGAAGCAGTGGCATCGTTGTGCCAGACACTAGGCGTTTAGTTGGCATCGTTACCAGGTAGTTATGTCCTGCTCACTTTTGATGTTAAAGTATACTTAGCATTCTTAGAAGCGTAAAACTGGAAAGAGCTTAGCTTTCTTACCATCTGTATTAATCCTCCTCATTTGCACATGCACAGAGAGGAGCAGTTATTTGCCTAGTTAACATGGTGACTTTATGGCAGACCTAGGAATGAAACATTTCTTGATTCCCGGGCCAGGACACTGTCTTAAGTGCCTATGAGAAGTTGTTGCTGCTCCTTCTTTTAGGATAGTAAGGAGGATGGGTTAGATAGGGTGAGGATGTCAGTGTGTAGTCTTAGGTTTCTGTTTTTCTGACTTTTCTGATTATCCTCCTGGTGCTTTGGAAGAATGATAAGGTCATGGGCCTTTTTGATTGGGGAGGGAGAATGTCATGTAAATTGATCGCTCTCTGCCGTCTACTAGCCTCAGCAAACAAGAAATCTTAGTGGCTATGGACCAGAGATGTGGCCGTCAGAGTGAGGAGGGCTGAACTAGATGTATGGAAGTGGCTAGACCTCATCTCTTCTGGGGCTGTATTTCATGCCATAGGTCCTCAAAAGTTGGAAGCTCACGTGCCCTCTCTCACTGGTGTCCTTCCTACTGCTCAGGGCCCAGCTGTGCTGCTGTGTCAGCCCGAAGGCTTTATGGGGCAGATAAGTAAGCCATTGGCACATGCCCAACGAGCAAGGTTTTACTTTAATCAACACCATCATTTGCAGTTGAGAACAGGAACGGGCGGTGGGCTAATGAGGAGAATAATTCTTGACTCTGTTGACAAGTGCCAGGGGAACCAATCACTCCACACACTTTCTTCTTGGAACTTGGAGGGTGAGGTCATCCCCGCGGGGCCAGGAGTTGGTGCCACCTTGGAGAGCTCCAGCCCAGGATGTTCAAGGGGGATTGAGGAGAGCAGGTGGGATGCAGATGCCTTCAGAAGTGACCTCTTGTGGCTAATCTAGGCACTGCACTCCGCATAGATTGGAGCCTCTCCATCTTTCAAGGTGGCCTGTGCTAGAGCCAGGAGGTGGACAGCCATGAGTAGTCAAGATCTCCCTGTTGGAAGACTGCAGAAGCAGAATGTGCTGGTTGCTGCTATTATTTCCTTTAGGGATTTCTTTCCTCTGGCTTCTGAGTTCCCATACCTCCCTGTTGCCTGCCTCTTGCTCTTACTCTGGACAGCAGCCATGCAGAGCACACCTCTAAGCATGGATGTGCTTGCTGGGGACCAAGGCTGGGCAAACATTTCATCTTAGGAGTTGCTGGGGGCCATAGGGACTGAGAGGGACCAATTCTGGCAAACTTAAACAAACCGTCTCCAGCCACCTCTTGCCGGAGCCCAGGGCTTTTGCTAAAAGAGGAGCCAAGCTCCTAAGCTGCATTGCCCCTCCTCCTGACAGTTTGGATGTTCTCTGAGGCCAAGACAGACTAGGGCCTCATGTTCAGGCGTTCAGTCTCTGATTCCTATTCCCATTTCCTGAGCCTTGCTAGCTGGGAAAGAAGGGGAAAGAGAGATGCATCAGGCTTCCTTGGCCTTGTCAGCAATACAGTGACATTGAGAAGGGACTTGGGAGTTTGCCAGTTCGTACTTCTGAACCTGGCACAGAGGAGGAAATGGGGCATTGGGCAGATAAGCAGTTGGGTTCCTGGGCTCCCATACCCTGGTGGCACCTGCCATCTGTAACACTGACCTTATTCGGACAGTGGTTCCTACAGCACCTGCATGTAACTAGTTTTTGATAAAGTCCAGGGATGATCAGTTGGTGGGTCCAGCATGCCTTCTAGTCCTGAAGTCCACATCCCATTTATCTCCCACCTCTCTTCCCTCCAAGAAAGCACCATCCACCTGGCCATTGCTTGTTTTTTTCAAAAACACCATTTTAATAAGGAAACAACAGAAATAGAAGATTGTTCTCTGGCTGGTGCCCAGACCCCACATAATACATTACATGTACAAAATGGCCTGCAGCCAGCTCCTGGGCCTCTCCCTGGGGCTCTCTGACCCCCTGTTCCATGCCAAATTCCTGGGCCCTTGGATCTCTGCTCCTCTCCAACTATGACTGCCCACTTCCGTTATCCCAAAACACAGTGGACAGGAAGGGAACCTGGCAAGTGGTTTGGATTGGAGGAGGGACTAGTGGGAAAGAGGATGTTTGTAACATCCAGATTGACATCAGGGGAAGGTCTCCATCTCCTCAGGGTGAGGGCTGCCAGGGAAGCAGTGGGGTGGCCTGCTTTGGTGTGGAGCATGAAGGGAAGCCCAACCTGAGCTTGGAGTAGGGTCCCTAAACCCCTTAGGATCCCTTAGATTTATTGCCTCTATGGGGAAGGGACAAGAGGCAGAACTGTCCATTCCTGGGGCCTTAGGGAAAGACTTGAGACCTCCCCAGGGAGCTGATGTCAGCATGTCAGGATTCCCCATAGGTCATTGTTGAGAGCAGTTTTGGCCATTGGTGATGGCCCTGTGCGGAGCACCCTGGCATAGTTTCTGCCACCATCAAGTTAACCCTACTCCAGGGTGCTATGTGCCAGGGCTGGATAGTGGTCACGTGGAGAGAGGTGCTCCCACTCTGCCTGCCAATTTCAGGCTAGAGGTCCAGGGCATGAAGGAGGGTCAAGAGAATGCTGGTTCTTGATGCATGTGCTCCTGCTATGTTCTTCCCAGAGGCATATGCTCCCTGACCTGGACCCAAAGAAGGGCCTCAAGTGGGCAGTGGTACCAAGAAAATAGGCCTTGGTGGGCACTGCAGGTGGGGAAGGGCACAACTTCTTGAGGGATTGGTGATGTCTCTTCCCAGGTGGTATGTACAGGAAGTGGAGGGACAGCAGGAAGCTGGCTCTGCTGCTAGGCTATGATGCATGGCTGAGCTGGCTTCTCCAGATTGCCTCCACCTAGATGGAGACTTCATATTCTCTCGTCTCCTGCAAAGGAAAGAGACTGCTGGGAGTTGGAAACTTGTATAAGGTTTGCCAGCCCATAATCCACCTTCCCAAGGAAAAGGGAAAGAGTGAGAGGGCGTGGCAGGACCCTCATATGTACCTGCCCAAGGGAGTATAGAATTGGGCCATCAAGGCTGGCATGGGTACTTACTCCAGTCTCATAAGTCGGATTGTCAAACGCTGACTCCACGGTGATGCGGTCGTAGGGGCGGGGTCTTGTCCGGGGCAGCTGCAGGGGACTTTTCCCCTGGAGCCTACAGGGCAGAGAAGCCTGTGAGTCGGGAGTGCTGGGGTGAGTCAGGTATGCAGGTCAGGAAGGGAAGCCAGACTCACCTGGAGAAGTAGAGGTACACACCCCCCACCAAGAGTGCCATCGCCACCAGAGGCAAGAAGATGGCAGCTGCAATGTGCGCAGCATCCAGAGTGCTGGAGGCAGCAGGCGCCTTGGCAACTGAAAATACAGAGGGTGGGATTAGGGCAGAGGTCCCTGTCACCTGGAGCTCACATCCTTTCACCTCTGCCCAGGGACATCTGGCCACTAGCTCCCTCTAGCTGGCTGGGGGCAGGGAAGGAGCTTTTTGCCTTGCTAGTCCCGGACCTCTCTTTCTCTGTCCTCCCTCCTTGGGGAACCCATGGCCTGGGAGCTGTGAGAACCAAGGGCAGGGAGACTACTTCCCTGGCCTCAAGGGGGCTCACCATCCAGGTTGCGGCCGCTGTAGAACCCATCCAGAGAGGCTGGAACAAGAGGGGAGGGCCAAGGGCAGTGGTGAGCCCAACGGACCAAACCACTAAGCCTGGGAGCGGGCTGATCATGGGAAGGATTTGTCCAAGGAGAGCCCACCCCAGCCTTTGTCTTGGTGTCACCAGGTCAGAAGGATCTGGCAGACACTGGGGAGACCAAAGGTAAGATGAAGGGGGTGTGGGCAGGGGGTTCTGGTTCTCAACATTTGACATCTTTGCCAGAGCAGCCCTATGGGCCAGGCAGGGCTTCTGGGGGTGGCGGAGCACTCACCAGCCCTACAGATGGGTGGGGGGTCACTCCAGTGTGAGGGGTGCCCGGGCACACACTTGATGCTGGCCTGGCCTTTTAGCACGTAGCCAGGGGCACATGAGAAGTGCACAGTAGCTCCCGCTGGGTGTAGCCGCTTCTCAGGACTGCGGGCACCATTTTCAGGGGCGCTGAGGCCATGGCACGGCTTGAGCTGTTCCACTGCAAAGCAGTCAGATCCCAGTGAGGATGCCAGGCCCCTAGCCTCCGGAGGCAGCATATTTTATCTGCCACCAAAGGCTCCCCCTCCTACCCATTTGACACTTACGGAGGCATTTGGGGGCCCGGTCGCTCCACTTGGGGGTGCTCGCTTGGCGGTCATGGCAGGTGAGGATGGCACTACCCGTCAGCACAAAACCCTGGTCACAGATATACTGCACAGTGGCCCCCACAGGAAACTTGGGGCTAGATATGAGGCGTCGGCTGTGTTCCACGTCCCCAGGGTCATGGCAGGAAGTCACTATGGGTAGCAGGTGATGGGGGGAAGTAGACCAAGTAGAGCTCAACAAAAGCCAGTCCACCATGTCTTTGTTCCAAGCCAGCCAAATTCTTCATCCCATATGGCTCTACTGCCTATTTTTCTCTCCCTGCCAATTTGCTGGAGTATCCCCTCATCTGACCCCTTCCCATGCATCACAGTCAACAAACATTGATTGGCCATCTACCAGGAATGAAATACTTGGAGTACTTGGTGGATAACCCTATGAAAAGGTATTATCCCATTCCACAGATGAGGAAACTGAGGCTATGAGAAGCGAAGGAACTTCAAGGATACTGGGTAATAACAGCTGAAGTCTGGTTCAGAATCCAGGAAAGAGGCTTTTAGATTGTGTTGGGGAGGGGAACATGGGGAAGAGGTACTCACCTCTCTGACAGGAGGGCAGGTCCTCACTCCAGGTTAGGTCCCACTGGCACATGAGGACACTGGATCCCACCACCTGGTAGCCGGGGTAGCACTGGTAAGTGATGACAGTGCCGTGCACCAGCTCAGGCTGTGACGGGCTCTTCCAGCCATTGGGGATCTCAGGTAGCTCCGGACACGTGTCATTGCGGGGAACCTCTAGGGGCACAGGGGCAGCAAGATGCAGGTTCTCAGCCAGCACCAAAGCAGCTGTGCTAGCCTCCTTTCCCCTTAGGGCACTCTGGCTCCTACCAGTTTGTCCCGGGCTTAGTCCTGGGCAGGCTCAGTGATTCATTCCTCTCTGCTCACAGCCCCCTCCTTGCCTGTCCCTGACATTGTTCTGTCTCCTAGATTCCAGGGTTATCATCTAGTAGTAGGCTTTGGCCTTACTTCCAAAGGCACGTTGGCGTGTTCCTCACTCCTGAGAGTGGGGCCAGGTAGGCTGGGGAAAGTTGTTACTTCTATTAAAGATTGTCGGAAAGATAGAAACCGACACTTTTCTTTAGTTCCCTATTTTTGTTATGAAGTTCTTCCTGCTGCCTGCCCCAATCCCTCTTGCTGCATTTGAAGGCTCCCCTTCTGTCATTGGGCCCTTAGGGAAGATGGAGAACATCTTCCTTCAGGTGATACCTGGAGCTTTTCCTGCTCTCCCCTGTCAGATAAGAGCACTCAGGCCTCTCTGGGTCTGTGTTCTCCCCCAGGCAGCAGGGCAGGGCAGGGGCAAGCTCACCAAAGAAGTGGATGACAAAGCCCTGCTGATAACCCAGCACCGACGCCCCAGGGTCTGACTGGAACTGGATGGTGACGTCAGCCATGGAGGTAAAGAGCTTGAAGTGGCCACGGGGTCCTGAGTACTGGCCCAGGACCCGGGCTGTCAGGTCATCCCCATCGTAGAAGGTAAGTACATCACCAGGACCTATGCGCAGCCTGTGGAGGAGGACTGTCAGGGAGAGTAGGCCTGGGGACCCCAGGATGGGCTGGGCAAGAGATGTCCCCAGAGCTCAGGAGTTGGCTTGGCCTAGCCTAGCGGGCACTCACACTCGGACGTCCAGCATGATGCGCTTGTCCTCCTCCACATGCACGCCCCAGATGCAGTCCTGCCCACGGCCGTAGGGCTCTGGCCAGTTAGGGGAGAGCACCACGCCGGCCGAGTCTGTGATCTCCCCACTGCACACGGCTGGAAGGTAGGCAGGCCCGGGAGGCGCGTCCCATCTGCGTTCCCCCCAGTGCCATGTCCTGGGGCTGCCACCTGCCCACAGCAATGCCTACCCATTGCTAGGAACTCCCACCTCCTCCTCGGGGGAAGGTCGAATCACAGATGTCACAGGGCCTCTGTGGCCCCAAGCTCTGCTGCTGGCTCCCTGGTGCCCACCCTGCTTCCTGCCCCTGGCAGGCCCATCCACTGGGGCCTACTGACCTCGACAGGCCGGCTCTGTCTCATTCCACTGAGGATCGTGGGGGTCAACGCACTCAATGATGATGGAGCCCTGCTCCAGGGTGTAGCCAGGGTCACAGCTGAACTCCACAGTGGTACCCACAGGGTAGGAGGGTGCGCTGCTGCTGAAGTTGCCGTATTTGACAAAGGGCTCATAGCAGTGGCCCTGCTGGAAGGCTGTAAACCACAGGGCCCAGCCCAGCTCAGCCTCGACAGGGGCAAACACGGGGGGCAGATGTCCTCCTACTTCTCGCCCCAAGGCCTTTCTCTTCCTGACTGTGAACACATGTCCTGGGCTTGGCGCAGGGGCCAGGGACAGCCAGAGCATCCATCCTTATTATGCTCAGGAGGCCCTCTTGATCACCATTGTGTTCCCAGCACCTAGTTTTGTGCTTAGTACAAGAGGGTGCTTAATAAATGTTTATTTGAATGAATTAATGAACGCATGCATGCATGAGTGGTTCTGGAATGTCTCTTGCAGCAATTCTCTTTCCCTAAGAATTGAGGCCTTTTTTGCTCTTTGAACTCTAGAGAAATTACTCTCTTGGACCGGAGGGCCTGGGTTGAGGCAGGAGTCTCCTGCAAAGACGGGGTAGGAATCCTGGACTTGAAGGGAGGGTCAAGGAGAGGGGCCTAAGTGCCAGGTGAGCAAAAGCCAAGTTGGAATGCAGGCGGAGACGCAGGGGATGTGAGAGAAGAGACCCCAGGCTCAAGTCCCCCGCCCAAGCCCCCCCGCCCCTGGATAGGCCCCAGCAGGCTTACCCTCATAGCGCAAGGCCATGCCCGCAGCTGCCCCACTGCTGTCAGTACTGAGCTCCACAAAGAAGTGTCGGCCAGAGCTGAGCAGGCCCTCAATTGGCAGGTACTCCACCTCATAGGAATCGTACACGGGTGGGGCCTCCACGTTGTCCCCATTGCGGATGATGAGCCTGGGCCAGGAGAGCAGCAGCTGTGTGGCTGGTTGCTGACCCAGGTGGGGTGTGGCCCCAGGCTTGGGTACTGTCCCTCCAGCAGGTGTTACCAGGCCAGGCCCTCCCATCCCAGCGGGACATCGCCTCACCTGTCATCATCCTCTGCCAGGGAAACCTTCTCAAAGTGCAAGTGCAGCCGCTGGCCCTCGGGAGCCTCCAGCAGCCAGTGGCAGGTGAGGTTGCTGCTGTAGTTGCCCGGGAAGCCCGGGGAGACGACACGGCCAGTGGTGGCATTGCGGATCACTCCACCGCAGGCAGCTGCGAGACAGTGGCAGGACTGTGGGCGGGGCCCCTGGCCGCATCCTGGACAGCCCCACAAGCCTTCCAGCCCATCCCAGCTCTGTCCTCTCCGCATGGGGCAGCAGGGATCTTTGCCTTCGTGGTCCTGAAGGTCAATCCTTTGCCCCTGTGATCCTGCAGCTCCAGGCAGCCTGGAGTCCAGAATCCTACCTCCTGACCTTTCACACCTCTGGAACTATTCATGTGCAATTCCCTTGACTGGTAGCTCTCCCACTGCCTAGCTGTATGGCCCTGGGTGAGTCACTTTCTCTACTGACTCCTCTGGGAGGCCTCCCCTGACTCCCCCCATTTGGACTTTATTAAAGCCCCTTACTCAGGGCTCCAACCTTCTGGGGTATCTGCTACCTCCACCTCATGCCTCTTTCCTAAAACCCGTTATTGTTTGGATCTGTCCCTTAACTAGGAACCCCTGGGGCAGGGGCCAGATCTTTTCAGGCCAGGCACAGAGTTGGTATTCAGTGCTTATTGAATAAAATGAGTGAGTGAATGTAAGAAAGAGGGTTGGACTAGATCAGGGGTGACAAACATCTGGTGTGCATGCCTTCCACCTCCAAATCTTGTGCCCTAAGCAGACATATCTAGCCTGGAGACAGCCTCGAACACTTTCTAAAATAGCATCACTGCCGCTGTAGTTCCTGAGCTGACCCCTTAGGACCTTTCCAGCACTTGCCCCTCCGGCCTGGGACTGTCCTCTCTTTCCGAGGTGGGGCTGAGCAGCTCGCCCATCCCCATCACTGAGGACTGCTGGGTTACTTGGCCACATGCTCCTGGCAGTTAAGAGCTGCCAGAGAAGGGGTCTCAGGCAAGAGGAGTGTGGCTGGTTCCAGGCAGCGCTTTCCTCTCCTGGACACACAGCTCTGGACCCTGCCACTTCCCAGGGACCAGGCTGCTGTGGCTAATACACAGTGCGTTTGTCTCCAAATGTTCAAAACAGCAGAATATTTTAACCTAATAAAGCTCCTGAGGAGGGATTGTGGTGAGTTTCTTCTCTGCTTCTCTGTGTAGAGGGCAGACCCATCTTTCTGCTTGGTCTCAGAATGGAACTGCCTTTCAAATCTGATCATGCCCCATCCTTTGCTTAAATTCCTCAGTGGCTCCCTATTACCCTCTGGATAGAGTCCAAACTCAAGATGGCATTCAAGCCCTTTATGAACCCGACTCTTTCTTGACTCAGCTTCAGCCCTCCTCACGTACCCTCTTCTTCAGGCACGCCTCACATGTCCTCGCTATAGCATGCTGCTTCATGCTTCCACACCTTTGCATATGCTGTTCCAGGACTCCACGCCCCTTCCCTGAACAAACGTTCTTGTAACGCTTCCATGCCTTCTCCTTGAGAAGCCTTCCTTGCTTCCTTCCTCATTTGGGAGCAGCTCTCCCCTCCTTGGATCCCCACTGCACCCTGAGTTTACCCCATCACAGCACTGTCTGCACTGAACTTGCTCAGCTGCTTACCAGTCTTCCCGCTAGACAGAGAGCTCCCTGAGGGCAGAGACCACGTCTGCCTTATTCACTTCTACTTGTGCCTGGCACCCAGGAAGAGCATATAGAATGAAATAAGGTTTAGAGCCCAAGCTAGGGGCCAGCTCAGTGGTGCAGCCGTTAAGTTTGCACATTCTGCTTTGGTGGCCCGGGGTTCGCCGGTTCCCAGGTGTGGACTTAAGCACTGCTTGGCAAGCCATGCTGTGGTAGGCGTCCCACATATAAAGTAGAGGAAGATGGGCACAGTCTTAGTTCAGGGCCAGTCTTCCTCAGCAAAAAGAGGAGGATTGGCAGCAGATGTTAGCTCAGGGCTAATCTTCCTCAAAAAAAAAAAATAAATAAATAAATAAAAGCCCAAGCTAAAGAAAAGAAAGGAAAAAGGGCCAAGCTGCCTTTCATACTGAAAACTAAACACTCCATCTCCCTTCTGCCAGCAAGCCCCTCTCCACTGGCAGCAGTCCCAGACTCCCTGGTCATCCCAGACCAGAACCTGGGAGTCTCCTTCCACTTTCCCCCTCTCCCTCATCAGTGTCTCGGAAACCTCTTCCCACTTCTCCGCTCCCAAAGTCACTAAGTTCAAACCCTCTTGCCTGGCTGGTCTCCCACCCTCCGGACACTACCCTGCTGGCTCTCCTGAGGATTAGTTCTGAGCTCCTCCCTTCTCTTCCAGAAAACTTCAACAGTGCCCTACTCAGTGTCTTGGCCTGACTTTCGAGGCCCTCCCACTGCCCCCTCCACATGTCTCAGGCTCAGCCAAACCTGGCTGTTTCCTGTGTCCCTAAACACTCCCTCACCTTCTCACCTCCGTGTCACTGCCCATGTTGTTTCTTCTATTGAAATGTCAAACCTTCAATGCCACTTCCTCCAGGAAGCCTTCTAAATACCCAGCTAAGAATGATTGCTTCCTCTCCTCCCAGGTCACTTTATGTCTCTTCCTTGGTACTTTTTACTTCCTATTCTGGAAGCTGATGACTCATGTGCTTTCTTCTTCCCCTATTTCTTGAAAGTGTGGGCTCTTTGGGTGCAGTCCCTGTTTAACTCAGCTCTGTGTACCTGTAACGCCTCCATATTGTATGTGCTCAATAAGTGTGGGTCGGATGAATTCTACTGAGGTGTGTGGCCATTTCCTGGCTTCCTTATGGAGAGCAAATGAAGGTGCCAGACAGCAACAGAGAGAAGAGCCCCCCACCTACTCCTCTGTTCAGCATTGAGTCCCCTGGGGCCACTCACCAATGCAGACAGGCTCCTGGGAATCCCAGAAGGGCTGGGTGGCGTTGAGACAGGTAAGGAACCTGGCACCCTTCAGCTGGTAGCCAGTGGCACAGTGGAAGCGGGCGCTGCCTCCTGGGTGGAGGCTGGTGACAGTCACAGCTCCATAAGCTGGACGTCGGGGAAAGTGGCAGCTCAGGAGATAGGCTGCAGAGAGAGAATGGGTGACACCGTGTGTGTGTGTTGGAGGGCTGAGTCATAGCCAGGCAAAGGAGCCCTGCCCAGCCTGCCTGGAAGTGTCAGTTGGGGCCAGAGGAAGCATCAGGACTTCAGAAAAGAATCTGATCCCCTCCTCAAAAGGTGCCAGTGATATTCCCAGCAGCCCGGGCTGGTTAGTGGAGCAAGCACAGAGCTGGAAGTGAGGAGGCTTGGGTCTGGTCCAAGCTTCCTGACACTTTAGGCACATTGCTTAACCTTTCTGAGTCCTAGTTTCCCTATTTGTTAATTGAAGTTCAAAATGCCAGCCCACCTACAGGGTTATTATGAGAATAAATGGGATAGTATTTTATTCAGCTTGGTATGCCTGGAACCAAGCTGATAGTACATCTTCAAGAAATGTTTATTGAATGACTTATAGATGTGAAAGCACTTGAAATAGTGAAAAGCCTATCTTGATGTAAAGTATTGATATTATTTTTCCTATGGGGACAAATATGAATTACAGCAGGAAGGATTGAAATAAGACAATAAAAGCTTTCCCAACGTTCATTGAGAAATGCTAAAAAGCTTGATGGTAAGGGCTGTGGACTTCTAAAAACAGGATGGGGTGAGGGTGGGGAGCCTGGGCGTGCCTTCATGGAAGTTGGGGGAGGAACCAGTTGCCCTGGGGAACTTTGTAACTTTGTGGATTGTCATTCCAAGTATGACCAAATGGTGGCAGCAAATCCTACAAAACAACCTGGCAAAGCCTAACCTGGGGCCAAGCTGGGGTGTTACCTAAAAATAGGAATAATGGCTTGGTCCGAGAGGTGGGGAAGAAGGCCTGGAGGGGTCAAGGAGAGAGGATGAGCGAAGGCTTGGGCTACAGAGTCTAAAAACCCGTGGGGGTGGTGGGAGGGATGGAGACTGTCTCGACTGGGAAACCACCCCTGAGTCTTGGTGGGAGGGGCCCAACCTTAGTGATGGCACTAGGTAGATCAGAAGAGGTCCAGGTGGGGACTCTGCTAGCCTCCGTGTGCCTTTGTGTGAATAGAAAAAGGAGCTGCCTCTGGGCAGATGAGGCTCCAGAAACAAGTTTTGTGATTTTCACCTGTCCTGGCCTTGGTTTCCAGGTCTGCGAAAGGAGAAGGATGACTCCTACTCTTCCCTCTCTCAGAGGGTTCTTAAGAGAACGGCCAATGAGTGGTTACTTGTGATTGGCAGGCAGTACAGGGCAGTGTTTAGGAGGTGGGCTGTGGGGTCAGACTGCCTGAGTTTGAATACAGGTTCCTCTACTTGCTGTGCCACCTTGGGCAAGTTACCTAACTTCTCTGTGCCTCAGTTTCCTTGTTTACCCACCCATTTAGAGTATTGCATCCAGTGCTACATGAGATGTTAAGTGAGAGGACATTTATCCAGTGCCTGGCACAGTACCAGCCTGCTGTATTGTTTGTGATCTTGATTAATAAAAGCACTTCACATCTGCATGCACCTTCCAGCTTCTAAAATGCCTTCACATTCTTCTTACTTGATGTCTATAATATGCTGGGAGGAAGGAAGGCAAGGTAGTGGTTATTAACTCACTTTCAGATGAGGAAAACTAAGGTTCAGAGAGACTGAGAGACTTGCCCCGATCACACAGCCCGTGAGTGGCAGAGTGGTCACTTGAAGTTCCTGGCTCTAGAACCCACTTGTTTTCCATCTCCCCTCCCTCACCTGCTCCTCCAGGTGAAGTAGAAACCTGGGCTCAGGAGTCAGAGACACCCGAGAGTAATAGACAAGCCTGCCTTGGGTGGTGGTTGAGGACAGCCACTCCCAATGGTCTAGGAGAGACCCCAGGCCAGGGTGGGATGGGGAAAAGGGTCTGGGGTACTCTACCCTGAGTGGAGGGGGTGACACCCCGGGAAGTCTAGGCCATGAGCCAAATGTCATGCTCAGCACTTGGGCTACTTACATCTTCCCAGTGAGTTTTTTTTTTTTAAAGGTTTTATTTTTCCTTTTTCTCCCCAAAGCCCCCCAGTACATAGTTGTGCATTTTTAGTTGTGAGTCCTTCTAGTTGTGGCATGTGGGATGCCGCCTCAGCGTAGCCTGATGAGCGGTGCCATGTCTGCGCCCAGGATTCGAACCCGTGAAACCCTGGGCCACAGAAGCAGAGCGCGTGAAATTAACCATTTGGCCACAGGGCCGGCCCCATTCCAGGTAAGTCTTTATCACCACTCTGGGAAGAGAGGTCCCCCATTTCACAGATTAGGAAATTGGGCTGGGATGAGATGAGAGCAGGAAGCTGGGGGCAGATGATGAAGCCCCCAGACTCCATGGTGGGTAAAATGCCACTTCCCAGGACGAGCTTCCTCCTGTTGCCATGACGACCATTTGGGGAGCCTGCACCATTGCAATCTGTCGAGCTATTTTCTCACTGGCTTCTGTTTCTGGGGCCAAGTTTGGTGCCAGGAATTCTCAGGAGGGAGGCGGGGGTGCCTGGCAGGGCCCTCTGCCTCCTCACCCTGCCTGAGGCTGTGCGAGGGGAGCTGGGACTTGGTTCTACAGATGAGGCCCTTGTGGGGGCCCATCCTTGTGACCTCCAACACTATCTCGGACAGTTCCAGCAGGGGTGTAGGGGCTAGGCCCCCTATCCCCTCTTCTGCCACCCTTTTTCTCAAGCCCAGGGAGAAGCGCGTGTGAGCACACGCTCTTCCTGTTCCCATCTCTGGGATCAGGGCTAATTACAGCCTATAATTAGGGGAATTACACTCATTAAGGAAAGAGCTGATCATTGACAAAAACTGGGCTGAGGAGGGAGGGCTTCTGGGAGCCGAGAAGGAGGCAGGATTGGGCCAGCTCTCCCAGCCCCTCCTTGGGGTCTGCACCCCTTGCGGGGACTCCAACCCACTGCCTTTCAGCCACCTTTGTCTGACCCAGCAGAGAGGAGGTCCGGGGTTTTGTACAAAGGAATTTGCAGCAAGAGAGGTTACCATGGCGTGAAATTATGCCCGCTGCTAGGGAGGATTGATGAGCTATTAGGGAGGCTGGCCGGGCCGCCTAGACACTCACCCTTGCCTCAGCTGGCCCCCTGCCTCTGTCAAGCCCTTGACCAGGCCCTGCCCACCGCCAGGCTTCCTGCTTCCACACCAGACTGCTCCCCGAGTTAGGGTGGAGAGGCCAGGCAGGGGCCAGTGCTCCTTAGGTGGGTTCCAAGCATCCCCATCCTTAGAGGAACGCCTGTCCTCCCTGGCTGTGGCCCCCCCGCAGGGCTGCAGAAGTGGTCCGTGACAATGCAAGGCAATCTCGTAATTGTTCACGCCAATTATTTCCCCATTAGCACTCCCCAAACTGAACTGGTTACCCTGTTGCAGCAGTACAAGGGATCAAGAGGACTTTGCTTGTGAAAGGGGGGCCAGGAGGATGCTGATGAGAGACGGTGGAGTCCCAAGCCCTGGTTCCTCCCTTCCCCAGTCTGCCAGCTCTTTAACATTAGTTGCTTCACAGAGCATGTGCTAAGCTCTTGACATGCACCATTTTGTTTCATCGTCATCATGGCTTTGTGTGGTAGGTGTTTTGGTTTCATCTTATAGCTGAGGAAGAGGAGAGTTAGGGAGGTCAAATGAGCTGTCCAAAGTCAACAGCCAGTGGGAAGGAGATTCAAACACAGATCTACCCATCTCCTGAGTCTGTGATTTTCCCATTACATCATGCCACTTCCCTATTTCCGGAGGTGTTCTGAGCTGATTGGGGCATGGGCCAGGGCCAGGGCCAGGGCCAGGGTGGGTGAGGCAGTTCAGGAAGGCCAGACTGGTAGCTAAGGACATTGAGATGGTCATTGTCAAGCCCCTTTGACCTCGACCCCCTTGCATTTGGGGAAAGGGCTTCTATCATTATTGCTTGTTTAAGTGTCTGCCTCTCCCTGACATTCTGAACTCCTTGAGGGCAATGAGTTGGCTGGTTCGTCTTGATATTGCCAGTGTCCTGCACAGGCCTGGCAAAGAGTAGACGCCCAGGAAAAGTTTAGTGACTGAATGAATGAATCAGTGGCAATGGGCACACCTGGGCTACCTGGTCCTGGGTCAGTCCCCCTTCGAGACGAGTTCTCTGCAGTGTGGTAGGTGGAGGAGGGAAGGCCCTGGGGGTGTCAGATGTGCAATACTCACCTCCAGTTTTGTACAGAGCTTCACTGGGCACCTCTGCTGTATGTTAGTAGCCTCTCCCTGTTCCCCCCAGGCTGTAATAACACCAGAGACCCCCAGGAGGACAGCCAGTCTGGGCTGGTTCTTCCCTCAGGCCTACCTTGGTAGTGGAAATGGAAGGTGCCAGGCCCAGCAGGTGGTGGGAGGCTCTGGAACCTCAGGGCTGCTTGGTGGGTGGGGCTGCGGATGACTTGGCCCCTCAGCAGGAAAGACTGGTTGGCCAGGGGCAGTGGGTCGGGCCCCCCCAGGCCCTCCACAGTCACCGTTTCCCCTTCCTGGAGGCTGATGTTCAGGACCTGCAGGTGGAATAGACCGAGCAAAGCAGAGCAGTCAGCCTTCTTCCTGCTGACTGAGCCCTGCTGCCCTCAGGCTTCTGCAAGCCCTGGGCATGGCTAGTCCTTAGTGCCACTTGGGCATTGCAGCCCCCAAGTCCTGAGCTGGGCACCTTAGTGCAGGAGGGGCTCATTTTATCTTCCCAGGAACCCTGCAAGATGGGACCCAAAGTTCAGAGATGTTAAGTAAATTATCCGAGGTCAGATAGAGATTATTAGCAGAACTGGTATTTGTAAGCGTGTCTCTTTGTCTCCAAAGCTTTTCAGCTACACCAGCTGCTTCCTGTCCCTTTATTTCTTTGGGATCAGTTTTCCCATCTGTAAAGTGGGGATGGAGTAGGTATGTTGAATTAGATGGTGTCTGAGGGCCTGGCTAGCAATGTGAGGTCTTAAGCACCAGACCTATGTGCCCAGCTTCCCCTAGACGTCCTCTGTTCGATGCCTCATGGGCACCTCACACCCAGCCTGCCTCACACTGAGCCACACTCTTCCCCCAACCAGCAGCTCCTCAGGTTCCCCGTCTCAGGGAATGACCTCACCATCCACCTGTGTGTCCAACTCAGGAACTGGCATCTTGCCTCCTCCTTCATACCCCACATCCAGTCAGTCATTCAGTCCTGACAACTGGACCCCAAATCTGTCCACTAGTCTTCACCCCTACTGCCATTTCCCCAGCTTTCACTACTATTGCTCAACTCAGATCATGGCAGCAGCCTTCTGGGTGGCCTCCTTGTCTACAGGGCTTAGCCCAATATTCTCCAAACTGCAGCCAGCTAATAGCCCCAACCTGTTGCTGATTATGGTGTTTCCTTGTTTAAATCCTCCATGGCACTTCTGTGAGCCCAGAAAGCCCATAGTATCTGGTCCAGACTGCTTGCTGTGGCCCTCAAGGCCCTGCCCAACTTGGGCCCTGCTGACTGCTCAGCCTGGTCTTACACCATGCCCCTTCACGCGCCAGCCACAATTCTATTCTCTCTTCTCTGGGCCTTTCTTTCCAATCCTTCCCTCTGTCACAGGCCCCTCTGTCACCACCTCAATCCTCAGGCCCTAAATCCCTGGAGCATCCTTCTGCAGCCCATGCCTCCATTCAGTCAAACAAGAATTGGACAGCAATGAACTCTGTCCAGATGGGAAGTGGCAGTGTGACTTGGTACAAGGAGCATTGGATTGGGACTCCAGAGATCTGAGACCTCATCCTAACCATGTGATCTTGGAGAAGTATGCTGACTACATCAAGCCTCAGTTTCCTCATCTTATAAAAGAGCCTAGTATAGGTTTTTGCTACGCAAAATGTGGTCCCTGGACCAGCAGCATCAGCATCACCTGGGAGCTTATAAGAAATGCAGAATCTTGGGCTGCCCCAGGGGTGTAATGTTTAAGTTTGGCACGCTCCACTTTGGCAGCCCAGAGTTCGTGGATTTGGATCCCGGGGGCGGACCTCCACCACTTGTCAGCCATGCCATGGTGGCGACCCACATACAAAATAGAGGAAGATTGGCACAGATGTTAGCTCAGGGCTCATCTTCCTCAAGCAAAAAAAGAGGATGATTGGCAACAGATGTTAGCTCAGGATGACTCTTCCTCACCACAGGGGAAAAAAAAAAAGAAATGCAGAATCTCAGACCCTCTCTGATCTACTAAATTACAGTCTACATTTTAACAAGATCCCTGGGTAATTCGGAAGCACTGATCTGCATGGTCTCCAAGGTCCCTACCATGTTGCTCTGAGGCAGGGCCTTCAAGGGTTAACCACCTGGGCTAGTTAAGTGGCATCACCAAATCCTTCCCAATCTTGCCTGTCAGATATTCCAGTTGGTTTCTCCTCTCTATCCCTTTGTCACTGTCTTGGCTCTGATTGTCCCCTGACCATTGTTTTTCACCTGGAGAATGGCCTTCATTCCTCCCATTCTAACTCATCTACCGGCCCTGGCTATCTCAGATTGGATCATTTCTCTCTTCCACCCAAACCCTGTTGGTAGCTTCAGATTGCCGAGAGGACAAGGTCCAAACTTCCCAGCTCATGGTTGGCCCCAGTGGCTTTGCCAGCCTCATTTTCCTTCGCTGAAGCCACAGCTGACCACTTATTTCCACCCCTCTGGGCATTTACACACTTAGGACTCTACACAGGGAATGCCTTCCCTTCTTGCTCTCCTGATGAAGCTGGTCATTCTTGTAGATCTCAGGGCCACCATCTTCTGCCTCTCAAGCCAGGCCAGTCAATTCCTTTGCTTCGGGCTCTCCCCCCATCCTCTACCCATCTCTCTATTAAATCCCAAGGTGGCATTTTGGATCATGATGCCCTCTTCACTGGCCAGTCTCAATAAATATATGTGGAGAGAATGAATGTGTGGGCGACTGGAGGTACATTCCTCGCTGGATTCCTGCGAGCTGAGAAGCACAGAGGATGCTGAACCCAGCCAGGTCCAAGGAGACAGCCATGCTAGGCTCTGAGCCCCTCACACTGTGGGTGCTGAGAGCAGACTGTGGGTGCTCTGGGGACTCTGCTGCCTGGGAGAAAAGACCTGATGGGTCTTTGGGGCCGAAGAGAGAGCTCAAGGCAGGTGCTGGGGCAGAAGTGCCTCCCTTCTGTGAGGAGCTCCCTGCCACCCCACTGGGGCACGTTTGGGTGGAGGCTGCCTGACCATCTGCCGGGGACGTTCCTCAGGGGATTCCTGCGGCAGGCGGAGGCTGGATGAGATCCCTTCAAACTTGGAGATTCTGTGATTCTGGAGTTGGGCAAACAAGACTCACACACGTGGAATCTGTAATTACTGAGAGATGCCAGGCGGCATATAATTCTGCCGCAAGTGGCGCTGAATGCGTGCAGCAGGAACCCTCCACGGGGGAGTGGAGGGGTTGCAGGCTCAGGGAGAGTGCACGTAGCAGGTGGTCTGAGAGCGCCTTGAAGGGGCGGGACTGGGAGGAGGAGGGAGGGAGGCCCTCACTGCAGGGAAATTTCTAGGAAGCAAAGGCAGAGAAGTAGAAAAGAATGTAGCATTTTTCCTAGTTCCCATAAACACCCTTTTGACCTCTAGCTTCCAGCTCCTGACCCTCCTGCTTTGCCAGCAGAAGGAGCAGCAGTGCAACAACAGCAGCAGCAATAACGACAATGACCATTTATAGAACACCTACAATGTGTCAAGCCTTGTACTATCTACGGATATTACTTCATCCTCACCACAATTCTATAAGGTAGGCGGTAAAATCCACGTAAGTAAACAGAGGCTCAGAGAGCCTAAGGAACTTGCAAAAGTAGCCTTAAAAGTAGTAGTAGTAGGTGGTAAGTAGCAGAGTCTTGCCTTGCTGGAGGCAAAGGCAACTCCTTCCCTCCCAACTTCATGTTGGTGTCACCTGCAGACAGACTTCCAGACATCTTTATTCCCTGGCCCCAGGCCCACCAGGTTTAGCAGAGAGGTGGATCTTGGGCTGAACTGGCTTTTTTCAAGATGTTGAGAGTTACTTTCTCACCAGCCATCCTTTCCTCCAGAAGCCCAGAAAGCTGGGAAAACCGGGAGCTGAGACTTCTGGGCCCCTCTGATCTGGGGAAGGCATGGCCCCCTCAAGTGGTAAGGGTTGCGATGAGAGTGTGGAATGGAGTGGGCACGTGTTGCCTGGGGCTCACGTCCAGAAGGCACCCTGTTGTCAGCCAGAGGCTATCTGTGCAGCTCTGGTCCCTTGGGTTTCAAGCACCCACTTGCAAGCCACTGCAGTAGCTGGAATGTAATTTGTCACTTGTTTGAGGGCCAAGCCTGACAGGGGCCAGACAGGGCTGGGTGTTTGACAAGGGGGGTGATGAAGTCTTGATGCAATTTGCTGGCATCCGAAGAGCTTGGGAGACAGATTGAAATGTCAGCTCTGCTCACGAGGGCTGTCTTCTCACACCCCTAGCCAGTGACAAGAGGGAAGCTGGGGGCTGGGCTGGGGAGAGGGGAGACAGAAGCAGAGAGAGCCGAGGACAATTCCCACAGGACCCTGGGCTGTCTAACACTGCCCAGCTTCCAGCAGACCATGGGGTCAGTTCAAGGAAGGAAATATAACCACTTTGAGGGGGCTGACTCCTTCCTCGATGGGAGGTAGGGAGGATTCAGTTTGCCCTCTGCCAAACCCCAGACCATCAGCCTTGCCTGGCCTGTCTGTCCCCATGGAAGCTGCTAGTCAAGTCTCCAGAACATGCCCTAAATGGTGTGACTCCTAGGTGGGATGGTGCCACAAGTCTTTGCACACAGTCACCTGAGTACAACCCCACATAGGCAGATGAGCTCAAGGATAACTCTTGTGTGCGAGCCCTACTCCCAGCACCTGAGCCCCCCACCCCAAGAAGCTGACCTCAGCCCCTGCTCCACTACACTCTCCTGGTCACCAACACCCATGTGTGTACACTGACATAGGCTCACTTGCATGCATACAGCTCCCTCAAACACATGTCCTGGCATGTGTGTGCCCTCACATACATGTGCTCCTTTACATTCGCGTGCTCCCTCACTCCAACAGTAGTATAATCACAATTTTTCCCCCGAGGCCCTTTATAGTTTTCAAAGCTCTTTCACACACATTATCCTCTTGGATCTCACAAAACCTCAGTAAGGGAGGCAGGGCAGACCATGCTTACTTCCACTCCACAGATAAGAGGCCCTTGTAATCAGAGAAGTTGAGAACTCCTCTTTGGGTCACACAGTAAATCCAGGCAAAGCCAGGACTCCAGGCCAGGACTTCTGATTCCTGGTCCAGTGTTTTGTCTTCAGGCACAGCATCCAAGGCCCCTCCCCAAATTGAGAGAATTCCAGGTGGGTGTCCTACAGGAGCAGGCAGGACTGGGCTGACAAAAGGGTTGCAGGTGGAGCCCCAATTGTCCCCAGCTGAACTCCCTCTTTGGATTTGCCACACCCAGACCAATCTGCTAGGCCAGGGGAAGAACAGGGGCTCTTGAATCCTGGGATCAAATCCCAGCTCCATCACTGACTGGTTAAAAGAGCCTTGGGCAAGTCACATGACCTCTCTGAACCCCAATTTCGTCTGTGAGATGGGATGATTGTACCCACCTCATGGGGTTAAGTTAGAGCCTGCCTATAAGGGGCAAAGCACAGAGTGGGCACAGCATTAGCAGTCCTCTTTGTTGGGGAGACCTGGGCCCCACCCTGCAAAAACCCTAGATTTGCCATGGTGACAGCTGGCTGCAGACCCACTTCACCCTCAGATCTGCCAGGTTCTACCTGGGAGGCACTGTACCTTGGAGCTGCCCTCTCCCTGGCCCAGGCTCTGCAGCTGCTGGGAAGCAGGGTCAAGGGCCTGAGGTGCCACTTCCCAGTCTGGCCTATGAGGGAGCTTCCTGAACCCGGAAAAGGAGCCACGCTAGGAGGGACTGGCTGGGAGGGGCCTTCTGCATTAATTGGTTCAATCTCCTTTTACAGAGAGGGAAACTGAGGCCAGACAAGGCCATGGTCCTAGCCTGGTCACCAAGAGCTGGGTTGCAGAGCCAGGACTGGAACCCCAGTCCTACGTGACAGCCTCCGTGCTCTTGTCTGAACTGATGCTCATCCACAAATCCTTATGGGGTAGGGATGGGGAGAGGGGCCTAAATCCATGAGGCTAGACCTGCCTGAACCACTGTGACCCCCTCAGATGGGCCTTCCAGGAGCCAGGGAAGAGGAGGTTGCCCAGAAATCTCACCCCACTGACCTACCACCCTACTCCTGGTGTCCACATCAGGCCTGGTCCTCACCTGGCCTAGAAGGGCAAGGTATTCTGACTATCAAATTGGCAGCTGGCCTGGCATGGGAGAGCTGTATTCCAATGGGGCCACCTGGGGCACTAGGGCAGGGACTGTGGGCAGCTGTGCCCAGCCTCCAGATGGTACAGAGAACAGCCAAGCCAAGATAGAGGCTGGCAGTGGGAAGGCTCTTGGAATGCCAAGTGCAGTGAGAGGCATGCGCCAGGCCCAGAAAGGCTGCTGGGAGAGGGGATGGGACCCGCATGGGCCGTGGGACTCATGCTCACTCATCCTGAAGGGGCTTCTTTGGATCTCTCAAGAAAGAGCCTCGCCCACTGCCTGTCCCCAAGTTTAAACAGGCAAGCCTCCTCTGATCATGGAGGGCCTGACCTGCCTCCTCCCTGTGGGTGGTTCAGACCCTCAGCCTCAGAGCACAAATAGCTGCAGCCCCCTGAAGGGAGGTGGGGGGCAGGGGACCAAGCAGATTATGAGGGGCTGTGGTCTAAGCCATGGAGAGCTAGGGATTCTGGAACTCTTGAGGCTGTTCCTCATGAAAAGGGAATTGAGAGGGTCTTGCCCAGGGCCCCCGACTTAGCCAGGGCTCTGGTCACATGGCAAGGGATCAGCATGGTGCAGGCTGACCTGTGCAGGGGTGTAATTTGTGGGTCCTTAACATGCTACTCTCCTCCCATGGCTCCTCCCATCCCCCTTGCCTGGGTTCCATCCCATCCACCTACACTGAGCCATTCCTGTGAGTTCATGGAGGGGCAGACAGGGGCTTCCCCACCATGGGGAGAAGCAACAACCCTGTCTCTCAGCCTGCAGGAGCAGTGGGCAGCCTTCTAGGTCTTCCAGCTGTCTCACCCATCCCCCGCCCAATGCCCACCATGGCCTGGCTCAACTGCCAGCCCTGGACAGGAGGGCACTGCTCTCAGGCCTGGCCTCTGGCAGGAGTATGATCCAGAAGCCCTTAAGCTCACCTCCTGCTTCTATGCAATAAAGTTACCTGTCCACAACTGCCCGGGTAGCCTTCAAGGGCCAGTCTGCCATACCTGCCCCTCCTCGCCCAGGCTTGGCTGCCGGCCTCTCATCCTTCTGGCCTCAGAGCAGGTATCAGCATCTCCAGCATTCTCTGACCTCCCACACTGGCAGAGCATGGCCCATCCTGGAATTTCCACGGCCCCCTGTGCTTCCTACCACCATCCCCAAAAGCACTGAGCAGTCTATGGTCATTGTTTATGATTTCTGTCTGCTCCACTAGCTGAAGTGTGTCTCCAGTGTCCAGCACAGAGCCTGGCACATAGTAATTGCTCAATTTACATTTACAGAACAAATTTCACTCATCAAAAAACATCAGTTAATGGTTAACTGAGTGACCTTAGGCAGTTCCTTTTCCTTGCTGGCCTCAGTTTTCCAGCTATCCACTGGGTATTGGTCTGCAGTGTGTTATTCTTCAGGTCCCCAAGGGGTCTGTGTGGTGATGCCAGGGGGCCTAGATAGGAGTAAAGGTCACCAGAACTGACCCTGGAAGGAAAAGAACCTTAAATCCTGCTTTTGCCCTGGCTGATTCTGTCCCTTCCCTCCTTCTCCTGCCATGGCCTGACTCTATCTCAGGCCATCAGGGCTGACAGGGTCCCCAGGGACTCTGCCACATTGTGGTGAGGCAGAGGGTGGGGCCAGCATCTGCCTGCCACATTTCCTGACAGCAATCCAGGGCTGTGGCAGGTCTTCATCTCAAGGTTGCCTGGTAACGGCTTTTGCATTCTGATGAAAAAAATGTGGCAGCACCAGACAACAGACACAGGGCTTACGTGAGGGGGTGGGCATCCAGGGTGGGGCTTGTGCCTGGGCCAGGGCCGGGGCAGGCAGAGCCAGCCTCTTGTTCTAATGTGGAGAGTACCAGGACTGAGCCCAACCTGGCCTAGTGGGCTTCAGCAGGGTTAGTAGGCTTGAGGGGCAGGTGGAGCCAGCCTGTACCTGCAGGGGGGCATCCAGTCTTGCATCTGCCCCCTCCCACCCCCATCTCCACACCTGCAGCTGGCGCCTTCCACTTGGTGAGCCACAGCCGGTGCCATCTCTCACCTAAATCATTAGGTGATGATTTTACATTAATTACCTTAATTAAGCGGCACTGAGTGCTAATGGCTTGGGGGGCGGGTGGCTGTTCCTAATTACCCTCCCAGTCATCCCAGAGTGAGGGGCACAGGCTTGGCAGAGAAGGAGCAAACAGTTATAGGAAGAAGGGGAGGGGCCCATTAGTGGTGGGAGAGGGCCCCCCCTTGCAGGACCTGGCTCAGAGACCTGGACCTGACATCCGCAGAGAGGAGGGCTGGGGGCACTGCTCCAGGACAGGTGTCGCTGGCTCCAGGCCCAGATCCAGGGGCTTTGCAATGGGTGGGGAGCAGACAGCGCTGCCCTGTTCCGTGGACTCCTCCTCTGCCCCTTTCCCTGTTCTGCGGTTGCCTGCCTGATTCCCTCAACTGGGCTGAGTGCCTTTCCTCCCAGATCCAGGTCAAATGTTACTTCATTCCTTCTTTCCTCCATTCTTTTGTCCATTCATTCACTCAGTCCATGAGAACCCATTCTGGGCCCTCCACTCAAAGAGCTCACAGTCCAGCTGGGGAGGTGGACAGCTATAAACAGACCTATGGAAGGCTGAGAGATAAAAGCTAGAATGGGGGATGCCCCAGGCTTTGGGGATCAGGAGAGAATTCCCAGAGAAAGTGATGCTGGGGTTGAATCCTGGGGGTGGGGATAGTAGGACAGCTCTTCCAGGCAGGGGGACCAGCATGTGCAATTAGAGCTTGTGGGGAAAGCGAGCTTAGCCCTTTCAGTTAGCTGCAAGCTGTTCAGTGGAAAGGGGAGTAGAGAACAAGAGAGGAAGTGGCTAGAGATGGGCCCAGAGGGACTGGCCTTGATTCAGAGGCCCCTGGGGAGGTGTGTGTGTGTGTGTCGGGGGGGGGTAGGATTGATTTAATTTGGGAAAAATGACTGCAGTGTAGATGGAGGAGGGACAGTAGGGGGCAGGCATGAGTGGGGTGACCAGTGAGGTGGCCACTGCATCAGCTGGGGGAAGGATGGTGGAGGCTGGACCGGTGGTGGTTGTGGGGATGGAGAGAAGCAGGCAGATCTGAGTTTTAGGGAGTGTCATGGTGATAGAACTTGGGCATGAGTTGATGGGACTGGGGAGGAGGGAGAGAGATGCATCAAGGTGACCTCACATTGCACAGCTCCAGGGACGCCATCCACATTGCCCTGGGGTGGCCTTGCTCTGGGTTTCTGATTAGTTGCAGTCAGTCTCTAAGGACAAGAGTGGGGTGGCAAGCAGGTTGGGTGAAGAAAAAGGAAGAATTGGGTTTGGGACATGTGGAGGTTGAGGAGCCTGTGGGACATTCATGAGGACCTGCAGGCTCAGGTTTTGGGATTAAGAGAGTTTTAGGATTAAGAGGGATGAGATGGCACAGAGAGGCTGGGGCTGTGACTCCCCCACCAGCTGGTCATCTCTCTGATGGTGCAGCCATGTCTGCCTTCCCCACTTCCGCATCCCAGGAGCCAGCACAGAGCCTGGCCCAGAGTGGCTGCTCAGGGAGTATTTCCCAAAGGAATGAGTGAGTGAATAAATGAGTGAATGAGGATCCACGTCTCTCTCATGCCCAAATAGGCAGCCCTGAGTTCTCTTAACTCAGCCACGCAGATTCAGACACTCATCCAATTCCCTGTCCATCTGAGGTGAGAGCCCCCTCCTCAGGATCTTCTGTGTCCCTGATTAAACCCCAGGGGGAAGAGGATGGACAGCCTGCCCCCCTGCCCCAGCCCCTCTCAGCTTAGGGCATTGCTGAGTGGGAGCAGTAGCCTCTTTACTCTTCGGTGCACAGGGCAGAATCCGACCATCTTTTAGGCCCATTGTCCATCCCTAGCCCTAGGCTCCCATCTGACTGATTCCCCTGAGCATCCCTACCTCCCCGCATAGCCGGTGCCTTTTTGGAAAGGTAACACACTAGGCCCAGCTTTTCCCCTGCTGGATCCAGGTCACTCACCTTGATTTCCACACCGTAGCCAGGGTAGACAGAGATGTAGTAGAAACAGTCCAGGCCGACATCAGGGGGTGAGCCGGGGCCTGTGGGGGAGTCCAGAGAGCCCTCCGGGCCTGAGAAATTCCAGCTACAAGCACCTGGGAGGCAGGAGGAGACACAAGGCTAAGATCAGCTCTGGAGATGTGGGTCCAACTCAGGCTGGCCTGTGTGTGTGTGTGTGTGGTGAAGCCAACCTCTTGAGATGCCTATTCCTCTGTTGAAAGAAGGGGACTACCTTTTCTTGAGCACCTACTATGTCAATCTTATCTCAGTTCTCACAATGGTTGCATGAGGTAGGTCTTCTTATCACCATTTTACAGACGAGGCTTAGAGAGGTTAAATAGAATTCCTAGGGTCTGTTGTAGTTGCTTCCAGTTAGGATTTGAACCCAGGTCTATCTGGTTCCAATCCACATGCCTCCTGCAGGCTGGCCCTTGGTGCCAAAGCCTGCCTTGAGGTGACAAAGAGAGAGGAATTTAGGGACCCGGGAGCTCCCCCATCCCCATTTCCAGATCTGCAAGCCAGCAAATAGCTGACCTGGTGGCTGGACTGTGGTGATGGTGGTGGTAATGATGGTGGTGGTGGTGGTGGTCTCCTCATCGTCCCCTGAAGCTGTAGAGGTGGTGATGGTCCCCTCGATCCCCAGCCCTGTGTGCTGGGATGTGATCTCTGGAGCCCATGGCCTCCCCATATCTCCAGGACCCTCTGAGGTTGGAGTCCACGCTCTGCTAGGGGGTGTTGTGTTGGGCCTCTCCCCTGGGCCTGGGGTGGGCACTGCCACGCTGAGCCCTGGAGGTAAGAGAGCTGTGATACGAAGCACAGGGGGCTCTGGCTCCAGGCTCCAGGGTCCTTCCCTGGACTGGGGCTGAGTGGGAGCTGCTGCCATGGAAGGAGTAGGGCTGGTGAAGACTGGGCGGTTGTCCTGGTTGGCCAGGCGGGGAAGGGGACTTGGGGTGAATGGCGTAGGTGGGTCAGGCTGGAAGGGCAGTGCCGGCCTCAGCTCCTCCTCGCCCCTCTCCAGCCCCTCTTGTAGGAATTCCTCGAGCAGTGGGTGGTGGTTGAGCAGCTTCAGGGTAGGGGCCGTTGTGACGAAGTGGACACCTCGTTCTGGCTGCTCAGGTGTAGGGGCCGCTGTCAGCTCCCCATCCGTCTCCTCAATGCCTGGGGCCTGCCCTTCCCCCACGGTTGGGGCCTCTGAGGAGAGTCCTGAAATAATAACGGATGATCAGAGGTTCTCCCCGTGCCCCACAGCAAGCAGCATCACACCCGGTCCAGACAGTGGGAGATCCATCTCTCTTCTGACAGAGAGCCTCGGGGAGTATGCTCCCTGCTGAGAATCATGGAGCTATAGGACTTTACAGCTGGAAGTGAGATGATATCACATACTTCAAGGATAGCACATGAGATATCCTTTCCCCTCCAACACCAGAGGTAGATATTACTAATCTAGTATTGCACTGTTTCCTGCAGTTCTCAGATTCGGCCTCAGAATCCTTCTCAACACAGCATTCCAGGCAGCCATGCTTGATACCTCGGACTGACATGACAAATAAATATCTGCCATCCCTAATGTAGCTCAAAGGCCTTATTTTACGGATGAGAAAACTGGCCAAGGAAAGGAAGTGACTTGCTCAAAGTCACACGACCAGTCAGTTGAAGGCCTGAGGTAAGCCCCTTAGCAAGGGTGCCATCCCTGCCCCACAGTGACTTTTCTTCTTGAGATTATAGAGCATTCGAGTTCATTTTCCATTCTCAGTGAAACTGCTGCTCATTTGTCTCGGGAAATGCTTCATACATTTGGGATTTTGTTTTAGATTTCCTCACAGGTACATGACATCTTTGTTAGGGCCCCATTATGCCCCATTTCTCTCACTTCTCAGAAAATCGTTTCTTTTGTCTTTTTTCTTGTTTTTTTTTTTTGGTCCTTCTAGAACAATAATGTGAGCCAAGCTCTGGAGTAAGGCAAATGTAGCTTCAAGTCCCAAATGTATCACTTTGGGGCCGTGTGACCTCAGGCAAATAACCTAAACTCTCTGAACCTTAGTTTTTTCATCTGTAAAATGGGATTTCTTTTTTAGGACTAACTGAGATAATATTACTTCCCTTTCCCATTTGGTATGTCTCTCTGAATTCTCTTTATCTTTCTTGTGATACTAGTCAGGATCCATCTAGGGTAGGGTCTGAAGCAGGATAGAATGCTCATTTGGCATGCTACCCATGTACCCCCCCAATCCATGGCAGACATTGTCAACCAATTTTGGTTATTTCTTGCTGAGCCCACATGGGACTTCAGAGTCCTTCTTAGCAGAGTCACCCAGGCAGCCCCTACCAATGGATTAGATAGGCTATGGAAGATGAAACTTATTTGCTATTGCTGGTCTGATTGCTCTGCTATTGATTATATTGACTTATTCAACCACACAGCTGCTGGACAGATGATGCATATTCTGCTTGTGGCCCACTAGGCTCCCCAGATCCGTAACTGCCAGGAAAAGGTCAGTGGATGCTGGCTCCAGATTCAGCTCATATAGAATTTTGCAGCTCTGAGAAGGCTGGAAGGATATTCTGCTTCTAACAGCTCTCAAATGGCTGCATGAGGACTTGAAGGGAAACACAGCCAGAGCGAGATAACACAGTTTGCAAGGAGAAGGTCGGTTCCTCTGTGGTCTTGTGATGGGGCTGTCATTCCACAGGCTCACACCCACCCCGTGGATTGGCAGGCGTGAGGAAGCAGCAGATGGCCTACATTCTGTTCAGGGGACCATGGCAGCTCTGATGTGTCAGACAAATGGGAGGAGGGAGGAAACTGGGGTTGGGGAGGTGGGTGCAGGTCACATGGTTCTCCATTGCTCTGGGTCAGAGGGGCCCCGGTACCCCAAAGCCCTGAGCAACCGGGACCAACCCCTGTCTCCTGAGACGCCCATTAAAGCTGCCCATCTGTGCCTTGGCATTCTTTGCCAGACCCTGACAACACAGTGCCCGGACTAGATGCCCAGCCAGACCCATACCCCCTGGAGCAGACGGTCTGCGGTACCCTGGGTCTTTCATCTGAGTCAGTGATGGAGGGTCCAGGCATTGCCATGTGACATGCCAGGACAAGGCCACTCTCTTTGCCCACCCCACAGATGTCACACAGTCTTTGCCAGATGAGCTGAGACTGATCTTAGCATGGCACAAGGAAGAAGAGCCTTTCTCATTATGTAGACTGGAGCCCCTGGGGCTCCAGTCTCCCTTTCCAGGATTGCCCAAGAAGAGAAATGGTCTGTAGCTCCCAGGGTACGTACCTGTGGGATTCTTCATTGGGAGAGGGAGTGCAAAGAGAACCTCTGTCTCAGGAAGGGACCATAGCGGGCACAGCTCCTCCCGCTGGCTGCCAGGTGGGTGCTGGGCAATGGAGCGGAGCTAATGGGCACCTCCCGTCACTGTCGATTGCACTGATTGCATTATCTGGGGGGACTGAGCACTTGGTTAAATGGGATCGAGATAGCATATCAAACGAGCAAATTGATTCTGCAATCAGCTGCCACTTGGTCCCGGAGGGTGCCACCCACTGTCAGGGAGGGTAAGATAATCTCTGGGAGACAAGCCACTTCTGGGGAGAGGGCATCTCCAGACACCCTGGTTGTCTCTGATGGAAGCCTGAGGCCCTGTGACAACCCCCCACCCAGGTTCCTGGGGTCCTCTCTGCCTGGGTTGACTGAGTTCAAACGTGCAGAGACTGACAAACCGGGAGAGAGCGATGCAGGGGACAGTAGGAGGAGGTGTCAGGGACCCAGTATCCAATCTCATCAGGCACGTACCGCGTGCTAGACACTGAGTCAGGCTGTTCCCAGACCTTGTATTATTTAATTGATGCTACAACTCTGTGAGATGAGAATATTATTCCCACATGACAGACAAAGAACCCAAAGCCTAGAGAGGAGAGGTGAGGACTTGCCGGTTGCACAGTGGTGGCACTGAGATTTGAACCTATATTAACTGGGCTTCAAAGTCATAGTCTTTCCACACCAGCCTGCCCGGAGCTACCCTGCAGAGAACACTCTGGCCAGTGGAGGAAACCCAGGCCCAGAGAGAGGAATGGCCTTGTCCAAGGTCTCATGCAGGTTAGAGGTGGAGCTGGGGCCAGAGTTTCTGATATCTAGGACCTGAGTTGAGCCTGAGCCAAGCTGGGCCCTCAGGAAGCCTCTGGCTGGGACCCAGGGAGCCCTCACTCCAGGCCCAAAGTGCAGCTGAGTCTGGGACACAAACCAGAGAGTCCACAACACTGCTCCGCAGGGCTGAGGGCACTGAGTCACAAGTACCTGGGTTCAAGTGTCAGCTCTGCCACTTACAAGTCATGAGAACCTGGGCAAGTTGCCTCTCAGAGCCTTTGTGTCCTTAGCTGTAAGATGGGCCCTCTGGAAAGGCTTAAGAGAATCTGAACACTCTAAATACCAGTTTTCTGGGGGCAGTGAGGGAAAGGCCACACGCCAAGGCTGGGCAGCCCCCTGCTAAGGCAACACTGAGGCAGACCTCTAGGGTGGGGAGAGGCTGTCCCGGGGTGAGGACTCTCCTCTCTGGGGGACCTCGTTCCTTGTTGTGTGGCCGTATGTGTGAGCCTGAGCATGTCAGCCATAAGATGAGGTGGGGGCCTGTCCTGTGGCCAAGTAAAGTTCACGTGCTCCGGTCCGGTGGCCCAGGGATTCCCCAGTTCGGATCCTGGGAGCTGACATGGCACCGCTCATCAAGCCATGCTGAGGCGGCGTCCCACATGCCACAACTAGAAGGACCCACAACTAAAAATATACAACTATGTACTGGGGGGCTTTGGGGAGAAAAAGGAAAAATAAAATCTTAAAAAAAAATACTGCCCCACCCGTACAAAGGGCAGCCACCTTCAAGGCTGTGTGTCTGTAGGGGAAAGGGCCTTGGCCCCCAGCAAGACAGGACCCCGTGATCCCCACCTGTGCATTCCACCTGTGCCAGAACACAGGCATGTACTCTCGCAGCTGCTCTGTCCCCGCTGCAGGGCCAGGGCTGCATCCTCCAAGTGGGCTGTCAGGGAATCACCCCTCCCCTCCCCCCAGCGCTGTCCCCAAGGCGGAGGAGGCCCGGAGCTTCCCGGTGGCCCCCAGCCCCAGCTGGCCCCACCACTGCCTGGGCCCTCCCCACGCATTAGCTCTTAAGCTATGCAAATAGACATCGGAGGGAGCCCTGTTTAAAGTATTTAGACGAAATGAAAAAAGGCTTTCATTGGCACTAATGAGCCATTCAGGATGCCTCCCCGGTGGATTCTCTCCCACTCCGCCTCCCGGCCTGCACTGCCCCCCATTGCCCCTCCTGGGATTGGAGGCCCCCTCCCCCCAGCCCCAGCCAGCACCTCCCAGGGAATGCTCCTGCCCTGCCGCCCTCCTCCCCAGGGCCCAGTTGGGTGGGGGTAGAGGTG
Organism: Equus przewalskii; assembly: GCF_037783145.1. NCBI lineage: Eukaryota > Metazoa > Chordata > Mammalia > Perissodactyla > Equidae > Equus > Equus przewalskii. Next base: position 42,730,225 of record NC_091840.1, read on the forward strand.
AGGGGCCCTATGTTCCACCCCTGAAAGACTCGGGCCAGGATCAGGGGTCTGGCCTCTGTTTAGGGGCAGCTATAACTGGAGACTCTTCTTCATAATGTCCAGCTAGGTAGGTGTTATTGTGTTTGTCTTAAAGATGGGGAAACTGAGGCTCAGTGAGGCCCAGAAGGCTGCCAGGGGTCACAGCACTGGTGAGCTGGAGAGCTGGAATCGGTCTGGGTGGAGGCTGTGATGAAGGGTGGGGGTCATTATGCAGTGTCCTTGCCTGGGGGAACCACTGCATCAGGCAACAGACTCCAGATGCCACCTCAGGGCCAGCTGGGCTGCCCCCTTGGTGCTATTGTTTCTGCAGATCTTTCTGCACCAGACAGCCAGAAAACCTCTGGGTTCCAATCCCGAATCTATGCCTCACTAGTTGTGTGACCCGGGCAGGGCCTGCCCATTTGAGCCTCTGTTGCTTCATCTGTGGAGTGGGGACATCCTGGGTTTGGCAAGGACCATTTAGAGACAGGCATATCCTCCATCTGCCAGCCCACCCCATCCTGTGCAAGGGCAGGAGGGGCTGCCTGTCACTCTGGCAGCCCCTGCAGAGATACCAGACATTTCTCCTCCAGGGCCCAAGCTGCTGGCCCCTTGGAGGCAGGCACAGGAGGGGCCCCTAGAGCTCTAGATGGGGTTAGGCTTGATCCCCACCTTGTGGCAGCCCCAGCTCTCGGGTGGCTCAGGGGAGGAGGGAGCGTGACAGCAGGAGGGTTCAGGGGGAGCCTGGGGGATACAGTGGGCAGGGAGCCCAGCCCTCTGGGTTCTGGAGGTTAAGCTGGCCCAGCATAGGGAGAATGAGAATTTAATGGGATCCATTTATTATCCCATAAAAGTTAATGAGTTTATTCTGGAGGTTCCTTGGCCCCTTTCAAGTTTTAATAGGGGATTAGTGAGGGCCTGGCCCCTGCAGACCCCCATTATCCCAGAGCTGAGGGAGGGAAGAGGGGCCCTGGGGGCAAGAGTGCCTGAGGCCCCCCAGCCAGAGCCTGGTCTCCATAGTGACAGTTGCACTGGGCCCAGGCCTTGCCTCTGAACTGAGAGGCCCCGGCTAGAGGTTGACAGGGCCAAAGAGGGCCCCTGAGGCCTGAGGTCCTGTTCTAGAGGCTTCTGATTCCATGTGCTACTGAAGTAATAATTACCCCCACAGTATCCCTGCATCTGAGGTAGGTTTGTTGCTGTCTGACTACTTGTATCAACAGGGAAGACAATATAAGCCTTATATGACAGATGGGGAAACTGAGGCCCAGAGCTGAGGTATGGCTTCTCCAGGGTCACCTAGAAGATATGGCTTCTATGCACTTAGCACCCTCACGTGTAATCTCTTATCCTTCCCTTATTCCAGGGAGGTTTGGGTCATTATCCCCAGAGATAAAGACACTGAGGCTCAGACTTGTTAAGTAACTTTTCCAAGGTTATACAGCTCATGAGTGGCAGAGCCTGGGACCAGAACCCAAATCTGGGCAGCTCCATAGCTCAGCTCTGTTCATGACTCCCAGTGGCCCTCAGTTGTAGGTCCTGGGGCCTCCTGACTCCTCTCTCCCTACCAGCCTGGCCATCACTATTCCAGGGCACTTGTGCTGGGAGCCCTGCAGCTTGGGGTGATGGGGAAGGAAGTCCTGATGGCATCCTGAAGGGGCAGTGGTTGGGGTGGGCACAGAGAGACACTCAAAGGGACCTTCCCTGTCGGAACAGGTGCCTTCCTCCTTCTGCCCCATATGCTCACTACTTTGTCTCTTCAAACCCTCCTCATCCTATCAGGCCCAGCTCCTATCCCGGCCTCTGGAGAGCCAGTCCTGCTTGGCCCAGTGGGTGACAACAGCTCCTTCCTCTGATTTCCTGGGTGCACTTCCTGGTGGGCCCTCAGCACATGTACCACTTATGTCCTTGGGCAAGGATCCAGTATGAGGAATCTCCCTTCCCACATCTCTGTTGACAAATACTGACCCCCAGTGCCAGGCACAGTGAAGGGTGGGTTCAGGGCACACAGTTTCCAAGCTGGAACTCTGCCCATCTGTATACTCAGAAGACTTCCTGCTCCCCAAAATGCCTGGCCCTTGGCCAACAGGGGAGGGCAGGGGCGGGTCCTACAGGGAGAAGATGGGCAGCCAGCCCTTGGCAGTGCCCCAGCACAGCCCCAATTGTCAATTGATGAAGAGTTTCTGCCGGTCCAAGCTTGTGGGTACCCCAGCCCCAGACTACCCTCTCTCCCCTGCCACTGACCACCCCCCATCATATCCTCTCACTACCCTCTCTTGGTCAGCCCCTGGCAGTCCAGTCAAATCTGGAGCACAAATATGAATGGGGCATCTCCTCTTGGCCAAGCTCCAGGCAAGGAAGTGGCTGGTCCCCAGAATCTGAGTCCTTGTAGCTTTTGTGAGCATCTCATCTCTCCCTCATTTATGCAGAAGGAAACTGAGTCCAGGAATTTTTCCCAGGTCACACAGCAAACTTGTGGCAGGGATAGAACTCAGGATATCGGGGCTTGGAGAACATCTGGCCCAACTGCTATGAAGAGTAAACCCTCCAATACTCTGGGGCTGTCTACCACGTGTGGGCATACCTCCACGGACAGAGAGTTCACTGCTTTCTGCTGCCAGGGGCAGCTACCTCCCCCACTGTCCGGGCTGGCGTGATGGGTAACCCTGGTCTTCAGCATCTCCAGGGTTGAGGTCTTCTTGGCAGATGAAAGGAGCATGGGTAGGAGTAGTGGGCAATAGCCAAGAGTCAGCCCACCAGTCTTGGTCCTGCCCCTAACAGGCTAGGTCCCTCTGCTCAAATTACTTCCCCAACCCAGGTCTCCATTTCCCCATCAGTAAAATGGGAAAAGTATCTAAGGGCCCTGCCAGCTCCCACATTCCAGGATCTGGTGAGTCCTAAAGGGCTCTGTGAATAAAAATATTGAACGCTACCGTTTACTGAGAATTTACCACACACCTAGCACCCTTCTAAGTGCTTTACCAGAATTAACTAATTTAATCCCCACAATAATTCTATGAGATATGAACTTTGATTGTCCCATTTTATAGATGAAGAAACTGGGACCCAGGGAAATGCGGTCTCCAAGGTTACAGTTTGGATGTGTCAGATTTAAACCCTAAGGTCATCCAGCCCCAGAGCAGTGCTGTAAAACAGAACTGTTTGCGATGACGGGGATTTTTTTTTTTTTTGAGGAAGATTAGCCCTGAGCTAACATCCACTGCCAATCCTCCTCTTTTTGCTGAGGAAGACTGGCCCTGAGCTAACATCCGTGCCCATTTTCCTGTACTTTATATGTGGGATGCCTACCACAGCATGGCTTGCCAAGCGATGCCATGTCTGCACCCGGGATCCGAACTGGCGAACCCCAGGCTGCCAAAGCGGAATGTATGCACTTAAACGCTGAGCCACTGGGCCGGCCCCAATGGGAATGTTTTATAGCTGCATGTCCAAGACGGTAGCCAGTAGCCACACATGGCCATTGAGAACTTGAAATGTGGCTTGTGAGACTGAGAAACTGAATTTTACATTTTATGTGAATTAATTTACATTTAAATAGCCACGTGTGGTGAGTGGCTGCCGTCATGCAAAGTGCAGCTCTGTAATCTGACCTCTAGCCCTGCAGTAATTCATCACTTCTCAGAGGGAAGAGTGGAAGAGTAAAGGTCCTGGAGAAGAGTTAAGATGGGGTAGCAGCGTCTGCTCCCCTCCTTTGGGCCTGGGAAAACTGGGGCCTGGGGTTGGGCAGGGAGAGATGACAAGGAGCCCTGGGACTTCAGGGTTTTCATAAAGGCCTCAGGAAAGCTGGGCCTGTCAGCCACTCCCTCCTCCAGGAGGATTAGTTCCACCCACCAATGATGCTTGCTTCCCAACCTGGGCCGAGCACTGGTGTTCTGAGGGGTGGGGTGTTCGATGGGCAATTTTGGGAGCTCAGGCAGTGCCGGTTTAGGAGGATGTTATGGATGGAGGACAGCCAGGAATGCTTGGCCTCAGGTGATGTGGCCCAGGATGGGGCCACAGTGTGTGCATGTTCCATGACAGTGCCTGCTGTGCTCTGTTGACTTGCCCCTACTTCACTGCCCAGTCAGGAGTACAGGGACGGGGACCTGGCCTGGCCACTCCCCAAGGAGCCCTGGAGCAGCTGCCTGGCCTCGGGGCCAGGGGAGGGCATTTACTGAGCACTCTATGGGTCAGGCATGAACCTCCTAGAGAACTCTCTTCCACCCAGAGCGCCAGCCTTTTGTGCTTGGAATCAATATTTTACACTTTACATGTGAAGGAACTGAAGCTGAGAGGCAGAGCAAGTCATCCTAGTTGGTAGAGGAGGAAAGTGGCAAACGAGGGGTTTGAACTAGGTTTGCCTTTTCCGCAGCCTGGGCTCAAAATTCCTGCGGTACTGAGTTGGTACTTCATGTGAGCATGTGTGCCTGCATGTGTGAGTATGTGGGCCTGTGCATACACATGAGCACAATTACCACTTGTCCTTGCCCATGGACGCCACACCCTGGAACCTGGTCTTACACAGTCCTTGAGCCCGGAAAGGCCCTAGCTCCCAGAAGGGATTCACTTCTCCCCGAGGCAGCTGCTGTGCTCCCTGTTTTTCACTCTGTCCCCTTCTTGGACCCTAACCTGACCCTTCTTAGGGCCGTGTGGCCTGGACAGCCCCTCAGGGTCTGGATGTGTGGGGGCAGGGAGGACATGGCTCTGGGGTGCTGCTGGGCCAGCCCTCTTCCCCCCTCTGCACCCTCCCTCCTGTGAGGCTGTGACCAGGGGCCCAGGGTAGAGGGAGCTAACTGCCACGTTCTCTGCTTTCCAATTTAAAATCTAATATGGTCTCACCACTGCAGAGCTGGGGGCTGGAGAGGTGATTAATGAGGCCTCTGCTACAGCGTCACCTGCTGCGCTCTACACCTTCCCCTGCGGCCCTGTGTTCCCCCCTCCTGCCTGCCTGCTGGCCATGGGGACCTGGGGCCCTAGCCTGTCCTGCCCAGAGTTCCTGGGGCTGGACAGGTGGCACATGGGCTGGGGAACTTGAGTAGGGGTTAGGGGAGAGAAAGGGGGTGGCCTTGGAGGTGGGGGCAGTAGAATTGACCCCCACCCCTGGGGTAGGCTGGAAGGAGTGAGAGGAACAGCTTTGGCATCACTTTCATCACCAGCTGGTCGCTAATCAGTCTGCCGTATCCAGTACTCCACCTGGTTATGCCATCTTGCAGTATTGTGGCCGGGACAGGGGAGGGCCATGACCCTGAGCTGGGTGCTCAGATCAGCTCTCCCCCAGCGCCAACAGCTCCCACCGCCCCTTGTCAGCAGCAGGGACCCTATTTCTCTAAATGGAAAGGCTTGGAAATGTCAGCTGGGATGAGGAAGGCTGTGAAGGCAGGAACTGCATTCTCCCAGGAGCTAGTACCATGGCCAGCCCAGCCCAGCCCAGCCCAGCCCAGGGGTGGAGTTGGGGGACAGGGGTTGATCTAGGGAGGAGCAGCCATCCCCTCCATCCTCTGCTGCCTACCCACCTCCAGGCACCTGCAAAGGACAGTTCTTCTCAGCCACTGAGCCCAGCAAGACATGGCCATAACGTGCCAGGGCCCAAGAGCCGGTACTGTTCTGGGCCCCAGATCAGCATCTCTGGGCTGCTGCCCCTTCCCAGCCCCCACCCTGAAGTCCGAAAGCCAACACCACTGAGGTTGCTTCCAGTGCCTGTGTCCACTTCTGAGATGTATGACCAGCCCAGTAGCCCCAAGATTCTGTGGCCTGTAGGTCAGATGAGGAGCCTTGTTCCCTCTACCAGGGCCAAAGTCACCTCTCTGACCTTGTGACCTTTACCCTCTGGCTGCTTTTGTCAGCTGCATCTGGGAGGAGATGGATTGAGAGAGTGGGCTAGGGATGGAGGGTCCCTGAGCCCAGACTCCCTGCGTGCCTTGGTCCTTAATGCTGATGTGGGCTCTCTCTCCCCTGGAGGTCACTAGAGCATCTGTTCTTAGCTGTGAAAGCTGAGGAAGCTGGCGAGGGCTTGTCAAAGCCCTGATTCCAGCATGGGGGTAGCTTTGCCACTGACATGCTGTGTGACCTTAGGCTTCTCTTGCCCTCCCTGGGCTTGTCTGGTTTTTCATACAGTACTTGGTTCCTGGCTTTTTAGGAAGTCTTTGGGTGGGGGGTGGAGAATCACAGCTCCTCTATTATCAGTGCCCCACTGCAGGAGCTGACGGAGCCTCAAGGTGGGCGGTGGTGGACTGTGCTCTGTTGACTTGCCACTTTCCTTCTGTATGGCACTGGACCCCAGGCTCTTCATCTCTGTCCGCTGGTCCGTATTTGCTGAGCATCTGGAGGGCTCAGCTATATGCGTGTGTGCACGTGTGTAAGTATGTATATGCTTGTGCTGGGGGGGGGCACAAGGTGGAAAGAGGGGGTTGGGGGTGTGAGAAAAGGACCTAAGGAGAGATTTAACACTTTTGAGCACCTACTGTGTGCTAGGGTCTGCTGGCCCATTTATCTACACTACCTGATTAATCCTCCCCATCCCACAGATAAAGAAATAGGTTCAGCTAGCTGACCGTGACCTTGGGAGGTGGTCTAGCTGGGCCCAAGAGGCTGATCTGCGGCCATCCCTGCCCTGTTGAGCTCGAGAGACAGACAGAAGAACAGTTGCAGAAATAAAAGACCTCTGGAAGCCATGGCAGCCTGAGCCCAGAGGGCAGGCAGCCACTCTGCAGGGGCCAGGGCTGCCTCCGTGGTTGGTGCCTGGGTTGGTTCAGGCCCTTTGAACTGCTGTACCTTACTGCTTCCCAGCTGGTGTCAGTTTCCAGAGCAGCGGGGGCAGCTTTCGGCGGGGAGAGCCAGAAGCCCCAAGGATCTGAAGGGCTAGGGGCTCTATTGCTCTACTGGTGGCCCTTTGGCAGAATTGAGCTGTAGCAAGGGCCTGAAACCCTTCTAGGAACTGCTAAGGGCAGCGTCAGAGGCCCCTAGGTCGGGGGGGGGGGGGGGGGGGGGGGAGGGGTCACCTCATTCAGGTGTACCTCCCTCCCCCTGACTTCCTGACACTTTGAGCCCCTCTCTGCATCTCCAGCTTCTGTAGGGGAGACCCAGGAGGTGAGGCCTTACTTCCAAATTGCCTGGGGAAGAACGAGAGGCCTAGGTTCTGCCCTTAGGGACTTGGAGGGAGCAGAGGGAGGACAGCCTGGGACCTCCTCCCAGCCCGACAGGTGGGATGAAGACTAACTTGTCCCTGGGCATGGGCTCTGCACCTGTGCACCATCCCAGGCTCCCCTTACCTCCATGGCCTTGAGGGACTGAGGAGAAAGGGCCTTATCTGCCCAGCACCCCAGCCTGTGACGCTCCCCAGGCTGGGCCTGTTCTCCCCACTTCCCCAGCAGGCTGAGTGGGGGAGGGGAGGGGGTGCAGAGCTGCTAAAAATAGCAGCAGCAGCTCCAGCTACAAGTCTCCTTGAGGGGTCAGTGGAGCTCAAGATTGGGGAGGAAGAGAGGGGAGGGGGCTCTGGGAGGGGAGAGACCAGCCTGAGCTTGGGCCTGCTGTGCCTAGGCCCAGGGCCACTGTCCTAGGATGCAGGGACAGAAGGGCACAGATATACAGGGACATATGGACACAGACACCCAGGGATAGATGGTCAAGCCAGGCAGAGATGCACACAGACATGGCTACCTGCACATCTGGGGCTTCTTCTCCCCCAAACTCCCAGAAACACCAGAGGACCCAGCTGTGCAGCCCCCAACCCCTCAGTCTTCTCCATTGCCCCAACCTTGTTTTGACCTCCAAGGAACCTGCCAGGCTGGGTGTGCAGATGCCTTGAGTTGAGAGGGCTAAGTCCTCCTCTCCTGTTCCCTCCAGTCTCCTCTGCTTGAGGCCCAGGGCAAGGAAGAACCAGGGTGCACCAGAAGCAGCAACAGGGATATAGATGCAACAGAGACTAGACTCAGGGCACCCCCCAGGTGGCTGGAGCCTCAGGAGCACCACCCCAGCCTAAACAGCAGGCCTCTTCCTAGCCTGGGCTGGCGGGGGGTCGGAGGGTATTGAGAGGGAGCTGGCTGGACCCAGTAGGGCAGGGCTAGGGTTCTGCCAGAAGACGGACAAGAACTGAGTGGGCAGTGAGGAAAGGTGGACAAGGGGAGGCTGGATAAGCAAATGCACATCTCATGCATGCCTTGTTTGGTCGCATCTTCACACCTTTGCCTGGAGATGCCAGGGGCTCTTCTGTCCTCAGAAGAAGGTGACTCCATCTCCCTCATTTCCTCTAACCGGTCAGAAAATAAGGCCTCACAACAGGAGGGGGCCAGCCAGCTGCCAGAACAGATGTTTCAAATCACCAGCACATCCCCTTGCTGGATGTAAGTGATGTCTGAGACAACGTCCATCAGAGCAGCGAGCCAGAGTGAAGGCCCTTAGAGGCACCCTGGACCCAACCTTCATCCCTCTGCACTGCTAGCCTCCTCCTCCTGGTCAGACCTAGGCCAGCTGCTGCTCACTTCCCCCGCCTGCCTCAGCAGTCCAGCCCTGGGCTCCTCTGGCTTCTGATCCAGCCCCTCCAGTGACCACCTGAAAGTCAGCCTCTCCTGGTGTGGACAGTTCTGGCTATTGGAAGACCCACCCCTCCGGTTTCTTCCAGTTTCTTCCCTGTCACCACTCCCTCTGATTTACTTTGATCCTGATGCTGTTCTGTGAGAGGTGGGGTACACCATGAATTCCCAGGGAAACCGAGGCACAGGAAGGTGACCTGACTTGCCCAAGATCACCCAGTCAGCAAGAGCCAATATTGGGTTTAAACCCTGGGGGTCCTGACTCCCTGACCAGCAAGCTTCTGAAGATGTTCTTCCTTTGGGGCTGCCCCCTCCTCCCTGAGGCACAACTTGGCTCTCCACACTGCCCGATAAGATAACCCCCCTCCCAGGCTCTGGGACTCCCTAGGCATCTGCTGGCTGGTGGGACCCAGGCCAGACACTCAGCAGGTGGCTGCTTGGGGGACAAAGGAGCTGGTGCTCAGCTGCTGGGCTGGGAGGAGGGAGGGAGGGAGGGAGAAGCTATGGTGGGGGCTGGAGGGATCTGGGCTGGGAGTAGGGAGGGGCAGGGTCTGCTTCTGTGCCTTTAATAAGGAGCCAGCATGCAGAGGGGGATAAAACACCATGCAAATGAGCATCTGTAGGGGGCTGCTCAGTGGTTCAGGCACTTTTCACAGGGGCACTGCAGTTCTGCCCTCCCAGCCCCGATGACCAGCTGGAAGGAGGGTCCTGAGGGTAGAGCCAGGAGCCCGTGGGGAGGAGAGGAGTCGGGGGATGGAGGAAAATACTGGGGATGATGCCAGGGTGCAGGATTCCAGCTGTGCCCCTGGGGACTGCACTGGGGGAGGGCAGAGAGACCCACTGCTTGGATTCTGCAGCCTATGCAGTTTGGTGGCAGGAGGGGCCATGCACCTGCTCTGCTTTTTTGGGGTGCTAGGGGGACACCGAGACCCAGCAGAGATGGGAAGAGTTGTGATGGAGGGCACCCAGCATGGCCAGGCCCAGGGATCCCAGAGGTTTTCTGCGCCCTCAAAGACCCAAAAGATGAGCCCTCTTGCTACAGATGAGAAACTGAGGCCCGGAGCAGTCCCTGGCCAGGAATCTCCTGTCTTTTTGAAGGCAAGTGGTTGGATCATGTAGATGCTGTTTGGCATCTGATTTGTATCTCATTTAATTAAAATCAGAGGGCTCCTGGTCTAGCTGGGTAGACAGTCACAGTTGAGTTTACTAAGAAGGTAGCTCCCTCTGCAAACTGAATTCCTTAAGGTCAGTGATTGTGTTGCATTCCTGCCCATCAAGACACCTGAAAGGTGCTGAAGAGAGGGCTGGTGAGTGGAGAATGAGTGGGTGGATGAAGGATGGATAGGCTAAGTTCCTGATAGGTGATATTGTTGAGAGGACAGAGAGAGCCCTCTGGGCTGGATGGTCAGGGAAAGAGAGAGTGGCAGAACTAAAATAAGCAGAAGGATGCACGGTGGCGTTCCAAGTGTGGAAACACGGCTGAACCGAAATGTAGAGGTTGGACCAGATAAGGCATGCACAGGGTCTAGGGTTCACCCTAGCATCCTCACCCAGTCTCTCAGTTGCCCCCCTTCCCATGCCCACTCAATTCCTTCTCATCTCCTGGCAGAGCCCCTTGTCCCTGCTGGGCCCAGCCTGGACCTCTCACCCCCGCCTTTTCCAGCCAGCCTTCCTGCCAGCAAGGCTGCAGACTCTGCAGTCGGAGACCCGGATTGTTGTTGGAGATGTGGCAGGTTTGTTTGCTCTGAAGCCCGCTGAGAAATCTCAACAATCAATGGCCAACAACATTGCCAGCGGCTGCAGCATCGATCCTCCCCTCCCAGAGCTGGTAGCTGGGTGGCAGGTAGGCAGGTGCAGGGAAGCTGGGTCAGGCGTGGTGCCCAGCCCTGTCCAGGAGCTAAGCTTCTGGCAAGCTTGGCCCTTCCCACCTGGGGCCCAGGCCTCAGCAGGGGCTGAGGGGGGAGGGTGGGGTAGACCAGATACCAGGACCCACGTGACTGGTCTTCTCATTCACCAAGTCCCCCAAAGGTGGGAGAATAAGAATCACCCAAGGCCACTGACCTCTGGACTAGGACTTAAGGTTCACCTGACTTCCAGCCGTGTGCTCTATCCTGGCCTTCAAGTGTGAGAAAGGATGTTTTATTCCTTTGCCACTAAGGACTGAGCAAGATAAAATGTCCCTAATCTATAGTAGTAAGAATTGAGGGTAGACATCAGGAAGATAAGCCACTGTTATCATCAGAAATGTGCTAGAAGGAAGTTAGGGGTTATTTATGTCTTAGGTCTGTCTGACAACACGGGCTTGAACTTGGCCTATAAAATGCAGATAATACCTTCTATCTTACAGAGATGATATGAAAACTAAACGAGCTAATGTACATAAAGCATTTAGTAAAGTGCCTGGCACATAGTTGGTGCCTAAGCAATGTTTGCTGCTATTATTATTAGGATAGTGATACTCTCTTGGGTTCCCATCTGCCTGTACGGAAGCTGTGCCTCAGGCTGGGGGAGTGGACACAGTGTTGGCTGCAGCCAGGTTTTGCAAAATGGGTAGCTTTGGAGTAGCTTTATAGCTTATTGGCTGTGAAACCCAGGATAAGTGCCTTAATCTCTCTGAAACTCAGTATTCCCATCTGTAAAGTGGGGATAACGAGTCTCTTGTATTAAATAGAAAAGGCATGTGAAAGCCTTGGGCCCTGAGGGTTCTGGGCCATGCCTCACACCTCAGTACGTTTGTGAAATGAATGAATGAATGGTGGATGGATGTACCAGAGGGACTGCTCTTTTAGGAGATGTGAAATGTTTGTGGACATGAATTGTGATACTGGATGACTTCTCAGCCCCTACCTTTCCATTCGAGGACATGCCAGGCTCAGAGCTGCTCCCAAGGCTTCACATGGGTCCTTCCAAGTTCTGTGAAGGTGTCTGAAGCTGAGATGGATGAGGGCGCTATGAAGCCAGACGACACGGGGTTGCCTCTCCCTTACCTCAGTCCTTAATTCATACAGGGCACCCCTCAGCCAGCAGAGGTAGTGGGTGAGGGCTATGGGAGGGAGTCAAGAAGCCTGGGCTTGGGGCTGGCCCTGTGGCCGTGTGGTTAAGTTCCCACGCTCCGCTGCAGGCGGCCCAGTGTTTCGTCAGTTCGAATCCTGGGCGTGGACATGGCACTGCTCATCAGACCACGCTGAGGCAGCGTCCCACATACCACAACTAGAAGGACCCACAACGAAGAATATACAGCTATGTACCAGGGGGCTTTGGGGAGAAAAAGGAAAAAATAAAATCTTTGAAAAAAAAAAAAAAAGAAGCCTGGGCTTAACTTTGCCACTGTCTACCTGTGCAACTCTTGTGAATTTATTCCACATGTATTTAATGTCTGCCATATGCTAGGCTCTGTGCCACTGGGGACACAAGCGGTGGTGGCACTCAGGGGTGTCTGCAGAGGCTTTAGCCCTCTCAGAATGGCCATCAGCTCCCTACCCCCAAGCCATCTCAGGCTGATGGCATGACAGCTTAATTTGTGGAAGGAAAAAACTAAGTAAAGGCTATAATTTACAGTTGGGATAATTGGCCAACCGTTAGGAAAGGGAAAAAAATCCTAACATACAATCTATGTAAAAATAGTGTGCTTGCTACGCAAACTCAGCTTCAAGACGCAATCCCAGCTGCCATGCAACCACCTCTCCTTTCTAAACAGGCAGCTGACCCTGAACTTCTTCTAAATAGGAATTTTGGAGCTGCCCCAAGATAGAGAGGGTAAGCAGAATGGACTTGGTGACCTGAGTTCAGTCTTGCCCCTGGAGAGAAGCATCAAGCAATCAGGTGTTCATAACCAACAAGATGAGGGCCTTGTTGGGGGAAGCCAGGGGTGGCGGGAGCACAGAAGGGACCTAGGCTTGAGGTCAAGTGAGGCTTCCCCTCAGAAACCATATAGCAGATGCCCCACATGTATGTGCTGAAGAATTGCCTGAAGTGCCAGCTAAGCTGAGACCTGAAGCATGAGGTGGAGAGAGCCAGGTTGGCCCAGAAGGGGAAAAGAATTTCAGCCAGAAGGAACAACAAGGGCCCAGAAGCTGCTGAGAACATGGCTGGTCTGGAGAGCAGATTGGCCTGGCTGGGTGAGTTGGCTTCCTGTTGAAATTAGTCTGGAAGGGGTGTTGGAGACCTCCTAGTGCCTCTCCCCGCCTCCCAGCTGCTGACCAGCGCTGGCAGCATTGTCTCCCTCCACACCCCAGCCTCTTACATACAGATCTTGGCTCTTCCTCCTTGAAAGCAGGCTGGTAAGCTGGGGACCCAGAAATCTGCATGACTTGACAGCCCTTGGAGGCCCTGATATGCTGCTCCCAGGCTTGGAACCATCAGCTTGGTGCAATCTTACATGGAATGCTCCAGAAAGTGGAGACCCAGAGAGGGCAGAGGCATGTCTGAGGCCACACAGGGAGCCTGGGCTCTTAATCATCTGGGCTGAGTGTTTCCTTCACTAAAGTAGCCTCTTCCTATAGGCCCCTTTCCATACCCTCCTTCTTGTTTGGGGGACGGGGTACCCAGCTTTGACAGCTCTGCCCAGTTGGGGGTGTAGTATCCCTGAGCTGAGCCCAGCCTGGCACATGAGGCCTAAAAGCAGTTGGAGAGGTGGGGACAAAGAGGGTAGGAGGAGGCTGGAGAGCTTGGGCACGTAGGGCTGGATGGAGGAGGGAGGGGCTAAGGAAGCAGGGGTTCTGATATGTCCCCCACCATTCAAGCAGCCATGGTAGGAGGGGCACAGAAGCTCTAATTAAGCCCAGCCCCCCCACCCCCTCATGTCTCCTCCATCCCCATTAGCTCCCCACAGTGTCCCCAAGGCATTTTAAGCTGCCACCCTGCTGAGGAGGTTGGGACCACCGCCAGGGCCTGCCAAAGCTGATGAGATTAGACCCATGAGGGGCAAAAAGCCAACCCAGAATTTTTCTCTAGTCCATGGCAGTTTCTGGGGCCTCCAGTCTCCTCAGAAGCCCAGGGAGGCCTCCTGCCCCCCATGTTGACCTCTGGGACTCTGAGTGGAATCTAGACTATCTCCCATGGGGCCTTGTCCACTTCCTGACCCCAAAGTGTCAGGCAAGGGAGACAGGGAGCAGGTCCTGCTGTTGGCTTTGGCTGCAGCCCCCAGACTCAGGAATGTACTGTCAGAACCCAGTACCTACCAGAGTCAGCAGGATGCAGCAATTACCATTTTAGGTTAAGGCAGCCCCGGCTTGTTAACACTTGCGGCACCGGGGCTTCTGGAGTCCAAGCCCCCCTCCTCCTTCTCTCCTTCCTCCTCCAGGCCTTGCCTCCCAGACACCCTCCCTTCCTTCTTCCCACAACACACTGGATCCGAGTTCAGAGAGGGGGAGCATCAGGTCCAAGGTCACACAGCCAGGGAGACAGCCTCTGCCCCTGGAGACCCAACCCCACCCCAGTCTCTGCTACCTCCTTCACAGTCTCCCCAGGCTACGTTCACACATGCAGAGTTTAATTAACTTTATTGATATTCAGAAATTAGGAGAATGACTAAAGGTAATTGCTCATTAAAAATCGTTAAACTGACACAGCAGGCCCCAGGCATGTGCTGCCCCTCCCGCACTGCTTTCCAACCCCCTTGTGGCAAGATCGTCTGGGCACCGCCCACAGGTTGAGAGAATAACCAGCGGCCCACAGCGCCTGGGAACAATCGTGCCCCGGCAGCTGCTAGGGGAATAGGGGACTGTGCCCACAGGGTTGAGCCAGGCCCAGCGGGATATTGCCCTGTCCCCGAGGCCTCCACCTCCCCGGCCTTCCGACACTTCTGGGCCACTCCTAGCGGCATCCCACAGCCTGTGTCCCTCAGCCTATGCGTGAACAAAGCTCCGAGGGCCCTATTGAGGGGCCACAAGGCCATGGGATACACTGCCTGGGCAGCAAATGTTCACAGACAGAGGCCTTTACTGCTCAAAGCCTGCCTTCTCATGGCTGAAGCCCCCAGGAGCCCTGAGACGGACAAATGCACTGACCCCCAATGAAAGGACTCAGCATCCCAATGACTGGGACCTCACAGCCCCGCTGGGAGGGAGGGGCACTCCAGGGCCAGCCCAGGTCCAAGCCCCCTCTCCTCAGGCCTGGCACTGCAGGGCTGTTTCCTCTTCTCCCTTGGGGAGTGAAAATAAAGGTCTTCCCCAGTAGACGGACCCCTACCCCACATATCCCTTGGGCATGTGGCCCCACGAGCAGTGGAGAGGTCGGGGTGGGTCAGAGAGCGATAGTGGCCAGGGACACACAGCCCCGGGGCACAGAGCGTACAGATTCCTCCCAACACACCCACCTACACTCCCTGGAGGGCTCCTAGGGCTACTGGCCATAGCAGCCATCCTCCTGGAGACCCACAGTCTCACTTTAGCCCTGCAGGGAGCTCTCTGGCAGAGGCTGCATGGCATACTCGCGGCCTTACACACTCCTCACACCTGCTCACTGCTGAGCCCTCACCCAAGATCCAGACCTCTGGAAGCACAGTCGGACCTGCTATCCCCGACACACTGGGCCCTGACTGCATTCACACTCAGACCCACACACTCACGCACAAGGCTTCACACTACCCTCCAGGAGGCACACACAGGCCCTGGCCCCATGGGAGCTGTCCAGCCCGGGGACGTGGCCAGACCCCAAGAAAGATCCGGAAGTCCCAGGGACAGATGGGCCAGGATGCTGCTTTCTCCTCCCCTCCCCACCCCCGTCGGGGTGGGGTTTGCAGGACCCCCTCTCTCCCAAATGAACAAACAGTTCTGAGTTCCGGGCGCAACGAAAGGATCTGGTGAAGGCAGCCAGGGGGCGGGGCGAGGACACTAGGCCACGTGTGACTGGAGCCAGGGGCTCAGAGAGGGGCTTCTGCATCCCTGGGGATGCAGAGCGAAGACAACTGCCGTCCAGGGGCCCAGCCTGGCCCCAGCCCCGTTGCCCTGACTTCCGACACGTCCTGGAAAGATCGAGAGAGGAGGTTAGAAAATCCCACCTTCTCCCCCTTCCACATCAGGCGCTACGAACCATTCTGCGAAGGATGGAGGGTCCCAACTCCAAGCAAGGTCCCAGCGACCCCGTCAGCCGACGGGCTGCAGTGGAAGAAGGACCTGGGCGTCTTGCCGGCCATAGCTTTGACGACTGCTTGTTTGAGCCGGGGGAACAGGTTCCGTCAGAGACTCGGAAACCTTTCTTCCCCGAGGCACAGAACTCCCTCCTCTCCCCGACACTCCCTTGGTGCCCACTCCATGCCCAAGCTCCTCGACCCGGGACCGATGAAATTGGAGACCAGACTGCAAGCGGGGGACCAGGGGCTGCAGAGTGGGGTGCTGGTCTTCCCGTGACAGGTCTGCGGCCGTAGGGGTGAGGGGGAGCCGAGCAGGACGACAGGCCTGAAGGGAGGAAGCGCTCTGGGCGTGTGCGAGTCGTGGGGAGGGTGCAAAGAAAGGACTTCGAGGAGGACAGAGTCTCTATCCCAGGACCTCAGCTGCTGCAGCCCAGGGCAGAGCGAGGAGCCGGTTGGGGGCCCTGGGCCCTCCGAGTTTTTCCCTGGAATCCTATACCAGGTTCCGACTCCGGCGTGGCAGCACCAAGGCGGAGGGAGGTGAGCGAACATCTCGACCTCGGGTCCGGCCGCCGTTCGGCCCCGTCCCTCCGCAGTGAGGACGCGAGAGGCCCCGGAACGGGCGGCAAAGTCGAGCGAAGTTTAGCGGGCGGCAGGGAAGGCGGGACCGCAGGCCGCCCCAGTACGGTCCAGACTCAACGCCCTGTGCCCTCCCCCCCGGCACGCGCCCCGGCTCTCCTAGGCGCCTTGAGTGTGGCGAGGTAGCGCGCGGGTGAGCGCGAGAGTGTGTGCGGGGAGAGGGGGGGCGTGATGAATTGCAGCAGAGAAATCCCATTAGATCCGGGGAGATGATTAAAGGCGAGGTCTCGGCCGGGCGCGAATGGCGGGAGCCACGGCAGCTTCCCGCCCGCGGAGCCCGCGCCCCGCCCGGCTCGGCCGGCGCTGGGGGCAGCGCAGCCGGCGGAGCGCAGTGCCTGGCTGGGCAGTCAGATGCGCGGAGCTGGGCGCCGGGATGGTCCTTTCCTCCCACCCCCGGGACCCCGCCCCTGACCCCGTCCTGCCGCCGGACGCCGGGGTCCCTTACCATGAGCCGGGAGAGCCAGCAGCGAGGGCAGGAGCAGCAGGGCTGCCGGGTGCATGGTGTTGGCTGCGGCCGCGCCCCGGGTCGGGGCCGCGGCGGGAGGGCGGGGGGCTCGGCGGGGCGTGAGCACGGGGCACAGAGCGGGCGGGGTCCGGCCGGGGAGAGGGAGCGGGGCCGCCGCCGCCGCCGCCTCCGCCTGACAGAATCAGCACCACGGCCAGCGCCTGGCGTCGGCGCCGGGGATCGCCGCGCGGGGCTGGGGGCGGGGGCGCGGGAGGAGCGGCTTACCGTAAAGTCTCAAGCAAAGGCGCACTAGACCCAGCGGCGGGAGCACAAGCTCTCGCGCCGCCGCCAGCTCAGGGGAAGGACTGCCCTGCTAATGTGGGCACACGGCTGCCGCCCTTCTGCGCGGCCCATGCCCAGCCAGGCCTGCCACCCTCACCCCCAATAGCAGCCTGCTAAGCAAGTGGGGTTCTAACCTGGTTCTCCATGGGAGAGCAGCCCTCTACCCATCTCTCCCCACCTCATCCTGGTACCTGAGGGCACTAAGGGTGACCTGGAAAGACGTCGCGAGTGAAGCAGCTTGCGAGGCCCGCGTGCCCTTGTGACAGCTTCGTCCTAGGCCGATAATGAAGATGGCTTTTGAGCATACAAAGGACAATAAATTATTACTGTGCGCTCAATAAATGCCAGGGCTCCAGGCAGCTGCATCAGCAGCAAACTGTGCTCACAGAAATGCTTAATTATCCTGATATTATAGTTAAAAGCCAGTGGTACTAGTGTCCTGGGAAGACATTCTTCACTTGGCAGGAGGCAACCTGGGTCAAGCTGTGGGCAGCTGAATGTCCCTGAGCAGTTCTGGATATCCAGGACCCTGCCTTGGGCCCCTTACAGGACCAGAGAAGCCGCAGTGCCAGCCAGTGAGAGCAGAACCTTCGTGCCTATCCCTGCCCAGGTTCCTGGAACTGGTGGAGAAAATGGGACAGGCATAGGGAGGTGAAGGCGTTTCCCTAGGGCTATTTTAGACAGGGACTTGAAGAGGCCCAGGGGAGTAGCCAGGGAGGCTGTACAATGCAAGGGCATGGAAAAATAAGATTCCAAAGTTCTGCTTGGGCTGAGGAACCCCAGTGAGTCACAGGACAGCAAAGAGGGCAATCACAGCTCTGCCATTCCTGAGGCTGATGTTTACACCCAGGGGTTTCTGGCTCTGTGGATGGGCTTACTTGACAGTGACCCTGTGACTGGTGTTATTGTTCCCTGTGGAGGAAGAGAAAGGCTGAACTCCCTGTGGCCCTGGGGGGAAGGACAGCTTTCTGTTTAGCTCTTTTCATATAAACTTGGCTTCTCCCCAAAGCTTCCAGATCCCAGTCATTGTCCAATGCCCTTCCTGACCTCATCCTGGAATCAGGTGGCAAAACTTCTGCTCTTAAGTCTCATTCCCCAGAGAGTCTTGGTCCTTACCACCTCCACAGTCTTCCAGAGCTGCTCATAAGATTCTTTCTAGATCCTCTTCCTGTGGGCTCTGAGGAGCCACCTTGACCACTGTAAAGAATCCCAGGCAGCAGGCAGGTGGCGTGTGGAATTATCTTAAGGCATCACTAGGAAAGGATTTCTGGACAGTCATTTTGAGAAGCTGAGAGAAAAGAAGGCAGAAGCAGAAGGATGGCAGAAGGAGGGAGTTGATAAAAGGATCAGAGGTGAGGAGAGGAAGCCAAGAAAGAAAGTGCAGAGGGGAGGGAGAAAGAGTTGCCAACAGAGGAGGGAGGTGGAAGGTTCTGTGGCTGATGGGAGTTTGGGAAAATACTGGCAAATGGCATGAGAGTCCTCTTTTCCTCCTTAAAGGTATTCCTGAGCATCTCCTTGATTCCTGGGCCCCTCTGGACTAAGCAGCTTGAGCAGAGGAGGGTGAGTCATGACCCAGGAATGCCCTTTGTATGCCAGGATGATTCATGGGGACTTGGAAGCTGATGGCAGGCTTGTCTCCTGGTAGCTGGGCTCCTTGGTAGGCTGGTTACTACTCACAAGAAGGATGAGGGTAGCCACCCAGGAACTTGCCACATCACCCTTGCTATTGCCCCAGCAACCCTAGGCATTCAGGAGAGGGTCCAATGGAGACTACAAGTTCCATAATGCATCACTCTGCCCTGAGCTCAGAGGATGGGTTTGTATTACATCATGGGAAGAATAATGCACCTTGGCTGTCCCTCCTGCCTAAAGATGGTCAATGTGGCCTCCATGCAATGGGTTCCCAGTTAGATTGAGTCAGAGTGTGGACCAAACTGGGAAGCAGTAGAGTTTCTGTCAAGCATCCTGTCTTATGCCTTCCAAGGGGTCCATTCTGCCCAGACTTCGGCATCATCCACAAGTTGAGGACAATAGGGTGCCCTAGGGGACATTTGGCTGTTTGCTGCAGGCTTATACTGTACTCAAGTCATGTACATATTTGAAAGTGGCAGCCTGGGGAGACTTGCAAGTCTCCCTTCACTAGTTTTGTTTCTCCTATTCTCTCTGTGTCCCCCACCCAGTTCTTTGCCCCCAGAGGACCCTGGGCTTCCTCTGTCTATACAAGTGCTTGCTTAATTGTCTGTCCTTTCTACTAGTTGTCAACTCTGTGAAGGCACAGAGCATGTCTGTCTCCTCCACTCCCAACCTGGCCCAGTGCTCACTTCATAGCAGCTGCTTAATAAATATCTGTGAGTAAATGATGGCATGGGGGTGGGGAAGGAGTGTCTAAAGCCCAAGGCAGATCACTGGTGCCAAATGAGTGCTGTGAGATAATGGAGAAGGGGACAATTGCTTCTTTTGGGGGTGGGGGAGGTCATTAAAAGTTTTACACAACAGACAGGTGGGCTGAAATGAAGTCTTAAATATGTTTTAGGTTTCAGTCAGTGAAGAGGAAGAGGGACGATGTCCAGAGTTGAGGGAGTGGCTTATGCAAATGCAAAGTGGTGGAAAATACAAGGTAGTTTGGGGTCAGTGAGAAGATAGTGCTGGTGGAGAAGGGAGTCCCTGCAGGGATGTAGGAGGAAGGCTTGGAGTAGGCTGGGGCCAGGCTTTGTGGTGATTTGAGCTGCAGGACACCCTTAGTGCCTGCACTGAATGGGCTACCCCATCACAAAGATATTTACACCAAAATGAGGGAGTCCGGAATTATTGGGTTTTTTGGATGGGTTTTCATCCAGGTGAAACTAAGGTGGGTTTTCAAGCATCATGGAAAATGGTAGGGACTGAGGGGTTCATTGCTGACTCACAATGGGGGAGGAATGAGCTACAATGGCTGCATTAGGACTGAGAGCCAGAGAGAGGGAAGGAGGGACTCTCTCCCAGGACCCTCGCAGCCTCTGCCTAGACAGTGCCAGACATCCAGCCCACATCTCCAGAGAAGCCAGCTTCACTTCCCCTGTTCCAAATGGTCCATCAATTTGCGGGATTGCAGGCACATTGGTGACTTATTTTGAAGTCTCTGCCTGGATGACATTTGCTTTCTGAGTGAGAGAAGAAAATTACTCTCCTCTAAGACAGCTTTCAACCCAGAGCTACATATTCTGTAGAGCTAAGGAGATTTGGGGGTTTCAGGGAAGCAGTGGCAGGGGCTGCCACCTCACTCCAGAGATTCCCCGTGGTAGACTTGCCTGCTCACCTCAACCCACTCCTCAGTGGGGGCTCCCAGACCCTGTGGCATCTGGAACAGTCTGGGATGCCACAGCTCCAGCCAGTCTTCCTGGAATAACCCAAGTTAACCCTTTGAATTTGGGAGCAGAAGGGCTCCATCCTGGTAAAAGGGGAGTCCTGGCTCCTAAGCATTTGCTCTTGCTCCAGAAGCAGGACCAGATCAGCTGCAGCAAGAGCCCAGGGTGGATGGAGACAGCAGCAGAAAATGGTTTGAAGTAAGCTGCTTTCCATCTCCAACCCGGGGCCTCCAGCCGGCCCACCACCCCCAGCCAAAGCCTTTGATCCTCCACGGCTCTATAAATGTTTAATGCCACCGGCTGGGCAGAAATGAGGCAGGTGCTGGAAAAGAGAGACTTGGGATAGGAGTTAAGATCCACAATGCTGGCTAGATTATTTTCATGTAGGAGCCCTGGGATGGGTGGGAGGAGGCCTTCCCCCTTCACGTGACAGGAGTCCCAGGGTTCAAGTTTGCGGCACTAATAAAGAAAACTCTGAAAACCCACCAAGGGGCTGAAAATAAAATGAATAATCAATTGCAGAAGCTCAGTCCCCGGTTTGATTGAAGGAGAAAGATGGAAAGTTAAATGACAATCAAATGCAAATACAGCTCAACAAACACCGCAGCAATTACCAGGTGCAGGAACCACATGGCGCTTGCAGGCAACAGGGGTTGGCAATTTGGAAGCCTGGGCCTGTGCAGAGGTGATGGGCGTGAGGCCATTTTAATGGACAGTTAGATAGATGCAAAAACCCCCTGCATCTACTTTGCATACACTGCTAATGAGTGGGGAACTGGAATACTGGCATCCAGGGGGAGATTATGCCACCTTCTGTGGCTGCTCTGCGTCATTTCAGAATGGAAGAGGACCTGAGTACCTGGGAGGTGAGGCCAGAGTGGGTCCTTGGATCAGAGGACCTTGAGAGGGTCATGCCAATCTCTTTGGATTTTTCACACCAGCTGGTGCAGAAGGGATGAGGGTTGAAGTTGAAGGGAGCCCGTGGGGTCCTCTGGGGAAGGGCGCAAGGTGCTGGCCTTCTAACAGCCCAAAGGCCGCGATGAGAGTGGCCTTGTTCTCTAGATTTGCATAATGCTTTGCATCTCATTTGAGTGCTATTAATTTGGTGTCAGGCTAGGTTGGCTTGGTGTAGAAAAGAGAACAGCTGGCCTTCTCCCTCCCCTCTGTTCCTTGAGGCTCACCATAAGCATAGCCCTCCCTAACTTGGGGGGCATGAAGCCTCCACTCCCACCACTTTCTCCATGTTCCCTGGCACTTGGAGAGTCTCTTGTGAAGCCAGCTCCTAAAAGCCAAGGCTGCTGGGCAGTGTGGCCACCTGCAGGACTATACAGAAGGAAGAAGAAAGGTTCCCCAAGGTCGCTCTCATCAGACCCAGAGAAGCCATGGGAGGAAACTGGCAGCCTTCTCCCCAAGCAATCAAGGCGACTTGGCTTGGAAAGGGTCCAAAGATAATAACCTGCAGAAGGAGGGAACCAAGACAGGTGATAATCCCAGAGAAATATAGAGGGCCCTAGAAATAAAATTCTCTGAACTCAATATTTCTAGTGCTTGAACTTACATAAAATACATCTGTCCAGAGGCATTGAGTTTACAGTGGTGCAGCTTGGGGCTGGGGACCTGGTACCAGGATGATGGCCATGTGGTGAGGGAGTGGGTCACTAGGTGGGGTGGGCTCCTGGGAAAGGGGGAGGAGCCCCTGGGTGCATCCTGCAGGCTGCCCCTGGCAGGTGGGCCTCAGGGGGCTAGAGTGAGCTGGGGGTAGGGGTAGGAGGAGCAAAGCTTCCTAGGCTGGCTGGGATGCCCCTCAAAGGCATCTTAGCTCTTCCTTGTGTGGAGCTGATAGTATTTGGTCAATAGATCTGAGAGTATTTATGCATAGGATGAGCAAGGAGAAGGTGCCACTGACTGGTCTCCTTTTGTCAGAGAGAGCCCCTTCACCCTGTGGAATTGCAGGACCAGCTCCACCCACCTCCAGGGACAAGGGCAGGATGGGGGAGGCACGAGCAAATACCCCAGCTAGATTGACCTCATAGCCCTGTCCCTGACCAGCACTCACCCTGGGTCAAGCCATGGCTGGGTGCCTTTTTTATGCCCAAGGCAAGATTATGGGGTTGCTTTGAATAATGTGAGAGGATAATTGAGTTTTCCCCTTTGAGCAAACTCAGGCATGAAGCTTTGGAATTACGTAAAGCATGGACTCATAGCTGATTCATATTTTACAGAAGGGCTTTAAGTATTTCCTCTTTAAAAGTATTGCCACATGCATTTAAAGCAGATTAACAAAAACTTAGTATATTCCCCATATTTTTAGAAGTTAGTCCCTGAATCCAGTGGGCAGTTCCTGACCTCTAAAAATAAGAAGGATAGCACCAATTATTATTTACTATTACTGGGCATTGAGCTGGTGGATTTAAATACAGCCTCACAAGAATCCTATGAGGTAGGTACTGTTATTGTCCCCATTGCACAGATGAGGAAACTGAGACTCTGGGAGGCTAAGTGATTTGTAGACGTTAGTGGTGAAACCAAGATATACTTCCAAGGCAGAGCAGAAAGGCCTAGATGCCGGTGGGTCTTTGCAGGAGCTGGTGTGGGAGGGATCTCAGGTTCTCTGGCCTCTGGCCTCTGCCCTGTGTTCACCTCCAGGAGGCCTGTGCCTAGATGCTCTCCCCTAGTGCAGTCCAGGCTGCTTAGAACAGGCAGGGCAGGGCTGGTTACTTAACAATTTATTCATTAGACAAATATTTATTAAGTATCCACCGTGCTAAGTGGTGGAGATACAAAGGTGAGTAAAAACAGACACTGGCTCTGCCCACTCAAAGCTCTCGGTCTAGAATGGGTGACCTTACGAAAAACTACCTAAGTGCAAAAGTACAGTATAGCAGGCACTCTAGAGAGGTTCACAGGGCCATGGAGCCTTTGACCTGGGGATTTGGCCTAGTCAGGGAAGGCTTCCGTGAGGAGGTAGGATGATGAATATGAGTTATTTGATTGGGAAGGAACAGAAGTGCATTCCGTGTGCAAAGTAGAAAGTCCGGTGGCAGGCAGGACTAAGAGATGATTAGTGTGGCTGGATCACAGAAAACAAGAAGTGCGGGTGAGATGTAGCTAGAGAGGCAGGCAGGCAGCTCCAGAGCTCCAAAGCTTAGGGGCCTGTCCACGATCTCTATCCCAACCTGCCCACCCCTATCCATTCATCCCCACGCCTTCTCTCATCCTCTGCCCCAACACCTGCCCAGTTCATTTATCACCCTCTCACTCATTTGTTTACTGAATGAGGGAACATTCAGGACCTCAGCGGCAGATCCTTCAGGCAGAGCCCCTGAGGAACTCCCAGAGCAGGGAGGGGAGATGGAGTCTCAACACCCTGGAATGTGGCATGTCTGTCTCTACCAGGGGCTCACACAGCAATGAAAGCCCGAGAAGCTAAGTGTCTCCATGGTTCACGCTTCCTAAGGCAAGGCAACATCATCCCCTCCAGGCGGAACTTCCAGCCCCACAGTTCCTCCTGGCATCTCATCTCATTCTTTTCCGCTACAAAACTAGTCCATTTCTTGCAGCCTCCAAATGGGGAGTGTTCTGATGTTCTTTTTATTTTATTTTTTTTTTTAAAGATTTTATTTTTTCCTTTTTATCCCCAAAGCCCCCCGGTACATAGTTGTGTATTCTTCGTTGTGGGTTCTTCTAGTTGTGGCATGTGGGACGCTGCCTCAGAGTGGTCTGATGAGCAGTGCCATGTCCGCGCCCAGGATTCGAACTAACGAAACACTGGGCCGCCTGCAGCGGAGCGCGCAAACTTAACCACTCGGCCACGGGGCCAGCCCCTGATGTTCTTTTTCATTGACCCTTCTTTTGGGTCTCAGAGGCATCTCAGTCCCAGGAGAGCACAGGGAAACTTGGTCAGGTCTCCCGCACATAGCAGAATTCAGCTCGAGATACTTCCTTTTCTGGGCATGAAAATAGGACAGAAATCTCGAATGTCTCTCAATTGTAGCCATGCATTCCCACCCTCCACTCCTCCTTGAACTACTTGTCCTCTGCTTGTGACATCACAATGGTTTCTATGGCAACCGATTGTGAGGTCACTGATCCTTAAAGCAACAGAATTCGCAGGGCCAGACAGTGGCCTGGAGGAGAAGGAGAATGCAAAATGGAAGCGCGAGATGGAAATCGTCTCCTGCTGGGAAAGGGCAAGGCCACCCCAGACCTTGGGAGGAGGAGGACTCCACTTCCAGCCCATCTACAGAGAGGGGTCAAAACAGCTTCTTGGTCTTGTCCCCCATTGGAAAACTTCTATACTGACACTGAGCCCCTCCGAAATTGCCCATGAGGGAGAACTTCATGTAATCTGACTGAGACAGGCTGCAGAGATTGATGGGATGTGCTGAGCAGCATCCTGGGATCACTGACTTGGCCCCAAATTCCACCGGGAAGCAGAGGTTAGGAGCATTGTTCTGGTCTCAGTCCCACTGGCTCGGAGGTGCTGGCCAAGGCCTGGCCCATGTTTGAGCCTTGATTTCCCCATCAGGGAAGGAGTGAGGGTGTGAAGGAGCTAAGGAGCCCTATCCTGACTTATAGGACAAG
The DNA here is from genome assembly GCF_037783145.1 of Equus przewalskii. Taxonomy (NCBI): domain Eukaryota; kingdom Metazoa; phylum Chordata; class Mammalia; order Perissodactyla; family Equidae; genus Equus; species Equus przewalskii. Next base: position 42,755,191 of record NC_091840.1, read on the forward strand.
CAACGGATTGGCTTAAGGCTCTTGGGCCTGCCCTACGTCTTCTGTAAGAGAGTGGGGAGTCGCCGCGAGTGGAGAAGGGTGGAGGTGGGCGGGCACATGCCGGGTGTTCTCGGTTCAGCCTGGGCAGCCTGTTGGTTCCCTCCGAGGCTTGTTAGTGGTTTGCAAGAGCAAGGCCTGCTGGAAAGGGATACTGCTCATCAAGAGGCTGAGGGCCTATCCTGAACAGTGCCCAGGCTTCAGAGTCTGGTCTGGGTTCAAGTCATCCCAGCCTTATCCTTGCCTTGGGCAAGTTTCTGAGTCTCTCTGGGCCTCCATTTCTTTACCTGTAAATGGTGCTGCTTGCCTTTCAGAAAAGTATCCGGTGAGATAATCTGTAGGAGGACTTGGCTCACAGTAGGTGCTCAATAAATGCTCGTTATATTGATGTTTTTGGCCCCGTGGCCCTCAGCTAGGGTTTTGCATTTTACGTGCTTCTTTAATGCTTGTGACCTCAAGTGCAACGTGGAGAATAGAGGACAGTGTTTAGCACGGGGTGAGGCAGCAGACCAGGGTTCAAATCCTGGTCCTTGCCAGCTATAAGCCTTTGAACAAATTACCGAACCTCTTTGTGCCTCAGTTTCCTTAAGTGTAAAATGAGAGATAGTGCCAGCCTTGTCCTCACAGGGTTGCTGAGGACTAAACAAAGCACGTCGAGAGCATGGCCTGGCACAGGTGAAGTGCACAGTGGACAGTGGCGATTGTTCTCAGTCTTGAGAGGGCTGTCTGCACGTGCCGCAGCTTCCATTCACTGTCAGCTTTAAAGAAATGCCAGTTAATCTGTGGGATGTCCAGAACCGGAGAGTGGGTGAGCCTCAAGACAGGGGCAGAGGATGGCAGCCTCCCCAGGAAGGGGTCTCCAATCCCTTTCAGATTCCCCCAGTGTAGATACCCAGCAGCGCTGCTCAGCTCATGCTGGTCAGGGACCGGGGCCCCAGCTGGGCTGGTGCTCCCTGAAGTCAGGGCCTGGCCAAGACTCACTCCTTTGTGAAGCCCAGACCAAGGCCTGACACACGGCAGAGGCTCAGCAGCGGTTAAAGTGAACGGAGTTGGATGTCTTAATAACCATACACTGGCTAACATATGTCCTGTGCATACCCCATGTGAGGCTCTGTTCTAAGCACTTTGTATGTTGCTGATCTTTGCAACAACTTACAAGGTAAATATTATCCATTTTAAAAATGAGGAAGCAGAGAAGCTAAATAACTTACCCAAGGTCATATAGCCAGTAAGTGATGATGGGGCTGGAATTTGAACCCAGGCTACCTGGCTCTAGAACCTGCACTTATTTTTAATATTATTATTATTTGCTTGAGGGAGATTCGCCCTGAGCTAACATCTATGTCAATCTTCCTCTATTTTGTATGCGAGTTGCTGCCACAGCATGGCCACCAATGAGTGGTGTAGGTCTGTGCCTGGGAACCAAGCCTGGGCCACTGAAGCAGAGCTCACTAAACGTAACCACTAGGCCACAGGCCGGCCCCTAGAGCCTGCACTCTTAGCTCCTACGTTACCCCTAGCCTCATGAGCTCTGTCCACCCATTTTGCCACATCTGCCACCACAAATTTCCTCCCCCAGCTCTCCCTCCTGCCCCTCTCTACTACCAGCTGAGCCTGGACCCAGTGCAGCCCAAAGAATGCAAAATGCAAAATGCCCCCTACCCGCCTGAGCCATCTGCCTCCTCCTCTGCTGAAACAAAGCGGCGGCTGCCATTGTGCCATTGCCACTGCCACCACCGAAGCCACCACCGGATCCCTTGCTTATTTCAAGTCCTCCTAAAGCTTGTTGAGTTCTTAACTTATTAAAGATAAGCACATGGAAATAGGGAGCAAATCTCTTTATTTATGACATAATCTCCAGCCCAGAAAAGCGGCAGGAACAGTGTTGCCTATATTAGGGAACCAATAGGAAAAAAATCAATTCGATCTGCCGAAGCGTTTCGCTATTAAGTTTCTTCTGATGTTTTTCTGAAGGCTGGCCATGGGGGTCTCCACCAGCCTCCAAGCTGGAGGAGAAAGGAGAGCTCTGTCGGAACAGAGGAAGGAGGGTCGCAAAGAAGGCGGCACACCCGGCTCCCAGACAGATCCTGGTGTCTCTCCACCCAGGATCTCCTTCACTGCTGTCCAAACCTCAGCCCGGAAGTCCTGATGGCGATTAAACCTCCATGTTTCTTGCTGCAGTTTCAGCTGGTGTTTTTAGGGGCAGTGGGAGTCGGCTGGTTTTTCCTTGCTTTTTGCAGACCTGAACCCCAAGTCTGATCATGTTTCTGCTAGACCCTTTGAGGGCCAGGATCCTCTTCTTCCTGGAAGAACGTTATTCTAGAGGGGCTCTCGTTAACTGATTTTTAGTAGAGTTGTCTTCTGCTGGGTAACACTGCCTGGGATCTGCAGCCACCCTAGGAGGTCCTCACATCCACCTGCCTGCCTCCAGGAGCCACATCCAAGCGGTCTCCCGGAGACGGGGCTCTCCCTCATTCCTGAGAGCCTCTAGTAAGGGTGGGGGGGGGGTGCCCCGGCTTCCATAGTAACCGAGATTTCATCTCCTCAAAGGCAGGGCATTATGGCTTATTCACTAGTTTTCCTTAGGGCTGGGCATGTAGTAGGCACCCAATAAATATTCATTGAATCAATAATTATTATTATAATAGCACCATTGATTGAATGCTCGCTCTGTGCCAAGGCTGAGAAGGGCAGGTGCTTTGTTACCCAAAGTAGGAGCCCTCTGCTTCTCCCTGAACCGGAAGACAGCCCAGAAGAGGCCTCCAGTCTTGTTCTGTCTGATTTTTTGCCCAGGAGCAGCAGTAGCAGCAGCTCCGAGAAGTAATATCATCTCCGCTTTACGGAGGAGGAAACAGACTCAGAGAGAAATAACTTGTCCAGGCTGATAAGTGGATGAGATGCTCTATCCATCCACTTCCGGTCATTAGGAAGTCCTTCTTAAGGTCTAACTAAGCTTTCCGGTTTCAGCAGCAGCATTTCCTTCTCTGTCCCACGGAAGCAGAGAACAGCTTCACCACCCATGCAAACTTCCCTCGGTTTAAGAGTGTCCGCCAGCCCCTTGTACCAGTTGACTCACAATGAATATTAAACACCAAACCTCACAGAGGCCAGCCCCACAGGGCAGACAATGAACCAAACCTCCTCGTGCCTGTTCATTATTATAATTAATATTGAGCCAGGGTTCGTGGCAGCGTCGCCCTCACCAGGTATTTGGGCTATTTTAGAAGCTTATTCAGATCAATGACAGACAGCTCCAAACAGATAAACTCCCCATCATCCAGACGAATCAATTGCAACACTGCCGTCACAACAAGCCCAAGAAATCAATCTGATTTCAGGCGACATAGTAGCTCAGCGCTGGGAAAGCTGGTTTTAGTTTCCGTGTGGCTGAGATCCAGCTTCCTCTGCTCACTGGAGCACCCCTTTTTCCCGGCTGGTCTTCCATGCACAGAGGTGCCCAGGGCCCCGGGAGGGCTCAGGCCAAGGGGGCAGTCACATGGAGGACAGGGTGACTGGGAGGCCGTGTGACCTTGAGGAAGGCTCTTGAACCCCCAGACCCAGGAGGAGCTGACTCAGACCCGCTGCTGGGATCCTTGTTTTGCTGGCTTCAGCTCTAGGTTTTCAGCTGCCCTCTGCAAAAACCAAGCCCGGAGGCCTTTCTAGGCTGCCTCCCAAATCAAGGAGCTACAGAGGTAGTCTGCCTACCTCAGGCACCGGGACGACTGTCCTTCTTGATCTTGGAGATGGACTTTGTCTAGCAGCAAAAACCTCACCAGCAAAAAACCTCACCAGAACAGATACAGCCATTTATTGGGTGTTTAATTTATGCCCAGGCACTATGCTAAGTACTTTACACACCTCATCTTCTTAACCCTCCCAATAGCCCAAAGAGATAGGGAGCAATTATCCTCATTTTGCGGAAGAGGAAACCAGAGCCCAGAGAGGTTCAGAAACTTATCCCGAGTCACACAGCTTGTAAGTGATGGAGTCTGGATTTGAACCCAGGTCTATTAAACTCCTGTCCTTAAGCCTTAGCCACCACCCTGTCCTAAAGATGACGTCAAAGATGCCCTCATTCTCCCTCTGCCTGGATTCTGTCTGGTTAAATGAAGCTATTGCTTTTCCTCTAGTCTGCCAGGGAAGGGAGCCTCTCAGGAATTCTCACTCAGTAGTTGTTCCCTGAACTTTCACCGTGATGGTCCAGGCACTGGGTTGAGTGTGTTGAGGAGGTAGAGGGTCAGGAGGCTGAGCTGGCCACCAGCCCACACTCCGTCTTTTACTGCTCTCCTCTCCCTCCCCACCCCCACCCCCCAGCCCTGTCAGTATGTCTAGGTGGGGAGGAGGGGGGCCTGGGACAGGCAGCAGGGGGTGGGAGATGTGACTTTGGAGTCAGCTGATCTGGGTCCAAATTCCAGCCAATCATTTACCAGCTGAATACTCCGGCAAGTCTCTTAACCTCTTGGAACTTCCCTTATCCTGTCTCTACAGCGGGGATGCTGTTGCCCAAACCACAGGTTGTGAAGATTCCAGTAAAACTCTGCATGTGCGGTCCCAGGAGAGCACCTGGCACGGGGCCGGGACACATCATGTGCTGGGTCCCTTTCCTCCTCTCTTGTCCCTGCTCTTTCTGGAACCCCATGCCTTGGGTACCCAGTTCTGAATGGCCAAGGTCAGGGCTTTTCAACTAAATTTTAGCTAAGGAACTCTTTAATCAGGAGACACCTTATGAGAAAGGCAGGGATACAAACAGATAAAAGGGGAGTTGGTCAGATGGCAATAGGGGGCTGGGAGCCCTCCTGCTGCACCCCTTTTCTCACCCCCAGCCCCATAGCAGCACCTCCCCCCCCCCCCCCCATGCTTCCACCGAGCCCTGGGCCTAGCTGGTTTTCTTGCGCCAATACTCTCAGCCACCAACTCCCTTGAGCCTGTTCTGGATGTAGAGCATGACAATTTAGGTGCTTAGCAGGCAAAGCTGGACACAGGGAGGCTGCATATCCATCTCCTTTGGGGGCTGGGGTTGGGCACTGTGGCTGAAGAGGCATAGATCCGGGGGCCAGATGGCCCTGGATGGTGCAGGGGGTCTTCTGTCTGTCCTGGGAGCAATGGGCCTGGGCCGACTCTTGTCGGAGCTGGATGCCTGTTCCCCCTGAGGGAGGCAGGGATGTCTGGACTCTGAAGCCTAGCAATGGAGAGTGACATACAACCCACACAGCTAACAAGTGACAGACGAGGATTCAAAACCGGGATCTATGGCTCCGGAGGGCTGGGATTGCCGACACTCTCTTGTCTCCATTCAGTGGCTGCCCCCCCCCCCCCCCCCCCGTTCGGCATGGAATTGTCTATCAGCCCTTCTCCCACCAAATACAGAAACTCAACCTACAGCAGGAGGGAACGGAATTGATACTGGGAAGGACTTCCTGCTTCATTAGCTTGTCTCTAGGATAGGTTATTCAAGAGACTGGGTGCTCTCTCTGGAGGGGAGTAAGATGGGGTCTCAGTTCAGCTGTCCCCCTGTGGCTCCGACATCCTGAAAGCTACTAAGAGACAAGATGACCTCTGATGTGCCTGGCTTTGTCTTTTCTTTGTTGAATAGGTAATGTCTGCACATGGTTCAAAAAATAAGAGTAGGGAAGGCTGTTCAGTGACGAATCTCCCTCCACCACAGGCTCCCGGTTCCCTCCCCAGAGGCAACGTTCTGCGTTTCCTGCCTAGAGTATAAAGCAAATAGGGACACATATTCTCTTTCTTTAGTCCTATTTTTAATACACAAGATGTAGCATCCCCTGCACACTGTTCTCTGCTTTGCTTTTGTCACCTGACAATATATCTTGGAGATTACTCCGAATCAGTACATAAAGAGCTGCCTCACTCTTAGGTGTTTTTTATGGTCACGGGCTTCTCAGGAGCTCAGAAGTAATCACATCTCGTTTGATTAGCTTCGCATTTCCATTTACGACATCCCCGCCCAGAGAGGGCAGGAAAGCTCTCCAAGGTCACGCAGTAAGGACTGGGGACGCGCACCGGCTTCTCCCCCTCCTGCGTCCCCAGCTCCTGCCCCCAGCCGCCTCGAGGCCGAGCGGGGCCCACGGCTGGCAAGGGAAGGGAGGGGCGTCTCTGATTGAAACGCTCTCGGCGCTGCTCCTTGGCGATCAGCACCGGGGGGCGGGGCGGCCGGGCCTGGGGCGCGGGGCGGCCAGGCCCCGTGGGAGCAGGCGAGGCCCCGGAAACCCGTGCCGCGTGCTGCCCGGTGATGAGCTCCCGGGCCGAGGTGAGCTTCCCCGGCTGCTCACACGGCAGCCGCGTGGCACCAAAGAAAACGGGTACTTTTTTCTTCCGTGCCTGACAGCTCATTAGAAGAATTAATTTACTCCAGCGTTTGCAGTTTAAAGGACATTATTTACTGGTTAATTGTTGTTATTACAAAATGTTAAATATCATTATTTATTTCCCGGGCCCTGACAGCGTCTCTGACAGGAATTTATTATGTGAAGCCGTATCACCGGTGCGCGCCCCTGTGCCGGGCAGGGCAGCGTGAAGGTGGGGGGTCCCCGCTGGTGCGAGGTCTCTGGGCAGGGCAGGCGCATGGAGGGGCGGGACGTCCTGAGCTGCACTCTGCCCCCGCCCCCAGGACAGGTGACCATTGGCTCCTGTTCATCCCCCATTTCTGCCCTCGTTGCGGGTGGGGGGCGGGTGGGGGGCGGGTGGGGGGCGGGTGGGGGGCGGGTGGGGAGAAAATGGCAGACACCGGACGGCGCTTGCGCTAAGCTGCAGCTTGGGGGTCAGTTACCAGAATGAGGCCTAGACTTTGGGTCTGGCCCTTAAAAGGTTATTCCGAGAAGGAGAGTCTTCAGGCCCCTTTCTTGAACTGGCAGAATGTAAGAGCTGGAAGAGATGAGTGGTTAGCTGGAGCTGGGATCACAGACTGGTGGCCTCCATACTGTAGATGGCCTATGGCTTTGGGTTGACCTGTTCAGCAGACTTCACACAAAAATCTAGATTTCTAGCTTCTCTTGAGAAATCAGAAAATCTTGCCACATTTGGCCCACAGTCTGTATCTGTTCGCAATGACCAGCTGGCACTGAAGGGCAGGGCCACTTAGGGACATGCCTGCTCCCTGACTACGGGACCCTCCACCCTCTGCTGCCCTCTCTACGTGACTTTCCTCTGTAGGCATTTGAGTTTTCAACCCCTGATCCTGTCTAATAATCATGTATAGATGAAGAAACTGAGCCCAGAATGATTAAGTCTCCGACGGCCAGTACCACAGCCCAGCCCCTTTTCACCGCACCACGCTGTCCCTGAATCTCTCTGCCCCACCTCCTCTGGGTCTGGTTTGGAGTGAGTTCGGGCAGGGAGCTCAGGTCTCGGGCAGCCTCCGGGCCAGGAGTGAGAGGCAGCCTAGTGAGAATTAACAAGGGTTCATGGCTCCATAAAGAGCACTCGTTTGCTCATTCGGTAAATATTTCTGAGGACCTACTATGTGACATAGAAAAATGATTTGGATGCGAATCTTGCTCTCAAGGAACTCGATCTGGTGAGACTGTGTGTGTGATACAAGGATACGGTTACAATACGGGGAGATGGATGAGTGGTGGAGGCACAGGGCAGCGCGGAGGAGCAAGGGCTGGCCGGCAGGGCTGCAGGGGATCAGGGAGGAGGCCTTCCAGGGGAGGGAATTAATCCTTTATGGAGCACGTTCTAGGCTGGGTGGGCTACCTGTGTCCTTACACACATACACAGCTTCTCATTTAACTCTCACAACACGCCTGATTGAAAATATCTGTCATCAGTTGATAAATAGTGGTTACTCCCGGCCCCAGAGAGCCCCACACCCGCTGTCTAGATTCTGCCCCCAGGGTAGATGGCTGGAAGCTGCTTTAGCTTTAGAGGCCCTCTGCCTGGGCACCACCCTTGTCGTACGGTCTGTCAACCATCACCGGCATCTCACAACCAGTCTATGGGACGAGGCTGATTACCCTCATTTTACAGGTTAGGAACCAGCGGCCTATATGCGGGTGACGAGAGCTGGATGCCGACAGATGGGGTGGGCCCTGGGAAGGAGAGAGAGAGGGGTGAGACCCGACACGCAGCCCTGGGAAACGTGGGTCTTCCGGGCAGACTTCAAACAATGGCCCTTTAGACAAGGTCTTCGGCCCTGTTCTTTTCTGCCCAGGAACCTGCCAGCAGCAGGTAGCCTCAAGGAAAACTTGGAGAACCAAAGGGAGATGAAAAGTACTTTGAAAAAGTATGAAAACGGATTCAGCCGAACCACACTGTTGCTATGCTGTAAATTACTACAAAGTTATTTCTGGCTGGCAGCCTGGTTTATTTTAGACCCTACCTCATTTCTTCCAGGTTATAGGCCCTAATTCCTTGCCTGGTGAGACAGAAAGAGATTAGCACTATTGGGGTGAATCCTTAGCACACTCAGAAACTATAATTACAGCTTGAGGAACTTTACAGATTCCCAGAATATCAGGGCTTGCCATCCTTCCGAGGTCTTCTCCACCAGCCCTCCCACTTTACTTTATTGCTATATTAAATTTTTAAAAATGTTATTCGCTTCTTGAATAGGTAATCCATGCCCAAGGTGCAAAATTCAAAAGGCATCAAAGAATACACAGTGAACAGTCTTTCTCACTCCTCGGAGGCAGCCAATGTTATAAATTCCTTGTGTTTTACTATATTTAAAAATAGCATTGTTTTTCTCTTCCGTTCCTGTAGAAAATACAGTGATTCCCGCAGAAGGAAATAAAAATCATATGCAATCCCACCATTTAGAGCTGAACGTTGTTAACATTTTGGTGTGTAATCAGCAAGGCTTTTCTCTTTGCATGGACACACACATCTCTATTTGCAAACCTGCACAACCTGAGTTTATTACTTGTTTACATTAAATATGATTCGTCAAAAATAAGGGTCTGAAAGGACACACGCTAAACTGATAATAATGGGTACTTTGAGGAGAGGAGCCGGATTGGGTTAGGGCTAAGGGAGAACTTTGCTTTATCTTTCTTATTTGAAATTTTTTTTAGGATGAAAATATATTTATATATTACTTCCCTCCACTATTCCAGAATCTGATTTTAAAGGACTGCATCAGGAGTCTACAGTTAACCAATCCGTTATTATTGTGGTTTTAAGATGTTTGCAAGTTTTGCTCTTATCAACAAAGCTGGGATGGACGTTTTTATACAGCTTTGCACACTTGACCAATGTTTCCTTGAGGCAGTTTCTAAGAAATGGAATTGCTGGGTCAAAGGGAATGTACACTCTAAGGCTTTTTGATCCATCATGTCAAATTTCCTTCCTTCTGGGCTGTTCCAATCTTCCGTTCCAGCAGCAGAGCCCACTCCCCACCCCCACTTCCGATTCATCCTGCATCACGTAAGTGTGAGGTTGGTGAGACACTGGGGCAAGACCGTGGGGGCTGGGGCGGTTTCTTCTCAGGGAGAGGTTGAAGAAGGGGGCTGTGTGGGGGTTTGGACGGCTGCACTGGTGTCTCAGAACCCTGGGATGCTGGCAGGAGCCCAGGGGGCACCTTCATGGCCAAAGGGAAAGGAGGAGGAGCAAGGAATGAGTGCAGAACCCTCAGTCTGCTGGGGAGGGGCTTCCACCAATCCAATTACAAGGCTAAGGGTTGTGTCTGGACCCAGATCCTTCCTCCACTTATCCGAGCAGAGGGTGAGTGCAGCCCGTCCCCCTGCAGTGTGTTTGCAGAGCTAATGCAAGGCCCCGATACCTCCTCTTAGAGCTCTTCCAGCCCGTGAGAGTTACATCCCTCAAGTTCCCGTGGCACGTGAAGGACCTTCCAGAGTCGATGTCTCTAGTTCCTGCCTCCTCTAAGTGTCACAGTCACTCTTTTCTTTGATTCCAAGTGCTTGTCACTGCCCAGTCCTTGTGGGTCTCGCTTGCAGCCTTTGCAACCTTAGATTCTGTGGCAAGTGGACCTATCCCATTTGGAAAGCTTCAGGAGGAACAAGAGGGTCACGAGATGGACTAGTTGGTTTAGTGTTGGAAAGATGGCGTTCTGCAAGCGCCCCTCCTCTCTGGAGCCCAGCATCTCCACAGTAGCTGAGGTTTCCTCAGGACGGGGTGAAAAAAGAAAGCCCACGATTGCTTCTCATTGGTGAAATGAATAATACATTTGAAGCATCTCACAAACTGCGTTTGATCCACCTAAAGCTTCAACCGTTAACGTATTTCTCTTTATCCCCAGCAAGGGAGGGCTGGCAACTGTCAACATTTTCCTTTCTGCCTAATTTGTGCCTTCTCCGTCAAGAGAAAAGCAGGGGCTGGGGAGGGCAGGAGGGTGGCAACACACACTCCCTGGGACAGTTCAAGGGGCCACAGTGCTGGGGGTGCTCCCACAGCCTGGGAACCCCTGGGGTCATCAGGTCAGAGCAGGGGAGGGAGGCTCTGGGGAGGGGGCTGTGCTGTGGGTGCTGGGGCTCTTTGGGGCCTGTTTGCAGGAGCGTGTGCCCCTTAAGAGGCCCATCTCCAGTGTTTCTGGTGGGAGACCAGAGGTGGGAAGTTGAGGCTTGCTAGCTGCCAAGCACAGAAGACGCTCCCTTCCTCTCATGGGAAATGGAGAGTATCAACACTAAAAACTGCCGCTGACAGAGCTCAGGGGCCAGGCTGTGCTGGTGTTTTAACCAGTGTGCGTTCAGTCAACTCACATCGCTCTGAGGGGTGACCTCAGTTCTAAGGATTTTATCCAAGGTCACACTGCTGGTCAGCGTGGGGCTGTCTGGCCCAGAAGTTCACCTTCTTAACCACAGTGCTGTTTTCCCTCTTGGCTAGACACTGATTCTTCACCAAACTCGTCTCCTGTTCTGGAGGGAGAGTAGAGACAAGTGGTGAGGAGCACAGACTCTGGAGATTGGAATCCTGGCTCCTCCACTCTACCTTTCACCGTGCCTCAGTTTCCTCCTGTGTAAAATGGAGATGTTAACAATAGTGGTGAGGATTAAATAAGTAAATATCCTCAGGTTCTCAGAGCCTGGAACATAGGAAGCCCTGTGTATTTGCTCTTATTGCCCGTTTATTTTACTCCACAATCAAGTTGAAGCACCCCCTTGCCCCACTGACCTTGAACCTATTCCATCTTTCCTCTTGGGACCGCCTGTCTCTGTCGCAGTCCACCCTATTTCCCAGTCCCCTTCCTCCTCTGTCCAGCCTGGCTTGGGGCCTCTCTATCAGACTCCCCCAAGAGCTGCCCATAGGTCCTCGCATTCCCACAGACCTCGCCGATGTTCACGGCTCTGCAGTGACCGGTAGAGGAAATGCCCATTCCCCAGGTAACCAGCAGCACACTTTTCCAGGAGGCAGAGCTCGGAGAGAGATGACTTCCCCGGGAGGGAAGCAGAGCAGACAGTCCCCAGTGGGGAAGGAACAAGGGATGGAGGACGGAGAGTGATTTTCATAATGACTAACAATGTGTCTCCATCCTGAGCCATTCATTCCTGTGCTTTCACAGGCTTCCCTCCTCCCCACGGGGAAGCTATCCATTGTGTCCACTCTTAATCCCTCCAGCTGCAGCCACGCTGGGACTCATGCAGAAGAGCAAAGGGACACCTTAGCATCCTCAAGTGTGGAACAGGAGGAAGGGGTCTGCCAAGGCAAGTACTGAAACTAGATTTTGGAGAGGGCCTCCTTAAAACCTGAGTGACGAAAGGGTGGTCTTGGGGAAGCAGGACCTCTCCCTGCAGGGCAAGGCAGGCCCAGTGGTCCCTCGCAGCCGGGCCTGTGTGCCTGCCCAGTGCCCCAGAGCCCTTCTGTTCAGGTCTGGCCCCATGGAGGTGGCATTCTGCTCAGCAGCTCGGAGCAGACGGGAGGGCGGGCATTGCCGAGAATCGATTTGCGGGAGCAGCGGGGGCTTTCTCTTCCTCGTTACTTCCCTGGTCTTTGATCTCCTGTCCTTCCTCCGTAGTCCCATTTTTCCCCTCCTTCTTCCCTTGATCTCTTCATCTTTCTCTCCCTTCGGCTGAATCACGGCAGCTCCTAGAAGGCGGGGTTAGGGGGATGTTGGGGAGTGTTGTGGGGAGAGTCCTTTGTCCTCTTGCCTCCTCTCACTGGATGGGGCCTCGCTGCTCAAGGTACCAGACTCCTACCCAAGTCCTGAGAGGCAGGGTTTGGCCATGGGAAAGGACACACACACACTTGAAAAGCAAGAGCTGAAACAGAGAGAAACCAAGAAAGAGAGGGGGAGGCAAAGAGAGAAAGACAGCGAGAAGATTCAGAGCATCAGAAAGACAGTGAAAGACAGAGATGGGGAGAGTCAGAGACAACGAAAAAGGAGAATTCAGCAAATTAAAAATTTTACAACCATCCAGCAAGTCTGCAAAAATGATCTTCCCTGCGGTCTTTCATTTATCTCATTATCTGACTCCTAATGTGCTTTTTCCCCCCTTTCTTTTCTCGCCACACTTGGTGCAAAATCTTATTAGCTTTTTTTTTTTCCTCTGGCAGGGGCTTCATACAGTCTTTTTCATTACATTTCCTAATAAAAGCAATCACTAGGATGGCACGGCTGGAGGATTAAAAAGCCACCTCAGCAGCCTCCTGGCCAGCAGAGCCACGACTTGCTGGAGCCTTCTTCGTGCTGCCAGGGGAGCGGGCCAGCCCTGGTGGGCCAGGTCAGGGAGACCCAGGCTGTGCTGCGGAATGTTCCAGGGCTGGGAGAGGTGTTAGGGCAACAGCGGCAGTCGCATGATGTTATGGGAGATGCGAGAACAGAAGACCTGGAGGAGGTGGTCCCTTCTCGGAGCTGTTTCAGAGCAGGAGTGACGGCCGCCTGCCTGACCCCAGTGCTCCAGCTTTGCTCCAGAGAAAAGGATATTTTGGGCCTTTCTATTTGGACCTTGGCCCACCTCGTAGCACCTTCTTTTGAATAACATCAGTGACGTCAAGTCTTCATCTTTCGAGAGTACATTTGATTTTGTTATCCACACTTTTTTTATTGTGGTAAATTCATGTAACATAAAATCTACCATTTAACTATTTTTCAGTGTACAGTTCAGTGGCATTAAGTACATTCACACTGTTATGCAACCATCACCACCATCCATCTCCAGAACTTTTTAATCGTCCCAAACTGAACCGTGTACCCGTTACATAACAACTCCCCCGGCTCCCCCACCCCAGCCCCTGGCAACCACCATCCTACTTTCTGTCTCTATGAATTGGACTACTCCAAGTATCTCACATAGGTGGAATCATACAGCATTTGTCCTTTTGTGACTGGCTTATTTCACTGAGCATCATGTCTTCAAGCTTCATCCACGTTGCACCACGTATCCGAATTTCATTCCTTTTTGAGGCTGGATAATATTCCATTGTGTGTATATACGACGTTTTATTTATTTCACACTTTTTTTTAAACAGAAACATTTTTATCTGCATAAGGAAAGTGAAAAAAAGAGAAAACTCACTCAGATTCCCATCACATTAATATAAGGATTCTTCTCCCGTTGTGAGTTTCTCTCTTTTGCTAATAATTGTATCTCCACCCCCTCATTGAACAATCCTGTTCTCCAATGGCTGCTCTAAGCCACTCTGAGAAAGCAACTTGGCAGAGGATTTGGTATTTGGAAAGGGCCAAAAGTCACCGGCAAACAGGTCTGATAAATCAAGTGAAGGGGAAGGAAGGAACTCCCTATAAAGTAACGTGACGTTTTATTGCCTGGGTTATAAACTGGCCCTGAGGTATTTCACATATTGTTCTCCAAGATGGTTTGGGCCACACACTGAGCGTCGCTGGATTAACTACCCAGCCTCTCGAGGGGGCAACTTTGAAGACAGCAATGGTCACTTGGAAATATTTGGTTTAGTATGTTGTAACATAAAGCTACAAAAAAAAAAAAAATCAAAAGCAACTTTTAAATGTCCTGTTGCTTTGGGGACTGCTGAGGCCATCCCTGGTTCACTGTCGTGTACCTCAGGTGCTGGGCCAGGGATCTTTGAGTTGGACCCAACTAGCATTTCTCAAAGAGCAGAGAGCATGACAGACTTGGAAGACCTGCAGGGGAAGGCATTGCTGCAGGAGTGTGTACTCAGTACCACCCTGCCACAGGCTGCTCCCAGCGGGAGGCCTCCAATCTCGGCCACTGCTGCAGTGAGTAATGACAATGCCTTGTATCTGTGTGGTCCTTTGGGAGCGTTTCCCCTTTCCTTTCTTACTACTCTCCTCCGGGACCCCTTTGCTCTAGGTCTCTGCCAACCTCTGTCCCTGTCCCAGGCCCCAGAAGACAGCAGATTTGGGGCTGGCCTGGTGGTGCAGCGCTTAAGTTCGCACGTTCCGCTTCTCGGCGGTCCGGGGTTCGCTGGTTTGGATCCTGGGTGTGGACATGACACCACTTGGCAGGAGCCATGCTGTGGTAGGCGTCCCACATATAAAATGGAGGAAGATGGGCATGGATGTTAGCTCAGGGCCAGCCTTCCTCAGCAAAAAAAAAAAAAAAAAAAAGAAGAAAACAGCAGATTCTGCTCAGGGAAAGCAGAAGCCCAGAGGTTACAAGACAACCTCACTGATCCCCCTTCCTTCCCTTACCTGCGGCAGAGCCCCTGAAACAAACCCAGATTTCACTACTTCTCTCTCTACATAAGCAGAAGGTATTTATTTTCCATGTGGCCTTAAAAACTGGATCTTTTCCTTATACACTTATGCATGCACATACAACCCCCAACCCCCTGTCTCTGTTCCACCAATATCAGCCTTTCCTAGATCACTCTCTTTCTCTTCCTGAGAAGCTACCCCCTCCCTTCCATCAGTGCTCCAGGGGGCTTTATTTTTCTTTTATTCTCAGCTTTCTATCAATCAAGGGGAGGGGGAAACACTTTCTCTGAACCCTTGGTGAGCAACAGCAGCAACCAGCAGCTGCCAGGGCAGGGGAACTTCATCTCCAGCGTTGACGTTTATAAATGTGGCGTAGAATACCAGTAGGGACTGGAATAAATCAAACAGCTTCTGCAAAGGTCTCCAGGGGCTGCTTTAGAATTTCTTCCATTGGGGGTCATGCTCCTTCTCTTTCTTTGCAGGGATGGAGGGCAGGGAATTCTGTTATTTGCAACATGGAGAGAACCACATTCTTGCCCATTCTCCGAGAAAGCACTGAGCCCAAGATCCAGGATGCTCCGGAGTAAGAGCTTTGGACCTGTCTCTGGAAGTGGAGAAAGGCTTGGGGCATGAAATCCTGGGTGGGTTGGACTGTCGGCTCTGTCACTTGCTACTAGCAATCAATTTCCTCATCTGCAAAATGGAGTAAAAATGCCTGCCCTGGCCACCTCACAGGGCTGTAGTGAAGACTGAATGAGATGTCCAGGAAGTTAGTGCTCTGAAACCTTTGACAAGCGTATGCAATGTGGTGAGGGATTATTAAGCAGCAATGACAGAGAGCTTTCTGGATGGGCTCCAGGCAGACCTCTCCCAGCCTATTCCACGAACCTCAGCTTTCTCCTTTAAGAATTCTGGGCTAGGAGCACTGATATTCTGTTCCAAACGCAGCTGGACTGTTCCCAATGTCTTTTCTAAGCCTTTCCTTCTTCTGCCCCTCTAAATATCGAGGAAAGAAAGATGGACAAGTATGACAGGTGGAGATGAGAAAGAGAGAGAGAGACTCTGGGAGAGAGCGAGCTGCCAAGGAGGAGGCAGGAAGCGGGGAGCAGTTGGCGAGTACTCACCGTGCCACTGTGCATTCAGTGTGCATCCTTTCAAGGTTCTGTACGAGAACCCTGCTCAGTGAGAGGAGACCAAGTGCGGCCCCCAATTCCCACTCCCTTTTTATCCCCAAAGTTCCAGATGCTGCACACCACCTTTCTCCAGCTTTCTAGCCTTTCTGTGGATTTCAGTCCTACCCCGGCCAAAATCCTGGCTGTAGCGGGGAGCTCAGGTGGAGGCAGGATGCCGACGATGCCCGGAGTCCATCGCTGAGCCCCCTCAGGACAGCAATTATCTGTACAGCGTTTTCTTCTAAGCCTTTTTCTGTGTAACAAGATTCCATCCAGCTTCACTCCCCAGAGGCAATTGTGTTGCCAGTTTCTGGCTATCCTTATAGAGAGAAAACTGATTTTCTTTAAATATTTGTTCAACACTATTTAAAGAGGTTAGGTGCTGCAAAGAGGAAGGATGAACAGGGGACCACGTTTCTCTATTGTTCAGAGCAATTCAGCTCTGGTGGCAATTGCATGCCCCATTCTTTAAAACAAAAGCTGTGCAGTAAGCAGAACCCACTCAACTGAAGGCAGTTAACCTTGGAGATCACAGCCTATACCTGAATCTTATCAAAATAGTCCTCCTTTTAAACAAATACAATGATTCCCTAAAATGCATCAAAATTCTCTTCTCTCTTATTCCAGTTCATGGTGATGCTTTAGGGTCCTTATGCATACTCGCCCCTCAGCCAAAGCCTGGTTGATCTACCCCTAAATCTGGCTCTCACAGTGGCTATTATGGGATTCTCACTCTTGCTGCCCTCTAAGGGAGGTGGTCATTCTTGTTGACAATTGCCATTTCTTTCACTCTGTATCTGAGAAGGAAGGAGACAGAGGAATGTAAATGGAGGACGTACTGGAGAGCTGATGAATTTGGGGTATTAGTGATCTGATTGCAAGCAAGCTTAGAAGCCTGTTAGTGGCAGGCTGAGTTATTTGGGCCGACTATCCCAGTAAAAACAACTAAAAGTAGGGGCCGGCCCAGTGGCGGAGCCATTAAATTTGCATGCTCCGTTTTGGCAGCCCGGGCTTTGCTGGTTCAGATCCCGGATGCGGATCTATGCACTGCTTATCAAGCCATGCTGTGGCAGGTGTTCCACATATAAAGTAGAGAAAGATGGGTATGGATGTTAGCTCAGGGCCAGTCTTCCTCAGCAAAGGCAGAAAGATTGGTGGCAGATGTTAACTCGGGGCTAATCTTCCTCAAAAAAAAAAAACCTAAAAAAACTAAAAGTGCTAGATAAAGTATTTACGACATCTTAAAAGCTCTGAAGAGCTGATAGCATAAAAAGGAATTAACAAGTCAATACGGATGAGAAAAATCAGAGCTTAGAGACCACTTTTCCCTGAAAGAGCATCTGTCAATCCTAACAAATCTGAACTTTCATTTTGACCACCTGGAAGAGGGAGGGGGTTAGAGATCCACACTCAGTGCCTGCACATGGTGGAGAGTCTGATAGAAGATCCTCCCCTCAACACACTGAGACCCCAATGGGCTACACCATCAGGTAAGGGTGTGCTCAAGTACACCAGCCAAGGCTCACATTGCCTGCATGATCCAGGGAACCTCAGACCAGGAAGGAACTGGGTTTAGATAGCTTAGGACTGGTGGTGTGCCTGGTGCCTGGCAGGAGTAAGCACGATCCTATCTAGAGGAAGACCCCTTCATACTCAAATTCTTCCTATACATTCTTTGTCCAAGTGCAGTTACCAGAACATGGTTAGAGACAGCCACGCATACAAAAAAACAAGGCTCCATGAGTGAGAGTCATAGAAACAAGAGACAAGCGAAGAACATATGAGAAGACATCATGAATTGGAATGATCAGAATGCACCATGCTCACTGTGGTCAAAGAGATAAAAGATGAGCTTGAAAATATTTGCATGGAATAAGAAATTATGGGAGGTGACAAAATGGACTTTAAAAAAACAAACAGAAAGGGGCTGGCCCCGTGGCCGAGTGGTTAAGTTCGCGCGCTCCGCTGCAGGCCTCCCAGTGTTTCATTGGTTCGAATCCTGGGCGCGGACATGGCACTGCTCATCAGACCACGCTGAGGCAGCGTCCCACATGCCACAACTAGAAGAACCCACAACGAAGAATATACAACTATGTACCGGGGGGCTTTGGGGAGAAAAAGGAAATAATAAAATCTTTAAAAAAAAAAAACAGAAATTCTTTAAAAACCCCGAGACAGTATCTGCAATGAAAACTCAATTCATTCATTTAAAAGAAGCCAAGGTGCAGGGGAATAGAGAATTAGCAAAGTAGCATAGTGAGAAACTACCCAGAAAGCGGCATGGAGAGGAAAAACGGAGAGGGGGATAGAGCAACTAAGAGACACAATGGATAGAGGCCTAACATATGTTTAATTAACATCCCAGAATGAGAAGAAAGAACAAATAGGGCAGAAGCAAATATTTGAGAAGAGAAAATGGCTAAGAGTTGTCCAGAACTCTTGAAAGACACTAGTCCACAGATTCAAGAGGTAAGTAAATCCCAAGCATGAAAGTCCTGTCTAAACCAGCAGCCAGATGAGAGAGGAGGGAGATGGTACAGCTGAGAGTTGCCTTCCCAGCCCCAGCTGGCTAAGCTTTCCATCAAAACCTCAATTAGGAGAAAGAACACTAAGCTTCCCACAAGAAGCAGAGACTTGTGGCTTTGGTGCTGAGCCTCCCTGGCTCCCTTTGGCCCTTCTCCCTCTTCCACTGCCTGGAGACCTCTCCCTCAGCCAGGCTCTGGTATCCTACCATCCGTCCACCAAGGCCTTCCCTCAAACCTCTCTTTCTCTCTTGACCTCAAGGGGAGGAAGGAAGCTCAAGGCAGAAACAGAAAAAAGAACGGAAGAATAAGAACCAGTGAGAAAGCAGAGTACAGGGTGAATCTTGCAGGCAGCAACAAGAGATGAGCCAGACTGGCTTTGGGGCCAGCCTGGAGGCAACAGGCAGAAAACACGGATTCAAGATGACTTAGAAGTTGGTAGCCTGAATTCTGCTTCCTTTCTCTTTTCTCCTTTCCCTCAGGCTCCCCTCTGGTTCTCTGCTTCCATGACCCTAAGTCTAGCAGAAGAATGTGGGGAGGACTTGAGCTCCCATATCTGTCTATATGCCCTAACAAACAGCAACATCAGTAGGCCAGGCTGCAGAGGTAGGAGAGGGGGAGACCGTACCTACTGGGAAACTGGAGAAAACCAGAGAGCTGAGTCCCTGGAGTTAATCTTCCTGCATGCTACTGAATTTTGGTTGCCATTTGTCACCTGTCAAGCCAGCCCAATCCAGGCGAAAGCTACTGTACTTTTCCTGTCCTCAATTCTTACTCCTCTCCACAACTCCCCACCCCAGAGCGTGCTCATATCCAGGCTATGGATCATGGGAAAGACATGGAAAAGAGTCTCTCCAGAGAAGGGGGTAGAGGCTCCTGACAGAAGATTTGTCCATAGTCTCCCTCCCAGACACATCCTCACCTCCAAGGAGCAGAACTGGGACACCAGTGCTCGGCACTCTTTGATTTGTCATTTCCCCCTACGTCTGCTAAGCTTTAATGGGACCTTCTCCAAAGGCCTAGTGGTGGAAATATCCCTCCTCAGATACAATGCATGTAAAGACACCTACTTAATAAACACCTGGGTGTATCTTAGAGCACCACAGTCGGATGAGTGTACAAATATGCACATGTATTTGTGTTAGGGTGGGGTAGAAAGACCTTGAGATAAGATTAAGAAGATTCTAGTGTTCACCTCTGGGGAAGCTTTCCCTTAAGACAATGAAAACACCTCCTGTCTCATTTTTCTGCATTTCCTCGTGTCTCAGTGAGCTCTGAGAGCCCCCTTTCATAGGTGGCTCTCCAATGCCCAGGCTAAATGATGACAATATTTTCTCAGAGGGTTCAGTCCCAGTTCTCAGGACTTTCCTTATTTTCCTCCCTCCCCTGGAGACTACCTAGCAATCCAACTCTTGTATTTTGAGGGAGCAAAGTTGGGCTTAATACCCGCCATTGAACACATGCAAGAACAAAGGCATGACAGGAAGCAGAAACTGGGATCTCTGGGTGTCCCCACCCACCTCCTGGCCTGAAGGTGGGTACCGTCCTCAGCAGCTCACAGAGGGCACTGTCAGCCTTTGATGAACCTTGCTGGGCCAGCCCAGAACAGACCTCTCACCTCCCTGAACACTGTACATCAGACGGCTGGAGAGCCACAGGAGTCCAGGGTGCCTGTCACAGCCAGAGAAACTCACCATCCATGCAGCAAACAAGTGTGGGTGCCTCCTCTGTCCTAAATGCCTCCTCCCTACGTGGAAGGCCATGCAGCCATCAGGAAGAATGTGCCAGCAATGTAAGTCTCACGTGGAAGCCGAGAGATAGGAAATGGAAACAACAAGGAGCTGTGCAGTATGCTACTTCTGAGATTAAAAAAAGAAAGAATATACCATATAAGTATGTTGTATCCCCATAGAACATCTCTGGAAAGGAACAAAAGAAAATAGTAACAGTACTGTATGCAATGAGCAGGACTAGTGGCTGAGGATGGCGTGGGAGGACTTCCTTTCACAGTGTTCTCTTTTGAACCCTTTAATTGTTGTTCCATATGTCTGCATTACCTATGAAAAATGACAATCAAAAGAAGACCCCTTCTCCTTAAGGAGCTTAGAGAGAAGGCAGACATACAAACAATGACAATACGCCATACTCATTCGTATCATTGAGATGTAGGCACAGCGGGAAGGGAGCATAGGAGAGGCACCGGCAGTGTGGGCTTGGAGGTGTTGGGGAATTTGGAATTGTCATAGCGAGTGCTGGAGCCACTCTCAGCTCAGCCTTGCCGGGACCTAAAGAGCACAGTGAAGAGGGACCCGTGGTAGAGCTGCAGGGGCAGGTGGAGACCAGAATGCCAACTGCCTTGTGTGCCAAACTGAGGAGCTGAGATTGTATCTTAATAGGAAATGGGTGGCTATTAAAGAATTTTCATCAAGGGAGTGACCTGTTCAGATTTGCTTTTTAGAGAAAGGACCCTGGCAGGAATGTGGAAGGCTAGATTAAGAGGGGCAAGGATGAGGCGGGATACTGGTGATAAGGTTAATGCAAGAATCTAGGTGAGAGAAGGCGGATGGATGACCTGGGGCAAAGGGAGGGGGGATGGAGGAGAGGAGATGAAACCCGAGACATACAACGGTCGGAAATGTGTATGGAGACCACGTACAGATCCAGCTCTACCACTCTTCATCTTCTCCCTCTGGCATCCTCTGCACATTCGAGGCAGCTGGCAAGATGGGTCAGGAGGGGCCATTTCCTGGTCTGCCTACCTGCCTCCTTGCCCCAGGCTTCAGCTCCTTGGCAAAGAGGGGCAGAGAAAAGAGGAGAGATGCCTCTCCTTCACCATGCAACTCCTAGGTCTGCCTTATTTATTCTGTGCTCTCTCTCTCCCGATTCAGGTCCGCTCATTATTTCTGAGCTGTACAGCTTGCTGTTTCCCTGGCTCAGCTCTCCCACCCCCGTCTGCGAAGTGTCAATCAAGCCATCAGATGAGCAGTTCAGCCTCACATCCTCAGCGGCTCTGCCCCCCAGGACATGAGCAGCAATGGCTGACACACAGAAGCACGATGTAGGGCTGCTGGCTCTCCCTGTAATAGTCTTCCGATCCAGAATGGGTGTTAAAATGGAATTTGGGGGGATTGCTTCTCTCTGCCTGCCTCTGTCAGGACAGCCACAAGGATGGGCAATCCTGAGAGAAGGGGGAAGCCTTCAGAAGTCGATTTGCTTTTCATTTCAAGGTTGGGCCACGGCCAGTGTCTGCTTTCGGAGGAGCTGTTTGAAATTCTTAACAAGGAACAGAATGCTTGAGTCCAGGAATCCAGGGCAGGCTTGTGAAGTAGGGATGGGGAAATTGAATTGTCATTTTATTTCTGAAGGGATATTATATTAAAGGAGAGGTGGGAAAGAGAGCTGCTTTGTAGCTTCCCCAGAGGACGGTGAACAATAAGAAATATCGGGGGCAGCAGGAAGAACTGAGATTAGAACAAAGACAGAACTTCCCCAGGCCCAGGAGCCAGTGACCAGGGAGATCTGAAGCATCTGAAATCTCTAGGGGATTTCTCCTTCTTCTTTTACAAATTGTGAATGGAAGTACAATTTTTATAAAATATGAAAACTAATGAGCATTAAGCTCAATTACCTCACCAAATTCTCTTTAGATCTTTGATAACACACGCGTGGAACTCGTAGTTGTGATCCGTGTGTGTCTATTTACGGTCTGCTTCTCTTTCTCAGTATGATTTCATGTACCTTTCTGTGTAGCCCACAGTACCGGTGCTTGTCATTTTGAATCGCTACATAGTATTCCATTGTGTCAACGTGCCTGAGTTCGTTCAGCTATTCCCTGTGGCTGGGTTGTTTGTAATTTTTTATTTTATAAGAGCACAGCTATGCATGCCTTCATACAACTGTCTTTTTCTCCCTCTAGGGTATAGTCAGATTTCTAGGTCAGAAGATTCGAACCACTTCAGCGCTCCTCCGCACTGCCCCAGCCCTCCCCAGAGGCCCAGACAATCTGAGTTGCCACCCAGCTCTCTCTCCGTCCCCATGGCACTGACATCAGATTTTATCATTTTTATTTACTTTTGCTTATTTAATAGGCACATAATCGTACCTTGACGTTATTTCATTTTCATTTCTTTCATTGCTAGCAACACTGGGCACACCTCCACGTGAGAACTATTGTCTGCGTTTCCTTGTGTGTAAGCTGTTCATCTCCTCTGACATCAAGAGAAATCTGGGGGCTGACCTTATATATTTACATCAAGCCTTTACATACTTAAATAGTACATTTTTCTCAGGTATGTCTGCCATTTTTTACTCTAAGGAAGCCAGCCAATTGTGAAGCAGATGCTATCTTGTCTCATGTGGGTTAGAGTTGGGGTGGCGTTGAAATGACTTCTAGATTCTAGAGTGATTTTTAAAATTTTTTCCAGAAGACAAAAAAGCCAGTCACACAGCACCTCCTCTCTGGGCCCCTGTTTTCCTAGGAAAGGAAGGGCTGGGCTGAGAGCACAGCTAGTGGCCAGGACCACTCTGGGGGATTCTTTGCAGGGGGCAGGCCGCTGTGCTGAGGCTGGCAGCTCCCTGTGGTCACATGGATTTCTTGGTCCGTTATTTTCTCCCACTCGTACTATGGCCATGAGAGAAATAGCAAAATATTCAAATCAGAACCATCATTACAAGTTCTGACTGATCCCCAGAACAGCACAGCAGTTAAGGGAACAGGTTCTAGAACAGAAAAACCTAGGCGCCATCTCAGTGACTATGTGTTCCAGGCATGCGGCGTTAGACAAGCTGTAACCCCTATAAGCCTCGATGTCTTTGGCTGTAAAGTGGTGTTTCCATTCTGGGTGCATATAAAATTACCCTGAAACTTAGTGGCTAAAAACAACAACTGTTTTACTCTATCTCACAGTTTTGGAGGGCAGGAACACAGATGGAGCTTGGCTGGGTGATTCCTCTGCTCCATGTGGCATTAATAGGGTCACTCAGCAATATTTAGCTGGCGGCCGGGCTGGGCTAGAGGTCCAAGATGGCTTGGCTCTTACGTCTTCTCTCCATGTAGTCTCAGGTGGTCTCTCCCACAGGGTGGGTGGACTTCTAACTTGGCAGCTCAGGGCTCCAAGTCAAGAGGAGGAAGCTCTCAGTCTCTCAAGGTCTGGGCCAGAAAGTGTCCCAGTGTCACCTCCGCCATATTTTGTTGGTCAAGCAGTCACAGAGCCTGTGATGGGAGGAGTGACGAAAAATTTGGGGCCATCTTCAATGTGCCAAAAGTGGGGATAAAAATCCTTACTCCTAGGGCTGTGAGATGAAACGAGATAAAGCAGGCAAGGGGCAAATTCACCATGAAGCCAATGAAACTTCAACCATGGGGCTCCTTAATTGTGTGGTCTCTTCCAAGTCCTAGCACGTAACTTTGTATTCATAATTTTTCTTTCCCTTTCTTAAAGAGGACGCCCAAACTGTGTAAGAATCAGGCCCTACAAATACTAGCTCTGTCCCGAACATCTGAAAAAGTACTTACTTGGCGCACTACCTGGCACAGAGGCAGCACCCACGACAGGGCCCCCACCGTGCCCTCGGCTGGTGCCTGGTTCCCTGTCTGTGCCTTGGGAGAAGCCTCCTCCTCTCACAGTGTCCCTTCCATTTGTTCAGGATCATTTCTTCTTCTCCTTTGTAAAAAATGAAAGTAAAACATGCTGAGAATAATTTCGTAATCACAAAACTGCCCTTTCAATTGGCCCCTGCATCCACCCCCTGACCTCACCCCCCACGAGCGAGGTGGGCCGTACCCTGGGCATAGCGCCAAGTTCTTGGCTTGGCCCTTGAGTATCTCCAGAGGAAATCAGGCTGAAGAGAGGGAAGCCAGCAGGGGGAGGCAGCATTCCCGGTGCCCAGCTTGGTCTAAGAGGCATTGAAATTCCTGGGCCGAAGTTCTGAGACAAAGATCATAATGAGACAGGAAGGTGGCATAGGAAGGAGCCTATTTGCATGACAATAATTGAACCAAGAATAGAAAGCTAGAGGGATGCAAGGGTGAGGCTGGCAGCTGAGCTGGGCGAAACCTCACAAATGAGACTACCCAGCTCCGCTCTGCAGCGGGGGTGGGGACTGAGCCCTGTGCCAGGCTTTGCGGGGAGTGAGGAGAAGGACACTGCCCCGGGGGATTGTGGGAATGCTGGCTAGGCTGCACTTTGCCCTACCCCTCCGCCTTCAGCTGGGAGCCCGCCTTTGCTCGCCTTCTCCTTTGTGGTGGGCTCTGTGGCTCCAGGACTGACTCAGTGGGCATCATGGCTGCTCAGAAAGACCTCTGTGATGCCATTGTGATTGGGGCAGGCATCCAGGGCTGCTTCACTGCATACCACCTGGCCAAACACGGGAAGAGGGTCCTCCTGCTGGAGCAGGTACTGTGTCCCCTCTGTACTCCTGACCCAAGGGACTGTTCCTCTCTCCTCCCCTAGAGAGGGGTTTCCAGAGGCAGCAGGCTATGGGGCAAGGCCAAAGGACCTAATCATCACAAATTCTGTGCAATTTGGAGCTTAGCTGCCTGGTGTGTTTTATGACAATGCAAAGAAAGTTCCACCCTCCCTAAGACCCACGTTGGGTTTCTGGGCACATTTCCTCTATTTACTGCGTCCCAGTTTCTGCTCTTGACCAAGAAGTGTCCCAGGCCCTCTTTGCTTCCTTCCTGCCATGCAGTCTTGTCTGGGCCAAAAAGGTTGATCTGGCCCAGAAAAATAATCAGTTCTGCTTTGGGTAACTTTAAGTAAAGAAAATTTTGCCTAGAGGCAAAGGCTGATGTGTCAGCCTAAAAGGTAGGATTCTTCCCTGCCTGTTCTGGCCTCTCACCTGGAACCCCAGCAGAGGCTTCTGTTTTTTCTGCCACTTCTGGATAATAGCAGCTTCCTTTTTTGATACACAGGAAATAAGACTTAGGTCTTATTTTTCCTTATAAAAAAGATGACTCCATACAGTGCAGTCTACAGGGACCACTGCACTTGTGGGTGGGCCTGTATACCTACAGGGTCCTTCCCAGGGCAGGTCCGCCCAGCCTACCTTCTAGAAGTTTCTACCCTCTCATTCTGCCTACAGCTATCCAGGCTGGTTTTGGTCTATTCCTCTTGGTAATGAGCTGGATTGGTTAGAAAACTTTTTCATTTCTCTCTCAGTTCCTCAAAGCCTGAGGGATTCCTGTCCAACCTTGCGGGAAATTCTCCATCTTTTGCTAAATCCCAAGGTGGTTTCCTTGTCCCAAGTGTTCTGAAGTCACAGAGAAATAGTCAGCATCAGCTTCCTTGTCCATAAAATGAAGGGCTAAAGTAGAAGGATCTCAAAGATTCTTTCTAATTCTGCTTCTCTCTGAGTCTAAGGATGACAGGAGACTAATAAAGGGATTTTGGGATGTGAAGGATGTTGGCAAAAAGACCCTGAGTTAATGCTACTGAAGATCTTCTGTCCTGATAGCCAAGTCAGTGACTCGGCCATAAAGGGAGAATATGTGGAAATATTTGAAGAATAAGTGCTCCTGGTTGACAGCCAGGATGAGCTGGGTAGGGGTGGGGGCAGTGCAAGGGGTGACGGCCTCAGTTGGCTCTCTTGTTCTCCACTTCCAGTTCTTCCTGCCACACTCCCGAGGAAGCTCCCATGGGCAGAGTCGGATAATCCGAAAGGCGTACCTTGAAGACTTTTACACCCAGATGATGGATGAATGCTACCAGATATGGGCCCAGCTGGAGCATGAGGCTGGAACCCAATTACACAGGTGAGGGGGGCATCCCTTGAATCATGGGGCCCAGCACCTGGTGGCGCTTTTAGTATATGAGGGGGCAGTGCCGTGAACACTTGAAATGCAGTGGAGGGACACAGGGTGTAGAGAAGTGCCAGACACATGGACGTATTCTGCTCACTGTCATTATGATCACCCCACAGATCGAGCTGGCTCCTGCCAGGCTCTGAGTTCCAGGACTGGGTTAAGACCACGTGTCCAAAGCTGGCAGAAGGTGTACTGGGAAAACCGCTGGAAAGACACTGTGGGCAGATACCCAAAGCTGGAGTTTGTATCTATGTCTCCTGGAGGCATCTGAGACTCTTCCAGGGTGGGGATTGAAATAGAAGAGAAGGCTGCTGTCTTGATTCTTTATATTCATATTAGTGTCATAAAATTTCACGCTGGGTCCTCACTCCCAGAGCGACCCCTATAAATCCATTTCATTCTCTTTGAATTCCTCCTCCTGTAGGAACAAGATGGGGGTGCTCCTCAGGCACCACTGCTTGCCAAGGAGTGAGCCTGCAGTCCTTTTGCCCGTAGGACTCTCTCTAACCCTTAAGACTCCTCCCTCACTGACCTTTGAAACACCCTCGGGGAAGAAGGCAGACAACTCTTGACGCAAAGAAGACTTTAACCGTGCGCCCTCTCCCCTCCCACCTTCTCTGTGGCTCTTAACTGAACTTCCTACAAAATGATGCCTCTACCCTACAGGGTGGCAGTTATTTTAATGGCCAGGAACCAAGAGGTTACTGTTCTGTTGCAAAAACACCATTAACTTAAGAACAAAGTGAAATCCATTATGCAAATACAGCTAGGGCAGCTAATTACAGATTTATTCCAGAGGCAGCTAATGCACCCAGCACCCAAATAAAGGAGCACGTCTTGCTGAGGGGTAGCCTGGCAAAGGGACCCCTCCCTGTCAGCCATCTGTGAATACTGCTGACTATCTTGTGCTAAAAGAATTGCTGAGGCCTTGGAGGGCACACTTCTTTCCAGCAGACGAGGAGGCAACTAAAAGATGTTAGGAGGGTGTCTGGAATCTTCCAGAGGGAAGACGATTCTAGAGTCAGACAGGCTTGAATTTGACTTTGTATTCTACCTCTTCCCAGCTGTGTGACCTTGGGAGAGTTTCCGTCCCTCTCTGTGCCTCATTTTTTCTCATAGGGCTTTGTGAGGATTAAATGAGACTCTTATGAAATACTTGGCACAGTGCCTAGCATCTTTCAATAAATGGCAGTTCCTTCCACCTATTCTGGGTCAGCTGTATCCTCTCTCCATTGAGCCCTGGAGGAAGAAGGGCAGGAGGAGACAGATGAGATGCAGCAACTGTGGACATCAAGGGGAATGGCTGCTGGAGGGAGGGAAAGGGACCCTTGGGTAGGAGATTCTCATAACCTCTTTGGCAGGAGGACAGGAGTTTGGAAGGACTTTGGAACCCGGCAGACCTGGGTCCACACATCAGCTCTGGCACATTTAGCTGTGTGGTTTGGAGCCAGATCTTTAACCTTTGTGAGGCTCAGTTTTCTTGTCGGTAAAGTAGGGGTAATAATATCTATGCCATTGGGCTGTTGTGAGGATAAGTATGTCAAGGGCTTAGAATAGTACCTGATATGGGGTTGGCCCCGTGGCCGAGTAAGTTCGAGCGCTCTGCTTCGGCGGCCCAGGGTTTCGCCGGTTCGGATCCTGGGAGCCTACATGGCACCACTCGTCCAGTCATGCTGAGGTGGCATCCCACATGCCACAACTAAAAGGACCCACAACTAAAAATACACAACTATGTACCAGGCGGCTTTGGGGAGAAAAAGGAAAAATAAAATCTTAAAAAAAAAAAAAAAAGAATAGTATCTGACAAATCAGCATCATCATCACCATCATCACCACATATTTAGCCCTTGTAATAAGAAACTAAGGCTGTTCTAAAAGTACTTGATGCAGGTTAACTCATTTGATTCTCCCCACAACCTTATGAGAGGGTCGCTGAGTAGTCGGGGTCTTAACCTGTTAGTGCAAATCACGGAATTACTATACTCTTAGTTTAGGACAGGGCTGGGCAACCATTTTCTGTAAACGGCCGCATAGTAACTATTTTCGGCTTTGCAGGCCACACAGTCTCTGTCGCAAGTATTCAGCTCTGCCTATTACTCAATTCTGCCGTTGTGGCCCCAAAGCAGCCACGGATAACATGTAAACAAATGAGCATGGCTGTGTTCCAATAAAACTGTATTTATGGACACTGACATTTCATACAATTTTCATGCCATGAAGTATTATTCTTCTTTTGCTTTTTATCAACCATTTAAATACCTAAAAGCCATCTTGGCTTCTGCGACAGACAATAACAGGTGGCAGACTTGACTTGGACTCTGGGTTGTCATCCGCCGGCCCCGACTTGGAAAATACCACAGCCTGGTTACCTCGTCCATTCCCGTGTCTCCAGACAAGTTCCTGCCTAAGCCATCCCAGGGCAAAAGACTGCTAACGTCCATTTAAAGACGGGGACACGTCAGCACCCCTCTTAGCAGCCCATCCTGCTGCCTCATCGCCCCAAGTGTGAACAATGAAGAGTGACGTGAATGTGCTTTGAAAAGCCTTTAAAGTTCGTCAGAGTGCTAGGTGTTATTATTATTGTTAACAAGGCCTTTCTTATGGCTAACCTAATTAACGCAAGCACACTAATTTATTGGGTTCTTTTACTTAGGACACAGTACAGATACTTCCCATTCCAATTCCTTTAGCTTTTGTTCTTAATTCTGATTTTCTAAACGATTCATCATCTTTGTGATTCTTATTCTCCTAGGTGCTTCTGGAAGAACTAGCACAATATCATAACCTAACTGATAGATATGAATGTATTTACTTAATGTTTTTTGATGATGATTAGAAAAAAACACCTTCGGGAGTTGGTAGTTAAGGTGGTTGCCCAATGCTTTTTGTTCTGTTCCACTGCTTCCTGTGACCGTGGCATACTAAACATGGGTGGGCTCAGGATATTTGCATATATTCTGGGAACAGACAATGATACATGTCCAGTCACAAGGTCTGAATCTTTTGTGATGTGTGCAGCCAGGATGCTGATACCAACAGAAATCCCAGCTCTGTGGCCCATCTCTTTCCTGCCCTGCCTTCTCCCTTTGAGTCCTACTATCTAGCTCCTGACCCGGGCTGCCCCTGCTTAGCTGACAATATCAGACAAGATCACAGCCGTAGGCAGTACAGCTGCTGGCAGAACCTGGTGGCCCCCTCCGCAGCTGCTGCTTCCTGTGTCTGCGAAGTGTCTGGCTTGTCAGCCACATCCCCTCCCTGGAGCAGTCTTTGTTAACCAATTCCACCTCGACCCACTGAGCGGAAGATGAAATGCCAAGAGCTCCTCCGAAACCAACAAAGACAGCAGCCATTACCATGTCCTGATTCCAGTCCCTTCTCCAAGGTGACTCTGAGAGCTGGCTTGCCTGGCACTTTTAACCCAGAGAGGGGAGAGCTGGAGCCCGGGATGGGAGATGGTAGATGCAGGGAGAGGTGTCTGCCCCTCCCAGTTCCTCCCCACTGCCACTTGCCTCCTGTCCTGCTGTAGTAACTGCCGGAAATCCCTGATCGCCAACTCCCTAAGTCAAGTCCAGGCTTTAGTCGGGCCAGAGAGGAGTCAACAAGGCCCTTGGGAGGAATCTTCCACTGCTTCTTCCTAGTGCTGGATGCAGCTAGGGTTGACGGGAAGGCACAGTTCATAACAAATGCTTTGCACTTGGCTGCCTGAGTCCTGGGAATCGGGAGCTGCATGCTTTCCAGGGTTCCCCGACAACCCAGCCTCGCTTCAAGGTGCCTTCTTTCTAGGCCAGCCATGACCAGTCATTTCCTGGATATTTTTTTTCCTGTGATGCCCTTGTCCCTTCTCACTCTTCCCCTCCCCAAACTCTGTATCCTAGGTCTGAGCAAAGAGGAGAAGGAGGCCCAGAGCAGAGGGGTGAGAAATTGATGCAGAATGAGCAATCTGTTTATTGGGATCTAGGAAAAGCCATTAAGAAAATAAGCACTTAAATGATTTTCAATCTGCCCATGGAAGTCATCTATCTTCATTCTGGGGGGAAAAGGCCTGTTCTCCAGTCCCGGTTTTGATTGACTGATTTCCAATTCTCTAGGCATTTCCCACAGGAGCCTCTCACCTATCTCCCGTAATGACAGGCCTTTGCATTTCCAGGCAGTGTTTTACATTTATTTCCGATTTGCTCATAATGGTCAAAAATCTCTCTCCAATCCAAGGCATTTCTCCGGCAGTGCACGGTTTCCCTCAGGCCAAATAGCTCAGCTGTGATCCACGGAAAATGAGAATTTCCCAAACACATCTTCGGACTAGGGGAGGGTCCAGTATCACAAATTCAGATGGAAAATTTCCCACTGTTAGATCAATATCTGGGCGAAAAAATGAATGCCACAGGGCCAGAGAGCTGGAGCAGAATGATTACAATCGGCACAATTACATTCACCGGCAGAATCAGCTCGCTGATTACTCCTAGGGATGGGGAGCCCCTGCTTCATCCACCACAGGACGGCTTGGGAATTAGAACGTCGCTCAGCATTTCATAATTCGACAGATTTGCCCGTTGTCTTGGCATGAGTTCATTTTCCCCATAGAGTACATTTCTGTAAGAGGAGTTCTTATTTCAAGGAAAGAAGGGAGGAAGGAGGAAGGGAAAGTAACGAAATCTCAGAGTATTTGAGAGACACAGGCAGGGGTGAGAACACGCTGCTCTGGAATTTCCGGGCCAGGGATCTGACATCATGACTGCAGAGGTGAGGGTTAAGCCAGGTCTTTCCCAGAATTCTACCCAACCACAACCCCATTGGGTTTGGGCTCAAGAACATACACTTGGATGACTTCGTAATTATCCTGTTGACCAATAAATTTACTAGGGGAGTTTTCATTACCTAAGAACCAATGTGAAGTCTTTTTGGGGGCCACAGGAAAAAGACTGTCTGCTGGCCATGGGAATTTCTACAGCATCTTTCCTCTGCTGAGCTTTGAAGAGGCAGAGGCGTTCATTGCTTTCTCACCAGTGGTGAATGCTGGGTAGGCGGGGGCCGTGGCAAATGGATTGGGCACGCTGCGCGGCTCTGTGTACTGACACCGGCCCCAGGGCCTGCTGCGTCCCTACCCCCTCCCAATCTTCTCTTTAATCCCCCCAACCAGATAATGTGGGATTTGGAAGCATGTAATATCCATGAGACTCCATTATAGGCTATTACGAGCTTTATACGCAGTACCTGGGGGATATACCAGGCTGATGCTGGTCACTGCACCTGCTGAAACCGAGGGGGACACAGGAGTGGTCCCAAGGGCCGAAGTGACCCTTCCATTATTTTGATCAGTTCCCACAAAAAGGGGGCTCTAGTCTATTGTGACAGAGAGATAGAAAGCATTAAAGAGAAACAGCTTTCACTCCCTTAGGGACTAAGAAACATGGAGGGAAGTGTAGAGAGAAACGAAATCATAGAATCCCTGAATTAATTACTTGAGTCCTAAGAGATCATCAACTTGTGTTCTTCCATGAGAGCGCTATTGGCATTTGGGTGAGATCTCCCCGAGCATTGCAGATTTGGCATCCCTGGCCACTAAATGTGAGTGGCAATCCCCAGGCACTGTGACAACTAAAAAAATGGCCCATGCCATTGCCACATGCCCCTGGGTCGGGGGTGGTGCCAGTGTGGTGTGGAACCACCAACAGTCCAACAAGTATGTGATAACAGAGGAGAATCTGCGGCCTGGAGCAGTGAGCAATCGGAGCAAGGCCACAGAGGCGAGGCCGGGAATGGACCTTGAGCCACATCTCCCACTTTGGGACCCTTTCCACAAAATGGGCAGCCCCTGAGAAGGAACCGAGACACAGGCAGACACGCAGGAAGGCACCAAACGTTATATGACAAGAAAAGGGACAGGGAAAGGTAACAGCAGACAGTGGGCTAGGGGAAAGAGAGGATAAAGAACAGAGATGAAAATAGTGAATGGGGTCAGGGGACAGGAGGAAGGGGAAGAAATCTTATCAAACTCACAGAACACCTACCACTTTCTGGGTTGGAGATCAAAGAGGACTTAGGATCTCTGCCCTCAAGGGCAGGATGGATCCTGAGGATGGAGGATGGAGGGACAACCAAACCAATAGTGAGAGCCAAGGGCAGACTTGGGAGCGGGCTGGAAAGCAGCGCAGTAACGCTGAGACTCTTAGGACAGAATTGAGGTGACTTCACCTGCGTTTTGAACGTGAGGCTGGGACTCTCCTCGATGCCTGCCCTGGGACCCTTATTGAAGAATGAGGAGCATGGCCCAGGGCCCTCATGCATACCCTCATCCAGGTGTCCTTTTTTTTTTAGGCAGACTGGACTACTGCTGCTGGGAATGAAGGAGAATCCAGAATTAAAGATGTTCCAGGCTACTTTGTCTAGGCAGGGGGTGGAACACCAG
This sequence comes from Equus przewalskii, assembly GCF_037783145.1. Lineage (NCBI taxonomy): Eukaryota > Metazoa > Chordata > Mammalia > Perissodactyla > Equidae > Equus > Equus przewalskii. The sequence goes on from NC_091840.1 coordinate 42,787,688, forward strand.
TGTCTTCCCTCTGAGGAACTGAAGCAACGTTTCCCCAATATTCGGATGGCCAGGGGAGAAGTAGGGCTCTTGGACAAGTCGGGAGGAGTGCTCTATGCAGACAAGGCCCTCAGAGCCCTCCAGGTGATACTGTGCAGCCCTAGGGGCAATACAGCTTCTGCTCTGGGCATCCTGGTTCCCAATCAGCTATCCCCTGACCCCGCCGCTGGATGAGAGCCCTTGCCCTGCCGGCTTTAGTCTTGACCTTTGGGGCAGAGCAGTTTTATACACCCTGCTGGGCCTTGTCCATATGGGAGAGGAGGTCTAGCTTCTGTGCTCTCTTTTCTGCCCTGAGGGAAGGACTCTGCCTGCCAGGGTGAATACCACACATAACCAATTCACCCTTGCCTGCTCCTGCCCTTTCAGGATGCAATTCGACAGCTAGGTGGCATAGTGTGTGATGGAGAGAAGGTGATGGAGATAAAACCAGGGCTCCCAGTCACCGTGAGAACCACCTCCAAGAGGTACCAAGCCAAGAGCTTGATCATCACAGCAGGTCCTTGGACCAATCAGCTCCTCCGACCCCTGGGACTTGAGCTGCCTCTCCAGGTAAGGGGAGCTGGAAGCCTGAGAGTTGGCACTGACGAGAAGAAACCTTGGAGCCAGATGGACTCGAGTTTGAATCCTGGATCTGCCACTTGTTAGTGGACAAACTTGGGCAAATTTGTTCATCTCACTGAGCCTCAGTTTTATCACCTGTAAAATGAGGGAGAGGGCTGTTGGAAAATTAAATTAAATGATATATATAAAGACCTTAGGAGACAGCCTGGCCTATAGTAAGCACTAGTAAATATGAGATATTATCTGGAGATAGAGAAGCACAGATGGGGGCAGTTATGGAAGAAGACTAAGAATAGGGGACAAGACAGAGATTCAGAGATTTTTGTGCATCATAACAAAGTGTAACTTGTAAAGGACATGAGGATTAGGTGAAACAGGATGGATGAGTTAAGCGGGGCATCCAGGCTTGTATTAAAGGGCTACAAGACCTCAGGAGAAACTGCTCCGTTGTCTGTAGAGCTCCATGGCTTTCTCCTTATTTCCTGTTTCCTCTCCCTGCCTCAAGACCCTGCGGATCAGTGTGTGCTACTGGCGAGAGAAGGTTCCCGGAAGCTATAGTGTGTCCCAGGGCTTTCCATGCTTCCTGGGCCTTGGCCTCAACCTGGCCCCCCGCCACATCTATGGGCTGCCCTCCGGAGAGTACCCAGGGCTGGTGAAGGTGAGTGGAAAGGCTGAGAGGAGGCTAACAGGGGCCCACACAGATTTGGGGCAGCTGCTCTAACTTTGCTCTCAACAGACTCCCTCAGATCCCGGTAGGGCAGCAGCAGGAGTCTGCTTCACTATTGGCTATCTGCAACGCAAGACCACCCCCCCCCCCACCCGCCGCTGTCCTGAGGCCCCACAAAGGGAGCCCCTCCTTAGCAAACACATGGGTGGCAGGGGAACGGACAGCTAGGCAATAAGCGGCACCTGTCAGGACTGGGGAAGGCTGGGATGATGGATGGGGGCGTTCTGTGCACAAGCCTGCTTCCTGGGCTGGGTGGGTGTGCGGGAAGGCGAGCCCTCGCAGCTCATACTGCTCTGATTGGGAGCCAGGTCTGCTATCACTACGGCAACAAGGCAGATCCAGAGGAGCGGGACTGCCCCACGGCATTCTCGGACATCCAAGACGTCCAAATCCTGAGTCACTTTGTCAGAGCTTACTTACCTGACCTGGAGCCCGAGCCTGCCATTATGGAGCGCTGCATGTACACGGTAAGGGTGTGGGCAGCCGGGCCAGGCCCTCCCACAGCCCTGGAGGACAGGGCAGGGGACAGACAGGCCTCGCGCTGCTCAAGCCTGACTCTATTTGACCCCTGACGTAGGATGTGACTTGAAATAAATGAGCTCATTTCTGTGGGTCGGTTCACCTCTACCAGAGAGGGCCTACTGGAGGTTATTCATATTCCTTCTCATTAGGAAACCAGGCTTATGCCTGGCAGTCCTTCACTATGTTTCCCAGAAGAGCTCTAAAAGATTTTTTGGCAAGATGTTCTAGTTGAGCAGGCCTTAGGGACAAAGAGAAGAGACAGATGTCACCAGGGCCTGAGGCAACTTGGCTAAAGTTAGTTTACACGCATTAACTGAGTACCTACTGTGTTCATAGCTCTGTAGGAGAAGGGAGGCAGATGGACAAATAAGAAAGACTGGCATACCCAGAGCGGGCACGGGCTTGCAGAAAGCATTCCTGTGCCTCATTCCCATTCTTTCTGGAAAGAAATCCAGCCTTCTGAGCCTGCAGCTCTTCCTCCTCCCTCTATCCTCGGAGGACACAGGTGTGATTGTTTCTTTCTAGAACACCCCTGATGAGCACTTCATTCTTGATCGACATCCAAAGCATGACAACATTGTCATCGGTGCTGGATTCTCTGGTGAGCCTGAGAAGGGGCAGATGGGGTGCTTACCTTAGTGCCGGGCAAGATGGTGTTTTCCACATCCTTGGCTGGCTAGATAGGATGAAAGCCTAGACCTTGAGTGTATAAGGGGGCTGAGCAGGGCAATCAGAGAAGAAAGGGTCCTCACGGTGGAAGGCAACTTCTGGCTTTGGGATGCGACCAAGGGGAGAGAAAGCTTTAGCTGAGGACTGTCTAGTGGACTTCCAGAGAGCCTACCCCTGTCTCTGAGGATGCTTGACAACCCTGTCTCCTTTCCCTAGGGCATGGATTCAAGCTGGCCCCTGTCGTGGGGAAGATCCTGTATGAATTAAGCATGAAATTAACGCCATCCTATGACTTGACACCTTTTCGAATTAGCCGCTTCCCAGGCCTGGGCAAAGCCCACCTTTGACCCCTGGCCGGCAGCCTCCCTTCTGTGCACAGGAGCTGGGAGTAAAGCCACCTGCTGGGAAAGGCCTCTCAGATGAAGGAAGTGGCTGGGAGATGTCATCCTTTTCTCCTGCCTCTCTTGAGTCCCTTGTAAACACCAGATGACTGTATCTACCTTCTTCCCCTGGCCAGCTCCCCAACCCCACTATGTTTTTTCTTCTGGAAGGTCAATCAGATATTCTCTAATCACAGAGTGATAAGGACCTTTGAGACAGATGTCTCAATAAGGAGAGGGCACAGGGACTAGCTCAGGAGACCACAGCAGTTGTTAAAAATCTCTTTGCTAGGACATTTGATAAACTTGGGATGAGTTTGACTCAAGCTGCCCAGGGGAGGATAAACAAGATGATTTGTGGATCACTACCACCCTTAAAGTTCCTTTTCCTGAAACTAGAGCCACCCTTCACCACAAACTCCCACAAAATCTGGCTCATCTTGGGGGCACAATAAATGGTTGTTGAAAAAAAAATGTGTTGAACAAACAGATAAATAAAGAAATAATTGCATTGCATTAAAGTCCATGGTGGGCTTTATTTTCCATGTGACCTTATTTCTCACAGACTTTAATTGTCTCAACCAGCACCACAGAATCCATTACCCCAGGAGTCCTTGGGATCTTTATCCCCTCAGTGCACTGCACCCTCTTCCTCTGGATTCTTTGTCTGCTTCTCATCCTCTCTCTGGCTCTGAAAAGATGCTCGGCTCCCCAGTCTCTCATTAAGGTGTATTGTCAGGTCCTTATGAAGATGGAGCTGTTATACCAGAAAGAAAGAGAGAGACACACTCGCTTAGAAACCCTGTTCAATGTTTGAATGTTAAATGTGCCATTTTATTATCATTAGGATTGCTCCCACTTAATGAAATGGCATTAGTGCCGAGTCGGCTGGCCTCCTCGCACTAATTGCTTTGGAAGGGAACAGGCTCATAACTACCCCAGGGTGGGCGGAGGGGTGAGGGTGTAAACAGGGACGCAGGCGAGGCTGAATGTGCTCACACGGAACCCGGGCAGGAAGATCTCCAGACCAGGCCAGTTTGACCCGAGGAACCTGAGTTAAAGGGCTCTGGGGAGAGAAAAACTGGGAGTGGGTGAGGTGGAAATGTTAGGAGGAGTCACTGAGGGGAGAAGAGTGGGAAACGGGAGTAAGAGTAAAAACGTTCCCAAAGGAAATACAACACAGAGGAAATTACTCTTCAACTGCCTTACAGGCCTAGGCACGTGGATTAGACCGATTTCTCCAGGGAATTATAAAAGCCCCATCCCACACTTTACACCAAATCTGCTTTTTATGCGCTCTCAGATGGTTTCCTGAACCTCAGCCTCTATAAAGTGGGAATCACGTCTGTAAAATGGGAATAACGCAACACGGATGAACTTTGAAGACACGATGCTGAGTGAAATAAGCCAGACACAGAAGGACACATTGTACGGTTCCACTTACAAGAGGTACTTCAAGCAGTCAAATTCATAGAGACAGGAAGTAGAATGGTTGTCTCCAGGGGCTGGGGGGCGGGGGGGATGAGGAGTTAGTGTTTAATGGACACAGAGATTCAGTTTGAGAAGATGTAAAATGTTCTGGAGATGGACGGTGGCTAAGGTTCACAACATCATGTCTTACACAACACGAACACAAACGTGGTTTAAGCGAATGTACTTAATGCCATTGAACTGCACACTTAAAAATGGCCAAAGTTGGGCTGGTCCCGCGGCCGAGTGCTTAAGTTCGCGCTCTCCGCTTCGATGGCCCCCTGTTTTGCCGGTTTGGATCCTGGGCGCGGACATGGCACCGCTCGTCAAGCCATGCTGAGGCGGCGTCCCACATGCCACAACCAGAAGGACCTACAACTAAAAATACACAACTATGTACCAGGGGGCTTTGGGGAGAAAAAGGAAAAATAAGATCTTTAAAAAAATATGGCCAAAGTGGCACATTTTATGTTATGTACATTCTACCACAATAAAAAAGTGGAATACCACCAACCAATGCTACAGGAATGTGTGAGGATCAGATAAGATCATTCACCCATTTGTTCAACAGACAAATCTTTATTGAACTCTGTATGTGCAGGCACTGTGGATGCATCCATGGACAAAGCAGATGAAAATCTCGGCTCAGGGGCTGGCCCCGTGGCCGAGTGGTCAAGTTTGCACGCTCCACTGCAGGCGGCCCAGTGTTTCGTTGGTTCGAATCCTGTCGGCAGACATAGCACTGCTCATCAAACCACGCTGAGGCAGTGTCCCACATGCCACAACTAGAAGGACCCACAACGAAGAATATACAACTATGTACTGGGGGGCTTTGGGGAGAAAAAGGAAAAAAAATAAAAATCTTTAAAAAAAAAAAAGAAAAGAAAATCTCAGCTCTTGTGGTGTTTGCAGTCCAGTGAGGAGAAGACGCATAAACAATATGTAGAAGTAAACTGTATTATACGTTAGAAGGTGGCAAGTGCATTGGGGACAAAACAGAGCAGGGTGAGGAAGGTAGAGAATGATGGGGGAGGGGCCTCCTTTTTGACAGAGGTCGTGGGAGCAGGACTCGCTGAGGAGGGGCATTGGGGCAGACTAGGAGGAGAGGGAGTGCGCCAAGCAGATATCTGGATGCAGGTAAGAGAATGTGGTGAATTGCAAAACTAGGTATTGTGTTATCACTGAGCTGGAGAGAAAAAGCAGGTACTGAGAGGCATCAGTGTAAGATCCTGCCAGCCCCGAAGCTGGCGAAGTTGGGGAGAAAGGGTGTTGGGAACCTCTCTGTCTCCTTCCACAGCTGTCCGCAGTTCCCTCTGCCTCTGCTTTTCTCAGTGTCACTCTCCTCCCCCAGCCAGCTGCAGCTCCCCTTCCAAAATATCCAGTCTTATTCAGCTTGCTGGTGACAGCTAAGGAGGAGACCAATGTCTAGAGAAGGCCGAGAAAGGACAAGTGGGGGATGCTGACTGAGCCCTGCCTGAGCTGGATGAGGCCCCTTACAAATGAGTCTGTGTGTCCTAGAAACAGGGTGCAAGGAAGGACAGGGGCAGGGGCATGTGGAGGAGGATGAGTGTGTGTGGGAGGGATGAGGTCAGGGAAGAGTGGAGAAAAACAGGAATGGAGAAGAGGAAACCGGCAATCTGCATGCCAAGAAGGCAGACAATGACCTCCAGGGATGCTGCAGTGCCCCAAAGCCAAAGGAAAAAGTCCGGATGCCCAAACGGGAGGAACTGAGCATTTCTTATTAGGGGTGGGGTGCGGGCATAGAGGGGAAGAGGAGACGTAGGGAATACAGAGTCTACGGGCATAGAGGAGAGGACAGCCATTGTCAAAGGGGTCGGAGGACAACTTTAGGGTGTTAGTAACATTGATGGATTTGCCAAAACAGACCTGCTGGCATTATCTCCCTGCTTCCCTTCTGCTTGAGCGTGGCCAGGCATCGCCTTTCAGGCAGACCCTACATATCTTCAAGATGGGAGAAAATCAAAATAAATGTGGCAGGCAATAAGAGACCTCTGGAAGGGCAGCTGGGGTCTGCACAGGCTGCAGGGGAGAGATAAGGGCAGCGAAGAGAAAGAGGCCGGCATGGTTGCCAACAAGACTAAGGAAGACAGAGGCAGGCTAAAAATAGATTGGGGGGGAGGGAGGCGAGCTAGTCTAGAAAAGAAGGGAAAGCGGAGGCAATCGATGCCATTGCGACTCTGACCCAGTTCTTCATCTCTCAGCTTCACCAAATTGAAAATTTAGGGGGTGATGAGAAAAAGGGTGCACAGAGAGGAGAGTCAGGGGAAAGGAAAGCAATTTGAGTCCTAAGACCTAGGCAACTGTGGGGTGCAAATCAGTAATCATGATGTGGAGAAGAGGAGGTACAGAGGGCAGTCAACACAAGCTAAACCCTCAGCAGAGTTTGGTCTCCTAGAACACATTTTTTTTTTTTTTTTGGAGGAAGATTAGCCCTGAGCTAGCATCTGCTGCCAATCTTCCTCTTTTTTTTTTGCTGAGGAAGACTGGCCCTGAGCTAACATCCGTGCCCATCTTTCTCTACTTTATACGTGGGACGCCTGCCACATCATGGCTTGCCAAGTGGTGCCATGTCCACACCTGGGATCTGAACTGTTGAACCCCGGGCCGCTGGAGTGGAACGTGTGCACCCAACCACTGCGCCACTGGGCCGGCCCCTCCTAGAACACATTTAAGAGAGGAGTGTGAATCTAACTTGGAAGGAGGTTCAGTTGTCTAGAAAGGTAAAAGGAGGCAACAAGGACAGGTTAGTCTGGAGACAGCAGGCTGGAGAGTGACTTGACCCCTACGTTTTACTTCTCAGAGTAGCGACTAAAGAGAATTTGGTTGTTGGATGTTCCATTTCAATGGTAGGCTTCCAGTGCAGCAAGAGAGATTTAGGTTAGACCTCAGGAACTCCATCCCACTAAGTAGATTTGTGAGGTATTAAAACATAGATATAAGCACTCTCATGGTATTCTTTCCTTGAAAATTTTTAAAAATGAGAAGCCCATCTATTTGGACCTAGATGGGCTTGCCTGAAGGCCAGGGCCTCCCCACAAAACCTCTGGAAGACTCTGGCTAGAGAGGCGAGCTGGGATTTTTATTACCCTGGAGGTAGGGTCTGAAACGGGTATCTGGGCGAGCACCGAAGGCTGTGAATGGACGCACTGCCGGGAGGGGGAGGCACAAAGCAGGCTGGATCTGTCAGAGGCTGGGAGAAGCAGCAGGGACAAGGGGCAGGATTCTAACACGCAGGACCCAGTGGCATTTACATAACTTTGAATAATGAATAAGCCGGGCTCTTGAGCTCCTAGTCAGCTTGCTCATCTGCATCTTTATTAAGCTTTATAAATGATTCAGCTCCCTACCCCTTCTCCCCAGCCCCTGCCCAGCCTGCCCCAAGCATCAAGGTAGTTGATTGCTCATTATTTTAGACAAGATTTGTTTCACCAACATTCAGTGAGGCGTGGAGTGGGGGACACAGGAGGGAGGAACAAATCCAAAAGGCAGGCGGAGTGGAGGGGCCAGGGAGCGAACAGAAACAGAAGCCATGGGCAGGCAGGGGCGAACAGCTGTGAACTAGGAATGCAGGTATAATTCTCTTAAACGCTCCTGGGGCCAACGTCTCCAAGAGAAGAAGGTTTTGTAGATTCCCCGAAATGTGCTGGGTTCAAGTCCCACTCAGTCTCAGGTTTCCTTTACACCTGCTGCCAGGCCCCTGGCAGGCCCCTCGCACGGCTCGGCGTGGCGCTGAGCCACTTGAGCAGCCAAGTGAGTACAGCCCCCAGGGAAGTTCTCACTTTTTCCTGAGGCAGGAATTTTGCTATTTTCACGAAAAAAAATCTGCCACGCTTGCAAGGCAAGCACAGGCACCTCGTGTATTAGGGGAGAAAGAGATAGGAACAAGCACACGTGGTACGTGAATTTGTAGGGAAAAAGAATGCTGTGTCTACAGAGACATGGAGCCCACCTTAAAAAGGAGCCTGGAGAAGGTGGGCAGCCCTCCACCCATCCAGGTAGGCACGTTGGTGCCAACTGCTGTGGGAGCTGCCTGGTCCACTGGCTAGAGGCACACAGAGGTATTTAGCCGCCGGCTGAGGAGGAGTTGGCAGGAAACTGACAGAGGGAAACAGAGAGCATTTCTCAACCCTGGCTGCACATTAAAACCACCCAGGGAGCTTTAAAAAATATGATCCTTGGGCCCCACCCAAGGCCGGTTAAAAGGGAATCCCTGAGAGAGAAGGCCCTGAGCACGGTATTTCTTAGAAAGCGCCTCAATGTTGTCTGGATCCTGATTTGAACAAACTAACTTTACATAAATATAATTTATTATATCTTATATTTATATATTAATTTAATTAGAAATTACTTTCTATTCTATGTATTATTATATTCATATAATTTATTGTTAATATATCAACTAAAATCAGGGAAATTTAAACATTGACTGGCTAGTTGGTGTTAAGGAGTTATTGATAATTTTTTTAGGTGTGCTAAGAGTATTGTGATTACATTTTTTTAGAGTCTTCTTCTGTTTTGAGGGACAGACACTAAAGTATTTCTTAACAAGGTGATGTCATATCTGGGGTCTGCTTCGGAATAATCCAGTGAAGGGAATGGGGAAGTAGGCAGAGGTGTAGATGAAGCAAGATTTGCTGTCTTGACAATTGCTGAAGCTGCTTGATAGATAAAGAAGTTCATTATACTGTTCTTTTAACTTTTTGTATACAAAACAAAACAAAAACAGCTCCTTGAGTGTTTCAAACACGCAGCAGGGTGAGAGCCACAGAGCCAGGCACTCAGCAGGACAGGGGACACCCTGGCATCTCTGTGAGCACAGCCTGCTTCATGGAGAACAGGTTTGTGCGACCCTACACGATGGGTGAGGGCTCTGTCCTCCCACCCCCTGGGCCTCAGGTAGAGCCACAGGGGCCACTGGCGGGAAACTGTATATGGCAGTTAGAGATGCAACTGGGGAGTCCAAAGGCTCTGCAGGCTTCTTCTGTGGCTAGTATAGCCGCTGAGGCCTCAGAGCCCCCACCCTCTGTGCCCCAGACCAGGCGGGGGGACCAAGGGGAGCTGCCTGGGAGGCACCCAGAGCGAAGAGTCAGCGTCCTCTTCTCTCAGTTCCTGCCCTCTCCTGACTGACTCCACGGGAGCCGGACCCCCATCTCAGCCGGCACCGCCCGACTGCCATCACCACTGCTTCCCTGCGCTGCCACTGCCGGACGGGACCGTCTGCCTCTGCCAGGGAACATTAGCCCAGCTGACTTCATCAAGGAGGGGAGGGAAGCTGAACACCAGTCCGCAGAAGTACGGGCACCCAGGCACCCACTCCCAGCTGGGCGGGCAGAGCTGTCTGAGCGGAGGAGAGATTCGCTGGTAGCTTGATCCCATTTGCATACCACTCCTTTAATGAACAAATGCAAATGAATCCCAAATTCTCAGTTTTCTACTACCTCCGATGGGTGAGATCTCCTCACACTTGTCCCTGACATGGACCAACCCTTCCCACGTTCTCCACACGCTCTTGAGAAATTGCTTCCCGCCCTGCCGAGGTGAACGGTTCCCTACCGCGCCACCCCGCGCCCCCTCCGCAACGCAGAACTCAGCCCCGCCCCTCTGCCCAGGCCCCCGCCCCCACCCCAACCCCTCGGCACCACCAGCTCGGGCATCATGCTCGGTTTGGGGCTCTATCTGTCTTCTCCGCTCCATTACCTTCCCCTGATGGCCTCTAGGGGCTGGGGAGAGGAGAGAGTTGGAGGGGGTCTATTTAAGAGATTTTTGGAATCTGTGCCTGCTCATCACCCGCTGCCATGAGTTATTTCAGCGCCGATGTTTGTCTCGAGCTGATTATTCCAGCCCGAGAACAGGTGGAGCAGCCTGCGGTGGCTTATTCGTCAGCCAAGGCCATCTGTTCCCAACAAGCTGAGATTTGTAGCTGATTTCTACTGGGGAGCAAGGAGTGGGGGCAGGGAGGGAGATGAAGATCACCCCACGCCCCAGGGGACTTCTCCCAGACCTTCTGCAAGGCCTGAACCGCCAGGCGCCCCCTTCTAATACCAATCCCTTCTCATTTTCGCCGAGAACTCCCTGGCCACTTGACTCTCTGAAACAGCGAAAATACTTTGTCCTTAAGGGGCTAAACCTTCTTAGAGGGAGTCAGGTGTGAGAAGCACAAATCCATCAGCCAGGCACAAAGTCTGGCCACTGAGCCATGTCCACCCTGACAGATCTTGAAAAGAAAAAAGTATAGTGTGACAAAAATATCCCAAATGACCTTCTTGACTCTTGGCTTCGGCTTCTCCTCACCCCGCTGCATCACCAGTCTCTTCTACAACACCAGTCTCTCCTCACCTGAACCTGTCACCTGCAGGGCTCCAGGCTGCAGGGGAGAGGCTCTTCTCTCCCTCCTCCCCGCTCAATAGCCTGTTCACGTTCCACCCTCCAATCTGTTCCCCTTCAGCTTCCACTCTCAGCCATGCCAAGAGATGCCTGCGGCTTTAAGAACGGCTTTCCCTGAGCAAGGGATCGAAGCAGTTTCTAGGCAGCTTGGCCACATGGTTTACCCTCCAAGGCTACTATTTCTAAATATGAAATGCTGGGAAAGAAGCTGCTCTTATAGTCACACTAATATGACAACTGGGGGACTTCTTTGATGTTTGGCACAGACACACATCTGTACTGACTTAAAAAAAAAGTAGGAAAACTTTATATTATAAGCACAGATACTTCATCGGTAACGCCACATCCCTAAATAAAACTATTTCTAATTTTCAGGGTCCCTTCTCATATTAACTCATCTGTATTTTCACGTGTACGTTTGTCATGTGCACATGTTCCCATTCACAGAGCTGTCAGGCTGCCTCACTTTCTAGTTGGTTCTCTAGGCTTATTTTGCCAGTTCATGGGAGCAGAAGATTCTTTTCTATTATTAAATCTAGCCCAGCGGCTCAGTATGTGGTCCCCTGGAAAGAACAGCCCCCACAGATGAGCTCCAGGACCCTCAGAGGCAGGCCATGCGACCTGTGCTTTTAGTGTAGACTTTCTGGGGTAGTGCTGCGCACAAGGGTCACTCTCCTTTGCTCTCCAGAGGACGATATTCCCATGGGGGCCAGAAGCAGCCCTCAAGCAAGGGTGCCAACCTGAATCCGATGCCAGTCGTAGCATTCATTGTGAGCCATGAGGCCTGTTTCAACACATACCATTTTATATTTGCCTGGTTATCAGGTGTTGACCTGTCTTTCAAAGACCTAACATTTCTGAAGCTATTGGCTTCATCTTCCCTGAACCAGGATGGGTTTTTTTTTAACTCCTTTTTTTTTATTCTCCACTTTCAAATTCCCTAGCGTCGTCTTCCCCAAATCCATTTGCTTCTTTTCCTAATCTAGTCAGATCACAGATGTGGCACAAAACATATAAAAATTTATTAAAATGTGGAAACTCTTTGACTCTTAAGCCACCTCAAATATAATTTGCCTAGATGGTGTCAAAACTTAATATCCTTTTTGAGGTTTTTTTTCTTGGTAAAACTGTCATAGCTGACTTTTGATATCTAAAGCAAATTCTATCTGAGCATTTAAGTATTCCACTGGGAGATTTATGTCACTGACTTCACTTGCAAAGCACACATCCTTTTTGGAATCTCCCTTATGTATATGACCCGTCACTGGGGTTTATACTATGGAAAACTCAATTTCTTTGTAAAATTCCTTCTAAACGAATTTGTTTAGAAGAAACAAATCTAAAATTCCTTATAAACAAATCAAATGCTTGTTAACTCCAAAATGGCTACTGCTCTGGAAATCACTCCTCTCAGATCAAATCTCAGAGAATGGTCTGGATTTTTTCTGTTGTACGGTAATGAAATTAGATTGAGGCGAATATAGCTTAAAATATGCATTCCGGGCCATATGGAACTGTTATTCATATTGTTGGCACAGAGCGCGTGAAGCACAAATGTGATAATATACGGGGGATGCTCTGAAAATTGTAAGGAGCAACACACATGTGAGGTTGACATTTACCCATCAAATTGCCAAGAATTGTTTCCTTCCTAAGGCCAGGCCTTGCTGAATACCAGGTACACAGCCATTTGAGATGAGGATCATGAGAGGGATTCTTGGCTTTCTCGCCTCTCCAACTTCTGCCTCTGACAAGGCCAGAATAGCTTGGGGACGTCTGGTCAGTTGCTGGAACCAAGCTGAGGACCCTGCTAGGACAGACATCAGCTCTCTGTGCCTCAGTTTCCTCAGGGGGACGACATTTCAAAGAGTTGTGATAATGGTTAAATGAGATTATGTGGATAAAGTTCACAAGCACTGGAGACACAGTAAGTGTCAACAAATGGCAACTATTATTGGTTTCATCCTCCTCATCCCATGGGTCACTAGTGACAGGCCAGGAAGGGCCCCCTCAGCCCCAGTCGCTACTCAGCCTCAGCTCCTGCCGAGGACTTCCAAGAGCCCTTAAAAGGGCCGGAAACAGTAAAGCAGAGACCGGCGCTCAGCCTCTGGACTCCTCAAAGGGTAACGCCGGCGGGTCTGCTGCTTAAGAACCTCTTAAGGGGCGGGGCTTTCGGGAAGAACCTCCAGGCGGGGGCGGAGCCAAAGGCCCGGCGCTCCAGAGGCTGAGGTCATGCAAATGAGATATGAATATTCTAATATACTCCATTCTCCCAGTGAACCCGAGGGCGCTTGCCTGAACTGGCAGAGCGGGCGAGGGAAAAGGGGAGGACGTGAAGAGGACTTAGAGGCGCAGCCCGGCTGCTGGACCGAACCGACCCCAGAGAGACCTCGCGCTGGGAGAAGACGGCCCTCCCCCAGCACCGGGATCCAGCCGCCCGCTAGCGCCGCCCGTGGGTCCTTCTGGCTCCCCACCGAGGGAGATGAAGCCGGGGCGGGGCGGGGTGGGGTGGGGGGAAGGTTCTGTTGGTAGCAGTGAGGGGCTCCTGCGAACTCAGGAGCCAAAAGGTTCTTGCCAGCAATTGCAACTTGTTTTACAGATGGGGAAACTGAGGCCCAAGATGGTAAGCCCCTTCTCCAAGGTCTCAGGGCCTGCGGCAGAAGCGCTCAGTTTAGCAGGTTTTGTTCGTCTCTTTTTGTTTTCACTGGGCACGTGGACAACACTCCGTAGGTGAAAAAGCTGCAGCCCCATACGCGCAGAACTTGGTACATTACCGAGCATGGGACTGCCCACCAGGCCAGAGGATTTAGAAAAGAGTACTTTCTGGGAAAAGATGAAAGGCGTTGGGGTGGCAGCCAGTAGCAGGCAAGACGAATTATCATAGACCGGCCTGGAATGTGTTGCTATGTAAAAGGTGATGAAGTGTTCCACCTTCCCCGAGAACCAGCTCAGAGGAAATGAAAGGGGAACAGAGAGGATCCGGGCTAGATTTAAGGCAGCATTTTCTCCCAGGGATGATAATGGGGCCCTTCATTCAGTGACCAAGGAAGGCTGTGGACTCGCCCCCCTCCCTCCCACTGCTGAGGCCTTTGGGAATCAATCTCCCTGCGGTCACACAAGGGCCAGCCTGGAGGACAGGAATGAAGGATTGACTTTGAAAAGTCCCCTCCATTCAGGTAGGAGATCCTTTCCCTGAATGGGCCTCCTGGGCTCTCTGCTGAGGATGAGGACAGCAGACGTGCTGGCTCTGGGGCCCTGGGGGGAGAAGCTGCAGTCATGGCATCGCTTGCAACACGCTCCCTGCCAAATTGATTCAAATTGGCTTGGATATGAACATATGATTAAAGGAGCGGCACAATTCATTTATCAGGAGAGATTAAAGAGCGGCATCTGCGCAGCCTAGCTGGGGGACAATTAAGGAGCAAATCACTAAGTGTCTGTGCCACCAGGCATGGGGGCGGGGCCTGGGGGGAAGGACAACTGGCATAATCTGCCAAGAGGACACAGGACAAAAGGAGGTAGTTCAGGAGTCACTGCATGCCACTGTGGTCTCTGGGCACAGACTTGGTACCTTGGGGAGCCTCAAAGGGCTTTGGTCCCCGCCCAAGCCTCTTATCCAGGAGTCAGAGCCATCCCCAGGGTCTGAGATTAGAGAGGAGGACCTAGTGAGGCGGCTTTGAGCCTGGCACAGGGACAGACTTGCTGCCTGGTTTGCGGGAATCACTTACATGTTAGGGACCAGAGCTACTCCTGTTTACAGGTGAGGGCAGGAGCTCACAGACCTCTGAAGGCACACCCAAAATAGAGATGGGTTTTGATGGCCCTGCAGGCCCCTGGACTCCCCTGGGGAGTTGGTGCTGAGGGAATTGCCTCCGTCTCCCAGCCCGGAGCCCAGCACCGTGCGGAGGGGCTTTGCTGCAGCTTGGAGAAGCGCTGATCATGTGAGGTGCTGTCTGGCTTCCCCAGGCGGCCTGTGGAGTTCCCTACCCCCACCTGTTGTTCTCGGACTCAGGGCCTTTGCTCAAGGTTTGCTTTTTTCCCAGCACACCTGTCTGCAATATCTACCTGTGGAAGTGCTATCCTTTCAAGCCCCAGCTCCAAATACCAGCTCCTTTTAGAAGCCTTCCCAGTCGTCCCCCACCCCCTTGCAGTGAGAGTGTCTCCCTTCATAATATTCCCAAAGTAACTTCTTCATCCTTCTGTATGTCTCATGTAATTATTTCCACCTGGGTCTGCCCTGGCCCTAATCCACGAGCCGCTGGAGCACAAACACTATGATTACTCCTCCCCACTCACCCCCAGCTTGCACATATTGGTAGGTGTGGTACATATGTTGTGTGTCTGACTCCTCCGCTAGAATATCCACTTTATGATGCAGGGGAGCTCATCCATCCCCAGCACTTAGACCAAGCCTAGACCACAGCAGGCAGTTATGAAATATGACTGTTGAGCGAATGGATAAATGAATAATAGAAGTTCTCTGACTTGAACAAAGCCCTCTGCCCCAGGCCAGGTCACTGGAGACTGACGTTGGACTTTCCAGTTAACCAGAAGCCTGCGTCACGTGGGTGAACAGAGTTGGGGTCTTGTCTATGGGTAGCAGGGACTATGTCATTACTAGTTCTGGGAGAAACAGAAAATGCACCAAGCTATTTGAAAGCAGGAGTAAAAGATGAGTGACAGAACTGAACACGAGGAGCCAGCAGTTTAAAAAAAATAAATAACTTCACTTTTACTACCTTCTCTATTCAACCTTGGCGGGCAGTGGAGAGGGGCGGTTTCTTTCATTCAAGATGGGCCCACTTTACACTCTCTCACACTCATTTTGGGGGTGTCTTTTCTCCTTCCTTCCCTTTCTGGGTGGTGACATCACCAGAGCCTTGGCATTAGGGCTGTCTGATACCCTTTCCCGTCTACTTGCCCAAACCAGGGGAGTCTGATTGGCCAGCTGTAAACACTATGCAAGCAGGGATTAGAACTGGTCACATTACAGAAGGTAGAGGAGGAGGAGGGACTCGTTTGTTTCTTGCCCTTCTGCATGAGCTGCTTCTTAGCTGTCCGTGAGGGCACCAAGTGTGGACTGGGTCACGAGGCAGAGACTGAGCAGGGAAGCCTGCACTCCCAGCCTATTCAAGTGGCCCTTTGGCCACTGGGGTTGGGGGCCAGAGAGAGTTCTGCCAAGTTTTGATCAAAAAGTCATCTGTGGAATGACTACAATTAAACTTAAAAAAAAAAAAATCGAGAGGCCAGCCCTGTGGCGTAGTGGTTAACTTCAGTGCGCTCTGCTTTGGTGGCCCAGGTTCCCGGGTTCGGATCCTGGCTGCAGACCTACACCACTTGTCAGCCATGCTGTGGCAGTGGTCCACATATAAAGTGAAGGAAGATGGGCACAGTTGTTAGCTCAGGGCTAATCTTCCTCAAGCAAAAAAAGAGGAAGATTGGCAACAGATGTTAGCCCAGGACTAATCTTCCTCAGGAAAAAAAAAATTAAAAATAAAATAAAAACAGCTTGCATCCATCCCTTAAAAAAAAAGTTAGAGAAGATAGGATCTCTGTAATTGGTGAGATTTAAGAATCAGAGGGACCTCAACATTCCCAAGTGGAGGTCAGGGTGGGAGGTGGCCTGGACGGCTCTGCCAACCTAAATTACAATCCACAGGCTCTTAACATAAAAGGGGGGGGGGCGGTTATGTCTTCTTTGACCAATCCTCATCCCATTTCCTCTGCCTGCCCCAAATGACCTACCAAGGCTCTCTGAGTGGCACTGGTCTGACGTGAGAGCAGGCTGGAGACCAGCGCAATTCCCCTACGTCCCCACTAGAATCCTGACTCTCCTCCCTCGTGACCACCCTGGACTTTACCTGAGCCTGAAGGAAGAGGCAGGAAAATTGGCAGAGCCAGGAGGAAAAGGACATTTATTTCCATACATCAGGTAAACAGGGAAGAGAGAGCACAGCCCAATGAGTACAAACCAATTGCAGGAGAGAGGGGGGGACAGCAGATGGGAGCGGCACCAGGCACTGCCCTTGGGCCCCCAAGTCTGGTGGTGTTGGCAGGATAACCTTTAGGGTGGGAGCTGGGACCGGCAGGCCGCATGTTGTCACATCTGGGATAAGTGTGTGGGAGCAGGGTGATTGGAAGAAAAATGACTCAGGCTCAGAACATAGGGTGAGGACTCATGTCTAATACCCATTAGCACTGACCAAAACTTCCATCTTCAGTTCTTCTGATCACAAGCCCTCAACCCAAGGCCTTCCCTCTCAAGTTGAGCTTAAGGTCCAGGCACCCCGGACAGAGTGGGAGGGAGGCAGTGCTTGGATAAGCCCCGAAGTGGTGTAGGTGGAATGGGTTTACTCTTAAGTAGGTCATTGCACTTAACACACTGATGAGACGAAGAGGGCTGGGGGCTGGAAGTTCCGGATGGTACCCATGCACCTCTGTCTCTGTAGGCTTGTTTAGCCCAAACCCAGAAGCACCTGAGAGCCCCTCCCCACGCAGACCCAGCTCTGCTCATCGGTTTCTCCAGCTGCACAGAGAAAGGACTGCTCTCTGAAGAGTGGAGATGAGATTCCCCTACTCACTCCCCGGGGTCCCAGCTGCCACTGCAGCTCCCTCCCACTCTCAGGGATGCAGCTGTGATGGAGAGGTTGGGTATTTAAATTAAAAAGTAAAAAGACAGCAGGCACTGAGAAGAGAAAGCCCTCGCCCCAAGCCAGGGGGAAGGAATTGCTGTTCCTGCCCCTAACTCCTCCCCATGGACCCAGCAACCCAGAAAGTCCCAGTAGGCAATCTGTCCACCGTCCCTGAGCAGGGGGCTGAGATGGAGGTCAACTTGCTGGCTCCATGCAGTGCCGAGCCACCTGCCACTGCCCACGGTGGCCCAAGGTAGAAGCCAAGAGTGTGGCGTTTTGGAGGCAGAAGGAGCAAAAAGTTCTCTTTTCAGAAGCTCCTCTTCCCCCCACCTCTTCCATGTGGAGACGTCAGCCACCCGCAGCCTGGGAAGCCCCCTGACCGAAGAGGGTTCGGTGTTTCCCATGCAGATCTGCAGTAAGGTGGGAAGACCTGTGCCCCGCCATTTCCTGCGCCATGGCAGCAGTAGGCCGTGGCGTGGGATGGTGTGGACCACTCCCCTGGGCTATGGGTTGGTTTCCATTGGCTTGGCCTCTGTGTCGCTGTCACTCAGATAGTTGTGGGAGTATCGGGGCCTGGCAGTGCTGTCCGGAGGGTCGTGCTCATCGTCTGACCGGTCAGGGGCAGGGGACTTCCAGTAGCTGGTGGGGCTGCAGGGAGAGAGGAATGAGGTCAGAGAGGACTGACACTCCTACCCTTTGGCACCAAAGCCTTCGGGCCTAGGGAGGCCCACAAGCCCTGTCATAGCGTTCCCCCAAAGCCACAAATGGAGAAGTAAAACCTTCCCTGGCTTTCCCAGAAGACACTCAGGTCAGTAAGAGAAAGGAGCACATTGTTTTGACTCTGAAAGCTTTGAAAACTCTGAGGAAAGTGATGCCGTGGAGCAGTGGGTCTGAGACTTGTGTGCGCGTAAGAATCAGCGGCAGATTCCTGAGAACTTGAGAACTTCCCTTGAGAAAAGTTCCCTTGAGAACTTTGGATTTGATAGCTTTTGGGTGGAACCCAGGAATTCTGCATTTTCAACTCCCTTCCCAGAAGGTTCTGATGCAGGTGGTCCATGGACACACTGACTTAGAGACTGTAGGCTTTGGTGATTATACGACTAGAACTTATCTAAGGTACAGTTATTTCTAACAAGATTCCTGCTAAGAAGAAGGGCCTTTCCTCATGGAATACCCCCAGATCTTAACCCCTTCTCCTAATCAGGTTTTCCTAAGGTCTGTGAGAATTTCTGCCCTTGACCATGGCATCCTCGCTTACCACAAGGAATGGAGACTCAGGAAATAGGACTGGCAAGACCTCTGCTTCAGGGTGGCAGAGCTGTCCCTTTCTTGGTACCGTAACCCAACCTGCAGAGTTTTCATCAGTCACCGGCAGTCCCCAGCTACCCCCGCACCAAGATGTGAGGAAGCATTACCCCTGGATGGAGCAGGCTCATGGCATCGAGCAAGGATGGGACCTCATCCAGCTCCAGTCAACTTCTCTTCTCTTTCTTTCCCAAAGCCTTGGAGCCGCCCTCCCCTGCCCCTCCTGCCTCCGCTGCCTCTGCCAGTTCAAGTGCACTATAATTTTGACACTTGGAGAAAATGCAGCCCAGGGTGGCTCCACCCTACCAGTGCCCTGCACTCAGTGGGTCCCTGCCCAGCGCATCCAGGGACACAGCCCTACTTCCAGATCCTAGAGAGCTCCCCCTGGGATAAACAGGAATTCTGTGACCCCACTGCCTACAATTCTGATTTCAGAATCTGAGGAGGGCCCTTGTTTCCTAGCTCTTCCAAAGTTCTGAAGTTCTTCTATCCCCAAACCCAAAGAGGAGGAAACAGGACTCTGCAAGAAAGAACCACATCCTTAGCTTTTCCAACTGTGGTGACAACCGGATTTGGTCATTGGGTACTTCCTGTGTGTGCGCGACTGTCCCAGGCACTCCGGATATGCTGTCTCATTCTTCACAACCCCATGACATGTCAGAGGAAGCTGGTTCAAAGAGGTGGAGCATCTTGCCCAAGGCTGCACAGCCAGTATGTAAATTTGAACCCGGAACTCTTAGACCTCAAAGCCTTTTGATGACTCCCCCTTGCCCCTCAGTTGGGTGAACTGAGGAGAAAACAAGCCCAAACCTGAATTCTCCCCGCTGGCCTGGGTGAGAGCCCAGGGGGTGCGTAAAGACAGGGCTTTCTCTCTCTCCCTGGGGAGAAGGAGCCTGATAGAATACATGTTCAATTATGCAAAATGGCTCAGGAATGGGGCAGTCTGGTTAACAGTTATCGTATTTCTCATGAATGAATTACCATTTTTAAAGGAATCAGAATAGCACAAAACACATTTAATACAAACTAGACTGAACATAAATGAGTCTTACTTTGATGGGCCGAAGGCACTTAAGGACTCTGGGGTGTCTCAGGGACAAAATTATAAAGCTCAATGATGACTGTGCAACACAGAAAAAATTGGGGTTATTTTAGCTTTTGGGTTGTTTGAATTCTAAATTAGTGGGAGCCTGGTTTTATCTTCATTTTTTAGACAGACTTTCTGGGCATCCAGTGCTAAGGTCTGCTGTCGGCACAGGAAGGACCGGCTTTGTGGAAAGACAGTGGGGTTATCTTGTGGGCAGAGTGGGCCGGCCAGATGCCAGGGCTGGGACCCACATGCAAATGGGGCATGGCTGGAGAGCCCTGGGGTGCTCCTCTCCTCAGAGTGGGGCCACAGCCCCCACTCCCACATTCCTGTGTCTGCCAGGCAGGCAGCCGGATAACTGACAGCCAGGTTTCAACGCTGTCCGATCCGGATGCTGGGCCCCGTGGCGGAGGCGGCTGGGGAGGGGAACCTCCACGCCTCTCCCCTGCTCTGTGGAGCCACAAGACCCCCTTGCTCCTTCCTTGGGTGCTCTTCGGCCAGTCTCCTTCAGGGTTCTACTACTGCTGCTGCCAGAGAGCCAACAGCAGGCAGCCAGTGCCCTCCCTGGGGCAAGAGTCAAGGCTGGCAATTGGAGCATTTTAACCAAATTGTTTAAAAAGCTTTCCTCCCCACAAGCCAGTGTCTCCTGCTCAACGCTGTCACAAACAATTTGGTACATAAGCTAATTCCCGCTGGGCGAGCCCAGGGTGGCAGCCCCCGCCCCTTGCCTTCGCTATGGAGCTATGGATACGTTCGTGTTCTGAATTCTCACTGGTCCCCACCACCAGATGGGAAGCTAAGCCACCACTCCGCCCCCGCCCCCACTCTTAGCACTTTATCCACCCAAAGCCGGTTCATGCTGAGTCCACCCAGGTCCTCCCTCCCCTGTCCTCCTCTGGCTGGCTCTGTGTTGTTTGGCTAGCTTCTGGCTTGGTGCCCACTCTACCCGCAGTGAATCAATCCTCCTCGGAGGTGGTGGCGTGTAGGGTTTCAGGACTACTCCTGTTTTCCTGTGGACAAGAGGAACTGTGCTGGTGGCTGGGGGAAGAAACAGGCTTTACGTTTTTGTTCTTGCTGGTTGTCGGGTCAAGGGTGACAACGGTCTGAGGGCACTGGGGTCTGAAATCCACCAGCCGCTGGTCAGCGTGGGTTGGTTGGCTGGGCCCATGTCTCCCTCTTCAGCTAGAAGTGCAGTGCTCAGAAGGGCCTGGCCCTCTCTGCTTTCCAAACCTCCCCCCACAGTCTATCAACTGACATCCTGCCCTGGGGGAGCAGGACACTCAGTGGGGCTGCTGAGGGGAAGGCTGAGGTGGTAGACACAATATTATGACTCCCCGCTTTTCTCACTGTGGAGCTGACAACAGCTCCCTAGTTCAATTGAGATGCTTCCTGCTCTGCCCAGAGCACCCGGCAAGCATCTGCCACATGGGGGAAGCGACAGAGCAGCGGTGAGCCCAAGAGCTAGAGCAGCTCAGGCCTGAGGAATCTGAGTTGGCCATGAGCCTGGTCTGGGTTCAAGTTCCTCCTCCCTCATCCCATCCCGTCTAATCCCATCCCATCCCCCATCTCCAAACAGCTGCAGGTAACATTCACTTCCTCTTGCTTCCTTCCTTAAAACGTAACTGGTCCTTTTTGGTACAACCCAGCCAGGCAGTGTACTTGTCCAGCTGCTCCACTGCACAAGAAGCCCACAAGCACGCGAATGGTGTGTGTTAGTTCATGCATCTGGGAAACATGGCCCGTACCCCAGGAGGCTGCACTCTGGGGTCAGACCTCCTGGGAAGCAGCAAGCTTGCCCTGGGAGGGTACCACGCAGAAAACAGCTTCACATAACCAGGGTGATCCAAATGTCACCACCCACCAGGGAAACTGCAACAATGTGATTCCAATGAGTCAGTCTTCTCCTTTCTTCTGAGGGGGTTGTGGGCAGAAGGGTCTAACTGCTAGATCACCCTCCCTGCAGTGAGAAGACTGGGGGAGGCAGGAGAGCCAGGAGGGAGCTGTCACTCAGCAGCTGCTAATTTCTATTCATTAAAACTTTACAAGACAGCAGAGACGAGGTGACGCCCATGTGTGGGCTTCAGGTGGGCGGGCTGGGGCGGGAGTCAGGCATCTCCAGGTCTGTTGCAGGGTGCGGTGCTGTGGGGGCTGCAGCCCTGTGAGACTTGCATTCCTAGCCTTGAGATCCATGCCAGGGAGGAAGGTGGCATTGCAGGGCCTGGGGCAGTTGAGCAAAAGGCCCCATAATAACTGATGGCCACTGACACACCAGCTCACACCTTGGGGATCAGCCTATGAGGGCTATGGACAAAAACTCCCGCATGGGTGCTACTGGGCACACACAGTGAGCATTTTGCCCACGTGCTCTGCCTTGGGCTGTGGAGGACTGGTTAAGGACAAGTTGCAGAGTCCATTCAGACCTCGGCGCTATCACTTCCCAGCTGTATGACCTTGGCAAGTGACTTAACCTCCCTGAGCCTCAGTGTTCTCTTCTATAAAATGGGACTAATCAGATGTTATGGGGTTAGTGTGTGGATTAAGTAAATAAAGCGTGGCAAATATCCAGAAGGGTCCCTGGCCAGGGTAAGGACTGGGTAAGTGGGAGCTGTGATTGACATCATCATCAAGTTCAGCTGACTGGGCTCAGAGCTCCGAATGACTGACTAGCTTAGCTGGCCCCTGCTCTCCGAGGTAGCCAGGAGGCTCTCTGAGGCCAGGCCTGCCAAGAGGAACACAGGAGGGGCCTAGGTGGTGGCGAGTGGGGCAGGAGCACGTTAGTTCACAATGAGTGGCACACGCCATGCTGCACTCCAAACCAGGAGCCACCTACTACGCTAGTCGCTCTCGGGCCGGTACAGGTACCGCATCATCAGGCTGTCCACCGCCTTCTTGCGCTTCTTCTCCTCCTTCCGTGACTGCTGGCGCGCCTGCCCGGCCTCCTCATTTTCTCCAGCCGGGCCCTTCTTCACGCTCGAGCGGCTGTGGCTTGAGACAGTGGAGCCACTGGATGTTGATGAGGAGGAATCAGACTCTGTCTCCGTTCTCTTTCTTCTCGATTTGGACTTCTTCTTGCTCTTTCGAGAGCGCCCCTTCTTCCTCTGCTTATACTCCGAGGAATCTTCTGAGCTGGAAGTGGAGCTGGAGCTGGACCTGCTCCTTCTCCTGCTCCGGCTCTTCCGGCTGCTGCGGGACCGAGAGACATCGGCAGCAGAGGCTGAGCGGCGGATGCTGGTGGCTCGCTCTGGGAGGTCCAGTCGGGCACTCCGGACACTCTGGGTGCTCTTCCGGTCATCCTCCTCGGAGTCAGGCTCCAGCCTGCTCCGTTGGAACGGGACAGGTTTGTAGCTCAAGACCTCATTGATGGCAGCCTCCAGGTCTGGGTCCAGGTAGGAGTGACGGCTGACGGGGCGGACGCTGGAGCCGAGAGGTTCATCCGTGGCAGAGGCTGAGACACGTGGCTGGGGTGGCACCGACAGACTTCGGGCCAGTGACGGGTGGCTGAACTGCGAGTGGGCCTCACTCAAGGCCACACTGGCTCCATCATGCCATTCATCCAGACAGCTTCGGCCCAGGGACAGGCTGGAATCAGGGCTCTCCCGGCCGGGGCCTGAGGCCCGGCTCAAGGAAGGGCTGAGGGTCTTTGACAGGCTGTCGAGCCGGGAAGTGCTGCGACGGGAACTGGGTGAGCCTGACAGTGAGAAGCTCATGGAGGAGCGGGCCCCGTCCTCCCCAGAGCCGCGCCGTGTGGCCGAGGAGGCCCGGCTGACTGGTGCAGAGACGGCCGAGGCCCGGTCAAAGTCAGAGCCCCAGCGCTTCTCCAGCCCCCGGCTGGCAAGGCTCCCGACCTCAGAGAAAATGGAGCCACACTCCTCAGGCTCCTCAGACTTCCTGCCCTGGCTTGGCTCCTCCCTGGTGCCTGTGCGGGCCTTCCGTGGGGGCCTCTCGGGGGAGGCTGCCCTCTCGCTCAGGGTGGTGAAGAGCGAATCCTCGTCGCCAGTGCCCCCGATGGAGTCCTTCAGCGTGAGCCGCTTCCGATAGCTCAGGGAGCTCAGCACCGAGGCCGGCCTCTCCTCCGTCCCCTTGCCCTCCTTCCCGAGGGTGTTGAGGGCCGTTCTGAGGGAGGAGTGAGGCCGGGGAGGAAAGAACCAGTAATGGATTAGGGGGAGCAAAGAGAGAATGAGAGAGAGAGAAAGAGAGAGAGGCACAAGCGTTAAACCTAGAGAATAAAGACACGGGGAGGGAGGAGAGAGGAGGAGAAATCGACAGCAGCCCTGGAAAGTGGCCGTGAGAGCATCGGAGGAAATGAAGCAAAATAATTTGCGTCAGTGAAAATAGCTTCATGGAGAATGTCATGTAAATTAGACTATTGTTCTATTTCATCACTTTTCCCCCTCTAAAACGTTTAGTTCAATTTATTTCATTGTCAACTACCTGGAGCCTCCTGCCACGCAGTGGTGGACGGCAGTGGGGCGGGGAAGGCGGCATTATCTGCAATAACAAAATGTTGTTGGGCCGAATAAATTAAGCCAATTAGAGGGGCCCTGGCTGGGAGCTGGTGGTGATGGGCTGGACGTGGGCAGGGGCCTCAGGGGAGCTGGAGAAGGAGGGCGATTCCTTTTTCTACCCAGCCCACCTGCTGTCTCTTGGAGGGGTGAGGAAGGGTGGGGATTAGGATGGCTCTGAGTGGGGGTGGAACAGAGTGTGTGGGGTGGTGGTTGGGGAGCAGCAGGGAAGTGGCCACCGGAGGGGAGGGAGCCCAGGACGGCTCTCCCTCCCTGCTGCCACACTGGCCAGTAGGTGAGGGATGGGGACAGTGGAATCTGGATTCCAAGGGTAGCTGTCTGTGTGATCAGAAGACTGTGACTCAGCTGGAAAACAGGGGAGCAAGTTCCTCCAGTGGATGGGCATTAGCAGAAAGCTTGGGGGGGGCAGTGAAAAGACTGGAGAAAGGAGAGAATGGGCAGAGAAAGACAGAATGTAGCTGTGACAGGGAGTCAGGGAAAGTGGTGCCTTTTTTGCTGCTATTCCTGTTAAGACCTCAGAGGTCCAGAGCTGGCCCAGGCTGACCCTGTCTGGTGTTGTGGGATCCAGAGTCCCCCTGTGCCCCAAGCGAGTCTTGATTCCAAGGACGCAAACTATCAGGTAGTTCAATCAACATTTGTTGAATGATAAGTGGGGATGAAGTTAAACCTACACCAAACCAAAGCTTGGAGCCTGATAGGAAAATATCACCTAGGAATGCAGACCCTGACTGAGAAGAAACCGAGCCTCCTGTGCTCATTCCACACACCAGTGGCGCGCTTGGGCCCCTCACTCACACACACACTCACACACATGCGCATGCCAGGCAAGAGATGCAGGTGGCGTGAGGCCTGCTCTCTTTGGATGGAGGCGCTGCTCAGCCATCCCTGGGGCACGAGGTAGCTCCTCCTCCCAGCTCAAGGCCACATGCTCACCTGGAACTCTTCAAGCTGCCATCATCGGAAGCTGCCTTGGAAGGCCCCTTGTTTTTCGACAACCATGACTTGACCCCGTCGACCCGGTCCTCCAGCTCTGAGTCCACATCTGACTCCCCCTCGCTGTGGGATGAGGAGCAGAAGGGTAGGCAAGGTGGAGGAAGAGGTGACCACTCGCTTCCCAGTAGGGGGCACTCAAGTGGCAGCAGGTTTCTCTTGGGTAGGGGGGGTGGGATGTGGGGTGGCATGCGCATCAGTGAGTCAGGGAAGAGAACAGAGAGGTTAGATAGCACACCATTCACAAGGACCCTATCCCGACTCAGCAGGCCACATTCTGTGACAGCCACCAAGAAGACCCTGAGGAGCACAGAGGCACCTCCCATCTCACTTTCTGTGGCAGGCTGCTGTTCAGCCAGCCAATCCAATGACAATCACAAGGAGACCATCCATTCATCAGTTATAGCTAAATGGCTCTTGGTTAACAAGAAGAGTCCTGGGACCTTCAGCTACAACTTAGGTCTCCTCTGCTGGTTCCTGTCTCCCCACTCCCAAAAACATGGCTATAGCTGCTGCCATTTTCCATGCCTTCATGGCAAGAGCTGGGCAGCTGGCCATGGGGCAGAGAAGGGTTTCACTGTGACTTCAAGTCAGCTTGAACCAGGAGTCACCTTAGCTGGTGGCACCACCAACCTGGGCACCATAGCCATATTCCAGACCCATCCTGTGACTTCCCTGGCCCTTAAGAAACTGAGAAAGGACAAAGAGGGGGCAGCAGCATTTCCCGAGGGGCTGGCAACAGCTTCAGGATTCAGATTGCACCCTGGAGACCCAGCTGGGCCCAGAGAGTCCCAAACAAAGGCTGTCTTTCCCCAGGTCTCCTCTTCCCTCCCTCAGGCAGCCTCCAGCTCTTGCTCTCCAGGGCTTCTCTGGCCAAGCTGGCTGAGCTCTATCCACTGGCAGGAAAGCCCAAAGGAGTCAGATTCTGAGGCTGGAGTTGTGGTGACCCCCTCAAAAAGCAGTGAAGGCTTGGAGGCAGCTTCTGAGTGAATGCTTCTAGAATTCTGTAAAATGTCTGCTCACCACATTCCCCTGCTACAGATATGCTAGGATTTCTCCTTGATATAAATTTCCTTTCATCTGTGTCAACAGGAGCAGCCGCATTCCTGAATTATGTTCTTGAATAAACAGCCACACAGGCATGTAGGTGCGTGCACGTGTGCACACGTGTGCACGCGTGCACACACACACATACATGGAAGAAACCACCAGTCTGTTCTGGGGACTGAGAGAGCAGGACTTGTGGGGAGGGGAATAAAGAGGCGTATTTTATGTGCTTCCGTCAAATATAGAATTATAACAAAGACGAGGCTGGTTGATGCCCTGGGTAAATAGGAGTTTAGCAGAGAGCCCCGAAACCGCTAATGCAAGCCCTGTGCCCGTCCAAGCCTGGCAGATTTACTATGGTGCACGGGCCCCATGGAACGCCAATACCACCTGATTTATACACCCGTGCAAAAAACCTCCTTCTCTAGCTTCAGAGCCTGTAATTTATCACCGCCGTTCATAACCATATTGATTGCCTTTAGAAAGGAGGTGCCGTATGCATCGCAAAATCTATGTCTACATGTTAAAAGCGTTTCTGTATAAATCTCCCTTAATACTGCGCTGTTTACTGCTTTCATTAAGGTTATGGCAATAACAACTGTATCTCTAAGTAAATCGAAACATTATTTTTCTGCCCGCCTTAGCACGCTCGCTCGATAACTTGGAGCTGGGGCCCAGAGCTGCTGAGAAAGGAGCCATACCACCTCTCTGCCATCAGCGGGAACCCAGCTAGGACTGCACGCCCCCGTGCGCCTGCGTGCATGCACACGTGTGTGTGTGTGTGTATGTGTGTGCACATATCCGTGTGTGTGCGCGTCTGCCTGGCAATGGTTTAGAATATGATCTTAAATGCGCATTTTATCAGCCCTCGAAGCTCCTACAGTACGAGGATGGCAGGGCTGGAACACACAGGGGACAGACAGTTGTGGGCTCAGAATACGAATTCTCCTCCTTACATTCAGAGCAGCCAATGGGTTGAGAAGCTGGCCTGCCTGCCCTCGCCTTCCCTTTAGTTTCAAGCACATAGACAATGTTTGGGTTCTTTTCCCTAAATAATCAGGCCCGTAAACAAACTCCAGGGGCAGGCAGGCTCAGGGGGCAGTTGAAATTTTAAATGGTTGGAATTAAACCTCGCGTCAAATACAATTTATGTCCAGGCTCATGTGCTATTAGTTAACTGGGAGCCGAGTCGCGGGGGAACAAACAAACGGAGACAGAACGGCGGGGGATATTAATTGTGTGTGACAACCGGGCTCCAGCGGCCCTCTATCACTGTTACACACTATTACATTTATCATTAGCTCTTGCAGAGTCCTCTGTGCCTCTGCCAGCCCATCCTGGCCAGCAGGGAGGCCTGCCAGGCAAGAGAGAGTGGGGGTGGAAACCAAAGCCATGCTAAAAAACAACCCCCGAAAATCTGCCCTGTTGGACTTGATGGAGAATCACCCTGATCTGCCTGGAGGCCCGCACATTTGCACCCACTGTCCAGCTCCCACCCGGAAAGAAGGAAATGGAGAGGGGGTGGATTTCCTGGGCTTCCCGCCACCTGACAGACAGCACCAGCACAAGCCCGGGGCCTCCCCCCGCCCAAGGGGCCCGCAGGGAGTAAAGCAAACACATCTGGCTGTGTTCCCTTCCCCTACCACGGCAGAGCAGCCCTGATTAGCTGCCTGAATGCTTTCTCCAAACAAGGAACCGTTAGATGCCGCTCACCTTCTACCCTTGTCTGCCAAAAGAACCGGCAGACCTTTCAGAACGAAACATACCGGCTTCGTTAAGGCAGCTCAGGCTCCAGAGGAGCCCAAGGATGTGGCCCGACCCAGCCCAGCCAGACTTTTCTCCAGAGAAATAGGCAGGGAGGCGCTACACTTGGTTTCTGAAGGAGGAGAGGGCTGGAGCTCAGCAGGCTGTGGATGCCAGCGAAGGAGGCTGAGACCTCCCTTCTGATGGAGCCCCCGCTCCTGCCCTCCAAGGGCGTGAGGGCCAGCCTGAGCCTTCCTGGGGGAGCACACCTTGTTGCCTGCCCTATACTCTGACGCAGGGCCCAGCCTGTCGCCCCGCCTCCTCAGGACAGAGTCAGCGGTGTTAGCGTGAGGGACTAGCTGGGTGGAGGTGCGGGAGGCTGTGCGCCCACGTGCGGCATGCAGCGGGCCAGGGCCCGTGTTAGGGTGGTTAGACACCACGCAAGGAGAGGCAGAGAGCGCGTGCGCTCCAGTCCTCACGGTTTATTCTTTCTTTTCTGATACTTTGTCACCATGTCCTGCAAACTGGAAACAGAAAGAAAATGGTAGGCAAGGGGGCGAGAAGAAGAAGACAGAAAAATCAATGGGCAAACCAAGGTGGACCCCTCAGCTGAGGAACCCTCCTTCCTCAGGAAGACCTGGCTCTGGCTGGCTGAGACATGGCAGCAGGATGAGTGAGGGTGCTATCCTCAGAGGGCGGTCCAGACCACTCTGGGCACCTTTCCCCTGCTCCCACAAGGAGCAGGCTGCCTGCAGGAGGGGGCCCCGGCCCTCACGTGGGAAGGGGGCAGGTCTGGGGGTCTGCCCAGGGCAGCCTTGGGAGCTTCTCTAGGGCCTGACCCCACCCCCGACTGCTGGTCTGCCACCTCGTGACTTCCTCCTCAGCCTACAGCTACAAATCTCTCTCTCCGAAACCATTCCCTGGGCGGGTTTTATAAGAGAAAATCTCTGGCATGGTAACAAGGCACCATGGCCCTTAAATCTCTGCTCTCCCCAGAGTGGGGCAGGCGCCATCGGAAATGCAGCTAAACAGGGGAATAACTCATCTCGAACAGGCAGAACTGGAGAACCAGGTCCCGGGAGGCCTGGGGAAGGAGGACAGGGAGGACGAGGGGAAGGAGTCTCATGCAGGCATCACCTGTCCTGCACTAACCCGCTGCAGGACAGAGTCCAGGCCAGGGTCTGGCCATGAGGGGAGGGTGGGCTGGTGGCTCAGTGACAGGGAGACAGAGGTCACAGCTGTTCTATCTGGTGGTCTGGTCCAGAGGTGGTCAAGAGGGCCTCTGTGTGGGCCAAAGGTGCCATAGAGACCCCCCTCACCTGTTGATGAGGTCCTCGTTCTCATCGCTCTCCATCTCATCCTCAATGGCGGCCTGCAAGTCCCCGATGCGCTTGAATGCCAATTTCAGATCGGCCTGCAGGCTCTGGTTAGCAGCCTCCAGACTCTCCAGATCCATCTCCTAGGAGGGAGAGTGGGCAGTCCAGGTCACAGGAGGGCTAGTCTTTCATCCAGCTGCCCCAGAAAAAGCCTGCTTCGAGTCTCTTCCAGGCAGGCAGGAGCTCTATGGGTGCTGCTGCAAGCCTGCAGTACTTTTTTTTTTGGGGGGGGGGGGAAGATTAGCCCTGAGCTAATATCTGCCACCAATCCTCCTCTTTTTACTGAGGAAGACTGGCCCTGAGCTAACATCCATGCTCATCTTCCTCTACTTTAAATGTGGGACACCTGCCACAGCATGGCTTAACAAGCAGTGTGTAGGTCAGCACCTAGGATCTGAACCAGGAAACCCCAAGCCACCAAAGCAGAATGTGTGAACCTAACCACTGTACCACCGGGCTGGCCCATGTAGCGCTGTTTTCGCTCTGGTGTTGCTGGGCTGTTGGGGCTGGCCTCACTGATGGAGACTCCGGTACCACACTTGGCCCCCTGGCCTGTCCTCAGAGCTTCCTGGACTGTCCTCCAGACAGGTCTTCTTCCCTCTAATTCTCTAAACCACAGTTTCTTTGCAGGCCACCCCCTACCAGCCCAGGGGGGTGGGGTACACTTAGCAGCTACTCAGAGAGCTGCCAGCTCGGGGCCCCGAGGGTTGGGGACATTACCAGTTCATGCTTCTTGCGGCTCGCCTCGGCCTCCTTCCTGGCAAGCTCGCCCATCTCCTCCTTGGTGTCCCGGAGCTGCCGCTGCAGCCTCTTGTTCTGCTCCTTCTCCCGATTCTCAGCTGCTATGCGCTGATCCCGCTCCTCAGTCAGCTTCTCCATGTTCTCCTTGAGCCGGCTGGCCAGGCTCTGGACAGGGAGGTGGGAAGAGAGACCCCTCAGCCAGGTGGAGGGAGGGCTGTCCCTGAGCTTGGACTTAGGAGGCCTGGGGTCCAGCTCCGGTCCTCCACTCACCAGCTAGAGGGGCAAGCAACCAAAGCCTTCTGAGGCGGCCTCCTTTGCGTTTCTGTAAAATAGGGGGAAGAACACCTATTCCCCCAGGGGTCCTTTGAGGACTGAGTAAGGTAATACGTGTGAAGGCCCTCTGGAAGATGAGAGGGCCTACTATCATCATCACTACCAAGGCTGGAGGAGTGCTCAGGCCAGAGCCTGGGCCTGTCCAGATTGATACCCTGTGTGGGGCCTCCACGGGCAGCAGGGCTTCCCTCCGAGACCCTGACCTGGAAGCTCCAGAAGCCAGATCCTGTGCTCAGAGGTCAATGGCTTTATTGAGAGTTCCCAGAAAAGGAGGAGACTAAACAGTCATCAGATTCCAAGCACAAAGCCATCCCTCTAAGCCCGACGAGTATCTCCTCCCCCAGGAACTTGAACACATTTCTCCCTGCTGGGCCACAGGATGCTGAGCAAGAAATGATCTGGGGACTGCGGCAGGTTGTGAGGGAAGGACCCTGCTTCTGGGTCTAACCCTGGTTCTACCACTGACTCGCCGTACGGTCTCCACCTCTTGACCCCAGCCTCTGTGTCTCTAGAATAGCAGTGCTAGGTGGCATGATCTCTAAGGGCCATTTGTGTCGAGCATTCTGTGTCCCTAAACCACAATATTGCCTTACTGAGCAGAAGGGAAAATGAGAGAGAGAGCTGAGGAAAGGGACTGGGGCCCATGAGAAAAGGAGACAAGTCCAATAGGTCTGCCCTAAGTCTACCAGACGAATGGCCTCTTTTGCCCCTTGGTAGCTTTGTGACGTTACGCAACCTACTTAACCCTTCCTGTACGTAAAATGGGGGCCAAAATATTACCAAGGCAGAACGTAAACTATTGTTAAGTCTCCTCTAACTCTCTCCAGCTCCCCTGAGGTCTGTGACCCTGTCTTGGGCGGTTCAGCCATATCTTCTTCCTAGGTCAAAGTATTAATACCACCCAGATGCCCACTGCCAGCCCCATGGTCATGTTTCCATCCCTACCCTAGCGTCTGCGCCACCGACTGAGGGGTTGATGGGGAGGTGGCAGGAATGCTCCTCAGCACCCACACCATGAACACACTTCTCACGGAGAACTGCCGGCGCTTAGACAAATGTCTACAAGTTCGAGGAGGAGGAGAAGTTAAAAATAGGGCGAGAGGGGTGTAACCCAGAGAGCTCATTCTGCCTGCTTCTTTCTTCCTACCTGCTCTGCCGGAGAGGGAGGAGCTGGAGCGTGCTGGCTCCGGCAGATTGGAACAGAGAGGAGTGAATTTAGAGAACAGAGATTACAGTAGGGAGGAAGGCAGGGTAAAAAGATAGAGAAGAAAAGAGGTGGACAGAAAAAGGAGAAGGGGTGAGGGGGAAAGAATGAAAAGTAGAAGGTGCAGAGGAATGGGATGGGGAGAAAGGAAGAAACGGGGATGAGACTAGGGAGAGGAAAAGTACAAAGGGAGAAGAAGCAATGGGGCAAAAACAGAAAAATGAAGAGAGAAAGAGAAAAAGCAGAGATGGGAAGGGTGGGAAGTGAGGAAGAAGGGAATAAAAAGAGAAGGGAGACAGAGAGCGCCTGGTGAGATGAGAGAACAGACTTCAGCCCTCACAGAAGTGGTGCCATCCGCTGCATATTTATGACCCTGCCAGAGAGCGAGTGAGGGGACTGGCGGGGGGAGCTCATGGTGGAGGAAAATATGAAGACGAAAAGCTAAGCTGCTCTGGTCCCTTGGCAGAAAGCAAGCACGGAAACAGAATGTAAAGCAGGCAGACTCTGCGGTGCCCAGAGAGCAGACAGAGCGGGGTGGGGGGAGGAGGCACTCGCCCGTCAGCTGGCCTGGCAGCTTGGCAGAGGCCTCTGAGGAGTGTCCATGGGCCTGCCCAGCCCTGCTGAGCATGCGTGGCTCCAGCTGCTGGGGTAGCTCTGTCCTGCTCCCTGTGGACTGAAAGTGCACACCCACCTCCAGCCGCTTCACTTGGGTCCTTTCAAACTCCAGGCGTGTCTCCAGCTCCCGGATCTTAGCTTCCTGCCTGCTCACCAGGGACTTGTCCACCATGGACTGCTCCAGGAACTCCACTTGGCTTTGGAGGGTTTGTAGCTGAGGAGTAGGGGGCAGGAAGAGAAGAAAGAAGTGAGCGCAGAAAGGGAGGGGTGGCAAGATCACCATGGTGACCAGAAGGCTGAGGGAGGGAGGGATGCACACGGAGGTGGAAGGATGGGGCCCTGAGCCAGAGGCATTCCCACCTGGCCCAGTGCTGGCACAGATTTTGCCCTTTGTAGAGAAAGGAGAAAGCTAAGGACCAGAGAGGGAATAGGAATATGAAATGAGGTAGCTGAAGCCAGAACGTCTGCTATGGTGGTATGGCTCCAAGCCTAGCCCTTTGCACTCCTTGATACTGCTCTGTGGATTACTGAAGGTAGAGAAGTATTCACTGTCCCGTGAGCTTGGGGGTTCATCCCGACACACAATGACCCTGGCACCCTCTCTCTACTAAGGGAGACCCTGTCCCTACCTTCTCCTGCAGCTCTTGCTTCTCCTTGTTGGCTTCTTCTAGCTGAGCTTGGAGATCATTCATCTGAGCCAGGTCCCGGGAAGCCTGGGAAAGGAGAGAGTGCTGAAGTGGGATCCCCCATAAGAACCAACTCCAGCCCCACCTACCCCACACTGAGTGCCAGGGCACACAGGCACTGCAACCTCCCAGAAGAAGAGGCTGTGCCAGGGACTTACGAGGAGGACTAGGACAGTGTCTGTGGTGTGGGGTACGGGGGGCACCTCTGGGCAGGGTACCTGAGCCACGGCCGCCTTGTGCTTCTTCATCAGCTCATTCATATCCTCCTGATCCTCCTCCAGCCGGTTCTGGATCTCATTCTTCTCACGCTGAAGGCGGCTCAGCTGCTCCTCCAGCTGGATGGAGGCAAAGGTGGACCAGAGGGCATCAGGCCTGGAGTCCTCGATGGCCCCAGGTGGCAAGTCCGAACCTCCCCGACGCCACTTCCAATCAGAGGGGGTCATGAGGCCGGGCCCACCCGCTGGAGCAGGATCCAGGACCAGCGATGCTCAGACACCTGCCTATCCTGCTCTGGGCCAGGGAGCTGAAGGAAAGGGCTGTCTTTGTAGCACAGGCAGACCCTGGGCTCAATGACAGCTGCTTTCTGGCAGCTCTTGGGAGGCTAATGAGAAGGCAGAAAGGTGTGCCCAGGACAAACGGCCCATCGTCCTGGCACTAGCAGTTTAGGCCCCAACCTGCATGCATTCTGCCCCCTTCAGGCCCCAGGGAAGGACCCCTGAAATCTGATGTTCTCCTAGCTTGGACTCTCGTTTCCGCTGGGATGGCCTGCTCCCTGGCCATCCAGCCTCCAGAGCCAGTCCACTCCTGGGGGGAGGGGAAGAGACAGTCAACAGCAGCTTCAGGAAATGAATGAATCTATTAGCCTGTAATTCCAAACCAAAATGACTGCGTTGGCTCCTTCTCTGCCCCATCCATCTTGTTACCGGGCTGTGGGGAGCTGGGGAAGCCTCAGCCAAGAAATTTATTAACTCGGATTTAAATAAAATGGTAATTTTATAACAGCCTTTTTTAACACAATTAAGGAATTTGAATTACTCACCTGAAAACTGCTGAGGAGCACAAATGTCATGGGGATAAATCAGGCCTGGGAGATTGGCATCTCTTGGCGGCCGGGTGAGTAGCTGGGGACCGTGGAGCCCAGAGCCAAGCCCAGCCTCCTCCCTTGCCCCATTCCCTGCCCATGGAGGTACTGGTGGCCGCATCTCAGTAATGAATTCTCAGCCGATGGATGGGCCATGGGGGAGATGAGGAATTAAAAGGGAGGCATTAAATAAGAGCTCTAATTAGCTGCCGCTTGGGCTTGTCAGTGGGCTGACCAGGGGAAGGGGAGGGAAAGAGAGCCACCCCATCCTCTTATCGGTGCTTCCGCTAATCTCTAGGCGCCTGTTTACATCCCTCAGCCACATTAGCTGCCTTTATTTATGGTGTTGGGGCCTGTGGCCAAGCTCCCTCAAGCAGGTGGTTAAATAGGGAGACGGGTCCTTGCTGGCTCCTCTTCCACCTCGCCCCCCGCCCTGGCCTCTGCTGACTGAGGAGAGACAGAGGAGGGGAGGTCTGCTCTCCCTGCAGAAAGCTCTGGCGTGAAGGGACCGGGCTGGGGAAGGGTCCCTGTTTGTGGTGAAGGGAGCCATGTCGCAGCTCTGCTCTCCTTCAGCCCCCAGCCTGGTCCTGCATACCCCGGACCCTCACCGCTGTCTTGGCTTTGGCAATGTCATCAATCTGCAGGTGCAGATCTTCGATCTCCACTTCCATCGCTTTCCGTGCTTTGACAGCTGCTGCACACGTGAACTCTGACTCCTCCAGCTAGACACAGAGCCACCCCCGCCCCAGGGAGAGATGTCAGCCATTCCCTGGGGGCAGGAGGGCTGTGCAGGGTGTTCACAGGGGAAAGGGAGCTCAGGAGCCCTCCCCCTCCTCCTCTGTTCACTGCAGACCCCAGGGCTGGGGCATGTTGTGGGACATGCACAGGCATCTGCTCCTGTGACAGGGATGGTGAGTGCTGGGCCCCATCCACACCATCCTGGGGCTTGGTGGTCATGCTGTACAGTGTGAACAGACCCTGGGAAGCCTGGTTGCTACAAGTGGCTTCTCCTCACTTCCCTGTCACACTCCTTCCCAAGGACTGAAGAACCACTGAGAGGGGCAAGAGGGAGAGAATAAACCTGAAAACCAAGCTCGGTTGCCCCTGCAGCTGATGACTTCCTGCAGATACCTGGTTTTTCAGCTGGGCGATCTCCCTCTTGCTAGGCGCGTTGTTCTTCAGGTGGTCCAGCATGATCTGGGCATCTGCCAGCAGGGCCTTGGTACGCTTCAGGTCTTTCCGGAGCCGCTTCTCTGACTCAAAGTCCCGCTGGTTCACCTGCGTGGACACTAGAAGTTGGGGCTCTAGCATCCACCACAGGGCTTCCTCCTGTCTTCCTCAAGCCCACTCCTATTCCCGCCCTCATTCTGAGTCCCCCTAAGGAGTAACGACAGTGGAAGTGTCGGGATCGTGCCAGCCAATGAGAGAAGCCTGGGTGTGCAATGTATGGTCATCACCTCCTTCCACAAGTGATGACAGTGGGCTCTACGGAGCCCAGCACCCCCCTCCCTGTTCCCAGTCTTCTCTCCCTAAGGTTCCCATCCCTGAGGCCAGCTGGGGCAGGCAGCTGGCCAGGCCGCAGCCAGCAGTCTCCACTCACCTGGTCACTGAGTGTGGTGAGCTTGCTCTCCAGCTCCCGCTTCTCTCGCAGCACCTTCTGCTTGTCCTCATACTCTTCCTCAAGCTGCACTTCCATTTGTTTTAACTGGAGTGCCGTGGGGACAGAGGCCCATTGGTCCCTTCAGTGTCTGGTGCCAGTCAGACCCCTTCCCTTCTGGATCCCCACCCCGGGAAAACAGTGAAGCAGGGCTGAGCATGGATGACCCCAGAGGGGTCAGACCCTGAATTCAAAGCTCCTAGGGTTTCAAAGCAGCCTGGGAGGGAGAGGAGGGACAGCAGGCCACAGACAGTGGCCCTGAGCCATAGTGAGAGCCCTCGTTCCAGAGTGGGCAGGCCCCGCTGGGCCAGGCTAGCTGACTGCACAGAGGGGCACAGGGTGGGCTGCCACTTGGCACAGAAAGCAGAGAGCATTAGTTCCTCAAGGGTCTGAGCTTCTCTACGGACCCTGAGAGCACACATCCCAGCCAATGCCAGGATCCTGAGCGGAGATTTCCTGGTCCAGAAGGGCAGTGGAAGATAGTGTGGCGAAGGTAGAGAAACACACCCCTTACTTTAAATCAGTGATGGGGGGACCACGGTTTACACTGGACCGGTACGTGCCCATTGCCTTACCTTCTTCTGACACGACTGCCGGGCCTCCTCTACCTCCTCATCCCGACTCTCCATCTCCTTGGAATGGGTCTGCCTCATCCGCTCCATCTCCATCTCAAGTCGCAACTTGGCCTGGAGGTGGGTGGGAGTAGGGACTGGGTTCCTTCCCCAGCAGCACCCTGACCCCTGCCCACACCACCCTGATGGGCAGCTCTCTCCAGGCTCCGGAGCAGGAGAATCTCTGCCAGCAGTTCCCTTCGCTCCCACCTTCCTCCTGTGGCAGCTGGCTTCTGCAGAGAAGCTGAACTCCCTTACTAGATGTCTGGCATGAGCCCAGAGAAGGCTGCTGGGGGTGGGGACAGTCCTGTGGTTTTTCCATTTGGCCTCCAGCCTCTAGCTCCCTGAACTGACGCAGTAGCTCAGTGGCAGGCTGGGTAGGCTCACGGCCTTCCGGCTGCCATGTATCCAGAGCTCCTCACCACTAGAGCTCAATCAAGATTTGCTCTTGTGGAAAGCACCACAAAAGCTTAATTATCTTCACACTGCGGCTGGTGCAGATCAGGTGCTCACTCAACATTTTGTGAGTAAGAGAACAAATGAACAAATGAATGATTGAATGTGGGATCTTGCCCTCCTCTGGCGCACACCCCGGGTTAGTTGTGGTCATGGTGGTTCCTCCCTCAGCCAAACTCTCCAGCACCTGCTCCAGCATCTGGATGGTCCCCGCCTGCTCATCCAGCTCCTCTTCCTGATCCTTGACCTTGGCCTCCAGGTCCCGGAGCTGTTTCTTAACCTTGGCCAGAGAGGCCTCATCCTTGGACTCTTGGGAAGAAATGTCCTGGAGCTCAGCCTCCAGTGAGACGACCTTCTGAGTGAATCCGGCAATGTCCATGTCTTTTTCCTGGAGAAAAAGAGAGGATGAGGCTGGCCCTGGGCTGGCTCTAGCCTGTGAGGGTGACAGGGCATGGCTGGTGGGCAGCCCCACGTACCTCTAGTTGCTGCTTCAGGCTGAAAGCCTCGGCAAGGAGCATGTCCTTCTCTCGCTGCAGCTTCTCCCGCTGCAGCTTCTCGCGCTGGGCCTCCTCATGGGCTTGCGAGAGCTCACTGTCGAACCTGTGAGGGAGCACGGTCATGGTAACTCCATCAGATAAGGGAAGAGTCCGGGTCTCCAGTGCCCAGAGGCTGCCAGGAGGCAGCGCCACAGATACGGACAGGACACAAGCAGACGGGGGATTCACACAGCCTGAACTTGGGGCCAGTCGTGAGGTGACATTCAGGGGTTATAGGTCAGGCCATTAAGGCCCTGCTGGGCAACCCGGTCTGGGATGGGAGGCATTCCTTTGAGGGGATCCAAAGGCCTAAGAGGGACCCACAGACTGCTTCTGGGAAGAGTAAACAGATTCTCCTCAGGTGTTAAGTCTTGACCTTTCCCTTTTCAACAAATAAGAGAATGAGGGACCAGGGTGAGGGCAGGTGGGTATCAGAATGGGTAGAAATGGATGTCCTGTCTCGTCTAACTCACTTTCCACAGTTCCATTCAGCAACTCTAGATGGAGCAGCTGGCTCCTGCCCCCACCTCTGGGCACCAGCCTTTGGCCAGGTCCACCTGCCACAGCAGTACCGTGTCACACCAGGACACTCCACACCGGGCTGGAAGCCAGCAGTCCCACTGCACCCAGCTGGCAGCATGCTTCAATGGGCTAATGGTCCATGGTTGCGGGCCTCTTTCTTCACTCCTCCACTTCTCAGCCTTCCATTTCCCACCCAGGGACTCCAAATAAGGAGCAAATTGCTGAACTTCCTCTTAACACCTTCCTTGAATAGCTAATCAGGTTCCTGTCAAAAACTGCACAGCTCCCATCCGTTCCAACTCCATATAGAAAAAAAGTAAGAAAACTCCGGGCAGCTGAAACCTAATAAGTTGCCCAGCAGGGAGTGCAGCAAGACGGTAACTAGGCCGAGATGGCACTGTCATCGGGGTGCTCAGAAGGGAGGTCCCGCCAAGGGTGCCTGCCTCCAGGTGAAAGGGAGGGTGGGGGTAAAGATGAGAACTAGGGAAGTGGAGAACGGAGGTGCTGGGAGGGAGGAACATAAGATCTTCCTACTTCCCCTCACTCTGCACAAAGCAGTAGCCCAGCAGGCCCTAGTGAGCCCCCAAGGCCAAGGGTAACCCAGGGGCACTGGAAAGACTCAGCTCTGCCACTGGTGACCCGAGGGCTGTGGGTGTGGGGCTGCCCCTTCACAAAGGCGACTGGTGCCTCTGCTGAGAACCCCTCCCCTGCACAGGGACCCAGCGCTGTTCCCACTCCCTGGGGCACCCTGCTGTTCCCAGGGTGTGTGGGATCCTTGGCGTCGCTAATAAAGGCATCCCATTCCCATCCCCAGCCAGGGAAATTAATTTAGATTGGATTTTCTCCTGTGAGGGGGCCCCCTCCTCTATGTCATTACCATAATGAGATGGAAGTGGCACGGTAGTTTAACGACATTAGTCAGGAGAGTGTGTTTGTGTAGCTGAGGCAAGGGAGAGATGAGGAGCTGGGCGGAGGCCGGGGCGGGGCCACATGGAATGGCTTGTCCTTACTGGGCCCCGGCAGGGTGACAGGCACACACTGCAGGGAGCACATCCGAGAGCAGAAGCCTTAGCAGGCCTTCAGTGGGGATGTGGACTGAGTGCTCCTCAGAGGTCAGGAGTGAGAGCCATTCTCATACTAGGAGTGATCACGCAGGCAAGGTCCCGGGCCAAATTCAGGCGCTCCCCACCTTCCTCCCTGGACAGGAGGCAAGGAGTCCCCAACTGGGGCTGTTCTAGGAGGTCTTCTGTACCCAGGACAGGGGACCCACCCACCTTCTCTGCTTCTTCTCCAGCTCGTGGTTGCGGACCTGTTGGCCCTCCAGGTGCAGCTTGGTGTCCTGCAGCTCAGCCGTTAGCCGCTGGCACTTCTTCTTGAGCTGCTGCAGAGCCCGCTGGCTCTCGTCACTATCCGCCTGCAGGTCCCCGAGCTAGGGGCCAAGATGGGGTGCAGGGTCAGCAGCCATGGAGAGGCCCGGAAGTATTGATGGAGAAGGTGAGAGGAAGGAGGTAGGTGAGTGACGGGGAGACCCAGGGATGAGGGATGAAGTCAGGGACATCCAGGGAACCTAAGACACTCTAATAATAGACTGCCCTGGGTTGTCCCCTGCACCGAGAGGCTAACACACCAATCCTTCCCTATTGCTCCCAAGCCTGCCTGGCTCAGGCCCTTCAGAGGGCCAACACGTGGCACCGAGCCCCTCCCAGGCACAGGCCTCCACTCCTTCAGCCAGACTCACCCGCCTCTCCAGTTGCCTCTTGTTCTGCTGCTCCACCTCCAACTTGTCCTCAAACTCCTGCTGGAGCCGCTTCTTGGTGAAGTCCACCTCCCGCACAGCTCGCTCATACTTCAGGCGCCACTCGCCACCTGTAGGGTTGGGGGCAGACAAGGGAGGACTGAGCTGCTAAGAGTCCCTGGGAAGGGGCAGAAGGGAAGAAGGATGAGACAGGGAGGGGCAGCAAGTGGAGTCAGCCAGAAGGACTCAGACAGGTCTCTGTAATGATGGCTTCCTCCCAAGGCGGAAGGAGCCACTAGCTGGGAAAAGATGAGAGGGGGTGACGTGTCTATGTGCACTGTCCTCTCCCCAGGGGCTGCCAGACCATGGCCCTCAGATGTTGTCATCATCATGATGGTTAAAGCCCTCTGTGATGATCCCTGCATTTATTGGCACCTCTACTTTCTCATCTATTTATTTGACTTTAGCCTTACAATAGCCCTGCAGAGGGAAGATAGGCCTGGACAAGGAGGGTGGTTACCCAGGGGTGAGAATCATGGTTTGCCACTCAGGCCACTGCTGAGCTCCTCTGGCCTCAGACCTACCTGTGTCATCATCATCCACTTCCCCGTTGATCTCAGCTGCCCGGATGAGACGGGCCTCCATCACCTCCATTTCCATCACTTCCATTTGCTTCTTTAGTGCATCGTACTGGGTCTGCAGAAGAGGGGGTTATGAGATGTGCCGTTCCACCCCCTCACCCAGTACTACCCACCCCTGAACCACACAGTCTATGGTCACATGCTTACCCAGGGCAGATGGGGGTGCTGGGCCAGTGGCAAAGATGCCACCTGTCCTTTGGGGGAGCAGACAGTCACTAGAGTGTGGCAGCCGCTAGCATGGCTGTCTTCACCTCGGCCTTGCCCTCACCTGTAGCTCCTTCATCTCCTTCTCGGCTCGGAGCCTCTCCGCAGTCTCGGCGTCCAACAGCTGGGAGGCGGACTCTCCTGTGTTACGTTCATCCGTCAGCTCCGATGTCAGCTCTGAGATCTGGAGTTGGGGGAGGGAGTTGCCACCAGTTGAAGTGCCTGCCTCACTCAGCAGGAACACCATGGTGGGGGGAGGGGGGCACCTGGCCCGGCCACCCTTGGAGATGGGCCAGTCTGTGTGGTGCTGGGGGTCACTCACCCGGGTCTCCAGCCGGTCACTGTTGAGCCGCAGCTCATTCCGCTCCTTTTCCACCTTCTCAAGCTTGCTTCGCAGCTGCTGGATCTCCTCCTAGGTGCAGTAAGGAGGGCAGTGAGCCAGAGGCACTGCGAGAGGTTGGGGCCTGGGATCCGCACCCTCGGGGTGAAGGAAGCTGGTGATGCTCGGGCCAGGACACAAGAGAACAGGAAGCCACTGCCTCCCAGGGGCTCCTCTCCCTACATCCTTCCCCATATGCAGAGGATGCCTGAGAGTTTATCCTAAGAGGCTACCCAGGGGCTCAGCCAGCACCAGAGAGATGCCTTCTGTTTGATGGGAATAGTTCAAGGACACCAGCTCCCCGGACTAAATCAAGGAGCACTTGGGAGCTCAAGACAAGCTGGCAAGATTCTTGCCCATGTGGATGTACCACAGTCCTTTCCCTCCCAGCAAACTGGCCCTCCCCCGGCAGTTACGTACGTCTCTGTTCCGGATCTGCTCCTCGGACAGCTGTACCTCGATGAGAGGCCGCACGGTGGTAAAGAGCTTCCACCAGGGCCAGTCCTTCACCCCTTTGTTCTTCTTGATGTTCTTCTGCACACAGCGAATGGCCAGGTCTTGAATCTAAGTTGGGTTGGAGGTGGCGCACAGCAAGGCTCTCAGTCCCAGTTCCAGCCAGGATCCTCCCCACCACGAGCACGGCCATGGCACTGCTCCTCTGGCCACTTGACCCCCGAGTCAAACACTCCCTCTGCCACCCCTAGCCCCCAGCCTCCCTCCATCCCTCAGAGAGCCTGGCCCTGGGAGCACTGCACTGGGCACTAACCCACTCCACCGTCATTAGGAATAATTTCGTCTGCTTTATTTGCTGCCTGATTATTTCCAGCACCCTAGCCTAGATGTGCTATAAAACCTAATCTTGCTGAAACACAAGAGGCGGCGGCGCTGGCTGTTTTATGGACTTGCTAATAAGAAAAGGAGTCGCTGACACAGCTCCTTAATCTTCATGGAACAGCCTATGATCCAGAGCCCACCTTTGCCTGGGCCCTGCTTCCACCCACCCTTCCACCCAAGCCCGTGGACCAGGCCACATGGCCCACTGATGGACACACTGGCACACTCACTGGCACCAGGGAGCTGCCCATTCCATACCCTGGCCCAGGGTATGGTGCCCCTGGGAGGTTCCCGCCTCTTCTCCCCCAGATAAGGATAACCCATAGCCCCAAGACCAGCCTCCCGCCCCTGCACATTCCCTTGAGTCTCCCATCCCACTCCAGGAACTCGTCTTGGCCCCTCTAGGCTGGGCAGTGGGACAGAGATGTCCCTGGAGCAGCACCTTTCTCTTCTTGAAGTGCTGGCGGGCCAGAAAGCCCCTGCAGGCCGCCTGGAACAGGGTCAGGTTCCTGCTGGTTTGGTCATCCCGCTGCTCCTCCAGTCGTGCCAACGTGCCCGCCCGGAAGAACACCTGTGGAGAAGCAGGCCAGGTGAAGGCAGGAGCCTGGGCTGGGAACAGCCCAGCAGCAGAAAGGGAGCTGGAGCTGGCTGGAAGAAGGGGAAACAAACAGCTGGCCCAGGAGACCAGCAGGCCCAGGAGTGTGGTCCCAGGCTTGAGAAAAGCCTGAAAGTCCAAGTGCCCAGGAGAAGAGAGAAAAAGCAAGAGACCCTGGGAAGGCTGAGGGAGGAGGGCCAGGCTAGGGGCTGGGAGGCTTTGGAAGGGGCGGAGTAAGGTGGGAAATCTAACTTCAAAGAGAGATGAAAGGAGAGGGAAGCCAGAGGGAAGGGACCTGGGCAAGAAGGAAGTAAATGAAGCAGCCACCACCAAACGGTGGGGAGGACACCCCTCAGCAACACCGGTGGGGGCCTCTTCTCCCAGGACTGCCAGCAACACTGTCCACGCCCCTGTGCCCACAGCCCACCACAGGGCCCCACCACAGCCTCCAGCTGCCTGGGATCTGGTGAAGCGGATGGTGGTGTACGTGTGTAAGAAGAAAAAGGTCCAGGAAGCAGTGTGAGGGCGGGGGATGGGGGGCCCTTCTCTGTGCCCTCCCCGCTCAGTTTCATTCCAGACGGGCTGCTCTCTCATATGGCAACACCCCACCCCCACACCCAGGTTTCATCTTCTCATGAAGCCAGTGGGGTGGGCGGGGGTTGGCCCAGTCAAGGGACCTGTCTTACAGGTTCGGGGGCTGGAGGGCAGATGTGAGAGGAACCAGCCGGGCGCCTGCACACCCAGCCTTTCCTCTCACTCTTCAGTGCCCTGAGCTGGGGCTGGGTAAGATTCTCGCTAAGAGAGGAAGAAGAGGGTGGGGGAAATGGTCAGGTGAAAAAAGGCTCTAGTATCCTTAAGGAGGACAAAGGGACACCTAGGTATATGCCCACCCCCAACTTGCCCAGAACACAGACGATTCCCTTTTGTGGGGCAAAGAGAACATGTGAATTCCATGGAAACACTCAGAACCAACAGGTTCAGTATCCCCAGGCCTCCCTTCAGGGAAGAAGTGGGGAGAGGGCCTACACTTTCTGCTGAGAAAGCTTTGCCTCTGGAGACTCCACAGAAACCTAGTCCCCTGAGGCTGGCCTGGGAGAAAGCCAGCTCAGTGTTCCGAGGCACTTCCCCAAATCCCACATGCGGGGCTGAGTGCCTCAGATCTCCTGCGGGTCTCGAGCCCTACCTGAGCCTGGATTTCCCACAG
This sequence comes from Equus przewalskii, assembly GCF_037783145.1. Classification (NCBI taxonomy): domain Eukaryota; kingdom Metazoa; phylum Chordata; class Mammalia; order Perissodactyla; family Equidae; genus Equus; species Equus przewalskii. The sequence continues at coordinate 42,831,198 of NC_091840.1, forward strand.
GTGGGAGCCCGAGATCCCAACGGGGGTAGGGACTATCTCACTACCCCCAGAAGTAGCCCCACATGCTAATGGTTAGCACGCACGGCTATCTGATGAGGGCAGGAGAAGTGAGGTGCCGGCATGGGGATGGAGAATGGTCCAGACACACAACGAGAAGAGAAAGGATGGTCTAGAGACTAGGGCAGCGAGCCTCAAACCTCTCTTGAACAGCTGCACATTTGTGGGGTGGAGTCGTTTAGACTATTAGGTGAAAGCTCAGGGCCATTGCCCCGCAACATACACACCCATACACATATTACAAACAATGTCAAGGGGGTCTCAGACCCCCAGACTCCTTGCCTGAACCCTCAGGGTCCTGTGAGCTCAGACTGAGACGCCCCTCTCTTCTGAAGCAATGTGACAAACACACAGGGAATCTTTGCTCACCAGCCAGCACTAACTACAGCCTAGAAGCCCTGCCATTTCTCTCCCAAACCAGATGTGAGCAAGCATCCGACTTTGTTCCTAATTCTGCTCTGAGCATGAGTGGGCCTGGGGCTCACCTGCCTCAGCCAGGCACCTGGGATGATGCAGAGGGTCTGAGATGGCAGCTGGGAAGAGGACCAGCCTGTACAGGCTCTCCTGCCCAAGACATGCCTTGGAGGAGGTGCCACCCCCAGTGCCAGCCAGCAGCAGCTCAGCCTGCTGGAGGGGCAGGAGCCCACCCAGGGAGAGACCACGAGGCTGAAGGGAAATCTTTGACTGCAGGCTTCCCAAGGAGGAAGCTCAGCTGGCAGCCTGTGAGCTTAGAGACAGCTGGGGAGGGGGAGAGAAAGGTGAGCCAGACACGGCAGAGACCAACACCAGAAAAATGACATGGAGAGAGAGTGGGGCCACAGAAGACACAGAGAACAAGGAAAGAAACAGAAAATAACAGAACCAGAAACCAAGGAATAGAGACCAGCAGGGACTGCCGGGGCCAAAAAGAAAAGGGAAAAGCAGAGACAGCAGAGACAAAGATACAGCAAGGGGATGGACGAGAAAGGGATTCCCAGCGAGGGAGGCACAGGAGAAATAAGGACATGACTCAGAACATAGAACAGAGAGAACAGAGCCGACAAGCAACACTGAAACCTTTTTTTGTGAGCATCCCCTTCCACCTCACACTCCCCAACGAGGCCCTGGGACCCAGAGTTCCTTCCCTGTCTGCCAAAAGCCAGACAGGTCCAGAACCCCCTCTCTGGCTCCCAACTGCTCTCCCTCCCACCTCAGCCCTTGGAGCACATACGTGGACGGCGCTTGTCAAGCCTCCCAGTGTCGGGAGAGAGGGGCGTGCAGGGCTCCCCGCCCCGTGGGAGGGATGCTCAGCTGACCCTTCGGTGTGCAGTGACGCAGCAGACTGGCACCCGGGGCCGGGCGTGCCTGCCTTTCATGCACCACGTTCCATTCAGATGAGGAATGCGGCCTGTGGGCAGGTGGTGGCGGCACAGCCTCACCATGTCCTGCTTGCTCTTCTGGGACCCTGACAGTCCTAGATGACTCCCCATAGGGGACTCTGCCCTCTGGAGCACTCTGCCTACTGCCTTCCTGCTTCATCCAGCTCACCTCCCTTCTGTCTGCCTCAGTCCCCACCCCAGGACTCAGACCAAGGTCAGGGCCACCTTCCAACCCACTCCCTCCTGACATCACGGAGGTGTTCATGGCACTGAACAAGCCAGTTATTCAGAGGGAGGCAAAGTCAAGTTTGCTGCAGCTGGAATATCTAACCTCCTGGCCTCTCTAACTCTGAACAGGGCAGCTTGAGAGGAAGGGCAGCCCCAGAGTGGCTGGGGGGTGAGGGGACCATGGGAAAGACTCAGAAGGGGCTCCAGGAGACTCCTGAAGTCAGACTGAGCACGGAGAGCAGGAGCGGAGGGCCGGCCCTCTGGACTAGGGCTGCAGAGAGTGAGGTTGACTGCTCCGGCAGGGACAACTCACCCGGCTCAGGCCCATGCAGCAGCTGCTCTTCTCCAGGTCCAGGGACTCCAGCAGCTCCTCTACCGCCTGCAGAGAGAGGCCTCTGTCAGGGAGCCCGCCCAGGGTCTCCCATCTCCATGCAGGGCTTCCTCCAGCCCTCAGTCCATCCCTGACCTCCATTCAGACAGTCCATTATTTATCCAACAAGCACCTCTGGGGGGTTTCCGTAGTGTCAGGCACTGTGTTAAGAGTCTGGAGATATAAAGGTGATTACGAGAGGAAGAAGCTGTCTTGTTGGGGAGCGAGACAGGTGAATTAGTGATGTATATAGAGGAAGAGGCATCTAAGTCAGACAAGGAAGCCGTGGAAGGCATCCTGGAGGAGGTTTTGCTCGTGCTGAGTCTTTACATACAAGTAAGAATTAGCCAGACAGAGGAGGGGAGAGGACATTTCAGGCAGAGGGACCAGCCTGGGCAAAGGCATGGAAGCGCAAGACAAGAGAATGCCCCGAGGAAGTTGAGGTGTAATTAGAGAGGTGGGCAGTAGTCAAAGTAGGTGGAGCCTGTGTGCTTTGAGAGCTCCTGGAGGGTTCTCTCAGGGAAGGGCAGGGTCAGATTTGTATTTCACAGAGACCCCACTGGCACAGGGGCAGAGGATGGTTGGGGACCCCCTCAGGCAGCCACTGCAGTAATCATGACCCAAAGGGAAGACAGGAGGGGGAAATGCTGGAGATGTCAAGGAGACAGAGCCTTGCAGGTGTCGGGGAGCGGCAGATGAGAGGGAGGAAGCTAGGGACACACTGAGGTTTCTGATTTCTGTAACTAAATAGATAATGGTGCCATTCTCCAAGGTAGGGATGACAAGCGAAAGAGTAGGTTTAGGAGGAGATATAATCAGCTGAACATGCTGACTTTGAGGTCCCATAAGGCATCCAGGTAGAGAAGTCCAGAAAGCAGCTAGATAGAAATGCATGTCTGGAGCTCAGGAGAGAGGCCTGGGATAGAGGTATTGATTTGGGAGTCGTCAATATATATGCGGTAATTGAAGTGATAGCTGTGAATGAGGTTGCCCAGGAAGAAGGTGTAGAATAGCAAACACCCACAGCCAAGGAGAGAGTCTTAAAGAAGAGAGAGACCTTTACTTCAGGGGCAAGTGGAAGGAGGGAAGCTCAGAGGGACTGAGAAAGAAAGAACAGAGATGAGGGGAAAACCAGGAGTGGCAGCAAAGAAGCAAAGTGACACCAAAGAAGGAGAATATTTCAAAAAGAACAGAGCTGTCAACAGAGTCTCATGTTGCCAAAAAGCATGGAAAGGTGCCCATTAGCTCTGGCAACATGGAGGGCACGGGGACGGGAACCGGGCAGCTATGGGTGGAGGGATGAGCGGTGGTGGGGTGGGGGCGGCAGGAGGAAAGTGAGTATTGATGGTATGGGGCAGGCGAGAGACAGAGGATAGTCCGGCATGAGAGAGGGTTGACGGAAGGCTCCTTTGTTTTCCGAGAGCAACATCTGCCGAATGTTTCTCCACTGGCAGAAAAGAGTCATCAGAGGAGAGGCTGAAGGAACAGGAGAGAGAAGAGTTACCACTGGTGGAGCAAGTCTCCAGGGAGACCAAAGGGAATGGGTTCCAGAGAACAGAAGGAAGGGACGGGACAAGGGGAGGAAGGTGGGGCTTCAGTTTTATTAGCATTTTGAGGCAAGGTCAACTGCTGGGAAGATGACCTGGGAAGGTGCAATGGGGGAAGATCTGAGGAGAAACATGGAGAATGGAACAGCAGGGAAGGAGCTTGGAATAGGGGTAAGGAGAAGGCACATGGAAAGCTTGCCGGGCCACCCCAAGGGCTCCGTTGGGGCTGGAGACCATGAACCTGTGGGAATTCAAGTCTACATGGTTGTATAATTTTCTCCCACAGCCCTCGGGAGCCCCAAACTGAGGAATGCAGACACTCAAAGGCTGGTCCTTCAGGGAAGGGGTTGAGCAGGGCAGGTGCTATGGGAGGCTCAGGAGAGCTGAGGACAATGAAGGCCAAGTGACTGGAGGGTTGGACCACAGTGTCGAGGCTGAGTGGAAAAGGAAATGAAGTCAGAAGGGAATGGACAGAATAGAGAAAATGAAGTGGGGTCCAAAAATGAGAAGAGTCGATGGAGTCAAAGAGCAGGTGTCCTGAGAGAAAGAGAGGAGTGAGATGCACAGGTGAGAGGCTGTGGTCAGAAAAGGCCATGCTGGAATTTAAGATTTCAGTGGCGGAGCATTTCCAGGGATGACAAGGTGCTGGGTATAGCCCTGAGTGGAAGGCTCAAATGGAGGTCAAGGGTCAGAGAGAAGTGGGTGTGGGGCAGGTCATCTACATCCACATCAAGGTTTCCCAGGACACTGGTGGGTCTTGGATAGAGAAGATGGAGAGAAACTCTTTGAGGCCTCCATGAAAGTGGGTCTGTGACTCAGGAGGCAAGGGGCGGGGGCTTTCTGCCCCACTCTGCAGAGTATTCTCCCTTTTAGGGATGCCTTCAGAGTCAGGCTGGGTGCCCGAGGCCAGAGCACAGTGAAGGAAGGCTCCTCTGCTCAAGGAGCTCTTCGGCTCTCTGAGGAGCCGCCTTTGGGGATCAAGGTGACAGCCTGGAACGACAGGGAGACATCCCCTTTTGCAGCCATGAATTCACCAACTGGGCTGCCCAGGGCGCAGGGGCCTTAGGCTCACCTGGCACTGGGGAGGCCTTGCCATATCAGTCTTCCTCCTAGGAAGGATGCGTGGCCACCCCTGGACAGCTTCCTGCTGCAGGAACTCCCCAATGTGGAGGTCTAGGCTGAGGGGCCCAGGTGCTACCAGTGGAACGCCTACAACACTAGTTCCAATCTGCCACCTGGGAGGTTCCTGGATGACTGCTGGCACCAGAGAGCAGACACCCCCACCTCAGACCTCCAAAGATGGTGGCTCTTCAATTCTACAGTCCATGCCTGGGACTGCCTTCTCCCCACCGCCACAGCTTGGCTGCCACATGCCCCTGTCCTAGCCCTGGCAGGCCCAAACCAGGAGCCTGAGAAAGGGCTAGCCTGGCTCACTCTAGGGGAGGAAGGGGTCTGAGCAGAGGGAAGGGGGTCTGGTGGGGCTTTGGGGCCCAGACCTACCCGCCTTTCATCTACCACGATGTAGTTGCGCCCGTGTTTCTTGGTCAGGTGTGGGGCCAGGACATCGAAGCGGCGGCGGAACTCGGAAAACACCATGTGGTCAGGGTAACCTAGAGAAAGCAGCCAGGAGCCAGGCCTGTCAGCGCCTTGCCTGTGCCCAGCACGCCCCAGTAGCCACCAGTGCCAGGCAGCCCACAGGGAGAGTCACGCGAGGGGAAGGCACTGCTGGGGGAGGAGAGCCTGCGACTGAGGCAGGCCCAGGAAAGAAGAGCAGAGAGGAAGGAGGCAGGGGGAGAGACAGAAGGCCGAGAGGACAATTAGGGCTGCCCCACAGCGGGATTGCAAGGTTTAAAAAGGAAACAGGTTCTTTTACAAGGAAGTAAGTCTCTTGTCATTGAGGCATACAAACAGGGGATGGCTGACCAGCTGGAAGGAACGCTGGGGAGATAAAAGCCTGGATGACCTGTAAGATGCTTCTAGACCTCCACGTCTACAACTGTTATAACCCAGAGAGAAGTGTCTTGAGGACTTAATAAGGAAAAAAAAAAGGGCATCAGACAGTATGGAGAGAAAAAGTACATGAGCTTGGCGCTGGAATCCTGGCTCTGGCTCTTAGTACCATGTGACCTTGGACCAATCACTCAACCTCTCTGAGCCTCAGCGTCCTCATCTTTAAATGGGGGTCCTACCACTTATCTCACGTGGTAGTCATGGGGCTTAAATGAGAAAATATGTAGAAAGCACGGCTTGGCTCACTTGGTGGGTGTTCAATACAGCGCTGCCTTCCTTTCCTCAGTCCACTGAAGCAGGGATCAGAAAGGGCTCCCTTCCTGCCCCCAGCCTGACCATGAGCCAAGGCCAGGTGACCAAAAGACTTGTAGATTCTCTCTCCCTAAAGAATGTTACCTCTAACAGAGACTCCCTCCCATCTGGGCTTGAGGTCGGAGCAAGGGTGACTGTCTGGCTTGGAGCAAGGTCAGGATGGTGGAGTGGGAGGTTACCCCGAGTCACCCCGAGGACACCAGAGCCCACAGGAGAGGACCAAGAGACCCACCCCTAAAGAATCACAGAATTGCAAACCAAAAAGGGGTCTTAGACCAGATATAACTTATCTTCCTGATGTGGAAACTGAGGCCTGAGAGGTGGAGTGACTGGCTTGCTCAAGGTAACAAAGGCTGTGGCTGGAGACATCACTGGACTCCAAACCCGGGCTACTGACAGCCGGTTGCGGCTCGCCCCAATACACTGGCCTAGCTAGCTCTGGGAAACCCTCCAACAGGGAGATGAGGCTGATGCATGTGCCTGATAATTGAAACAGGAGGCGGGGGCCGCTGAGGGGCCAAGACAAAGTGAGCTATTGATTGTATCTGAATTGCAATTAAATTGATGGGCCGGGATAGCAGGTCCGGACGCCTGGCATCTTAATTAATCATCAGCTCTATCGATAGTGGCTGGGGACTGGGTAGGGGGAGGGGGCACGCTGTTGCTGGCCTCATCGATCTGCTTGTTTGAGTAAAGCACATTGATTTTGGTTCAGAGCGGTAACAATCTGGTTTTGAAATAATAAACACCAACTCCATATCAAGACGTGGGGCAGATCAATGATTTATTTAGAGCAGGGCAGGGAGCCCGTTTCCTGGCTTTGGCTGCTAAGGAAAAGTGGCGGTGCCCATGGGGATGCCTCAAGGGGACCTGGCTGTGGGGGGATGGGACCCTGCCTGCTCTTCTAGCTAAGGAAAAAGGGGCAGAACCCTGGCAACTCATAACTTCTCAGGCAAACAAAACTGTACTGGAGAGGCGTGAACTCAGAAGCTGGTCTGCCTGGGTCAAATCCTGCTCTGCCGCTCATGAGCCGTGTGACTTTGGATAAGCTACTTAACCTTCCTGAGCCTCAGTCTCCTCATCTGGGGATGATAATGTCATGTCATGAGGTGGTGGTGAGGATTAAGTGAGTTAACGTGTGAGACGAGTTTAGAATAATACCTGGGTACCGTAGATGCTCTATGGATGTTAACTACCATAACTATCACCCTCTCCGCCCCCTCCTCCAGATGGGCCCATAAAAAGGGTCTGTCTGACCTTTCTGGGGAATTTTAAGTACTTCAGAAAGATTTAGCACCTCATTTCTCACTGGGGGGCTGGCCCAGCCACCTGCCTGCTCTTGGAGGTAGTTATCGCCGCCAGGCAGACAGCTCCATCAGGGCACGGGGTCTGCTGCTGTGAGCAAAGCTGACCCACTGGAACCAGAGAAGGGGGAAGGAGGGAGCTGTGGGACCGGGCACGTGGGGCAGGAGGGGAGGGAGATGAAGAGGACTGGAATATGGCAGGGAGAGGAGGAAGAGGGGAGTCAGCAGAGTGGAAAGAAAAAGAGAAAAGAAGAGACTGGGCTGGAGAGACGAGAAGAGAGGCCCCACAGAGGAGGCACCAGGGCGGAAAAGACATCTAGGGCCAGTCCAGAGACAGGAGGGGAGCAGCACCCCTCCAGCCCCACGGGCCCCACTTGGTGGGTGAGGAGGGTTGCGGCAGCTCCATAAAAGAGAGGTGGGGGTCGAGAGGGAAAGAGGCCCCACCTTGGCGGTACATGCGCATGGCATCAAGCAGGCGGGAGCCTCGGAGTTGGGCGCGGAGCAGGGGCACGTCCAGCTGCAGGAGCCCAGCCTCGCAGTGGTCTCCGGAGGGCAGGTCCAGCTCACTGCTGCTGCTGACTCGGCGGGAAGAGGCGGAACGGGGCTCCCCGGCCCAGCCCTCTGCCACAGGCAAGAAGCAGTGCACGAAATGCAGCTTCGACTTCTTGATGGTGTCAATGAGGGCGTCCTGCCAAAGGGGAAAGGACGGCCCTCAGTGGGCTCTGATGGCCCAGCCCATGCCCAGAAGAGCAGGGACTCGTGCCAGCATCTCCACTTTGCATAAGATGGCAGGTATCCCAGCACTGACCAGGACATGCTAAGTGTGGACAACTCTGCCTTTACTAGGCCTGAGTAGCCACTCAGGCAGCAGCACTGAAAAGGGGACCCCATCAGCAGTGATCAAGTCAGAGTGGGATGCTGAGTGGGCCCCGGGTGACCTGAGTGTGCCCAGGACGCCCAGGCTACCTGCCAGGAATGAGGAAGGGTCCCGGAGTCTGGGCGGGCACACTCACCACCTGCAGCTTAATTTGGATGCACAGTGACTTCTTCTTGACAGCCGCCATGCCTGTGGTGAAGGTCTTCCGCATGCTGGTGGCCCGGCGCAGGGCCAGCTGCGAGCCTCCCTCCAGGCCCGCAATGGAGCCTGAGAGCACCGTGGCGCTGCCCGCCCGGCCCAGAAACAGGTTGCTGATGATTTTTCTGCCAAAGGTGGGAGGGCAAAGGAGGGAAAGAAGTCACATTCACGGAGCAGTAGAAGCCGTTCCTTCTCCCAGCGCCTGTAACACCAAACAACCCCCACACCGCCGTGGCCAGGGGCCTGGGTTATCTGGGCTGGGGCTGCATGTTCCACGCCCTACAGAGGAACTGCAGAGAAATCTTCACACAGTAAGAGGAGACAACCAGGGCGGCAGAAGCCGAGGGGTAGGCAGGGATTGGACAGAGCAGAGCGGGGCGACCTGCTTTTCTCCATCACTGGGCAGGGGGCACAGAAGTGGGAAAGGAGTTTCCAACGTGGCAGGAAAGATCAGAGCCCAATATCTTCTAACACTATATAATCTACTCCCTACCTCTCCTGCTGATTATCGGCTTCCCCTACTGGAATGTAAACTCCACAGGAGCAGAGCAGGGTTTTTGTTTCCTACACTGCTACCTGCCGAGCACCTAGAAGAGTCTCTGTCACAGAGGAGGTAAAGAAATGAAGGAATGAACGAACAACAGGGCTCATATGACTGAGCGGAGTCTAAGGCCACTCCCGCCTTCTAAGAAGAATGGGGGGGTGTTATTCAAATTTAAAACTATATGTCTCTCCAACAATATGGATCCCACCTCTACTCCAGGAGGCCACCCCCTTGCCCCCAAGGCCAACGGCCCTCAGCTGTTGCCTCTCAGGAAGTAGAGGCCATCTACCCTGCTGGTGAGGGGGCTTCTGAGAGCAGGGAGCCCAGAAAAAGCCCTGGGGACAGGACAAGGACAGAGTGAGTGGTGTTCTTACTTCTGGGAGTCCTGCAGGAGCCGGGGGGCGTTCTGGGTGGCCGGGTTCTGCTTGGTGTAGCTCAGCCAGCCAGCCACATTGTATTCCACCCAGTTGGTGCCATGGCTGTGGCCCAGGAGGAAATGGTGTGGTTTACTGCTGCGCAGGAGGGGGCTTTGGCCTGAGGATGGGAGAAGCAAGGTTCAGATCATCAGGCCACAGCCCACAAAAAGCCAAGGGACTCAGTGAGCCCCCCGGGCAGTGACACCTGGGCTCATATAGGTGAGTCCTCTGGAGAGGAAGCAGAGGAGCTGCCCTCCAGGGGTGCCACCTACCTTTTTTGTCACCTTCCTGGGGGCCATAGTAGGAGAAAAGGCGCTCCAGGAGGGCATCTTCTGTGGCCCCTGGCACCAGTGCCTCCTCTTCTAATAGCCACAGCAGGCCCCTTGCCTCGTCCGTGCGGGCCAGCGAGCGGACCTATGGAGAAGCAAAGAAGTCCCACCATGCCATGGGAGCTGTGGGAAAGGAGCCAGGGCCCCAGCCACAATCACACACTATAAACATGCTACACATACACACACACACACACTGCCACCGTGGCTCCCGCCACTCACTGCTGATGCCTGTGGAGCAGGTGAGCAGCAAGGAGAAGGAAGGGGCCAGAAAAAGATCAGAGAGAAAAGCCCACAGCAAAATACGATTCCTAGAACTTGTGTCCAAAGTCACCAAAGACTGAGGTTTCCTATTAACCTGAGCCCCACATCCAGAGGCTCTCCTCCATCCGCAGCCTCTCGGAGGTCATAGGGGGCTTGGGTGAACCCCATGCTGCCCTCACTCCCTGGGCATCACTGCCCGGGCAGATGAAACAAGATAACGTCAGTAAGGCCCTGAGCATAGCGCATGGCCCAAAGGAAGCTCTCAGTAAGTGACGGCTGTGGGGTTAACCCTGAGAGGAGAGAACCTAGAGAAGGCTCAGAGGACTGCAGGTGGGATCACTGCAGGGTCATAAACTCAAGTGCCAAAAGCCACAGACAGGTGACCCTATCTATGGACGTGACAGCCAAAATGGGCGGAGCTGAGGTAATGGGGAGCAGGTCCCCATCTAAAGGGAACAGACACCACTCAACTCAGCCAACTGCTGTCCTGGAAGAATGCTGGCCTAGTGTGATAAAACCTCCAGTTTTTCAAGAGAAGGCAGAAATACTAAATTCTGATTTCTCATACCCCATGCAGGCCAAACAAACTAGGCCTGTGGCCACATCGGTCTGAAGGTGACTTTCACTGGAATTTCCAAGTCTTCCTTGGGCAAGAAGGACTGAAGTTTCCCCAGGCCCCGTTCTGGCTTAGCCTTAAGGGATTGGGGGACAAGAGAAGTGAGAAGTGCCATGTTCCCTCTCTTTGACCCCAGCTGCCTGCATCTATGCCACACAGCTGCCCAAGGGAATGAGGGTGACTACCAGGAGGAAGCAGAATGCGGCCAAGGACTGATGGGTAACTACGTCCCAGAGTGGCTGAAGCCGCGTGGCAGGAATAAGCAACGAAGCCATCGAGTGGAGAGTGGCAGGCTGGGCACTCAGGGGCCCCCATCCCCAGAGGTGCAGCTGTCCACTGCCAAGGCCCATCAGATAGGGAAGAGCGAAGAAGGGAAAGGATGGCAAGCCCCCTCCAAACACACTGTCTGATGCGTTGCTGCTCCTAAGCCACGTGGACTGACAGCCCTGTACCTCCTGGGAATGGCAAAGGCTCTTGAGGGAGGCCACTGTGGGAGCCCAGGTGTCAGGAAAAGAAAAGCCAGCTTCCCTGGGGAGACATGGAACTGGGCACTTTAGACATTTGTCCCAGGGGGACATTCACTCTCCTAGATCCCTACCTCCTTGTGCCAGGCCTTCCTGCAGGGCAGAGGGACAGGGAAGCAGGACTCAAAGCAGAGGAGGGAGATCAGCAGCCCAGCAAAAATGCCAATTCTCCAACAGAGCACCTATGCAACTCCCTAACTGAAGACAGTGGACAATGTCAAGTGCTCATCAGGCCACCCAGTCCCCTAGGCAGCAAGGTGCCCAAGATGCTAGTCCAAAGGGTGATGAAGCCCATGCCCAAGGCTGAAGGGCGAGGGCTAATATCCAGAGTCCCTCAGTGGGCATTTTATAGCTGAGCACTGTCTCCCCGTTTGGGTGGAAGGCTGCTTCCTCGCTTAGCTCTGCTAGGCTGCATCAGTCCTCTTCTTGGGGACAACAGGAGGGAATGACTATGTCCTCTGGGTCTAGCCAGGCCCTCATCACCTAGGAGGAGACACCAGGGCTCCTGGCAGACACATTTCAGGCTCAGCCAGTCACAGGACAGGGCCTGAGCCTCAGCTGTTAAGAGAAGAGGTACGCCCTCCCGCCTGGCTCAGAACCCAGGGGCCAGGGCTCCCCACCGCCCCAGGGCAGAAGAAGGTGCCACCTTCCTGGCCAGATCGGCTGAGGGGCAGGCCCAAAGTTCTAAAGCTTGGTGTCTGGGCCTGACTGCTGGGCCCCCTCAGCCCACAGTGGCACCCTGGAGGCAGCGCACAGAAGGGCTCTACCGAGGAAGAGGAGCGGGAGAGGAGAGAAAAGGCCAGTCCAGGCCCTCGCTGGAATTCCTACCAGAGACTGATGGGAGGCTTGGTCCACAGCGGCCACTGAATCGTCCGTGGCTGGCTCCAAGTCATCAAACGCCAACTCGATGTTCTCCTAGGAAGGAAGGCAGAGCGGTTGTGAACATGGAGCCAGGCGTGGGTCACATCCCCATGAGCAGGCCAGGAGGGAACGCTGGGGTCAACAAGCCTGATCTCCTGTCCCGTGCAGAAGCTTCCCCCAAGAAGCCTGACTGACAAAAGCTCTCCACCTCGCAAGGCGCCACATCATGTCTTTGGACAGCTAAAATCCCTCTAGCTTCTTTTTATACTGAGCTAAGGGCATATGCTCCTGTTATTCGCATCAGTTGATTAGGCTATGCAGAGTAAGCCTACTTTCGACTCCACACAATCATCCTTGACTTGAAGACAATGGACATCTTCCTCCTGAATCTTCTCTCATCCAAGATAAATATCCTGCCCAGTTAGTTCAACTCACCTCCACATGAGGTAGGATTTCCAGATCTCATCCCTTCTGGGACACCCTTTTATTGAGGGGCCCTAAATAATCAATCGCCACCTTAACAGATCAGGAGACAGGGAAGGCCAGGCCTCCATGTGTCAGCAGGAACTGCATGGTGGCAAGTCACAGGGCCTAGGTGGGTGCCTTGAAGGAAGGCAAGGAGGGGCTCCCAGGCACCCTGAATGCCTCTGCAGCTTCGCAGAGCGCAAACTCTGCTCAAAGAATGTAGCCTGAGGCAGGAAAAGACTCCTACGCTAGAGAGCACACGGGGACAGAAATGACCAGAGAGTAAAAGCTGGGAAGAGAGCAGCCAGGGGGAAGGTGGCGCCTTCCCTCATCCCAGATGCCCTCCCTGAGGGTGCCAGGGCCAGAAGGTGAGGCGGGGGGGTGGGGGTGGCAGGCAGAGGCAAGGTCAAGTGCTACCTCCTTGTATCTTTCCAACTCCTGCACAAAGGTGCGCTCATGGAAGAGCCTCTGCAGCCGGTCCTGGGCGTAGTTGTGGCACAGCTCCTCAAAGGAGGCTCCGCGGGCTGAACCACCCTGCTCAGGGTTCTGGAAGCCTGGAGTGTCCACAATCATCATAGAGCAGAGCGAGTGCTGGCTGGACTTGAGAGCCCTTCACAGGGAAAGCCTGGGTGAGAGGTGGCCAGGGCCGTACCACTGAACAGCCCCCACTGGTCTGCCCCTGGTGTCCAGGCAGCCCCACCCTGCCCCACGCCAAATCTCCATCCCCACGTGGGTGCCCAGGACCCTGGTAGAAGATGTGCCTCTTCTCGCCTGCAAGGGCAGTGAGCCCTCTGCTGGTGGAGGATGGCTCTGCCTCAGCAATCACACAAGCACAGAGGCACCAACTCTACCTTCAACAGGACAGGAAGCAGGCAAGTTGCTGGGTCCTGCCTGGCGCTCACCTGTTCACCAGGGAGACAAGAAGGGTGAAGAGCTCGCTGTAGAGGCCAGACGCCATGCCCTCTAAGCACTCCAGCGCACTCAGTTTGGGGCCTGTGGGGCAAGAGGATCAGCTCTATCTCCGGCTCCCTGGGAATCCCCACCTGGGTGAGCTCCATACCCACCCAGGGCCAAGTCAGCATGGGGCCCTGGGGCTGGCCTCTCCCCATGAGGGAAGCATCTATTCACCCCAGCAGTCTCCCCACGCCAGAGACAGCAATGAGCCCGGGAGGAGGCCTCAGAATCACATCCACCAGCCAAGGGGCTCAGGGTACCTGTGCCATCTCCCAGGCCGCTCTCCTCAGGGCCCTGGCGGAAGGAGGTAGAGCGCTGCAGGGTGCCCCCCTTGTGCTGGTGCTTGAAGATGGCCGAGGAGAGCTCCTCCAGGCTGCAGCCCAACAGGTATGCAGCCTTCTGGGCCCACTCATGGCGTGCAAACTGCTTGCGCCCAGCTATGGGGTAGAAAAAAGGGATCTGGCATCTTGGGTCTTCCTTCTTAGGCCATTTGATGACCACTGTGTGCTTTGGCTCCCTCGCTCCTATAGGACTGGGGAGTGGGCATCTTCCAGAGGAAAAACCAGCCCTGATGACACCAGAAGGGCTTCAGGCAGAATGAGGACAGTCAGCAGCTGCCAGGGCTTCCTGTGTCCATTGGGGGTGGAGAGAATGAGTAGGTCCTAAAAGAGGAGGTAACTCCACACTGCTGCCACCAGAGGGCACCCAGTCAGCTGTGAACATCCCTTTTAGGGGGCGTGTCCTTCCCCAAGGGTGCCAACTTGGTGAAGGACAGTGTGAGGATGAGCCAGCCCACCCACGATGAGCACAAGAACTGCCTCTGCCTGTGGGGGACATCATGAGAGAGTCCTAGTGCCTCTCCCTTCCATGAATGCCTCAGGACCCTCCCTCTAACCCCTAGGCGTCTGCCAAGGGAGATCACAAACACCCACCCATGCCAACAGTGGGGAGGCGAAAAAGCCGCAGGAGAAAGGGAACAACCCACGCAGACAGACGCCTCAGCCAACATGTGTCTAATCGTGGCAATTAGGGAAAGCTAACAAGAAACCAGGTTTACCTTCGGCAGCTTCTGTAAGGCAAAGGACCAGCATGCAGCATGCAAAGAAAAACAGCATGTTAGCAAACAGTCATCAACTGAGCCCGCCAGGCCCACGGGAAGGGGCTGCGGGGGGTGGGGGTTTGTGAGGATGAGCAGGCGAGAAAACACAACCACATTCAGACTTAGAAACACAAACACACACACACTTACAATCTCAAAGGACTATGTTTATGGATGTAATCACACTGACACACACACACATAGACCTACAAAGATATTCTACCACACCCCGTGCCTCCCCCGGAAAATACTAGAAGCTCTGAGGAGGTAACAGACCCTGTTCAGCAAGGTCCATGTGCTGACATGCCCAGAGCTCTCCACCTGCAGTCAGCGCTGAGTAGGGTTACAGGAAACCTGGGCTTGTGAACCCCTCAGAGTGAAAGAACTTCCTCAAGACACGGCCACACGTGCACCCACCTTCCCACCCCCACAATCTGGAGGCAACTTCTTTAACTCAGAGCCTGCTTCCTCTCTGGCAGGGATGCCACCTGCTGGGATCATAAGGAGCCTAACACTCAGACACCTGTTCCTCCATGCACCCACCCACCAGTGCTGTCTCAATCCTGCTAAACAGCCTGGGGCCCCTCACACCCCAGGGGGAGATGAAGCCCAAGCCCAAGGTGCTGCTCAGAGGCAGCATCCCTTTCCTTAAACTGGAGGAGAAAGTGGTGAAGAGGTGATCAGAGCACCCGCCCACCAACGTAATCTCAGAGGAAGGCAGCAGAGCTCTTCCAAGCCAGACCAAGCTCTAGCCATTCACAAGCCCCCAAGCAGAGGCCCTGAAGCTGCAGCTCATTTGTTACCATGGTGCCTGCTGCCCCCTAGTGGCCTCCACCCTGACATGCAAGAGGGAGAGACACCTGCTACCAACCCAGTGGGGAGAAGGGAAGACTCAGGGAAAACTGGCCTTGGGAAGCCCCAGGAAGCAAGCCCACCCTACCCCACCTAAGCCCCATAGAGGGCATCCTGAAAGGTCCCAGGAGCTGGACGCAAAAGTGGTAGAAGCAGCTATTGCTGGGACTCCGAGAAGCTCCACAGCCAGAGGCGCCCTCTCCACCCTGAACTCTGGGGCTTCTCTCAGGCCAGTCCCCTCTGCTATGACCCAACAAGCCCAGCCCCCAGAGAGAGCCAGAGCAAGCACCAAGATGGGGCCAGGTGGCCCCTACACCCTAGGGAGGGGCCAAGGTCAGTTACCCGCTTGCTCCTCGGGGGCCTCTGTCAGGAAGGGAACAAGAAGGAGAGTTATTCCGGGGGACTGCTCCAAGTTAGTGCCTTTCTCTTGCCCCTCAACCTCTGGACCCCCAGCCCCCTGGTCTTCACAGTGCTCCTGGTCACTGCCATCTAAGTCCACGCCTCATCCATCATTGGCAGAGATGCTTCTCCAGGTATTTGGAGCCTTCTGCTCTGACGTGGGGGACCGGGAAGAGGCATAAGCAAAAGAGGGGTGTCTGATAACAGATGAATCTGTGCTGGGCCAGAACAAACTGGGGTGGGCAGGGCCCCTACAAGCTCTCCTGGGCGACAGGCCAGGCTGTTGGGACCCACTGCAGGTTACCTTTGGTGGCGCCTGCAGCCCCCAGGTGGTAGATGGCAGCCAGGATGAGCCAGCAGGCTTTCTGTTCATCGGGTGAGATGCCCAGCACCTTCATGGCCGTCTGCAGCTTACTGAACTGCTGAGCCGCCTTCTGCTTCTCCTCGGGCTGCAAGGACAGGCGGGCACGCTGGCACTGGAGCTCAGAGGGGCTGTCCCTTCTGGCATACCCCCACGCTGCTGGACTCTCAGAGAGGGCAAGGCTAGCATAGAGCCGCCAAAATGGAGCCAAGCTCCTGCTCCTTCCATGGAGCACCCCAGGCCATTAGAGGCTTCTCCTACCCCCAAGACCCAGGGCTGCCAACCCAGTCCCCAGTGTCCCCTCACCTTGGCCAGTGGTACAATCCCAAACACATTGTTCTCTGCCAAGTGGTTCAAGTGGAGCTCTGTCCTAGGGGTACAAAGGACGCATCAGTACGGTGCTTGATCCCCATCAAGGCCACCCCCACCCAGGGCAGAGACAGACAGACTCAGCTTCCAGCCTCTGAGTTCTGTCTGTCCATCATGCCCTACTGTTAGGCCAGTTGCTGCTGCCTTTCCCAATTGGCCTGGATGCCTGGGCAGAGCACCAGCCTCCCTAGGATGGGTCACCAGAGAAGCCATGGTAAGAGTGTCCAGCCATACCCTTGGCAGGGAGCAAGGAACCCTCCTGAAGGGTGATCCAGCCAGGAGAGAGACTGTGCCCTCAGTTACAAGAAGAGCCCAAGAGGATAATGCCCTGGGGCTGTGTGCTCAGCCTTATCATTTATCCCTTTTTCAGCTAATACAGACAGCAAGTCTGAGGGTCTAAGGGAAAGAGCCTGGCAGGGGAGCCAACATGTGGGCTGGGAGGGCCAGTGTGAAAGGCACCGAAAAAGGCTCGGGCTTTTGGCCCCAGTGTGGACTCCATCACCGGCTCAGCCTCAGACTAGCCATGTGACTGTGGGGAAGTCCCTGATCACCCTGCATCTGTGTTTTCCTCTCTAGACCTGGCTTCATGGATGCAGAGATCCTAGTAGGCCCTGGGAACACTGAAGGGTCAATTGTGCCCCTCACAAATATCCAGGCCCCTGTGCCCAGGGCCAGGTAGTTCCTCCCAGGCAGGGCCTATGGCTCACTTATCTCGCCATCCCCAGGGCCTAGCTCAGAGCCTAACATGTAGCAGGCATGCAATAAATAATCGGTATGGGATGCAATCAAGTGGCAAGATCCAGGAGCCATCGGTAGGCTGGAGCACAGAGCACCCTCCCTGTTCCCTCTGTCCCATCTCACCTGAGGGTGCCATCCCCACAGGCCAGCAGGTAGTAGAAGATGTTGAATGTGGCCTCACTGGCTGGGCGTCGAGCCACGCGCAGCTTCTCCAGAAGCATCGTCTGTGGCACAGCATGGAGGGTATGGGCAAGGAGGGCAGTGCCAGGTCAAGCTTCTCCCACTCCACACCAGAAAGAACCATGCCCCCGGGAACAAGCAGTTATACCTTATCCTCAAGATGCTCACCCAGAGGCCAGATCACCTGAGGGTCAAACTTGGGGCAGAGCCAGGGGGAAGAAGACAGGCCCAGCTCGTGGAGGGGACCTGCTGACCCCCCAGGCATGGTCTTCTTGGGGAGCTGGACACTTTGTGATGAGATACTTCATTCAGCATGGAAGGGAGTCAGCCTCGGCTGGGCCTCACTTTACTGATGAGCCAGACCTCCTTGAGTGAAATCAGCCTGAGAGAAGCCGCTAAGTGCAGGGCCAGGGCCCCAGCAGTAGGGTGTGGCCACCCCAGAATGGGCAGGAAACCGAGCCAGGCCCCACCTAGGACAGGAGCCATCGGGGGCAGAATGACAAAGGCTCAGGGCAGATCTGTTCAACCCTGCTGTGCCAGGGTCCATTTTGTTGGGGCAGAATCCCAGGAAAATGAGGCACAGGAAAGAGCCTGATTCCCAGGGCATGAAATTAGGGGGTTAATCTCCTACACCCTGAGTGTCCACTCACCTGAATGGAGGCCGAGGCCACCTGGCCAGCTTGGTCAAAGTCCAGGGAGAGGATCTGGGAGAAGCGGGTGGCATTGCCGTTCATGATGGTAGGGCTATTGCCAAAGGCTTCCAGGAGAGTGTACAGAGCCTGCCACTTCTCCACTGCAGAAGACAGGCCCAGGGGTCATCAGGAAAGCCAGGGGCAGCTCACCCCAGCCATGGGCTCCAGAGGCCCAGGCAGAATGGGAGGCCCAGCCACAGCTGTTTCCCCACTGCATGAAGGCTCGGAGTTACTCAGACCAGAACTGACCAGGGACAGAGGGGTTTTGAGGACACGAAGAGGCCAGGGAGAAAAATAGTTGGCACCCAGGAGGGACCTCCACCCTCAGCCCCCTCTCCCCAGTCTATTCTAAGTTTTCCCAGTTGTCACTGCCTCACCAGAAAACACCTTGTTCCCGCTAGTGCCTGCAATGGTGGCCAGGTATTGCACCAGATGCTGGCAGCTGGTGGTCTTGCCACTGCCACTACTGCCCAGGAGGATGATGGACTGGTCCTGACGGCTCATCAGCATTGCCCTGTATGCGTTCTGGGCCACGGCGTAGATGTGGGGTGCCATGTCCTCCCGCCGACACCCCTTGAACATGTGCATCACCTTGGGCAGGAGAGGGATGGAGGGAAGGGGTAGGCTCAGGCCAGCTGCTGCCGCCTTTCCTAATTGTCCTGGATGCCTGGTCAGAGCACCAGCCTCCCTAGGATGGGTCACCCGAGATGCCCTGGTGAGAGTGTCCAGCCATACCCCTGGCAGGGAGCAGGGAACACTTGGACACCCCTCACTCTCAAGGTCCACATCTTTTTGGGCCTTTCACTGCAGGGGAGCTGTTGGATTCCGAGGCTAAGGCCATGCATGAAAATGCAGATACTAGTCAAGTCTTGGCCTCTGTTAAAGGTTGGGGGAGGGCCTTTTGTCCCTACCCCTTGAAATGACTCCTCTTCCCAACGTGAACTGTGAGAGTGGACAGGAGCCCAGTGGGATGCCAAGGGGAAGGGGCAGAGCAAAGGAAGGGGGAGTAGTAGTGGGTGGGTGGGTCTACGAGGCAGCAGGGTAGCTTAGGGGGCACTGTACCTTCTCTGAGTACACAGCAGGGGCCCCACGGGGGCTGAGGACGAGGAGGCTGGGGCCAGCGTACGTGTACAGCAGACTAGCACCATAGCGCTGGCGCAGTGTGTGCAGGACGCTGGACTCGTTGAGGTACACCAGTGAGGCCAGATCTTCCAAACGATCGCATGAGGGAGCATTGGCCTGTGTGACAGGACAGGCAGGCAGGCACTGAAGATGCAGAACCTGTCTGCACTGCCAGGGGACAGGCCTGCCCTGCTGAGCCCACCTCCTGTGCCTGCCACCAGCCTCCTGCAAACCTTCTCTACGTCATCCTCGTCCACATCCAAGATGGCTCCATCATGGTCTAGCTTCACACGCACCTTCCCCTCCGGCAAGCTGAGCTCCTCAGATTTGAGCTGACTGGCTGCAGAAGGGGGACAGACAGTCAGACACGGGCCTGGAAAGCCTTTTAAGACCCTCTTTGGGCCTTTCATGGTCCTGCCTCCTCCCCACTATATCACCAACCTCTCCTATCTCAGCACCCAGCCCTCATCAGACCCAGAAGGCACGCTCATCCCTGAAATCCGAGAGGCCCAGGCATCTGCACCCTGGGCTGCCCCAGACTCACCCAGGGAGAAACCATCCTTATGGACCAGCCACACCTTCTCTGTCTCATACCAGGCCTCCTCAGCTGCAATCTGCTCTTCTGTCTTCACCTATCAGAGGGAGGGGAAGAATAAATAGTCAGACTCTGTTCTAGAAAACAGAGACAAGGACAGCAGGAGACAGGAGAAATGTGAGGGGAAGGGTTTCCAGATGAGCCACTGGGCGAGGGGGACAGCTGGATGACAGACACAGAACAGGGGACATCAGAGGTGTCAGAAGATGAAGGTTGGGAAGCCAGGAGGCAGTAGTGGTCCTGAGGAGCGCTAAGGACAAGGACACAGAGCTAGGGACCATTCCTGCCTTGAGGGTCTGGAAGGACAGAGACACATGGAGCACGTACCCAGGAGAGAGCAGACCCCAGGCAAGCAAATCACCAGGATCTACCATCAGCCGCTCTCGTTCCCAATCTCCTGCAAAGGCTGTAGGATCAGCATCCGGAACCCACACCCCTCACCCTGGGCCACAGCTACTTGACCTTTCATGCCCTGCTTCTCCCTTCATCCAACTGATAGGCCCTCCTTCACAGAGCTGGGAAAGGGCATCTCCTCAGACCTGAGGAGAGAAGTGTCTACTGAGGACTTTGTAATGCAAAATGATAAGCACGTCCTGAGTCCTAGCCTTGGCCTGTCCCTCCCCTCCAGAGGATGCTCTACTGGATGGGGGACGGTGTTCAGATGTATATGCCAGAAGGTGGCAGGTGCACAGACCTATGTGGACATGCTGAGGCCATACAGGGGCATGAAGCAGCATGGCCAGAGATATGGAGGGGGCGAGGAGGGGCAGCACAGCTCTGTCAACACAGGAAGAGACTTGCATGTCACAGGGATGGGCACCAGAATGGGTATAAAGGGGCTGAGAATCCCCAGAGGCCCCAGGTGGTCGCCAGTCAGAAAGAAGCATTTTGCAAGCATTGACAGGGTGTCGGGCTGCCAAACCTGGCACCCCCTAGGAAGACTTGAGCTGGGCAGAAATGGTACCAAGGGGACAGGCCCGGCTCCCATGGCCCATCGGGCTCCTTTTGTTGTGGGTAGGTGAAAGGGTAGCAGGGTCATCCAGTGGTCCCTGGTTGGGGGAAGGTCACACACACACACCTGTGGCATTGAGCAGCCCTCAGGCTAGCCCCAGCCTACACTCTGCAAGGGTCTCCAGCTGGGAGGTGCAATGAGTCTCCTAGAGTCCCCCACCCTCATGAGACCTGAAGCCGAGGTGGAGACCCTGGGTGAGGGATTGGAAAGGATAAGAAAATAAAATAAGAAGACTTGTCTTTGTCGCATTTCTTGGCGCTGAAAGAAAAAGAGATCTGGGTCCTGCCCCCAGGTTGGACTCTGGCTTCAGATCTCTCTCTCCCTCGCTGACTGCCCTTCCCAGCTTTAGGGTAAGAAGGCTGGGCTGCAGCAGCGGTCCTCAGACTCTGGGAGTCATGACCAGTGAAACGACCCTTCAAAGACGAGGATCACTATGCAGTTGTCAACATTTTAAATTGTTAAGTGAAGACATTTTAAAAAAAGGCTAGTTCTTCATATTTGAAGAAGTGCAGCTTTATAAAAATAATTACAACGTTTTATTTTCTTCCAAATAACATGAGATCGGTGAAGCCTTTGTCATGAATGGACACGTTCTATGGTCAGGTGTTTTGGTGAATAAGGTGACATCAAAGGTCATGGCCTATAACTAATTCCCACAATGGCCAGCAGGTGGAGACAGAGAACGCCACATCTTCAGGCCTGGGATGGGGGAGGGAGGTGGTGGGGATTCAGCCTTTTCAGCTTTTTCTTCCCAGATTGAGCAGAATTGAAACACCTAGAAACCAAAATTCTGGCCAGGCCCTTGGATTCCAGTGGCTAAGGACCATGTGCCACAGAGGCCAAACTCGAGTGGTGACAGTCTAGACACTCTCCAAAGGCCTCACATAGAACTGCCCCATCACAAACTCCTGGCACTGCCTCCCCGGAGTATCCCCCCAGAAACCGGGTGGGAGCCGGAAGGGGAAAGAGGCCTTACACTCCAGCATGAGGCCCGAGCACAGACGCCAGCCCAGGTACAGGGCAGGGGTGGCGGGTAGTCACCGGAGGAAGTGGAGGGCTCCTGAGGGGCGCAGGAGCACCCTACCTGGCTCTGGGCAGGAGAGGCGGCCTCAGGGTCCAGCTACCAGCAGCAAGCAAAGAAGAGAGAGAGAAGAGGGGTGAAGACAAGCAGACCATTGGCATGTCCCCTTCAGCAAGCACCCTGGCCAATGGACGGCATCCTCCTGCTGCCCAAGGTACAGGGTGGAGGTGGGAGGAGCTTAGCAACAGGACCGGGGAGCTGGCCTGGGCAGGTGAAGTGTGTCCAGTCCAGGAGAGGCCAGACCAGGAAGGAGAAGCCCAGCTTGGTGAAGACTTGTTACGGTGAGATTTCTCAGAGAGGATGCTCTGGTAAGTCATTTCCTGTGGCCTGGGCAGGAGTGTGCCACTCTGCCTCTGGCCACAGTCTCTCCTGGGCTGCCCATCAAGTCCCCTCTGAATTAGGCTCCTCTTCTGTGTGCCAGGCCACCTTACCACACCCAGAACCTGGGCCCACTGGGAGCCTCTGGCCTTATCTTCAGGGTACTTCCCAGCCTAGCTCTCCTGTAGCCACCAGATCCCAGCACAGGGCTGCCCCTGGTCTCCAACATACACCCAAGGATGCCGTTCCCTGTGCCAAGGGCTGCCCTTCAGAGCTGTCATTCCTGCACCTCTCACAGAACAAGACCACCAGTAGCCCCAAGTCTAGGACCCCTTCTTCAAACCCTTCCTGCACCCCTGCACCACTCCCACCACCCCCAGGCAGGCACACCACCCCATGGCAAGTGAAGACATCACCCCATCCAGGTCCACCTGCCAATGCCCAAGAACCAAGGGACCATGGGCAGACCCTGTGGTCAGCATTGACCTCTCTGTCTCTGTCTTGTTACTTAAAGGCCTTTCTGGAGAGGAAGGGAGTCAGCCAGGCCTTGGACTTTGCCTGTTAGAAATGGGCAAGCAGTTAACAGGCCCCACCTGGGTGTGGAGAGTGGGGCTCTCAAAAAAGGGGAGTGTCAGCTCCCTGCCTCGCCACCCATCAGACCCCGGCACCAAGACACATCCTCCGGGGAAGAGAACGGGGCCAGAGAAGGGGGCTGGATCCCTAGCCAGGAGGGGCCCCTCCCACAGGCACAGGGCTCTGGGATCCCTGGAGGAACAGCCTCACTGTGCTCAGACCCTCCGCAGTGCCCTTCTCTCATTTCTTCAAGTGGGAAGCTCCTCTGGCCCCCAGGCCTTCCATAGCCAGGGGCTCCCACACACAGACACACACAGTCTGGCCGCCAGCCTCAAGGAAGAGGTGTGCCAGCAGTGGGGAACTGCACATGAGAGGTGGCATTACAGAAGCTGTGAAGATCCTCTCAAGCCGCTGGTGGGCCTCCTCTGCGGGGGTCAGCCGGGCCTCGGGGGCAGCTCCTGCCTAAGGGTTAAACCACCATTAGTCCCGGCCTGGGATCAGTGGGAGCACAGCATGCCAAGCTTCAGGCCCAGGAAGCCACTGGGACCCAGTGGGTCAGTAGTAAAGGTCAGGGAGGCAAGCAAGGCAGCCATTTGAGTTTTTAAACCATCAGATGAACAAAAAAGAACAGGTGCCTGGAAGTTCTAGGGTTCTTTCTTCCACCGTCCTAACCATTTCAGCGCCAGGATGGCCCTGTCCTCCCACACCTCCTCTGGTTCCTGCCCTAGGCCCAGGTGATAGGTGGCTGAACCCCAGATTAGGGCACATCTCAGCTCTCACCCCCACCCCAGTGAGAGATGGAGGGACAGGGAGCCAGAGGGAGGGCAGCTGGCCCAGGAAAAAGCACATGACACTCTGGCTCCTTAGAGGTTCTTTTCAGGGACTGACGGTTTGCCTCATGCCCTGCCTGTCTGGCCAAAATGCCCCTGCCAACTCCTGTGCGCCAGGAGGTAACTTCCCTGATTCAGAGTGGGCCAAGAGGGGTGGGGAAAGCTGCGGCCTGATCCTCTCTAAGTTATGCAAAGCCTGGGAAGAAGGGAATGGGGAGCAGGGTGGGTTCTGGGATCTTAGGAACCCCAGGAGGTCACAGTCAGGGGGGCCTCTAGGACCTGGGGGACAGGCTAGGCCTTTAGGATGTGCCCTGACCCTCCCCTTCCGGCCAGGAGCATGCAAGAGCACAGAGAAACAGTAGTGAAACTTGACGCGCCCCCCATACGCACGCCATGAGGCCTCAGAAAGGTCCACAAAATGGGAGAGCTTGAACAGAACTGTCCCCAACCCAAGGACCAGCCAAGCAGGCATCACATTCCAAGAGAAGGGGCTGGGCTGATCATCCTTGGCCCTCTCCTGTGCCTCTCAGCCTCCTGTCCCACCCAAAGGGCACTTTGTAAACAGATGGGGCCCCAGATCCAATGGGGGCCCCCTGTGCCCATTTGCCACTCAGGCACAGGGCTCCTCGGGGAGAGTCCTGCTGCCAGAAGGGACTGCTGGCCAGGCCCAAAGAAGGCAGTGATGGCAATGATGATATTAATAACTATTGCTATTAGCATCACTAACGACGCTGCCATGGATGGAGCACCCACCTCACCAGGGACTGGGCTTGGAGCGTTCGTTACCTGAATCGCTCCTAGTCTGCACAGCAACCCTTCAAAGCAGCTACTATCCCTTATTTGGAATTCCAAAATCCAAAAAGCTCCCCAAAACAAAAGATTCTTCCTAAGTATTTTGGTGGCAAAACCTAACTGTTTATTTTCTATTCCCCTGCAACCTGAACATTCAGAGATTTTGCTCGGCAAATATTAATGTGTTTGGTTACAGGTTGCTGCTCATTATGTACTCTCTCTGATATTCTAAAATACAAAAATTACTAATTTTCAAAATCCTTCTGGCCCCAAGGCCTCAGAGAAGGGACTGTAGACCTGCATTATGCCCGCTTGACAGATGAAGGCTCAGAGATGGGACCCTGCTGAAACCACAGTGGGTGAGTGGCTGGAGATGTGAACACAGGCCACTGACTTTAGAAATTCTGTCTTTCTCCCCTAGCACTGATCTGCTAAGACTCTGATCCTCGACTCGGGATCTGGCGCCTCAAGGTGACACCATGTAGCTGGAGACCAGGCCCCAGCTCCCACGTAAGGGTGTCAAAGAACAGCAGCATGCTGGTGAGCAGGTCCCAACCCAGAGCCCAGGCCACCACGGGCTCTGGCATTCGCTTCAGGAAAGCCATGCAGCCCTGCCATCGGCACGTGTCCCGGGCCCTGCTTCTCAGTCATGCGGGGCTTGTTGAGGAGCCTTGGGGAAGCTGGCTGCAAGGGTGATAAGGGGTGTGGGAGGTTAGTGACACACTTGGGTACCTCCTGTTGCACGTCAGGGGCTGGTGACTTGGGCTGCTGCAATCCAGTGAGGTTCAACTTCGGGCCAGTGGAGCCTGGGTCTGCCAGCTTTTCCGGTGGGGCTGGGGAACACTGCTTCTCTGGGGTTTCAGGCTTGGCTGGGGAGCCTGGCTTCTCTGGGGAGCCTGGTTTCCCCAAGGAGCCTGGCTCCTGGCTGGAGGGCTTCTCCCCCTTCCCAGGAGACTGCTTGCCACGGGGCTTGTGATCCTTGCCCCTGCCCCGAGACATCAGGCTCCGCAGGCCCATGGAGAGCTCATCTTTGGCTGCCTCCTTCTTCGCTTCAGGCTTAGGGGGAGCAGGGGGAGCCGGCGGGGGTGGTGGCTTGAGAGGGGTTGCCTTTTCACCCTTCTTGCCTCGAGCTGGGTGCTCAGGGGATTTGATCCCTCTGCTCAGAGGCTCCCTGGGGCTCCCAGGCTCCTCACCAGGCAGCACCTTGCTCACCACCTTCCTCACTGCATTCGCCACCCTCTTCCGGGACAAGCCCTGGGCCTCCTCACCCGGGCCTTCTGCTGACACAGCCCCCAGGCCGTTCATAGCGGGCGTCGGCACAGGGCTCTTGGTTCTCTGGGAAGTCTCTGAGGGTACAGGGCTGGTGGGAGGCTGAGGACTCCTAGATTTGCCACTGCCGTCCTTTGAGCTGCCCTCTAGCTACAGTCACACAGATACAGGTAGACATTAGCAACAATGCCTGTGAACCTACCCACCCCATGCAGAGGAAGAGGTGTGACCTCTCTCCTAGCCCTGGAACAGACTTTCCATTGATCCACCAAACAACACATAGTTCCCAGAGGCTTTCCATCTTCCAGATAGGACAACTGCATCTAAGAGTTTGGCTTCTCTCTCCCACAAAGCACAAGCAGGTACTGCTGTCACCTGTCGTCCACCCCTGTGCTTAGCACGGAGCTGGGAGATGCCAGTAATGAGTGCCTGGAGGCCCAGAGTTACTGGCTTTCAGTCAGGGCAGCAACCAAGGCCCAATCCAGCACCCACTCCCTCACAGCCCAAACCCAGCAGAGATGGAGCATGGATAGGTCAAACTACCACTTCCCACCATCGATCCTAGTTCACTTTGGGGCTTCCTGCCTTTGTGGTCCCTGGTCCTTCTATCCCCCAGTTTCCTGGGCAGTCAGACCCAGGGTCTGCCTATCCTGATGAAAACAATAGTCAGGGAGCAATTCCTGGCCCCAAGACACGCCAAGCCTCCTCCTCCCTGCTCCTCTTGTCTGTGGCTGCTGTCTCCCCTGCACCCACATTCTCAAGGGCTGCAGAAACCCAGTGCTAGCCCAGGAAGCTGCCACCTCAGACTGTTTTCTGCCAGTCTCTCTGCAGTTTCCTCCTGCAAACCTTCTGGTTCCCAGAGTGTACGTGTGGAGTCACAGGAGGAAGAGGAGGCAGCTGCAGCCCACAAAGGGTTAAGCACACAAGTGACCACAGTTCCACTCTGCCCTAGAGCTGGGGCCCTGGCTCAGCCGGCCTCTCAGCCTCTGGGCACCCATGAGCCGCCTGGTGTACACTGGCACATTCCCCCTGGTGCACCCACCCTTCCCCCAGCACTCGCAGGAACTGTCTGTGGTCCCAAGGGACCACCACTGGAAGGCCAGGCCTGCTAATGGTAGGGCAGAGTTTCCTGCAAAGCCAGCCATACTGCCTAGAGGGAGCAAGGTCAACTTGGGAGCTCCTTGCTGGTCAGGCAATGCCCTCCCACTAAGCTGTGCTTGGGCTTCATTCCCCAAAACAATGACCTATCTTCTAGGGTGCACCTGGACACTGGGCTCTGTGAGGGGCTGGCTGCCATCTCTGCTTGGATGCAGGAAGACGCTCACAGAGTGGGCAGACCTTTGGCTGCCATGCAGAGAGGCTGCCCCATGTCCTGAGCAGAGCTGAGCCAAGTGGCCTGAGCCCAGGCCTCAGTGGCAGGGTGGCCCTGCTGCAGGGGAGGGGAGGGGAGGGCTTGAAGATGCTCTTCCTCAAACTCTTGGGCCAAGAGTGCTCAGTTGTGTGCCAGGGTACTGCGGAACTGGCTGGTGGCCCTAGCTGCTGGCGCCTATATCTCTTCCCTCCCTCTTCTGGCTTTCCTCTCATCCCCTTTAACTGAAGATGATGATGACAACAACAGTGATGATGATGCTAGTAACTGCTAACCCCTATACGGTGCTTGTTATGTGTCAGGCAGTCTTCTAAGCATGTTACGTGTAATCTGCCATGCTCCAAGGCCCCTCCCTCACATGTCTCAAACATATCCCTTTGAGATCACAGGCTGGCCTTGCAGGACTGTTTACAGGTTAGGTGGAAGCCACAATGCCTGGCTAATCAAATCTCCATCCAAGGAAGTGGGGGAGCCGGGACACGTAGCACCTCGGGTAATGAAGTATGGATCTGTTTTGTGATCCAGCGCCACCCCAGTGCCCTGGGCATTCCCGTCCCCTGTGCCAAGAGCAGCCTTCTCCTAACAACACATCTCTAGACCTGGCTATTCTGGAACTCTCTCCCTTCTCTTGCCTTAAAAGAGTCCAGCTTTATTCAAGGTCTCTATCCCAAGGCAGAATGCCTGGGGGGTGGGGGCGTCCAGAGGCACTGGGCAGCTGGAGCCTGCCTCCAGGTCACTGCACCAAGCAGCTGACAGGGTCTTGGGAAGAGACAGCAGCAGCTGTGGCGAAATCCCTCCCTGGCCTTGTCTTGTGCGCCCCCGAGCAGGGAGGAGTCCCAACAGCTGAGCTCTCATTTGGTGCTCCCCAACCTAAGAGTTCGCCTACCTAAGGCTCGCCAGCCCCAAAGTGTTCAGGAAACCAGAACTAAAGGTAGGAACCAAAGGGGGTGGGGAGTTAGGGGGAGATCCCCAAAGCTCCTTGGCATTCCCATCTCCTTCATGCACCCCAGGCAAGCCTCACTCAGGCTGCGCCTCCTGCCCCTTACTGGCGTTCCCTCTAGCCACCCCAAACACGAAGGGCACCCTGCAGGCCTGCCCGTTCCGCGGAACTGCCTCCCAGACTAGGCCAGGGCTGGCAGACACACCCCACACAGGCATCTTGGAGAAGCACTTACAGCCCCTTCCTCCTTGCCAGGAGGGCCAGGCTTCGGCAGAGTTCTGTCCTCCTCTTTAACCTGAGGGAGCAGACAGAGAAGTCACTGGCAGGTCAGGGCTGGGAGACCTGGCACTAAAAGCACAGAAGGAAAACATCCAAGCGGCCTCTCCCTCCCTCAGAGGCAGAGCTCCTGAGTGTCAGGAGCACGGGGTGACAGACCTGGGCAACAGATATACTCTCCTGGGGTCAGAACTGTCCAGTGACAGCTTCAAGAATGAAGAGTCTCGGGGGGGTGAAAGGCAAGTGCCCATGCCCTCAGTGACCAGCTATGCCGCCCACTTGGGCTGTCAAAGAGGTCTACCCACCAGAGTGACATCGTGGCCTTGGTTACAGGGTGGATAGAAAGATCCAGCTAATTCAACTCGGGCTTAACTACAGGAGTCACTCCCAGCTCAGACAGGAAGTGGTCTGAACAAGAGCCCTCTGACCCAGCGGCTGAGGAGCGGGAACAACCCCAGGGTGGGGGACCCATAGGGCCAGCAGAACTGAGTGTAGGGTAAATGGGTGGCCCTATCAGGCTGGCTCCGGGTGGCTTCTAGGTTCCGGACAATTTCCCTCAGCACAGAGATTGCGGAGCTCTGACTGGAGGCAGGAAGTAGGGCAGAGGCAGGGATTCAGGAGGCCAGATATCTTCCCAACCTCAGACCCACAAAACTGCCAACCATGCGGCTGAGGGAGGGAACCCCAAGCTTGGGGAGGGGTGTAGAGGAAGGAAAGAAGCCCCAGCTCTGGCTGCTCTGGCCAGGCGTTTGTGCTCGGCCCAGGAGCTAGCTGGCCTGAGCCAGAGGGGAGAAGCAGAGTCAGGGGCAAATGGCAGATACCATAACACAGCTGGAAAAAGGACAACGTGGATGCTCTGAGGGTTCTTTAGGTTCAGAGACTGGCTCAGAACAGACCCAGAGAGGCCAGGCCTCAAGTCGGGGAGTCTTCTCCTCTCCCCCTCACTAGAATCTCTCGCTCCAAAAGCTCAGACAGTCCTAGTGGATTCCATTTCTCTTCTTTCCCCAGCCACTTAGGACTATAGGAAAAAGACAGGTCTGTCACCAGCCCTCCCAATCCTCAGCCTGCCTTTCTCTCCCCACACAACGTGGGTAGGAGCACAGGACGGAGTCCTTGATTCCTAATGGAAAAGATCCTTAGAACCTTGTCCAGAATTATTTTAATTATCCACCTGGGGGACTCTCCATTTGTAACCAGGGTCCATGGCTAATTTGGAGCTCTAATTAGCAGTGCCTGGGGCCCTGACCAGCATGATGGCCACTGCAGTTTCAAAGCTGTATCTTGCCCATGGAGCTATTTTCAATGGGCTCAAGCTTCAAAGTTAGTTCACACTGCCGCGGACAGAGGGAAAATGGCAATTATTCATCAAAGTGGACTCTGTTACTTTAGAAATTGGGATTGGAGAAGAGAAAGGGAAGGGCCAGGCTGGTGGAGAGAGAATGAAGAGTGGCAGAGTCTAGGTCTGTGCCTGCTGCCCCCACCAATGCCCATCACTCCCCGCTCCCCTCACCCCACCCCCATGCCCCCAGGGATCACACCGTGCATTAGCTCCAGGGCACACAGGTTAGAAGGATGGCAAGTGTTCACAAACCACACAGACACACTCATTACTGCACGCAGTGCTGTGAGCTCGGGCTCAGGGATGGCCCAGATTCCAAGTTCACTCCGCGTCCTTCACCAGCTCCAAATCTGTCCTCCCTCCAGTGGCTTGAGCTTGGGACCCCAAGCGTCTCACCCAGGTGGTGAGGCATTGGGGGAAACACTGGCTGCCCCCTGAAATGTCTGGGACACTAGGCCCAGCTCTGAGCTCAGCTCTGGATTTAGCCTGAGGCTGACTCACTGCCACCTCCCCTGCCCAAAGGGCTCTGTCTGCTATAGGTCACCGCCCAGCAGGGGACCGTGCATAGCACAAAGGCATGCCCAGGTCTGCGGCCTGAATCACCCTCTGGACTCAGGCAGACAACTGGCCTGGCTCCTCACTCTTGGCTCCTTTTCCTCCTACCCACACAGCCCCCAGACTCAGGGAGACCCAGTGCCCAGGCCTCAGAGCCAAAGCCATTCCCAGCAGCCCCTCCATAGTAGTGCCCGTTCCCAGGGTTGAGTCAGAGCAGCAGCAGGGTGGGAAGAGTGTGGAGGGGTTAACTTGGAGGGGCACCAGTGGGACAAAAGGCAGCTCAGCTTACCAGAGGTGGAGCTAGGGGTGGGGTTGGAGGAGCATGACTCAGCGCAGGAGCCCATCCGGACACAAGGGTGAGTTCGCCCGTCATTCTCCCAGCCCCCAAATACACACACATGCCCCAATCCATCTCCAGCTTCCAAAGCTTCCTCTCTCACAAGCCAGCCTCCTGCCTGTACACACCATGCCAAGCACATAGGAAAAGCATAAAGATTTTGAAATCCAACTTTCCTTTTGCTCCCAGAAGGCGAACCTTGATGAAAAGGCCATGGTGCCGAAAGTAACCTGCACCCTGGGTCAGAGGAGAAACGAGGGGCAGGGTCTCTCAGGGACTCGGAGTCTTCCTAAAGGCCAGGACCTGCTGGGATAAACACTGGAAAACAGGGGAAAGGAGGAATGGAGTGGAGGGAGAAGGATTACAAAGCTCAAAAGGTCAGAGAAAGAGGGAAGAATAAAATCATAGAGGAAAGTGAAGGCAAGGTGGGCTACAGAACGTAGAACTTCCTGCCCCTGGAAGCTGTGTGCCCTCGAATAAGTCACTCGACCTCTCTGGGCATCTCTGTAGAAATAGGGGATGGGCTAGTCTAGATAATAGATAAAGTCCTTTCTGGGTCTGGCACCCTAGGAGTCTGACGGGGGAGAGGCACTCAAGCCCTTAACTCAGCGAACGAGAGTTGCAGGCCTGTGACCTGGCGGGGACTAAGGAAGCTGTTCCAAGACTCCGGCAACTTTGCTTCTCCCTGCAACACACCATTACCTGCTGGGGCAAGAGGCCCGGAGAGCTAGAAAGCTGCCCTGTGCAAGGGTTGGAAACTAGAGCTGGTCCTCTTGAAAATCGACGGGAGAATCTGCCTCAGCCCAGCGAGAGGCTTCATCCAACAACTCAGTTTGATTCAGCAAAGTTTAAGAACTGGCTCATTTTTATTACCACGTACAATGAATTAACAGGAAAAATTAGAGAATTTTTTTATTTTCAATGAGTTTTTTTTTTTTTTTTTAAAGATTTTATTTTTTTCCTTTTTCTCCCCAATGCCCCCCGGTACATAGTTGTATATTCTTCGTTGTGGGTCCTTCTAGTTGTGGCATGTGGGACGCTGCCTCAGCGTGGTCTGATGAGCAGTGCCATGTCCGCGCCCGGGATTCGAACTAACGAAACACTGGGCCACCTGCAGCGGAGCGTGCGAACTTAACCACTCGACCACGGGGCCAGCCCCTCAATGAGTTATTTTTAATTTGCTCTGTTGACTTTCTATTTTATTATCCAGTCCATATGCTAGAGATTTTAAGTTTGTTTGTGTAATTAACTCATTTGTTCTTTGAGCTCCTGCTCCACTTTTCCTGTGTCCAGGGAGGAGCTCATCTGCCCCAGGCTGTAAGGACACCAGGCCATTCCCATCCCTGCCTGCTCCTCTGTAACAGTCGTTCCTTATGAGCATCACTCTGAACACAAACGTGGGGCTCTCCCCAGAGGCTTTGGTGCAGAACTGCCTGGGTATTTCTCCTCTCTTCCTCATCATTGGATTTTAACTAAAATTTTCTTAGGATCAGGAATAACCTATCTTTATCCAATACAAAACAGGTAAGGAACTCAGCCCCAAAGATGGTGGCAGTGTCTCCACTACAGTCACTCTCAGAGCTGGGAACCAATGGCTCTGTGGAGCCAGGGTGCTTGGGAGCTAAGGCCTCTCTTCCCTGACCTGTCCCCTCTCTAGAGAGTTCAGCCATGTCCAACAACATTAATTAGTGAATATGGAACACCCACAATGAGATGGGCCCTATAAAAGTATTTAACATATATTTTTGAATATAAATCTTACAGCAGCCTCATGACATGAGAATTATTATTATTCCCATTTTACTGATAAGGAAAAAAGACTCAGAAAGAGATTAAGTCACAAAGTTGCTAAGTGGTGGAGTTGGGATTTGAACCCAAGTTGCTCTGGCTGCAAGGCTGTGCTGCTCCCTCCGAGGCCCACCTTTTCTGCTGTGTTAGGCAGGGTCAGAGGGGCTGAATCATCCTTAGTAACCAACTCTGGTTAATCTTGTGTGTCAGGGTTGAGGTTCAGGAGGTCTGGGTCAAGGCAAAGCACTACAGATAGTGCAGTGTTTATTAGTGGTTGACGTGCCCAAATCAAATTTCTAGACTTGCAAAGGGAGACCCCATCACTATCCTGCCACTCTCTGAGGCTCTGACCCCCTCCTACCCCTCTGGCACTTCTGGCCTCTTCTCTGGAGGGAAGAGAAACCAACGCTCACTGAATACTTACAGTGAGCCAGGCAGAGTGGTAGGCACTTCATCCTGTGTCCTCAGTTAATCCTCACAACCACCCACCTTCTAGATAAGGAAATGGAGAGGGTGAGTACCCTGCTGAAGTCCCCACAGCCAGAAAGTGGCAGCACGAAATTCACAACCAAGATGGATCTTGGTGAGCTGCTGGTGTGTCTATAACGTTCACCAACTGTGATTTCCTCACAGGCAGGACTCTTGTACAGACTGTGGGCACTTGGTAAGTGTTTGCTGCCTGACGGGGCTGCGACGGGGGTTCTTTGTGCAAACCTCTTATTCCCATCTGGTCTCTTCCCCCAGCCGTAAACTGTGGAGACTAACACTAGCCCATCCTAATTCCCAGGGGCGTGAGAAAAACAAGGGAGGCATAATCTCTAAATTTAGCAACAATAAATAGATAGTAAACTCAATGCCACGGAGCTAAGGGGAGGGCAGGACATTCTGAAATTGCTTAGTAGCTTTGTTTTTTTTTAAGATTGGCCCTGAGCTAACATCTGTTGCCAATCTTCCTCTTTTGTTTTCTTCCTCAGAGCCCCAGTACATAGTTGTAAGTCACTCTAGTTCCTCTATGTGGGACGCTGCCACAGCATGGCCTGACGAGCGGTGTGTAGGTCTACACCCAGGATCCAAACCAGCAATCCTCGGGCTGCCGAAGAGGGGCAAGCAAACTTAAGCACTCGGCCACAGGGCCGGCCCAGCTTAGTAGCTCTTTGTGGGATAACAATAGCCATAAAATGCATCATCCTCTGGCCTGGCCATTTCATCTTCAGGAATGTATAAGCAATGAGCTGACTTAAAGAAAAGAAGAGAAAGGAAAAAACCCACAAACCTATAAAAAGACTTTTAAGATGCTCTATATAATGGCCCCAAATTGGAAACAATCCAAATGCCTAGAGTTAGGGGGGATTAGGTAAATTGGGGTTCTTCATACAATGCAGCTATGCTGCCATTCAAACTAAAAAATAGCTGGACAATGTAACCATAGGGAAACTTCCACCTAAAATGACATCCATCAAGAAATACTAGAAGCTAATGGTATGTAAACAGTGATCACAATAATCTTATAAATTATGGGGAATTAGACACAATAGAGACACTTGGTATTTATTTTGTTATATATTTGTATCTTACTGCTTATTTCTAGTGTAAAGATGGCTAGTCAATAAAAAAGAAAAAGCAGAGAAGATAATAGGTAAAAGCATTTGTTCTCAAAGACGAGAAATCCAAGCAATGTGCTGAGGGACCCATTTATGCTCAGTCCCGGGGGCTGAGCCAGGCTGGGTTTTACCCTCTGCAACATCAGTAAGGACCATCCACCCTTAATGTACCATGCTCTGTGCCCTCACAGGGGTGGGTGGGGGAAGAATTGGGGGCACAAATGCCACCAGGAGAATCATGGAATGCCCACCAGGCACCCTTCAGGCATGGAATGCCTAGCCTGGACAAATGCATCGAGGCACAAGTGTCCACAGCAGATGTCCACACACTGTGAGCCCCCAAGGGCAGCAGGTACCCCGAGAGATAGTGCCTAGAAGAAGAGAAGCTCCCACCAGTGGCCAAGGGAACTTGGCACCTGTCCCCTCTGCCAACGCTCATGCACACTCTGGACTTCTCAATCCAAGAAAAAAGAAGCATGGCATTCTCCTCTCTCTCCTTTCCTATTCTGAGGCACGGAGGGTAGCTCCCAGGTGACCCTCTCCCTGTCAGTCCCAACCAAGCACCAACTAATGTAATGATAGGGGAGGATGAAGGTGTAGGGAAGAAATAACAGTGATAATAGTAATAACAGTTAACCTTTACGGAGCAGATACTAAGTGCCAGGCACAGTGTGGAACCGTTTACAGGTATTACCTCATGTAATCCTCACAACAGCCCTCTGAAGTAGATACTAATATGATTCCTACTATACAAATAAGCAAAAGGAGGCTCAGAAATGACCTGCCCAAGGCCTCATAGCAGCAAGTAGCAAATTAGGACTCACATCCATGTCTGTCCTCCAGCAAGAACCTCCAAGGTTCATGTTAACGGATGGAAGCAAGCCCTGCCCCCACCTCCTTTGGTTCACCTTCACTGTTGTCTTTCCATGACATCACTGGCCAGAATAACAGCTTGGGTAGAAAGCAGAGGTTCCCATGGCTAACCTGCCCCTCCACCCATAACCCGAATAAGCTTTACACAGAGATGCTCGAGAAACTGGAGCTCTGCAGGCAGCGGCCTAAAGGCCCTGCTGTCAGCCCGAGGAAAAGGGGGAAAAGAGCTTGGCAGGGACCCCCTGGCCCCTTTGGTCCAGCCTCCAGAGAGAGCTGTCCCCTACCCAGGGCGGAACAGAAAGCAGCCAAAGCACCCGCAGTCGCTACTGGCTAGCCCGGAGGAAGCAGGTGCACTGGAATGGCTTCCTGCTGCCACTGCAGTTGCAGAAGGGCCTGGGTTCCTCCTCCAACGGCCGGACCTGCTGGAGGCCTTGCTTCCCTAGGGACGCTCCCTGCAGGCCACTGTGCCATCTGCCTGGCCATCATCGTACAGAGCCTTGACTCTGTGACCTGGTGCTGGTGGCCCGGGGCCCAGGGTGGGGTGGGGCGGGGTGGGAAGTCAGCTAGACCAGGAAGTACCCACTTCTTGGCAGGGGGTGAGGGGGGACACAGAAGTCTTGCAGGCCCCACCCTGGGCCTGACCACACACACCTCGGCACTGGTTTTGTGGTGGGGGTGGGGCAGTCCTTGGGCACAGAGAGATACAAATGCTCATGGGCGCATCTCAGGCTCCTAATGTACCTCCGCCCCAGGCCAGCCCACACACTCTGCCAACTGCTGACACAACCGAAAACCTTACCCTTGGTGGCTGGGAGGGGTGGCGTGGGGGGAACAGAATGGACTGGGAGGCAGCTATGTCTCTCCTCACTTGCTTTTTTAAGGAACTTACTCCTTGGAGTAATCTCTGCTAAAAGGGAGACCTACAGACAGTCAGGGCATCCCAGAGATGCCATCTGTGCCCCTTCCGAGTGTCAGATCCACAGAAAGGGAGGAGGCCGTGCTGGGTCCCCTCTTGGAGAGAGTGAAAGGGGGAATCCCTGACAACTCCAAGGACCACCCCTCCTGAGCCCCTCTCTTGTCTACCAAGAGGAAGGGGGCGGAGGACTATACCGGCGACATGAAGCAGGGGACAATCCTTCCAAAGGCCTGGGAGGTGCTGGGGTTCTGGGCTCCGGAAGAAAATAACGTTCCAAGGAATGAAGGCCTCAAGCACTAATGGTTCGTGGGGGAGGCATGTCACAGCCTGTGGGGAGGCTGACACAGTCCCAGGACACTGAGGTTTAGAAGACAGTCGCCCCCTCCAAAGCCCTCAAAGTCATGAGTCAGGCCCAGGAGGCCCTGCCCCTCGCCTCCGTGGGGCTGTGTGGCTGCCGGCGCTGGTAACTCCCTCCTCACCAAGAGGCTCAGAGACAAGCCCCAAGGCAGTCCTTCTCCAGCCCTCCCTACCTTCTTCAGTCACATCTGAGGAAACAAGAAAAAGGCCCCTCCTTTCCTAAATGAGGAAGCAGCATGAGGAGCCCGGGACATTTCCGGGGTGGGGGTCAGAGGGACACTCACCCGCATGGCCTGGCCTGGAGCAGCCCAGAGCAAGGAGTCTCCTCTCCGATGCTGCTCCGTTAGCAGCTCAAAATAGCACTGGCTGCAGCCCCGCCCCTGTGCCCCTCCCTCTCCCCAGGCCCCTCCCGTCCGGAGCTGCCAACCCTGGCCGAAGCCAGTCGGAGAGTGAGTGGCCTGGAGGACTGCGGGTACCAGGTATGCCGGGAGGGAGAGGGTGATACACTTGCGTGGAAGGGAAGGAGGAGGCTCTTAGAGCAAGGACATGGGTGGGGGGCAGGCAGTGCTGGAGGGTTAGGGGCAAGGGACAGGGAGGGTGGGACTTTCCTACTGACACACACCCGGGCACCCGGACAGCTGAGCTGATACGGCCCCTAAAAATAGCAGAGGAATTTGAGACCTGCAGCCCCCGGCCCCACAGGCCAGGATCGAGACAAGCACATGCGCATTCACGTACACACACACTCCCCAGCCCGCACGAACACTGAATCACAGCACAGCGTTCCTGAGAACACACAAATCATAGGCTCACCCCAGCCATCTAATTACTGCGGCAGAGGCCAAGTAACGTCACATCCAATATGACACACAGGGCCCACACTGTGCCCAAACAGCAGCCACACAGTCATTCTGTGAAGTCCAGCAAGAGCAGAGACCCAGACAATCAGTCTGAGGCCCACTGTTGCTGCCTCGTCATAACAAATACACTGGGGATAGGTATGGAATCAATTGCACTCTCTGCGTATACATGCCTCTGCCCCCACACAGCCAGTGATGGTGCAGGCACAGAGGGCGGGGTAGGTGGGATGTGGTGAGTGGGCCTTGACTCTGCACACAGAGGAAATCGTGGGTGTCTGGCCAATGAGCAAGGCCTGCCGGTTCATAAAGAGAACCTCTGGCCTGACTCTTCAGTTAGCCCCACAGGATGCCCAGACCAGGGCTGGGGCACCCCCGAGAGGCTGAAACGGGAGCTGGGAGCAGGTAGGAAGGAGCCAAAAGACAGGTCTTTTGAAGCTGTCTCAGAAGCTGTCAGCTGTGCGGTAAAAAGGAAACAGGCGTTGCCTCCCTCTTCCTCTCCAGGGAAAAAAAAAGGGCGAGGGTGGGGGAGGTACGAGGAAGCCCTGGAGCAGAGCTGTCTCCTAACCAGTGCCCAACCAGGGTGGCTAGAGACCCCAGGCCTCTCACCCGGCCCGTCCTGTGAGCCCAGTGCGTCCAGTAAAGCGTATTGCTCTCTCTATGAAAGGGTTGGCAGGCACTGCCTGAGAGGACCAAAGCCCAGCTCTGCCTCCTACCTACCACTCACTGTACAAACAAGGTCACACACACCGGCCATTAGGACACAGGGTTCATCCTCTGCTTTCTAGGGAGTAGGAAGTCTTCCTGGAGAGATCGTCTGGCCTTTCTGGAGTGCGTGCTGTGTCACAGACCTTCTTATCCCCATTGCTTTCTTGACAGAATGGTGCCAACTTTGGCTGCACACTGAAATCTCCTGTGGGACTTTAAAAATACTGAAGCTTAGACCCCACCCCTTCCCCCTAGTTTCTGATTTAATTGGTCTTGGAGGGAGGCCTGGGCACTGGGATTTTTAAAAGCTCCCCCAGGTGATCCTTACAGGCTGCCAAGGCTGAGAGCAGCTCAACTGGAAGACCAGCATGAGGCCTAGTGCAGGGGTGCCCATCTGATGAATGAATGAATGAGTGAATGAATGACTTAGCTGTGTGACTCAAAGGTCCCTCATCTGTAAAATGAGGATTATGCTGCACTGACTCTTTCATATGGTTAGTAAGAGATGGGTGCAATCTCAGTTAGTGAAAGGGCTTTGGTTCTCAAAGTGTGGTCCCCAGACCAGCAGCATCGGCATTACCTAGGAACTTGTTGGAAATGTAATTTCTAGGGCTCCACTGTGACCTACTGAATCAGAAACTCTGGAATATGGGGCCCAGCATTTGTGTTTTAACCGGCCCTCTGTGTGACTCTGAGAACCATTGCTTTAAAGGAATTACTTGTGGTGTGCCGTGGTTAAGTTAGTGAGAGCTCCAGAGCCAGCTGCCTGGGTCGGTCTCGGTTCTTCCATGCAGTGAACTATGCAACTTAACCCTGCACTTCGATGTCTTCCTCTGTAAAATGGGGAAAATAATCATGCCTGCCACAGACAGTTACTGTAGGGGTTAAATGAATTAGTACTTGCAAAGCTCTAAGAACTTTTAGTGTCCAGTATGTAAGTTTTCAGTAAGTTTTAGCTATTATTATCCATCTGTGATTGCTGGGGGGAAAAAGAGGCATTATAAGCAAAATTTCCAAGTAACTGAAGCCTACTGCCTTTAAGGGACAAAATATTTTCTATTTTCAGTAATTTTCTAAATTCTATTACCATTTACAAACATCAAAATAACATTTTATTGGGGCCGGCCTGGTGGCACAGGAGTTAAGTTCACACGTTCCGCTTCTTGGCAGCCGGGGGTTTGCCAGTTCGGATCCCAGGTGCGGACATGGCACTGCTTGGCAAAAGCCATGCTGTGGTAGGCGTCCCATGTATAAAATAGAGGAAGATGGGCATGGATGTTAGCTCAGGGCCAGTCTTCCTCAGCAAAAAGAGGAAGATTGGCTGTAGTTAGCTCAGGGCTAATCTTCTTCTTCAAAAAGAAACATTTTATAGACTGTAACTTTCTTAAGTAAAACACTCTAAACTCATCTCAAGCTGAGCTTCCCCTCTCAAACCCAATCGTTTCACTACATCCTGTACTGAAGGGCACACTGTCCCCACCATGATGACTCCTGACTTCCCAGGCTAGTGCCTGCCCCACCAGTGCCCCCAGCCACTCTCAAAGGGCACCAGCCATCCCAGGCACTGCAGTCAACCTGCGGCCTTGCTCTACGCCCACGTTAGGAAGGCCAGACACCCTCTGTGTCTGTATATCTACATTTTAGTTCTTTTCTCCTCTACCCCTGTTGAGCCGTCAGCTGTCACTCTTCCTGTCAGTGTACCTGTCTCCAGCAGTCTCACTTCCTTCTAATATGCTGTTTCTGCCACAGGCTAGTAAACCAGATAACCAAGCCTGATAGAACAGAGTCCAGAGTACAACAGAGGGATATCAGCAAAACTGCAGGCTCTCCTGTGAGTGAAGGGCCTGCGTTTTCACATGCTTACCTAGCATCCTCTATTCTGGCTGCTTGAGGGCCTTCTAGGCCTACCTGCCATTCAGCAGTGCTCTGGAAGATGACTTCTGGGTGACTGAGGTGGCGCTGTAGCTGCACAGTCTTGTTCTGAATTACTAGTAACCACGTGCCCAGCCGCTCCTCTTTCCTATTGGGATGACTAGATCCTGTCACTTCCGTCTCTGAGATGACTGGCATTACTGACGGAGATCTCTCAAAGCAGTTTCACCTCCTTTAGTGAGAAGGGCAGACCTCTTCATTCAGAGGAGACACCTGAGGCCCTGGCATCCCACTCAGCTTCACGCACAACCACAACCAGTCCCTATGCTGCTCAAAGGTCGGTGCTGTCTCAGGGCCAGGTCCGTGTCTTCAATCAGCCTGACCTGTGGTGCTGGGGGCCATGGTCACTCCCACAGCCAGCCAGACCACCTCGAGGCCCCTCGGCCTGCCTCCAAGGACAGCCATAACCTGGCCCCTCCTCACACTTCCCCTTCACTTTTCTGTCTCCCTCTCCCCCTCCCCAGCCCAGCAGGCTCTCACTCTCAGGCAGATCTTCCCAGGGTGCCCTGCCCTCACCACCACCAGAGCCTTTACGTATGAAGGCCTCTCCACCAGCCGCTGGACTTTGCTCCCCATCTCTCAAGGTCCATCTCAAGTCCCACTTCCATTATGAAACCTTCCCCCAAACCCAAGGCCCGCATGATAACCTAGTGCAAAGAGCATGGCCTCGCAGTCAGACACAGCTGGGTCTGCATGCCAGCTCAACCTCTTTCTTGCTCTCTGAGTTAAGGGAAACTCAACTTCTTAGGGTTTTTACCTTTTCGCCTTACAATAGTACACCTACCTTATGGGGCTGTCGTGAGAATTTAAAAAGATAGTAGGTACACTGTATCTGTACCAATGTACCAGGCGTGGTACATTGTAGGTAGTGATTAAATTATTATTAAAAACCACAGTACTCACTGTCTATACCTGAATATCACCACACACACCTGGTGGTTCTTGATTATACTCAGTGTGGTGCTGTTAGATATGGAGGACTCACATATTACACAGCATGTAAGGCAAAAACAGAATATGGTCAAATTTACTCTTAAAATTTCCTTAAATTGCTCATAAACTATAGTACACATGATTTTGTATATACTAATCTATATAATATACCTGCATGAAAGCATAATGTATACGGTCATGGACAACATAATAAAAATACACAAAATACAACGTTTACAATTTTAGATGACAGGAATATAGTTTCTTACACAACCATATAATTGAATTTATTGAAGTTTAATGTGCTATATGCCACAACTACACAGCATAAACTAACGTTTTGGTGGTAAACTATTTGTGTTGTATGTTGAAGCCTTCTCTCCCCGGAGAACCAGGACATTTCCTACTTCTCTTGGATCCCACCCAACTCTCCAGCACTAGGCACACAGTAGGTGTTCAACAAATATCCATTGGACTTAACTAACTGACCTGCGATAAACGGGGTGGAACAGAATGGGGAACAAAGGGATATCCAGAAAGAGTAACAAGTAACTACTCTGCTCTCTGACGCTAGTGGCATGGGGCAGGTGAAAGGTCCCTGGCTCTGTTTCTGGCAACTGGCCAGGCAGAGCAGCTAAGCAGAGCTGGGGGCAGGCTAGACAGTGGTTCTAAGGAGGAAAGGAAGTCATTCACTTCTTCAACTAGCAGCGACCAAGGTGAATACTGTGAGAAGCACAATGCCTGCTTCTTTTTTGGTCTCCTCCCCACTAGATTGTGAGCTTCTTGAGGCTAGTTTAGAGGGAGAAATTTTGGAAAGCATTGAGACTGAGGTTCTAATTAACATCTTAACAAAAGAATACTCCTCTGACCTCATTTGTCTCTCTAGTTCCCCTTTAAATCAAAACTTTTTTTTAAAAAAGGGGCTACAGGGGCCGGCCCAGTGGGCAGCAGTTAAATGCCCACGTTAGGCTTCAGCGGCCTGGGGTTCGCCGGTTTGGACCCTGGGTGCCCACATGGCACTGCTTGGCAAGCCATGTTGTGGTAGGCGTCCCACATATAAAGGAGAGGAAGATGGGCACGGATGTTAGCTCAGGGCCAGTCTTCCTCAGCAAAAAGAGGAGGATTGGTGGCAGATGTTAGCTCAGGGCTAATCTTCCTCCAAAAATAAAAAATAAAAAAGGGGCTATAAACACTGTCTCCATATACGGATAGTAATTGTACAGTGCTTGTCTAATTACTAATTTGCGATGTATAAAATGTCACTAACAGAACTCTTTAGGTAGGGAAGTTGCGGGAGTCTTGTTTTGAGTACTCAGCTCTTGGGCCTGGGGAGGGCCTGGAGCACCTATGCTTCCTGGGGTAGAAGGGCTCCCTATACCACGGTTACAGACGCATTCTCTAGAATGGCTACTGCAAAGGTTCCTCAGCACCACTGCATTCCCTCCCTTGGGAAAGATTATCCTTTATTCCTTATTTTTCGGTGTGTAACAAATGTCTTCTCTGTTATGAGGTAACAGTGTTAGTAGACGGTGACTGGCATCCTTTAAGGCACGGAATTCTTTTTGAAATTTTACTGGGCATCGATGACCCGCGTACCCAAAGTGGAAGTGGACAGACCCTCTCGAAGAAGCCTAGGGACGGCCGCAGGGAGGGAAAGGAGGGCTGAGAAGAAACCTGCCGGGACCAAAGGTGCACACCCGCGGCTGGGCTCAGAGGCTCCCGCCCTAGGGGTGGGTCCCGGGCGAACGCAGAGGACTCCGCCCCAGGCCCACGCTGCTGCCGGCTTCCCCGTTCCGCACGGCGCGGGGGCGGGGCCGAGGGCGGGGCCAGGCGCGGCACATGCGCTCAGAGCCCCGGGATGCACCCGCCCTGCAGCGCCGCTAGAGCCCGGCAGAGGGCGGCCGCCTCCTTCTTACCAGCCCGCCGGCTTCGCGGCCGCGGGATTTCACCTCCTCCGGGCCGGCCTCCTGGCCCCGCCCCCAAGAGGCGTCCCCCGGGAGCTCAAGGCTGAGGGGGCTGCTGCGGCAAGATGGCCTCTGCCTTACTCTGGAGGGATACGCCAAGAAGAGGCAAGGATAAGCTCAGCGCCAACTTTGCTTTCATCACCGCTCCATCCCCAAAGCCCAAAACAGCCCCTTCATATAATAGGCACTCAATAAATGCTTACTGATGGAATCAAATGGATGGATGGCTACATGAATAAACAGAAGACTCCAGGGTGGCCTTGAGCCTGTGTACTGGGGAGAGGTCTGGGACAAGCAATTCAGGAGGGTCAGTGGGTGTGGGGTGGCCAGCCCTAGATCACTGCCCCAGAGGTGGTCACTGAGGCTTAGGGCTCAGCACTCCCCTAGGCCCTGCCCTGAAACACTCAGAGGTTTGCTCAGAGCCTGGTGACACCACACTGTCTCATGAGCACAGAGCCCAAGCAGGGACGTCTGGGCTTGTCCCCTCAGAGTCAGGTCCTGGCAGCCTGCAGGGACCACCTGACTGGCGGCTGCAGTAGGCTTCTGCTCCCTGAGGACTCTGGCTGCTGGGGATTTCCTCATGGCCCCTGGGGATTTCCAGACTGCCTCTGCTTCCCAAGCTCCCACCAGGCCCAAAGCCAAGGGCCAGCCTTGAGGATGGTCCCCCAAATCCTCCACAGCCCTGCCCCAAATCCCACCAAGACTTGGGTCACTTCTGAGTCTACTACATGCACCACACACGATATTCCCATCCCCACCCGCTCTGGCAGACATGAGAGAATAAGCATAATGAAGTATTGTTCTCTTTTTCACACAAAGGACAACTCTTCTCTATGTCCACAGAAGAAAAAAATGAAACCCAGTTTAAGGGTCAGCCACACTGATTTAAGTAAAATATCAGTACGGTCTTCTGGGGTGTGAGAGTTGGAGGCCTGTGAGGCTTATTCTCAAAGTCAGAGAGGTTCCTTTAGA
This sequence comes from Equus przewalskii, assembly GCF_037783145.1. Classification (NCBI taxonomy): domain Eukaryota; kingdom Metazoa; phylum Chordata; class Mammalia; order Perissodactyla; family Equidae; genus Equus; species Equus przewalskii. Next base: position 42,874,431 of record NC_091840.1, read on the forward strand.
TAAGCCCCAGGTTCCTCTAAACACTGGACATTCAATAAAGGTTTGAGGATCTGTGTGTGCACCTCTGGAGGCCCTATTTGGGCCTGTTTCTAGAAGCCTTTTAAGTAAAAATAAACCAAAACCCAATCTCCATAGAAGCAGGAAGGAAGAAGCAAAAGCTTCTTCTCCAACCAATCCACCACCTCCGCATTAACAGCCCTGGCCAAATCCACGGGGCATGTGAGCACCTGTGTGTTACAAAGCTGGGCAGAAAACACGCTTGGCGAGGTGGGGAAGCACTGCCCCAGCTGTGGTGGCACATGGCCAGGGACCTGTTGGCCGCGGGGCATCAGGATTCCAGAGTTGATGAAGTATAGAAATTGCCAGAGAGGACAAGCCTTCCTTCCTAGGAGGAAGGAAAAACGCCACCATCCTCAGCCCAACCAGGGCGACTGCAAGAGGAGATGAGCCTCTAAGAGCACCTCACCATTTCTTCTGAGAGCTGTTTAGAGCTGCACTGTTCAATATGGCAGCCACCAGCTATGTGTGCCTATTTAAATTGAAGGCAAATCAAAATAATGGGAATACTTCTGATTAAACTAAACTAAAATGAAATTGACAATTCAGTTCCTCAGGTATACTAGCTACATTTCAAGTGCTCAAAAGCCACCTGTGGCTGATGGCTACCAAGTTGGAAAACACAGAATATAGAACATTTCCGTCTTTGCAGAATGTCATATTGGACAGGTCGGGTCTAGAGGATTTCCCTTTTAGCTTGTCTTGGTCATCCTTGCCAAAGACTCCTTCAAGTATTGCCCCTGACCACCTGCTGTTCTCTCCCACTCCTACCCTGGGGTTTGCTTGGAATCCTGTCCCCATGGGCCTTGCCTTCACCCTTAGGCCTCAGAAGAAATAGGGGAAGGGACCATAGCCACAATTTAACACCCAGCCTGGGAGCAGAAACCAGATGCAGAGGGGCTGAAAAGGCAAGGCTGAATGGAAGCCAGCCCCCACCCCAAGGCATCCCAGGACCGGGAGAAAGCCCCTCAGTGCCACACAATCGTTCCTTGTTTCTGCAGTGTCTGGATCATGCATGGGTAAGACATCTGGAATGTAGTGGCCTGAGGGCTTCCCCACATCACCCGCTGCTGGGCTCATCTGATGTTAGTGCTCCCAGAGAGAGAAGTCCCAGCAGAGGCCTGGCTTTCAAGGGCAAATAAGGCCAATGAAGCCTCATCCTGAGCAGCGTGCCCAGGGTTCTGCCATGGGGCAGTGAGGACCACAACTGGACACCTCCTTACTTCGCCAGCTGGATGAACCAAATGAGGACGACGGGGAGGAGGACATGGTGGAGAAGGGATTCCAGGGCATGCTCACCATGCCAGAGAGGCTCAAACAAGCTCCCTGGCCCTGGATCCATGGGGAACAACGGGAGAGGGCATGGATCTGACTGCTATCACATTCCATCGCAGGCAATGAATTTGAAAGGTTTTGCTACAGTAGTTAGAAAATCCAAGTGGGAGCATCTGGGCAAGCTCGTAGGTGTGGAGGAGAGAGAACAGACCCGGGTACTGGCAGGTCAGGGCTGCCTCTCTGTTCTGTGCCTCAGTTCCGCCCTCAATTCCTGCTGGGCCCTAATCCAGATAGGCTGTCAGAGGCAAGACAGGTGTGAAGAAACGAAATAAGTTGTAGAGAAACCACAAAAAAGTAGAGCTTGTTCAACTGGAAAACAAATAGGTAGAAAGAAGCCTGGTATTTCAAAGCTGTTGGCATCAGCCAAGAATTTGACTGGAGGAAGTCACACGAAAAGTTGCACAATTTTAAAAACTGGCATCAAACTACACACTAGATTGGAAGCCCTGGGCAAAGCAATCCCACTCTGAGGTTACTGTGTCACCCTGAGGAAGTTTGGCGACCAATCTGGGCCTTATTTCCCTATCTTCACCTGGAAGGCTCTTTGGGCAAAAGCACCATCCTGGGGACAAGAGTAAAGCCCCCCCACCGGCCACCCCACCCGCCATGAGCAGAGCTGAGTCATCAGCAGGCCTGTGGGCAGATGGCCCATCAAGCTCCCAGGCACCAAGTGCTTCCCAACACATCAGAGACAGATGAATGGTGATGATGACAATGCTATTCTAAGTGATTTAAATGTATTGATTCATTTAACCCTCTAAACAACCTTACAAGGAAAGTACTATTATTATTCTTATTTTACAGATGAGGAAAGTGAGGTACAAAGAAATTAAATAATTTGTCCAAGGCCACCCAGCTAGTAAGCAGCAGAGCCAGATTCGAACCCAGGAGTCTGGCTCGAGTCCATGCTGTACCCAATATGTACCAATGTATTAACAACACACACACAATCATATGCGACTCCCGATTGGTGGGCCCTTCTGCCTGTGCTGTCATCCTCCTTTTTTTCCTCCCCAAAATGAGCTGAAAACAGTCCCTACAGCCAAAACCAGCACTTCCATCCAACTTCATATTTGCCAAGCATCTGTTTCTACAGCAACAATAAGAGCTGCAGTTTTGGGATTCTGAAGAGAATGGGCAGGGAGGGAGGGTAGGGGACCCTTTATAGCAGAGGTCTCTCTTTCAGAGGCACAGAAGAGAGACCTTAAAACCAGTGGCCTAAGGAAGACACAGGGGCTGAGTGGGGAACCCAGGGCCATGATACAAACTGGAAAACTGCCTTTTCCTGGCCCAGAGACCCAGCCCTCTGGGTTGAGGCCAGCCTTCCTGTGGACAAAGAAGGTGAGGGCTGTTAGAAGGACTGGAAGCTGATGGCAGAGTACGGGAGAAAATGACAACCCAAACTAAACTCTGCAGTGTGTGTGTTTGTACGTGTGTGTGTATCTGTGTCCCAAGCCATTTCCAAGCTGGGTGTCCTGTCGCAGAGCCCAGTCCTGCTCCCCAGGTCAGGGCCAAGTAATGATGGGTGGAGGAAGGGAACAATAAAGAAGCCCTGGGAGAGGAATGCAGACTGGCACCCATGTGCCTGCTCGGGATGGTTCACCTCCCACGAGGGAGGGTGAGGGCATTTTGGGTGGGATGGTCAGGCTGGGACCCCTCAACTGCTCCAAGCCTAGGCCTCATTCCTACCTGCTGCCCCCAACCTCACTTAAACAAGAAACTCCTGTCATTGTTCCGAACTCCTGAGGCCAGAAGCAGGACCACTGCAGACTGCCAGTGCTGTGGGGGCTCTGCGAGGCAAAGCCAAGTGCTAAGGGGAATAGGGATGTTTGCTGGTCACTCGATTCCAGGAAGACAGCCCACAGCAGTCCCCCAGGCTTCTCAGGCGGCGGGCCTAGTTTCCATCTTGCCTCTATTGATCTTGATGCATGGCCAAGTGACTGGGGACTTGACCTCACCCTGTGCTTGTGTCCTTTAGAACTTGGGCTGCCTGCAGAGAAGGATGCAAGGCTGTGCCAGGCCCAGCCCAGGCTGTGTCCCCAGGGCCTGAAGTGCCAGGCACACAGACTGCCACAGCCTGGACAGTTCCAGGGAGGGCGAGGTAGAAAATGCCAGCCCTCCCAGAATGAACCTTTCACTGCTCTGAAGCCAGTGCTTCTGCAATCAGCTCCACAACCAAACCAGTCCACAGATGAAGGAGGTGGGGTGGGCAGGGGCAGGGTGCAGGACCCCAGCAGGAAGAACTAACACGAGGAGATAGCATCAGACCCTTCTCCTCGCCATGTCCCTAGAAGGCTCTGCTAGAATTTCCAGACACTTTCCCCTTGATGTGATGGGGCTGGGCATGAAACTGGTGTCCCAGAGAGTCACGACCGTCTCTTGCTGCCTGACAGTGCTGTCGCTGCTTGGCCTCTAGCCCATGCCACTGCGGCCGGGATCTATCTTTTAGCAGATGTCTTCTGTTCTAGAGAAAGCACAGGCTCCCTGATCACAGGGATGGCATCTTCGGCCTTTCTCCTCCACAGAACCAAGCCCACAGTGTGACACGGAGCAGGTGCTCACCAAGGCTTCTTGACATCCTGCCCTGATTGTGCTAAGGCTCCAGGCCACCAGCACCTAGCCTTCCCTACAGCCCAGAGCCTTGCCCCGACCCCCACTCCACTCGACACCCCACCCTCTTCTGCCCCAAAGCCAGGGGCAGCCTTACAGTCCCACTGCCAGAGAAGCGAGCCCAGGAAGTGCCCTGTGAGAAATCTCCCTCGCTGGGGGTACCCTGCATGCCACAGGGCCTGGCAGTGAGAGAGGCTGGGCAGGGAGGGAGGAAGTGAGTCAGCTCCTTGCAGAAAAGAGAACGGGAGGGAGGAGCCAGCAGAACTGAGATCAGGGGGCAAAGGGCACAGGGGCCGGAAAGGTCACTAAGAGAGGGAGCCACGCCCTGGAGGCACTGTGGAGCCCACAGAGTGGAGGACAAATATGGTGACAAACTCAGCAGTGCCACCTCCTGCCAAGGCTGAGTGGCCCCATAGGCGGGAGAACCTGGATCTGGCGGGCTCAGCCCCACCTGAGGGTGGAATCCGAGGCGGCTCCCCTTGCTGACTCACACCCCGGCTGGAGGAAGGGAGGCCTTGAGGCACATGGCCAGCCACGTCCTCTCCTCACTGAGACAGCCTCTGGTCCCCAAGGCCTCCCACTGCCTCTCCTGAGCCCCACAGCTCCAGAAGCCCAGGTTTCCCCTGGCCTACTCCAGTGGGGAGACAGATGTTTGCATCTCCCAGAGAGGATGGAAACTGAGCCCAGACCCCAAGAGCAGAGCTATTAGGGCTGTCCTACCATCAGCCCCTGCCCTCCCTGGTAGCCCCAGCCCGTGTGGGAGCTGTCCCCAGGCTCCAGCTGGAATCTGTTGCTGTGACTGGGAAAAATCCTCGCTGTGAAAATTCCCAGCCTGCCGACATTCCAGCATGCAGGCGGCCCAGGGAAAGCAGCAGAGGGGAAGAGGAAGCCTTGAGCCCTGCCGGCCTCCAGTCCACGCCCTCCGAGACCTGTCAGTAAGACAGGCACATTCCTCCAGGGTCCCCTGCGCTGGACACTGTGTGACCCCGTGTGACCCCAAATCTGCTTCTCAACCAAGCCTGGTGCCTTCCTGGAGGCTCCAGCGCCAGGCAGAAGGCAGGCTGTCCCTGGGACCCTCCTCCTAGAGCCCCTTCCCCAGGCTCCTGCTCCCGGATGCCTAGAGCTCATCTCCCCCGCACTCCTGAGAGAGCTGCGCAGTGCCCAGGCACGCAAGAAGCAGAGTCAAGGGTAGTGGCAGGACATGGTAATGTACTGCAGACAAAGTCACCAAGGCCAGTCAAGGTGGGGGCGAGTGGTACTAGGAACCCAAACTGAGCAAACAGAGAGAATGGGAAACCAGTTCCTGACCAGAGAACCATCCTCTTTCCTTCACCAAATAGCCACTGCTCTCATGAAGTGCTCCAGCCCTGGAAAAAGGGGAGGATAACTAGTTTAACGACAATCTTGATGAATGTTATGAAGGAGAAAGACGGGGTGTAGTCAGGGTGCAGAGCTGACTTGGTCTGAGCGGATCAGGAAAGGCTTCCCTGAGGAAATGATATTCAAACTGGGGCCAATGCATATGAGTGCATGAGGGTGGGCAGGGAAGAGCATTATAGGGAAAAGGAACAGCAGGGACTCAATGGTAGAAGCCAGTGAGAACTCGCATTGCACACCCACTGCCTGCTACGCGCTCTGCCAGGCTGTGCTCCTCACCTTTTTCCCTCAGCGCACAGGAGGAACAACAGTGTTCAGCCCCCCTGCAGCAGAGGAGGGCGTGTTCTTGGTCAGAGGTGACAGTCCAGGGATCCTGCCACCCTGCATGCTGCGGGAACCAGAACTAGCACGCCAACAAGGGCCTAAAAGGTGAGGGGGCAACGTCCCTGCCCTCCAGGATCCAACAGGGCAAATGCGCAAGGGGCAAAAGTGCGCCCCTCCACCACTACTGGGGGACCACACCCAGGCGCTGCCAAAGCAGGTGCCCTTCTCTCCCTAAGGCTTCTCAACACCCTTCCCAGAACCCCTCCCTGCTCCCGCAAGGTCAGACCCCGCCTGCTGCCCCCTGAGCTCACTGCCTCTGGCTAATCCTCAGGAGAGCCAGAGAGCAATGGTCACGCCCTTCTGTGGCTCACGGTCCACAGAGCAAGAGTGGCCAGTCACGCCCGGCTTCCCCTTCTGGAGAAGAGCCTTCTAGTGACAGGAGTCAGAAGGGCCCCCGCCCGGGCAGTGGGTGGAGAATACCCGGAGACTGCCCTCTCTACCCTACAGAGCTCACTGGTGAAGAGCCAGGAGCTGACGCCCAAGATCCAACCCCAACGAGTCACTTAGCAGCTGTGAGACCTTAGGCAACTTGCTTAACCTTAACCTCTCTGCAATCCAGCTTCCACATCTGTGAAATAGAGATTATTATAATAACTACTTTTAAGAGTTGTTGGGGAAAGTTAATGAGTTACTACATGTAAAACATCCAGAACAGTGCCTCATGCGTAGTGACCACCAGTCACGATCCTCATCCTTGCTATTATCTTTCATGCCCTTCTCTCCAGGGACTTCTGTTCAGCTGAATCCTTCCCGGATCAATTGAGCACTACTTAGGGAGCGTGTCAGTGCCACACATGGTACTGGGCGCCACACAGAACAGGGGGCAAACACCCTCCGTTCTTCCTCGCCCTGGAGTCTGTGCAAAGCGGCAGCCTGAGCTGTGCTAGGGCAGAACGCTATGCCCTGATGCTGAAGAATATATGGCAAGAGATTAAGGGAGCCAGCCAGAGTGATGACCCAGGTCTGAGGAAATAGTTTCCCAACCAAACTAGAGCCAACGACTGAAAAAATCAGCTTTGATGACACTGTCTCCTGTATTTAACAGAACAGAAGCTGCTGCCAAACACCAATCAGGACTCAAGGGTTGGCTGGGGCCCCCCAAAACTGCACAGCAGGAGGTGGGGAGCCATGAAGACTCCATTTCTTCCTAGTGTCTGTCTGGCACGGTGGGCACCCACAGTGCTGCTGGAAGCCTGGGGCACAGCCATACCCACTGCCCAGCACTGACAATGGAGGCGCCAGGCAGCCTGCCCAGGCAGCAAGGGAGCCCCCTCCCCAACCAAGTCACGGGTCCCACCCCCACAGATGCTGCTCTCCACCCCAGGCTACAGCGAGGAGAATCCAGCAGCTTAGTGTAGTGGGGTGGCGGGAGCCCTGCTGGCAGGCGGAACGCGTGCTTGTGGTTTCTGGGAAACGCTGTAGAGATTTGCAGCATTTTTAAAATACTTGTGTTCCCACCCGCCACACACCCCCCTTCACCCCACTCCTCACCCACCCCTAGTCTGGGTGTTTGCATATCTGGTATTTTCCAGAACCATTTCAATGTAAATAAGAGAGATTAGAAGGAAGCAGAGGGCAGAGTAGCCAAGGGTATCAGGATGGGCCAGAAGGGTTTTGGCTAGGCCAGAAGGGGTCAGGGCAGGCTACCTCAATCAAGGCCCTGCCCCCGCCCCAGGCCTCCAAGCTGCGCCTGCAAAAACAACCGATGACCATGACATGTACCCACATCCAGTTCAATGTGGTCTGGGCTCTGTGCCCACCACCCACGGGCTGGGTGGCCAGGGCACTCTGGGGCTGCAGTTCGTCTAGCATCTCATTGGGAAGAAGGCAGAATGGTGCCTCTGAGGACAGAGAAGGGAGATGGAGCAGAATAGAAAGACCTAGTCCACCGCTCTGTCCTGCTGGGCCCACGCATCCCAGTAATCCAGGATAGACAACCCTCCAAAACGCTCCCAAAGACCCTTCACCCACCAGTTCTCATGCCGTTGACACCTACCCACTGGCCCCTCATTACCAAAAGAACTCAGTGTGGGATCTACTCTGAGCCCCCAAGCCAGGGCTCTCACATAGAGACTCTCTGATGCCAGAAGTGCCTGAAGCTTTGGCACAAAACGAAGTAAAAATGTCCTGTTTAAAAAACAAAAAACAAAAACCCCTTCAAGCATCATTTGGAGTTACATTGGGAACAGAAGCATTCTAGAACACTGAGCCCAGGCAGCACCCAGCTGCTCCACCACTACCAGAAGGCCCTGGGAAAGCCCATTGCTCAGAGGCTGTCCTGGCAGACCTAGAAGCAGTACAATTTTGAGTCTCTCCTTGGAATCCCTCAGGCCCTACTCCTGACAGCACCCAGGGGTCCTGGGGACAAGGTTAACAAGGCTCCTACAGTTCCCACCCAGGGGTCTAGAGCTTACACTACGGGACAGGGGCCCCCGCCCTTCTCCCAGATGCAGGCAACCCTGACTGACCAGTCTCCTGCAAGGTCTCTGATGACCACGCCTGTAGGCCTGAGAAGCTGGGCTCTAAGAAGCTGGAAATAGCTGAGGAGCACCCAGCGTCCCACCTCTCCCTTCGGCTGGCTGTCTTTAAGGACACAGCCACAGGGAAAGAGTTTGGACAAAAGGATCAGGAGTCTTCATGGGACAGAAAACCTTACCAGGAGCAAGGATGGGAGAGCACTAGGATGGATTAATTAAAGAGGCTGCAAAATTTCCTTCCGGGGATGGCTTTAGAGACCAGGCAGAGGGAAGGGTCTCATCTTCCTGAGCATTTACTACCTGCCAAAGTCTCACAGAAGTGATCTCATCTAATACATTAATACATTTATCTTACCTAAAGACTCAACAAAGTAGAGTATATAGAATAAAAAACAAGTCTCCCTTTAGCTCCAATCTTATTCTCCTCCTCAGAGAAAACTGGAGTTAGTTGGATGTGCATCCTTCTCTGATTTAGTCTTCTCAGATTCTGGGAGGACAGAATAAGCTCCTAGAGATCAAGGGTCACTTCCTCTAAGAGGCCTTTCCTAATTGCCACCCCTCTCCCTAGGTGGAACTGGCCACTTCCTCGTTCCCGCTCTGCTGTACACCTGTACAGACTTCTGTGAGAGCAGTTACGGCGTTTGGTTGCATTTCTTTACTTAGGTCTATGCTTCCTGAAGGGAAGATTACAGTCAGCCCTCCACAACTGCGGACTCAACCAACTGCGGACTGAAAGCCTATGATGGTTGCGTCTGCACTGAACATGTACAGACTTTTTTTCTTGATATTATTCCCTAAAAAATACAGTATGACAACTATTTATATAGCATTTACATTGTATTAGGTATTATAATCTGGAGATGATTTAAAGTGTGCAGGAAGATGTGTGTAGGTTATATGCAAATACTGCGCCATTTTATATAAGGGACGTGAGCTTCCGTGGATTTGGGTATCTGCAGGAGCCCCGGAACGAATCCCCCCGAGGATACTGAGGGACAACCGTATATTTCATTTACTTAATCCCCCAGTGCCCAGTACAGTGCCTGGTCCTTAAGAAGACTTCATTAAATGTTCAAGGAAATGAATAACTAAGGCTCAGAAAAGTTTGGTAACTTTAGTAAAACTCAAAAACAGGTCTTTCTGGCTCCAAAATGTATGCTTTTTCCATTCTAACATGCCCTGTCTCAGGTTCTCCTGAGTCTGGAGGTGGTTTAGATGGACATGATGACCTCTCAAGGAACCTTACAGCCCTATAGCCTCTGAGTACAAACTCCAAGTTCCAACAGCACAGGAAACCGTATCACAGATCTCAGGCAAATGCCTGACAACTCCAGAGGCCAGCAAACTAGACTTGACTGGAAGGAAGTGGTAGACTTTCCTTCAAACCCCCATCTCTCGCCTCCCTCCACATCCTCCATGCTCAGGGAAGCAGTGATTTCGGGGCAGGGCTCCCGTGCAGGCCAGCTCCTCTAGCTCTTGGCAGCAGGGGGACAACCACACTGGCCAAGGTTTAGCCAGGTGGGCTTTTCTGAGCTCAGCAGAAACATCCTATATTCCCAGACAACCTACTTGGCCCCCATGCTGGGCCTGCTGAGGATACAAACAGAAGGGACCAGCTCTCCTCTCTCTCAGGCCCTAGTCCCCACCCAGCCTCTGCCCCTTCTCAGTGGGCACTGACTTTCCCACACAGACTCATGGAACTAGAGAAAGGAATTTTGATCCAACTGGGTTTTGAGATTCTCATCCTTACCAACACCTCCCTTAATCTCACCAGATTCAGGTGACTCTTCGCCATTAGAAAGTTTAAGAGTAATTGATCCCAAAGCAGATACCTCTAAAACACTCTCCCTAAGGAACCAAGAAAAAACTTAGTATCTTCCCCCAAAACTGGCAGTCACACTTGACCCCTCCTCTCCTCCATCCCCCATACCAGTTGGTCACCGACGATACTGAGCCTCCCTCAGTTGCTCATGTCTGACACCTCTCTCCATCTCCACTGCTTCTACCCAAGTTCTGGCCTCCATCCATTCTACCACGACAGCTCCCTCACTATTCTCCCCACAGCTATCCTTGCTACACCTGAAAGCATTCTCCATAAGCAGCCAGAGAGATTTTCTAAAATCTGTTCCTATCACTCCTGATTAAACTGCTTCATTGCCGTTAGGTTGAAGTTCACATTCCCTAGCGTGGCACACAAGGGTAGGTGACCTGGCCCCTGCTTACCTCTTCTGCTGCTTCTCTCAATATTCATTCCCACACACTGTCCCGCAGCCTATTCTCCAAATGTGTCCTTCTCTCTCCAATCTCAAGGCCTTGACAATTACAGCCTTCTCCTTCCTCTCGCCTCCTCTGTACTCATCTTCTACCCAGTGTCAGCTTTTCCTGACTCACTCCCAGGACTGTGCTTGAAGTCCCTCTTCTTTGCCCCATAGGATCCTGTCCGGGCCCCTGTCATTGAGCTTCTCAAATGGCACTGCCATTGTCTGCTACTTGACCATCTCTCCCATTAGACTATGAGTTCCTTGGGACTGGGATTATGTGCTGCTCACTGCTGGATCCCAGGACCTAGCACACAGTAAGAGTTCAACAAATGTTTATTTAATAGATAGGTGAGCGGAAGGATAGCCAGCCCTGGTTGTCTAGTGGTTAAGATTTGGCACTCTCACCACTGTAGCCTAGGTTCGTTTCCTGGTCAGGGAACCACATCACCCATCTGTCGGTTGTCATACTGTTGCGGCTGCATGTTGCTGTGATGCCGAAAGCTAGGCCACCAGTATTTCAAATACCAGTAGGGTCACCCATGGTGGACAGGTTTCAGCGGAGCTTCCAGACTGAGACAAACTAGGAAGAAGGACCTGGCCACCCACTTCCAAAAACTGGCCATGAAAACTCTATGAATAGTAGTGGGGCATTGTCTGATAGAGCCCTGGAAGGTGAGAGGATGGTGCAAAAAAGACAGAGCAGGGTTCTGCGTTGCTCTACACAAGGTCACTAGGAGTCAGAACTGACTTGACGACACTAACCACAACAATGATTGGAAGGACAGATGGCAGAAGAAGAGCTGTTTCTCAGGCCCGCTGAGTGATTTCTGTCAGGCCCCAAGTCTATCCTACCACTGTGGCTCACCCCTATTCCCAGGAACCTTGTCTAGCAGCTACAGGGACACAGGAAGAAGGTGTGAGCCAAGCATTCTGGACACATACTATGTGAGAGGGAAACCCGAGGGGCTGTCTCTCCCTGGGGCCCTCTGAACAGGCCATGGAGAGGAGCCACGGGGCCTGGCCCCCATCTGTGTGCAGAAAGAGAACAGATGGCCAGCCGGCTCCCTCAGGGCTCCCTGGGGACAGGCAACGTGTGGACACAGTTGATGGATGGCCTGGCGGGCAGGGTGGCTGCCAGGAGCTGTCCCTGTGGGGCTGGAGTTGTCAGGGTACCCCTCCCAGGATCCTGGAGGAGGCGGGAAGACTCTTTTCTTGGCATGGAATTGGGATTAGAACTGCTGCCAAGAAAAGGAGCAGGAGTAGGAGTGGGAGGAAGAGGAGGAGATAGAGGATGAGAGCCGCAGAAGAGGCTGCAGCACTCCCACACCGGCTCCGGGGTCTGTCCCGGGAAGCTGGGATGCGGGGCTCCCTCTGCTCCTCTCTGCTGTGGTATGAGTCTCCACACCCACCAGGTAGGAAAAGATACGGGGTCTCTCAATCCTATGCTTCTCATTGTCCTGTCAGATGGCTCTAGGAGACTCATGAGGATGGGGCTTTCCACTGTGTCCCCTGCTGGATCCCCCAGGCATTAGCCTGGGGAAGAAGTCCTCTGGGCACCACCTGGGCTTGTCCCAGGGGGGCTAGAGCAAGTCAGCATTTCAGAGATACCAGCTGTAACCTGGAAGCCACCAGGGCCTCCAAAGTTAAACCATCTACTTCCCCAGGGATGGGGTAGCAGCAGCTAGTTGGGAAGGGAGAGTGGCTGGGAAATATGAGAAGCCAGGAAGATCCCTGTGCTATAAAGAGAAACTAAGCAGCATCTGGGATGCCAGGCTCAGGGCCCCATAAAGGCCTGCGCTGTGGTTCAGCAGGGAGCTAGCAACAATCCCCCCAGGGATTCATTCTTTAAGAAGAAGAAAATTCCATCTGTTAAAAGCAATGTTAGCCTGGGAGAAAGTTGCCACACATAGCAACATGGTATAGTCTTTGGTTCTGAGACAAAGACCATTCCCTCTAAGAGTTTAGTTTCGCCTGGTGGCTAACACATAGTAGGTGTTCGATGTGCGTTTCTGGAATAAATGAGTCCAGGTCCTTCCCTGAACTCCACGGCAGGCTCCCTCCCACTCACTACTCCTTCCTGACTGGCAAAGCTGCCTGACCCACCAGCCCCAGGGTAAAGAAAGATCTGGAACCCAACTCCAGTGCTTCCTGCCAGACTCTGACCCTGCTGCTCCCAGGCCCTCCAGGCCTGTTATGCCGCGAAGCAGAGCAGCCCTCTGAGCATCCACTTCCCCTCCCCAGGAGAAAGCTAGGACTGGGGCTCTGCCTGCTTCCTTAGCATTTCCTCCCACTTCTGACTTTGACACATCTGGCCGGTCACTTAGTGCTGAAAGGTCCTGGAGAGGCTGTGCACTGGTTAGGTTGCAGGGACCAGATCTGGACAGTCTTAAAACCCACAGTTGGGAGAGAGGGATGGCCAGAAACCAACTTGTCCTTCATGCACTGTCGCCAGGCAGAACGTTCCAAACTGATATGCAGCCACCCTATCAAAAGACCCCTGGGGTTAGAGATGTCCATCCACCTAGAGACCAGCTCACGCTCTGATCTAAATCTCTTCTGCCCCTGTGTCACCCCCTCCACTGCTGTTTTGTGTGCACAGGCTAACAGTTGGGGTCTCAGGGGTAGTCAGGTCACACAATCCCTGCAGACTTTTCTGGGGCCAGGCTTTTTCTTCTTGCAAGAGAGGTCATAGAGACTCTTGGAGCCCAGGATCCAGTCACTCCCCGGCTTCAAACCCTACAATGATCCCATTTCACTGGGATAATATCTAAACTCCTACCATAATTTACAAGGTCCTCCATGGTCTGGCCCCTGCTTATCTCTGCAACCTTACCTGGTATTCAACTCCTCACTCACTCAGGGGCCAGAGGAGGCCTGAGGTCATCGCCCTGGAAGCTACCAAAGCATTTTCATCTCCAATATCTAAATCACACGGAAATCCTATACTTTAGTCCAGATACCAGTCTAGGAGTAGACTAATAGTCCAGACTGTTTCTCATATCTGGAAGTGGCACATGTTCACCTGCATGCCCCAATTTAGGGCTCAGGAAATATGGTGCCCAGACCTCTAACCCACCCTTGTATCATGAAGCTTGGATCACAGAGTCTCACTCCTTGCTGAGGTCACTCCTCCTCGAGGCCAGGTAAGTTGTCCCCGGAGCCCAAGGAGCGGCACGGCTCCATCACTCACACACTTGCTGGCTCTGGCTGCAGCTCTTACGTACCCCCATCATGTACCCAAGTACAACCACAAGAGATGCCAGCATTCCCAATCCCTGCCCCCCACTGCCTCCCGGGAAACACTCACATTGGCTGGCTCCCTGCGGGTTCCCTCGCCACTCCGCAGCCAGCTCCGGCTCAGCTCGCTGAGCTCTGGGATGGGTTGCACCTTGAGCCGCACGCTGTCCCCAGACTGCCGGATCATCTCCACAATCTCATCCCTGGACTTGCTCTCCACGTTGTGCCCATTAATCTCCATCAGACGGTCACCTGGCACCAGCCCCAGGGCCACATCCTTGGTGCCCGCACCGGGCTCAGCAAAGTGAACCACCCTGCGATAGACCTGGCCCTCTGGGCCCCGATCCAGCATGGTCGTGCGCCGCAGGGAGAAGCCAAAGTCTCCAGTGGGCCGTCGTTGCAGCTCCAGCTCCCTGAGGGCAGGGAGTGGCGGGGGCACCACAGGGGGCAAACGCAGGTCAGCCGGGAACCTTTTAGTCACCAGCTCAGGGACTCGGGACCGGGGCGCTGGTCGAGGGATGCCTGGGCCAGGATGCTGCATCAGCTGTCCCTCTAGAGTCCTCGCCTCCACCTGCGGAGAAGGGGCAGCAGAGTGCTCTGAGGGGGTGGAGGTTTCTGAGGCACTCTCATCCCGGCTCCGCTGGGAGAAGGAGAAGCGCTTGACAATCATCTGTGAGTTCTGCTTGGCCAGAGAGCCGAACTTGGCTGCCCGCTGCAGCACAGAGCCACGGAAGCTGCCTTCCTCACCCTTGAGGTCATCACTGGAGCTGGCTGTGCTTAGGTGGCCCGAGTCCAGGATGACACTGCCCCTGTTGCTGTCGGAGTCGATGTCAGTCAGGTGCAGGTCGGAGCCGCTGGCCACCTTGATGGGGATGGGGTTGGAGATTTCCAGGCGCGTCTTAGATTCACGCTTGGAGGAGCGGTTCAGGTTGAAGAATCCACGTCGCAGGCTCATCTCCTCCAGGCTCCGCAGTTCTGCCGCTGACATCCGCTCCTTCTTCTCCTTTTTCTCCTTCTTCTCCTTCCGCCCGCCATCTTTGTCCTTGTCTTTCTTCATTAGGTTAAACATGGTGGGGGTGCTGTTTTTAGGGGTGATGCCCCCAGAGAATTATGGGTGCTTGGTACAGGGCCTTTCTGCCCCACCTTGCTGCTGCAAACAGAAAGAGATAGAGCAAGGTTATTTAAGCAGAGTGTCTACCTGTGTCTCCCGTCCAGACATGGCCAACCAACGAGCACAGCTGCCCCTCACTGAGTGCAGGCTCTGTGCCAGCGCTCTGCTTCACACAATACCGTCTCAGTGAAGTTAATCCTCATAACACTGCTATGGGTAGGTCTATTATCACTCCCATTTGACAAATAAGGAGACTTGAGGTTGTCAAAGTCCCGACTCCAAAGTCTGTCATTTCCTGCAGTCCTTAATAGATCACGGCTTAGGTGTGCACAGAGGTGGCATTTGGGAGATTGGACCTCCTGGCAAGAGGATGCCATCAAGCTAACTTGGGACCCAGCTTATGATTCAAACACAAAGGAAAAAGGAAAGGACTCTGCACCATCGCCTCCCCACAGCCAATGTCCATTAAGGCAACAGGCATCACATGCTCCCGGGCTCCTTCCTAAGCCTGTTATCCGTAGAGCAGCAGCCTGAGCCACTGCCTGACAGAAGACCTCAAAGAACCAACATTTATGTAATGACTACCACTCGCCAGGCATAATGCCGGGCACCTGACCTACACGGTCTCATTTGAACCTCACAGCACCTCTGCAAGGTAGGTATCATTATCTCTACTTTACAAAGGAGAAAACAGGGCTCAGAAAATTAAGTATATGCTAGTGGTCACACAGCTAATAAGTGGCAATGCCAGGATTTGATGGCAAATACTGTCTTCTCTCTAGGGCCTCGGCGCCCAAAGTGAAGCAGGGAGGGAGGGGGAAGTTTCAGACTGAAGAGAGGACAGACAGCTGAAGGTGGGGGTGGGGTCTGCTGGATAAACAGGATCCTGAAAAACTCACATCCTTTTCCCCAGACCAACACCTAAATATAGCCTCAGGAAGAAAGCTGTGGCAGCCTGAGAGAAAACCCCAGCTCCACGGCAGGGGCGCCTGTGGCGCCAACCTACTCCCACCCCTATGCACACCCAGCGAGGACAGGACTGAGAAAAATCCGGCAGAGGTGGAGCTGAGAGAGCCTTTCTTGTTCTAACCAGCAGGGAACACGAAGTAGAAGTAGGCCATACCACCTAATTAGAAATTAAATGTAACTTTTTCGCTCTCCAAGAAGGCCTCCCCCTTGGATTTCTAAACACAGGACCTACAAGCTTACTCCTTCCAGCAATAACCTCTTACAAGGCCCTGGAGAGGCCTTTCCCCTCTGTGCACCCCACCCCCACAACCAGACAGGGCCCTCCAGGGTCCCCATTCTACTGAGAGGGACCCCTAACCGGGGAGAGGGACCCCAAACCAGACACAATGATACCCTAGGAAGGGCATCAAGGCCAGGAACTCCCGAGGGCCCCGGTGCACTGGCCAATTGCTTCCCTCCTGCCCAGCACCCTGACCCGTTTGGTTCCTGAGAGATAATATCCTTTCTAGAGCAGTGCTGTCCACAAGAAATATAATTCAAGCTATATATGCAATTTTAAATTTTCTATTAGCCACGTTAAAAAATGTAAAAAGAAATAAATGAAATTAACTTTAACAATATGCTTTATTTAATGTAAATATGACCCAAATATTGTCATCTTAACATGTAATCTATATAAAAAAATACTGAGATATTTTGCATTCTGTTTTCCCTATCAAGTCTTCAAAATCCAGTGCGTACCTTATACTTAGAGCACATCTCAACTCAGACTAACCACATTTCTAGTATTCAACAGTCCCATGTGGCTAGTGGCTATCATACTGGGCAGTGCAATTCTAGAGAAATCTTCAGTCGTAAAGCATCTCCAAAGAGGTGGGAAATTGGACTCAGTCACTAGCTCCCTGTGGACATAGCAGGCACCCCTTTCCCCTTCCAACCACAGTTTCTACCTGATAAAACAAAGTTCCCTCTGAATTTTTTGGTTCTACTACTCCATAGTACCTGGGAGGAGGAAGACAGGAAATCTAGGGGGCCCAGGAAGAACAAAGCCAGGGTAGCCGTGGCCAGCTGAGTCTGGACTGATTTGGGGTCAGGCATTCCCTCTTCAGAGCTCTACTTTGACATGAGGAGTCTCTCTCCTCCTGAACATGGGTGGGGGTGTAGCACGGACCTACCACACACCAGGATGTGGGACCTTTGGCTGGTTACTGCCCACCTTACCCTTCACCCCTTATTACCTGCACTGTCTTAAAAGGCTGGTTTAGAAGATGGCTCCAGGAGCAACTGTGGGGAAAATGAAGACAGAAACCCACCTCCGGGACTTGAGAAGACAAACAAGTATCTTGGCTTCAGTCCAACCACAGAGAACCCAACTTTTTTGGTCTCCAAATCTCACTGTGCAATCCTTACCGAGTCCTGGCTCTTTGCTGGGGGCTAGATATCTGAACAGTATCAGTGGAAAACAGGCCTAAGAATTCTGGAATCTCTGGCCTTGAGAGGTCCCTGAGAAGTAATTTCATGTAAGTACCTGTCTTGGCAAAAGCGTGCCCCTCGCTGTCATTGCGACAGGCAGGAACAACAGTCCCAGAGGCCGCACAGGGGAGAGCACTGGCCGGAAATATCAGGAGATCTGGTATCTAGGCCTGGAGCTGCCAACAAATCACTGGGGGACCTTGAGCCTGTCACTTTGCTCAAGGTTGGACTAGATGATCTAGGTCTCTTCTAGCTCTAAAATTCCAAATATCTAAGTCTCTTGTGGACACAGGTTAGCTATTAACTTTCTGCCAAAGTTACCCCTCTCATTCCAACCCTGCGGCCTTTGCAGACTGAGTCCATTTCAGCCCTTCTCTCATCACCCCTGTCTTGCCCGTTACCTGCACAGCTTACAAGGTACCCCTTCCTCACTGTCATCCCGACAACTGCCAGGCCTGGCTGTGGCCTGGGTTCTCTCCTGTGCCACATGTCTGGAGCCCCCTGCAGCCTCCCCCTCCAGGGTCAGACCCACAATGCAGCTGTAGCTGCTGCTGCTCTTATGCTCCTCAGCGCCCAATTCGCCAGAGACCCGGGCTCTGTCACCTTGCAGATCTTGGACTTTCTAGCATCTCCTGTCCTCAGGTCCAACATCTCCAGCAGCAATGACATCACTCTCTCCCCACTCTCCATTCCAGGGTGCAGTTTCTACCCGCCTCCCCTTCGTCTCTTACTCTTTCCGGTGAAGGTAACCTTACAGTGTTTCTGACCTTTTCTCTGCCTTTCTCACCTTTTCTCTGCCTTTCTCCCCTCACCCTAGTCCAAGAGGCCTTTCCTAACTTTAAGCGGAGGAAAGATATGTATGTAAATTAGGGTGTTCCCTAAATCATTTTGACACTACTATCCCTCAAATCAAAGCAAAGTACAAGTGACTCAGTGAACTCAGCTGCTTTATCACTTTAAGACAGAAAGCATTTTGAGGGCAAAGAGCATTCAACTCAAATATGCATCTGTCAGTTCATCAACAGGAGAAACAGCTTACATATTTATATAATGGAATACTATTCAGCAATAATAAGGAAGCAACTACTTATACACACAACAGGGAAGAATCTCAAAATATTATGGCAGGGACAGTAAAAGAAGCCTTTGACAAAGGAGTACATACTGGTATGGTACTATGGATGTGAAGTTCTAGTCTAGGCAAAAGTAACCTATGGTGAAAGGAAAGTCACAACAGCGGCTACCTCTGAGGTAGGGAAGGGGATAGGGGTGGGGATGGCCTGAGAAAGGGCATGAGGGAACTTTCTGGGCTGTTGTTCACGTCACGTATCTTAATAGGGGTTTGGGTTGACAGGTGTATATATTTGTCAACAGTCATCAAATAGTGCACGTAGGATTTATGCATTTCATTGTGTGAAATATTCACTCAAAAGAAAAAAAGAACTGTAAACAGATATTGATCTCTAGTTAATGATACATACACTAAAGTATTGGGGGCAAAGTATACCAATGTTTGCAATTTGCTTTGAGTGCATCAAAAATGTAAGATGGCTTGATGGCTGAATCAAGGGATAAATATGTGATAAAGCAAGGATAATAAAGCATTAAGTGTAGAATCTAGGAAGTGGAGGTGTTCACTGACTTTGACTTTTCTAAATATCTGCAGAGCTTTGTGATAAAATGTTGGGAAAAAATATGCATCTACCAAGCACCTACTAAACGCAAGGGATATAAAGATACATAAAACTAATGCAAGAGTTAGGCTTCAGATGTCAGGTAAGAAACCTGGGAACAAATCCGAGTTAACAGCTATGCAATCTTGGGCGAGGCACTTAGGGCCTCTGTGCCTCCGTGTTCCCATTTGTAAAACGGAAATGATAATAGTACTTCCCGCATAAGGCATGGGAATTAAATGAGATATGTGTATAAGCCCTTCGAATAACGCCCAGCCCAGAGTAAGCCCTCAAGAATGATCCCCAGTAGTGGCAGGACCACTCTCGCCATGAAAATGGGATGGTAGACAGGATAACAAAGTAGTACACAAACGACTATCGGCACAAGTGTGACTCAACTAAGTCTAGACATCAAATCTTAACGCTGGGCAGGACCTTTGTATATGGAAAGGAAAGCCCGAAAGAGTGAAGGCAAACCGGTGAGCACACAGCCAACCTGAATCACACCTGCTCAAGTCCAGAGGCCCCACATAGCTACTGCCAAGGATATGGACAGGCAATTCACAGATGCAGAAATATGAATGGCCAACAACCACAAATAGGTAGTCAGCCTCTGGAAAATTCACAGACGTGAAATAAAACAGGTATACTATTGTTCACTTAGCAGTTCAGTAAAAACTACCAAGATTAATAACACCAATCAGTTAGAGGATGGGAAGCAGGGCGTCTCACACGTTTGGTGGGAGTACAAATTGGTCTAAGGAGGGCAAGTTGGCGATATCCATGAAAATATTTAAATGTACATATTCTCTGGGCAATTCCACTTATAGGGCCTCTACACACATAGTCACACAATAAACATGGCTAATCTTTGCAGCATTGTTTGTAATAGCAAAATTCTGTCAATATAAATGCCCATCACTGGGGGAATAGCTAAGTTATAGAACTGGACCATTATTAAAAGGAATGAGGTAGTTTTGTGTATACTGACCTGGAAAGATTCTATACTATATTAAGTGAAAAAGCAAGTTGCCAAATAATATATAATTTTGCTAAAGTTTTAAGAACTATATGTGTGCATATATATCCATGCACATTATGTATAATATTTGAGTATGCAGAGAAAAATGCATGGTCTGGAAAGAGACAGGGATTTCAGAAGGGTCAAAGCAGACTTCTGTTTTATCTATACTGTTTTAATTTTTTACAATGAGAATATTTAGCTGGTAGGGGTGTGTGTGTATTCAAGCCTAGGGGCTTTAGATAGGGGGATTATGCGTTTTTATTATATTTTATATTTATTGTGTGTATTATATATTTATATTTTATTGTGTGTGTATGTTTTATTATATTTTTCTTCTACTCTTCTGCATGTACTTTATTTCCTACATAAAAATTTTTTAATATTTATATAAAATTATACTATGTAACATATAATATATTAAACTATAAATATATATAACAAGCTTTAGAAAAATAGTCTGGAAAGATCCATTACTAAATTTTCTCTGTGGAGTAGGAGCAAAGAGGGGTAATACTTTGGCTTTCTACCTAGTACACTTCCTGTGAATTAAACCTTTTTTCAACACAGGTTACTTTTGTGATTTTCAAGATTTAAACAAATAAAAGAAAAATAAAAAGGACAGGCTTGACAAAGCAGTAAGCTACCCATTTAGCGTTGGAGCTGTAAACGCGGTTTGCAATGGGAAATTCAAAGCTCGCCGTCTCATGCCTTGAAAAAGTTTCAGTGACTTCGGGGACGTGGTTAAAATAGATCTCACTGGTGTCTTGTGGCTTTAAGTGGGGACAGATTTAAGTGGGTCACCCTGCAGCTGGCAACGTAGAAACCCCAGGAAATGGAAACTATAACGTTAGAATCCCAAGACAAGGGCGTCCAGACTTGGCTGCTGTGGGTGGATACTTAGAAAGGTCAGCACCCCCCGGACCACACTCATAAATAAATACAAAGGAAATACTTTCCCAAGAGAGCCGGCCTCTCTCGCTCGGCCTCTCTCGCTCGGCCTCTGACCTCCCTGAGCGGCCGTTTCCTGCAGCCCCGAGGCCCTGCTCCCGGCGCTGGCCGCCACCGAGGACCGCGAGGGCGCCCGGCGGGACCCGCCCAGCACCTGGCCCGGCCCGAGCGGGTTGGGGGACGCCTGTCGCCGCCGAGCCCCTCCCCGGCCGGTTCCGCCGCGCCCCGCAGCGCCCCGTGACTCCCCGCCAGGTCACAGGGAGCTGATCCGGCCCCAGGTGTGCCGCTCCTCCGCCTGCACGCTTCTCACATGACCTCGCCGCCCGCCCGCCGGCTCCCGCTCCCCTCTCCGCCCGCCCCAGCGCCGGGAACCCGCGGCCCTCGCCACTTCCAGGCGGCCGGCGGCACCTCCCGCCGCGATCCTGTCTCCCCAGGGGACGCAGCGATCCCGCAGGCCCGGGAGGAACCGGAGAGGGAGAGGTGCCAGCAGCCCCGCCAGGTCCCCCGCTGCTCTTCCAGGTGCACCTCCTCGGCCCATGCGGGACCTGCCGGGGCCCGCTGGGCGCTGAGCTCCGCTAACCCGACCCACTGCCACCACCCCCACCTTCTGTGTGACCTTGAGCAAGTCTCGTCCCTTGTCTAGACCTTAGCTATTTCAACTATAAAATCTCCAAGGGCCTGAGAGTTCAGACGTGGCCCCAATCCCTAGCCTTTTCTGGAAAGGTGTTTTGCTCAACCACAAACTGCAGGTTCTGATCCTGCTCTGCCTCTGATTTGCTGTGTGACCTTGAGCCCATCACCCAACATCTCTGAATATCAGAGAATAAGAAAAATAGTCCCTTGTAAGTGACAATATAGTACCTGGCAGAGAGAAGGGGCCCCGGGCCCTGTAAAATCATCAGTCCACAATTTAAACCACTGCCTGACTGTAAGCGCTTTGAAATGTCAAGGGAATGTAGATAATTTACAAGCCACACAATTCCTACCTCAAGAGAAAGGGAAGTCAGGTGTGGGGAGGACTGGAGGCTCTTCAGGTCTGCTCCGCACTCCTCCCAATTCAGCTGCTACCACTGCACCACCCTCCCTCTAATTCAGGCTACATCCGCAAATGGTGATGGCGGGTGAGGTATGGTGAGCAGATCTTAAAGCACTCTGGGGCCTGACCCAAAGCAGGACTTAAAAGCTCCATCAAGCCCCCAGCCCAAGTCTTGGGGGAACTCGTTACTCATAGCACAGGGTGGGCTGGGCCCTCCCAGCCCCTCAAACTTCTAAACCACACCAGGCCAGAGCCCCCTGGCTTTACCCACCACACCCAGGAGAGGCCTGGGGCCCAGGGCCACCAACAGGACCCTGTTCCCATGGATGGTCTGGGTCCAGTCTGTGGCGTCCACTCAAGGTGAGGGAGGTCTGGCTGGGGACAGACCTTTGGTTTGAGGGAACAAGCACAGCCCTGCTGCCCTGGAGACCTGTGACACACCAATTCCCGATCAAAGCTTCCTGAGTTCCAGCAACAACCTGCTCCGCCCGAGTAGGGTGGATTCTCCCTTTCAGACAAGCCCTGGTTCTGCCCCACCCAGTCCACCTTCAAGGGGACCTCGAGTTTTCAGGCCCAGCTTCTGAAGACACATGCACCCCTCAATGAGCAGCCTCAAGCTGGGCCAGTGAAGGGGGCTCCGGGCGACAGGCTGGCTGCCCAGACTGCCAGGGACTGAGGTCAAGGGACCAGGCAGGAGCCAGGAAGGGCACATCCCCATGAGGGCTCCTGAGGAGAGGCTGGGGCACCGGAGGAAGCCCTCAGGCACACACCCTGGCACCCGAGCCAGGCCGGAGAGAGTAAACAAACTACATACTCAGAGCCGCCAGGCACCAGGTCATCAACTGTTCGAAGTTCAAAGCTCCCAAAGGAAGTGACCACCGGTATTCTGCCCCTCCCACACCCACTCTCCACCCTCACCTGTGACCCGTCTCATTCCCCTAACCCCACATCACAATAGGTTCCCCATCATCTTCCTGGAATTGAGGCCCCAACTCCAAGTTCCCCGACCCCAAATGGCCAAGCACACCTCCACCCGAGGCTATATATAACCAGTCATGTCCAGCAACCAGGAGAATGTTTCCTGGAAAGCCCTCACCACAAAAGGACAGAGGGGAAGCTGAGGAGGTGGCAGGCCATTGGCAAAGAGCCAGCGAGGTCTGTCAGGAAGCCAGAGACCTCGGGAAAGCAACTTTCAATATCCCCAAATAGAAAAGAGCCCCTGAACCAAAAGAGTGGGGAACATTAGGCAAGGCCTGGCCCACTGTCATGACAACAGGATACCGGCCTGCCCAAGAAAAGGGCTCCAGCCTGGGCAAACGCATGGAAAGGCAGCTTGAACCTCTAGACTCAATGTCTTGCTAAGGTGATCTTGCTCTTAATCGCCTGGACGACCTTCCCTCCCTTCCAGCACGGCCCCATGCTTATCCACTCCACACAGTTCACTCTCCATGGGGGGACTGACATGCCAGGCACTCCACAAGACAAAACAAACCCACCCAAACCAGCCCAAATCACTGGCAAGGAGAAGAGGGGAGGGAATCCAATTCCATAATTTGGGGGGACCATCTGAGGGCAGGAAAGCCCAGGAGGACGGTCCCAGGCCTCCCTACACAAACACAGACCACAAAGACACTGCCAAACATGCCCTGTTGTCCAAGTGACCAGGCAAGAGGAGGACTGCTTAAAAAACAAACTGGCTGCCTCCCCCCACCCCCAACAGCTCATTCTGGCGCGCAGCCTTTCCAACTAATCAGCAGGACACATGTGCCTTGCAACAGGGTGACACCCCATCCCCCACCACCAGCCCCCCCCTACAACAAAGCCCCAATGTGTGGTGTGTCCCCGCAGGCCTTATCTCAGCCAGGAACATGACCCTCACCAGGCTGGGTACCAAGCAGCACCCCCTACACGGGGGTGGTGGGGCAGCTAACCTTACCACCTTCCCTTCCCATTGGCGAAACAACTGGCATGACAGGTTAGCAGGGCGGGGCGTCAGGACAGTCTCTCCCAGAGGCCTGAGGCTGGCTGTCCGACCTTCCCACACACACCCCACCCCTTTGCAGGGAAAGGTGAGGTGAGCAGCCAGTCACAGGGGACAGCTTGCGCTCCCTAATCCCCCAAAGCCTACCATTCACCAACCCCCCATCTTCTGACCCAAGGGGAGGGGGCCTGGGGAAGCGGGGGCTCCATTGTTTTGCCAGCTGTCTAGCAGCTGCTCCTTTGAGAGGAGCCCGCTGTCGGCCTGGCAGGGAAAGGGTGAAGGCCGCTGGGAGGGATAAAGGGCTCGGTGGAGGTGCTCGCCTTCCCCGCTGCCTTCCTCAGAGCCTTGGTCGGTCGGTCTGTCTGGGGGGCCTGGGCCTGGCCCCGAGAACCCCCCATCCCCGAGGCTGCAGCCTCCAGCCCGCAGATCGTGGCCACCTGGGCTCCCCCAAGCCCCCGGTCCCCCCAGACTGAAGGCCACCCTGCCCGGCCTCCCCGCGCCCCCTGAGCTGGCAAAAGGAGCCGGACTCCCCCTGCCCGACCCTCCCGATCGGCCCCCACTGCCGGGCTCCGCGCTCCGCGGCGCGGCCGGGGACCGGAGCCGGGAGTCCGGGCCGCTGCTTCCAGGGGACAGGGGAGGAGGAGGAGCCGGCCGCCCCGTCGCCCGCCCGCCTTCCCGGCCCGAGACCGCCCCGCCGCCCCCCCGGGCCGGGCCCGCCACCGAGCGGCCGCCCCCGCCGCCCCGCACTCACCGGCCGCCGGAGCCCGCCCGGCAGGCAGCAGGAGCGGAGACGCGGCATCCAGCGGCCCCGGCCGGGTCCGGGCTGGAGCGCAGCGCGGCGCAGCGCAGCGCCGCCCCCCGCGGCCGCGCGGGCCGAGCCGAAAGGGAGCTCCCTGCTGGCGGCTCCGGGGATAGACGCACGGCCTGCCTGGCAGCCTGGACGCGCCTCCAGAGCCGCCCATGCGGGCACCGGGCGCTGCCCCGGGAGACCTCTGTCCGTGGCCGAGAGGCCCTGCCTGGAAGTCCTCTCTGCACTGGGCGCTCGAGGCCGCTGGACATGCCCAGGGCAGGCACGAGGGTCATGCTGAATGTATAGAACAGGTTCCGTGCAAGACTGGCACTGGACTCTGCCGGCTGAGTCCAAGAGGGTGCTGCCCAGGGCCGTGCTGTCCAGAGGAGGCAGTTGAGTCTTGCTGGCCACACCTTCCCAGGGTAGCTTTGCAGGAGCAGACATAGGGCGCTGCTTGATGGAGCCAGATGGCTCAGTCCAGGGCAGGCACTGCCTGCCATGTCCAAGGTGGCACAGGCAAAATGTACTCCCCAAGGTGGACACAGGCTTCTGGTGGCTTGGTCTGAGAGAGTCCGGCCTCAGGTGGAGCTGCCTGGGGGGGTGTACCAGGGCCCAGGGGACCCAGCCACAAGCGGCACTCACTCCCTACAGGAGTCCAACAATGCAAAGACTAACTCCTTTCAGAAGCCCTTTGGAATGAGTTCTGCTCCTGGGTCCATCAGGTCCTGTAAATATCAAGTGAGCTTCTCTACCCTGCAAGAAGGGATTCTAGACTGCCTGGGAGAAGCCAGAGGCATTTAGAGACCAGGCCTCCAAGATGGGTGCTATGTCTAGAGCTTAGTCAGAGAGAGGTGAGCACTTCTACAGGCAGTGTCCACACTGGGGTGGGGTACACCAGGAACAAGGAAGAAGCTGAGGGGGGTGGTGCAGGAAGAAGGGTGTAGCAGATGCGGGCAGCTGTCTCCATAGACAACCCAACCAGGCACTTCTCCAGGCGCGGGTGGCCCAACCTGACTGACAGGGAGGATTAGAGCGAGGGGGCTCTGGAGAAGAGTTGAGTAAGAGCTGGGAGATCTTGAGGAACAGACCACACCCAGGATGCGCATTTTGGATAAAGGAATAGCATGCAATCCAAACTCAATTCAATAAACTTTTACTAAGAACCCACTAAGTGCCACGTGCAGCACCAGGCACTCTGGGGGACACACAGAAATCAGACATGGAGCTGTCTCCAGGGAACTTACATGGGGAAGACGGGACAGGTGGAAGTGAGCTGTGACTGAAGTAGGATTGACCACACTGTCATCCCTTGGATGATGAGCCAGCACAAGATGGCTGACTTAATTCGCGGGAGGAGTGAAAAGAAGCTGCTCTGAGGACATGACATTTGAGAGGAAACTTGGAGGCTGGGTAGGACCATGACTATCACTACTGGTTCCTGAGCACCTGCTATGTGCTAGGCCCTATCTCTATCTCTCACAACAAACCTCTGAGGGGGGCATTATTATTACAGATAGAGATTGAATGCATGGACTCTGGAGCCAGGTTGCCTGGGTTCAAAGCCCAGCTCTGTCCAGTACCAGCTGTGTTACCCTGGGTGATTTATGAAATTTCTCTGTACCTCAGTTTCTTTATCTGAAAGATGGGGATAATAACAGCACCTGTCTCAAAGTTTGTTTTGAAAATGAAATGAGTTTAGTCCTTTCAACAAACGGTGCTGGAACAACTGGGCATCCACAGGCAACAAAATGAACTTACACCTTATGCCCATCAAAAAAATTAAAATGGATTATAGACCTAAATGTAAAACATAAAACTATAAAACTGGTAGAAGTAAACATAGGAGGAAAAGTAGCTGACCTTGAGTATGGCCATGATTTTTTACACACACCTCCAAAGGCATGATTCATGAAAGAAAGAACTGATAAGCAGGATTTCATTAAAATTAAAAACTTCTGCTCTGGAAAAGACAACGTCAAGAGAATGAGAAGACAAGCCACAGACTGGCAGAAAATATTTTCAAAAGATACATCTGATAAAGGACTGTTATCCAAAATATGCAAAGAACTCCTAAAACTCAACAGTAAGATAGTAAACAATCTGATTTGAGAATGGGCCAAATACCTGACAGACACTTCACCAAAGAAGATATTCAGATGGCAAATAAGCATTTATATAAACAAAGATACTGCATTATATGTCATAGCGAAATGCAAACTAAAACAATAATGAGACACCACTACAGGCCTATCAGATGGCCAAAATCCAGAACACGGACATCACCAAATGCTGGCGGGGATTTGGAGCAACAGGAACTCTCATTCATTGCTAGTAGGAATGCAAAATGGTACAGCCATTTTGGAAGACAGTTTGGCAGTTTCTTACAAAACTAAACATACTCTTACCACATGGTTCAGCAACTGTACTCATTGTTATTTACCCAAATGAACTGAAAACATATCCTCGTGAAAACCTGCACACGGATGTTTATAACAACTTTATTCATCATTGCCAAAACTTATAAACAACCAAGATGTCCTTCAGTAGCTGAATGGATAAACCATGGTACATCCAGACGATAGAACATTATTCAGCCCTAAAAAGAAGTGAGCTATCAAGCTATGAAAAGATACAGAGGAAACTTAGATGCATATTACTAAGTGAAAGAAGCCAATCTGAAAAGGCTATTTGATTCCAACTCTATGACATTCTGGAAAAGGCAAAACTATGGAGACAATAAAAGGATTAGTGGTTGTGAGGGGTGAATAGGCAGGTCACAGAGGAGCTTTAGGGCAATGAAACTACTCTATATGCTACTACAATGATGGACACATGTCATTATACCTTTGTCCAAACCCACAGAATGTACAACACCAAGAGTGAACCCTAATGTAAACTGTGGACTTTGGGTGTTGATGGTGTGTCTGTATAGGTTCACCGATTGTAACAAATGTACCACTGTGGCGCTGGATGTTGGCAGTGGGGAGGCTGTGCGTGTGTGGGGCAGAGGGTAAATGGGAACTCTCTACCTTTCAGCTCAATTTTGCTATGAACCTAAACTTGCTTTAAAAAATAAAGTTTATTAATTTTTTAAAAGTTAAATGAGTTAATATATAAAAAGAACAGTGCCTGGCACGCAGTAAGCATTCTATAACTGTTAGCTTTATTGTCATATCATTCCCACCTCACAGCTATGGAAAATAAAGCACAGACAAGTTTGTGACTTGTACACAGCCTGCGAGCGGCAGAGTCAAGATTCAAACTGAGGTCCCCAAGGCTCCAAAGCCCGTGTTCTTTTCCCTACACCACAGCAGTGAATGAATAGGCATATTAACATCTGCTTTATTTATGTGTGTCCACATCAAGGGTGCTCTGAGGTAGCACACAGTGTTCCTAAGAGCTCCTCTAGCCTGAACCAGGAACTGGTTTCAGAGACCAGGCAAGACTGACACAG
Source organism: Equus przewalskii (assembly GCF_037783145.1). NCBI lineage: Eukaryota > Metazoa > Chordata > Mammalia > Perissodactyla > Equidae > Equus > Equus przewalskii. Next base: position 42,902,628 of record NC_091840.1, read on the forward strand.
CAGGACAGCACTCACGATGACTCTCGCTTCTGGTCACTTGGTTTTAGTCTTTAACTTCCCAAAGGTCAGAGTGATCCCTGCTCTGGGTTTCAGCAAAAGTAAAGCACCTTTCTCCTCCTCATAGGAAAATGTCAGCGCAGTGGCCATGTAAAATAACCCAGATGACCATGGAGAGGCCAGTTTTTTCCAGAAGATTCTAAGCTTCTAAAGCATACTGACTTTAATCAAGAATCCTCCTCAGGGAGAAACCTGGTAATAATAAAAATCGCTTACATCAACTGAGCCCTCACTAGGGGTCAGGCGCTATGCCCACCCCTTGACAGGCACTGGCCCACTTAGTCCTTGCAGTCACCCTGTTAGGTTAGTGCTGTAATTATCCCCATTTTGCAGATTAGAACCCAGGCTTAGGAAGATAAAATAATTTGCCCAAGGTCACACGGCTAACAAAGAGTAGAGCCCAGAACACCTGCTCTGAACCACTCTGCTGGGCTGTGTCCTGGGTGGAGTGGAAAGTGCACGGGCTTTGGGGCCACACAGCCTGAAAGGACGCCTGGTCTAGCAGCTGCTAGCAAGTTCCTCAGCCTCTCTAAGCCTTAATGTCCTCATCTATAAAATGGGGATAATAATAGCGCCTACCTCATAAGGCGTGAGAGGATAAAACAAGCAAATTCATTTAAAGTAATTAGCCCGGTATCTGAGACACAGTAAGTGGTTAACAGAGGTTAGCCCTCATTAATCTCTCTGAACCTCCACTTCTTCATCTGTAAAATGATTTTTGATAATCATATGTAAGTCAGAGAGTTTGTGTGAGGCTGAGAAGAAATGGCTAATGTAAGGCATGTAACGTGATACTTGTCACATGGTAAGCTACCACAATAGGACTCTCCAAAAAGGGTGGCAAACAAGCAAGCCAGCTTTTTCAAAAGTCCACGAAATTGCAAATCTGCCCAATAGCAAGTGTCATTCAGATGACAAAAGCACACCTTGAATATTGTTCCTCAAAATGCATTTATTAGCTTAACATCCTTTGTTCCTTTGCATAGAAACTTGGAGTGTGGGTGGAGAATACCCTCTAGGAAACTGGAAGCTAAATTCTTAGAAGAGAGTATGTGCCGAAGATCAGTCCAAAAGAAAGGAGCACATCTCTGAAATGACACAAAAAAGTTTTATTGCAGGAAAGTTCAAACACAAACAAAAGTAAACAAAATAATATAACAAGCCCCCAAGTATCCATCACACAACTTCAATAATTATAAATTCATGGAAATCTTGTTTCAACTATACTCCCTCCTACCAACATAATTTTGAAGCAAATCTCAGATATCATATCATTTCATCTGGAAATATTTCAGTGTGTATCTCTAAAAGATAAGGATTATTATTATTTGGTTTTTGCTTTTTCTCCCCAAATCCCCCCAGTACATAGTAGTATATTTTTAGTTGTGGGTCCTTCTAGTTGTGGCATGTGGGATGCCACCTCAGCATGGCCTGACAGGCGGTGCCATGTCTGTGCCCAGGATTCGAACCGGCGAAACCCTGGGCCGCCAAAGCGGAGCATGCGAACTTAACCACTCAGCCACCGGGCCAGCCCCTAAAAGACAAGCATTATTTTTTAAACAAAAACACAATACCAAAGTCACACCTAAAATTTTTTAACAGTAATTACTTAATCTCATCAAATAATTAATGTTTAAATTTCCAGTTATCTCCATAAATGTCTTTTTTTAAGGTACTTGTTTGTTTGAATCAAGATCCACATATCGCAGTTAGTTGACATGACTTTTAAGTATCATTTAATCTACAGGTTTCTCTTCTATCTCTTTATTTTCCCCCCTGCAACTTATTTGTTGAAGAAATAAGGTCATTTATCCTATAAATTTTCCACAGTCTAAATTTTGCTGATTGCAGCCCAGTGGTGTAGTTTATGATGCTCTGGCCTCTGTATTTCCCATAAATTGGTAGATAGATCTAGAGGCTTGAACAGATTTGAGGCGGGTTTTTTTGGCAAGAATACTTCATAGGTAGTACAGTCGTCTTTCTTCAGGAGACACATAGTGTCCTGTTGTTGCTGAGATGACGCTTTAAGATATCAGAAACATATTATTGTCTTTACTAGAAGTGTCAGAATATAAAAAGAACCCATTCATCAACAGAGGAATGGATAGACAAAATGTGGCATTTACATACAATGGAATATTATTCAGCCATAAAAAGGAAGGAAATCCTGACACATGCTACAACATGACTGAACCTTGAGGACATGACACCAAGTGAAAGAAGATAGACATAGAAGGACAAATATTGTATGATTCCACTTATAAAAGGTACCTATAATATGCAAATTCATAGAGACAGAAAGTAGAACAGAGATTATCAAGAGCTGAGGGAGGAGGAAACGGGAAGTTATTGTCTAATGGGTACAGAGTTTCTATTGGGGATGAAGAAAAAGTTCTGGAAATGGATAGTGATGATGGTTGTACAACACTGTGAATGCACTTACTCAATGCCACTGAATAGTACACTTAAAAATGGTTAAAATGGTAAATTGTACGTTATACATATTTTACCACGATAAGAAAAAAAAATTTTAATAGCCTAGCTATTGCATAGCACACAGCTCCTCTTACAAACCCCGATGGCCTCAGTTTGTGTGTTGGCCTTTATCTGAACCTGCAGCCTGACTTGTCTCGTACTGACCTACACATAGCTGTGGGACTTTTTCTGTGCTTCCAAGAATTTCATGGCCTCTGCCTGACCCTGCGTGAGCAGGGGATCCACAGCCCCACTAGCCGCAAGCCCAGGGTCCTAGACACCTACAGGCAGGGCTGTGCAGGCAGCTGGGGCACGCGCTTCTGGAGTCATAGGCTTGGAGTTCAGCGCATCTTTGCCACTCACTTGCCACAAGAGCTTCGTCAAATGAATTAACCTCTCAGTTTCCACCCCTGGAAAATTAGGGCTACAAACTCCTACCTCACAGCGTTCTTGTAAGGATCGAATGAAATTTTATAATGGGCAAGTGCTGTGCAAAGAGGGGGGCTTTGTTTTCTTATTGTGCTTGGAGTGACTCAAAGAGGATCAAACTAGGACTTAGGTTTATCAACTTATTGAGAAAACGATGCCTCTAGAAGTTAGTTACTTTGCAAGCTAAACTCTTCTTGACATCATTCTTGGCAAGGTCAGCAGGAGAGTGACCAACTCTCCTGGTTTGCCCAAAACTGAGGGCATTCCCAGGATGTGGGGTTTTCAGTGCCAAAACAGAAAGTTCCAGGCAAAACCAGACAAATTGGTACCCAAACTTTGACCTCCCGATTGCTAATTCTAGGGACTGCCTCTTAGGCTTGCTGACTGCTGCCTGTGTGACCTGCCTTCCTTCTAGAAACTCTCTTCCCAGCTTGGCCTCCAGAACCTCTTCTCCTGGATTTCCTTGCTGGATATACTTCCTCTGTTTGACCGTCAATGTCGGTGCTTCCCAGGATTTCTTCCTCTGCCTTCTGCTCTTGTGATCCTACATCCCCTCCCTGGGAGACCTCATTTATTTCCAGGACTCCCAACCTCCTCCCACACAATAAATAACTCCCAAATCTCCACGGCAGGCATCGCTCTATATGCTAGCCTGGTCCTTTCACCATCTCTTGCAAATATTCCAAATGAATAGTGTCCAAAGCCAAATGTACAACCTTCCTCACCAATTTCTTTCTTTCGGTTAATGATCCTAACCCTTAGTCGGTGAAACCAGAAGTCCACTCTCTCTGCTTCCTCCCTCTCCCTCAGCCGCCATCCATTCAGGCATCAAATCCTGTTGGTTCTACTCCATAAATATAACTCGAGTCTGTTCATCCCCCCACTGCCGTTGCCTCAGTTCAGGCCTTGTCAGCTCTTGGCTGGACAATTGCAACAGCCTCCTCACGGTCACCTGCTCCCGCCTCGTCCCCTCCAACCTATCTTCCACGTGGCTGCCAGAGTGATCTTTCTAAAATGCAAGTATGATTGCATCACTCCCTGGCTTGGAATTCTGCAAAGCCTCCCGATGGCCTAACATAGGGGTCAGCAAACTTATTCTGTGAAGGGCCTGAGAGTAAGTATTTTAAGCTCTGCAGGTGTCTCAACTACTTTTGTAGCACAAAAGCAGCCATAGACAGTACATAAACGAACGGGCAAGGCTGTGTGCCAATAAAAATTTATTTACAAAAGGAAGTTGTGAGCCAGACTGGGCCTGAGGGGTATAGTTCGCTGAACCCTGGCCTAGGAAGTAGAATCCAGACTCCTTAGCACAACCTAAAAGGCAATTGGCCTCCTCACTTCTCAGGACCTAGACATCAATAGCCTGAGGCTCAAGGAGAACACCTTCCACCGCAACAAGCAGGACTCCAACTCGATCTTGGAAAGAACTTTCTTAGCTGTTAGAGGATTGTTAAAATTGGCCCAAGTTGTGGAAGCGGGTGGAGGAACGTCCATCTCTTCTGGTTTTCTGGTGTGCCTCAGGTGTAGCCATGTCTGGACCCACTCCTAATTCTGGCTTAAAGATATCAAAACTAAATTAAACCGGCATATATGAGTTGAGCTGCTATTCCATGCAAAGCACTAAGTTAAAAGTAGGACTGTGCGTCCTCTTCCTGCAAAGCACACGGCCCCACCCGGTCTGTGATTGAAGTGCAAAGAGCAGTCAGAGACGCGTGCAAAGCTACCAGCAGGACGAATTTAACTAACCTCTCAAAGCCACAGTAAAGGAGAAGTCACAGAACAGTACGCGACTAATTACCAAGTGGAATTGTCATGGAAGCTCAGAGGAGAAAAAGACCAGAGGAGGGGTCAAGGAAGGCGTCACAGAAAGAGGGTGATTTGAGTCCATAATGGTAGAATTTAGACGATAATAGCATCCACTGCTGGCTGAGGAACACTGTGTGCCTGGCACTCTATTTATATTATAATTTTTTCTTTTTTAAAGATTGGCACCTGAGCTAACAACTGTTGCCAATCTTTTTTATTTTGTCTGCTTTTTCTCCCCAAATCCCCCTAGTACATAGTTGTATATATTTTTTTTAGTTGTGGGCCCTTCCAGGTGTGGCATATGGGACACTGCCTCAACGTGGCCTGATGAGTGGTGCCATGTCCGTGCCCAGGATCCGAACCGGCAAAACCCTGGGCCGCCGAAGCAGAGTCCGCGAACTTAACCACTGGGCCACGGGGCCACCCCCTCTATTTATGTTATCTTGATTAATGCTCACAACAACCCTGTGAAGTAAGTATTATTAGTTCCTTTTTATGAAGAAGAAACTGAACCTCAAAACACCAAGCAGCTTCCCCAAGGTCACGTGGCCAGTGAGTGGCAGAGCAGGATTTGAACCCAGATAGTTCGGCTCTCAAGTCTACCAGGGCAGAGCTCCCCAGGAGGGACACGAGCAGAGGCTGGGAGGAAGCCAGTGAAGGTCTGGGGCACAGCTTCTAGCATGGCTGGAATGGGAAAGAGTGGATCATCGGGCTGGAAAGGGAGGTCCGGGCTGGCTCGGGGAAGATGCTGGATGCCAGACTGAGGGGCTTCAAGCATTCAGTTCAAGGAAAGTTGACCGGAAGGCCAGTGCTGGTCTAGAATGGAGGGAGGGGACATGCTTGGCAGGAAAGTGCTTGACGGGTTCAAGGGGAGCAGAATGCAAGTCTGAGCCAGTGAGACGATGGGGGGATGGGAAGGAGGGGACAGGACAGGAGAGACAAGTCATAGCAGCAAGTTAGAGAGAAGCTGCCCTTTGATAACATGATTCTGGGTGGACCAGGCAGCAAGGTCAAAGCAACATTCCAGACAGCTAAGGTTAATACATGGCTGATGGTTATTGTGACCAGCTACTACTGGTAAGCACTTTACATATATCGACTCATCTCATCCTCACAACGTTCTTACGAGGTAGGATATATTATTATTCTCATTTTTCAGGCAAAGGAACTGAGGCACAGAGAGGTTAAGCAATTTGTCCAAGGTTACACAGCTGGTAAATGGCAGAGCTGGGATGTGAACTCAGGCAGTCTGGTTCCAGAAGCCTTGCTCTTAATCACTTCACTGTACCACCTCTGTTGAGATAATGCTTTCAGGAGGAAGTAGCGTTCCCCACTCTCACCCCATATTTCCTACCCTCAAGGACCAAGCAGGAGAGTAATGGCGTTGGCAGGATATTTTGCTGGGTGGTATTGCCCAGGTGGGTCTCAGGTGTGTGCTGCGACCTTGGGCTGCTGCCTCTCACCACTGGGCAGGTGGCCTGAGGCATGCTGTGCTGGGGCCTGCGCTGCCCAGGCCCTCACCCGCAGGAGGGCCCCCGGAGCCCAGGCCTGTCCTCATCAGAGTGGAGCAGGGGAGGATGGGCAGGCTAACACAGAAGTGGCAGCAGCTGGCGAAAGCCACAAAGAGGGCCTGGCAGATGAAGACCTCGCCCAAGCAGTGCAGCTCCCCTAGGTTCAGGAGGGAGCCGCTCACCCCCACCCCAAACATGAAGTTCAGGAAGAGCATCTTCTCTGTGGCCCTGGACACAAAGCAGTCAGTCCGAGTGGGCCAGAGGTGGGAGCGGGAAAGAGCAAGTACAGAACATCAAACATCAAACAGAGAGTGTATTCCCACAGGAAGACCCGCAGCACCACGTGGGCAATGTAGATGGCTGGCCAAGAGCCTGTGTGACCTCATGCAGGTCCCGGCTGCAGGTTCCGGGCTGCAGGCCCGAGGCATTTGGGGGGAATCCTCTCTCCCACCAGGAGCTGTCCCCCTGGGAAGTGAGAAGACTCCAGGAGCCGCAGCCTGAGTACCTATAGACACAGAAACCACAAGCCTTAAGGAAGGAATTGAGGTGGGGGATGGGAGTGGCGAGAGAAGTGGGTGAAAATATAAAGCCCTTAGCAGCCAGATAGTTGCATAACTATTTCTGGCCCACAGCAAGGGCTCCAGTTCCATCTGTGCCTGACGCCCAGGCACGCCACTCGCTTCCTGACAAGGACAAGAGGAACAAACTGGCAGAGAAAAGGACACTGAGGAAGAAAGGATGGAAGAAGCGACTCTCAGAAGGAGCCCAACACAACCCCAAATTAACCAAGACAGTCTCCACACTCATGTTGCAATTAAGCTTCCGCTGAAATGTTCCTAACTAAATGGGTTTCCAATCTTCCAAGTGTCCTGGGCATTTTTTCCAGGCCTACATAGCACCAGGCGTATTTTTCCCAAGATGCCGCAGCAGACTGTTCCTGACTTAGGTCGTTTTTCCTCCAGGTCCCAGGGTAACATATGACTTTTGGTCACCATGCCAGGATTTGGAAGAGACAGGTCTTACAGCCCTGTCCTTGCCCGGTGGAGGCTCTTTAAGGCCCCACATTTCAAAAATCTCGTCTTACTTTACATTTCTGTAGCTTCTGATCTTGGGAATTACTGAAAACATTTTGAGGGCATAGTTTTGAGGGAGCATTTACGCCCATCATCTCCATCGGCATCCTCTTTCAGCCTCTTAAATACGTGCACAATTGTATAGCAGCGGCGGCAAGCTGACTGTGCAAACTCAGGGTCAAGCCAGGTCCCAAGCCTTCCCCGCCATCTTGATGGCCTTCCCTAGTCCCCTCCTAAACAGAATCCTGGAGCTGCTGCCAGGACCCTACTCTCCTCCCCTTAACTTTTAAAAAGCCAGGTTCTCTTGATTCTTGCCTCCCTGGCTGCTCCGTCTTAGTCGATGTGCTGTTCTCCTCTCCGTCTGTAGCACAGTTTCACAAGATGCCTGCAACCTCTTGCTGGCCCCCGAGGATGTGGTCTGTTAGGATGGCCACAAGCATCTGCAACCCAGCATGTCCAGACTAAACTTATGCCCTCAGGAAGGAGTGGCATAGTGACTACAACCATGGCCTTGGACTTAGATGCCCAGAGCTGTGTGACCTTGGGCAAGTTGCTTAACCTCTCTCTGCTTCAGTTTCTTCATCTATGTAACAGGGATAATAACAGTATCTACCTCACAGAGTTGTACAGATTATCTGAGTTAATACTTATAAAGGACTTAGAGGAGTGCCTGGCACATAGTAAGTGCTTTATTAATATTAGGTATTGGGGCCTGCCCCGTGGCTGAGTAGTTAAGTTCACACACGCCCTGTTTCTGCGGCCTGGGGTTGACCAGTTTGGATCCTGGGTGGGGCCCTACACACCGCTCATCAAGCCATGCTGAGGCGGTGTCCCACATAGAAGAACTAGAATAACTCATAACTAGGATATACAACTGTGTACTGGGGCTTTGGGGAGAAAAAAAAGAGGAAGATTGGCAACATGTGTTAGCTCAGGGCCAATCTTCCTCACCAAAAGCAGCATTAAAAAATAAGTATATTAAAAAATATATATATTAAGTATTATTATTTGCCCCCCAAACCTTTTCCTCTTCCTGTTTTGGTGAATGGCACCATCATCTAAGCCAAAATCTTGATCATTATGCATAATTCTTCTTTTGCTTCCTCTCCACTTCTAATTGCTAACCGAGTCCCCTCAGTGCTACCTCCTTAATCTCTCGCACATCCGTTGCCTTCTCATCAGCCCATGGCATAGCCTTAGTCCAGACTTTTATCTTCTCTTACCAGGAGGATTACACTCTTAGTAAGTCACTCTGCCTCCGGTTTTGTCCCTCTGCTCTACCCCCCTCAATGGTTGCATTCCTACAATGCATATCTGGTCATTTCATTTCTCTGCTTAAACCCCTCCCGTGGCTGCCCGTTGCCCTCAGGATAAAGCCCAACTCCCTAGGATGGCATTCAGGACCCTCCCCAATCTGGCCTCTGCCTACTCCTCCAGCCCCGTCTGAGCTCTTCTTACCCTTCAGCCCTCAGAATTCCTGGAAGTCCTCCCCACATCCAGGCAGCTTCCTGCTCCCAGGCAGCTCACACTGCTCCCTCTGCCTCTCCAGCCCCACTGTCCTGCCAGCCAGTTCTTAGCTTATCTTCCAACATCCAACTCAACTAGCACCCTCTCTAAGAAGTTTTCCTGACCCCTTTCCAGAAAGGACTGACCACCCTGTGATGAGCTCCTGTTTAGTTCATTGTCTGCCATACATCATGTCTGTCATTTCCATTTACTTATGTAAAATCACATTTATTTATGTAAAATTTATCTTCATCACTAGATGTGAATGATTTGATTTCGGGGACCGTATCTTATTTGTCACTTCTCCTATCCTGAGCAAGAATTAGGTGCTTGATATGTGTTTATTGGATGAACAAGTGACAGACCTGGGTTCAAATCCTGCCTCTGTCACTTGGGAGTTATGTGACTATAGCACCAATTACTTAACTCTTGGGGCTGTTTTCTCACCTGGGAAGTAGGTATTTTAATATGGAATTGCAGAGACACAGTGATGATTACAGATAATGCATTAAAATAAACTGCTTCCCCCAAATTCACAGAGACAGAAAGTAGAACAGAGGTTACCAGGGGCTGGGGGCGAGGAGGAATGGGGAGCTATTGTTTAACGGGTACAGAGTTCCTGTTTGGGATGAAGAGAAAGTTCTGGAAATGGATAGTGGTACATCATTGAATATACTTAATGCCACTGAATTGTAAACCTAAAAACAGTTAAAATGGTGAATTGTGTGTTATATATTTTACCACAGAAAAAGTTTAGACAACCAAAGGGAGTTAAAAAAATGTAAAAAATGGAAGAAGATACTGGAAACTCCCAGTCTGACTATTCAAACTTCCCTAGGAAGAAGGAGCTGCCTAGGAGCTGGCATTCTCCATCTGCCTCCTCAGTCAGGGAGGAGGCGCCTGCAAGATGGAGGCCTCTGGGAACTTTCCTCTCTTCTAGCCCAGCAGACAGCCAGGAGTCAGCAGCGAGAGGAAACTACCTGTGCCCCATCGCTCAAACATTTATTAATCATCAGGTGGGCTCCCCACGCATCCTGTCAGTGCTTGGCCCCCAACCCTCTGAAACTCGTCTCCCAGCTCCCCCAGCCTAATTCTCCACAGCGCAGCGGCTGGGGCTCCTTCTCAAATCTGAGAAGCCAGAACTGAGCCCCTCCTCCTCTCCATCTGAGCCCTGGCAGGAGGCGGGTGGAGGAGAAAGAAACCAACGAGGCATAGAAATAATGAGGGCAAATGCCAGCTAGGCCAAGAAGAGAGTGGGGATGGAGGAACTTATTTTCTATCTCCCTTGAAGGCTGGAGGGAAAAACGAAGTTCTAAAATAACAACATGCGTGAATGAGGTTAGCCGTTTCTGGGTGCCAGGACTTTAGGGCGATGAACTCTCGAGAACATGGGCTCTCAGGAGAACCTTGAAAATGGGGCAGAGATCTATCTGTGAAGGCCGGAGTTTCTCAACCTCCGCTTCGACCTCAGCACATTGACATTTTGGACCGGATAATTCTACATCATAGGGGACTGTCCTGCACATTGTAGGAGGTTTAGCAGCATCTCTGGCCTCTATTCACTAGATGCCAGCAGCACCCCCGCCCCCCAGTCATGACAATTCAAAATGTTTCCATTGCCAAATGTCGCTGGCGAACAAAATTGCACATGCGCGCTCACACACACAGTGAGAACCAGTGGTTTAGCCTAAGCAAAGCGTCTTCCTGCCTGGAGGCAGGGAGTGAAAGTATTGACCTTCGGATTCTAGGATCCAAAAGGGAAAACTCCAAAAGGGGTAAACAAGATGATGTGACCGGCCAGAAGCCAAGAAGGAGAGCATAGGCCCCATATCTTAGGAAACTGGGATGGTCTGGCCAGCAGACCAAGATCACATAGGGAGGACCTCGGTACGGCAGGAATAGCGAGGCCCCGGCTTTTCAGCAGCTACAGGCCTTATCCCGCAAATCAGCTCCACCTCTGGTGGATCCTGCTTCTCTATACTCAGGTCTTCTGGGGTGAGGGGAGGCTGCTGGGCAGACTCTCTGGGCCTTCCCTGGAGCCACACAGATCATAGAAGCCCGCAGGAAGAGCCAAGGCCTGGAGAGACTTCCTGCTCCAATCTTAGAGTAATCCCACCCTCCGCAAAGCCCTAGAACACAGGGCCAGCGAATGGAACTGATGGAAGGGTCCTAAAGTTCCTCTGGTCCCAAATCAGTATTCCAGACTTTTCCTTTCGCTTCAGGCTCCGATGTGGTGCAGCCTGGCACGATGCTGTTGCTGATTCTGTCTTTACAGAAAATGTGACTTTGTTTAACATGGATTTTTTTTTTTGCATTAATATTAGTTTTTTAAAATATTGAACTAAAATCTTTATCTTGATTACTGAGTTTTTTGGGCATCCTTTAAAAGTTGTGCCTGAGGCAAGTGCCCCACACACTTTGCTCTCATCCTGGCCCTGCTCGCTGGGTCCCCACCAGAGAGCCCATGGGGCAGAGGTCACAAAGGGAAGAAGCCCATAGGCTGAATTCTGCACACAAACGTGTTTTGTTTGCCTTGCACTATGTTTTCAAAAATGTCTTAATTTGTTGCCAGATTTTTAAAATCAAGAGAGTCACATAAAAATCCAGAATTTCTGGCTTCTTTTGAAAAATTGGGTGATCTGGCAACACTACATACCATGGGCAATGGCTGTTGGGGCCTGGTTAGTGGCTTCCCGTTTAGAGAAGGGAGTGCTGCCCAGTTTTCCTCAGCCACACTCAGCCTACTTCTCCCACCGACGAGACCCCCTGACTTCCTGTGCAGTGGTGTGCTGGAGCTGCCTGGGACCAGCTCACAGGGGCCAACTCTCAAACTTCCAGTGAGTCGTCCATCACGACCATTACAAAAAATCGAAGTATAGAAATTTACAATTAAATAGATTCTATTCTAAACAAAACCCCTAATTTACTAATTATTTTACCGCATTTTACTATTATCTATGCTCTTGAGGCTATTAATATCTGATGTACCAGTATGGTGGAAATATTATATACCACATGTCTCTTCCCAGCTCTGTGTTCAGCTATGTCACATTGGTAGCGTGAAATTGGCCACAGTGGGAGTATTTACACCATGGAAATCAGCAAACGTTACAAAACAGGGCTCAATTTGTTGTTCTGTTGATTGTCTACACTTAAGATATTGATGGAGAAAATGTTAAGAATGTAGATTAAAGTTAACAGTGTATCGTTGGTAACCTGAAGTTGGTTACTGATACAGGTGGCCCTCAAAACTCAATGAAAGCATTTCGTAGGACTCAATTGGCTATATGGAATTTACGATAAAGAGTATTGTATATTTTGTTATTGTTCATAAATTATGTGCTATACGTTCTTTACGCAAATAAAAGAATTTTAATAAACATGTGTATATGTATACATCTTTTCAGAAAGCCAGGTGTAAAGGTTTGCCAGCACGCTACTGCTTGTTGGCATCCATGTTTACCACTCTTACTCTAAAGTTTCAGGGCTAAGAAGGCGGGGACTTTCTCTTCTCTTTCTCCCCAAATCTTTGTGCCACATGGTCCCTCGACCAACAGAAAATCTCTCTGAACCCACCCTCCTTCCAGGAACTACCTGCTCCCTACACGTGTTCTTACTGAAGCCCTCCCAACAGCTCACCAAGGGAGACACGGTTATCCCCACTGTACAGATGAGAAAACTGAATGGCAGAGCCAGGATTTCAGTCTAAGTCTGCTGTCTCCAAACCCTGTGCTCTTTGTACTGTGCAGTCTGCCAAAGGAGAGGCCACACGGTTCATAGGGGGTAGTGCACAGGACAACGGCCTGTACTTTTCTCTGATCCCAAAAAAAAAAATGCCATTGAACCAATCCTGCAGACGAAGCCTGCTCTGGGGCCTTGTCCTCTCCCTATCAGCAAGATATTCTGCAATCTATTCTAAACCTCTCTTATTATGGCTCTGGCTTCTGGAGAAACCGAGAGCCAGACCCACCACTCTCTCACCTGAAAGGAAGTAGCTGTCACTGCGAGCTGGAGGCCACAATAAATCTGCCGCCTGCTTAGGGGTGTTGCAGATCAGGAAACACGCAGAACATGAGCTGTTTATCCCCAAGCCTTGGCCCTGCAGGAGGAGAACTCAGAGAAGGCTGGGACAAAAGCTGGGAGACACAATGGACATCCTTCATGTTCAGAATCCTGCCTCCTCGGCACCACAGAAGCCACGAGAATATCCCCACCCTCCAGCACCCAGGACCTAGCTGTGGCCATGGCCTGCCAGATGCAGGAAATTCTCTCCACAGATGTGGACCACCTGAGGGGCCTACGTAGTCGCCCATGTGAAGGGGCAGGTGAAGCCTGACTTGGAAATCATGTGGCCCCCAGGAGAGCTTGGCCGCCACTGGCAGGAACAAATCAGGAGCTGGGCTATTCCATCCTCCAAGCGGAAGTTCCTACTGGTGAAGCCCTTTCCTGCCAGCTCAGTGGAGGGGCCTGGGGAAGCTTGGGGATGAAGTTTAGGAGTGCTTCCCCAGGAGAAAGCCCCCTCCTCCAGGAAGCCTTCCCAGTTTGTCTGGCCTTCCTGACCTCTCTCAGCATCTGAGCCTGAAATCAGGGGCCCCAGGCTCTATCACTTCCTGTGTGACTTTGAGCAACTCACTCTACCTCTCTGCTCCTCATTCGTGTAACAGAACCACCAAATATTGGACGGCTTCCCAGGGCCAGACACTTAGGATCTTTATATTCCTTGCCTCATTCGTATCCTCTCTCCAACCTTGTGAGGTTGATGTTAGGATCCCCACGTTTTAGCAGAGGAAACTGAGGAGCAGAGAGGTTAGGTAACTTAGCAGGGGTCGCAAGTGGAATTCAAACCCAGGTCTGGGTGACTCTGACTCCGCAGCCGCCCATCATAAACTGTAAAGGCCTTGACACAGTGCAGCAGGAATGACGGTGTCCTCGACTGTAGAGTGCGGGAACTAGCTATGAACTTTCCATCTGTATTGAACTGCATAACCCAGTTTAATCCCGTTCGATTTTAGCTTGCCCCCTCTCTGCCCCAGGATTTTGTCAAGGTGTCCCAAGGCAAGGTGCAAGCCCTCAGCCCTCTATGTCATCTGTCTCTGATTGGTATTGCTGGGCCATTCACTGTCCATCCAGTGACTGACCCGAATGTGGGCTACTGCGGAGATGTCCTCTATTTCTGGTCTGGTGGCCTTCATTGCCACATCCCTGCCAGGCTTGAGGGCCCAGGACTCCTGGGGGCCAATTTCCCATCCTCCCCACCTCCAGAGGCTGCCACCCTCTTTCTGCTGCCCCAGGCTCTGGCTCCAATGCACCACGGGTCCCTCTTGCTGGGACTCACGACCACCCACGCAGTCACCCCTTCCCCTCTTTCTCTTCTCCCCGCCACCTGGAGGAAGCTTCTCTAGTCATTGGAAGGGGCCCCACTCCCCTCAAACTTACCCCACCCAGCTGTCACTTCTGATGTTTTCCTCAAATAGTCAGTCTATGCCCAGAGGCCTCTCTCTTCCTGGAAGGTTTCTAGAAAGCTGGGCCAGAAAGCAACTTTATTTCTGAGGCATCATCCCCTGAGGCAAACTTCTTCTTCTTTCTCTCAATTCCCCTTTCCTTGGGGCAGAGATGGGAAAGCCTTACAAGGCTTAGTCGTCACAGTAGTAATAATAATCCTAATAAGAGTTATGGGCCAGGCACTATGATAAGCACTGTTCCTATATTATTTCATTTCATTCTCATAAAAAAAATCTTATGAGGCAGTTCTCGTTATCCCCATTTTACGTATGAGGAACCTGACCCTCAGAGAGCCTTGTTCTCAAGATCACACAACCCGTGCGTGTAGAGCTTGATTCTCACTCAGTTTTCTGACCCCAAAGCCTGCGCAGCAACTGCTGAGGCACACTGTCCAGATGCACCATGAAGACTCACCCCTTGGCTGGCCAGCGTCACTCAGGCTGCCCACTCACCAGCACTGAGAAATATTGTACATGAGCAGGTCAGACAGGCACCTCTCCTGGCGAGGATGTGATGGAATGCTGGCATGAACTGGTTTCACCAGGCTGAAGCAGGAGGCTGCTAGGACGGCGGTTACTCCCAAGAACCAAACGATCAGCTCACATGGGCTGGCTTCCCCGCGCCAGGCTCAGCAGCATTGCCCGGGGCTCCAGGCTGGAGCTACTTCCTGCCTGTCTTCCCTCTTGTCTGGAGGATGCTAGGAAATCACTGCCCTATCCAGGGTCCCCTCATCTGCCCAGAAGTGAATGTGGGTATCAGGAAGTAGGGGTCAGGTGAAGCAGGCGCCGGCAATCTGGCCCTGGGAGGCAAGGAGTCAGGGAGGACCAGAGCTGAACATTCCAAGTCCAGATGCTTCCTGGATGCACACAGACACAGACACACACACACACACAGTGACAGAGATTGCTAAACTCCCCCTGACATGAGATTCATTTTTCTCTATAGTGATAGAACTTTTTATTTATAGCATGGCGATGTCCACCCAGAATAAAAGCCTCATTTTCCAGCCTTCTTTTCACGAGGAGTGGCCATACCGACGTTCTAGTCAATGGATGTACATGGAAATGGACATGCAACTTCCAGGCAGGGCTCAGCTGGGTAATTTTTTTGCCCCTTGTGCTACTGACTGAGGTCACCTGGTGGGGTCCAGCTGGTGCACGGGGAGGCTTGGAGGGTCCAAGACAGCTTCACTCACATGTCTGGTATCTTGGCTGAGGCAGCTGCAAGGCTCAGCTGGGACTGTCAGCTGGAGCACCCACATGTGGCCTCTCCCACGCGATGGCCTCAGGAGATTTGGACTTCTTATATGGCAGCTCAGGGCTCCAAGAGCAAGTGCTCCAATGATCAAGATGGATGCTCCACGGCCTTCTGCAACCAAGCCTTGGAAGTCACTTGATGTCATTTCTGCCTACTCTATTGGTCAAAGCAGTCACAAGCCCACCCAGATTGAAGGAGAAGGGACACAGACCGGCACTTCCCAAGGGGAGGAGTGTCAAAGGATTTGCAACCTTGTTTTAAAAACATAATACCAGCCCCAGGCCACTTAGGCCTGGACTTGAAGTCAGAGAAGAAAGAAACTTCCCTCGTGTTTAAACCATTGTTATTTTGGTTGCTTGTCACTCACAGTCAAATCCAATCCCAACAGACACACATATCTATACGGACGTATTCACAATATGCAGCGCACGTACAGCCCACAAGACACAGAGGAGTAAGCAGATACGGTTATCTCACAGGGTTAGGAGTGTTTGCTTACTCAGATTTACCCACTCAACACACCAAGTCAGTAGCTGTCTTTCCCCAAAGCTCTTATCTCACTCTTGTCTCACTCACTCTCTACGGACGACTTCCCCATCATAACACTTACCATGACCTGTTGTCATTACCATATCACCCTTGCTCCACTCATCTCTTGGACCGTGTCTGTCTTGCTCATCATCATTCACTTAGAACAGAGCACAGGACCTCAGTGAACGTTTGACCAGGGTCATGTTTTACAAACTGCCTGCAGGAGATGCTTTGGACTGCTGGGGACTGGAGATTGAGTGGAGAGTGTTGAGGCTGGTTAGGAGTCTGTAAGGTGCCTGTAAGGTGCCTTGAGTCCCTGGACTCAAGCCTCAGTAGTGGGGACAGGGACGAAATGGAGGAAGAAGAGGAGGTGGGACTGACAGGCCTTGGTGATGGTGGGTGACGCAGAGGCAGGAGTCAAGACTGGCAGCCAGATTTCTAATCTGAGTAATGGAATAATAAACAGCGACACCATTTGCTGAAAGAGAAAACATGAAAGGGAGGTAAGAACACTCAAGAAGAAGGCAGTGAGCTCAGTTTGGGCCATCTGCATTTCAAATGCCTGGGGGATGTCCAGGAGGAGTCAGACAGGAGGCAGCTGGACACACAGACTTGGACAGACCCAAAGACCAGTGAAAACATGAGCATATGTTCAGAAACATCCCCACGTGTGTGTGTTCACTGTTTAAAAGCGTCCGAGGAAGCGGGGTCCAGGGCAGGGCCGTGGGGTGGAAGTTGGCAGACCCACGTTCCCATCTCTCTCACTACGACCCCACGCGTCATCCCGAGCAGGGGACTCTGCCTTTCTAGCTCGTAGTTTTCTGCTTTGTTGTAAAAGGGAGAGGACGGCCTCAGACCTCTGTTTCCGTCCAGCTCTCGCATGCCATCATTCTTAGGTGAATATTTGAAATATTTGACGGTCTACCACATGTAGGTTACTATGTTAGGCACTGCCCTCATTCCTGCTCTTCAGAAAAAAACAAATCAACAACGAAAAGAAGGTCAATTGCAGGAGGAGCCTCCATGTGAGCCACGTTGTAAGCTGCCCCAGTCCTGCCTCTTCCTCTGACCTGTTCCCTGCACCCAGTTCTCTGTCCACCCAATACTTATGCCTGAGTCCCACCCTAGGCCTCCAGGCTCCTCCAGCCATTCCTTGCCTGACCTTCCTGTCTACCCCCACAGCTGTTTTCTTAAAGACCAACTAGGAATAAAAATTATCCCAATTCCTCACATTTGTGTCACACTTAATATTTCTACTTTCTCCAGTAAAAATGATATTTATTGCGCAGGAACCATGTGGTAGGCAGTGTGCCAGGCTCTGAGGCCCTGGGATGAAGACGACATGGCCTGGCCAACCTCACCAACAGCAGGGAAGAGAACTAGCAATGTAATCTGATGTGACACAATCACATGGGGGCTGTAGGAACCACACAGGAATCACACAGGGGCTGTAGAGAAAGTGTGTGTGCATGTGTCCGTGTGTGTGTTCAGGAGGATTCTCAAACCTTGTGAAGGTTTTCTAAAACCTCAGCACTGGAAGGGATCTCACAGACCAGTTAGTCCCACTCCGTCATTTTATACAAACTGAGGCCCAGGGAAGTTAAGTAACTTGCCCAAGGACACACAGCTGGGGAGAGTAGCAAAGCCTAGACTGGAATCATATATCCCAAACTCCTTCCAGTTCTTATCTATCGTGCTCTTGCCCCCTCACCACACTCCCTCCTAAGACTATTTGATAATAATATCTTGAGTTTTATAAATGCCAAGATAGTGCCAGGCATCATGCTAAGCTCTCTACATGGATTGTCCCATTTTATTACTCACAGCAACTCTAAGAGTTAGGCGTGCCTTTATGATCCTCTATTATGATAATATTGAGTCTTAGGTTAATTGACTTGCTCAAAGTCACCCGCTTAACATACGAAAAAGTCAATATTTGAACACAGGTAGTCTGAACACAGAGCCACGTGCATGAAAAAAAAATCACCTGGCAGCCTTAGTCAACCTAGGTCCTACCCTGGGAAAGACTGATTCTATAAGTTTAGCGTCTACAAGCAGGTGCCTGCTTTTTAACCATGCACGCTAGGTGATTATGATTTGGTGGTTCTCAAACCACACCCTGAAAAACTCAATTCTCTTATATTTTTTTCTAAATTCAGAGTTTTCTGGTAGAGTCCCTCGCTTCCCCTGGACCCTGGGAACTGTCCCCAGGGAACTGGCTTTGGGAGAAGACTAGGAATGAGGCTGCTCTGGGGACAGATGTGTGCCCCCTGGTGGTCAGAGATTAGAGGCCAGGAGCTGTAGCCCAGAGGGTCCCTGGTCAACAGCACTAAGGTGAATTTTTCTACAATTCTGTTCAGCCAGTGTTACTGAGGTGCCACCATGTGCCAGCACTGAGCCAGTGTAACACAGCACACCCGAAAGAAACGAGGCTGGGGAGCAGACTTCCTCAAGGTGACTGCTCGCTTGTTTTCATTCACTGATAGGAAGGCATTAATTTCAGGCTGCAGCTGGGCGAATGTCGTCTGGTCCAGGCAGTCACATCTGACAATATGCGGCTCTTTATTTTAGGTCTTTAGGAAGGCTGCAACGCACGCAGCGTGACGAGCCCAGACTTTGAGCTCAGGCTCTGCAGCTCTGTGGCTTCAGCCTCCGGGGGCCCTGGGACAGTTATTTCATCTTCCTGAGTGGCAGCTGCCTCGCCCGAAACATGAAACAATAATAATACCCACCTCGTAGAGTTGTAGTGAGGATGAAATGACCTCTTAGAACAGTGCCTGACACATGGTAAAAACTAAACAAACCACAGTGACTTTGGCATACTTTCTAGCTATATGTCATGAAGTATAAAAGCCATACCCCAGGAGTTCCCACATCAGTCTTGATTTATTCTCCTTGAAAAGCAACAGCAATAATTCTCAATCCCATGTAGGTGAGGGACGGGATCTGCTCTGGTTCTGAGTCCTCTGTGTCCACAGCCGTGAAAACTGCTCCCCACTGTTGTTGGGAGTGCAAATTAGCACAACCACCTCAGACGATGGTTTGACAGCGTCTGCTAAAACTGAGCATACGTATGGCCCAGCAGTTCCACCCGAGGTATATTCCCTAAAGAAAGGCACATATATCTTAACCAAAAACATATGTAAGAATGTTCCTAGCAATGCTATTTACAGTAGCCCCAAAGTGAAACTACACAAGTGTCTACCAACGCCAGAATGGATTTCAAAACTGTGGCCTTTTCATAGAATAGAATACCATACAGCAATGAGAATGAACGAACTGCAAATACACGCAATGACGTGGGAGAATCTCACAGAAGAATGATGAGAGAGAGAAACCAGACACCGAGGAATATGTACCATGTGATTCTGTGTCTGTAATGTACAAAATGGTCAAAATGAATCTAATGCTGTTAGAAACTGAGGTAGTAGTTAGCTTTCAGAGGAGAGAAGTGTTGTGCCCGGAGCAGGTATGAGGAGGCCTCTGCAGGGGCTGCCGGTAAGTTTTACGTCTTGATCTGTGTGGCCATTATACAAGTGTGCGTACTTTACAAAAACTCATCAGACTGTTCACTCACGATCTGTGCACTTTCCTATTTGTATATTAGATTTCAATATAAAGTTTACCTGAAAAACTCTTGCTAGGCCCCTCATGCCCAGTCACAGAATACACTCAGGCCTCACTCATCACAAGCTGAAGCCCAGAGTCCTCCAGGGCCTGGAATCAGGAGTTGAATGTCCCTCTGGAGATGGAAGACGTGGCCTTAGGCGCATGAGCTGGAACCAGGTTTTCTGCTCAAAGCAAAAAACGAAAGGGCTGTCTTGTAGATAAAACAAGTTCTAGAAAAACTGCACCATTGGGCCATGGAACACAGCAAGAAAGCTCGGTATCTGCCTGGAGTCTGTGGGTGGAAAAATCAGAACTCTAACACTGTCAATCACAGAGCTAGCGCCTGAGCATGCTCTAGACTTGCTGGTTGAGAACCCCAATCCAAGATATTAGCAAAAATTGGTCTGGAAGTAGTGAGACTGATAGAGTACTAGCATAAGGAAACATAAAATAACCCCTATAGGAATTCCTCCAAAGCCTAGAGAATGAGAAAGAGCCTGTAACCTGAAGAAACAAATAAAGAAGCAAAAATCACCATAGAGAGATGGCAGAAGCAATGAATGAGAGAATTTATACCCCAGAATTTATAGAGAAAGGGACAATCTGAAAAAATTTTTCAATTCATGAAACATGAAAGCTAATTTAAAATAAGTATGCTTAAAATGTTCAAATACACAAAGCAAGAAACAGAATCCATATGATAAGTGAGATATTACGAGGGGGAAAGATAGGCTTGAAAAAGAACCAAATAGAAATTCTAGAAATGAAAAACCTGTAGACATTTAGGTTTTTTAAACAGAATTTAGTTGAGAGATTAAGCAGTTAACTAGATCCTGCTATAGGGTAAATTAATGAATTGGAAGACAAATATGAAGAAATCATTCAGAATGTGGTACAAAGAGATATGGAGATAGAAAATAAGAGAGTAAAGGGTGTGATGTATAGAATGAGAAGCTCCAAACGGGAGTTCAGAGGGGAAAAAAATAATAGTGAAAGAGAGAGGCAGTGCAGAAACAGGTAACAGCGGAGAAGTTTCCTGAGCTGAAGAAAAACATGAGCTCAGCAACTGAAGAAGCACGAATCCTAAGTAGATTTTTTTTTAAGTCCATATCTAAGACATTCTGTGGAATTGCAGAGCATCAAAGATAAACAGAAAATCTTCGAGGCTGCTAAAGAGAACAGACTACCCACATAGGAACAATAATCAGATGGAGAGGAGGTTTCTCATTGCTGGAGTTTCCAGAAGACAATGACATAATACTATCAAAATACTGAAGGAAATGACTCTTAATCAAGAATTTTATTCCTAGCTATTCTTACATTCAAAAGTAAGGGTGAAATAAGTTGTCTTCGGATGCAGAAAGATTCTTAAAGTTTATTACTTATAGAAATTTGCTGAAAGAACTATTAAAGGATTACTTTAGTAACACGGAAGACAAATCCAGAAGGAAGATGTGAAATGCAAGAAGGAATAGTAAATAAATAAATTGGTGAATCTAAATAAGTATTGATTACTAGAAAAGAAAAATAAAATAAAGAACCAAACAGTAACATAGAAGATGGGAATGGAAAGTTCATAATTAAGATCTTTATCTTAGGGGCTGGCCCCATGGCCCAGTGGTTAAGTTCACATGCTCCACTTCGGCGGCCTGGGGTTTCACCAGTTTTGATCTCAGGCGCAGACATGGCACAGCTAGCCAAGCTGTGCTGAGGTGGCGTCCCACATAGCACAACCAGAGGCACTCACAACTAGAATATACAACTATGTACCGGGCGGGGGGGGGGTGGGGGTGGGGGTGGGGGGGGTGGGGGCCTTTGGGGAGAAGGAAAAAAAAAAGAAGATTGGCAACAGTTGTTAGCTCAGGTGCCAATCTTTAGAAAAAAAGATCTTTATCTTATTCAGGAGGACAGAGAAACTGCATACGTTTAAGACTAAAGTGTAATTATTAAAATACTAGAAATAGAATGTATAGCTTTCAAAGCAGTAGAGAAAAGAGATAATTAAAAATCTCAGTCAGAAGGCAGGAGTGAATGGGGGAGAAGCACAGAAAATCAGGATAAGTAGAAGACACAAAGTAAGATTGCAAGTTGTAGCGTATTCATGCTATGGAATACTATACAGTCAAGAAAAGGAGTGAACACAATTTACATATATCAACACAGACAGATTTCAAAAATATAAAGTTGAAGGAAGAAAGTTATTTGCAGAATTTATATGTGTCATGCACACTTAACATGTACAATTTACATGTGTATTATTTATGTACTTTTTTTTACAAAACACAAAAAACTGTACATATAGTTTTATAAGTATGAAGTAAAACTATACAAACATAGATAGGAAGCACACATACCAACTTCAGGATAGGGGTTGCCTCTGAGGAGGGGGAGAGGGGAATAAGTAATAAGGGGGAAGTAGGAGGAATCTTCAGTTTTATCTATCAGGTTTATTTAAAAAAAAAAAGACCTGAAGTAAACATGACAAAATGTTAGCTCTTGTTAATTCTGGCCAGTAAGGCGTGAGGTTGGATATTGGAGGCTGGGAAATATAAAAACGGGGAAAGTTCTTCCTTGCTCTTCCGAAAGCCGCAGGAAGCCCCTCTCTCTTCCTGTCTCTCTTGGTGAACGTCGACAATGAAACTCACAGCCCCAACTGCCACTGGAAAACATCCACCAATCATGAAATCAACCAGACTTAGAATGAAGCCAACACTGAAGTCAGTAGAACAGAGATGGAAAAAGCCCAGGTCATTGAAACATCAACTGGATTAAACAAGCCTGAAGCTTACCTTACTGCATTATTTAATGTTAAGTGAACTAAATAATTTTCCTATTGTCTAAGCCAGTTTGCGTTAGGTTTTCTATTACTTACAGCCAAACTTATAATATCTGATACGATGCCGATGGAGAAGTGGGGACATATAGAACTACTAGGGAGGTAGAATGAGTAAGATTCAGCCCAAGTTTGGATGTGAGGGTGAGAAAGAGAGAGGAGTCAAGACTGATTTCCAGATTTCTGGTGTAGGTAACCAGGTGGACATGGTGCCACCTCTGAGACAGGGAAAATCTGAGGGAGATCCGGTTGAGGGTAGGGGTGACAGTAAGGATAATCTGAACAGCTATGCTTTTTGGGTTCGGGGAATCTGTTGGAAGCCGTGTAACTCGAGATGCCAGGAGGTAGGTGAATACTCAAAATTGGAGTCGAATAGTGAATAATGTCGTCCCAAAATTCACGTCCACCTGAACCTCAGAACGTAAGCTTATTTGGAAATAGGGTCATTGCAGATGAAATTAGGTAAATTAAGATGAGCGCATACTGGATTAGAGTGAGCACTACATGCAATGATTGGTGTACCAATCAGAAGGTCACATGAAGACACACAGACACGTAGAGGAGAATGCCATGTGAAGACAGAGGCAGAGACTGGAGCGATGCGTCTACAAGCCAAGGAATGCTAAGAATTTCTGGCAACTACCAGAAGCTACAAGAGAGGCATGGGACAGTTTCTGTCTCAGAGCCTCCAGAAGGAACCAACCCTACTGATACCTTGATTTAAGACGTCTGGCCTACTGAACTGTGAGAGAATGATTTTCTCTTCTTTTAAGCCAAGTTCTGTGGTAATTTGTACAGTAGCCCTAAGAAACTTATAGAAAGAGAGATATCTGAATTTGAAATACACACTTGGGTGTCATCAGCATCAAGTGGTTGTTGAAGGCTTGGTTCTAGAGGAGATTACCCAAGGAGAGTGCAGAATGAAAAGAGAAAAGACAGCCAAGAGCACACCCTGAGGAAGACTGACGTGGAAAGAGCAGGCAGAGGAAAAGGAATGGACTAAGAAGACAGAGGAGGAGGATCAGAGAGCGATAACTTGGAAGTCAAGGGAAAAGAGCATTTCTAAAGTAGGACGAGCCTAATGGCATAGATATTGTAGAGGAAAGAAAAATAGTCCATTGGATGTGGCAATATGGAAGTCTCTGGTCCCCCTTGCCAAAGTAGTTTGGAAGAGTGGCAAGGACAGAAATAAGGGCTATTACTGAAGAGTGGGAGGAGGTGAGAACATCGAAATAGTCATTATTTTTTTAAGGCCTGTGGCTATGATAGGCAGAGGGAGAATGAGTGATGTCCAGAAGGGGAAGCAGAGTCTTGGGTGGGTTTAGGTTTTGTTTTGAGATGAGGAAGGCAGAAGCATGTTTATAGGCTGAGGAAAAAGAGTCAGTAGGAGGAAGGTTAAAAATTATAGGAACAGGACATGGAGACCAAAAAACAGAAATACGAACTCTCTCATTGATGAAACTAGAAGACATATAAAATTTCTAATTAGATTTCTTTTTTTTTTTTTTTTGCTGAAGAAGATTTGCCCTGAGCTAACATCTGTTGCCAATCTTTTTTTCTTTCTTTTTCTTCTCCCCAAAGCCCCCCAGTACATAGTTGTACATTCTAGTTGTAGGTCCTTTTGGTTCTATGTGGGATGCTCGCTGCCTCAGCATGGCCTGATGAATAGTGCCATGTCTGCGCCCAGGATCCGAACTCGTGAAACCCTGGACCACTGAAGCAGAGCGCTGGAACTTAACCACTCGGCTACAGGGCCAGCCCCTCTTCCTCTTTTTTTGATTGAGGAAGATTAGCCCTGGGTCTGGCCCAGTGGTGTAGTGGTCACCTTTATATGCTCCGCTTCAGCTGCCTGGGGTTCACAGGTTTGGATCCCAGGCATGGACCTAGCACTGCTCACTAAGACACACTGTGGCGGTGTCCCTAAAGCGTCAATAAAATAGAGGAAGATGGCACAGATGTTAGCTCGGGGCCGATCTTCCTCACAAAAGAAAATATTTTAAAAAATAACACTAAAAAATAAAGATATTGTCCCTGAGGTAACATCTGTGCCAATCTGCCTCTATTTTGTAGGTGGGACGCCACCGTAGTGGTGTAGTTCCGCTCCTGGGATCCAAACCCGCTAACCTGGGCCTCTGAAGTCGAGCGCACCAAACTTAATCACTACGCCACAGAGCCAGCCTCTCCGATTAGACCTTTAAGACAAAAAGGGAATGGGAGCCTTGAAGGAGGTGAGCATAACTCACCACTCCCCATATGTGGGCTACGCACATTGACTTTCTTCCAAAGAGTAGGGTGTGGAAAGGACGAAAAAAAATAACGTTACAAGTGGAGAAACCTGACAAACCTTAAGCCGAGTGATCAAGGCTACCATCAAGAGGGACGAGGCACTTCACAGTGTGTAAACTTGACGTGATTTGATGAGAACGGCCCTTGGCCTCTGTGGCTCTTGCTCCCCAAACACAGAACCCCGGTCTAGTCATGAGAAAAACAGACAAATCCTAATTGAGGGGCATTCTATAAAAACGCCTGACCCAGACGCCTCAAAACCATCAAAGGTCATCAAAACAAGGAATGTCTGAGGAAGTGCCGCAAACAAAAGGAGCCTAAGGAGATACGACAACTGAATGTAATAGGGTGTCCATACTGGAATCTTGGAACAGAAAAAGGACATTAGGGGAAAACTGAGGAAACCTGCAAAAAGTGTAGACTTTAGTTAACAACAATGCTCTAATACTGGTTCATTAATTGTGACAAAAGCACTGTGCTAACGTAAAATGTTAATAATAGGGAAAACTAGGAGTGGGGTATATGAGAACTCTCTGTGTTATCTTCACAATAATTCTGGAAATCTAAAATTGTTCTGAAAGAAATAAGTTTACTTTAAAAAAAACTGAATGGGGAATGGTAAATATCCCAAAAAAAGGACAGTTAAATCTAAGGGAGGACAGTGAGGAACACCATTGGAACTTTGAAAAGATCCTGGAATTGTAGGCGCCAAATAGCCACAGGAGCCTGGGGTCACACAAGGAGGCTCCAAACAAGAGGACTTTGTGAAAAGCTGTTAAGGGCACCCAGCTTTCAGCTCCCCCCACCGTCCCCCGCACCGTGTAGTCCAAACCCTTCAGGAGGTGAGACTCTGTGTGGACTTTAATCAAAGGGGCCGCAGGTGAGAGACCCCAGGTGCAGAGGAGAGTAGGGGTGAGGTGCTGAGCTGAGACCAGGAGGAGTAAGTGAAAGCCTGTATTATAGCTGGCCCCTTCCACCCAGCTCCAGAAAACCAACAGCCAGAGAGATATCAGAGACTCGCTCTCAGGAGATACTGAACGGACCAGAGGGAAATACCTACAGTTACTGATTTTTAAAGATTTTATTTTTCCTTTTTCTCCCAAACCCCCTTGGTACATAGTTGTGTATTTTTCAGCTGTGGGTCCTTCTAGTTGTGGCATGTGGGATGCCGCCTCAGCATGGCTTGATGAGCGGTGCCACATCTGCGCCCAGGATTCGAACTGGGGAAACCCTGGGTCTCCGAAGCAGAGCATTCAAACCTAACCACTCGGCAACGGGGCCGGCCGCAAAAGTTGCTGATTTTTAATGATTACCAACAGAAAAGCCAGTTGATCATCTGTTTTCATATAATGAAACCCACCACCTGACAATCTTCGCTGACAGGCATCCAAAACTGCCGATCAGTTTTTCCCAATCAGCTTTTTCTTCCACAGGAAAGGACATCCGCAGATCATAACACATTTGAGAAAAGCCTCTGACAACAATAGCAAAAACCAAACAAACAAAAAAATCAAAACAAACAGAAATAAAGGAGCCCAAAGGGAGCACAGAGATAATGTAGGGAGACGAAGAAAACTTTGAAGAAGCAAAAATACCCGCAGAGAGATCAGAGAAAATATTGCATCTATGAAACAAGAACAGGATGCTTTAAAAAAAATGAAACCATCAGAGAAAACAAAACTGCGCTCTTAGACATTAAAAATGTGACAGTTAAAATAACAAATTTGGTAGAAGAGTTGGTGGTAGACAGAATAATGGCCCTGCAAAGATGTCCACATCCTAGTGCCCAGGAGCTGTCAATATCATCTTATAGGGCAAAGGGACTTTGCAGATCTGATCCAGGAACTTGAGATGGGAAGATTATGCGGGATTATCTGGGTATGTAATCACAAGGGTCCTTATGAGGGAGGCAGGCAGGAGGAGCAGAGTCAGAGAGAGAGAGAGAGATTGGAAGATGCTACACTGCTAACTTTGAGGATGGAGGAGGGGGCCATGAGCCAAGAAATGCAGGCAGCCTCCGGAAGTTGGAAAAGGCAAAGAAACAGGCTCTATCCTAGAGCCTCCAGAAGGAGTGCAGCCCTGCCTCCAGAACTATCAGATCATAAATTTGTGTGTTAAGCTGCTATGTTTGTGGTAAATTGCTATAGCAGCAACAGGAAACTAATATAGGATTAAAAGCTAAGATCAAGGAAATCTCTTAGATGTCAGAACAGAAAGACAAGAGGCATAAAAATAGAATAGAAATATAAGAAAACTAGAGTATTGGGGTGCCAGCCTGGTGGTGCAGCAGTTAAGTTTGCACATTCTGCTTCGGCAGCCCGAGATTCGCTGGTTCGGATCCCCAGGGCAGACCTATGCACTGCTTGGCAGGCCATGCTGTGGTAGGCATCCCATGCATAAAGTAGAGGAAAACGGGCACGGATGTTAGCTCAGGGCCAGTCTTCCTCAGCAAAAAGAGGAGGATTGGCAGTAGTTAGCTCACGGCTAATCTTCCTCAAAAAAAAAAAAAAAAAAGAAAGAAAGGAAATGTTATCATGCATTATTTGGTCCAGTAGTAGGCAATATTTACAGTCACAGAAATGGATTCACTGAATATGGATTTAAGCAAAAGTTGCAATATATCTATAGGAGGGTAGGGAGGGGAAGAGAGCTAAAATCCTATCTGACAAGATAGGAAATCAGTATATGTTATCTAAAATCAATGAATACCAGAAGAAAAGCTAAAAGAGTTAAAAATGGTAGCCTCTGGGGAAGGGGGCTGCTGGGTTTGTAAAAACTATTTATTAAACATCTTTTATTGATATATGACTTTTTAAGTCACATATAATTTCATAATAAAATATAGGAGTTACTTTTTAAAATGCTAGACAAGAGGGGGCTAATTGATTAACTGAAGTTCCCAAGAAGGAAAGATATGTTATCCAGGGCATCTGGGACCAGAGGTGAAAACGTGAGAGTGGATGTGGAAATAGGTTGCAGGTACTGTAGGTTCCAGGGGCAGGAAGCTGAGGAAATCCATGCCTGATGAAATAGGATGCAAGGTCTCCTGCTAGGAGTAAAGGGAGTACAGGTGTGGGAGCAGTGTGAAGAGAGCCGTGAATAACATAGGCATACAACAGGCCTGTGCACATGGAAATCTTGGCTGAAACATTAAAGTAGTAGATATTAGGAACCAAAGTGAGTTATGTGACAGATCACCATGCAGAAATTTCAAAGGTGTTTGCGAACTTATTTGATGGCTCTTAACCCTCCCTTCTGAACCCAAAGGTATAAAGAGTTGGAAAGACTACAGACAGAACTGTGAAGAGAATTTTTGGAGGAAGCTGTGCTGTACACCCCACCACCCTTCAGGGGAAGGAGTGAAAGAGTTTCACCTCAAGGCAAAGGAGAGGCTCCAAGGGGCCCGCTGGGAAAGCTTGCTCTGTGTCCCCACAGAAATCTAAAGGTGAGAAGTTGTGCTGGGCAACTGCTGAGGGATGAGGCACAGGGGAGCAGACTGAGTAAGATCAGCCTAGAAACCAGCATTGCCCAAGCAGAGTACGTGCGAGTATTTCCCACGGACCACAGGCGGGTCATGCTTCCGAAGGAACTGGAATGGGGCTGGAGCAGGTTAGTCCAGTACAACTCCTGGAGGACGGATGGGTCCTCGGCAGAGAGAAGCTAGAGGTGGCCCACAGGTGCCTAGGGCCTGTAGGAGGAACAATAGCCATAGTGGAGATGCAGAGACCTGGGTCAAGTTTCCTGCATGCAGGGCTCCCCCAAGAACCAGTAAGCGCCCACAAGACAGGAAGCTTTGAAGAACCGCCAGGCACAGAGTGTGAAGCCATCTTACCATAGCACTGTCAAGTAGGAAATGTTCTGCTCTCCTTCCTCTCCATTCCCTCCAACCCTGGAAGGATCAGAAACCAGTGAGGAAGAGGGAGAAAGAAAAAAGTGTGCCCTTTCCCTGGGTGCTGGCCCTCTGCCTAAAGCAGGTCCTCTCTGGGGCAGCACAGAGGAGACTCACATTTGAATGGAGATTGAAGTTTGGTTACTACAGTGGATTGAACATGCTAATTGAAAATTGAGACTGGCTTTTGGATTTAAAGAAACCATCCAGCTTTTTATTACCTAAAAGTGGCCAGAAAAGTCAGGAGACTGTCAAACTTTACCTCCAGGGCAAGGGAGAGAAGGAGCCCCACTGAAAAAACATAAGGGGGCAGGGAAATGGAAATAAATTTGCTTTTGTGGCTACTTTCCCTGAGTAATGCTTATTCACACAAGTGAAGGATGAGGGGCCCCCAAAAGCAACATAGTGAAGAATATAGATTTTGGAACCAAATAGAATTGAGTCTGAAATCTGGTTCTGCCACTTCCTAGCTGTGTGTCCTTGGGTAAGTAACATAAGTTCGCTGAGTCTGATTTTTCTACCATAAAATGGGGTTAGTTAAACACATCTCACAGGGTGATTTGGGAGGATTAAATAACATAACATTTAGGGGCCGGCCCCATGGCATAGTGGTTCAGTTGAGCATGCTCCACTTTGGCTGCCAGTGTTCACAGGTTTGGACCTCTGTGACTTATCAGCCATGCTGTGGCAGCAACCCACATACAAAATAGAGGAAGACTGGCACAGATGTTAGCTCAGGGCAAATCTCCCTCAGAAAAAAAAAAAAATTAGGAAATCACTTAAAAACATATTGATTCTCTTCCATTCTCCCCTTTGTTATAGGATATTGCGGGGTGGCTGGTGGGCCTGGGTATGCCCGGGAAGATGTCTTGAAGACGGTGACTTTTTACACTGTCTTCTCCAAAGGACAAAAGAGAGGCAGACTGGCCAGAAGGGCATCACAGAATGCTCCAGACAAAGGTGGAAGGAGACTAGGGTTGGCAGATAAAATGCAGGGTGCCCAGTTAAATTTGAATTTCAGATAAACAAATAATGTTTTAGTATAAAAAAACGTTTGGGACTTACTTATACTACAAAATATCCATTGCTTATCTGAAATTCAAATTTAACTGGGTGTCCTGTATTAGTATGTGCTAAATCAGGCCACCCTAAATGAGATACACAGTTGGACTGCTCAGCTGTACTGGAGAGAGCAGGCTGAGCATCACCCAGTAAGATAAGTCCCACCCTCATAACTATTTTTCCAGCAGTTTCATAGGGCTCCAGTTGAAAGGAAATGACTTAAGCTGCAGTACGGAGAAATTCCGTTAGACTGAATCGAATTGAAATGCCCTCAAGCCAGTTACATACAGAGGGAGCAGGCATGGGAGGCTGGGCCCTTAGGACAACAGCAGTCCTGAGCGGGTGGGCATCCGTTTATGCCTGGAAGCAGAGGAATGGATGATGGCAGAAAGTGCTCAGAAAGAACTGGAAGTTTGAGATGGCTCCCAAGTTCTTGCCCGGTGCTCGCGCCTTCTCAGGCCCAGCCAGACCTAGGCTCTCCTGCTTGTCTAAGGGGTAGCAAGGGCTAGAGCGAAAAAGTCCCCCCAGAAGCAGCCCCTCATGGGGGAGGTAGGTGCTGGCTGAACGCTGACTGGGCCCTTTGCTTTGTACCCATCCTGCTTATTCCCAAACAACAGAAGTGCTACTCAGCCGCCTGGTCAACCCCATTATGCTCTTGCCACAAAGTGCTGAGTCCAGGGGCGGCCCTGGCCCCATGACCTCACCCCTCCCGCACTGGGCCTCATCCTGTGAGGCTCCCTGGGCCCAGAGGGAAGGCCAGAGGGTCCAAGCCATCCATAAAATTCTACTGCGCATCTACCATGCTTGGCATGCAGTCCTCATGTTGAGGAGCCCAAGGTTGAAACTGACCATGTTACATTTGGAGGGTCGTCTCATTCCCCTTAATGTCATCATCACCTCCTAATCTAATAGCCCATCCCACCGGATAGCCAGTTGCCTCACCTGCTCATGCAGTGAGTGTGTGGGCCGAGAACATAGTTCACAGTCCATGTCCCCAGTAGATCAATGCCCTTCAGAAATTTAGACTGACAGACTGCGCTGCTAAAACTGATTAAATAAAGAAAGATGCTGGGAGAAAAGAAAAACTAAATCGATGTGGTCTTTTCAAAACTCAAAGAAAAATTTTTTTTTCTGTTTTCTCCCCAAAGCCCCCCAGTACGTAGTCGTGTATTTTTAGTTGTGGGTCTTTGTAGCTGTGCTATGTGGGATGCCGCCTCAGCATGGCTTGATGAGCGGTGCCATGTCCTCGCCCAGGATCCGAACCGGCGAAACCCTGGGCCGCCGAAGCAGAGTGTGAGAACTTAACCACTCGGCCACAGGGACAGCCCCAGAAAATATTTTTTATCTGATAAATTTTTCTAAAATCTTTGCTGCTTGCCCCCACTTGTCTCTACGAGAATCTGGCCCAAGACGGCATCTGATTGGAATAATCAGTAATGGAGTTACCATTTATGGAGCTCTAACCGAGTCCCGGATACTGCCCTAAGCACCCTCGTCTCCCTTCACCCAACAGCAGTGGGTCAGGTAGGCATCATCATCCTACTTTGTGCCAGAGAGGCTGGGTTGCCGGGAGGAAAGAATATGGGCTGTGGAGTCAGCTAGACATGCATTCAAGTCCCTGCTGTGTTCCCTGGCCCAGAACTTGGCCCCTCAGAACCTCAGTTAACTCATCTGTAAAATGGGTATTATAATGATCTACTGCATGGCGTTGTTGTGAGGATAAAGAAGGTGCTGTCAGTAAGGATGAACATGAGAGACAAAAACCCAGCTTGGGAGAAGAGATTACAAGCTGGTTGCTCCCCTCATGCCCATTCCTGGAGTGGCTCTGCCCTGACTTTCCTGGAAAGGGATGGTGGTGGGGGCTGGAGCTCCAAGGCCACAACCATCATGCAGCAGCTGAAGCAACAGTTCTAGACAATGTCAGAGGGGGAATCCTCTAAAACTTGGTGAAAAACCATATTGAAGTGGTATTTGGAAAGCATGACAGTGCTGGAGATCTGGTAATTTCCTGGGACTTAAGGTAACTGAGGAGAGCAGAGGAAGGACAGGCTAGGGCTGCTTCTGACTCCAGGAATATTGGATGGATATTTGTAGATTGTTTGCACAATAACCCTGATTCCCCCCCCCCCCCCCCGCCAACAATAGTTTTGTGCATGTGTTTTGGGTTCTTCATTCAAACATAAAAGCCTCACTTTTCTGCAAAAATTAAAAATTGGCTCCATCTGTCTTTTTTTGTTGTTGTTGTTCACCCTGAGCTAACATCTGTGCCAATCTTCCTCTATTTTGTATGTGGGTCACTGCCGCAGCATGGCTGCCAACAAGTGGTGTAGGTTGGCACCCGGGAAGCGAACCTGGGCTGCCGAAGCAGAGCATGCTGAACTTGACCTCTAGGCCACGGGGCCAGGCCCGTCCATCAGTTTTCATTATACTAACACTTTAGTAAGGTATAAAGCTCTCAAATTAAGATGCAGAGAGCATATGAAACACAGACAGAATGCAAGCAGGTCAACTGTGGCTAGGGTAAGTAAGGACTATATCATGATTACCTCTGTGTCCCCAGAGTCATAGGATGTCATTCATTTATTCATTCATTCATTCAAAACATATTTATTGGGCTAGGAGCTATGCCCAGAGCTGAAGATATACTGATAAACAAGACAGTGAAGCCCCTGCCTTCATCGAGCATGAAGTCTAGTGGAAGAAGCAGATAATTAAGCAGTTTCTTTATTTTCAAAAATAACTTTAATTGTTTTGATAGAAAATATGTTCACATTGTTCACAACTCAAAAAATACAGAAAAATACACTGTGAAGTTTGTCCTGAGCCCCAAGTGCCTCGCTTCTCCTCCTTGGAGCCCAATATTTCCAGTTTCTGAAGTAACTTCTACAGCAAGATCGTGCAATCATTGGAGAAGTGCAGGGTGCCAGGGCAGCACATCGCAGGGACACCAGAGCCAATCCGGGGGTTAGGGAATGAATGAATGAATGAACAAATGACCAAATAAGGGGTTCCTTAAGACTCCAACTCTGTGGAGGAAGAGAAGGAAAGGTGAAAAAGAGTCACCAGCCACGGACAGCTGGTGCCTTAAGCCTTTGCTCAGCCATCAGTTGGCCAGAGCCTGTTGTGATCCCCAAGCAACTCTGTCCCTTGCCAGCCATTGATGCAGACGTCACCAATTAATCAAGCAGCAGAAACATCCTGGGCGGTGCACTTGGCTTAGCATCAGAACTGTACATTTGGAATGTTCTGCCCAAATCTGCAAATACTTGTGGATACGCCAGAACTCGCCCTCTGATTTTTGGTTCTGAGAAAAGGGGGCTCCTACCAACCTTGAGTCACAGGCTGGAGGAACTGGCAGAGGGATTCGGAGGACTTTACCGGGAAAAGTTTCTTCCTCTCTCCAAGCTCGTATGAGATTTTCTATAGTACCTGTGCCCTGAAAGAGAGTAGGGTCACAAGTGATACTAGACTTACCACGCGTCAGGCAGATAATATCTCCTTTTGGGGGGTTGAGAGAGGCCGTGTGACTTGCCCAAAATCACCCAGCCAGAGGAGCTGGAATTTGAACCCACACCTGCCAGGCTCAAAGCACTCCCTGCCCACTGCAGCCCCCTGTTTCTCACGGTGGCTGTGATGCTTGAGCAATGCATCCTCCCTGTCAGGCTTCCCGGGGAGCCCACAGTTCCCCTGCGCTACCCTCACCAAGTACCCTGAACTTCTGGGGAGAAATCCCTTTACCCTGAAGGGTACTATCAGCACAGCATCTGGGGCCTGTGAGGCTGCCAAGGGCCTAAAACAATACATTCAAAAGACAAAAAGATTTATTGGCTCCAAATTTTTTAAAGAAAACTTCAAGATTCAAATAAATAAATATTTAATAAAATAACCACAGAGAGATTTATGTCTACTAGTCAATGATAATTGAATTCAACTCTTACACGGTTATATATAAATGTGGTATAATAAAGATTCCCAAGAACACAGTGAACCATTTTTTCCCAGTTTTATAGAGAGATAATTGACATATGCCACTGTATACATTTCATTTTTTTCTTAATAATGTTCAGAATTGTAATAATCCTTCACATCTTTTAACAATAACAAAGACACGTATATCCTATATGGGAAGTGAGGTGGATTTTGATGTGTTCGATACGACACGGGGTCTTAGGAAGGTCCTGGGGTGACATGAGGAACCTGGAGAAGGACAGGGACAAGCACTCACGCAGAGACCTGTCCTCACCTGCCAGTGGCTCTGAGATCAAGGCCACAGCAGCCAAGGCCTGCGGTCGCCAGCCTCTCCCACAGCAGTGGGGCCTCTCTGAATTTCTGTATCCCTAGTTTAAACAAAGGCCTGAGGGATGCCTGCCCAGCAGGCTGAGCCACCAAAGCTCTGGGGATCAGAGGGAACAAAAGCAGAGGGAAAGCAGAGTGCTGACGGGCCATCAGCCGCAGGGCTATAAAGAGCAGGCCCACAGAGGAAGTGGCACCAGATGGAGACCCAGACTGTGCAGCAGGAGCTGGGTGAGTAAGGACCTGAGGGGTACCCTTGGCCCTTCCTGTCCTTCCCCTGCAGAGACACTCCCAGGAGGGGGCCAGTTTCCCTGCCTTGTGGTCAGAGCCTCCTAGGATGGCTGAAGAAGACGGGGGAACTCCAGGGGAGGCAGCCTTACACTTACATGGCAGTCACTTGCCTTGCCCTAGCAATCATGGATGGGAGGGGGCATGGAACCGCAAGAAATGGCAGGCTCCTGGGGCATAGGAAGAAGGTATGGGGGCAGAAGCTGGGAAATGCCTATTCAGAGGTTCAGAATGGAAAGATACATCACAGAGTTTACATGCCTTGGTCTCTGGGCCCATAACAGCCAGAGGGAAGGGCCACGAATGGCTGCTCTGAGTCAAACAACCTGATGCACACCTGCCTGTCTTCTTTCTTCCTCTCTCCCTCCCCTCCCTCCTATCCTTCCTTGCTTTACTCTTGCTACCATCTTTTCTGTCTACTTAACCTCTATGAGCCTCAGTATCCTCATCTGTAAAACGGGGGCAATAATAGTACTCACCTCATAGGCTAATTGTGACAAGTAAATATATAATATTTGTAAAGCATTCAGAACAGGGCCTGGCGTAGAACGAGCCATTGTTAAGTATTAGCTATTATTATCCTCTTTTCTTCTTCACTTTCCTTCAATAAATCTTTTCCAATGCCGCCTGTCCCCCTCTGACCGCCCCCACCCCCACCCCCACCCCAACATGAGCTCAGCGTGGTGCTACATCAGTCACTCAGGAGACCCGGCCCTGCACTGGGATGTTTACCCAGGACATAGTCAATAGGAACCCAGATCACTACTCTGATGAGCGCTAGAAATCAGCAAAGAAAGCAAGTCGCCACAGGCTGGAGAGAGCAGGAAAGTCTCTCTGAGGAGGCAAGGCCAAGGCTGGATAGGTCTAGAAGTCAGAGAAGTAGGGAGGAAATGGTGGCATGGCCACGCCCAGACGGTCAGTTTGAGGAGCTGGGGAAGGTGAGACCACACATCACAGCAGGGGTCTGGACTAGATGGTTGCCAAGGTGTTCATATTGGCGTATGCGAGACTGAGGTGATGCTGCCACCTGTAGGGGGTGCCTGGAGGCCAGCAAGATGATGAGAGCTTCCTTTCTCAAGAGGTCACAATGCCTGTGCAGTGCTTTAGCTGCATTTTTGCTTCTAATCCTCACAATAACTCTACACGTGGAGGCTTTATATTGATGGGAAACACCTGAGGCTCAGCTAGTGGGAGGCAGAGCCAGGATCCCAATCGAAGCCCATCTATTGGACTCCAAGCCTCCTTTACTTTCTCCTGTGCTCTGTCACCTCATCCCCCACCCCAGAGGCCATGTCATTGGTGTGTGTTCTGTCTTCCAGAAACCCTTCCAACCACCAAGATGGCTCAAACCAACCCCTTGCCGGGGTCCGTGGGGCCATGGAAGGTAAGCTCACCCCCATCACACGAAAACTGAGGAATCCAACAGGGCAGTGGGTGAGATGCTGCCATAGAGCAGGCCCCAGTGCTGTGCTTTTCCATGGGACAGCGACCGACTGATAAAACATCAGTTTGTAGAAGGGTCCACCCAAGGTCCAGGTGCCGTCTCAGGAAGGATCTCTCAGGCTGCCTTGTTTGGACAGAAGAAGAATGACCCTGGAAGCCCACGACGGGTGGGAGATGATACCTAGATGATACCTTCTAGGTCAATTCTCCTCCACACTGCAAAATCATCTTAAAATAGAGCAGCTTAGAGTGGATTATGCCATCGAGAAATTGAGGGCCCAGAAGTGAAGAGAGATTTACTGCCGGATCCCAAATAAGTGATAGGACCCAGGTCTCCTGATCCCAACCTGATGTTGGTTGTAACCATTGCCTGAGGTGGCTGATCCTCAGGCTTTTCACTGATTCCCGCAACCTGCCCCCCGAACCTCTTTATCGGGTCAACTCTGAGGCCAGTTCACAGCTTTGGGAGTTGTTCTCTACCTGGGTTCAAGAGCCAATTTCTAGTTCAAGGTATGAGAGGAATTTATCAGAACTCTCCCTTTACACCTCACGTTTCTATAACGGGTGTGCCTGGAGAAACTAAGAAATAGTCCACAGGGAGTCCCTGGGAATCCCAGAATCCTGGCCTCTGGGCCACACTTAGGCAGGAAGCATGGCAGAATAAGAGTCTACAGGCCTTGGCCTGTCCAGTGGGCCAACTATCATCCCTGGCAGACCATTCCTATCGTAAACCAATCCCCCTCACCTCAACCTCAGCCTGGGCATATGAACACCACCAACCAGTGGTATTAATTCAAACCCCTTCCTACCCTGTCTACACTGGAAGAGACCTCATCAGGCATCCTGGGTTATATAGCTAGTGATGGAAAACACAGGATCACACAAGTTAAGCTGTTGGCCTGGGCTTCTGTTTCCCCTGCTGTACCACATTCTAGCTCTCTTTTCCCATTCAATCCCATTTCAGATAACCATCTATGACCAGGAGAACTTTCAGGGCAAGAGGATGGAGTTCACTAGCTCCTGCCCAAATGTCTCTGAGCGCAGTTTTGATAACGTCCGGTCTCTCAAGGTGGAATCTGGCGCGTGAGTACAGACCTCAGCAGAACCTCAGGCCCCTTATTTCTGGTCCCTTCAGACATGGGATCATAAAGTTGGGGCTTGGGGAAGAAAGATGTTCCCCTATACTCTAATCAGTATATGTATGGAGAGAGGCATCCGTACTGAAGTAATCTCAAAAGAAATCACTACATGTGTAATTTAGTAATTCAAAGCTAAAAGGAACATGAGGTTCTTAGTGGATTGGTACCAGATTTGGGGGGATTAAAGAAATATATTCCATAGGGTGGGGCACCGACAGTTATCAGATCCCTGCTTCTGGAGCCCATAGGCTGCTACCTAGGATTCTCTCAGAACAGCCACAGAACTGTTGAGTTTTTCTTGTCTGCAGAAAATAGAGAGGAAACCATCAAGCTGCAGCCTCTTTACAGCTGACTCCCCTCTTGCATGTCCTGGAGCAGACTCTGCCAGCTAATTTCTCTATGTGAAAAGGGACTCAACCCCAGGACTCGAGAGTCATAGTTCCTAGATAGTCTTCCAGGAGTTCCCTGTTGAAGGCTAATCTCCTTGGTGAGGAAGAGCCTCTCTAGTTTCGTCTTCTGGCGCTTGGCTGAGTGGTCGAGGCCTGTATCATCTGCCTGAAAACACGTAAGGAAGGACTCTCCTTAGGCCTAGGCAGACCTGGCTTTGCATGTGGAGAAGCTTTTGTAAGTTGCTCACTACCAAAATCAAGCTCTTCAACCCTTTAAAAGAAGTCATACTTTAAGGTGTCATCAGTAACTGAGACCTGGTTCTGAAAAACCGATCTGAGGTGTTTTAGTAAATGAAGTATAGGTATGCGACAGCAAGAGAAAGAACCCACAAAGTGACGAGGGAACAAGAGACCAGCTCTCTCCATCAGCTGCCCAGTCATCCCTTTGCTTCCTTAGGAAGAAGCCAATAGGTTGGCTGGAGCCAAAGCAATAGTCAGTCACTAGAACCTGAACCTGGAGCTCCAAGTAGAGAATAAGGTAGCTTGGAGAGAAAAGAAAGACAACTTTAGACTGACTTTGCTGATACACGTTTCTCAGGCCAGTGATGTAGACCCTTTCAGTGGATTATCCCCAAACAAATATCACACTCACAATGCTGCTTAGTGCAGCTGCCAGCTCATCCCCCACCTCTTGTGATAAACGTAGGCCACATAGGTTCTGAACACCATGAACAAACGCCACTACATACTTGTCTTTGGCAGCTGGATTGGTTATGAGCATACCAGCTTCTGTGGGCAACAGTTTATCCTGGAGAGAGGAGAATACCCTCGCTGGGATGCCTGGAGCGGGAGTAATGCCTACCACATTGAGCGCCTCATGTCCTTCCGCCCCATCTGTTCAGCTGTGAGTCTCTGAAATTTTCACTTCTGTGCATGTAGGGGATGGGGCAAGAGAGGGTGCGTATGAACTCACTCTTATGTTACTTCCCATGAGTTATGCTGAAGTGCAGCAGGAAGAAAGATAAAAGGAAAAAAAAGGAAAACACTGTTCCCTCTGTTTCTAAGCCTGCCATTTCATTTTTCTCTACTAGATGACATTTTCATTAAGCTAAAAGGACCTTCTCATGGGTGGCAGGAAGTGGATACTCAAGAGCCCAGATCTTCAAAAGTGCAATAGAATAACTAGTGAGAGCATTTACCATGCAGTTAAAAATAAATCCTTGGCCAGTTAAATTTCAATCTGTGACATTTTACCTAGAAAGAGGGAAACGCTGAAGTAACCCTTCAATAAACAGGATGACGGAAGACACAGGCAAGTCTTCCAGTCTTTTATCTTCGATTCATAATAACCTTGTTTCTAAGACTAAGCATTATCCAATTATGCACCAGACTGGGATGCTTCTAAAGTCCCCGGAGAATTCAGGATGACCTTCAGGGGTGTGTTGAAAATGATCCCTACATTGGGAGTGAGACCAGACTAGAACCTTTCCAAATATTTTTTTAAATCATGTGACTTTCTCCTGATTTTTAGTTGTTAACGATCTCACTTTAGTTTAAGGCCTTACCAAAATGCAAGTAGTGGAGAAGGTAACCTAAACAGCCTTCGGTCTGTAATGTACTGCCCTAGCTGGATGTGTTTTCTGAATCACTTTAACTCCCATTTTTTTCCCCTAAGGTATAATTTACATGTAGTAAAATGCACAGGTCCTAAGCGAATATTCTCAAGTTTTGGAAAATATGAACACCCATGCAACCAACACCCTACTCAGATATAGAATATCATCCCCTAAGGTTTCTTCGTGTCCCTCTCCAATCAATTGCTCCTCCCCACTTTCTATCACAGGGCTAGGTTAGCCTGTTTTTGTATGTCACGGTTAGTTGTTTTCTTACAAATATCTGTATTGCCTGAAATATTTTCACAATCAGCATGTACTTCCTTCTGTAAACCAGAAGTGTTTTGAATTAGAAAACTATGGTAATTAAAGTTTAAGATGACAGCGATATTCTGGTACCAAACTTTTCTCTTTTTTTAATTTCTGGATTACAGAATCATAAGGAGTCTAAGATTACCATCTTTGAGAAAGAAAACTTTATCGGACGCCAATGGGAGCTCTCTGATGACTACCCCTCCTTGCAAGCCATGGGCTGGCTCAGCAACGAAGTTGGTTCCATGAAGATACAATGTGGGGCGTAAGTGCAAAAAGAGTTGGAGCACATTTCAAACTCTTGCAAGTGTAAACCTTGTGAATATTAATACATCAATGGTCATGTCCCATTAGATTTCACTCATTGATATATTGGTATGGCTGTCAACATTCTAGTTTAGTAATTTTGAATCTCAAGTTCTTGGTACCAACTATCAGTTAAGGTCACACTTTCTCCTCCTTTAGACATTCCTCTATGGAAGCATTTATGTTGACTACTGTTACATCTTTTTTCATGATCAAGGTTAATTTTCAACTAGTTGTAGCCATATTACACTCACAAATGGTGCCTGGCATAATTGGGATGGCTATTGTTTTTTAAGCCTAAAAGCATTCTGCACCTATCATGCGGAGGAAAGAGGCTCAGGTTTTGGGGTGTTGACCAGGTAGTCCTAACTAGTTCTAATAATCCATTGTGCTTTGGATTTTCTAGCTGGGTTTGCTATCAGTATCCTGGATACCGTGGGTATCAGTATATCTTGGAATGTGACCATCATGGAGGAGACTATAAACACTGGAGAGAGTGGGGTTCTCACGCTCAGACTGCCCAGATTCAATCGATTCGCCGTATCCAACAGTAGTGGATTAAAAGCTCCAAGTAAGAGAATCCCTCAAGCATGAGACCTTGCTAAGCAATCTAGAATGAGTTTTATGTTCTGCTCAGACATTGCTTCCAAATGTTAGCTACTGAAATCCACAATAAATGTCATTTAAAAAAAAATCTTTGTAGACTGAATTAACTACCATGCTTTATATAAATCACTTATGTGGCTGAGAAGTTTTAAAGGCAAGCTGCAATAAGACCCAATTCTCTTTTGTGTCCTTGCAAGGCACTTACCAGGCACCAGGCCAAGGACAATTATTCCCTATCTCAAAGAACATTAATGCATACAACCCAAATGTATCGGTCTATAACAATCTATAACAGACACAATTTAGGTAAGCGTTTTTGAATCTTTTCTCCTCATCCTCTACTCTTCACCTTGTGACAAATCAATGCCAAACTTAAGAAGTTTCTCAAATATGCACTACCATACCTTTCTACATAAAGTTATGAATAAGTCCAGAATCTTGGCAACTCATTCTAGTTGCTTAGCTCGATTTTGGTTTCTCACCTCAACTGGAAGAACATAAGGTTCAGTATCATGCAACAAGGTAGGACAGGTGCTCTCACAGCTGAGTTTTCAATAAACATACCAATTCCAAGCACCTTAATAGCCAGCTTGATCTTTTTTAAAAGCAAGAACATATGACCATGATATATTTAAGACAAATTATTTGTACATTTGACTCTGAAAAAAACACCATCAGTCTCACAATCTTAATTTAGTTTTCAGTATTTTTTTAAATTAAAGCACACAAAAGAGAATAACACAAACACCTCAGAAACTTTAAATTTTTTTATTCAACAATGTACACTTATCGTCTCTTAATTTGATCTACAAATTTCTCAAGTTTTTTTTTCTGATAAAATAAGTAAATCTGGGTATGGATGTAGAGTGTTTGTAATTTATATTTTTAAAACACTGAACATGAAGTAAGACATTAATAAAGGAAGAGCATCACAGAACTGACACTTCCTCAGAATCCATGACATCAGAAACAGCTATGGCAAATACCTAAGCATTTAGCAAAGAAGGGTAAATTTCTGGCCACTGTTCATTTATCTAGAAAAGGCCTATCTTTTTGACTGGGCAAAACAAAAACTGAAAAAAAAATTTTTTAATTGGGAGAGGGAAGGAAAAACATCCTCTAATATAACTGTAGTCCACTAATTATCCTTTACCCTAGATTAAGAGGTAACTCAGCTCCTAAGTGCCGATGCACATAAGACAAAGAAATTACTTTGCTCCTCCGAAACATTCTAAGACTGAACATAAGTGAATTACTGACAGATGCCGAGGAGTAGCCATAGCTATCTAAGATGATGTTAACACTCCTGTATTTACGCCTTTTAAGGCCATGCATTATGGGCTACCTTTCAAGCCTTGACTAGTAGACTGTTTTTTTTATCTGTTTCAGTGAAGATACAGAAGGAAGGGTTTTATTGTGTTTTCAAAATCAACAACATACATCAGGAGCACACTTGATGATAGAGACGTAACCCTCTTCTATACATAGGAAAAAGCGATAAAACAGAAATATTTCTTTTATATTTAGGAGCATGGGGAAAATACCATTAGTATTATCTTCTACTTAAACTTATTAGCCTCTTCTACAAAGGTCCTGAAGGGATTACAAAACAATCTTTTAAACGATGATTTGACAAAACCTGACCAGTATACCTACACAACCTTTTAAGCACACATACATGTGAAGTAAAGCTATTTAGTACATGCAGACTGCAGCAATTTAACCAAATTTGCCCAATTTCTAAACTTGTTCTAATCAGCTCAGGCAATTTTTAAAAGATACACATTATCTTTACAACAACCTGTGCTTTGATCTTTAAACAACTGAATGATTCTAATTTCAAATCAATCATTCATTCAGTAAACCAAATTTATGCTAAAGCAATAAAGGTAAAAAGGTTATCCTACCCTTAAACCAGATTTAAGACATAAAATTGTCACAAAACTCCAGGTGGCAAAGGTCCTTCCTTCTTTTCAGTTTAAATTACTCCCCATTTCTACATGGCCAAATAAACCAAAATTTCACTGAGGAAGTAAGACCTTCCAACAGTTTGTAAAGCTGATAAAACTGCCCTGTTTCAAGAAAAGCCCTTTAATAGATACAAGTCAAGCTCTCATTTAAACTGAAGTTTATTAAAAATAGGTGCCAGTTTTCCTCTCTTCTAATTCCACTGATGAGCTAGCCCAGAACTGTAACTTTGAGCCATGTTTCTAAAGATGGTAAAGCTAAGAACAGCAAAGTAATAAGGATAGATCACTTTTGGTAATGACACACAAATTAAACTTCCAAAACATGTGCATAGCTTTATTCATCTACTTATATCTAACCTTTTCATGGAGCTTCGGCAAAATTCGAGTGTGCAAAATGCATTTCTAAAACGCAATGCAAGCAAAGCTTTTCACATTTACACTGGCAGGAAATACAGAGAAACTAACAAGTCACATTAGGGAGAGTTCAGATCTTTTTTTTCTTTTAATGACAAGAATTGCACAGTTCATTATTTTGAGACAATTGTTGCAGACATAAATACTTAAAATTTTCTAAGCAAGGTGCTTTAACAATAAAAAAATTTTAAGTTGGAAAGAGCCAATAACTTGGATCATAGCTCACATAGGATTCCAAATTAAAGGGGACTCCGTTATCTCCCTAGATTTTGCAAACAATGCTTTTTATAACACTTTCTTTTTTTGTTTAAACACTAAAGGAGACAGCAAGCTGAAACTTTTTTCAAAGCACACGAGAAATGGTGTCATCACATCACTTGAAGAAGGTGCTGAGGGGAGAGGGAACGGGAGAGAAGAATCCTTTTACTATTTCCCACTACAGAACAGCCACTAACAGACTAAGAACAAAAAAAGAAACAACAAAAAAAGTAAATTAAATCACTTCCCCAGTTTATAAAATAGTTCCA
Organism: Equus przewalskii; assembly: GCF_037783145.1. NCBI lineage: Eukaryota > Metazoa > Chordata > Mammalia > Perissodactyla > Equidae > Equus > Equus przewalskii. The sequence continues at coordinate 42,945,754 of NC_091840.1, forward strand.
GTTTGTGACAATATAACTTTAAACAGAGAGCACCAGTTGGGTGATAGAATGAGCATTTCATACTGCATAAAAATTCGTGAGGTGGTAAGAACCATCAACTATCTCAGGCATTACTACATGGCCTTTCCAATTTTTTTTTTTAATATACATGCAAGGCACATTGATATAAAAATAGATCTCTGGCCAACAAACATATTAAATAAGCAAATTAAAATTTTGGCTTTGCAATATTGGCAACATCAAAATATAACCAGATAGCTTTGGACCACGTATCTTTCTCATATTCCTCCACCCAGTTTGGTGTTTTTCCTCCATTATTTTGGGTTCAATCGCCCTCAAGTTTGGGTATGTGCTTGAGAAATGACTTCCTCTTGTCAAGTAGCATTCCTACCAAACTTAAGTTTATTTTCACTAAGTAAAAATATACAAGAGAAGCAGAACAGTTGGGGTTTGATTGATTTCATTAAACTAAATCTGATTGGCTCGGGGCAGCATTATTTCTCCTCTGTATACAAACAAAAGATAAGTCCCCAGCTTATATAGTAGACAATCGTTTTCTTTCTAAAAGACAGATCAGCAACAAACCAATGGTAGAACCTCCTTTAAGCCATTCTTCCCAACTCCTCGTTTTGAGGCAGAGAGAGGGAATAACAGAAACAAAATTAAAACATTTTCAGTAGTAGAAGACATTTTAAGGCCAAAAGTGTAATACTAACAGAATTTTTATTTTCCTAACTTATTGTCCTTCACAGGCCAATACCATAGTTATTTGTACTGATTCCCTCTCAAAGAGAATTTTTAAATTCATTCACTTGTGTTAGTGGCTGTGCTACAGGAAAGGTATCAAAGCAATCTATAAAGGTCTGGTATATAGTAATGTAAAAAGTGCATCACATTCTTGATTTTCAATTTTTCATAGCAGCAGCAGGATTACTCCAAGACAGAAAACAGTTGTATTTTCATTCTAAAAATGCAACAATACCTAATGAAATGTATTCAAAATCACGAAAGGATTCTCTCCTATAGAGAATAAACGAAACAGACTAATAACAAACCAGGGCAAACTAAAGGCTTTCATTCATATTTACATATTAAAACCATTTTTGTTAACATCAAATCTTTACATCTAGCAAAAGAAATATTTAAGAATAAAGCAGACATTACTAAAGCAGTATCCATTTTTGGAGCCTTTGTTTAGCACCTGAGGAAAAAAGGTTATACGGAAAGCTATACAATTTACCTCAAGTTGGTTTGTTGGTCTGAAGAGTAAAACTCTGATACACAATGAATGTGAAACTGAACTGGAAAACAAATGCTTGTCTCTCTCTTAATAAGGCTGTAGAAAAGGGATAGTGCATTGGAAAATAAATGTAGCTATTTTAATAAGGCTGTAGAAAAGGGATACTGCAGTATTATAAAATGGCTTTAGAACTCTGGCCATAAATGAAATTTTATAAATAATAGGGAAGTCTGATTCAGCAATCCCATCACACGTGAGAATGGCTGTTCCATAGGTTTCTAACCCATAACTGCTATTTGACACTCCCAGTAATGCAAAAGCAACATACCTTTCATGCTTCACTGGGTGTTTTTATTATGCAGACAACTTAAAACTCTATTTCTAAGATCTTTCTTGAATACCAAAACGGTATGAAACATAATTTAAAACTCAGTAAAGTCGTGCTTTCGAGTGGAGCCAATGATTCATCATTCTTTAAACCAACTCAAGGTGGTCCTGGTTCCAACACATCTGAACAGATTGAAGTGTATTTAAAATGAAACATTTTAAGATACTCAAAGCAGAAGCCCATCTTTCTCACCATAAAAGAATCCTGGTGCTCTGTCACTTAATCACATTAATAAAGATAACATCAATATTAAGAACTAATGATAACCTCCATGTCTCTGCAAACTCAGAGCAGCTATGATACTTCTAGTCTTGTCTGCCCGCCCCTCCCTTTTAAACAAATACCAATACTTTGGGGTGGGGGTGGGGGGGGTTAGTGAATCCTACCCTCTTTTAAAACCCAGCAGTTAAATTCTGGGTAGGACAATCAAAAGACACTGCCCAATCAGAATCTACCTCAACTGGTACAGCTGATGATAAGAACTATTGTCCATAACATGTATTTGTCCCACTAGTGTGAGTTTTGCAGTCAGCATAGGTATACAAGAGAGGTCATGTGTTATTTGAGGATATGGCCCAGTGGCATAACTATATTCATAATCCTTGGAAATGGGACTTTTAATCTATTTCTCTGTAGAAAGCCTTGAAAGAATGACTCCCTTCTTATTTAGCGGAATTTAAAATCAAGTCAAGTCCTCTTCCAGATTTCCTTGCCTGTGGCCATTTGATGTGACATACAATTTCACACTAAATGGCTTTTTTCATGTTTAAAATACATTTACAGCGAAAGATAAACCATTAGGTGCCTTCAATTGCGTTAGCAACAAGGCCCACAACCAAGTATGAAACTACTGCTGTTATGTAATGTTTTGTGAAGGAACACATTTTGTGGCCAACACTCATAATTGAAATTTGTCATATTTTCCCTAAAAATTATTATTTGAAAAAACAATGCAGCACTTTTTTTCCTTTATAAAGTTTTTGCAGATTCTGAGTGATGACTGAGTAAACAGATGATTAAGGAGAACAGCAAAATCCTAAAACGAAGAGAACCTCTCCAGCCATTTATTTCAAGAAAAAACAAACTGGTATTAACAAATTCCTAGTTATTGTCTATCCCCTCCTAGAAAGCAGAGGAGGAGGAAGGGCTAACTAGAGAGGCTATAAATACACTTTATGTGAAAGTTCATTACTAAGGAGGTCAGAAGAAAGGCTATGCAATTAACTTCAGTTCAGCAAAGTGGGGGTGAATAAAGAGAAAGATAAATACACCCTGTCTTTTGTGGGGAAGGGGAATTATTCAAGACCTCTACAAGAGTGGTATGTGACACAGAAGCCTACAATCAAGACAGATTTAAAAAGAAATCTTCACCCATAATTAGTATCTTCATAGCTATTAAAAAAATAGGTCACGATTTCATTCTCAGTGCCATTTTTCAAATACTACCCTTTTAAGGATTAAAACCACCTGACTTTATTCTGTATAATGAAAACAAATGGCACAAAATAAATACAAGTTCATCCTCTGAATACTAATATAAGGTTTTACACACATTCATTTACTTACTAACTTTTAATATCCCCCTCTTTCCCTCACACACACAAGCACTCAACACACACACACACACACACACACACACACACACACACACACACCTTTTTCAGTCTTTATAATGGAGGGATGTTAAAAATCCCCTCTAGACTGTATTTGGTTTATGCTACAGTACTAATACTCTGAGTTGAAGGAAAAATCTTTATACCAAACAATAACACATTAATGTTATTTAAATGTGCTAAATTAATCACAGCTGAAGTTTGTTTAGAAGCTTACACAAAAATAATCAGAAAACAGATCAACTCTTAAGATTTTTTTTTAATAAGTGCTCTGTAAGGAATTGTGTGAGGACCTAAGGATAAAGATTGCGACAAGTAGAGTTAAGTGTTACCAAACAGCACAAAGGAGATTTGTCCCGAAGTCCTGCTTGTATCTAGGCAATTAAGTCCATTAACCCAATGCCCCAAAAATACTGACAGTTAATATGATGGGGCACTAGGGTTCCCAGAAGGTTAAGAAACACTCCTAACTATATACCTCTAACCATATAATCAAGGAAATTTCAGTGGGGAAATCAAAGTGAAATGTTGCATTGTTTCATTTAGAAGTGAGACTCTCAAAAACCTTTGGAAAAACAGAGAAGGGATACATTCTCTTTTTGGCTTCTCTAAACATGGAGGCCTGAGGGACATGGAAGGGAAGCAGGAAAGCAACGACAGCTTTCTAAAGAGGTTTTTTAACTGTTGCTTCTTCTATATTAAAAAGCCCAATTCAGACGGGGGCTGGGTTTTTTTTTTTTCCTTTTTAAATATGTATGAATTCAACCTCTGCATGTCACAAACCCAGAAAGTTTCTTGTGAGTTGTGAGACAGAAGAGCTTTAAAATTCCAGGCAAGCAAAACGGACGTTTAAAAAAGGAGGGGGGTGTGGGGCGGGAGGATCTGGCCCTAAGGCGACAAGTGGTTACACAAGGCAATTGAACACACAGCAGAACTTTAAAACCTATAAAACAAACTGGAGCCTTTTTTCCTTTAATCAACCTTATATCTTTTTTTTTAACTTTTTGAAAATTTTTATTTAAAAAAAAAACACAAAAACACAGACTTCTTTCACTTCAGTATGTGGTATGTTGCATTTTCCAGTTTGTTCAATGCTTTAAAGCTCAAGGATGCCTCTGCTTTCAATTGTACATGGGCCTGAAGCATCCTAGCTTTTGGCAAGCAGGCAGGAGACTCAACAAAAATCAAAATAGGAACAAGGCAGACTAAATGCAGGGCACATCTGTAAACATATTATACATTTGAAAATTACAATATCAGTAAAAGTGATACAGTTTACAGGTGAAATGAAACTATCTGGAACTGGCCTACCACAAGTTTCTGAACCTGGACTGATACAATAAGTTATTATATATATATTATGTATAAAAAGTTTTGTTTACATCAAGTGGAATTGGCAATCCATGCTTATACTTTTAAAATCTAAGCAGGGCAGAAATCCAGACTATAAAGATATTTTCTCTACTCTATATTGAATCCAACAGCTTCTTTCACAAACTACTTGTTAAAAGCCTCAAATAATCAACAAAACAAGAAAACTCATCCATTCTACAGTCGCTCAAAACTGGACATTTCTTAAGGAAAGGGGTTGACCATAAGTAGTTACTTTCTCCCCAAATACGCTAGGGGATCAAGTCTACTTCCTATTTGAAGACTACACCTCTTCATATAATGCCCTGCTGTTGTAACCTGTATTTGACATACATGGATATACTAATTTCTGTGTGTGTGATGTGATGCTATGTCAGGCCAGAGAACTTGTTTTTATGCCACTAACATCACCCAATCTTAAATTGGACCCTTAGTTTCTGCACACACACACAAAAATTTATTTTAGCATGCTATTTACAGCTGCAGTGCAACAGGATGGCAATGTGATGTTAAGACAGGGCTAATGCTCTTCTCTGCCCAAAAGAAAATTTCCAGAATTTCACATTATTTTCCTTAAAAAACCCATTTTGCTCTAGTAATAAAATATATTTATTAAGATATAATTAGAAGCTAATAAGCTCAGAAGTATAGTTTGCATGAAAACACACCTTCTATAGGCAGAGTTTATTACCTCCTCACTGGCTAAAAACATGAAAAGTTTTAAAGTTTTCATGGAATTTTTTCCTCCCCTTTTAGATATTTCTGACAAATTAAAAGAGAATTTACAGAAAGGTACAGAAGTTTCTCTTTAGATGTTTGATGAAAAACAAGGAAAACAGCACATTTAGTGTTAGTGACAGAGAGCAAGTCTGGAGCACCTACAGTTGAAAAGCAGAATATATTTTTGCTCCCACTTATACAATTACATTAAAATATGGGCACAAGAATATTTTTCCATATTAAATATCTAAAGCCAATTGTTTGTTCTGTAACTTTTCTTTAAATGACACTCATGGATTCATCACTTGTTAAAGTCCAATATGAAACCAAAGCCAAGTGAACTATGTACCACCAACTATTCCAGAATTGTAGAACTTGAATGCCCTCCCCCATCCCCACCCCACAAAAAAATAAAAGGAAGGAAAGAAAATATTTCCCCAACACCCCACAGAGGCTGCTTAACTCCTGGCAAGACATGCAAATCATATTCGCTAAAAAAATACACCCCTGCAAACTTCAAGGCATTTATCCAGCATTCTCGCAGGGCTCAAAGTATAACCAAAAGATCAAGGGAGGAGTGGGGGAAAATGTTGAATCATTCTGGGTTCCCCGTGATTAGTGTATCACTTTAGTCACAGAACAAGATACAGAGATCTTTTAAGTGGATTTGCCTTTCCAGTGGGTCATTTGTTGCCCAAGTTGATGACAGCAGGAACTTTAGAACCACGCTTGTTAATAAGTCTGTATTCATTAATCACTTGCATTCACACTTAAAAACAAAAACTAACAAAAGAAAAAAAGAAAAAAAACTATTCAGTACCGGAGATTAAATAACCATGTGTAGTCTCTTGAAATAAATTTGATTCCTTAAGAAGTCTAATTACTTTCAGTTGCCTTTTTTTTAAATAACTATATATATATATGTATATATATATATTTGTATATATTATCCTGTGATTCTACTTATGGTTCCTCTGCTGCGTTGAAGATCTAGGAGCATAAAAGCCTTGTGTCCCCCATGAACGGTGGCTCTAATGCTGCAGAAAGGTTACAAATAGGCAGTCTGGTCCTTCATTGATCTGGACTATCCATGGCTTCATTGTAAGTGATTATCCTTTTGGGATCTGCAGGGAAGGTTAAAAAATACATACATAAATAAAAATAAGGTCTGGAATCCCAAAATGTCTATGTTCCAATAACAAATCCCAAACAACCATCATCATGCCCCTCTTTTTTATAAAAACACAATTTAAAGACCATTTCCTCTTTATATTAATACATGTGCCATCCACTTTTCCTTAACCCAGCATATCCCAACGGATTTCCAGCAACACGGTCCTCTAGCCAGTGAGGGGCTCAACTCCTACAGATTAAAAAGGGTTCAGTTCAGTTAACAAGGGTTTTCTTTGTGTTTCTCCTGATTATAAAAGTAGTACATTTAAAAATAGCAGACAGACCAAAAAAAAGCTTAAGTTGTCTACAAATCCAATACTAAAATACTTATTTTCTTTCGTTGTTCTCGGCAAATTGAAGTCAAAATTTATTTTAATCAGTGTGGATTGTCTACTAAGGAACTGTTCAAGTAACACCTAGCACCAAAAACTTCAGGTTAGGTCAGTTTGGCAAAACTACCAATTCAGTCCTAATCATGACTTATTTCTTCTTCCTTCCACCTAATTTTTCACAGCATCACCAGCCTTTATTCTCAGCAATAGCAAAAGCCTCTGGATCTCCTAGATTCAAAGTATAAAACAGTCAGAATGTGTCTGGGCAAAGACTCTAGTGTTATTCTACATTCCTATTATCTAGCTGTATGTTGCCCTCTTCTGGATAGGTGATGTGCTTTTTTTTTTTTTTGGTGAGGAAGATTGGCCCTGAGCTAACATCTGTGCCAATCTTCCTCTATTTTATGTGGGATGCCACCACAGCATAGCTTGACAAGCAGTGCTAGGTCTGCGCCGAGGATCCGAACCTGTGAACCCCAGGCCGCCAAAACAGAGTATGTGAACTTCACCACCATGCCACGGGGCCAGCCCCTAGGTGATGATTTTATTACATAGCATTTCCATCTATCATAAGAACATTTTAGAGTATACATGCTTTAATAAAAAATAGGAAACCAATAAAACATGTCAACTAATGGAAAAACATAAAGGGCTGAAAAATAATACGAAAGAACTTAGGCTCACCTGAGCCTAAGAGTCAATCTAATTTAGTCCAGAGATAATATATTATCTTTTCTAGGACTCCAAGGGCCATACACTAAGCAACCTGCCATGAAGATAATGCTCATTCTGATTAGTTAATAGCCATTTTACAGTAAAAACAGGTAGGTCTACTCTCGCAGGGTACATTTTCTAGTCTACCTTTTTTTCAATTGTGTTTGACTAAGAAGGTACACAGACAGCAACTCAAAATAATTTAAGAGTTTGCTAGTTATCTTTAAGCCACAGCTGTGTTAAACAAAAAAGACCTGGCTTAAGAACGAGAGAGAGGTGGAAGAAAAGGCAATGGTGGAAATGAGGGAGACCTATATTCTAGTCCTGCCACTTACCAGCTTATATAGTAACCTCTCTGGGCCTCAGTTTCCTAGTTTGTAAAATAAGAAGATAGAAGAGAACTTCTAACATCTTTCAAGTTCTGAAATTCTAGGAACTTCACATTCATCTGAAATTCACTTATATTAACTAGCAAAGTGGATGGGAAGTGGGATACAATTCAGTTACAGGATTCTGAAAGCCCAAATCTGTTAGTGACTACGAATCAAAACTCTCATTTTAGGGCCAGCCCGGTGGCACAGCAGTTAAGTTTGCACATTCGGCTTTGGTGGTCCAGGGTTCGCCGGTTCAGATCCCGGGTGTGGACATGGCATCGCTTGGTACGCCATGCTGTGGTAGGCGTCCCACATATAAAGTAGAGGAAGATGGGCATGGATGTTAGCTCAGGGCCAGTCTTCCTCAGCAAAAAGAGGAGGATTGGCAGTAGCTAGCTCAGGGCTAATCTTCCTCAAAAAAAAAAGAAAGAAAAGAAAGAAAAGAAAAGAAAGAAAAAAAGCTCATTTTATTTCAGGTATTCCACAACTACCATATTTTAATATGTTTGGAAAGAAGGCACATGATAATTAGGACAACCAGTTTCAATTTTTTGAAAATTCCAAATAATCCAGATATGGATTATCCAGTCCCTCTGCTCTCCTGCTATTCTCCATCTTGTTTATGGGGGAGGTGAAAGAAGCTAGTTTGCTATTTAGATTTGTGATCTTTTCGGAGAATATACAGGCTGAATAAGGTTTCTAAAACAGCTAATATTTTCCTGAGCCAAGAATTTCAGTTCCTAGGCTATCCCTTGTCTACCACACAAATGCAGATAAAGACTGGCCAAAGTGGAAACACTTATTCATGTTGGTTTCCTAGATTAAAAATATTTATGGTCTGTCTTACTGTCATAATCAAGGGAGAAAAATATTTATGTTCTTCACCTAGCAGGTACAGAGTACTTTCAAATATTCTTTTCACTTATAATGTTACTCGGTCCTTAGTAGTCCTGCTATGGCAGCTAATGCCTTCTGACTGCAGTTATTAAATAACTCAAAATACAAAGCTACTAATCTGGTAGGCCACTATTCATGTTATTTATTCCTACCCAAAAGTAATAGTAATGAATGATAATTCGTGATTAGTACCAACATTTCAGGTAGCCTAACCATTCTTACCTTGCTTCTGCAAATTCCAAACTGATTCCATTTCTGCAAAGAAAAAAGGAAAGGATTATTTTATACACTAAATTTTGTACAGCAAAGTTTAAAGCTAAGCTTTTCACTTTAAATCTAAAAAACCTAGACTGGTTATTGCTGGGCTGGAGGTACGGTTGAAATAGCACAATTTTTTGAAGCTCAGACAAAACACTCATATTTTCCTACAATTCTTAAGAGTATCATTCAGATTGCCCTAAGTGTTGTTTACAGAAAGTCAATTATTATCAGAAATCAAATTGGCAAGAGAATAATTCTGTGGCAAAGAGATGCAGAAGCATGCTATAGATAAAATATTTAACAGTTTGTTGTTATTAAAAAACACCAAGTATTTTTTTGTAAACCATCACCCCTAAACAAGATGCCCAAGTCTTCTGAATGAAGCACTCATCAAGTTTGATTAATTAAGCTTGATGCTTAAAATGCTTCATTAAAATTTTACTTAACAAGGGGGGTGGGGGGGAGGGCACAAAGGGTGAAGTGGTGCACCTACAACATGACTAACAATAATGTACAACAGAAATTTCACAAGGTTGCAAACTATCATCTTAATAAAAAGTTTAAAAGAAAAATTTTACTTAACTCTTTGCTTAGGCAAGTGGTTCTGTTCTTCAAACCACACCTACTCTTATTTTAAACCTACGGTAAGGTCAAAACACCAATTCATACCCATTTATTAATAACACACAATCCTCATTTGCTCCAATTCCATTCAAATGTCTTATCTACAATGTGCTTACTTTGGCATCTTACAATAAGAAAAATACGTACATGATCAAACTATAGTGACATACAGAGAAAAAGCAAGAAAAATTCTACGTGGAAGCATAGAAGAAAGCTTCGCAGAAGAGATATTTGAAGTCTTGATTAATAACACAAAAGATGACTACCACACTACAAGAACCTAAGAACCGGACCTTGAAAGGAAATACTCTACTGGGAGATTAATGTAAACAAAAATTACCTACTAATAGGAAAGAACTATAAGTAACACTGAGAATAAGCACTCTTCTCATGGCCATACAACTACCATTTTGAAAAGACAAAAAGGTGATTTTATTTTGTATAACTGGATTCTGTGTAATTGTATTCTATATAATTCATCAGCAACCAATTATAGTTAAAGAAAAATAAAATTGGAGCTCATTAAGATAGGCTATACCTAGACATGGGTTATAGTTAAGGTACAACATAATCCCCCCCATCCCGGGCTAAAAGAAAAAAGCACATAGATTTAAAACTACTTTTTTGTCTTATGTGTACGGATGGGGGCAGGGAATGGGAGAATCACACTCTCCCTAACCTCCCCCACCATCAAACTCACTTCTATAAAACTGTTAAGATTTTTTGAAAATTTGTCAGAATTGGATGTTTAAAGCAATAGTTAATTACTCAAAATGACCAAAGTAATTAATTATCCAGATAAAATTCCATTCAAGGTATCACAGCAATTCCCTAATCAAACAAAGACTGGGAATAACGCACTGGTTGCCAGTTGGTCCAAGAGCTTACTTGGATGCTATGGCCTTTAAATTGCTGGGCAGATGCCCCCAAAGACTGGCAGGAAAATTCCCCTCTAGGAGGTCTAGGAAGGGGAGAAAATTGTGATCTAATCTGGAAAAAAAGAAGAAATATCAGGAAGAGAATTCTAGTCTTATAGCTCATATCTATCACTCCAATATAATGTCTAATTCCACTAGTTTCAGACAATTAAGAATAGCTGAAATAGTCATTAGAGCTATTATCCTACAAACTTCTCTATCTCAGAACGGCTTATTTTAAGAAGCCCAAAGATAAGCCTTTCCTTGGTTAACCTGACTATAAGAAAAACTAATCTAACACAAGTAACATTTTTTCTTTTAGTGAAAGTACTGAAATCTCTCATTTGGGAACAAATAAATTCCTGAGTTCTATATACACAGATTACTTGATGCTCATTAATTCTAAGTTTGTTTCACGCAAAGACAAATCTACAGTTAGTTGTATGTTGAGGGGGGAAAAAGTAACAATCAAACTTTTCATCTTAGTCCACCTATGTTATGACACTTCCTTTTCTCCTCCCCAACGCAAACCTCAACCGCCTCCCTCCTCCTTTTGTTTGGGGGAGGGAGAACTCAAGAGTCACAGTAGCAACCATCCTACTTTAAAAGCAAAGCAAACACAACAAATTTTAGAATAAAGACAAAACGATTTGTAAACACTCAATTTCTTTAACGGATTGAAGACATTTCCTTGGCTTAAAATAGAACATTCAGCTTTAGTCTAAAATGACAGATTTTAAATGATTTCTGGTAAGAACATTTTATTACCCTCAAATATGGGCTCTGAAGTAATGAATTTGACTACGACTTTCGAGGAGGGTAAAGCGATGTATGACCTGGCTAAAAAATTAGCCACGGGCCAAGCCAGCCTAGCTTCTAATCAAGAAATAAATCAGTATTATCTTAACTGCTGAACTGAGAAATGAACGCAGTTCTCTTTCCTGTTATTTAATATTAATTACTTCTATAACTAGTAGTAACTTGATTTCTTTGATCAGAACTTAAAACTTTTCATGAAACTCAAACGAGTATCAGCAAGAAGGGGGAATAAATCAAATATCGTTCGCGTGGTTATATGCCACGCTTAAACCAAAACTAACAAGAAGCTAGTGACAGAGAACACACAGGAAAGGAGTGAATTACATTTTGCCCTCTTTTAGATTACAAAAGTATTGACTCAGATTCTAAATCCAAAACGAGTGACTGGGTAATTTTGTTTCAAGTATCACAAGAGAAGCTGAACAAATGAATAGTATAAAGAAGGTTACAGACGGCACATTCACCTATACAAAATCATAATTAATCTTTTTACTTTTAATACTGCCTTCTGCTACACTGCCCCCACCCCCAAATCTTTAACTTCTCAGTTCTTTTAAAGAGGGATCACAGAATTATGTAAAGAGTTATTGAGAAATGGCCACGGGACCAAACCTGCTAACAAAGATTTCTGCTCTTAAGATACACCACAGTAGGCAATTCTCTCATAATTCTGTAATTTAGACCACCACCATCCAAATTTGAAATTTTACTATATCAAAATTTTCAAATATTGTTAGGCCATTCATCTCATGAAACGAACATTAAATTTTCTAAAGCAGACTAGTTTCTACATAGCTCCCCATCACAATGCTTTCTGTGATAAATGTCCAATTACCTGTAAATTTCTAATTCCAAGTAGATTACAAAGCAATATTGAGGGGCTAGGGATACAGATGCAAAAACAGAAACAAAGGCTGCGCCTCTATGAGCTTAATAGAGTAGGCAGCTTTTCTAGGTAGAAGCATCGGCATGAACAAAGCTTGGTGGTATTCAAAAACAAGGTGTGCTAGAGCAAGGGTCAGCAAACTGGGTTCCACTCATCATATTTTTGCAAATAAAGTTTTATTAGAACAGAGCCACAACCACTGTATACATTATCAATGGCTGCTTTTGTGTACCAGGCAGAATCAAGCAACTAGTAATTGCAACAGAGACCCTATGGCTCACAAATCCTAAAACATTTACTATCTGATCCTTTATACAAAAGTTGGCTGACCCACACTTCAGTGGTCTCAAGAGATTTAGTAAGGCTGAAAGCCACTGAGAGGAAAAGATTTAGATACAGAACAACACCATTCACGGAACAACACTATTCAGAGTTGAAAGTCACTAAGAATGAAGATTTAGACAAAGAAAAACACTATTCTGCTATTTAGGAAACAGAGCACAAAGGCACAGAGGAAGAAAGTTTATTACTTAATCATATAGGTGAAGGGACGCCACTGAAGAAATCTGAGGTTATTGTACTAAATATTAGCAATGATTCTTCAAGGAAGAGAATGGATGAAATGACAATACAGAAAAAGAGCCCAGTGTATGTCACTGGAAAAATAAACTAGGACAGCTGTATTAGAGATGAAAAAGAAAAAAAAGGAGATGTTAGAGACAGGATCCATAAAACCTAAGAATAAGAGTTACATGTTAATTCTCTGAGAGGGAAGGCAGGAAAGAAAGAGCAGGTTTTGGAAAAAAATTAATTCAGTTTTATATACATAGAACTGGAGTGGTGATGTTGAATATATGTGGTCTGAACTCAAGAGTAAAAGCAGCTGAAGAATTTTCAAGCTTAATACACAGCGGCAGAACTGGGTGAGATTACCACAAGTTTGAGGAGCATGAAAAGGGGACTGAAGGAATATCAACATCTGAGAAAAAGAGAATGATACCAGGAAGGCGATACTGAAGATGTAGAACATAGGAAAGTGGGTAGAGTTAAGAAAACGCAAATTAGGGAATTTAGGGAGGGAGTATTCAACTACTGCAATTCTTATCCAAAGTTAAGACAAATGTAACTTTCTAGTCACCTATCCTTTTTCCTCTAGCCCAATGCAATCACCTTGACTCAAGCAGCGGCAGCTTACAAACATTTCTGCAGTTGTCTTTTAACTAGCCTCTTTTGCCTTAATCAAGCCTCAAGTTCTATCTTCTACACCAAGTATTTTCTCTTCCTTTAGAAACATAAATCTGAAAATGATCACACTGCTTGAAACACTTCAATGGATTCTCACTGCCTAAGGGAGACTGGATCTGTGTTTGTCCTGTATAAAACAATAATCTAGCATTTTACACAGTGGCTGGGTACATCAATAAATAAATTAGATGAGTAAGTTGGTTGGGTTTTTTTTTGAGGAAGATGAGCCCTGAGCTAACATCCCTGCCCATCTTCCTCTACTTTAGATGTGGGACACCTGCCACAGCATGGCTTGCCAAGCGGTGCCACGTCTGCACCCGGGATCCGAACCGGTGAAGCCCCAGCCACTGAGGCAGAACGTGTGAACTTAACCACTGCACCACCAGGCTGGCCCAAAGATTTTTTTAACTTGCACCACTCACCTTTTTTGAAACAAACTGAATGACTGGCAATCTTGAAAAACTATTCCATCTCCTCCACCTAAAATACTGATTCTCCTTGTACAATAAATAAGCCAACTTCCATTTCTTTTTTGAATCCTGATTACTCTCCCCTGACTCTGCCAACCACCTCAGGGGATTCTCTATGTTTCAAATGCATTTTGTATTTTTTTCCTACAGAGCAATCACACCAGTAATATATTTCTTTCCATGTATGTTTCCCTGTTATACTGGGTTCCTTAATGATACGAACCCTCTCTTTTCATCTACTTACCACCACTGTTTCACACAGTGCTTAGACCAATAAACAAATAAATATTGATTTGTGTGGAATACTACTCATAAATCAGTCAGGAAGTAATAATAACAAAGTAGCATTAGGTAGACCCATTTGAAACTGCTGATATTCAACCTTTTTTAACCTACGAAAACAGCAACTTCATATGGTCCAACAAAGCAGCATTTAATTCTAAAATCCGTCAAAGAAAAAGACTGAAGCTAAGATGGTTAAAACTAACCAAAGGCATATTTTTTTTTTGCCTTAAATGAAAACTGAATAATACTATGGTCCCAGTTTAATAGGACATTTAAGAAATCATTTAAAAAACATTTAACCATTTTTAAAAGCACATAATGGGGGGGCAAAAAAAAAGGAGGCTGGCCCCGTGGCTGAGCGGTTATGTTTGCACTCTGCTTCAGCAGCCCAGGGTTTCACTGGTTCAGATCCTGGGCATAGATATGGCACTGCTCGTCAGGCCATGCTGAGGCGGCATCCCACATGCCACAACTAGAAGGACCCACAACTAAAATATACAACTATGTTACTTGGGGGATTTAGGGAGAAAAAGAAAAGGAAAAAAAAGATTAGCAACAGTTGTTAGCTCAGGTGCCAATCTTTAAAAAAAAAAAAAAAGCACATAATGGCTTCCTACTCCCCAAAGAAAATAAATCAGATGTTAAGGCCAAATAAGCTGACTCCCATAATTGAAAACACCCAGATCAATTTACCATGAATCATGCTTTCCAATCCCTTATTTAAGCCATTTTAGATCAAATTCTGTACAATGCAGCAGAGGTGGTGACAAATTTAAATTTTGCTTTTTTCCTTCCTAATCCAGATTTACCTATCTTTCGATGATTTCAACACCACGTTTTGCTATTCTGGTTTCCTCTTTCTCAACCAGTCCACTGTATCTGCAGGTTCTTTTGTAAAGAAGCCTGTCAGGAAATCTTCCCCACCTTTTCCTTTTCCATTTTGACTATACCCAGAGAAACACACCACTTTTTTTTTTTTTAAATTGGTAGCTGAGCTAACATCTGTTAACAATGTTTTTTTTTTTTCCTTCTTCTTTCCCCAAAGCCCCCCATATTCTAGTTGTGAGTGCCTCTGGTTGTGCTATGTGGGACGCCGCCTCAGCATGGCCTGATAAGCGGTGTCTTGTTTGTGCCCAGGATGCAAACCAGGGAAAGCCTGGGCCGCCAAAGCAGAGCACACTAACTTAACCACTCGGCCACAGGGCGGCCCCAATACAGCACGTTTTCAAGTAAATCTGACTAAGGTAGTTAGAAGTCACCACCTTTTCAGTAGATGCTTAATGAACTCTTCAGTGTATCGATTTCAATCTTACATTCTCAATCTAGAGCCACACCAAATCAGACTAAACAGAATTGTCTGGGACCACCTCTAAATACACACAACAGAAACACGGAGCGCAAGGGTTTTTTGTTTTTTTCGCTTATTTCCACTGCTATACTTACTCTAGCCGGTTTACTTTTAAAGGTAAAACATCCAATTCAAGTTGCCTGGAATGAAACTACTACTTTTACAGCACAGGTGGTTTACCTCCCTCACCCTCAGGACTTATGCTAATGAAATCTGGGGGTTAAATTTTAGCTTCTATAAATTCCTTACAAGTTACCTTTCAGACTAACAGCAAAGTAAATTCATCATTATTGCACTCATAAAGCAGATTTAATGAGAAATCAAGCAGCCAAGATGGATGGTAAAATGGCAAGGTATTGGGAAAAAAGGATATTACACCACATTAAGAATTACTTGTTACATACATTCCTATATGTCCCATATTATATAGAAAAGAAAAAGACCCTTCTCAAATCTAGGAAATTTAACTAGGGCTGAAACCAAAGTCAAATCAGCAGGCATCTGTGACTAAGATTATTAGAAAGACAACTGTGATGCCACAAGCAATCATGGAGCGCCTGCAATAAAATGCAGTAAAGGTGAAAATACTTAGCATTGTGTTAAAAGGAGAAAATATTCAAATCCTTCTGTAAACAAATATCTAAACTGTGTTCAAAGTCCAGTCAGTTTTATGGATCAATTAATCATAACTTGTCTCTTCTTCAAATCCTGTTGATGTAGAAATATTTATCAGTTCCCTTGTGCACTTAATCTAAAAACTTTCTTTAAAAATGCTTATTTTTGAATAAATAATACATTCACATGACTGCTAACACAAACGGGAAAATCTCTCTGTCTGGACTACAGTCTAACTGATCTTCCACCACTTCTACTCACCAGAAAAATGCCTTCCAATCTACGCTACAAATTGGTGCCACATTAACCTCCCTAAATACAGACCTACAAGTCAATTGCTTAATACCAACTCAGTTTTTAAAGCACCTGAGCACGTGACACAATAAAAAAAAGACTGATACATTCATTTTATAAAATTAGGAAACCCAGGCTTAAAAATGACAAATGATTTGCTCAAGTACACAGGAATTGGGAATAGCAGCCTTAAAACCACTGTCCTCTCTCAGTATTAGTTACTTCCATTCCACCAGCCTATCTCCCTTATATTCAGTGTCTCCTCCCGCCTCCAGACTGAAATGAAAAGCCTCCATGACCTGGCAGCAATTTACCTTCCTTCTCTTTTACATCCCCTCCCTACATCCAAAGTGGATCCCTTCCAATATTTACATTTACTCATGATTCTCCAACTTTTTATCTTCCTCTTCTCTGTATTTCCATACATCAAATCTTCCCTATCCATCAAAACCCAGTTTAAATGCTGCTGTCTCCATGAAAACATACCCTGCCTTTACTCTTCCTACCCTTAACTCCCATTAGAAATTCTACTTATGGGGCTAGCCCCGTGGCCGAGTGGTTAAGTTCTCGTCCTCCACTTCCACATCCTGGGGTTTCACTGGTTCGGATCCTGGGCACGGACCTAGCATCATTCATCAGGCCATGCTGAGGCAGCGTCCCACATAGCACAACTAGAAGGACTCACAACTAGAATATACAACTATGTACTGGGGGGCTCTGAGGAGAAGGAAGAAAAAAAAGGAAGATTGGCAACAGATGTTAGCTTAGGTGCCAGTCTTCAAAAAAAAAAAAAAGTCTCTTATTTGCCCCCTTCTTACGACATTTAAAATCTTGCCTTATAAACTTGTGTACTGTTTTCTCCTCTACTTGATTAAGTTCTTTAAAGGAAAAGACATCCTGTTGAAGTAAGTATTCCATAGCTAAGCCAAGTACTTTGCCTATGGTAGGTACATCATAAGGGAAAGGAAAACACACACACATTATTGCACAACTCCTTAGTGGCACAGAAAACTGTGAAAAGAAAAAACAGAGTAAAGAAAAAAGGATTAAGCTGAGGAAAGCTCTCTAGACCTGAAGTTCCCACTCCTAGCTGACAATCAGAACCACCTAGTGAGTTAAAAAAATTATTTTATTCCAGCCCAGATCCAGATCTAGTGATCAAATCACTTATGCCAATAACCTGCCACCTGTGGAGGTAAGAGAGAAACAAATTTTTTAAATTTCATGCGATAGCCTAGAGGTGCCTCAGGGATACTTTAAACTAGAAAGCTTTCATGTTGACTCACTACAACCACCAAGGATTAAATCTTATTCTATTCATCTCCCCTGTGTCTCTATGTGCTGGGTAAAATTTACCACATCAAATTATTTTTTAATGAATATTCCAAAATGTCAACATTTTAAATGCTTGATATCCTTCAGTGCAATATTAGCCAGACAAGATCAATCAACGCAGTTTAAATGAACACTTCAACCAAACATACAACTCACATCAATCTACCTTATTTCAACACATTTGGCTTCAAATGACTTTAGACCATTTCAAAATCAAAGATTCACCCCAAAAATTTAGGGCCCAGGGTTGTAAGCCTTTGACAACAAATCGAAGAGTTCTACTACATCCTGGGTATGTGCTCCAACATACCCAAAGTATCAACTAACAAAATATTGATACCAAAATTTCCTTTTAAAAATTCCTACCAAAAAAAAGTGTGAAGGTGGATAGGTCAAACAAGAATGACAACGCTTTTAAAACGTTCAAGCCAGATGATGGGTACACTGGGGTTCATAACATTATTGGCTGCATTTGCATGTATAAATTTTTTCATAATCAATTTTAAAAGATATCAGTTTAGGGGCCGGCCCACTGGTGTAGTGGTTAAGTTCACAAGCTCTGCTTCAGTGGCCCGGGGTTTGCAGGTTCAGATCCAGGGCACAGACCTACACACCACTATTCAAGCCATGCTGCTGTGGCATCCCACATACAAAGTGGAGGAAGACTGGCACAAATGTTAGCTCAGGGCCAATCTTCCTCACAAAAAACAGATACCAGTTTCAAGTTTTGCCTCTTTAGTGTCACTTAAGACAAACAGGAAAAGAGGACCTACCTCTCACCTTAAATATTAGTACTGCTACGTAATGGAACAATATTTCCCCAGGTAACAGAAAGATTAAGTCTTACTTCTTAAGAAAAGTTAGTAGCATAGTATGTATCAAAAGCTAAAAGAAAAATCCCAATAGATGGATAGAATTCCCATCAACTTCTTTTTTATGCCTCATTATATCTTCATTTCACATCCTCAGTTGTATTGAACATTCACATTTTTTAAAATCTGCAGTACTTCTAAGGCTGCAATTAATGTTTAACCTAAAAAATGCACCATTCCTACTGAACTGACAAAACACACCCTCCCACCTACTATTTCCAAATAAAGTTGTTAAAAGGCTTATTTTTGAAGTTAGGAGGTATGCATAGAACTTCCAGTTCTAAGCTTAACTTCAACTCAGATTACTTTTTTAAGTGATTACTTTTTTTTTTTAAAGATTGGCACCTGAGCCAACAACCGTTGGCAATCTTTTTTTTTTTTTTTCTGTTTTCTCTCCTCAAACTCCCCCCAGTACACAGCTGCATACTCTAGTTGTGGGTCCCTCTAGCTGTTGGATGTGGGACACCACCTCAACATGGCTTAACGAGCAGCAACACGTCCGCGCCCAGGACCGGAACCGGTGAAATCCTGGACGGCTGAAGCAGAGCGTGCGAACCCAACCACCTGGCCACGGGGATGGCCCCTAAGAGATTACTTTTGAACATTTAAAAACTACACTAAAAGTACCAAGAAAATAATACAGGTGGTCTCTTAAAGTACAGTCCAATAAGCCCAACTGATGATTACCTCTTTTAGAGTTTAAGAAAATTAAGACAAAAATTTCAAAAAAAAGTTGAGACTTCACCTATGAAAAAGATCTTCAAAAGGTTGTGATTCAAAACACATTCCAAGAAAAGAGAAATTAGTGACCTAATGTACCAATCTACATTTGGTAGGAATTCAAAGAACCTGCCACTTTGAGACCTAACTGAACTGAGTATTATCTACTGTTCCGGGGGGAAAAAACAATCAATACCAATTTAATCTCAATAACATCCAACTACAAAATTCAAACTGATGCACTAAAACTAAACTAAAGCAATTATTTCAGTAACATCAGCAAAACTAAATATAACTGCATCCATGTAGGGGCATTTAGTTTATCTAAAGATCACTGATTTCATATTCCGTTAGCCCAGCTAAAGGGAAAAATGCATACAGCATACCTAGAAATAAATAGTAGTTAATACTCCCATTTAAAAAGGCCTGCAATTCTCCATTACAAAAACCATACATAAAACCACCAACCAACAATCTAATGGAATAACTTGTCCCAAAATTTTTTGTAGGCTGTAGGAGAACATAACACAACCAGACATCCTGTCAGGCTCTCACATGGACCACCAGTACAAAATACTTTGGTAAAGATTTTCCAAGTAATGGTCTCTGGAGGGCAGATGGCACAGAAAATAACACCCAAAACACCCAACTCCCTTGGCAGAATTTAACTTATAATTAACCACATGTCTTAAGAAACTAAGCATTTCTTTTTTGCCCTAACTTTCCTAAAACCATCCAGCTCCTGGTTAACACATATTTACTTCCCAAGAGCAGTGCTAGAGAAAAGTGAAAACAGGTAATTTTATCTGCCAGGATTTCTACTTCTAAACTCCCATAAGGCAATGCTACTACTTACCCCCATTTTTTAAATGAAAAAAAAAAAAAGGATACGCTTATTTTACTAAATGTCTTCCCACTTGCAGATAAGGAAAGGTATGCAGACTAGGTAATTTGCTTTGAAGGCACACAAATAGCTTTGTTAGTATCTCCGAGGCAGTGATTCTTCCAGGAAGAATATGGTCATCACCTCACCTCCACTATACATATGCCGCCCCTTCCCTGCAGTCCCAAGTCACTGTCTAAACGAGCCACTGTTAAAGATGGGAATGCACAGTACATACTAGGTGTGTGCATGCACGCAGTGCAGATTTCTGTTAAGGAAAGGCTGGGAGATGGAGGTAGAAGACTGAAAACCACTGTTCTCAAAAGCACCGAGGTTACAACCGTCGTTCATTCAACCTCATTACTTGCTTTAAGGATTTAAACTAGTTAGGCCATACACCACATTTTTCTTAAAGACACAACTAAACCATATTCTAAGAGTGTTATTAACATGGGATATCTGATTCCTTTTAAATATGGGCTTTAAGGCTATGAAAAGGACAGACTCTCAAGAGCCTGGCTCCCTACAATACTAATTGTACTTAACATGGTAGTTTGTCTAAAATATTTTCTAGTTACCATTTGGCACCCAGTATACCCTCTTACAAGAGAAAATAGTTTGACACTCCATCTTTTTAGACTTCTCCTCAAAAACACTGTTCCTACTCATTTTAAGCAAATTAGAACTATCAAGTGAACTAATAACGAAGCATATGCTCTAAAAAGCAAAGGAGAGGGAACATCTGTTCAAAGAAAAATTTTAAGACCTCTTAAGAGTGTTCAAGAGAATATATAACATCATCTCTTTAGCCAGCATCCCCCCAACATCCCCTCTTTATTCTTTGAACCAGGTAAGAGTTAATATACTTATCTATGTAAAAAGAAACGGTTTTTAAGTTGGAAAAGTGAACATTCTTTCTAAATCTCATAGGAATTCCCAAAATTCACCCTTAACACAACATCTAATAAATGTATATTAAATTGACCAATAAGAATCTTTGTATAGGAAAGAAATGATTTACCTTTAGTGTGATATACAATAGCAGCCCTCAGGTCAAAAGAACCCCAGCTATCATTCCTTTCTAGGCCTCTCTGGTATCTCTGTTCTTTGGCGGAACCTAACAAAGTGTTCGTAGGAGACGCCAGAGGATTTTGATTTTCTATCTCGTAGTCCTTTGAGAGAAACACTAAAGCACCTTGACTACTGGTGTCTGCTTTTTGCAGGTCACCTATATGACTGGGTTCCAAGGATAAGGCTCCACTCTCACTAATAGTCCCGGATTTTAGAATGCTACCCAGAACTTGAGGACTAGTCCGTTTCTCCAGCTCATAAGCCTTGGGAAACACAGGATGCTCAGTTCCTGAGGGGATTATTTCAGCACCCTGTGAAACCAAAGTGGCAGGATATTCCCCTTGAAACGTCACCTCCATCACTTTATGATCTGACGACTTCCCAATAACAGTCTCAGGGCCAGCACTGGGCTCATTTATAAATGATAAACCCCACTGATTCTGGAAGATATCCCCTAGGTTTTGCTGATCTGTCTGAGAGGGTAGATCCACTTGTGCTGTGCTCAGTAGCACAGTTTGCATATTTGAAGGGTAGATAAAAAGGCTAGACTTAATTTGTTCAACAGCTGCTGAAGTCAGACTCATGTCCTGGAGAACTGAATCAGTCCCAGAAGAGATGGGTGTTAGAGTATTAGCAGCAGTAGTTAGCAGTGGCTGACCCCCTGGAGAATATACACCTGCATCAGTCCCTGCTAATACAGGCCCATTAGAAAAGCTGGCCGAAGTAACAGATTTCAGTGCTGACATAGGGACCTGGGATAACCGACTTGAAGACTGGGTCTGAGTTTCTCCAGTAGACGACGAAGAGGATGAAGATGAAGACGGTGACACAGAAGAATTCTGTACAGTTTTGTTGAGGTTTTCCTTAACTTTGCTTGCATAACTTATTTTAGGAACTATTTTAGCACTGCTATTGTCCACTGGAAAAACTGGGGGTGGTTTAAATAGGGTCCACGAGTCCTCTTTGGAGGTAACAGCAGAAGCATGCTTTCCTTTGGGCCGATCATCAAACTTTTTGCTGCTCACACCAGGTTTAATATCAGAGCTTTTCCGCAGCATATCACCTACAGCAGGTTTTCCTCGACTTGTTCCTCCAGGCCCAGTTTCATACTTCCAAATAGGCTTGGAACCATCTACTCGATTTCCCTTTTGTTCACTGTAGTCAGGCTTGAAAGTTTCAAGTCCCTGTTTTAAGGTTGGGACACTGGTCTCTTGTTGCATTATTTTGTCCTGCACTAAATTAAGGTTTTCACAACCCTTGGCACTATTGCGCCTAGCTTTCCTTTTTTTAGGAGTGGTATATCCGCTCTCAGAACCACTACCATCATTATCTGCTCCTTTGCCCATATAACCATTAGTAATATAGCCAGAATTATTTGTTACAACACCATTTGGAATTGCTACGGTATCAGTCTTGTCTACAGACTGGTTCTCTCCAGATTTATTTTCATAAGACTTCCCATTCTTTTTGTCCATACTGTTTTTCTGAATGAAATTCCTGGTTTTAATTCCTGCTTTCCCAAAGGTGTTGGCCTTTACAGTCTGCTTTAGATTAGTGTCTACAACTTGTTGGTTGCCATTGAGGACCCTAGAAATAGGGTTGGTAGCTTCATCAGAACTCAGGCTCTTTAAAGATATTTCTCTGTCTCCAGCATTACCATTTAGTTCGCCATAGCCTACAGAGGAAAAAGAAAAGTTTTTTTATAATTACAATATTTAAATTACAGTAGTATCCAATATTTAACGACTTTTTATTTACTATGTGCTAGACACTATGCTATGAGCTTTAGCTTCCTATGTTATTATTTCATAACTCTGTAAGACACTTGTCAGCCCCATTTTACAGATTAGGAAGTCCACTAAACAAGAAACAGAACTGAGTTGGGATTCAAGCGAAAGCGTGAAGTCAGAAAGAATATGACCTCTTAAGCAGTATGCCATAATGCCTATACCTCTCATCTAACAGAATCAACCTCCCCCATCATTCTCATAAAGCTGTTATAAAATTTCCCTTACAATTAAGAGCAGAGCTACCCTCTGGGCAAAATCAAGTTATACTGATATAGTAATCATAAGTACCACAGGGAAATTAAAAGACTCCATTTCTACAAAACCACAAATGGTTGGTAGTCACCATAAGAAGTTTCTACTGTGTTCTGTCAAACAAAAATCTAACACTTATGAATTTTTTCTAACATAGTCTTAAATTCCTTTTGCCGTTTCCCAGACAGTAGATCATAGTGCTAATGTAGGACACCAAAACACCTAGATACCAATGTTTCTGACTCTTATAAGATATATTTTCTTCATTTTACATTTGGGTAAAGACTCTCAGAGAAATTAAGTAACTTGCCCAAGTTACAACGTGGAAGAACTGGAAATCTGAACTCCAGTCTATCTGGAATATGGTTTCCTAGCACTATATTATACTGCCCACCCAAATGATGCAGTAAGAAAACATGTACTGACTCAATGAAACATATCCAACATGAAAAAGTTTATGATATGCAAGTTTAAGACCTTCAACTGTCATAAAGTTTATTACTATAAGTGACTCAATTGAGTCAACAACTTTCCCCATTTGCTTACTAGTAAAATAGTGTCATTAGTTATCTACCTGCCTACTAAATGTTCCCAAAAGCATCCTGAGGTCAAGTCATTAGAAACAAATACACAAGAGAAGGATACACACATCCACACATTTATTTAAGGCAGTTTTTTGGGGGCGGGGGGGGGGGTCGTGTCCAATAGGAACACGAAGTAATTTGCCTTTGTCAGTTCATTCATTCTCTTGGCCCTTTAGTCTGTGAAGGCCAACAGGCATATAAGCTTGTATATTTTTCTTTTGAAATTTTGTTTTAATTTCCAATATGGTAAATATCAATAGATATAACCCTCATCAAAAGCTCTTTGTATATTTTAAGAGTATAAGGGATACTAAGATTTAAAAACAAAAGTTTGAGAACCATTGTTTTAAAAGAACTTGATATAGAATAGAACATAGTCTGGGAAGATTCACAGTAGGGTTTACTATAATTTTAGGTCACTCATTCTACATCAGAGAAAAAGGTGGGAACACTAAAAATGAGCAAACAAAGGCATTTTCTTCCACTGCATTAACTTTCAGGAAATAACTCAAGAAAACATACTTATGGCATAATCATTCCTAAGATAGAGTGGCACAAAAGTTTCTCCATAAGAGAATATATTTTGTAAAAGTTCTTAACTTCTGTGGAATTACATTTTACTTTTTGGCTGCTGGAAAAGCTATGATAGCAAATCAAGTCAAACTTTTGGTGGAAAAATTCTAACTATGAAACAGTAAAGAGATCATCGCTTATGATGTTTTCTAAAAGGTTCTTTTCTTCTTTAGAAATGCAGAAAGTTCCTAAATAGAGGCTCTCAACATTTTTAACAGATATAAGTTCACAATTTTAAACCAGAGAGAAGAACTATATATACCATTTAACAGGCTGAACAAAAGTTTGTATCCTTGGGCCCATTAGTCATAACTTTTCAGATCTCAAAGGTAAGCAGTCGCAAACACCAAAAAAATCCAATGTCCAAACCAAGCTGGACCAAAGCCAAGACTTTTAAGGGAACTAGAATAATTTTTCCTAAGATAATTAATATTTAGTGGCTCCAATATCAGAAATCACCAAACAATTTAAAAACAGCTCAGAAGCAACTATACTTTTGCTCCCAAGTTTTAATGACAAAAACGCTTCTCATTTAACTACATAAAAATTTTCCCGAGGCAACCTTGTTGGTATGCAAAGTCATCCAGAGACATTTTCATTTTAAAACTTAGGAATTTAAGAAAACTGTAAACACTATAGAATTACTTAGAGAAATCAAAGGACTCCTAGTGTCTTTATCACTTAGGGTTGCCATGTTAAAGCATCTAACCCTACTTCAAATGGACGCAGCAAAACTTGAGTCCTGATAAATCTAGCTTTTGGATTAGAAACTGAAATTAGTGAACACATTTGGGCCTCTCCTGCGCCCTCTTCTGGATAAAGAAAAACTGTTCCTCTTTATAGGTTTGTGGGTAATGGGTCATAAAAGCCCACCTCAAGAAATTACAGATCCATTTCAAAAAGCCTCATAAGCGTTCTCAGTAAATCAGCATCATGCACGTTGAAGCAACAGTACTGTGACCAGGCCACACATGAAAAACCGCTCATCCTAAACTGTCTACATTCTCTCAACATTGCTAAGCCCTGCTTTCCCTATTCATCCCCCTTTCAGGATAAGACACGCTAATTTGAAGGATGCCACCTTGAATTGTTGAGGGGCTGCTTCTCTAAGTAGAGAGGAGTCCTGCAGGACTGTCTATATTAATATAGTACCTGAACAACAAAACACAATTTCCCCATCTGAACAGTAATGCTGCCTTATATTCCAAGCAACCGTAAGGTAAGATTTTCTCACCTTTAAGTCGAAAAAGGACTAATGTTAAAAAGATCTAGTGTTGTATACTTTCTAAGAGTTTTTAAACTGCTCCAAATCCTTAGGATTAAACACTCAACACATTTATATATTCATTTCTACTGCACCCCATCAGTCCCTAGCACCCTCCAAAATGGAAAATCTGACATTCTAATTTCAGTCTTCAAGTTACATCAAGTCTCCAACAGAAAAGCAGTTTTTCTCCAGTTCTCAATAACTGCTGGTATCAAATTTGACATGCTGGGTTTAACATTTTCTTACCATTTCCTTCATTTCTCTTCAATTCACAAAGAACCCTTATTTTTTTAAATCTGCGTGCTTACAAACTTTTAAGTTCATCTCTTCTCAAATGATTTCTAAAATGACGTTTACTCTCAATCTAGCAATTGTCAAAGAAAGAGTTTTAGGATCAAAATCGGTTTAAATGAGAAAACGCCTTTCCTTTTAACATGGAAAAAAGCCTCATCCGAGGCAAGATGGTAGTGAACTAACCTCATGGACGAGCCACCTCAGTTCACCCTTAAGGACAAGAAATAGGGGTCAAAAAAACTCGCCCTCTCCCCCGCCCAATCAAACATTTTTCTAATCTCTCCTCTCAAAAACACTACCCAAGCCCAGAAGGTAAACGTTGGGGAGGCTGGAGGGGGACAGAAGCAGCTTTCTTTTTGTAAAAATGAGCTGCTGGAAGGAAAGGGCCCAAGTGAAAGCCTGAGAGGCGGGATCGTGAGCAAACCTGGCAGGAGATGAGGTTCCTGTGGCAGACAAACTCGTGACCGGGGAGCCCGGTTCCCGCTGGGTACCCCACCCGGCCTCCGGGCACCGCCTCGACGCCAAATGCGGCCCCCCCCCGGCCCTCCTGCCCGGAGCAGCGCGGCGGCCGCCGCCCGCGGCCTCCCTCTCCCTCGGCTCCGCTCGCAGGCCGGCTCCCCGCCCCGACCGCCCGCGCCTCCCGCCGCACCCGGGAGCGGGAAACGCGGCCGCCGGCGCGCGGGGCCCGGCGCAGGCCGCTCCCCTCGTGGCTGCCTCCCTCCCCCACCTCAACCGCCCCCGCCCCTCACCCCAGGGACCCGCCCGGGGCCGCGCGGCCGCCACCGGGTTACACAACCCGGCCGGCGACGGGGGGAGGGGCGGCGGCGGGCCTGGGGCGGCGGCGCCCCCGCAGTGCTGGGGGCCAGGCGACGGCCCGCGGGGATCCCCGGCCACCCGGCTCCGCCGCGCCGAGTCCCCTCGCCACCCTTCCCCCTCCGCTCCTCAGTGGGCCGGAGTCGGTGACAGGAATCGGCTTCCAACATGGCGGACAGGAAGCGGCCCCGCGAGGAGGAGAGAACATTCCAGCCGCGCCGGCTCCGGGGGAGCGGGCCCGGGGCGCCCGCCTCGGGAGGAGCCGCAGGAACAGACGGCGGGGTCTGGGTGCCAAAAGGAGCGTCTAGGGGTGGAAATGACCCGAAAAACGAGGGGTCCCAGCCGCCCCCCCAGACGGGGAACCCCAAGGCCACAGGTGGGCTTGGGGCGGCGGGTGAGGGAGGACACTTCCTCAACTCTGCCCACCTACCCTCTCCTCGCCGCCTGCAAAAGGGTCTCGCGACACTACCCGAGTCGGGATTCGCTAGGCCTTCCTGAGTTACACCCCAAAGGATTTCGGGGGGGGCGGCTAGGTTCACAACTCAGAGCCCCCAAATTAAGGTCCCTCCAGCGCCGCAGGAAGGGAAACGGGAAAGGAATAGTAAGGCTCGACTCCCAAGGCCTGCCCTCCGGTCTCCCTCCAGCCCGGGCGGGGGCCGGGAAGGTCACACTGGCCTGGTCGGGCCTCTCCCATGCAGAGGAGAAGGAGAGGGCGCTGCAAACCCTGCGGCCCAGCCCGAGGTGTGGGAGAATGAAAGGGGGCTTCCCCAGCCCGGCAGGACCCAGACACGCGCACTCGCACACCCCGACCCAGTTCGCGCTCTCCCGATCCAGCCCCACCCCCATTCTCCCCTACCCGCCACCCCCCATTCCCCTTCCCCCACTCGTCCTCCCTCCCAGACCTGTTTTCTTCTTCGGCGTTTCCTGGTGCTGCTGGAGGGCGTGTTTCTGCTCATGTTTCAGCGGCTTTGGCTGGGCCTTGGGGCTGCCCTCGGCTCCATGCTGCAAGTATTGGTGAGGCTGCTGGTGATGGTGGTGGTGATGGTGGTTGTGGCTATGGTTGTAGAAATAATAATGGTGATGGTGGTGCGGCTGCTGCTGCTGCTGCTGGGGATGATGGTGCGGATGGTGGTGGCTGTGATGGTGCTGAGGCTGTGGCTGGCCGGGCTTCTCCTCCATTGAAAGCGGCTGGGACTCCCTGGCTGAGGCTGCGGGCTGCTGCACCGTCAGGATCTGAGACTGCTTCTCAGGGCTCACTCAGTATATCTGACCGCGTCTCGCCAGCGCACTGGTTAACCGAGCGATTCTGCGAGATTGGCAGCCGCGCTCCAGCAATCAGGAGCCACGCTGCACCGCAGGCCCCGCCCCTAGCCCAAATCCTCTTTCCTTCCCCTTCGCCACTGCCTCCTGGCCAACGCCATTTACCCTATGCAACCTCACAGGGCCGGGCCTTCAACGTCAGCACTATGGCTCTCTCTTCTGTCGCTTTCTCTCTTTCACCACGCAGTCTGCGAACAGCACTTTCTACACTCCTCGCCGGCAAGCTAGCTCATGTCGAGTGTAGCAGATTCCACTGGCTCTGGGAGCCATCTGTTGGTTTTGCACCTCCTAGAATCTCTTGGCTTTTTTTTTTTCTCTTTTAATCCTTTTCCGGGTAACCAGAGGGGAAGCACAATTCCCTTAACCCTGAGACCACTAAAGGGGCAATACAAAAAGAGGAAATAAATACATTTTTAAGAATACAAGAGCTTCACAATCCAGTAGATCATTTTGTATTCTGGATTCATTTTGCTTTGTATTCATATGCTAATCTCTTCCTTTCCACGAAGGGATTATAGGGTTCCACAATGGGGTATCTGTGTAATTTTCTAAAAGGGCACAAAGGGTTTAAATCATTGTTTCTTTGTAGTTGGAGGCAAGGGAGAGCGGGAGGAATGAAAATCTAAAATCTACACTGAAGGTTTTTTTTGTTTTTGTTTTTGTTTTTAACTCTGCAGGTGAGGTTAACTGTGGAACCAAGATAGGTTTTAGAATATGAAGAAATTCGAGAGCAAAAGAAGGGGGAAAAGAGCACTTTAAAAGTTTTTAAGTTTTTTAAAAAGTTTTTGCATTTGTGGAAAATATTGGAATTTAAAGAAGTATTTTGTTGCATTTTAGTATTGATTGAACTTATCCTGAGAAATCACATCACAGCCTGAGTTTTAAAAGCAAACGTTAGAGGTAGGATAGTGGTTACTGAGAAAGGAAAAAAAGGGTTGTGATGGGGAGGGGTACAGAGGTACCCTGTGATAATGTTTTGTTTTTTTACCTAGATGGTGATTATACATATATTTGCTTTATAATTATTCCTTAAACTGAATATGTATGTATAACACACTTTTCTCAGTGTACGTATTATTGGGGGGGATTTTTTTTAATTTACCATAAAACGCATAAAATTTACTATTTTCACCATTTTTGAGTATACAGTTTAGTGGCAGTAAGTAGATTGACATGGTTGTGCAACAATCACCACTGTCCATCTGCAGAATTTTTTCATCATCCCACACTGAACCTCTGTACCCATTAAATAATAACTCTCCTTTCCCTCCTCCCTTCATCCCCGGTAACTGCTATATTTTTCTGTCTCTATGATACTTTGTACAAATGGAATCATACAATATTTGTCCTTTTGTGTCTGACTTTTCACTTAGCATAATGTCTTCAAGGTTCATCCATGTTGTATGTATCCGAATTTCCTTCCTTTTTAAGGCTGAATAATATTCCATAGTATGTATATGCCACATTTGGTTTATCCATTCATTCAGCAATGGACATATGGGTTGTTTCCTCAATGTATATTTTACAATTTAAAAAATGTGCCTTGAATTCCTAAAGCAGGACAACATTAAAGGAACCAAGAAGCTTAAAAGGAAAAGTTTGTGCTCTGAAATTAATAAAGATCAACACAAAAGCATAATTAAAAAGTAAAGGCCCTTTTCTGACAGCAAATGTCACTGAGTCCAGACAACCATGAACAGATCTTGACTTATTCTTTATAGTGAGGGTTTGTGTTGCCTTGCTAAATTTTAAGGAAAGACCTCCTTCGGATGGGGTGGGGAAGTACGTTTACCCAATTTTGAGAGCTAAAACCCCAATAATAACATATTGTGACAAATAAGTCTTTGCCATTGAATAGTAGTCCACCACTTACCCATCTATCAAAGAAGAAATAAGAGTGTATACATAATTTAGGATCATGTTGATAGAGCTTTATCTTCTTTGCTGACTTAGCCATTTAGGGGAGGCATTAGTTGGAAAGCAAGAATTCCTGAGTTCTAACTTCTCTTTCTACTTTTTCTACTTTCTAGTTGCACGCAAACCAAAAACACTCACTCTGAGCTTCTGACTTATCACACCTTAGCCTGCCTTAGTTTTGTCACATACAGTTGTATGAAGTTTAGGAAACTAAGCCTTGCTCTCAGATGCTCTAGTTACTATGAATGTTGCCGTAGTACAGAGAAAGACGTGTGAAATATGGTAAGAAAAATGCAACGGCTGGCCTGGTGGTATAGTGGTTAACTTTACATGCTCTACTTCAGCGGCCCAGGATTCGTGGGTTTAGATCCCAGGTATGGACCCAGATACTGCTCATCAAGCCATGCTGTGATGGCATCCCACATACAAAATAGAGGAAGACTGGCATAGATGTTAGCTCAGCAACAATCTTCTTCAAGCAAAAAGAGGAAGACTGGCAATAGGTGTTAGCTCAGGGCCAAGCTTCCTCACCAAAAGAAAAAAAAAAAAAAGCAGAATATCAAATTCTCTGTATGCTAGGATCATAACCTTGTAAAAACATGACTTTTTGGATTTTTTTTTTTGCTGAATAAGAGTGACCCTGAGCTAACACCTCTTGCCAATCTTCCTTTTTTTTGCTTGAGGAAGACTCACCCTGAGTTAGTATCTGTGCCAGTCTTCCTCTATTTTGTATGAGGGTCACCACCACAGCACGGCCACTGGCAAGTGGTGTAGGTCCACACCCAGGAACTGAACCTGGGCTGCCAAACTTAACCACCAGGTCACAGGGCTGCCCTGTAAAAACATGAATATTTTTAGTAAGTAGGGAAATACAACAGTAGAACGTGTACCTTTTCTCCCACCTGATTTTTCTAAAATAGTTGTATGTAAAATATATTTGAGATTTGCCATATATTTGAAAATAATAGTGCCATAATATCAAACCTCTGTGAAAAGAGAATAATTGGGTCTACTTATTTCAAGCATATTTTTAAAAAATGGAATCTGCATTTAGGGAAAAACACAACAGGGAAATATAGCATAAGTCTGGTGAAATTATAGGTGCTTTCTTTCCTTTTTTTTTTTTTTTAAAGATTTTATCTCTCCTTTTTCTCCCCAAAGCCCCCCGGTACATAGTTGTACATTTTTAGTTGTGGGTCCTTCTAGTTGTGGCATGTGGGTTGGCGCCTCAGCATGGCCTGATGAATGGTGCCATGTCCACGCCCAGAATTTAAACCTACCAAACCCTGGGCCACCGAAGCGAAGCGCGCAAACTTAAACTACTCGGCCACCTTCATGGGGCTGGCCCTGGTGCTTTCTTTCTTTTCTCTATTTTCCAAATGTTCTGTTATGTAGTTATTAGTTTTCATAATAACATTTTTAAAAACTAAAATAATAAAAATTGAATCTGCACAATCCTTTGAAATTCATTTTACACCATATTGTACCTACAGTCAGTGTAGGAAGTTATAATGAAGAGGCAAGAGGTTCTCATATATGGTTGGTTAATGTTTTATCTATCGCTGTAATTGTAATAGCTAATATTTATTGAGCATTTACTACATACTGTGTCAGGAACTGTACCAAGGGTTTTATATTTGTTTTCATTTTTAATGCTTTGAGATAGATATTAAGCCCATTCTACAGATAAGAAATTTGAGGCCTGAAGAAGTTAAGAGACTTGTTTATAATTTAAAAGCCACCAAGTTTATAGTGGGGCCTGAAATAGATTCCAGGTTGACTGAGTAGAAAGAATTTCTAACACTTTCAATGTGATAGACATTTTCAAATTTTAGTAAACCTCTAAAAAACATACAAGCTATATCAGAACCACCATGAACAGGGTATCCACCATAACCACAATGAAGATGGTATCTGGTTATTAACAGAGGCAGATGTACTAGGAAGCTAATGAAGATTCAGGGCCCCTCACTGCACAGGCCCATTCAAGGCCCAGAGGGACCCTAGAAGTGGTCTTTTGAAAGAGCTAGATAGTTTTTCATTATTTTGTAAAATTTAAAAAAGTAATATATTTTTGTTTTTTTTCTTAATGAGGGCCCCCCAAAACCTGGATTCACCCCTGTTAATCATCATTTTGGAAGCTGACTCAGAAGTGTTATAACTTCAATAGGTACTTTAAAAGGTTAGTCATATTTTATAACAACGTGGAAAAATGTTGACACTATAACTCAAGTGCAAAAAGCAAAGTAACAAATTATATGTAAATGTTGTGATTGCATATGAAATATGAACTCAAGGACTGTGAGGGAACTTGAAAAATGAAAGTAACAAAATCTTTCTGTTCATTTGTTCATTCTCAGATATTTACTAGGCACTTTTTATGTACCAGGTATTATGCTTTTTGTTATTTGGATTTTTCTTTTCTTGAGGAAGATTAGCCCTGAGCTAACTGCTGCCAATCCTCCTCTTTTTGCTGAGGAAGACTGGACCTGAGCTCACATCCATGCCCATCTTCCTCTATTTTATACATGGGACGCCTGCCACAACATGTCTTGCCAAGCGGTGCCATGTCTGCACCCGGGATCTGAACTGGCGAACCCCAGGCCGCCGAGAAGCAGAACATGTGAACTTAACCGCTGCACCAACCAGGCCGGCCCCGTGGTTTTTTGTTTTGTTTTGTTTTTTAATCCATTTCTCTTACCGATACGGTTTTGGAACTCAGTTAAATATATTTGCAAGACTGTCTTAATTACCAAATGAAAATCACTTTTCACACCCCTTTAATCTTATACTTTGTGTACTATGACAACTTAAAAGATACAGAAATATTTCTCTTGACCTCAGTTTTCTCGTCTCTAAAATATGGAGAATGGGCCAAGTTACCTCCAAATTTCTTCCGACTCTAACATTCGGGGATCATATCTCTGTTCTTTCTTCCCAGACTACCCCTTTATTTCGTTATAATAAAACTGTACAGCAGCAGGAAATTTAGCTGATAAAAATCTAGTATCTCCACTGTAACAATTGACTATAACCTTACAGAAATTATAATCAGAAACAGCATTATGTAGTTTTATATAAATGGAATTCGGCTCTCTGATGATAGTTCTCGTTTCAAAATGAGGCAAATCACTGGTAACTGTTTTATTTCAGCTGGGAAAGAATTTTATTCACGTATATTTCCTTTAGATCTGAATATTTTTGCCTAGAGACACTAACTTCAAAAAACTTTCAAAGGAATTGAACAGAGGTATGGGTAAATTGGTTAGTCTTTTAATAAGTGGAATATGACGACTTTTCTAAATATGAAAGTTTTAAAAAATGACATTTTGTTTTTATGAAAAGTATTATGGGGAAAAGTTTGAGGGAGAAACTAGCAGAGTGGTATGAGTATAAGTTTTGTAGTGAGACAGAACTGGGATGGAATCCCTATTCTGAAACTGCTTAGCTTTGTGACCTTGTTTGGGCAAATTACATAACCTCTGTAAGGCTTAGTTTGCTCATCTGAAAAATGGAGGCAAATTAGTGCCTAACTCACAAGGTGCAGTGAAGTCTAAATTAAAGAAGATAATGTAAGTAAAGTCGTTGAGTATAGTATTTATAACATTAGTAATTACTAAATAGTAAATATTAGTGATACTAAATTTTAAATATTAGATATATAAAGCTAACCTTTCAGCTAAACTTTCATTAAGGAAACAGTTTTAGAGAAATCAGTTAGCACGTTAACCAAGAATAGAGTGTTTTCCCAATTTTTAAAAGGATAGGCAAATAGCCCTTTTTGCTCTCTGAGCAGCACCATGGTGGTCAGCAAGAACAAGCACCTTATGAATGGTGGCAAGAAGGTTGCCAGGAAAAAGTGGTTGATCCTTCTGGGGAGATTGGTTTTGATATGAAAGCACTAGCTATGTTCAAGGTAAGAAATATTGGGAAAACACTAGTCACAAGAACTCAAGAAATCAAAATTGCATCTGATGGCCTCAGGGTCATGTTTTTGAAGTGAGCTTTGCTGATGTGCAGAATGATGAATTTGCATTTAGAAAATTCAAGCTGATTACAGAGGGTGTTCAGGGCAAAAACTACCTGACTAACCTCTATGGCTGGATCTTACCTTTTGACATAATGTGCTCCAGGGTCAAAACACGGGAAACCATGATTGAAGCTCATGTTGACGTCAAGACTAACGATGATCATTTGCTTCATCTATTCTGTATTAGTGTTACTGAAAAAACTCAATAACCAGATTCAGAAGACCCTCTTACACTCAGTACAAACAAGTCCATCAAATCCGGAAGAAGATGGTGGAAATCATGACCCCAGAGATGTGAACGGCTTGAAAGACGTGATCAATAAATTCATTCAGAAAGCATTGGTAAAGACATAGAAAAGGCTTACCAATCTATTTATCCCGCGCCATGATGTACTTGTTGGAAAAGTAAAAATGCTGCAGAAGCCTAAGTTTGATTTGGGAAAACTCATGGAGTTTCATGGCGAAGGTAATGGTTCTGGAAAAGCCACTGAAGATGAGACAGGTGTTTCTGGATATGAGCCAACTATCCAAGAATTTGCTTAAAATTCAGACTTTTAATGGTGACATAAAAAATCTTGTTCGTGATGTTTAAAAGAAGAAAAAGGATAGGCAAACACTGTCAACTGAAATCAATAGGGCATTCGGTCTCAACAGCAGTCCTCTGAGGAGCCGTCCAAAGTTGACTTTCACTCTCTTCTTGTTTGCTTCTCTGTTCTCTCTAAATTTGTGCGTTGAACATTTATGCCTTTTGTAAAAAGAAAAAAATATTTTTAAAAAATGAATGAATTCTACGTCTGACTTTCCTGTGAACATTAATCCAAAAAAAAAAAAGACTAAGGGAATTCATATGCAATTTTGGATTCCTTTTTGAATTTCCAGTAGACAAAATGAACGTATATATGAATGAATCAATAAATATTTAGTTGTATGTATAGTCACTTTGTTGGAGTCTATAGTGAGATGTATCCAGAAGTTGGATAAAAGGTCACTCCCCGAGAATAAAACTGGTAAGACTCAGCATAAACTGGATGAAATTCACACCAATAGGGAACCTAGTCAGTGTGATCAGAATGCCTAAGAAGCCATAAGAAAATAAATAGTGTAGGGGCCTGCCCGGTGGTGCAGTGGTTAAGTTCAGACATTCCACTTCTTGGCAGCACGGGGTTCGCCAGTTTGGATCCCAGGGGTGGACATGGCACTGCTTGGCAAGCCATGTTGTGGTAGGCGTCCCACATATAAACTAGAGGATGATGGGCACGGATGTTAACTCAGGGCCAGGCTTCCTCAGCAAAAAAGAGGAGGACTGGCAGTAGTTAGCTCAGGGATAATCTTCCTCAAAAAAAAAAAAAGAAAAGAAATAGTGTAAACATGGAAACTATAACATATCAATTTTATTTCCCTCCCTATTCTCTTTTAGTGTTTTAAAATTAGTATTTCAAAAATTACATGATGGGTATTGTGTTAGTTATCGCTACATGACAATTTACCCCAAAACTTAGTGCCTTAAAACAACAAACATTTATTATCTCACTGTTTCCAAGAGTCAGGAATCTGGATGCTGCTTAACTGGGTACCTCTTGCTTCAGGTTTCTCATTAGATTGCTGGAAACATCTGCTTCCCAGCTCACTCGTGTGGTTGTTGGTAGGATTCAGTTCCTCGTGAGGTGTTGGACTGAGGACCTCAGTTCCTCACTGGCTGTTGGCCAGAGCCCTCTCCACAATGCAGCTCACAGCATAGCAATTGTCTCCCCTGAAAGTGAGCAACAGAACAAGAGGGCGCACTTAAGATGAAGCCACAGTCTTTCTGTAACCTAATCTCAGAAATGACATCCCATCACTTCTGCTACATTCTGTTCATTAGAAGTGATTCATTAAGTCCAACCTACACACCAGTGGGGAGAGTGTCACAGGAGAGTAGGAATACTATACCCACATCGAAGGGATCCTTGAGGGTCATCTTAGAGGCTACCTACTGCAGGCACAAAAACATTCATCAAACTTATTCCACTTGCTCTGATGTCATCACGTAGCTATATTCTGAATATAATCTCACATTATGTATGGCTTGTCTATAAGGAAAGAGAGGACACTAATCAGCACACATAAGTTTCTCATCATTCAATTAGTAAGTTTTTCTTTTTTCTTTTTTTGAGGAAGATTAGCCCTGAACTAACATCTGCCACCAATCCTCCTCTTTTTGCTGAGGAAGACTGGCCCTGAGCTAACATCTGTGCCCATCTTCCTCTACTTTATATGTGGGACGCCTGCCACAGCATGGCTTGCCAAGCGGTGCCATGTCTGCACCCGGGGTCCAAACCCGTGAACCCCGGGCCGCCGTAGCGGAACATGCACACTTAACCACTGCGCCACTGGGCCAGCCCTAATAAATATTTTTAAGTGCTCAAATTTTGTCATTTGCCAGACTTGTGAGTTTGGTTAGTGTGATTCAGTGTCCCTAATGCTGGTCAGTATCTGAACCTAAATTTATGACCAGGCCAAGGACTGTAGTCCTGTCTTGAGAGGGCCCACTGAGCTGGGTTAAGTTACTTGGGTGTAAGCAAACCCGCATGTAAGAAACATTTCTCCCAACACATCATCAAATTCTCCAGTGATAGCTCTATTAAAACGTGTGCCTATTTATCTTAAGAACTGGGAAACTTAATTTCTCAGTCTAATATCTACGGTCAGCTTAAAAAAGGTAATTTGATACACACTCTCGAAATCCTTAATCGCATCTTTTCACATAAGGTGCTATTTACTCTTTTACCATATAAGGTGATATTCACAGGATCCAGTGATTAGGATGTGGCTATATCTTTTTGGGAGCCATCATTCAACCCACAACAGGGGATCTGTAAAGAATTTTAAAATAATAGTAAAACTGACTAAATGTCAGTCTACTTTTTATTTTTACCACGTGCAGGCAATTTTAAACAATGTCAGTGATAAAATACTCCCCACGGTGGTAGAGCATTCCCAACCCCAGCTCCCCCACCTCAGTGTGCCGCTAATGAATACTCCAATAAGAGCCACTCAGCCTGCCTTAACTTTTCAGGACCAATTACTGCTTAAAACAATTTGGTGGTCCATCAGTGGCCTGCCACACCCCTAATCTTGGTATGACTGATTCCTCATCTTTCAGGAATCCATTTAAATAAATATCACTTACTCAAGGAAGATTTCCCTTAATACCCTATCTAGACTCGAAGTGTCACCTGCCACTTATTTCCTAGTTTTGTTTGTTTCTTTCACAGCACTTGCCACACTTTGCAGTTATTTTATTTCCAGGTTAATTTTCTTCCATCTTCCTTAATAGTGTGTAAGCTCCAAGTCTTGTCTGTGTTGTTCTCTGAGTTATTCCCGGAGCCTAGCACAATGCCTAGCACACGGTAGATGCTCGATGTGTGTGTAGTGTCATTGCACTCTCTTCTTCTTGTGTGGTACCAGTAAAGTGCTTTTGCTCAGCATTGGACAGATTCTTCTTTCTTCATCTCATGTCCGTTACCCAAAAGAAATAGCCACTTGTTGTCTAAGACTGGTGGCAAACAGAACCATTTATCTCCATAATTCAGAAACAGCTGCAGCGTCATGGATCTTAGTAGAGTTTTCTCCTCTTCCAAACTTCAACTCAGGCATGATGAAGAATGTTTTATTCTGAAAATTCACAGAGATATCATGAGACTGAATCATAAAATGAAATATAAATGCAGTGTTAAAATTATGAAGGAGGACCTATAGGTTTTGCCCAGGTGCTACACTAGAAATGACAAGAATTCAGTCAGTACCCCAAACTTATCAAGTTCCAAAGATAAATCACCACTCTTCTCTCCAAAACACATGCTTCTCTTAATTTCCTTCAGTATTTCTTTTAGTAGCACAACTATTCACCTGGCTGGTTCTCCGGGTTCATCTTCGGCTTTCTTTCCTTCTCTCTTTACACCGTCTTCCTGGGAGATCCCGCGCATCTCGAAGGCTAAAATACCATCCCCAGAGTGTTACTCCTAATGTCTGTCCCCAGTCCTCTCCTCCGAGCTCCAAACTTCCCACTGCCTACTTGTTGTATCTTCTTAGACATGTCACATGCATTTTGAATTTATCAAGTCCCAAAGCAAATCCTTTTTCCTCCAAAGCCTTTTCTCTCTGATCTTCTCCATCTGTAATGACACTACCATTCACCAGGAGCTTAATCCAGAAACCTGGGAGTCTTCTTTGACTCCTCTCTCTCTCTCATCCCACACAGTTACTTCATTCCCAAGTCCTATCAGCTCCCCCTACAAATACATTTGAATTGCGTTGACTTCTTTCCATTTCCACCCCCTCCTAGTCTAAGCTGCTGGTCTGCTTCCATTCTTACTTTCCTAACCATTCCCCCACAAAATAGGTGGAATAATCTTAAAATATAAATCCAAGCATGGCGTTCCTCTCCAAACTCATTTTATGTTACTCTCCCCTCAGCCGTTGTGTTACAACCATTCGTTGTGTCTTTCCCTTCTTTGCACAAGTCAAGAAACAGCACATTCTGTTGCTTCTGCTGTAATGTTTCTCCTCCAGCTCTTCCCAAAGTAGGTTCTTTCTCATCCTAAAACTTAATGTAAATATCACTTCAAAGACTCTGTTCCTTTCTGTCCTATATAAGGAGATCTCTCCTCTCCGACTCTTATTTGCATTTGTTGTATCATATATGTTTCCTTCATAGCACCTTATCCCAATTAATGTATTTGATTAGTCTTCCCCACTAGATTTGAAGTTACATGAGGGCAGAAACTGTGTCTTGTTTACTGATATATATCTACTCATAGTGCAGTGTCTGGCACGTGGCAGGTGCTTAACCAGTTGTAGAACAAATTAAGGTGCCCTATTCTGTTTTGGCCTATGGGTTGCAAGTGTGATGCATTTGCACAACATTGTGCAGAAGGGAAAAATTCTTATTCCTCCGTTTCCTGTCCGTTACTTAAAAAACAAAGTCACATAGAGAGCCATTTATCTCCATAGTGCAGAAACAGCTGCAGTGTCACGGATCTTAGTAAGGACAATATTTTTTCCCACGACTAGGGAAATTTCATACTGAATCTTACAGGAATTTCATAAAGAAATTGAATCACAAAATATAAGAAGGATTAATAGTATAAAGGGGTAGAACCTGGAGAGTTTTGCCTGAGGCAACAAGATATTTTCTTTAAGCTGCTGAGATAACCATACAGATGTTTCTTTTTGCACACTTTCAAATCATCTCACAAAGATAGGCAACATCTGCTGTCTATGCTGGCCAGAAGTACAAAAGTTGTTTATTCAGGCATGATTCACCCACCCAGAGGCCTTCATTTACATGAAGACGAGAGGCAGACTAATTTCGGATAAGCCTGGCATAGTAATTTGACCTAACAGAAAAGTGGGTCCACATTTACCACTCTCTTGGATCATACACCACATGACAGTGTCCCTTTTTGGCTACACTTCAGAACTGTTTTGCATACCCGCAACCAGGCCTCATTTGCCATCCCTAAAGCAGACACCCTTTGAGCCAGCTTGAAAGTGCTCAAAGTTATAATAGTATTCAAACAATAACAAAAAGACTCCAGTTTCCCAGTGTCTATCTTTGAACAGTTCAAAGAGCTTCGACATTTATTTATTTCTGGTGCTTTCCCTCTCATGCTATGACGTAAGAAGATCTGAGATTAGAGAATCTGAAGTTCAAATAGTTTCTTCAAAGCCACAGTGAAATTACATGTCACCATCAGACTCCATTCTCCTGAGTCCCACTGGACTATGTAGCTTCCCAAGGGGTTTGAGACCCTTTATGAAAAATTTCAAAACTACATATAATTATGAGTCTTCAGCATTTTTTTCTAGCCCTCTTAACATAGAGAAAAAATATTATTTTGCGGTTTTTAAATAAAATGGCTTTGTGAGGACAGGCTTCCAAATTGCCTCATTCTAAATTCACATAGAAAAGATCAAAGAAATAAAAATAGAGGAAAAACCTTCTGCATGCCAGAAACCTTGAGGAATGTCTGCTAGTTAGAATGTAGAAGGGCTCAATTAGAAGGAATGGTCAGCTCAAGATTCCACTTCTGTAAAATATATTATCATCCCAATAAAATTCCGTGAGCCTCCCCTTACTCAGGAGTGAAGACAGGTGGAAAGATAATCGGGACATGCACTCAGACCCATTTCAATCGCTAACAGAACCCCCTAAAATTCCTACGTAAATATTAATCAAAGCTGGACATGAATAGACCTCTCTACGTTAAGATGAGCAAATGGAGAAAAACCAGAGGACTGTGAAAAGATGCCGCAGCTCAAAGGATGAAGTCTCTTTGGAAATCAGAAGAAAAGTGGGTGATATAGAGAGCAAATTCAGAAGAGCCCATTAACATAAATGTAAGCATTTATGTTCCCTGATGATGTATCCCCAACATCTAAAATAGTACCTAGCATAGAGTAGTTGCTCAAGAAAAATTTGTTGACTAAATTGACTGAATACATTAGGAATGTCAGAAGGGGGACGAGTGGTTAAGTTCATGCGCTCTGCTCGGTGGCCCAGGGTTTTGCCCGTTTGGATCCTGGGTGCAGACATGGCACCGCTCATCAAGCCATGCTGAGGCGGCGTCCCACATGCCACAAGCAGAGGCACTCACAACTAGGATATATAACTGTGTACTGGGGGGCTTTGGGGAGAAGAAGAAAAAATAGTAATTAAAAAAAAAAGAAGGAGGAAACAGGGTAGGATTAGAAGCAATAATGAAATAACTTTCCTAAAACTTAAGGCTGCTGGCAAAATGAATGAAAAGAAGCCAACATTCGGACTAGCCAGGTAACATTTTTTAATATTTCAAGGATTAGGAAAAAAGCCTTCCATAATCCAGGCAGGGAAAACAAGCAAACAAACAGATTGCCTTCAAAGGAACTAAAGTCAAGCTGGCCTCAGAATTCTGTAACTGTAAGACACAAGTCGATAAAGCATATTCTACAGAATTCTGAGGGTTAATGTTTATACTTTAAGAATTCTACACTCAGCCAAGTTGTCACACGGTTGTGACGGCCTCCGAAATAAGTACACACATATAAAGGGCTCAAAAATGATACCACATAGGTTGTCTGTTCTGAAAGAAAAAACTGCTCAAACATATACTGTTGAATGAGAACTCAAGAATAAAGAAGAAAGTCTTGGCATAAGAGGACTTATGTGTAAAAGAACTTTATTTAAACGTCTAAAATAACTCTCATAGGGGCCAGCTTGGTGGCGCAGCAGTTAAGTGCACACGTTCTGCTTTGGCAGCCCAGGGTTCGCCGGTTTGGATCCCAGGTGCAGACATGGCACTGCTTGGCAAAGGCCATGCTGTGGTAGGCGTCCCACATATAAAGTAGAGGAAGATGGACATGGACGTTAGCTGAGGGCCAGTCTTTCTCAGCAAAAAAAAAAAAAAAAAAAAAAGAGGAGGATTGGCAGTAGTTAGCTCAGGGCTAATTTTCCTCAAAAAAAATAAAATAAAATAACTCTCATAAGAGAAAATATGTAATGTAAAAAAGGAAATTTATTTTTTCAGAAGGAATAATCAAGGCCAAAAAGGCCATATTGCATGAACAAAAACCAAGCTGAGAGGAGTAGGGCGGTAGGAGGTAAGGAACAAGGGGAAACAAAAGTATGGTAAATACCCCATCTCGCACAGGAGAAATCAAGAGCTATTATTTCATTGTGATATTGAAAATAAGGTGTTTTTCTTTAATTTAAAGTAAGCACTTTTTTATATAACTTCCAAAGCATTAAACAGGAATTAAAAAGCAAAGAATACGTAGTTCATATAGTAAGAGACAAGAAAAAGAAAAAATTATGTAAAATGTTTTTTAAAAAGATTAAAAGGGGCTGGCCTGGTGGCGCAGCAGTTAAGTTCACATGCTCTGCTTCGGCGGCCTGGGGTTCACTGGTTCAGATCCCAGGTGCAGCCCTATGTGCCACTTATCAAGCCATGCTGTGGTAGGTGTCCCACACAGAAAATAGAGGAAGATGGGCACAGATGTTAGCTCAGGGCCAATCTTCCTCAGCAAAAAAAGAGGAGAATTGGTGGTGGATGTTAGCTCAGGGTTAATCTTCCTCAAAAAAAAAAAAAAAAGAATTGGATCTAGATTGGTATCTCAGATCTACTATTTACCAAGTAAGGACCTTAGGCAAACAAATTCATATTCTCAGCTTCAACTTACTCATCTGTAAAATGGGAATGATAATATCATCTTATAGAACCATTGAGAAGATTACTAGAGACAGTAATGTATAAAAAGGAAATCAAGTCCCAGGTGCGGACATGGCACCACTTGGCAAGCCATGCTGTGGTAGGCGTCCCACATATAAAGTAGAGGAAGATGTGTGCGGATGTTAGCTCAGGGCCAGTTTTCCTCAGCAAACAGAGGAGGAGTGGCAGCAGATGTTAGCTCAGAGCTAATCTTCCTCAAAAAAAATAAAAAGGAAATCAAGGTATCTGGCATTCCTAGTAAACCATAACTATTATATATGTGTATGTATTAATTATATATACATTTCATTATATACATAATATATATTATACACATATACATATGTATAATAACATATACATATACAGTGTGTATATACAAATATACATTTTATATAACTTGTGTGCTTATATATGCCATATATAATATATTATGTATAATAAGGGTGTGTGTACCTACACACACATACACATAGAAATAGGCTTGAGAGGAAGTATACCACAGTGTTAACAATGGTTAGCTCTAGGTGGTGGAATTTTGAGTGATTTTTTTTTGTTTCCTTATGCTTTTTGTTTTTCCTTCATGCTTTTCTGCACTTTCCAAAATTTCTACAAAGAATATGCTTGCTTTTATAATTAGGAAAAAAGCTATTAATTAAAATTAAAATATATAGTAAAAAGTTTGTAGAATATCAATACAAACAAAAAGAATATATTATAACCATCCAAAAGCAATATCCATTCTTAGATACCTAAAACGCCCCAAATTGTCTATAAATGCAGCAGTGTCTTTCATATAGCTTGACGTCAGTTTTAGCAAAACAAAACAAATGTCTTTTCTTCTAAATGGTGAATGCCTTGGAGTTTCTCCAGAATAATATTGAATTATTCACATTGAATGGTGAATGCCTGGAGTTCCTCCAAAATAATATGAAGTCAAACTTTATTTCAGTAAAAACCAAAATTCTACAAATTGAATCAGTTTGGGTACATGTATCTGTTCCAAAAACCAAATCCAAATTTACTGAGACTAGGTCTGGCACTAGGAGATTAGATGTACTAGACAAACGCTGCTTGATGATGAGGGTAGAGGATGAGGGAGGTAGAGGATGATGAAACCCACCACCAATCATTAAAGTATTGTGGAAACATCCTTTCCACTCCAAGCTATCCTTTCCCAGAGTAATGGATGATAAACAACATTTCATTCATTCATTTATTCTTTCAATTAATATTTATTTAAGAGCCTGTTATGCACTGTGCTAGGCAGTGGATTTACAAATGGAGAACAAAATAGACAGGGTCTCTGCTTGCATAGGGCTGAGAGCCTAGTGGAAAAGACAAGTACACACACAAATAGACATCTAATTGCAAATTGTGATGAGTGCTATGGAGGAAAGGACAGAATGCTATGAAAGAGAATTGGGGAAGGAGAAGGGAGTGGTCAGTCATGACCTCTTTGAGTAGGTGGCATTTTAGCCAGGACCCAAAAGATGAGTAAGAGTTAGGGGAAGGTTGGAGAAGAGTATTCCAGGAAGAGAAAATGGCATATGCAAAGGCCATAGGAAGAAAAAAGCTTGGAGCCTCGGGGTAATTGAAAAAAGACCAGTGCAGTCTCTTACGGAAAGGCATGTCTAGGCTCCGCTCTTCCTAATCCCGGTAAGAACAGGGCACAATGCAATGAAACACCAGCGCACAGGTGGCAGCAGCACAGGTCTACGCAGGTCTCTCACTCAGCTGTTTAACTTTATTGCCTGGCCTTGTTTCAGCATCTTTGAAATGAGAATTATAGATTTCCCTTTTGAACCTCTTGTGAAATTCATTACATTTAGTCTGCAAAATACTTGCCCTTTTTATGATGTCACATAA
The DNA here is from genome assembly GCF_037783145.1 of Equus przewalskii. NCBI lineage: Eukaryota > Metazoa > Chordata > Mammalia > Perissodactyla > Equidae > Equus > Equus przewalskii. The sequence goes on from NC_091840.1 coordinate 42,990,158, forward strand.
GCATATGTGTAATGTAATAACTGACAAAATGCGGCATTTCTTCTATTAAAATGCCCATTCTAAGGCAAATGAGTAGGAGCTCCCCACCAGCTTAGGAAAGCGAAAAGAGAGAACTGTACTCACTCATTTGCAATTGTCATTCAGTTTGAGAAGGCTAACTATGATGAGGAGCTAGGTCATCTATTTTTGTGAAGGTAAGCTGTTATTTGCAAGGAAATGGTCTATTTGGAGCTTTCTCAAGGGAGATCCAGTGGCTTGGCCTGAGAGTTTCACTGTGACGTTTCTAGATCTCTACTGCTTTTATTCAAATATACTGCTCTGAGCCATGTGGTGTTTAGATAAGCATCAGAATCAAAGTGACTAGAATACATCCGGGGTCTCACCCCTACCCCTACCCTGCACTGGCCCTAATCCCCATGTGCCAGGCACAATGCTGAACACTTGCCACAATAATCCCGTTAAGCTCTGCTATCCCCAAACACTGGATTAGTGAATAATAAACCATTGCTCCTAAGGGAAATACAGGGTTATGTTCCTGCGAGCCTCTGGTCACAATATTTTTATCAACTGATCAATATACACCCTTGTTTTATATGTGTTTCTGTTTAAACACACCATATCTAATATATATTGTTGATTCTTTAACATTGAACTCGTGGCCAACAGCACTATAACTCACGCCTGAATGAAGCTTAGCTAACAAGTGTATTTCCTCCATCTCTTTTCTCCATGGTAACCTTGCACTTAGGAACAGTAGACGTCACCTCAGCAATATGCTTGGGGACCATTTTAAATAGTGAAATCACCAACAGAAGACACAAAAATGCAAAAAGCATGGCACTAAACAGACCACAAAAAGGACACTTATTTGGGGTATGAGAGCTGAAACAAGAAGGCAGAGTGTTGCTTTGTTCAGCCTCAGCTGGGAACGTGCAAGCTGGGCAACTCAAATTTTTCACTGCTCTGAACATGTCCACAAACTAGCACAAAAGTACCACAAGTATCGATTTGGGGATTACAAAGAAATTTTAGCAAGCAGGCAAATTCACAAATACAGAATGTAAATAATGAGACTCGACTGTAGGTTTATGATTTTCATTATTCAGATGAGGAAATTGAAGATCAGAGAGGTTAAGTAACTTCCCCAAGGTCATTCTGATACGAAGTGGTAGAGAAGGGATTCAGAGTTCTGCTCAACTCCAAAACCAAATGTGCTTAATCACTATTATCTCCTGAAGTCCACTAATAGGAAACTAGTTAAACAAATCATAATACTAACATTCTGCAGAAAGTTACATAAGGCAATACACAGGTGATTCTTTACTATCACATTCCTATTCTTTGTTAAGAGTTAACAAAGGAGGTCTTAGGTGCTACACAAGGACATTTCTATTCATTTTATCACTTGAGTCTTACAAGTACCCTAAGAGGTAGGTGCTACCCAAATCCCTATTTGATGGATTAGAAAATTGAGGCCCAGAGAAGTTATGTAACTTGTTTAACATCACACAGCAAATGAGAAAAGCCCGGTCTCAAACTTTTAACCACCATATTATTCTAAATCAAAGAATAGGCATGTGACCAAAACAGCAACAAAAGGACAGAAATTTAACATTGAGAAAAATCTGATAAAACAACTGAAGATTTTTAAAAATACGGCAGAAATACTACGTCTTTTCAAGCTCTTATAGTGCATGACAAAGAAGGGAGGGTAAGAAACGGATGTGCTCAGTCAATGAGAATCTACTCAGTATGCAGTCAAAGATTTTCACAAAATTTTTATTTTTGACCCTTACATTAAATGTTGCTGCTAGATAAAGGGATGATAAAGAGTAAGCAATAGCATAGATCATTGGTATTGTGCTACAGAATAGAATGTTCCATATAAATCTTTGAGGAAAATTTTGAAATCTATCAAGCAAAACAGTCCAGATTGTGGGAGGCATCAAGTCAAAGGCTTATACTTCAGCCAGTGCAACACCATTAAGTTTCTAGAAACATCATATCAAGCTTCAAGTGTGAGTTAAGTGTTCAGCTCACTGTCTTCTTCCAGGAGCTCAGACTCTGTCCAAGTTTGTAGAAATAGGGTATATGTTAGTTTATCTAGGCAGAGGGCCATTTCTCTCAAGGGAACTAGATCTATCTCAGAAAATCTGTGGACCAAAAATTTTTCCTGGCTGTCTTCTCAATTAGGCTGCTTTTGGTTGCAAGAAACAGAAAACTCCAGCTCAAATTATTTAAGTAAGGAAAATTTATCCTCTCATATTATGGTCAGGAGATAGGGTGGTTACTAGATGGTTAATTTAGCAGCAAATGACATTATAATGAATATAAGGGTCTTTTTCTATCTTTTTCTTTTTTAAATTGTGGGACTCATCAGCATTTTATTTTATTTTATTTTTGAGGAAGATTAGCTCTGAGCTAACATCTGCCACCAATCCTCCTCTTTTTGCTGAGGAAGACTGGCCCTGAGCTAACATCCATGCCCATCTCCCTCTATTTTATACGTGGGATGCCTGCCACAGCATGGCTTGACAAGCAGTGTGTAGGTCCACACCCAGGATCCGAACTGGCGAACCCCGGGCCGAGAAGCAGAATGTGCAAACTTAATGGCTGCGCCACTAGGCCGGCCCCCTTTGTCTATCTTTCTGCTCTGTCATCTTCAGTGTGCTGGCTTTCATCCTTAAGCTAATCTCATGGTTGCAAGATGGCTGCTGCCATTCCAGGGTGTCACATGTAGGCATGACCACATCAAGAGGAACCATTCACTCTGTGAGTGTCTTATTATTAGAGAGGAAAAATCTTTCCCCAAAGGGCGCCCCTCACCCCAGCAGACCTGTTTCCTGTATCGTTATCTAGAATCATATCACATGCCCATGCCTAAACCATGATTGGCTTAGACCAATAAAAATTCACCTCCTGGAGATAAGAAGCACCCAGATATTCATATCTTAGTAAAATTGGAGTTCTGGTAGCAAGAAAGAATGGGAGAAGGAGACAATGGTTGCGTAGGTAACAAACCGAGTCTACCGCACTGCTAAATCGTGATTATTTGATGTCGTCATGTCCAGAGGCTAGAGTCAGAAAATATACTGCATGGATACTAATATCCTGTACACATAATAGATGTCATTGATTGATAATGGAGCTCTTTAATGAGTCACTTTGTCAACATCATAAGTTTACTTTTCTGGGGGCAAGAATAATACAAATAACTCCTTCCCCACCGTGATCTACTTGGGTGAAAGTGATGCCCCATTATCTACAAGTACTTTAGAATGTAATTCCTACAAATGTGGAATTCTCCTACATAGTCACAAAACAACCATCAAAACTGACACATGACTACTACCTAATACTCGAATCTATTCGAGTTTCACCCATCGTCCCAGTAAAGTCCTTTGTAGCTGTAGGGTTCAATCCAAGACCATATTTTGCATTGAGTTGGGACCCTCGATCTGGAATAGTAGCTCCTTAATCTTCCATGACTTGCAATATCTTACACTTTTGAAGATTACAGGCTAATTCTTTTGTAGAATATCCTTCAAGTTGGGTTTGTCTGATGTTTCCTAACGTTTATATTCAGGTAATCCATTTTTGGCAGTTATCCCTATTGTGAGGTAATTCTCACCTTGGGTTTCAGATAATTTTGAATATACTGTCTGTAACCTGCAAGCTGGTTTTGTTTGATTGTTTGTTTATTCAAGCCATTCTATATCTTACTTAATCCCTACATTTATCACTTATTTATATGCCAGAATGCTACCTAAGGCAGCAGCTGGGCATTTCTGCTTGGATCTGGTTTAGTAGTGCTCCTCTGATCCTAAGATCCTGCTTCTGAAATGACCATCACCATCCAATGCTTCCCAGATGAGTGGCTGGATCTGGACGGCAAAAAGAGAAAAGAAAAAGCAGGCGAGAAGAAGTGGTCCAAAATCTTCAAGATAAACGGCAAGGACGACATCTGCCTAGGAAATGACTTCTTTAAAGGCCATGCAAAGGATAAAAGGAGGAACAGTGGAAAGAGCAGCATCCAATTGCTATGGCAACTGGAATTTTGCAAATAAATACTTCACCATAGCTTGTTTCTCAAACAAACTGGCCTATTCTTTCTATTATTTTGTTCTCCTTCGTTTCCTCATCCTCCCTTCATTAGTGGACACCCCTTCCTATCATACCTTGGAATGAAAGGAAAAGTAGTCCCTTTGAGCCTTTTTATCCCTCCCAAATAAAATTTCTCAGTGCATTGTTTGTTCACACACTGAGACAGGAAGTGTCCCTATTATGTATTAGGAACTCTGTCCCTTCTTGAGTGGCATCATACCCAGTTCCTGGGAGGTATGGTAAGCCAGGAACCTCCCCCAAGTCCTGACAGTCAAAATAATAAAAGTCTACCAATGACTTGTGAGTCATCAGATTTCTCTGAGCTTCCCTTTCCCAGGGTGCATGAGGGAAATGCCGCTCTAAATTATAGGAAATGTGGGCAAGATTTGGGTCATTTGTATTCATATTCAACTGACCCAGTTCGGACCCAGTCTCCCTTTCCAACCTAAGCTCTCACTAGTCTCCTGTGCTTTAGCCAAACACGTCTACTTGTTCCTGGCACACACACTTCTGTGCCTTGGCTCTTGCCATTCTCTCTGCCTGGAATGCCCTCTCCCCTTCTCTCCATTTCCTCCTTCTATTTTATCAAACTCTCATCTGTCTTCTTACATGTCTCAAATCAAATAGTACCTCTTCCACAAAGCCTTCGCTGATTTCCACAGCTGGTAGAGTTCTTGTTTTTCTTATTTGGGTTCTTTTCTGGTATTTGTAGTTGTTCATGTGCGTCTTTCATTCCCTTTCATCCCCAGAAGGGATTAAACTCCTTAAGAGCAGAGACCGTTATGTTCTCCTTGATTCCACATAGCATTCTAAACTATGAATGGCCTTTTTACTTATATGTAGCCCTCCTTAACCAACCCTTGACTTATAAACCGTTTGAGACCAACGGCCATGTCTTGTTTGGTTCCTAATTAGCTCCTATTACACACCCAGGACCTAGCCCATTGCTTGGCACATAGCTGGTGCTCAAGAAATATTGGTTGAAGGAATGAATAAAAGTAGATGCTTTGTTGGAAATGGATTAGATTAATTTGTAAAATAAAACTTCAAATTAGTTGGAAAAGTATATAGAGTAGTTACAGGTACATAGAATTTATTCATTCACTAATCAGCTGTGAACAAGGCAAATGAAAATCTTGGCCTCATGGAGCTTACGTTTTAGTAGGACATGCGAAGAATTAACAGACGAACAAACAAATAAATAAATAAGGTAAATTCAAAGTGTGAATTTCAGTCCCATGAAGGAAATAAGGCAATGAAATAGAGCCACTTTAAATAGGGCATTGTTCAAGGTATTAGTTGTAGAATTTCTCAACCCCTATTGTCGTTTTGGACTGAATAAATCTTTCCTGCAGGGGGCTGTCCTGTGCACTGTAGGATGTTTAGTAGCATCCCTGGCTTCTACCCACTGGATGCCAGTAACATATAACTCCTCTAGTTGTGACAATCAAAAATGTCTCTAGACATTACCACATCTCTAGGGGACAAAATCACCCCCAGTTGAGAACTGCTGTGTTAATTCCTCTTTGAGTTGTGACATGAGCTGAGACCTGAAAGACAAGACAAAAACAAACCTTCAAAACCAGTGAAGTGAGGCGGGCCCAGTGGCCTCATCGTTAAGTTCGCACACTCTGCTTCGGTGGCCCGGGGTTTCGCCAGTTCGAACACTGGGTGCGGATATGGCACCACTCGTCAGGCCATGCTGAGGTGGTGTCCCACATGTCACAACTAGAAGGACCCACAGCTAAAATATACAACTATGTACTGGGGGGATTTGGGGAGAAAAAGCAGAAAAAAAAAAGAAGATTGGCAACAATTGTTAGCTCAGGTGCCAATCTTTAAAAAACGAAAAACAAAAAAAACTAGTGAAGAGTATTCCAAATAGGAAAGTAGACTACAGCACCAAAAAAATAACAAAACAAAAAATACTATAGTGGTCAAAGATAATGAATGAGGAGGGGAATAATATATGATGAGACTGGAGGGGGAGGCAAGGACACAATCATGTAGTTGTCTGAAGTTGTGTAAGGAAGCTTAGGTTTCATTTTAAAGCAATGGAGAATGGAGGCCATGAGGATTTTAAGAAGAGATGTAACATGATCTGACTTATGTTTCTGGAGATCGCTCTGACTGTAATGTGGCAAATGGCTTGGGCAAGAGTAGAAGCAAGGAGACCAATGAATAGGCTATTGGAACGATACAGGTGAATGATGCCGAGGCTTTAGTGTGGGGTAATAGCAGTGGTAACGGAGATAAGTGAACAGATTCACGATGTCCAAGAAGTATATGACAAGTACCACCGCATAAAATTAAATACTACCAGCTCAGAGCGGGACAAATCTGCAGTGGTAAACTAGGCTCCTTGCTCTGCCTCTCATAGGTCTGCATGGCCTATTGTCTCCATTGTCTCTGCAGACGAGCCTCTGTGCATCCATCGAGCTTCAGCCTGCACGTGGTTTTGGTTTACCATGGCCTAGCCTCTATAGTACCTTTTCGTTCAAGCTTCTACCATTTACTACTTACCTCATTCTCTCAGCTCCTCAATTCTAAACTCCTGAGAAAGGGAATCTGACTGGTCTAGTGTACTTTAGGTCACCTTGTCTTCTAGGGAACATGGGAAGGACAAGTTCACTTAAAGCGGGGTATAATATCTGTGCCAATCTTCCTCCACTTTTTTTTTTTTCCTAAAGATTGGCACCTGAGCTAACACCTGTTGCCAATCTTTTTTTTCTGCTTTATCTCTGCAAATCCCCCCTGGTAGATAGTTGCATACCTTAGTTGCAGGTCCTTCTAGTTGTGGCATGTGGGACGCCACCTCAGTGTGGCCTGATGAGCGGTGCCATGTCTGCGCCCAGGATCCGAACCAGCGAAACCCTAGGCTGCCGCAGCGGAGCATGTGAACTTAACCACTTGGCATTGGGGCCGGCCCCTTCCTCCACTTTTTATGTGGATCGCTGCCACAACATGGCTGACAAGTGGTGTAGGTCTGTGCCCAGGATACAAACCTGTGAACCTGGGCCACCGAAGTAGAGTGCACCAAGCTTAACCACCACACCACGAGGCCGGCCCCTCCAAAAATTTTTTTTATTGTGGTAATACACATAACACAAAATATGCTGTTAAAACCATTTTTAGGTGTGAAATTCAGTAGAATTAAGCACATTCACAATGTTGTGCAAATATCACCAATATCCATTTCCAGAACTTTCTCATCATCCCAAACTGAAAATCTGTACCCATTAAACAATAACTCCTCCTTCTTCCCTTCCCCCAGCTTCCAGTAACCTCTGTTATACTTTCTGTCTCTATGTATTTACCTTCCCTAGGCACTTCATATAAGTGAAATCATACAGTATTTGTCCTTTTGTGACTGGCTTATTTCATTTAGCATAACGTCTTCAAGTTCCTCAATGTTGTAGCATGTGTCAGAATTTCATTCTTTTTTTTTTTTAGGAAGATTAGCCCTGAGCTAACATCTGCTGCCAATCCTCCTCTTTTTGCTGAGGAAGACTGGCCCTGAGCTAACATCCATGCCCATCTTCCTCTACTTTATATGTGGGACGCCTACCACAGCATGGCTTGCCAAGCAGTGCCATGTCCGCACCCGGGATTCAGGCCAGCAAACCCTGGTCCACCAAAGCGGAATGTATGTGCTTAACTGCTGTGCCACCTGGCAGTCCCATGCGTTTCTTTATGTTCAACATATGAGTGAAATCATCTGGTGTTTGTCTTTCTCAGTCTGGCTTATTTTGCTTAGCGTAATTCCCTCCAGGTCCATCCATGTTGTTGCAAATGGGATGATTTTGTCTTTTTTATGTCTGAGTAGTATTCCATTGTATATACATACCACATCTTCCTTATCCAAACATTAGTCAGTGGGCACTTGGATTGCTTCCATGTCTTGGCTATTGTGAATAGTGCTGCAATGAACATAGGGGTACATATGTTACTATGGATTGTTGACTTCAAGTTGTTTGGGTAGATACTCAGTAGTGGGATAGCTGGGTCATATGGTAGGTCTATTGTTAGTTTTTTGAGGAATCTCCATCCTGTTTTCCATAGTGGCTGCACCAGTTTGCATTCCCACCAGCAGTGTGTGAGGGTTCTCTTCTCTCCACACCCTCTCCGACATTTGTTATTTTTAGTCTTAGTGATTATAGCCATTTTAACAGGCATAAGGTGGTATCTTACTGTAGTTTTGATTTGCATTTCCCTGATGATTAGTGATGTTGAACATCTTTTCATGTGGTTATTGGCCATCTGTATATCTTCTTTGGAAAAATGTCTGTTTGTATCCTCTGCCCATTTTTTGATCAGGCTGTTTTTTGTTGTTCAGTTGTGTGAGTTCCTTATGTATTATGGAGATTAACCTCTTATCAGATATATGATTTGCAAATATTTTCTCCCAATTGGTGAGTTGTCTTTTTGTTTTGATCCTAGTTTCTTTTGCCTTGCAGAAGCTCTTTAGTCTGATGAACTCCCACTTGTTTTTCTTTTGTTTCCCTTGTCTGAGAAGACACGGCATTCAAAAAGATCCTTTTAAGTTCAATGTCAAAGAGTGTACTACCTATATTCTCTTCCAGTTTTATGGTTTCAGGACTTCTCTATCTTTGATCCATTTTGAGTTTATTTTTGTGTATGGCGTGAGATAATGGTCTACTTTCATTCTTTTGCATGTGGCTGTCCAGTTTTCCCAACCCCATTTATTGAAGAGACTGTCTTTTCTCCATTGTATGTTCTTGGCACCCTTGTCGAAGATCAGCTGTCCGTAGATGTGCAGTTTTTTTCTGGGCTTTCAGTGCTGTTCCATTGATCTGTGTGTCTGTTTTTAAACTAGTACCAAGCTGTTTTGATCACTATGGCTTTGTAGCACATTTTGAAGTCAGCGATGGTGATGCCTCCAGCTCTGTTCTTTTTTCTCAGGATTGCTTTAGCAATTCTGGGTCTTTGGTTGCCCCATATGAATTTTAAGATTCTTTGTTCGATTCCTGTGAGGAATGTCATTGGGATTCTGATTGGGATTGCACTGAATGTGTAGATTGCTTTGGATAGTATGGACAGTTTAACTATGTTTATTCTTCCAATCCACGTGCATGGAATCCCTTTACATCTCTGTATGTCGTTATCTATTTCTTTCAATAATGTCTTATAGTTTTCATTGTATAAGTCTTTCACCTCATTAGTTAAATTTATTCCTAGGTACTTCACTCTTTTTGTTGTGATTGTAAATGGAATTGTATTCTTGAGTTCTCTTTCTGTAAGTTCGTTATTAGAGTACAGAAATGAAACTGATTGTTGTAAGTTGATTTTGTACCCCACAACTTTACTGTAGTTGTTAATTATTTCTAATAGTTTTCTGATGGATTCTTTAGGGTTTTCTATATATAAGATCATGCCATTTGCAAACAGTGAGAGTTTCACTTCTTCACTCCCTGTTTGGATTCCTTTTATTCCTTTCTCTTGCCTAATTGCTCTGGCCAAAACCTCCAGTACTATGTTGAATAAGAGTGGTGAGAGTGAGCATCCTTGTCTTGTTCCTGTTCTCACAGGGATGGCACTCAATTTTTCCCCATTGATTACCATCTTGGCTGTGGCCTTGTCATATATAGCCTTTATTATGTTGAGGTACTTTCCTTCTATCCCCATTTTTTTAAGAGTTTTTATCATAGATGGCTGTTGGATCTTGTCAAATTCTTTCTCTTCCTCTTTTGAGATGATCATATGGTTTTCATTCCTCACTTTGTTAAGGTGGTATATCACGTTGATTGATTTGTGGATGTTGAACCATCCCTGTGTCCCTGGTGTAAATCCCACTTGATCATGATGAATGATCTTTTTGATGTATTGCTGTATTCAGGTTGCCATTATTTTGTTGAGGATTTTTCATCTATGTTCATCAGTGATATTGGCCTGTAATTCTCCTTTTTTGTGTTCTCCTTGTCATTCTTTTGTATCAGAGTGACGTTGGCCTTGTAGAATGTGTTAGGAAGCATTCTGTCTTCCCTAATTTTTTGGAATAGCTTGAGAAGGACAGGTATTAAATCCTCTCTGAAAGTTTGGTTGAATTCCCAAGGAAAACCATCTGGTCCTGGGCTTTTATTCTTGGGGATGCTTTTGATTAATGTTTCAATCTCTTTACCTGTGATTGGTCTATTCACATTCTCTATTTCTTCTTGATTCAACTTTGGGAAGTTGTAAGAGTCTAAGAATTTATCCATTTCCTCTAGATTGTCCATTTTGTTGGCACATAGTTTTTCACAGTATTCTCTTATAGTCTGTTGTGTTTCTGTGGTATCCGTTGTTATTTGTCATCTTTCATTTCTAATTTTATTTATTGAGCTTTCTCTCTTTTTTTCTTTGTAAGTCTGGCTAGGAGTTTGTCAATTTTATTTATCTTCTCAAAGAACCAGCTCTTTGTTTCTTGATCCTTTCTACTGCCTTTTTTGTTTCAATAGCTTTTATTTCTGCTCTGATTTTTATTATTTCTCTCCTTCTGCTAACCTTGGGCTTTGTTTGTTCTTCCTTTTGTAATTCAGTTAGCTATAGTTTGAGATTGCTTATTTGGGATTTTTCTTGTTTGTTAAGGTGTGCCTGTATTGCAATGAATTTCCCTCTTAATACAGCTTTTGCTGCATCCCATATGCGTTGGTATGATATGTTTTCATTTTCATTTGTCTCCAGATATTTTTTGATTTCTCCTTTAATTTCTTCAATGATCCATTGCTTGTTCAATAGCATGTTCTTTAGTCCCCACATTTTTTTCCCTTTCTCAGCTTTTTTCTTGTGATTAATTTCTAGCTTTATAGCATTGTGATTGGAAAAGATGCTTGTTATTATTTCAATCTTCATAAATTTATTGGGGCTTGCCTTGTTTCCCGACATATGGTCTATCCTTGAGAATGTTCTGTGTGCACTTGAGAAAAATGTGTATTCTGCTGTTTTTGGATGGAGTGTTCTCGATATACGTCTATTAAGTACAGCTGGTCTAGCTTTTCATTTAATTCACTGTTTCCTTGTTGATTTTCTGTCCAGATGATCTGTCCACTGATGTGAGTGGAGAGTTGAAGTCCCCTACTATTATTGTTTTATTATTAATATCTCCTTTTAGGTTTGTCAATAGTTGCTTTGTGTACTTTGGTGCTCCTGTGTTGGGTGCATAGATATTTACAAGTGATATTTCTTATTGATGTAGTGTCCCTTTGATCATTATAAACTGCCCTTCTTTGTCTGTCTTTACCTGTCTTATCTTGAAGTCTACTTTGTCTGATATAAGTATGGCAACACCTGCTTTCTTTTGTTTGCCATTGGCTTGGAGTATCTTCTTCCATCCCTTCACTCTGAGCCTGTGTTTGTCATTGGAGCTGAGATGTGTTTCCTGGAGGTAGCATATTGTTGGGTTTTGTTCTTCAATCCATGTCACCACACTGTGTCTTTTTATTGGAGAATTCAATCTATTTACATTTAGGGTGATTATCAATATATGAGGGCTCAATGCTGCCATTTTATCACTCATTTTCTGTTTCTCCTGCATTTCCTTTGTTTCTCGTCCTGTGTATTTTGGCCAACCAGTCGAGTTATGTAGTTTTTTATGTTGTGTTTCTTTGTTTTCTCATTATTTAGTATTTGTGTCTCTGTTCTGCTTTTTTGTTTAGTGGTTACCATGAGGTTTGTATTCAAAATCTCATGGATAAGATAGTCTCTTTTTTGATGGCCTCTTATTTCCTTAGACTAAACCGATTCAGTCCCTTTCCTCTTCCCCTCCTAAGTTGTTTTTCTCACATTTTATTCCACCTTGTGTTATGAGTTTGTGGTTAAAATGACAGGATTACCTTTGTTTTTGGTGTTTTCTTTCCCTTTGTCTTTAATGCTATACTTGAGTATTTGCTATCTTGCTCTGATTCTGTCTACCTATTTATCTCCTTACTCTGTTCTTTGTAACCCCTTTCTCCCTTTTTTTTTTCAGGTATGAGGGCCTTCTTGAGGATTTCTTGTGGGGAAGGGTCTCATGGCTATGAACTCCCTTAGCTTATGTTTGTCTGGTAAAGTTTTTATTTCTCCATCATAACTGAAGGATATTTTCACTGGGTAGAGCATTCTTGGCTGAAGGTTTTTGTCCTTCAAAGATGTGAATATGTCGTTCCAGTCTCTCCTAGCCTGTAAGTTTTCTGCAGAGAAATCCACTGGAAGCCTGATAGGGGTTCCTTTGTAGGTTATTTTCTTCTGCCTTGCTGCCCTTAATATTCTTTCTTTGTCATTCACTTTTGCCAGTTTCACTACTATATGCCTTGCGGTAGGTCTTTTTACATTGACGTATTTAGGAGATCTGGTAGCTTCTTCCATATGGATTTCCATTTCCTTACCTAGGTTTGGGCAGTTCTCTGCTATTATTTCTTTGAAGAAGCTTTCTGCTCCATTGTCCTTCTCGTCTCCCTCTGAAATACCTATAATTCTTATGTTGCATTTCCTAATTGAGTTGCCTATTTCTCAGAGATGTTCTTCATTTCTTTTTAGTCTTAGTTCTCTCTCCTCCTCTATCTGGAGCATTTCAACATGTCTATTTTCGATTATGCTGATATGCTCCTCTATGATGTCTGCTCAAGCATGCAGGGAATCCATATTTTGTTTTATTTCTTTCATTGTGTCTTTCATCTCTAATATTTCTGATTGATTCTTCCTTATAGTTTCAATCTCTTTTGTGAAGTAGCTCCTAAACTCATTGAATTGTTTTTCTACATTCTCTTTTAACTCATTAAGATTTTTATGATAGCTATTTTGAATTCTTTGTCATTTAGAGTACATATTTCTGTGTCCTCAGGACTGATTTCTGGGTATTTTTCATTTTTCTCTCTGGTCTGGAGATCTAATATAATGTTTGATATTGCTATAGCGAGTGGCTCCTTTTTCACATCGTTGTGTTATTTGGTCACAGTTACTGCCTATCGCCACTGGGTGGGGGTCAAGAGCCATGTATTTTGAGCCCTCTGTCTTCTGCAAGATCCCAGGCAGTGGAGCCAGGCGGGGCAGGTGGGGGGAGGGGCACTCTCCTGCATACTCTCGGGGGTTTTCTCACCCTGCTCTCACTATCTGCTCTCCTTGGTTGCTGGCTTGATAAGGTCAACCCCCCCCCCCCCCACCACCAAGAAAGCTTTCACCCTGGTAAAGGGCTTCCCTTTAGGCTGCAAGGGCCCACCAGGGATCCTTGATATTCCCATGGAGGAGCATCCCCTCCCCTGTTCCTTCCCTCTTGGAGGCCTTCCACAGTCCTGGATTGCAGTCTTTAGGGGAGGGAGTTAAGTTCTCTCTTACCTGGTTCCAGCTTCTCCGAGGGGGCCTCCAGCCTCTCTGCCCTCTGTTGTATGGCTACATGGGTCTCTCCAACGTTTTTTGTGTTATTTTTGGATGTCCTCTATTGGACTATGAATGTCCTTTTTGTTGTATGTTGGAGGGGAGAGATTACTGGGGAAGCTCACTCCACCATGATACTGACATAAACTCTCCTACAAGTTTCTTTTCTTTTTTTTTTAAAGATTTTATTTTTCCTTTTTCTTCCCAAAGCCCCCTGGTACATAGTTGTGTATTTTTAGTTGTGGGTCTTTCTAGTCATGGCATGTGGGATGCTGCCTCAGCACGGCTTGATGAGTGGTGCCATGTCTGCGACCAGGATTTGAACCGGCGAAACCCTGGGCTGCTGAAGCAGAGCACACAAACTTAACCACTCGGCCACAGGGCCGACCCTGCTCCTACAAGTTTCTTGATGGCACGTACTGCTATATACATTTAAAACTAGTATTCTATGAGCACCTAGCACATTGGCCTTTACAGAGTAAATGCTCAATCAATTGTCATTTATTAGCAGTTCCTGTTTTTATAGCAGACTGTCATGAATCAGTCTAAACTCATATAAACAATAGTACATCACATTCCTAACCAAGTATTTGATATTAAATAAATTTTAAAACATTTGACTACATATTATGATAGGAAAGATGAAGTTGTAAAGTTTAAAATAATGTTTCAAGATATAGTTGTGCTACATAGCTTATAAAATGAAATTTTTTAGGCAGAATTCTAATATGGCTCTCCAAATTCCTGGCTCCTGGTATATTTGCTTTCAGGCAGGAAGGTGGAAAAATCAAGCTGTCATAGGCCTCTCACTAACTAGTAAGGCAGTTTAGAGTTCCTCAAAAGATCAGAGGGAGAGAAAAGTCTCAGAAACTTAGATATCTAGACAGAGAAAATAATTTAAACTGAGAAAAAAATAAAGACTAATATTGTCTTAATGAGACTATTAGAGTTGGTAGAGAGATAATTTCCAGAATGAAAATTAAAATTTGTGATAAGCATATTTTAACTAGAAGTAACTTGAAGAAAAGAAAGGGTAGAAGTTAAGTTCAGTTTAGAACATGGCATCAGAAATAATAAAATAGCCTGGAGTAGCCACTAAGTGGAAAGGAGGGGATGGCAAACGTGCAAAGGAATTCTGACTCTGAAATTCATGAAAAAAATCTTAATTGTATTTTTTCAATATTACTTTGCTTTTTTCAAATTGAGAAATATTTGACATATAACATTATATTAGTTTCAGATGTACAACATAATGATTCAATATTTGTATATATTGCAAGATGACCACCACAATAAGTTTAGATAACATCTATCACCACACATAGTTACATTTTTTTCTTGTGATGAGAACTTTTAAGATCTACTCTCTTAGCCACTTCCAAATATGTGAAACAGTATTATTAACTATTGTCACCATGTTGTACATTACATCCCCAGGAATTGTTTATTTTATAACTATGAGGCTGCTTTCTCTTTAAGATTCCACAAATAAGTGAGATCATATGGTATTTGTCTTTTTCCATCTTACTCATTTCACTTAGCACAACATCCCACCCTCAAAGATCATCCATGTTGTTGCAAATGGCAAGATTTCCTTATTTTTTATGGCTGAATAATATTCCAGTGTGTATGTCTCTCTCTATATATACACACACACATACATATATATACACACGTACATGTATATACCACATATGTATATGTGAGATGTATATATATACACACCGCATTTATATATAAAATATATATAATATGTGATGTATATATATACCACATTTTCTTTATCCATTCGTCCGTCATGGATATTTCGGTTGCTTCCAAATCTTGCCTGTTGTAAATAATGCTTCAGTGAACATGAAGGTGCAGCTATCTTTCAAGTTAGTGTTTTCATTTCCTTCAGATAACTACTACCCAGAAGTGGAATTGCTGGATCATATGGTAGTTCTATTTTTCATTTTTGAAGAACCTCCATACTGTTTTCCATAGTGACAGCATCAATGTACACTGCCAATAGTGCACAAGGGTTTCCTTTTCTCTACATCTCACCAACACTTGTTATCTTTCTCTTTTTGATAATAGCCGTTCTAACAGATGTGAGGTGATATCTCATTGTGGTTTTGATTTCCATTTCTCTGATGATTAGTTATGTTGAGCACTTTTTAATTTACCTGTTTGCCATCTGTATGTCTTTGGAAAAATGTCTACTCAGATCCTCTGCCCATTTTTTTTTTCTTCTTCTCCCCAAGGCCGCCCTGAGTGCCAAATGCGCAGTTGTATATTCTAGTTGTAGGCCCTTCTGGTTGTGCTACGTGGGGCACCACCTCAGTGCGGCTTGATGAGCAGTGCCCTGTCGGTGCCCAGGATCCGAACCAGCGAAACTCTGGGCCACCAAAGCAGAGCACACAAACAACCACTCGGCCACAGGGCTGGCCCCTGCCCACTTTTTAATTGGATTATTGTTTTGTTCTTGACTTGTATACGTTCTATATATATTTTGGATATTAACTCCTTATCAGATAAAGGATTTGCAAATATTTTCTCCCATTCCATAGTTTGCCTTTTCATTTTGTTGGTGATTTCCTTTGCTATGCAGAAGCTTTTTAGTTTGATGTAGTCCCACTTGTTTATTTTTGTTGCCTTTGTTTTTGGTGTCAAATCCAAAAAAATCATTGCCAAGACTGATATGAAGGAGCTTACCACCTGTGTTTTCTTCTAGGAGTTTTGTGGTTTCAGGTCTTATCTTCAAGTCTTTAATCCATTTCAAGTTCATTTTTGTGTATAGTGTAAGATAGTCCAGTTTCATTCTTTTGCATGAGGCTGCGCAGTTTTCCCAGCACCATTTATTGAAGAGATGACTCTTTCTCTGTTGTATATTCTTGACTGTTTTGTCACAAATTAATTCACCATATACGTGTGGGTTTGTTTCTGGGCTATTTTGTTCCATGGATCTATGTGTCTTTTTTATGCCAATACATGCTATTTTGATTGCTATCGCTACATAATATAGTTTGAAATCAGAACGCACGATGCCTCCAGCTTTGTTCTTCTTTCTCAAGATTGCTGTGGCTAGTCAGGGTCTTTTGTGGATCCATACAAATTTTAGGATTGTTTGTTCTATTCCTGTGAAAAGTGCATTGGGAGTTTGGTAGAGATTGCATCGAATTTGAAGATTGATTTGGGTAGTATAGACATTTTAATCATATTAATTTTTTTAATCCATGAGCTGGAATATCTTTCTGTTTTTTTGGTATCTTCTTCAATTTCTTTCATAGTTTATAATTTCTTTCATAGTCTTATTGTTTTCAGTGTACAGGTCTTTCACCTCCTTGGTTAAATTTATTTGTAGGTATTTTATTCTTTTTGATGCAATTGTAAATGAGATTGTTTTCTTAATTTCTCTTTCTGATATTCATTATTAGTGTATGGAAACGCAACAGATTTTTGTATATTAACTTTGTATCCTGTAACTTTACTGAATTTGTTTATTAGTTCTAACAGTTTTTTGGTAGAGTCTTTAGGGTTTTGAATATATAATATCATATATACATATTTATTGAGGTATGATTTGACACCAAATGACTGATGAATGTGAAAAATCCAAAGGTTTTGGATTTGTGAGTTTGGAGAATGTTGATGCCAAGAAAGCTATTGACGGAATGAACAGAAAAGTCCTTAATGGAAATCAAGTTTATGTTGGTAGAGCGCAGAAGAAAGTAGAGAGACGATCTGAATTAAAACACAAATTTGAGTAAATAAAACAGGGTAGACTCACCAGGTACAAGAGTGCTAATCTTTCTGTGAAAAGTCTTGAAGACGATACTGATGATAACCTACTGAGAAGAGAATTCTCCCTCTTTGGCACAATCACTAGCGCCAGGGTCGTGATGGAGGCTAGCCGTAGCAAAACCTTTGGCTTTGTTTGCTTTCCATCTCCTGAGGAAGCTAATGAAGTTGTCATGGCTATGAATGGAAGAATCGTGATCACCAAAACACCAAACATAGCTATTTCACAAAGCCAGGAGCAGTGTCAGGCTCTCCCCACCAAGAACTAGATGGAAAGACAGTGACTATGAGAGCTGGAGGTAATCCTATACTCACCTCTCACAAGGTGGCAGCAACATCACCCAGTAACTTCACGCCAGTTCTTCTTTAGCCTCAACGTGGAAGTGCACATCTTTGCAAGCCTGTAGTCAGGGCCAAACCTCGTTTATCTCAGAATAATACGTTGTGCTATCCACGCAGCAGCAGCAGCACCCAAGCCATCATTTAGCACCTTCACACCACCACGAGTGCCAGGAGTTGAGTCAGCCTATCAGATCACCAGTACAACAACCCAGACTGTGGCTATTCACTGTCAAACTTCTGCCTCAGGACCTTATTCCAAAAAGTTGCGGGTATCTACAGCCCTCTAAAATTTAAAGTAGGAAGACCAGCATCCATCCAGAAGCCTGTCCCTGTTTGTATGCAAGGTCATGACATGTTGAATGGATCTGCGTTGGCATCAGTTACTACTTGGAAGATCTTGGGTGAAAAGCTGGTTCCTCTGGTTCAACCCATTAACTCACCTCTGGCTGCAGAAATCTCTGATATCCTGCTGGAGATGAACGATGCTGAAATTCTTTATGTGCTCAAATGCCCTGAATCTCTCCACGCCAAGGTTGATGAAGGCTTCCTTCCTTATTCTACAATTCAACCAAACTCAAGATACTGCCCTGAAATCTACTAACAGCATTCCCAATATGTGGCTTGTGTAAGATGAAATTCCTGCTTGCAGAAATGAAAATTTCAAACAAAAAAAACCATAAACGTTGGAGAAAATTATGAGAATGAAAAATTTTTAAAAAGAAAAATAAATTTATACTTTACTAAGAAATATCAAGATGATTATTGATTGTCTTTTTTTTCTTAATAAATTTCCTTGTAGCAAGCAAGCTGAGGCAATAAAAATCAGTCTAATGACCTTCAAGCTGTTTCTAAAATTAGAAGCTCCATAAATATTGTGGCTGATGATTATAGCATTTCTCCTATGGAAAGCATATTTAAAATAATGGCTGATCCAATATTTCTCTTTCAGTTTCACTTTCCTCCTTCTCTGCATATACAACTCTTGGATAAGATGGATAAGAAGTCAAACCAATTACCATATCTCACATCCCTTTAACTGTCCCTTCCCCCTCATTGGTTTAGGAATGGGCATATGACTCAAGACAGGATATTCAAGGCTAATAAGACTAAATGTGGGGACCTTTGTTCCAGCTATCAGGGAAATCTTTCCTACTAGATGGAAGTATATAACTCCAGGACCTGTTAGCAGCCAGCTTGGAACCAAGAAAGGAGAACCCGCCTAAGAATGGCGTCATCACCAAGGAAGCAGACATCGTCTGAGTCCTGGATCAAGCTCCATCAGAATCAAGAAACTGTTTGACTAGTATCGTAGCCAATAAACTTCTTTTTGTTTTTGATTTTGCTTTTGTTTATCCAGTTCTGTTGGATTTGCTTCCATTTGCAACATAAACAGTCCTATCTGATACAGATAAGTTCTAGCATATAAAACTAGAATAACCATGTTTCCTAATACAAAAGCCTGTATTGCAACTAGATATAGAAAGATATAATTTTTTATTATTAATATTTTTATTTTTCCTTTTCCTCCCAAAGCCCCCCGGTACACAGTTGTGTATTTTTTCTTTTTTAGTTGTGGGTCCTTCTAGTTGTGGCATGTGGGATGCTGCCTCAGCATGGCTTGATGAGTGGTGCCATGTCTGCGCCCAGGATTCGAACCGGCAAAACCCTGGGCCACCGAAACAGAGCATGCGAACTTAACCACTCGGCCACGGGGCCGGCCCCAGAAAGATATAATTTTAAACTGTAACTCCTAGAATGCTTGATAACTCTTTTGACATTCCATCGCTCTACACTTTGGAAAACCATCAAAAAATTTTCCATGTCATAAATATAGATTTTTTAAATCTACTAAAAAATAACTATGTCTTAATAAAACTAAATGACTATATACAAAAGTCAATTAAACAGTTGCAGAGGATAAGGGATTTCTTTCCATTTTCTGTACTTTGCTTTCATTCAAACTTAATTCAAATATACACATAAATATTTTAAGGAGTACATTAAAATATTTGCTAAGAATAAATAAATAAACAATAAAATAAAATATATCCTAAGATTGATATAAAATCGATTTCTGACTTCCCATATAGGACTCTGTTTCCTTTATGCAAAAACTGGACATGAAAAAGTAAAAGGTGGTTAAAAAAAAGATAAGTCTTAAATAAGCGTTGCTAAGCTGGGTAGTAGAATATAAGTATCATAAAAGGGGTATACGCAGAGTGTGTTTGGAAGCACAGAGAAGGGTAGAGAAAGGCTGGCAGAGCCAGAGAGAAAGTGACATTTGAGCTGATTAAAAGATGAGATGGAATTTGCCAGGCAGAGAAGGAAAAAATAAAGTCATACTATGCCTAAGTAAAGGCATGGCATTTTCAGAGTCTGCTACATAGTTAAACTTTCTCCTGTAGGTCTTAGAAGCAAACAGCAGAAAAATTACCTATTATTATTTGAGTCCAGGGTTGATAACTATGATGGCAATGTGGAAGATGGTTTGGAGGAGAGATTCTAAAATTCTGGAGATCTGTGATGATATTGTGGTTGTCTACGCAAGAGGCACAAGGAAACTGTTGAGCTATGTAGGGAAGAGAACAAAGAGTCACGGAAGAAGTTGCCCATTGGCTGTAGCAGTGAGAGATGGCGAGTGGTTATAGATAACTCTCAAATTTCTGGCTTCATCAACTGGGTGGATGGCACTACCCCTGTCCAAGCTAAAGAACATGAGAGAAGCAAGTCTGTGAACGATGAAAATCATATATCCATTTCTTTTATTTTTCTGTCTACATCTAGGAAAAAGAGGATTTCCCTACAAGTGTTACCTATAATTTAGAAAGCTGATTTTTATCTGTAATATAAAATTTTAATTTTGCCTCCTCTTTTTAAAAGTTTTTAATTGCTGCATAAAGCCATTGTTCAGGGCCAGCCCAGTGATGTAGTGGTTAAGTTCGCACGGTCTGCTTCAGGAGGCCTGGGGTTTGCCAGTTGGGATCCTGGGTGTGAACCTACGCACCACTTGTCAAGCCATGCTGTGGCAGGCGTCCCGCATATAAAGTAGAGGAAGATGGGCACGGATGTTAGCTCAGGGCTAATCTTCCAAAAAAAAAAAGCCATTGTTCAATAGTTTATTTCATAAGTCCCTTATTTATGGTTATTCATAGTGTTGTTTACAAATAATTTTAAATTAAAAAAATTATTGTTTGTCCACATTTTCTGCAATAGGCATGTGCCATTAGTTTAGTTTTTAAAAAGTAAAAGACAAAGCAATTATGTTGGAGTTTTGAGTAAGGGTAACTAGAATTGTAGTGTTGCCCTTTATCAGAAAAAGAGAAGTCAGAAGGATGAACTTTTACTTGAGACAGGCTTGAAGGTGCTGGATGAGGAACCAACATCTTCAGTTTGGAACAGGTTAAGTTTGATACACTTAGGAAAAATCAAAACATAAGACTAGAATTCAGGAGAGACAAGTGGAATATATAGGTTTGAGGTTATAGACAGAAGGAGAGTTGAAATTGTAGAAAGAAGAAAGTGTAGAGGGAAAGAAGAAAGGATAAAGGAAAATAGACCAAGAACACACACATACACAGGGAGAGAGAGAAAACGTGAGGGTTTGTTGCTAGTTTGACTGCAACTTCCTGTTCCATAAATTACCACCTATTCCAAAAATTACTAGCTAAGAATCTTTGGGCAAATCACTTACTGTTTTTGAATCTCAGTTTTCTCTTTAGTAAAATAGGTATAAATAACATCAGTTACCTGGAGTGCTATAACAATAGAGAAAATGTAGGAAAAGTATTTTATTAGTTATTTTTTGTTAGGCAACAAATTGCCCCAAAATTTAGCAGTTGAAAACAACAATTATTTCACAGTTTGTTTTTTTTTTAAGATTTTATTTTTTCCTTTTTCTCTCCAAAGCCCTCCGATACATAATTGTATATTCTTCGTTGTGGGTCCTTCATAGTTGTGGCATATGGGATGCTGCCTCAGTGTGGTTTGATGAGCAGTGCCATGTCCGCACCCAGGATTCAAACCAACGAAACTCTAGGCCGCCTGCAGCGGAGCGCGCAAACTTAACCACTCGGCCACGGGGCCAGCCCCAATTTTGC
The DNA here is from genome assembly GCF_037783145.1 of Equus przewalskii. Lineage (NCBI taxonomy): Eukaryota > Metazoa > Chordata > Mammalia > Perissodactyla > Equidae > Equus > Equus przewalskii. Next base: position 43,011,829 of record NC_091840.1, read on the forward strand.
AGTTTTTGAGGGTCAGGAATATAGAAGTGAGTTGCTTAGCTAACTCAGGGTCTCACAAAGTTGAGATCAAGATGTCAGTAAGGGCTCTAGTCCTCTGAAGTCTGTAGGATCTCCTTCCAGGAGAGCTCACTCATGGCTGATAGCAGAAGGCCTCAGTTGCTTGACCTGTGAACTTCCCCACAGGGCTGTTGTGAGTGTGTGCTACCTGATGACGTGGCACCTGCTTCCTCCAGAGTAAGCGATCTGAGAGAGAGCAAGGAGGAAACTGTAATGCCTTTTATCACCCAGTCTCTGAAGTCAAGCACCATCACTTCTATTCATTAGAGTGAGTCTCTAAACCCAGCCCATACTCCAGGGGAGTGGAATTGAGCTCAATCTCTTGACAAGAAGAGTATCAAAGATTATGTGGATATATAGTCATGGGTCATTTAACGACAAGGATGTATTCTGAGAAATTCGTCATTAGGTGATTTTGTCGTGGGAATACCATAGAGCGTACTTACACAAACCTAGATGGTCTAGCCTACTACACACCTACGCTACAAGTTATTAATCTTACGGGACCGCCATCGCATGTGTGGTCAGTTACTGACGGAAATGTCGTTATGCAGCACGTGACTGTTTTAAAACCACAACAAATACCTGGCACGCTATGGCTTCTTGAGACTTGGTCCTGGACCCTCTTTTCTTCTCTATCAATCTTGATTTTCTTCCAAGCCTGATCCTTCCTTTGCTTTCACTTTCTTAGTAAATGACACTACTCTCCACTCAGTCACTAAAAACCTGATCATTCTTGATTCTTTTCTTTCTCGGACCTTCCATTCCCTAAGAAATTCATCAGCAAATACTGCTGGTTCTACTTCTTAGATAATATATATATGAAAGTTGCGGGAGCCTACCTGAGAGATGGGGAAGCAGAGGTTGAGTGTGGCTCTCCCGCCTTCCTAAGGCAGCTTTGCAAGTGCACAGGCCTCCGTTATGTGTGAGTATATGGAGGACTGGGGCAGAGCAGGACATCAGCTTTGCAGAGGTGTGGATTGCTTATTAGCATTAAGACCAGCTTTATTGAGACATAATTGACCTAAAAGATTGTATAAATTTAAGGTGTACAATATGATGATTTGATCCACATATATACTGTGAAATGTTTACCACAATAAGCTCAGTTAACACATCCTTCACCTCACATAATTACCCTTTTGTTGTTGTTGTTGCTATGGTGAGAATATTTGAGATTTACTCTCTTAGGAACTTTCTGCTTTTTTATTTCTCTCCCCAAATCCCCCCAGTACATAGTTGTATATTTTAGTTGTGGGTCCTTCTAGTTGTGGCATGTGGGATGCTGCCTCAGCATGGCCTGATGAGTGGTGCCATGTCCGCACCCAGGATCCGAACCAGCAAAACCCTGGGCCACAGAAGCAGAGTGCATGAACTTAACCACTCAGCCGCCGGGCCTGCCACAGGAACTTTCAAGTACAAATACAACACAGTTTTGTTACCTACAGTCACCATACTGTACATTAGATCCCCAGAATTTATTCCTCTTATAACTGGAAGTTTATACCGTTTGACCACTTTCACCCATTTCCCCCACCTCCCAGCCCCTGACAACCACCAATCTACTCTCTATTTCTATGAATTTGGCTTTTTCAGATTCCACATATAAGTGAGATCACACAGTATTTTTCTTTTCCTATCTTATTTCACTTAGCATAATGCCCTCAAGTTTCATCCATGTCATTGTAAATAGCAGGATTTCCTTCTCTATTTGTGACTGAATAATATTCCTATATATATATATACACACACCCCGCATTTTCTTTATCCACTCATCCATTGGTGGCCATCCAGCTTGCTTCCATGTCTTGGCTATTGTGAATAACGCTTCCATGAACATGGAGCACAGAGAGCTCTTTGAGATAGGGATTTTACTTCTTTTGGATAAACACCCAGAAGTGAGATTGCTAGATCCCATGGTAGTTCTATTTTCAGTTTTTTGAAGGACCTCCATACTGTTTTCCATAGTGGCTACGCCAATTTACATTCCCATAAACAGTTGTACAAGGGTTCCCTTTTCCCCACATCCTTGCAGCATTCGTTATCTCCTGTCTTTTCGATAATAGCCATTCTAACAGGTGTGAGGTTATACTCATTGTGCTTTTGATTTGCATTTTCCTGATGATCAGTGATGTCGGAGCACCTTTTCATATATTTGTTGGCCATTTTTGCGTCTTCCTTGGTAAAATGTCTGTTCATGTTCTCTGCCCCCCCCCTTTTTTTTTTTTTGAGGAAGATTAGCCCTGAGCTAACATCTGCTGCCAGTCCTCCTCTTTTTGCTGGGGAAGACTGGCCCTGAGCTAACATCTGTGCCCAACTTCCTCTACTTGATATGTGGGATGCCTACCAGAGCATGCCTTGCCAAGCAGTGCCATGTCCTCACCTGGGATCCGAACCGGCGAACCCCGGGCCGCCAAAATGGAACGTGTGCGCTTAACTGCTGTGCCACCCGGCCGGCCCCTCTCTGCGCATTTTTAAATAGGATTTCTTTTTGCTACTGAGTTTTAAGTGTTCTTTATATATTTTGGATATTAACCCCTTATCTGATGTATAATTTGCCAACATTTCCTACCATTCCGTAGATTGCCTCTTCATTTTGTTGACTGTTTCTTTCGCTGTGCAGAAGCTTTTCCAGTTGATGCAGTCCCACTTGTTTATTTTTGCTTTTGTTGCTTGTGTTTTCAGTGTTCTACCCCAAAAATCATTGCCAAGACCACTGTCAAGGAGATTTTTCCCTATGTTTTCTTCTAGGAATTTTACTGTCTCGGGTATTATATTTGCTTCCTTAATCCATTTCGAGTTAATTTTTGTGACTGGTGTAAGATAGGTGGCTAATTTCATTTTTTTGCATGTGAATATCCATATTTCCCAGCACCATTTATTGAAGTGACTGTCTTTTCACCATTGAATATTCTTGGCTCCTTGTTAAATATTAGTTGACTGTATATACCACTTTTATTAAGGATTTACTTCGTGCCTTGCACTGCACTGAGTAATTCGAATGCATTATCTCATTTAATCGTCACACTTCTCTAGGAAGTAGCTGTTACTATTGCCCGTCTAACACCCTTGCTTAAAAACTGATTTTCACTATTATGAAGATAACGCATCTTCACGCAGACACTTTTTTATTCTTCTGTTGAATTATTTTCTTAGGATAAATTTTTAGAAGCAGAATTACTGGATCAAAAAATATAAAGATTTTAAAGCCATCAATAACTTTTTTCTATTCTCACTTGGAAAACTTGTCTGCTCCCTTTCTTTGTATTTAACTTTTCTATTAAAAAAGAAAAGCGGGCTCCTCCACTTCCTGAGGACCCACCCAACCAAGAGTCTGACACACAGTAGATGCTTAATAAATATTTACTTCACGACTATTAAATATATTTAGAGTATCTGATCTACAAGCTCATCTAAGAAAAGCGACATTCTAGCTTTGAGATTCTAAGATGGGGCTTACAGAATCACCTTTTGTTAACGAACTCATCATTCATTCATCTATAGTTTGTCTTCTTGCAAAGAAGAAGATCTGAAGCTGCTTAGAAAGCTGCAAAAACAAATAGCAAGACAAAATATATTACATATCAGAAAGGTGAAGCAGCAGCCAGCCGGGGGCTGAGTGGTTAAGTTTGTCTGTTCCTCATCGGAGGCCCAGGGTTTCTCTGATTTGGATCCTGGGTGCGGACATGGCACCACTCATCAAACCAGGCTATGGTGGCATCCCACACAGAAGAACTAGAATGACTTACAACTAGGATATACAACTATGTACTGGGGCTTTGGGGAGAAAAAAAAAAAAAAGAGGAAGATTGGCAAAAAAAAAAAGGAAGAAAAGAGAAGCAAATGGAGTATAAAGGGTAGGAAAGTTAAATGGAGCCAAGAATGAGGGAATCTCAAAAAATACATACCATGGTGTTCTATATACACTGGCTAATACGGGCAAAAAACAATTTTGACTTTAAGTTCCCTGGAAACCAACAAAAAGATGAGAATGTGATCAGTTGCAACAATACTTGCGGTGTTCATAGGTGAAAACGGCCTGATTACTTAGGAAAATCACCACCCTTCCTTAAGATAAGACGACAAATTTCCCCTGTGCTTTCTCTGATTGCAAATCTTGTGAACAGTGTCACCTTCAACAGCATCCTCCTTAGAGTAAGCATAGAGATAAATTTTGAAGGGCTATTTCTTACAGTGCCTATAATAAAACCTGAAAACATTACAGCCATATACAGTTCAGTAAAGGCAAATTTTTATTATGTTATTATGCCGCCCAGAAGATAAGCAACTCTCTCCTGGTTTTATTTGATCTATGCTTCTTTTATTTAAAGGATCTAGCGTAAAAATTCTTAATCTGGGGTTCAGGGACAGCATTTAGGGTATTCTAAATTCTCTGAAATTGTGTGCAAAAATATTGTGTCACTCTGGAGGAGTATAATGTGTCAATGTAGATTCATCAATTGCAACAAATGTACCATCGGTGAGGGATGTTGATAATGGGGAAGGCTATGCGTGTGTGGGGGCAGGGAGTATATGGGAAATCTCTATATCTTCCTCTCAATTTTGCTGTGAACCAAAAACTGCTCCAAAAAATAAAGTCTTAAAAAAAAATTGTGTCCATGAGTAGATACATCTTCCTGGAGAAAAGTCTAGAGCCGTAGTTCTCAAGTTTAACTGCACATTAGAATCACCTAGGGAGCTTTAAGAAAGATGCCAATGCCAGGGACACTAGATATCCTGATTTACGTGGTCTTGGGGAGGCTGGGAATGGATACATTTTAAAAGCTCACTAGGTGATTCTAATGTGCAAAGTTAATATGAATAGAAAACACCTATGAATTTTGTTAAAATGAAGATACTGATTCAGTATATCTGGGGTTAGGCCTGAGACTCTGCATTTCTGACAAGCTTCTGGGTAATGCCACTGCTGCTGATCTTCAGAACACACTTTGGGTAGAAAGGCTGTAGAGCAATAATATTCGAAGTGTGATCTCAGGACCCTTGGGGTGGCAGGAGTGGCTTATATGCATAATAATACCTGGATATTATTTGCCTTTTTCACTGTGTTGACACTTGTACTAATGGTGCAACAGCAGTGGTGGGTAAAACTGCTGGTGCCTTAGCACAAATCAAGGTGGTGGCACCAAAGCATAGTAGTACTCATTGTATTCTTTACTGTCATCCACTTACAATTTAAAGACAGGATGCGGTTTTACTTAAGAAGCAGTAAAAATTATTAATTTTAGTAAATCTTGACCCCTCACTATATGTGTCTTTAACTATTTTGTAGGATAAAATGGGAAGTATGCATGAAACATTTGTGCTACACGTGGAAGAACTGTTTGTGATTGTTTCGAGGAAAAACATTTATGTGAATCATTGAGTTGTGATCTGAGCTAGCTGCTTTTTTCATTGACTATCATTCTCACTTGAAAGAATGACCATCAGACAAACTATGGCTATTCAGACTTGTGTATTTGGCTGAAATTTTCTCAAAAATGAACAAAGTGAGCCTGCACTTCAAGAGAAAGAACTTGTAGTATTTCTTGCCAATGATAAAATTTGAGTTTCTAAATAAAAATTTGAATTTTAGAAAACTTGTTTCCACCACCATGAGCTGGACAGATTACCAATACTTAAACAACTTTTCTGATGATAATAAATGTGATTTTTAAAATATTGTATAATAAAATGTGTCAACATTTGGCAGATGTGCATAACTCAGTGAACCAATACTTTCAAATGACCAATGCTTATTAAGCCATGCCTGGGTAAAAGATCCATTCAAAGAGCAAGAAAGACCAATAGATTTTAATGAAACAGAGAACAAAAAGTTCATTGATATGATTTCAGATTCTACACTGCAACTAACCTTTAAGAAATTACCACTTGTTGAGTTTCCATGTAACATCAAAGAATAACTACAATTATCTGAAAAGTCAATTAAAATAGTTCTCCTTTTTCCAACCACATATCTGTGTAAGGCCAGATTTTCTTCATATACTTCAATTAAAATAGCATACTGCAACAGACAATGCAGATGCATATAGGAGAATCTAGCTAAAGCAGACATTGAAGAAATTTGTAAAAATGTAAAACATTGACACTTTTCTTATTATATTTTTTGTTGCTTTGGAAAATACAGCTACTTTTCATAAAAATATGTTATTTACGTTAAAATAATAAGTTTATTGTTATTTCAAAATGAAATTATTTCTTTGTTTTAATTTCTAATACAGTATTATTGATAGATATAGCCCACATAAGCAAAAGCTCATTAATTTTTAAGACTTTTTGATTTGAGAACTGCTGCTTTAGAATGTTTATTAAATTTCAAAGAAATCCAAGGCCTCAAAATGGTTATGAACCACAGACCTTTAAAAAGGAATGGATGAAGGGGCTGGCCCAGTGGCAGAGTTGTTAAGTTCACACGCTCTGCTTCAGAGGCCCAGGGTTTGCCAGTTTGGATCCTGAGCTCAGACCTACACGCTGCTTATCAAGCCATGCTGTGGCAGGCATCCCACATATAAAGTAGACGAAGATGGGCACAGATGTTAGCTCAGGGCCAGTCTTCCTCAGCAAAAAGAGGAGGATTGGCCACAGATGTGAGCTCAGGGCTAATCCTCCTCAAAATTACCTACTTACTTACTTACTTAATTAATTTAAAAAAAGGAATGGATGGACTGATTGCATATTTTCCACAAAGATTATTTTTCTCAGTTAAGCTTTTGAAAAGCATGGAATGGCAGTGAGTTCTAGATTATATTTCTGTCAAGAGCTTGGAGTATAGCAGTTCTGAACTGCCAGTTAACTACTGAGCCTTAATATTAACAGTTGAAAACAACTTTTAGAAGCTCAAATCCAACCCCCTAATACAATATACAAATCACCTTTATGAACTGTACTTTACAAGAATTAACCAACTTAATTCATGACAGCTCTCTGTGGTGGGTACTCATATTATCTCTGATTTGTACATTTTGTTGAATGAATGAATGAGTGAATGCATGAGTAAATAAAATTAATTATTTTAACCTGGACACAAATCCAATTTAAAAAAGAGAAGGGTTCTTAATACAGTTCTCCTCATTCAATTAGTGATCAATTCCTGTCTTTTTTTTCTCATTATTTGCCTGTCTGCAGTCTCCTTCTGTGTTTTCATTGCCACCTGCCTCTCCTGTTTTATCTCCTCTAACATACCACAGTTACTGCCTTTCCTTCTTGGTATTTGAGATCTTCTCTTCCCTCGAAATCTCCATGCACCTTTTGAAAATAAATACAAATACCACAGCCTCTATCAGTAGTCCCACCTCAGTTATTGCACTCCAGGGCTCATGCTCCCAATATGGGCCATGTGCTCATCCCATCAAGCAGCTCTTCTCACCATCTGACAATACTAATAATAACAAGAACTAACATTCTCTGAGTGATTACTATGTGCTATGTTCGTTACTGCACGACCTTACTTAGTCTTCATTGGGTAGCTACCGTACTATTTTTACCATCCCTATTTTACATATGGAAAAATAGAGGTTTATGGAGCTAAAATAACTTCTCTAAGTCTCATAGTCAGATAGTAGTACAGCCAGGATTTCATTTAAACCTGTGTCTTTTTCCCCCTGCAACTTTATTGAGGTATAATTTATATATCATAAAATTAACCTATTGTAAGTGTACAATTCAATGATTTTTAGCAAATTTATGGAGTTGTGCAACCATCACACTCTACCACAGTCTGGTTTCAGAATATTTCCCTCACCCCAGAAAGTTCCCTTGTGCCTCTTTGCAGACGATTCCTGCTCCCACTCTCAGCCCCCGGCAACTACTAATCAGCTTTCTGTCTCTATAGAGCTTCCTTCTGTGGAACTCCTATCAATGGAATCCTACATCACATAGAAATTGAATCTTTCGTGTCTGGCTTTTTTCATTTAGCACGATGTTTTTGAAATTCATATATGTTGTGTGGTATGTCAGTGGTTCATTCCTTCCTATTGCTGATGAGTATCTGTTGTACGGATATACCATGTTTCATTCGTCCTTCACCAGCTGATGTACATTTGGGTTGTTTTCACTTTGGGGCTATTATGAATAATGCTGTTATGAACATTCAAGTGCAAATTTTTGAGTGGCCATACATATTGTCATTTCTCTTGAGTGGTTCTTAAGAGTGAAATTTCTGACTCTTACGGTAAGTTTGTGTTGAATATTTTAAGAAACTCTCAAACTATTTTCCAAAGTGGCTGTATCATTTATATTCCTACCAACGATGAATAAAGGTTCTAATTTCTCCACATCCTCCAACACCTGGCACTGTCAGTCTTTTTTATTATAACTATCCTAGTGGATGTGAAGCGATGTCTCGTGGTGGTTTTAATTGGCATGTCCTTAACAATTAGTAATTTTGAGTATCTGGGGCTGGCCCCGTGGCCGAGTGGTTGGGTTCACATGCTCTGCTTCAGCGGCCCAGAGTTTCACCAGTTCAAATCCTGGGCACAGATATGGCGCTGCTTGTTGGGCCATGCTGAGGCGGTGTCCCACATGCCACAACTGGAAGGACTCACAACTAAAAAAAATACACAACTGTGTACCGAGGGGCTTTGGGGAGAAAAAGGAAAAAAATAAAATCTTTAAAAAATAATATTGAGTATCTTTTCCTGTACTTGTTAGCCATTCATATATCTTCTTTGGTGAGAATCCATGACTACAAAGTTAATGCCACCCAATCAATGCCTCCCAAAGATGCCATACTCATTCTTGTCTCTATGTTTTTGATTATTATACTCTTCCTTAACTAAAATGCCCCGTTATTTTATGATCCCAAACTTACAGTTTTTAAAAATCCAGTTCTAAATTCGCATCCCCTATAAGACTAATCCTGGCCCAATATTTATACATCCTATCTCCCATCATACTCTGCATATAGCAAGAATCCAATAAATGTCTATTAAGTTTGTGGGTGGGCTTTGCTGCAGTTAAAACATAAGAATTCTATTCAATTCCTGAGCAGAACAGATCCTCAACATATATTTCTTGAAAACTGATGCTGTGGAAGATACAAAGATCTTAGAGCAAACTAAAGTTTATCATCTAGTATGACACACAGATACAGGCCCAAATAATGCAAAAGTATATCCTCTGCAATTGTATCATCAATTCAGGCTTAAATGAGACCCAAAGGCCTAGTATCCATTCATGCATCAATTTGTTTAACTATCATTTATTGAGCATCTCCAATGTATCAGCCACCGTGTGATTGCTATTGTTAGAGAGAAAATAGAGATAAATAAGATATGATCCTTCTATCTGTTCATAGAAAGACGAAGGGGAGCCACAGGCAGTCAAATAATTCTAATACAATGGTAAGGGCTATAATAAAGGTAGTTCCAATGTAAGACCACAGAGGAAAATGTTATCAGGATGTCACAAAAGAGATGACTTTGACTTGGTACTTTAAGAAAGAATATTAGTCAACTGAAATGTAGGGCTTCCTGGTAGGAATCTGGCCCATCTCTGGGTTTTTCTCTCACCTCAAGGAAGTCAGACTGTCAAAAATCTGATCCAATTTTGAACTCAGTAAAATAATCAGGGCACAAAAAATGTCCTGGCCTGACCTGGGTTTCTGGGGATATTGGAATAATGTCAACAATAGCACTTCTTTCCCTTTTTCCTCTTCTGAACCCATTTCTGGGTGTTATCCTCTGAGTTTTTAGGAAATGAATAGTAGTAGAAATCAACAAGGGCATGAGTACTACTTAAGAAAGCAATCTCTAGAAAAAGGCTGTCTTTAGCAATCTGATCCTTCAACCCTGGAGGACAGACCAAGAGCAAGAGGCTCTGTATTGTAAATAAGGTTAGTTATTCCCAGGTGAAACCATTAGGTTTTTAGGTCCAAAAGTTCTACCCCCCATATTTGGTTTTAGCCCATACTGACTTTTATTTAAGCCTTTCTTGGAGAGCTTAACCTGGAAAACAAAAGTAGATGGTGGCCAAGAAAACAGGGTAAGCGTGAATAGTAATATTAGTCTTGGGAATTGTTATTCTGAGTAACTCTAAACAGGAAGCTGTTTCTCCTGCCCTTAATCTGGTGTAATGAAAGACATTCAGATTTCAGTCATAATTTCAATCCTGACTCTGAAACCTTGGTCAAACCACTTAACTCTCCAAAATCTTAATCTCTTTATCAGAAAAACAATCTGCCTTTAATTCTTTACTGAAAATTTGAAGAAGTATGTAACAACCTCTGGTTATCTGCTTGATGATGATGATGATAATACTAACACTGCTATTACTAGCTACTACTAGGAATAGCTAACGTTTATTGAGCATTTTATCTGTGCCAGGCAGTGTTCCAAAGTGGTTTTTATTATAATAATTATTATTTGTTGAATCTCTTTCACCACTACATCCATAGGAGAGACCAGTGGAATGTCAATTGTCTTAGTAAGCTAGTGGTGTTATAACAAAATATGTAGACTAGCTGGTTTAAACAACAGACATTGATTTCTCACAGTTCTGGAGGCTGGGAAGTCAAGATCAGGGTGCCAGCATGGTTGAGTTCTTGGTGAGGGTTCTCTTCCTGGCTTGCAGTCAGTCACCTTCTTACTGTATCCTCACAGGGAGGGGAGCTGGAGAACTCTGGTCTCTTCCTCTTATAAGGACAATAATTCCACTATGGGGGCCCCACCCTCATGAGTTTATCTAAACCTTATTACCTCTCAAAGGCCCCACTTCCAAATGCCATCACATTGGGAGTTAAGGCTTCAACGTGAATTTTGAGGGGACACATTGTCTTCAACGTCATTCTAGGAATTGGTTCTCCATCCTGGCTGTACATTAATCTTCTAGAGAGCTTTTAAAAAATAGCAATGCCCATATGCTAGACCAATTAAATCAGAACATCTGGGAGTAGGGCCCAGTTCTTCAGGGTAAAATAAAGGAGAGTTAGAAAGCGGTAACATTCACATTTTCCCTAAGTATTGACCACCCAACTTTCTAAAAGCCCTAGTGGTCATCCCAAGGACCCTGATTTCACCCAATTTTCACTTCATTCCTAGATGTTTCTGTTTTTCCATATGAGAAGAAAATCCAAAGAGAGATTTCTTTAAGGATTTCTGTGGCTTTTAAAAAAAAGAGGTATCTGAGGCATGGCAAACGCAGCACTTGCCTTTTCTCGGAGTCCTATCAGGTCTTTTATTACTAGTTTCTGGGACAAGCTTTGAATTTCTTTTAGAAATGTTCTGTTCTGGATTTGCTAACTTGATTATTATATATTGACTGTATACCATGCATCAAGAGCTGTGCTGAGTGGTGGGGATTTAAAGAGGAAAACAAGCCCTTTATCCCTAAAGAATTCACCCTCCAGGTAAGAGATCCACACACAACACGGACAAAATGTGGGAATCTTTATGTAAAAATATTGTGAAAGGCTTTGAGAATGCTTATAAGGGAGCAGTTAATTATGGGCTATTAGAGAAAACTGAAGAGGGAATGTGCCATTTGCACTGGGCTTTAAGGACTAGGAATGGGAAGTGGGTAGAGAGGGGGTACCTCTGGTAGAGAAATAATGTGAACAATGGGCTGGGGTGTGATGGAATGTTGAGTGGTCCAGTGTCATTCACATGTAGGGCATTTAAGGAAATTATAGAAAATGAGAAGAGAATGGTAGAATTTCTGGTCAGATTTTAAGGAGGTGGAGATTAGAGGAGGTAGTTTACAGAGAGTGGTAAAGCTTTGAAACAGCCATTTCACAAAATGAGAAAGGGAGTTCACTAGTAACAATGATATCAGCTACCATTTATGAGCACTTACCATGTGCCAGGCACTCTGCTAAATGCAGAATATAATTGATGAACTAAGCAGATATGGTCCCCACCCTCATGGGGCCTCCAGTCTGGTAGGGGAGGCAGACAACAGATAGGTATATTCTAAAAATATATAATATTATCATTGGGATAAATGCTATGAAGAAATAAATGGTACCATGAGAAAGAATAATGGTTAGGGATGAAGGCCAGGTTGGAGAAGGGAGATAGTCTCAGACCAAGACTTGAAGGATGAGAAATAGACCATGACAAGAGCAGAGGGAAGAGCTTTTGCTAAAGCCTTACAGCAAGAAAATATTTTGCATGTTCCAGGAACTGAAAGGAGGCCAGTGCTGCTGGAGCACAAGAGACAGAGGCATAAGATGAGAGTAGATACATAGTTGAGGCCAGATCATTCAAGGTTTCCTCCACGCCCTGGTAAGGAATTTGAATTTTATTCTTAGAGCAATGGGAAGTTGTGGACTGCTTTTAAGCAGGAGAGTAACATAACTGGATTTGTGTTAACATTACTTTAGTTACTAATGGGAGTGAATAGTGTCAGGACAATCAGGAGGCCTAGGGAAATTTTTAGAAGAATAGTGCTTTTATCAGATGAAATACTGAAGGAAATTAAGAGCACAGAGTGTTGTGGTGAAGAAGGTGCTGACGTAGGTTTACGTTTTGCTGACTGTGGGGTGTTCATCAGTTATTTGTAGCATGGCTCCAAGTTGGACTGAGATAAGATTTGTAGAGTCAGTATAGAGAATTCTAGAGACTGTGGATAGCTAAGGTAAAGATAAGGAGAGTCAAGCATTACCAAGAGGTAATATTAAGACTGCAGTACAGGGGCCGGCCCTGTGGCCAAGTGGTTAAGTCTGTGCGCTCCGCTTCAGCGGCCCAGGGTCTTGCCGGTTCAGATCCTGGGAGCCGACATGGCACGGCTCATCAGGCCAGGCTGAGATGGCGTCCCACATAGCACAACCAGAAGGACCACAACTAAAAATATATAACTGTGTACTCGGGGGCTTTGGGGAGAAAAAAGAAAAAAATTTAAAAATCTTAAAGACTGCAGTACAGAGAAGCCAAGGTACTTTCTTGCCCAGAGCTACTTTTACAGGAGTGTCATTACCTTACATCATCCTGTCAAGGAAGTTCTACAAACATCTGGACTGGAGCTTAGGACAGATGTCTGACTGGATCAGTGAGATCCAGGTTGTAGCACATAGCAAGAAGTGAATTACATGATGTTTACTGAATGACCAAGATTGATGTGGTAGTTATATACCCAGCAGGGATAGTTGAAGGTATAGGAGGGCATGAAAACACTGAGGAAGAAAGGAGAGAGAGAAGGAAAAGGGAACAGCTAAGAACAAGTAAGTTCTGAATGAAATTGTTCTGATAGAAATTGAATGGTGTGACCATAAGAGAAATTTGGGTTAGACTCTGGAAGATCCTAAAACTGGTATTTTTAACAAGAATGAGAGAATATCTGTTAAAGAAAGATGTTTACTTTCTTACGCCTAAAGAGATTTTAAAGAACAGACAGTGAGCCTACTAGATAAGTAGGATCCCAAGCATTTGGTGACATGTTTTCAATTAGATTGGTATTTTTTACATAGGTCTCACCAGGACTAACCAGGAATTTTGGAACAATAAGATATTGAATAAAATGGCATTCCGTCATTGGGAAATTGTCTCTTGTACGAAATGGCTAAGTAGAGTCTCTATGAGAAACGTAATTAAAGGGGAATGAAAACAAATTCTTTGCTTACAATTTCAGTGGGTTTAATTAAAACAGATGATCCAGCCCGTTCCACATGCAATATGTATCTAATGTATTTGGATTTAGAGTTCTAGCAAACAAATCGAAAAACACTAGAATAGACCAGTTATCCCTCCACTTTTCTATAGAAGAATTTTTAAGATTGAGGGCATTAATATTAGGCAGACCTGGTTTTGATTCTTGCTCAGCCACTTGCTAGCTCTGTGACCTTATGCAAGTTACTCAACCTCCCTAGGCCTAGTTTTCTCTTCACTGCTACACAGAAAATGAAAGAACCTACTTCAAAGGGTTATTGCAAAAATTAAATGAAAAAATTAAAGCATTTAGTCCAGTGCCTTAAAGGCAAACCCTGACACATTCCAGCGCAGAAAAACATAACAGAAACAATATCCAACACTTATTATATGCCAGCTACTATGCTTAAGTACAGTACTTTAAAATACAGTATCTCATTTAAACCTTTGAGATAGGTACTATTTCTTATCTGAATTTCACTCACAAGGAAACTGAGGCTTAAAGAATTCCAGTAATCAGAGAGCTGTACAAACATCAAGTTAGCACAATCACCCACAGGTGTGCACCTGTAATTTGATGCGAACATATGCATGTATGCAAGTGCAAGGATATTTACATACCCATTGTTGACAGTCCCACATTTCCTGGCACTTCTGCCTGGAACTGATGATGCTGGAACAGCACAGTGGCAGTAGTGGAAATGACTGGAGGAGCACCCAGTCAACCAGCATGAGTGTTTTAGTGAAAAGGGCGATGTATTGCAAAGAGTCCAATACTGTCTCTGTCTTGCCCTAGAACCTTGAGTAAGTCTTTTAACTAAGTCTTTGGGCTTCAATTTCCTCATCTGTAAAATGAGGGGACTGGCTCAGTTCTAGAATCTCCTGAACCGAAGCAGTCCTCTAGCCTACCACCTTGTATAGGCAGTTCTATACAAACACTCTCGCCCCCATGGCAACGGCCACTCAGCTCTCAGCAGCACTGGTATGTGCTCTACTCCAGCCAGCAGCACTATTTCCATCGCAAATTCCTGGGTGAATAGAGGGCTTGAATGGGGGAGGGATCTGTCGGTCAGAAATCTTAAAGCCCCTGGCTTTAAAAGAAATTCTGGAATAAATTGTCTGTGGGTGGTGTGTATGTGCTAAATCAGAAAAACAGCATCAGTGTTTAATTCACAAAATCAGCCTTTTAAGCAGGTAGAGAAGCTGTCTTAGCTGAGATGAGATTTAAAGGGTCACTTTGCCACTAAGTGCTGAGTCAATGAGTGGAGGAGACTGTGGCCCAAGTTCATTAGCATTGGTGAGGATGCCAAAGGAATATTGCCAGAGGATGTTTAAATCAATCTGGATTTTTGAGAAGTGATTTCAGTATTTCTTTCCAAGCTACATAGACTAATGAGACTGTCTTATGGTGGACATTATCAGAGCTCCATCTTAGAAGCACAAGGACTCTGGGGCAAAGTGAGGGAGGCTAAAGGTATGAGAGAAAGAGAACATCTCTTTTCAAGGAAAGCAGGAGACATCCTGGAAAAGGCTACCTTACATCTGCACAATCTCAATTTTCAAGCCTTTGAGAAGTTATTTTCTGAGACTGTTGCTGGTAACGGTGGTGATGACAATGCTGAATTCATGGAGAGGAGGAGCTCCTGCTTTTTCCTCCTCCATGTTGCTTCCTTAGATTTGAGGCAGAGAGTAGAAGGGGGCACTATCCTTTTATAATTCAGATGTAAATGAAGTGGATGCTCAATAAGATATTTAGTTTAAAGACTTGACTTTCGGAGAGGGAGTGGCTCCAGGAGAAATGCAATGCACACTTCACTAGACTCCCACCTGAGGGCAGCAGTGCCAGCCTTTGCTGCCTCCTTTTGGCTGCCTACTGAGAGATCTGCATTGCAAGGGCACTGAAGACAGGAAGAGTGTGCAGGTGTAGGTGGGAGGTTGGGAACCAGGCTGGAGAGAGTTCTCAGAAGAGGGCTCTCTGTAGTTGGAGACAGAGGTGTGTCCAGGGAGCTGGGGGAATCCCGGAATGAATGGGTGGTCTCTGCTGAAGACTATCTGAGCAACAGAACTTGCTGAGAGAGAAAAGAGCTGAGACATTCAGGGCAAATCAACGCTAGTTGCTCCTTACAAACCTGTGGAATTGGAACTTGCTGTTTTTCCTCTTGCCACTAGAGGGTAGAACATGAAAAGAAGATTTGAGCATTCTCACCCCTTTCAAATTAGCTATTCAGCCCTGGAGGAATTCTAAATTGTAAAGGGGTAAATCCTGATCTAGTTAACATGTATCTCTGGTCAAGCCATTTCCCTTCTTACGCGTTTTCAATGGCTCCCTAAAGACTCTAGAATAAAATCTGACCTGATAATGGCGTACAAAGCTCTTCCTGAATTATTGGTCTTCCTTCCTAACTTTACCCTTTAGCCCTCTGCTCCCCACCTGAACATACACAACTCTAGGGGAAGTAGTGAGGTGGAAGGTGTTGGAGCCAACCACAAGCCAGTGGATCACCCCAGACTCCCCCTTTTCCATTTCTCCCGCATTCAACTCCACGAATTCCTGTCTATTCTGCCTCTTAGATAAACTCTGTGAGGGCAGGGACCACATCTACCTTGTTCATCTTTGTATCCTAGTGCCTAGCACCCTTAGTAGGAGCTCCTTAAAAATTTATTGATTGGGGCTGGCCTGGTGGCACAGAGGTTAAGTTCGCACACTCCACTTCAGTGGCCCGGGCTTCACCAGTTCGGATCCCAGGTGTGGACCTATACATCACTTGTCAAGCCATGCTGTGGCAGGCATCCCACATATAAAGTAGAGGAAGATGGGTACGGATCTTCCTCAGCAAAAAGAGGAGGATTGGCAGCGGATGTTAGCTCAGGGATAATCTTCCTCAAAAAAAAAATTTATTGATCAAAGTAATAACTGAATGAGCACCTCCAGGTCACTGTTATCATCCTAGTCTACCTTGCTGCCATTTCTCACCTACGCTGCAATAGGAACCCAAGGGGTCTCCCTATGTCCCACTTTGCTCCCTATAATCCATTTTATACTCTGCAGTGAGTGATCTTTCTGAAATGCAAATTTGCTCAAAATCCTTCAATGGCTTCCCAGTCCTCTTAAAATAAAGACCATAATCCTTAATATGACCCACAAAGTAAGCATAATTTAGCAATTGGACACTTGCTAGTTATGTGATCATAAGAAAGTTACTAAATCTTACTCAGTCTTGGTTTCCTTATCTGAAAAATGTGAACAACAATCATTCTTACCTCACAGGGATGTTGAGAGGATTAAACAAGTTAATACATATAAAATGCTTAGCACAGTGTTCAGTTCTTTGTTCAATAAATGGTAACTGTGATTATTAGGATCTGGATGACGTAGTCCCTGCCTGCCTCTTGCTTTTCACTCATTTTCTGGCAGCCTCCGTAAGCTATTTTCAGATCCTGGAATGTACCACGCTTCTTTTTATTCCTACTCTTCTTTCTGGTCCCAATGTAGAGTTTACTTCCTCTAGGAAGGCTATCTTGACACCCTGTGTCTGGTTCAGGTGGACCTGCAATGGCTTCCATAGCATCCTATGCAACATTTATCATGAGTTTTCTTGTCCGCTCCTGGCATAGTGACCGACATTTAGCGATGCTTCAGTAAGGAACAGTTGAATTAACTTTAGGCCCACTGCACTTTTCTTTTCCATGCTCTTTGCATATGTTATTTCTTCTTTCTGTTCTAGACAGAACATCATGAAAGTTTCCAAGGAAAACTTTCCCACCTACGAAGAGGCTGCCCTAGACAGCCACAGTTCATGGAGTTACTTTTGTCTTAGCTGATGGGACCAGAATGGGCATCTGATGCAATGGTGGACAATCCAGAACCTGGCCAGTGACTTACAACATACTCGGCACCAAAAAAGGAGTAGGTCAATCAGATTCTGTCTTACTTTCTAAAGTTTCAGTTAGAAAAAGGAGAGAATGTGGCTATTAATGACAAGAACAAGAGCTAAAATGCTTTCTAAAGAAAAGCGGTGAGATGAACTCAGAGTCATGAGGGGTCAAGGCAAGCTATAGCTGTGAGGAAACAGAAACTTTGTATTCTTCATACAAAGTGAAGAATAAGGAGCCAGTTGGTAGTGGTAAAAGAGGCCCTGCCAGGAGGAGAATAGCTAAGTCATGCCAGTGATTGAGCATAAGGATGAAAATACCTAAAATGTTATCTCCTGTTCTGGGCTGTTAGTTTTTCTGGGTTTCTGTGACATACATCTTTAAAATAAAATTGTTGAGCTAACTGGAGTGAGTTGTTTTTTGCTGCCAGAGTGCCTAACTGATAAACCATTTCTCTGTTTTAGGAAAACCCAGGCATCCTTTCAAGGTCTCTCCTCTGTTCTCTCTCTCCATTTAGAGAAGCACTTGTCACATTACCTATAATTATTCGTTTGTCTATCTCTACCCTGTGGATATCAGACTATGAACTTTTTAAGGTTCTGCCTAGAGGCATACGTGATACACAAAACTAGGGACTGATCTAGGTATTTTACATATTTTAATTTACATAATCCTCATGAAAGCATTCTGAAGTAGATCCTATTATTTTCACCATTCACAGATGAGGAAAGTGAAGCACAGAGAAAGCCTTGCCAAAAGTGCAAAGTAAAGAGTAGAGAAGGGATGCAAACCGGGAAGTTTGGCACCAGAGAGCATGCGCTTAACTCCTGTGCAATATGACCTTGAAGTAAAGGGGAATGTGGACAGGGAATAGTGGTTAATACGGATAATTGAACACTCCTATACAGCGTACAAAGCACTTTCACATATATTATATGAGGACTCCAGGAATCCCCTTACCCTTTATGGGAAACTAGCAGTTCTAGCTCTGAAGTACCAAATATCCTGCTTACCTTATAGCTATAATACCTTATAGCTGCTTCCTATAGGCACAGAAAAACAAAGTATAAGTTAAGGGGCATGTACAGATGTATTTCGCAAACTCTGTGGCCCCTTAGAGGTACTAATATCTGGTAGGTTGGTCAGATTTCTAGGCTAGTCTCTAAAGAAAGGATTCTATTAGAATATAAAAACATTTCATCTGGGGGCAAAACAGACACTTTCTCAGCTATTCCAAGAACTGAGTCTCTCCATAAAACCCACAATTGGGGGTGTAAATGTGGTGTGGCGGGGAGGGTGGATAGAGTGGTGATTCCACTTTGTACTATTGTTTTTAAAGGCATCTGAATTTAGGGAGCTCTTGCAGATGCCTTTATTGGCAGCTTCAACTGGTTTCTTTTGAGTTGCCATGGCAACAGGAAGCCAAACTTTGGGGGCTATTTATTGGTGAATGATAAGGAGCCAACTGAAAGAAAATCTCTTTGAGGAAGCCTGGGGCTGTTTGGGCGGGGCAGGCGGTGTGGAGCAGGGTGTTTCTGTCTCGGTACAGGTTAAATGCAGATGCCTCTGGAACAATACACAAGTAGCTTCCTCCAAATTGCCTATATCTCAGAGATGCGAGTGAGTAACCAGGGTAGAGGTCTGAAGGTAGCAACTGTTCCACAAGAGCATGTTCTTAAGTATTAATGATATGGGGTAAGGACAGAAAGTCTTTGGGTTCCTCAGAAAGTGAGGGAACAGCAGGAGATGCTTATACCTGAGTAAAATTCACCCAGAAAGTGAGATTTGTGTTTGGGCTGAATTCCTGGTGACACAGCCATATGGCTTTTGCTGACTGCCATCCTCCAGACGGTATATTCCTTTTGCAGAGCAGCTGAAATGTATAAAGGATTGTGCTTTCCTCACTGTCACCTTTAATCCCTCCCTTGTCATCAGCCAGAACTCTTACATGAAGACTCATGTACCCCTACCTATCCTTCCAGCCCGAATTCTTGCCCAAGATCAAGGATCTTGATCCTTTCCCCAAGCCACTTTCCCACAGCTCTGATTTTCTCCCTAGAGTAGGAGGCTCCAGGGGACCACAGCTGACTCTGCCAGGCACAGAGGGTTGAGTCATCCTGCAGGCGTCAGAGCTGTTAGCAACAGCTCTGCTGATCTGTATGCAGCTCCAACTCCCTCTCCAGTTCAGAGTTTTGGAGCCGTCTTGTTCAAAAGTAAAGAACAGAACACAGATGGCTGGTAACAGGATCCCACAGGGGCCTCCTTTCCCACTGAGCCCATCCTGCTAATCCTTTTATGGAGAAGAGAAAATAAATGGTGAATGGAGCAAAAAGGAGAATCAGCTTCTGCACTGTTCTTTGCGTCCTGGTGGAAGGCCTCTGAGAACAACCCCCAGCTGCCCATTACATTTCGCAGGCATATTGTCTTCCTGGTCATTCTTTCTCCTCATCTACTTCTTTTCACTTCTTCCTTCCCATTTTTCATCCCAGTTCCCAATTCTCTGTTGAATCTGATGGAGTATTTTGCTGAATGCCTTCTATTTAACCAGGCAATTCTAATCCACACATGTATAAGAAAAATCAAATGCTCTAGAAGTTCAGAGTGGCTGATTTTATCAGCTTTATCTCTTGGGAGTCCCTTTAGTTTTTTCTCTTCTGCTGAGGTAGCACAATGCATTACAAAGAACACAGGCTTTGGAGCCTGAAAGAAGTGGGTTGCAAGCCCCGTCCTAAAAAAGAAATTAACAAATACATAAAAATAAAAAAATTCTGCTCTGCCATTTACTAGCTGTGTCATCTTGTGCAGTTTATCTGACCTCTCTGAGCTCCAGGTATGCCATCTGAAGATGTATATATTCTATCTATTTTGCCAGTTAATTTATAGAGTAGATTAGACAGAGGTAAAACATAGTATCTAGAACATAGTAGATGTGCCCAGTAAATATTAACTCTCTCCTTTTCTTCTCGTCTCCTGATGCTTTAAGTGCCAGGTCCTTGATTTTCAAGAATCTGAAAAACAGTCTTCCCATTGAGAAAGTTAGCATCCAGGCTCAGGTGCTGCTGATGCAACTGAAGAAAGAAAGGCAAGTGGGAAGTGTGTAAGTGTTTTTCAAGACTAGAGGACCAAGACTTTGTAAAAACTAGCATGTGAATATGCTAATGTTGCTTTCCCCCAATTTAGTGATTCTTGGTGAAGATTGCTGCTTTCCTCATATTGCTGCTGCAGTATGGTTAATACTCATTTATTTTTCTTGGAAGATAAGCTACTAGGTTGCTGATTGACTGTGTGACTTTAGGTAAGTTATTATCCCTCTCTAGGGATCCAAGGATCACTGTTCCGTTTCACTCCAGGAAAGGAGGAGGATTGGTTGAAGTTTGTGTAAATGCCAGGAGAAAAGTTAAGTATGGTTTGGTATTATCCTTGGCACTGAGAATACACAAAGTGTTTGTGCAGTCAGGTCAAATGCCAGTGTTCACTTTATGTGATTACCAAAGACTCAGTTGACACAGGGCTGTGGTTTGACATGGTTCCTTTGTTCCAGATAATAAACATATGTAATGTCAATTATACTAATGTGTTTTCCTCTAGCTGAATCAAGAAGGAGGCAGATGATGAGGCCAGGACACTGTATCTCATTCTCTCTGACCAGGAGCTCTCCGACAACACGTTTTTCCTGTCTCTCTTTGTAACTGGTAATTAGGTTCTCAGCTGAGCTGTCAGGAATCTTGACAGGCTTCACAGGCAGTCACCATCTGACAATTTACAACTCTGGGCTTTTCACAGCTGGCATGTTCCCTCCCAAGGAACCAAAGTTTCTCAATCCTAAGCTCCTCCTATCTTCAAAGAGTCTACCTGAGAGGAAAGATAGCTTTCTCAGTGTGTTATCCAATTCCAAAGCAGACAGTTGGGTCCAGTGGTGGCAATGGGTAGAACCTCTGTATTCATGTATGTCCTCAGCAGTAAGGGCTCACTCTATGGTTTGGCAATAGAGCTGGAGTCATTGAAGCCAGAAGTGGCTAGGGAGTACGGGAATTTAATATAGCCTTTCTAAAAGAGAGAAAAAAATAGTTAATAAAATTTCTTTTTCTTTTGCTTTAAAAACCTCAACCCCTATGTATCCCAAAAATTGAAAGCAAGTACTTGAACAGATGTTTGTATACCCATGTTCATAGCAGCTTTATTCATAATAGCCAAAAGGTAGAAACAACCCAAATGTCCATTGACAGATGAATGGATAAACAAAATGTGATATATACGTACAATGGAATATTACACAGGCTTAAAAATGAGTGAAATTCAGATACATGCTACAACATGGATGAACCTTGAAGATATTACGCTAAATGAAAGAAGCCAGTCACAGAAGGACAGATACTGTATGATTTCACTCATATGAGGTACGTAGGGGTAGTCAAATTCATAGAGACGGAAAGGAGAATGGAGATTACCAGGGGCTGGGAAGGCAGGGATGAAATGGGGAGTTGTTGAATAGGTAGAGAGTTTTAGTTTTGGGAGGTGAAAAAAGTTCTGGAGATGGATAGTGGTGATGATTGCACAACAATGTGAATGTACTTAACGCCACTGAACTGTACACTTAAAAATGATTAAAATGGTAAATTTTGTTATGTATATTTTACCACAATTAAAAAAAAAAGCTCAACCTCTTTTGGATTAGGGGACCTTGGTACAGTAGTCCCTTCTTATCTGCAGTTTTGCTTTCCTCAGTTTCAGTTACTCGTGGTCAACCACAGACATTGTCTGCTCTTGATATCCAACCATTGACATTGTCATGGCTTGATGATCCTCCTTCTGACATATTACCAGAAGGTCAATAGTAGCCTAACACTTTGTCACAATGCCTACATCATTCACCTCACTTCCTCTCATTAGTATGCATTGTATCGTCTCACATCATCACAAGAAGATGGGTAAGTACCATGCAATAAGATATTTTGAGAGAGAGAGACCACATTCACCTAAATTTTATTACAGTACACTGTTACGATTGTTCTAGTTTATTATTAATTATTGTTGTTAATCTCTTACTGTGCCTAATTTATAAATTAAACTTTATCATAGGTATGCATGTATAGGAAAAAACATAGTACATATAGGATTCTGTGCTATCCATGGTTTCAGGCATCCATTGGGGATCTTGGAATGTATCCCCCATAGATAAGGGGGGGACTACAGTAGTTGATTAAAATAAATCAGCTCTTCCTAGCATGAGTCAGAAGCTCCTCAGATGGGCTCTCATGCTTACCTTGATCATAGTACCAAGCAGACTGTACCATCAAGTCTGTTGTGTTGCTTATCTCTTGTTTTTGCTGCTTAACATTCATTGCCTCCCTTTCTGGTAATTGTACCTCAATTGCTGGGAACCAGCCTCTCCTCTACTCACAGTCTATGTGGTTCTGGTGAAGTTGACTCTACTATGCACTCCAGAAATGGAAGCTGTTTATCAGGCCTAAGCCAATCAGTGTATGTAGTGCACAACATTCCTCCAGGTCTGGCTCGGGAATGGGCACATGATCCAACTAGAGCCGAGGAGATGCAGTAAGACTTTCTCTGGCATTTTGGAGAAAGAGATTCTCTCATTTTTTTATGAAATTTGATGATGACAATAATGATAACAATAATAATGAAACAGTTAACACTTATTATGTGCTTATTCTATCCCAGGGGGAGATCTGAACACTGAATTTGTTTTCTTTACTCCTCATGACAACTATTTTGGGTAGGTATGATTATTATTCCCTTTTTACAAACGGTGGAGCTGAGGCAGAGAGTTTTGATTAGCTTCTTAAAGGTCTCATAGCCAGTATGTGGCAAGGCCAGGGGTCAAACCAGCTTTCATTCTGAAGCACTACACTCCATTGCCTTGAGACGATGTAAAGACTAGAATTATTGCTGCCTCTTGCTGGGGAGGCCCAGAACGAAGGCAACACAGTGGAAAACACGTCCTGGAGAGGAAACCAGAGCATTTAAGCCCTAAAACTAACTCTGCCCAAAGCCAGCCCTAACTCTGGACTTTTTTTTTTTTTTACTTTTTATTGAGATTAGAATCGTTTACGACCTTGTGAAATTTCAGTTGTACATTATTATTTGTCAGTCATATTGTAGGTGCACCACTTCACCCTTTGTGCCCACTCCCCCCCACTCCCCTCTTCCTCTGCTGACCACTAATCTGTTCTCTTTGTCCATGTGTTTCTAACTCTGGACTTTTTAACTTGTGTGAGCCAAAATATTCCCATTTTTATTAAATTACTTTGGGTTTGGGTCTCTGTCACTTGTAACCAAAGAATCCTAAATGACTTAAAACTGTTTGTTTGTTGGCCTTTCCCACTAGGCAGTGATCTCCTCAAGAATAAGAATGGTATCTTATTCATATCTATATCCACAGAGCCTAGCATAATGCACATAATTGACATTCAATAAATGTTTGCTATCCAGCAATTCAATTATTCCATAAACATTTAATGTGGGTCATCTATGTACTAGAAATTCAGTTAGGTGTGGGAGATGGAAATTAGAATTAGTGAATGAAAGCTGTTAACCTGGACTGTATGGAAGAATAGCAACTGCAAAGGTTAGCGTCATAGAGAACTCTAGGAAAAAGATGCAGACACATGCTAAGGTTCCCAGGAAGTTGCTGTCACCTTGACACTATATGCCTGGCTGATGGGCATTTTCTGGGTTCTTCCACATGCCAGAAATATTCAGGGTTATCTAAGGTTCCAAGAATGTCTGGAAGGCATCTGCCTCCCAAACTGATGTACATACCAGATTTATACCTAGCTCTGTCATACAAACCATGTGTTTTCTGCTGTGCTTCTCTCTGTTGCTTGAGTCTCAAAGGTATATTCTGTAAAATGAGTATGCCCTGCCCATTTCTCAGGGTTATGGTGAAGCTCAAAAGAGGTCACAGATATGGGGTTCTGTTGTATCCAGGTGATAGTTGACTTCTTTTCCCTGACCACAGCAAGTGCTAATATATTCTACTCTAGCTAGCATTCCCATAAAACCATATCATTTGGCCTCACCAGCAGTTCTATTCTACTTGTAGCGAACATCTGTTGTTTTTGTCTGTCCATAATTTCTCTCTTTTCTTCTGGCAAAACGTACCCTATATCCCATTGGGGAATTTCTTCTCCATCATTCTTGCAGTTCTTGTGGAGCTCTTATTCTGAGCTTCTTGCCACAGGGTGGGCACACAATCCCAGCTGGGGCAATCAAAATGTCTCACCCCTTGGTGGAGCAACTAGCCCACGGAAAGGCATACAACATAGGGCCCAGCCTGCACCACTCAGAGCTGTTCCTTTGGATTTTACATAAAGTTATGTGAGAGTGAGAAGCTTTCCTTTGTCTTTGGGGTCACTAAACTAGGATGATGTAAATCTGGACTTCTTTGGTCACACCTCCCACTCTACTCTTCCCTCACCCTGGTCCCACATCTCTCTGCTACATGGAATAAACTACTAAGATGGAAGTTCTCCTCAGTGTGATCCAAGTGAAGCCTACTTAAACCTCTCATAGAAACATGTCTATGGTCCATAAGCCCCAAATTCTTATCCATTCATCTTCACGAAGTCCCAAATGTCTTCAAATTCCACATTTACAGTATTCTAACATTTCCTTGTTGAGAATACTTACGAAGAGGAGAAATAAAGGATGAGTTTCATGATAACCATTTAAATGGTGTCATTTGATAAGTAGATTAGACCTCTGTCTCCTGCTCAGGGGTTTTGGGCAACAGGTTATGTAGGAAAGTTCACATAGCAGACGAGCTTAAGTGGTTGTACAAACCTGAACTTTCATACAGGCACTCTTGTCACTACTTATCATAATCCAACATATTACTAAAGGAAGCATCTGGTTAAAACTAATATTAGAAATCTCCTTGATTCATTTCCTGTGTGTAGACAGTATCACGGCAGCATTCAGTGTTAGGGTATATTAAACTAGGTAGCAGCAGTGGGAACCACCTGAACCCCCCGTTTATAGTCTCCCCAGTACAAACACAGGCAACCTTATAACAAAATCCAATCTATAGAGAAAAATGGCCAAGCGATTGGGAGCTGGGTATGGTGTGTAGAGACAGATAAAGGGGAGGAAGAAAGAGACAAACACCAGCAAAATTCTTTTAGTTCCTGAGGTGTTGGACTTTCCAGTTACGGGGTCTTATAAATTCCTTTTTTTTCCTTAAGTTGATTTGAATTGTCAATTTTAACCAAAAGACTTCTCAGTAGTATAGTATTACTACTTAGTAAAGAAAAGGCTAAAGAGGAGGCCCAAAGACAATCCTGGGCCAAAAAATATCAACGTTTTAGATGTTTTGATTGTCAGCTGTTTCTGTTTCACATTCTGTGTGGTACAACTGTGGTAGAAATTTGTGTAGTGTCTTTTTTTTTTAATCCTGGCAGACGTCAGCCAAAGAGAAGGGCATGACAAAATCACCAATTAGTCCTGAAGATACATTCCAAAAACCTCTCAGTCCACAAACATGCTGCCCAACCCTTTCCACATTCACAGATGTCCCAGGCAATCATGATGCACTGACCATGGGTTGCCTGCCAGAGGATAGTGTCAGAGAAGTGGGATGAATATTTACCTCCTTACACATAAACAATAAGAGCTAACACTTTACAACATTTTCCATGGGCTGGGCGCTTTATATACTGTCTTATTTAATCCTCACACAATCCTCTGAGGAAGGTATCGTTAACTCCATTTTACAGATAAGGAAATGAAGGCTCAGCCTTTTTATGAAACTGCCACAAAGTAACGTAGTCACTGACCCTACAAGTGCTGGAGGTAGGACTTCACAGTCAACGTTTTTAACTCCTGCTATACTCCCCTCACATCCTCTGCTTGATAACTTCAGGGCTGGATTTCTTTTCGACTCTGATGCAGCTGCTCTAACTTATTCATGGCTTACTGCAGATGCTTAACCGATAGATACCTGAGAATGAAAGGTTTCTAGGTCAGGATTTTCTTGAACTGAATTGTATTCTACCATCCCTAGGGTGCCTTGGCCCAGCATTTATCTATTTCTGTGGGTTAAAATGGAAGAATCTGCTGCCTCTATACACAGGGCATTTTTAAAAGATTGGCATTTTAAAAAGATGTTCACAAAATGGATCCAATTACATGGGAATACAGAGCTCAGGAACAACTCTGTA
The DNA here is from genome assembly GCF_037783145.1 of Equus przewalskii. Classification (NCBI taxonomy): domain Eukaryota; kingdom Metazoa; phylum Chordata; class Mammalia; order Perissodactyla; family Equidae; genus Equus; species Equus przewalskii. The sequence goes on from NC_091840.1 coordinate 43,038,539, forward strand.
CATGATGAGCTTTATTTTCCAGCCTGTGAAACTATACTCACATCAGGCAGCCTTCTGTAGACATGTGTGAGTGAAGTATGACAACCAGACTTAAACCTGCCTTAGTTGGGGCCTAAAGACAAAAATCTATGGATGTACTGATAATGGACCAGGATGTACTTAATGGGCTTCCAGTAACATATTTATTTATTTATTTGATGATTATCGGTTTCATTGAGTGTCTAATCCCTGGTTTCTAAACTGGAAATTCTAAGACACAACCTTCTCATCAACTACCCTCTCATACACTCAGCTTTATTGGTTTTTGCCTTGTATCGTGAGGAGTTACAGATTTCCATAAGTAATCACAATATTATTGCAAAAAATTTACATACTAGCTAATGCTGGATGGAGATATCACCACAACCAATGAATTTCACCCCAGATTTTAGTAGGAATCTGGTAGAATACCCAAAGAGTTTCCTCTTTCTGCTTCTAAATATGCGTGTATGCACACACACACACTTAGAAATTCAAGTCATCTGTACATATTATTGGCATCATTCCTGTAATGATAGATTTTTGAACTAAAAGAATTCTAGAGATTACTTTAGTCTATTGCAGTTAGATAGGAAACTGAGGCCCAGAAAAGTAAAATTAAGGTCTGGTTCAGTGCATCATTTGCTCATAGGTTGTTTTGCATTGTTATTTAAAAGTTTCGTGCATGCAGATCTTATCTCTCTATAAGATTTTGAGTTCCTAGTGTGGGGAGAGGTTTGAGGAAGGGGACTAGGAGGCAGTGAAAAACACAGGGGCTTAAAATTCAGGTTGAATCTGTACTTTAATTTTAGCTCTCCACTTACCAGCTGAGTAATGTTGCACAAAGTTACTTAACTTTTCTGAGCTTTCCTCCTTTGTAATGGGAACATCATCATCTTCATCCTTTTTTCAGGGTTGTTGGGAAGATCAAGGGGATAATGAATGTAAAGCCCTTGCTTCATACAGTTTGTGGCAGAGAGTAACTCTATGAATATTAGTTCCATTTGCCCCTTCTGTATTTTACTTAAGCCGAACACACAGTAGGACTTCAGCAGGTATTTGTTAAATTGAGTTGAACATGACTTGATCTTTTACTGAGTGACAATACTGAAAAGACAGTTTCAGTGGATACACATCCATGTCAGTCAGTGCACCCACCCATATATTGACAAGCTATCTTTTCACATGCAGATACATGTGTGACAACAAATATACTGACATTACACATGGTCAGGCATCTCTTACACACACTAGAAACGTGTACATGGCATCAAGCTGTTCTCAGTTGCTGGCGCCAGGAGTACAATGTGGTGGAAAGAGAGTGTGCTTTGGATTCATTCACGACTAGGTTCAAATTCTAGCTCACCACTCACTTAGTAGTTGTGTGATCTTGGTCAAGTGATGTAAGTACTCTGAACCCCGGTTTCCTTACCTAGAAAATGGAGGTATACTAATAGTACTCACCTCAGAAGGTTGTCGTGAGGATTAAATAAAACAATGTATGGAAAGGGCTTATTCTTAGTTTTGTCACTGCGTGGGTAACTTTCCTATGAAGGTCAAAACATGGTTGGTACCCATTCTTCTCCCCACAGCTTTCTGACCCCAGTTTACAAGCTCAAGGGATCCCTAACTGGGATATGAGAAAGCATCTGAGGGAGGTGACACTTGAGCAAACCTTGAAGGATATTAGCCAATTAGAGAAGACGTTTCAGGCAGAGGAATGCAGTGCTACATCCTGAAGACAGCACATTGATAGTTAGCAAAAGCATGAATAATAGTTCAGGATTGTGGGAACATCCTAAATAAGACTAGAGAGGTATGCAGGGTTTTTTTTTTTTTTAAGGAAGATTAGCCCTGAGCTAACATCTGCTGCTAATCCTCCTCTTTTTGCTGAGGAAGAGTGGCCCTGAGCTAACATCCATGCCCATCTTCCTCTACTTAGTATGTGGGATGCCTGCCACAGCATGGCTTGACAAGCAGTGCATAGGTCCATATCCAGGATCCAAACTGGCGAACCTGGGCCACTGAAGCAGAACGTGAGGACTTAACCATGGTGGCACCAGGCTGGCCCCTGTTTGGATTTTATTTGGAGGGCTTTGGGGAGCCATGGAAGAGTTTTAAACAGAGAAATGACATATCCTGTTTTTAGAAATTGTATTTTAGGAAGATTAAAACCATTCACCTCAGTAGAGAGAATGGGGCACCCTGGGGTGCAAGGAGAGTAGCCAGAAGGCAATTACAGTACCCCAGGTGAGAAAGAGAGGCAGAAGCAGTGGGGATGAAGATATAGATAAATCAGAGAAATGTTCTGGACTTAAAGCCACAGGAAGTCCAACATCTGCAACCATTCTAAACATTGACTAATTATTTTCCTATCAATGATGAGTGTAATTTTCTTTTTTTTGGATAAAATTTTAAAAATTAAATAACTGATATGTTTTGCAGTATCTGCTAATCATACTTTCCTGTTGAACAACTTTGATGTTGGAATAAGCCCATGTGAATGTATGTGTGTGTGTGAAATTTGAAGAATTTGAGGAGGGAATTCTATTAGCGCCAGATCAGAGGCATAGATCTGAAATAATAATAATGAGAAAGATAGCCAGCATCTCTTAAAATACCCTGTGTGCTGGGGAAACCAAGGTGGGGGCAACTGCAATTTATTGTAGAGGCAGAGGTAAGTGTGAGAACGAGGTAGTGGCAGACATAAAATACTATAAAAATACCACCTAGGGCTGGCCCCGTGGTGGTAAGTTCATCGTGTTCCACTTTGGCGGCCCAGGTTCACTGGTTCAATCCTGGGCACAGACATATACCACTTGTCAACCGCGCTGTGGCAGTGACCCAAATATAAAGTGGAAGAAGATTGGCACAGATGTTAGCTCAGGGCTAATCTTCCTCAAGCTAAAAAAAAGAGGAAGATTGGCAATGGATGTTAGCCCAGAGCTAATCTTCCTCAGCAAAAAACAAAACAAAAAAACACAACGCCCCCCTCCCCCCCCAAACCACACCACATATACAACATCAAACCTTTGGATTTAACTACCAGTTTATAAGAAATGTGGGCACTGAAGCAAATATGAAATTACATCATGAGGATGTAATTGGCCAAGTCTGGAATGTGGAAAATTCTACAAGATATGTAATGTGATTTCTTTAACAAATAAACTGCATACAAGAAAGAAAGAAGGAAGGAAAGGAAGGAAGGAAGAAAAAAAAGGTGAACTGTTACACATGAAAAGAGACTTAAGAGACATATTTATCAATCAAATGCAAAGTATAGAACTTGTTCAGATCCTGATTCAGATAAATGGACTGTAAAAAGACATTTTGGAAACTGCAGTTTCCAAAAAGTTGCAGTTTGGAAAAATTGCACATGGATAGGGTATTAAATGATATTAAGGAATTATTGTAAAGTGCGATAATGATCTTGTGGTTATATTACAACAAAGTCTTTGTTAGAGATACGTATTGAAGAACTCACAGCTGAAATGTTATGACGGTTTACTAGAGATTTACTCAAAAATACATCAGGGGAAAAAAAGGTTGTGGGACAAAAGGTGAAACAAGAATGATAAAGTGTTGATAATAGTTGAAGCTAGGTGATGGACACATGGAGCTTTATTATTCTATCCTACTCCTTTTGTGTATGTTTGAAATTTTCCATAAAAAATTAAAAGCAAATACTACGGGAAAGCCAGAATCTCTTTCCATTCCCAAACATATGAAATAACTAGAACATTCTTGCTGTAACAATTTCATAAGAAGGGATCAAGATTGGAGGGGCATCATTTAAAGGGTGAGTGGAAGGAGAGAGGCCCTGGGGACAGGAGGGTAGAAGGAAAACTGGTTTTGAGTGGTGTTGAAAAAGCCAAGGAGGAACACAGTTTCAGGACAGAAGGATCAACCATGTTAAATATGGCATATGTTAAGAAGGAAAGGATTAAAATGACTCCACTAGACATACAACTAGGAGGTCACTCTTGACCTTGACAAGATCAGTTTCAGTGGTGGTGGGAAGATAGGCAACCTTTCCAATTTGACTGTGAAGAGGAGAGGTGAAGATCGTAATCTTTCTTTTTCCCCCAAAGGAGAAACTAGGGCATTTTTTTTTTTTTTATTCTGAGGGGAAGTTGCCATTTGAGAATGTTTAACAACATAGGTGAAGAGAGGAATAACTGACTGACTCACAGAGCAAGGACCCTTACTACAAGAGGAAATATTTAGAACAAATTGATGTATATCTCACTGAAGCAGATAGCTTGTTTTTCTGATCATGGCCAGTTTACTTTCCTACTTTACTGTAACTCCCACAAACTGTTCTGGAGTATATTTTTACTCATAAGTCTCATACAACAGATATATTTATCTCAGTTTTATTGCGTGAAGAACTAAGATTTTTTATGACTGCACTTTAGGCACACCTTTGGGTTCTTGAATAAAATTGCACTCTTCGTAGGGTTTTCCCTTAAAAAAAGGTTTTCCGCCACAAAAAAAATGAGAAGTTCTACCTCTTCCCTGCATTGGGACCCTTAGGACTCTTTAGTTTGTCTACTATTCTTGTTTCAAAAACTTCACTCAACCTACTAAAAAAAATCCACAAAAACTTTTCAAGAATTTGTCTTTCCCATCATCACCAACGTATAGGGTGATTAGGTCTGCATTTCCAACTCTTATTGCCATTTCAAAGATTATTACAAACTATTAGAATCTCCAAAGCCAATTACATACTGATTACGCTGACCAGTTTACGTCCGAATTCCACAGAGGAGTTGAACTAAGATGGGTAAGACTCAGATATTCTACACGTCAGGGCAAACTTCTCATTCTCAGCGTTACTGGGGGGCGGATGTTTTGGGAGTGGGAAGAGGGAAAAAGGAGGAGAGCAGAGAAACTCCTCTTTCTCAGATTTCAGGGTGAGATGAATGCACCTGACGTCCGCGTGGCATAAGAGCTCCGCCAGCTGACTGAGGCCGGGCTGGACAGGGGCTGGGACTCCGGGCCAAACGGACGACTCCGCCCAGTGCAAGCACTCGCGCGCTCCCGTGAGGGCGCGCACGCGTACGCAGTCTTGTCTCGCGCAGGGCCGGGCCTGTCAGGCGAGAAATCTCGCGAGATCGAAGACTGGGCTGACTGTCGGGAGGAGGGGAGTGGTGTTGGGGAAGGGGGGGGAACCTGGGCAGCGGCCGGGTTCTGTGGCTTCAGGGCTTGGGGAGAGAGAGAGGGAGGGTGGCAAAGAGAGTGAGTCGGTGCCGCCGCCTGCCTGAGGAAAGAGGAGGGGTCCCGCTTGCCTGCGCCCTTCGCGGGCCGAGAGTGCGAGGCAGCCGCGAACCTTTGAGGCCTCCCGGCCCCTGGGGACCCCGCCCCACCGCCGGCCGGCCGGCCCGCGGCCTCTCTTCTCTTTGTGAGCGCCCCCTTCCCAGGGGTGGTGGTGGTGGCGGAGGGCTGTGCGTGGGCCCGCCCGCCGAGGGGCCGCGGCGGGGGACCAAGAGGGCCTCGGCTGTGTGAGGACGGGAGGCGGCCGAGGCCCGGGCCGGTTCCCCCGAGGCGGCGGTGGCGGCGGCGGCTCCCGGCTCTCGGCACTTCCCCGCGCCATCTTAGCTGAGCCCAAGCGCTGAGGGCGCCTCTTCGACCCCAGTCGTCCCCTCGCCCCCCCCCCCCCCGCCCCTTGTCGCAGAGCTTGGGCTGGGCGGCTCGCTGGGGCTCCGGGGTGGGGGGGGCGGCGGTCCGTCGCCAGGCCCCCTCCTCCTCCTCACTCCTCGCCCTCCAGCGGAGCGGCTACCCGAGCGCTGCAGGGGGCTGCGCCTGCCTACTCCGCCCCGGACCTCTCGGCGAAAGGGTAAGGGCACCTCTGCTTTGGGAAAGGGAGACTTGGAGGGGGCGGGGAAATTCGGCCCACTCTGGCCTCTGCGTGGGGCGAGGGATGTGGGGGTGGGGTGGGGGAGGGAGACAAGGAGGGTCTGTGATTCTGTGGGTGGGGTGAGGAAGCTGGGGAGCTGGGCGCCCTCCCGTTTTGAGGGGCAAGAGCAATTACATTCCTCTTTCCTGAGGGTCACCGGAAGGGGTGGTGGAAGGGGATGTCTCGTGGAAGGTGTGGCCCTCATAGGGAGACTGGGTTGATGTGCACCCCGATTTAAAGGCGCGAGGTCCCTTTCCCTTCTGGTCCCTCTGCTCCTCCCTCTCCTTCTCCTTTGTAGTGTCTGTGTTATTCTTGGGAAGGGAGACTGCTCTGGGTAGCCTGCTGGATGGATTCCACCCACCCTCGGGAAATCTATACTCCTCTTCCGTAGGGGTGATGGAAGCATTTCTCTCCCCCTACCCTTCCCCCTTCCCCATCCTTTAGTCTGCTGCAATGCTGCAGAAGTCCAAGGCAGTTTCTTCATACACAGGCCCGTGTATACACTGAAGGGAGGGGGAGTAGGGGAGGGAAGTAATGGCGCTTCCCTTGGAAAGGTTACCCTTTTTCCTTCGGTTTTTAAATCGATAACAGTACCGGTTTATACTCTTCCCCTGAGATCTGGCCCTAGGAAGTGTATCTGTTCCTGTTCTTATTGTTGGGGGATATGGCCTCTCGAGAGGGACCCTGCCATGTTAGAACAGTTTTGATGTCTCTTTCGCTCTCTCTTTTAAACAGTGGGGTGACATTTTTTTTAGTGAGCATATTGAGTTTTCGTTAGGATTAAAAAAATAATAATTTTGTACCCTCTCATTTTTTCTTTTTTTTTTCTTCCTATGACTTTTGTACTTCTTGAAGAATTATTAAAGATTATTGCATACAGACGGACATTCCTTCTCCCTGAGCTGTGAATTTTTAGGGTTAATACTATTTTGTAGAACACTGAAATTGAAATTTTCTGAAAATGATTAGGTTACAAACCTTTCTATAGCAAATTCTTTTGTTTCTTAAATGAAAAAATAATAAACGTTAATTTGACTAATTATGCTGTGATAGAATCTATATTCTGTAGTCATTGTCATTTTTCCACTTGTTTGTCTCATGTCGTATTTGTTTAAAACAAATCATCTAGTTTACAGTAGTACTTGTTGGTTTGTCCTTAGTAGAGTAGAAGTGAATAAAAATAAGAATTTTATTTTTATTTTATTCTGCAAGTGTGTTGCTGAGTGCTTTTTTGTGACCAAAGAGTAGTTTTGAAGTCTGTCGATGATACTTTTTTAAGTATTTAGATTTACTGATGATGTGATTTCAAAATGTTCCATATACAGAATTAAATAATTTTTTCACAAAGTGATGAACATGACTAAAATACGTACAGGTGAGAGTTGTCTTGATATTTTACTAACAAGTTGTATTTGGTGTTTAAGCTTTACTTAGTGGGTGACTTATTTTTAAATATTTTGAAAGGCCATCTACATTTAATGTTGTCCGTTAGAACTTTTTTGGTGTGTTTGTTGCATTTTGAAACCTGTTTAAGACAGGAATTTAAAGATAATAATAGTAGTGTTAGGCACTCATTTAGTTTCTCTCATCTTATTTCATTATTTTGATATAGGGAGACACATTAAGGATATGTTAAATTAGTTTTATTTTTCCACAGCCTTGCTTTCTTTATTCCTTTTTGATTATCTGAATTCATTTTAAGTTAAACAACGCTTCTCATTTGAATCTTTATTTCATGACACAAAGCTGCATGTTGTGGTGTGTAGAGTTTTCTCCTATATGGCAAATTGTGCCATAAAGTTTAATTCTTTATGTTAGGGTTTGTTGTGGATAATTAATTCATATATACTAGCGTGTATAAACCCAAGCATACTGCTCAGTAAAGAGTGACTGTTTTTATCTTGGAAAGATGCAGGCAGAGACGATTTATCAGTAAAGGCTAGAAAACTCAAGATTGTACACGGGTTATAGGTAAACTACTTGGTATGTTTCAGCATGCTAGAACTGAGAGTTACTCTTTAGGACAACTAAGAAGAAACTCTGTTTTCCATAGCTGTTAGGAATTCTGCCGAAAGTGGGAATAGTATGTTGGTGATCAATTAGGTAAATTCATTATTAAGGAAAAATTGCCTGAGGGTTATTTCAGCTGACCTCTGATGCCATTGTCAGAAAGGAATACTGAGAGCTGTTAGTCTGGGTTGGTCGATTCCAGATTAGTATGGTACTTCTTATGTTTCTACATAGTTCATCCTCAAAATGGCAGTGTACATCACTTCCTGTTCTTTCACAACTGGCTTTTTCTCTGGATTCCCTTTTAATGACTTAATTTTTGGCATTCTGATATCTGACTTGTTAATTTGGTTATAATTCTCATGTTTTATAGATGGAAGAATTTCTAAGAATCAGCTGGGTTTAAAGCCTTTGAATAGTCTAGGATTATCTTGACAATAAACTGCCTTCCAAACTAAAGGATAGTTTCTCAAACAAATTTGAGAGGTTTTAAAGAAATACAACAGTGTACATGACCAAAAGTATGAGTGAACTGAGTAGAAAATAATTATTACATTTTCTGTAATACAGATTTTGGGAGAATTGTGGATATGGCAATTAATTGAATGTGTGTTAATATAAAACAAGCTTTCTGTATGTCAAGGCATATACATGATATTTGGTCCTATGTTATGATGCCATCCCACTAATAAGAAAGAAACTGATCAGTTACAGAATATGGGAAAGACTGGATGCTCTTAACTAACCATAAAGAGTATAATTTATTTTAAGAATTTGCTGGTACTTAGTAGATATGAATACTTAGTTAATCCAGAAGTTATCTAGGGGGCAACTGTTGGCATTGAAATTAGAGTTGAGATTAATCTGTCATTCAAATTACTGGAAATAAATTCTGTATTTTTTACTTGACTGATTTGTGTATTAAAATCAGTTAAATTTTCCTTTTATCTCTTTTTCATTATCAGTAGTCTCTATTACTTATAATAAGTAAACTCATACTAATTTAACTTTTTAGAAATTAGAAGCTTTTTTGTATGTATTAGATAAGGGCTGCTGTTCAGTTCAGGATTGTATATGAATGAATCTTTTCTAAAAAGTGTTATTTCTAGTCAAATCTTGCGTAAAATTAACATTGTTCCATTAAATAGAGTGCCAACGTTTGTTCATCTGCCTTTAGGTTTCTGTACTTGTTCATGGCTGGATTATTTGTTGATATTCTTCAAGATTTCTTAAATGTAAGTGAAAAAGGTACAAACCTGTATTATTTCATTCCATTATATTCCATTGTTAGATTAAAGTCTTTTAATTTTTAGTGATAAAAATTGATGTTTAATTTCGTTAAAGATATCTCATACCTTCTAAAAAAGTCCATATGAATTAAAGAGTTCTGTGGAGGGACTAGAAACAATTATTTTCAGTTGGAATGTATCTGTCAACATTTGGTAACAATTATTTATCTATCAGTCTCTTCCATTTGTGCTGGAAGCAGACTTTTTGTTCTGAAATAGAATCTAAGGCTGCGTTTTTTTACCCAGTGACAAAATTAAATGACCCCTAAAAGGTGGAAATGTTTTTCAAAATATAAGTGCCTGGCATGTAAATAAAGTAAATAAAAGTATAAGTTACTAAGTTACTATAATAGATATATAGCCTCTTCAGAATGCCAATCTCAGTGATATTATTTAAACATAACTACATTTAATTGGCCTCTAAGTTATCTTTAAACTGAGAAGGGGCTAATTTTTTTCTTGTGATAAAATTATTCAATATGATAGTGTTATACAGATTTAGAAGTAGATGAATTACTTCATTTAGAAAAACACACAAAGTTTAGTTTCAGAGAAAAGCATTAACAAATAATGGAATAGAACAAAATATTCTGATTTGCAGCCACCAAAAATAATAGACACTTAATATACCTTAATTTCACCATTTATTAGCTGTGTAACTTCTTTATGTAACTTTTTAAGCCTCACTTTCCCTGTCTAGAAAATGAAGATAGTATCTACTTTACAGGTTGTTAGGTTTAAATGGGATAACCCTTGTTAAATACTTGACATATTGCCTGATACATAGTAAGCACTCAATAAGTTGTTGGCTATCACACACTAGCTACTTAGTGTTTACAAATGAATACAGGGAGTCTGATATTTAAGAATGAGTTGCTTTCTGTAATTTTGATTTGAAGTTGGATTTATACGTTTGGAGCTCAACATATATTTTTGGAAGAAATGGTGAGAATTTCTGACTAAGGGTGGCTTACAAACTTTTTGTACCTATAATAGACTACTATGTAGTTCTACAAGAGATTTGCTTTTTCCTTTGTTGAGTATAAAGTCTGTCCTCAAGAACAAAATTTCCTTTCCTCTTCGTACTTCATTTGTTTAAAAGTCATTTGGTATCACTTTTCCACCTCCTGGAGCTCTTTTCATCATCCCTGGCTTTTCACCATCCAAAGTACTCATGCTCTCCTAAGCTTTTTTTAGGTATCCTCTATAGGTGTGTCCTCCCCTTCCAAGTGCTTTGTATTCCACAGTGTATTAATTCAGCAAACATTAAGTGATGATTATGTGCCAATAAGATATGGTCCCTGCCATAGAGGAATTCTGTCTTTTATTTTTTTCCACCTCCTGAATAGTTGTCTCAAACTAGATATTCATAGGAAAGTGAGGACCTTCATGTGGTTGCCAGTTCCTCTAAGCCGTGCTTTTCAAACTAGGTTGGCACCTATTAATGGCTTGTGAATTTAGTGGGTCACAGTAACAATTTTTTTAAAAGAAAAATAATGGGAAATAATCCGAGTGTGGTGGTGTAAGTAAGGTGAGCATTGTAATGGGAAGCTTTTTTTTGTTGTTGTATTTTCATGTGTTCTGGGTGCTCAGTTAAATTATTTTGAAATTTCTTTGTCACCTCATCCGTTTTACTTCTAATCTGATGTCTCTGAAGTATGATTTTGCTTGTTTTTTTTTTTTTGGCAACTTATTTTTTCTTTTTCTTTCAACAACTCTACTTTCAGTCTCTCCTGATTCTAGTCTCTAGTCTCTTTGGTAGTTATGTTGCGCATATTTATCTTTCCTAGGTCTCCAAGCTTGTAAGGTACTCAGGGATTCTGTCTAAAAGAACCTGGGGCAGGAATACCAGCAGTTTTGGGTGTGATGGTAACTTCTGAGGTTACCATATTGGGGAACACGTGTTACCACACATCTAGTGTCACATCCTATATGTGTGAGTGAAGTTTCTCATGAATTGCAGAATTTATTTTTTAAACAAGGAAAACTTTGGGGCTGGCTCCGTGGTCTAGTGGTTAAGTTCAGTCAGCCCTGTGGCCTAGTGGTTAAGTTCGGTGTGCTCTGCTTTGACAGCCCAGGTCAGGTTCCTGGGTGCCAACCTACACCATTTGTTGGCGGCCACGCTGTGGCTGCGACCCACATATGAAATAGAGGAAGATTGGCACAGATTTTAGCTTGGGGCAAATCTTCCTCAAGCAAAAAAAAAAGAGAAAACTTTTTATTGGGAGCATATTAAGAAATATCTTTTATTTTTACTTGGTAGATTTAATTTAAAAATATTAATTGCAAATACATATTTTAATAAGGTTTCTTATGTGACTATTTAAATGAGTAAATAAGTATATTAGGTATATTTTTAAAATTTCAGTGTGTTTCAGTGCATTACATCTAACCATGTCGTTATGTTTTGGTGAATGTTTTTAATCCACTTGTAGTAGTGATGAGTCTCTTGTATTTGGGATTGATTTCTTCTCACTTATTCCCATTGAGACTGAGAAGGAGGTTTCAGAAAAAGTTGATGAACAGTGTTACTAAACAGGTCAAGGTTTTTTCTTTTTTACACATGGAAATTTAGTGTCACTCAAAATTGGAAAAACTTTGTTTTTACCAAAAGTATCCATATCCTTGATTGTAAAGACTAAAATTGCTTATTAACCTATGTTTGTACTTACTCTTCATTGTTGCACAGAAACTCTGTGTGGTATGCGTTATAGTATTTAATATATAGTGTTTAAGTAATCTCATGTTGTGTAAATGGTAGATATGATTGTGATGTTTTATAGGGACCATCAGATTTTAGGAATACAGTATTTCAGTTGGTTTTGTTTCTTAGAATTAAAGGATTCTGAGTCCCAGAAGGGCAATATGATGTCCTCACTTTCAGATTCTTTACCTTGACATAGTTGTTGATGATGATAATTTTTCCTTTATCTAGAAGAGCACAAATAATTAGAAAATAGAATAACGAAAGATCCTTTTATCTTCAGTTTAGATGCTGACAAAATATTTTTGTGTATTATGTATGAATCTTCAATTCTGTAAAATAATGCCTTAAAACTTTAATCAAGAGTAAAAGGATTTTAAGAAGGAAAAGATGTGAAAAATTTCTATTTAGGAAAGAAATGTTCTGTAGTAGAGAAATTTGATTGCTAGCAATAGAAAGTATAGAATTTAGATATTTCTTTGTTTATGTGACATTTTGGTTGAACTAATTATACGTATACCTACTAACATATAGTAAACTGATTGGAGAGAGCCACTACGTTCAAGAATAGCATTGTTTTAGAGGAAAATAAAAATGTTGATACATGAATTTTGTTTTTGTAATGTGTATTAGATAATTCAGTACTTTAGAAGAGTAAATTTCACCAGGAGAGTTTATTGTTGTAGTAAAAGCTGTTATACCAAAACTGTAAATAATGGATTGTTACCAAATGAATTTTTTCTTTCTCTGGTTGAATACTTATGAAGTAGATGCTGTTTATTATTTAACATCCTTAATTATCATTTATAAAATAAATGATAAGGATGGCAAGTTTTTTTGTTCATTTTGCTTTATTTTTGCATTTAGTAGTTTTAATATTGGAACTGAGTTGGATTTTGTGCCTGTAAGGAGGGCCAAATGGGTTTTTGAAAAAACTTTTTTTAATCAACGAGAATAGACCTACTTTGCAAGTTTTATGTTTTGAGAACTTTAAACAGAAATCAAATAAGGAACTTTTATTTCTATTTATCAGATTTGGAGTGTAGGTATTTTAATAATGTATCATTCTTTCAAAATTTTACCTTAAGTTAGAGAAGTAGCCTCCCAGTATTTTACAGTCTGTCTACTCTAAACAACTAAATTTAACAAGGCATCTTGCTAATTTAAGAGCCTTGAAAATACAGAGTTTTGTTCAACCTTTCACATGATGGCATGGAATATATTAGGGTAGGAATGGCAAAATAGATACAGTAAGCAAACATCTATAATGTGTTTTATGACTATCTTTGAGGTGGTAAATCCAGTGGTTAACAATAAAATTGCTCTATTATTGAGATATGAAATGTTTATTAAATAATGCAGAAACTTTTTTTTACAATAAATATGTTAAGGTACACCATTGTGTGTTTTAACATAAATTACATTAGATTAAAGTTAGGTGAAATGCAACTCAACAACAAAAAATCAAACAACCCAAACAAAAAATGGGCTGGAGACATGAACAGACATTTCTCCAAAGAAGATATACTGATGGCCAATAGGCACATGAAAAGATGCTCATCATCGCTGATCATCAGGGAAATGCAAATCAAAACTACACTAAGATATCACCTTACACCCATTAGAATGACAAAAATATCTAAAACTAATAGTAACAAATGTTGGAGAGGTTGCAGAGAAAAAGGAACCCTCATACACTGCTGGTGGGAATGAAAACTGGTGTAGCCACTATGGAAAACAGTATGGAGATTCCTCAAAAAATTAAAAATAGAACTACCATACGATCCAGCCATCCCACTACTGGGTATTTATCCAAAGAGCTTGAAGTCAGCAATCCTAAAAGTCCTATGTACCCCAATGTTCATTGCAGCATTATTTACAATAGCCAAGACGTGGAAGCAACCTAAGTACCCATCAACAGACGAATGGATAAAGAAGATGTGGTACATATATACAATGGAATACTACTCAGCTGCAAAACAGAACAAAATCATTCCATTTGCAATAACATGGATGGACCTTGAGAGAATTATGTTAAGTGAAATAAGCCAGCGAGAGAAGGATAATCTGTGTATAACTCCACTCATATGAGGAATTTAAAAATGTGGACTAAGAACAGTTTAGCAGATACCACGGGAAAGGTGGGGTGGGGGGTGGGCACAAAGGGTGAAGTGGTGCACATACAACATGACTGACAAACATTAATGTACAACTGAAATTTCACAAGATTGTAACCTATCATTAACTCAATAAAAAAAAAAGTTAGGTGAAATGGTATCTCAAATATTAGTATCCATTATTCTACTTTATCTTATTCAGGTGGCATTATAATAGGAGATAAAACATTTTCATGAAACTGTTCTTTTTTTAATCCTTTTGAAGCGTAGTCATTAAACTATTTGATTTACTCATGCCTAATGTAGAAATCAACTTCAATTTAACACTTTTTTGAGATACTCCCATAAGTTATAATTTATGATTTGGCAAAAAACCAAATAATCCCATTGGAAAATGGGCAGAGGACCTGAATAGATATTTTTCCAAAGATATACGAATGGCCAACATGTACATGAAAAGATGCTCAGCATCACTAGTTACTGGCGAAATGCAAATTAAAACCAAAATGAGATATCAGTTGAGTCCTGTTAGAATGACTATCATCAGAAAGACAGAGAACAAATGCTGGCATAGATGTGGAGAAAAGGGAACACTTGTGCACTGTTGGTGGGATTGTAAATTGGTACAGCCACTATAGAAAACAGTATGGAGGTTCCTCAAAAAGTTAAAAATAGAACTACCATGTGATCCAGCTATTCTGCTTCTGGAAATATATCCAAAGGAAACAAAAACACTTAACTCGAAAAGATATCTGCACCCCCATGTTCATCGTGGCATTATTGACAGTAGCCAAGACGTGGAAACAACCTAAGTGTCCATCGATGGATGAATGGATAAGGAAGTTGCGGTATATATATATCTATATATAGATATATATATACACACACAGAATTTTGCTTCCTCAATCAAAAAGAGGAAGATTAGCTACAAATGTTAGCTCATGGCCAGTCTTCCTCACCAAAAATATCCCCAAAAGACAAAAAATATAAAACCTGAGGAATCCTACCATTTACTACATCGTGGATGGAACTTGAAGGCATTATGCTAAGTGAAATAAGCGAAATAGAGAAAGACAAATACTGTATGATCTCACTTATATGTAGTGATGCAGGCTTGGTGAGCTGAGTCGCTGAAGGAACGATTTCTTGGACTCTTAAGTTCTCATAGTAGTGCTCTTTTATTCAGAGAATAGCGTGGGGACAGGACCCATGGGCAGTGAAGAGCTGCAATGTGTTGAGGGTAGGGGTACATTTATAAGGCATAGGTGATGTGGCATCTAATCAAAACAAACAAAAAAAACTCCACCAAATTCGTAGAGATCAGGTTTGTGGTTACCAGAGGTGGAGGGTATGGGAAGGGGGAACTGGAAGAAGGTGGTCAAAGAGTATAAACTTCCAGTTATAAGATAAGTAAGTACTAGGGATGTAGTGTACATCTTGATGACTATAGTTAACACTGCTGTATGATATATAGGAAAGTTGTTAAGAGAAGTAGATCTTAAGAGTTCTCATCACGATGAGAAACTTTTTTTCTTTTATTTATATGAGATGATGGATGTTAACTAAACCTACTGTGGTAATCATTTCACAATGTATGTGAACCAAAGCATTGCACTGTACACCTTAAACTTATACAGTGATGTATGTCAATCACATCTCAATAAAACTGGAAAAAAATTTTAAAAATAAAATATTCTTTCTATCCAAAAAAATTTATGATTTGTTGGTATGTACTTTGAAAACACCAAATCAAAATAGTAATCGATGGAATTGAATTTAAAGACTAGCAGTTTAGCCAGTAAGCTATGTAGTTTTATTACCAAAATAAGATTCAGTAGTAATACATGTATTTATTATACATCTTTTGAGTGCTATATTCTAAGCACTGTGCTTATCAAAATGGGTTTGGTCATGACACGTTTATTTAGTATACATTTTTGAGTGCTATTTGCTAGGTATGGTGCCAGGATACAGAAATGAGTAAGACTTGATCCCTTCAATTTTTTAGTTTAGTAGGCATACAGACTTGTAAACAAATACATACAGTAATGCAGTGCAAGTTTTCTGAACCATGGCAGTATTGGCATTTTGGGTAGGATAATTCATTGTTATGGGGATCTGTGCTGTTATTATAGGATATTTTGCAGCATCCCTGGCCTTTACCCATTCGATGCTGTAGCACTTCCCCCCTCAGTTATGATGATCACAGATGTCTCCAGACATTGCCTAGTGAACAAAATCTCCTCTGATTGAGACCCACTAGTGTAGTGAATGCCAAGGTTATGGTAGTGGAATGTACAAAAAGCTGTTATAGCACCAGTAAAGTAGAGTTAAGGGATGTTTAGGTGGAATGACTCCTACGGGAGTGAGATTTTATGAGGGTCTTGAAGAAAAGTAGGAGTGGAAAGGGTATTATATACCTGAGACCATGGAAGATCAATATCTAAAGATTGATTACTGATAGTTTGTGGCTATGGCTGTTTATGTGGTGTGAGATGGATTATTTGGTAAAATGCAGTTGAAAAGGTACTTTGGGGCCATATCTTTTTTCTTTTTCTTTTTTTTTTAACTATTTAATTGAGGCATAATTAATACAGCCAAGTGCATAAATATTAAGTGTAAGCTTGTTGAATTTTTGTAGTTGTATGCACTCATGCAAAACAAGATATGGAACATTTCTAGCACCTCTTACAGTTATTTCTTGAAGGACTATTTTTGTTGTGCTCCTAATTGATGTGAAAATCATTATAAAAACAGGTGTGATATCAGATTTTTGTTTTAAAAAGATTACTCTGGAGGTATTGTGGAGAATAGATGGGCAAAAATTATATGTAGGGAGATTTGTTAGGTTATTACAGAAGTCTAAATAAGGAGTAGAGCTAACATCATGGATTTGAGAGAGATTAAGGCAGAAAAATTGATAGAATTGGAGGCTTACCAGAGGTAGGGAAAAGGATATGTTGTGGATTACTTTATTTTGCAAGGGAACAAGGAAAAGATAATGATTTTGGCTTTCGTTGTGTATCAGTCAGGAGAGACCAGGTTATGTTGTGATAACAGACCAGAAATTTCAGTGGCTTTTAACAGGACAAATATTTTTTGCTTGACATGCTATATATGTAGTGTGGGTTGGTGCGGAATTCTACTTGTTCTCACTATGCAATGTCACAGACTAATGGAGGCTCCATCTCAACACATGGTTCCGTGATCTCCATGGCGATGGAAAGGAGACTTGCTAATAACTCTCTGGCTCTTAGAGTGTCTACCTAGAAGAGGGTAATGTCATTTTGACTTATCGTTCATTGACCAAAGCAAGTCTTAACAGGCTTAAGAGATTTCACAGAGGGTAAGGAAGTGCAGTCCTACTGTGTGTCCTGAAGAAGGGAACTGAAATATTTCAGCCATGGTAAATATTTGTCATGTGTTGAGTTATGGCTTATTTAGTCTTTTAAAAAGTGAATTATGTTGACATTTATGGTAAGAATTTTAGTAGTAATAAGAGCCATCATTTACTGAGCATTTACTGTGTGCTAGGTACTTTAAGATATATTTTTATTTTTATTTTTTTATGGCATCTCTGCAAGGTAGATGGCAGTCTCATTTTAGAGTGGGGAAACTGATGCTCATGAGGGTAAATAACTTGTTTAAGATCACATAACTAGGGGACGGCCCCGTGGCCGAGTGGTTAAGTTTGCATGCTTCACTTCGGCAGCCCAGGGTTTCGCTGGTTCATATCCTGGGCGGGGACGTGGCACCGCTCATCAAGCCGTGCTGAGGTGACATCACACATGCTACAACTAGAAGGACTCACAACTAAAAAAAAACATTTTCAACTATGTACCAGGGAGCTTTGGGGAGGAAAATGAAAAATAAAATCTTTAAAAAAAAAAAGATCACATAACCAGTGAGTGATAGAGCCAGGAGTACGTAAAGCCTGAACTAGTTGTACTCCGCTTGGTTGAGTAGAACCTACTTGGCAGTAGGTTGGAGGGAGGAAAAGACCCTCTTTGATTAACTAATCAATCAAAATTAATTAGATTTAATATTGTTGATTAGACAAATGAATTAGCAGTGTTATTTTTCATCCAAGATTTTTCTGAAATTTTACAAGTTTACACTATTTTACTGCATTTTAAAGATTCACAGATTAGGGGCTGGCCTGGTGGCGCAGCGGTTAAGTGTGCACATTCTGCTTTGGCAGCCTGGGGGTTCGCTGGTGTGGACATGGCGCCACTTGGCACGCCATGCTGTGGTAGGCGTCCCACATATAAAGTAGAGAAAGGTGGGCACGGTTGTTAGCTCAGGGCTAATCTTCCTCAAAAAAAAAAGACTCACAGATTAAAAGTGCTGTTTCTTATCCATTAATTCTGTTTTTTACCACCTTCTGATTTCTGCCTCTGTCAGTCTGCTGAACCTGTTCTCTAAGCCTACCTTTTTATTATAAGTGTTTGAATGTGAGAATCTTTCATCAGTTCTTTGTACATGAAATGCTCGTGTATGGGATTTACTTCTCTATTACTCTTAGAAAGTGAAAATTTCCTTTCAGGTATGTGAATTGCTAGTCACGGGATGTTGGTAATTAGAATATGAGGGAGTGTAGCTGTTGGGAATAGAAAAGTCAGGTAGAAGCCTGAGTCAGGAGTAGGAATTTTTTTTTTTATTGAGTTATTGATAGGTTACAATCTTGTGAAATTTCAGTTGTACATTAATGTTTGTCAGTCATGTTGTATGTGCACCACTTCACCCTTTGTGCCCACCCCCCACCCCACCTTTCCCCTGGTATCCACTAAACTGTTCTTAGTCCATAATTTTAAATTCCTCATATGAGTGGAGTCATACACAGATTATCCTTCTCTCGCTGGCTTATTTCACTTAACATAATTCTCTCAAGGTCCATCCATGTTATTGCAAATGGAATGATTTTGTTCTGTTTTGCAGCTGAGTAGTATTCCATTGTATATATGTACCACATCTTCTTTATCCATTCGTCTGTTGATGGGCACTTAGGTTGCTTCCACGTCTTGGCTATTGTAAACAGTGCTGCAATAAACATTGGGGTGCACAGGACTTTTGGGATTGCTGACTTCAGGCTCTTTGGATAAATACCCAGTAGTGGGATGGCTGGATCGTATGGTAGTTCTATTTTTAGTTTTTTGAGGAATCTCCATACTGTTTTCCATAGTGGCTGCACCAGTTTGCATTCCCACCAGCAGTGTATGAGGGTTCCTTTTTCTCTGCAACCTCTCCAACATTTGTTGCTAGTAGTTTTAGATATTTTTGTCATTCTAATGGGTGTAAGGTGATATCTTAGTGTAGTTTTGATTTGCATTTCCCTGATGATCAGCGATGATGAGCATCTTTTCATGTGCCTATTGGCCATCAGTATATCTTCTTTGGAGAAATGTCTGTTCATGTCTCCAGCCCATTTTTTGATTGGGTTGTTTGATGTTTTGTTGTTGAGTTGCGAGAGTTCTTTATATATTATGGATATTAAGCCTTTGTCAGATATATGACTTGCAAATATTTTTTCCCAGTTAGTGGGTTGTTTTTTTGTTTCAATCCTGTTTTCATTTGCCTTGAAGAAGCTCTTTAATCTGATGAAGTCCCATTTGTTTATTCTTTCTATTGTTTCCCTTCTCTGAGAAGGCATGGTGTCCGAAAAGATCCTTTTAATACTGATGTCAAAGAGTGTACTGCCTACGTTTTCTTCCAGGAGCCTTATGGTTTCAGGTCTCACCTTTAGGTCTTTGATCCATTTTGAGTTTATTTTGGTGAATGGTGAAAAAGAATGGTCAATTTTCATTCTTTTACATGTGGCTTTCCAGTTTTCCCAGCACCATTTGTTGAAAAGACTTTCTTTTCTCCATTGTATGCCCTCAGCTCCTTTGTCAAAGATGAGCTGTCCAGGGGCTGGCCCCGTGGCCGAGTGGTTAAGTTCACGCGCTCCGCTGCAGGCGGCCCAGTGTTTCGTTAGTTCGAATCCTGGGCGCGGACATGGCACTGCTCATCAGACCATGCTGAGGCAGCGTCCCACATGCCACAACTAGAAGGACCCACAACGAAGAATATACAACTATGTACTGGGGGGCTTTGGGGAGAAAAAGGAAAAAAAAAAAAAAAAAAAAGATAAGCTGTCCATAGATGTGTGGTTTTATTTCCGGGCTTTCAATTCTGTTCCATTGATCTGTGCACCTGTTTTTGTACCAGTACCATGCTGTTTTGATTACTGTAGCTTTGTAGTATGTTTTGAAGTCAGGATTATGATGCCTCCCGTTTTGTTCTTTTTTCTCAGGATTGCTTTAGAAATTCGGGGTCTTTTGTTGCCCCATATGAATTTTAGGATTCTTTGTTCTAATTCTGTAAAGAATGTCATTGGGATTCTGATTGGGATGGCGTTGAATCTGTAGATTGCTTTAGGTAGAACAGACATTTTAACTATGTTTATTCTTCCAATCCATGTACATGGAATGTCTTTAGGCGTAGGAATTTTTGTAAGGAAACCTTAGGAAAGATGAAGGGAAACAAGTAAATCTGATCTGTAAAATTGTCTTCCTACTCTGTTGGAAAGAAAGAGCTTGTCTTTGAGAGGCTGACAGTACTTTGAGAAGAAGTTAATGGGTATAGCTAAGGCTCTTTAGAATGGGGAAGGCCTGTAAGAAGTTAGGTAGAGCATTTCCATCATTCAAGCTGTCCTTGCATCTTGGGACCATGATTGGTCTTTGGAAAATGGCAGCTTTTGCTTTAAAACCAGAAAGGCCTTAAATAATGGAAAAAAGTGAAATTATTTGGAATAAGTTATAACCATACATGGTGTAAAATTAAAAAAATACAAAAAGATATACCATGAAAAGTAAGTTATCCTCCCATGCCTGTCCCCTACCCACCCTGTACCCCTTCCTACAGGCAGTCACAATTCTTTGTGTATCTTTTCAAAGATAGTTGGCATTAAACATTTGAATGATGGATTAGGCATGGGGGAAAAAACCCCTCTTGTATGCATGTCTAGAGAAAAGCAGTACATGTTTACAAACACTTCATCAAAACTTTGAGGAGGAGACACTTGAAAAATTTATAGTTAGCAAATTAACTATGCGGTGCACTTGGGTAATTTAAGATATATAAGTGTTATTGGTATTCTCTTAGTAATTTAGTATGTGCAAAAAAATGTAAAAAATTTTCAAAGAGCATAAATCCACCTGTGACCTTAGTCCTCCTGACCGTGTTTTCTTTTTTAGTATCTTAAGTGCCTAAAACATCAGTTTGTTTATTAGGTAGATTTTCAGGGAGGAGGACTTTGAGTTCAGACAGAGATTCTCTCCCTGTTTGCAAAATACTTTAAGTGCTAGGAAAAAAAAGGTGTTCATGAAAGACAGGTTTAGAATTCACAAGGAGAATAAACTGATGTGTGATCCTTTATGTCCTCTGCTTCCTTGTAATCCTTAACACTATTTATCATTCCCTTCCTTCTTAAAAATTTTGTTTTACTTTTGCTTCTTTCTGACTGCCCCTAACTGTATATGTCTTTTAGCACTTGATACTTTGTTTCTTAGTCTGGTCCTTCTTCTCTCTTTCCTTCTTTCCACTGCGTCTCCCAGCCCGGTTCTTTATACCCAACTGCCTACCTGAGGATGTCTTGTACCTCTTGGATATCTGTGGAAACATCAGGTTCAGCAAATCTAAAATGAGCTCATCTTTTTCATCTCCTCTTGCAAAAGGTTTCCCTTATTTACCTACCTGTTTCAATGTTAATAATGTGTTTTGTGTTTTTTTGTTTGCTGGGAAAGAGTCGCCCTGAGCTAACATCTGTTGCCAATCTTCCTCTTTCTTTTTTTTTTTCCCCTCATCAAAGCCCCGGTAAATAGTTGTATATTCTAGTTGTAAGTCCGTCTAGGTCATCTATGTGAGCTGCTGTCACAGTGTGGCTACTGACAGACGAGTGGTGTGATTCTGTGTGTTGGAACTGAACCTGGGCCACCGAAGTGGAGTGTGCGAAACTTTAACAACTAGGCCATCAGGGCTGGCTCAGTAATCTGTTTTTTTTAAGTCAGCCTTACCCAGATATAATTTATTTGCAGTAAAATTCACACCTTTTTAGTGTATGCATTAATGGCTGTAGCCATCACCCTAGTGAAAGATACAGAATGTTTTTATTTCCTCCGAAAATTCCCTAGGCCCCTTTGCAATCAGTGTCACTCTACTCTTGTTCCTAGGCAGCCACTGATATGATTTCTGTTATTATGAATTAGGTTTGTCTCTTCTAGAGTTTTATAGAAATGGAATCATTCAGTATATATTGTGTTTGGTTTCTTTCTCTCGGCATCATGTCTGTGATGTTTATCCATGTTGTTGCATGTATCAGTAGTTCATTTCTTGTATTGCTTGTAATATTTTAGTGTTTAGATATGCTGTAATTTATTTTTCCATTCACTTGTTGATTGATATTTGAATCATTTCCAGTTTCTGGCTATTACAAGTAGAGCTGCTGTGAGCATTTTATGTAGAAGCTTTTTATGGACATATATTTTTATTTTTGTTAATTACCTTTCTAAAGTCTTGCAAGCTAGAAACTTTGGGATTTTTTTTTATTCTTTTAATCTCTTTCCTCCCCTGTATTCATCCAATAGATTATGAAGTCACGGGATTTCTTTCTTGGAAATCTGTTTCATCCTTTGTTCTTTTTTCCAGGGATCTTTAACAGTATTGTGAGAAGCTACTTTTTATTTTGTGAAGCCTTATTTTAGGAGTGGGGGATATAAGGGTGATCATGCAGATTGTGTCCTTGCTGAGTGAGGTTTATAGTCAGGTGGGAATGCTGACTGAAATTGATGAGAGGGTGATGCTGACATTGAAGTTACAAGATAGGGGAAAAGGATGTTGCTGTTGAAAAGGGATGCACTCCATCCCTGTAAGCACCGTTTTAGTCCGTTTTTGTTGGTAGGCTAAGGTTGCCACTTTTAGTTTGTTTTGGTTTTTGTTTTGTTTTATATTCATGGATATGTATGTAGTGTGGAGTGGTGAAATTACTTGAGCAAATTACTTAACTCTCTGGGCCTCAGTTTCATCATCTGTAAAGGGGATAGTAATAATAATACTTGTCATAGGGTTGTTAAGAGGACTAGATTCGTTATTATATGTACAGCTCTTAGAACAATACCTGACATATTGTGTTATATAATTGTTAGCTAACATTATTACCTTAATTCTAAATTACTTAAAAGGCTATCTTTTCCTCTCCCATTTCAGTTTCTTTTACATATTGCTATAAGATTTATCTCCTAACACATCACTCTTCTGTTACCTGTTCAAACCTACAGAGGTACTGTATCATCTGGCAACTCTTGGTGTGTCTTTTTTTCCATTGTGGTAAAATATACAAACAGTAACATGCACAAATGTAGTTTTACAAATGTATCCACCACTTAGATTAAGCTATAGAGAGTTTCTAACATTCCAGAAAGTTTCCTCTTGTCCTTTCCGCCTCAACAACTAAGAGAAAGAACAAGGACAATATAAGCAGCTGGGAACAATTTCATGGAAGACTTGAATGGACAGGGAGAAGAGGACAGATGAGATCAAAAGGGACATCATGAACATCTTCCACATCTGTTTTGACTTCTTTACCGTAGATTGTTTTTGCAAATAAGTCATCTTTTTAAAATTGAGGTATAGTTAACATATAATTTTATATTAGTTTCAGGTATATAGCATAATGATTTGATATTTGTATGTATTGTGAAATGATCACTACAATGAGTCTAGTTACATAATTTTGTGTGTGTGGTGAGAACTTTTAAGATCTACTCTCAACACTTTTCAAATATGCAATACAATATTAGTAACCAGTGTCATCATGTTGTACGTTACATCCCTGTGACTTATTTTATAACTGAAAATTTGTATCTTTTGACCCCCTTCACTCATTTTGCCCACCCCCTGCCTCTGGTAACTACCAATCTATCCTCTGTATCCATGAGCTTGTTTTTTCTTTTTTTTGAAGATCTCACATATAAGTGAGATCATACAGTATTTGTCTTTGTCTGACATTTCACTTAGCATAATGCCCTCAAGGTCCATCCATGTTGTCCCAAATGGCAATATTTTCTTTTTTATGGCTCAATAATACTCCAGTATATGTATACCACATTTTCTTTATCCATTCATCCATCACTGGACACTTAAGTTGTTTCCATATGTTGGCTATTATAAATAATGTTGCAATGAAGATGGGGGTGCATATATCTTTCCAAGTTAGTGTTTTTGTTTTCTTTGGATTAATACCCTGAAGTGGCATTGCTGGATCATATGGTAGTTCTATTTTAAGTTTTTTGAGGAACCTCCATACTGTTTTCCATAGTTTCTGCACTATTTACATTCCCATCAATGTGCAAAAGTGTTCCCTTTTCTCCACATCTTCACCAACACTTGTTATTTCTTGTCTTTTTGATAATAGCCATTCTAACAGGTGTGAGGGGATATCTCATTGTGGTTTTGATTTGCAGTTCCCTGATGATTAGTGGTGTTGAGCATCTTTTCATGTACCTGTTGGCCATCTGTATATCTTCTTTAGAAAAATGTCTATGTAGATCCTCTGTCCATTTTTAAATCATATCGTTTGTTCTTTTGCTCTTCAATTGTATGAGTTCTTTATGTATTTTGGATATTAACTCATTATCAGATGTATGATTTGCAAATATTTTCTCCCGTTCTGTAGATTTCCTTTTCATTTTGTTGATGATGCAAATAATTTTTGTTTAACTTTTAAGGTTATCTGTGATTGGCCCCCACCATATCTATGCAGACCTATTTCTCGTACTGTGCAGCACACAGACTTTATTATACCTGCTCTGTGTTCATGATGTCCCTTTTGATCTCATCTGTCCTCTTCTCCCTGTCCATTCAAGTCTTCCATGAAATTGTTCCCAGCTGCTTATATTGTCCTTGTTCTTTCTCTTAGTTCTTTTTGGCTCATTATCAGTATCCCAGTTTAGTACTTTTTTTTTAAAGATTGGCCCCTGAGCTAACAACTGTTGCCAATCTTTTCTTTCTTTTTGCTTTTTCTCCCCAAATCCCCCCAGTGCGTAGTTTTATTTTAGTTGTGGGTCCTTCTAGTTGTGGCAGTGAGACACCGCCTCAGCATGGCTTGGTGAGTGGTGCCATGTCTGCACCCAGGATCCGAACCAGCGAAACCCTGGGCTGCTGAAGCAGAGTGTGCGAACTTAACCACTGAGCCACTGGGCCGGCCCCAGCAGTTTAGTACTTAATTAGATATTTCCCCTTTTTGTAATTACTTAATTGTCTTAACTTTAGTAGGACTGTGGTTGTTTTGTATCCCTTATAATGCCTAGCATAGGACACATAGTACTAATTGTTGAATAGAACGTAGTTTAATTTGTAAAATTTAAGTTCTCTGAAGTGTTGGACAGCAAATAGCAGCTGTAGTAGAGAACTTGACAATGGGCTAGGACTTCTGTTTATAAAATCACAAGAAGTAAAAAGCACAGCTGCAAGAACCTGCGTAGATCTTGAGGCTATCCCAGTGTGTTAGACTGCAGAAGAATCTGAAATTTACAACTCTAAAGGATCATAGAGATAATTAGGCATCACTACTGCCCACTTAATGCTGAAATCATGCAAATTGTTGTGTGGGTTACAGTAGGTCTGTGAACTTCCTGAGGTTGTATGCAATTTCCCTTGTATGTGCACATGTGCATTTTTCTGGAGTAAGAATCTGTAATTTAATTGGATTTTCAAAGATATTTGTGACTCCAAAATGTTAAGATCCTGTGATCTAACCAAAATATGACATTTTACAGATGAGATAACTGAGGCCCAGAGATAGTTAAGACACAAGAGGAATGACTTATTCGTACAGTCATTATTATTCACAGTAATGATCCTGAGTCAACAGGAAAATAGTATGTTCAGTGTGCTGTGCTTTATTAAAAGGGAAACAAGATTGTATGGAAGTATCTAATAGAGTTAGGAAATCTTTCCATCCCAAATGGTTAAAAAAAACTTAAAAAAATTGAGGTGAAATTCACATAACATTAATAATTTTTTTTAAAGATTTTTTAAAAATTTTTTTCCTTTTTCTCCCCAAAGCACCCCGGTACATAGTTGTATATTCTTAGTTGTGAGTCCTTCTAGTTGTGGCATGTGGGACATCGCCTCAGCGTGGCTTGATGAGCAGTGCCATATTCGCGTCCAGCATTCGAACCAACGAAACACTGGGCCACCTGCAGTGGAGTGCGTGAACTTAACCACTAAGCCACGGGGCTGGCCCCAACATTAATAATTTTAAAGTGAGCAATTCAGTGGCATTTAGTACATTCACAGTATTGTGCAACCACCACCTCTTAAGTTCCAAAGCATTTTACTTAGCCCAGAAGCAAACCTTTTGCCCATTAAGCAGTTTCTCCCTCTTCTCCCCTTTCCCCTGTCCCTGATAACCACCAATCTGTGTTCTGTCTCTGTAGATTTGCCTATTCTGGGTATTTCATATAAATGGAATCATACAATATGCAACCTTTTGTATCTGACTTCTTTCACTTAGCATAATGTTTTGGAGGTTCATCCACATTGTAACATGTATTAGTACTTCATTCTTTTTTACGGCTGAATAACATTCTGTTGTATGTATGTACCACAATTTGTTTATCTGTTCATCTGTTCGTGGACGTTTGGGCTGTTTTTATCTTTTGGCTGTTGTGAATGTGCTGCTGTGAACATGCATGTACACGTACTTCTTTGAGTACCTGTTTTCAGGTTTTGTGGGTATATACCTAGGAGTGAAATTGTTAGGTCACATAGTAATTCTGTGTTTAACTTTGAGGAACTGCCAACTGTTTTTCACAGTGGCTGAACCATTTTACATCCCCACTGGCAATGCACAAGGCTTCCAATTTCTCCACATCCATTCCAACAGTTGATATTTTCCATTAAAATTTTTTTTTTTTATTATAAGCCATCCTAGTGGGTGTGAAGTGCTACCTCTTTGCGGTTTTTATTTGCATTTCCCTAGTGATATGTTGAGCATATTTTAATTTGCTTATTGGCCATTTGTGTATCTGCTTTGGAAAAATATAAAATAAACTTGATTCTCAAAGAGATGTGTTTAAATTACTGAGAAAAATCTTTGAAGATGTAAAATATTTGGTGTTACTATATAAGTAAATGCCAGACTGTTAGAAATACAAAGTACTATGGGTAATTAGAAAGAGGAGAGATGGTGAGACTTGTTTAAATTTTCTCTGAAGGAGTTTAAGACCCCTTCTAATGTTAATGTACAATTATAAATGCAGATAAAGTAGTTTTGGGGCTTTTCTCACTTCAAATATTTGAATGTTGTCCTTTGACTTGACATTGAAAGATGACCATTCAATTTTATGCATTAAAAAGAAAATTTTTGATGTTGTATTACTTGATTTCAGGTGACTAACATAAACAATATAATACATTAAATAGACAATAAAAAAATAAGCAGGTGAAAACAAAAGGATAACAAGATGAATCCTCTAGTAAAATACTCTGAAAGTATCTATGATATTTACTGTTTTTTTAAGCTTTGATAAGGTATAATTGATACACAAATGGTTGCACATATTAAGTGTATACATTTTGATGAGTTTAGACATAAGTATACACCTGTGATGCCTTCACCAAAATCAAGATACTAAACATATCCATCACCTCCAAAAATTTTCTCCTGTCCTTTTGTGGTGGTGGTGGTGGTTGTTGTTTTGTTTTTGTGGTAAGAACACTTAACATGAGAACTGTCCTCTTAACATATTTTCATGATATTCGCTATTGAAAGAAATGGATTGAGAATTTGTTCCTCCTTGCTTTTTTCCAAAGGAAGGAGAAAAAAAGTCACATGTAAGATTCACCGTGCCCATTAAATTTAACGAAAAAAAGCTAGTTATTTCATGAGAAATCTTAAAGAAAATAATTGGATCATCATAAAAGGGGGGTTATATATTGGAAATTAATAGAATAAATCAAATAGAACATATTGAGTGGCTTCTTCCATTAATGCAGTCTAAAGGTACATATTTGTCATCTTTTGGCCTTAATTTTAAAATTATGTTGAGTAAAATTTTTTTTAACTGATTTGAGATTTTAGTTTCTCTCTTTGGAATTATATTTAGTGCTGTCTTTGGTACTTGGGAGAGACACCTTTTGAACTCAGTAATTTTCTCAAAGAGGTAAGTCTCTTCAAGACAGAGTTATCTTTTACTCATCTTTTGTTATTTAATATTTGTTAAATGAAATTGCAATTGTTCCTATATTTGCCTCTTCCACTAATCATTTATGAATCCCCACATCTAGGACAGCGCCTGAGACTTGGTAAAGGCCTAGTCAATATTGAGTGAATTATGCTAATTTTGATTTACCTATTATTTTTGTTTGTTTGTTTTTGAGGAAGATTACCCCTGAGCTAACATCTGTGCTCATCTTCCTCTAGTTTACATGTGGGACACCTACCACAGCATGGCTTGCCAAGTGGTGCCGTGTTGGGGAACCCTGGGCCACCAAAGCAGAACAGGTGCACTTAACCACTGTGCCACTGGGCCGGCCCCTACTGATTGGTTTTGATGTGTAGTTACATCAAATAAAAGCAACCTTGGTTCAAGCTTGATAGAAATAAGAATACTTGATCTTCTTGTAGTCCCTCTTCCCCCATGAGTTATTGTATATCAGAACATCAAACATTATTAACCCTTAATGTTAATGGTTTGCTATGATAATTATATCTTTTAACTTATGGTCAAAACTGATATTTCTCCCTCTAAATTTTTTTTTTTTTTTTTAAAGATTTTATTTTTTCCTTTTTCTCCCCAAAGCCCCCCAGTACATAGTTGTATATTCTTCGTTGTGGGTCCTTCTAGTTGTGGCATGTGGGACGCTGCCTCAGCGTGGTTTGATGAGCAGTGCCATGTCCGCGCCCAGGATTCGAACCAACGAAACACTGGGCTGCTTGCAGCGGAGCGCGCGAACTTAACCACTCGGCCATGGGGCCAGCCCCCTCTCCCTCTAAATTTTTATATTTTTTTCTTTCTTTCTTTTTTTTTTTTTTGGTGAGGAGGATGGAGAAATATCAGTTTTGCTAACATCTAACTAACTTCTGTGCCAATCCTCTGCTACTTTGTATGCGGGATGCCACCACAGCATGGCTTGATGAGTTGTGTGTAGGTCTGCGCCTGGGATCCAAACCAGTGAACTCAAGGCTGCCGAAGGGGAGTGTGCGAACTTAACCACTATGCCACCTGTCTGGCCCGTAAATTTTTACATGTTTTAAAGGATTTTTTTCCTCCTCTTTTTTTTGGTAATTTTCCTTTTACTTAAAGAACTATTACAATAATTTCTTAGAATAAAATACATCTCTCAATTTGCTAATGTTTAACTGCAAAAGAATAAGTATTGTGAAAATTTAAATTAAAAAAGTAAGTGCTGGAATTATCATTTTAATACATAGCTCTCAGTAGTTGAGGGCTTATAACTTTGGAGATTTCACTAAAGAATCAGGCATTCATTTTTAATTTTTTTCCAGATTTATTAAGATATAATTGACATGTATTTTTAAAAATTCTATAATAATCAGGCTTACAGAAAAGTTGCAAAGTTAGTAGAGTGTTCAGGTATGCCCTTCATCCAGTTTCCCCTGGTCTTACATAACCATAGAATAATTACCAAGAAAAGGAAATTAACATTGGCATAATATTATGAACTTAACCTCAGCCCTTATTTGAATTTTACCAGTTTTTCCACTAATAACTCTTTTCTGTTCCAGCATCTCACACTACAGTTTGTTGTGTGTCCTTGGTCTCCTCCAGTTTGTGATAGTACCTTACTCTTTCCTTGTCTTTCATGACCTTGACACTTTTTTTTAACCTTGACACTTTTGATGAGTACTGGTTGGTTATTTTTAAAATATCTTTCAATTTGGGGTTATTTGGTCTTTTCTTATGCTTAGATTAAGGATATGTATTTTTGTTAAGAATACTATGGAGTGGTACTGTGCCCTTCTCAGTACATGATATCAGGGATGTAATACATGATGTTCATGTGTCTTATTTTACTCTTGATGTTAACTTAATTCATTTGTTTAAGGTGGTATCTTTCATGGTACTTTTGTCAAAACTAGGAAACTGACATCAGTTATATTACTAACTAAACTCCAGACTTTATTTAGATTTCAACAGTTTTTCCATTAATGTTCTCTTTCTGTCACAGTCTCCCCTGGAATGTAACAGGTTTTCAGTCCTTTCTGTCCTTCTTGTTTTTCATGACTTTGACAGTCTTGAGGAATGTTGGCTAGGTATCCTGAAGAGTGTCCCCCAATCTAGGTTTGCCTGAGGTTTTTCTCGTGATTAGCCTGCGGTTTGGGGAAGAATACCACAGAAGTGTAGTGCCTTTCTCATCATATAATATCAGGAGGTACGTGATATCCAAATGACCACACTGATGATATTAGCCTTCCTCATTTGGTTAAGGTGTTCACCAGGTTTCATTACTGTTTTTCCTTTTCCCTACTCTATTCTTTGGAATTGAGTCACTAAGTCTAGCCTGCCCCTTAAATGGGTGACTTTGATTTGCATTTCCTTGATGTCTCTTCATGTGTTTATTTGCCGTCTATAGCTCTTCTTCTGCTAAGTGTCTGTTCAAATTATTTGCCCCTCCCCTCCATTTTAAAAGTGGGCTGTTAGTGTTTAGTTATGAATTCTTTATATATTCAGGGTATAAGCCCTTTATTAGATACATGTTTTGCAAATATTTTCTCTCTGTCTATGGCTTGTTTTTAATTTTCTTAATAGTATCTTTCAAAGAACAGAACTTTTCAACTTTTTTAATGTCTAGTATATCAGTTTCTTTCTTTTATGGGTTATGCCTTTGGTTTTATATCTAGGGAATCTGCATAAAACAATGTCACAGAAAATTTTTGTCCTATGCTTTGTTGTAGAAGTTTGAAAGTTTTAGGTTTTGTATTCAGGTCTGTAATTTATTTTGAGTGAGTTTTTGTTTAAGAGTAAGATAAGGTTTTTTTTTTAAACGTATTTCATAACATTTATTGAAAAGACTGTCCTTTCTCCATTGAATTATCCTGGCACCTTTGTGGAAAAAACAATTGATCATATATCTGTGTGCCTACTTCTGGACTCTTATCTGTTCCATTAGTCTATGTTTCTATCTTTACACCAATATCATAATATCTGGATTACTGTAGTTTTATAGTCTTGAGTTCAGTTAGAGTGAGTCCTCCAACTTTATTCTACTTGAAATTGTTTTGGCTGTCCTAGGTGCTTTGCTTTTTTGTGGAAGTTTTAGAATCAGTTGGTCAGTTTCTACAAAAGAAGAGTACTGGTCTTTTGAGATTGTGTTGAATTTTTGGATCATTTTTGGGGAGCATTGACAACAATATTGAGTCTCCCAGTCTACAAATAGGGTGATTCTCTCCATTTATTTGGGTAATCTTTAATTTCTTTCATCAGTTTTTGTAGTTACCAGCATACAAATCTTGCATGTATCTGTTACATTTATCTCTGAGTATTTAATGATTTGTGATGTTGTTGCGAATGTCACTTTTCCCCCATTTCAGTTTCATTACTAGTGTGTAAAAATATGATTTTTTTTTTTTTTTTGAGGAAGATTAGCCCTGAGCTAACTGCTGCCAGTCCTCCTCTTTTTGCTGAGAAAGACTGGCCCTGAGCTAACATCCGTGCCCATCTTCCTCTACTTTATATGTGGAACACCTCCCACAGCATGGCTTGCCAACCGGTGCCATGTCCACACCTGAGATCCGAACTGGCAAACCCTGGGCCGCCGAAGCGAAACATGGGCACTTAACCGCTGTGCCACCAGGCCGGCCCCATGATTGATTTTGTGTATTGATTTTGTATTCTGCAAGCTTGGTAAATAAATTCACTCACTAGTTCTAGTAGCTGTTTTGTAGTTTATTTGGGATTGTTTATGTAGACAATTACGTTTATAAATACAGTTTTATTTCTTCCTTTCCAATCTGAGTGCCTTTTCTTTTTTTTGTCTTATTGCACTGGCTAGGTCCAGTCCTTTGGTACAATCTTGAATAGCTATGGTGAGACTGGATATCCTTGCCTTATTTCCCATCTTATGGGGAAAGTCTTTAGTCTTTTATGATTACATAGGATATCAACTGTAGGATTCTTATAGATATTCTTTAACAGGGTAAGGAAGTTCTTTCTATTTTCAGTTTGCTGAAAGTTTTTGTCATGAATCAATTGCACTTTGTCAAATGCTTTTTTTTTCTTTTTTGCATCACTAAGATTGTAGGGTTATGCTTTTTCAGTCAAATGGCATTCTTCTGTTTTTTCTTCTAATCCTTTGTGCTATTGTTGTCATTATGTTATTCTTGTATGTAGGTTAAAATCTCCAGGTTACATTATTGTTATTTTTGCTTAAAACAATCCATTATATTTTAAAGATAACTAAAAGTTATTTTAAAGTCTTGTATTTATACCATATATTTACCATTTCTTTTTTGTTTTTTTAAAGATCGGCACCTGAGCTAACAACTGTTGCCAATCTTCTTTTTTTTTTCTGATTTTTCTCCCCATATCCCCTCAGTATTTAGTTGTATATTTTAGTTGTGGGTCCTTCTAGTTGTAGCATGTGGGATGCCGCCTCAGTGTGGCCTGATGAGCAGTGTCATGTCCGTGCCCGGGATCCGAACCAGTGAAACCCCGGGCCACCAAAGCGGAGTGTGCCAACTTAACCACTTGGCCCCGGGGTCGGCCCATATTTAACATTTCTACTGCTCTTTATTTCTTTGTATAGATCCCAGTTTGTGTTCAGTATCATTTTCTTTGTGCTTGAAGAACTTGCTTTAATGTTTCTTGTAGTGCAGATCTTCTGTTAATGAATTCTCATAGATTTCGTTTGTCAGAAAGTCTTTATTTCACCTTAATTAAAAGAAACCTTTTTGTTTGATATAATTGTAGGTTCACATTCAATTATGAGAAACAATACAGAGAGATCCTGTCTACTCTTCACCCTTTTTCCTCTGATGGTAACATCTTGCATAACTATAGTACAATATCACAATCAGGAAATTGATAATGATAGAATTCATTTGATCTTATTCAGATTTCACTGATTTTACCTACACTCCTTTGTGTATGTGTTTGTATGTATATTTAGTTCTACGCAGTTTTATCACATGTAGATTAGTATGGCAAGTACCACAGTCAAGATAGAAAAGAGTTCCATCACAAGGATCACTTCTGCTACCCTTTATTGTTACAGCTGCGTCCCTGCCTTACCCACCCCAATCCCTGGAAACCACTCATCTGTTCTCCATCTCTATAAATTTGACATTTATGGAACGTATGGAATTATACAGTGTATGACTTTTTGAACTAAGCTTTTTTTCACTTAGTATGATTCGCTTGAGATTCATCCAAGTTGTTGCATGTACTAATAGTTTGTTCTTTCTTATTGCTGAGTAATAGTCCGTGGTATAGGATGTACCACTTTTTGTTTAACCATTCACCTGTTGAAGGATATTTGGGTGTTTCACAGTTTTTGCTGTTACAAAAAAAGTACAGGCATAGAAATGGTGTACAGGCTTTTGTGTGAACATAAGTTTTGCTTGTCTAGGATAAATATCCAAGAATGCAAATGCTGTGTCGTATGGTAAACACATGTTTAGGTTTGTAAGAAACTGCCATATTTTTCTAGACTATCTGTAACAGTTTACATTCCTACCAACAAGATATGAGTGATTCAGTTTCTTCACATCTTCACCAGCATTAATTTAAATTGTGGAAAATAAACATAACATTAAATTAACCATTTTAAGTGTACAGTTCTTGCCATTAAGTACATTCACATTGTTGTGCGACCCTCCCCACCATCCATTTCCAGAACCTTTCATCTTTCCTAACTGAAATTCTGTATCAATTACACACTAACTCCTCATTCCCCCTCCCCATAGCCCCTTGCAACCAGCATTCTACTTTCTGTCTCTATGAATTTGAGTACTCTAGGAACATCATATGAAAGGAACCATACATTTGGCCTTTTGTGACTAGCTTATTTCATAGCATTTGTTTTATAATAATTTTTTTATTTTAGCCATTCTGATAGGTGTGTAGTATCACCTTAGTTTTTCAAATACATTTTTACTGTATATTATATTCTAGATTTTTTATATATATTTTGTCTAGATTGACAGGTTTTTTTCTTTTAGGACCTGAAAGATGTCATGCCATTATGTTTTGACTTGCATAATTTCAGATGAGAAATATGCAATCATTCTTATCTATGTTCCTCTTTAGGAATATATCTTTTTCTCTGGCTACTCTTAAGACTTTTTTTCATCATTGGTTTTTCAGCAAGTTGATTATCATGTGCCTTGGTGTTGATTTGAGGTTACCCTGGTGGTGGTTATTGAGCTTCTTGAATCTGTGGGCTTATAGTTGTCATCAAAATTAAGAAATTTTTGGTCATTATTTCTTCTAATAAGTTTTTAAAATCCACCTCTCATGTGGTACTCTAATTGCATATTGGTAGACCATTTAGTATTATCCCACAGTCACTGAGATTCTACACATTTTTTTCATTCTTTTTTTTGCCTCTGCTCTTATTTGGTTAGTTTTTATTTTCATGTCTCCATATTAATGAATCTCTTTAAAAGTTAGAGATCTTTTCTTCTACAGTGTAATATATGCTATTAGTCCCATCTAGTACACTTTTTATTCCTGAATCGTATTTTTCATCTTTTGAAGTTCCATTTTGATCTTTTTTCTCTTTCTTTTCTCTCCTTATTATGTATATGTTATTTAAATGCTTGAAGATATTTATAATAACGAATTTAATGCCCTTTTCTGCTGATTTCTCTTTCATTATGACATCTGTTTTTGTTAACTAGTTTTTCTACTGGTTATGGCTAAAATTTCCTTTTTTTTTTGGTTTGTCTTTTAGTTTTTGATTGAGTGTAATATGTTGCCACTTTTACTTTTTTGTATCCTGATTTTTTTCCCCTATATTTAAAAAGTATTACACTGTTTAGATTGGCAGTTAAGTTACTTGTAAAAGGATCAGCTTGATCCTTTTAGGGCTGGTTTTATTTATTTATTTTTTGGTGGGGAAGATTGGTCCTGAGCTAACATCTGTTGCCAATCTTCCTCTTTTTTTGGCTTGAGGAAGATTGTTGCTGAGCTAACAACTGTGCCAGTCTTCCTCTATTTTATATCTGGGATGCTGCCACAGCATGGCTTGATGATCCATTGCTTGTTCAGTAGCGTATTGTTTAGTCTCCACATCCTTGTGCCTTTCTCAGCTTTT
Organism: Equus przewalskii; assembly: GCF_037783145.1. Lineage (NCBI taxonomy): Eukaryota > Metazoa > Chordata > Mammalia > Perissodactyla > Equidae > Equus > Equus przewalskii. Next base: position 43,073,897 of record NC_091840.1, read on the forward strand.
TTCTTGTAATTAATTTCTAGCCTTATAGCATTATGATCAGAGAAGATGCTTGTTATGATTTCATTTTTTTAAAATTTGTAGAGGCTTGCCTTGTTTCCCAACATATGGTCTATCCTTGAGAATGTTCCATGTGCACTTGAGAAGAATGTGTATTCTGCTGTTTTAGGATGAAGTGATCTATATATGTCTATTAAGTCCAGTTGTTTTAATTTGTCATTTAGCTCCACTATTTCCTTGTTGATTTTCTGTCTGGATGATCTGTCCATTGATGTGAGTGGGGTGTTGAGGTCCCCTACCATTACTGTGTTGTTTTTAACATCTTCCTTTAGGTCTGTTAATAGTTGCTTTATGAACTTTGGTGCTCCTATGTCGGGTGCATAGATATTTGTAAGCGTTATTTCTTCTTGATGAAGTGTCCCTTTGATCATTATATATTGTCCCTCTGTGTCTCTCTTTACCTGCCTTATTTTGAAATCCATTTTGTCTGATGTAAGAATTGCAACACCTGCTTTCTTTTACTTGCTATTAGCTTGAAGTATTGTCCTCCACCCCTTCACTCTGAGCCTGTGTTTGTCCTTGGGGCTGCGGTGTGTTTCCTGGAGGCAACAAATTGTTGGATCTTGTTCTTTAATCCATTTTGCCACTCTGTGTCTTTTATTGGAGAGTTCAGTCTTTTTACATTGAGGGTGATTATTGATGCATGTGGACGTAATGCTGTCAATCTGTCGCTCATTATCTGGTTTTCCTGCATTACCTTTGTTTCTCGTTCTGTCTGCTTTAGCCTACCCATTGACTACTGCAATTTCTTATGCTGGGTTTCTTAGATTTTTCCTTATTTATGTTTTGTGGCTCTGTTCTGTTTTTTAGTTTAGTGGCTACCCTGAAGTTTGTATTTAGAATCTCGTGTATAATATAGTCTATTCTCTGGTGGTCTCTTACTTGGCCTAGACTGATTTAGTCCCTTTGCTCTTCCCCTCCTAAATTATTTTCATTTCTTATTCCAACTCGTGTTATGAGTTTGTAGTTAGAGTGATAAGATCGTCTTTGCTTTGGTAGTTTCCTTACCTTTATCCTAATGCTATAGTTGAATATTTGCTGTCCTATTCTGGTTCTATCTGTCTCCCTACTCTGTGGTTTGTGACCCCTTTGTCCCTTTTTTCTTTTTTCAGGTATGAGAGCCTTCTTGAGGATTTCTTGTACTGGAGGACTCTTGGTTACAAATTCCCTTAACTTTTGTTTGTCTGGAAAAGATTTAATTTATCCTTCATATCTGAAGGATATTCTTCCTGGATAGAGTATTCTTGGCTGAAGATTTTTATCTTTTAAAGTTTTGAATATGTCACTCCATTCTCTCCTAGCTTGTAAGGTTTCTGTAGAGAAATCCGCTGAAAGTCTGATAGGAGTTCCTTTGTAGGTTATTTTCTTCTGCCTTGCTGCCCTGAGTATTCTTTCTTTGTCTTTCATTTTTGCCATTTTTACTACTATATGCCTTGCAGTAGGTCTTTTTACATTGACAAATCTAGGAGATCTGAAAGCTTCCTCCACACACATTTCTCTCTCAATCCCTAGATTTGGGAAGTTCTCTTCTATAATTTCATTAAGCACACTTTCTGCTCCATTTTCCTTTTCCACGTTCTCGGGAATTCCTGTGATTCTTAAATTCTTTCTCCTCATTGAATCCGCTATCTCTCTGATATTTTCTTCATTCTCTTTAATTCTTAGTTCTCTTTCTTCCTCTGTCTGGAGCCATTCAGCCTGTCTATCTTCGATTATGCTAATTTGCTCATCTATGGTGTCTACATGGGCATTCAGGGAATCCGTATTCTGTTTTATCTGGTCCACTGTATTTTTCATTTCTAGTAATTCTGTTTGATTCTTCTTTATAATTTCAATTTCTTTTGTGAAGTAACTCCAGAACTTGTTGGCTTGTTTCTCTGTCTTTCTCTCTACCTCATTGAGTTTTTTGATGATAGCTACTCTGAACTCATTTTCACCTCGTTTACCTATTTCCAAGTCCTCAGGGCTTAATTCTGTGTTTTTATTGTTTTCCTTCTGGTCTGGAGCTTTTATAAATTGCTGTCTTTGCACACGATGGTAGAATTCGGTTGCAGTTACAGCCTGTCGCCACTATATGGGGGTGGAGAGCTGCACGTTCTGAGCTTTCTACCTTCAGGCAAGATGGCGGCACCCAGCGCGGTTTGCTGGGGGGAGGGGCAGTTTCTCTCATGCTCTGATCTGGATTTTGATCAGCTCTCCTTCTCTGGTCTCCGGGGGCCCTGGCTTGATGGGGTCCCCGCACACGGAAGCTTTCCCCCATCAGTGGATTTCCACTGCACCTGCAGTGGGAGTCCTGGATGATCCCCTGGTTGCTCAGCCCCTCCCCCACTCCTTCCCTCACTCTCGGCAGTGATCCCAGTCTCTAGGGCAGGGAGCAAAGTTCTCTCTTACCCCGTTCCAGCTCCTCCGAGGGTGGCTACAGCCTCTCTGTTCTCTGTCTTCTTACTCTGTAGGTCTCTGATGGTCTCGGCATTAGGGGTCATTGGTTGAAATTCAGTTTTTCCATTTCTTTTGTTTTATTTTGGAGGGGAGAGAGTCCCGGGTGGGCTCACCCCGCCATTTTGCTCCACCTCCTCTTCAGCATGGCTTGATGAGCAGTGAGTAGGTCTGCACCTGGGATCTGAACCTTGTGAACCCCAGGCCTCCCAAGTGGAGCACACAAACTTAATCACTGTGCCACCAGGCTGGTCCCTTTTTAGGGCTGTTTTTAAGTTTCATTAAGGTGAATTTAGAGTAGTCTTTATGCTAGTGCTAATTTAGCCGTACTGTTAAGGTATGACTCTTTTGGCGTCTCTGCTGAATGACCCAGGTCTTCAATGTGGAATCTCCACTGTCGTTGATTTGGAACTCAGACATTTCAGAGCCTTGTGTTACCTTTGAGAATTCAGCGCCCTAACAGTTCTTTGCCTGGCCCTGTGGAGTTTGACCCTATGCATGTTCAACTTAGTATTCAGTCAAAGGAATACTAAGACATCTCCTAAACAGTTCTGAAATTCTTTCCCTAGAAAGCCCACTTTCTCTATTCTATTTCAGTTGACTTTGGCTTCCTGAACTCAAATCTCTGCCTTCTCAACTCAGAGAGACTGCCATGCTTTGCTTGAAACCCCTTTTCCTGTACTGCATTCTGTTAAGGTGTTTCCAGGTAGAAAGCCAGTAACCATAGAACTTACCTTGTTTGTTTCACTCCTCTCAGAGATTGTAGTCATGTGTTGCCTCTTGTCCAGTGTCTGAAAAGGAATTGTATATTTTTCCAGTTTTTCAGGTGTTGATGACAGGAAAGTAAATCCTGTCCCTGTTATTTTATCGTTGCTTAGAAGTGGAAGTTGATCCCGAATTTGCATATACGAAGTTTCGAAAACAGTTTGCTTGGTTTATATTTTGTCTTAGTATTTTGGCCAATACTGCAACATCACCATTGATTGAATTGTGACAGCATGCCCTTGACGCATGGTCCCTCTTTTGTCTTTTGGAAGAGTTAGTAGGAGAATGTAACCCATACAGAAATAAGTGAATGCAGAATATGTGATAAAACAGGTAAAAAAGTGACATGAGAGTTTTTTATACAATAATTTAGTGGGTTAATGGAATCAATAAGAATTTACCTACCAGGGAACACTTGACATAGATTTGGAAGGATGAAAAAGATTTATAAGCAGAAATGGTGTTTAGTGGATAGCATTTCAAGTGGAGAGCATAGCATTAATAAATATATGTAATGCCATTGTTGAGAAATATCTTTAGAAATATAGATTGGATCCAAATGAGGAGAACCATGAAAAGTCAACCTAGAGAAGTTTGTAATAGTGGGAGGTTGTGGGCCATTTAATGTTTTCAGGCAGGAGGGTTGAGTGATGCTTTAGAGGTACTGTAGAGATCTTATATGAATCGAGGTGTTGTATCCATTAGGGTCTTTGTTTGCAGGCAGAAAAGTGAAGCTGAGGTCAGAGAGATTGTTACCTGCCCAAGAAATTAACTGCCCACAGTTAGTATGTTGGCAAATCCAGTTTAGGGACTTGGATAATATGATTCCAGAACCTCTGTTCTAAGTTACTGTGTGTTCAAGGCTCTGAGGAAAGAGGAGCATGGTCCTCCATAAACTGAGAAGCCTGTGTCATCAGAGGACAGGAAGTTGGAAGAAGATGAAGCTAAAGAGGTAGGTAGGGTTAGACCATGCAGTTCCTTGAATGTCAAGGATTTTTGTTTCAACGAAAGTACAGTATAAAGGCATTGAACACTTAAATAGAGGGAATGACATAATCAGATTTGTATTTTGAAAGATAATTCTGGTTGTTGTAGGCCAAATGGATTGGAGAGGGGCCAAGAGTGGATGCAATGACACCATTTAGCAGGTTGTTATGGTAAGTAGCAGAGTGAGATAAAGTGGTAGCTGGATGGAATAAGGAGGTTATTGTGGAGATGGAGGAAAGTGGGCCAATTTGAGAAAGATTTAGGAGAATGAATCTACAAGACATGGTGATGGAATGGGTTATGAGTAAAGGAAAGGGAGGTGTCAAAAAATAACTCTTGGTTTCTGAATTGCTGACTTGGTTACATTAGGTTGGTTCACTTTATTTTGTATAGGACACAGAGAAAGAGCATTGATTTGAGTGACTAGATTATGTTAATTAAGTTAGAAGTGCCTTTGAGATGTTCAAGTGGAGAGGTCAAATACTTAATTTTATAGTACCTTTGAGCTTTCTGTGTAGTAAATAAATGCGCTGCCCATTCTTTTGTCCCTAATAACATCGCTGATTAGTACTTTTCTAGGGCTTTTTCACAGTTGTTATCTCTTGAGTTACTGGTAATAAACAAGAATGTAAATAGAGTTTGACTTTCAGTTATTAGAGCTAATAAGAGAATGTGAAAAGATTCTTTGATCTAGGAGGCAACTAAGGCAAGTATGTTAGGACAGTTCTCCTTTGGAGAATGGCAGAACCCAGAATATACCCTGGGAAAAGACTAGTGAAAAGAGGGCAGAAAGGGCTAATCTAAATGTAAAACAATTTAAAAGCAATCTGTTTTGAATATTAAAGTTAAATGTTTCCTTCCTTTTAGTAATAAAGGAATTATTCTTGTTTTACCTAAACTTATAATTATCTAAGTTACTGTAAATCTACAATGGGAATAGTTATACCAGAAGGAAAGTATTTTTCTTTAGCTCCCCATTGTATTTGTTTGATTCTGCACTGATAAATCACTGTAGTATTACTTTATACATTTGGGCATATTGGGTATTTTAACTATTCTCTTTAAATTTTCTTGAAAAACAAAAGAGGCGTGACTAATATTTCTTAAATAAATTAAAAACTATTCTAAGTTTATTAGGTTTTTGTTTGTTTGTTTTGAAGATTGGCACCTGAGCTAACATCTGTTGCCAATCTTCTTTTTTTTTTCTTTCTTCTTCCCCCCAGTCCCCCTAGTACATAGTTGTATATTCTAGTTGCGGGTCCTTCTGGCTGTGCTATGTGGAATGCCTCCTCAGCATGGCTTAGATGAGTGGTGCCGTGTCTGCACCCAGGATCCGAACCAGTGAAACCCTGGGCTGCTGAAGCCGAGTGTGCAAACTCAACTGCTTGGTCACAGGGCCGGCCCCTAGATTTTGATTATTGAGCTTAGATCAGTAATTTCCCTTTATCAGAAAATATGTTACCACTCTTTGATGCAGATTTTATAACCTCTAGGTATTGTAATATTGGTGTTTGTGTCACTGATATTTTACAATTCTCTGGAAAAATAGTTTTAAAAGTAAATTATGTATGGATGTAGAACATTTGGAAGATAAAAAACATCTGTGATTTTACTACTTAGAGATATCACTGTTTTGGTGTATTTCCTTTACTATTGCTTCTCTGTATCTTAATGTATAGGCAGTTTATAGTGTAGTAGTTAAGAATGGGGATTCTAGAATTAAACCCCCGGGCTCAGATTTCTGTTCTACTACTTACTAGCTATGTGATTGTAGCAAATCACTTACTTTGTCTGAATCTTGAATTTCACATCTGTAATAGGATAATAAAAGTAAACGTAATATGAGGATAATAAAAGTAAACATTACTGTTTGCTATGTGCCAGGTACCTTGCTAATTATATTATGTATAAAATGCTGATTCTTATAATACGTCTACTTAAGAGCTACTTAATAGTGCCTTTAAGAGGATGAATTAAATAATGGATGTAATGTACTTAGTATAGTATTTAGGACAGTAACAAATATTGCTTATATATTTTTAAAAATTGCGTTTATACAATATATTAACCTGTTATTAAAGCCGTTGTTGTGGCCACATTCCCATGCCATTAATAGTCTTTGAAAATGAAATTTTTAAGATGGCTTTATAGAAATTCATCAAGTGGACTCATTTACTCATCTCTCTAGTGATAGACCTTTAGATGTTTCTAATCATTTTGCTGTTACAAATAATGCTGTTATGAACATATTTATTATGATTATTTCCTTAATTCTACAGATAGAATTGAGTCAAAGGCAGAATATTTTTAAAGTTCTTGATATTTAGTCCTGTATTGCTTTCCAGAAATGTGAATCAGTGTACATTCTTACGTATGTATGAGAATGTACCTTTGAGAGCCCTGGGTGTTGCCATTAAAGAAAAAATCCTTGAAATTTCAATTTCCTAAAAAATCCTTTGTTTTCATGTGTGGTTTTATTGGTGTAGTTTTATTGGTATAGAGTGAGCTTACTTGGTGTATTCTTTCTTTTGAGAATTGCCTATTTTATTGAAGTTATTTTCTTATTTGTATGACTTCTTTGTTGATGTCCTTTATTTATATTAATATAAACTAGCTTGAAAATATTTTTAGTAGTTTGAGGTTTGTCTATTAATTTCAACGTTGTTTTGGGAAAACTTTTTCATGTTTTAAAATTTACATAGATATAAGCTATTCTTTTTTGTTGAGGTTTCATATTTATTTTTGTCTTTAGTCCTTTCCCATTATGACATAAGAAAAAAATTTAAATCATTTTACTCCAGTTTTTATTTGTGATTACACTCATCAGTCTATCTCTGATTGATTTTGGCATATGATGTATAAGGTATAGGAATCTAATTTAGCTTTTTTGAAGTAGAAAACTTGGAAATGGGAAATAGGTTTTGTATTCTACTTCAGTTCTAGGGAAATGAAGGAAGGCTATGATAAGGATTATGGAACTGCATCTAAGCCTTGAAGAATGCTTTGGTGGATTACCTGTGTCTTCCATAGGTATGAGGGAAGGTTATTGAGAGCATGGTGACAGTATTCATATCTGCAATCTCAAATTTAAGCATTGTTCCAATATTATTTATTGACTATTCTATTGGAAATATCATCTTTATATGAATTCAAAGTAAAATTGGTTGGTGGATTTTTTTTTTTTCTTGTTTTGCTGTGTTTTTTTCCTGTTATTAGGGTTATGGTAGTGTCAAAACATTTAAAAGTTTTCCTAACTTTGAAGTTTAAAAGTACTCACCAATAAAATTATCAAATTCTAAATCATAATTGGAAGTAACACTTTGTCACTCTTTCTGTTTATTCTCCTGTGGTTTTCCGACCTCTTGAGCAGGTTTTAGTAATTATTTTAAACTTGGACTATTAGGTTGTTTCCAGTTTTTCTCTTTCCCCAACTTTTTATTTTGAAAAATGTAAAGTTGATTGAAAAGTTACAAGACTAGTGCAATGAATATCCATTGTACTCTTTATGAAGATTCACCAATTGTCAACATATATAACATATAATAACTATTGCTATGTTAGGTATACACAGGCTTTTTTCCCTCTAAGCTGTTTGAGTTAGTTGCAGACATGACTGTAAGTACTTCAGCATTTATTGCCTAAGAACAAGGACATTCTCCGGTGCACAACAGAATTGCCATAGTCAGGAAATTTAATAAATACAATACTCTTATCAAATATACAGTCTATATTCAGATTATTCCAGTTTGTCACAGTGGTGACTTAAAAAAATTTTTTAAATTTTTATTGAGGTTACGATAGTTTACAGCATTCTGAAATTACAGTTGTACATTATTCTTTTTCTTTTTCTTTTTTTTTGAGGAAGATTAGCCCTGAGCTAACTGCTGCCAATCCTCCTCTTTTCGCTAAGGAAGACTGGCCCTGAGCTAACATCCATGCCCATCTTCCTCTACTTTATATGTGGGACACCTACCACAGCATGGCTTGCCAAGTGGTGCCCTGACCACACCCAGGATCTGAACCAGCGAACCCCGGGCCGCTGAAGTGGAATGTGCACACTTAACCACTGCGCCACCAGGCCAGCCCCTACAGTTGTACATTATTATTTGTCAGTCATCTTATAGGGGCACCCCTTCACCCTCTGTGCCCACTCCCCAACCCCCTTCCCTGTGGTAACCACTAATCTGTTCTCTTTGTCCATGTGTTTATCTTCCACATATGAGTGGAATCATACAGAGTTTGTCTTCCTCTGTCTGGCTTATTTTGCTTAACATAATACCCTCAAGATCCTTCCATGTTGTTGTGAATGGGATGATTTTGTTGTTTTTTATGGTGGAGTAGTATTCCATTGTGTGTGTGTGTATATATATATACACACCATATCTTATTTATCCAGTCATCAGTCATTGGGCACTTAGGTTGCTTCCATGTCTTGGCTATTGTGAATAATGCTGCAGTGAACATAGGGGTACATGAGTCTCTTTGAATTGCTGATTTGAAGTTCTTTGGATAGATACCCAGTAGTGGGCTGGCTGGGTCATATGGTATTTCTATTTTTAATTTTTTGAGAAATCTCCATACTGTTTTCCGTAGTGGCTGCACCAGTTTGCATTCCTACTAGCAGTATATGAGGGTTCCTTTTTCTTCACAATCTCTCCAACATTTGTTATTTTTTGTCTTGGTTATTATAGCCATTCTGACAGGTGTAAGGTGATATCTTAGTGTAGTTTTGATTTGCATTTCCCTGATTATCAGTGATGATGAACATCTTTTCATGTGCCTATTGGCCATCTGTATGTCTTTTTTGGAGAAATGTGTGTTCACGTCCCCTGCCCATTTTTTGATTGGGTTGTTTGATTTTTTTATTGTTGAGTTGTATGAGTTCTTTATATATTATGGAGATTAACCCTTTGTCAGATATATGATTTGCAAATATTTTTTCCCAGTTGATGGGTTGTATTTTTGTTTTAATCCTGTTTTCCCTTGCCTAGTACCTGGGGGTAGTCTATCCACCTTCTGGTGGATAGCAGTGTGGCCTCTCAGGCATCTTGCAGTGCTGTGTGAGTATCCTCTGTTGATCAGTGAATGTCCATTTAGTTGTAGTTTGAAGTGGGAGAGACAAAGAAAACTGCTCACTCCACCGTGTTTCTGACATCACCACAGTAGTGACTTTTAAAGGTAGATTTCCCCCCCAACTCTAAGGACCATACATTGTCTTTATTTGTCATATCTCTTCAATCTCCCTTAGTCTCTAGAATTTTTCTGTCGTCTTTTTTGTTTTTCATGATATTTTGAAGACTTCAGGTTAGTCCTTTTGCAGTTTCTATCTTGACAGAAAATCATCTCTGTGAGATTTTCAAATTTGTTATTGTGGAGTTGTGGATATCTCAATAGTCTATAAATAGTGTAGAGTTGTAGATATCTAAATAGTTTGATAGTCTTTTTTCTGCCTCCCCTCAATCTTTGACCCAATAATTTTTAAAGATTTTTTTTTTTTTTAAGATTATTTTTATTTTTTCCTTTTTCTCCCCAAAGCCCCCCGGTACATAGTTGTGTATTCTTCGTTGTGGGTTCTTCTAGTTGTGGCATGTGGGACGCTGCCTCAGCGTGGTTTGATGAGCAGTGCTATGTCCGCGCCCAGGATTCGAACTAACGAAACACTGGGCCGCCTGCAGCGGAGCGCGCAAACTTAACCACTCGGCCATGGGGCCAGCCCCTGACCCAATAATTTTTTAGGAGAATGTTTTTCAATGTATGATTGGAATTTGAAAAATTTAAACAAAGAAAATCTCCTTTGCAAATTTTTGTAACACTTTTCGATTTTTTTTTTAACACTTCTCTTTATTTTTATTAAAGAAAATCATATATTTTATTTGGCAACAGTATACAATGACTTATAATGGAAGGTTTGTTTGATTGCTTTTACTTTTTTTATTATTATTATTATTTTTTTATTAATGTTATGATAGATTACAACCTTGTGAGATTTCAGTTGTACATTTTTGTTAGTCATGTTGTGGGTACACCACTTCCCCCTTTGTGCCCTCCCCCCACCCCCCCCTTTTCCCTGGTAACCACCGATCAGATCTCCCTATCAATATACTAACTTCCACCTATGAGTGGAGTCATATAGAGTTCATCTTTCTCTGACTGGCTTATTTCGCTTAACATAATACCCTCGAGGTCCATCCACGTTGCTGTGAATGGGCCAATTTTGTCTTTTTTATGGCTGAGTAGTATTCCATTGTGTATATATACCATATCTTCTTTATCCAATCATCAGTTTCTGGGCATGTAGGTTGGTTCCACGTCTTGGCTATTGTAAATAATGCTGCGATGAACATAGGGGTGCAACGGACTCTTGAGATTTCTGATTTCAGGTTCTTAGGATAGATACCCAGTAATGGGATGGCTGGGTCATAGGATATTTCTATTTTTAACTTTTTGAGAAATCTCCATACTGTTTTCCATAGTGGCTGTACCAGTTTGCATTCCCACCAACAGTGTCTGAGGGTTCCTTTTTCTCCACAACCTCTCCAACATTTGTCGCTCTTGGTTTTGGATGTTTTTGCCAATCTAACGGGTGTAAGGTGATATCTTAGTGTAGTTTTGATTTGCATTTCCCTGATGATTAGTGATGATGAACATCTTTTCATGTGTCTATTGGCCATATTCATATCTTCTTTTGAGAAATGTCTGTTCATGTCCTCTGCCCATTTTTTGATCGGGTTGTTTGTTTTTTTGTTGTTAAGCAGTGTGAGTTCTTTGTATATTACGGAGATTAAGCCTTTGTCGGATAAGTGGCTTGTAAATATTTTTTCCCAATTAGTGAGCTGTTTTTTGTTTCAATCCTGTTTTCCCTTGCCTTGAAGAAGCTCTTTAGTCTGATGAAGTCCCATTTGTTTATTCTTTCTATTGTTTCCCTCAACTGAGTTATGATATTAAACTTAAATTCTTGCTTCATTCCTACCTTGCATTTGTTTCCAACATTTTCAAGAAGTACATGTCTGTTTTTTTATTTGCATTTTAAAAATTCACACCAACTACATTCATTGAAAGCAAAATAAACTAGAAAATACTCAGAAACAAAATGAAGAAAATAAGTCTTCTATAAATCCTATCACTTGAGGGAATGAGAGTGCGTGTGTGAGAGACACATTAAAAGAATTTTGTAGTGTCATAATACTGTGCTGTAGTTTGCTTTTCCCTCCTTAAGTAGTGGTTACATTATTAAACAAAGAATGGAAAAGTTGAGGTGCCATATGATCTTATTAAAGGGAAACAAGTGGAAAGAGAGGGTCTTGTCTTATCATTCAGCATTTAAATACTTAACAAGTCCTTAAATAATTCTTACTGATTATATCAATTACTTTTATAGTTCTTAGAATCTCTCTGGGGATAGGGGAACATTGGAGAGGTGAATGCTTGTGGAAGGTTGCAAATTATGAAAATATTAAACTTTATTTGGTACTAAGTTTCATGTAAATGCTATGGCCACAAAATGAAATTTTATTTTAATTTTTAACATTTGTTTTTTAGATAGAACATTCACTACTCAAAAAATACAAAATAAACAGTGAAAATTTCCCTCCTATTTTTGTGTCTCGGGCTCTTGAATCCCTTCATCAAAGGCCACCAGTGCTATCAGTTTCCAAGTATCTTTCCAGAGGTACTTTTTGTATGTGTAAGAAAATTTGTATATGTCGCAGAATACATTTGAAATGACCTAGTTATTTTAGTATTATCCCCTTTAATAGTACTAAAATTTATGTAGAGTTTTATAATTTTACAGCGTGCTTTTACATATATTCTACTTTGTCCTTGTAACCATCTTGTAAAGTAGTAAGCGAAAACTTAAAAGTGCAAAAAATAAAAATTGCTACTTAGGAAATGCAGAAAGTGATAAAATCAGAAAAGGATCATTTTGTAACTTCTAAAATAATTGATTTAGGTCATCCTGTGTAAGGTGTAAAGTGTATTTCCTTTCTGTCTAAAGTACTGCAATGCGCTTCTGTGTTACCCACCTGGAGCTAGCATCAGATTGCACAGTTTTAAGGGCATGGTCCCCAACAAGACTGCTCTTACTTCAAATGTTGGCTTCAAGTTCTGGGGTACCTCAGACCACCTATACTTCCGACCAACTGGCTGCAAATCCAGGGGGTTCCCATGACACCCTTCAGGTTTGATAGAACGAGTCATAGAACCCAGGAAACTGCTATAATTACTGTTACAGCTTTATTACAAAGGATATAAATCAGGATCAACCAAATGAAGAGAAGACACATTGGGCCAAGTCTGAGAGGGTTTCCCATGCCGAGCTTCATCTTCTGAGCTTCATCTTCCTCTCCCTGTGAAATCAGGAAGCATCACTTCCACAAATCAGGAAACTCACCTGGTGCTTCAGTGTCCAGAATTTTTATTGGGATTTCAATATGTAGGCATGATTGATTGAATCGTTGGCATCAGATTGGCCTCCTGAATAACAAAGACACTCTTATTTCTTGGGAAATTCCAAGGTTTTAAAGTTTCCCCTCCCAGGAACCAGGGGAGAAAGCCAGTCAAGTTCTTTATTATACAGTACTGTCATAGCCTCCCAACATCCCTTCTCAGAAGCAAGCCCCTGTACCAGCTTTTAAAATCGTCTTTCCAGAGATAGTTTTGTATATGTAAGCATCTGTGGAATATTAATATTCTTCTCTATGATAATCTTGCTATTCTCCTTTTCTTTTTTCCCCCTGGACTTTTGTTTATGCTTTTTTCCTCCATGTGGGATGCTTGCCCATTTGAGGGGAGGAGGAGAGTATGTCTTTAAAATTTTTGTGTTTTCCCAGCTTCATATATTGTACCCTCCATGTATCCTTTCTTGTCTACGCCTCACCTAGAAGAAAGATGATCTCTCTTCTAAACTGTTAGAGTTCTGTGTATCTTTCAAGGCCTGTCACTTGTATAATGGCTTATCATAGTTGCTTGTATTCTTGGCTCATTTCTCACTCAAAATTTTAAGGTTTATGAAGGAATGGACCGTGTGAATCTTACTCTTCTTTGTATTCCAGCCCCCTATAATACTTTGCTCATAGTGGATACCTAAATATCTCTATGGTTTGAAAAGTTATGATCTTTTAAATTGTATGTATATTTTAACTGTTATTTGTTGTAGCAAACTGTGGTAGGAAGATTTTCTTTGTACAGAATTGATTAAATTCATGTAGCGATATTATCTGTTGTACATATATAGTTAAATAACTTACAGTTTACAAATGTATTTTCTCCTCCAGTCTACTTGAATGAAAAAGAATTAAAAACAGGCAAACTGCTAACAGAGATTTATTTAAGTTTTAGAATTTAGTATGTAGGGTGTAACTAAATGGGCTTTTCAGAAACCAAGGGTTCTGTTAAACAGAAGGCTTTAGTAAACTGATGTGTTCTTCTTTGGATATGATTCCTAAAAAATCAGAAGATCTTGCAATGTTGCCATTATCCTTGGCAATGATTGGCTGGATCCATATGGGGATTATCTCCTTTAGGAGAGACGTGCAGGTTCCTAATGTGTTTCTGACACTTTATCCATTTGCTAATTTATGTTATCTGCCTAGCTCCTGTAGAGAGACCTTTGATGAATTCTTCAATATTAAGATATCTTATAAGCTGTTTTGAATTTGCTTCTGCAAGTTCTGGTTTTTAAATTGTCCAAAAGGAAAAAAGTAAAGTATCGTTTAGTTCTTTACTAGACAAACTTTCAAAACTGCCTATGGAATTTAAAACACAGGTCTAACTTCTAAGAAAGTAGAAAAGTATTTAATGTTTTCGTTATAAATTTTATACTCTAAGTATGTTATTTTATATATTAAATGGCCTGTTGACGTCAGGGCAGTTTCTTTCAGAGATGCCATATCTAATGAGAAGATAGCTAGAGAGACCTAGACTCCTCACTTTCTGTATGAGAGTCTGTGGTTACGAATAAGGACTATGGAACCTGGGATTGAATTGTGACTCTACCACTATATAGGCTGTGTAACTTTGGTAGTGTGTTTCAGTGTCCCTATGTATAAAATGGGGACTCTAAGGGTACAGATCTCATAGTGTTGTTATGACAATCATGTGAGTTATTTATTATACGTAAACTGTTTGGAACAGCACCTAGTGCCATGACTGCTACTTATTATTTATTATTATTTTTTTTAATTGAGATTCATAGTACTTTACATCATTGTGAAATTTCAGTTGTACATTATTTCTTGTCTGTCACCACAAGAATGCTCCCCTTCACCCACTGTGTCCACCCCCACCTCCCTTCCCCTTGTAGCCTCTGAATTGTTTTCTTTGTCCATGTATTTGTTTATATTCCACCTATCAGTGAAATCATATGGTGTTTGTCTTTCTCAGTTTGGCTTATTTCGCTATTATCATTATTATTATTATTATTGACTCTGAGTAATTTTACTTCTTGCCTGTTTCCTCAGCTAAAACTATAGGATTTACTCCATGGTTTCTTTCAGTTCCAAATTCTATTTCTGTAACCTTGGAGCAGAATTAAGTTCTAAATTATTATAGATTGATTAATTTTTGTATCTTTGATACATTTAGCAGTCTTTGACATCTAACTTCAGTAGTTTATCAAATTAATTATAGGGAAAAGTTCACCTTAAAATGAAAAGAGACTGACCACGAAACTCCAAGTGTTGATGAGGATATGGAACAAGATATATTGCTGGTGGGAAAGCAAGTGTTATAGCTAATTTGACTGTACTTAAGAGAGTTAAATACCAGCAATCCCACTCCTAGGAATTTACCCAAGATAAGTGAAAACGCATGTGCTCGCGAAAGACTCAAATACAAATAAATATTTGTAACAGCTTTATTCATATTAGCCAAAAAATGGAAACAATTCAACTGATGAAGCGATAAATTGTGTTATATCCATATAGTTGAATGCTACTCAGCAATAACATGGGTGAATCTGAAAAGCGTTATACTAAGTGAAAAAAGCCAGCTGCCAAAGACTACAAGTTGTGTGATTTCCGTTCATGTGAAGTTCTAGAAAAGGCAAACTATAGTGACAGAAATTGGATCAAGAGTCTTGGGAACTTTTTGAGAGTGATGGGAATATTTTTGATTGTGGTGGTGATATCAAGACTGTATATACATATATCAAAAGTGATGGATTTGCTGTGTGGAATTACTGGGTTGTATTGTAATTCTATGTTTACCTTTTTCAGGAACTGTAAAACTGTTTTCCACAGTGGCTATACCATTTTACATTCCCACCAGCAGTGTAGGAAGGTTCCAGTTTCTCTACATCCTTGCCAACACCTGTTATTATCTGACTCTGATTATAGCCATTCTAGTGGGTATGAAGTAGTCTCTCATGGTAGCTTTGATTTACGTTCCCTCAATGAATAATGATGTTGAGCTTTTTTTTTTCATGTGCTTATTGGCCATTTGTATATCTTCTTTGGAGAAATGTCTATTCAAATCCTTTGCCCATTCTTAATTTGTTTATTTAATTGGGTTAATTCAATTGAGTTCTTTATATATTTTGGTACTAGATTCTTGTCAAATATGTGATTTGTATATATTTTCTCCAGTTTTGTAAGCTGTCTTTTCACTTTCTTCATGGAAATATTAATAGAAAAGTTAGAGAAAAAGTTTTTAAATTTTGATGAAGGCTAATTTATTTTTTTCTTGATTGCGTGTGCTTTTGGTGTCATGTCTGAAAAACTTTTACATAGTTTTGGTCATGCAGATTTTCACTAGTGTTTCCATCTAAGAGTTTTATAGTTTTAGCTCTTGGTTTTTGGTCCATTTTGATTTAAATTTTATATATGGTGGGGATGCAAATTCATTCTTTTGCGTGTGGATATCCAGTTGTCTCACCCACGTTTGTTGAAAAGACTTGTTTTCCCATTGAACAGTCTTTACACTTTTGCTGAAAATTATTTGACCATAAACGTATGGGTGTATTGACCCATACATTTGACCGTAAATGTATGGACTCTCAGTTCTCTTCTATTGCTCTATGTCTGTCCTTATGATAGTGCCACTCTGTCCTGTTACTATAGCTTTGTAGTATGCTTTGAAATTGGGTAGAGTGAGTCTTCCAGTTTTCTTCTTTTTAAAGATTCTTTTGGCTATTCTATGTCTCTTGCAGTTACACATGAATTTTAGGGACAACTTAATCCATTTCTGCAAATGACACCTCGCATTCTGATAGGGGTTGCATTGAATCTATGTATTATTTTAGGTAGTATTGCCATCTTAATGATATTATGTGTTCCAGTCCATGAACACAGGATATTGTTACATTTATTTAGGCTATTATTTATTAATACTTATTTTATTTTTATATGATACTTTAAATGGTGTTGTTTTCTTAATTTCATTTTCAGAATGTTCATTACTAGTGTACAGAAGTACAACTGATATTTGTGTATTGTGTATTTGATGTATCCTGAAACTTTGCTGAACTCATTTATTAGTTTTAATAGTTTGTGGATTCTTTAAAGTTTTCTGTGTATAAGATTATGTCATGTGTGAATAGAGATAATTTTATTTCTTCCTTTCTAATCTGGATGCCTTTTATTGTCTCATTGCGCTGGCTTGAGCTTCCAGTGCAGTGTTCAATAGAAGTGTTGAAGGGCCGGCCTGATGGCGCAGTGGTTAAGTTCAAACATTGCATTTTGGCGGCCCATGGTTTGCCAGTTCGGATCCCAGGTGCGGATGTGGCACCGCTTGGCAAGCCATGCTGTGGTAGGCATCCCACATATAAAGTAGAGGAAGATGGGCACAGATGTTAGCTCAGGGCCAGTCTTCCTCAGCAAAAAGAGCAGGATTGTCAGCAGATGTTAGCTCAGGGCTAATCTTCTTTGGGGAAAAAAAAAGTGTTGAAAGTGGCATCCTTGTCTTGTTCCTGATTTTTGGCGAAAGGTTTTCAGTCTTTCACCATTAAGTATGGTGATACCTGTGAGTTTTTCATAGATGCCTTTTAATTGGGTTGAAGAAATTCCTTTTCCTAGTTTGTTGAGTGTTTTTGTCATGAAAGAGTGTTGGATTTTGTCAAATGCTTTTTCTGCTTCTGTTGAAATGATTATTTATTTTTTCCTTCATTTTATTAATATGGTACATTACACTAATTGATTTTTTTTATGTTGAACCACCCTTGCATTCCTAGAATAAATCTCCCTTAGTAATGGTGTATTTTGTTGAGCGTTTTTGCATCTATATTCACAAGGGATATTGGTCTATAATTTTCTTTGCTTGTGATGTCTCTATCTGGGTTTGTATCAGGGTGATAATGGCCTCATAGAATGAGTTGGTGTTAATTCTTCTTTAAGTACTTTAAATATTTGGTAGAAGTCACCAGTGAAGCCATCTGGTCCTGGGTTTTGTTCTTGAAAGTTTTTTGGTTACTGTTTAATCCCTTTCTTTGTTATGTCTGTTGAGATTTTCTATTTTCTTGAATCAGTTTTGGTGGTTTTTGTGATTTGGGGAATTTGACGCTTTGATTTAGATTATCTAATTTGTCGATCATACTATTCTTTTTTTTTTTTTTTTTTTAAGATTGGCCCGGAGCTAACACCTGTTACCAATCTCTTTTTCTTTTTTTTTTCTTCCTCTTCCCAAAGCCCCCCAGTTCATAGTTGTATGTTCTAGTTGTATTTCCTTCTAGTTCTGCTATGTGGGACCACCACCTCAGCATGGCTTGATGAGTGGTGCCAGGTCTGTGCCCAGGATCTGAACTGGTGAAACCTGGGCTGCCGAAGCAGAGCGTGAGAACTTAACCACTTGACCATGGGACTGGCCCCTGGTCTATACTGTTCTTATATAATGCTTTTTATTTCTGTCACGTTAGTAGTAATGTCTCTGCTTTCATCTCTGATTTTAGTAATTTGAGTCTTCTCTCTCATTTTTCTTATTCTGTCTAGCTAAAAATGCTGTCAATTTTATCTTTTTGAAGAAGCAACTTTTATTTTTGTTGATTTTTCTCTTTTTATATTCTACCTTTCATTCATCTCTGCTTTTACTAGCATTATTTTTGTGTGTTTAACGGCTGTTTATAATTCTTATTCTGTCAATTGCTTATTCATGGAACTTGCTTACTTTTTGTTGTTACTGGTTTGTAGCAATTCTTTATGTATTACGTCATATGTTAACAAAGCTAGGACATCTAGAATAATGTTGAATAATAGAAGGTAGGAGGACATTTTTTATCTTTCTTGACTGTAATAACAATATATTTCATCATTAAGTATAACGGTAAGGTTAAGAAAGTTTCTTTATCTTTCTAGTTTGCCAGGAGTAGATAATAATAACATGTAAGTTTCCTAGAAAATTACTTATGTAGTATATCCATACAATAGAATACTACTTAGCAATAAAAATACTTACAACAACCCTAAGAAGTACCATTTTGTAGATAAGGAAACTGAGGCAAAGAGAAATTAAGTGTCTTATCGTCCATCATACAGCTAGTAAGCAAGGGAGCTAGAATTCTGTCTCAGGCATGTTGGCTCCAGAGGCTGTGCACTTGACTCCACAACAAGGGTATAAAATCAACCCTTGTCCTTCAGAGGCCCAGCGTAATACCTTTC
The DNA here is from genome assembly GCF_037783145.1 of Equus przewalskii. NCBI lineage: Eukaryota > Metazoa > Chordata > Mammalia > Perissodactyla > Equidae > Equus > Equus przewalskii. Next base: position 43,092,730 of record NC_091840.1, read on the forward strand.
CCTAGAGGCAGATGATATTCTACATTTGTGGAATATCATTCCAGAAACAGTCTATGCATGTAGAATCAAATATATACATACACTCCATATTTCTCCCCACTCTTTGGTTTAAAACAGAAATGAGAGCATACTATAGTTTACACTGTACTGCACCTTCCTTTTTTTTTTTTTTAACTAAACATGTCCGTCATACTGTTTTCACCTTTTGTGTTTCATTTACTTTAGGTATGTCTCTTAAATTAATGGATTTGACTTTTTTACTCAAAATGGGCATTTTAAGCAGAATAATTTATCCATTCCAATTTACTGTTATCAAAATGTTTAAGGCTTACATTTGTCATATTGTTTTGTTCTTAATTATGCTTTTCTGTTGTCTTTTTCTCCTTTTCTACATTTTAGAGTGGATTGTGTTTTCCTTGATTTGTACTTGCTTAGTCTGGTTGTTTGATGGTTCTTTGTCCCATTTCTGTTCTACTAATGGTTATCCTTCCGGAAAACAAAAGCCTTTCAGGTTTATTAACACAGTTTCTTTTCACTATTCCTTGTTTACATATTCTCGTTCTGTTTTATAGATTTACATGCAATGATCCTTAAAAAATGAGCATTAAATAATCTGGTGCTTTAAAACACTACACTTGTGCTATTAAATGTAAAGAAGTAAAGTTGATTTCAGTTGTGTTATTAAATCAAACTTCAATCAATTACGCCAAAATTTCCCATTACATAATCTGATTTGTCATTTTCAAATTTAATAATAGCTGAACCAAATCACCTCCCACCCTGCCAGACAAGCAAGGTATATGAATAGCACATTTCTTATCTGCTCATATGGTAGGGATTTGAAATTTAGCTCAAAAAGTGATCATTTTTCTCTAGATGTTTTCCTCATAATGAAGGTAAACTGTTGCCAGTTTGCAGTGATTTTATAGTCCATGGTCAGATTATATAAATGGTGGAATTAATTCTTTGTTGTTTTTCATCTGTTCTCACCCACAAGAATCCTGTAGAATAGATTATTTTATGCAAATGTTGAATAAACACCATAGTACAGTTTGGTATTTTGTACTAAGCATTAAATGATGCTAACATTCCTGTTTTATTCTCTTTTTTTTGCTGAGGAAGATTCACCCTCAGTTAACACCTGTTTGCCAGTCCTCCTCTTTTTGGTGAGGAAGAGCTGCCCTCAGCTAACACTTGTAGCCAGTTTTCCTCTTTTTGTATGTGAGTTGCTGCCATAGGATGGCCGCTGATGAGTGGTGTAGGTCGGTGCCTGGGAACTGAACCTGGGCTGCCAAAGTGGAGCACACTGAACTTAACCACTAGACCACCAAGGCTGGCCCTAACATCCTATTTCTAGTCTTAATTACATAGATTTATTAAGTGCTTATTACATGTAAGGTGTTGTGAAAGGTGAACAAAAATTTTACATGGTTAGTCTAATTGGAGCAAGAACACATACATAAAATGGTAACTAATAAGGTTGTATAATTAAGGCCTTTCTTGAATATTACCTGTATCTCTCTTTAAAATTAAAAAAAGTGAAAAGTGATACATGCATTTGGGGAACAAAAATTTGAATGGTAGAAAGGCTTCATGGGAAAATAATAAGTCTCTTAAACACCCCGATTTCTGATGTATCCTCTCATAGATTACCCGGTGTGTTATAGAGATGTACTTTCTTATTTTTATATAAATGTTACATATTACTTATACATCTGTCTTGTTTTATTAAAAAAACTGCATCTTCATATCTTTATCAATGGTCCAAATTAAACAGTGTTCATAATACTACCCCCAAGCATGCTCTACTACCCAACAACCCAGTGAAATCTTTAACATTATCCTTGTTTTTCATCTTTCTCCTTCATTTCAGTTTGAAGTACTAGACTTGTGGTTCAGGAAATTGATTCTGTATTTTGCACCATTGATTTGCCATATGATTTTGAGAAAAGACATGAACATTTGGAACCAAATAATCTGTTAAGGTTTTCCAACCCTAAACTTTTGTAATTATATATAATATTTATAAGTAGGTTGAAACACCAGGCATCAAATCAGTTCTGGGTAGATTAAGCCTGATAGGAGTTCCTGTAATGTCAAATTTATCTTCCCAATGACAATTCTTAGTTGTATTTGTCATTCTAGTTATTGGTATAGTGACGTGTGTGTATGTGTCTGTCTGTCTGTTGAGGGGAGGCTATAGTAGATAGTATAAGATCTCTCTGTCAATTCTGTATAAAGAGACAATTTTTCTTTAAAGTGATTGAATGTTTGACTAAATTGGCTGTTTTCTAAGCCTAAACCCTCCGTTTGATGCAGTAGCTTAAGACCAACAATGTCCTTTTTGTGAAAAAGCTGAAGGTTCTTAAAAGATGGAATACCATGACATCATCATCGTTCATCCAAGGGGCATTTCTCAAGTAATACTGAATATGTTGTGATTATCAGTAGTACCCTTCCCCCATCTTTTTTTCTGGTGCATTGACTGATGTTATTGTCAACTATTTGACTATATTTTGCAAATATGAAACAGTTATTTAATTCTGAAAATCCTATTTTGGTTTGAGATTTTAAAGTAAATTATATTGGTTTTTTTAATCCTAGTTTCATCATCTTTCTTAGAGATGTGTGTTTTAGGATTGAGCAAAATGGTACCGCCCACAAAAATTGTGTATGCCTTTTACATTTAACCCTAAATAGCTTAATAAATGATAGGCTTTTCTGGTCTATTTTTGTGGAACCAGAAACAAATTAGATCTCATCTGCTGTTTGTAAGATTGTTAGTTTCTTTTTTTACTGTTGTCTTTTAGTAGGAAGGATATAGTAAGTTACTACAATGATATTTTCCTCTAAGAACAGATTAGATATTTTTAAAATATAACCCAATAGCCTGTTGTTGTTGTTTTTTTAAGATTGCACATGTAGTCTCATAGTACCTTTAAGAACTTGTTACAAATGCTTTTATTTTCTAAGCCTGAGGTGTAGTTCATCAGGCTACGGTATTTATTAGTCCTGTTCTTTGGGTATTCATGTACCTAATATTCATGTTCAGCAGACTGGAGAAATTAAGGAGTTTATGATTAGGGTTGCTGTGGAGGGCTCCTCTCTGCTGTTTCTTTTCCAGTAGTTTTTCATGACAGCTTTTTAAAATGGACAAGACTCAAATCAAGTGCCTTTGTCAGTTTTATGTTGATGACTCTGTTGTAGCAATGCTTTGAATAGGTGCAGGACAACCAAGATCGTGCTAATTTTTATAATAAAATACTTTACTGGGGCTGGCCAGGTGTGTGGTGGTTAAGTTCGTGCGCTCCTCTTTGGTGGTCCAGGGTTCGTGGGTTTGAATGTCAGGTGCTGTCCTACACACTGCTCATCAAGCCATGCTGTGGCTGTGTTCCACATACAGAATAAAGGAAGATTGGCGCAGATGTTAGCTCAGGGACAGTCTTCCTCGACAAAAAAACAAAATATATTGTTACAAAAAGAAAGTACTTTACTTTTGGGAATTTGAAGATGTTTAGAAAAGAAGCAATTATGCAATGGATGCTATTAACTCTAGCCTAACAGGGTAATGGTATATTTCAGGAATTTCTAGGTTTATTGGAGTTCCCTTGTTTTTATACATTTTATTTTTCATTTTTTCTGTCTTCTAACAGTCCAGAGAACATGCACAAATGTTGTTGGGTCTTTTTTCTTTATCTTTTTTCCTGATGTAGAAGTTGAACATATGATTATTGTTGAAAATTTGGAACATAAAGAAAGTATAGACTTGTGAATGTTGTTGATAATACTGGCCATAACTACTAAAAATAATCCATAGAATTTTGTTGTATTGCCCTCTTTGCAAAAACTATATTGGTGTATAATTTTTTGTTATTCTTTTTATTATAAAATCAAACATAGATACAGAAAATTTACAAAACAAATAGCTTAATGAATTATTATAAATAAAATTCTCTAGTAACCACTACCTAAGGCAAGAAATAGAACCTTGCCAGTCACTCCAGAATTTCCTCCATATGTCTCATCCCAATCACAACTCATCCTTTTCCCTAAAGTAACCGCTATCCTGACATTTATAATAATCACTTCTGGGTGTTTCTTTATAGTTTTATCATCCAAGTGTGCATCCCTGTACTCCATTATTGAGTTTTGAGAGTTCTCTATATATTTTGAATACAAATCCTTTTTCATATATGTGATTTGAAAATAATTTTTCCAAGTCTTTGGCTTGACTTCTTTTTCTTTTAAAAGTGTCCTTTGCAAGAATAAAAGTTTTTTAATTTTGGTGAAGTCCACATTATCAGTTTTGCCTTTTATGGGTTTTGCTTTTGGTGTCCTATCCAAGAACTCTTTGATAAGGTTATGAAGATTTTCTCTTGTATTTTCTTCTAAACATTTTATAGTGCTAACTTTTTGCATTGAGACAAATGAACCTTTTTGAGTTAATTTTTCTGTAAAGTGTGAGATATCAAAGTTCATTTTTATACATATGGATGTCCAGTTGCTGTGGCACCATTTTTCAAAAAAGATGATCTTTACTGTACCTTTGTCAAAAATCAGTTGACTATGTTTGGATCTATTTCCAGACTTCTATTTTGTTTCATTGGATTATGTGTCTATCTTATCTTTTTATTACTGCCACATCATCTTGATTATTTTGTAGCTTTGTATTAAGTCTTGAAATCTGGTAGTGTGAGTCTCCCAACTTTATTCTACTTTTTAAAAACTGTTTTGACTAATTTGGATCCTTTGCCTTTTCATATACATTTTAGAATCAGTTTATTGATATCTGCAAAAAATTCTCTTGGATTGTGAGTGAGATTTTGTTGAATCTATGAATCATTGACTTTTAGGATCAATTTCGGGAGAATTGACCTCCTAACAGTATTGAATCATTCAGTCCATGAACATGGTACATCTCTCTATTTAGTCAACAGGTTTCTTTCATCAGGACTTTTTGTTTTTCTTGCTATATAAATTCTGCTCGAATATTTTTAGATTTATTTCTAAATATTCCATTTTCTTCCCTTGCTGTTTTGTACGTTCCTTGAGATTTTTCATGTACACAATAATATCAGCAGCTAGAGACAGTTTATTTTTTCCTCTCTATTGTTTCTCTTTTTTTCTTTTTCTTTCCTTATTGCACAGACTGGAACTTCTAAGAACAATGTTGAATAAGAGTGATTAGAGTGTTTCTAATCTTTAGAAGAAAGCTCTCAGTCGTTAATCATTATGTCTGATGTCATCTGTAGGTTTTTTGTAGACACCCGTAACCCAGTTAAGGATCTTTCCTTCTATTTCTAGTTTTTTGAGAGTTTTTATCATGAATAGATGTTGAATTTGGCAAATCCTTTTTCTGCCTCTGTTGATATGATCATGTGTGTTTTTTTCCTTTGTTAAGAATGGAGAATTACTTTGATTTCCAAACGTTGAACCAGGCTTGTATTTCTGAGATAAACCCTACTTGGTTGTAATGTGTCATTTTTTTTTTTTTTTGAGGAAGATTAGCCCTGAGCTAACTGCTGCGAATCCTCCTCTTTTTGCTGAGGAAGACTGGCCCTGCACTAGCATCCATACCCATCTTCCTCTACTTTATATGGGGGACGCCTACCACAACATGGCTTACCAAGCAGTGCCACGTCCGCACCCGGGATCCGAACCAGTGAACCCCGGGCCACCAAAGCAGAATGTGTGCACTTAACCGCTGCGCCACCAGGCCAGCCCCCTAATGTATCATTTTTATATATTGCTGGATTTGATTTGCTAGTATTTTGTTGAGCATTTTTGCTGTTATGTTCATGATATTTTTTTTCCTTAAGCACATTTATTGAAAAGACTATGCTTTCCTCACTGCTACTGCTCTATGTTATATTTCACTCCACATACATCTTTATTGTTACAAACTAAATGTTTGTGTCCCTCCAAAATTCATATGTTGAAGCCCTAACCCCCAATGTAATGGTATTTGGAGATGGGGCCTTTGAGAGTCAAGTAGGGTTAGATAAGGTCATGAAGTAAGGCCCCTGTCTGATGGGATTAGTGCCCTTATAAGTAGAAACCCAGAGAGCTCATCTCCCACTCACTCTCATCCTCCCCCCTTCTAGACTCCACTGAAATGGTTTATATGTAAATCCTTGCATCATTATCTCATTGTATTAATTATTCTAGTCCTATAGTAGGTGTTGAGATCTGGTAGCATAAGTTTTCCAAGTTTTTTTTTAAGATTCTCTTGGCTAATCTTGCCCCTTTGCATCTCCATGTAAATGTTAGGATCAGCATTTTAATTTCCACAAAATTTTATGGAGGGATTTTTATCAGAATTGAATTAAACATATAGATTAATTTAGGAAGAATCTGCCTTTTTAGAATATTTAGTCTCCAGTCCATAAAGATAGTGTGTCCCTCCATTGATTTTAGTCTTCTTTTATTTCTCTCAGCAATGTTTATAGTTCCCTGTGTAACAATCTTTCACATATTTTGTTAGACTTTTTCCTGGTTATTTGATGGTTTGATGCTACTTTAAATGGTATTTTTAAGTTTTGTTTTTTAATTTTTTTGTGGCTGATACATAGAGATGTAATGGATTTGGGGGCTATTGGCTGTGTTTAGAGACCTTGACAAATGCACTCATTGATTATAATAGTTTACTTGTAGATTGTAGGGGAGGTTCTAAACAAAATGTCATTTCCACCTTTCAAATCTTACATTTTTTCTTTTTCTTGCCTTGTTACATTGTCTATGAATTTCAGCACAAAATTAAATAGAAGTGGTGATAGTTGTCATCCTTTTCTCATTCTTGATCTCAAGAGGAAAGTTTTCAATATTTCACCATTAAGTATGATGTTTGCTGTAGGTTTTTGTGGGTACTTTTTGTCGTATTAAGGAAGTTTCATTTTCTTCTTTGCAAAGCGTTTTTATGATTAATTATGTTAAATTTTATCAAATTATTTTTATGCATCTGTTGAGAATATTATATGAGGTTTAATTTTATTCTATTAATGTGGTTAATTATATTGACTGATTTTTAAAGTTTAAATCAACTTGCATTCCTAGAAAAAAATCCAAAATTAGTCATGATGTAATATCCTTTTGTATATATCACTGGCTTTGGTTTGCTATGATTTTGTTCAGCATTTTTTTTTAACTTTTTATTAAGATTATGATAGTTTACAACCTTGTGAAATTTCAGTTGTACATTATTGTTAGTCATGTTGTAGGTGCACCACTTCACCCTTTGTGCCCTCCTCCCACCCCCCCTTTCCCCTAGTAACCACCAATCAGTTCTCTTTGTCTATATGTTTAACTTCATCCTATGAGTGGAGTCATACAGAGTTCATCTTTCTCTATCTGGCTTATTTCACTTAACATAATACCCTCAAGGTCCATCCATGTTGTTGTGAATGGGACGATTTTATCCTTTTTATGGCTGAGTAGTATTCCATTGTATGTTCATGATATCTTTTGATATTATGTTCATGTTGGTCAGAAATTTTCATTTTTCTTTTTTTGGTAGTGTTCTTGTCTGATTTTGATAGGATCATGATGGCCTCATAAGATGATTTGGGAAGTATTCTTCTTTTTTAAGTTTGAAGAGATTATATAGAACTGATATTATTAGTTTCTTTAATGTTTGGTAGAATTTGATAGTGAAACTGTCTAGTTTCACTGACTGGAGCTTTCTTTGTGGAAATATTTTAAACTATGAATTTAACTTCTTTAGGGTGCATATAACTATTCAGATTATCTGTTTCTTCTTGAGTGAGTTTTGGTAGTTTGTATCTGTCAAGTAATTTGTCTATTTCATCTGTATTGTCAAATTTATGAGCTTAGAGCTGTTCATTGTATTTCCTCGTCCTTTTAATGTCTTTGGGTCTATAATAATGTCCCCTTTTGATTTCTGTTCTTGGTAATTTGTGTCTACTCTCATTTTCTTTGGTTAGTTTGCCAGGGATCTTTCCATTTTCTTCCTCCCCCCCCCCCCCCAAAGAACCAGCTTTTGGTTATATTGATTTTTCTCTATTGGCTTTTTGTTTTCTTTTTTTTTTTTTTTAAGAATTGGCACCTGGGCTAACAACTGTTGCCAATCTTTTTTTTTTTTTTTTTTCCGCTTTATCTTCCCAAACCCGCCCTGTACACAGTTGTACATCTTAGTTGCATGTCCTTCTAGTTGTGGGATGTGGGATGCCGCCTCAACGTGGCCTGACGAGCAGTGCCATGTCTGCGCCCAGGATCCGAACCCTGGGCTGCCACAGCGGAGCACGTGAACTTAACCACTCAGCCATGGAGCCAGCCCTGGCTTTTTGTTTTCTAATTTCCTTGATTTCTACTCTGCTCTTTAGTATTTGCTTGTTTATATTTATTTTTTATTTTATTTGCTTTTCTCTTTCTACATTCTTAAGATGGAAGCTTAGATTATTGATTTGGAATCTTTCTTTTTTTCCCTGATACAGCATTTAGTGCTTTAAATGTCCATATAAGCACTGCATTAGCTGTATCCTACAAATTTTATATTATATTTTTATTTTCACTAGATTCATGTTCTTTTCTAATTTTCCTTGAAACTTCTTTATTGACCCAGGTTTACTTAAAAGCGTATTATTAATTTCTAAATTTTGTGGCTTCTTTTTTTAAAGTTAATTTTCTCTTACTGATTTTAAGTTTTAATTAAATTGTCAGATAACATATTTTGTATGAATTGAAATTTGTTATAGTTATTATGGGTTGTTTTACCGCCCAAAATGATCTTAGTGTGAATATCATATGTGCACTTGAAAAGAATGTATATTCTGTTGTAAGATGGAGTATTCTAGTAATATCGTTAGGTCTGGTTGGTTGATAGTGATGTTCTATATATCTTTAGGCTACTTTTTCTTTATTTTTTTAATGTTTTGTTTATTATTATTTTTTCAAGATTGGTACCTGAGCTAACAACTGTTGCCAATCTTTTTTTTCTTCTTCTTCTCCCTAATGCCCCCCAGTACATAGCTGTGTATTCTAGTTGTGAGTGCCTCTGGTTGTGCTATGTGGGATGCCACCTCAGCATGGGTTGATGAGTGGTGCCACATCCATGCCCAGGATCCAAAATGGTGAAACCTGGGCCACTGAAACAGAGCCCACGAACTTAACCACTCGGCCACAGAGCCAGCCCCTAGACGACTATTTCTTTAAATTTCTGAGAGAAGTGTTGGGAGTTTCCCAGTATAATTAGAGGCTTATCTTAGTTCATTTTTCGCTTCTATCAATCTTTGCTTCATGTACTTTGAAGCTCTTTTGTCAGGTGAATACAAATTACGGATTTGATAAATGGAATCATATCATTATGTAATGTCCCTCTTTATCCCTTATGATTTTCCTGCCTCTGAAGTCTGTTTTGTCTGACATTAATATAGCCACTTCAGCTGTCTTTCAATATTTTGCATTTCTTTTGGAGCAGGTCTGCTGGCAACCAGATTATCTTAGTTTTCCTTTATCTAAGAATCTCTCTTTTTTTGCTTTCATTCCTGAACAAGACTTTTGCTAGATAAAGGATCCTAATCTGGGTTGGCAGTTCTTTCCTTTCATCACCTTAAAGATATTATTCTGGGGCTGCCCTGTGGCCAAGTGGTTAAGTTCGGGTGTTCGGTGGCCCAGGGTTTCACCAGTTTGGATCCTGGTTGTGGACATGGTGCCACTTGTCAGGCCATGGCTGAGGTGGCATCCCACATAGCACAACCAAGGGCACTCACAACTACAATATACAACTATGTACTATCTTTGCTTTTTAGCTTTTTGATTATGATGTATCTAGACCTAATTTTCTTTGAATTTGTCCTATTTGGGGTTTGCTGAGTTTCTTGAATCTCTGATTTTATGTCTTTTGTCAAATATGGGAAGTTTTCTGCATTACTAAAACATTTTTTTTCTCTACCAATTACTTTTTTCTCTCCTTATAAACAACACCAATGATGTGAAACTTAGACAATTTGACATTGTTCCACAAGTCACTAAGGCTCTGTTAATTTTTTTCAATCTTTTTTTCCTCTCTATTCTTCAGTTTAGATAATTTCTATTGCTCTATCTTTAAGTTTACTGACTCTTCTGTCGTTTCTGTTCTGTAGTTGAGCCCATGCACTGATTTTTTAAATTTCTGATACTGTATTTTTCAGTTCTAAATTCTCCATTTGGTTCTTTTTTATAGTTGCTATTTCTCTGCTAAGAATTTGTCTTTCCAATTATTTCAAGAGTGTTAACCATTACCTCATTTATTATGGTTATAATAGCTGCTTTAAGTCTTTATGTGATAATTCCAAAGTAGTCACCTCAAAGTAGGCGTCTGTTGGTCCTCTTTTCTTTTGATAATTTGTTACATTTTCCAGTTGTGTGTGTGTGTGTGTGTGTGTGTTTATTTGTTTTTGCATGTGGAGTAATTTTGGATTTTATCTTGGACATTTTGAATATAATGTTGTCATTTCTGGGTCCTGTTAATATCCTTTGGAGAATGTTGATTTGTTTTAGCAGACACCAGCTAGTTTAGATGGTACGTTCTTTCTCACTTTCTGTGGGTGGTGGTTCTAATACCAGTTCTATTTTCAAAATCTTCGCTGTGCTCTTTGAGTTTGCCCTGCCATGTGCCTCCCAGTGATAGTATGGGACTTGGGCAGTGGTTTATATCATAGATTAGTTCTCTTTAGTGTAGCAAAGGCTTTTTGAGTCTGTTTTATACAAGCACAAACCAGTATTTGTATCGGTTTATACACAGAATAAGGGGATTGCTTTTCCAGCTCTCCCCTCTCCACGATTTCCCCCATACTCTTCAGTTTCCAGTGGCCTTTTCACAGTGCCTTTTACTAGAAAGACAGGTTTCTCTCAGAGCTTTTAGACCTCTGCATTTTACAGTTCCTCATAACTAGGGTTCCCCTTAGGTAAAGTAGTGGAAGAAGAGAAAGGAGGGAAAAAATAATGAGAATTCCTCTCATACTTTTTGGACTACAGGGGCCCTGTTTCCTAGTTTTTCTGACAAGAGAGAGAGGTTTTTCTCACGAGGTTTTCTGTTGCTGGGGCCGTGCAGTTCTATGGCTGAGAAGAGACAAAAGAAACGGGGAAAAAAAGGCATTTTTCTACCACAGTCTCTAGATCGCAGGATCCCCTTTTCCTGGTCCTTTGGATGGACAGGAGATTTCTTTAAGGGTTTCCTTGTCAGCACCTTCAACATAGTTCTGCAACTCAGGCTGCTCTTAAGTCAAAGCCTGGAGATAAAGGTGGAAAATGGAGTCAGAAAACTCATGGCCATACCCTTTATTCTTCAAGTTTTGACTTCTTTCCCCAGTTGTTATTACCTATTTATGAAATGTTGATATATGTCCTTTGGTCATTTATATGTTGATGGATTGGCTACTGTCTGAGTGATTTGAATCATATCTGTATATTTAACAAGTATTAACTCTTAATTGTGTTTGCTCCGGATATTTCAGTTTTTGTGTTTGACTTAATTTTTTTGACATACAAAATTTTTAAATGCATTAGTCTTTTGTGAGTTTAAAAAAACGTTAATAGCCTTTTTGATGTTTTCCCTTGTAAGAGTCTGTATTCTTTTAATTTAAAAAATATTCTATTTTATTTTTCTCAAATTTAAAGTAAAAGTTAAAGTAAAATTTCTTAGAATTATAAATGTGGTTGATATAAAAATTCAGATAATACAGATGTCTAGGCTAACAAGTAATGTTCTTCACAGCCCTGCTTGCTTTATGAGAGAAAATATTAACATTTCAATACATATCCTTCCATACCTTATTCATAAATTTGTACTCTATATATCTATCACTTAGATTTTAAGCCATTTATTTAATTTTTTAAAGTTGCTAGTTGAGAGATAATTTACATACAGTGAAATACATCCATTTTAAGTCTACAGTTGAGTTTTGACAAGTGTATACACTTGTGTAGTTCACTACCCCAATCAAAGATAAACAGAGCATTCTGTCACCTCACAAAGTTACTGTGGGCCCTTTTGTAGTCAGTTACCCATTTCTTCCCACTACCGGCCCCAGGCAACTGTGGATCTACCACTTTAGACTAGTTTTGCCTACTTGAGAATTTACTAGGGGAATCACACAGTATGCATTCTTTTGTTCCTGGCCTCTTTTGCTGAGCATAATGCTTTTGATATTCAGCCATGTTGGTGCATGTATCAGTAGTTTATTCCTTTTTATTGCTGTGAATAGTATTTCATTGTGTGACTATACCACAATTTTATTATACATTTGTTTGTTGATAGATATTTTATATTTGCAGTTTGTGCTTATTATGAATAAAGCTGCTGTGTACAAGTCTTTTTGCATGCCTGTGTTTTCATTCCTTTTGAGTAAATGATAACTAGTTAAGGAGCTGCTCCATCATGGAGTAAATCTTTATTTAGCTTGATAAGCATGTGTTAAACAGTTTGCCAAAATGGTTGTACCATTTTACACTCCCATCAGCAATGTAATGAGTTTCAGTTCCTCCCTTTGTAAGTATCTTTTGTATGGATTCCTTTGAATGGGAGGTTTGTGTGAAATGGTAAGTGCTTAAATGAACTTGCTAGATTTTTCTTCATAGGGTTTGTACTGTTTTTGCATTACCACTACTAATGTATGAAAGTATATATTTCCCTTACATCCCATAATCAGCATGTAGTGACTTTGCCATTCTGATAGGTACAAAATGAAATCTTAGTATAGTTTTAATTTGTATTTCTCACTTTGTGTGATGTTGAACATATTTTCATATATCTAATGGTTGTTCCTCTTTTTTTTCTGTGAACTACCCATATCTCTGCTGAGTTGTTGTTTATTTCTTTGCTGTTTTTAGAAACTCTTTATATATTAAGGATATCAGGTTGTCTTTTTTGTTTTTTTGTTGTTTTTTTTTTGCAACTCTACATAGTAGGGATATTAACCCTTTGTAAACATAAGTTTCAAACATTTTTCCCAAGCCTATCATCTATCTTTTTGTTTGAACTGTCTTTTTCCATGGCCCCTCCTCCCAAGTTTGCTTTTTTTTTTTGTGAGGAAGATTAGTCCTGAGCTAACATCTGCTGACAATCCTCCTCTTTTTGCTGAGGAAGACTGGCCCTGAGCTAACATCCGTGCCCATCTTCCTGTACTTTATATGTGGGACACCTACCACAGCATGGCTGGCCAAGCGGTGCCATGTCCACACCTGGGATCCAAACCAGTGAACCCTGGGTCGTCAAAGCAGAATGTGCCAACTTAACCGCTGCACCACTGGGCCGGCCCCCCAAGTTTTCTTTTTTATATTGTTAAATATATCAATCTTTTTCTTTATTATTTTGGATTTGGATCATAGTTAAGAAAGTTTCTTTACTTCTTGATTACAGAGGAACTTACTCACATATCCTTCTAGTACTTGTATAGTTTCATTTTTTATATTTGTATTTCTGACCCATATATAATTCTGATGTTCAGTTTGAGGAACAGGTGTTGTTTTATTTTTTTCCAAATAGCTATTAGCATCTTCTAACACTTATTTTTATCAAATTCACTTTATCCTCTTTGATTTGAGATGTCTCTTTAAGCCACTTAGCAGTAATGTTTATATAAGATATGTGATAGGGATATAATTTTTGTAATTTTTTCCAAATGGGTTCTCAGTTTTCTTAACATTTATTTCTTCTTCTTTAATTCTATACTAAATTCCAAGATACACATACATGGATTTGTTTCTGTACTTTTAGATTGTTGATTTACTTGTCCTATTTTTAGTATTCTAGTGATGGCAATGGTTTTGTGTTATATTTTGGTATTTGGTAGAGCAAATGTTCCAATTCCCCCATTTCTTGTTTCTCTGATTTTCTGGAGGGTGCTGCTTATGAATTTACTTCATTTCTCTACTGTCAACTTTAATATTGTGCATAATATAGTCTTGTATACTATTTGTTCAATATATATTTGTGGAAGTAAAATCATTTTTAGGGGTGGTATGGAGAGAAGAATTAAGTGTATTCTTTTAAAGATTTTTTTTTTTTTCCTTTTTCTCCCCAAAGCCCCCCAGTGCATAGTTGTATATTTTTAGTTGTGAGTCCTTCTAGTTGTGGCATTTAGGATGCTACCTCAGCATGGCCTGATGAGCAGTGCCATGTCCATGCCCAGGATTCGAACTGATGAAATCCTGGACCGCCGAAGCAGAGCACGTGAACTTAAGCACTCAGCCATGGGGCTGGCCCCCTAGTGTATTCTTTTAGTTCAACAAATGTTTATGTAATATTAACTGTAAGAGATAGGGTGTAGGATATAGAGAACTAATATAAAGATGAATGAGATGCATTGTGCCTACCTGTTTAGCAGAGAGAGAAATAATTGCAGTATACTATAGTAAACGCTTCAGGATGTTTTGGAGCATGAAGAAAGAGTGACTAGCTCTTCCTACTAGAGTTAAAACTTTATAAACATTATTACGTTTAATCTAAATCTTGAAAGATTTTGAGTGGGAATTTGTTAGGCAGGTAAGAAAGAAGATGCAAATCATGGAACTGATTAGAAAATTTTAACGTAAAATAATTCTTATAATAAGGGTCATTGTAACTTGATCATTCAAAATTCTTAAGTTTTAAGGTAACACTGAAGATTTTTTAATAAGTAGATTAGTTGAATAGTAACGCTTTGTATGGAATTTAGTTCAAGCTCTTCATTTTAGTAGTGAGAAGTTGTGACTTTCCTGTGATCACATATTCTTGGAAGAACTGTAATTGAACCACTTTGTTCCAGGGAACTTCCAGAGCAGGGAAATTGGTAAAAGTATATGGGGCAGCGTTAAAAGTATGTTAGAAATGGAATACAGATTAACAATTTAAGGGTTTTTATTGCAATGTAGTGTAAATTTAGAGAGGTACAAAAGACATGTAAATATGTTTTACATAGTTACAAAGAAGTTTTCTAGCAAGAATTAAAATTGGTTCAGTTGACTTCACTAAAAATGAGACAGGTAGGTAGTTACCTGCTTAAAAGTTATATAAAGAGTATGGGGAGGATTGGATAGAGCTTTATTTTTCTCTCAGGAGTCTAATGAAATCAATTTTGGAGTGGTTTTTCTGTTTATTATTTTTTTAATTGGTGAATTTAAGCAGGTTAAAACAGCTAACATTTAATGTAGTTCTTACTATGCCTGAGTACTAGTCTATGCTTACGTTTATTAACTCATTTAACCCTTACAACTACTCTGTAAATTAGGTTATTATTTTCATTTTACAGATTAGGAAAATGAGGCTACCCAAGCGTAGCTTGTAAATAATGTTGCTAGGATTCATATCCAGGCAGTGTCATGCCAGAACCCAGGTTCTGAAATTTCTCAATTATGACAGCCATTTTTAAAATCGGGTAATCTCATATAAAGGAACTAATAGCAGAAACACCAGGGAATTTACTGCTTATCTGTAGTATCTACTTATCTAATGAAGCGGATTTGAGAAAGGCTGTATTTTAATGTGAATCAGGTTTATGGGGGAAGAAGTTGTCTGCATTAAATTCATTACTTTCTCCCATTGTGGTTTTCTTTGGAATGTCTGTGTTAGAGTTGACTAAACACTGGCATGTGGTATCTGAAAGGAAAAGAATGCTTAGGAATTACATCTTTTGTGTATTTTCTTATATTTGAAGGTCATTAATAGACGGAAATATTCCTCTTAGAAACATACTGTGGGTACATCTTGAGTTGTGCGTGATGTTAATTGTCTGTGTATATTATCATCTCTTCTGCTGATGGACTCACTGCATCAGGATTAGATAAATCTTTAAGCACTGATACAGAAAGCCTTCCAAGATATAAAGATTTATTTAATTTTTAAAAATCTATGTGTAAGTATATACTTCTATACTATGTGTAGTAGGCATTTTCTTGTTTTAAGCACCACATGTGATTGTGATGATGAGCCAGGTTTAGGAACTACTGTGCTAGTAGACCTCACTTCCTTCTCAGTGAAATTCTAGGCCTGAGGTAATTTTGTATATGCTGACAGCAAATGGTCTTATACTAATTGTTCTTAGCAGCTTGTGCTTTTCCTGACTTTTTTTCTTTTCTTATTTCTCTACAATAGTTTATGCCAACGTGGCTTCATTCATACAGATGAACCAAGGATTGGGATAGCAGTACAAAATTAGAATCAGAGAGCTGATTGCCCAGCAGGATGCCATCAACTAACCGAGCGGGCAGCCTGAAGGACCCTGAAATTGCAGAGCTCTTCTTCAAAGAAGATCCAGAGAAGCTCTTCACAGATCTCAGAGAAATTGGCCATGGAAGCTTTGGAGCAGTGTATTTTGTAAGTGTTAAAGGCTTAATGTCAGTGACCAGCATTTACTTAATATCCAGTACTGGCAGAGTGAAAAACAATCATATAAACAAATATGGGCCATATTCCATTTTATAGTCACTTGCATAGGTTTGAGTATTATAGTATGAAAGTAGATAGTTTTATTTGTTGAGCTGCTTGGATTGTTGAAAACATGGGAAAGAATATTATTTTACTTTAACTTACATGTTTAGAATTTTCAGCAAACTGTTTTTAGAAGTCTTATGACTTGTATTGATATGGGATTAAATATTGCAGAACACTGACTTCTGTAAAGACCCATACAGAGTCAGTTTTAGTGTTGTAGAATCTAAGATTATTATTTGGGTAGGTACCAAAGTCTTTTCCTCTTGTGTGTATTTTATGCTAAAAAAAATCGTCAAATTTGCCATTTTAACTTTTTTTAAGTGTACAGTTTGTGGCATTAATTACACTCTCCGTGTTGTACAGCTATTGCCACTATCTGTCTTCAAAACTTTTTTATCACCCCAACTGAAACTCTGTATCCATTAGCAATACCTCATTTCCCTCCCCACCCAGCTCCTGGTAACCTCTAACCTATTTGTTATTTCTATGAATTTGTCTGTTCTGGATATTTTATATAAATCGAGTCATACAATATTTGTACTTTCATGTGTAGCTTATATCACTTAGTACAATGTAAAGCATAATCACTTTGCAGGTCATCCATGTTGTCGCATAAAGTACTTCATTCCTTTTTATAGCTGAATAATATTTCATTGTATGTATATACCATGATTTGTTTATCCATTCGTCTATTGTTGGGCTTTAGATTGTGTTCCCTTTTTGGCTATTGTGAATAAATGCTACAATGAACATTGGCATACAAGTATCTGTTTGAGTCCGTTTTCAAATTTGAGTATGCACCTAGGAGTGAAAATACTGGACCACATGGTAATTCTGTTTCACTTTTTGAGGAACTGCCAAACTGCACTATAGTGGCTGCACCATTTCTGTTCCCACCAGTAATGTACTAGAGTTCCAGTTACTCCACATCCTTGCCGATGCCTGTTATTTTGATTGTAGTCATCCTACTAGGTGTGAAGCGGTATCTTCTGATTTTGATTTGCATTTCCCTAATGACTTTATAATAATGTTGAGCATCTGTTCATATGCTTATTGACCATTTGTATGCCTTATTTGGAGAAATGTCTATTCAAGTCCTTTGCCCAGTTTAAAATTTGGGTTGTCTCTTTGTTGTTGAGTTGTAATGGTTCTTTATTCTGAATATTAAATTCTTATCAGATATGTGATTTGCAGATATTTTCTCCTCTAGTTTGTCTTTCACTTTCTTGATGATGTCCTTTGATGTACAAAAGTTTTACATTTGAATGAGGTCCAATTTATTTTTCCTTTTGTTGCTCGTACTTTTGATGTCATGTCTAAAAATCCATTGCCGCATCCAAGGTCATGAAGATTTATCTGTATGTTTTCTCTTAAGAGTTTTATGGTCTTGGCTCTTAGGTTAGGTCATTGATCCGTTTTGAGTTAATTTTTGTGTGTGTTGTGAGGTAGAGGTCCAACTTCATTCTTTTGCGTGTGGAAATCCAGTTGTCTCAGTACCATCTGTTGAAGAGACTATTCTTTCCCCATTGAATTGTCTTGACATCCTTGTCAGATCAGTTGGCCATATCGTATACATTTATTTCTGAACTCTCAGTTCTATTCCATTTGCCTATATATCCATCTTTACGCTGGACTATGCTGTTGATTACTGTAGTTTTGTAGTAAGATAGAGATCAGGAATAACTTCCTTACTCTTTTTAAGGATAGTTTAGGCTGTTTCTAGCCCCTTGTGATTCCATATGAATTTGAGGATTGGCTTTTCCATTTCTGCAAAAACAAAGCCATTGGAATTTTCATAGGGGTTGTTTAAATCTGTAGATCGTGTTTGATGGTACAGTCATGTGCTGTATGATGACTTTTTGGTAAATGCTGGACTGTATATACAATGGTGGTCCCATGAGATTAGTACCATATAGCCCAGGTGTGTAGTAGATTATACCATCTAGGTTTGTGTAAGTACACTCTTTGATGTTTGCACAGTGATGAGATCGCCTATTGACACGTTTCTCAGAACATATCCCCATTGTTAAGCAACACATGACTATTTCCTTCCTTCTTCTAGCTTTAGGCTTACTTAGTTTGTTCTTTTTTTCCCTAATTCCTTAAGTTGTAAATTTAGCTTGTTAATTTGAGATCTTTCTTGTTTTTTAATGTAAGTATAGCTATAAGTTTCCTCCTGAGCACCACTTTCACTTGGTCCCATAAGTTTTGATATATTGTATTTTTGTTTTCATTCATCTGTAAGTATTTCTAATTATCTTTGTGGTTTCTTCTTTGATTCGTTGGTTGTTTAAGAGTGTGTTGTTTAATTTCCACAATTTTGTGAATTTTCCAGTTTTCCTTTTTTGTTAATAATTTCTAACTTCATCTCATTTTGTCAGAGAAGATTCTTTGTATGATATCTATCTTTTAAAATCTATTGATACTTGATTTGTGGCTTAACATATGCTCTATCCTGGAAAATGTCCCATGTGCATTGAAAACAATGTGTATTCTCTTGTTGGGTAGAATGTTCTATGTATGTCTATTAGATCTAATTGGTTTGTTGTTTTAAGTCTTGTATTTCCTTACTTATCCCCGTCTGGTTGTTGTCTCCATTATTATGAGTGGGGTATTGAAGTCTCCAATTATTATTGTAGAATGGTCTATATCTCCCTTCAATTCTGTCAGTTTGTGCTTCATATATTTTAATGATGTATCATTAGGTGCATAAAAGTTATAATTGTTATAACTTCTTGCTGTATTGAACCTTTATTAATATATAATGTCCTTCTTTGTCTCTTGTAACCTTTTTTGATTTAAAATCTTTTGATTTACAAGTCTCTTTGTGGACTGAATTTTTCATTTCTCTTAAGTAAATACCTAGGATGGAATTGTTGGATCTTAGGGCAGATGTGTGTTTAGTTTTATGACTAATTGCCAGACTTTTTTCATTAAGAAGTAGAAATTTTACACTCCCATAAACAGTGTATGAGAATTCTGTTTGCTCCATATCCTCTCTAACATTAGGTGTTGACAGTCATTTTTTTTTTTAATTTTAATATATTTTATTTAATTCAATATATCCAGATTTTATCATTTCAACATGTAATCAATACTTAAAAAGTATTAATGAGATATTTTACTTTTTTCATACTAAATTTCTGCAAAATTTGGTGTGATTTTACACTTCCTATATTTTTTAATTCAGATACTAAATTTTCATTCAAAAAACTTGCTCTGTATTTAGATTTCATAAAATTTACATTTGAAAAAGTAAATTCACATACCCAAGTTATTCCAAGCATACTTAAAAGTTTTCCAGTAACTGAGTTGAGAATCGATATTTAAATTAATTAAAATTTTAAAAAATAAAAATTCAATACCCCAGTTGCACTAGCTACAATTTAAGTGCTCAAGAGTCACATGCAGCCAATGGCTCCTATATTGGACAGCGCTGATGTAAGAGCCACAGAGGTGTTGCTTAGGGTGAGGCTGTTAACAAGATGGCATTCAGAGCAGACTGTCTTTAATCTCTTCTCAAAACAAAATCACTTCCGGGGCTGGCCCCGTGGCCGAGTGGTTAAGTTCGCGGGCTCCACTGCAGGCGGCCCAGTGTTTCGTCGGTTCGAATCCTGGGCGCGGACATGGCACTGCTCGTCAGACCACGCTGAGGCAGCGTCCCACATGCCACAACTAGAGGAACCCACAACGAAGAATACACAACTATGTACCGGGGGGCTTTGGGGAAAAAAAGGAAAAAATAAAATCTTTAAAAAAAAAAAAAAAAAAAAAACAAAACAAAACAAAATCACTTCCTTGTAGCTTAAACTCTTCACTGTTTTTATCAACATATTATAAATAATTAAAAGTTTTCCTAATTTTCTTTCCTCATAATATGCCATGTTTTCTAGTAAACTTTAAGCTGCATTCAGATTTTATGTATAAATGCTTCTGTTGAATTATGAAGAGGCTTATGATGATAGGAATTCTGAAATGACCCAATCAGTCATGCACCTTTCTCCAGTGCAAACATTACTGCAAAGTGTTAAACCAACCCCTGAAACCAGTGTTAAAAAGGAGACCTCACTATATCTTTTACGAAGTAATGATTAAATATTCCTTGCATACTTATCTAAATGGAAAATTCCTGAGAATCAAAACATGAAAATATTTTTATACCTATGCTTTAGTTCTCCAGTTTAGCTCATTATCTCTTTACAAGTTGAGTGTTTAAAACATAAATGCTAAAAACTTAGGAATTAGACTGAATGATAACAGCTATGCTGTTATTATGAAATAATTTCTTATTTAACTTAAACCTGTGTGTGACCCTTGAAATTATAAAACCCACTCATCAAAACAGATGATCAAAAAAGATCAAAATCTTTACCAAAAGTGAGTAATTAATCCTGTGCTCAAGCTGCTGCAAAACTAGAATGAGATTCAAATGCTGGAGCCCATGACATCTGTCTAAAGGCGAGACATGTCTGCTCCCTACACCTTGGCCTTCAAGGCTTGGTTCTGCCGCTCCATCGCTGTGGTTGCTGAGAAGTGGACTTCATCGGGCCCAACTGTTAAGCGCAAAGTTAGCGTTAGGGCATACATGTTAGCCAGAGGGTAATCCTGTGAAACGCCTGCACCTCCACAGTCTTGGATGGCCCGGTCAGTGATTTTGCAGACAAGGGGCAGACACTTTAATCATTGCAATCTCCTTCTTAGCTCTAGCACTGCCCAGAGTGTCAATGCTGTGGGCTGCATTCAGGGTCAACAAGCGGATCTCCTCAATGTCAATGGGGCTTTCAGCAATCCAGTGAGCCACCACCTCATGTGAATACAGTTTCTTCTCAAAGGCCACCCTTTGAGTTGCCTGTTCACACGTGATCTGCAAAGTACATTCTGCCAAACCTACTGTTCTCATACAGTGGTGGATTCCGCCAGGTCCAAGGCGGCCTTGGGCAATTTCAAATCCCCTACCTTCACCTAGTGTTAAATTGGAGGCAGGAACTCGCACTTGATTAAAATGGATCTCAAAATGTCCTCCATGAAGATTATCCATATAGCCAAAAACTGACAGTAGCCTTATTACTTCTACTCCAGGTGTGTTGATAGGAACAAGAATCATGCTGTGTTGTTTGTGTCTGCTTGCAGAATTATTTTCTTCCCAAAACAATTGCAGTTTTGCAGTTTGGATTCCCAGCTCCTTCTTGTCTCCATAGTTTTGCCTTTTCCAGAATGTCATATAGTTGGAATCGTAGCCTTTTCACTTAATATGCATTCAAGGTTCCTCCATGTCTTTTCAGGGTTTGGTAGCTCATTTCTTTTTAGTGCCAAATAACATTCCATTATCTGGATGCTATTTTTTTTTCTATTGAGTTCATAATAGTTTACATCAATGTGAGATTTCAGTTGTACATTATTTCTTTACTGTCACCACATAAGTACTCCCCTTCACCCCCAGTGCCCCTCCCACCCCCCTTCCCCTGGTAACCACTGAACTGTTTTCTTTGTCCCGGTACTTGTTTATATTCCACATATGAGTGAAATCACCTGGTATTTGTCTTTCTCAGACTGGTTTATTTCGCTTAGCATAATTCCCTCTAGGTCCTTCCATGTTACTGCAAATGGGATGAATTGTCTTTTTCTCTGGCTGAGTAGCATTCCATTGTATATATATATATATATATCACATCTTTATCCAGTCATCAGTCGATAGCACTTGGGTTGCTTCCATGTCTTGGCTATTGTGAATAGTGCTGCAATGAACATAGGGGTGCATATGTTACTTTGGATTGTTGATTTCAAATTGCTTGGGTAGATACCCAGTAGTGGGATAGCTGGGTCATATGGTGGGTCTATTGTTAGTTTTTTGAGGAATCTCCATACTGTTTTCCGTAGTGGCTGCACCAGTTTGCATTCCCACCAGCAGTATGTGAGGGTTCCCTTCTCTCCACACCATCTCCAACATTTGTTATTTTTAGTCTTAGTGATTATAGCCATTTTAACACGCGTAAGGTGGTATCTTAGTGTAGTTTTGATTTGCATTTCCATGATGATTAGTGATGTTGAACATCTTTTCATGTGTTTATCAGCCATCTGTATATCTTCTTTGGAAAAATGTCTGTTCATGTCTTCTGCCCACTTTTTGATCAGGTTGTTTGCTTTTTTATTGTTCATTTGTGTGAATCCCTTATATATTATTGAGATTAACCCCTTGTCAGACATATGATTTGCACATATTTTTCCATATTGGTGGATTGTCTCTGTGTTTTGATCCTAGTTTCTTTTGCTTGCAGAAGCTCTTCAGTCTGATGAATTCCCACTTGTTTATTTTTTCTTTTGTTTTCCTTGTCTGAGAGGACATGGAATATGAAAAGATCCTTTTTAGTTTGATGTCCAAGAGTGTACTGCCAATATTATCTTCCAGGAGTTTTATAGTTTCAGGACGTATCCTCAAGTCTTTGATACATTTTGAGTTCGTTTTTGTGTATGATGTGAGATAGTGGTCTACCTTCATTCTTTTGCGTGTGGTTGTCCAGTTTTCCCACCACCATTTATTAAAGAGACTCTCTTTTCTCTATTGTATGTTCTTGGCACCTTTGTCAAAGAGTAGCTGACCGTAGATGTGTGGTTTTATTTCTGGGCTCTCAGTTCTGTTCCATTGATCTGTGTGCCTGTTTTTGTACCAGTACCATGTCGTTTTGGTCACTGTGGCTTTGTAGTACATTTTGAAGTCAGGGATTGTGATACCTCCAGCTTTATTCTTTTTTCTCAGGATTACCTTAGCAATTCGGTGTCTTTGATTGCCTCATGTGAATTTTAGTATTCTTTGCTCTATTTCCGTGAAGAATGTCATTGGGATTATGATAGGGATTGCATTGAATCTGTAGATTACTTTGGTAGTATGGACATTTTAACTATGTTTATTCTCCAATCCATGAGCAAGGAAGCTCTTTTCATCTCTGTAAGTCGTTATCACTTTCTCTCAGTAATGTGTTATAGTTTTCTTTGTATAAGTCCTTCACCTCCCTGGTTAAATTTATTCCTAGGTACTTAATTTTTTTAGTTGCAATTGCAAACAGAACTATATTTTTGAATCCTCTTTCTGTAAGTTCGTTATTGGAGTATAGAAAAGCAACTGATTTTTGTAAGTTCACTCTGTACCCTGCAACTTTACTGTAGTTAATTATTTCTATTAGTTTTCCAATGGATTTTTTGGGGTTTTCTATATGTAAGATCATGTCGTCTGCAAACAGCGAGAGTTTCACTTCTTCACTCTCTATTTGGATTCGTTTTATTCCTTTCTCTTGCCTTATTGCTCTCACCAAAAACCTCCAGGACTATGTTGAGTAAGAGTGTTGATAATGGGCATCCTTGTCTCGTTCCTGTTCTCAGCGGGATGGTGCTCAGTTTTTGCCCATTGAGTATGATGTTGGCTGTGGGTTTGTCATATATGGCCTTTATTATGTTGAGGTAATTTCCTTCTATCCTCATTTTGTTAAGAGTTTTTATCATAAATGGCTGTTGGATCTTGTCAAATTCTTTCTCTGCATCTATTGAGACGATCATGTGGTTTTTATTCCTCAATTTGTTGATGTGGTGTATCATGTTCATTGATTTGCGCATGTTGAACCATCCCTGTGTCTGTGGTATGAATCCCACTTGATCGTGATGTATGATCCTTTTGATATGTTGCTGAATTCAGTTTGCCAAAATTTTGTTGAGAATCTTTGCATGTATGATCATCAGTGATATTGGCCTGTAGTTCTCCTTTTTCGTGCTGTCCTTGTCAGGCTTCGGGATCAGAGTGATGTTGGCCTTGTAGAATGTGTTAGGAAGTATTCCATTCTCCCTAATTTTTTGGAATAGCTTGAAAAGGATAGGTATTAAATCCTCTTTGAAAGTTTGGTAGAATTCTCCAGGAAAGCCATCTGGTCCTGGGGTTTTATTTTTGAGGATGCTTTTGATTGCTGTTTCAATCTCTTTCCTTGTGATTGGTCTGTTCAGATCATCTGTTTCTTCTTGACTCAGCTTTGGGAAGTTGTAAGAGTCTAAGAATTTATCCATTTCCTCTAGGTTATCCATTTTGTTGGCATATAGTTTTTCATGGTATTCTCTTATAATACGTTGTATTTCTATGGAGTCTGTTGTTATTTGTCCTCTTTCATTTCTGATTTTGTTTATTTGAACTTTCTCTCTTTTTGTCTTTGTAAGTCTGGCTAGGGGTTTGTCACTTTTATTTATCTTCTCAAAGAACCAGCTCTTTGTTTCATTGATCCTTTCTACCGCCTTTTTTGTTTCAATAGCTTTTATTTCTGCTCTGATTTTTATTACTTATCTCCTTCTGCTAACTTTGGGGTTTGTTTGCTCTTCTTTTTCTAATTCAGTTAGGTGTAGTTTGAGAGTGTTTATTTGGGATTTTTCTTGTTTGTTAAGGTGTGCCTGTATTGCAATGAATTTCCCTCTTAATACAGCTTTTGCTGCCTCCCATATGAGTTGGTATGGCATGTTATCATTTTCATTTGTCTCCAGATATTTTTTGATTTCTCCTTTAATTTCTTCAATGATCAGTTGCTTGTTCAATAGCATATTGTTTAGTCTCCTCATCTTTGTCCGTTTCTCAGCTTTTTTCTTGTAATTCTAGCTTTATAGCATTATGATTGGAGAAGATGCTTGTTATTATTTCAATTTTTTTTTAATTTCTAGAGGCTTGCCTTGTTTCCCAACATATGGTCTCTCCTGGAGAATGTTTCGTGTGCACTTGAGAACAATGTCTATTCTGCTGTTTTTGGATGGAGTGTTTTATATATGTCTCTTAAGTCCAACTGGTTTAGCTTTTCGTTTGATTCCGCTGTTTCCTTGTTGATTTTCTGTCTGGATGATCTGTCCAATGATGTGTCTGGGGTGTTGAGGTCCCCTACTATTATTGTGTTATTTTTAATATCTTTTAGGTTTGTTAATAGTTGCTTTATGAACTTTGGTGCTCCTGTGTTGAGTGCATAGGTATTTATAAATGTTATTTCTTCTTGATGGAGTGTCCCTTTGATCATTATATATTGCCCCTCTTTATCTCTCTTTACCTGCCTTATCTTGAAGTCTACTTTGTCTAATATAAGTATTGTGACGCTTTCTTTTGTTTGCCATTAGCTTGAAGTATCATCTTCCAACCCTTCACTCTGAGCCTGTATTTGTCATTGGAGCTGTGATGTGTTTCCTGGAGGCAAGAAATTTTTGGATCTTGTTCTTTTATCCATCTTGCCACTCTGTGTCTTTTTATTGGGAGAGTTCAATCCGTTTACATTGAGGGTGATTATTGATGTGTGAGGGCTTAATGCTGTCATTATGTCTCTCATTTTTGGTTTTCCTGCATTTCCTTTGTTTCTCGTCCTGTGTGTTTTGGTCTACCCACTGAATTATGCAGTTTTTTTATGCTGTGTTTCTTTGTCTTTTTCCTTATTTATTTTTTGTGTCTCTCTTCTGCTCTTATGTTTAGTGGTTACCCCAAGGTTTGTATTCAGAATCTCATGCATAACATAGTCCATTTTCTGATGGCCTCTTATTTCTTTTGACTAAACTGATTCAGTCCCTTTCCTCCTCCGTCTTAAGTTATTATTCTCATGTCTTATTCCAACTTGTGTTGTGAGTTTGTGGTTAAAGTGACAAGATTGTCTTTGTTTTTGGTGTTTTCCTTCCCTTTAGCCTAATGCTATAGTTGAATATTTGCTATCCTTTTCTGATTCTGTCTGTTTGTCTCCTTACTCTATGTTTCGTGACCCCTTTCTCCCCTTTTTTCTTTTTTCAGGTACGAGGGCCTTCTTGAGTATTTCTTGTAGGGCAGTCTCGTGGCTACGAAGTCCCTTAGCTTTTGTTTGTCTGGAAAAGATTTAATTTATCCCTCATATCTGAAGGATATTCTTCCTGGATAGAGTATTCTTGGCTGAAGATTTTTATCTTTTAATGTTTTGAATATGTCATTCCATTCTCTCCTAGCTTGTAAGGTTTCTGCAGAGAAATCTGCTGAAAGTCTGATAGGGGTTCCTTTGTAGGTTATTTTCTTCTGCCTTGCTGCCCTGAGTATTCTTTCTTTGTCATTCATTTTTTCCAGTTTTACTACTATATGCCTTGCAGTAGGTCTTTTTACACTGACAAATCTAGGAGCTGTGAAAGCTTCCTCCACACACATTTCCCTCTCATTCCCTAGATTTGGGAAGTTCTTTACTATTATTTCTTTGAGCACACTTTCTGCTCCATTCTCCTTCTCTTCACCATCTGGGAATATCTATAATTCTTATGTTGCTTTTCCTCATTGAGTTGGATATTTCTCAGAGACTTTATTCATTTCTTTTTAGTCTCATCTCTCTCTCCTCCTCTATCTGGCGCATTTCAGCATGTCTGTCTTCCATTATGCTGATTTGCTCCTCTATCGTGTCCTCACGAGCATTCAGGGAATCCATATTTTGTATTATCTCTTCCACTATGTCTTTCATCACGAGTATTTCTGATTGATTCTTCTTTATAGTTTCAGTCTCTTTTTGTGAAGTAGCTCCTGAACTCGTTGAATTCTTTATATTCTCTTTTACCTCATTGAGTTTTTTGCTGATAGCTATTTTGAATTCATTGTTGTTTAGTTTACTTATTTCTGCATCCTCAGGACTGAATTCTGGGTGCTTGTTTTCTCCTTGGTCTGGAGATTTGATGGATTCCCTGATGCTGGGAGAACAGGTTTTCCGATTGTGATATTATTTGGCTGCAGTTACAGCCTCTTGCCAATGGGTGGGGGTCGAGAGCCGCATATTCTAAGCCCTCCACCTTCAGCTGAGATGGTGGGGTGCAGGGCAGGTCAGGGGAGGAGTGCTTTCTCCTGCATGTAACCCTGGATTTCCCTATCAGCTCCCCCTCTCTGGTCTCCTGGGGTCTTGGCTTGATGAGATCACCCCATGAGAAAGCTTCCGCCCTGTTAGAGGGCTTCCCTCTAGGCTGCAAGGGCCATAGAGAGTCCTGGGTGATCCTGTGTGCGAGTGTCCCCTCCCCTGCTCCTTCTTTCAGGGAGCCTCCAGCAGCAGCAACAGCAGTCTTTAGGGGAGTGAGCGAAGTTCTCTCTTATGCCATTCCAGCTCCTCTGAGGGGGTCTCCACCTTCTCTCCCCTCTGTCGTATGGCTGCCATGATTCTCTGAGTATTCCTATGCTTTTAGGTTATTTTCTGTTGGAATATGGTTGCCCGTTTTTGCTGTATGTTGGAGGGGAGAGAGTCCTAAATAGGCTCATTATGCCATGACGCTGACGTCACTCCTACACCATCTCATCTTTGTTTCAATTGCAGTGTTTCACTCATGTAAGTCTATTTTGTTCTGTTTGTTTGTCCTATCCGTTCTTCCTTTATTCTTATTCTTGCCATCTTTAGAATTGTTTATTGTTATTTTTTGTTTTAAAATATAGGTCTTATTATTATTAGATATGGAGAGGCCAACAGATCAGTTAACAATTGCCATTGAAAAGGTAGTTTGTTATACTTAGAGATCCCAAGAGAAGGGGGCCACATGGGCGAGCATTGGTATAGTGAGGAGGCAGCAGAAGCAAGGGAAAAACATGGGCAAGAGACTTTATTATGGTTTCTGTGGGAAGAAATAGACAAGGCAGTGTAAACAAGTCTGGTATTAGCTAGTTTAAATAATTTCAGCTGGTTTAGAGTATACGGGCTGTCCCTAGTTGTCTGGTACTTGGCCCTGTGGTAATTAGAGCAGGGGATAGAGGGCTCCAAGTGTGAGGTCGTTGGAGATATGGGCTCTAGATTGGTGATTTCTATGCGAAAGATGTGCTTTTTGCTATCTCCAGGAATTAGCTAATTCTGGGAGTGGCAGTCCCTTTCTGTTAGCAAGGCCCCAGATGTCAAAGTATCAAAGTACAGCAAATAAAAAGACATGATTAATACCATTGGTTATACATTGTTTTATTATTCTTTAGCTTTTACCCTAGAGATTATAACATGTATTCTTTACTTATTATAGTTAAATTAGCACTTTTGCCGTTTCTCAAACAATGTAAAAACCTTACTGTATTTCAGCTTTCTCCTGTTCTTTGTGTAATTTTTCTCATATATTTTGTTGTAAAATGTCCATTTCATTCTCTTTTGGTTTGTTTGTTTAAATCTCTTTTTAGTAAATCCAGTATTTGAATGCTTATTTGGTCTATTCATAGTTCCAGTTTTTTCCTTTTCAATATTTGATCCACTTTGTAGCGTGCTTTGTGATTTTTTTATTGACTACTCATTATAGAGGAAAATTTGTAGATGTTTTGGATGATATTAGTTGTCTTCAAAGACAGTTGCATTTTCTTTTGGCAAGCTGATGGTATACTGATGAGTCACCTTAAGGCTTCGTTTTAGGCTTTGTTAGGATTAGTTGATGTCAGTTTTGCCCTTAATACTGGACCTTGGCCCTTATTCTTAAAGTATGGCTGTTCTGGGATCCCAGCTGAATGTGTGGGTTGTTTATCAAGGCTCAGTCATTTTGGTGGAGTTTGAATTCCAACCTCCATGTCTCCAGCACTTCTTGTCCTCTGAAAACTCCACTTATCTCTTTAGTCTTCCAGCTGCTATTTTCTGCTGGATTCACGTGAGTCTTATCATGCAGATACATACTTAGGAGTTGACTGCTTGGGGAGAATTTGCAGATTTTTGAGCTGCTGCTTCTCAGCTTCCTCTTCTGAGATTGTGTTTTTTAAGTCTCAGACACTTTGGAAGCTTCTGTCTCTGGCATCTGTTTCCTCAGCTTAGCTCCCTGCTTGGACTCTATTTGCTTGTATCACAAGTTCAAGGTTGAACTTGAAGTAAATTTACAGCTCACTTTGTATGCTATTTTTCTCTCGCAGATTCTGGTCTCCAAAGCCTTGCCTGCATGTGTTACTCTCCAGTAGTTTCATACAATTGTTTTACGTATATTGCCTGCTTTTATGGTTGTTTTGGGCTTTAGAGAAAGTATAACACAAGCATCATGGCAAGAATTACTAGTGAAATTTCCCTTCGTTGGTACGATTTGTACTTGGATGGACATTTCATATATCCTCCTTTTAAAGATAATACGTTTTTTGAGCAATTGATCTTCCATTGTTAATATTGAAAAGTATAGAATTTCAGTAGGTTTTTCTCTTCTTTAGACCTGCCCATATGATCTGTCCAGTGGGGGAAGTAGTGTTACTGTCCTTCTCTATTCGTTAAAGGTACTGAATTAATTCATAATTGGCAAAATATAAGTGATTTGAAAATTTTAAATAAAACTGTAAAATTGCATTATCCCAAATCCGGAACTTGTCAGTAGTCTTTGTGGAAGTGTATGACTGAAGTGGGTATATTTTAAATTAAGATTGTAGTGGGAACCAAGGATGCGATCAGAGAAACTTAAAAAGGAAAGACAATCAAGGACTCTTGAAGAGAGCCTCCTAAACTATACTGAGAAATATGGGCTTTATTCTGAAGTCTGGAGGCAACCACTGAAGTGCAACAGAGATATTGTATTTCCATTTGTGATAGAGCAAGTTTATTCTTGTAGCAGTGTAGAGGAAAGGTTGGCATGTGTCAAAGATCAAAGAAAGGAGGCTGATTACGTAGCTTTTGTAATAGTTTAGGAAGAAAATGCTGAGAGCTTAAACTAGATAGTGGCAATGAAGCTGGAGGGGTGAATACAGATTTTAGAGTTAAAGTCTAGCTTGATAGAATCAGGAGACTTTTCTGACAAGATAAGAGGGTGCACCTTATAGTGCCTCACCTGTGGAAGAGAATTATAGGGGAGGGAAGTGATTCTCTAGTGTTTGGACCTCTTTATGCAATAGTTTCTGTGATTGTCCTACCCAGCATGGATTATTTCAGAGAGCTGTGGTTGGGAGAGAAAGTTTCATAGTCCCGGAAGTAAGGATCTAATAGGGGCAATGAAAGCAAGTTGGTCTAGGCTAGGTATCAGGAGGTGGCTTAGGCTTTACTGGTGGTTAAATACAACCTGTGATCCTGGATTGGAAAAAAATTTCTATAAGGAACGTTACTCAGATAATTGGTGAAATTTGAATATGGACCCTATATCTACTGGATAATAGCATTGTATCAATGCTAAATTTCCTGAATTTGATAATTGTACTGTGGTTATTCAAGAGAATGTTCTTATTTTCAGAAGATATATGAAGAAGTACTGTGGAACCAAGGGTGAGAATGTTTACTCTCGAATCCTCTTCAATAATAAAATAATGGTAATGATAATATCTGTCTAGATAGAGAGGTTCAAAGCAAATGTGGCAAAATGTTAACCAAGGATTTATCTATAGTAGGGGCTGGGAACCTACAGCCTGTGGGCCGGATCCAGCCTGTGAATTATTTTTGCTCAGCTTCCAAACTAAGATGGTTTCTACATTTAAAAAAAAGAAGAAGAGGGGGCTGGCCCCATGGCAGAGTGGTTAAGTTCACATGCTCCACTTCGGCAGCCCAGGGTTTCGCTGGTTCAGATCCTGGGCACAGACGTGGCACCGCTCATCAGGCCACGTTGAGGCAGCGTCCCACATGCCACAACTAGAAGGACCCATAACTAAAATATACAATTATGTACTGGGGGGCTTTGGGAGAAAAAGCAGAAAAAAAAGAAGAAGAATATGCAGCAGGACAAGAAGAATATATATTTGGCCTACAATGCCTAAAATATTTAATATCTTGCTCTCTATAGGAAGTTTGCCAACTTCTGACCCAGTAGAAGGCATAACAAGGTTCACTGTACTATACCAAGTTTACTGTATGTTTGACAGATTTGCATAGTAAAGTGAAGGGGGGAACCAAAAAAAAGCTGAGTTAGGAAACCTAGGTTCGGTTTAGAACCCCAGGAATCACTGCATGAAACCATAGAGGATTTAGGCAACTGCTCAGAGCAGGTGTTTTCTGTTAATTGTCTTGATTTCTGGAAACATGCACCATGTAGATGAGCAAAGTGTGAATGTAGCCCAGAATTGAATTTTTTTGATACGTGTTTTTTGTGCGTGTTTGTGTGTGTGTGTATGTGTGTATATATGTGTTGCATATGTGAGTACGTGCGCTTTGACACGTGCTTCTGTTTTTATGTTTCCTCTCACCCCCACCCTACGACAAGGATAAATGTGCAGTGTCTATCTTGATACTGTATAGTGGAAAGACCTTCTCATCAAAGTTTTTTAGATGATTAAATATAATTCTTATATCTTTAATTGTCATTAATTGGCAGTAGGGATTGCCTTAAATTTAAAAATATTCTGAGCCAGCTTTGCTGGCTATCTCATCAGGCAAGCTAATCAAGGACTGGTAGCGTAATAAGTATTTGAAACCAAATCAGAGAGTCAGACGTCCAAAAGGACCACTATATCTAGATTGCCAGGAAGATAAACTTTCTCTTTTAATAGAACCAACATGATGTTAGTAGATGGGCCACAGAACACTGGCTTGTGAACCAGGTAGCTTCCTAACAAATGTGGCAGACCACAGATGATCTCAGGGAGGTCATTTATTTACTTTATAAAAGTTGTATTTCTTCATTTTTAAAAATGAGATGTCATATTTACCTCTTATTTCCTAGTGTGAGATTTTACTAATCTGTATTCTTTCAGAGGATTGGCAAGTTTTATATTTTCAGAGGTTAGATCAAGTTGTTTAGTGTTATAAGAGAAATATATAAATACACAAAAGAAGTATAGAAAGACCATTTACAATAATTAATCAATATGGTAATTTCAAGTCATTTTTATTAGTTCATTAAAATAGCTCCCAAATGGATCTTCACAGGTTTGAAACAAAATGACTGGTTATATATATTTTCTTTTTTCTACTCACTCCTTTTTTTGCTCTCAACAGCATCAAGTTTGTCTTTTAGGCTTACAGCCAATTTTTTCTTTACTCTTTTGCTCTCAGGTGGTGACAACAGATGACATGTAGTATTGTGCTCTTCTGTAATTACTCGTAACTCATTTAATTCTATTCTACATAGTACTTTATTATATGTACAAACACTTTTTAAAACTTTTCTCTTTTGTTATCTTATTCTCTGCTAGAAGAATATCCCATCCTCTTTTCACTTCATTTGTTATATTAATCACTTCAAGGAAAATGTAGAAATCATGTACTCCTCTCAATATCCTTTATGCTGCTATTGTCATATGTATATTTACATACATTATAAACCCAAAATTCACTGTCACAATGTTTGCTTTAAACATTCATGTATTTTATAGAATCAAAGAGAAAAAATAGTTTTTAAATTTATCCACGTATTTAACATGTTACACACAGCATGATTGTTTACTTTGGAAAATCCCAAGCAATCTGCAAATGGACTCCCAAAATTAGTAGGTGATTTTAGTAGGGTTGCAGCATGTAAGATCAGTACACAAAGATCCATTGTATTTCTTATGTCAGCAGTGAACAACTGGATCTGTTCTGTTCTGAAAGTGGTATTTCTAGTGCCCCCCAAATGAAATACTTGAGTATAAGTCCAGCAAAACTGCAAGATCTGTATGCTAAAAACCATAAAACATTAATGAAAAGAATCAAAGAAGGTCTAAATAAGTGAAGAGATACGCTGTGTTGATGGATTAGAAGACTAAATTTTGTTATGCTGTCAGTTATCTCCAGATTAATATATAGATTCAATGCAATCCCAGTCAAAATCCCAGCAGGCTGTTTTTATAGATATTGACAAGCATATTCTAAATTTTTTACAGAAAAGCAAAGGAACTAGGGTGGCCAAAACACTTTTGAAAAAGACAACAAGTTAAAGAACTCAGACTATTTGACTTCAAAACCTTACTATAAATCTATGGTAAGCAAGGTAGTAGTATGACTTATCCTTGAAACGATAAATATATAAATGAAACAGAAAAGAGAGTCCAGACACAGTACTACCCATACAAGTATAGTGAGCTGATTTTTGACAAAGATGCAGACAATTCAATGGAGAAAGGATAGTCTTTTCAACAAATGGTGCCAGAGCAACTGGACATCCATATGCATAAAAATAAACTCTAACTCACACCTTACACAAAAATTAATGCAAAATGGATCATAGTGCTAAGTGTAAAAAGCATAAATATTATAAAGCTTCTAGGATAAAATATAGGAGAAAATCTTTGTTACTCTGGATTATGCAAAGTGTTCATAGATATGACCCCAAAAGCATTATCCATAAAAGACAAAGTTTATAAATTGAACTTTGTCAAAATTAAAAGCTTTTGCTCTCTCAAAGATACTGTTAAGAGAATGAAAAGGAAGGCCGCAGATTGGCAGAAAATATTTTCAAGTAACATATCTGACAAAGGATTTGTATCCAGAACAGATAAAGGACTCTCAAAATTCAATGATAAGAAAACAGCCCAATAAAAAATTGAGCAAAAGGTCTAAACAGACTCATCACCAAAAAAATATGGATGGTTAATAAAAATATGAAAAGATGTCTAATGTCATTAGTCCTTAGAGAAATACAAATTAAGACCACAATGAGCTATCACAACACAGCTATTTGAATGGCTTAAAAGTGAAGATGAGAAAAAGGAAATTCAAGCAAGACCAAGTGCTAGTGAGTATGCAAAGCAATTGGAAATCTGTTTCACTGCTGGTAGGAATGAAAAATGGATCTTGCCACTGTGGAAAAGAGTTTGGCAGTTTTTTAAGTAAAGTTAAACATAACACTGATCATATGGCCCAGCATTCCCACTCCTAGATATTAATCCAGGAGAAATGAAAACTCAAGTTCATGCAAAAACCTATATGTAAATATTTATGGTAGTTTTATTCATAATTGTGAAAAATTCTAGTCTTCTTTAATGTGTATGCCAAAAAGAATAAATTTTACCCAAATTCATTAAATGTTCATTTTAAAAAAACAGCTATGATATGGGAGAAACCTAAAGGAATACAGACTCTAACAAATGAACGTAACTGTATTAGAAATGAATAACATAAACACACAGAAGGAGGTGGGGAACAAAAGAACTAGTCTTAAATTATTTTGGAAACAGTGTTTTGGCTGAATACTCTAAGACTAAAAGACAAAAGGAACTCTAGTTAGTTACTTTGTTTCTTCTAGGGATATGGGCTTGGCAATTCTGAAATTGCTGTATATGTATAGTAGATTTTAATAAGTAAATGTGGATAATGAGAACCAGTTTTCTTATTGTTTAAGAAAGAGGTTACGAATAAGGAAAGGGGGAAGAGTAGAAATAACCTTATAGTATTGGATTGGAATTGGAGGTATCTGTAGGAACTCACCGCACACACATACGCAGAGATATACATATATATAAAAATAATTAAAATTCCCTTATTAAATGTAAAAGGACTAAGGGAAATAATTGTTGCAGCCAAGATCCATTGATAGATGCTAAAATTAGTGGGTTATCGTTTGAGGAGAAACAGGATATATGCATAATCTCAAGTATAGCCCCAGAGATATTTATTAATTAAAATGGGAAGATCAGTGGAGGAACCTGGCAGAGACTACCTTAAGCAAGTGATCTCGGTTAAATATAACCAGTAATAAGACACATTGACATCATGTACCCCCAGACACTCTGAGAAGGGCACCATTTCTTCACTGTTCTTCCAAAAGAACACATAAACTTAATCTGATTATGAGGAAATTATCAGACAAACTCAGATTGGAGAACATTATACAGAATAACTAGTACTCTTTAGAAGTGTCAGAGTCATGAAAGATAAGGAAAGATTGAAGAACTAGGATAGATTGAAGGAGACTAAGGAAACATGATGACCAAATGAAGTGTAGGATTGTGGAAGAGAAAAAGGTTATTAGTGGAAAACTTGGTGAAATTCAAATAAAGCCTATAGTTTACTTAATAGTTAATAATTTTACCAATGTTAATCTCTTAGTTTTAATAATGGTACTCTTATTATGCAAGAGGTTATTATTAGGGAAGCTGGCTTAAGAGTACATGGTAACTCTCTGTACTATTTTTGCAACATTTCCATAAGTCTAAAATTATTTCAAACTAAAAAAAAATTTAAAGCTTACTAGTAACTAGAAATGAACTTCTTCCACAAAAGAAAAAAGGGGAGTAAATATGTTTCTGTTGACTCAGTTTTTCCTTCAGAAAAATAATATACACTTCATAAATAAAAGGTTCCAGGAAATAAAATCAGTAGTTAAAAGAATATGTTTATTTTAAACAGTGTAACTTTAAAAGTGCACCAATAAACTGCTACTTTAAAGCCGTGAAAACATCTGCAAGAATTCCTTTCTTAATCTGTAGGGAAATATTACACTCAAATTCATTATTTATTCTTCCTATTAAAATTGTTTTATTTCCCCTCAAGCAACAAATATGGTATAGATAGTATTTTGGCAGTATCATGGATTTAGTTTCTTTTTTATGGGCACCTTAGGAATAAAACCACAATTTAAAACACTATTTCCCTAGAGAAAATGTGTTTCAGATTCTTAACAATTTGAACTTTTGGTTTATATCCCATTTGTAAGTTGGAAGCAAAAATAATGTAGTAACTCCATCTATAATTTCACTACACAAGGGCAAGCTACTGTTAACATTTGGGTATATATCCTTGAAGAATCTTTTTATGAACACATGCTATATGTGTGTGTTTGATGTTAACATTTGTTAACATTTGGACACAAAATGAGGGAAGAGGGACGCAGAAAACAACCTTTTTTCTATATTACACTTTTGTCTGAGTTTACGCTTATCCCTCTCTTCTGCATACACATTAATGTGGAGAAATATACAATAACGGAAAAATATGCATAGAATCTTAGAAGTGGGTCTAATAAAAGAACCCCATTGAGAAAATCTCTGATGTGTAGCCATTCAGTGTGTACTATTTAAAAATAACTTTAGATTTTGCAATAATAGTAAAGAGTTTTCTCCTATAGTCTTTACCCAGTTTGCCTAATGTTAACATGTTACGTAACTATGGTATGTTTATCAAAAATAAGAAATCAACATTGATACAATACTGTTAATTACATACTTTATTCATATTTTCCCACTGTCTCTTTTCTGTTCTAGAATCTAATCCAGTATACTGCATTGTATTCAGTATACTCACTTTTTTTTCTTTCTTTCTTTCTTTCTTTTTTTTTTTTGGTGAGGAAGATTCACCCTGAGGTAACATCCATTGCCAATCTTCCTCCTTTCTTTTTTTTGCTTGAGAAAAATTAGCCCTGAACTAACATCTGTGCCACTGCTTCCTCTGTTTTGTATGTGGGATGCCTCCAGAGCATGGCTGATGAGTGGAGTAGGTCTGTGCCCAGGATGCGAACCCAGTTCCACCCAGAGCGCGTGGAACTTTAACCACTCAGCCACAGGGCCAGCCCCAGTATACTCACTTTTAAATCAAGCTTTATCTTAGGCAAATTAAAAGTGTAGCTGTTTAATGCAAAACAGTGAAACTGGGCCCTTACCTCACACCATATATAAAAATTAACTCAAAATGGATCAAAGACCTAAATGTATCAGTTAAAACTATAAAACTCTTAGAAGAAAACAGAGGTAAGTCTGCATAACCTTGGTTTTGGCAAAGCATTCTTAGATGGGATGCCAAAAAAAGCATGAACAACCAAAGAAAATACAGACAAATTGGACTTCATCAAAATTAAAAACTTTTATGCTTCAAAACAGTGAAAAGGCAACCTACAGAATAGGAGAAAATATTTGGAAATCATTTTCCTATAAGAGATTTGTGTCTAGAATATATAAAGAATTCTTACTACTCAATAATAAAAAGACAACCCAATTTAAAAATGGGCAAAGGATCTGAATTGACATTTCTCCACAGAAGATGTACAAATGGCCAATGAGTTCATGAAAAGATGTTCAACATCATTAGTCATGAATTTTGAAAACACTGTGCTAAGTGAAAGAAGCCAATTACAAAAGACCGTCTATTATATGGTTCTATTTATATGAAATATCCAGAACTGGCAAATCTCTAGAGAGGTAGAAAGTAGATTAGTTGTTGCTTAGGGCTTAAGGAGTGGGGAAAAGGAATAGGAGAGTGATAGCTAAAGGGTACAGTGTCTTTTTCTCTTTTTAATAGAGAAAAAAATTTATTGCTGTAAAATACACATAAAATTTACCATTTTAAACTTTTTTTTTATTGAGGTAACATTGGTTTATAACGTTATATAGATTTCAGGTGTACATCATTATATTTCTATTTCTGTGTAGACTACATCATGTTCACCGTCCAAAGACTGATTACCATCCACTACCATACGCATGTGCCCAGTCACCCCTTTGACCCTCTTCCCTCCTCCCTTGCCCCCTGTGTGTGTGTGTGTTTGTTGTTGTTATCTTCTGCTTACGAGTGAGGTCAATACGGTATTTGACTTTCTCCGTCTGACTTATTTCACCTAGCATAATACCCTTAAGGTCCATCCATGTTGTGGCAAATGGCAAGATTTCATCTTTTTTTATAGCCGAGTAGTATTCCATCATGTATAAATACCACATCTTCTTTATCTGTTCGTCCTTTGATGAGCACTTAGGTTGTTTCCAAGTCTTGGCTATTGTGAATAATGCTGCAGTGGATGTGAGGGTGCATATATCTTTATGCATTCGTGTTTTCCTGTTCTTTGGGTAAATATCCCGCAGTGGAATAGCTGGATCATATGTTAGTTCTATTCTTAATTTTTTGAGGAATATCCATACTGTTTTCTGTAGTAGCTGCACCAGTTTGCATTCCTACCAGCAGTGTGGGAGAGTTCCCTTTTCTCCACATCCTCTCCAACACTTGTTATTTCTTGACTTGTTAACTATAGACATTCTGATGAGCATGAGGTGATATCTCATTGTAGTTTTGATTTGCATTTCCCTATTAATTAGTGATGTTGAACATCTTTTCATGTGCCTGTTGGCCATTTGTATATCTTCTTTGGAAAAATGTCTGATCAGATCTTTGCTCATTTTTTAACTGGGTTGTTAGTTTTTTTGTTGTTGAGATGTATAAGTTCTTTATATATTTTGGATGTTAAGTCCTTATCAGATATTTGGTTTGCACATATCTTCTCCCAGTTGTTAGGTTGTCTTTTCATTTTGTTGATGGTTTCCTTTGCAGTGCAGAAACTTTTTAGTTAGAGGCAGTCCCATTTGTTTATTTTATTTATTTATTTATTTATTTATTTATTTTGAGGAAGATTAGCCCTGAGCTAACATCTGCTGCCAATCCTCCTCTTTTTGCTGAGGAAGACTGGCTTGGGCTAATATCCGTGCCCATCTTCCTGTACTTTATATGTGGGACGCCTACCACAGCATGGCTTGCCAAGTGATGCCATGTCCGCACCTGGGATCTGACCCGGTGAACCCTGGGCTGCCGAGCGGAACCTGTGCACTTAACTGCTGCACCACTGGGCTGGCCCCCCATTTGTTTATTTTTCCTTTTGTTTCCTTTGCCTGGTCAGACATGATATTTGAAAATATACTGCTAAGACCAATGTTGAAAAGCATACTTCTAGAAATTTTATGGTTTCAGGTCTTACGTTCAAGTCTTTAATCCATTTTGAGTTAATTTCTGTATAATGTGTAAGATGATGGGCTACTTTCATTCTTTTGCATGTGGTCATCCAGTTTTCCCAACACCGTTTATTAAGAAACTTTCTTTTTTCCATTGTATGTTCTTGACTCCCTTGTCGAACATTAGCTGTCCATAGATGTGTAGGTTTATTTCTGGGCTCTCGATTCTGTTCCATTGATCTGTGTGTCTCTTTTTGTGCCAGTACCATGTTGTTTTGATTACTGTAGCTTTGTACCTTTGTACTATATTTTGAAATCAGGACTTGTGGTACCACCAACTTTGTTCTTTTTTCTCAGGATTCCTTTTGCTATTGGGGGTCTTTTGTTGTTCCATATAAATTTTAGGATTCTTTGTTCTATTTCTGTGAAAAACATTGTTGAAAGTTTGATAGGGATTGTGTTGAATCTGTAGATGCTTTAGGAAGAATGCACATTTTAATTATGTTAATTCTCCCAATCCAAGAGCATGGAATATCTTTCCATTTCTTTGTGTCTTCTTGAATTTCTTTCAACAATGTTTTGTAGTTTTCACTGTACAGGTCTTTCACCTTTTTGGTTAAGTTTATTCCTAGGTATTTTACTCTTTTGATGGCATTGTAAATTAGATTGTATTCTTAATTTCTCTTTTTTCTACTTCGTTGTTAGTGTATAGAAATGCAGCTGACTTTTGTATGTTGATTTTGTATCCTGCAACTTTACTATATCCATTTTTTGGTGGATTCTTTAGGGTTATCTGTATATAAAATCATGTCATCTGCAAATAGCGACAGTTTCACTTCTTCCTTTCCCGTTTGGATCCCTTTTATTTCTTTTTCTTGCCTCATTGCTCTTTCTAAGACTTCCAATACTATGTTAAATAAGAGTGGTGAAAGTGGGCATCCTTGTCTGGTTCCTCTTCTTAA
The DNA here is from genome assembly GCF_037783145.1 of Equus przewalskii. Taxonomy (NCBI): domain Eukaryota; kingdom Metazoa; phylum Chordata; class Mammalia; order Perissodactyla; family Equidae; genus Equus; species Equus przewalskii. The sequence continues at coordinate 43,132,556 of NC_091840.1, forward strand.
AGGGGTAGCTTTCAGTTTTTCTCTGTTGAGTATGATATTAGCTATGGGTCTGTCATATATGGCCTTTATTTATTTATTTATTTGTTTGTTTGTTGGGGGGAAGATTAGCCCTGAGCTGACGTCTGCCTCCAATCCTCCTCTCTTTTATTTTTTTGCTGAGGAAGATTGGCTCTGAGCCAACATCTGTGCCCATCTTCCTCTACTTTATATGTTGGATGCCTGCCACAGCATGGCTTCGTGAGCAATGTGTAGGTCCACACCCAGAATCCGAACCGGTGAACTCTGGGCCACCGAAGTGGAGCTTGCAAACTTAACTACTGTGCCACTGGGCTGGCCCTGTGGCCTTTATTATGTTGAGGTACTTTCCCTCTGTACCCATTTTATTCAGAGTTTTTATCATAAATGGACGCTGTCAAATGCTTTCTCTGCATCTATTGAGATGATCATGTGGTTTTTATTCTTCATTTTGCTAATTTTCTGTGTCATGTTGATTGATTTGCAGATGTTGAACCATCCCTGCGTCCCTGGAATACATCCCACTTGATCATGGTGTATGATCTTTTAAATTTATTGTTGTATTTGATTTGCTAGTATTTTGTTGAGGATTTTTGCCTTGATGTTCATCAGTTATATTGGCCTGTAATTTTCATTTTTTGTGTTGTCCTTGTTTGGTTTTGATAACGGGTAATGTTGGCCTCATAGAATGGGTTAGGAAGCTTCCTCTCCTCTTCACTTTTTTTTTGAATACTTTGAGAAGGAGAAGTATTAAATCTTCTTTGAATGTTTGGTAGAGCTCAACTAGGGAGCTGTCTGGTCCCGGACCTATATTTTTTGGGGAGGTTTTTGATTACTATGTCAGTCTCCTTACTGGTGATTGGTCTGTTCACATGCTCTGTTTCTTCTTGATTCAGTTTTGGAAGGTTGTAAGATTCTAAGAATTTATTTATTCTAGATTATCCAATTTGTTGGTGTATAGCTTTTCATAATATTCTCTTATAATCTTTTATATTTCTGAGTGTCTGTTGTAATTTCTCCTCTTTTCTGATTTTATTTATTTGAGCCTTCTCTCTTTTTTTCTTGGTGAGTCTAGCTAAAAGTTTGTCAATTTTGTTTATCTTTTCAAAGAACCAGCTCTTCGTTTCATTGATTTTTTTCCTATTGTGTTTCTAGTCTCTTATTTCATTTATATCCACGGTGATTTTTATTATTTCCTTCCTTCTACTGATTTTGGGCTTTGTTCTTTTTTTTTCTAGAATAAGAATTGGACTTTTCCAGATTGTGGCTTTTCCAGTTTTCTTCTTGTAATTAATTTGTAGTTTCATACTGTCATGGTCAGAAAAGATGCTTGGTATTATTTCAGTCTTCTTAATTTATTCAGACTTGTTTTAGGGCCTAATATGCTGTCTTTTCTGGAGAATATTCCATGTGCATTTGAAAAGAATGTCTATTCTGTGGTTTTTGGATGGAAAGGACTGTGTATATCTACTAAGTCCATTTGCATGAAGTATCTTTTCCCATCCCTTTACTTTCAGTTTGTGAGTGTCTTTTGGTCTGAAATATGCCTCTTATATGCAGCATATGTATGGGTCTTGTTTTTTATCCCATCAGCCACCCTCTGCCTTTTGATTGGAGCATTTAGTCCATTGATGTTTAAGGTAGCTATTGATAAGAATGTACTTATTGCCATTTTGTTACTTTTTTTCTGGCTGTTTTAATAGTTCGTCTCTGTTCCTTTCTTCTTCTCTTGCTCTCTTCTCTTGTGGTTTGATGGTTTTCTTTAGTATTATATTTGAATTTCTTTCTCTTAATTTTTTGTTTATTTATTAGGTTTCTGGTTTGTGGTTACCATGAGGTTCATATATAATAACCTACATATATAGCAATATATATTAAATTGATGGTCTCTTAAGTTTGACTTCCTGCTCAAAGCTCTACTCTTTCACTCCCCTCCTCCCACATTTTATGTTTATATTATCTTTAATCTCTTTTTTTATGTGTGTATCTGTTAACCTCTTATCTTGGAAATAGATAATTTTATTAATTTTTTCTTTTGACCTTCATATTGGCTTCAAAAGTGGTTAATCTGCTACCTTTACTGTATATTTGCATTTACCAGTGATTTTATTATTTTTTTTTCTAATTTTCTTATTTCTAGTTGTAGTCTTTTCTTTTCCACTTAAATAAGTCCCTTTAGCATTTCTTGTAAGACTAGTTTATTGGTGATAAAGTCATTTAGTTTGTGCTTGTCTGGAAAACTCTTTCTCTCTCCTTCCATTCTGAATGATGACCTTGCCAGGTTGAGTATTCTTGGCTGTAGGTTTTTACTTTCAGTGCTTTAAATATATCATGCCACTCCCTTCTAGCCTGTAAGGTTTCTTTTGAGAATTCAGCTGGTAGTCTTATGGGTTTTCCTTTGTATGTAACTTGTTGCCTTTCTCTTGCATCTTTCAGGATTCTTTGTCTTTAGGATTTGACAGTTAAATTCTAATGTGTCTTGGTGTGGGCCTCTTTGGGCTCATTGTGTTTGGTGCTCTCTGTGCTTCCTGTACTTGAATGTCTGTTTCTTTCCTTAGGATAGGAAAATTTTCAGCAATTATTTCTTCAAATAGATTCTCTGCCCCTTTGTTTCTCTCTTCTCCTTCTGGGACACCTGTAATAGGGATGTTAGTGTAATTGATGTTGTCCCAGAGGTCCCTTAGGCTATCCTCATTCTTTTTAATTCTTTTTTCATTTTTCTATTTAGCTTGGATGATTTCCTCTTGTCTTTCATCCAGCTTGCTCATCCATTCTTCTGTATCATCTACTTTGCTATTGATCCCCTCTAGTGAGTTTTTTATTTCCATTATTGTGTTCTTCGGTTCTGATTGGTTCTTTTTTATATTTTCCAATTCTTTGTTGAAGTTCTCACTGTATTCATCTGTTCTTCTCCCAAGATCAGGGAGCATCCTTATGACTGTTAATTTCCACTCTTTATCTGATAGATTATTTATCTGTTTCATTTAGTTTTTTTTTTTGAGGATTTATCCTGTTCTCTTATTTGGAACATATTCCTTTGTGTCCCCATCTTGCCTCTTTCTCTGTGCTTATATCTGTTTTACGTAGATCAGCTACATTTCCCAATCTTGGAGAAGTGCCCTTTTGTAAGGGATGGCTATGAGACCCAGCAGTGTGCTTCCCTTTTATCACCAGTTCCAGATGTTCCACAAATATCCCCTGTGTGTGCTACGTGTGTCCTTCTGTTCTGGCAGGGTTGCTCTTTCTGCACATGGATGGGAAGGCTAGGCTGTCCCCCTGCTCAGCTGGCTGTAAGGCTCAGCTGTGTGTGGCTGCCATGATCCCTTCAGTTACTTTTTTGAGTGGGGAGAGCCTCAGCACAGGGTACAAGGTCTAATAGCACATTCCTGTTGCAGTTTTTTTGTTAAGTGAGTAGGCCCCCAGTGTGACTGGTTGCTAGGCTCAGGGTCTTGCAATTCCTGTGGGCCTCTGGCCTACAAGGCTGTTGTCAGCTCTTTCAGTGGGTGCAGCTGGGTTTGGCCAGCCCAAGGCGTGGCAGCACACAGTTGTTTCAGGCGTTTGGAAGATGGGGCAGATCTCCTGTATGGCTGTTTGAGAAGCACAATCTGCTGCAGCTGACCCACTGCCTGCAGACCCACACACCCCGTCCATGCATTCCTGCCCTGTGCGCATGCCCTGACCCACTGAAGCAGACCCATTCGCACTGCTGCAGAGGTCCCACACACCTTGCCTGTGCTGGCTCACAAGTTGCCCGAGGACTTTCTAGTAAGTGGGGCCTAGCCCTAAGGCAGGCTGCATGCCCTGGCTGAGCTCGATTAGATCAGTGCTGTAGTGGGCACGGCAAGCCCCTGCACTAACAGGCCAGGGGAAGAACTCCAGTGGCCATCTCCCAGTGTCTGTGTCAGCACACTTGTACTCGGTCACAATCATGGCTTCTGCCAATGTCTCAATCCCTGGGGAAGTCGTCCCAACCACCTCCTGCCACCCTGAGATGTGCCCAGAGCCTATGAAGTGAGTTTCTTTTCACCAAAGGACTATACACCTTTCTTTTTGCTGATTTTGCATTGCTTTCTGAAACAGATGAATTTGTGCATGCTTTCTTTAAGATCAGGCCTTTCTTTCTCATATGTTCAGTAGCTTTTCTAGGGGTATTCCTCGTTTTTCTTAATAGCAAGCAAGGCCAGATATTATGGCACTTCCCTTGGTTGTGCTGGATTTGAAAGATGCTTTTTATGGCATAGCTCTCCTGCTCAGATCTCCCACCCCTCCAGGAAAAGCTTTGTACCCTAAGATTGCTCCTGGCCATGAAGCACCTTGGCTGGAATGTGGCTTTTTTCCTTTCTAAAAAGGTATGTCTGCCTCTTCCACTTGAATCAGTGCTGTCCCTTGTTGTGGGGGTTCTTTTTATCCAGTTTCCAGTTCTGTCTTGGGGTAATTGTTCCAAGGGTAGTTGTAAATTTCTTGTGTCCATGGGAGGAGGTGAGTTCAGAGTCCTCGTATGCCGCCATGTTCCCAGCAATCCATTTTAACGTTTTTCTTTTTTGGATGACGAAGATTGGCCCAGAGCTAGCATCTGTTCCAATGTTCCTCTTTTTACTTGAGGAAGATTCTCCCTGAGCTAACACCTGTGCCAATCTTTCTCTATTTTTTGTATGTGTGATGCTGCCACAGCATGGCTTGATGAGCTGTGTGTAGGTCTGTGCCCAGGATCTGAATCCACGAACCCTGGGCCACTGAAGCAGAGTGTGTGAAATTCACTACACCACTGGGCCGGCCCCCATTTCAACCATTTTTATTTATGTATTTATTTATTTTTAAATTAATTTTTTTATTTGAGGAAGATTAGCCCTGAGCTAACTGCCACCAATCCTCCTCTTTTTGCTGAGGAAGACTGGCCCTGAGCTAACATCTGTGCCCATCTTCCTCTACTTTATATGTGGGACGCCTACCACAGCATGGCTTGCCAAGTGGTGCCATGTTCACACCCAGGATCTGAACTGGCGAACCCTTTGCCGTTGAAGCGGAACATGCGCACTTAACCCCTGCGCTGCTGGGCCTGCCCCAATTGTAACCATTTTTAAATGAACAATTTGTAGTTTCTTTTTGAAGTGATGAAAGTTCAAAAATTGACTGTAGGGGGCTGGCCCTGTGGCTGAGTGGTTAAGTTCGCACGCTCTGGTTCGGCAGCCCAGGGTTTTGCTGGTTTGGATCCTGTACGCAGACATGGCACAGCTCGTCAGGCCATATTGAGGTGGTGTCCCACATGCCACAACTGGAGGGACCCACAAGTAAAATATACAACTACGTACTGGTGGGATTTGGGGAGAAAAAGCAAAAATAAAAAAAAGATTGGCAACAGTTGTTAGCTCAGGTGCCAATCTTTGAGGGAAGAAAATTGTAGTAATGGTTGCATATATCTGTGAATGTACTAAAAACCATTTTATTGTACTGTTAAATTGTACCATTTAATAGCACACTTGTACCATTAAAATGGGTGAATTGTATGGTGTGTAAATTATATCTCAATAAAGCCGTTATAAAAGAAAAGAATTTAGCTATCTAGACCTATTGATTAAAATCAAGGGGCTTAGAGATAGCAGAGAACATTTTGGAAAAGTAAATTCGTTATTTCAAGCAGGACTTAAGTGGATAGATTTGCTTCACCCATTATAATATGTGGTGCAAATTTCCATTAACCAATCCACTAGTAATTGAAATTGCAGTGTCATTAGTTGTTCCCTTGATCCACTTAACAGAGTGTCTTTTTTTTTTTTTTAGCAACTTTGCTGAGATATAATTTACATATGTCCTGTTTTTTAAAAATATTTTTTCATTTTCTTTTTTTTGGTGAGGAAGAGTCGCCCTGGGCTAATATCTGTTGCCAATCTTCTTTTTTTTTTTGCTTGAGTACAATTAGTCCTGAGCTAATATCTGTGCCAATTTTTCTCTATTTTGTTTGTGGGTCTCCACCACAGTGTGGCTGACAAGTGGTGTAGGTCTGCACCTGGGATCTGAACCTGCGTACCCTGGGCCTCTGAAGCAGAACATGCTGAATTTAACCACTACACCACAGGGCCAGCCCTGTGCTGTTTTTTTGAACAAGTTTTTTGAGGTATCAACTATGTACCACAAGTTGACTAATTTTAAGTGTACATTTCAGTGATTTTTATTAAATACGAGGGATTTTTTTCCCTTTTTTTTTTTGGTGAGGAAGATTGGTGGCCCTTAGCTAGTAACATCTGTTACCAATCTTCCTCTTTTTGCTTGAGGAAGATTTTCACTGAGCTAACATCTGTGCCAGTCTTCCTCTATTTTGTATGTGGGCTGCCACCACAGCATGGCTTGATGAGTGGGGTGTAGGTCCACACCCAGGATCCAAACCTGCAAATCCCAGGCTGCTGAAGGAGAGTTCAGGAACCTAACTGCTACACCAGTGGGCCGGCCCCTAAATACGAATTTTGTGGCTGTCACCATTATCTAATTTTAGAACATTTTGGGAATTCAGTAAAGTCTGAATTGAAGATGAGTTCTTCCACAGATGCTTTGAGATTGTTCTGATCCTTCTACTGAACTTATTTTAAATGTTTCATAGCTATTCTTTTGTCTCTTCTTAATGTATATATATTATCAGTTTTTTAAACACATAGAGTTTGGCTCCTTTCCAAAGAGGTATCTATCATACTTCAGTTATGTTATTACTTTTTCAGAATTTCCATAACAGTGATGAATAATAATTGTGATAACATTTTAGCAGTCTTGTCCTAATCCTGATATTAGCAGTTGTTTACAATAGATATGATTTATCAAGTTAGGAATTACCTTTCTAATTTGGGTTTTCTAAGAGTTTGTCCTCCCTGCAATTGGCTACATTTAGCGTTAGGTCCTTCCTGCATTTTCAGCATTTGCGTATATGTGTGTGTGTGTGTTTTTTTCCTTTTGATTTTTTAAAAAATGTGGTAAACTATGAAATTTTTTCCTAGTATCAATCTCTTTTGTATTTCTGTGATTAAGGTATATTTCATCCAAATGAAAGATTCTTTTAATGCCCTGTAGTATTTGGTTTTTCAATTTTATTTAGAATTCTCTTGTCTATATTTAAAAATGAAATTGATACCTAACTTTCTATTTTGTGCTGTCTGTGAGGTTTCAGTTATTGGGTTATACTGCCTTAAATTAATGGGATATCTTTGATTTTTTCCCCCTTATATACTGGAAATTTCCCCTGGTAAAACTATTTTCCACTCAAGACTATTTTAAAGATATTTCATTGGTATTCTTTTCAATCTGCCACCATTGTTTGTTTTGCTTGTATTTTCTTCTTTACATTAGTGTTTTTAATTTATTCTTTCCTGGAAAATTGTCCATTTCATTGAGATTCAAAATTTATTTGCATAGACTTATATGTACTAGTTTTGTTTTGTCTCTTTGTATATAGTACTATTGAAATTTCTATATTCTATATTTTTCTTCTCATTTAGGTCAAAGATAAACTGGCTTTATTTTTCTTTCCAGAGTACCAGCTCCTGGGTAATTTGATAAGTCTTGCTGTATAGTTGTTATTATTTTCTAATGTTCTTTAGAAGTCATTTTGATGTCTTTATTTGACATGGTAGCTTATAAATGCTTTTTTTCCTCAGAGAAATGACTGCTCAGATTTAATCTATTAATTTTTACAATGGTTCTTTCTTTGTTTTTTAGGCACGAGATGTGCGTACCAATGAAGTGGTGGCCATCAAGAAAATGTCATATAGTGGAAAGCAGTCTACTGAGGTAGGTAAAAGTATATTACATTCTTATTAGTGTGTTGGAGAAACATATACTATTTTTAATTGGAGGTAGGTGGGAATTTCTTCAAAAATGTATACATAGAGAGAAGTGTACAAATATTGTGTATAACTTAGTGAATTTTCTTTCACAACTTGAATGTACCCGTTTACCTTGTACCTAGAGCCATAAACAGAACATTACTGGCATTCCCAAAACCTCCCAACTTGCACTCCCTGCTTTTAATTTTTTTAACTATGGTTTAATATATTATGCTGTGTTTATCATAGAGGGATTATCAGTTTGTAAAAAAGTAAACTAGTATAAGATGCATTTGATAGTAAATTATTTTGGATATAACTTTTTTAATGGTTTAGAAATTGTTGAAAGGCTGTTTTAAACAAACTTTAATCAACAAGCATATATAGATAGTCTGCAAAACAGGCAGTGTGTAATAATCTGAAAAGCCAAAAAATACAATTATTGATATTACATTGAGTGTAGTTCAATTTGCTAATATTCTGATTATTTCTTTTCATATTATATGTATTCTTTTTAATTGCATATATTTTATAAAATGTAATCTACTTTCTAAATCTAGAATTTGTCAGTCTTCAATTTTCTTTTTGTTTAATTTTAATTTTTTTTTGGTTTGCTGAGGAAGATTCACCCTGATGTAACATCTGTTGTCAATCTTCCTCTTTTGCTGAGGAAGATTCACCCTGAACTAACATCTGTTGCCAATGTTGCTCTTTTTGTATGTGAGCTACCACCATACATGGCTCCTGACAGATGAGTGGTATAAGTCCACGTCTGGGAACCAAACCTGGGCCCCCAAAGCAGAGCATGCTGAACTTAACCTCTCGGCCACTGGGGCTGGCCCAATTTCAACTATTTTTAGTTGTGGTAAAAGACACGTAACAAAATTTACCATCTTAACCATTCTTAAGTGTACAGTTCATTGGCATTAAGGGTGTTCACTTTGTTGTGCCACCATCACCACCATTCATCTCTAGAACTCTTTTCATCTTGTAAAAGTGAAATTTTGTACCCATTAAGCTATAACGTCCCATTTCCTCCTACCCCAGCCCCTGGAAATTAGCATTCTACTTTCTGTCTCTATGAATTTGATTACTTTAGGTATCTCATGTAAGTCAGATCGTGCAGTATTTGTCCTTTTGTAACTAGCTTATTTCACTTAACATAATGTCCTCAAAGTTCACCAATGTTGTATTATGGGTTTCCTTTTTTAAGGCTGAATAATATTCCTCTGTGTGTGTGTGTGTGTCTATAAAACACCACAGTTTTGGGCTGGCCCTGTGGCAAAGTTTGTGCACTCTGCTTTGGTGGCCCAGGATTTTACCCTTTTGGATCCTGGGCACAGACCTAGCACCACTCAGCAAGCCGTGCTGAGGCGGCATTCCACATAGCAGAGCCAGAAGGACCTACAACTAGAATATACAACTATGTACTGGGGGTGCTTTGAGGAGAATAAGGGGGAAAAAAGGAAGATTGGCAACAGATGTTAGCTCAGGTGCCAATCTAAAAAAAAAATACCTGGGTATACAAATATTTCTTTGAGTCCCTTCTTTCAATACTTTGAATATATGCCCAGAGGTAGATTTGCTGGATTATCCTTTAATTTTTAAAGATTTTGGATTTCCACTTTTTTGGAATTTCTTTATTTTATGGTAAATCTTATTTTTGTGATGATCATACTATGCATATGCTAAGACTGTGATTAGATCACTGTTCCATCATTTTGATACTTAAAAAACTCCTAGAAATATGTAAAAGTCCTAAAAAACTTCATTTCTTACAAGTTTAATTTTATTCACCAGTCTATAGCACACTTTCGAACTAGCTTTAATGGGCAGACTTGTACTATGTTGGAGTCTGTTTGATTAGTGACACCTAAGACAAAAAGTTTCATTTAGGGCGTCATCTTTTCACATCTAATATTAGTGTCCTTCATGGAAGTTGTTTTATGTTGAAGAATACAGCTTTTTGTTTTGTTTTGAGAGTTTGCCTCCCAGAGCGTTCACATTTGAAATTTAAAGCTCATGGAACATTTTCTGAATTTAGCATCTTATATCTTACACATTTTATATAAAACAGTATGAACATATTTTGCTCTATTTTGTTGAGGGCTGGTAAACTAACATAGGAGATATAGGATCTTAAACTCCTAGTACAAAATTCTTAAAGTTTTCTATTTTGCTAGTTCCCCTGCCTTTAGAAATATGGCCCATGTCAGTGGTAAAGCTTGAAAAAAGTAAAACAAGAACAAAAAACAGATTCCTAGTTCCCACCCCATACTTAGTAAGAGAATCTCTGGGTATGGACCCAAGGACCTGTATTTTTAGAGTTCCCTTGGTGCTTCTTAAGAGTAACTATGTTTAGGATATGGCATAAGTGTCTAAAGTTGACATGGAGTAGTTTATGGCCGAAGGATTATCTGTATTTCCTGGTAGTGTCAATGAGAAAGGCTCTTAGTAAAATATGTAGGAAAATGTTTTCATAATGTTGTTTTTTTCTGTGAACTTTCCTATATAATAACTGATTCTTCACTAGCATTTTAGAAAATGTGCATTTAGGAATTTAATTCTCAGAGTAATTACTTCATTTGAGTTTACAAAACAAACAAAACCTTAACATTTGGTAGAAGATATAAGCCAAAAACACCATAGGTGAACTTTATGGTATGTAAATTATATGTCAATAAAGCAATAAGAAAGGGGAAATTTAATTTTGAAGGAAAAAATCTCTAAATATGGTATATAGTTTTCATCAACATGCTTGTGTGATTGTAAAATTGTAATAAGACTCATTGATGATAAATTTCACAAACTAACATTTGTCCTACTTGAATGAAATAATTTTATAAATTATCTAATTGAGTTATAGACGATATGAATGTAATTTCTTTTAAATTTATTATTTTGACATTTAATCTAAATATTACAAATAAAGCAAATTTGTATGTTCTCATTAACCATTCTTAATCTAGTAATTACTTTTTTCTTATGTAACTTTCTAAGGAAAAGCAGCTGTTCATAATTCTTTCCTTTACTCCTTTTTTTCTCCCCACAGAAATGGCAGGATATTATTAAGGAAGTCAAGTTTCTACAAAGAATAAAACATCCCAATAGTATAGAATACAAAGGCTGCTATTTACGTGAGCACACAGCATGGGTAGGTATCTGCCTTCCCCTTGCTGTAATTTTAGTTGGTTTTGGTTTAGAATGAATTAATTCAAGAATGTCTTAAAATGGTTGTGTAAAGCCTTGCAAAAACACCTCGAATTGTTAGTTTATAATGAGAAGGGAAGAGCAGCTTCTCCTAGAACTCCTAGGCAATAAGAGATGATAGAACTTTTTTGCAAGTTTACTGCAGAGATTTAGCTGACCCTTACATGCATGGTAAAATGCGTTTGACCATTTTTTTAGTAATATTATTTGACATGTTTTAGTAGTAGTATTCAAATGATTTATCAGACATTGTGAAAACAACCCTGTTACTCAAGGGTTACCTTGAGTACCTTTTTGACATAGCATAGCTTTTGACATAAATGTATTGTAATCTATTTAACCACGAAGATCTCGGTGAAGTCTCAGTGAATCCTGGTGAAATTTGAACTGATTGTGATTCTTTGGCTGAATAATACTAAAGGTAGAGAATTGAGGCACTTTATTGCAAGAAGTGGAGGTTAATTTTGCCCTCTTGTTACCGTTGAGGAGACAAAATAGTAATCCTGCAATGGTATAGGCACAGTAACTATATCTTTTAAGACAAAGCCTAAATTTTCTTAAACAGGAATTATCCCTTATTTTGAATAATTAATAAGCCGCAACTAATTATCATTTTATATACTGTACTTACATTTGTAATGTTTGGTGCATTTTTATTTAGTTTAATTTTGGTGATGTTGGTGGTGGTACTCCTAAACTTGAGGCTGTGGTTAAAGAAAAAGCAGTGACATTGAGCAGATTACCTCTCTGTCACTTGAGTTTCTCCATCTGTGAAACAAGGATAATAATATGGCCTACCTCATAGGGTGGTTGTGAGGATTAAATCAGTTAATATATATAAAACACCTGGCACATAGGAGGTGCTCTGTGTTTGCTTTAGAAGAAACATTTAAACTATAACCTAAGCTTTGTATATATAGTTCCAGGGGACAGTTTTCTGCTTCCTAACAATTATCAATATTGCTACTATAGGTTAATAGTAACAGAATATATATATTCCTTTATAATTTTAGTTAGTAATTATACATGAAATGCACATCTTATACAAGCGATTGTATGTTGGTGTTATAAAAGATTAATGTATCATTGGTTTAACTTTATGCATTTAACAAATTGCTCACTACATAAATAGTTATTTATTAAGGTAAACGATGATTAGAGTTTGCTTTATTTCAAACAGTCTTCTTGATCTTCTTGGTGAATTTATCTCAAATAGAATCTTTTTAATAATATATTTTAATGCTTTATAATTTTTCTTCCCATGTAGCTTGTAATGGAATATTGTTTAGGATCGGCTTCAGATTTACTGGAAGGTAGGTTTCCTTTAATTATTAAGGGAAAAAAGTATTAGCAAAATAAAATGAGAGTTCAGTAAGAGATTTCCTAAATAATGTAAAAATTTTTCAGAAAGAGTAAAAACTTTAACCTTTTCTAGATTCTCAGCATGGTAGGCACTATCCTCCTTAAATATTATGTAGCAGCATAAAATAGGTGAATTTTCTCTCATTATGGCTTAAGTATTTTTCTGTATGCGTGGTCATTCAGCTTGATCTGTTGCTTCTTTTCAAAATTAAGACGTGAGAATAAAGGGATACTTATCTTTTGTTACTTTTGTTTTTATAATCACTAAATGATTGTTAAATGTTGTTAGCTTAGAGGAAAATTGGCTGTGAACTATACTTTAACAGCTAGGCACAACTTTATACTAGTTATAAAGTTCAGTAGCCTTGTTTTGTTATCTTCTTGAAATTCCTTCTTGCTAAATGTTAGTTTTTAAAAGTTGCCTCATATATTAGATAATGTATATTTATTTTTTTAATAAAAATATTCTGTAATAATTATTTTCAAATAAACTTTTATTTTAAGTTCACAAAAAGCCATTACAGGAAGTGGAAATAGCAGCAATTACACATGGTGCTCTCCAGGGATTAGCCTACTTACATTCTCATACTATGATCCACAGGTAAGCACCTTGAAAATTATCATACATTACCAAGGAAATGACTTGTTGCATTTATCAAGCCTGGAACTTATTAACTCTGAAATTTTTGTTGGTTATAGCCAATCTTATAAATATTTTTTAGATTGTCCATGCTTTAATAAGAACATACTACTACACTTGATCTCTTTGTTTAGGATAATTTTTATCTTTGTCTACACATGCTGCTGGGCTTTCTGAAGTCTGTGCACTTTATAGATTTGTGGTAGAAATTTAATTGTAGAATCATTTGATTTGTGAAATGGAAAGGACATTAGAGATTATGTAGTCTTACTTTTTTCACTTTACTTATGAAGAAACTGATGCCTCAATTTGTGAATAATTTCCCTAAATTTACAAAGCCAGATAGATTAAACTACAACCAAACCTAGATCTTTTGTATTCCTGGTAACTGATAATGCCACATTTGTTCCACTGATTCCGTGACATGGACAAATAAAAGCTGCTTAAGACTCTTTATGCTTTTGAGTATTAATCCTTGATAATGGATGGTAACTTTAAACTATTTTGTAATGCATTTTTAGCTTTGGTATTGATTTTGCATGTTTTAAAAGGAAATTAGCACTTTTATGTCATATATGAGAAAAGTCCACATGCTAGTAAATAAGTGAATGGAAGAGTTGGAATTAAAACCTAAGGTTTTCTCGACTTCAAAATACCTCTCTCTTTAAAAAACAAGTGGAAGGAAAATAGATTAATTTAGTATTATATCCATTACAATACTATAGTAAGTATTGACTAGTGCTTGGAAATTTAGTTTTTCTTTTTTTGAAAAATTAAGTGTATGTTGTGGTGCCCATTGGACATACCATCCCTTTATATAAATATTCATGGTTTTGTTAGTTTGCATGGATAGTATTGTTTGCCGATTTAGAAAAGTAAGCTTGAAAGTAAATTTGAGATTGTTGATATTACCTTATCCATATGTTTCAGTTTTTGTTTCATCTTTAGTTAGGAGAACTATCCTAAGATTTGGAAAAATTGTGTGAATAATCCTTTTAAAAAAAAGCAAATTTGGGGCATGAGGAGTTTTTTTTGTTTTGTTTTTTACATTACATGGAGTACTCAAATCTTAAAATTATGAAGGACTGGTCAGCTAATTAAATTCTATTTTTAAAACGAATATTTCTACCAGTAAAAAGGAACTCAGATATAGACTATATGCTCCAATTGTCTGATTTTCTCTCTTTTGTTTTTTACTGCTATTTTGTTTTCTCTTTTATAAAATTGTTACTATATATTTATATCAATTCAGTATTTTTTGTTTTCTAGTTTGGATCTTAATTCTCATGATCCCAGTTGAGAGATTATCCTAGGACTTAACTATTTTTGATTTTTCCTTCCCTATTTTACAAATTTTTGAGTTTTATCAGTTTGAACACAATCTAATGAAGGAAAGAAATAATTTTCTGTGTTCCTTAAACCCAGAGATATTAAAGCAGGAAATATCCTTCTGACTGAACCAGGCCAGGTGAAACTTGCTGACTTTGGATCTGCTTCTATGGCATCTCCTGCAAATTCTTTTGTGGGAACGCCATATTGGTAAGAATAATTCTGTCTGGTATCCTCATAATTGAAATATGCAGTGTGTGGTTGCACTTTTTTCAGATGTCTTATCATTTTCCTAGAAATATAATGCTATTTTTGACATTTTAACTTTAAGCTTTATAGTTAGTTTCAGATATAGATTTGGAGTGCTGCCCTTGCATCTCCTGTTTTTTTATTTGTCCCCCCCATCATATATTGGGTGTGAGAGTGAAAAAATTCAATAAAAATTCAAGTGGGGAGAAGAGAGAAATGCTAAATGGAAGTTTGTGTGTTTTCTTCTTTTTTTTTCCCTGAAGAAGATTTGCCCTGAGCTAACATCTGTTGTAAGTCTTCCTCTTTTTGTATGTGGGTTGCCACCATCGCATAGCCACCAATGAATGGTGTAAGTCCTCACCTGGGAACCGAACCTGGGCCGCTGAAGCAGAGCGTGCTGAATTTAACCACTAGGTCATGGGACTGGCTCCCTTGTGTTTTTTCTTTAGATTTATTTTTATTATGGATCAGTGATCTTCAGACTAAGAATACCTGAAGACTAGTAGCTGATTTGGAGTTTCTAATTTTGTTTTGTTTTCATTTTTTATTATGGAAAACTTCAAATATGCATAAAAGTAGACAAAAGTATAATGAAGCCTTACATACTGCTCACTCAGCCCAACAACATTATCCTATAGCCAGTCTTGCCCTATGTATTCACTCTTCTCACCCATTTCCTCCCCCACCCAGTTATTTTGAAGCAAATTCTAGACATCATCCAATTTTGTCCATAAATAATTCAGTATTAATGTCTACAATTTGAAGGGAATGATTTTCTAGATCTTCAGCTTCCATGTGTCCTCTTACCTGTGTATGCTGAGAGTGGTGCCTTAGGTCCACTACATCTTTTCTACCTACCTTTCAAATCTCCTTTCTCTCTCTTTATAAAAGAAAGGCTTCTTATGCATCCTGAATATTACAGTAATCCATTGCTCTGGGTTGTAAAAGCCTCAAAGCAGCACCTGAGGGAATATATAGCACGTCGGAAATATTGAAGAGTCAGGACACAAACTGTTAGTAGGGCCTTGTGCGTTTCCAGTCATGTCCCTTTCCTTCCTTTTACTCCTTGCTGTTTCTTTCTCCCCAATTATCTTCCCTCCCTTCTTTTTTTCTAGTATAAAATTCGTATCTGAGATGGTTGTCATGGAGACATATTAACATGTTATTTGCATTGAAAAATGAAGTCAGGCTTTCTGAGAGAGAGCGATTCTGATTTGACTGATTGGTGTGACCATGAAAACCTACTTTGCTAAATTAGTGTTCTTAACAGATTGAATGAGCTAATTTTGCAGCTCCAAGTTTTAAATATCTTTTAAGCACATTTAGATGTCAACTAAAAAATGCGTAAGGCAGTACATAGTTTTTATAAATTCATTGGAGGTAAGTGAGTAAAAGAATTTGAAGACCACTTCTCTAGATGACCAAAAATTTCTTATTTAGAACCCAAGTTTAGGTAGAGTCCACCTCCCTTCTGTAAAAAAGGGTTCTGTAAGCAAATAATATCTCTTAATGATTCCCCTCTTTAGAAATTAATGATGATTATTAGATATACAAAGGCCCTGGAAAGTTCTGCAATAAAAAACAAATTACTTGCTTAACTTAGTAATTTCCCAAAGTTATTTTAACATCTTAAAGAACACATTGGAATCACCCTGTTATTCACAGTTGAAGGTTTACTTTATGTACATATTTGTTAATTTGTATATAGTGAATTTGGATGACAGGAACTATTGTACATGTTTATATGTCTTTATACACACATACACATTGGGGTGCCTGGTACAATCTTATTGAAGTAGTCAGCAGCTGTTGTAAGTGCCTATCTGTGCTTAAGACCAACTACAAATGAAGTGTAAGGTAAAGTACCATTAAGAATGTTAGATTCAATGACATGGGTGGACCTTGAGGGTATTATGCTAAGCGAAATAAGTCAGATGGAGAAAGACAAGTACCGTATGATTTCACTCATATGTGGAAGATAAACACACACACACAGATACAGAGAACAGATTGGTGGTTACCAGAGGGCAGTGGGGGGGGGGGGAGGGTGAAAGGGGTGAAGGGGCACATTTATATGGTGACGAATGGCAACTGGACTTTTGGGTGAACACAATGTAGTTGATACAGAACCTGAAATATGATGTATGCTTGAAATTTATATAATGTTATAAACCAATGTTACCTCAATTAAAAAAGAAAGAAAGAAAGCCAGACTCCCCCCACCCCCTGCCCCAAAAGAACTTTACACTCTAGTTGAAGACATGAATTAGTGTTTCATCTTATAACCAAGACGCCTGTAAGGTTGATCATTGTGACTGTTTTAGTTATGAGCAGCCCTAGCCACTTTTATCACGAAACACTATTCTTACTTGAAAGAAAGATGGACAAACTGATTATTCATTGTTGGTTATCGTGGCAGATATTTTCTCCAATAAATGGAGTGAGCTTGTCACTTCAAGGAAAACAACTGATGGTATTCAGTGCCAATGACAGAATTCCATCTTTCAAGCAAAAATCAGACTTGTGCAATGGGATTCTGAGACCAGATGTTTGAGGACCACTGGCCTAAAGGATATACAGTATATACAGATATAGAATACAGCCCTGTTCTGGGGTATCATTTCTTTAGGATGCTATATATATATATATATGGTCATGACAAATGGTGAGAATGAGTCTCACACTATATACGCAATGGTAACTATTTACCTCACAATCTGTAATGCATTTATTCCTCATTATAAACATTCTTATGTCCACATGTATTGTCTGGAATTCACATAGATGTTCTCTATGTAGATGTTTGTTACATTTTTAAAGAATAGTATACTTTTTTTTTTACTTTAATTTAAATGACATTTTATGTTTTAGGATGGCCCCAGAAGTAATTTTAGCCATGGATGAAGGACAGTATGATGGCAAAGTAGATGTATGGTCTCTTGGAATAACATGTATTGAACTAGGTAAGCACTGTTCTTTATTACTCTGTAGTAAGTTTTGATTAATGTTCTACCTCAATTTCTGTACCAAATTACAGCTGTTTATTTTTTATGTCAGTTACTAAGGGGAACAGTAAATATATTAAAGTTTTCAATTTGGTTATCTGTTAATTTTTATATATATTGGGTTAGGTATATTATATTTGCTCTGTTAAATTAGGTCTAAAATAATTTTCTACTATGGTATTAAGTTTGGGGTATCTATGTCTAACGTTAATGAGTATTTGTTAAACATCTAAAATATGTCTATGATTACTAGATTTACCATCTATAGAAGATCTCTAAAGCGTTCGTGACTTATCTCTACCTACGATACTTATTACTTTGAGTTAGGTATGAGAATTAGATGTCAGGCTGCACACCGTATTATAACAGTTTGATTTTATGTACACATTTTATTCCGTTACCCATAAATGGAACCATGTCTAAGGCAGTGGACCATCATAACTTTAACTTTCCATTGTAAGTGAGCCAGGTGGGTAACTGAAGTATTGCAGTAATTGAAGATGATGGCCGTCTTCTTGCTCTTGATTCCCCAGGCTTCTCCACACCAGCCCAATATTCTTTCCTTTTTTTCTTCTTAAAAGAATATTCCATTAAACTTTATTTAAAAGTGGGAAATATTGGGAATATTTAATCGAACCATTCTAGGATTGAAAATAACACATTAAAAGTAAAATCCATGTGTAATTTTGATGAGTCATTATCAACCTGGGTTTGTCAGTAGTTTCTAAAATAAATAGGTAAATGAGGTAAAATAAAGCTTGCTTATCATTTAACAGTAGATGAATATTGTAATTTCCATTACAACCAGACTGTTTCTGTTTTACAATCTAATATTTTTCCAAAACAATGTAATCTTTAAATATTTTCACTTTTATTGGAATTCCTACATTAACTATTCCCTTCAAGCTCTGTATGGTCATATTTATTTTAAAGTTTGACATCAGCAAACAGATTTGGAGATTACCATAATGTCATTCTCTTCTGATCTCTGGGTCTCAATTTGAGGTATCTTTAATTGTCTTAAACTCTATTCTTTTACTCTTAATTTTTCTTCCTACTGGTCAATCCTAGTTAATTTCTTAAGAAACCTGGGTATAAATGTAGAGGAGCTGGTTAATGTACTCTGCCCATGGATGTTTTTATATATTTGTGCTGGCTGATGCGTACATGTGCCCCTTGGTGATAGTGAAATTATATTAATGGTCCTGTTACATATCATTGATATATTTTAATATTCATTTGATCAGAAAGTATTCATTGGCTAATTGTACTGCTCGGAAAGAAATCTGTGTAAACTCTGCAGTTTCTATGAAATGGCTTCTTGTTTTTCCAGGCTTTCTTGCTCTTTTTATTATAGTTCATAAAATAGAATTTCTTCACAAATAAGCATTTTTGTGCTTAATAAAGCAACTTCAGAACATTGAAAAAAAGCAGTGACTGACTGCTTTTAGATAATTTTAAATGAGTGAGACATTTTAAAGAAATTCTCTTAAAAATTTTAGGCATGCATTTGGCATCTTCAACTTTCATAGTCTTTCATGATCGCTTTTTAAAATTTTACTTAGAAATGTTTTGAATTATGAAGTACTGAGTCAGCAACTATATTTTAAGCTTGTTTCTGGTTCCAAGGGAAAGGTCTAGAGTAGCACAGGCTAATAAAACTTTCTGTGATGATAGAAATGTTCCAAATCTGCATGGCTTTTGAGCACTTGAAATGTGGCTCATGTGACTGAGGAATTGAATTTTACATTTTATTTCATTTAAATAAATTTGTATTTAAAAAGTCACACGTGGCTAGTGGCTACCGTTAGACAATACAGGTCTAGGGTCGTGATTTTCAATGTAAATTAGATTTGCAATCTTGGGAAATATATCTGTTATATACTTTTCTAATTCAAAATAGTTAAGGATACTGAATTAAAGCAAACTGTTTTTTATTAACTATTTCAAACTATTTTCTGTAGGTAAGAGAACAAATTTAAATCAATTGTACTATCTTTGGTTTTGATAAATATAGTTCTAAATAAATATGACTCTTTCATACTTGGTTATCATAAATGTTGAAAGAACTTGGTTATGTGTTATGACCAAGAAGTAAAACTGTCCCTGTTTGCAGATGGCATGATATTATATATGGAATACCCTAAAGACTCTGCCAACAAACTGTTAAAACTAATAAACAAATTCAGTAAAGTTGCAGTATACAAAATGAGTATACAAAAATCAATTGTGTTTCTCTACACTGAAAACAAACAATCAAAAAGAGAAATTAAGAAAACAATCCCATTTACAATTGTGTCAAAGAGAATAAAATACCTACGAATAAATTTAACCAAGGAGGTGAAAGACTTGTACACTGAAAACTATTAAGACATTGATGAAAAAAATTGAAGAAGACACAAATAAATGGGAAGATATTCCATGCTTCTGGACTGGAAGAATTAATATTGTTAAAATGTTGATACTACCCAAAGCAATCTACAGATTCAGTGCCATCCCTATCAAAATTCCAATGACATTTTTCACAAAACTAGAACAAACAATCCTAAAATTTGTGTGGAACCATGAAAGACCCCCAATAGCCAAAGCAATCTTGAGAAAGAAGAACAAAGCTGGAGGCATCATGCTTCTTGATTTCAAACTATATTAGAAAACTGTAGTATCAAAACAGTATGATATTGGCATAAAAACAGACACATAGATCAATAGAACAGAATAGAGAATCCAGAAATAAACCCACACGTGTGTCAATTAATTTATGACAAAGGATCCAGGAGTATACAATGGGGAAAGGACAGTCTCTTCAATATATGGTGCTGGGAAAACTGAAGAGCCACATGCAAAAGAAGGGAATTGGGCCATTATCTTATACCATACACAAAAATCAACTCAAAATTTAATTTTACAGAAGCAGTCTACGCTTTTGGATGGAGACATTTTAGAAACCTGTACAAGATAATAAGGAGTAGGATCTCTAACTTTTTAAAAAATAAATTTAGTTTGAATCATATTAGTTTCATAGTAGCTTATAAGAATTTGAGATAGAAAGTGTCAGTTGAATCCACCAAAGTCTACCACATTTTAGATTTGGTAAATCTTTTCTATATTTTTTAGCTGATAAATTCAGTGTTTTTTGACAAAATTGAGAGATGTTAAATTTTATAGTAAGTGACAAAATCAAAAAGCATATTCCATGGGCTGGTCTGGTGGCGTAGTGGTTAAGTTTGTGTGCTCTACTTCGGTGGCCCAGAGTTCACAGTTTTGGATCCCGGGTGTGGACCTAGCACCGTTTGTCAAGCCACACTCTGGTGGCATCCCACATAAAATAGAGGAAGGTTGGCACAGATGTTAGCTCAGGGCCAGTCTTCCTCACACACACACAAAAGCACACACAAAAGTTTGATTTATTGATGGTACACCATTAAAAAAAATTTAAGTACGTTAATAAATTATAATGGAAATACAAGTTATTTCATTCATTCAGAATTTCTTTAATAACCCCTTCCGCTTCCTAAACTACTCAGTCTTAAAGCCATTAGGTAGGACAATGTAAGGTAGGTGTCCATGCCAGCTGGTGAGCCATGGTAGCCCAGGGTGGAGTGTCAGAATCATGTGAGTACAGGAGGGAGTTCCCACAGACGAATAGCCATGTATGTTCAAACAGAATCTAATGAGGGTATCTATGCAAAGAGGCAGTCAGGTTTGGACATTCAGAGCCCTAGTGTGATCACTAAGGCATTCATACACAGAAGTGGCTCAGCATGGGATATCAGAGCCTAGGTAGGGTGAGGAGGTGACAACAGGGAAAGTGTCCTATTATATAGGGTCAGAGCCGAAGGAAAACATTCATATCTGAGGGTGGCCTGACAGAGTAGCAGTGCCTGATCAAAAGGAAGAGGGCTTCCCTCATGAGGACTAATAAGGAGAGCCTCACTGCAGAGAAGTGACCCGATTTGAGTGAGGTATCAGAAACTGAGTAGATGAAGAGGATGTTCACCCTGTAGAGTGACTTGGAATGGTGTTTCAAAACTTGAGCAGAGAAATGGGGCATCTGCTCAGGAGAGAGGGTGGTGGCATAGATGGGAGATTGGTTACGTACAGGGGAAACTTATCAAATTAGAAAATATATTAAGAATAAAGAGAGCGAGGTTTCTCATTGTCAAAGAAGGGTGTTGCAAATAATGGAAAGAGAGAACGCTAGAATAAATACTAAGGTATTGGGTTGGATCTGAGAGATTTCAATGAACTCAATTGTTTTCAATTAACAAATATAGTTGTTTAATGTGCATGTCTGTATATAAATGTAGTGTGTATATGTGTGTGTTCCCTAACTGTCCACTGAGAGGATCTAAGAGCAGTGACACCTCAGTAGCAGTGAGCATACCTACTGCCATGGCTCCTTGGAGAAATGGTTGATCCAGTGTCTGGAGTAGGGAGAGTACAAGATGACCCTGGAACATCTTAGTGTGCCAGAAAGCAAGGAAGTGATCAAGGAGTGATGGCAATGTCAAAAAAACAGAAGCCAGCACAAAAAGGTTCTTACTGCTCAAATGTGAGGCAATTTGAACATCAAAATAAGTGATAGTAGCAGATTATAATTTATTAAATAAAATAGAAACCTACAAGTCCATATGATAAATTTAAAAAATAAAATGAAAGTTTTTTGAAAAACAGGATGTTTATATAAATTTAAAATATCTTCTCATAAAACACTTATTAATTACAAAGGAAAAAGAGAAACTTTACCATGTAGAAGCGTGGCAGACTTGCCTAAATTGATCGAAGTGAACACCAGTCAATAACAGCACCATTTGAAATCATGCACCACCTCATAGAATACATTGAGAAAAATATAACATTTACTTCTGTGATATTCCTGCCAAAGATGTATAACCCAAATTTAATCATAGGACAAACCTAAACTGAGGGACAGTCAAGAGTCTTGTATACTTCAAAATTATCAAGGTCATGACTTCAACTTTAGTAGAATGTTCTTGTTTATAAGAAATACACACTACAGTATTTAGGAGTGGTGGGGCATTAAGTCAGCAATTTACTCTAAATTGATTCACTTGAAAAAGTTCTTTGAACTCCAGTTCTAATTTTTTTTTGCTAAGTTTGAGATTATTAAAAAAAATCAAACTTAGCAATACTTGTGTGCCCCTGTATAACAGGCACATATTTTAACAGGAAAGTTTTCTTTCTCTTTTTTTTTCAATAGCGGAAAGGAAGCCTCCTTTATTTAATATGAATGCAATGAGTGCCTTATATCACATAGCCCAAAATGAATCCCCTACACTACAGTCTAATGAATGGTAAGTATTGGTAAAAGATATGTTACTCAACATTGTATAAATTAAATGCTTTTCATAATGTTATCAAAATGATTTCAATGATTTCAAAATGTATTTACCTGAAGAAATATTAAAATGGGTTTATTGTACCCTTATATCATGTTTATCTTTATTATGTCTGTTTTTCATAGCATGTATATAACTCAGTTCAGATTGGATAGATGATACCACATAGAAGCAAAAAATATTTCTTTTTATAAAAATTTATATTTTATTTTTTCTTTGAACTTTAGAAACATATAACCCTGATTATTAACAAATAGCACAATTTAAACATTAATATTTTATTATTAAAATATATCGATAGCCACACCTGTAGTGATATTTTGTTGGGGAATGATTTATAATTTATATGGGATATGAAAATTTGTATTTATATGGTAAAATGATTTGATTTATCAGAATTACCAGATAATCCATAACTTTGGGATTGTTCTGATTTTTATTATGATATTTATTATTCAGAATGCTCTGATGTTTGTTCTCCTACTGCTTCCTTAATTTCATAAAATTAAGTTCATTCATGTATAGAAGTTTATGGAGAACAGATTAACAATTTTAGAAAACTAGGATTTTTATCAGTGATAGAAAATTTTTGTGGGAAATTAATTCCTCAGGTGTGTCTAGCATTTGAAAAATTCTAGGGAAATATCTAGCATATTTAATAAATACTTTAAAGTTCACAAGTAGATACATGAATTAGGGGTACTTTATTTTTTTAATGATTACATAGTTGAGACACATTCCTAGGCCTTTGCTACTTATGTAGAGGCATAAGAGGAATCTTTTGGAACAGAGTTTAGTATTATGGTACATATAAGTAATAAATGTACTAATCACAGACTGTCTTTACACTGTGTAGATACTCCCTACAAAGCAAATAGAGTGATATTTTGAAACATGCTATATGTAGAAGAAGATCCAAGGGGCAAATAAGAAAGAGAGCTGGCATAGAGAAAAAAAAACAAAATTGAGAGGAATGTTATCTTAGATTTGAGTGCAAAAAAGAAAAACATTGGCTTCCTTAATTTTGCCTCAATATGGAATGAGTTGTGATGTTTAAATACATGGGAGCAGGATTTTTAAATAATCTGTGCAAGTTTATCTTTGGAAAATGGTAGAGATTCATTGGTTGTTTAAGATATCTTTTCATAAACTTATATGAGATATCTAATATGTCATGTCTGCTTTTTCTTTTATCATTTCTTTTCCATCACCCCTCCCACCAATAGGCACATGCCTTGATTTTTAGATGTGTTTTTAAAGGAAATAGCAATATGTTCACCTGATACTTTCCTTTACAATAGGTCTGATTATTTTCGCAACTTTGTAGATTCTTGCCTCCAGAAAATCCCTCAAGATCGCCCTACATCAGAGGAACTTTTAAAGGTCAGTTCTATTATACTTGAAGTCTGTTTTCTACCCCTAAGAGATTATTTTAAAGAATGTGTTTTATTCTTCTTAGATTCTGAATCAGTATTAAGTATGCTGTACTAATTTTTACCAAAATACTAATTTTATATGCTGTTCTGTCTTGGAACTTTTCTTTGGTGCTGAGTTTTTTATTTGTTTTTTCAAAATTGACCAACTCCCTTTACCATGTCTGAATAGAATATATAGTTAAATATTCAAAATAGTATGAAATGGCTAAATTTTTATATGCACAAGAATATATTCACGAGTTATAATTATGTTTTAATTCATAGGGAATAATGTCATTTCAAAGTTGGTGAAACATAGTTTAGCTTTGGATCTAATTTTTATATCTACCCTACTTTATGTATTGATCTCTCCTATATTAAAATAATAGGAAAAAAGGGGAAACTATGTGTAATATATTTACATAAATATTCTGGGAGGAAGGACATTTCAAAAGAAATTGTTAAAAATAGCTATCATACTTGTGTTTCCTTTTTGGAAATAGATTTTTCTAACTTAGCAATGAAAATATTTTTTAAATTATGTAAATCCTATTCAGTTTTCAGTAGGTTTGATTGCCTAATTTAAATACGTGATTGGTATATGCTTTTTGTTCTCAAAAATTTGTTTTTTCATTTGGAGCTTGACCATCTTATTAATAGCAATACTAGTGTTGTTGAACTTAATATAGTTCTTAAAGCATCTAGATAAGGCAATAGTAAGTAGGCCTTGACTGTATCTCTTCGTGACCCTAAGGAATCTTGTTAATTTTTCATTATAAGATTTAAGTAGACTATTTTTAGATGAGTGTTTTAGAATTTCAAGAAGTTTAGTTTGTTTTCACCAACACACATCAGTTAAAGATACAAAGAAATTGAAAGGATCATATATATTTGATAGTATTATTTGCAGCCACAGTATGTAGAAGAGCAATATAAAGATTCCGTAATACTTGGGGAATTCTAGGCAGTAAGCTCACTCATAGTCTCAAACTGAATGCCTGAATGAATAGGTACTCAGAATAGCAACAAAGGTTTAGTATAGCTAGGAATTAGGTTAGTGAAAAATAAACAAGATCTATATTTAAAAAACTATCAAACTTAGAAATATGAGATATATTATTTTTGGGGAGGAAGACTTAACATTGTACATAATGGTACCTACCAAGCTAAAGCTCAGTAAAAGGGAAGAATGTAACTGGCTTCTTACACTTGTCTAATATAATCATGTATAACTTACAGGTATACATTCTGAGAAATGCATCATTAGGTGATTTTGTCGTTGAGCAAACATCATAGACTATACTTAAACAAATCCTGATGGTATTACCTACTGCACACCCAGGCTATGTGGTACTACTCTTATGGGACCATTGTCATGTATGTGGTCTATTGTTGACCAAAAAGTTTTTATGTGGCACACGATTGTGTAGGCAAAAGGAGCTCTTTGATAATAACTCAACCCACCAGGGCCAGGTATTTGGCCTTTGGTGATTAGATCCCACGTCTGCATGTAGTATTCATTTACCTGGTCCATAGTATTTGCACAGCCTTATTGGAAATGATAGGAAGTATCAAGTGCTTCTTTCCCTTTGGCCTAATTATATTACAATCATAGTCCATCATAGATTTAAAAAAATTAATAAGTTTTTAAAATGTATGAAGCTGTTTATCTCAGAATTCGAAATTGGAAATAACTATCCAGAATTAGGGTAATGGTTAAAATAATTTTTGCATAAACATTTGATGAAATATTCTATAGATATTATGTTTTTGAGTTCGAAATAACATAATACTTATGACAGTGAAAGTAGAATACAGTTATCATATAGTTCCAGCTCTTTGGATAGAAAAGAAATGTTTGAGCTAACAAAAAAGATGAAAGTGTTCTAAGAATTCAAGAGCATCTCATGAACTCAAAGCAGAAGGTGTCTTAATGCAATCTATGTGCTAACTATGTATCTACAAAAGAAAATCTGTACATAGAAAATTTCTGAAAAGAAATATATCAAAATGAAACAGTGATAATTCTAGTGGTGAAATTCTTCTTTCTACTTTTCTGTTTTTGATAAAGTTAAACTTTATTAAAATTTGGTGGGAAAAATCACTAATAATATAATGGCTTTTAGTCAGCAGCTAGTGTTTTGTGAAGAGTGTTGCCTATGCAACATATGAAGGAACCTATAATATCCAAGTTTATGTTACATAAACCACCATCAGTAAATACATTCCTGTCGAAATCTCATATAACTCAGAACTAAATGTGCCTTTTCTATGAAATCAGCAGTTGCAGGAATATGTAAACTTTTATTTAGCCTTTATTTACAGCTCTAATTGGACTTAATTCTTAGTGTTTAATTAGACCCTTTGATTTCAACTCTACATTTTCAGTTGGCCAATAAAAGTATCATGTTCAAAGTTTTTATAAAATGTACAGGCATAGTTATGTAGGCACTGAGTATATATCTGTAAATAACAATTTTGTGAGTATAAGAAGTCAGAAGTGTAATAGAATAGATAGCTATAGATTATGTACATGGTCTATCATGATTATTTAGGATAGTAACTCTAGGGTCTGAGAAGAGGTACATTTGTACTCATTTAAAAAAATACATCGGTTTCAACCTGACTTTTACCTTCTACTCCTCTCCAGCACATGTTTGTTCTTCGGGAACGCCCTGAAACAGTGTTAATAGATCTCATTCAAAGGACAAAGGATGCAGTAAGAGAGCTAGACAATCTGCAGTATCGAAAGATGAAGAAACTCCTTTTCCAGGAGGCACATAATGGACCAGCAGTAGAAGCACAGGAAGAAGAAGAGGTAATAACTTGAAAATGACTCAAATATTGAGCTCTCTTTATTGGTTTCTCTCCATATGCAACTTGTCTTGCCACAAATCTTTTATATCAGTGGTTCCCAGATTGTGTTTTCTTAACACTGGTCCTATAAGATCACAGGTGGAAAAAAAGGTTTTGCATTTTTTAAACCCAACCGCTTCCTAGTACATATTGGCATAGTAAAACCCTGTGAAGTCTTTTATTAAATAAACCTTTATTTAATCTAGTCCCTCTCAACTTCCTGGCTCCCCATTTTTTGCCTGATTGTCCAATTCCATGGAACATGCTTTTGGAAATATTTGAAATTAAGTCTTTGGAAGTTGACAGTACTCAGAAGTCATTAGAAAGTTGCCGAGCATTCTATTCTTTCTCCAGGGTCACTTGATTCTTTTCAGTTCTGCATAATTTCATTCCATCCACACAGTTCTTAAATACTCATTTTTCAGATAAGTAGAACAAGACTCGGAGTGGTTAACTAACTCACCATAGGTAGAGGCAGTGGGTTCAAGCTCATATCTCTCTCCCTCTCAAGGCCAAGTTCTTCTCATGTTGCTTTTGGGGAGAATGGAAATACAAATTTACAATAGAAATGTTACAGAACTTTCTCACAAGTAAATATACATATAAAGCTTATTATTTGTGGAGCTTTTTTTTTTTTAACTCTAAAGGCTTTCAGTTTTCTTCTTTGCTCCTATCAGAATTCCAAAGCTTTGATTCTTTTTTATTGCTTTCCAGTGAGAGAGATCACTTTGCATTCTGGAACCAGGAGCAGTAATTACTTACTTTTCTTTTCTTTTTAATAGTGCTACATAATTAATGAACTATAAAATACGACTTTATTAACATATGGTTTTGGTATTTTTGGTTTTACTTTTAGTAGTCATCAGAAAGGTGTTTTGGGATATTTTAGAAATATGAAATATTTTAGTAAAGTGAAATTAATAAAATTCTAATGTAGTTAAATCTGTAATGGCATCTCTGTTAGGCTAGGGATATAAGAAAAGTTCCTATATATATATACCATGTGTCTTTATTTATTAAATTCTGCATATCTTGTAGAATTTTAATGTGGTAGGACTGCTATAATGTTGGTGCCCAGATACCATTGTTTGCCTGGTTAACTCAGAAAAACATTCTTGTGATTGTGATTATATATGTAATATGTAATTTTTAATTTACACAAAAATAGGAATTAATATTAAATTATTAGGTGCTATAAGGATAGGCTGGGGACTATATTCTGAGGAAGAAAGAAAAATATAAAAAGCTTCAATAAAAAATAACAACTAGGGGCCAGCCCGGTGGTGTGGTGGTTAGGTTTGCGTGCTTCGCTTCGGTGGCCTGGGGTTTGCAGGTTCAGATCCTGGGTGCAGACCTACGCACGGCTCATCAAGCTATGTTGTGGCACTGTCCCACATACAAAATAGAGGAAGCTTGGCATGGATGTTAGCTCAGGGACAATCTTCCTCACTAAAAAAAAATAAAATAAAATAACTACAAGTAGTTGTTAATAGGATTTTTTTTTCAAAGTTGGGACTTGTTTTAACCATGGGGATCATTGAGAAATGAACATAATCTCTATATATCCCCCATGAGATATGTGGTAGAAATGGATTTCAAAAAAGTCAAACAATTTAGGGAAAATGCTACACTTTGGAAATAACCCGAAACAGATGAACTGATTTTTTTCACACAGTTGTTTGGGTTTTTTTTATTTACTTGCTGGTCATTTTTCTTTGTTCGTTTTTCTGTCAACAGATGGTAAACTTCCTGGTCTTGGCAAATAAAGGGAATTTCTCATGCTAGACCTCTGACTTTCTTTCTAAAGACTGTTTGCCACACAGTGTGCTATGTGCTTATAATCAAGAATCAAAAGAGATATAGATACTTGAACCTAATGCTCTTTTCCCTTAGGAACAAGATCATGGTGTTGGACGGACAGGAACAGTGAATAGCGTTGGAAGTAATCAGTCTATTCCCAGTATGTCCATCAGTGCCAGTAGCCAAAGCAGTAGTGTTAACAGTCTTCCAGATGCCTCAGATGACAAGAGTGAACTAGACATGATGGAGGGAGACCACACGGTGATGTCTAATAGTTCTGTCATCCATTTAAAACCTGTGAGTATTTGGATTTCAGTGAAAAAAAAGTTTGACTTTGGTAAATAATTTTCTTCATCTGATTTGTTTAAGGGGAGATTTTCTTTGATGTGTCAGAAGTTTGGAACATTTTTGGGTAACTTATTCTAAAATGGCAGTAGGCTTAATTCCCAATGTAATGTCTGCATTTGGAAAACTAATGTTTTGAAACTACAGAAAGGATATTTTTTAAATCTTAGAAGAAATAAATACAGAAAAACTATATAATGTAATATTTGAAGTTATTTAGATGGAAAATAAAATATTTAAAAATAATGAGTATACACATGAAATTCATGATAACAGTTGTCTCTGGGAAATGAGAGAAAGGGTTAGAATGGGTGATGATCAAAAGTGACTTCTGCATTATCCGTAATGTTTACAGCTTTAAATAAAACTGAGTGTAATTGTGGAAAATTATAAATTCTAGGTTTAGGAAATATGAATGTTTGCTACATTATTCTTTGCAATTTCAAGTGCGAAATTTAAAATTTTCTTGAAAATATTTGAAGATCAGGTAACTCCTTTAAGCAAATTAATAGGAATGCTTCCTTTTTAACTTCACAGCTTGCAGTATGACCTAAAAAGTTATTAGGCATAATAGCTTAAAGATGGAACTAACCCAAGTGTTCATTAACAGATGAATGAATAAACAAAATGTGGTGTAAACATCTAACGGAATATTATTCAGCTATAAGAAGGAATGAAATTCTGATACATGAATGAACCTTGAAAACATTATGCTAAGTGATATAAGCCAGGTGCAAAAAGACAAGTATTGTATAATTCCACTTACATGAAATATCTACAATAGGCAAATTCGTAGAGACAGAATGTAGATTAGAGGTTACCAGGGGGCTGAGTGGAGGATGAAATGGAGATTCTTTTGTTAATGGATACAGAGTTTCCGTTTGGGGTGATGAAAAAGTTTTGGAAATAGTGGCAATGGCTGCACAACATTGAGAATGTAATTAACACCACTGAATTGTACACTTAAAAGTGGTTAAAATGGTAAATTTTATATTATATATATTTGAACACACACAGAGAAAAAGTCATTGGGAATAAGATTTAGTTAAATCGTAGTGTTATTCAGGGCAAAATCGTGTTTAATTTTTATATTCTTAGACAATAGAATCATCAGTAAAAAAGATTATTCACACATTTAGTTGGTTGCTACTTAATTGACTTCCTCTTAAGTAAATGAACTAAGGAAAGACGTTAGTTCTTAAAGTTTTTACAACTGTTTTTGATTATTTTTGACAAGTGGCAGAAGTATTATAAAGATATTTTTAAGCTATAACATTGTTTCTAAAACCCAAGAGCCTTAGAGTAATTTTATTACTGCTCTTTAAAATTCTGCTGTGTATTTCATCATCTTTGTTTTAAGTTATATTAAAGCTTTTCAATTTTGCATATAATAATGAGTAGGATATAAATCTAGTCTTACATATTTCCTTAACCTGAATCTATGTGCTGTTTCATACACTGAAGAAATAACGTCTCCTGATTCTAATTATGTCAAAAATGAAACGTCAGCATTCCTAATTTCTGTTTGCTTTTTGCTTTTTAAAATTATGTCTTTGAGATTTATTGATCAAGTTGTCTTTAAACTTTGTCTTGAAAGTTCAAACAAACTGTGTTTGTTCACCTCAGATAGTATTGTCTCTTTCTTTGCCTAGGAGGAAGAAAATTACAGAGAAGAGGGAGATCCTAGAACAAGAGCATCAGATCCACAATCTCCGCCCCAAGTATCTCGTCATAAATCACACTACCGTAATCGAGAACACTTTGCTACTATACGGACGGCGTCACTGGTATGTACTTCCCTTTGAATTAAAAATATATTTTTCTTGTTGGACCTTGGCATCACTACTCAAGTATCTCTTATTTTTTTGTATTTGGGGTTTTTTTTGCCAAACATTCATTTAACATTTAAGTCCTATTATGAGAACGATATTATACAAAGCCCTCTAAAAGGGCTTAAACTAATCATATTATTAAACTAATAATATCTTCAAGACATAACTAAAAGGTTAGAATATATTTAAATGCTTAAGAGGACTACAAGGTGCTAAATGAGAATTCAGATTACTTTTGATTCATGGCATAAAGGAAGAATTTATAAAACAAATGGTTTGAGCCTTTAATAAACAGTCAGTTTTAGGCACAGAGTGGGAGAAGAAATGTTATTTCCACATAAGAATTGATAATAAGGAAATACAGAGGCTAACCAAAATGAGGGGAGGTGTTTGGGAATGGCTGGTAATCCACTTTGATACACTCAAAATATAGTTCTTCTGACTTCCCAAATAATAATTTGTGCATTATTTGTCCATTACAAGGGTGTTGTTATAGTAGGGTGCTTATAACCCTGATCAGTCAGATAAGTAGGACCAAAACATGATAAAGGTTACTAGGGATAGAAAGAAATTACTTTAAGATGTCATAATAAAAGTAGGCTATTAGGAAATATGACAGAAAGAAAAAAGATATGGGTGTTATCTGAGTTATCACCTACATAAGCAGATTTTATAAATCCCGTGCTATGACCCATGAATCTGTATGACGTGTGGGGTCAAGAATGCTATCCTACACCGTAAGTCAGGTCATTCCTACTATTCTGCAACATGTAAATAACTCTTTAAACAAAGCAGTGGCAAAAATTGCTTAATTTTTTCATCACTATTTTAACAACTACCAAAAGGGGCCAGCTCATGGGAAAACATCTTCGTGAGTTGGTATATATTAAATGTTTCCCAAGCAAGTCTTCTGTCCCAAATTTTGGCCCCCTCAAATTAATTAAGGGCACTTAAGTTATGGATTTAGAAAACTTAAGATCCATATCCTTAAACCCAGTAGTTCATTTATTTCAAATGAAACATTCAGAGAGTATGTAGATTTATGTACAAATATAAGCATAACTATATTACTTGATATAATTACCATATATCATAACTAAGTCTGTAACTTATGCCTTGGATTTTTTTTTATACAATAAATTGCACAGATCTTAGGTATTTAATTTGAAAAGGTTTTACAATGGTACACACGTATGTTAGCTGGCACCTAAAAAAACAAGATAAGTAAAATTTTTTGTCATCACAGAAAGTTCTCTTTATACCCCTCTTTAGTCACTTCTCTACTTCCATGACCATCACTTTCTGTTTCTTCACTGTTGTTAATTTTAACTGTTTTTAGATTTCATATAAATGGAATCACAAAGAATGTACTCTTTTTTTTTTTTTTTGAGGAAGATTAGCCCTGAGCTAACATCTACTGCCAATCCTCCTCTTTTTGCTAAGGAAGACTGCCCCTAAGCTAACATCCATGCTCATCTTCCTCTACTTAATATTTGGGATGCCTACCACAGCATGGCTGGACAGATGGTACATAGGTCCGCACCCAGAATCCCAACCAGCACACCCTGGGCCCCCGAAGTGGAATGTGCAAACTTAACTGCTGCGCCACCGGACTGGCCCCAGAATGTACTCTTTTACATCTGGCTTATTCTGTTCAGCTTAATGTTTTTGAGATTCATCCATTCTTCTATTGATGAACATTTGGTTTGATTCTTATTTGGGGCTATTACACATATGGTTGCTATAAAAATTTTTGTACAAGTCTTTATATGAACATGATTTTTAAAATTTTTTTATGATAAATACCTAAGGGTAGAATTGCTGAGTCATAGGATATATGTATGTTTAGCTTCATAAGAAGCTGTCAGACAGTTTTCCAAAATGGTTGTACCATTTCACATGCTCTTAGAAATGTGTAAGAGTTCCATTTGGTCCATATCCTCTCCATCATTTGGTGTTGTCATTTTTTTATTTTAGCCATTCTAATGGGTGTGAAATGGAATCTCATACTGGGTTTTTTTACACCCTAATAAGCACCTTTTCATGTGCTTATTGTCTGTTCATATATGTTCTTTAGTGAAGTGTCTCTTCGAGACTTTTGCCTGATTTCTTATTCAGATGTTCTGTTCGTCTTTTTAGTATTGATCTGTAGGAGCTCTTTATATAGTCTGGATACAAGTTTTATGTCATATATATGTTGCAAATGTTTTTTCTCCATCTGAATTACCTATTCTTTTTCTTACTGTTGTCTTGATGAGAAATTAAAATTTTTTACTTTTAAAATCCAATTTAAACAACTCAATTAAAAAATGGGTAAAGGACTTGAATAAACATTTCTCCAGAGAAGATATACAAATGGCCAATAAGCACATGAAAAGATGCCCAACATCATTAGTCATTAGGGAAACGCAAGTCAAAACCACAATGAGACACCACCTAAAACCCACTGGGATGGCTATTAAAAAAAAAAAGGAAAATAACAAGTGTTGGAGAGCATTTGGAGAAATTGGAAATCCTGTATATTGCTGGTAAGAATGTAAAGATTCAGCTGCTATGGAAAACAGCTGATGATTCCTCAAAGTGTTAAACAGAACTACCACATGACCCAGCAATTCTACCCCTAGGTATATGCCCAAAAGAATTGAAAACAGATACTCAAACAAGTACATTTACACACGTGTTCATAGCAGCACTATTCACAATAGCCAAAAGGTACAAACAACCTTTTATACCATCAACGGATGAATGGATAAATAAATTATGGTGTATGGATACACTGGAATATTATTCAGCTATAAAAAGGAATGAAGTACTGATACATACTATACAATGTGGATGAACCTTGAAAACATGCTAAATGAAAGAAACCAGACACAAAAGGTCACACATTATATGACTCTGTTTATATGAATATCCAGAATAGATAAATCTGTAGAGACAGAAAAGAGATTGGTGGTTACCAGAAGGCAGGCATGGGGAGCAACTGCTTAACAGATACAGGGTTTTCTTCTGAAGTGATAAAAATGTTTTGTAGCAATGAGGTGTTGGTTGCATAACATCATGAATATACTAAATGCTACTGAGTTGTTCACTTTAAAATGATTAATTTTATATTATGTGAATTTCACCTCAATTGAAAAATCTAATTTATACATTTTTGTCTTTATAGTCAGTGTTTTTTTGTCTTGCCCAAGAAATATTTGCCTACTCCAAGGTCATGAAGATGTTCTATGTTTTCTTCTGTTTTATGATTCTGGGTTTTATATTAAGGTCAAATGATTCTTTTCAAATTAATTTTTGTGTATAGAGTGATATAGGAGTCAAGGTTTGTTTATTTTTGATAACAGAGAACCAGTTGTTTCAGTAGGGTTTGTTAAAAACACTCTCCTTTCCTCTTTGAATTAACTTGACTTTTTGGTAGAAAATCAATTGACTGAATGTGCGTGGGTCTCTTTCTAGATTGTATTCTGTTCCTTTGATTTATTCAGCTTATCGTTACACCATTATCACACTGTTTTGATTACTGAAGTATATGTCTTCCAACTTTTTTTTCCCTCAAGATTATTTTGGCTATTCTAGGTCCTTTACAAATTCCCATATAAATTTTACAACCAACTTGTCTGTTTCTTTAAAAGACCTGCTGGAAATTTAATTGGAAACTGTGAACTTGGATCTCTTATATTAATCGCTCACTTAGTTAATAGTAGAGTGGTCTAAAATGCTTTTGAAGGAAAAATGTTTTGCTTTATTCTTTTCTCTCCTGGTTTGCCTGTCTAGGTTACGAGGCAAATGCAGGAACACGAGCAGGACTCTGAGCTTAGAGAACAGATGTCTGGCTATAAGAGAATGAGGCGGCAACATCAAAAGCAGCTGATGACTCTGGAAAATAAGCTAAAGGCTGAGATGGATGAACATCGCCTCAGATTAGACAAAGATCTTGAAACTCAACGTAACAATTTTGCTGCAGAAATGGAGAAACTTATCAAGAAACATCAGGCTGCTATGGAAAAAGAGGTGGCTGATTCAGTATTATTAATTTATTTATTCTAGCTTGTGACCATCACAGAATTAACCAAGATGGCATTTTAATGTTAGGGTATCCGTTCCCAAGAACCAAGAAAATTGGGGAAAGGGAGAAACAGTTATATAATGTGTATAATAGTAAGTACCGTGTCTGGGAACTAGCACACATGGGATCATTTCCTGACACTTGGTAGTTTTATAGTGTCACAATGGGTAAGTTGTTCAACTTTTCTAGACCTCGGGTACCCTGCTTATCTGAGTAGTTTGAGAACTCACCTATCATTAGGTGATTTAGGTCTCAAAAAATAATTCATGGTTCTTTTCTCTGGGTATTTTTTGGAAATCTTCCTTAAATTTATAGCAGCATTTTTATATTAGAATAATTGAAGATTACTGTAATATATACAGAGTATATTAGAGATTGTAAATTAAGAGAGATTCAGATTTATCCCACTTGTTTATTTACAAATAAGGGTCGTTCTACTCCATGATAAAGGTAGATTTTTAAGGATTCTTGTTATATGAAACCTTTTCTTCTAATGTTTTTGCTGTCCAAATAGTTCATTTTATTTTAATAGTCATGTTTGTCCGTTAAAATGTAAGCTTCTCAATAAATTCACACAATATCATCAAATATGTCTGGCTAGTCCACATTGAGACCTTATTTGTCATACCTACCCTGTTCACTCTTTCCCCCCAAAAATGAAGAACCACCCTCTCACAGTAGAGAATTTGGCAAAATAATTTATGGTGTAAATAAATATTTAATTTTGAAATTATTTGGTAAAAGAATGTCCAAATATTTAGAATCCTGTTGGGCATTGTATAGTATTTTTAATAACTTGGAAAGAGGTAGATAGTAACATATTTAGGAAAGTAATTCATGAAACAGGATGTGCAATATGCTTATCATTTTGGTTGAAATATATCTATGCGCACAGAAAAAATTAGGAAGGGTGTGCACCAAAATGTTTATATTGGTTATCTCTGGGTGCTAAAGTCATTTGAGATTTTTCTTCTTTGTGTTTTTCTGTATATCCTAAATGTTCTACGATGAATATATATTGTATATATAATCAGAAATAATACAGTATGATACATATATCTAGTATTTAACATTTTCGTATTATTTAATATGTAAATTAGAGGCCAGGGTTTAATATGAAGATGAAAATATGTATTATTTAATACACAAGTCAATCTAGATAAAAGATCATGATCTAATTATATTTATGGATAAATGTGTGTTTTGTTTTACTGCGAGGAAGGCATACTCTTGCTAAATGAAAAAGAAAAGATAAAAACATTTTGACCCTGTGAAAGATCATTTTATACTTTTTATTTTTTTTTAGGAAGATTAGCCCTGAGCTAACATCCATGCCCATCTTCCTCTACTTTATATGTGGGATGCCTACCACAGCATGGTGTGCCAAGTGGTGCCATGTCCGCACCCAGGATCTGAACTGGTGAACCCCGGGCTGCCGAAGCGGAACGTGGGCACTTAACCACTGTGCTACTAGGCCAGCCCCAAAGATCAACATTTTAAAGATGAGCTCCAGGGTCCAGCCCCGTGGCCAACTGGTTAAGTTTGAGCGCTCTGCTTCAGCGGCCCAGGGTTTCGCCAGTTCAAATACTGGGCGCAGACATGGCACTGCTCATCATGCGGTGCTGAGGCCGCGTCCCACATGACACAACTAGAGGGACCCACAACTGAAAATACACAACTACGTACGGGGGGCTTTGGGGAGAAAAAGGGAAAATAAAATCTTTTTAAAGATGAGCTCCATTTCACTGGTTCTCTGAAATTCAAATACTAAAGACGCTGAGTAGCACTTATTAATAATTTGTTGGATATTATTATTTTGATAATGCTTATACTGATTTTATGTTCTTTGGGGAAAAAGGGCATCCTTGGTGATGTTTATTAAACTCTGCTTTGAATATATCTACTTAAGTAATTTGATACATTTCAAAAATTTTCTGTAGGCCAAAGTCATGGCCAATGAGGAGAAAAAATTTCAGCAACATATTCAGGCCCAACAGAAGAAAGAACTGAATAGCTTTTTGGAGTCCCAGAAAAGAGAATATAAACTTCGAAAAGAACAGCTTAAAGAGGTACTTTTTTATAAAAATTTTCAAGCCAGTTATTTGCTTATTGATTATATTTGATGTTGATCAACTCATAGAACCATTAGGATAAATTTTTCTTTTGTTGTTTGTGGGCGCCTAAATGTAAGGGGTTGGATTGAAGACGTTGATGATAATCAGTTACTCTTCGGTGGACTGAGATCAATGACTCTTCAGTGGACTGAGATCCTCATTTAAGCAGGATCTAAAAAGTATATAAATATAAATTATTTTATTTATAATAGCTTTTCTATGCACTTGTTAAGTAACTGACTCACTAGAAATAAAAATATTTGAGCTGTGAAAAAAAGCCATGCATTTCTTTCTTTAAAAGTGAGCCATACCTTCTTACTTTTGACTCAGAAGATTACAATAATATGTTGTTATTCCGCTTTTAACATAGAGTAAGGCTAAGAGGCATATTTGCTCATCACATTTTGTGTAGTAGGAGAACATACTGATTATTTTTCAGTTTATATCCCCTCTTACAGACTGATTGAAGTTTTTAATCCATGTAATTAATTATTAGCACACTGGTAAATTAATTGATCTTGATAAAATAACAGTAATCTCTTTGATATTAATGCTTTAGTATGTGTAAGAATTTGCCTTATAATCAGATATGTAAGTCCTATAATGGACCTATTGGTGGCACAGAGATTGCTATATATACCCTGCCAAGTGAGCTTCATTGATAAGATTTTTCCAACTCTAAAGGGTGTAACCTGCAGTGGATTCCCATGACTGTAATACAAAGCCAGACTCTACACTGGAACGTTGGGTTTGAAAAGATTGTTAATAAGATTCCAACTGTAAATAAATATCCAACAAAATGCAGTTCTATAGTTCCATTTCCTAGTGAAATAAGATTTTAGTTTTATGGATGTATTGGTTTAGATAATCCTTTAGGCATATAATTTGTAGTCCAACTAATAAATTCATCTTCTTTTAGAAGCCAGATTTGTGTGTGTATGTGTGTGTGTGTTCATTTAGAATAATGATTCTCAGTATAGAGGAAGGGACATAATAGAGTCTTGGTGAGGAAGTTCCATGGCAGAAGATTTTGAAAAAGATACCCGCGTGATTCTCTATGTATGTACCTGTGTTATCCCTCTCTCTTCCCATAGTGTGTGTACACGTACACCCTTAAGGTGAGAACTACTAATTTATGTGCTTTTTATTTTTATATGTTTGAATATTTTGTGGACTAAAGTTATAAAGAATTGGTTTCCTTCTTGAATAACAGAGGAAGAACCATAAGGATAGTAGTCTCTGAAAAGTCATCTTATACCTAGAAAAGATGGCTTATTTATGTTCTGTGCAATGTTGATGCTTTTTAGGTTGAAAATATACTAGTATTAATTAGCATCCTAGGGTTTGCCTCATTGAGTATATCATCAATGTTCTCATCTTGCCCAATATAAATGCATTTTCATGTAGGTAGTTTGTGAGATGATATTTAAAATGCTGTAGAAAAGCATTGGTTTTTATTTGTTCAGTGATTATTAATGCTGAAGATTAAGTACCATTCATAAAGAAGGTCTCTATTCTCCCATGGTTTTGTTGATTTTACATTTAATTTCCAATTCTTTCATATTGAGTCCATCTGTAATTTTGCCGAAAACTTAGTATTTAGAATGTTGAAAACCAAGAAGTGAGACATAACTGTATTTTAACCCTGATTTTAATTCACATATGATGTCAACCTGAAAGCACTGCCTTCTGTCTTGGGAAGGATTTAAAGAAAGATGTGTTTTATTTACCAATCATTGTGTGCTTTTGCAGCTAGGCACCATCATAAATATAGCTATGCAAAGCTAAAAGGTATGCATGTTTTCTAGTGTGCTTTTCCCTTTTCCTGTCCTACTTCATGGGTAACTCAAGAAAAAGGAAAATATTACCTACCTCCTTAAAGTCATTGCCCTGCCTGAGCATTAGAGAGGACACAAATTAAGTACTTTTATTAAATTTAATAGATAACAAATGGTATATTCATGTAGTTAATTTTTATGTATTTTGAACTGAGTTGTTTTCTGTGTCGTCAGGAGCTGAATGAAAATCAGAGCACCCCAAAAAAAGAAAAACAGGAGTGGCTTTCAAAGCAGAAGGAGAATATACAGCATTTCCAAGCAGAAGAGGAGGCTAATCTTCTTCGACGTCAGAGACAATACCTAGAGCTAGAATGCCGTCGCTTCAAGAGAAGAATGTTACTTGGGCGCCATAACTTGGAGCAGGACCTCGTCAGGGAGGTGTGTATGAATGATGTGAAATCAGAACCTTTCTTGAAAATGTGTCTGTCACATCCTAGCATCAGGGCCTTTGCCATTGTACTTCCTTTTGCCTAAATCCTTCTTCCCCAGATATCTACACGGCTTGCTTTCCTTCATGTCTCTCCTCAAATGTCACTTTCTCAGAAATGCCTTCCCTGATCACCAAATCCTTCTCCCTTCTTCACACATTCTTCTTTACACTTCTCTCTGTTAAACTCACACAGTTTTTTTGGGGAAGTCTCTCTCCCCCACTAGAATGGAAACGATATGAAGTCACAGATTTTGTTCAGGCCTTTATATCTAGTGTCTGGCCCATAGTAGGCATTCAATAAATATTTATTAAATAAATATTTAATATTTAATAAATACTAAATTCATGAATGAAAGAAGTATTCATTTTTAAATTTAAGAAAATTGATTGGATAATATATACCTTTTGATCTGAAATAGGTGTCATGAAGTGTGTTACCATTTAACACATTTCTTTTTTTTTTTAAGATTTTATTTTTCCTTTTTCTCCCCAAAGCCCCCCAGTACATAATTGTGTATATTTTTTTATTTGTGGGTCCTTCTAGCTGTGGCATGTGGGATGCCGCCTCATCATGGCTTGATGAGCAGTGCCATGTCTGCGCCCAGGATTCGAACCGGCAAAACCCCAGGCCGCCAAAGCAGAGCTCGCAAACTTAACCACCCAGCCACAGGGCCGGCCCCTAACACATTTCTATAATCGTGTAGTTATTAATTGGATGAATGTAGAAACTCTTATGCCAATGAAAACAATTGTTGTCATTATCAGGGATACCTGTGAGCATAGATAAATTTACTTCTAAGAGTCACTTAAGATGAGTTTCAAATATAGCATAATTGTGCAAATTCTATAATAATTAAAGAAATTAAAATTAAAACAGTTGCATTAATTTGATAAGAGCAATTTAAAAGATTGATAACATCGAGTCCTGGTAGTGACATGGAGCAATGAGCAGTGTTGGTAAGAGTACAAATTGATGCTGCCCTTTTGGAGCATAATTCAACAGTAGCTTTTAAAATTTAATATGCACGTATGCTTCTGCCAATCAAATTGACTTCTAGAACTCTATCCTAAAGAAATGATGACATGATTATATGATCATCATGCGTATTTACTGAAAATTTGTTTATAAAGCAAAAAATTGAAAAATTATGATACTGCAGAGGAGAAGCTTACTATGCAACTTCAAAAAAAAATCTATATGTACTGATCTGGGTATATGTCCATTATATCGTTAGATGAAGAAAGCACATTACATTCCTGTAATGTATATTGTTATTCAGTTTTTAAAACTGTGTGTTTTTGTATACTACATGTGTCACAGTAAGCATGGGGAAGGTTGGGAAGCATTTGCACCAAACAATTGGCCTCTGGAGAAGGGGTTTGCAGAGCCAAAGGGGGCAAGTTTGACTTCTGCATTGTGTGTGTGTGTGTATTGTACACTTGTTCTTTTTTAATCTGAAAGAAAGAATAAGAACATATAGTGAATATCATGTGCTAGGTATTATTCTGAGAACTTTCCATTTATGAACTCATTTTATCCTCACATTAAATCTATAAAATAGCTGTATTATTATCTCCATTTGAGAAGTGATGCAACTGAAGCACAGAGAGTTTAAATAACCCAAGAACGTACTGCTCATAAGTAGCAGAGCCAGGATTTAGAATACAGGCAGCCTAGCTCTAGAGTCCAACCACTGCACTATACTAGGTTTACTGCATGTAATAGAATTAAATAGTCTACTCTGAAGAAATTCAAAGGATAACTTAGGAGCCCTCTTCAAATACAAGACTAGGAAGCAATAAATAAAAGAAGGAAGGACATTAAGCCTTTTGAGATAGATTTGGTATATCTTAAACTTATTACATAAAATAGTATTAACGAATAGTAAATGAAGAGGATAAGGAAATTTGTGCTAGTAATTGCCCATTTACTACCCATTTATGATTAAAAGTCATAAAACTCTAATTTTTATTATACAACCATTGAATCAGAGGATTATATCTGTTTCCTGGGTATTATATTTCTTAGGATTCTTTTTTCCTGGCAATGTACAGCAGCAAATTATACCTTTGTCTTTTGTGTTATGGATTAGGAGTTAAATAAAAGGCAGACGCAAAAGGATTTAGAGCATGCCATGCTACTGCGACAGCATGAATCCATGCAAGAACTGGAGTTCCGCCACCTCAACACAATTCAGAAGATGCGATGTGAGTTGATCAGGTTGCAGCATCAAACTGAGCTCACTAACCAGCTGGAATATAATAAGCGAAGAGAACGAGAACTAAGGCGAAAGCATGTCATGGAGGTTCGACAACAGCCTAAGAGCCTGAAGGTATCTTTAGCTTAAGCTTCTCGACAAAGGGGAAAAGGGATAAAAGGCATCCACATAAACAGTAAAAATCTAAGACAGCTGTCTGTCATAAAGAAATTGAATAAACTTTTTTTTTTTCGTTTTAAGATGTTTGGTTAGTTTTAATGTGGAGTGTCTGTAGCTACAGACTTTTGCTTATCTATTTCTCAGCAGAACACCAGAAAATGGCCAAAACTTTTAACTGTGGGAATTGCCATAAGTAAGAATCAAAATTCTTAATTTTAAACGTACCCACATATCCCATGCTAATATTATAGTCTGCATGTCTACATACTAACCAGTTGGCTTCTCTCTGTTGTTCTAAATAATACAGTTTTGGAATCTTATTTGCTCTAAATGTATTTTATATCCAAAAAAGACAGTAAGTTCTTAATAATTACAGAATCCAGTGATTGAAAAATGTCTTTTTACCTCCCTCCCTTCATTGTCTAGACTAATCCTAAGAGCAATAGTGGAATCATCACAGTGTTACTCCCATTCTGCTTATTTCCCTTGTGTGCTCGGTAGTGTAGGTAAGACCATGGTATAGGTAGTTGGGATATATATTTTTCCAATTAACACATGAGAGTGGAGCAAGTTGTTACATGCCCTCCCTCAAACAAATAAGGGAAGACAAGTGTTGGTGGTATATAATAACAAAGGACTTTAAATTTTGTATTTGTTTTGAATAGAGAAATTTATTCACGTTATAAAATTTGAAAGATGCCAAAGTATATTATAAAGTTAAAGGTTTCCCTCTCTCCCTTGTCCCTCCAGCCTCCTGTTCCAGCCCTCCACCACAGTCAACCAGAGTTAACAATTCCAAGAAATTTTCAAATTTTATAACTTGTAAAAGATTGAAGGAGTATAATCACATGAATCTTAATAAAGAAAAACAAAACCACCCACTATATAGTCATCCATAGTAGTTGCTCGTTTAATCCATACATTTCTCCACATTTTAAACTTTTGTTTATATCCAATAAGGCCCAGATCCCACAGTATTTTCTTTTTTTTCTTTCTTTCTTTCTTTTTTTTTTTTTCTGGTGAAGAAGATTGGCTCTGAGCTAACATCTGTGACAATCTTCCTCTATTTTGTATGTGGGACACTGCCACTGCATGGCTTGATGAGCAGTGCATAGGTCCACGCCTGGGATCTAGACCTGTAAACTCTGGGCCACTGAAGCGGAGTGCACGAGCTTAATAACTATGCCACCAGGCCAGCCCCACAGTATTTTCTTTTTAAAACCTGCCTCCCTTTTAAAACTATTTGACGATAAACTGTGAAACTGTTCTTGGTCTTACCTGAATAACTGTTCTGGAGTGAAGTGAAATTCATTCATAGAGGTAACCTGTGTCAAAATCTAGAAGCTACACTACACCTTATGGTATCCCCAATTACTACACACTCCGTTCAAACAAATGTCCTGAACAGGAAGCAAAGTTAAGATCTTTTACCCTTTCCTTGTGAACCTGAGTAAAATTTCACTTTGCTCTACCTTCAAAACAGCTTATTAACATCACTTACAGAGTAGCTTATGTTGACTACCCAGATAACCTTTTAGTCATTACTTAGAAAAATTTGAACTCATAATGATTTCTCTGATTTATTTTGTCTTTGGAGTGGTAA
Source organism: Equus przewalskii (assembly GCF_037783145.1). Taxonomy (NCBI): domain Eukaryota; kingdom Metazoa; phylum Chordata; class Mammalia; order Perissodactyla; family Equidae; genus Equus; species Equus przewalskii. The sequence goes on from NC_091840.1 coordinate 43,176,211, forward strand.
GCTATATACTCTTCTGGCTATAGAATAGACAGTTTCCCACCAAAAGATTTTGAAAACAGGTCTGTGAAATTAATTATGGTTTTAAATTCAGCAGCACCTAGAAGTAAGCCAAATGAAAGCTTGTTAGTTTTCTATAATCATACCATGAATCTGACATACTGCACTTCTCTGGGGCTTGAGATAGATTGTTGTTTGATGTTGAACCCTTTCTTTCTATTTCCTGTTGTTGGAGCCTTTTCAGTTTGAAAGCTTGTAAACACTAGTCTTATTTTCACAGATACTGTACAAAAAGTGAGGAGAAAAATAATGTTTCACAAATGGTCGGACTTTTAATAAAATGCCTCCTTCTGATGACAAATGAACTCAAGATTTTCCATAAAGGAAATTATTCTGTTACTTTAGTAGAAACGAAAATCACCATGTTCTTCTTAGTTATGTATATCTATCTACTTTGCTCAATTTGAACAAAACAGACTAGATTTTAACACCAAGTCATCCCATTTTTATTTACCTGAGTAATAGTTGCCTCTTGCATCTTTCTCCAAGACTTTAAAGGGGTATGAAGGCTTAAGTTTGAGCACTTACGTGAGTTGACTAGGATTTGTGGGGGTTTGGGTACCATTTCTGTGGGATGGATTGGGTAAACAAAAACCTGTTTCTTCATCTGCCATCCAGATGATGCCTTGTCAGTGTGAAATGAGTAGAAACAACTGTAACTTACATTCATCTTGACTCATTTGAGTCAAATATTGAGGGATATAGTTTATTCTTGGCATAAATATTACTCTTCTTATTGAAGAAAAAATTTTCTATATGAGGAAATGGATGTTAGCCAAACCTATTGTGGTAATGATTTTACCATAGAAGCAAATCATACCATCGTGCTGTACACCTGAAACAGTGATGTATGTGAATTATTTTTCGGTAAAATTGGGGAAAAAAATCAGTAAGTGGAAAAAATTTTTTTCAAGTTCTTTTTTCTCGTTAGGCTAATGATATGGAATGATTACAGTTTTCTTGGTACAATATTTTAAAAATAAAAACGTATGAAAGAATAGTGACTGTTATACAGAGGCAGAAGGAATATCTAAATTTCATTGTTTCTTTCCTGGCTAACTTAGAAGAATTTTGTTAACCAAGGATAATATTTAAGAGTGGTGCTACTAAGCATAGGTAAACCGAGAGTTTCTCTTTCTAGCTAAACATTTCTTGACCCTTCACAGAATAAAGGTATATGACTATGACCTAGTGCCTCGGTTGGTGTAAAATATGAAAAGGGTATATTTGATGATGTAGTGTGGCAGGGGAGGTGAACAACTTCTTCCTTGGCAAGTGTGCTACTTTGGTCATATATATATTTCTTACACACTGAATCAGTCAACTAATTAATATCTGGCACTATTTATATTAAGGTAAAATAATTTCAGCTCTGTGTCTGCCTTAGTGTAGTAAATGAATATATTCTCACTTGTGGGCTTGATCAATATACCTTATAGAAATATATCTCATCTTATTAAATTTAGTGAAAGCTGAATTCATAGAATACCTAACTTGTGATTAACTGAAAACTAAAGCCAAAATGCCTCTGTCTCTGAACTCAAATTATTTTATCTCAGAAATATTGTAGTTTATGTTTGTTATTATCATCCCAAGAAGGCTTGTCCCCTCCCTTGCCCCATAACTCTTGTTTGACCTTTGAAAGATTAGTTAACTTGATTGACTTTCAAGTTTTTGTTTGTTTTGGTGCTAAAGAGTAAGCCATTACTAAGTATGTTTCTACCTAGTTTTATTTCCTTAAGGAAAAGACAATCGTAATAACAGTTACTAATACCCTACTTTTATAGGGTCATAGACTATGTAGTTAGACTTTAGATGGTCATTAAAAGAAAGTGAAGCAAAGTGTCTCAGATAAGGAATAGAGTACATATGCTTATTTTCTGCCTCCGAGATCTGATCAAATATTGTCTGGTCAATAACGTGCGTTTATATCTACTACGCTTAATGCACGAGAAGAAACTTAATTTTCTGTCATCAATATACACTGTAATCAAGGCAAATTTTAATATTTACTCATCACTAAATTTACTAGCAAAATAATGAGTATTGCTTGAAGTCCTGTGATATAGGAGGTTCTTGATATTCTAATGTTTTAAATTAGAATTTTTATTATAAAAGTGCATAGAATCCAATGGTTTGGCCCAATAGCCAAGTGCAAAAGTAGCTACAACCTTATGATTTGACCTTTTTGTTTTTCTTCTCCCTTTCTCCTAGTAGCCTTTATTTTCCTGTAAGCATAAGGTATACCAAATGCCATATGTTAATAGTTATACATCTATTTTTTTTCTTCCCAGTCTAAAGAACTCCAAATAAAAAAGCAATTTCAGGACACCTGCAAAATCCAAACCCGACAGTACAAAGCATTAAGAAATCACCTACTGGAGACTACACCAAAGAGTGAGCACAAAGCTGTTTTGAAACGGCTCAAGGAGGAGCAGACCCGGAAGTTAGCCATCTTGGCTGAGCAGTATGATCACAGCATTAATGAAATGCTCTCCACACAAGCCGTGAGTTTGTTTTATTTAGGCAAAACAAATTTAGTGCCCCTTTCCTTCCACTACCTAAGTGAAATCCCAACAATTAAAACACTTAATTGGAAATTATAGCTTTTCTGCAGCTTGGGAAATAGTGGTGGTCCATATTCTTCCTGCTCTCGAAGCAGGCATGATGTATATAGAATTCATATTGATACGTTTTAGACATGAGGTTCTAAATAGGCTCTCCACCAGCGCCTCTCAGGTGTTACCACATATCCCATTAGGTTATGAAGATTAGAGTAGCAGCTTTGTTAATAAGCAGTGGGAAAAAAGTACTACTGTATTGGGAATCCAAATGGTCACATTTGAGTACAAATACAAAATATTTTCTAAATAAGTTTGGCAAACTTTTTCTTAAAGGGCCAGATAGTGAATATTTTAGGCTTTGTGGTCCAGGAGGCAAAATTGAGGATATTATGTGGGTCCTTATATAGCCATTTAAAATGTAATCATTTCAAAATGTAAAAACCATTTTTAACTAAAGGGCTATTAAAAAAAACCAGACAGCTGCCCAGATTTGGCCCATAGGCTGTAGTTTGCTGGCCTTTTCTGTAATTATTTCCATTGGAGAGAAGAGGTTCAGAGTCTTATATCACCTAATCAGATTCTGGATTTTTCTTAAGAAAAATATGATTATTTAGGCATCATCCAAATAGCTTATGATAGTGTTATCTTCATAATACCATCATTGGTTATACTGTGCCTTCCTTTTTCGGATATGTTTACTTCCAAGATACAAAAGAGAACAGTTGTTTATCCTACAAAAGAATAGTCTCTCTTCTCTCACACCTCCTCCTTTCCATAGGTATGAATAGATAGCTCACAGTGGGATATATCTGTTCTCTTCCTTTCAGCTGCGTTTGGATGAAGCACAGGAGGCAGAGTGCCAAGTTTTGAAGATGCAGCTGCAGCAGGAACTGGAGCTGTTGAATGCATATCAGAGCAAAATCAAGATGCAAGCCGAGGCACAACATGATCGGGAGCTTCGGGAGCTTGAACAGAGGGTCTCCCTCCGCAGGGCACTCTTAGAACAAAAGGTATAAGTAATAGAAGGAAGGTAATTGTGCTGGTATTTGCTTTCATCAGAAGCATTTTGTAAATATGTTTTTATATCGACAGAGCTGGCATGAGATTGTTTCCACAGTACCCTATTTCCTTAAATTCTAGTTTTGGTAGTGTTTTTCTTTTTCTTTAAAATTATTGATTCAATAATGAACTTTATAATTAATGAGTTCTAAACATCAAGGGAATATAAAAAAGCAGTAATTGCTAGAGGAAGGATATGGGGTTATGCAAAGACAGTTGAATTGTGAGAGAGTAGCTCTGGCTCCATGTTCCTCACTTCTTTTATGTACCTAAGCTCAACCTAAGGAGATTGGAGAAAATGTTACTTCTGGATGTATCTTATTCTTTTTTTTTTTTTTGCTTATTCTTTGATAGACATATTAAAGAATAGAGCTAGGACCCCCAAATTCATTTCCATCCTTCAAGGCACTAAAGCTCTGTGTGTGTGTGTGTGTGTGTGTGTGTGTGTGTGTGTATGTGTGTGTTTTGATGAAAGGGTGGTAGGCAGAAGATTTTGAGAGAAGGAGAGGAAAGGCATTTATTGTGAAAAGTAGTAGAGTATCAGTTGTATCCAGAATTCAGAACTATGTTCCAGAATTCCTAAGCCATAAGTTCTCAACAGCTAGTATAGTCTTAGGTCCATTGTTCCATTATAAGATAATACTTGCCTAATGGTATTACCTGTTAAAAGTTGTCATTGTTTCTGGACTGTTGGCCCATAGATTTTTCTCTATTTCCCGTAGTTTTTATGATGAAAATAGAATGCCTTATTAAATTAAAAAATATACTCTTTAAAAGCCCTCCTAAATAATGTTACTATGTCTCTGACACAGCTGAATTTATTACTGACTTCTTTGAAAGGTACTTGCCTCTAAAAATTACCTCAATTATGTTCTCATTCAAGATGGGAAAGATAGAAACATATAAATTTTGAGAAAAATCTAGTTTGTCCCATGTATAGATTTCATGTCTGATTCCAACTTCCATATTTAAAATTCAATCTAAAGTTCTGTGTCTTATGCTTCAAAATTATCACTAAAAGGAAAGCTCTCTATAGTGTTTCAGGAATAGTGTTGTGAGAGAAATATTGGTACTATTCAAGTATATTTGTATTTTTAGCTCCACCTAGTGGTTCCGAGTTAAACAATGCTAATTAATATTAGATATTGTCTTATTTCAGTACAGTCGTGTGCCGCTTAATAATGGGGATACATTCTGAGAAATGCATCCTTAGGTGATCCTGTCATTGTTTGAGCATCATAGAGTGTACTTACACAAACCTAGATGGTATAGCCTACTACATGGGCTATATGGTACTGATCTTATGGGAGCACCATCTTAGATGTGGTCCATTGTTGACTAAGATATTGTTATGTGGTGCATGACTATTTAGGAACCAAAGTCTATGTGTTCTACAAAGCCTAGGAAAATGTGAGCATAAAACTGGTACCCATTGGTGAGGGTGCAGTGGCATTCTCATACATTGTTAATGCATTTTGGAAAGCAATTTGGAAGTATATATTGAGCTAAGACTTTGAGAATTTTCTCTAAGGAAAAGAAATCCAAAATATAGAAAAAACATACATAAGATTATTTAGTATTAAAAATAATAAAAGAACAATAGGATGATAAATCTATAGTGCTTTGAGTTGCTACTTGATTTTTAGGACTAATGCTTACATTTTAAGTGAAGTACATGACTGTAAAGCAGTTAGGGGTCAGTTGACAACTACCAAGGCCATGTATCCTCTTTATAAAAACTTTGAAAAATCATAACAGCTGTATTTTCTGCACTTTGTGTGTACTGGTTGTACAGATAAGAAATAGTCATCTGAAAATAGAGGTGGAACCAGAGTGAATGTTAGTTGTTTCTAGATGAATAATTCTGTTTGAAGATTGCTTTAAGCCTCCAAATGAACCAAGAATTGTTCCTTTAGGTTGAGACACCAACCAAGTAAGCCTCACTTGACTCACATGAAGTCTTATGACAACTTTTCTCATACTTCATTTACATTAAAATTTCAGCAAGATGACAATATAACTATAAATGTTAAATTCCATGCAAATTTCATACATGCATGCAGTATTTCCAAAGCATAAATGGACTTGTTTTGTTTTATCATTTCATTTAATTTTCTCTCAATATTTCACTCAATACCAACAACATGGTTGGTAGTTTTTAACTTAGAATTGGCAATTGGAACACCTTACAGGACCTTTCTTTGTGGAACTGAAAATATCCCCACAAAAATATTACATTTGATTTCAAAGAAGGTAGGTTGAGAGAGCCTCTCTTAATTATGGTAACTCTTATCTACTCAGTGAGACTGTGTTTCGAATTTGCAGTAATAACAGGTTTTAAAAGAAATGGGGGATTAATGTAATCTAGCACAAATCTTAGTTTTTATTTTTATTTAATTCAAAAATGTTCTGGGGCTGGCCCCGTGGCCGAGTGGTTAAGTTCGCGCGCTCTGCTGCAGGCGGCCCAGTGTTTCGTTGGTTCGAATCCTGGGCGCGGACATGGCACTGCTCATCAAACCACGCTGAGGCAGCGTCCCACATGCCACAACTAGAAGGACCCACAACAAAGAATATACAACTATGTACTGGGGGACTTTGGGGAGAAAAAGGAAAAAAAATAAAATCTTTAAAACAAAAAAAATGTTCTGAGTTTCTTAAATCACAAAACTAATCAGCAAACAAAATTGAGGCAATACTTACTAGATAAAAAATTGATAAGCGTTAATTTGTTTAATATTTTTATCGTGAGTTTACTTTAGCTAATATACAAGGCATGCAGATCCATTTTATGCTCAGCACATTCCCATCATTTATTAGATCCCTCAAATTAAAATAAATGCTTTTAATGAATGAAGTTTGAAATTTTAAGTATAAAATATTTAAAAAATTTGAAGTTCTTTGAATCTTTAGAGATATGTAAATGTAATTTTATGTGAATTAGGTATTTTATATATAGATATTAAAAGAGTGGGAAAATTATTTTACAAAAACACCATCATTTTTTTAAAACTTGGCAAATATAGAGAAACATAAATAGAAATTGAAATGTCTTTAATCCCACCACTCAGAAATCACCACAGTTAACAATTTGATGTCCTTCCCTCAGAAGAAGCATCTATGTCTGAGTTCTCCTTCAGTCTTCATATGAAATGCCCTCTCTAAACCGCTGTAACAGATTAGTACTTAAAACTTTCAATAATTTTCAAACTCTTCTTACTGGAGTCCATTCTGGCTTATTTGTAATTCCCCAAACACTTATTTTGTCATTTTTCCATGCCTTTGCACATTCCCTCTGCTGAAAATATCTTTCCCTCCTCTTGTCTTCCTTCAGAATCCTGTCTCTGCCACCTCTGAGAAGGCTTCTTTGCCCTAATCTCCCTCCCCTATAGAGTGAATAACTCCATCCCTTTGTTTTTCTGCTACAACCTTATAAATCTTTTATAACGTCTTATCAGATTCTGCTGCAATTTTTTATTTGCATGTTTTGCATGCTAAACTGTGTATTTTTTTAAAGGCCACTTTAAAAACTTGATGCATAAAAACTAAATGTATTTGTTGAGCTAGATTTCTGCAAAGAGCAATGACTACTGGCTTAAGTCCTTAAACATCTTGAAACCTGATTATTTTAATGCTCCTTTATAAGTTCTCTTTATTTCCTACTTTTTAAAAACTTTTTATCATGGAAACTTTCAAACATACGCAAAATAGGAAGAATTAGTGCATGAAATCCCCAAGTACTCATCACCCAACTTCAACAGTTATCAATATTTTGCTAATTTTTTCTTACTGATTCTTCCACTCCACACACACAGCTTTTGGGGGGAGCAGGAGGTAGGAGAGAGTACCTGGAGTATTTTTGATTTGATTGGGATTTGAAGCAAATCCCAGTATAACATCATTTCACTCCTAAATGTAAATTTTTGACTTTAGCACGACTATAATTCCATCGTGATGTCTAACAAAATGAATAATAAATGTTTAATATTATCTAATACTCAGCCCATGCCTAAATTTCCCCTTTTATCTCAAAAATGTCTTCTTTAAAAAGTTGGCTCATTTGGATTGGGGCCCAAACAAGGTCCAGACATTAGATTTGGTTAATTGCCTTTTAAGTCTTTTAGTCTGTAATAGGCCCTCCTCCTTGCCCTTCCCCTCTCCTGCCCCTTTTTTAAAAATTGTGTGTTGGATCATTTGCCCTGTAGGAATTCTCACATTCTGGATTTGGCTCACTGCATCTTCATGGTGTCTTTTAATGTATTCCTCTCTCTTTTATTTCATATTTCCTATAAACTGGTAATTAGATCTAGAGGCATGATTATATTTAGATTTAATTTTTTCTTTTATTTTAAAAAATTTTTGCAAGGAATTTTCATAAGGGTTACTGTGTATTTTCTTTTGCATCACATCAAGAGATATATAATGTCAAATTGTCCCACTTTTAAGTGATATTAATATTGATCAGCAGGTTCAGATATTTTCAATCTGATCATTCATAAAAAAGTTCTCCATCAACTTTTGTTTTCATTGTCTATTATCTTTATTTATAATGTATTTTCTTATATTACAAATAATTTATGTACAGTCAACTATATTTATTTGTAATACCTTCCAGTTTTCCAGAACTGATTATGATGGCTACCCAACCACTAAATAAAGTCTCCTAACTTTTTAATGAAAACTTTATAGTTTTTGTTTGTTTTTTACTTAAGGCTTTGGTCCATCTAGAATATGGTATAAGATGGGGTTCCATTTTTATTTCCTTCCAGATGGTTGGCCAGTTGTGTGTGTGTTATTTCTTTAAAAATCCATCTTTTTCCCATTGAATTAATTGCTGCTTTTGTCCTGCATTAAAACCTTACAAACTGAGATCTTCATTCTTTTTCTGTTTCACTAATTGTCTATTCCTGCACCAATACCATATTTATTTTATTAGAGTGACATTATGGTATGTCTGATAAGGCTGGTTTGCCCTCACCCATTTTCTTTCTCATTCAACTTTTCTCCTAATGGATTTAGTAGCCATTGATGATGATTGCCTTGATTTAATTAGAGGTTATTACCTTTGCTTTTAAGATTTGATTTCACACATTTAAAAAATATAAATTATGTATGATTCTTTTGTACATCTCTTTGATGTTTAAATGTACATCCATAAGATAGCCAGAGTGAACTTTATGATTTACTTCAAAGCTGAGTAATTATTGCCTCCTTAGTTTATAGATCTTTAAAAATAAATCAACTTATTTTTGCTTCCCTTCCCCAACTCCCAACAGATTGAAGAAGAGATGTTGGCTTTGCAGAATGAACGCACAGAACGAATACGAAGCCTGCTGGAGCGTCAAGCCAGAGAAATTGAAGCTTTTGACTCTGAAAGCATGAGACTAGGTTTTAGTAACATGGTCCTTTCTAATCTCTCCCCTGAGGCATTCAGCCACAGCTACCCGGGAGCTTCTGGTTGGTCTCACAATCCTACTGGGGGTCCAGGACCTCACTGGGGTCATCCCATGGGTGGCCCACCACAAGCTTGGGGCCATCCAATGCAAGGTGGACCCCAGCCATGGGGTCACCCCTCAGGGCCAATGCAAGGGGTACCTCGAGGTAGCAGTATGGGAGTCCGCAATAGCCCTCAGGCTCTGAGGCGGACAGCTTCTGGGGGACGGACGGAGCAGGGCATGAGCAGAAGCACGAGTGTCACTTCACAAATATCCAATGGGTCACACATGTCTTATACATAACTTAATAATTGAGAGTGGCAATTCCGCTGGAGCTGTCTGCCAAAAGAAACTGCCTACAGACATCGTCACAGCAGCCTCCTCACTTGGGTACTACAGTGTGGAAGCTGAGTGCATATGGTATATTTTATTCATTTTTGTAAAGCGTTCTGTTTTGTGTTCACTAATTGGGATGTCATAGTATTTGGCTGCCGGGTTTTGTTTTGTTTTTTAACCTTTTGGAGAAATTTTGAAAAGGGGAATTGATATGTGTGTGTCTGTGTGTGTCTTTACACACACACAACACGCACACACATATATCATGCATATGGTAAAAAGAAATTGGCTAGATAGGGGGTATTTTCTGAACACTGCAAAAAATGAATGCAGCAAAGTGGCTTGAGTCATCACTTTTGGGCAACTATATCCTACGAAGTTTGTGAAAAGATCTAAAGCCTTTCTCCATACCCCCAAATTCTTATGAGCCACTCACAGCAGGCAGTATATGCTGAAACAAGTTATTATGGAAACATACCTGTATCCCCTCACCAATGTATTTTCTTTATTAAATTGCTCTGACTTCTCAGCCTCATTTGGAGTAAAAAAGAAAGCGGAATTCCATGAACACTAAAGGGTTGTATTGACTTTTCAGAAAGTAGAAAACAACTTAGTTCTTTTTCTGAATGCTGCATAGGTTTGTCAGTGATTTTTTTTTTTTTTTTTTTTTAACCTTTCAATTGTGCCTTCTTTGTGGCATGGTGAGATGGAGGTGCTTAAGGAGATCACAAGTTGTCTGGGAATTGCATCAGTGAACCTATGAGCCCTCAAAGGGGAAGACCAGAAGGGTGAGAGAGGTCCCTGAAAGTTCATATGATGGGTATGTTCAGCAGCAGGGTGAGGAGATGAAGCCTATATATCCTGACATTTTGTTGCTTATACTGTGATATCTCATCCTAGCTAAGCTCTGTAACTCCCAGGACCCCAAACAGTACTTTTACTTTGTTTGTACAAAAACAAAGATGTATAGCCAATACAAATCAAATGCCAGAGGTATTTGAATGATGGATGCCATATTTGCAAACTGCCCTCTATTGGAATTCTTATTACACTACGTAGACATAATTTGATTACCCCCTTTTGGCTTATGGGATTCCCTGTTTACAAGTAGAATAGCCAATTATTATTTAAGTGTTTAGTTGCCATAGTGAACCAGGAGTCACTGAGCCAATGACGTTACCAGCTGCTGACTATTCCTCATCACCACTGTAGATTTTGCTGCATGTGCAGGTCCTCTTTTTTTCTTTTTTTTAATTGCTGTTTTTGTTGCTGCAATACTTTACAAACTTCTAGTTCCTTGAGACTTAGTGACCATTGGCATCATGTTAACATCACACAATAGTAAACACCACTTCTAGAAGTCTCTAGCCTCAGTGCTAAAGTACTACTGAAAAGGAACTAGCAAGTTTGGCAAATTAAAAAAAAAAAGTAAAGTAAGTTATAGTGGTCAGGGAATCTCTTGACAAAAGCTGACTTTTTTTTCCCTAGAGAGGGGCATGTTTTGTTTTGTTTTGCAATGAAGGATCAACCCAATGCTGAAAGTCAGATGTTACTTGGTATTCCACTGCCAGTGTGGAAATTCAGTTGAAGGTGGATAGGGACCTGTGAGTATGACTTGAAGAAAAAAATGTCCTTTTCCAGTGACAGATCAGAGTTTCTTACAAGTTATTGTCCTGCTCCCTCCCCAGTTGTCTTGAAGAACCCTTGCTGCTAGCTCTGGATCCTGCTTTTCGTATAGTCACAGGGCTCCAAGGTAGAAGTCTGTAGGTCCCTCTCAATGATACTCACCTAGACCAGACTAATGACCTGACAGGAATCTACCGCTGTTGAAATCTTGGTTTTCTCAACCGAATTTAAGTCTCCCCCAGGTATGTCAGTCCAACCTCCACGAATCCGCCCCTTTAGAAGTTTCTGGCCTTCATTTAAAGGTAACTAGAAGAAAAATTAATTTTTAATGTAAATACTTTTAAAACCAAGGTCAGAGTAGAATTCACACACAATTTTAGGTGGTGGCTCAGGTGGCACTCTGGAACATTGTCCTGTTGACTATGCTCAAGATCACCAGTTTTTAGGTGAATATGACATACACTTGTCATATCTAATAAAGTGGGCTTTTAATTTTCTCAGTATCTTTTTTGCACTCAAATATTATACAATATTTCAAGCAAATTGACATATGTACCTATATGGAGGAAAATGATAGGAGAGAGCCTTAGAATTAATAAAATGTCAAAAAATATAATGGAATTTGATATCTTTAAAAATTTTTTATTAGATCTTGCCCCTCTGTACTACTGGAGGAATGGAATAGGGAAGCAGATCAGTTTTGCATACAAAACTCTTTAAAATCCAAAATGCTACCAATGGTACATGTTAAAGTCTACTTGTGGACTTAAATTAGTCCAACTGAGTTACCTAGTTCATGTAGATCATAGGTACTTGTAAAATCATGATTGAATGCTGATTCCAAATGTCCACCCAGTAGGGCTTTGTATCTGATTTAATTGTGTGGCAATCAGTTTTATGTGTAGGTCATGGCTATACCTGGATTATTCCATTAAATTAATTTTAATTAAAATATATATAGTTTGCAAAAATGATTCAAATTAATTGGTTTGTGTGTGTTTGTAAGATCTAACTTCTGAGGAATCTCATACGTGGTAGAAAACATCAGGAGTAAAGCTTGTAGCCAGAAAATTTTAAAAGTTTTCAGAGATCCTAAAGAAAGAAGCAGGCACTTTCTGAATCAGTGTGCAAATGTAAACGTTTGATCAAATTAATACTACCTCCTTCCCAGTGTTGTTGTTCACTCAATATATATGTGTTTAAGAAAATTAAAAGTGTGAGAAATTTGTCCAGCATATCAGAAAGTCATAAATGCTATGTCTGGTATCCAGAGCTTGGCACTAAAAAGTTTCTTGTGTTCACTGTGTCTCCCTTTTTTTAGTTAGCATTTTAAAAATGCAAAACCTCATACCTTGAAAAACATTATTCCTAATTGGGTTCCCTTCCTTGTGCGCATATTTTTTTCTCCCCTTATTAAAGTCAACTCTAACCCCAAATTATAGTATTTGAAAGTATTTTCATTATATAGATAATGTTAGCTGGAAAATGTGTTTGTATTATTTTTGTTCAGAGCTGCCGTTCTTTTTAGTCATTTCTGTGCCTAGAGATGAATAGTCCTGCATTTGAAGCTACACCCACAGGTATAATATGCTTGGTACTCTAGGTCAAGGATTTATTGGTAAATTGAACTTTTTAGCATAGTCATGATTTTCAGCTGCCTAGACATCAGGTAAACACCATTCAGTACACTAAAGAAACTCATTGACACTCCATCCCGCTCCCACCTATTTTTCCTCACCCCTTTTTCAAAAATCGAGAACTCTATGAGTGTCTTTTTCAGACCATAAGGCAGGCTTTAGTACCTTTCTACTTCTTTAAGTACTAAATGTCTGGCGTTTTAAACTTTTATAGAATACATTGTGTTGGACACTGGAATAATACTGTTTATTTTCACCTGTGAAAAATGACTTTATTGTACTTGAAACACCTCTTGCATTTCTCCATTTGTGCCATTCACTAGTGGAAATAAATTGTATTATACCATGATCTACTGGCTTTTTAAAACTGTGTTAAATATGCACATTTTTGGTATAGCTGTTATCATTTGTATGTATATATTGTATATACATATGAGTGTCTATATGTGTGTATAGATAGATGGATGTAACTCATACTGTACATTTCCATCAGGGCACTTAAGGTTCTGTTATTTTGTTTTTTATTTCAGTCCTCAGTTAAGGCAAGAATGCATGTGTTTCTTAAGAATGAGTACGCTGGGTTGATATTTATGAGAAGGTGGTCATTGGATGCAATCTTTTCTTTTTTTAGTCCCCTCTTAGCACTTGTGTGGGTGGAAAGAAAGTTAAGTAAAAGGTGGAACCATAAGTTGCAATGCAGTAAAATAGTGCTGGGGAAGGAACCAGTTAGTGTTTCTGTGAGTTTATGTCATGATGCAATAAAAAGTGATGCAGAGAGGAATGAACCACTAGTGGTGATTCCTCTGCAAAGATGATAAAAAGAATCAATAAATCACAGTCTTCACGTGCACTCTATACATAATTCTTAGTAGTGATGCCATTGATTCTCTTACTCTTTTTCTCCATTAATACTAATAATTATAAATTTTGCTGAAGACCAAAACAGCCAAGAAGGAAATTACTGCTAAAACAACTTGGGTTCTCCTAAACTATAAAATCAACAGGAAATGGCCACTGGGAGAGAAGGATATGGTATTGGCTGGGGCTTTCTCCCTTTAGCTGCCTCTTCTTGCTTGCTAATAGTAATTTCTTCATGCACCTTCCACCACTTCTGAGCCACTACTATTCAAGCAGAGATTTGGCCCAACACAGCAATCTTTTCCTAGGAGGTTTATATGGTCCACCGTTTTCTCCCATGCTCACAATGTGAAGTGTCTAGTATGTATTCAAGTCAGAAAATAATATATTTAAGGTATAAAGTATGAATCTCCTATAATGATGGAAGAAGAGGTTCTTGTTTCTTAGATAGAAAACTGCCTTTACTAAGGAACAAAGCCAAAACTTGGGCTGTCATCTTTGCGCCGCTTAGCAAAATACAGATCATTATTAAAGAGGAACAAATTCTCTGTTTTGTTTTCCCTCATCTAACATGATAGTGTTCCCAACCAGGTTGTAGCAGTGCCTTTGAAAAGGCACTCACTCACTCGTAGTTGTTAAGAACTGGAAATTTCCCATCCTCAGATTCCTTAAAGGATGAAGAGTGTGCTGTACACTTAGCAGACTTGCCTCTTGTATGCAAGGACTACTGATTGAAGTCTGTTTTGCTGTGTATCTGGTTATGTTGTCTGCACTTTTATGAAATCACTACAATAGGTCTACATTGGAAACAACTATTAATTTGTAAAGAAGTAAGTTTTATTAAACACTGTCTAGAAAAAGAAAGTGAAGCTGAGAACTCTTCCTTTATTGTGCATTTATATGTTCTACTGAACTCTGGTAGCCCCTGTTAAAGTCACATTGACTAATTTTTTCCTCGTTTATATTCATATTTCCAAAATTTCACTCATAAAAAGGAAGAGAACCCATTTGGCCTAATGGTAGTTTTCAGATCATAAGACATATATAAATTAGTATGCACCTTATCTGCCTGTTGTGGGTTTCTTAAACTTGCACTTCCCTCCCACCCACCCAAAAATAGATATCCCTTAAAGAAAATAAAGGCAGAGAATTAAAACTGGGGAGCCATTTACTATGTCACCATCACTGTTAACTATTTCCCAGCAATCCTGACCTTTTGAAGTTTCAGAGATTTGTGTGTGTGTGTGGGTGCGCGTGCAGGTTTGATTGTGTTGGGTTTGTTTTGTTTTTAAATAAACAAGAGATTCTTCTTTAAATAGAGAAAAAGGTTAATCCTCTCTGAAACAGGATGCCCACTGGATATACTAATCTGGACATCTGTAGGTAGTTTGCCATGAAAAAGTGGAGAGAAGATGAGACTTCTGAATGAATGAAAAGGGTATCTTGATGCCCAAGAATTCCCCCTAAAGTACGGGTAATTCAACCTGCACAGTTTCCTTTTCGCTCATAGTTTTTAGCAATTGTGAGTGAAAAATCATGTAATTATCTGTAAATATGTAGCTAACAAATTGACCTAGTTTCTGTATTTTTTTGTTTTTGTACTAAAGTTTATAAGTCTGTGCCAGCTAGAGAGGAGTTGCTGTCATTGCCAGTTGTGGTCCTAGCATCTAACCCTGAAACCATCCTAGGTAACATTTTTAGAATTAATGCTTAAATGTTGTTAAACAGGGGGAATTGAAGCTTAATCATTGGTCAGGTTTAAAATCTTTTGAAGTGAAGTCATTTTATTTAATATAATGATTACGTGTCCTCCATCATGATTGAGGTAGGGAGCCTCCCTCCCCCAGTGGCCATGTTTACAGAAGTGTGTTTTGTTTATAAGTGCAAGAGTTTTAATGTTTATGTGAATTATGCAGGTGATAACATTATGGCTTGGAACTGTTTATTGGGCTCTCTAGCTGAATTTTCAAATGAAATGAACTATGCTTATTGTTGGCACATTGATCCCATTTTTGGAGCATTTTTCCTATTTCCAGAATTGCATATGTTCCTTTGTCATTATCCCCACTTAAGCTTTCTCTGATATGCCTTGTAGTCTAAGGTATTAAAGGCTGGTGAACATAGACGAGGGAAATGTATTTTTTAAAATCCATGAACCCTCATTTGTATGTTTTCAGTACTCATGTTATATGTTTCTATGGCAACTCTGAGGTCAGTGGAGTTTAGAAGTGAGATAACAGTGTTAATGAAAAGTGTGTACTCTTTGCTTTTGCATGGCTTGGCTTAGCATCAAAGGTATATTAGGGCCACTTGAAAGCATGAAGACCAGTTGTATGGGAACAGGTTTCTCTCAGTGGCACATTTTGCTTTTTCTGAGCCCTCAAATACATTTTGCCTCAGCATGAACATTATTGTTACTATAAATTGCACATGGTCATGGAGTGAACTGTGTGATTAAAAAATGATGTAACTGCTTAATGTTTGCAGATTCTGGCTGGTCCATGTGACTATTTGGCACATATCAAACAACTGGGCGGGGGGGGGGTGGTATTGGAACCCTTCTAACCCTTTTTTTTATCCATAGACAAGTATACTTAGTTTATTAAGATGTTGGCTACCCCTGGTGTGTTGCCAGGCAGCTCTTTTTTGGTGCCCATTCCAAATGTGCTTCCTTGCATTTCCTAATATCAAAGAAACCACCACCCCTTCTTCCCAACAGCATTTTAGGTTAATCTGCATTAATGGGAATTGTGCCTACTTAGAGTGCCCCTCCAATTAATTACATACACATGTCCTAAAATAATCCAAGCCAGAGATACAAGGTGGAAAAATGTAAAAAAAAAATAAAAATTAAAAAAAAAGTCCACTTGAGGCCAGTAATTTATCTCACAAGGTATTTTACCCCATTATCTTGACACTTGATGCGTGAGCCTCTTAGGAGTTGCAGGTGGTTTCATAGGGCAGAATCCAAGTGGGGAGGGATATGTGGGGTTTCTCTGAGGAGATCATTTTGTTCTTTTACCTTCCTTTTGTGCTCCTTCTCTGCTAGGTTAGAATAGATTAATTCTCCCAATTCATTTTATTTTGTTTTTTATCTTTTAGGAAAGTTTTTACAAAAGCGATGGTCTGATGTAAATAACATTTTAAAGTATAGTGCACATAACTTCCCCCGGACTATTCCAACCTGATAATTTGTAAATGCTTTAGAGTTTTTTAAATTAACACTTGTGTTGCTAAATCCTATTTATGTAAGTCTGCTAAAATTCTTAACCCATTTAAAACTTAAGACATTTAAATAATGGATGGGTTATTCTGAGCAATTTCGCTTTCAGAACCCCCTTGTTTTAGTATATGAAAATGATAGCCTAATGCGCATTAATTAATGAGGTTGGAGAGACTATGAGAAATATGTATAGTGTATATTTTAAAACAGCTTTGCTTGTATTGTGAAGATTTAAAAACAAACTTGAGATTTTTAACGTAACTATTAACACAGTTTTAACATAAGTTATCCCACTGGGTTTAAGAGCATCTTGAATGTATAATCCTTTTTGTAACCCAGGTTGGTTTCTGCTTTTACCAGTCATCCAAACATATTATTTATGTTTTTAGTTTTATATACTCATGTCCCTTTGTTTTCCTCAACCAGCATGATTTTTTTGCACATGTATTGTAGAAATTTTTAAAAAGAAAAATTAATACATCATTTTCTCTGGATTTTCTTCACTTCTCTCTCCCTTTCTACTAACCCCTTACCTTAAAGGCCATATCGCTACATTTGCATTATTTGTGCAAATGCCAGGGTTGGTTTTTATTTTTATTTTTGCTATTTACCTAAAAAAAGAAAAATGCTTCAGTCAATTGCTTTTTTATTTAAAAAAGAAAAAAGAAAAGAAAAAAAGCTGTAACCTTATCATTTCTGAGTAGACCATTGAGAGATGAATGCACACCTGTAATAGCCCAGGACCAGCTTTGGTGGCTAAAGGGAATATTTTAACTAAGCAAGAGGTTCTTTTCTAAAAGTGGTATATATTATTCACAATCTCTTTCGGTTATTCCCACAAGTCAGGGGTCCCGATAAAATGAGGGTTATCAGCTAACTGATATGTTATCATTGAGGTTCATCAATGAATTTGTACATTTCTAGTTCCCTTTGGTGAAGGGAAAAATGATGATTTTGCAAGACCTAGATTTTGGCTTGGTTTCTTGCCTCCTTCTTGGCAGCCTTCATCTTCTCATCTCCCAAAGCCCTTGAGCCTGTAGGGTTTTTGTAGTGGACGAAGGACTTGTGGTCTTTTAAAACTAGGACTGATTTTTTTGGTGAGACATTATCATGTTGAAAGTGATGTTCTACCACTTTACCAATGACTAATTTTAAATGTACACAGTCCTCTCAATTTTCGGACCAAACAGATGCCCACAGTGGAGGCTTATCAAGGGTTGCAATGGGGAAGAGGCCTCTCCCTCACTGTCAGCACCAGCTGGTAAAGGTGACTGTACAGATGTGCATTTTCCTTTTGGTAGAAATGGTCCGCAGCACTAACTGGTAAGGCTTATTGTACAGTATATTGTCAGTATTCTTCTGGTTCACATACCTTATAGTTCATATATAACCTGTATTAATTGTATAGATTGTGCATTTAAAGCTGTTACCAAGTTGTCAGAACATAAAGAGCGAAAACAAGGTCATATGTAATATTTTGTTTGTAAGTATCCTTTGTATCATAGCAAAGGAAATGTTTAAAAAAATCAACTGTAATAAAGTAATTTTAGTACACAGAGTGTCTGCTTAATTTTTTTAAGTAATTTTATTCCCATAAAGTATATTGCAATTCAGTGACTATTGGATAATTACTACTGAATCTCAGGCACTGTGCTTGATGTTGGGGTTACAAAAATGAGTAAGAGACGGGTAAGAGTGACCTCTCTGATACAGACGTAAACCCTCTAGACTAATTGCCTCAAATTCTGTTTGCCCAGAGAGTGAAGTGGCCTGTTGTTTTGTGGGTGTGAGATGATTCTTCTTTAGGTTCTAACAGTTTGATGCAGGTTCTTAAGTTTCATAGAGACCTATATTGTGGTCTGTATAACTACAGCCTCTCCCACACACGGACACATAAATGTATGCAGTTCTTCGACCTGTACAAAGCTTCAAAGAGTGGTTTCCTCTGGCCTTATCTTCCCAGATTTGAAACTCATCACATTTTAGCCCTATATGGGGCAGAATAGCTAATCCAATCGTGTTGTTTAAGACACTGCTAGGGGCCAGCCTGGTGGCACAGCGGTTGAGTTTGCACGTTCTACTTTGGCAGCCCGGGGTTCGCCAGTTCAGATCCCGGGTGCAGACATGGCACCACTTGGCAAGCCATGCTGTGGTAGGTGTCCCATGTATAAAGTAGAGGAAGATGGGCATGGATGTTAGCTCAGGGCCAGTCTTCCTCAGCAAAAAGAGGAGGATTGGTGGCAGATGTTAGCTCAGGGCTAATCTTCCTCAAAAAAAATAAACAGTGCTAAAAGTGACTTTTTTTGGTCAGAAGGCTAATTTTGGCAGAGGGGCTTTCATGGGCTGGGGGTTTTATGTTTTTTATTAGAAAATTGTTTTAAGTGTCATTTTAAAAAGTGTAATTGAGATTACCTACCTTATTGAAGACTGTCAGAAAAATGGCACTTTTTAACATAGCTTTTTAACTCCTAGAATGTTGATATGGAGCTATTTTCAGATTAACTAACACTTAAGGTAGTGTTTAATTTGCGTAGTCAAACAGCTATGTGGCAGAGCCAAGACTAGATCAGGTCTCCTATCACCAGCATTTCCAACATCCCCCCTTGAATTTGGAGGTACTCAAAAAGAGTTTTAAAAACAAGACTTCTTTCTGCTTTATCCTCACAATTGGGATCTTCAAATTACAGTGGAATGAGAATATTATAAAACACGTGCTTCTAGCCTGTATCCCATATCAACAACCCAAAACAAATGTTTTTGTTGGCTAAACATATCAGAGACACTCTGAGTCACTAAACTCTTAAACTCTTTAACTTTAAACTCTTAGGGTTTAAAGCCCACCCTAGCTGACTGTAAGAGAAATTTGAACATAAATAAAAATTTACCACAGTGGCCAGCTAGCTCCACAGCCCCAGTGGTTATGTTAGTGCTATCACCTACATCTCTGTGATGCCAGCTGCAGAACCAGGGTTTTCCTGTATGTGTTGTGGGCAATTAGTGACTTTAATTGCTGCCATATTTTCAGATACTCGTTCTTAATGAATAGAGGGAGACAAGGCTGCTGAGGGTGTCAAGGCTACGCAGGCTACGCAATAAACAACTTCAGGGGTGCCATTTATAGATTAATGTGTATGGCTCCCCCCCCGAGTTGTGCGCTACAGCAGCTCTGAAGACAAATTCTTTTCCCTTTCATTAACACCCTTTATATTATGGAGTCTAAAGTGAGCATTATTTACTGTCATCTCAGCCAGCGATTGACTACAAAAAGACAAAGTAATGACATAAAAGAACACTTGTTTGAGTTCTGGTCTTCAGCCCCAGCACAACTGATGTGAGATCTTAAATGTGACATCCTCTCGGACCTTCGTCTGTGAGAAACAGGAAAACATGGCTTTTAGCCAGAATAAATGAGCCAGTGTGAAGCGTATTAGCCCTAACATGTTTATCAGAGCGAGTGAGTGTACTTGTGTGTATATGCTTGGGGGGGAGGCGGGGAGAATTTGCCTATCCTCAGCAACCCGGGACCCAGCCTGTGAGCCTCAAAAGTGCTGCTCTTCCAGGCTCTTCCCAGCTTTTCAGTAGAATTAATAACTGGAACTTCTTGGCCTTGTAAGAATTAGAGAACAGATTTTGATCTGAACGCAGATGCCGCCTCCATAGTGGTCTTCGAGCTCCAGACTCGGAGAATGGCATCCACCTGGTTTTCCTATCTCTTTATATCCTAACAGAGCTTCTAAATTAAGCCCTGTTCACAATCTCCGTCTTTTCATATGGAACAACTCATAAAATCAGCTTCCCGATATCAGAGGAGTCACAGGTGAAGTGAAACTAGAACCCACCTCTCCAAACTACTACTTCGGTACTCTAGCCAACACACAAATTATTAATTGCCCACTGGAAAATATCTCTATGTAGGTACCATTGATGATCAGGGAAATTTGAGTCTGCTGGGAAATTATTAGCCCAGAGCAGGAGGCCTGGTTGTTGATTAAACAGAGCTGCCACTGGTTGGCATTAGGGGACCCAGCTTGGATCTACAGAAGTGAAGCAACAACCAGCAAATAGAGAATGTACCAGGAGCTCTGTTAACTCAACAGGTAGGTAAGCACGGCTCAGTACACAGAGGACTTCAGAAGACAAACAGCACGTTTGTTTCTGGAGATTTAAAAAACAATGACATTCTCTCGTTGCAGGGAGACTGCGATTTATTTACTATTCAGAGGCAAACAAGTTGGAGAGAAATTTTGTTCAGCCGCACTAGGGATAAACACTAGAGCAAGGTATTGCCGTATTACACAGGAAGGCTGGAGGGGCTGGAGACATTTATTTTTGATGTGTTAGTGTCTTTTATTGTTTGCTTTAATGAAAATCCACTTTTCTTTCAAACTTTTAGCTCTTCCCAGACCCTTTAGACTAGAGCATAATTATTGGATATCTTAAAAACATCCTCTGGTCATTTTAGGATTATTTTCATTAAAATCTTTATGTTGTTGTCCAACTCCCAGAATCTGGATCAGGTCTGTGATCTCCTGATCCTCAGTCTCACAGAGCAACCAGAAGTCTTTACAACACATGGAGCTCATTAGCATTATTTCAATTCACCAACTTTCAGATGAGAAGAGATCTTATATGAAATCAGGGCCACCCTTATTTCTTGGCACATGTCCGCTCCATGAGCTGTGCCAGGTGGCAGTCTAGCCTGTATATCCCAATGATGATGTGGGACTTCCTGCTTCCTGAGGCACTCATTCTATTTCCGGGCACTTGGATACTCCCTAGGTACAACTTCTCAATCTTGTCTTTGCAAATTGTGATAACTAGTGAAAACAATTTCTGAGGCCATCCTTTGTGGTTTGGCCATAGAATCACAAATACTCCTTATTTGCATTGTTAGCAAGTTCTACTAAAGTGGCCAAGGGTACCTACTTGTTTAAGCAGGGAGAGGAATTCATGCTAAAGTTTACTTCTAACAGAAGATACCTTGAGATAACTAAGGGTGACTGACTGACAAAAGATATTGTGGTCTCAAGTGAAGATGAGTACAGAGGAACTTCTGACTCTGGGGTGGTTTTGAGGTTCTATATAAAGCCAAGATGACACTTCCTGTGTCAAGAGCTCTTTTCTAACAGTACTCAAGTCTTAGAAAGGATATATTCGCTCAGATGATTCTCAAAGTGAGGATTCGGTGCTTGCCTTTCTTACTGTCGTCTCCAGCCAAGCCACCGTGGATATAAATACATAAAATACTAAACCTTTAAGAGAATTAAGTTATAGCCTTGCAGTCTTTGGTATCTGAGGTCAGAACTTAGCAGAACTCAAAGAAACCGTCAGAGGCAGTTGTCTGCTTCCTGCATTCTGATCAATGGCTGGAGTCAGAGAACTCAGTCTCTACCTCTGAGATAATGCCTCCTTTAAGTCATTAGCGGTTTTTTTCCCTCTTACTATTTGAAGGTGTTTAGAAATAATGAAGAGACGAAAAGGGAGGCAAGTAAGTGAACGAGGCCTGAGAGGATCACTAGACTGGCTGTCTGGAAAACTCCAACTTTTTGGTACTTCTTTGGGTTTTGTTTGTTTGTTTCTTACTTCCTCAAACTCTTAACTTGTCATTTTGTTTAAGGGCCACAATTCTCTCAGAATAGTGTGCGTGGTTTTCCTCCAGCTGGTTTCACATAATTAGCTATTAACCAAAGCAGAGTCAGTATGGGTGATTCCTTCATCATTAGACTCAAGGATGGGGTCACCCAAACCTGTCTGAACAGGAACTGCACTTTCTTGGTAAAAACGGACTGAAAAGCCGTGATGCCATCAAACAGTGATGGGAAGATGAGACAGAAGTAGCTTTCTGAGATATAATGAGCACATCAGGCTCAAGGGGCACAGAGGAGAAATACCTTAGGGTTTAGGTCATTAGGGCTGTGGGTCCGAGGGAATTAATGAAGCCTGGACTAGGGCTGTTCTACCATTCTGAGGGCGTTAAGATTATAACTGAAAAAAATCTACCTATCTTCACCCTACCCCACTCCCGCTGCAAGCGTTCTTTCCTATTAAAAAAAAGGAAGGGAAAACCAACCATGATTTCTCCAAAAGCTATTATCTTAAAGAACCAGAGTCCCATGGTATCTGGCCTAGAGAAACCATCCAGATTTTAGCCATTAGGGGCCTGTAAGCAAGGGGTGATTAAAAACTACTGGCTGCTTCCCATTTTGCAGTCAGTTCTGAATGATCCTAGGGTCCTGCATATGGGACTGCGGGACCCTCATTAACTGAAATCCCCACTGTACCAGATCCTGGGGGAGGGCGGTGGCCAGATGTCAGTAATTCTCCCTCACCAGGCCTTACACAGAAGACTGTTAACCAGCAGTAGAACAGCTTGTTTAGATTTCAGTTCCTTGTTATTTCAACTGATCAGAAACCGTGAGAGGATGTTAGATGAGGAATGTGGATGAGGAGGAGCAAGAAGTGGGGAAGGAGAGAGGTAATTTTTTCATGACAGGATAATGTACCTTAGACAACTGAGTGTTAGCTACATTTCCATTTAGATTCTCGGATAGTTCAGACTTTCTTCTTGTTTGATCTAGAAGAATGAGGTTGGGTTAAGATTATCCAAACCTGAAATCACGGCCCCAGGAATTCCTCACACCAAGCCTTAGGACATGACTTTTGGTAAACATCTCTCCTCTTTAAAATTGCTTTGCTGTTTGTAAGGCCAGGATAGAACCTCCTGTCAACACAGGTGCCCTCTTTCTTGATGACAAATTAAAATAAAATTTCAGGGCAAAGCTCTTAGCAGCACATGGAACGGGATGTCCTATTATGTTGTGTAACGGCCTTATCCAAAACAGGATATGTGGATCAATCTGTACAATGCCTTATTTAACTCTGGTCTTCAGCATTATTTCTCATAAAACCAAACAGTCACTGAGTGGCCAGATCCAGCAAGAAGCTTTTTCTGCATCTACATGGATGGCTTTTTGAATAATTCAGCAGAAAAAGCATAGAAATGTGAAATATTCATAAATCACTGTGTCAGCTCTAGCCAACCTCTTGGAACTTTTGTTTTCTCTGGTCCCAGATGTCTCTGCAGGCTCTGGAGAGGGAGGGACTAGTAGTAGTGTCAGAAAACAGGGCAACTAACCAGAAGACACCTAAGATATGAGGTTTACACTTTTCACCACTTACAGAAAGCCCACATTTCAGGAGAAAATGGCTCTGGCTAGGGCTTTCTGGAGTAATCTCCCAAAAAAGTACTGGAGGGAGCAGCTAGCGTGCCCAAGAGTCTGGCTCCTTGAGCCATGGTCCAGCAGACCCTGCGTGCGAGGACTTCCCATTCCCAAAATCATCTGGGGGATCTCTCCAGGAAGGCTTGAGGTTTCAGCTGAAGCCGCAGATCGGCCCCTTTCCCAACCAAGACTTGCAGAACTTGTCTGAAAGACCGGACCTCAGTATCCCAGACACAGACGTTCATACCCTCAACCTTGTTGCCCTCACCAACCCAGTTTCAGCACAGCACTTACTGCCTCTGCCACCTTTCTCACACTCACAAGTGTAACACTGTGAGCCCGCTTCCAGAGCTGTGGCCGCGTGACGTCAGCAGAGCTCCACAACCACAGGACAAAATGAGGGAAGCGGGACCAAGACACAAACATCCTGCCCTCACTACATTAAGTGGCTCCAGCTTGAGAATCAGGGTCACAGAGCTGATTATTTATGTGGGGCAGGGCTGCCCAGTGACACACATACACTCATCTTCTCTGTAGTCATTGCTAGTGAGAGAGCATTTTCTCTTGAGTCCAGGGACTTAAACGATGCTATTCTTTGGCTTATGAGGTTGGTGACAGGAGACAGTGACTGGGAATGCCCAGCTGCTGACCAGGATGAGCAGGAGTGTGTTGAGCAGAGTCTGGGCAGGACCGTTCAGGGTAAAGGCGGCGCCAGCTTGCTGGAACTTCCATGTCTTTCCACAGACCAGTTTAAGAGAGAAGGGGCTGAACCAGCGGCAAAGAGCTGGAGCTGCTTGCCCATTCGGTCCTCATCACTTCTGACGACTCTCCCATGCCCAGCTCTGCTCTTCCTTACAGAAATTGGGGGGTTCCCGGGCTAGGTCTCACCTTGTATATGAGCGTTTCCAGCTAAAGATCTCCTCCAGATTGGAAGAGGGAGAGATCTCCCGTCTCTGCAGGGTTCCCCACCGTCGCCGGCCCCCTAGGACCGAAGCTCTGCGCCTGCTCAGCCCTTTCATCCTCTCTTCCGTTCGGAAGAACTCAGTCAAGGCTCGGAAGTACTCCAAGATGACCTCGTGGCTCCAGGCTGGCAAGGGCTCTCGGCGCAGGAAGCCACAGTGGCCTCCGTGGCGACTGAGCAGGAGGAAGAAGTAGGGGTTGCTGTGAAAGAGCTCAGTCGGCAGAAAGTGGTCTGGGGGCCCGCACACGGGGTCATCAGCGCTGCAGATACACAGCACAGGCACGGCAGCCTCGTCTACATCCCGAAGGGGGTCGTTGTGGTCCCAGTAGGTGTCCCAGGTGATGGGGAAACTCTTGGTGTGGCAGAAGAGGGTCTCCTCAAACTCTCGCAGGGAGCGGCTCCTGAACAGTTTGCGGGTATCCACTGTGTCCTCCAGGGCCGTGGCATACCTGACAGCAAGAAGCGGGATGGGGAAGCAGGAAAGAGAGGGAAGAATTAGAAAACAAATTGACAGCAAGGGGCGGCGGGGCGTAGTCGGTAAGTTCGTGTGCTCCGCTTGCGCCAGTTCAGATCCCGGGCACGCACGTTCGCCCTGCTCATCAAGCTATGCTGTGGCAGTGTCCCATGTGCAAAATTAGAGGAAGACTGCCACAGATGTTAGCTCAGGGCCAGTCTTTCTCACCAAAAAAGTACAATAAAATAGAACACTCGGGGGGCGGCCCGGTGGCGCAGCAGTTAAGTTCCCACGTTCCGCTTCTCGGCAGCGCGGGGTTGGCCAGTTTGGATCCCGGGTGTGGACATGGCACCGCTTGACAAACCATGCTGTGGCAGGCGTCCCACATATAAAGTAGAGGAAAATGGGCATGGATGTTAGCCCAGGGCCAGTCTTCCTCAGCAAAAAAGAGGAGGACTGGCAGTAGTTGGCTCAGGGCTAATCTTCCTCAAAAAAAAAAAAAAAAAAGAACACTCAAATATGCTAATAAATAAATAAATAAATAAAACCCAAAATTGACAGCACACGTTATAGACCGGCAGCCCACACGCCAGATTCTGGTCACGGAGGCTTTCTTTGCCCGTATAGTATTTTTAAAACTTCCATTTCGTTGTCATCATTTAAAATCAGGAGATTTCACGTAAAATGCAGCTATCTGGCTTCTCTAGGGAAATGAGAATATCTGGCAACATGGGCTGGCATTCCTCAGACAACAGAGTATTTTTCTGCCTCCTTCCTGCGTTGCAGTTCCTACCAGGCCTGTCACTCAGGGCATTACCTGCCCAGCCTAGGGGGAACATTTGACTTTACAGCCACTGAGCTGCAGTGACAGCACTTCTGACCCTGTGTGGGGAATTTGCTATGCACTGTCACCTCCTGAACCTCTCCTAGAAGAACTCACTGGCCCAGACTATCCAAACCAGCAGGCGACACTCCTCCATCACTAACATTTTACTTTAGGTTGTATTAGTTTGTTTGTTTGTATGTTAAAAGCTAATATGCTGTCCAGATGATGACAAAGAGTGTGACCTTGATCAGTGGGGCAGGTATTCCTAGAGAAGGCTGGGTGGCAGAGGAAGGAAGTGGGAGTGTAATTAATTTACAGCGTGAGTTCCCAAATGGGAGCCTGAGAGCAACCGCTCTGGGAAAGAGGGACATCTTTGATGTTTCTACCTCCCTGGAGAGGGCCTGGCTCCCTGACAAGGAGGCCAGGATTGGCAGCTCCTTTGGGTGGACCAACCCAGCTTTAGCCACTTGAATTTGGATGTGTGTCTCCCGCAAACATTCAAAGAGGCTTGCCCTGAGTTTTCAATCCTAAACTTCCACGGGCAAGGCAGTTCCCGAAGGCCCAGGTTTCCTCTCCAGTTTCGTCACCTTATCCTTGTGGTAGATCAGAACTGGCCACCCCAAAATTTGTCTCTTTGGCTTGATTATTTTTAAGGACAAAAGACTCTGAAAGAAACTTTGACTTTCCCCCTAACTGCCTAAAAGAATTCAAGATAGAAGTCCTGTCCCCAGGATAGGCCGTCACCATAGACAACTACGGACATGGCAGACTGGGAGGATCCTTGCCAAGCCCACTTTAGTCAAAGTTCTCTCTCTCCTCACATTGTCTATAGAGGGCCCAGCAAACATCTGTTTATCAAACATTTGCTTTTCCATCTCCGTGCAAATTGCCTTCCTTGAACCTTTGAAGTCCCAAACCAGCCCCCCAACAACCTCCTTTGTCTTTAGCTGAAGATGATATTTAAGATGGCGGCTTCCATCACTTTGGCAAGTTACTCAGATTTCCTGCATTTCTCGCATCTATACCTATTATTTAACTTTGTTTGATTTTCTCCTGTTGTTCTGTCTCACATCAATTTAATTCTTAGACCAGCCAGAGGGACCTACAGGGTAGAGGAATAGCTCTCCCTTCCCTACATCCTTCAGCTGGTGCCCAGGGCCAGCGCTGGTGGCGGTCATTTGTGGATGAAAACTGGCAATGCAGCCTAGGAGAGCACTGGCCCCTGGACTGCGCTGGTGGATCTGGTTGCCATGGCAGCACTTTGGGCTGCTGCTGAGCTCAGGGTTTGACCTTCTCAGAACAGGAGGCAAAATGGGGCAAGGAAAGAAAGAGAAATCACAATTGCCACCATTTTTTGAGCACCTACCCAGCGCCAGGCCCCTCGCTTTGGTTATCTCATTTCATGCTCATAATCACCTCGTGAGGTAGCTATTATCAGCTCCATTTAACTGAAGAGGGAAGTGAGGTTCAAAGGGGTTAGATAACTTGCTGGAAATTCAGGATTTGAATCCAAGTGGGTCTGACGTCACATCTCAGGTCTTCCTACCACACCGCACTGTCGCCACAATGTCTTTGACCTCATTCTGCCATCTCCTAGGAAAGCAACAGTGCAAGCTGGGGCCTGGTTATTTGCTGTGGAAATGTTGCTCAGGCCATCTCGGTGGGAAAGTCTCACCTGTCACCCTGGCGGTAGACTGTTCTCTTTTTGAAGATTAAAAAAAATATATATTTAAATGTTTGCATTAAACACTGAGTACGTACCTAGGAATATGCAAAACATTTGTCAAGCCTAAAGAATTTTAATAAATCAAAGACCACCAAATTTCTGATTCCTGTCCCTTTGGCTCAGAGACTATACGGAAACAGTCTGCACAGATAATCAGTTGCAATTGCTTCCAGAGCCCTCTTTGCTGATTTGACAAGCTACGGACTAAGCGCTAAATGTCAGGCGCTGCCTCTGCCGCGAGCGGGGCAGGTACTCAGGTTGCTAGGACACGGTGGGGCCGAGGGGAGGCCGGTGGGGGCCCCAGGGCAGGAGTCCTGCCTCTAGCATAATGATGCTGACTGAGTCCGTCTATGGCTTTGAAACCCGCTCCGTCTAGACCAGAGGGTTTGGACAGCTTCGGAAAGTGTGTGACACCTTTGCCCCAATTGCCATAAAACCTGTTCGATTCACTACAAGGCAGAGCTGCCTCTCGATCAGCCCAACACCTCTCTTCCCCCCTTGCCCGTCAGCGGCCTCCGTCACCCACCTGCTGAGGGCGATCTTCTGGTGGAGCAGAAAGCCCCGCTCGTAGGGCCAGGGCAGGCCGGCCTCGAACCACTCGCGGCAGCGCAGCACCGGCGAGATGCAGGCGGCCCCCGTCACGTAGCTGGAGGAGCCGCACTCGCCCAGGTAGGACAACAGCAGCGCCGAGCCCGAGCCCTCGCTCACCGCGAAGAGCGGGGCCGCCGGGTGTCGGAAGCGGATGTAAGTGACCGCCTCCTTGAGATCGGACGGGTCCCCGAAAGGCTGCAGCCGGGGGCTGACCAGCGGGCAGCCGTGGTGGCCGCGGCGGTGGAAGATGACCGGGTAGTAGCCGCGCTCCAGCGCGAGCAGGCAGAGGCCGAGCACGTTGCGTGTGAGGCGCCCCCACGCATTGGGGATCACCAGCAGCACCGCAGGGAGGCCCCCGGCGTTGGTGACCCGGCGGCCCCGGGCGCAAGGTCCTACGACCCAGTCGAGGGCCACCAGCCCGTCGTCCGCCAACTGCAGGTACTCCCGGGCCAGCTCAGGCCCGGGCCCCACGGGCAGCACGAAGTGGCAGAGGGTCTGCAGGTGGGGCCCAGACAGCCAGGAGCGCGGGCCCGGCTCCAGCGCTGCCGAGCGTCGCAAGGCGCGCAGCAGGCACTGGGCCAGCGCCGACGGCTTACAGATGAGCCTGCACCCGCCGGGCAGCGGCTCACGCCCGTCGTCAAACCGGTCTGCGGGCCCTCCGCCGTCCCCCTCCTCCGCGTGGTCCTGGACCCGGGCCCCCGGAGGGGTCCTCGCTCCGACGGCGCGCCTCCCGGGGCGCCGCAGCCGCGGAGCGAGCAGGCCAAGCAGGGCGAGCGCGGCCAGGAGCAGGGCGAGGGCGGCGCCCCACGGCGGCATGGCGAGGCAGGAGAGCCCCTGGCGAGCGGCGGGCGGCGGGCGGTGGGGCCGTCCCCTCCGCGAGCTCCCCACTCTGCCCGCGGCTCCGCCCGGCCGCGAGAGGCTGCCCAGGGCCCTCCCGCGCGGGGGGGCGCGCTCCGGATTGGCCGCGGCCCCGCCGAGGGAGCCAGTTCGGGCCCGGCTCCCCTCGCCCGCCCCCCACTCCCGCCCCCGGCCCTTTGTACAGCGATTGCGACAAGCAAGAGCAGAGGGTGAAAGAAGCCGAAACCACCGAGAGAGCGAGGACGCGCCGGCGAGCCGGAAGGGAGTGGGGAGGGCAGCGAGCCCAGGAGTGGGGTGTTGGCGGCAAAGAAGTGGGGAGACTCGGACATGGAGGCTTGGGGCACGATGAGCATCAGAGTCCTCTGCTCTTGCCCCTCCGCCCCATGCAGTGCGTATCTGCCCCGGGGAGCCCCTGCGTCGCTGCGCCCTCAGGGGCCGCTGTTGAGAAGTAGCAAAAAGGAGAAGTGAATAAACCTCAGCTCTGAGCGCGGGCTCCTCGGCTCCCGCGGGGCGGCTGCAGCTGCAGCCGGAGCCACCAGCCGCGCCTCCCTCCCCGGGCTCGGCAGCGCTCTCTGACCTCGGTGTTTGTCTCGGCCTCGCGGGCACCGCCAACTGCGCAATAACCTGGCCGGGCGGGGGGTCCGGATCCGGGCCAGCGAGGGCCAGGGCAGGCGTCCTGCCCCGACAGCGCGTTTGCAGGGGAAGGCTAGAGCGCCGGGGAGTGATCGCTCCCTTGCCGGCATCAGTGCGCTGTCCCGATTCCCCCGGGAGTGTGTCCCCTTTCCCCCCCCCGGAGCCTGGCTTCAGATAGAGGAAATCCTCAACACTGCTCCCCAGGAAGGACTTCTCCAGAAGAAACAGCCTGAAGCCTCCGAGAATAAGGGGGGAAAAGACCCACTCAGGTGCTCTGGGGGGGGATGCCTGGCACCCTGCGATGGGGCCGAAGCAGGGGGTAGATTGCAGTCCCTTCACCAGCTCAATAACTGGCAATTACCGGGGTACGGGGGAAGGCTAAGAAACCCCCTTGTAGGATGTGGGAGGCGTTCTTGCTCCATTTCGAAGTTTTGGGCTGGGCATCTCAGCCCTCACTCTCCACCCACGTTCCCGTCTCTCCTCAAAATCCAGAGCCGAGCCATGAAGTGCACCGGGAAAGGAAAGCAGGGCCGGCGCCCGGTGCGTCCCCAGGGCACACACTGGCCACTGCTGAGCGAACGATGAGAGCGGAGGCGGACGTGGGGAACAAAGCAGCCCCCGGCCAGGCTGCAGCTTCGCAGGTCTTCTGGGCCTTGGGAGGATGGAGGCCTGAGACACTCCGAGGCTCCTCCGCGTTCGGGCCTTATTTGCGAGGGCAGGAGTGGGATGGGCTGAGGGTGAAGCTCTAGAGCGGGGACCCTCTTCCTGCCACAGCTCGGGCTTCGTGATTCTGCCCCTCTTCTAGGTGCAGGTCACACTGACGAGTCTGAGGCAGGTTTGCCAGAGGAGGGCCACCTGGTCCACAGGGATCCCATTTCCCGCCCTTCGCCCCGCTCCATGATCCCACCCAGGCGCTGCAGCTGCCCTCTGCAGGCCGCGGAGACCCGCCGCGACAAATGAGCCGGCGAAGGAGGTGGCCGCCGCCTGCCCCGCCCCACGGTGCGCTGGGGCCGGGCTCGCACGCCCAACTTTTCCGGCTTGGAGTTTAGGGCGCATGCGCGCACGGTTCGCAGCCGTGGGCGGGTACTGGGGCGGGGCGGAGGCGGGGCGCGAGCAGCCCGGAGCTGCGGGGGCGGGGCGAAGCGCGGCGCGCAGGCTGGGGGGCGGGAGCGCGGGCGGGGGCGCACCGGCGCGCGCGAGCCCGGGGTCTGCGTGGGTGCGCGGGCGGCGCGGGGGCGCCGGGGCGGGGCGGGGCGGCGCGCGCTCCCTCGCTGGCGGGGCAGCGGGGCCGGCCCCGGGCGGGCGGGGATGGCGCCTCCTCCGCCTTCGCCCCAGCTGCTGCTCTTGGCAGCCCTGGCGGGGCTCCTGGGCCCCCGCGAGGTAAGGCGACCCACGCCTCAGCAGGCTGCGGCGCGGGATCTCAAAGCGCTGTGCCGAAAGTTCGTCCTCAAGGAGTGGCGCGCGCGGAGGGGACTAGCAGTCCTCCCCTGGCGGGCTGGGCCTGGGGAGGGAGAGCGCAGGGCCGGAGCCGAGGCCAGCGCTCCAGCACTTCTGCGCTTTGGACCCACAGGTGGTGGCTGAGCCGGCGGAGGAGGCGGGAGCCCGGTGTCCCGAGGGCCTGTGGCCTCTACCCCCACAGGTAGGAGCCTGGAGGGCGGCGGAGAGAGGGGCGTGCGGGGTAGCCCAGCAGTCCCGCTCTGGCCTCGCTGCACCCGCCGCAGTCACCCTCTGAAGACCTCTGCCGGTTCTTCGGGCCCTCTGTCGCCAACGTCTCCATTCCACTGTGGCGGCCCGGGGCCTGTTGTCCCCTCCCCACCTTCCGCAAGGAGTCCCCCAGCTGCTCTAAGCTCTCTTCTTTCCCCATGTATAGGTGTCACCAAGAGTGGCCTACACGCGGATGAGCCCACAGCAGGTAAGCGCCAGCGGGGAGCCGTCCTGGTGTCTGCTCTGGAACCCGCGCGCTCCTTGCAGGCTGTCTCCACCTTTTCTGCGCACGAGCTCCATTCGTTACCGCTTCCCTCAGGAAGAGGCAGTCTTCTTAGTCCCAGGACAGTGAGCCGCAGGCCTCTGCCCTCTGCAGTGCCGTGGTAGGAATGCTGTCGAGCAGCTGCCCAGGCTTCAAGGGGAACTCTGACGGTAGTAGAAGAAAACAACCTGTGCCCCAACTCTGCTGTGTGACTGTGAGAAGTCTTCTGACTTCTCTGGGCCCCAGTTTTCTGTAAGAGAGGATATCAGGAATGTCTGTACCCACGAAGAGTAAACGAACTGTGTGTTGTTGACAGCACTTTCAAAAGTAGGAAGCTGTATGGTGTAGGGAGCGTGCCTCAGGTTACCAGGCTCCAAACTGGGGTTCACTGTGCACTGCTGCCTCTCTGTTTTTGTTGCCAGCGGTCAGATAGCCTCCTTGTCCCTTTGGTTTTCCTTTTAAAATATCTGTCTTTTTTTTTTCTCCTTGTAATAGCTCCAGGCCAAGAGACCTCACACCACCTACCTGATTCCTTTCCTCAAGCAGCCCTTTCACGAAATCGTTCCACTGTGCAGAAACCTTCACTGGCTCCTTATTTCCCACCTTATCATGGCCATACCCCCTGCCAGCTTTTCAGGCCCTCCTTAGTTAAATAAGCTTCATCTGACGTCTCCAAATCTTTGGTTCCTCTCCAGTCGTGTTGGTCTGTTCACCACACATGTGAGGGCCAGGCTCATTTCCCACTGCTGTACCTTTGCTCCTGCTGCTTCTCCTCCACACCTGGCCTATCCCGACCTGAAGCTGAAGTGGGCAGCTCCCTGCCCTCCTGCCCTCCATCCCCATCCATCCCCATCCATCTTCAGAGCCCAGTGCAGGAGTCAGCTCCCTCTTGAGACCTTGCCTGATCACACAGCCCTTGCTCATCACCGTGTCCAAATTCATGTAATGCTTATAACTTCTCTCTCATAATTTAGCAACTAGCCACTTGAGTTGTATGAGTTTGCTCTTTTACTTGGATTAGTTCTGTGTCCCTGAGTTTCCTTTACATTCCCTGCCAGCGGAGTCCAGGAGTTTTCTTTTGACATCTCCTACAGCATCTGGCACAGTGCTGAGCATCAGGTCAGCTCAATCAAAGGCTAATTAATGTTGCCATCCTGGGATTGGGCACCTGCTGCCTGTGTGCCCTGTATTTGGATGCTGGAGGAGATTGAATATATAGATGGGATCGATAAACAGAAGACCTGGTCTCCATTCGGGGGTTGCTCACGGTCTAGACTGGGGACCTGCAGAGTCACGGTTGCAGGTGCAGAGAAATACAGCTCGAGTGTGGTCTGAGTCCTACAGGGGTAACCAGGCTGCTGTCATGAAAGCTGTGAGGTTTGAAGGGTGGCACTTGATGGAGAGGAGAAGTGAAAGGAACATTCAGAGGCAAGAGGGAGCGCACATCGGTACCCAGGCTCCTTGTCCTTTCCTGAGCCCTGAAGGTGGAAGGGTCATCTAGCCATCCTGGGAGTCCCTTTAAGCTGGCCTCCCAGGTGTAAGAACCTGGGATTCTCTGAGAGGGA
Organism: Equus przewalskii; assembly: GCF_037783145.1. NCBI lineage: Eukaryota > Metazoa > Chordata > Mammalia > Perissodactyla > Equidae > Equus > Equus przewalskii. Next base: position 43,209,803 of record NC_091840.1, read on the forward strand.
CCTGGGCCTGGCCCGATGTCTCCATGCCTTTCCTCCAGGCTGAGGGCGTCAGCTTCCTCTACCACCCCTGTGCCCACCCCTGGCTGAAGCTCCAGCTGGCCCTCCTGGCCCACATTTGTGTTGCCCAGCCCTCTCTGGCCCCTGACTCCAGCCTCACTCAGGATCGGGTAAGTGGCTGAGGAAGGGTGGTTGTCTGGCACAGGCAGAGGCTGCAGCCTCCTGTGCAGGGAGAGGAATGTTCAGGGGCTTCCTCTTGCTTGCTCACCACCTTCGTCTTAGCTCTAACAGTTCCTCCTTTCATAGCCTCTGGTGCTGGCAGCATGGGGGGTGGCGCTGGAGATGGCATGGGTAGAGCCAGCCTGGGCTGCCCACTGGCTGAAGAGGAGGCGGCGGAGGAAGCAGAGGAAGGCATGGTTCCTCTCTGACAGCCTTTCTGGACCCTCTCCCCTGGTGCCAACCCCCCGCAGAGGGCAGCTGTGCCGGAGAGGGTGTGTGAAGGTGAGAGGTGCTGGGCCCGGGCCTGGTTGGTGGCGGGGTCACTGGGTTCTCTGGGCAGGGAAAGGGTGACTGCTGTCACTTCTCCCCTTAGGCCCTGGCTTTGGCCTTTACTCTGCGGAGCTGGCGGCCCCCAGGTGCAGAGGTGGCATCTAGAAGGCCCAGGCAGCTCTCTCCTGGTGGTGTCAAGAGGCGTGGGTTGCGAGCTGCCCTTGGTCTCCAGCCCATCCCCTCAGCCCTGAGGTTCCCCTCTGCTTTCCCACGGAGCTTGGAGGCCAAGCAGCCCATGTTGGGAACCCCCGGTGAAGGGGGTAATGCCCCATCTGTGCCTACTGCCCCCCTGCTGCCTGGGGGGCCTAGAGGCAATGCCAGCTCCAGGATAGAGGCTCAGCTGCCCAAAGGGCAGAGCAGCCCTGGGGGCTGTGCCTGTCCAAGTCAGGCTTCCCCCGCCCCGCGGGCAGCAGCGCCTCCGCGGGCAGCCCGGGGCCCCACCCCGCGCACGGAGGAGGCCGCCTGGGCTGCCATGGCCCTGACCTTCCTGTTGGTGCTGCTCACCCTGGCCACGCTCTGCACTCGGCTGCACCGAAACTTCCGACGCGGGGAGAGCATCTACTGGGAGCCCACAGCGGACAGCCAGGACACAGTGGCCGGTGAGAAGTCCCCGCCTCACCGCCCCCAGCCCCGCCCCCCATGGCTTCCCCGCCCTTGACTGAGCCCCACCCCGCCCACAGCTGTGCTGAAGCGGAGGCTGCTGATGCCCCCGCGCCGGGTCAAGCGCTCCCGCCGGAGACCCCTCCTCCCGCCCACGCCAGACAGTGGCCCGGATGGGGACAGCTCCAACTGACCTACCCCAGCCCTGCCACTGTGGCAGTCCGGTTCCTCCGCCCGCCGGGAGGCCGCGACCTCTGCCACGTGGACCGCGCGCAGGGCCGCCCCCTGGTGGCCGGCTGGCGCAGTCCCGGCTAAGCGTTGCGAAGGGGCTGGTCCTTAACGTGATTTGCGGGAGGGGTGGCCCAGGGAGCAAAAGGCCTAGTTCAGCCTCCTTTGTCTGTATTTCTAATTAAATTATTTTAGTAGAATCTGGACTTGAGCTTGTGCATCTGCCACACAGACACACTCACTGCCACCCAGGACATTGTCCCAGGCCATTTAGGTTGTGTTTGAGGTGGGGGGGTTTTATAAAGTTGAGTTGAGTACCCACCCGCCAGCCTGCCTCCTCTTGCCAACCTGGCCTTAGACTCGGAGTTTTAGGAGTGTGACAGACCCCTCCCGCCACCATGGCAGGGAATGGTGTTACGGAAACTGTAAATCCCAAGCGCCTTTTCTAACAGACAACACAAGGGCTCCCCTTCCCGCCAGGACCCAGTCTGGAGCAGTTGTAGTCTGCACTTGCTTCATACTCTTGCCAGGTTTGTTTTTCTCCCTTTCGTGTCTGCCGTCTACCCAACGCTCCCCCTCCCCCGAATCCTCCAAGCATCAGAAACAGCACATGGTCACTTATTTATTTTTGATACAAATGTACATGACACATGTCTTGACAGTCAGCCCACCCACCACCACACAGGTAGAACCTGGCCCCCTGGGACAGAGGCAGGATGGGGAGGAGAGCTGGGAGGCGCTGCCATCTGCCTCTCCAGCCTTCCCAGGCTGCAGCCCAGGTTCCAGGTACCCAGAGACTGCAGGCGCAGGTGCCTGGCCTCTCAGAGGTTTTGGGGAGGGGGCTCTCAGCTGAGTTGGGGACCCCAGGGAGCCAGCCCCAGGCTCAGGTGCTCAGTTCTCTGCCCCAGCCAGCACATTTCCCCTCCACAAGGGAGGGGGAGGAGAGATGGAGGGAAGTGGTTTTTAAGTTCATAGAGAAGGGGTATGAGTAGGGGGAGTGATGAGGGGAGGCAGCGGGCAGGACCCCAGCTGATTACCCCGTTGTCCCTGGCCCCAGGATTGGGGGGGCTGACCCCCAACGCTGGTCCTGCTATTCTGGTCCCCTCCTCCCTCACAAAACTCCCGACGGGCCAGGCCTCGGGAACGGCACTGCCGCCCCGCACATTCACACGCAGGCACGCAGGGACACTCAGTTACCACAACGTTAAAGTTAAGGGGTGGAAGAGAGGAGAGAAAAAAAGATTTTCCAGTGTTTGCTGCTGGGGACCCCGGGAACACAGGTTGAAGCCTGTGCCCTAGGCAGGGGCCGTTTGGCATTAAAGGAGAGCAGCAGGGGGGCTGGTGGCTACAGGGCGGGGACATCCACAGAGATTATGTACAAAGGAGGGGGATGCCCCCGCTCAGCCCCCAACAGGGCTGAACTGGCTCATGGGGGTGGGGTGCATGTAGGGAGAACCGCCCCACCTGGAGTGTCCCCACCCGACCGTTTGCTTAGGGTGCCCCGGAGGGCAAGGGGCTGGGAGTGATACCGTACAGGTCCCTGCACGCTAGAAGGGGAGGGGATGCTATGTACAGGGGGAGGTGCATGGAATGTGGGGGACAGAAGCTCCTGCCACCCCACCTCCCCATCCTTGGGGGCTGGAAGGGGGCGGGCACCAGGGCGCCTGGCTGCCAGGAGAGAGCGGCAGCACTAAGGGCACTTGGGCCGGCGGCTCTGTTGGGGTGGGGATTAGTGTCTGGAGTGGCCCAGCTCCCATGGCCAGTGAGGTCCCAGGGTGCAGGTGAGGGTGCAGGGAGAGTGGTCACTGCTTTTTCTCTCGGGTGGTGATGGTGACCAGCTGCTTGGCAGCCTTGGCGATGTCGTAGGCGCACTGGATCACCTGTTGAGTCAACAGCTGGAAGTCCACGGGGGCGCCAGGCTCCGGGGGCACCGTCTTCCGGCACTCGCTCTGCAGCCTGTAGGCGCTGGCGTTGAGCAGCCGCAGGGAGCTGCGCACAGGCTCCAGGGCCGGCCTCTGGAGGGAAGGAGGAGGGAGCTGGGCCTTGGACTTCAAACTATGAGCCATGGTCATGGCCCAGTGTGTGCATGTCTCCAGCCAGGTAGCAGTCGGATTCTCTACACCTGCCCCACCCTGAGGCCCTCCCAGTCCTGCTCCTCTCTCTGGCCTGTGTACCTTTGGGAAGAGAGAGGCCATCTCGGTCACAGCCAAATGGATCTTCTCTGAGCAGGGCACAAAGCTGTTGGGGGAGGGGAGGGCATAAATTAGTGGGGGGCTTTCAAGGAAGGTTCCCAGGGACGGTGGAACATGGCCCATCTCTTGACCTCTGCGACACCAGAGGCCTCTATGAGCCTGCGCCTCGCCTCCATACCTGTCATGCTTGAATTCCTGGGCAGCTCGCAACAATTCCTGAATGTTCTTGGTGACCTGCTCCGTCTTCAGGATGACATCCTCCGTGCTGGGAAGCCCAGGGTCGAGGTCTCCATCCAGGCTTTCCAACTCTGGGTGGAAGTCGTCCTCCTTGCCCAGCTCTAGAAACCTCTTCCCTTCCAGTCTGAGGCCCAGGGTTGGAAAGAGACACATTCTGGCCATGAGGCTGCTTGCCTGAGCCCTCACAGGGCCTCCAGGGCCCGCTCAGCCCCCTCCCTGTGGGGTGCCTCACCCAAGCAGCGGGTCCCCACTCTGCGTGTTCTCATAGTCGCTGTCAGCACCACTGCCATGGCGGGAAAGCTTGCTCTGGAGGGAAGAGGGAAGGGGGGGCGGTAGGTGAGGTGCACATTCACGGACCCTCACAGCCCCCTTCACCTCCCATCCACACGTCTCATTCACCCTGAGCCCTGGGCAAGGGGAATGGGAACGTTACCGTGTGGCGGCCTCCTTCCTGGGGGCACGGCAGCAGTGGGGACGAGGGTGTGAAGGGCACAGCTGAGGCTGACACCCCCTTCCGGATCTGAAACCCAGAAGGACTGGAGTCAGTCTCTGCAGTGGTCCCCCGCAGTGAGGGGGGACCATGTATGCTGTCATCCCTGTGCCCAGCATCCAGCACAAAGCCTAGCACGTACTGGGGCTCCAAACCTATTTGCAGAAACAGAACCCCCTCCTCCAGCCCCTGCTTACCCGGTAAAGGCCAGCAGGGACGTGCACTGAGTAGATGGCGTCATCCTCCAGCTCCTGGAGGTTAGCAAAGGGGGCGTCATGGAGGGCCCTGTGGCGGCCCCAACCCTCTGTTTCCCCACCCCCTTGAGACCCGCAGACAACTCACAGTGCTGTGGAAAGGCTGTAGTCGGGTGGTGAGCTCATCCCCAGGTGGGCCCCCAAAGGGCTTCAGGGCAGAACCTGGTTCATACATGGAGAAGGCCTGGCGGTCCCTGCGGTGGGCACTCCCGCCAGGCCCCATGGACGTGTGTTCTGCCCGTTCACTGGGGAGTGGGGGTGTGGGCACCGGCCCTGACGGCTGCCGGATCTGCAAGTTCTCTGCCTGCAGCTTGTGGATCTGAAAGTCCAGAGTGGTGTGAGAAACCCTGGAGGATCTAGGGGGCACCCCCGCCTCTGGGAGGGGGTGATTCGCCTCCAGCAGGGCTCTTGGAGCCCCCTCACTGGCACCGAGGGTGCAGCCCTCACCTCCCTCTGCAGCCTCCGGAGTTCGTCACTCAAGCTGCTGTTGACCTTCATGAGCTGCTGCACCTTTGCCTCGGAGGTGGCCAGGGCCTTCTTCAGCTCCAGGTATTCCTGCAGCGTCACGGCCCCATCGGACAGGTCTGAGGAGTCCATGCTCTGCAGAGCAACACACACACCTATCAGCCATCAGGGGCAGAGGATGAATGCCCTCAGAGGGCTGCTCTCGAGGCCGTGACCAGCCCGCTTGTCCCCAAGGCCCCAGGCTACAACAGGATAGAACTGGGCCTTGGTGGAGGCCAGGGGAGGGTTTGGGGAGGGGCAGTGCTCAGACCCGGGCACGGTTGTTCCGAGTGGCGCCGGCACTACGCAGGGGCTCCTGGTCTGTGTCCTCGTCCGAGGCCACGCTGTCGTAGTCGTGCTGGTCGTCGAGGTCACTCTGGCTCCGTGCAGACAGCTCGAGGTTGTCTGAGGGCACAGGCCTGTCACTCAGGACTCAGCCACATAACCCGTCTATCATGCCACCCCCGAGAGGGAGCCATGAAAGAGAACATCCTGGGACAGTGCCCACTGCCTGCACCCCATCCGCACCCTTCCCACCTGTGGGGCTGCTCAGGCTCTTGCCCTGTTGTCTCCGCTTGGCCTCACTGAGAATGTCAATGATCAAGGTGGCAAATTCTCGGGCATTAAAGCGAGCCAACTTCTGTCGCCCCTGCAAGGCAGAAAGGACCAGGCCGGCATGAGGACCAGGCCAACGGACACATGGGGGTAGGACAAAGTGGTAAGCCAGCCCCCTGCTCTCTGATTTAACCACAGCTGAAATACGCCAGCCTGTTCACCTGGCCAGGACAGAGATGGGAGACGACAGAGATTCAAGGCGCCTAGGGGAGCTCTCGGGAAGAGGCTGGAACACCCCCCGGAGGCTGCTCACCAAGTGCTCAAAAGAACAGCCTCTTCCCCATTCCCAAATCCCAGTGCCAGCCAGGCCCTGAGGGAGGCCTGAGCCAGAAGTGGAGAAGAGCGGGCCCAGTTCCCGGCCTAGACAACAGCCTGTGAGGAAGGGCAGGCCCACAGTGCTGCGACCCCAGGAGGGGAGGAGACCACCCCAGGCCCCCCATCCAGCCCCCTCACCTGATTCCGTGTGGCTGAGTATTCGGGGTTAACAGGCAGGAAGGGCACAGCACTGCGTTCCGTCACCAGGGTGCTGTGGTTTTGGGTAGCCAGCCACACTGTGGGGGAGGGGCAGGGAACAGATCATCCACGGTGGCCAGGCCCATGGAACGGGGGTGGGGAAGGGCAGCACAGCCTTCCAGCACCTCCCCACAAGCGCTGGTGTTCAAAACAGGGGTGGTCTTCAGACACACAAAGCAAGGCTGGGTCAGGGCAAGGCTGGGTGAGGCTGGCTGAGGACTGACGAACAGAACAGAACAAGGCAACTCCCTCCCGCCAGCCCCGACCCAGAGTTTGGGATGGAATCTGGCTGTGGCCAGGAAGGAGTGATGTAGAGGGGCGGAGCGGGACTGGGGAGAGAGCCAAAGTGGGAGGCAGCCAGAGCAGAGGAGTCCCAGTCGGGGGGGGGGGGGGGGAGGAGCAGGCTGGCTGCCCCAGCTCAGCACATGCTGCCCAGCTGGGGAAGCTGTCCAGGTGGGCTCACGGCTAGCAGGGGCTTATTTGCAGCCCTGCTGAGCAGCCCAACCCCAGGCACCCCTTTTTAGTCCCAGAGAAAGGACCCAAGAGCCACGCCAGGTCCTGGTAGGTGCTCTTGTCCCATCCGGCCAGCCCTGATGCCCTCTGGCTCACCAGCATCATTTTCTCTTCGGTCCACCTCGTCATACACGTCCATGGCAAGTTCCTCAAAAAGCCGGTTGCTGAGCTGGAGGCAGAGAGGGAGACCCAGGCTCTGTCAGGTCAACTGGCCCTCACTGCTGACAAGGCCAGCTCACCAGGTGTCATAAAGCATGGGAAACAGCTCAGAACTAGAAACTGGGGTAGGGGTCGGTCTGCCAAGCTCCAAGGTAGGAGAGGACAGAGGGAGACCAGACCAGACTGGTTAGTTCCCTCCAGGTCAGAGGTAGAGTTAGGGCCCCACGAGCCTTTGGAGGGCAGAGCCAGGGTCCAAGATAAGGGGTCAGGAGGTGGAGGAGAGGAGGCTGGGGAGGCTAGAGTAAAGGGCAAGTCAAAGACTTGGAAAAGGGCACCTGGTCAGAGGATGGGGGAGCAATCGCAGGGGCAGGGGGTCAGGGACGGGAGGCAGCTCCGTCTTAGGGGCCTGTCTGAGCAGACTCACCGCCTGCAGCTTCTTCTTGGCAGCTTTGGCCAACTCGGACAGGTCCAGGCTGTGGACGAAGGAAGGAGATGGGAATGGGAAGGAGGGGAGAGGCCAGACTTGAGAGGTGGCCAGACCCCTGCCAGTGACTCCCAAACATGCGGGGATCCCAGGGAGACGACACCCCAGATGCCGCACGCCGAGTGCCTCCCCACCCCACCCAACCTCCAGAGCCTGCTCCCCGCAGGCCCCATATACCTCTGAGACATGCACTTTTGTCGAGATCTAAGTCCAGAGGAAGGCAGCAGAGGGAAGAACAGGACAGAGGCAGCAATTACCCAGCAGCAGGGTAGCACACGCCTTCCCACGTCAAGCTCAGACCCATCTCCATGTGCACGCCAGACCCAGGGTATACAAAACTGAGCTCATCCCCCCGGCCTCTCTCAGTAACCGGCTGGCCCAGCACCAACGTCAGCTCCCAGGAGTCACATCCCTCTCCCTCCAGCTCCGGCCAAGCCTTCCCCAGGTTCTGCCGTCCTTTCCTCTTGCCTGAGCTTCTGCAACAGTTTCTTAATCCATCTTCTTACTTCCAGTCTTGCCCCTACAATCTTTTTTCCTCCCAGCAGCCAGGGTGATCTTTTTGACACATTTGGCTGTACTACCACTGGCCTTCAAAACATTTCACTAGTAACAGGTATGTATGGCATATTTCAACAAAAAGCTCACTTTAAAAAATAGGCTAAGTGTTTTGCATGCATTGTCTTATTAATCCTCTCAACAGCCAAGAAAGATAGGTACTGTCATCTTCATTCCTAGGTGAAGTAACCAGGGCTCAGAGAGGTTAAGGAGCCTGCCTGAAGTCACACAGGCAGTAAGCGGCAGAGCTGACTCCACACACCCATGCTCGGAACCTCTCTGCCCTCAGGATGGTCACGACTCTTGTCGGGGCTCACAGGTCCGGCCACTCTCTTGCCCCATCTCTATTCCAGTCTTGCTCCTGGGACTCCCTGCCTCTGACACTACGCTCCAGCCACACGATCTGCCTGCAGTTCCTGGCACGGCATTTCTGACGCCTGCGCCTTTTCCTCTCTTGCTGCACCCCCCACACGGGACTACAACTGTCTAACCAGCCTGCCCCGTCTCCTGGACTGTGAGCTCCTTCAGAGCAGGGATCGCACCTGAGTTACCTCTCTGCCAGTGCCAAGCACAGCAGCTGGCACTGGGAAGGCACTCGGTTAACAATTCATTGCATACACGCCCGTATGTGTTTACAACACACACACCCCCCCCACGCGCACACAGGCACACATGCCAGGCACAATCAGATGAGAGAAGGAGAGGGGAGTCTTGGGGTGTCAGAAAAGAGGAGGTCTGGCTTCAGGGATCCAAGGTGCCCAGGCCTGACCATCCCCATCTGCCTATACCGGCCTCTGCAGAGGGAGGGAGGCTCCTCTCTCCAGATCCAGGCCAGCAGGCACCGCTTGGCATGAAGAATTGGCCACTACAGGCGGCCACCAGGTGGCACTAGCATCCATCTTGTGAGCCAGGTGAGAGTCCCCCACAGCCTGGGTGCCTGGGGCCTCTCAGAGCAGAGGCAGAAACACCTCCACTGTGCTGGTCCCTGACCCCCAGCCTCTGCCCAATTTCTGAGCGCACCACAGAGGCCTGGCCAGTAGTCCCACAGTTGGTCAAACCCCTGGAGCCCAGCACCTTTTCACTGGAGAGCAGAGGCTTGTCTCAAGATTTTACAGTGGGGTTAGTGCCACTGGGAGCAGAACCCAGCGACCCACCACTCCTGGGGGTTTTCCTTGTACTCAAGTCCTATGTACTTGACAGCCTTGGGGCTAAGGCTGTGCTGGCCGTGTGCTGAGTTGACATTTCTTACCTGCCTTGGGGCCCAGAATTAGGCAGTGAGGACTGGACTGTGAAATGCTTGTGCCTTCAGCCCTGAGGATGGGGATGGGGGTCCCAGGCCCCTAAAGCCTGGGGAGTGGGAGGGGTAGGGGCTCTGGGGGTCCGGCATCCACATGGCATACAAGAGCCTCTGGGAAGGGGCATCAGGTGGGGACTCACCTGTCAGCCATCTGTGGGATGATGTAATGCCCATTCTTGTGATCTGAACCAAAATAAAAATGCCAAGTCACTGGTGTGGGGTGGCCTTAGCAGCTGGGAGCCCACCTCACTGCCATGAGCAGGGCTTGGCACCCAGAAGTGTCAGGGGAAAGGGAGGAGGGCAGGCCACCCCCAAGAGCCCTGGGAGCTGGCTGGAAGTTATGCCCACCCCCACTCCCTACCCTAACGTGCTGCAGCCCAGAGCCTGCAGCAATTTCACAGGAGCCAGTTGCCTAGCAACGCTGTTCCCCAGCCGGCTTTGTCACCATGGCACCTGCTGCTGGGGTGTGTCTGGGTCCCACCTGCCTGGCCCAGCCAGGCCAGCCCCACACTCTGCTCACCCGGCTTGCGTCCACAGAGATAGAAGGCCAACCGGTCAGTGAGCTCATACTGGCACTCGACTAGCCTTTCCGCCAGCTCATGGTGCCCCGCCTGCCTGTGGGGAGGGGGCTTGGCTCAGCCCTGCAGCAGGAGCCCACTGCCCCCACCCGCCCAAGCTCACCCTGCAGCCGACCCTCACCTGGCATAGTCAATGGGCGTGCGGCCATTAACGTCAGGGGAGCCAGGGTCAGCCCCATACACTACAAGAAGCTCAGCCTGCAGCGTCTGCCCCGCCTTGGCAGCCACGTGCAGAGGGGTGGTGCCCTTCTCTGGGTGGAAGAAGTTGGCCTGGGCGCCCAGGGACAGCAGGCGCAGACATGTCTCCAAGTTGCCCGTCCGCACGCTTGAGTGCAATTGCTGCAAGGAGCAGAGTGTGCAACAAATGTGTGCGTGCGTGAGGCCTTCTTCCCCTCAAGCTGCACCTAGTCCAGACAGCTCCTGGGAGTCCTACCAGCTCCGAGGGACCCAACTGAAACTGGCTTGTCAGGGAGGACTGAGGGCTTCCCACTAGGAGTTAATGCCAGTTAGTAAAAGCTGCCATCGGTCACCACAGACCACGTGCTGTGTGCTCTGCTTGGAACAGATACTACCCATGAGGTGGATGCCGTTATTTCCTTCCCATTTTACCAATGAGGAAACTGAGGCTCTGAAAGGCTAAGAAACTGCCCCAAGTTTCCCTGGCTTTAGGGCAGCAGCTGGGGCATTTTAGCTTTGTGTGTCCACTTAGGACTTGAGGGGCCTTGACCACACGCAGCCTGACCATGCAACCTTGTCCCTCCACCGTGTCCACTGTTCTTGCCTGACCTGGCTGCCTTTGGGGCCTAGGGCTCAGTGGTGACAAAGAAGAGGCCTTCAGGGCATCATGGGTGAGAAGAGGAGAGGCCCACCCGTGTGTCGTGGGGCCCCCTCAAACCTTGCTGAGGTCTTTGGCAGTGACCCCGTCGTCATCCCGGCAGGGAAGCTTGTGCACAAACGCCAGCATCTGGTACTTGGCCCTGATGAACTCTGACTTGATGGGGCTGTGTGGGGCACACAGGAGGAAATGGGGAGCAAAGCAGGAGAGGCTGGTCACCTGGCCACCTCCCGGGCCCATGTCCTGGACCACACAGCCCCCGCCACCACCCCTCAGCTGACTCACTGGACTTTATCTTGGGGGTTGGCTTTGCGCCGGCCGCTCTGCACTTGTGCGGGGTCCAGCAGGGAATGCTCCCAGATGGAGTTGGCCCCGTTGCTGGCGAGCGTGTGCACCATCTGCAGGGAAGAGATGCCAAGTGAGAGGGCCCACTGTACGCAGGGCACTGGGAGAAACACCTCTGAGTGCCGGCCACAGCCGGCATGGCTGGAAACAGGACCAAGGGGCCTACTGTGTGCCTGGCACTGTCGCACCTCCATTCAGCTGGGCCACCCAAGGATGTGAGTCCTGTTGAGCACTTCAGGCCGCATGGTGGGCATGCCAAAGCTTAGAGAGGCTAAACGACTTGCTCAATGCTACGTGGCCAAGCGTAAGTGGCAGAGCCATGTGAGAGCCCAGGTCTGTGTGACTCCAGTCCTGGAAGCTGCCTCTGTGCAGGCGAGCAGAGGGTGGAGGGGGTCAGGGTTACGCTCTGCCCCAGCTGAGTGCTGCCCCCTAGAAGCTGCAGACTCGAGAGAGCAGTGTGTTTGGGGGTGAGGGAAAGGTGCCTGCGTTCAGCACACTCTGTGGGGAACAAGAACCACCTGACCCAGCCCAGTACCTGCAGCAGCGTGGGAGGCCAGGCGCTGTGGCGAAGGTGCTTGACAATGGAGATGTGGCGTCCCAGACTCCGGTGCACACTGCAGCACTCGTCACACACCAGCACACCCCTGCTGATGGAGGCCCAGCCAGGGTCTGCCGGGGTGGGGGCAAGGGTCAGCCACAGTCGGACGACGGGTGAGACCTCCTGAGCACCTGCTCTGGGCCCACCCTATGCTTAGTCCTGCACACATATCCACTCACTCGGCTCCCCAAAGGTCTCGGAGCGCAACCATCGGCACACACAGACTCCTGAACAGAAAGCTGAGCTGCGGCAGTGGGAGGGGGGAGCCGTGCCCTTTCCTACACATCTTTGCACCTCTGAGGAGGTGTAGTCCCCAGGGTCTACTCAGCCAGCACGGCTTCCTGTCCTGCAGTCACCACTACCAGTCCCACAGCCTTTCCCCAGGGAACAAGACTGCTGCCCCAGCCCTTCCCCAGGGAGGCAGGAGTCCCCTAGGGGATCCAACCCTGATGCCACATGCCAGACATCCCTAGCCACTGCTCCTGTGTCTGGGTTTGTGCCACATTTCTCCTGCACCCAGGCTGCTGTGGGAACCACTGGCCCACATGCCTAATCTATTGCATCCTTCCACCGGCTCCTGCCTCTGCCCTCATCCTGGCAGGCAATAGGCCTTTTCATGCCTGAGCCTCCATCACTGATGGGCTGAGCTGGAGCCCCTCTCAAGGAGGATGGAGAGAGCAAAGGAACTAACACTGATTGAGCACCCACTGTGTACCAGCTGGGTGCTGTATGTATGATGCCTCTCACAACTGTCAGGTAAGGTAGGAAATACTACCCTTCCCTTTACCAGTGAGGAAACCATGGCTCAGAGAGGTTACAGCGCTTGCTCAAGGTCACACAGCTAATGAATGGGATTGCTGGGATGTGGACCCAGGCACCTAGATACCAGAGACCAACCCATATCCACACCTGCTGCTGTCCCTGTGCCCCTGCCCCAAAGGGGGCAGCCCCAAGTGGGCAAGGGCCCTGGGAGCCACTCTTCAGACGGTGAGAAGGAGTGAAATTCGGAAACAAGAAGAGGGGCCAGGATCGGGTGGGAGCTTCTGGGGTCCTTCTCAAGGGCAGGGGAGATGCCACCCATCCCAGGCCCCTTGGGAGAGGGGGAGGAGACAGCTGCATACAGCTCAGGCTGCGGAAAGGTCACGGGGGAGAAAGCAGCCATTGTGTGCCGCTGGAGAGTGGGGGCAGGGAGCCTCTCTCCCAGGACACTGTGCTCTGCCCAGGCCCCCGCCCAGTCTCAGGAAGCCCCGTCCTGGGGGGCGGGGGTCTGGCTCTCTGCCTTGCCCCTTCGTGCTCAGGGAGTCCGTAAGTGGACCCCCGTAGGGAGGGGAGGGGCAGGGTTGGGGTAATGAGAGCCTCTTCAACCAGGGGGCAATTCTCAGACCCTTCCCTGAGACCCTTCCATCAGAGTTCCCAGAACTGTGAGTCAGGGCACAGCCTGAGCTCTGCCCATAGTGAGTGTCCCCTCCATGGCATGGAAACGGGAAGTGAAAGAAGCAGCTCAGCTCTTTGGGTCTGGGCTTCTTTAGGGATCCTCCCCCCAAAACAGGGCAACAGAGGATGCACAAGGTGCCGCCATACACCTTCCTTCCTTGGGGGCTGATTCCAGGGGCCCACAAGGGAGGGACCCACCATTGTGCCAAAAGGGGGAGCCCTAGGGCACACTTTAGTGTTGGCTCTACCCAAACAGTGAGGCACCCCAGGCATGGAAAGCTCCCTCCCCCCACTCTCAAACACTACTGGGTCAGGGGTCTGCCCGCCAGCCACCTCCGGCAGTCCAGGCAGGAAGCTGGAAATGACGCAGCCTAAATTCCTCTTGTTGAAATGGTGGGTTTCCTGTAAGTGGGGAGCCGCCCAGGCCAGGATCATAAATGGGCTGCCCTGAGGCCTCCACCCGAGGCCCGTAGCCCTATCGGAGAAGCCAGGCCAGGGAACGCTGGCCAGATATCCAGGTCCAGACCAGACACGGTGAGCCCCTGAACATGGCAGTGCCCAAAAGACCAGGATCCGGGGACCGTGGTCCAGGCTCTGCTGAGCACTCTCCAGCCCGGGGGAGGAGTCCTCCCTCTCCTCCACAGTGACCTGAAATAGGAAGGGTGGGTAGGGGACACTGTCCTGGTCTGGGGCACATTGGTGCCAATGCAGTTCTGGATGACGCAGACAAGATGCCCATTCTAACCCTACTCTGTGCTCCCTATGCCCAAGGGGACTCAGGCCTCCCCAAGCAGGTGCCCCCAAGGCCTCCTAGGCCAGTTCCTAAGCAGAAGGGCCAGGAAGGTTTCTGAAAGTCAAATGGCTATTGTAGTTTAAGGTTAAGGGACCCTTGCCCCTAAGAGGCTCCCTAGACCAAACAGAAGGGACAGGGCACATAAGGGTTGTGGGATGTGGTAACCTCCTCAGGATCCTGCCAACACTCCCCCTGGGCTTCTGCCTCAGTCAGGATGAGGGTCTGGCAAGTGTGGGCAAGTGGCAGGAGGGGTCCTGGGATAATGCTAACTAGTGCCAACCCCATGGAGGCCTCTACTAAGGTGAATTCATGTCACCACCCAAAGCCACTAATAGCCTCTAGGGCCAGTAAATGTGCTATAAACGAGCTAGGGACCAGAGCCTCACTGGACAAGAGGGAGAAGCCCACCATTCTGAAAGCAGACAAGAGAAATCCATGGGGATAGAGGTCAGAACGGCAGTTACCTTTGGGGGCGCTGACTGGGAGGGGGCAGGAGAAAGCCCCACGAAGTGATGGAAATGCTCTATCTCTTGATTAGAGTGGTGGTTATGCAGATAGATACACATGTGAAAACTCATCAAGTGAACAGGCAGGTGCAGGCACTTTGCTGTACGTAAGTCATACCTCAACAGCAGAGGAAGGAAGCCCACCATTCACCCCACACCACAGGCTACATTATGAAGAGACAAATGAGCCTGCAGGTTCCCCCATGTCCCCAGCCAGTGGCCAGCCCTGCTCATCCAAGATGCCCTTAGGATGGGCATCTTGAGGTCTTCACTCCTGTGCCTGGGGCTGCCCAAGCAGAAGAAGAAGGCCCATGGTGTGAGAGCTGGGCCGGGACCGTGCGGCAGGGGGAGTGGAGGGGAAGGAAGGGGGAACACACATTCTCCAGGGTTCCCTGACCCCTGCCCCTCTCTTGGGATTCCTAAGGCAGGCAGGGACACAGATGGTGCGTGAGAGGTGACACGACATGCCACAGCAGCCATGCTATGTCCAGCTGCCTCACAACATGCTCACACTTGTCCCCTGTGTGCCTAGGCCTGGGAGCAGAGGGAGGATGGCACCCTTTGGGGTCAGTCTGCATCTCACCTTTCACCTTCATGACCCCCCAAATTAACCAACTACAAAAAGGGCACAACCTCACTCCTAGAGCTAGGAATACAGGGTTCCTCTCACAGTGAGAGAAGCCCAAGACTCTGGTGGGAGACATCCGCTAAGGAGGTGCTGTTAGCCTCAAGCCTCTTACCTGGGCTGCTACAGTTCCCAGACTCAGAATGCTACTCTATGTATCATAGGGTAGGGGTGGGGGGTTAGCCCAAGTAGCCAGCTGGGGTCCTGACAAGCATCGATACACTTGGGGAGGAGCTGCTAAGTGCTAGATACTATGCCAGGTGCTGGGGGCGGTGGGGGGTAGGGGGGTGATGAGGAAGACTTTGTCAGCACCCTGCCCACCTCACCATCCTCACCACCTGCCTCTTCCTGACCTGTATTCTGGATAACGGGGAAAGGAAGTATCCAGGACGCCTCTGTGGGACTAGGACTGGGGACAGGACCTGGGCAGTCCAACACAGATACACACCACTCCTCCCTGAGCCCACTAGGCATCCAGAGGCTTCAGCCAAACAACCAAATGCAATGAAGAAAGGACAACAGCCTTGCTGATGCTGCGCTATGTCCCTCTGGCCCAGAATCAGGACAACAGACTTGGAGACGGGATGGTCCTCAAAACCATTCTACTCCAGGGGCCGGCCTGGTGGCGCAGCGGTTAAGTGCGCACGTTCTGTTTCTCAGCGGCCTGGGGTTCGCCGGTTCAGATCCTGGGTGCGGACATGGCACCGCTTGGCACACCATGCTGTGGTAGGTGTCCCACATATAAAGTAGAGGAAGATGGGCACGGATGTTAGCTCAGGACCAGGCTTCCTCAGCAAAAAAGAGGAGGACTGGCAGTAGTTAGCTCAGGGCTAATCTTCCTCAAAAAAAAAAAAGACCATTCTACTCCAACTTTTTGCCTCACAGTTGAGGAAACTAAAGCCCAGAATCAGGGAAGTCTGGCCATAGGTCAGAGAGTGAGCTGGAAACACAGGTAACACTAAAATCCAGGCTCCCCCGACAGGGTGTCTGCTAAGCCCCTACTCCCAGCCCTTCTTTCCCCTCAAGTGCTATGCCCACCCAGCAGAGGTGCAGAACAGCCTGGAACAGACATACAGAAGGCAAGCTCTCCTCTTAGCTGTGCCATCCCCAGACTTGCCTGTGGTTGGGGTCAGAGGATCATAGCTTCCAGCTAATTAGGGGTAAGAACACATACCCCCTAGATAGCTTCTTCAGAGCCCTCTAGACCATGACATGCCCTGAGAGAAGGCCCCAGGGTCATAACCATCCACAGAGTACCGAGCCTCTGCCATGCATCCACAGTTCCCAAACACTCTAGCTTGGAGCCATCAGAACCACCAGAGCGTCTGTGGGTCTCAACCTGTTGGGGTCCTGAGCCTGTGCAAAGGGTGGCTGGAAGTTATGGGCCCACAAAACAGCACCCCACGCTCTCACACTTAATTGTGCCCACAGTCCTCCTGGAGTACACAGACCCCCTGAGCCTGCCCAGAGGTCTCCCAGGGAGATGGCTCCTTTTCTAAAGAGAGGATGGACAGGGGCCAGGGCTTCCTTCCCCAGGCCAGCTGCTGAGCCCCATCACTGGCAGTGTCCTCCCACATTAGAAGGGAGCAGCCTCTCGGGTCACTGCCCCTCACTTCCTCAGCAGGTAAGGGGGGTTTCACATCAGCCGGGACCTGACTCTGCTGGGAAGGAGAAGGGAATTATTACAGTAAACACAGCCAGGAGGCAGGCCAGGAAGCCAGCTGGATCCGGGGAATCTAAGCACCCCTCGGCACTGCTCCCTATCCATTTCTGGCTAGACTAGGCTAGGGGACCTGGAGGGGTCTGTGCCCAGGCTGGGGCAATGCCAAGCCCACCTTCCCAAGCAGGCCTTACCGGGGCACAGGAAAAGCCGAGTCTAGTTGCTCCCAGACACCAGGCGGCCTGGGGATGCCTCAGGGGAAGATGCCCAGGCTCATAATGGCCCTGAAGGCCAGGCCCTGCAAGGAGCCCCAGCCCTGGGAACCAAGGGTAGGGAGTCCTAGGAGTAGCCACCCTCTCATCTTTTCCCGAGGAAACAGTATCCAGGCCCCCCTGGCCCATCTGTCCAGCTCTCTACCCCTTGCCCTCCGCCACCCCGGCGGGAGCGCAGACCATGCGAGCAGCAGGTGCAAGACGCGGGGGTGGCACTGAGATGACACAAAACCACACTCGCCCCCACCTCCTAAACCCTGCCGGCCTCCGCCACAGCCCTCCGGCCACCCCAGGCTGGCGCTTCCGTTTGGATACGGAGATGGAAGGGGGGGCAACTAGCTGCCCGCCTCCCTCAGACTGAGGGGTGGGAGGCGGCGCCGGGAATGCCCTTCCTCGCTCGTCCATGGACGCGAGGGAACAAGGGCCCCCCGGGCCGGCCCTCCCGCCAAGGACGCGGCTCCGCAGTGGCCCAGGCGGGGGCAGAAGCCCGAGGCCGGAGGCCGCAGCCCCCAGCCCCGCCCCGCCCTCCGGCCCCGCACGGCGCTCCCGCCAGGCCCCGGCGCCCGCCCGGCGGCGGCCTCGGTGCGCGGTCCCGCCCCCGGCCCGGCCCGCTTACCCGGGGCGCTGCAGTCCGCACACACCTCCGCTCGCGGCCCCTTCCGGGACATCCTCAGCGGCGACGCGGCCGCAGCCCTCTGGGCCAGCGTGGGGGGCGCGGGCGCGGGCGGCGGGCCCGGGCGGCGGCGGCCCCTGCTGCCCGGCCCGGCTCCGGCAAGGCCCCGGCGAGGCTCCGCGCGCCCGGCCAACCGTCCGCCCCGGGGCTGGCCCGGAACCCGCCGTGCCCGCCCGCCCGCTCGCCCTCGGGCGCCCTCCGCCCCGCGCCACCCCGCGCCGCCCCGCCGCCGCTCGCCGCTCGCTCTCCCCGCCCCCTGCGCGGCTCCCGGCCGCTCCTGCAGGAAGCGGCGCAGGCCCGGCCCACCGGGGGAGGGGCAGCCCGCGCGCCGCCCGCCGCCGGGCCCTGCCGGCCGCGCCTCCCGGAGAAAGGAAGCCGCGCGCGGGCGGCCGGGCGGGGGCGCTTAAAGGGGCCGCGGTCGCCGCCGGCCAGAGCGGGCAGCTTCGCCTGCGGCCCTGGCCTCGGCTCCAGCGCTTCCCTGGCCCGAAGGTAATGTGAGTCACCCTCAGGGCCCCTTCGCTTTCGAGACGGAGAGTGGCCCAGGGGGCTCAGGGCCCAGGGACAGTGACCCCTCGGAATCAGGGAAGAGAACAAGGAGCTGGAGGCCCAGGCCCCCCTCCTCGGCAAGGAGCTGTGGTTTGGGGTGCCCGCCTATCTCTGCTTGGGGTGAGATGTGCGTCCTCGTCCCCTCTCTATCCACATCTGAGTGTCCCGGTGTGTGTGGTCACACCCTTGCTGATTAAGCACACCACCAACAATATGGACGCCCAAGTGCCAGAGAGGTCATGCAGTGTATCCCCCTGCCTCCAGGCTAAAAATACATCTATCCCTCCTCCACGCTTCCATCCAGAAATGAAAGAATCTGGGCAGTTTTTAAAGGCCTCCCGAGGAGTGACCACTGTGCCTATGTGCAGCAATATCCACTTGGCATCCGTCTTATACACATCCACGTTGTTTCTGGGTCACCAGAGGTGTGTGTCCAGGGTGCGCGCACGTAATATACAGGGACCTTTTTTTTGTGGTGGCCTTTCTTCCTGGACTTCACAGGGAGACTCAGCAGAGGTGGGGGGACAGGGAGCGGAGGCGCAGGCCGCACGTGGGTGCACCCCTGCACTGAGCATGCTCCCCCATACACGTGGGCCCCGCGTGCACCCAGCCCCCATCCCTGCAAGAGCAAAAGGCCAGAGCGCTCTGCTTTTGGGGAGAGGACCTGGGTGCCCGGGACCAGGCCTGGGGGCCAGATCTGTGGTGACATGATTAAGGGAGGGTTCCTAAGCAGGAGGGAGTCCTACTCAGTAACAAGGGGGGAGGAGGGGAGTCCTTGGACAGAGGTTCCGGAGTTGGTCGATTTTATCCCAGCGGTGCCAGAGCAGCAGTGACTTGTGGGTGGGCAGGCTGCTTCCCTGGGGGAGACAAGTAATGCTCATGAGTCACACCACCAGAAATACATGCAAAGCTGCCTCCATCGCCTTTCACTGCAGCCCAGATTGACAAGTTTGTTTCAAATCGCGATCCACGAGGTATATTTATAATCGCACCTTTAAAAAATTTCTTCTTGCAGGCCTCCCCTCCCCCCACAGCCAGCCGCTCAGCTGGCAGGGCGTTTGCGAGCAAAGATACCTCGCAGGGAGGAGGGACGGCGGGGGGCGGGGGCACCACCTGCCGCCGCGTGCTGCACCCGCACCCGCACCGAGGAGTCAGTCCATGGGCTTGGTGGCCCCATCCCGGGCGACGGGAGGAGCGGCCAGGCCGCCCTTACCGGGCATACAGCCCACGAGCAGTGGCCGCCCCTTCACCCCCGATCGACCCCCAGCTATGGAATTTCATTTATTAAATGTCGAGGCGGCTGCTGGCAGTCCCATCGCTTGGCTGTCTTTGTTTCTCTGCTGTGTAGGCGCGTCTCGAGCACGTGGCAGCTGGAGCGCTCAGGCCGGAGGAAAAAACGACCTGGGTTTAGAGTCTAGGGCCGCCTGGCAAAAAGAGAGCTCGGCTGCCCAGGGGATAGGTCTTCCAATTCAGGCTGAGCTCCCCCAGTCCTTCAACTCCAAGACTTTTCCGGGTAAGAACACGATTCATCCGCTACCCGCCACCCCCCATCTTCTGGTCGGCCCGGGGAACACCCGGGTGTGGCGCAGGCAAAGATCCACTCTCCCAACTTTGTTCCCCAAACCCCCAGCCCTGCCACAGCTGAGCTTCTCGGCCAGGGGCTAGGGATAAACGGGTTTCTGAATTTCCTTTTGGAGACACCGCCACCTCAGGAAGCAGGACGGTTAAAGAGAAATCACGCACAAGGTTCTAAAAACAATTTAATGAGAAAATGTACGGGCATTCTCCCGGCCACTCCTAGCCGGTCCTCCTCCGCTCCAGCCCCCTCCCCAACTCCGGCTGCAGCCACGACACTCTGCTGACCTCTCGTGGTAGAGGTGGGCAGCGGTCCCCGGCTGCCGGAGACGCCCGCTGGCCCCGCCCAGGCTGGAGAAAGGGGCGAGGCAGTCCACTCCTACCTCATCCTTTCCCGCCCGGGCCTGGCACCGCAGAGTATGGAGGAGGAAGGAGAGAAGACCACACAAAGAAACCTGAGGGGGGCGCGGAGAGTTTGCAAGCTTTTGCTAGCACCTCCCACACAAACACTTCTTGGATTGCTCTAAGTAGGGCTGATATGGAATCCCTTATTCCCGACTTGTTCTAAGGTGGGCTCAAGAAGGCACTGTGCCTGGTCCCTCCACCTGTCTCAGTGGCCTGGTTGGGGGAGGCATGCCCCGCTTCCAAGGCAGTTACTATCCTTAGCTCACCCCAGGAGGTAGTATTTAGTTTCATTTTACAGGTGAGTGGTTTGAGAAACCAGAAAATTTAAGCAATTTGCCTAAGGTAAGGTCAGACAGTTAATAAGGTGGAATTGGAACTCAGGCCCATCATTCCAGTCCTTCCTCCCTCCAAGCACTGGGCCGACCCTCTAGGTCCTTCCAGCTCTTGCAATAGGCGGCCCCAGAGCCAATTTCACTTTTACCACAGCGTCTGCAGGAACCTTTCTGGAAGAACCTCTCTACTCTGGAGTTATTCAGGAAGGAGCCGAAGGAGCCGGTCTCTGGAATCAGTCTCTTGTCCTGGGGAGACCACATAGGGTGAAGTTGAGGAGCTGCCACCTGCTGCTTTTTCTACCCAGCCCCTCTCTGGTCCTTGCAGAGGACAGCGTATGGGGGGAATGGGGGCGTATGGGGGGAATGGGGGGAGGGGGCTGTCCTTAGTGGACATTCTCCTTCCAATGTTAAGTGTAGAAGATGGAGCTTAGTTAGAAGATGGAGCTTAGTTTTTTTTTTTTTTTTTTTTGAGGAAGATTAGCCCTGAGCTAACTACTGCCAGTCCTCTTCTTTTTTGCTGAGGAAGACTGGCCCTGAGCTAACATCATGCCCATCTTCCTCTGCTTTATATGTGGGACGCCTACCACAGCATGGCGTGCCAAGCGGTGCCATGTCCGCACCCAGGATCCGAACCGGCAAACCCCAAGCCGCTGAGAAGCGGAACGTGCGACCTTAACCGCTGCGCCACCGGGCTGGCCCCAAGGCGCTTAGTTTTCTCAGAGGGAAGGGAAGACTCCTGCATAATATTTCAGGTGCCGGACCCCTGGTTGTTCCAATGACCCTTGGGACCAATGCCTCGCACCTTTCTTAGAAGTCCCCTCCATCATTTACTCTTTTCTTGGAATCTAGATCCCTCCTCTGGGACCAAAATTCAGTCTGAAGGCCACACCTTTCCGCACGGCCTGATGCTTTGAGGAAGGTCTGTTGCCCCCTCCCTCCCCAGAGAAAGGCAAAAGCCCAGCGGGTGGGGGTGCGCCCCAGACCACCTGGCGTGAGGACACTGCCTCCGTTCTGGCCAGGCCTGACTCCCTTCCCGCCCTGTCATGGGATCAAGGGGACAGCGCGGGACTCTCTCCGGCCACCCCCCACCCCCAGTTCCACGAGGCGGACTACAAGCCCCATGATGCCGCGGGGCCGAGCTATAACAAGCTCTGTCCGGGGCACCCGCGTCCCCCTCCTCTCTCCCCCCGCATCCCCGCATCCCTCGCCGGCCGCTCGGGCTGAGGGCCGGGCTATGCAGCTGCGGGGAGCCGGGGGCTGCGGGCGCGCGTCCCTGCGGCGGCGGCGGCGGCGGCGTCCCCGGGGCCCGCGCCCCGTGCGCCCCCGCGCCCGCTGCGGGCGTCTGCTCTCTCCGCCGAGCGGCGTCTTTGTGTGCGGGGGTGTGGGAGGCGAGGCGCGAGTCCGCGCCGCGCTGCCGAGTGCCCGCTCCCTCCCCGGGCGGGTGGGGGCCTCTCCGCGCCGCCCGCCGCCGCCGCCGCCTCGCGAGGACGCCCGCGGCCCGCGCCGCCCGCACCGCGCCGGGCGCGCCGCCCCCGCCCGCCGGCGCCGCTCGCACATGCCCGAGCCGCAGCCCTGCGAGCAGGCAGCGCCGGCCCCCCGCCCCGCGGCCCCGGGCCCCGGCTCCGGCGCCGTCCCTCCTCCCGGGCCGGGCGCCGCGGCCCCGGCATGAGGAGCGGGCGATGATCCCCGCCAACGCCTCCGCCAGGAAGGGGCCCGAGGGCAAGTACCCGCTGCACTACCTCGTGTGGCACAACCGCCACCGCGAGCTGGAGAAAGAGGTCCGCGCCGGCCAGGTAAGAGCGCCGTCGGGCGCCGCGGGGACCCCACGGCTGGGCACGCCCGCCCGGCGTGGGGAGGGGGCGCGGCGCGGGCTGTCCCGCCTCCCAGCGAGTTTGCAGCGCTTCTTTGTTCGCAGCCGCAGCTTTTGTGCTTGTTGACCGGGAGAGGGTGATGGGAGCGGCCCCCGCCCGCTCCCCTCCTGCCCGGACCGGCGGCCCACACGTGTTCCGGACCCTCCCAGGTTGGGGTAGGGGACTCTGTGCCCCTCCTCTGCCGGGGCAGGGAGGGCTGCAGGGAGGGGCTGCCGGCTCGGTCTGTGTTCCATGTGGTGGGAGAGTCCGCCCCACTCAGCCGAGCAGCGACACCTCCCGCGTGAGTGCGCGGAGGTGGGCAAGGCCTGCGTAAGGAGGGGGTCACAGGTCAAGGATCAGAGAATAGGCTGTGACACTCCCAGGCATGCCAGCCCCACCCAGTGCCCTCCACCCTCATGGTGAGCGCTTAATCTGTTTGCTCAGACTGGGCAGAGTGCCTGCATCCCTCAGACCCCAGCGGCGGCTCAGAAATGGAGAGGGGAGAGAGACCCTCTTGGGGAAACCCTGAAGGGCCTTGTCCAGGTGCTGAAAGGCGCTCTCCTGCCCTCTGGTGCTGGGTCCTGGCTTCTAGGCGCTGAGGCCCCTAGCCACTGGCCTCGGGAAGGATTTGAGGTTCTGCACACAGAGCGGGCTCCCTAGTTCCTGCTAGTCAGTAAGAACGGGTGGGTCAGCAAGCTTTGGCTGGGCGATGGCCTCCAAGAAGATCGGGTAAGGGATGGGATCTCCTGGCCTTTCTTCAGGACCAAGGCAGGCACTGGTCACAGGTAGCTCCCAACTCTGCCCTTGGCCCCCAGGCCACAGGTAGGCACTCGTGGCTTGGACAGCGTGGACAGAACGCCCTCTAGAATGGAGAAGCAGGAGCCAGAGCTGGACCCAGCCTGCCTTGGTTTGGCTCAGATTGAAGCCCACAGACTTGGCCCAGGTCTGAGACCCTGGGGTCATGGGCTGGGAGTGGTTCACGCAGGAGTTGTCCCCTTTGGGAATATGCCTTTTTAGGGCCATTTCCTGAGTCACAGGAAGTTCAGTTTGAGGAGCTGTCTGCTTCCCAAGGGAAGAGTGAGGTGGAGAGCAGGACATCACCAGACAGTGAGTGAGGTGAGCGTCAGAGTATGTCTCTGAAGTCCTCCGCTGAGCCCTCAGACCAGCACGGCACCCAGCTCTGCATAGCAGTCCCAGGAAACGTTGGGGTGACCTGAGCCTCCAAGCCTCTGGGCTGGTCGGGGTGTCCACGTCCATTCTACCTCCACTTACACAAGGATGCTCCAAGTTGCTCGTCAGACTGTGTCTCTGTTTATCCATCATAAAGGAAGTAGTTTTCAGCCATAGAGGCCTGGTAAAGGAAGTGAGGTCAGAGTGGTAGGTCCTGGGGGACAAAGATGAACAAACCAGGCACAGCCCCTGCCCTCAAGGACACCCCATTGTTGTGATGCGAGTGTGAACAGGGAGGTTCAGTGTGATGTGCAGGGTGCCAAGACACAGACAGCCCGTTCTCTTCTGGCCCTTCTTTGCTTTCCTCCCCTGAGGGCAAAAGAAGACGAGCCTCTGAGAGAGGTTACAGCCGGCAGGGTTTGAGTCTGATCTAAGGAACTTTCCGATGGGATGGTTGATGGTTGGTTGAAGGATCGTTAGGCAGAAGGCTAGTGGCTGAATCTCCAGAATGGCTCAGTTGCACTCCCTGGCCCAGGTGGGTGGTCTGTTTCTTGCAGAGATTGGAGAGAGGCAAAATGCCCTAGAAGAAAAGGCCGTTCACTCAGGCCTCTTGGATTGCTAGTACTCAGGTCAGCAGCCATCTTGCTGAGGGGGGGAGCACTGGAACCTGCTGCACGTGGGGGCAGTTGGGGCCGCTGAGTGTGTTCCTCTGTGCTCCCCTCAGGCTGCCACAGAAACCAGGCACCAGGTTCACCCCTGTCCCTACCCTCCCGTCCCCCTGCCCTGGTGTGTTAGTGTCTCCTCAAAATGGACACCGCCTGCCCTGATCCAGGCCAGGAGGAATATAGGGCACTGGCTGTGGTTAACCCTTGTTCAACCACAAAGGAGTCAGGCCGGTGCTCTCCTTGGCTCTGGGGGTGGCAAGAAGGGGAATGCCAATCAGACTCGGTGGCAGGGGCCCCGGACTGTATCCCAACTCCAGGACTGACCCAGACTGACGTTTGCATCCAAATGTGCACTGCTCGGTCCTCAGGGCATCGGGTTCCCAGGGAGAGCTGAGGGCGCCCAACCCAGCCATTTCCTGCAGGGGAGGGGCCTGGAGGCAGCCACCTCACATGGTAATGAAACCCCCTAGACTCCAGGCATTGCAGCTGGGGGTCCCTGACCTCTGGTCCTCTTGGCACCAACTGTCACAGCAAACAGCCAGGCTTTCCTCAAGCACACAGCAGCTGGGTTTCCCTGGTCTTCGCTTGGCATAGCTGCCTCTTCTTCCTTCCAAGAAAGCCCCGCAGAGGCCCTCCCGTGGGCAGGCTTGGCAATGCTGGCCAGCTGAGGAGGGGGATGGCATGGCAGGCTTCAGAGCAGGTTCGTGGGCTTTGCTCAGCCCCCCAGTAGCTCTTTGGGGGGCGGGAAGCAGGGGGTGGCGGGTGGATGGGAAGTGCTCATCAGGTGTTTTTTGGGGAAAGGAAGGCTTCATGGCCACCTCTAGCTGGCACCCAACAGTACAAAGGTTGCTGCTGCCCTGCTTCCTGCCATTCAGGTGCCTGCCAGGTTGGGAAGGACGGGGGGTTGTAGGCCAGTGATGTGCCCTTACCCCCTTGGCTGGCGAGGCTCCGGTTCTGGAGTCACGAGTCCCTGGTGTTCCCTGTGGTGGGAGGTGGAAGTTAGACTGTAAAGCTCCCTGTGGGAAGACGGAGGGGGACAGGAGTCTTCCCCTGGCAACAGGCACTCTGGAGGGGCCAGACTGTGGTCCCAGGGGCTACCTCGCCATGGCCCTCCTTCCTCCTTTTCCCAGTTCCTCCTTCTGACCTAGAGATGACATGGGATTGTGGGGCCCCTGGATGCTCAGACAGAGGCTGCCGCACCCACAGTACCTGTTGTGTCCAGGAGCACCTGTGATCTCCTTTCTCCCTAAAGTGGGCAGTCCCCGGTATGGGCTGTCACCACAGCTGGTGAGTTGGGAATCTCAGGAGAGAGATCCACAAATCCCAGAAACCAAAAATCAATGTGTCTGGGATGAGGGGGAGGGGCTACGTGGGGCAGGATGGAGGGGGCGGGTGGAGGGAGAGTCTGCCTGCTACCCCCACCTGCCCACCTCAGCTTGGGGAACCATCCTGCCTCTCTCCCCCTTAGCTCAGGCGTACCTGGCCCTACACCTCACATCGGGTGGAAGAGCTGAGAAGCAGTGACCAGTGACCACACCAGACTCTGGCTGTTCTCCCTGGGGCTGGAGGAGGGAGGAGGGCAGGGAAGGGAGAGAAGGCTTATTAGTATGCGAGGCCCCACCCTCTGGGCCCCTTGCCTTCTCTCTCCAGCCCCCAGGCTTAGTCTGTACATTTGGTACGTCCTTGTAAGATTTTACCTACAAAAGGATTCTGCTAGTGCTAAAAAAGCTTGAAAAATACCCCACTAGTGCATGTGGGTTCAGGAGGTATGCATGTGCAAATGTGCTGGCAATGAACACGTGTGTTATACGTGAGTAGACCCCTGCAGAACCAGAGGGCAGCTGGGCGTGCATGTGCTTGTACACTTAGTGGTGCACATGTACTGTGAGTATGGAGGCAGGAGTATGAGTGTGTATCCTTATGGTACCTGTGTGTGTGTGTGTGTGTGTGTAGGTGTGTGCCTGAGTGGCAGCAAGGAGGCTCTGCCCAGGGAGCCCCAGCTCCTAAGCTCGAAGGACCCCTGCTTTTGACTCCAGCTGAGGCCTGCTGGGGTGCGGAGTTTCCGTTCTCTACAGGAGGAAGCCTGGGTGTTGGGTTTCATGGGAAACCTTTTCATTCCAGCAATTAAATGGCTGCAGAGGAAGTTAATGAATTCTCCCACCTGGGCCCAGGGCAAGGTGCCACTTCCACTGCAGGCTCTGCTTTGGGCGGATGGGGGAGCTTCTTCTCTGGGGCTTGGCTGGGTGTATGCAGGGCCCACCTCGGCCCTGGAAAACAGCAGTGCCCTGGGGACGCTAGGGAGGGCTGTCGGGAGAGCTCCTGAGGAGTGGGGGTGGAGAGGGGCACCCCTGCTCAGCAGGCAGTGCCAGCATCTCTCTGGAACCTAGAGCTGAGGCACCTGAGGGGGAGGTGGCAGGCAGCATCTGGCGCCCTGGGGCCGGGCGGGGTGCCCTGCCAGCTCCCCGGGGCCTTGTTAGCAGCAGCAGCAGCAGCATGTGGGGCAGGGCTGGTGGGAGGCATGGATGGTTCATCTGCAGCCCCCTGGGAAGGCCTCCTCCTGACTTCCCCAGCTAGCCCAGGGTCTGTGGATCCTCCACCACTCCCACCCCAGGGCTTACGACCCCAGTGGGGACAGACCCCAAGGGGCCCAGGCCAACTCATAATAGGCAAAGAGTAAACAGTGCTCCCCTCCTCTGGGGAGCTGGTGTAGGGGAGCTGCAGGGCAGCGGCTCGCGTCTCCAAGCCCGGCTCAGAGGGCCACAGGGGCCAGGCTCACTTTTCTTTTGAGGCTCCTAGTATATTTAAAGATGGAGAAATGCCAGCACAGAGTTATAAAAGTTATATGAATAATTTAAATTATTTAAAATATTTTATTTTTGACAAAGGAGTTCGGATTCATGTTTTAAAATATTTACCTTTGGCTAGAAGGCTTATAGCGAGAAGCAGCAGTCCCCGCTCTTCCTGTCCGTACCTCACCATCTCTTTGCCCAGAGGCGACCACTTTGAACTCTAGGCTGTTTTGTTATTTCCCTCCATAATTATAAACAGCATACTTCTACAGCTATTTATTGGTTTATCAGTTTTACACTTTATTGCTTCCCCCCCCATGCCCCTTAAATATAGTCATCTATGCGTTTGTTTGACAAATATTTCTTAAGCACCGGTTACGTGCCTGGCGTTGTCTAGGGACTGGAGGTATAGCACTGAAGAGAACGGACAGGGACCCTCCCTTTGTGGGGCTTACCGCTAGATGAGGGAGACAATGAAAAACCAAACAAGCAATTTAACGTTGGACAAGAACTAAAAGCAGGATAAGGCGCAATAAATAGATAAATAGCAGCTGTCATTTAAGATGGGTTGTCAGGGCAGTTCTTTGTAAGGAGGTGACATTTGAGCAGTGATCTGAGTGAAGTGGCTCTCCAGGGTATCCAGGAGAAGGTGGTTCCAGGGAAGGCCGCTGTGTGGGAGTGGCATTTGGAGCAGAGGTGGGAGGCCGCATGAGTTCAAAGAGTCGTCCAGGGCTGTCGGATTCTATTCTAAACAGGATGGGAAGCCACAAGAAGGTTTTGAGGTAACAAGCGTCAGGACTGACAAACATTTCACAGGATGATGGTCCCCACAATGGGCTATGTGGAGAATAGATCTAAGGAGCCAAGAGAGGCGTGAAGGGACCAGTGAGGAGGCCACGGGGACACCAGGTGAGAGATGGCGTGGCTACCGACGCCCAGGATGGTAGCCTGAGGTGATGGAAACTAAGAAGACTCTGGATCTATTTTGAAGGTCAGGTTTTGCTGATGGATTAGATTTGGAAGGTGAAAGGAGAGGAAGAGAGGAAAACAGTTCCAACGTTTTTCACCTGAAAAGGGAGTGAATTGAGGTACTGTTTACTGTGGTGGGAGGACTGGGCAGATGCAGCTGTCCAGGATCGGCTGGAGTGAAGGAAGCGAGGGGAAGAGGAGAGTGTCTTGTAAAGAGATAACTCACATACCTATGCCGCATAAATTTAGCCCTACCCTCAGCCCATGTTTGCAGCTCTTCACTGCCTATGGGTCCTGTCCCCATGCTATTCTCTGAATAAAAGAGCACTACTGCCAGACCTTGAGAGTCCAAGAAGTCTTTCTTTCAACTCCTCGGCTCGCCGAGCCCGCATCAGTCATGATGTCCCACTTTGTTTCATGAAGTAAATTATTTTTTCATATTTTTCATAGGATATCTTCCCCCTAAAAAGTTTTCTTCTGTTTCCTGCATTGACAGTGTTCCCTCTGGGTTTTTAGCATCTATTTGCATGTTTTGGTCTCTTTCGAGTTGGCGATTTTCCTCAAATATCCCGTCACCCTTGGCTGTTGGGGCGAATCTAAGAATGGAGGTGAGGAGTTGCTGATGCACAGTGCCGCTGTAAGATGATTGGGTGGCAAGCTGGCCTGCCTGTGGTAGGATCCCCAAATGTCTGTACACAGAGGTCTTTGGTGCCTCTAGTTTCTCCAAGGAAGAATTCTCCAACCTCCTGCGAGCGGTAGGATGGGGCAGTGATGTGCATAGTCTGGCTGCCAGTGGTTGAGGACCTGAGGCTGAGAAGGGACCAGGCTTTCACTGTTTGCAGCCCCGTGACCTCACCCTCAGGTCAGTGTCCCGAATCCAGGTCGCGTTCGTAGGTTCTGGGCGTTAGGATGTATACTTATATTTTTGAAGGGCACCACCATTCAACCCACTATGATAGGTTTTTTTTTTTTTTAATATATATCAAATTTGGAAAAATTTTGGCTATTATTTCTTTAAATTTGTCTCCTTTTACCCACTTACTTACCCTATCCTCTGGGACTACAATTACACATATGTCAGAATGCCTTATAGTGTCTCACAGATTGCTGAGGCTCTTTGAATGTGTTTTTAGTACTTTTTTCCTCCTCTGTGCTTCAGCTTGTATAGTTCTGTTGCTATGTCTTCAAGTTCACTGATTTTTTTATTCTGTAGTGTCTAATCTTCTGTTAATGCCATCCAATGAATTTTTCATTTCAGATATTGTACTTATCTCCCATTTCTTTCCACATTGCATTCTTGTTTTTCTTTAAACTCCTGAGCATATCGAGCCATTCATCATCTTTATTATTTCTGAATATAATGTGTTTCTATTAAATGACTTTTCTCCTAATTATGAGTCACATTTTCCTACTTCTTTGCATGTCTAGTAATTTCTTTTTCCTTTTTTGGTGAAAAGGATTGGCCCTGAGCTAACGTCTGTTGCCGATCTTCCTCTTTTTGCTTGAGGAAGGTTGTCAATGAGCTTACGTCTGTGCTAATCTTCCCCTATTTTGTATGTGCGATGCTGCTACAGCATGGCTTGATGAGTGGTGTATAGGTCAGCACCCAGGATCTGAACCTGTGAACCCAGGGCCACCAAAGCAGAGCACGCAAACTTAACCACTATGCCACTGGGCTGGCCCCAAATGTCTAGTAATTTTTTTTTTTTTGAGGAAGAGTAGTCCGAAGCTAACATCTGCCACCAATCCTCCTCTTTTTGCTGAGGAAGATTGGCCCTGAAATACAGCCGTGCCCATCTTCCTCTACTTTATATGTGGGATGCCCACACAGCACGGCTTGATAAGTGGTGTGTAGGTCCGTGCCTGGGATCTGAACTGGTAAACCCTGGGCTGCCAAAGTGGAGCACAAACTTAACCACTATGCCACCGGGCTGGCCCCAAATGTCTAGTAATTTTTAACTGGATGTTGGATATTGTAAATCTTGTGATGTTAAGCATCTGGATTTTTTGTCTTTCTTTAAAGAGTGTTAGGCTTTGTTCTGGCAGACTAAGTTAAATTACTGGCAAATCAGCTTGATCCTTTTGAGTTAGTTTTTCATCTTTATTAGATTGGGTCTAGGTGAGCCTTTTTTGCAGGGATAGTTCAGCCCTCCTACTGAGACCTTCTCAGGTCTCTGTCGAATACCCTGGGGAAACAACAAGCACTCTCCACTCCAGCAGGTCGGAGCTTGAATGCGTCCCTGCCCTGGGTGAGCCCTGAGAATTTGTCAGCTTTTTGCTTCTTTCTGCCTGGTCTTGTTGATTTAGCATTCAGCAAAGATGCAAAGGTACCCCATGCAGATTCCTGGAGCTCTTTTTTGTTTTTTTGCATAGCTCCCTCCTTCCTGGAACTCTGCCCTGCAACTTGTAGCTATGTCAGCCTCCCTTATCCCCTGTCTCTATGTGCTCCACCCCTCAGTAGACTACACACTCTGCTGGGGATTCCCCTCCCTGAATTGCAGTCTGGAATGTTCCTCCAGGTAGAAATCCAGGCAATCACAGGGCCCACCTCATTTGTTTCTCTTACTTCAGGGATCACAGTCCTGGTCTACTTGTTGCCTAGTGTCTGAAAACAGTTATTTCATATATTTTGAAACAACAGTTTTCTCTGTTTATGGCAGAAGGGTATTTCAGTTACCTCATCATGGTTGGAGTAGAAGCCTGTTCCTGGCATTTTAATCAAGCCTTGGGAAGGAGAGGAGTTACGTGCATGTGGTCAGTTCATTAAATTAACTAGAAGTCCTAGCCTCCTGAAATATATTTAAATATTTATGTTGAACAAACATATGCTTTTATCACCCAACAAAAATCTCATACAATGTAGTCATGCTATTTTTTATAACATTTGTAAAAAATGTTAATACATCACGTCCCACGGGCACAGGATGTGGGTTTGAAGTTGTACCATGAATATGTTCTTTCATTCCTATCATTGTATTGCTGCAACTTTTGCTAAGCCTCACTCACTGGTAATGTCAATGACCTAAATTGGTGGCCCTTCCTGAAGGTGTGGTCTTGGACCCCTAGGTTAGGTCCTGTCTCCGGTGCCATCCTAGGCCAACAGCCTCATTCGACCATCCTTCGGCCCCAGGCTTCCTCTTCACAGGCAGCCCACTGGGTCTTGGAGGGGTGAACCCACGTGGTTGCTGCCTGGTTGGAGTCTCTTGGGCTCAGATAGGCTGCCTCAGAAGTGACAAGGTCTCCGTCCTCACCTCCTTCTCCAGGTGGACATCGAGCAGCTGGATCCCCGTGGGCGGACTCCCCTGCACCTAGCCACCACCCTGGGGCACCTCGAGTGTGCCCGTGTGCTCCTGGCACACGGGGCAGACGTGGGCAGGGAGAATCGCAGCGGCTGGACAGGTGGGCACCTCTGCTCACCCTGGCCCCACAGCCAGGGGCTCCCCAGCATCAGAGTCCCTCCTCTGGTTGGCTGAAGGGAGCCCGTGGCAGGGTCCCGTGCTGTGACATTGCCTTCCCCTCCCCCAGTGCTTCAGGAGGCTGTGAGTACCCGGGACCTGGAGCTGGTGCAGCTGGTGCTGCGGTACCGGGACTACCAGCGCGTGGTGAAGCGGCTGGCGGGCATCCCCGTGCTCCTGGAGAAGCTGCGCAAGGTGAGGGCCAGCCCCTTAGCCTCCCACTGTAGCCCTTGAACCCTGTCTCTAGTGCAGGCTTAGCTACTCTCCTTCTCATCCTCCAGGCCCAGGACTTCTATGTGGAGATGAAGTGGGAGTTCACCAGCTGGGGTAAGAGGCACTGGGGGGCCTCACTGGGCACTCTCCCACCTCAGGGCCTTTGCACTTGCTGCCCCTCCTGCCTGGAGCACCCTTCCCATAGCTCTTCCTGTGGCTCCTTCTCATTGTTTAGTTCTCAGCTCAATGCCACCTCCTCAACTAGGCCTTTCCACGCTGCCTCAGACACTGTCTCGATTCCATTATTATTATTTCTTTCACTTTGTAATGGTTTGCTCATTTGTTTGTTTGTTACCTGCCACCCCTTGCTAGAAGGTAAGCTCCAAGAGGGCAGGGGTCCTGTCTTGTTCAGTGTTGTGTCCCCACTGACTGGAATAGTGCCTGGCACACAGTAGGTGTTCAGTAAATATTTGTTGGAGGACTGATGAAAGATTGAGTGAGTAAATTAACAAACGGTGGATGCTAGGGACTTGGTGATGGCTGCACATGCCTGTCCCCAGCCTCAGGTTGCTCACCCCTGAGTGACTGTAGTCTACAGTTGTGTAGGGGGAGGCGGGGGAGAGCTGCTCTCCCACCAGTTCCCTCACCCCTTCCCCGCCACACCACTGACCCTGATCCCCACACCCTGAGGTGGCCCAGGTCGGGTGGACCAGGCACACTGAAGCCACTTCTGGCCTTCCTTTCCGTCTAGTGCCCCTCGTGTCCAAGATCTGCCCTAGCGACACCTACAAAGTGTGGAAGAGTGGGCAGAACCTACGGGTAGACACCACGCTCCTGGGCTTTGACCACATGACGTGGCAGCGAGGGAACCGCAGCTTTGTCTTCAGGGGCCAAGGTCAGGCAGGAGGGAGGTGGGGCAGGGCAGGGAGGCTGGGGACAGCCCCATGCCATCCCTGACTGCCCTGTGCTGTTCCGTGGCTGGCAGACACAAGTGCCGTGGTCATGGAGATTGACCATGACCGCCGGGTGGTGTACACGGAGACTCTGGCACTGGCCGGGCAGGACCGCGAGCTCCTGCTGGCTGCGGCCCAGCCCACCGAGGAGCAGGTGCTGAGCCGGCTCACCGCGCCCGTCGTCACCACACAGCTCGACACTAAGAACATTTCCTTTGAGAGGTGAGTGGGCATGGCCTTGATAGCCTGGAGCCAGTCCAGTGAGGCGCCCCCTTACCTGGACCACCCTGCCTCCCCAGGAACAAGACTGGCATCCTGGGCTGGCGCAGTGAGAAGACGGAGATGGTGAATGGGTATGAAGCCAAGGTGAGGCCACAGACCTGGCCACGCTCTTGCCTACAGTGAGCTGGGCAGGGGTTTCCTGACCACCCTTTCTCAGCCTTGGAGGTGCAGAAGCAATGCGGCATGGAGGGAAGGGCCTAGACTAAGAGGCAACCGATGAGACTGGCCCGAGTTTATTGAGCACTTATTATATTGTATTCATATTCAAGGCACTGTTCTGGCATTTTATATGCATCTATGTATGTATATACAACACGCACACGCATATATGTATATATATGTGTGTATATCACACACACACACACACACACACGCTCCTTTAATCCTTACAACAACCCTTTCAGGTAGGTCTATTATTATTCCCACTTCACAGATGTTTATTGAGCTCTTTCCATGGTATTGCATTTAATCCTCAAACAACTCCATGAAGTAGGGTATCGGCCCATTTTACGATGAGGAAACAGAGGCCTGGAGTGGCTCAGTGACCTGCACAAGGTCGCCCAGCTGTAAGTGACAGAGCCAAGGTTCAGCCCGTGGCTGCCTGACTCCAAGGCCAGGCCCTTACCCCTAAGAAGACTGTGTTGGTCACTCTGGGACCCCTACATCGCCCATGTGGACCACATGGTGCCGCCGATGAATGAAGGGACTAACAAACACTTGCAAGGTTCTGTTTTGTTGTTTCTTCCTGGAGGCCTTCCCTGGTTCTGGAGGCCGGGGAGGCCTCTGCTTTTTGTTCCCCCAGCCCTGTGTTCCCCCTACCTGAGCGTGTATCACACCGTGTTATAACTGTCCATTTTCTTGTCTCTTCAACTCAACTGTGAGCCTTAAGAGGGCAGGGATCATGTTTGGCCTTGCTTGTTCACCACTCTATCCCTGATGCCTGCCTCAGTGCCTGGCACATAAAGCCTCCTCACAAAATGTTTGTTGAATGAATAAGAGAACAAATGAATGACTTCATATATTTACTTGCCCAAAGTCCTGGAGTAAACAGGAGCAAGCAGCTCCCCAACCTTCCTTGCAAGAAGTGTTCATAGTGCCTCTGGGGGCAGGGGGTTGGGGTACCAGAGCTGTCTTTGAGCCCTTTCCTTATCTGTCTCCAGGTATATGGGGCATCCAACGTGGAGCTCATCACCCGGACACGGACAGAGCACCTTTCAGAACAGCACAAGGGCAAGGTCAAAGGTAATGAGGCCGAGGTAGATCGGGGAGATGTGAGGAACGAGCTCCCACTTGAGCGCCTCCATTGGATTTCCTCTGACATCCTAGCGAGAGCCAGGATAGCTTATTTAGGCAAATCGGTTTCAATTCAAGTGCCAAATCCTAATGATTGATAGTGGCTGCCTGGAGTGTTGCTAAGAAGATTCTAAGGCATTTGGGCTCAATGGGAAGGAATGCTACAATTGATTACTAATGTCTGCATTGGATTTTGGAGGGAGTAGAAATGCTGTGTATACTATTTATTGGCCATTCTAGTCTAGTGGGACATGCCCTAGGCAGAAAGTCAGGGGGCCCTGCCACTGATTCTCTGTGCCTGTTGATACCACATCTGACTCTCTGGGCATCAGTCAGTCTGTCTAGAGTGGAAAGACATAACTCCTACCTCACAAGGGAACAAAATGAAGTCGTTAATATGGAAGTGCCTGAAGGAAAACCCACACATACACCTGCATATCCCAAAACTGCTTATCAAACGCAGGTATTTTTTGTCCAGTGTCACCAACCTGGAGAGTGACACTTTTGGAAGTTTCTCCTGAGCTCCAGGCCTACTTTTATAAGCTGTGCTTATAGTGTCCCTGGTCCCTGCCCCTTGGAGTCCTGAACCCCCTTTAGATGAAGGTTTCTGGGTGTGTGGTGTGAGTGAGCAATCTCCCCTCCCCCCCCCCCCAGGAACCAGCCTCCTCCCTAGGTCTTAGGCGCTGTCACTTCTGAGGGCTGCAGTGTCCTCTGAGATGCCACATTTCTTGTAGGCTGTAAGACACCTCTGCAGTCCTTCCTGGGAATTGCTGAGCAGCATGGGGGCCCCCAAAACGGGGTGAGTGTGTGCCAGGGGCTCCCCTATGTGGAAGGGTGTGGATGTGGCTCAGGAGGAGGCCTGGGAGGCCTCCTGCTTAGCGTGGCCTGTGTGGACCTCCTTTACACAATGCCCAAGGCCCCGTCAGCTCCACAGCAGCAGGGGGGACAGCTCTGGGGCCCAGAATCCCAAACGGTTGGACTGGCATCAGGAACTGAGAAGGGCTCCTGGGCCCCTCCCCGTGTGGTACAGACCCTGATCACTCAGACTCTGAGCCAAGCCAACCCCACTGCCATCACCGCAGAAGAGTACTTCAACCCCAACTTTGAGCTTGGCAACCGTGACATGGGCCGCCCCATGGAACTGACCACCAAGACACAGAAGTGAGGCCCCCTGCTGGTGCTGGGGAGGGCTGGATCGGGCAGGGCAGGGGGTCAGGGGCTCCAGAGGTGCTGGGAGGCCATAGCTTCTACAATGTCCCTTACCCCTTGGGATCTGGTGGGGGCAGGTTCAAGGCCAAGCTGTGGCTGTGTGAGGAGCATCCCCTGTCCCTGTGTGAGCAGGTGGCCCCCATCATTGACCTCATGGCCGTCAGCAATGCGCTTTTCGCCAAGCTCCGGGACTTCATTACCCTGCGCCTGCCTCCAGGCTTCCCTGTCAAGATTGGTGAGACCCCACCTCCGTTTCCTTTCAGCCCCAGTTGGGGGTGGGGTGGGGGTGGGGCTTAGATGAGGTAAAGGGGGAGTTCTAAGGTGTGAGGGGGTGGGTAGTGGCGCCTGATGGTTTCCTTATCCTCAGAAATCCCGATCTTCCACATCCTCAACGCCCGCATCACCTTCGGGAACCTCAATGGCTGCGACGAGCCGGTGCCGTCGGTGCGAGGCAGCCCCAGCAGCGAGACCCCTTCTCCGGGCAGCGACTCGTCCAGTGTCAGCAGCTCCAGTTCCACGAGTGAGCCGCTGCCCCTCTCCGAGCCCGCCCTCCCCTGCCCTCCCCTACACAGCAGAGCGCTCGCCGGGGCAGGGGGGAGGCCCAAGGGGTGGGCCCGGCCCCGTCTGACCCCCAGCCCGGCACCCTCAGCCTCGTGCCGCGGCTGCGAGATCTCCCCCGCCTTGTTCGAGGCCCCGCGCGGCTACAGCGTGCTGGGCGGCCAGCGGGAGGCGGCGACCCGCGATGACGATGACGACTTGCTGCAGTTCGCCATCCAGCAGAGCCTGCTTGAGGCAGGCAGTGAGTACGACCAGGTGCGTCCCCGTGGCCGCTCCGGCCTCCAGACTGTGGGCCGTCCTAGCTAACTGGCCCGCGCCCCCTCCCTCCAGGTCACCATCTGGGAGGCGCTAACCAACAGCAAGCCGGGTACTCACCCCATGTCCTGCGAGAGTCGCCGACAGGACAGGTCAGTGCCTGCCAGTCCTGAGAGAGTTTGGAGACGCCTATCTCCCTCCCCCCCACGCCCCTACATATGCACAGAGTACTGTCATAGTGGGTGAGGACAGTGCCAACTGAGCAGCCCCTCTTGGCCCAGAGAAACTGTGGTGCCCTGTTAACAAGAGGGCTTCTACCACCACCCTTTCCTGACTCGGTGGGTGAGCAGCTCTCCAAAAGTGGCCACGGAGTAGGGTCCAGGCCTCTTGGTCGTCAGACCCTTACCAAGCCGGGTGTGGGGCTGGGGTTCTAGAAGATACCCACATACTCTGGGCAGCCGTCTACTGGGAGGATGAGTTTTGTAGGGGCTGGGATCTGCCACAACAGGCTGGGAGTCAGGGAGGTGACGCGGGACTCATGGCCTCCACTGGAGGGTGGCGAGGGGCGCTCCGTCCTGGGGCCTCCACGCTGTCTCCCGGCCCCGCTTATGGGCAGGTGCGCCCCGGAGCCCGCGACGTATCTTACCCGCCCCCAGGAGCACCCCGCCCACGCCGCAGCGCCAGCCCGCGCCCCCAGCCGCCCTGGCGACGGTCCCCAGCCCGCGGCCCAGCCCCGGCTCAGGCCCAGGCGGCCACGCGTTCCGGAGCTACGACGAGCAGCTGCGGCTGGCCATGGAGCTGTCGGCGCAGGAGCAGGAGGAGCGGCGGCGGCGCGCGCGCCAGGAGGAGGAGGAGCTGGAGCGCATCCTGCGGCTGTCGCTGACGGAGCAGTAGCGCCTACTGCCGGGCCCCTCAGCCACGCCACGCGTGCCCGGCCCGGGAGCCAGATCCGCCCCGGCCCGCGCGCCCGCCGAGCTGCGGCTGGAGACTGGAGCGGCCGCCTCGGGGACTTAGCGGCGTCCCAGGCACCAGAGGGGGAGGGCTTTGGCACGGCCGCGGGGTACCTTTCCGGGCCAGGGCCCTGGAGGCAGCTGGCACGGCCCGGTCCCCCTGCTTTGCTGTATCCTGACCCCCACTCCTCTTCCCTGGGCTCTGACCTGTCCAAGGGCGGAGCCAGGCGGTCCTGAGGAGGGAGATGGGTCCTTACAGGAGCACTGTCCCCATCCCTTGCTCCTTCTGGCCGGTCCTCCTTTCTGCTCACTGACCCCACTCCAGGACACTGCCCGTGAAGCCTTTGCATCTCCGCTCTTCACCCCTGGGGGGCAGCTGAGCTCCCCACGTGCTGTGTTGCAGCTTGTCCCAGACACGAAGCAGCACGTCAAGGGCCCAGCCCCTCCCCAACCCCGGCATTTCAGCGTCAAGTGCACTTAGCGGGGTGCCCGGTTCCCCCAGCCCCCACACCCCTCCCGGGTCTCAGGGTGGTCCCAGCTTCTCTTTGGGCGGCCAGAGGTTTGGAGTCCCTATCCCACGTTTTTGTGATCTGGGAGGGTGCCCAAGGTGGCCCCCCGGACCTGGGCAAGGCCTGGCTCCCTCATGGTGTCTTTGTGGATGGGGGTAATACTGGGCTGGGGGCAAGCACTAGGCCCTACACTAGACAGGACACAGAGGGGTTGCCCAGGGCCCTGGCACCACCACCCATCCCTTCCCACCAGCTGCTGCTAGCCCTCTGTGGTTGTGCGTCCCACTTGCCCCAACCCAGGGGCTGACTCTAAAACCCTTCATCCAATGGTGCTAACCCCCGGCGCTCCCCTGCCCCACCCCACCCACCCAGAGAAGCACAGACCCCGCCAGGGGCAGGGGCCCACCGCACACCCTTGTCCGGGTTCTCTCGGACTGGCCTTCCTGGTTCAGCCAGTGAGGCTCAGAAGGGACACAAAAAGGATGAAAGAAAAGAAC
This sequence comes from Equus przewalskii, assembly GCF_037783145.1. Lineage (NCBI taxonomy): Eukaryota > Metazoa > Chordata > Mammalia > Perissodactyla > Equidae > Equus > Equus przewalskii. The sequence goes on from NC_091840.1 coordinate 43,247,784, forward strand.
AAAGAGAAACTGTTCCTCTCACCCCCTTCCCTGATGCCAGGGGCACCAGACTGATTCTGAGGCACAAATAAAAGAGGCTTCAAACCCGAGGCTTTTCCTACCTAGCTTTACTGGGGAAGAACACTACAGACCTGCGGGTTGGAGGTTCCTTCTGAACCTCAGTGTGGAAAGGGCTCCAGGTAAGAGGATGCCTGGCGGGTCCTGAGCCCAGGGTTGCATTCGTCAGGCCCCCCGGGAGCCTGGAGGTAGCATTTGCAGAGGCTGGGGGTTTTACCCCCACCCTTCACCCCCACCCATGCAGGAGGCACAGACTGAGCGCTTAGTAAGATATTTCATTCGGTACGTGTTGTTTTCCTCCTAGAGTCAAGGCCACAGCAGAGGGCTAGGGGCTGTGTGTGTCTGTGTGTGTGTCTGTGTAGAGGAAGTGTGTGAACCTGCTTCCTCATGCCAGTTCTCTCGTTAGTTCTCCGGCGGGGGTGCCGCGAGGACGCCGCCCTCTCCCCTGCGGATGGAAAGAAGAGCCCTCTGCTATAGACTGCTGGGTTTAGCCAAGGGGTCCGGTTCTACAGCCAACGGCTTGTGTATGTCTGGAGGACTGAGGTGACGCACGTCCGGTTTACCACTCGGGGTGGTGGAGTCAAGTGAGCTGATTAGAGGGAGAAGCGTTGTAATTTTCCCCAGCCAGGCTGGGGAGACCCGTCAAATCGCCACCCCTTTGAGGTCAAGCCCAAGCTCCCCAATATCCCCAAGCATCGCGCTAATACTAAGCACTTCCCCTGCCCTGGCTGGGGGACAGAGGGAACCCCGCCTCGCCGTGCAGCACCATTGCTGAGGCCTCGTCACCCCGGGCCTCCCAAGGCCAGCTCCTGCCGAGTCCCGGATGAGGAACACAGCCTGGCAGGCGCCAGACGGACGCGAGTCTCCGCGACGCTCCGTTCGTCCAGGACTCCCGCGAGGGGCGCAGTTCCCTTCCCAGTCCCGCCCCTGGCCCCAGCCCAGAGAGGCGGGGTCCGGAGCTCCGGACCAAAAGTCGGGACAGGGCCGAGACCGTGCGCCCGGCCCGGCCTTGCCCCCCGGCGCGCCGCGCTAGTCCGTGCCGTCCACCAGCTCGCACAGCATGTTCTCCAAAGCCGTGATGCGCCGCTCCTGGGCCTGCACCTGCTCGCGAAGGGCCTTGATCTCCTCCAGCAGCGTCTCCAGGGTGTGCTGCTGCTGGGGCGCGGAGCACAGAAGAGGCGGTGTCGGGCATGGGGCGGTATGGGGATGTGTAGACTCGGCTGGGTGGAGCCAGGTCGGATCTTACCGACAAGGGGGCGTCGCTGGCCGACTGGCTGCGGCGGGGCCCAGAGGGCGGGCGCACGTCCAGGATGTTGCGCTTGGTGACCCGGAGCTCGCGGTGCTTGGGGGGCACGTAACCGTCCCTCAGCGAGATGAGCACGGGTTCGGCGTCCTGGCCTGAGAGCCATTCGTCCGCTTCTAGGGCCGGCTCGGGGCCCGGAGTATCTGGATATAGGTCGTCCTGGAACAAGTCTGACTGCGGGGTTGGGGGGACAGGAGGACGAGTGTCAGCAGGGTGCCGGGCCTGCTCCGCTCCCTTCCGCCCACCTCGGAGCCCTGCCCAACCTCTCTCCTGGCCCCTCACCTTTCGGGGCACAGTCATGATGATGGGTTCACACTTTCTTTCGTGCAACTTGTAGAACCTATAAGGGAGCGGGGTCAGCAACCCCGCAGGCTCCCACCCCCTTAACTTCTGCCTGGGACCAAGGGGCGAGAGGCCCTCACTTGCTGAGCGCCTACCATGCATTGCACTTTAAACATATTATTGGTTCGGCTGGTAAAACACTTCTGATGGGGTGTTTATCATCATTTTACAGATGAGAAAACTTAAGTTCAGAGAATGTCAAGCTAGTTAGCGCCGGGGCTGGCACTGGAAACAAGCCTGTTGGACACCCCCTCCCCAAGGCTCTCTTTTCCAAGGATGACGCTAATGGGGAAGCCCCGGTGTCTTCCCCGATGGGAAGTGGGGACAGAGGCAGGTATGTGGGAAGGACAAAGGCTGCTGACCTGGCGATCTCACACTTGCTGACATCCAGTCCCCGCTTGGGCATGAATCCCATGCCTCTCTGCGGCTCCTTGCTGCTGAACGTGTTCAGGTAGTGCACGAAGGGTGGTTCGTCGGTAATCTCAAAGTACCGAATGCTGCTGTCGCCCTGCAAAACCAGTGGGTTCAGAGACCCGCTGGGTGGGGCCCTCCACATCTCGTCCAGCCCCCTGTTCTCGCCTCCCGGCCGCGAGCACCTTGCCGCATAGGTAGACGATGCTGGAGTCGGGATCGTAGAAGGGCAGTAGGACCCCGTTGCTTGTGTCCATCTCCTGCAGTGCCACTGGCTCCTCGAAGTTGTTCTGCCCGAGCACAGGAGGCGTGACCAGTCCTGACCTGTCCTCTGTGCCACTTCTGGATCCCCTGAAGCCCCTTAACGCTTCCTGCCCGCCCCAAACCCCATGCGTTCCCAAGACAGCTCTGGTGAACGGAACTGCAGGCCCCGCCCCTGGACACATCGCTCCCAGTCCCCCGCACATATACCCCCTGCTTCGCCGCATGCAGTCACAGCAAACCACCCCCAGGGACTCGGCATCACCAGGCGGGGGCGCCAGCGTGGGCTCCTTCGGGCGACGCAGCAAAACTGGGCAGAGGGGTGGGTGTGGGGATGGCAGGTGCTGCAAAGGGGGCAGCAGCCTCCAGCCCTGTCCAGGTGGGCATGCCCTGCGGGTGGGGGGCGCCTGGCCCCTCTCCCGTGATGCCAGTCCCCGGGGCACACACCCCAAGCTTCCAGCTGCGTTACCGGGTCCCACAGGCCCAGCTCTCGCTGGCTCATGCGGGTGAAGCCCGTGGTGAAGATATGACCCTGGCGCGTGAAGACCGCCCGCATGGGCCTCATTCCCTCGTGGGCCGCAAACCTCTCCTGAGGGTAGGGGGGAGACAGGGAGAGGCGTCACCCCGCTGCCTGCCCTGAGGATCCTGGCGGGCTGAGCAACCAGCTTGCTGACTTGGGTGTGGGGCGCAAGGGTGGGAAGGGAGACAAAAGGGAGCCTAAGTACTCAGCTTCCTGGGGGGGCCTTGGCTGGCCCCAGGCCTGGAGAACGTCCAGATCCCGAGCCCTTAAGCGCCCTCAGAGGCTGATCCCTAGAGCAGGGGACGTCTGCTGGCTCCCCGGGGTCGCAGCGAGGCTTTTCCCAGACGGGAGCTCCCCGCTCCGCTTCAGCCCTCTTGGGCACGGGCCACGGCCTGGGAGGGCGCTCCTGGCTGACCCAGCGAAGGAGCGAGCGCGCGCGCCCGGCGCGCCCGGCGCGGCCTGGCCTACCGGGTCCCAGAGCGCGAGTTGCCGCTCACTCATCCTGCTGAAGCCGGTGCTGAGTAGCTTCCCGTCTGCGGTGAAGACCGCCCGCAGCGGGCGGGCGCCCTCGTGAGGCCGGGCTCGCTCCTGCTCGCGGGGTTAGTGGGTTAGAGCCCCTGCCCGGCCGCGCTCGACGCGCGCACTCGGCGCATACATGCACGTGCCCCGCGCACCCCGCACCCCGCGTTAGACGGAGGCTAGTGAGGCAGACGCCGCCGCCCTCCCAGGGCACCCAGCGCGAGAGGTGCCCCCTATCCCTGCCCAGCGCGTCAATTAGGGCGGAAAGGGAACTGCCCGTGAGCCAGCGACAGGCCCCGGACCCTGGGAGATGGCGCTGGGTGCCGGCTGAGAGGAGAAGGGGTCCGAGAGCTCAGGTTTCATGCAGGTTCGTGGGGGAGAATAGGGTTTGCAGCTTCTCCTCTCCTCACTCACAAATAGAGGAGCCCGCCTGTGAGTTTCTGAGATGCGTGGGGTGGAGGGGGGGGGAGTGGGGAGGGAAGAGGAGCGGGGCAAAGAAAAGCTGGGGGCTTCCTTAGGGTAGGGAGCTGTGGTTCCAGACACGGAGGGGGAGGATTGGTCTCTGCAGTTAGGGTGGAGGAGGTGAGAACTGGAACCGGGGGCTCAGAGGACTACGGGGACAGGGGCCTGACAGCTGGTCCCAGGAGTAAAGGCTGGGGAGCGGCCAGACCGGGCACTCACCGCCACCACCTGGCCCTTGCGGGGGTCAATAATGCGCAGGGTCTTGTCCTTGCAGGTGGTGGCTAGCAGGCTCCCATTGCTGTTCCAGCACACGCTGTGGATGACGTCAGGGTGCATGTCGTCGAGACTCAGGAGCACCTCCCCGGTGCCCACGTTCCAGATGATGATCACATTGTCACCACCTGCCCAGAGTGGCCAGGCAACGTCACCTGCGCCTTACCTTTCCAAACCCCTCCTCTATCCCCCACATCTACAGTAGGGACCCCTCCCCAGGCTGCCAGACCTGCACTGAGTAGGACATTTCGGGCAGTGGGGTGCCAGGAGAGGATGCCCACACGCTTCGAGTGGCCCTCCAGTGTGATGATGGGTTCTGTAATGTTGCGCACAGGGGTATAGTCTGGAATCTGCCACACCTGGGTAGGAGGAAAAGACGTAGGGTGGGTGGGATGAGGAGCCGGCTTTGTCCCTTCCCTCTACAACTCCCCTACCCACCCACCCCCAACCCTACTGGCTCTCTTGAATGGTAAAGGGTCAAATGCAGGGCAAGAGGTAATGGCGCCTGCCTGGGACAGAAGCAGCTGGGAGTCAGGAGGGGGCACTGCCAGCTTTCCAGAGACCTCCCTATTCACCCCTGCAGGGAGAGTTCAGAGCACTGCCCCCTGCTCTTCAGGCCCCAAGTTGGCCACGGCTATAATTAGTCCTAAGCAGTGCATCCTGGGAGGGGGTGAGCATGTAGCTAAAAATAGCCTGGGAGCTGGGCAGGGCAGGGCCTTGGGACCCAGCAGCTCCTCTACCACCTTCCCTAGCACAGGTGAGGCAGCCCTCCCTGCTTCCCCTGCCCAACGGCCCAGCAGCATCCGCCTGGCTCCTACCATGATGGTGGTGTCATCTGAGGCACTGGCGATGACGTTGTCATTGTGTGGGCACCAGTCGATGTCCAGCACAGGGGCAGTGTGCCCAGTGACCAGTGGGAAGTTCTTATCCACACGCCCTGTCTGGAGGGGTCAGAGAGGGAGATGTGGGGCCACTCTCCTGTGTGTTTTTTCTGGGGTGGGCAGCGGATTTGTTTACATCTCAGTTCTCCATCATCAGTTTTCTCTTTGCAGACCCCTCTCTGAATCTCCAACCCCTCCAGCCTACCTCCTGTACTTCACTGAAAGCAGATAGAGTTGAAGTCTTTTAATATTCGGGAATTAGACACAGAGAGGTAAGATGACTTAACCAAGGACACACAGCAAGATACAGGTAGAGCCAAGACTTGAACTTGCAGTCCAGTGCTCTTCCAAAAACACCTGCTTGGAGGAGGCTGTTCTTGGGCCTGTTCCCCCAGTTGGAATGTCTATGGGAAGCCCCTGGTGGAAGATGTCAAGGTGAGGTAATACGCAGCGCAGTACCCAACAGCCCTTTCCTAGCCGCCCTTGGCAGATCTCCCCCTTGTCACTGGCTGTACCTTGGAACCACAAGCAGCAGGCACTCCTGGTGCCTGCTATCCCCCAAGCTGTGCTAGGGCTCATCTATTTTTGGTCTTTATGGGCTGTTTGTAGGGGTTCTGAGGCCTTTCCTGGGGCTGGCATTGGCCCAGACGAGGTAGTAGGAGAGAGGGGTGGCCGGGTGGCATTGGAATGGCACTTGTCCTGGGGGCGGAGGTGGCTCCAGCTGAAATTCGAGCCCTTGGGATGGTGTCCTTGGATGGTGTCTGCATTGTCCTGGTGTGAGTCACTAGCTATTGTCAGGCCTCTTCCTGACCCTGCCACCTGTGGGGCCTCACCTAACAAGGTGTAGGGGCAGAATCCAGGTCAAGGTCATGCTTTGGGGTGGCCATCCTAGACATGGAGATGGCTGAGGGGCTTAAGGCTACTAGCGAAGGTGGAGGTCATTGCCTGGCCCTCATCCCTCGGTAGGGAGGGCTCTGGCCTTCTGTGTCAGGTCCCCCTGCCCTTTGCCTCACTGCAAGAACCAGAGTGCAGAAGTGGCCAGGGACTCATTGGATAGAGCTTGACCCTGTTCTCAGTGTGCTGCTCTGGGGTGTGATTTAATCAAATGGTTGCCCTGGGCTGAGGAGAGAGATCCCCACACCCAAAACATGAGGGGGTACAGCATTAGGAGAGAGAGGAACAGAATCTGGCCAGGTCTTGGCTCCACCGCTTCCCAGCTATCTCCATCACTCCCTCCTGGTCCCTCCTGGGAACAGGGTGCCGTGTGAAGAGGATGGACTAGGAGTGGGTGCGGGCCACCATGATGGTGCTGTTCTGGGAGGGGTGAGGGGACCTCCAGGTTGGTCCCTGAGGGCTTGGGGACAGGGAGCAGCCAATCCACACAAACTGCCCTCTTGATTGAGGACCAGAACTACGTGAGAACACAGGCTGTTGTAAGAGTCCCCAGGGGCCACAGCCATTGTCCTCCCGCCTGCGTGTTTCCCCTCATCCCTCACCTTGGCCAGAGGCAAGACGATAAAGGCACCTCCACCTCCAGCCTCCACAATAATGGCCAGGAATTTGGGGTTGACGGCACAGAAGGAGCTGTCCCAGGTGACCTTGGACACACGGATGTCCTCGTAGGCCTGGTCAGCCTTTGCTGCCTGCCCAAACACATGGCGGAACTTGCTCTGCCGAACCACGCGCCGGCTCATGTCTGGGGGCAGAGAGGGAGGATCTCAGTGCCCAGAAATGCCTTTGGTCCTTAGTCCTGTGAGCTGTGGGAGGGAGGAAGAGTAGGGGGCAGGGGGCAAGTGAGAAAGGTTATCTGGCCAGGAGTCAGGTATAAATTAATATAGAGTCTGGTCCTAGAAGCAGGGAGCTTTCTTCAAGATGACTAAAGTATGGAAAAATTCTTTGCCACCTATAGAGTGCTGCTTAATGCGAGGGGCTAGGATTTGGAGCCTGACTTCTCCTTAGAGACCCAGGCTGGAGCGACACTGGAGCCTGGCTGGGCCTGAAAGCTTTCTGGAAGTTAAAGTGGTTTGGGGAGGAGCCTCAGCGCCAGGCTGCTCTCCCACTGCCAGCCTTGGATGAGCATCTCTTCACGGAAGTGGTTTATCTCCCAGAGGCACCTTGTTCAGAATCAGAGGCCTTGGCTCAAGGCCAGCTGTGGGGCTAGGACTGCTGCCCCCCAACATCCTACACTCCTCATCTCTAGCATACTTCAGGCAGATGGGGTCTTGCTTTTTTCTAAAAATTTGCCAAGAAGTTCCTACTGTCAGCTAACCTGAGTCCTTCCTGCTACTGCTTTCATCAATTTCCTCCCATGTTGTTGGGGGACACCAGTGTAAGGTGGATCTCTTCTCCTTCCACTCCTCTCTGCACTGGCTTTCTCCAAGAGGCCCTGACCATGGTCTTCTGGCTTTCGCCTGCCTTACTTTGGTACTGCATCTCCTCTGGGTCCTCTCTCCTACTAAACTCTCCTAGGGTGGGGTCCTTGACGCCCGGCCAGGGCCAGATTTGAGGGAATGGGGAGGGTAAGGTTCCTTTTCTCCAGCCAGGCCTGCGCTGCGCTCTTCCCCAGAGGACGCGCCGAGCTTTCCCAAGCTCCAGCCACTGACTCCTGCTCCTCCCCAGCCCCAGGCATCCCTGTGCCCTTCACGGCACTTCTGCGGCCCCAGGCCTGAGGCCCGGCCTCCCCACACCCTCCTCCGCCTCCTGCCCCGGCATTGCGTTTATGCGAGACGAGGTGTCTGCGCCCTGTGGGCGCGCGGGCCGCTGTCCGGCCAAATATAGACACCAAGTCAGCCCCGCCGGGACAGAATTTGGCGGCCAGGGGGAGGGAGCGCAGACCTCTGCCCCCTCCAGAGACCCTGCCCGCTCCGCTGGCTGCAGGGGTGGCGGTGGTGGGGGGGGTGGTACCTGGTCCTGAGCAGGCCGAGGGGCGCTCACGCTGCGACTCCTCTGCGGAGGGGGCTGGGGTTGCGCCTGGGGCCCAGGGAGGCGTCAGGGCGCCGGAACTGCCTCTCCGGGTGTCGGCGGCGTCTGGGGCCCGGGTGTTCGGCTGAGCGCTCGGGCCGCTGCTTGCGGCTCTCCGGGGCCGGGCGCCGCTGCAGTCCCAGCTGCCGCTGCCATCAACCTGCGGAGGCGGGGCCTAGCCAGGGGGCGGGACTAGAGCTGCCCCGCCCCCTCCAGCGGCGGGAAAGTCGAGCGGTGCGGGCTCGGTGCGGCTGGGCCGCCGGCCTGGGAGAAGCGTGAAAAGTAATTGTGCCAGTGCGCACTGGGTGTGCGCTCTCCTTTCCCGCCCTCCGCGCCTCCCGGTGGGCTGAGGAGGCCCAGGTTCCCAGACCCAGAGCTGGGCGCTGAGAGAGGGAGCCGACAGCCGCGCAAGATCGGGTGCCTCCGCGCCGCATTCCTGCTGCAATCGCACTCCCAATTTAGCCCTTCCCGTCCGGCCGGGGCTGCGGGACTGCACGTCCAGACGCTCCTGGGGAGAGGTCCCGGAAGATGCTCTCGGGGAGTAGTCTCAGCCCTTGGATGAGGGCCTAGGATGGCACAGGGCAGCTGCGAGGGTACTCGACAGAGGGCTGTAAATGTTAGTTATTGTTGTTAATAGCGATAGCGACCACTTGAGAACCTAAAACGCTGGCACTGTGTTAGTCATTTCACCCCGTTAGAGAGGATTCCATTGAGCAGGTCAGAAAGCAGCCTGAAGACTGGTGGGGGGGCAGGGAGAAAAGTGAACCCACTTTAAACCCTTGGGAACACCAGGTTCAAGGAGAAGCGGCCGGCACAGGTCTTTGGCCAATCAAATTTCAGACGCCCAACCTGACTCCTGAAGTCTTCTGGGCCTTGTTTGAATGGGTGCCTGACTTTTCCAGTGAAGTCCCCGCACCCACCCCCGCCAGGACCCGCGGACCTGAGTATTGACCAAGGTTAAGGGGGAGATAAAAAGGACCTTGATAAATACAGCCAGTGAAGAAGAGCTAGTCCCTAGAGGTGCTGTCTACTCAGCGCCCTCCCCACTGCCTGGATTTCTTCTTTTGGATCATAAGGCCCTGGAGGCCAGTTATTACTTCCCACTCTACAGGGCACACATGGGCATCAATGAAACGCAGCCTTCTGGAGGGCAGAGGTCAGCATTGGGGGTAAAGGGGAGGGAAGGTGGTGGGAACCTCGAAGGCCCCTTTGTTTCTCAGGAAGATTCCAAGTATTCAGTGCCTTGTAGGGGAACAGAATCAGAAACTGTTACAGGTGCTCCAGAAATAATTTGTGGCATGGGAGGCCATAAGTTTAGATGAGGAATCTGCCTTTTACCTAAAGACTTCAGACACATGATTAGGAGGGAAAGACCTGAGTGACTCAGTTGCTCCTTAGTAACAATAGCCCACACTTACTATGTGCCAGATACTGTTCTAAGGGCTTTACACATATTAATTCCATTCTGATAACAGCCTTCTGAGATGGGTACTGTTATCATCCTTATTTTACAGATGAGGAAACTGAGGCACAAAGAAGTTAAGTAGCTCATTCATCACTCAACTGGTAGCTGGTGAAGATGAGATTCTTACCCAAGTCGTCTGGTGTCTAGGTCCATGCGTTTCAGCACCATGCACTCCTTGAAGGACAGTGCCAGTTTCTCTCACAAGTGCTGATACTGAGTTATGCTTTGTGGCACAGAGGAAAGGATGCCTGGACTAATTAGAAAACTAGAGTTCCAACCCTGGCTCTATCACTCTATTTTTGCAGCTCTCTAGGCTGTAAAATGAAGCGGGCTGGGTCAGATTCTTTCCAACTCTGCACCATTTGTTGGCAGAGAAGGGATTTGATATGCTGCCTCCTATCCTGAAATGGCATCTTTTCTTCTCCCTCTCCTTTCCTCCTCTTTAAAGAGAGCTAGGCACTCCCTTCTAGAGGGAAGGGTCTGAGACTAGGTGTCAGTAATCTTTCACTCCATCCTGCCTTCAGTTCCATTATCTGGGGGTGGGGGCTTGGGGGTGTGCTCTCCAGGTACAGGACCAGGGATTCACAGGTATTGCTTGGACCTGGCCTGCCTCAGCCCTGCCCTCTGGCCTTCTTCAGGCTGCCAAGGCCTGGCAGAGCTGTGGGTGGGCGCAGCCAAGGCACAGAGAACCAATCAGGGGAAGAAGCCACTTGGACTTGGTGCTTTCCCTTGCTGTTATCTCTTTGAACTGTTAGCTAGCCTCTGAACTGCAATCCATGGAAGACAGGCATGGATTTCCTTTAGCTATTTTCTGGAAGAGGTGGCATGGTGGTCTATTTGCTTTGGCTAGAGTGCCAAGACTGAGCTTATCTAGACTGATCAGGGACTCCAGGCACCCCTAGAGTATTTTGTGAAATGACCTTGCCTTCACCATCATGCACTCTGGCACTCCACCTGGAGACCAGAGGGGTGTCCCTCCCACTTGGTATGGATGACTCAGAATGAAGCAGGCCGACTTCATTTAGTTCAAGGCAGTGTTTTCTCTGGAAACTTCAGCAAATTGTTTTGTTAGTAATTTGGAAACTAGAAACTGAGCTTTCCCTAGATAGTAGTGCTGCCTTGTGTGCGATCAAGGGCACCACTAAATATCTCGTGATGGGTCTGTGGAGGGGTGAGAGAAGTGGGGAACCTCTACCCCTACCCCAGCCTGTTTCAGAGAACTGCCCTTTGGCCCCACCTCCCTTCCTCCACTATTGACATCAGATGCTTGTCTTCTAAAGGCAGGAAAGGTTGAAAGCTCTTACTTCTTTGGAAAGTCATGCTCCATTTCTAGAACCTTATCAGTGAGCTGAGGTGGCTTGTGCTGAAAGCTTGTGAGCTCTGTCTCACCAGTGACCAGAGAGGTCACTCACCCAAGAAACCCAGTTCCTGCTGGGGCAGGTCACAGCAGCTGTCCCAGAGCAGTCACTCCGTACCACAGATGGCAGAGGGATTTTGGTCCCTTTGCTTATTCATTCTCCAAACATTCAGGTGGTGGCTTTGGCAAGAGCCTCTTTGACCAGGCAAATTCCCAGCCTGGTCACTTGACCGGAGCCACACTGTCTGAAATAATCTTTAGTGATCCTATTTCCCATCTAGTCTATTTTGTGGGAGGTAGAAAGTTGTGTGTTTTTTCCCCCAGAGCTAAGCTCTCTCTTAAGGGTGTGCTTGATGGAGAATCAACCAATGAGAGTTGCTCCACGTTTATCATCAGTGTTCTCCTCCAACCCCTCCACCTTCTCCAGCACCCCCCTCCTTTGTTGCACTTGATCAAGTACACGTGTTTCATCTTCAAAATAAAAATTTATTCAATCTGTAACAAGAACATTGGATCTGCACATTTGCGCACAAGTTCACATTTAAAAACAGCGGAGCACATCAGTAATAAAAAAATCTATGATACAAGTGGAACATCCCAACCACCAGGAAGATTAAGGAAGGAGATGAGACCACTCTTTATATTCTGCTTCAAATGCCTCAAAAAGGTCCCAGAGATTCCAGGGAGCACCTGCTTTTAATAAAATGCGAGCATAAAAGTTTGGGGTGGCCTGGGGTAAAGGTAACAGTCAGTGGGAGAGTCTTTTGGACTTGCTTTCCACATTTAGAACAAGTCTTACAAAATAAAGTAGAAAGAAAAAAAAAAAAAGGCACCTTAAGCTATGCCAAGCAAACCAAAATCCAGTAAAACATAAAAACCAAACAATTCCCTGTGGGCTTACTGGCTGGGAAACATTTCAGGGCTGGTTCCCCAGTTTTCAGGTTGGGTCATCAGCTCAAGTTAAGCCCTGGGTATAAGCTCTGCATGTGTATACAGGATGCTGCCACCAGGGTCGCTGTGAGGACACAGATGGCAGCACAGTCATATACCCCTTGAGGCATCTTCAAGCCAATGGGGGATGATTCCAGTTTAGAAATCCTGTCCTAGGTCTCTGGGGCACTGAGAAAATGAGGCTGGTTCTCTTTCCACAGGAGGAGCCAGGCCCAGTCACCCTCCACTTCCGGGCTGGAAAAGTACTGAAGCACCTTGCAGTCACTCTCCATAGCATCAAAGGACCCCAGCCCGGCGAGAAGGGTTAGGAGTGTGCAGCTTCCTGCTTTTTCCTAACACAGGTGTCGGATGAGTTGAGGCAGCAAATACATTTATGCCTAACACATGCCTGATCTTTTAGTTTGGAAGGGAAAACAAAGTCCAAGATATTTTTAAGTTGGATTGGTGCTGAAAGAGCTAAAATTTCATCTCATCCACCATCAAAAAGCAAAACAAAATGAAACAAAAACGACACTAGCCATTCACCATTACGACCATCACTATAAGACGCCATCACTGAGAAAATGACAACTATTTCCATACAGAGTGTTGGATGGGAGTGCAGGACACAGATGGAAGTCAGCTCCAGGTTTCCCCATTGACCCATGAGGGCTGACCGCTATGGCCATGCTCTGTGTGAGGACTCACGGGACAGCCAGGGCTGGGTGCCTGGAAGAGGAGGAGATTGAGCGGCCATCAAGATGATGCACGTTTTAATACCCACAATGTAAACACAGTATCCACAAATAGTTGTCCAAAAAGCCAAAGAATGGCTTTATTTAAAAATTTTGAAATGCCCTTAAAAGTGACCTTTTTTGCATAATGCTTTCTTTCTTAAAAGAAAAAAAGAGAAACAACTCCCACAAAAACATCTTTACCAAACATGTCTAGATCACTTCAGAACTGAGATCCTCAGATGGAACAGGTGAATGTTTCTGTGAGCTGCTACGTCTCAGAAGCTTCATGTCTATCCAACAGTATTTGTCTAGGGCCCTTTAGCAGGAAGGGACCTCCGAGCCTAGGCTGTCAACCTCAGGCAATTCTTGGAGCTCTTAGTAGTTCCCAAAATGAGAAAGAGGAAATACCAGTTGGGATAAAGGTACAGAACCAGGAAAATGCTAGATAAAGAGCCTGAAGAGGCTGAGATGCTAGGAATGATCCCAAACATTCAGAATCTGAAAGGCAACCAAAATGAGGAGAGACGAATGTTACTACACTACAGTACTACCTTTCTACTATAGTATACACTACTCCTAAGTGTTTCTAAAATCAGGAAACGGTTGGGGTTTCTCTCCTTCCTACCGACCAGGTAACCATGCAGATTACAGCTCAAAATCTGTGTGCTCCTGGGGCTTTTACCCCATGCACCAAAATGTTACTCTTTTTACACACACACACACACACCCCTCCAGAGAAATTTAGAGTCAACTATGATGGTTTTCAAAATAAAGCTAAAGAGAGGCACTGAGTAAGAGGTCAAGACTTTTTCTATTCATCTATTAGACTTTTCCTTTTCATCTCTGTTAATCGACTAGACCTGCTGTTCTGGGTCTGGGTTTTCCATGAACAGAAATGGGAAATAGGCCACCCAAGATTATCAAAAAGTTTGGAGAGAAGAAAGTCTGGAAAGTCCTTGACAGCTCGTCACGCACTTTCTCTGGACATCTCTCTGCTATGTAAGTAACACAGACCACTCAGCTGTGGGAGTCTGAGAGGGCTGGCAAAACCCCATGGCATGGCTGAATTACAGACCCTGTGTAGAGGATGTTTATTTAGGCAGGAAAATAAATTATTAAAAAAGAAAAGAAAAGAAAGTTAAAAAAAAAAAAGGAAGGCAGAGCAAGACCATTTACTCTTAAAAAAAAAGTTTTTCTTCACAGCATTAGAGGGTTTCCTCCCCACCTTTGTTGTTATTTAATGCAGTGAGAGTGAGCATTAAACACAGTCACAGGGGAGAGAGAGAACAGTGCAAGCCTGTTGATCCTGCTCGTACTGCTTAATGTGAGGGATGCTGTCATCTCCAGGGGTTAGCGTGAGTGGAGACCATTCTCTTCACCTCCACGCAAATCCTCCTCTCCCCACCCCTGCCACTACTTCCTGTCCTTTCCCCGTCACACTGGTGACGGAACTGCCTCAACAAGACAGGGCAGCCTAGATGGGTGAGCCCTGGAAATTCACAGCCCTGTCTTGCAAGCCTCCTCACGCTGGGACATACCACCTAACAAAACACTTTACAACACATTAAATATCCAGGAATCACAAAGGTCTGTGGATGATACATTTGAACATTTACAGAAACTATTCGGGGACAGCAGAAGTACATATAATTACTACACCACAAAGACACTTACAGCAGGTTTCTGTCCAATCCACCTCCCAGCAGTGATGTCAGACCCAACCACAGCTTCTATGGCAACTGGATTCACAGCTCCTTTTGAGCACCTATGAGTGGCCTCAGTCCACTTTTTCTCTCTCCTTTGGGTCATCCTACTACCTGCCCCCACCACACTCTGGCCTCTGACATCACCTTGACAGTCTGTGCACCTGTCTTTTCCTCTTGGTGCTGTGATGAACCAAAAACCTAAACCAAGTCTGCACTCAGTCAATCTCTCAGCAGTGTGGACATCAAGCAAAGCAAACAGAAAGCAAATTTGCAAACCTCTCAGTTGTGACGAACTGCAGAGGTGCTTCGTTCCAGGCTAAATGTGCTTTCTGTAAGAAGCTGAAACAGGCTGCGGCAGGTGCTCCTGTGTTAAGGATCTCCACTACAGCAGCAAAGCAGCAGCATCCTAAATGGAGTCATTAAGGGTGCCAGCCCTTGGCCGAGGCCTCCCTGCAGCTTTTCAGCCTGACCCATTAGGAGCTTCCACCCTGGGCAGCAGTAACACTTGTACACGCTCCCTGGCTGTGGTTTAGCTATGGGCAAATAACGTTCTGGGAGTTCAGTCTCCAAGAGAAATCAGCCTTCAGTCAAACTGTGATCTAATGGGAGCCTTTAGGGGTTTCTCTGAGGAGGAAGTTACTAACGCATAATTTGGCAGGAGCTGGCGGTTAGTCTCCATTTAAACAAAACTACTGCCAACCTCTACAGATTCCTACCAGCACCCCCGAGTCTGATGTCTGTGTTTTCCAGTTGCAGCTTTACTCGTTCTTAAGAAAATAAATCAAAAAGACCCTACAACGTCAACAACAAAACATTCTAAGAAAGCGTCAACATTATGTACATAAATACTGCATATAAACTAAGGAAATGACAAATCTTCCAGGAAAAGAAAAAAGAACTTATGTCAAGTGTTAACAGTCAAAATATCGAAAAGAAAACTTTGCATTCAATGGAGGTTATACACATGTAACAATTCAAAGGTCATCTATGAAATTAAAAAAAAAAATAGGCAGCACTGGGAGAAACAACATGAGGGAGGAAAATAAATTGGAAAAAAATATGGCCATTAAACTCAGAAGGCCCACAGAATTATTCAAGTAATGGAAGGGTTAAAACCCTACATATGTATTCATTTTACAAGAACACACTGACTTTCAATTGCTGTTTTTCAAACTTGTCCCTATTGTTGTTCAAACTTGTCTTGATTGAGAGGATGCTGCAGAGCACATTTCCTGGCAGGGAGAGCCAGGATGACCACCTGTGGGGAGCCCACCGACCCAGAAGATCCTGGGCAGTAACCTCCCCACCCCTGACTTTACCTCCTCCTTCTCTTAGGCTTTCCCCTACAGAAGAACCCTCAGGTTTCATTTGGGGCGGAAGTTCACTTTTAATTAAAAATTATTTGCTAGGAAAAAATGGATTTGCTTGATAAGCTTACAAAGCCAGCCATTATCATTATCATTTCTTCATGGAATACCAGAAGAAATGGATTCTGGAAGACCCCCTTTGAAAGCAAAGCAGAACCTGCCCACTTCAGGAACTCCAATGGGCTGGGGACCAAGGCTGAGAACACTGTGCTGTCTGGCTGTCCTTCAGCCCATCCGATGCATCAGGTCTAGAGACCAAACCATCATCACACAGGCCCAGGGAGCACTTCCAATTTCTAGCTTCATCCCCACCCTCCCCATCTGCTTCCTTCTTCAATCAGGCAAGCATGCCTTTTTTCAGAGGGCAAAATGAGGAGCAGGTGGCAGTTGACTGAAAAACAGCAATTTGACTTTGATAAAGGTGTTCTATGAAAATGAGTCTTTTTTGAGGTTTGAATTTTCTAAAAATAAAAAATGATAAAATGGTCTTGCTGTCCAAATCAATCTCTTTCTCTCTCTTTCTCACACACAGAGAAAAAGCCCAAACCCTGCATGCGCCAGAACAGTAAAATGACAACAAATATTATAAAATTAACCAATAAAGTGCATGTTCCTTACATATTACACCTGCCCCTTTTACAAACATTTCTTATAGAAAGTCACATGTGTAGGCTCAGAATCACATGGTATTATAGAAGGGGTTGGTTGTCCGTTTTTTATCATTTGCTTTTTTCAGTCTCCTAAGGGGGTGAGTTCTGCCATGCTGCTGACGGGGCGCCACAGCCAGCCCTGGAGCTGGGCCTGCACACTGCTGTCCCTGGGTCTGTAGCAAAGGAAGGCCTCCTTCAGAACTAGTCAATTCAGGTCCTGCCCTGGGGAGCAAACACTGCTGACTGTGACCAAATTCTTTGGCATACTGCACCAGAGGCCTCTCCACTGGCTTGCTCTGTGCGATACACTCTGTTGTTCTGAGTTGCTCTACAAAATACTTGGTGGGTTCCAGGTTCTGGGAGGCATCTGAGTTTTCTGGGGGCTCCTGGACCTCCATGGCATGCATGCCTGAGTCTGTTCTGATGAAGGGCTGAAGCAGTTTGAGATGAGGGGACTCAGAGGACACAGGTTCCCTCTCTGGTAGACGGTCTTTACAGAGGTCCAGGTAACCTAACTTGGCGAGGGAAGCTGAACGCCTGATTTGGGATGGTTTGGTGAGCCCTACCTGGCAAATTGCTTGGGACTCAATTTCTTTCGCGTTCTCCTTCACCACACTGGGGCTGTGGCTGAGACACTGTACACTGTCACTACTAGAGCTTTGTGGGAGTCGAGAGGCTACAGGTGATGGGTCCAGTTTTTCTTGTGACGCCCCAATCTTGTCACCAAGTTTGCTAATTAAACTTAGGTCTTCGCTACTTAATTGGGAGCCCTTGTATGGCACTACATTGCCACTGGAGAGGGGACCCTCTTGACTTCCTTCCCAGCTGCCCTGCTCTGCAGAGGGCTCGCTGTCTGTGGTGCTGCTTTGCTCTGTGCAGCCTTGCAGGTGAACCACGGTCTGGGGATGCAGGTAATCCAAGCTGGCAGATGGTACGTGGGTTGTGTGACTAACAAAAGGCGCTGCTGTCTTCAGGGCTGTTGCCGGGCTGTTGCCCCAGTCTTCCGGACTGCTCAGGGTTGAGGTCGGGTTGGTGGGCCTGTTGTGTTCAGGAGAGGAAGAACGAGGCAGAGGTAGCACTTTGGGGTGCAGAGCAACCTGGTTGGGGCCCAGAGTCCTGTTCAGATTTTCATCCAACGCACAGAGGACAGTAATGGACTTCTCCACTTTCACTTTCCTCAGTCCTTGCTCCCTACTCTTTTCACTGGTGACTATGTCACCCCCTGGCCCAGAGTGATTGGGTGATGTAACTGTGTGGGTATATTCAATGATTTCTATCTTCTTGGGAAGGGGAAGAGGGACTGCCTGCGTCTCAGATCCCTGGCATGAAACCACAGTCCTCTGCTCTGTCAGGACTCCTTCCTGCTTTGTTCTAGTACCTGACCCTGGGCACTCTTGAGGAGCAGGCAAAGGGTGAAACTCCAGTGGCTCAGGTGCTGGAATCATGGCATTTTGCTCAGAATAGGGTAGTGAGCCAGCCTCGGACCCAGTGCATTTCCCTTTGCCCTTGTTCATCTCTGGTTCCTTGGGGACAAATGAATGTTCTAGGGTGGCTTCATCACTCTTCCCTTTTGGTGCTAGGTCTGGCACAGAAGAATCATTCTTGGAATTCTTACGAGTAGATGATGAGGTACAAGCAGGGGCAGTACCATGGTGCTCTTGCTCCTGCCGTAAGCGCTCCTCAAACTCCAAGGTGGCTCGCCTCACGGACCCAGGGCACCACTTGGCACCTGGGTGTATCCCTGGGCCCCAGAGCTCTTGTTCCCCTTCAGCTGGTTCCTCTTCTTCCAATTCTGAGGTGAATGAGTGTGTGGTTAGGCAGCCTTCTGGGTCCCACTTCCCTGAGTCTTTGGCTAGTTCGGGCTGGGCTGTGCAGGAACCCTCATTCTGCTCCAGATTTCCAGGTTTGTTCTCCAGGGCCTGGGCCCTCTCGAAGGGCAGCTCATGGACGGTGTGCTTCTTTGGTGTATGGCATGGGTTGGATAGGAGGTCTCCTTTCAGTTGAATCTGTCCAACTCCTTGACTGATGGATTCAATCTCAGTGACGATTTCTTTCACCGACATCACATTTTCTGAGTGAGACTGCAAGAAGACATCTGGGCTGACCAGTTCTGAGATTGCCTAAGAGGAGAAAAAAGTGTGATGGTTATGACCAATCATAGTCTAATTGAAAATGCCAGATTTTCTGCTTCCTAACCCTCTAATCCAGAACCTTCTGCCTTTGAGGACACAAATCATGGAATGCCTGGGACCGTCCTCTGCCTGGGACTGTACTCTGACCATCTGTTTTATCATACAAGACAAAAACAGATTCATCAAAGGCAGAGACACAAAATTAGTTACAGGGTGTATCACTGTCTACTAAGCTTTCTATTCTGCTTACTCAAACAGGATTCCAACCCAGTATCTTGCTCCAAAAACGAACAGCAAATAGCCTTGGAGGCTCCTGTAATCCTTATTTTTCTAAGACCATGAGCCTGAAGGATTTAGGCCATACTAGGGTAAATGAAATCTTTCTTCTTTGGCCTATCAACTTCTAGTTTGATCCTAACCAAGGGGAAGAGTTCCATTCAAGGGCTCAGTGGCCACCTTAAATATGCCCAGTGTTAGATGGGCACGACGGGTGAGGCTATCATCTGATGTCTGATTTGGAGACTCACTGCTCTCTTCTCTCTTCTGTCTTGCCAACTTGCATCCACGTGCTCCTACTGCTTCTCCTAGCAGTAGCATCCCAGCACACGAGGGCTCCCTGTACCTGAGTGCACAATTCCTAGGTTTCACATGGCTCCTTCTGGGAAAGGTTTACTTGGCTTATGCAGTCACGTGCCTGAGCAAACTTAGCAACAGCGACTCTCTGACATTTTACTGTTCTACCACTTACAAATTCCCAGATGGATTTAGAACAAGGCCAAAGAAAATTGGCCAATGCAAAATCAAGTCCTATTGTAAAAGAATAGGAATTTCAAAACCTGGAAATGGCCCTTGGAGACCTCTTAAAGTGGCATCATCATGATCATTAATCTATTTTGTTAACATTTTGATAAGCCTCCGAAGTATGACATTTGCCTAGGAATTGTTCTGGTCTTTCTCCTTCAAAAGAGAGGCAGGGCTAGTACAAATGAACAAGGTCAGTTATGCCTTTGGGAGACATCTGCTGGGACAACAGGCAGAGGCAAATTTGCCAAGACTGGGAGTGAAGCCACAGTAGGCCCGGTGAGTGCATGGGCTGTGGAGAGAGTGCTCAGATGACCAGGGACTTTGCAGAAAAGCTATTTCTGTCAGAGCTGCTACACCCATTGGTCCAAAGGAGAGCTCAAGCATTCTCATCTCCCAGTAGAAAAGAAACAGAGGCATAGCCTTTGGGGAGAGGAGACAGAAGCAGAGTCAATGATTGCCTGGGTAGTTCAGAAGAGAGAGAGCAGATGAGTAATGGACGAGGTGGTAAATACAAGTGGACAGATGTCAGGAGAGATCAAAAATCTAGTCAGCTCCACTGAAATCATTAAGTAAAGTTTAGTCTGTTAGAGTAAATCATTTACTTCCCAACTACTCTATTACACTGATCTAAGATATCACTGTTTTTAAGATGCATCCCGATTTCAGAAGTGTCAAAATGAGAATAAGTGTGAGTCTTAGAATTGATGATATATGGTGATCCTTTTCTTGGTCTGTGATGGCTCATAAGAGCTCATATGCCACTAAGAGGAATCTTGGGATTCTGTTGGCTCTCAAATCATTTCCCCAAACCATCCCTCAATTCTTGAATACCCCAGGGTCTATGAGGAACAATTCAGAAACATATTAACAGCAAGAATAGCATGGCAATCAGTTGCTACTCCAACACCCATTTACATATGTCTAGTCTTTGAATTTTCTGAGACAGAAAGAATTTCCCAAACAAATCCATCTCCTCAGAGAGAGACAGGTCCCACTTGGGCAGCACAAGAGCCCCCTGCCCTTTATTACTGGTGAGATTCGATCTCAACTGTGGAGGTTGAGGGAGGGGACCTCTCCTTGTTCAGCCAGGACATTTGTCTTGGCTAATCCCTTCTTCCCTCATTCCCTCAGAAGTGCTTCCAATGACACCAAAAACCTGGAAAGATAAATTTCACAAAAGGAAACTGATGTAAACAGTTTTTAAACCCTAAGTTTTCAAGGAAAGTCTCAGTCAGACTGTCTCTCCTATACTGCCTTGCTAAATCTTTAGCAACATTAAAAATAAAGTGAACACAGCAGAATCCCAAATATTCTGTCTTCGGAGAGAACCTCATGAGGTGGGGAGCCATCAAGGTAGTTTTTACCTTTGACTGCTCCTCATCTATTGAAGATTCTTCAGAGGCATGGGGAGTATTACTCAAAGAGCTGCTTCTCTGGTCATCAGCTGTCACTTCAGAAGGGGCTACTTCTACCATTGACAGTCGACAGCTCTCACTCCTTCCTCCACCCAGTTCCTCCATCCTTGAGTGGGAAAAAGATCGGGAGCGGGTTTCTTGGGAAAGTTCTACAAACTTCTCTAGGGCGCTAAAAAAATCAATGCGATCTGTACTGAAATCTGAGACTTCAGCCTGGCAACTGGGTTGGGGGCTCGGTGACTCAGGATCAGGGGACATGGGGAGATCTTTCAGGCGAGATGTCAATTCTTCCATAGGCAGTAAGTGGACATTCATGTCTGCTTTCAGAGCATCTGTCTCCAAATCTTCGACTGTTAAGTCTGGGAACTTGTTGGCCATTTCTGGGGCCTGTCCAGGTTGGATTAAGGCTTTGGATGCATGGCAATTGTCAAGAGGGAATTTTGACTCATTGAGACAACATCCTGATGAGCATCCATTGATGTCATTTAGGTTTAATTCATCTTCAATCTGTCCGGCATGTAATTCCCTAGAAGTAAACTCCAAGCAGATCACTCTTTCTTTGGTACACAGGCCTTTCTGATTTTCATCTTGTGGGACGACATGTTCCACAAAGACGGGGGATATGGGTGGGTGACTCTCCATGGTCTTCACCTCGGCAATCTGGTCTGCTGAGGTGGTGATCTCCTTCTTGTTGAGTTCTAGCCCTGGTTTGCAGATGGGTTCGTGGTGGTCTGAGAGGTCACTATCTGAATGAGATCTCCAGAGCTTGTTATGCCGCTGTTTGCTGTGGAGAACATACACAGGAAACACTTTACTCTGGTTTGTGAACACAATCAGCACCCACCCAGGAAATCGCTCCCAGATAAATTTAAATCTTAACCTGCAAATGCTTTGTTAATGCCCACTGGATGTAGGCAATAAACATTTGAAAAGATGCTCAATTTAACTAATAACAAAACAAAGACCAAAAAACAAAAACAAAGCAAAACAGCAAAAAACAAATCTGAGATCTGATATTTTACCTATCAGACTGACAAGAGCCAACATGGTTGCTAACAGCCAGTGTTGATGGTGGTGTGGCCAAACAAGCCCTCTCATATACAGGTGGGAGGAATGTGAATTGTAGATTCTTTTCTGTGTGTGAGGAAGATTGACCCTGAGCTAACATCTGTGCCAATCTTCTACTTTATGTGGGATGCTGCTGCAGTGTGGCTTGATCAGCAGTGCTGGGTCCACATCTGGGATCAGAACCTGCAAACCCCAGGCCGCCAAAGCGGAGTGAGCGAACTTAACCACTACGCCAGCCCTGAACAGTAGAATTTTTTTTTTTTTTTTTTTTTTTAAAGATTTTATTTTTTCCTTTTTCTCCCCAAAGCCCCCCCCGGTACATAGTTGTGTATTCTTCGTTGTGGGTTCCTCTAGTTGTGGCATGTGGGACGCCGCCTCAGCGTGGTCTGATGAGCAGTGCCATGTCCGCGCCCAGGATTCGAACTAACGAAACACTGGGCCGCCTGCAGCAGAGCGCGCGAACTTAACCACTCGGCCACGGGGCCAGCCCTGAACAGTAGAATTTTTAAGAGTGAAATCTAGCAGTAGCTCTCAAAATTTAACCCTTTAACCAGCAAATCTTCCTTTAAGAATTTTTCTTGGAGAAATACTACTATAAGTGCACAAAGATACACATATAAGGACGTTTGCTATAACACTGTGGAACTAAAAAATTAGACACCAAAAAAAAAAAAGAGGATTTATTTAAATTACAGTGCATACACTTAGATGCTATGAGGCTGTTAAAAAGTCAGGTATTTTAGTGGAATGATGTCCAAGGTATAGTATTAAGTGAAAAAGCATGTTGAACACATTTGGAATGGTCAGTTCCCATGTTAGAATAAGTATAGGAAAATATCTGGGGGAAAATCACCAAACTGTTAACAGTGTTTCTTTCAAGGAAGGCAGAATACTTTTAGGGAGGACTTTACTTTCTATACTCAGTAGTTCTATAATTTTGTAATTTTTAAAATAATGAGCATGTTTCACACTAATAACCAGAAAAAGAAAACTAAAACAGTATCCAAGTAACACAAAGAGACCTACTCTATTGGAGCCCATTACAAGTCCTCATAATTGGGATGAAGAGCTGATATAGGATTAACCACTGACTTGGAAGAGTGAGGAGGGTGGTAATCTTTCCCGAATTAGAAAGCGAAGATGAGGGTAGTAAACCTGGAGAAAAGGGTTGCTAACAGAATGGAATAGGATGAGCATGAAGTACAAGCCCCTTTCATACAGATCTCTGGATAAAAACGATCAAGCTTAGGTGACACCTGGAAAAGCAGGTGAGCCAAAGGAAGACCACACACACACATCCATCTTTTAGGTTAATTTTATGGAGAGAAGGTCTGATGTGGGGATGAGATTTCATTTCAAACCACATTCTCTAACAAGGAAACAGTTCCCAAAGCCCTAGCCAAAAAAAGAGAAAGGTGGCCCTGTGGCTGGTCAGGATCCTGCCCAGGGAACAGGTCGTTAAATGTGGCATTTAGGGGAGTGTTTTCCATGACTTACAAGCTGCTGAAGAGTTACCTAACCGCAGGGTGGAATGGGAAACAGCCCAAAACAACTCACCCCGGGCTCAGAGCCACGCCTGCCTCGGCTGCTTGCGAATCTCTGCTGAGTCATTCGCCTGCACTAACGTGAACCCCTGCCCGTTCTCAGTTCTGCACCTGCTCTCACCTCCCACTGCCTGTCTGCTGCTTGGGTGGGGCTCTCTCTGACTCAGAACTGCACAGGAGAAGGGTGCTTTTCCGGGTAGGGAGCAGGTCAATCTGTTTATGAAGACAAGCTATAATCAATTAGCTGGGTATGAGGTAGGGTTTTCACCCTTTCTAAGCTGCACAAACTCTAGCCACCCCTAGGAGGAGACAACATATCGGACATCCCAAAGGAGTGAGTAGCTGTGGAGAGGGGCAAGCTGCTTGATTGGATAGGTGGGACCTAAAACTGTGACCAACAGATGCCAATGTGCGTCCTTTTAAAGTTTCTTCTTTTATATCTAGACAGCCTTGTTTTCTGAGCTAAATATGACTATGTTCTCCAATTTCTATTCCTCAACTATCATGAGGATGTTCAAACCTGCACCAACTCCTCCCAGACACCATGGCAGGCAATTCTTGTGATGCAAATAACTAGGAAGACATCTCTCAGGGAGTACCTGTTCTCACCTTTCTAATAATATAAAAGAACAGCTTATCTTATCAGTCTGCAGGCAAATGAGATGTCTTCATGATCCCAAGAACCTACCAAAGTAAGATTTTTTTAAACAGCCTAGAAATCACTAATTAATCAGGAAGGAATGAGAGAGTGAAGTTATGCCAATAGGCACAAACAGTGCAGGTTTCAGAGGAAGTGGCTGACATCATAGCTGCTTTGCCCAGCAGGGATTTCCTCCTCTTCCTGGGGGAGACAATCATCAGAAAATATTGAGTCAGGGTTCTGGAATTAAACTGACACTTACAAAGGAGAATGAAAAAATCCCAATCCAAAGAAAGGTCTGATTCTGTTGCCTTTTTCATTTTTGCAATGGGACCTGCAGGGAGAGTGGCAGGCAGCCCTCTGATATTCATTACCCTGGCCTTTGAAGCACTGCTACTCCATGTGCTCCTTCCTGATCCCCTCCCCCGACCTCTCCCTCAGGGATTATTAACCTCTGTTCCGAATTTTGTGCTTATCATTTCCTTCTTTTTATAGTGTCATCACACGTTTTGTTCTTAATATACTGCTTAGTTTTACATATTTTGAACTTTATATAAATGAAATCATACTGTATGTTTTCTACAACTGCTTTTTTTTGCCTAAGATTATGTTTTTAGACTCATTGACGAGTGGAGCTATAATTTCATAGAGTGTAATGAATATGCTGCAATTTATTTCTCCATACGGTTGATGAACAGTTTGGCTATCACAAACACCAATGTCATAGACATTCTTGTGCCTGGTGCACACTTTGGTTTCTCGAAGGTGTTATACATAGGAGTGGAAAGGGTGGGTCCAGGGCATGGATGCATCATCAGTTTTACTCTGTAAAACCAAACTGTTTTCTGATGAAGCTCTTTTGCAAGCCAGTTTTTCTAATGCTCTGTCACTGGTAGGGGATAGATGTAAGACATCAGATCATATTTATTATTTTAAACTTTTATGTTTAAACTCAGCTGACTCTCCCCACCTCTTCCACGTAGGCAGCAAGTAAACAAGTTGCCAAAAAGAACTTCAGAGTTGGTTTGATGGTTAGATGATGCAACCAAGTCTCAAGTTCTTTTTTCCCTGGACTGGCCTCTGACCTGAATTTGGATTCACATAAACACACTGACACACATGAGATGACTAGGCCGTTCTGGGTAAGAATTTGGCTCTTTACTTAATAAATGAACAAGAAGGAAATCTAAACGACAGGACGCATATGACATCCCATTCCCTTGCCTCCACTTGCTTGCTTTCTTATTGTTTCACGTTTGGTGTATAAGCACCAACTCTGTTTGAGAAAGTTATATAGAGGAAAATACTGCTAAAAATGGAGTATCAGTTACAGTAAAATCAGACTGTTTATGGTTACTTCTTAGGGTATTAGGTAGCCTGTAGAAAGGAGAAGGAGGAAGAGAAAAAGCATCAATTGAGCATTTTCTGTGTTCTGTGCATGGTCCTAAATGCTTTAAGATTATTTCACTGCAAAGCTATTAAGAAAATCCTTTAAACCTCAATTGAGATTGGCTGTCACCTGACTAGGAATCCATGTCCTCTCATTCTCTGGTTCCCTCCTGCTGGCTGACCACTGTGCACCAGCTAACTAGACTTCAGTGTCTCCACCAGCAAAGCCAGGGTAAAAGACAACTCTGTCTCCTCTGGCCCTGGTGACATGGGCATCAAAGAATTAAAACTGACATCTATGAGGACATGTGGCACAAATTCTCCCTGGCCGCCACCCAGTTTTTCTTCCTTGCCCCTGATACACTGGAACCTAATATCACAGACACATGGTAAGGCTTGCAGATGCCTGAAATCTGAACTCGTCGAATGGAACATAAATCTGCCAGATAGCTGCATGATCAGAGTGCAGAATAACAAACAGGGCTGCTGGCAGTTTAATGGAAGGTTTCAACACACATACACACACACACACACACTCCCTCCTCCTGCCTCACTCCCATCCCCTGGCTATAAAAACAGAAAATATAAAATTAGATACGAACAGCATCAGTGGCTTTATGATACCTTCTCTTTTAGGTCTCAAGGAGAATATTAAATATTAGCTTTCCCCAGGCTCTTAAAAGACATAGTGAAAGATGCAGAAAGTCCCTTGTATTTCAGAGGAGCTGTCACTGTTTGGCCCACACCCTCACATCCTGATTAAGAGACATAACTAATTCATAAATCACTACAGGGACCTGGTGTCACCTTGGTAAACTTCTACCAAGAGATCAAAGTAGCAAGCTAACACCCTCAAACAGAGGGCTGCCACCTCAAGTTAAGCCACCCGTGCCAGCCTGGACAACCATGGGGCGAGAGAATGCTAGAACCAGGGCTCTATCTCTTTGGGAAAATCCCCACATGCTTCCTGGGAGAGGATATGAAATACAAGATCTTAGCACCTGGACAGGAAATGGAATTTCTTTGTGAATAGAATGACTGGGATTTTTCTAAGGACTTTCCTCTCCTGGTCACCTAAGGTGCAAGGCTTGAGAGAGCTTCAGACAGTCACAGGAGTCTGGGGCTTCTCCTTTGCTCTTGTAGGCAAGCAGATCCCTGGAGCAGTACTCCAGAGCTGGGCAAGAGTCTGTTGGGCCCAATTCACTTGGCAGGTAGCCCGCAAGTGCCGTTTCTTGACAACACATCACAGATCACAGACCCTAATGGCTGTATATCCAGCAGGCACCCCCACTCTTTTTCCTTACTGGCAGAGGCCTGATTTACTTTGGGTGTTCACTGTCCTATGGGTTCAGGGAATATGGCACTTCCCTGGATCCAGAGGGTGAATGTGAATTTGTTTTAGCCAGTCCAGGAAATTCTATTTTCCTGGCCAGCGATTAGTTTCAGGCATGCGACCCAGTCCTGGCCAACGAGTCTTGCGACGGGGAGTCTATTGGGGAGCTTCTGGGAAGGGTCTTCCCCCCTAATTGAAATGCCCATTCATTCAGCCAGATGCTGTGGAATTTACATGTAGATGCCTAGAAATGTGGCAGACATCTGGCAATCATGAGGAGAAAGTTCAAGGACCACGCCCTTCACCAAGGAAGGGAGAGCGCTGCAGTCCCTGATAACATCAGAGAGTCACTGCAGTCTACACCTGCGCTTCTTGTTACAAGAGATGTCAAACTGTCCAACTTTTCAAACTACCTGTAGCTGGGTCTTGGGCCAGGTATCTTCTGTTTGCCCCTGCAGATCCACTCTTCAGCTTTTCCACCCTGCTCTCTGCCCCAGAGGCTGATCTATGGACAACAGCAACAGGCCTCCTTGTCTTCTGATTTCCACAGGGTTTGGCTAATGGGGAGCCCCAGAAGTAGACTAGAAGGAGGAGAGTGAAGGCAAGCCATTTATTCCCCAAGCTCCTTCCCCTAAGGGTCATTTCAGGCTGGCTGTGTCCCTTGAATGAATGTTATTGCTCCTCTCTGAAGGTGTCTTTCTCTCCAGGAGTCTCCTTTCCTCTTTGGGCCAAGGAGCCATTACCAAACCAGCTCTGCTGATATAAGTCCCTTGATTCCGCTACAATCCCACACCTTTGTAAACGGTTACTTTATAAAACCCTCCTCAAATAATCCTAACCTGAGTATGCTGTTTTTTGTTGAGATCCTGAGTGATGGGGGTACTCTATTACTTGCAGCTGAAAGCAGCCTAAGTGATACGCCTAGTACTAGATTCTACTTCTTAAAATCCAGGAAACATCGCAACACAAGACATTTTGGGATCACTTCCCATTCCAGTTTCTAATGGAGTCAGTGTGTCTGTGGGCGGTGGGAGCAGTGGTTGGAGGGAGGAGGAGGAAATATATGGCACATGCGTAGTGTTGTTTTCTAGGCAGCCGTGGAGGAAGGAAACAACGAGAATTACATCTGAATAACCCTTCACAGTACATAATGTACATTTATACACACTTTTATTGACAATAACCCTGTGAGGTAGGGCTCTTGATTTTCATTTTATAGATGAGGTCAGGTGAGGATCAGAACTGTATAGTAACTTCTCAAAGCTGCAGCAAGGGGGTGAACCAGGAATGGAAACCAGATCTACTGACTCAAATTCTGTGTTTTGTTCACTCCCGAGGGCTTGCCCCTCCCTCCATGAATCAAGCCCAGGAAGGCAGGATGGAACCGAAAGGGAAGAGGTGGGGTGATTTATGGGTTTATGCTGCCCTTCTTATTCTCATCTAAGATTTTTCTGAAATTCCTTTAACATCTAAGAAAAACCACATATGCTAAAAAAAACCCAACCCAACAGCTTGCAGTAGCCTGGGATTCCAGAATAAATACTGAAATTGGCAGAACACATAGTATCCTTCCTCTCGATGGGTCACGTGAGGACACTGCCTAACATCCGTCATCATGTGTGTCTCTGGGAATATACAATATTTATGTCTCATCCAACCCCCAGATGCCTCTTTCTTGTGCCAAAAAGAACTGCTTTCCTACCTTCTGATCTAATCTAAAAAATGTCATCAAAACCTGGCCCCAAAGACTTATAAATTCTTTTTAAGTGGAGGAGACTTGAGTATCCTCCCAGCCTTCTCAGAGAACGGCTTAGATGAAATCATGCCAAGTTCTGAGTAAATGGGAGGAGTTTTTTAGTGGAAACCATAATGCTATGCTGTGGCTGCATTTTCACAATACTTCAGGGGTGGGAGGTTGGTCCCTCTGCCTGGATAGGCTGGAAGGCTATTTAACATTTTGTTCAGGGGAAACACAGCCCACATTCAAGAGTCAAGACCAAGTCATGAGACTCACTGGAGTCAAACTCTGGCACTAGCCCCAACTGCTTCTAGGCAGCTGTGCCTTCACTCTAACAAAACCACTACAACATGCCTACATGGAAAAAAACAAAGCAAAATCTAGCATTCCACAGAACTTCAGCACGTGGCATCTCAGGCAACTGATCCTTAAATCCAGTTTAATATCTGAATCTTTTTCCCAAGAGCAGCTGAAGGTGGTTTTCACCACCAAAGGGGTAATAAATAATGTAGTGAAATTAATTACTCATTTTATAACCAATTACTAAATTATTGCTGAAACAGCAAGTTCTTATTGATACAGGAAGATGTTCAGATCTAGTACTGGGTAGACAGAGAAAGACAACTACTGTATGGTATCACTTATATGTGGAATCTAAAAAAGCTGAACTCAGAGAAACAGAGAGTAGAATGGTGGCTACCAGCGGTGGGGGTTGGGAGAAAGGGGGGGATAGTGGTCAAAGGGTAGGAACTTCTAGTTATAAGATTACCAAGTTATGGGGCTCTAATGTACAGCACGGTGATTACAGCTAATAATACTGTATCATATACTTGACTATTGCTAAGAAAGAGCTTAAACGTTCTCACCACAAAAAAGAAATAGTAATTATGTCAAGGGATGGAGGTGTTAGCTAATGCTATGGTGGTAATCAGCTTGCAATATATAAATGTATCAAATCAACACACTGTACATCTTAAATTTACATAATGTTATATGTCGATTATATCTCAATAAAGTTGAGGCGGAAAAAAGGAACAGTGATGGTTAAGTGCAGTGTAAGTGCTCAATAAAGGTTTCTACAGTTGAGAGAGGAAAAAAAACACCTAGTATTGGGTGAAGAGGTAGGCTGAAGAGCAGTGTTTGTGAAAAAAAAAAAAAAAATCCATCAACATATGTGGCAAGAGTAAGACCTGGAGAAATAGGTAAGATAATGTCAACTGCTATCTGCGGGTACTGAATTTTTTTTTTTGAGGAAGTAATTAGCCCTGAGCTAACATCTGCTGCCAATCCTCCTCTTTTTGCTGAGGAACACTGGCCCTGAGCTAACATCCGTGCCCATCTTCCTCTAGTTTATAATGTGGGACGGCTGCCACAGCATGGCTTGCCAGGTGGTGCCATGTCCACACCTGGGATCTGAATCGGCGAACCCTGGGCTGCTGAAGTGGAATGTGTGCACTTAACCACTGTGCCCCTGGGCCAGCCCTGTGGGTATTGAATTTATAAATGATATTTCTCTTTGTAATTTTCTGCATTTTTGCAAAGCATATATATAAAATCGAATTAAAGATTTTAAAAAAGAACCCAAGGGCCAGCCTGGGGTTCATAGGTTTGGATCCCAGTGCAGACCTACACATTGCTCATCAAACCGTGCTGTGGTGGTGTACCACATGCAAAATAGAGGAAGACTGGCAATGGATGTTAGCTCAGGGCAATCTTCCTCACACACACACACACACACACACACACACACACAAGAAAACAAGAGAGCTATTTCTGGGAAGTACTTCATACCTCAAAGGGGTTATACATATCCCAATTCTGCTGATTTGTCACATGACCAAAATCACTGGAGGGGGATCAGTGAAACCAAGCACTGAAAAAAATAATGCCCAAAGCAGTAGCAGCTACTTTTCTTTCTTTTTTTTTAAAAAAGAATGGGCCAAAAACTCTCTAAAAATTTCAGCTACACCTAGCATTACCTTGGGAGCAATCAGTATCCATTTTGATAAGGCAACCACATCTGGCCTGAGAAGATGTTTGGAAGTGTTTATGAAAATCTGCACCTAGTTAAGAACGGAAATAAGGGAATAGTATTTCCACCCTTTGGTTTAAATGCCTAATCCTTCATGCTAATCTTAAATGCTTGCACTTGTTTTTTACAAACTGGATTGAAAGAGATTTCAACTTTCAAAATGTATCATACATCCAAATTAGGCTGAGAACTAGCTGCAGAGAAGGACATTTCACCTTGTCCTAGGGAGCATAAAGGAGGGAAAATCTGAGAAAGTCACATAATGATTCACCTTGCCAGCAAGATCCCCTGGTACTCTTCCAGTTGTCTCATGAAGCTGGGGTTTGGCTTGGTCACTGTTCGTCTTTCCTTTACGTAGTCATAGGCTCGGTCCAGATTCCAGCCATATTCCTTCATTGCATAGGCAATCACAGTGGAGGCTGAGCGACTCACCCCCATTTTGCAGTGCACAAGGCATTTAGATCCGTGTTTCCTAGTTTGGGGGATCGAAGTGAGGAGGAAAACACAACAGTGAGTACACTTTAAAAGCTGGGTTCTAAGTGTTTCCAAGTCTCCTGCCCTGCCCTTCCACTTTCTTGCTACACAATCCACCCTTAGTACACTTGCCTACATCTACAATCATATATGCGGGAGGGGGGGCAATTCTAGTGTACTCAAATAATATTCAATGTTAATATTAAGCTTTCTTATTCATTCAGTGAATATTTACCAGGCATTTTCCATGTGTAAGACAATGTGCAAGGTATCGGATGCAAAGATAAGTAACAATTTTTCCCTAAAGGGTAGGATTCAGTGGGAGGAGCAGCCAATTAAGATTCAAAATGGTAATCGTGATGACAGTTGGCCACAGGGCGTGGAGGGAGAATTTTCAATTTAGAGACTGGACCTCATTTTGCATGTGGTTGGAGGCCAGTCCACTCACAGCCCCAGGGGCATGTTTCACGGCTGGCATGCTCTTGAGTTACAGGTGTGGCAGTGATTCATCTAATTTATCCAAATATTCTGGGCTGCTTCCAGTTCAAGTTGCAGTAAGGGTTCTGTCCCTGGAGGAAAGCACAAACCAAATAAAACTAACTCTCTTCTTTACTCAAATGTAGGGCTGGATATTACTTTTCACAACACCACCACCTGTGTTCTGTCTAGGGACTGGCTATACGATCCATGGAGCTGAATGGAATCAGGTGATGCACCATGTGGCTTTCTCAGTGACGACAGTGGAATGAATAACTACCAGTAGTATTTTTTTTTCAATGGAGTGGAAGAAAGAGGAAACAAAGTTAGCATAAACTGACACTAAAAAACAAAACAAACCCCTCAATCTTAACACGAAAAAGCTTATTACTTTGGATATGACATTACTCAGTTATACCAATTCTGCTAACAACACAGTGTCTGGCACAGAGTAAGTCTTCACATATTTGCTAAATGTATGAATAAACTTATTGAACTGCTGATTAGATCCGTCAGTTCTAAGTAGGAACATTTTAAAGTCTGGAAAAAAGAACGGTTACTCTTATCACTAGTGTATATGGGCTGGAATCCTTCCAAAGTGGCTATTCCAATAAATAAAAAAATGCACGTCAGCCTAACAAGAGAGATCTATTCATTCACTCACTCACTGTATTACAGTAGACAAGCTTCTCGCCAGAAGCTTATAATCCTTCTGCTGGGGACGGAGATACATGAAAGAGTTAAGTACCAGTCCAAGAACGCATGAGGGTAAGCGCCAAAATGAGTGAGCTAGATAAGCTACAGGAATGCAGAGACTGGTCTGGAATAATTGAAACAGTCTCAAAAGGAAGGTAAGATTAACCTCCTACCTGTCACTTAGATGCAAAATTTTGGTGTCCTAAGGTTGGTGCGGTGTGTGTCTCTGTGTGCTTAGCTTATCCCAAACTACTAGGAAATACTTGTTTTGCTTATGGCACAATAGGGTTTTCATTTAAACAATGCACAGTGACTCAGATGGAACTTCAGACATGTGCTCTTTATTTTCCCATCAAGCTCTGACAACAAGAATGTGTTAAATTTCAGGTCTATGCCTGCAGGCACGGAAGGTGCTCAAACTTGGAAAATCCTAAGAAAAATCCAATTATGAAATCCACTCCCATGAAAATAGTTCTTCATTTTGAACTGGGCTTTTTCAGTGGATGGCTTCTAACTCAGGTTCTGAAGGATCTGAAGTCAGTTGTCACCTAACCCAATTTTACCTTTCAGGTTCAGTTCTCCTTTCTCCCCCTGGCACCCAGTGCTGGATTCTCCAGATTAAGCCTGGCATCACATTAGGAATTCTAAACCCTCTCATTTGTAGGTAGGGTCTGGAATTCAAGGCCCTGATTAGGGTGAAACACATGAGGTGCCCACATTTAAGGAGGCCCTCACTTTCACATGCTGACCTACACTTACAGGAGCCTCAGAGTGAGTGCCTGCTTAGATGTAACCTGGGCGCCTCATGAACGTCACCCTAATCCTGGCCCTGCTGGGACTGGGGCCTTAGCTTGAACTCTAGCCACTTTAGCTGTGACCCTGACAACTTGTTTATTCCTTTCCTTAAGGAACTAGACTATTCCTAAATACCTGATGGACTCTGAAATGAGATACGATCTTAGATTCAAGTCTGATCTTCACCACTTGTTACTTAACCTCTCTGAACCTTATCTCCACAGTCTTTCCTCAACTGTACAGAAGGATGACAGTATACGCCTCTCTGGGTTTTGGAAAATACGACACGACAGAATCCATGTAAAGTACCTGGCACATAGTAAGCATGCCATGAATGATATTATTATTGGGAATAATTTAATAATAGGCCTCAAGAATATAAAATACTCTTTCAGGTGCTGGCTAGAGACTGAAAGAATGGGCTCAAAGTTAGGCTATGGGGATTCAGGGTAACTAAGAGAAAGACTTCCTGACCACGAAGCTCTGTGAGAGAGGTGTGGAATCATACTCGAAGGAGGATTTTTAAAAACAGAAGTGCCAGGAACTATTTGAATGTGGTCCCACGGAAAGGGGAGCGTGGTCAACATGCTCATATGGTTCCTTCTATTGATGGAATAAATAGGATTGGCAAGGAAAGTCCTAGGGACTTAAAAAAATCACTGTTGACATTTTAATACTAACCACTAAATTAATACTATTAAATAGTTTCACTAAAAGGACCAATTAATTTAAGGAATACATCAACGTACGGGCTAGAGAAAAATTTCACTGAAAGTCAAGTAAAACAACGTGAAAAGATTTCCAAAGCTCACTGTGTCTCTCCTTGTCTTCAGAGAGGAGGACCCAGTACTCCAGCTATCTGGAATAATTCTACTATATAACTTTCAAACGTCATTGGCAATTTAAGCATTTCATTCAGAATTTCTTCCTTCTTTCATTTCTATTTCTTTTGTTGCAGCTTAAGTTTATTTTCTCTTATCTTGTGCTCAATGGAAATAGCCAACATGAGGTCATCTTCTTTCAGTGGCTTCATCTACTTAAAGGAAAAGTATTGTCACTAGTCATCTTTCCCCTAGGATTAAGAAATCTCAGTCTCCTTTTTTCTTTACTTCCTTTTTCCTGAGTACCATCAGTAAGTTATCTACAGCTTTCAGGCCCCAGCCATGTGTGGTGTGCAAGGAACAGGAGTCAGAATATGTATGAGGGACCATTACTCACTTTGCTTTAGAGATGAATTTGTAAGTGTCATTCCAGTAAGCCAGGAGATCTGTTGCCTCTTCATCATATACCCGGATGTTATGATACTCAAAGACTCCTGGGAAGAAGTTATCTATCTCTCGAGTGACATTCAAGATATACCGCACCCTGTAAGGAAACCAAGGGAAAATACAGGCTCTACTACTCAGGATAAATCCAATTCTCAGCACTGTTCCCTTATTTAAAACTTGTTTACTCCCTAGGCTGAAATTAAATATTAAAATACTGAAGAAAGCTAAAAAACTAAGAGGCTAGATTTATTCAGTACAGAAACTATGTAACAGGGTCCTGGGCATACTTGGGCAACAGGAAGTTAATGAGAGAAAAGCCGTCCACCAAGTGCAACATCTCAATTCCATTTTCAGTGTATGGATGGTTACACAACCTCATCTTTGCCAGTTTTTTGAAAATATGCCTTGTATTTTCCTGCAAAGAATCAATCTGAGGCCCATAATCTGACAATTTCTCTTCAGTCACTAAAATTATCAGCAACATAATTTATTCTTTGGAAGTCATGTGTATTAAATCAGACTCTTAGCATGTACCTTGATGGAAGAAAAAAAGAAAAACAGAAAAGGGAAAAATTTCCTCCTATCTTTCCAAATGCCAGATTGTCAGATTTTGTTCTATTACTCTCTCTAAACTACATGAAAGGCAAATGAGGCCAGGGCTCAGA
The DNA here is from genome assembly GCF_037783145.1 of Equus przewalskii. Classification (NCBI taxonomy): domain Eukaryota; kingdom Metazoa; phylum Chordata; class Mammalia; order Perissodactyla; family Equidae; genus Equus; species Equus przewalskii. The sequence continues at coordinate 43,282,456 of NC_091840.1, forward strand.
AGGTCAGAGGAACGTTGGACTTAAAACTCTCTTAACGCTCTAGGCTGCATTCCTGGCTGCTATGGCAGCAGATGTGTCTGAGAGTTTTCCCTGTACTGAGATGGTTGCTGAAAGGGCTTTCTGTATCAAAAAGTTATTCTGCTCTCTCTCTCACTGAGCAATGTTAATAAACGCTTGGGCTTAATTTGCAAAGGGTTATCTTTTCCTCAATGCTGTGTGAACTTAGACATCACTGGGATTTCTTCCAACAACACGAGAGACTCACGCATTTCTCTCTGCAGAAGCTGCTTCCTTCTCAGAATCACATGTGAAGTTCTACAAATCCAATCTCTAAAGACAGAGAAATGACTACAGAAAGGAAGAGCCATAGCTAAACAATTCTGTGGTTAAGGTCAAAAGACTAAAATTTTTCTGGGAGATGATTTGAATCTGTTTTAACTCAGCATCAAAGTCCATTACTAGAAAGGATTTTTTCTTTTTAATTTAAAAAGCAAGCACATGCAACTAACAGTGTAGCAGTTCCCCAAAAGGTTAAACATAGAGTTACCATATGACCCAGAAATTGCTCTCCTAGGTATGAACCCAAGAGAAATGAAAGCATAAATCCACCCAAAAATTTGTAAATGAATGGTCACAGAAGTATTCATAATAGTAAAAAAAAGTGGAAATAAACTAAACGTCCATCAGCTGACAAATGGATAAATAAAATGTGGTACACACCCATATAATGGAATATTATTTGGCAATAAAAAATGAAGTACTAATACATGCTACAACATTGATACACTTTGAAAATAATGGTAAATGAAAGAAACCACTCCTAAAAGACCACATATTGTATGATTCCATTTAAATGAAATGTCCAGAATAGGCAAATCTATAGTGACAGAAAGAAAATTAGTAGCTTCTAGAGGCTGGGGGGAAGAAGGGAAATGGGAGTGACTGCTGAAGGGTACAGGCTTTTGTTTTGGGTTTAAAAAATGTTCTGGGGCTGGCCCCGTGGCCGAGTGGTTAAGTTCAGGCACTCCACTACAGATGGCCCAGTGTTTCGTTGGTTCGAATCCTGGGCGTGAACACAGTACTGCTCATCAAACCACGCTGAGGCAGCGTCCCACATGCCACAACTAGAAGGACCCACAACTAAGAATATACAACTATGTACCGGGGGGCCTTGGGGAGAAAAAGGAAAAAAATAAAATCTTTAAAAAAAAAATGTTCTAAGTCGACTGTTGTACAACTCTGTGAATATACTAAAAACAACCAAAGTGTACATTTTAAATGGGTGAATTGTATGTGAATTTTATCTCAATAAAACTGTTTCAAAGAAAAGGTAAGCACACTTCTCATTTTATTTAAAATAAAAATGAACAACCTCACTCCTCCAACCCCTTCTTCAGTAACTGATTACAGCAGGACAGGGCTTCTCAATCCTTTTCATTACAGAACTCTAGGCAGCTACTACCAATTAGAATTGGCACTCTCTGAAATTTCTTTGCTATCTCAATATGGAGTAGCACTTTCTTTGGGTTTCTGAAGTTAGCAGATTGGTTGAAAACGGGCTTATTGTCAAAATTGCTCTTGAAAATCCCTTAAATCATCCACAGGGGGCAGTACACATGATTTGTGTACAGATTCCTGAACTGTAATTCTTTATCCATTAAAGTTTAAGAAGGAGTGAATTTAAAAAACCAGAGTTACAAAGATGTCTGAGAATCCAACTATACTGTTTTTTAAGACAGATTTATCTGTGTTTTATAATTTAGCCTTATAAGTAGTAAATGAAACGAATAGCTCTCATCTCCCGTCAAAAGTCAAAGTGTATGTATGCATGATGTGATTCCAATGCATTTGGCAAGCACTGCTATATCAAATCTCAGATTTCATATTAAACACTGTATCTAGGTGTTAGTTTCCCACAAGTCAGTCTGTCAATTTTTCTACCATTCCTTCACATTTACTGAGCACCGTTCTTGATATAAAGCTCTGAGCTGGGAAGATGTATGTTTCACACAAAAGTAAGATACAGTCTCTGCTTTCAAGAACTCTAGATTCAATCCTTATCTATTTAAATTTTCCAACTTCTATTTACTTCCATATCTTAAATTAAGTAACCAGATTTCCCCTCCTGGAATTCTTTGTATAATCATTTGGCTTCAGTCCTGGTCCAAGTTCATTTTAGCAATTATGACATACCTTTCTTCTGGGGGAAACAAAGGGAGTATGCATCGAATCATGTTAAAGATAACCAGAAGGCGGACTGGTAGCTGAGAAAACAGGCAGCCAGAAGCCAGCCAGGCAGCCACCATTACCTCTGTGTCTCAGCAGGTCTTATCCCTGCTCACAATGAAGAGTTAGCATGGCCAATTTCCAGATGTGATTTTCTCTTATTGGGATGATTTGACCTCCTAAGGCCAAGTTCAATGAAAAATTTAGGCATTAGCTAAGAAGTAAAAAGGGAAGAATGGCAGCTTTTTGCTTGCTGAATGTTCACTGTGGTCTCAACTCAATAACTATGCTACTTGGGGGTACATTTCTTTTTTTTTTTTTTAAAGATTTTATTTTTTTTTTCCTTTTTCTCCCCAAAGCCCCCCAGTACATAGTTGTATATTCTTCATTGTAGGTCCTTCTAGTTGTGGCATGTGGGAGGCTGCCTCAGCGTGGTTTGATGAGCAGTGCCATGTCTGCGCCGAGGATTCGAACCAACGAAACACTGGGCCGCCTGCAGCAGAGCGTGCGAACTTAACCACTCGGCCACGGGGCCAGCCTCAGGGGGCACATTTCTTAATACAAGGTAGGTCTTCTTGTTCAATTTCAGAGGCTTGTCCATTTTACATTTATAACCTAACTTAGTCCTCAAGCACCTTACTATAAAAGGATAGGGACTGAGTCTTATTTATCTTTGGATCCCTGGCACCTAGTATTATGCTTGGCCCACAGAAGATGCTTGATAAATGTTGAATGAACAGCTCTGTGAACCCAACAGATGCAGTTTTGTGTACTCTTACATAAAAATAGGAACCAAAGGCAAAACTATGGAGACAGTGAAAAGATCAGTGGTGCCAAGGGTTGGGGTTGGCGTTGGGGAGATATATGGGTGGAGCACAGAGGATTTTTAGGGCAGCAAAAATACTCTGTGTGATACCATAATGATGGATACATGTCATTATGCATTTGTCCAAAGTCATAGAACGCACAACACCAAGAGTGAACTGTAACGCAAACTATGGACTTTGGGTGATTATGTGTTGTCAATGTAGGTTCATCAGTTGTACCAAATGTACCACTCTGATGGGGATGTTGATAATGAGGGAAGCTGTCCATGTGTAGGGGCAGGGGTATATGGAAATCTCTGTACCTTCCCCTCCATTTAGCTGTGAACTTTAAACTGCTCTAAAAAAAACCCCAGAGTTAAAAACAAACAAACAAACAAAAGGAACCACTAAGTGTATTTGGTTTGAAACTGCATGAAAGGCTTGCACATTTGTTTTTGAAAGCCTTTCCACTGACACAGTTGATCTTTCTCGGGAGGTGGGGGAATGAAACAGTGGGAGACCAGCCCTTTTAATTTTTATTAGATTCCACCTGATTAGAATTAACTGGAAGCAACTCTTAAGCTTAAGATTACTCATCGAGGGGTGGCCTGGTGGTGTAGCGGTTAAGTCCGCATGCACCGTTTCAGCAGCCTGGGGTTCGCCGGTTCGGATCCTGGGTGCAGACCTACGTGCCACTCATCAAGCCATGCTGTGGTGGCATCCCACATAGAAGAACAATAAGGACTTATAACTAGGATATGCAACCATGTACTGGGGCTTTGGGGAGGGGGAAAAGAAAAGAGGAAGATTGGCAAAAGATTGGCAACAGATGTTCACTCAGGGTCAATCTTCCTCACCAAAAAAAAAAAGCATACTGTAAGGAAATAAAAAGCCAGCTTAATGGAAGTTGGGTGGCAGGCTTATGGGTTAAAAAAAAAAAAAAGATTACTCATTGATAGCTCTCTGACTGGAAAATATAAAGATTAAACAGTGATTTCTGTCACACGGTGTGTCAGCAATTGCTCTGTGTGCTTACCCTCGGTTCTGTAAATCCTCTAAGTTAGAGGCATTCCATTCCGAGCCCTGTGAACCAAAAAGACAAGGTTAGGAGAGTATTGGCAAATTGACCAAATACAATATGTGAAAAGGAGACCTGTGAGGGAAGCAGCAGAGTTTCTAAAGAGAAGGCCAGGAACATCTACGGAGTTTCCTTTCTATGTACCATAGACTTCGTATGTTATCACACTGAGTTTTCACAAATGATAGAGTAAGAAAGTTATCTTCATTTTTACAGATAAAACCAACCCTGATAGAATTCAAATAATTTTTGCTCAAGATCACGTTGCTGGAGAGGTGTCTTTGACCACCCTTTAATCTGAGTTGCATGTTGCCTGTTATTCTTGCTTATAGCACAGCAGTTCCCCCCACATCTGCGGTTTCTTTCCAGTTTCAGTTACTGGTGGTCAACTGCAGTCTGAAAATATTAGATGGGAAATTCCAGAAATAATTCATAAGTTTTAAATTGTGTGCTGTTCTGAGTGGTGCGATGAAATCTTGTGCCCTCCTGTCCAGCACGTGAACCATCCCTCTGTCCAGCGTATCCATGCTGTTTAGGCTACCTGCCATTAGTTACTTACTAGCCCTCTTGGTTATCAGATCGACTGTGCGGTTCCGCAGTGCTTATGTTCAAGTAACCCTTATTTTACTTAATAATGGCCCCAGAAGTGCCAAAGTAGTGAGGTTGGCAATCCAGATATGCCAAAGGGAAGCTGTAAAGTGCTTCCTTTATGTGAAAAGGCGAAAGTTCTCAACTTAATAAGGAAAGAAAAAAATTGCATGCTGAGGTTGCTAAGATCTACAGTTAAGAACAAATCTAACTGTGAAATTGTGAAGAAGGAAAAAGAAATTTGTGCTGGTTTTGCTGCCGCACCTCAAATATGTATGTATAGGAAAAAACACAGTATATAAAGGGTTCACACTATCTGTGGTTTCAGGCATCCACTGGGGGTCTTGGAATGTATCCCTCACGGATTAGGGGTGACTGTACTCTGATTTTTTTCAATAGCGTGTCTCACAATTTTTATTTGTATATTTATTCATGTACTTATTTACGACCTCTTTCCTCTACTATAATAGAAGTTTCTTGAGGACAGGAACCAGGTCTCTTGTTCCCTATGGAAACTCCTGCACAATGCCTGGCAGCTGGCAGGTATTCAACATTTGTTGAATGAACAAAGTGGCATTATTATGAATATCTAGATTTCATTTTAAAACCCACATTCTTTCTAGCGTATTATGATGCATCTAGGGAGTTGGGGAGGGGAGTAGGGTGTGTGTGTGTGTGTAGTGGGAGAGAGTGAAATAGTAGCTTCTGTCAAACAAATTAGGGAAACCTCACACACAAAGTTTTAAAAAGGGGAGTTCTGCAGATTATCCGGAAGATACATCAGATACATTGTTAATATTTTGCCACATTTATTTTCTCTTTTTTCTTTCTTTCAACATAAATCAAACTTTTTTCCCCTGAACCTTCTGAAAGTAATTTGAACATAATAACACTTCAATACTTGATCATGTATTGTTTAAGAACAAGAATATTCTCCTACATAATTCTATTTTTACAACCAAGAAGGATAACATTAATATAATACATGATCCATATTTGCATTTCAAAAATTATCCTCAAAATGTCCTTTATATTGACTCAATCAAGGATCATATTCTGCATTTACTCGCCATGTCTCTATCTCCTTTAATCTAGAACAGTCCACCCCTGCCTTTATTTATTTCGTCTTTCACAATACTGACATTTTTGCAGACTGCAGGTCTGTAATCTTGGAAAACTCCCCACAATCTGGATTTGTCTGATTGTTTCCTGATGATTAGATTCAGGTCAAACATTCTTGGCAAGAATATTACAAGGGTGATGTGTACTTCCTACTGCATCAAATCACGAGGCACATGATATCAGTTTCTGCTGTTATTTGCCATGTTGAGTTGAATTCTTCGTAGTACCTTTGTGTCTGCCACATCCCTCCATTATAAAGATTCCATTACAATTAGTCAGTAATATATAGGTATTAGTAATCTTTGAAGCCATGTGAATATCCTGTTTCACTATGGTTTCAGTATCAATTGCTGATCTTGCCCAAATCAGAAATTTTACCGGAGCTTACAGAAGGGTGATTTTCTAATTCCATGATTCCTTTTGCACGTTAGCTGGCATTCTTCCGTAAAAGGGAGTTTCACTTAATCAATCCTCCCACCCTTTATTTGAATGTCACTATGGACTCTTGAATTCTTTTTCTGTTTGGTATGTTATAATCCATTATTCCTTTTTTTTTTGGACACTCAAATTGTCATGATTTGGCCAGTGGGAATCTCCCCAAGCAGGCTCCTTTTGATATGACCCCATTAGTCGTTCAGCACTTCCTTGCTTTCTGGTACAAAAAGTTGTTCCAGATTAACTTTGTGAGTGGAATCAGCCATTTCTCCAAGGAGCCCTGGGTTCTTTTAGTGAAGAATGGTATTGTAATCAAGATCTGGGGATTAATTAGGTATTCTCGTAACTATTGGGTGTCACTGCTTCTAAAACTTTTCAGTGGACAGATCTAGGAAATATTTCTAAAAAAATACTGAGTTTACACTGGTACCTCCAAATTCAAATTAACACACAAGGTTCTTCCTTTCTTTCTTGCCTCTCCCTCATTATTTCTATCTCCCTACCCCACAGTGAGAACCTTGGTTCCCAACAACGCATTTGCTCTACTTACAAAATACTTTCATTATTACACCAATACCACAACCAATAACATACCCATTAAATTCAAATTTTCCCTGCAGTTCTTTTTTTCCTTATTATATTTCACTAAGGAGAACAATAAGGAGTATTATGCTTAAAAGTTATTTGAGTTAATTCCTTTTTGTGAGGTTATCAGCTTGATATACATTTGGGTTTGTTTATCTTGTTTGCATTAAATTTTAGGGTGTGCTTTTTCCATTTGATTTTTTTGAATATGCAAAACTTTTACAAGGTTGAAACTCAAAAGTTTACGAAAAAGTCAACTCAAAGTCTCCTTCCTACCCCTCTCTTCAATCTCCATAGGTAACCATTTTTATTAGTTTCTGGCTTGTTGCACCTGTGTTCTATTTTGAACAAAATGTAAGCAAATATATGTTTATCGTCACCCTTACTTACACAACAGTCGTATACTACATATACTTTTTTTGTTCTTCGCTTTCTTCACTTTATAATACACCCTCAAAACAACTCCATATCACAGTTCACAGAGATCTCCCTTCTTCTTTCTTACATCTGCATAGTACTTCATTGGGTAGTGATATAACAGTTTATTCAACTAGTCTCCTATGAATGATTATTCATTTTTGCGTAAGTGAGATTGCTGGGTCAAGGGTAAATGCATAGTTTTGTTAGACATTGCCAAATCCTCCTCCATAGAGGTTGAAACAATTCTGCATTCCCAACATCAATGTAGGAGAGTGCCACTCTCCCCACAGCCTTGCCAACAAAATGTGTGGTTAAGCTTTTGAATTTTTGCCAATCTGCTAGGTATGAAATGTTATCTCAGTGTAATTTCAATTTGCATTTCTCTGAAGAGTAAAAGTGAGCACCTTTTTAATGTTTCAGGTCCATTTTCTATCTTTGAGCTATATGTTCATGTCTTTTGAAAAAGCAAACAGTTAAAAATAAGAATTTACCTATTTTAGAATTATGAATTAAATGGAATTTAGCATTAGAAGACTTGGGTTCAAGTCCCAACTCCCCTTCCTACTGTGGGGTATTGGGCAAACTGCTTAACCTCTCCAACTTCCCCTTCCTTATCTGTGAAACCGACCACTCTTCCCACTCTAGTTCTATATGTATCTATAGGGACCTTCCCCTCAAATTACAAATATAAAGTTTCTCCCAATCCTTCCTGCCAGGTGAGAATACAAAGAGAAGTCTGTGACCCATAATTGGGCCCTCACCCGACCATGCAGGCACCCCGATCTCAGACTTGCAGCCCTCAGAACTGTGAGAAAAATTTCTGTCGTTTATAAGCCAAAAAAACCCACACCAGTTTTTCCCATATTAAAATAGAAAAACTCTCTTTTCATCCTGAATCCTCTCCAAGACACCAATCCTTTTTCTCTTCTCTTCGTAGCCAGAATTCATAGAAATATAATCTAATATACTCAGTCTCTAATTCCTCATTTCCCATGTGCCTCAACCCACAACACTGTGGCTTCTGCCCTCATCACTCTTGCTGCGGTTACCAGTGACCTCTTCCAACTGTCTCTAATGCGGGGTCACCTTTGTATCCTCATTGCATTGGCCTTCTATGAGTATCTATCTGATATGGTTCATCACTTCCTCTTTATGGAACTAGGTCAGACCACGCAAATATCTAGTCTCATGCCTAGCACAGTAAAGAGGATCAACAAATGTTTGCTGAATGAATGATCAAGTGAGATAAGTAAATGAAGCACTTTGAAAATTGTTAAGTGTTATGCAAGCACTATCATCGTATTACAAGTGATCTGTAATTTGGCCGTTGAACTGGAAGATCTCAAGGACACTGTGTTGAAGTCCCATTTAGGAAAAGGTCAGTAAGTGATGGACAACTGATCTTTTCTACAGACCAGGGGTCAATCGACTTGCTTAAAAAAAATATGGGAGGTTCTGAAGGCTCTGTGCTCAATCTTAGAAAACTAGCTCCCACACCAAAGAAAAAGGCAAGAACTACAAAGGACTTCAAGGGGACAGAAGCCAAGCAATAAGTGTTGAGTGGCTAAACTGGAGCCAGGGAAATGTGACCACCTCACTTCTTAATTTAGAAACCTAAATCCTCTGCGGAACTCTGTCCAGCTGGATGGAAATAACCCTGACGTGATGGGAAGAGTCTATGATTTTCATCTACCTGTCCATAGAAAATTCAGTCTGACAGTCTGAAATGATACATATCCAGAAACAAAATAAATTAAATGCATAGGTTACTAACTCAGTGAAACCCACACAAAGTGACTTGGGCTGTGGTTAGGGCTGCTTCAGGTTCAACCTGAAAGAAAGAACTGGAGTCAAGGCAGTGTAATTACTTTTCTGCCTTCTATACAAATGCCATGCATATTAGTCCCCTGGGGCCCTCCACGGACTCGATCTTTCTTTTCCCCATGCTTTTCAGGCTTACAATGATATAATTTCTTGGGGGTTTTCACTATGTTCTATGTAATTATGCAAAGCATATTCTAATTTTACTGAAGTACAAAATGAAATTTGGGGACTATAATACATTTTTAAGTAAGTTCATTTCCATCTTTCATTCTGGTTCCCCTACACTGCACCCTGGCCAAAGTTCCAGGGGATTGATTTCTTTTCAAAAGTTATCATCAAGAAATAGCCTTGTTCAAATGAAAACAGGATTGAAACAAAAAAACAACCCACTAACTGGGAAAAAATATTTGCAAGTCATATATCTGACAAAGGCTTATATCCTTAATATATAAAGAACTCTCACAACTCAATCACAAACATCAAACAACCCAATCAAAAAATGGGCTGGAGACAGGAACAGACATTTCTCCAAAGAAGATATACTGATGGCCAATAGGCACATGAAAAGATGCTCATCATCGCTGATCATCAGGGAAATGCAAATCAAAACTACACTAAGATATCACCTTATACCCGTTAGAATGACAAAAATATCTAAAACTAATAGCAACAAATGTTGGAGAGGTTGCGGAGAAAAAGGAACCCTCATACACTGCTGGTGGGAATGCAAACTGGTGCAGCCACTATGGAAAACAGTATGGAGATTCCTCAAAAAACTAAAAATAGAACTACCATACGATCCAGCCATCCCACTACTGGGTATTTATCCAAAGAGCCTGAAGTCAGCAATCCCAAAAGTCCTGTGCACCCCAATGTTTATTGCAGCACTGTTTACAATAGCCAAGACGTGGAAGCAACCTAAGTGCCCATCAACAGACGAATGGATAAAGAAGATGTGGTACATATATACAATGGAATACTACTCAGCTGCAAAACAGAACAAAATCATTCCATTTGCAATAACATGGATGGACCTTGAGAGAATTATGTTAAGTGAAATAAGCCAGCAAGAGAAAGATAATCTGTGTATGACCCCACTCATATGAGGAATTTAAAACTATGGAGCAAGAACAGTTTAGTGGATACCAGGGGAAAGGTGGGGTGGGGGGTGGGCACAAAGGGTGAAGTGGTGCACCTACAACATGACTGACAAACATTAATGTACAATTGAAATTTCACAAGATTGTAACCTATCAATAACTCAATAAAAAAAAAAAAAAAAAGAAATAGCCTTGTTGAGGTCCAAATGTTTTAAGCAAAACAGAAGAGGAGAGCACATTTATGGCAAATAGCAAGGATTGTACAGGGAGTTCTGTTAAAATCAATACAACTGGACATAATCTCAAGGACTGGTATCCCTGTCCATATCTTCTTCATCATATCATACCTACAGCCTCAATGCCATGAGCCACATTACTGTGGCAACCAGACACAAGATCCCTATTAACTTTTCCTTCTAAGAAAAGTTTATGCTACACATCTCCAGTTGAGAGACAAAAATCACACATATGATTAAAATAGCCCATTTGATTATCTATTTACATATCCTCCATTTCTCTGTACCTACAGTAAAAGTAACCACTAATCTAAAAGGATTTGTAATGTCAAATCTTAAAAAAGATAGCAATCAGCAGTAAAAATTCTGACTACTTTTTTATTCATGAATAAAATTATTGGTTGTGTGTCCAATATTCCAGTGTTTCCCTTAACTAAGAAAGCTGCTTGCGTTTCTGCAAAGAGTCTCTGTTCACATCTAGTTTTTTCTCAGCCAAGTCGGATGGCCTCCAAGAGAGCTGCTGATACTGAGATTTGTTTGGGTAAAGGCTTCCAGCTCAAAAAAGTGGTACGCTTGTAAGGGTGTGGAAGAACTTCTTTTTCTGGAAATACCCTGGCTTCCAACCAATCAATCCTCTCTTCTGATGCAGATTTTCTATGCCCTACACTTTTCTTCTTCATATCAGCTCGACACCTTTCCAAATAAACATCTCTGTGCAGTGACACTGCAGAGCTGAGCATTCTCCCAAACAGAGGGGAGAAATCCTGCTGCCTCCCTTCACACAATGTGCTTGCGCTCCAGGCACGTCAGGTACACACACAAGATGAAATGACTTTACAGAAAATTAACACCACCACTTGCAGCTTGGATAAGACCTCTTTTTCCGTGTCAACTGCTGGGAAAGCCAGCAGAGCACAGACTCACTGGAGAAGAGACAGGGGTCTGGACACAGGATATGGTCATGCAAACAAAGGGAGGAAGCCAGCAAGGAAGAAGCACAATGAGATGTTTAGACAACCTGTTCTTGCACTTATTTTGTTGGGTAAGAGTTAAATTTCAGGATTCTCCAGTTCTAAAGTTTTTTCCCCAAATAAGAAAAATATTTACAATGGAAAGAACATGTCCATTCTCTAGAAAGTAGAATTATATCTGAAGCTGAATAAATTTTCTTTTTTTTCAAAAATATGTTCACAGATACGTATTAAAAAAGTAAAAAGGGGGCCGTCCCGTGGCCAAGTGGTTAAGTTCGTGCGCTCTGCTTTGGTGGCCCAGGGTTTTACCAGTTTGAATCCTGGGCGCGGACACGGCACTGCTCATCAGGCCATGCTGAGGCAGTATCCCACATGCCACAACTAGAAGGACCCACAACTAAAAATACACAACTATGTACCAGGGGTTTTGGGGAGAAAAAGGAAAAATAAAATCTTAAAAAAAAAAAAAGTGAAAAAGACTGGAATGCAATATTATATAACAAAAGATAACAGTGCTTATCTCTCTTGGTGATGATTAAATGTTAATTATTGTCGTCTAAAACTGTCTAAATTTTCTACAATGAACATAAATTATTTTTGTAATAAGAAAAAACCCAAGACCGAAGGATATGCCAATAATCATGAAATAATATAATGAATCTATTGGTATAAATACTCAAATGCACTTGTAGTTGATTAGGGACTGTAATATGGGGAGAACTGGCTTGTTCTTTCTGCCTAGAATACTATTAAAATTTGTTTATATGTCCTAACATACACCATTTGAGGAGAGGGTAAGGAGAAGGTAGTTCTTGAGGTGGTGGCATCACAGACGCAGGGAAATACCCCTGAAAGTAAGCAGGTTGACGAGTCAGATATTGACTGTATTTGATATTCATTGTGTCCACATCCTTTTAGATATTAAAATCCAAGCTCAATGGGAAAGTGACTTCCAAGTTTACAGCTTTGGTTACTTTCTAACATGAGCTATTTTTGGCTATAGGCACTTGCCTTTCCTAAGAATTAGTCACGTTACATGGAGACAGTTGGGGGCAGGGTCCACTTGAATGAGTGACTCATAAGTTTTCTACAGCTAAGACAAAAATTCTTTCCAACAACACAAGAGCAGGGAATACTTGAACCCTCATGGAAGTATACACAAAAGACAACAAAGCCAGGTGCTTTACAAATGGAAAAGTCAATTAACAACTTTGCAGTATGATCTACATTCAGAAATGGCAATACGTGTTGGTCAAAGTTAAAGTAATAAAAAAAAATTTCCGTTCCAGCTCACAGCTTTTCGTGAGTAACTTCCTAGCTATATACCACTATGAATCACTCTAAAAGCACACATACTCTAGAGTGTCAACAAGTTAATTCAGGGCACAAATTCAATGGCACAAAGTCTGACTGCTTGGTGAAATAAACTTCAATATGCAGGGTGAGGAGATCCAGTTTAGTCAGTTCCAGGGCATTTATTTCTCTTCCCTGTTTCTCAGCTTCTAATCATTTCAGAGTTCACAAATGTCCTTCCTAGAGAAAGGAAGTGAAATTCAAACCAATCGATTTAGTTCCTTGTTAGGATTTCTGGTCAAAGTGAGTGGGAAGTGAAAACAAAAATGAGGTTTTGGTGTTTCCCACTGATTTTAATTATCCTTGTTAACCTTGTTCCCACTATCACGTACAGATGAAAACTAGAACTCTAACATTTGGGAGGAAAATGAGTCTTAGGATTTTAGAAGCTTTCTTAATCCATCTGTCAGAGAGGTCTCCTTGGGATAATCAACAGGTCACTGAATGTTTAGGAATCATGAAGAACAATTTTGAGTCACTGAGTTTCTGGTAATCACAAAGGATTTGGGAGACTCAAAATGTAGCTACAAGGTTCTAAATGTTTGAAAGACCAATAGCCTCTCAGTTATAAGTGGTTCCCTCCTGCTCTGCTCAGATATATCAGACCTTAGACACTTTTGGCCAATTTGAAAGACTGACTTCAAAGGATCATTCTATTTGGAACACTGTATAAAACCATTGTGGACTGCTCTGTTTTTGACTTTGACTATTATGAAGAACAGGTGAAGTATTTAACAATCCATGGGGGAAAAGGCCTGATTTGTAGCGTTTGCCAATTTCCTTGGTGTAAATTTTCCCACCATAGTCAATTTTAATCCACCAGCTTGACATCACTGAATGATAAATTGGGAAGAGACGAGTAGAAGCACACCACTATATAACACTTCTACCATACAATAGATGTGAATAACCTTAAGAGCACAGATAATAGTAAAATGTAGTAAAATGATTATGAAGTGATGAAGTTTGAGTATTTATGACATTAAACCTTTGTTTTTAATCTAAGTTACATTTTATTTAAATATAATAAAATAATAATATATTATTACTATAATATATTATTAATATATTAATAGCTGCCCCCCAAGAGGTGGTATGGACTAGCTTCAGCACACTACTTAAAGTGGCCCTAAGACTTACCAAGAACACATGCTCAAATATCTGCGTAGGGCTATCCATCTGACCAAGGATCACTATCATTTCATTATCTATAAATTCCTTGAATTCTCGCAAGTTGCACACCATTTGCATTTCCAACTCAGTTCGTATCTGAAACAAAGATGGCATATTGTACTAATCTCTGTAAAGTCCCACTATACTTTCAATCATTCAGCATTTCTAGCCCCCCATCTAGCCTTGGAACAATGAAGCCTCAAGGTCTCTTACCTCTTTGGATGTAATATTCTCCAAATCCTTTTGCATCATAATCTCCCTTAATTTGGTTTTTATTAGCCTTTCTGTTCGCTCACGTTCAGTTGGTCTGAGGAGAGAAATGGTGATTTTTCTTAGGCAGAAACTTGACTAAGTTAATGAATATGTCATTTGATTATGTTTCCAAATTGGCAGGCCTCCTATTACACTAAAATTTATATTCTGGAGGCGTGACAAAACGAAAATTCTATTTTAAAATGTCTCTTTTCAGAATGTATAGAATGCAAACATGTAGAAATTATTACTTGAAGAGGCATACATGTCTAAAGGCCCTAAAATATATTCATGTATATAGATCCGTGAAGGAATAAAGGCAAAAATAGGCTATACTGAGTGTAATACTTTAAGGAAGGATCATTTCCATACTTGCCCATCAAGTACCCCTGAGTACTACTTGCTGAGTGAGAATACTAAGCTGGGTAGACCAGTGGTGTGAGCTACCACGAAACTGGTTCTTCTGTAGCTTGAAATGCCACCCGATGCTAATCATTTATTCCTATGGTTCTAGAAAACAGTAAAGAAGGAAGAGTGATTTCTGTCTTCTTCGATGAGGCAAATTCTCTTCCAAAATGGGTTTCAAGGATTAACTACCTGGAGTACTTCCATCCAAAATGCTTTCTTGTTCACAAAAGCTCTCACAGTAACTCTGTGAAATTCTTATCCCCATTTTACAGATAAAGGAAATAAACAGCTGAAAGGTTAAATGACATGCCAATGATTACATTCATTGGCAGGAGAACCAGAACTTTCAGCCCAGCCTAACACTCTACCTGCAGGATTAGGTTGCTTCCTTTAGTCTTCTGACTGTCTTAAAAATAAAATTACCCTTGGAACTTTAATATGAAGTCAAATTAGGAAGCCGACTATCCAGTTACTAGAAAAGTATTGGTCCAATGTAACTGGATGCTTCTCACTAAAAGCATTTTATTTCATATTATGCAGAACTTGAGTGAGGCTGACAGCACTTTCTGTCTCATCTTTCCCTCCTACCTACTCAAGAAAGGTATCTGCTCTGTACCTCCTTATTTGGAGATGGAAATTGACTAAGCCTTCAGGCATTCTGCCTGCCCTTGCTGCCTACAGCTTTATCACGGGCTGCAAAAATAGCTTCAGTAATCTCTAAAGATGGATGCTCTGACCCTACAACCTTGAGGCTCCCCACCACTTGGGCTCTTAGTTGCTCATGAACCCTGCAGAATACAGCTAATACCTGTGACATTTCCCTGTCAATCAGCCAAGGCCTCCCTGCCTTGACTAGGATTGAAATTCTTAACCATGTCTATGGTTATGGTAGAAAGTTATACATTTGGTAACGTATAGAAAGATAGCTAATGGTAGAAAGTGATCATTTTAGCCTTCTATTAAAAAGAAATAATGGTAAAAACAAATTTAGCACCTGTGGGCATGGGTTAGATTCTCTAGTTTAGCAATCTTTTTTTCCCAATTCTTCACACTTGTTTGAGGCAGAGTGTTTTTCTTTTTTTTTTTTTTTTGAGGAAGATTAGCCCTGAGCTAACATCTGCTGGCAATCCTCCTCTTTTTGCTGAGGAAGGCTGGCCCTGAGCTAACATCCGTGCCCATCTTCTTCTACTTTATACGTGGGGTGCCTACCATAGCATGGCTTGCCACACGGTGCCATGTCGGCACCCGGGATCCGAACCAGTGAACCCTGGGCCGCCAAAGCAGAACGTGCGCACTTAACCCGAGCCACCTGGCTGTCCCGAGGCAGAGTGCTTTGAGAGCAGACACATCTGGATTTTAATCCCAGCCCTGCTACTTACTAGTGACCTTGGACAAATTCCTTTCCTTCTCTGAGTCTGTTTCCTTTTCTTTAAATTGAGGACAGTAATAATATCTGCCTCATGAAGTTCTTAAGAGAATAACATGAGATGCCACGTATGCAGTGCCTGGCACAGCATCTGACATACACCGGAGACACCGTACATGTATGTTCCCTTCTCCCCCTTCCTTGGATTTCAAAATAGAAACTTTACTCACAGTAGAGCACTTAGGCCCATTTTGGCACACATTTTCACTGTATTCTCAGCATTCTTTTTTAGGCTTTTCTAGTCAGCTCAGTAAGGAGAAGGTAACAGAAAAAGCATTACAACACAAACACACTCTCTCCCTAGATTTCACTAGAGAAAAAGTTAGAAAATACATAAAAACACAAAGAAAATAAAAATCATGGAAAATCTATCAGAGATAATCATTCATACTCCGACCTACAGGTTTCAGTCTCTTTTTCTATGAACAGACATTTGTTCATTAAGTATACCTGAAAATTAGGGTTATATCGTATATACCAAGAACTAAAATTTGATGAGTCTCTATCATGTTCCAGGAACTACATTTTACATTATTATTCTTGCTTGGAGATATAGATAGATAGTGGACAATTTCATTTTTTTTTCTTTTTTTGTGCTGTAATTTCCAAATTTTCTCTAATAAAATTGTTTTAAACATGAGAAGGGTTTTCTTTCTCTCATGTAAGTCTGGTTCAGTATGTCCTTTTTTTTGTTTTTTTTTGGTAAGGAAGATTGTTGCTGAGCCAATCTTCCTCTATTTTTTATGTGGGATGCCACCACAGCATAGCTTGATAAGTTGTGTGTAGGTCTGTGCCCAGGATCTGAACCGGCAAACTCTGGGCTGCCGAAGCAGAGTATGCAAACTTAACCACTATACCACCAGGCCAGCCCCAGAATGTCCATTTTGGGCCAGATAAGACATCCATTCCTCTCATACCCATCAACCAGCTGTAAAGCATGAAATCAGTAACATTTCCAAAGATTCTGAAAGCCAGACTAATCCTTATCTTTTTAATTACTGTGGGATCTTGAAAGGACTCAAGCTACTAGTACCAATTGGTCTCAGTATCAATAACACCCTATGCAAAAAGCTTCTACTGCCTTTTTGACTGTTCTGTTCACACAATTCTTGGAAATTTCACCTTTTCTAGTAAAAAGGATTTATCACACTATTATCTAAATTAAGCCTCTTTTTTTTTAATTGAGGTAACATTGGTTTATAACGTTGTATAGATTTCCGGTGAACATCATTACGATTCAACTTCTGTATACACTACACTGTGTTCACTACCAAAAGTCTAGTTGTCATCTGTCATCGTAAACGAAGTCTTTTTTAAAAACAACTTGTGAACTGTTCTGGACTTGAGGACTCTGAAAGTCAAGGTTTGTAAGGTCAGATAGTAAGTAGCTATTCTTCTTTCCCAGCTGTAGAATACCTTGGAAGTGCAGAAAGATCAATTCAGGGCAAAATAAACATCCTGATTAATTTCCAAAGCAGGAACTAAGTGTGTGAAAAAAAAAAATTCCAAAATAGTCACATAAGTTTCAACACATAGACCTAAAAAGGAAATAAACATTAGCTCCACCTTAGGCCTTTATCCAACTCACAGCACACCAGGGAGATTTAACAAAGTCTTACTGACAAAGACTTAACAAGGCAAAGGTGGGCTGAGTAAGAAACTTAAATTGTAAAATATTTTTAAAAAAATTTAAGGGGCTGGCCCAGTGGCACAGTGGTTAAGTCCACACACTTTGCTTCGGCAGCCCAGGGTTCGCTGGTTTGGATCCCTGGTGCAGACCTATGCACGGCTTATAAAGCCATGCTGTAGCAGGCGTCCCACATATAAAGTAGAGGAAGATGGGCATGGTTTTATCTGAGGGCTAGTCTTCCTTAGCAAAAAGAGGAGGATTGGCGGCAGATGTTAGATCAGGGCTAATCTTCCTCAAAAAATAAATAAATAAAAATAAAAAATTTGATCGGAAATCAGTTTAAAATTAGCGTAACAACCTTCTTTTAAATTGACTGGAAACATCCTGTTTCCTTAAGTAGCAGAAACATATCCCTCTAAAAGTTTCTCTTTGTCATTAATTTGCTTACCAAATACTTCTTTCACAGATAATGCAAAGGCAGGCTTCAGCCTCCTTTAAGGTTGAATTTCAAATTAGTGGAATCTGAATTGAGATTTTATGGTATTCTAGTTCTTAACTATGGAAGAACTCCATTGTGCCCAAGAGGGAAACTCTTCAGGCCTTTGTAGACAACAGAAAGAATAGGGTTCTTTGTGTGGCAGATGTGTAGTGTAGAAAATGACTAATACCATTGAGTAGGATTAATTCCCCAAGAGGAGAGATTAGGGAAGAACATGCTGCTTATGATCCCCTAGGACACAAGAGAGAGGACTTCCACAATCCTCAGCAAATGGACTTACATGGCTGTGAAGAGAGCTGGAGAGTCAGGCCGGTGGGACTGCACATCCTGCATAGCATTCCATTCATTGACTGAGGATTGATCTGAGTTGATATGGCTCTCGTAATAACTCACCCAGGTGAGAAACAGGCTGCCCGGGTAGTAGTTATGCATTCTGGCCACTTCACAAGCCTTGTGTAAACTCTGTAGTGCAGACCTGAAAGATATGCTTGGAAATGAGCACTGTGGAACTGTGAGGGTACCAAAGGCCAATAATCCATGTGTACCCCAAACTCTTCTAATTTTTAAATCCTCTTTTAAATTTGGCCTCTGGAGAATCTACTCCCTGGAATTCAACTATATTACGTATTCATAGCAATCAACTAGACAATTTCTTGCTGAAAGATATGACACATTATTACAATGCAGGGTAGAGGGGAGCAGGAGAACTGACAATCCACCAGTGAAAAACAGGTCCAGATGCCTATGGATCTCAGGATTCCATATTTGGAACCATGCTGTGGCTATGCTGTATCACTAGAGAACTAAAGATCTCAACCATTTACTATATAAAGATTTGTTTCCTTTGGCACAGAATCATGTTACAGCATACACCCTCTATGACTCTTAGAGGCTCCACAAAGATCACACAGATAGCTGTCCCTAAGCCTTGAGGACATGTCCTTTAATGTCCAGGAAGCACTGATCTAATGACGTTTATCACTCTTGCTGCCTTAGTCTCCCAGTCTTTTAAAACCATTTATTCATACACTTGAGCTACTTTCTAAGAACAGCTCTGGTTATTCTGAGCCTAATTAAATCTCTGACTCTGAACTCAGGAACCCAAGAAGGGTAAACAAAACTGAAAAGTACCTTTTTGGTTATATACTTTGGAAAAGCTAAAGGCAGAAATGCTAGGAAGTTAGTTACACAAGAGCAGGGATCTTTCTATGTTTTGTTTACTGATGTATCTCAAGTGCCTAAAAGAATCCTAGTTCAAAGGAAGAGCACAGAGTGTATTTGTTGAATGAAATGCCCTATTAGCTATAAACTACTCTTTCTCTCCTAAGGGAAAAGGACAAGAGGAGAGAATTCTGTGGCCAATCTGTTTATATCTTTTTCTTAAAAATGCCTCATTATTTTTTTTCTCTTATAACAAAAGTGGTCATTGCTTACTTTAGAAAATTTAAGGATCTCAGGTAAAAGGAAGAAACATCCTATAATCTGACCATCCAGAAATAATCACTGCTAAGGTTTTAGTACAGATCTTTCCAGTCTTTTTGTCTATATGTAGATCTATAATAAAGATATGACCATATCGTGCATACCATTTTAACTTGCTCTTGTCATTAGCATCTTTCCCTGTCAATAAATATTCTTCAACTAGGTAATCTGTAATGGTTGAATAATATTTAGTAACATGGATGTACCACAATTTAAATGATTCTTATTTTTCAGACATTTAAACTGTTTTCCATTTTTTGCTGCTATTAGAACACTGACAAACATTCTTATAGTTAGATTTTTGCACACACCCATGATTATTACCTTAGGAGAAATTTTTAGTAGAATTACTAGGTCAAAGGGCATGCAAAATGATAAAGCATATTGGCAAATCATTCACAGAAAGGTTACTCTAGTTTATTCTCCCACCAATAGTACATGACAGTGTCTGTTCCTTGAGTCTTTGTCAACCCTGTGTAATGTAAATTAAAAAATAAAATTGTTAGGGGCTGGCCCGGTGATGTAGTGGTTAAGTTCGTGTGCTCCGCTTTGGTGGCCTGGGGTTCATGGGTTGGGATCCCAGGTGCGGACCTATACACTGCTCATCAAGCCATGCTGCGGCCGTGTCCCATATACAAAATAGAGGAAACTGGCACAGATGTTAGCTTGGGGCCAATCTTCCTTACCAAAAAAATAAATAAATAAATTTAAAAAATAAAAAAAAGAGATAAAATAAAATCATTATCAATTTGATAAGGGAGAACCATGCCAGTCTCTTTTTATTAGGGAAACAAATTTTTCCTTAAAAACTAAGTTATGGAATCTTTTAAAATGCTTTCTATTACTCAAAGTAAGCCACGGTCTCAGAGAAGTCAGTCAAATTCTCAGAGAACTCTCAGTGAATTTCAGTTTCACTACACAGATTCAAAGGTAAGGGCCAACTTAGGGCAATGTACAAGATACTCAACGCATGTTTTCTTCATCCGGGAAACACATGCTTCAAAAGCATATGCCACAAGTGTCTGGTGCAAGTGCCCTAAAATTCACTCCAGTCTTAGCCGCCTCAGATCCTTCAGCTGCACAAAGGAGTGGGAGGCTGCAGTAACCACCTTCCTGTGAAGGAAACACCTGGTCTAAATGCAGCTTTGATCCATACATTATGTATTCTTTTCCCTCTGACTTTCAGTTCACTACTACCCATGTGGTACATGAAGAAAAAGTTTATTCTGCAATAAGCTAACAGAGCTAGGACTACTCAGTCTACTTTAGAACATTAAAGCTTGATCTAAGTATTACTTGAATCTTCACTGTCTTAAGAATTAAGACTGTTTTCTACTCCTTCCCAAAATATAACTGAAAACACTGTCATTTATGGGACTTACGCTGTTCAGTTTTACTTGGTGCCTGAGAATAGACAGGTCAGTTACTTTTAACTGAGCCGTAGTCAAAGGAGGTCATAAGTTTTCCACGAGAAATTTATCTGTGAAATATGCCCTAAATCTAAAAATCTGGTCTAAAACACATGACTTGAAACTTTGTCTTACCTCAATTACTCTGCACGAAAGGACAAGACTGTTAATTGTTCAGCTGACTGTTTCAGGACCCCACCCACCTCAAGCCTATCAATCTTGTTATTCAGGGATAAACCATCTCCCTGGAGTCCTTCTCTGGCTCCTTTATTTCTGGTTAGGCTTGCATTCTGTCCTTTCTGCTCCTCCTGGGAACTTCCTTTATGGAACAGGCAACTGAACAAGGAACTCAAATTCAAATCTCTGACTGAGGGATGGACTTGGAATCTTAAAGTCACATCGTTCTCTGGTTATATTAGATCATTTTTCTAGATAATCTAGAACAAGAGAATGAGAATACAGTCTGTTTAAATGGAAGAGATACTCTCAGGCCAGTTATGTTACCTCATAACTCCAAAACCTCCAAAACCTCAGTTTTCTCATCCATAATAAGGAGCCAATAATACTATTTTGGGGAGTTGGTGTCATGATGAGATGTAACCCACGTAAAGCACTAGGCACTATGCCTGACACACATGGTAAGCAACCCAAAAGTGTCAGTATACCAGCTGACAGTTATTAACAACTACAATGTTTTTTCTGGGCTTTATTTGCATTATGCACATAGTCGCCAGCAATTTAAATGGGAACTACCTATTACTGTAACTCTAGCAATGCTAACCCCGATTACCTTAAGAAATTGAAAGTAACGCTTGGTGGCATTGTGATGTTCTAGACTTGGCTCTAGACTGCTACTGACTAACTTGGTCAAAGTCTTCCTATAAAACTCAATTCCAGCTGGCAATCTGATCCATCAGGTATCTTCCAGAGTCTGAGAACACCTCTGAATTTCACTTGTTCATCAATGCTCAAGGGTCTTCCATTGTAATAATTTGAAAATTGAACTTCTAGGTCATCTTTAACTATGATGGCCAAACAAACAGATCACACAAAATCCTATACACATAAACAGATCGTACAGCATTTTCAAAGAGAACTGTACCATTTCAAATACTACTTTTTATAAAATATTGCTCGAATAGCATTAAAAAAAATTTCATAGAGATATTAAAAGTCCTCTTACCACATTGCCTGCACAGATACAGGTTTGAATATGTGGACTCTGTTATCTGTTGATACACTGAACCCTCTAAAGAAAAAAGAGATTGAGACAAAAATCCACAAATGAGAGGTTATTTCAGTTATGAGTTTTCAAGGTCATTTCCCAGGCTAGCAACTGTTGGCTCTGTAGAGGGAACCATCAGGCACTTTATATAGAAGTTAACTAGAGTATAGGACTTGACTAAAAAGCTTCAACAAATTGTCTGATTTTATCTACCAAGCAAAATGAATAGATTCTCACATTGGAGTCAAGGAATTATGTAGTTTCCCAGCTGTAGCTAGGGACAAACTGTTCTGCTGTATATTTCTATTTGGAAGTCTTATGGGTTCTTAGTAAACCTGACCCTGGTTTTATAAACTGGAGGAAACATCTTAGTCTCTTGGGGACACATTCTAAAAACACCAGGAGGTGGGGGTGGAGGGTCACTGGAAGGAACTGGCACGGGAAAGGGGTTATACTGTAGGCTGACAGCTGGCAGAGGCAGCAAGAGGTTATTTGAAACAGAACATATCATCCTCTGGGAGAGCATTGCAACAGTCCCACATGCTCAGATTAAAGAGTGAGCCAACAAACTAGCTCTTCTTTGTTTGGATTCTTACCATAGTCAGCCTAGAAGAACAAAAGTGAGAGGCTCTGGCAAGTTGTATTTTCATTCCACTTTACAAAACAGGAGTTTAAAAGGACTCATTGAGCTGCTGACATGACAGTTCAGTTGGGCACACTGGGCCTTCATTCAGCTGAATGAATCGGCACTAAGATGGAACCCCACCACTTGGCCTTCTCTAGGAGAGTAAAAAGGGAAAGCTCTTACCCATCACCATCCAAATGAATTAGGGTGTCACTCCAGAGAGGCAGGACTAAGCCCATGGTACAAGTGCTACTGCAAGACAAGAAACAGTTCGTCAGTTACTCCCTGTTACTCTAGGAAGCAGTTCTTTGTTTGTTAACTCTTTCAACACAAAGGATAAGGCCTAAGCTCTAAGTTTTGCCGTAAGTGTTAGAGAGGGGAAATTTCTGTCATATTATTATTATTATTTTTGAGGAAGATTAGCCCTGAGCTAACAGCTGCCGCCAATCCTCCTCTTTTTGCTGAGGAAGACTGGCCCTGAGCTCACATCTGTGCCCATCTTCCTCTACTTTATATGTGGGATGCCTGCCACAGCATGGCTTGCCAAGTGGTGCCATGTCTGCACCCGGGATCCAAACCGGCGAACCCCGGGCAAGTGGAACGTGCGCACTTAACCGCTGTGCCTCTGGGCCGGCCCTGTCATAATATTATTAATCCAATGTATGTGCTCAGGAGCTGTTCTCATCAGGTGGTTAGTTAGGTCCTCATACATTTAACAAAGAAAAGTTATTGACTGAATTCCCTGTATTGCCAACGGCCACTGTCCAAGCTGCTGATTTGTGGCTGGCAGGTCTCAGCCCAAGGTCACAGCACCCAACTCAACTCCAAGAATTACTTCTAATTCCAAGAACAATTGCTGGTTGTGGAAGACCTCTGAATATGTGATTTGCTCAATTCTAATTCTGAGGTTTACAGAGATTTATTGAACACCACAACACACTCACTAGTCTAAAAGGGAAAGGAAATTACAATAGGTAAAAAAGTAATTGTTAATGGCTTGTGATCAAGTTAGAGAGACAAATTAGACACAACACAACTGAAATAAATCAAACAGTACTTAATAACTGTGCACTGAACTAGCACTGCTGAGGTACAGCATGAACAGGATTGTCAACAACCAATCAAAGGGTAGCCCCAGTATGGCATATTAAAATACTATTTAAATCACACACTGTCCCAGGGAGGAAATTAGCTCTAAGTTAATGCAACAGGTTGGGATAGGAAGCCATGGACTCGCAACTGTGTCTCTATCACACCACTTATCTGGACAACTGTAACCTACCCAGACCTTTGCCGCTTTCTTTCCTCAGGGCTGCCATAAACAATTTTTCCCCTACATCCAGTCTTCCAAAGGCTCCTACACCCTCTCCCTGCCAATATATTGGGAAAAGCAGCATGGCATAGCAGAAAGAACCCTGGAGGTGGGAGGTGAGCAGCGAAGTACACAGTTAAGAGCTGCGGCTCTGGAGTCACATGGGCTTTGGAACCTGGGTTCTGGCACTAACTGTACAATTTTGGGCAACTTATGTAATTGCTTTGTGCTCCGGTTTCCTCATCTGCAAAAGTGGGATAAAAATACATTCTTTGGGGCCAGCCCTGAGGCCTAGTGGTTGGGTTTGGTGTGTTCCACTTCAGTGGCCTGGATTTGCAGGTTCGGATCCCGGGTGTGTACCATGCTGTGGCGGCAACCCTGATACAAAATAGATGAAGACTGGCCTGGCGTTAGCTCAAGGCGAATCTTCCTCAAGCAAAAAGAGGAAGACTGGCAACAGATGTTAGCTCAGGGTGGATCTTCCTCAGCAAAAAAAACCAAAAACCAAAAACTCCAACTTTCTTTATTGGGCTGTTTTGAAGATTAAATTAGTTAACACATCCAAAAATGTGTACAACAGTGCCTAAAACATAATAACACTACTTACCCTTATAGGGTGATCATAAAAATTTAAAATATTTAAAGTGAAACTATATATATGAATGTATTGTCATGTAAAACAAATGTTGAATATGAATCTGCAGTGGGCACTCTAATATGACTGAAAGTGATTTTGGCGGGGAGGATATTACAAAAATGCATTAAAAACAACATGAGGAACACCAAGCTTTCACTGTTGGAGTCACTGCAGGGCTAACGAAGGCCATTCCCTCGTTGGGCTGTGTCTGATACTTCACACTGCATGTGCTGGCCTGTGCTACTCAATACTCCACTAGTGATTCCAGAGTTCAGGAGATTCAAGTCAAGAGTGGAACAGCTTATGGACATTGGGACCCTGGGCCTGAACTCCAGATGCACAGTTCATGCCAGGGCCTGGGAGGGAGCAAGATAGCTCCACCACTATTTCTGTTGAGTAGATGAGGTGAGTACAAGGAAAACTTGAAAATGGCTTCCCATTTTCAAATAATAATGGGGTTATTTTTCGAGCAGTTTTTTTTCTTTTTAGAGAGTGCTTGGCCAGGTTCCCAGCAACAAGTATAATTTGGTTATAAATATGAAAGGTTGATAGCGTAAGTGACAAATCTAGAAATTAAGTAACTACAGAAGAAGATACAAAAGGTCCAAGAAAGTACGATCTACCAGCTTGTGACCGGACACCAGTCAAACTTGGACAACTGACAATGATATGTAGGACCCAAACACTGCTTTTTCAGCTTGTACTCAGCTTGTATTTCAGCTTGTATTCAGGTCAGAATCTTTTTTTATATTAAGAAGTAGCTTTTTCACACAACAGGAAAGAGGCCTGAATTAGACACAGCCAGTATTTTAATCAGGTTTACCTTGAGTCTCATGAGATTTTTGTCCATTAAAGTATAGGTACTTTTTTTTTTGGAGGAAGATTAGCCCTGAGCTAACATCCAACACCAATCCTCCTTTTTTTTTGCTGAGGAAGATTGGCCCTGAGCTAACATCTGTGCCCATCTTCCTCTCCTTTTTCATATGTGGGATGGCCATCACAGCATGGCTTGACAAGCAGTGCATAGGTCTGCACCTGGGATGCGAACAGGCAAACCCTGGGCCACTGAAGTGGAGCATGTGAATTTAACAGTTCTGCCACTGGGCTGGCCCCTATAGGTACTTATTTTAATAGATACTCATCTCATTCAACAAATATTTACTGAGTGCCTATATTTGCCAGACATTTCAAGATGCTGGGAGTACAAAAATTATAAAACATCATCATAAAGCTCTATTATTTTATAACTTGAAGTATTTCCAATGCAATTTGGAAACCCAGGTTATACTGTATATTAAGAATTTTATTACTTAAAATATAACACAATACTCAAAGAATTTGTAAATAGGCTAAATGAATTGGCTATAACATACCGTGAGAACTACTTGGGAAGAGTATGTCATGAACAATCTGGGTTTAACACGTTTTGAAACATTAACTTTTTATATTCTCAGATATAAAATGATACAAATTTCTTCAACAGCAATTGAGATAGAAATGATACTAGGTTACTTGAACACCAGTATTCTACAGTGGGCAGCATTTCCTTACTGTCCAGGTTGCTCAGTCAAACAAAGGATGTATGGGATATTAATATCAAGTTTACCAAAAAGAATGAAAACTAGTTTTATAGCTTTTCATATCATATTTTGTCTTCCATAAACTAAAATTTCCTTTTGTTGGTCAGACGATTCCAGCAGGACTATTACTGAACATAGATACAGTTCATCGAGGATTAATTACTGGGCACTCATGTTAACCTTTCTGGGAATGTTTAGGACAAAGTAAAGGAGATAAGATTAGACATCTGGTTTCTCACACTCTGAGTCAGGAGAATCTGAAGTTGTCGCCCTCTCTCTCATGAGAAGTTTCCATGCAGCCCCAGTTCCTGTTTTACGGGGTTTCCAAGGGAGGAGTAGGGAGAACCAAAGAAAGGATGTAAGATCCAGAACAGTGCTGTCCAACTGAACTTTCTGCAACGCCGTTAAATGCTCTACACATGTGCTGTTCAGTATGGTAGGCACCAGCCACATACAGCTAAAGTACTTGAAATGTGGCTAGTTGTGACTGAGGAAATGGAATTTTAATTTTATTTAATTTTAATTTATTTAAACAGTCATAATGTGGTTAGTGGCTACCGTACTGGTCAGTACAGAGCCAGATAAAAATCCAAATCGGAGATCATGTAAAATACTAACGTACGTAGGCAAGGTAGGAGCTCTTACAGGATAAATGTTTACTGAAAGGTCTGTTGCTAAGCTAACACCAGAGGTTAAAACCATGCAGGACAAAAAGCTTCCTAAATGTGGTTTACAAGCCTGTGTAGTTTCAGAGCATACAATTAAAGGCTGTAAATGGTATACAAGGTAACAACTCTGGCCTTGTGATCCTTGTAAACCCACAAATCATTTTCAGCTTGACTGCTATGTCCAATCTCAGGCAAACACTAGTTTGGGAAACTCTCTAGTGACAACGTGATTCTCTTCCTCTCAAAATCAGGACAAGCAGAATAACTCCCAGTCTCCTCTTCTCTTTGTGGCTAAATTCTTCCAGGCCTGAGGCACACCCCTAGCTACTCCACAGTTCCATTCTAGTCCTGAACCAGGAAGTCGACGCTTGAGACATCTGGCAGGATTTCCTGAGGCTTATTATCTAGAGTGCAAAGATCTGCTTAGCAGCCACATTCCACAGTCTTCTCAAGGTTTCTCCAGAAAAGGTGGCAAAATAAAAAACGAAAGCAACGAACCTTAGGGACACAAAAAAGCCAGGTCTAGTGTGATATATGGTATCTTTAATCACAGGATGTAAAGTGCCACTAAAGCCAAACCTGCATGATTATCAAAGGTTCTGTTTTGAGTTGAAAGAATCATTTTCTCCCCATTTTTAAATCAGAAGAAGAAAAAAGGAAGTATAACATTTGGTAAAAGCAAGGCCATGAATAAATATAAGAGCTTGAAGTTAAAGTGGGCTCTTTTTGAACCCAGGAGCCATTGGTGCACTATCACAGGGTACGTGCCCTCGAATCACCAAAGTGAATCATTACCGCTTAAAATAAAGTGGACTGCAAAGAAAAGGCAGCTTTTTCCCCTGGAGATATGAGTTTAAACCATTTGCTTTATATCATTACCACCTAAAGATGAGAAGAAGGTAAGGAATAGTGGTAAATTAGAACACATAACCAAAGACATTCACTCATCATTTTCATCTCTCAAGACTGTGTGACTAAGATACCTTTGTTTTCTCTAGTTTTATGCATTGAATTTTAAGAGTAGAACTGCATAAGATGTTTCTGTGATAACTCAAAAGGCAAGTGGAATAGGTTAATTAAAAAGGAGTTTCCTCACCCTTCCTTTTGTGGTACATACCTGTCATTAGAGGAGAAATCCATTCCTAGGACGATGCTTTCTTCAGTGTCTTGTCTACCATTAGTTGAAACCACTACCATATAGCGTGTTCGATTCTGGTACGTACTTTCTAGTCTTACAGCCTGGAGGTTAACAGACAACAGAGAAACTAAGAAATGTGAAGGTCAATTTCAGATCATTCAACACTTTTTTTTTTTTTTTTTTCCATTTTCTCCCCAAAGCCCCCCGGTACATAGTTGTGTATTCTTCGTTGTGGGTTCTTCTAGTTGTGGCATGTGGGACGCTGCCTCAGCGTGGTCTGATGAGCAGTGCCATGTCCGCGCCCAGGATTCGAACCAACGAAACACTGGGCCGCCTGCAGCGGAGCGCGTGAACTTAACCACTTGGCCATGGGGCCAGCCCCCATTCAACACTTTTTAAGTCAGTATCTTAAAGCATAGGCAGGGAGACGGCAGAGCCAGCAGTTAGGAGAACTAAATTCAAATCCCAGCTCATGTATTAACTATGAAACCTTCAGTAAGTCACTAAATTAATTGGAGGGAGAAATAATACCTATCCCATCAGGCTGTAGGAATCATAAGAAATAATGCATGTAAAGTACAACGCATGGCATATAGTAAATGCTCAAGGAATGTTTCCTACTAGCATAATTTATAATAATATCAATTGCTAGGGCATATTCTAAAGATTGAAGAGGGGAAATGTGAGGTGTGAGGTACGAACACGAGCAGCGGACTCACAGGTGCAAGTACCCCAACAACTATAACATGAAGCAAACTAATTGTTACAGATTACACCCTACAAGATTTTCTTCTTTAGTTTCAATGATACTGAAACAAATTGCTTTTTCAGAAGCTTATATTATTTTTTGTCAAAAACTTTTTATTTATTGCTTATTTATGATATTTTAAAAGGGCCTTCAGAAAATCTGAACATGGACAGGGTCTTAAAGATCTACTGTTAGTGTGATAATGGCATTGTGGTTATGCCTTTTTCTTAAAGGAATGAAATGACATGGTGTCCAAGTTTTACTTAGAAATGTTCCAACAATGGGAAGCAACCAAGATGTCCTTCAGTAGGTAAATGGATAAACTGTGGCACAGCTAGACAGTGCAATATTATTCAGCATTAAAAAGAAAGAAGCTGGGGCTGGCTCCGTGGCCCAGCGGTTAAGTTCGTGAGCTCCGCTGTGGCGGCCCAGGGTTCGGATCCTGGGTGCGGACATGGCACCACTCGTCAGGCCACGTTGAGGCAGCGTCCCACATCCCACAACCAGAAGGACCTGCAACTAAGATATACAACTATGTACGGGGCGGGGGGAGGTTGGGAAGATAAAGCAGGAAAAAAAAAAAAAAAGATTGGCAACAGTTGTTAGCTCAGGTGCCAATCTTTAAAAAAAAAAAAAGAAAGAAAGAAGCTATCAAGACATGAAGTGACATGGAGGAATCTTAAATGCAAATTACTAAGTGAAAGAAGTCACTCTGAAGAGGGTAGATACTGTGCTTCCAACTATACGACATTCTGGAAAAGACAAAATTATAGAGTCAGTAAAAAGATCAGTAGTTGCCAGGAGTTAGGGAAGGGACAGAGAATTTTTAAGAAAGTGAAACTACTCCGTATGATACCACAGTGATGGATACATGTCATTATACATTTGTCAAAACCCACAGAATATACAACACCAAGAGTGAACCCTTGGGGCCGGCTCTGTGGCTGAGTGGTTAAGTTCGCGCGCTCTGCTGCAGCGGCCCAGGGTTCGGACATGGCACCACTCGTCAGGCCACGTTGAGGCGGCGTCCCGCATCCCACAACTAGAAGGACCTGCAACTAAGATATACAACTATGTACGGGGGGATTTGGGAAATAAAGCAGAAAAAAATAAAAAAAGATTGGCAACAGTTGTTAGCCCAGGTGCTAATCCTTAAAAAAAAAAAAAAAAGAAGATTGGCAACAGTTGTTAGCCTAGGTGCCAATCTTTAAAAAAAAAAAAAAAAAGTGAACCCTAATGTAAACTATGGACTTTGAAGAATAATGATGTGTCAATGTAGGTCCACCAATTGTAAGAAAAGTACAGCTCTGGTGGAGGATGGCAATAATGGGGGAGGTTATGCATGAGTAGGGATGGAGGGTATATGGGAAATGTCTGCATCTCCTGTTCAATTTTGCTGCGAACCTAAAACTGCTCTAAAAAAATTGTCTATTAAAAAAATTTGCGAAGAGGGCAGCTCTTATTTTAAGTGTTCTTATGATGATGATAATAATAAATAGAGAAAGTTGGAGGAAACTTCTGGAGGTGATGGATGTGTGTATGGCATAGACTGTGATGATTTCATGAGTATATACTTATCTCCAAACTCATCAAATTGTATATATTAAATATGTGTAACTTTTTGTAAGTCACTTATACCTCAATAAAGTGGTTTAAAGAAAATGTTCCAGGGGCTGCCCCGTGGCCGAGTGGCTAAGTTCGCACGCTCCACTTTGGCAGCCCAGGGTTTCACCGGTTCGGATCCTGGGCGCAGACATGGCACTGCTCATCAGGCCATGCTGAGGTGGTGCCCCACATGCCACAGCCAGAAGGACCCACAACTAAAAGTATACAATTATGTCTCGGGGGGCTTTGGGGAGAAAAAGGAAAAAAAAAATGTTGCAACAAAGAAAGAAAAAAGTGGGGAAATCTGAAAGGGGGGAAAGATGAAAGAAATCTGGTGAAATGTTGATGGTTATTAAAACTGGCTAATGGGTTCATGAAGACATATTTTCTACTTTATATGTTTGGGAATTTTCTTTATAAGAAGCTCAAATAGATACTTTAGAAACTTGCAAAATAAAATAAAATGGCTTCCAGTCAACATTCAGTCAAATATTTACTATACATCTACTGTGTAAACAATCAGAGCTCAAGTGCTGAGGATTCAAGGAAGACAGACATGGTCCCTGCCCTCAGAGAGTGTCAAGTCTAGTCTAGCCTTCTTTTTATCTGCTAATGAAAATCCAGGAAAATGTGCACTGCAGGCAGGCAATTTCCTCTGTAAAAAATGCCCCCTGTTCCTTATCTCAGAAGAGAAACAGTTCTGGCTCAAGGAATTTGTCAGAAATTTCTATTTGGAATTCTTTCAAGTGCTCCTCTTCTTGGAGTTTCCTTCCCCTTAACTCTGTCACTATTCCAAAGCAGCCAGGCAAAGGAAAAAGAGACAGAGTTACACAGCTCAAATGACCCATTTAGCAAGGCAGAGGTGAGAGTCCCATGGCTATCTTTTTGTCTCCATTCTGATACTCCTACGAAAAGCTGGGGAAGCATGAACAGAGGAAGTGGTCACATTAAAGCTTGTTTCTAATAAGAGCTGATACAACAAAAACATAATGCCCACCATTCTGATTCCAAGCACACAATGTAGAGAGCTGTATTGCTGACTCCACGTTCCCTAAGTAAAAGAGCATTTCATACCAAATCCTCCTGTAGGAAGCTTAAAGGAACTAATATTTAATGGATGAAGGGTTAGTCCTAGTGGGGCACGACCAAGTGAGCATTGCATACCTAGAGCTATGGACAGTAGTAAATGCACATGAGCATGACTGGGAGGCAGCACTGACTCTGCTTCTAGAAACACTCCACAAAATATTTAACCAGAAACCTGGTGCAGGTAAACTAGAATTTCTTATAAACGAGATCTCAGATATTATTACACATCTAAACTTTGGCTTGCCTTGGCAAGCTCTGAGCTAACTGTTCAGTTTCCTGCATACATTACAAGCTCTTTTATCCACTGTCAAGGCTCTGAGAATTTCTGGCAAGGCTCAAAAACAAATGGCACAGGAACAACTGAACTGTGCTTCTGATAATTTATCCACAGCTTCTACACCAGCCAGTGGCAACTGATTGGCTAAGTGAAGCTGATAAAAGGAAAAAAAATAACCTCTATAAATAATACCTATCATACAAGTTATCAGGCCAAGTTAGCAGGTGGGCAGCAAGAGTTTCTTTGTGATAGTCAGTGCAAACATGAGTTGTCTCTTTAAAAAGCAAGGCGTTTGTTTATTTATTTATGAAATCAAGAGCATTTCAAAGGTTTGGCCCTCCCTTGCTCAATCTAATCACAAGAGAAGATCCCAAACCCAGTGGGAGAGGCCCCAGTCCTCTCACACCAACTTAGGCTTCAGTAACAGGCGCTTCACACATTCAGTCACTTTAAGCTTCTTAGATGGAAGAATAGCATTTAGAGGTCTTGGGATTTGATTGTGGACTTCTAGACAGTACCTACAGTAGTTACTAAATTCTTACTAAAGGGAAGTAGAGCTTTAATCAGGGGGTTAGCAGCCATGACATTAATTCAACACCTATATCCTAATTAAAGGGATGAGATGAAATTTTTTATAGGAAAAAATTCTGCAATGCCAGGGAATGGACCTGAGGTTTGAAAATTCCTTTTAAGCTTCAAGATTCTAGGTTAAGGAATTAAACAAAATTTTAAGAGCCAGAGCATAAAGAAAAACCTAATATCCACGCTGGTTTGAGGTTTACTGCATATTCCTCTGTCAAGGGGAAGGTTAAAAATATCTGATAATCTAATTTAATTCTTCCAGCCAATCAGAGAAATCTAATTTAAAATGGCAGTTTGTACATAATACCTTAATATTAGAATTGGCAGCAATTCCAATGTTTCCTCAGTCTCCAGAACTTACATGGACTGGATGACTGGAATAAGACAACGATTCAGATGCATCTGACTGACTAACTCAAGTTCTCAGTGAAAAGGATACTACTGAAGTTTATTCTGATTGTCCAAACTAAACAATATTTTGGATCTTAAAACTTGGCAGCAATTGCAACTGAGAAAATGATTCCAAGAAAGTCCATTTACTGCCCACATTTGGAATCCTATGACAGGTTTCAGGTGAACTGGGTCCAGCAATCCTAAGGCTGAGGCAGGCCCGAGAAGCCAGCTCCTTCCTTTGCTGTATTTCTGAGAGAGAAGAACCCAACTTGTTTTCAAAGCTCATCTATCGAAGAACGATGTTAAAACTTCCCTCAGTAACTAATTTAAACGCTTAATCTGATTACAAGCAGTTCACAAACACCACCTGATAGAGTAACTTCTCTCCTCAGCATCATCCAACATCAGGAGGTACTCCTCCTTAAACTTACACCATACCTTTGCCTCTAATTTTTTTTTCACCAAGAGTCTTACATTACGCCCCTGCATGCAATGTTTATTCTCAGGAAAGCCACATTATAAAGCCCCAACGTCTAGACAGGTAGCTCACCTAATCCATCAGAAAGAAACGTTTCAAAAGTATGTAAATATTAAATTCTAGCCAAGAAAACAAAGCACAGTCAATATTTAAAATCAAAATAGACTTCAGATGTGACACTAATAAACTAAAGAACACTGTCTTCAAAAGAAACAGAGCTTCAGGGCCCAGTCCCATGGTCAAATGGTTAAAGTTTTGCACACTCTGCTTCGATGGCCCGGGTTTGAGGGTTCGGATCCCGGGTATGGACCTACTCCACTCATCAGCCATGCTGTGGAGGCATCCCACATACACAGTGAGGAAGACTGGCACAGATGTTAGCTCAGGGCTAACCTTCCTCACCAAAACAAACAAACAAACAAAAAAGGGAGCTTGAGAGAGTCTCTGGATTTTATTTTTTTAAATCTATCTATGAAAGTCTTAAGTTAAAAAAATCTATGAACTATATTCTGTGTAGCCATTAAAAACAGATTTATTTACTGACATGGAAAGAATATCCATGATAAAGTGTGAAGAAAGTAGATTATAAAACAGCATTTATATTTTTCTCTCATTTTTGAAAAAAAAAAGTGCTATTTCTGACATACTGTTTTTTCCTTTCAATTCTGAGCTTAGATTAAGTGTAGAAACCTTCACAGATATAAAGATCAGTAGTAAAATCTTTCCATCATTGCTCTGAACTGATTAGGCTTTCATATACACACATCCCCCCCAATCTCATTCATCCATCAGGAAGTCCTCAGTTACCAGTGTCACCTTTATAAACAGATGCACACACCCATCCCCACCAGCCCTCATTGCTTTAAATCACTTTATACTTTTGTTTTTCAGAACTACAGAGATCATACATCAGGTAGACTAGAAGCTCTTCTAATACTTAGATTTGGCTATTTTCTTTTTCATTTTTTTAAATTAAATGCTCAATTTATTATACATGTATTTAATAAACTTTAAACAAGTGTTAGACATAGATGGATACATATTAATAATAAAATTTTCTTAAACAATTTAAGCCACATTGACAAATTTAGTATAACTGATTATTTTTCTTTGTGAGGAAGATTAGCTCCCAGCTAACAGCTGTTGCCAATCTTCTTTTTGCTTGAGGGACATTGTCACTGAGCTAACATCTGTGCCAATCTTCCTCTATTTTATGTGGGATGCTGCCACAGCATGGCTTGACGTGTGGGGCTAGGTCCACGACCAGGATCTGAATCTGTGAGCCCCAGGCTGCTGAAGCAGAGTGTGCAAACTTAACCACTACGCCACCAGGCCACCCCTACAACTGATTATTTTATTTTACTTTTCTATAAGAAAGTATATATTTTTAAAATTTTTAATTTTTATTGAGATAACACTGATTTATAACATTGTATAAATTTCAGGTGTACATCATTATATTTCAAGATTTGGCCATTTTGATTATTGATCTACTTCAATAAAAGTCAATCTCAGAGAATCTGACACAAAGCCCCAGTACATAGTTGTATATCCTAGATGTAAGTCATTCTAGTTCTTCTATGTGGGATGCTGCACAGCATGGCTTGATCAGTAGTGCTCAGGTCTGTGCCCACGATCTGAACTAGTGAACGCTGGGCCACTGAAGTGGAGCCAGCAAACTTAACCACTCGGCCACAGGGCCGGCCCCTGACACATACTCTTACACATACATACACATACACAAAAGACTGGAAGGGCACTTATCCAAATTGCTAAGAATGGTTTTCTCAGAGTTTAGGATACAAAGTGATTTTTACTTTTCTCTTTATATCTTTATGTATTGTCTGATTTTAAAAAAAAAATTTATATTTAGAAAAAATAAACCCATTTTCTTTTTTGGAAAAAAAAATCAATGAACTATAAAAAACAAAAACAGAAAACTCCTTATTTTCTTAAACTTTCCTGCAAAGTACTCAAAAACACCTCTTTGTACCTTATCAGCTCCTCAGTTCTAGTTAAGGTCATCAGGTGAAGTTACTTCAAATGTCAGGAGAGTTCTTAATTTCTCAGACTATTTTTTATTAAAAGGGTCTTTGACAATGTGCAAGAGTACTATAAAATCACTGTCTTCATTTTATATCAGCTATGGTTTTCCTAAGTACTAAAGCTAATGCTTGAGACTGTATTTGGAAAGCAGAGCTTCCCTGGAGGAAAAATTGGTTTGCTCCTGTCTTCAACGCTAAAGCAAAATGTGGGATTTGGTGCCTTTATTTGTTGTTGAGTTACTAGAAAAAAATAAAGGCAGGACTTTCAGCTGACTATCAAACTTTTAACCTTATGTGCAAGCCCCAGGATGAGAGTTTTAGCATTCCAAATTTAACTCAAAACAAAAGGCTTTGCTTTGAGTCTACAAATACTCCTTTCAGTTAGAAAAGCGCTAATTTGTCCAAAGTCACACAATGTATTCACTCATTTTCTTGAAGATGACTCACTCAATAATCTGAAACATAATGACTATGTGTGTGTAACAATTCAAAACTGTAAAATGGCTGTCATTTGAATTCTGAATTAATTCAGAGGCGTCAGTTGCATTTTCTGAATTCATATTTTATAAATGTAAAGCAGCTGAAGCTGCATATTTTAGCCGGGAAAGAAAAAATTTAATTGCCAACTCTGCCTTCCTAACTGCTTCCTTAATGCTCTCCCAAGTCTCCTGTGATTAAAATTATTTTAACATTTAGAAGTGCAATCCAAACTCCAGAAGGTTCTCAATGAGAAAAAGGTAAAGTGAGTGATGATAGACCTCAGCTTTAGCTCTACCAAATCACACAATTTTTGGAAACTATCAACAACTATCTATTGGACATCTAGTATGTGCAAGTGACTGTTATTACAGGTTTTAAGAGTTGTTCTCAAAGCGTGACTCCTGGACCAGCAGTATCAGCATCACTTGGAAACTTGCTAAAAATGCAAATTATCACTACCTCCCTAAGCCCAAATCAAACTCTGTGGGTGGAGTCCAGCAAACGGCAGGTTAACAGAGCTCTGCAGGTGATTCTGATCACTTTAAGGTTTGAGTATCACTGCTTTAGAATATTAATGCTGTAAGAACTATATCCCACTTTATTCACTTAGAAAGAAGTGTTTAAGATAGAAGTATATCAAAATATTTAGACAAGGTTTACATAAGGGTATAATGTTACTTTTAGGATTAGGATATAAAACAATTATGTAAGGATTTCTTATTTCAATTGCTTTAAATTTCAAAATAAATTTCTCAACAAAAATTAGTGGCCATGTCGAGAAGGTGACAGAGGCGGCATTCGAGGGGAGAAAAGGACAGAATTTAAACAGAGAATTATTAAGTGAATGAAGAATCAGTAATTACCACAGAGTTCAGAGAGGCCTGATCATCAACTTTCCACAGTCATTCTTGCATTCTATTCATTCTCTGTCTTCCCGGATAAAAAGCAGAGATCAACTCTTGAAACTTAATGTGACTGTGGAAACCCAGTTACCGTGCCCCCCCGACCCCAATCTAGAAGGGCTTATCACCACACGCTTGGATTATTGCAGTAACTACCCAGCACTCAGCAGGTCTCCCTGTTTATTACGGCTGCCTCCTCCTCTCTATTTTGTATTAGCTTCTGAGGAATCTTTCTTAAATACTGCAGCTGTCCTGCATAATTCCTTGGCTCAAAACTTGTAACGCTCCACTACTGCTTACTGAAGAGGTAGCGGTACCAGCTCCAGGTATTAATCTAGAGGGTTAGATAGGAAGGTAAATGAGCGAAGTAGGCCACTTTGAACGGGCAGAAATACTTTTCACTTTCCATAAAGAAACATATTTATCCCATTTTTGCTTTTCTACATTTATTAGATGTTCTACTATAAGAAAACTAACAGTGAAGGAATGATGACAAATGGTTATACGTGATTTAGTGTCCAGGAGACAAGAGGACATGTGGGGATTATGGTAAATTAAGAACCAATGCCACACCAATGCCTGCCCCCGCTCCAGGTCTAGACAAATTCTGCCATGTGAGAATAAGGCCCCAGTGTTGCTAGAATTTTAGATTTTTGAAGACATGCCCCAAGTCTGGATTTTTATGTGAAATCACCCAACTTTAAATGTCTGGCTCAGATTTAAAAAAAAACACTGTGTGGTCCAAACAAAACATGTCTCCTGCCTATGGGCTGCCAGTCTGAGACCTCTAGTTTGGAGCATTGAGTCCCTATTTGCCTGCCTTGTTTTCTGTATCTCATCTTCCCTATGGTAACAATAATCCTCATATTTAGGCAGCATTTTAGACTCTTCAACATGCTTTCACGTCCATTTGATCCTCTCAACTGTGAGAAGAGACAGGAGATGAGGAAGCAGGCACAGACAGGCTAAGTAACTTGTCCATCATCATATGATGAGTGAAAACCTAAACCCAGGTCTCCTGACTCTGAGACCAGCATAAATTCTTGACCATTTCACTCTCTCTCTTCTGGTTACGTGTGTTTTTGCTTCAGTCATGTCCTCATCTAGAATGACTGCCTTCTTTCTTTCTGCCAATGTAAATTTCATCATCTTTCAAGACCCAGCTTAAGCTCTACTGTCTACATAAAACGTTCCTCAACTAAGTCAAGTCCTCAGGTTTTCTCTCTTTTTTCTGAGCTTCAATTGCTGTTGTGGTCAATAACTTCAAAACTGGTGCTTACCAACAGTCTTGAACCATCAAGTGATTTCACACCACTTCACATTAGCTCATGTCCCCAAATACATTCTAAGCTCTTTGACGATGGGGACATGCCATTCTTCTTTTCTATTCCACATGGTTCCCAGCACTGTGTTGGGACATAAAAATGTTTAATGTTCGGTATCTTACTCAGTCTTCTGAGGATGACAGTTATAATGATACCACTAACTTACCAGCCTGATGTTGTCTTCTGGGCGGAGTAATATGAACATTGCTTGTAGATGCTGTTGGAGATCACCTGGTAAAATTTATGAAACAAAGGATACTTATTCTTCATTGTAATGTCAACAGAGAGGGTTCCTTCTACCTTAACGATGTGCATAAAAAAGTTCTGGTTCACTGAAGGACTCTAATTAGATACAGAAATTAAGTGAGTGTCTTAATAATGACTACTGACTTCTTTTTGAATGGAGAGACAGAATGGCAGACTGCATCTCTATACATTCACTTTTAGTTTACACTACATTAAAATTTGCTTTGTGTTTGTCCTATGGAAAGTGCACTGGAAACCAATCTCAGCTTTGTACTGTGGTGAATGTTGATGAGAGCAATGGTGAGATCTGTTGGGCACAGGGAGCACTGGCTGTGTTATCAGGCCCACTGAAGGCAGCAGTGAGGGAACCTTGCCATTCCTATTTCTCTCACTGTAATCTTCAGTTGCACTTAACCCAAGAAGATTTTTAGATTCTCCCTAGAATAATGTCAACAGTTTAAAATCATTTCCACATAGTGGCTGATATTAAAATGAGAATACTTATTAAATATAGTGGATCCCAAGGGATATATATTCTACTGAGCATATTATTAGGTGCTTTAAAAGGCCAACCATTATATGAATCCTCACTTGTTCTTATACATTCAATTAAAACTAAGTTGAAATTTCTTTGCATTAAACTATTACAAATTTCCTCATATTCTCTATTCTGTACTAGGAAATCTGAGGCTTTGGCATTATAATGGGAGATAATTAGATAATGTGTTATCATAAATGATGACAATCAGAGAACAAAAAAACTTCATTCCTACCCATGCAGGCCCAGCCTTTTAAGAGTCTAAAGTGACTGACATGGCCACATAATCATGGATGCCAGTGTAACCTGTTCTCACATTTGTCTTGGAATCTAAATACATAATTTTCCTCCAGGTAATTTCATAGCTGTTACTATGAGATGAAACACTGATAGGTGCAAGAAAGAGAGAGAGGCAGGAAGAAAAAAAGTAGGTTGGTAAACAGGTAGGTTTGTCTAAAAGGTCAGCAAGTCTGACAGCTCCCCATCCCCCACCTTTCCTGTCTTCAAGAATAGATTTCTTGCCTTTTTTTCCATTTCGCTGCTGGCTTATGACCAATTCCCATCATTGCCAAAACTTTCAACTTCCAAATTAGAAAGGAGAGTCATTATGTTTGGCCAGGTCCATTCTACTGTATTTCAAACCCAGAGACACAATCTAAGTCTCATGTACAAGAACCAGTATGGGCTCATAGGTATAAAACCAAGAGAAATGCAAACAAAAGCCCATACAAAAACTTGTACATAAATGTTCATAGCAGTATTATTCATAATAGCCAAAAACTGGAAACAACTCAGATGTCTATCAATTGATGAATGGATAATAAAATGTAGTCTATTCATACACTAGAATATTATTTGGTCATAAGAAGGAATGAAGTACTGATAGATACTATAACATGAATGACCCTTGAAAACATTATGCTAAGTGGAGGGAGCCTGTCTCAAAAGATTGTTTATATGATTCCATTTATATGGAACACCCAGAATAGGAAAATCCACAGAGACAGTGAGTAGATTAGTGGTTGTTTAGGGTTGGGAGGGAGGGAGGAGGATATAGGGAGTGCAAGCTAATGGGTACTGGGTTTCTTTCTGGGGTGATGAAAATGTTCTATAACTAGATTGTGGTGATGGTTTCACAACTCTGTGAATATACTAAAAAGTCAGTGAATGTATACTTTAAATGGGTAAATTGGGTGAATTATTTGATATATGAATTATATCTCAATAAAGCTGTTAAAAAAAAAAGAACCAGTGTGGGGAAACAAAGTGTTAGGTATAAACAATGAAGAGAGACTAGAGTTACAAGTTATAATTGAATTAAGCAGCTGAGGCTTTTTAAAAATTAAGTTTCCTTCTGTTCTATCAGGACAAATAACCTGAGGAAAGGGATTTTCAGGATGGAGAACTCTTGGAGGAGAACCATTTCTGGGCAAGTAGTGGCCCTAAGTCCCCACTCCAAATACTATGGCCCAAAGATCCAGCTGGCCTTTTGAAGGTCAGACAAAAGTTGGGGAGCCCTACCCCTCCACTAAGCCTTCTTATGCTAGCTGGGTGTGTGGACACTCAGGTTTGTTAGCAGTGCCATTAGCAAACCAGGCATTTCCTGACCGGGAAACTGTTCTTCACAGAGACTAACAGAGGCAATATACTGGTACCATTAAGATCCCTCCCCTACAGTTTTCCATATATTTCTGCTAGTCGCTAAGTTTCAGATTTCAGTTTGATTTTAAAGACTTTTTTCTCTTTCCATTTAAAATGTTAGCAGACTCCTCACTCAAAGTATCACTTTTTGATTACAAAAAATGTATTCGGATATTTTAAATGAAGCCCAGATAAAAAATTCTAGCTACTTCAAGAAACATGCATGAGCAAGCACAATGAGACATAGTAAGCCCTTGATTTGCTCTCAATTCTGCCATCATCTTTCAGTTGCTGTGAGTTCAGCCAAGGCAGCTCCAGCTTATGTGAAGGTCTGGCTTTGTGAGCTGCGTTTATATTCACACTGCCTCATCTGTTCTCGTCTGGATCACAAATCAAGCTCATTGAGTTTGTGTTAAATCTGCTTTTCTTTTTAATACGGGGAAAGCTAAGTGAACAAGGTCAATTAGAAACCTGGGTGGCAGCTTAGCGTTGAAGTTTGACCAAAGAAAAAGGCCAACCAGGGTCAGGAACTTTAAAAGCCACTGACCGCCACATACTTACATGCCACAGAGCAATTTTCCTAACATCTTAGTCAGACAAGTTGGATTTAAACCCATAATTTATCTTCTTTTTACTGTAAGTGATAAATATCCACACAAAAGAGAAACACAAAGCTTAGCGGGTCTACTTCCTCTGTGCATTCAAGTTTTGGGATGAAGTGTCCCCCCCACTCTGGTGCTGGGCATTGAAGAGGAAGGTTTTAGAAACTGTAATCCAAAGGTAATTTTCAAGAGTTTTTTTCTCTCTCTTTTAAGAATTTTCCATGGCTGGAGAGTTTTGGTAGGAGAATAATATTGTCCAATGAGATGGATTGCAATTCTGAGCTGCTACATTTGCAACTAGATGAAGGTCCAAACAAGAAGTAGGGCAGCCACTAAAATAGCTGAGATGATCTGGACTGGAGCTAAACTCAACTGCTGGCTCAATGGGATTCAGTATTCTGGCTTTCACCTCTGACCTACACACTCAAGGTTTGCAGTCTTCTTTGTTCTCTTCCTAGTAATTCTAATTTCTTACACTCCTGGAGGTAACACATTATCAAAGTGGCACATTTATGACAAGCAACCACTCTTTGTATAGCACTGATTAGGATTTCTCCAATTATTGTCCTCAGGTTGACTTTTATTTTTCCCCCAAATGACACAAATAAGGCTTGCTGTTAGAAAAGAGGCATAAGGCTGAACTTTCTAAACTGCAGACATCCCTACCTAGAGACCTCTTTCCCTAGACACACTTTCTAGGATTCTTTCTTAACCTCATCACCACAGGTACACCTGACTTCAGAGAAATCCAATGTATGGAAATATAAGTGCATATATAACTGTTAGTGGGCGTGATTTATAATAAATATATTATATTGTGATTTATATATTGTAAATATTATATATTATAAATTATACTGTGATTTATAATAAATATATATTTGGTCTTCATCCTGTTCCTGGCACAGCACTCTCAAAACCCTTGGAATTTCTTAAGTGAGGAGAGCAGTAAAGAGGTGTCTTTTGTTATGTTAATGACATGACATTTAGAAAGCACCTTGGATGGTGGCTGGTTGCCAGGGGGAACCAACCATGTGATTTAGGGGGTTGGAATTTTCAGTCCCACCCCAACCTGACCTCCTAGGAGGGGAGAGGGGCTGAAGGTTGAATTGATCACCAATGGCCAATAATTTAATCAATTATGTCTAGGTAATGAAGCCTCCATAAAAACCCAAAAGGACTGGGTTCGGAGAGCTTCCAGGTTGGTGAACACATGGAGGCTTGGGGAGAGTGGCACACTTCAAGAAGGCATAGAAGCATGGCACCCCTTCCCACATACCTTGCCCTATGAATCTCTTCCACCTGGCTGTTTCTGAGTTATATCCTTTTATAATAAGCCGATAATCTAGTAAGTAAAATGTTTCTCTGAGTTCTGTGAGCTGCTTTAGCAAATTAATCAAACCCAAGAAGGGGGTCGTTGGAACCTCCAATCTATAGACAACCTGGACTTGTGATTGGCATCTGAAGTGGGGGCAGGGGCCGTCTTGTACAACCGGGCCCTTAAACTGTGGTACCTGTGGCAACTGACGCTCTCTCTAGGTAGATAGTGTCAGATTTGAGTTGAATGTAGGACACCCAGCTGGTGTCTGAGTATTGCTTGGAAGTGTGGGAGCAAAAATTCTCACATTGGAAATGGGTGCAGAATATTAGCAGGTTATTTCAAAATCAGTCTTATACTCATTCCTAGGTGAACATTTATTTGATGACTCCTTTTTTCTGTAAAAGTCCTCTGAATTAAATTTCCAGTCTTCTTAGTGCAAACACAATCAAGAAGCTGGCTGACATTTAAGAACTGGTATTTCAATATGTGATATAATAACTTCTGTTATCACAACAGTGACACTGAGTTTACTTTATTTTCTCAGTAATATGCAATATCATTCTCTTCATAAAATCACTAGAGAGTAGACAGAAAAAAGAAATGTAATCTTTGGTTAGTTGAAATGATTAGCATAGGATCCGAGGGAACAGCTAAACATTTTTTAGCTACCAAACCTTAAATGAGAAATCACATAAGATTTCATTAGAGTATTTTTGTATCCAATTATTTTTCCAACAAAAATTTATTGAACATCTACTATATGTATAAGGCATTCTGCTAAGTGCCAGAAAAATGGTCTATGAGTGAAAGAAAAGTGATTATAGCATAGCACAATGCTTTCTTTCACTACCGAGAACTGTTAGAGAAATGGGGATGAACTAGTCAGCCTGTTAGAAGAAAACAAAAGGCAAAGAAACCAAGAAAGGATGGTGTATGTGGAGCTTTACCTGCATGTTTGTTGCGTCTGTGGCTGATTCTTGGTGTGGACGAGCCATTTCCCCGTGGTAGAAAAAGGGCAGCACCTTTGACAGTTAGAAAGCTCTCACTGATGCTACAAGGAAAAAGTCAAAAGAAGAAATTATTTAAGGATGGAAATCAAAGAGTAAGATGGAGACCCACTTGGAGATTATTCTTTCTTTCCTCTTTCAAAGTCCCAACTTTACGGGATGAAGTAAAAATAAAATCAAAAGAGGCTAGTTACTCAAACAGTCCTGTCTACTCTTGACAATTTTTCTGAAACAAAACTTATAATATTCTATACACATTACATGGTAGCAGTTAAGAATGAAGGCTCTGGAAACAAAAAACCAAAAAATATAAGGCTCTGGAAGCAGACTGCCTGGGTTTGAATCCTGGCTCTGCTACTTCTTATCTGAGTGAATTTTGAGGGGCCTGTTTCCTCGTCAGTAAAACAGGGATAATAAAATGAGGTTGATGTGAGGAGTCAGTAAGAATACAACTTCTTAGAGTGGTATCCTTAATAAATATTAGTTATTACTATTAGATCTATGGTTATCAGTAATGTTTCAAAAGTGTTCTAACCAGATGTGAAATATGTTACAATACTTAGTTACTAATAGATCCAAAGTTTGCAAAAAAAGATTTGTTTAAAAAACACATACAACACGCTAAAGTATTAGTCGAAATTTTACTTTCACCAATTTGCATTCCTACATGCATTGAAAAGGAGTAGTGCAAAGAAAGTGTGTTTAACCCATGGAGTTTGCCCTTCATGTGAATGACAGCTCGACAGAGGCGGAAAGTTATTGC
Source organism: Equus przewalskii (assembly GCF_037783145.1). NCBI lineage: Eukaryota > Metazoa > Chordata > Mammalia > Perissodactyla > Equidae > Equus > Equus przewalskii. Next base: position 43,326,706 of record NC_091840.1, read on the forward strand.
TCAGGATAGAGGTTATTCAAAATACAATTACTAGTGGATATCCAAAGAAAACAGAAAACATATCTAAATTATCTCACATCGACAGACTAAGCCTTTCAAAGTTACTCAGAGAATTTGAAAAGGATAGAACTCTTAAATCACTAATGGCAAAGTTTAGAAACACACAATGGAGGGTTCCAAGTTTGCTTGTATGTTATTCAGGGTTAGATGAGGTATTGTAAATTATACTACCTGCTCAACATTTCCACTTGGAAATCTAATTGGCACTGCAAATTTACATTGCCAGAACTAATCTCGAGTCCCCTGCAAACCTCATCCCTGGTCTCATCTACCCAAGTTGTTTGGGCCACATATTTTATAGTCATTTTTGGTTTCTCTGTTTCTCTCCAACAACACATATCCAACTCATCAGCAAGACCTATGAGCTTTACTTTCAAATATATCTTGAATCTGCCCACTTATCTTCATTACCATTCTGACAATGGTCCATGGCACTATCATTTTCCACTGAGACTGCTGTTGAAAAGTTTTCTTTTAAAAAGCTTTTTGTTATAAATTTCAAATATTTTGTATATAAAATACAAAAGTAGAGGGAATAATATAATGAACCCCCATGTTCTCATACATTTCAGCTTTAATTCATGGCCAATCTTACTCTCTTCCCCTTGTGCCTGAAGTGAAACTGATCCCAGACATTATATCAGCAAAAAGCCTCTTAACTGGTCTGTCTGCAAACAGTTCTGCACCACTACTATCCACTTACCAAACAGCAGCCAGAGTGATTTAAAGTATATAGATATATCTCTCAAATGTATATCTATATATTTTAAATATATATCTATCATAAAACATCACTGCTCTGCTTAAAATCCTCCAATGGCTTCCCTTTGTACTTTTAAATAAAAGCTGAAGTTTTTAGCTTGGACTTCAAGGTCCTGTAACATCTGATAATAAGTTACTTCTCTGATCTTGTACCATCTCTTGTTTTTTGTTTACTATGATTTAGTTGCACTGGCCTTCTTTCTGCTTCTTCTATACTTCAGGCCCCTTTTCAAGGCCTTTGTGCTTTTTGTTTTCAACTTGGAACACTTCTCTCCTGGTCTGTCACTATTTAAGTCACAGCTTTGGTATCATCACCTCTCCCTCCATCCCAATCACACTCTATCCTGTTGTTCCCTTTAGTTTCCTTCCGGATATTTATCATACACTACAATTATATTTATTTACTTGTATACTTGATTGTGGTTATCTCCTTATAACAGAATATAAGCTCCATGAAGAACAAGGATTTTATTTTGCTCAGCACTGTATCCTCAACACTTAGTGCCAGGCACATATTAGGTGCTCAACAGATACTTGATGAATGGATCCATCCTAGGGTTTTTTCCCACACTGTTGTATCTGTCCCATCACTGCAGAAGGAATTGTAAAACAGAAATTGAAATTAGAAACTCTGTAATCTCACATGTAAAAAATAATGGTTACAGACCTCAATATATATGGCAGATTAGTGGACTGTAAAATACAAATGTTTGACGATAAATTAACTGGGAAATGAAATTAAACCACCTCTATAATGTTGTCAGTCCATGACTCATTTTTATCCTTTAGTCAAGTAGCATGAAGCTGATAAACCTTTGCAGTAACTTGCCATATAGATTGGAACATGTCTCCTAAAGACAAACATTAGAAACCAGACACCACTTTAAAAATTTGCATGCTGGCTGGGAGGGGCTGCCTTTTTGTTTTGTTTTCATCTTTAAATAAAGCATTGCGCTCTTGTGGTCTGTTGCACAAGTCTTGTCTCTTGTTACATTCGTGGTATGCACATGTCACTCTGCTGTGGGTCACTCTGTTTCACTCACATTACGGGAACAACTTAAAACAAAATGTCTCAGCGACAGGATGAGCGGGGTACACCACAGACAGGAAATGAAATTCACACTTCTGCCAACACAGCAAGTGTCTGCCTTACTAAATGAAAATATTTTTAAAATAAAGGCTAAATATTCTACCTGTCACCAGCCAAAGTTACAGCTGTGGGCACTTTAGTCCCCAGCAAACAAAGTGGTCTCTACACCTACAAAACAAGTATGTCTGTGGACATACTTAACCAAGCATATTTCAGTCATTCCTTTTGTGAGACAGAGGTAGTTTCTCTTTGACAAACACTAGTTTAAGAAGTAACTTCCTGGTTTTGGGAGTTTTGTAATACTGTTCTTAGATATATTTGTTGCTTATATGTTAAAGCATATTTAAGTTCTTTAAAATGTATGTAGCACTTTCACAAGGGGAGGGTTGGAGTTGGGGTGGGGGACAAAGGCCCTTGGTTAACTCAAAGCTACCTGGAAAATTCCTGATTATAAAGGAATGACAAGGAGTCAAACTCACATATGGTATAAAAGAAAAGATGCCTTTCTATCTGAATCATTTACACAAATCTCAATAGACTTTTCTGACAGAACAAAATGCACAGTAGATCCAGCTGGGCCAGGAGACTGCCCTATTAGGTGCAGTATAGGCTCCTAGAGAGTCATGGCAGACACCCTCTGGATGGATGGGACAATCAATCCTCTTTATTCTGTGGCCCCAGATTATGACTACCCAGTTATCACAACAGTGGCATATACTGTTGGTCAAAAGGGGACCAGGAATGAAAGTGTGACTGATTACAAAAATCTCTTATCATCATTGGAAAAAAGTCAAAGCTCTATAAATACTATCAAAGATGAGATTTGGGGTGGGGGTGGGGCTGGCCCAGTGGTGGAGTGGTTAAGTGCACACGCTCCACTTTGGTGGCCTGGGGTTTGCTGGTTCAGATCTTGGGCGTGGACCTACACACCGCTCATCAAGCCGTGCTGTGGTGGCAAGTCTCACAGAAGAACTAGAAGGACTTACAAGTAGGATATATAACTATGTACTGGGGCTTTGGGGAGGAAAAAAAGATGAGATGGCAGCATGGTGGCACAGAAACGAAAAACTAAAATTCACAACCACCGGAGTCTAGGTAGACCAAATTCAAGTTGAAAATTAAGTGTTTTATTTGCATATGAAGAAAATTATATGTGAATTTAACCACAAGCATTTCAGTGTAAGGTAAAAGCTTAGTATATCTTGTTAGAATAGCAAGATATTCCTTTATATAAATATTAGTCTCTCTGAAACAGCTGCCTGAAGATTCAATCGACATAAAGTTGGTCTCTAATAAAAAATTTAGAAAGGCAGGTGAAAACTTTTACACGTTTTCTGAATAGACCAGTTCTCTATAGAGTCTGGCCCAGAAACAGGACTTCTTCAGTAAATTCTATGGAACCATCCAAATGTGATTACAGATGCCTAAGCTAAACACAAACCCAAAAGGACTTAAGAATACCTATATTAAGGAAAACACAAGATAAAGAGAATACACTCTTGCTTGATCTAAAGATGGAGAGTAATTAGCTGCTTGATAAGAAAATGATACTTCCAGGGTCATCTTTCTAACAAAGTGACAGTGAAGTTCTCCAGTCTTTATCAGAATATAGCTGAAGAACATCTATTGCTCTCTTGCCATAGATCACTCGTTCAACAAAGGGAAAGTCATCTCTAGTTAGATATATGAAATGAACTAATAATAGCTAACTTGACTAGATGCCTACTGTATGCTAGGCACTGAACTAAGCGTTTTATATTATTTCATTTAATCTTCACAACAATTCTATGAAGTAGGTACTATTTTTTTTTTTTAATCTCCAGTTTACATATAAGAGACTCAGATCCTAAGTTATTTACCCAAGATCATACAGTCAGTAATCCTCAGAGCAAGAATTCAAATCAAGGTCTGAAAGTTCACACTCTGAATCACTCTCTACCCTGATGTTCTAGTTTTACAATATACTTTATGGAAGATCAAATACAGTACCTTCTCTACAGAGCTTTTCAACAGAATAGAATTTAAAAGTAGAGTACAGAAGTGAGAGAAAAGGACTGAAATCCACCCAGGTCTCAGTTCTTCTCATTTCTTTTTTGTTCTCCCTATCAAGGTCACAAACAGAAAGACTATACTGAGGGGAATGAAGAACATCTGGCTGAGAGATGAATCCAGATGTGCTGGACAGTAAAGAACCGTAACTTCTGTTGGGAAAGATAGTAGCATTTCAGTCTCAAAAATGGAGGAAAGATTACTCTGCTTTAAATAAATTTGGGGAAGCACTCTGTGCTAATCCCTCCCAATCAAAATCACTTCCTAAAGCATGAAGTTTGTTAACTGGCCGTTTCTTCTCAGGCAAAGTATAGAGGAAAAGGTCAACTAAGGGAAGAAGATACTTAACTGTTCTGAAGTTGGAATAATCTTTGAGGAACGTGGCCAGGGTGATCATCCATGACCAGGAGGAAGGCCAAGGAAGCAAAACAAAGCAACAACACACCTGGCCTAACTGCTGAATGTCAATTGGATAGACATTCTTCTGTTTTACATGCAATACACAAGATGAAATGGATCCTTTACTACAGGAAATCAAGTTTCAGAAAGTGTGTGTAATACTTTTATTTCAACATCAAATGAAGTAGATTTTCATGTTTATAATGTTTGTAATGCCAAACTCCTGCCTGGCATTTTGGTATTTCTGCCTGAAGCCAAAATTTATAGGTTATATTGCTAAATATTGATTATATACGATATAACTGCACAAGGTGAGTTGGTTGGCATTTATGTAAAATTCAAATACACATAATCTGCACTGTTATATTTTTGTCTTGAAGAATATTCACCTAGGAGAAACTTCCAAATACATTCTACCCTCCTAGCACTCTCCCTTTCCTGATGAGCTTTCTCTGCTTATTTAGTTGTTTACTTTTCGATTCAAGGCACTAGGGCTGCTTCTGTCAATCCCATTAGGTAGAAAGGCGTTCATGTCCCCACTTACTGTGATCATATCACATGGAAAAGGAATTTCATAATAAAAAGCTTCAAATATGAAACCAGAGGCCAAAGGACTACAGAGCTATCAATACTAGTGCCTACTAAAAAGTTTGGCTAAATCCAAAAAACAGGAAGAAAAAAGTCATTGTGCCTTGATGTATGAAATACGGCTTTAAAGTAAAAAACACACTTCCTTGTAGTGAGAAAAGTTTGATACTGTAACCCTAAAGGAACTTAAATTACAATAGGAGAAAATCCAAACCCAAATATCACATTTACCATTCTCTGTAATTAAACATTCCCCAACCCGACCCCTATCCCCACCATACGTGGTTATACGTTCAAGTGACAACATGGTAACTGATACCGAGAACCCTTCCCTCCAGAGCTTAAACTCCCAGACACATGCCTATGAATGCAGGCAGCAGGATTACTTCTCTCCTTATCAGCAGACAAGCAGAGGCTGGAGTACATTAGTAGATCAATTATTGCTAAAGTAGACAAAAGCTTAGGACTCCAGTTTTAGTCAATAACTTCAACCATCAGATCATTTTAGTTTCAGATAACCTTCCACTGAAACTGTTGCACAATGCCCAGTACAACTTCCCTCAGATGCAGCTATTTGTTTCTCCCCTTAGTTTTCTACAATCTAAGAAGAAAAAAAAAAGATCTGTTTGTTCAAGGGTAAGGGACAAATTCCTCAGGACTAATCTTCCTGTTCTTTTCCTTATAGACCATAAATGTGAGGAGAAAAAAACTCAGAAAATTCCTTTTTTTGGGTTTATTTCGAATGCTCATTTACTGATGAGATCTTGTAACTATTCCATTTTTGCCTCAAACATGTGCATCTTAGAAACGTTCAGACAGAAACATAATCTACGATCAATAATTTTATGCTTTGCCATACAATTCAATCTTCCAATTTCTAAAGATTGGGGCACATCTAAATTGACATTTGCTGTTTAGCAAATGTCATTTGTCCTAGTGCCTTGAATCTGAAAAGTAAATGACATTTGTCCCAGCAATAGATCTCTCCTTCCTAATCTTGCCCTGGTCTCCTTTTGGGGAATCCCCTCAAATGTGCACGGTCTTGACGGCTTCCAACTCTGGAACTGCAAGGGGCCTAGCAAGAAGCTGGTATGTGGTTTAGGCCTGGCCAGTTGGAAATTGTCCCATGAATCTCAGGCAAGTGACCCAAGGAAGTAGGGATAGTGGTGGATGGTTATCTTCACCATGGGGAGAGTGGCAAGGTATGTCTGCTCCTGCTCCCTGGCCTTCCTTGAATGTCCTTGCCTCCTGCCTGTTCTCTAAGTTTGGTCTTCTAATCTCCCATCCATTGGGTGAGCTCTGACATCCTTCTAACGAATATTTTGCTTAGGATAGTTAAAATTCATTTCTGAGCTCGCAACAGGGAACCTGATACATCAACTGAAGTTCAGAGAATTTAATGATTTGCCCACAAGTCACAAAGCTACTTAGTAGTGGAGCCTAGACTAAGCTCCGTGTCATCTGACACCCAGGGTGGCACTTTAACCTTTTATCCTGAGTGAGATGTTACTACAACAGGACATATTGCTGACCTAATAATTTGAAGCAACCAGCAGTTAAAAACACATCTGGTGAGTTCATCTAAAGAGAACAAAGGCAGGATCTCACCGCAAGGCCTGGTGTGATATTTGTTCTATCGCAGCATCCTGAAGACAAAGTTCAGGTCTAAGCAGGGAAAGATTTAGACATACTCCCATGAGGCAAACACGTTCATGCTGTTTCTTAAAGTTGCTTCTCTTCCCTTTGATAAATTTGTTGAATTCTAAATATTGCTTTAAAAAAATATCAAAAAACTAGATGCTGAAAACAAAAAGTTAGGAAGACCACGGGTCCTACACAGGAAGGCAAGAAAGTGTAAAGAGGTGGATGCCCACCCAGCCCTTGGTCCTCTTCAGTCTTCTCTGGGAGCAACAGTATTTCTTTCTAGATTTTGTCTGGTCACACATCCATGTGACCTCCTTTCAGGGATTTAAAGTGTTTAGCTTGTGGTTTGGGTTTTAAAAGTACTACTAAATAATGAAAGGTCAGCGCTGAGGAGCCTCAAAAATGGTCTAGGCCAGGGCTCCAATTGGTAGCAGGTGGGCCTAATTCAACACATTTTGTGAGAGCAGCACAGACGCAAAATCATTTTAATTTCTGAATACCTTTCAGAAGAACACACACTCTCCCGTACCTCCAGGGAGCCGGCGCTCCTGGATTTATACTGAGCAGCCTGGCCCCAAAACACTTTTGAGTTAAGCTAAGACTCAGAGACCAGAACTTCTCATGACACCGTTGCCGCCTTTTAGTCTCTGTCCCTTTGTGGCCACCCTAGCAAGCCTCAGCCTCAGTCTTGTCTCCAGCAGCCATTCCCAAATACCCCGCCTACCCATCCTGAAAAAAACAAAACAAAAAAAACTAGGGGCTCATGAAAGGAACTGGCCTCAAGCAACTTCCCAAAACAACTAACCCTAGTCCTCTTGGTGACTGACAGTGGCGGTGAGTCTTGTTTTCAAGGTCTTACTCCCAGGAGAGGAGAAACTGCCTCAGCTCAAAGGAGCCCGTTTCCTTTACAGGCTGAATTAACAAAGCTTCTCAGTCCTGTGGCCCTAAATTCTAGACTTAAATACTTTTCTTTCAAAAAGGTAAAGCTTAAAAACTGTCTGCACCAAAAAATAAATGACCTGAATGATCCTTTCTCAGTATTTAAAATGCTGGATATATTGGTTACCGAAAGACATGACCAACATTATGTAGCACCAAATTTAAAATACAGTCATGTGCCGCATAATGATGGGGACATGTTCCAAGAAATGCATTGTTAAGCAATTTCACCCTTGCACAAACATCACAGAGAGTACTTACACAAACCTACTACACACCTAGGCTATGTGGGTGTGTAGCTTATGGGACCACCGTTGTGTATGTAATCTATTGTTGACAGAAAAGTTGTTAGGTGGCATGTGACTGTATTTGGTGGAAATAAACAAAAGATTAACTCAGAAAAACTACTCAGCATTTGCAAAATCATTTCATTTTCATGATGCAACAAATGCCTTCTCAGGTATTTAAAACACACCTGTAGAAGGAATGCAAATTGGGCTTTAAGCACTTGGCCAAAATGTCAAACCCTGTTTTCAGACCACTTCTCTTTCACCCTTATGCAAAGCCTCTTGTGAGGCTCAGGCCATCTTCTATTCTTTGTTGCTGTCACCTTCTGACATCCTTGTCACTGTCTTTCATTTAGCGTTTATCTTGCTCCATCTTCTCTCCTTTCACTCTGATTCCTACTACAATCTTAAGAGATTCCATTGCTCACACAGATGAATATCTGACAGCTTTGCTCCACACTTCTCATCCTCCTGATCTTCAAAGACCTTCACCTGGACTCCATTTAGACTTCTAATTCCCAGAGTCCCTTCGGAAGGCATCAGATCTTGATGGACATGATTTCAGAGTATTTCTCATGTATTTACTCTCTTCAACCTGAGGGAGACTCCTAGTCCTTCGATTCTTCAATTTTTCCAAGGCATCAACCACTTTTGGCTTTTCTTTCATCCCTAACCAACCTAGTCCTATGTTCTATTTCCTAATTGGTTTCCCCACAATCTGTTTTGTTTCCGAGTTCTCTTCATAATACTTACTACATCTTAAAATTATAGGATTATTTGATCAGTTTATTATTATCTGTCTGAGCAGCGAGCTACTTGAGTGAGAACAAATGCCTTGTCTAAGGTTATCTCTCTAATGTCTAGCATAGTGCCTGACACTAAGAGGATGTTCAATAAATATATATTGAATAAATGAAAGAAAGGCAGCCCATCACTGAAGTAGATTGTGAAACCATGCCTCTGGTTGCCATAGCACATTCATGGTCTCGGTGACAAAGATGTCAGAGATGACAGCAACACTGAGTTGACTCAGGTGGGCACTTAACACCTCCAGACAGCTCCCTGCCTCCTATTCTTTTCCCTTGCTATTCCAAACCCTCCCCACTCTCAAGTCCCATTGCAGCTCCAACTTCCTTAACCTTTCCACAGCTAACCTGCTCTCCTACGACATGAAGAAAATGGAGACTAGCTGGTGTGAGTTCTCCCAAGTATTTCCTCTCACCTGCAGACTTATCCTCTTTCTCTAATCTGAGAGAATAATACATCCAGCGGTCACAAGTCAACCTTTTCACCTGTATCCTTGACTCCATTCCTTCCTCTCCTGGTTTCATCAGTTAGTCATCCCTCTCTCTATCAAATGCTTCTCTTCAGCCTAGAAACATGCTCAAGTGGCTAGCCCTATTTAATGTAGGAGGGGACTACACAGGGATGTAAATACTGGGAGGCAAGGATTATTGCGAACCATCATGGAAGCTGGCTGCCACAACTCCTACAGTGCTTCTCTAGCTCAGATCTACCACCAGAGCCCTAGACCCATACGATCAGCTGTCTCCTGGACAGCTGTTTGTTGATAATAATGGCAACAACTTTACTATTATTTCATAAACTTTTATTTGTGAAAATCTGGAATCTGGTATAATGGCATGTCCATCAAAATGCTCTCTTTGGGAGTTGTGTGATGATGGTAGAAGTGGTTAGGTGATGGCTCCAAGCACAATGAAACAAACTTAAAAAGTACATTGTAATGGGGCTGGCCCCGTGGCCGAGTGGTTAAGTTCGCGCGCTCCGCTGCAGGCGGCCCAGTGTTTCGTTGGTTCGAATCCTGGGTGCGGACATGGCACTGCTCATCAAACCACGCTGAGGCAGCGTCCCACATGCCACAAGCAGGACCCACAACGAAGAATATACAACTATGTACTGGGGGGCTTTGGGGAGAAAAAGGAAAAATAAAATCTTTAAAAAAAAAAAGTACATTGTAATTATCATTTACTGAGTACCCACCCTGTGTCGGGCATGATGCCTGTGCTTTACAATCACTATCGAACAACAACTGTATGCAGAGAAGTCATTCTTCCCATTTCATAGATGAGGAAATGAGGGTTTTGAGAGTAACTTGCCTAAGCTTACCAATTACACAATCAGTACGACAGAGCAGATCAAAATTTAGGCTTATTTCCAAGTTTTTTTTTTAAACACCACTCCATGGCTTCTTTAGCAGTCTGAGTTCTTTGCCTGTTCTGTACAATGCAGTCCCATTGTAGTCCACTCCCTAGGGTACCAATAGGGTTCTAAGAGAGAGTTCTCAAATATCACAAAACCAAGGTGTTTTTTTTTTTTTTTTTTTAAATTGAGTCAGTTAACTGTAACCTTACTGCAGCCTTACAAGTAATTCTCAAAATACACTGGCCACAAAAATTTAATGCAGTCTGTAAAACACTAGTCTATCAATTTTCTTCATCAAACCATTTTTCTCTATAGTTGTTCTCTACCTTACTAGGCTAAGGAAATGAAATAATTTCCCAACAGGCGATCTTAACAATGCTTCAAAGACACTAATTCTCAAATATGAAACCAAGGGGAATAGAGAAAGGCATGGCAAAGTATGTTGAATCTCTTTTAAATCTACTGACTGGTTTTCTTTACTATCACTGCACTGTCTGACTTTTTAAAGTCCTTGGGCAAACCCTTATTTTCACAACTGTTTTAATGTATACTACAGATCCTCTCGGCCCTGTACGAATGTACAATGAAATCCAGGAGGAATGCTGTTGCCAGTGTTTAGGTTCTTACAGTTACAAAAGCAGTTCACTTTTATAAAATAGTGATGATGATGATGATGAAGGAGAAGGAGCAGGAGAAGGAAGAGGATGAGAAGAAGAGGGAAAAAAAGCAAATGGCAAAGTTCAAAGGACAATTTAAGGAGTTGTCAAAAAAAAAAAAAAAAGAGAGAAGAAAGAAAAAGCAAGTGGCAGTTGCAGGCCTTAAATAACTCACAGCTTTTAACCAATCCATTGTTTCTTACTTCCTACTCTCTTTCCCTTTACAGAATCATTACAGAATTGCACCAGCAATACAGATGAAAAATTTACTCCACTGGATCCCTGCAAATTTAACTGATTGAGCTTTCTTGATGCCTGATCTCATGTTTAAAAGTTATTTTTCAAATTCACTAAATGCACATTTTAGACGAATTTATGAAGAAGCAATGACCCACAGCACTTTCTTCCCTATTTTCCAGATAGTATTCATAAGAAATCAGAGCTAGGGACAAAGAGATCACACAGTAGTATTTTGCAATACTCTCGAGTGCAATGTGAAGCAATGAGAATTCCAAACATTTTAATTAGGATTTGGAAAAAGAGGAAAACATTAAAATCAAAATGATCCAAGAGTAAATTTAAGTTTCATACATGTTTTAAATGTGCTGGAAGAAATAAAGTTAAAACATCGCATACTTGCTCCAGTATAGGAACAGAGACTGCAGTACAATCCCACACCTGCTGCCTAGATTGTTTTTTAGGTACTAGTTGAGCTAGGTCCTATAAACTACACCAAATGGCAACTCGGGACGCAGGGAAACATAAGGAACAAAAGAAAATGATTTTTAACTGCCAAAGGCAAAATTTTGTGTTTGTGTGTGAGGAAGAGTGGCCCTGAGCTAACAGCTGTTGCCAATCTTCCTCTCTCTTTTTTTTCCTCCCTAAAGCCCCAGTACATAGTTGTATATTCTAGTTGTAAGTCATTCTAGTTCTTCTATGTGGGATGCCATTTGAGCATGGCTTGATGAGCAGTGTGTAGGTGTGTGCCCAGGATCTGAACTGGCAAACCCCAGGCCACTGAAGCAGAGTGCCCGAACCCAATCACTATGCCATAGCGCTGGCCCCCAAAGGCAAAATTTTTGTGCAATGATTGGAAGGAAAGCTGCAAACCTAAGGAGGCTCTTTCATTTTCTCACATGGCAAGAGACAGCTAGCAAGGCTGTATGTAAGTCCTGCAGACTTCTGTAGTCAGGGGACCCTACACACCACAGAGGTCCACCCTTTAAATATCTAAGCACGGGGGGCCCACAGTATTTCTAAAAGGGAAGTAGCTGAAGATATTCAATATCTAACCATTCTACCAAAACAAGGAGACATGGTCAATTTCATTCCTCTTTTTTGTCAAACAAGAAAGGAAGAAAAATGAGAGACACGGATGTGGCCTTATTCACCATTAGGAAGAGGACAAAAGATGAGATATATAGACAGCTCTGATAGGGCAGACAGCCAGTTCCAGGTGAAGCCCTGCTACCGACAAGATTAGTCAGGTTTTGAGAGTGGAGGCACGCAACACGCAAAGGACAGAAGAGAGTGGATTTCTTTTTTCTTTTTTTTGGCTGTATGAATTGATAAGTTAATTTATATTTACTATGAATACTGATATATGGACTAATCTGTGTTTTCTATTTTCCTTGCTTTTATTTTTCCTGGGTATTTCCTTTCCTCTACTCTATTAGGGTAAAGAACATTCTATTTCTATCTTTACATGCTTATCTTAAAATTTTAATAAGTATATTTAATGCAGCAAATCGATATTTCTACTTTGTAGACATGTTTTTTGTAAATGAGGCTACCCCAGGGGGAGCTCAGTAACATGCCCTGAAAGTCAATATAATCTAAAACAGCAGTTTTTAAATGTTATGGAAATTAAAAATCCTACACATATATATGTCTTACTTTGAAAAACAAAGGTTGGATCTCAGCCATATTCTAAAAACTAGAATCATTGGGTCTAGGCAAGGAAAATGAAAACAAGGACTCACTGACAAAATGCTGACAAGCTGCAATGCTTTTTTGGTAACTCAAAACCAAAAACCAGAATCAGGGAGAAAAGAGGGAAGCAGCTATATGACAAAGCATTTGAAATTCTACTTAAGAAGGACATAACCAGGCAAAAAACTATGCACATGAAGAATGGGAAGGTAACATGGCAGGAGTAGAAATGACTATTTATTAGTAAGGATGGTGGCATTGTGGGTGATTTTTTCTTTTTGAAATGTTTTTTAATGATGTCGTTATACTGTGTTTTCAATTTTTAAAAAGGACCCAAAAAAGAGAAGGGGGGCAGTACAGGAAAACACACCGTGGGAACAGAGTCAAGCACACAGATGTTTTGCGTAAGCTGCGTTTTCAGAGACATCTGCCTTTGTGCAAGACTTGAGAAAGTAAAGCTGTCGTCAACAAGTTCTCTGAAGTGAGGGGTGGGGCCTGAGAGAAAGTGAGCTGTGAAGAAACCAACAATTAGAACCTTTACGGCTGAGAAACACAGAGTTTCTTAGATTAAGTTCCTCATTTATGAGCCACCTCTCTGTCCAAAATGTGTTGCCATCAGCAATGTCTACTACTCAAACAAGGAGGATTCAAGTGACTGAGGTTCTTTGTCTGCAGCGCCACTCAGCTCTTTGCAGAGATAGCTTATCTCTGTGGTAGAAGAGATAGGGCACAATTTACTGTATAAAAATCTGAGTGGGAAGCAAGCTGCCCTATTCTTCCCTTCTTGTTCTAATTCCAAATGAAAATGCTTATCATGTACAGAAAAATTCATGTAAAAGAAAATACATTTGTTCATCTGTTCCATTGCCTTGCTTCGGTGTATGTTAATCTTTATTTCCGTTTGGTGAGACGAACATTCCTAGGTCTCTATTGTTTGCTTTTTCATGTATGGGCAATGAAGAGAGTGCCTTCATACTGCTTTATATAGTGCCTAGCCTAATGCCATGTACAGAGTGTTTAGTAAATGTGATCTGAAAATGACAACAGGGATGATGCTGAAGATTCAAGCAGACTTCGGAGGATAATAAAGTATGAAAGTCGCTGTAAAACCTCTTCTCTGGTGTTCACGTGGCAGGTGCGTAAGCCCATATGTCTGCCACACAGACCACAGAGAGAGGCTGCCTTACTTGTTCTTGTTTGCAGCCTTCAATCATGCCTCATGCTAGTGGGGAACTTGTACTCACAAAAGAACTTTCAACTTACTTGCAAAGTTCTATCTGATGTCCTGTCTTGAACTTCCCTTTTCTGAGAAGCTGGGTGTGTTGTATGGGTTACTGTCTTACATCTGCCTTCTGAGCAAGTCGAATGGGAAAGATTTTAGAAACCTCTTTTCAGGCATAGTAGGCTCTTCTAAGTCCTATATAAGCTCCTCTTACTGCTAATATGACAATGGAGTTGAAAATCTGTAGGTTTATACGAATTTGTTAGGATAAAGCTACCCAAACTGCTAATACAATCTTATTGTATGGTGAAAGAGTCGGGGTGGGGCCACAGTAAAGATGGGAAGAGATAAGCAGGGCACAGATTTGAAGGGTCTTATATGACTCGCCAAAGAAGTTGGACTTTATGCTGAGGATAAGGGAGATCCAAAGTTTGAATTTTCAGAAAGATTCCTCCAACTACACTATGGAGAATGGATTGGAGGAGGTTGAGCCTTAGAAATAGAGAGATAGATGTTACTTTAGTATCCCAGGTAACAGAGAAGGGTGGTCTGATCCGAGCTAATGGGAATGAGGAGAAGATGGATATCTTGGGGATATTTGTCTAGTTTACTTACTGGTATAGATGGAAAATCTACTCCACACAGAAATTCAAATTGTAAGAAAAATCTGAGAGAGCAAAGCTTTGATATGCACAAATTCTGTGTACTCAAAGAATGTCTTCTTTGCACTTCCTGACTCTTCAGACAAATCCTTCCCTTTGACAAATTCCAATGCTTTAAGACTCTCACAAGGGAGGGTCAAAAAAGAAGCCTATTTTCATACCACCTGCTTTTCGTCCAAACTTTTTATCAAAATAGGCTTTTATCACCATCTTAACTTTCTCTTAAATTATACTTTGCTACTCGTCAGATTTGGAGATCATGTCTGCCTTAACCTATTGCCAGCTAACAGCCAATCATCCTGGACAAGCCGGGGGACCTTACAGGCAATTCCTCATGTCACTTTGTTATCACACATGTCTATATCATTTCCTGCCAGGCACCAAACTTCCAGAATCAAGGAAGAACAGCTGAGGAGAATGTTTTTACACAAAGGACTTCCCTTCTTCCTTATCCCCTACTCAACGGACATGACAATATACTGATGATATACTCAGGGCTCAAGATATATGAAAGAAAATGCTAAGTTCTGAAACCACCATTTTAAATTAATCATAAGGAAAGCAAGCTCAGTCGTCTGAACATAGTAACAAGCAAAAGATGAACTGGAGACTTGAAGCCAACTTCAGTCAAAAGAAGGCGAGTGAATTTGACAAATCCATCTGTGCCACATCAGAATAGGACAGCAGTGAAGAACTGCTAAGCAGGCGACGCTAAATCTCTCGGCTCTCAGCTAAATCAAGTTACCCATCATTAGACTATCTATGAGAAGACAGTGCTCATAGACAATCAATTTCCCTACCTCTAAAATCAGTAATTGTGTGAAACACAGCTGCTGGAGAATTTTAAAAGAATTTATATTAAAGATGAACCACAGGCTATCCAGAGGAACTGGACTAAGTCTAAGGAATAAGATTTGATTCAAAATATATTTAAATCACAGCAAAGTTGCCATGTTATAATAGTCAACTAACTTTGCTTATTTCTCTTCTGAAAATGAGATCATAACACTGAACAAGAAGTTAGAAAGAAACATGATGAAAAATATAAGGTGGCTGTATCAAACCTTTCCACAAATAGACTTTCAGTTCTCAGATCGTTTTCATTGACTTGGGGGAGGTAGTAAATAGCAGGTGCACACTGGGCCAGGACTCAACTAACCAGAGTTTTCTCATCCCAGTTTACCTATGGTTGGGTGTCTTTGAGTCACTTTTTGCACTTTAGACAGATTCTCTGAGAAAGTTAGCATCTCCACCTGCTGCAGGGAAACATGCAAAGGCAGAGAGGAAAAAGCATGAAACTGGAGTTCTTGCTCTGCCACTAATAAATTGTATAATGTGGGGTGAGACGGTCAGATCTCAATTTCCTCATATAACATTATAAACTTTTTTTTTGGTGAGGAAGATTGTCCCTGAGCTAACATCTGTTACCAATCTTCCTCCTTTTGCTGAGGAAGATTGTCCCTGAGCTAATATCTGTGCCCATCGTCCTCTATTTTGTATGTGGGTTGCCACCACAGCATGGCTTGATGAGTGATGTGTAGGTCTGCATCCAGTATCCAAACCAGCAAAGGCCGGGGCTGCCGAAGTGGAGCACACGAATTTAACCACTATGCAACTGGGCCAGCCCATAACATTATACTTTTACAGTTTATGATTTTAGGAGATTACAGGAACCTTAAAAGCACTCCATTAGTTCAAGATGTGGTCATCATATTTCTACAGTATTAAACAATCAAAAATACCAACTTTCATGGCAGAAGAGGTAACTCTCAAAGAATGCCCCTAAAGTTTATGTCACAATGGGCTGGGCTACTCTGCAAATGTGACTATTAAACCCTATAGCTTTCTGTTCAGTAATCAAACGGTTAATTTGTTCACTGGATTCCTGCTTCCACTGGAAAATTTTTCTGCAAATGGAATCCTGTCCCTCCACCACCCCAGTGTTGGTCAATTAAAAAAGAAAGGGATGGGAAGGCTACTTGGGTAATTTTACACTCATGAAAGAGAGTAAAAGATGGCTGCTTCAGCCACAGGGTGGTGTACTGGCATCACCTGCATTGGCCATTATTACTGACTCATTTGGCCCTCTAGAAAGTTATTTTACCTCTCTTTTTCTGAGTTTCATCTGTATAACAGGATTAGTTATATCCTCTCTGTCTCACGTGCTTAGGGATAAAATATCCTTTCTTCTTAGTAGACAAAAGTTTGTGGAAGCTTCCTATAAAGCAGCAAGTAGCAGGATTAGACAAATGTAAGTTATTCTAAAATACATGAAGTTTAGGCTTTGCCTTTTACGTTCTGAATGAATGTTAACTTTTGGTCAATAAAATAGAAAAAGAAACCAGCCTTTAGAAGCATGTTTTCATATGGAATGAATTCCTGGCTTCTTTCTGAAGTGATTCACTTTAGCTTTGAAAATAATTTTTTGGTTTAGTGCAGAAAATTTTTTACCTAAGGAAACTGAGCTGCCGGAAAGAGCATCACAGCTATCAGCAGAACTAGAACAGTGTCCCTATTTCTTTAAATATAATTGTAACCCTAGTAATGAAGACCAGCTAAGGTCATTCTACTGTCTCTCTCCATATTAGCCAAGTCTGCTATATTTAGACAAGGCATGCATACCCCATTAAAGATAGGAGACTCAGTCCTAGGCTTAAGATCACAGCAGTGGGATTATTACCTCAGCTGAGGGGGAAAGACACTAACGAAAAAATTGTACTGATGCATTCCTTGGCAACCAACAGAACAGCCAATGCTCAATTTTATTTCATTCTGAATAGATGTATAATCTCTAGTATGTAGTTACCACATATAACTCCGGTACAGTCATGACTAAAGCAGAGCAGTATCTTTTAGATAACTCACTTGCCAGGACTGCCTGCCATGCCTTAGTCAGAGACAAAGAGCTGCCCAGATCAACAGGGTAAAATGTTCCATAGTTTGGTCTCCTGGGAACTGAAACAAATAGGTTTTCAATCCAGGAATCACCACTATATCAAAAACGCCAGGGTCTCACGCAGCAGAGTCTTCCAGCAGTGTCTAGCTGACAGACTCTTGCACCCAGCATCCAGCAAAGGAAGAAACAAAGAGGGACAAAATTAACTTATGTATTTAAAAAAACCCACAAAAGCTTATGGAACATGGATTTTATGATAAAGATTGTGTTGAACTGAGTCAGGACATGGCTGTGGAGGTAACAGGGGGAACCTGCTTGGGTGAACATATTTCCTAAGTGGCCCCTAAATCCGGAATCAAAAGAAAGAGTCTGAGGAAAATATCTTAAAGAAAAATACAGTTGCCTTCAAGAGAAAGCTAAGAAAACTCCAATAACAATCAGATGTTTTTGGTACCTCCCCAACTGTCAGGGAAAAATTAAATACATTTAAAGAATGTAGTAAACATACTTCTGAAACATAAGTATAACAAATAGAAATATGTTTATCTTCATTCAAAGGAAACTGCACATTGTAGTTACGGACATTTCCACTGCAGGAAAGATAAGCAGATGTTGGATGTTTTCCCAAAGTTTTTCTAGTGTCACTGAAAAGCCTTATGGAATCTGCTTTACATTTTTTCAGATTAACGAGGCTAAAAAGGCAACATATTGAATGGTGTTTCTTCTCTTTATAATATATTTTAACATTTCTACAGTGACATTTTTAAACCATAGTTACCAAAGAGAAAACAACTAAACATGCAATTTATAAACTATACTTGTATATTCATTTTCCAATATTTACTTCTCAACTAAAAGCTATATAAATAGTTCAATATTTTAAAAAGGAATTTTTGAAAAACCCCATTTTCTGTTTCCTCTATATTAAAACTCTACTTAACAAAAAAAACCTACATCTAAATATTCTCAATTGACACGGAAAAACTGAAATAATCCTCTTGGAGGAAAAAACTCAAAGATCAATAAATTTCTTTTTTATAAGGTGCTTAATTTCTAAGATAAATAAAATGGTCTGAATTTTCTCAAGGCTTTATATGCAAAGCCCAGAATTTTTTGCCAGAGCAAACAGGCATTGGATTAAGGCCTAAATAAATAATGTGAGATGGCAAGAAAGCAAAAACGGCACAGAAAACTTGATTGCTTACACTTCTGAAAATTTGTAACTGTAGGGTGAAGAAATTGCTCTTAATAGAAAAGAATGATTTAATGGGTTGGAGAATTCTTGACCCTCGGTGCACAACACAGTTAAATAACATATTCTTTCCACTAAATATCTAAGTCCAGGGCAGTGGTCCTCAAACCTCTCAACAAGCTCTTTACAGTAAACTTAATAAGTATCTGGATTAAATGCACTTAGAAATTCTCCTAATTCTTCTCACAACTTTTTCTTCAAAGTAACAACTTTAAGTCATTTTTGTCTTCCTGGATATAGTTCAAAGCACCAGAAATACTTTACCCCAATATTGCTTCTCTGTTCACTCACCACATAGGTTGTGACTATTTGCTGAAGAACACATTCAGGCTTTACAGTAATATTCCAAGTTTTCCTTATGCAAACACCATTCTTGGGATATCTCCTCCAAGATTATTACAATAAAGAGAGAATTCAAAATGCTGCATAATCCTTCTCAATAGAGAGAAAACATCAGCTCAAAATCTTTCAGTGTGGGGAAATCATGAGTGACTGTTTAAAAATGGATAAATGAATCTCACTGGTAAGGTCAAAAAGTTTAAAAAGACTTTACTTAATTTTTAAGTCACATGTCTAAAAGAGTCTATTCCAGGTTCTTACTTTGGGGTGGGGGTGGAGGAAGGTCATTAGATTTCTTTGAGAATTTGAGGAAAGCTACGGTCTTTTCCTCCAGAAAAATAAATGTACTAATCATATACGGACCCACTTTTGCATATGATTTCATTGTATTCATGAACTTCCTAGTCTAAAATGCCGGATTAAAGGAACCTAGTAATTGCTCTAAAGAAAGTACTCGGGGCTGGCCCTGTGGCCGACTGGTTAAGTTCGCATGCTCCGCTTCGGCGGCCCAGGGTTTGACAGCTTCGGATCCTGAGCGTGGACATGGCACCGCTCATCAGGCTATGCTGAGGCTGCGTCCCACATAGCACAACCAGAAGGACTTGCAACCAGAATGTATGGCTGTATACTAGGGGGGATTTGGGGAGGAAAAAAAAAGATGATTGGCAACAGATATTTGCTCAGGTGCCAATCTTTAAAAAAAAAAAGAAAGAGAAAGAAAGAAACTACAGGCAGCTGGAAATTAACAGCCTCCCTACTACTACCCCCACATCTTATAGGAGATGATAACTCAGCTTTAACAAGAGGCAAACACTGAACAATTGATTGACACTTGGATTTAACTCTGAGACCAACAGAAACACCCATGAATAGAGAAAGTTTGGGACTTCCTAAGGGTCTTCCATTAATACTTCAGAGTCTGACATTCTAAAGCACACACAGGCAAATCCTATGAAAAGATCCTTTACCTGTCCCATTATGCTGCCTCCTTCTCTTCCCATTTCCGAAAATTGCTCTACAATAAACACGTTTATATTACAAAGATTCTCAAGTATTAGGTGAAAGTTCACTTATTGAAGCCCTACAGCATTAGACATAATTTCAGTATGGTAAAGGATTTTGGACAAGATTTTGAAATTCATTAAAATTAAATCTGACCAGCAAATGAAATTTTACATTTCCTAAACCTTTTGGATACTCCAGAAATTTTAACAGCTACCCAGAGCACACCATTTCATGTATCACGCCATTATAGTACTTATTTTCTAACAATGTGAGAAATCTAAGATCACCAATACATTAAACATTTTTTATGTGGTAAGTGATTCAGCAGGAAGGAAATGACTAGATTTAGAGCTTTATTGATCTTATGACTTTATAATCCATGCTACATGGGAAGGGAGATTAAATGCAAGGTACAACTGCTCCTGTAAAGGTTAATGTTTATAACAGTTAACAATCCTCATCTACTGCCATTATGTCCATAAATGCAGTGGCCTCATATTGTTTAGATTATTTGTTATACCTAAAAATTAAGATTTATACATTTACACCGCAAGTCTATACTTTAGTTTGTGGCTCAAACAATTTGCCAGTTTCCTGACCATTTTCTCTAAAATAGTGCCCATTCTGTAGCTTACTATCCATCATTTTGTCCTGCTTTTTTTTTTAACAGCCACATCATCAGCTGATTATTTATAATAATTTATTTACATTCTGGAATGTAAGTTCTAAGACCTGAGACTTGGTCTTTTTGGATCACTGATGTCTTCTCAGTGCCTAGAACATTGTAGGTGATCAATAAATGAATGAATAGATATTTACTAAGTAGAGATCTAAAATTAATTAGAGGCAAACATAGCATGGTACAAAAGCATAGGATATAAAGTAAGATGACTTGAATTTCAGTCACTGCTCTTGAACTTATTAATTATATGACCTTGAAGAAGTCATTTAATCTCTTTGAACCTTGATCTCTTTCCTTTAAAATGACGCTAAAATATTACTACACAGGGTTATTGCAAGGGTTATAGGAAGTAAAAGAAGTAAAAGCTTGTTGCAAATATTAATATTATATCCCAGCAGTTACTCGTGGAAAACCGGCAGAAACTTCTGTTAAACAGATCAATCTTGAGAGAGCAAATTATTCTGTCACCTTATTCTCGGTCTTACAGAACTGCAGAGCAGAATGAAGTAGTGAGAAAGCACGGCATTGAAGGGATGGGCTTGAAGTTTACTTAGCAGCTGGCTGACCTAGAGAAAATCTCTTCACCTCTCTAGGGCTTAATTCTTTACAAAATGAGGGGGAAAATACTGGCTCAAAAGTGTAAGTGTTTGAATCAAACGTTATACTACTTGTGAAAGCACTTTTTAAATTTTAATGTAGAATATGCATTTTTAGTTAAATCAATTAATTACCTTTTCCTTAAAGAAAATCCTAATCTTGTTTGTTCCACCAGCCAAAGGGAAGAAAGTATTATCCCAGAATGTGCTCACAGGGACTACAGGCAGAAGTATACATACTCCCAATTCTTGCTGCAGGTCCTCCAACTTTGGTGAGAGGATGAAACAGAAGAGGAAAAGATAGAATAGGAAGATATGGAATGGCAAGAGAAAACAGAGGTTCAGAAAGACACACACGAATAAGTAGAAAAGCTCTGATCAACTTCAAGTCTATTTAATTTCACATCCCACAGTCAGGACCTGCTTCATGGGTGCGTGATCTGTGTAACTGCACAGGGTTGGTGCTTGGAAGGGGCCCGAACTTGGTTTAATGCTCTGCTGTTGTTGTCTTGAAGTTCTTAATGCTTTTTGAACAAGGGGCCCCACATTTTCATTTTGCACTGGGCCCTGGAAATTATGTAGCTGGTCCCGCTCGTAATCTTTCCATTAGACTAGAGGACAAGTCTTACAGTCTCAGTAACTCTGTATACAAGGACCACTACTAATTTGAAGGACAGTCACTAAAAAGGAGTCTTTTAATCAGGTTGGTGATTACATATTTGTAGTACTTGAATTCTGAAGTTAGCAAAATACTCAGTAAAAGCTAATTTAATTAAAAAGCACTAGCACAAATTAGAAATGTAAATGTTCCTATTTTTGTGCTCCATCACATCCTAACAGGCCAAAAGTTGATATTAGTAAATGAAATATGTGAATCTAATCCAATTGACTTTCCATTCTGAAAGCCAACAAAGAGCCTAGTGATTGTGAATTACCTTTGGTTTTTGATTTGATATTTGTTATCTCATAGTAAGGAAAGTGACACTGCCACAGAAATCACGTCTGGAATGAAATCTCAAACATAATCCAGTTCAATTAAATCACACCTTTAAATAATGTTTTGTTTCTTTTCTGCTCCTGCTGACTGCAGAGACAGCTGGTGTTTTTTCTTTGACCGGAGCTGAAAGGTTGAAGCTGATGAATTGAGCATTTCCCAGGCTGCAATTCAGTTTTTGATGCCTGCAGGCCAAAAAGATATCTTTTCCCCTTAAAGCTAGACTGACCTCACACTAGTCCATTTTGACTTTTGGACACCTTATCAGTCACCTTCAGTCTCTGACAATAGTTGGACAGGCCACAGAGGTCCACTCTCCAGTGAACAAAGGCTTCCTGTGTAAAAGAGATGAGCTGTGGGCAGAGATATGATCTGAAGAGAAGGTGCTGAACTCATCCTCTGTGTTCCAGCAGCATGTCCAGGACTGCTGCCACTACAAAACGTGAAACTTCACCCGAAAACACTTTCTCTGCCCGTGATTTAAACACACACCTTCATTAAGGAAGCAGCTCAGTTTCAGATAGAGGCAGGCAACCAATATTACTGAATCCAGCATGCAACTGTGGCCTGCACTCTAGCATTCCTTTCTCCTTCTTGTCTTTCTTCTTTAAGTCTGCCAGAGGCCCCTCTAGGTACTGTTTAGATCTGCCAGTGACATTCAGAGTAAGATTGCTTAAGAGCATTAAGAAATATACTCTTTTCTCCTATAGTCAAAACGCACATAGCCTCAAAGATGAAAATTTTTGTTTCAAGAATTTAAAACGGCTTGTTCCCTAAAAAGTTCATCGCCTCAACTTTGAAAAATATACCCACTGCTTCCTATAAATAGAATCAGGAATTCTAACTTCATAAGTATAGTTACAAGCATTAACAAACTAATGTATTCAATCATCTTTGTAAATTTCAGTATTCTTAGTAAGACAGTACTACGGGAAATCTCAATGATACTTACTTAACACTTCCCAAACAGAAAATATGTTGTTCAAGGTCTGAATTTACTGCAGAACCCTACGTAAGTCTGCTCGCTTATCTTTTGGCTATAAAATTCTCTAAGTCAAAAATGGTGATGATTTTAGAATGAAACGAAAATGTGGAGAGTAAACCTAAAATCATAAACACTACACATATATTCAACAACATCTCTGGATAATTAGTTTCTTTAACATATCAATGTACTATTATTTCATCTTTCCATTAGTTCTGCTCAAATAGCTTACAAATTAAAGCATTTTCCATCAGCGCTTAGGTTTGAAAGCCGTTCCTGATAAGACAGACAAATGAGGACCAACTTCTCTGGAGCTCCAAGTAGTTCAGATGAATTGAAGGATACATTGTATTTACTTGATTTCTTTTTATTATTTCAGGAGTACTACGAAAATGAATTACTAAACTTCCTGGTCAGAGTGTAGACTGGTACGACATTTTTGGTGAGCAAACTGGCAATCTGTATCAAAAGCCCTAGAAATAAGTATACCCTTTGATCCAGCAATCCCAGAATTGAGGTTTAGGATATTTCTTCTAGGGACATGTGCAAAGATTTAGGCAAAAGGATATTCATTCAGTGAGCCTTTGGTTATAACTGCAAAAAAACTGGACACAATCAAAATGTGCAACAACAGGGCAGAATTTGAATCAGTTCTATGGAAAACAAACAACTCTTACAAAGGGTATAAAAGAAATGCATTTGAGGACAACGGCAGGATGTTCCCAATATGCTAAGTGAAAAAAAAGATCAGATGGCAAAGCAGTAGACAGAGGATAATCCCATTTTTAAAAGTATATATATACATAGAAAAAGCCTGGATGATGTTAACAGTAAATATCTTTGGGAGATAAGAGTAAGAGTAACACTTTTTTGGGGGACGAAGAGTGCCTCAATGTTTTCTGTTTTTTTCTATAATACACATTATCTGCAATATTAAAAAATAAGCAATATTTTTTGCTTTGTTGATTTTAAGTACCAGTAAGACCAGTTCCATTAAAAGAAAAATCACCACACACCCAGGACAAGTTCACTTTCAAGCTGAGTGGGTGGTGAAGAATGAGATATTATCAACTTTACTCTGTATAAGGTAGAGAGGTTTTTAAAGCAAAAGGGATTCTCCATTTGGGAATTTTCCCCAAACTGATTTGTAAGACCATCATAAAGAAGAGCATCGGTATTCAATATAACATTAATTTGTTGATTTTGATTTTAACTCAGGAAGACACTATTGTGCTTTTTTAAAGTATAGTAAACATTCTTATGACACTATCATTTTCTGACAAATAGGACATACGGCCTTGCTGAGAATTTCTCCAAGCATCTAAAATGGCAACAAAACACAGAATTCTAGCAGCGTGGGCATACTCAACTACCATGATAAATGAGACCGACCACAGAAGAGCCACAGAGGCGAACAAGCCCCAACTCACTAATAGCCAGGACTAAAGTGGGTTCTCAACAGATGTACTCAAGTACTTGCAAGGAGGTAAGTAATAAAGCATGATTAAAAGAACAACCACCGTTTTTAATCTTTAAGTTAGATGATAACTAGCCAGTCTACAATCTTCAGTTTTTCTTTAATTTTTACACTGGGTTTAAATTCATTTAGTTAGAATCACTAAATGGAAATAAACATGTAGTTTCTCTTATGTAGTCTCAGTTTGCCATTTCTCTCAATGCAGGAGAGTATAGGCACAATCCGCTACATTTTTAGTAGTTGCAGCAACTCTTCTTTGAATCAATATCATTAAACTATCATTTACATGGCATTTATATAGTTCTTGATCTTCATTAATTGATATATAATTGTAGGCTTACAATGTGTATAAAAGATCTCCATGTCCACTAGGATGGTTTCCATATGTATCTGACTTAGAAGCTAAAGAGCTGTACATTGCTTATAGAATGCTAAATTAGATAAGCCATTTAATTGGCAACCAGGCCATTAAACTGGCCAAGCCAGTAAGAACAAGGGAAAATAGCAATCACACCCTCACCTTATAGCTCACTCCACTGTAAATTTTACAAGCCCACTGTGCCATGGGAACCACCCTGCCTACCACATGATGCTGGTGTAATAATATCTAGAGCTAAGTACCTGAAGGAAGCAGCTAAAGTGGTTTTGCTTTGGCTTGTTTTCTTTTTTAAACAATAAAGCCACCAGCAGATAGTTTAATGATTTCTGTTCTTACGCTGCCTGTGGGGATTTCACATTGTGCTACCAGCCACTGGTACTGATTCAATAACAACGGCCTTGTAAAACTGGCAGCCTTCCTAAATAAGCTATGTCAAGTCTGCAAATGCTGGTTACTGTGCTGTGTACTCACTGGGTACTCGATAAAAACTCAATTAAAATTCTGCCCATATGACATATCTAAAATATGCTCATAGAAATTTCCTAAAGAACATCATTGGTCTATACAAAAGCCTTTCTGGATTCTCCTTCTTACCACAAATGATTAATAGCAGTCATTCATTGAAAACCATTTGTAATATGATCATAACATCTGCCACATTAGTTTTCCTTTTCTTTCACCACTCAAGTACCCTTTTACCTCTGTTTACACAAATCAAGACATTTAAGAGGGCCAGAAATAAAGGTCAGAGTTCCAGTTCAAATTCTACTTCCATAAAGCCTTTACTAATTGGCTCATTTACAATACCTTTCTATCCTCTGAACACCAAAAGCAGCAACTGCACCATTTATCTGGCACTTAGCATGTGCTAAATTGTGTTCTTATTTACCCTTTTATTGACCTGTCTTATATCCTCAACAAATGGAACATCCTGACTTCAGGAACCATGTATTTCTTTGTATCTCCTATCCTTTGCCCAGAATAGGTGCAATTATGACAATGATGCAAATGACAGAATTTTTACCACCAGGCTGGCATACCACTCTGTATTCTAATTCTTTCTACTATACTTTGGCTCATGTTAAAAGAGCAAAAATATGAGCTACCATTTGCTAAGTGCTTACTATTAGCAGTACTTCACAATTATTATATATAATCCTCACAGGAATCATAAGCTCCATTTTATTTTTATTTTTTGAGGAAGACTAGCCCTGAGCTAACATCTGCTGCCACTCCTTCTCTTTTTGCTGAGGAAGACTGGCCCTGTGCTAACATCTGTGCCCATCTTCCTCTACTTTATATGTGGGATGCCTACCAGAGCACGGTTTGCCACGTGGTGCCATGTCTGCACCCAGGATCCGAATCGGCGAACCCCAGGCCGCCGAAGCAGAACGTGCGGACTTAACTGCTGTGCCACCAGGCCAACCCCATAAGCTCCATTTTATTGATGAGGAAACTAAGGCTTACAGCAGTTATATAATATGTTCATGGTTGCACAGCTTACAGGTGGTGAAACTCTGATTGGAACTCAGGTCTGTTTCATTCCAAATACCAGACTATTACTATTAGCTACAAGAACAAGTGGCAAGTAAGATTCTGAATATGTGACCCAAGAGATCTTAATTTTAAGGGTTTTAAAAGAGAATATTTAAGGAATGGGACACTGTAAAAATTGAGTGTGAGATCTTTATTGGAGAGAGATGATCATCACAGAGGTGGGGTTGATAGAAATTTTTGGTGTTACTGAGAACTGGGTATACTAACTTTAGGAGAAACATAGTAATTTAAAGGTATTTGGGACAGAGGAGAATCCCAAAGAAATGCCTCTCTCTTAAGAGCTGTTATAAGTGATACTTACTTAAAATCAGTGAAGAGAAATTAGAAACACTCATTCAATTTATCCCTCAGGGAGATCAAATGGCTTTTATTACACAAAATTTGGAGAGTATCAGGGACAAGATGCACAAACAAGATGCTGAGCTCATAAACCTGATCAGCTTTTTGCTGAGGTGTTGAAGGCTGCTTAAAGTGTTCCTTGGGTTGCAAACAGAGCTGTCTGTGACAAATTTGTAAGAATACAGACATCACAGAAGAGAAGAAATACAAAGTCCAAAATTAGAATTCTCAGGGCTTGAAATATCCTGTTATGGATCATGAATATCCATACGAATCTTTATCAATAAACGTTAATTACAGATGATAAAAGTAACAATCATATTTGAAATTTTTATTGTCCTTTCTTATTAATCATCTCATTTGATCTCCACAGTCCCCTGAAATGAGGCAGATATTTGAGAGTAATTCAAGCCTCTGGATTCTGCTGCTTTAACAGACACAACTAATGCCAAATCCCTCAGCTTACTAAAAGAAGGGTCATACCCCTCTAAAAACAGGTTAATGCAGAAAACAAGAGTTGCTCAATTTACACAACCTGCAAAAAAGAAACTGAGCACAAATTTGCCCTTCGTGTGCAACACTAGCAATTGAGTTATAAATCATTTGCTACATCCTTTCCAAATCACAGGAACACCTAAAAAGGCCTTGATGTTCTTAACACATTTCTTCAAGTAAACCAAATTGATGTTAGTGGCAGCAACATCCTGCTTTGCTAACCCTAACCTTATCTGAAAGTAGTTAGGATATTTATTTTTTTGCTTTCATCTTAGAAATTTAGAAACATGTGATAGCATCTACACCACTGTTCTTTAGCCTCGAGGCAGTTTAACATATGGTAATTAAGAAGACGCACATTGACTGGAGAGACCCAAGAAGAGCCGCGGGCAAGATGATCTGTGTAAGTTTGAACATCCCTCTTCCTCCAAGGCCCAAGAGTTCTTCGAAGCAGAGAATGACAACGTCCTTGTTTACCTGGCTTTGAGCAGAGGTTTCTCGGTGTAAGTCTAAAGAAACTGCCCATTTTCAGGAGTGAGTACAGGTGAGCGCACAAGCCAAACAACAGTAACTTAGCAAAAAAAAAAAAAAAAAAAAAAAAATCCACTCTAGATTTATCAAAAAGAAATGTTGACTTGAGTACATCACAACTTCACCATTCCTGTTCATGTTCACCATGCAGACTGACTCTTCAGGCAACTTGGTTAAGCATGGTTCCAATAAGGCCAAATTTGAGAGCTTTCTTTTTGCCTTATTCCAAGCCCATTCCTGTTCTACCGACTTCAAACAAGCACAAGTGTGGATAAAGCCACATAAAGTTGTCACCACTAATGAAAACACAAATGCACCTTTTACTCTGATAACGTATCTTTAACCCTTCCTTCATATTTGAAGGCCCTAACACCCAGAAGATTCATTAGATACAAACTTATTTAATCGCCTGTAAAAAAATATTCTACTTTTTAAGGCCATATTCTCTTTTCAAGGATCACAAATAACCACAGAAACAGTATTAACTTAAAATCAAAGAGACATCTCATGCCTCTTTTAAACATTAATGTTAGTCTTTCTACCCACCAAAGAGAAAAAAAGTCTTTAAACCATAAATGAATCCCTGGTTTCAATCACTGGATAATCAATTATTTTAATTATGCTTGCCCATTTCTGTAGAGGACAAGATCTAGATTTAAAAAGTATCATGGATGATAATTATACTTATTCAATGAGAATGAGGAAATTAAAAAATTTGGAAGGCAAAAACATTTCATGAAATTATAATACGGAGTAGGACTTCTTGGTTCCAGGTCTTTAAAATACAGATAATTTCTGCTAAAGAACTGTTTTCAGAGCTAGAAAATGATGGAAGGCTATACCTAAATCATTCTACAAATCAGATACAAGCTGGACAAAGATGTCACCAAAGATTCAACAAATATTTGAATGCAAAAATTTTAAATATTAGTAAAACTAATCCAACAACATATTAACAAATAATGCAAACAGCGTGAAAGGATGATTCAACTTCAGCAACTCAACATGTCACTGCATTACCAGAAAAGGGGGGAAATATTACTCCAGTAGACGTCCAAAAAGCGAAAATTCAGTAACTATATCCCATTTTAAAATATTTGCAAATTAGGAATGGTAGGAAACGTGCTCAACTTGATAAACAGTCTATACCAGAATCTACAGCACACAATACACCTCCTCACAAAATATAAGAAGCATTCCTTTTACAATGGAAAACAAGACCACTAGGATTACTACTATTTAACATTACACTAAAGCCCTAGCCAAAGCAATGAGAGTTTAAATACTCAGAGACAACACTGGTTTACAGATGATATAACGATGATATCACCATTATACAATGATCCAGAAAAGTCAGGATAATCAGCTAAAAATCTATTAGATATTAGGACAAAGAGTTCACCAAGATAGTCTGCTGTCAAAAGCAGATATAAAGTTCTGATATAAAAGCAAAAATAAAAGCAATAGTTCTACTACACATGTACAGAGACTAATTAGAAAACATCAGGAGAAAGAAGAGCTCATTCACAAGAACAAGTCAGACACCCGTAATACACCTAATAAGAAATGTGTAACTACTATGTGAGGAAGGCGTAAAATTTAAATGAAGGATATTTTAAAAACAGTGAATAAATAGACACACATACCACATTCCTCAACCGGTAGGCTCATTTTGTAAATTTTGTTAATTCTCTCCAAAACTAATTCAGTACAATTTCAACCAAAATTCTAACAGGGTTTTTAAAAGTGGAAATTGACAACCTGTTTCTAAGACTTATCTGGAAAATAAAATAAGCAAGAATAGCTAAGATATTAAAAAAAAAAACCAAAACACTGAGGTAGGCCTTGATACACAAGATACCAAAATGTCCACTAAATCTATATTAAGTAAAACAGTGTGGCATTGATATATGGACAGAAAAACACATCAACAAGACAACAGTACAGAAGCAGACCCCGAGTATCAGAATTTAATACATAATACATGTAGCATTTCAAATCAGTGACACGAGAACGGACTAATATGGAATAATTGACTATCCATTTGGAAAAAAGGTAAAGTTAGATGCCTCCCTCACACTATAAACAAAGATAAATTCCAGAAGTTTTAAAGAGTGAAATATTTTAAAAGTATAGGTATATTAGAAAAAACACAAATGAATACTTTTATAATCCTGGGGGTGGGTGGGAGGAGTTTTTAAAACAAGACACAAAACTGAAATCACAAGAGAAAATACTGACATATTTTCCTACTAATAAAAACTAAAAACTTTTATACAAGATGCAAAGCTAAAAGACAAGCAATAGGCTGGGAGAAAGTACTTTTGCCACATATTCAAAATACACAGAGTACAGCAAAAAGAAAAAAACAAACACCAATAGAAAAATGGTCAGAAGTACAAACACGAAAATCACAGAAGAAAAGTGAGAAAGACCAATAAAAATATAAAAGGATGCTAAATTTCTATAGTAATAAGAAAACTGCAAACAGAGAAATGTTTAAGAGCAGAGGCCCTGGAGTCAGACTGTTAGTGTTCGCATCCCAGCTCTACAATCTTAGACAAGTTACTTAACATCTCTGTGCCTCTCATCTGTAATTGAGGATAATACCTAACTCATAAGGTTGTTAAGAAGAGAGAATGAGGGGCCAGTCCCGTTGCCAAGTGGTTAAGTTCGTGCGCTCTGCTTCGGCGGCCCAGAGCTTCACCGGTTTGGATCCTGGGCACAGACATGGCACCACTCATCAAGCCATGGTGAGGCGGCATCCCACATGCCACAACTAGAAGGACCCACAGCTAAAAATACACAACTATGTACCGGGGGCTTTGGTAAAAAAAGAAAAAATAAAATCTTAAAAAAAAAAAGAACAAGATAACATGAAGAGTGCTCAAAACAAATCCTGGCACACAGTAAGAGCTCAGTAAAAAATCAACTGGTATTTAATGTCATTATTAATTTTCCAGGGTTGGTGAAAATATAGGGAAAGACACACTCTTACCTACAGCTGGTAAGAGCAAACTAGCAAAGCCTTTTTAGAAGCCAATTGGCAGTATGTATCAAATTTTTAACATATATATATCATTAGACCCAGAAATTCCACTGCTACAAATTTTATCTAAAGAAATGTGTATAGATATACCAAGATATATGTATCAGGACTTTGAGTGCCACATTGTAAGAGCTCTAGATTCCGAGACAGGAAATGCTGGTTCTAGTTTCAGTTCTACCAATAACAAATCCTGTAACCCCTGTGCAAATCACTTCACCATTTTGAGTTTTTTAGTTTATGACTCTACAAAATGCAGATGACAACTTGCCCAATCTACCTCAGAGGAATACTTTTAGTGGTCCCCGGACCAGCATCATCTAAGAGCTTGTTAGAAATGCAAATTCTCCAGCCTCACCCCAGACCTACAGAATCAGAAACTCTGGGGGTGTGGACAGCAATTTATGTTTTCAACCAGCCATCTAGGTAATTCTGATGCAAGCTGAAGTTCAGAGATGAGCACACGTGAAATCGTTTGGATAACTACAGAGCGGAAATTAAAGAGCACTACTATCATTACTTATTAACACACAAAAAAACTGTTTCTACCTTTCATTTTCATGACAAGGTACATTTTGGATAATCATCTCGACAAGCTCCTTTGTTGCTGAGCTTAAGTTTCAGAAAGCACTGATGTGAAACTAGGAAGTCAAACTCATATATGAAACCAAGTAACTAAATACAAGGATTTTAGGTCAAGGATAAAAAGCTCAAGGTAACCTCATTAACGAATTAAGCAATGTCTCATGCACCTAAGTTCCAAGACGTTAGATCAGGGGTTTTCATAACGGGAACACTGTTTTAATGGTAGCCTTTGTTAGCATTTTATCCACTAACTCTTGATCCTTGTCTGAACTTTTTAGGACACAAATATAGTCATCTATTTCTTGATAAGCTATTTGTTTGGCATATAACAATAACACTAGAAAAGCCTCGACTCCTTGCTTAGTGACGGCTTCTCAGGGATTGAATGTTGGCTCTCTAAAAATAACATAGGCTACCATATCTTCCAGTTGTTCAGATTTTTGTTTTATTAAAAAGCATGTATAGACTCTTAAAGGATATGGAACTTCTCCTGCTCATTTCAGCAGTCTGATCCAAGATTCCCAAATTTTGATCAGATGATGCTCTGGGTTGCTCACATATTTTTTTCAGTAGGATTAACACATATAACAGTAACTATTCTTTGTTTCTGGAGTGAATTCAAGCACTTCTTAACATTCTTCATTGAAACATAAAAAATAACACTATATTTGGTGAGTTTTATAACAACAGCAAGAGGGGGACTTCAATCTAATAATGATGATATAATTCCCAATAAAATCTGGTAATACTCCAGCTGTTCTCTAATTTCACCTGTACATGACAGCTAAAAGTCAAGAAATTAGAAAGAGCATGTGAAATCACCAAAATAAGTGTCCAAAGGTCATGAACTTTCTCCATAGGAGAGCCCCTAGCATCTTGCTGTGGCCTCTTTACTCTGACACAATTCTCACAGGATTTGTTACTTGGTTTCTAAACCCACAGCAAATGAGGCAGCATATGAGAAAAGGAAAAAAACTCTTATGAGCGGATCCTTAGCACTGACAAGAGAATCACTGAGCTAAGAGTACTCATGTGTTAAGGTGCCCCGCCTCCAAACATACACTTAAATTCTTTTGAGTCAGTCTTCACTTAGGACCCTAAATCTTAATCTTTTAATTGCTCCCACTAGTCATTGCTATTTACATATCTGGCGCCACAGGGAAATGCTCACACCAGTTGAATTTTACCGTATCAGGCCTTAGAAACAATACTTCCCTTTAGGAAAGAGATTCTTAACTTTTTATGACATCACATTACTTTGAAAATCTTATTTAAAAAGTTTACTTATCTACCCAAAATTTTTATATGATCTCAATGAGTTCATGGACCTTCTGAAGCCAATCCATGAACTCTAGGTGACCATAAACCTCAAATTAAGAACTTCGGGGGTCAGCCTGGAGGTGCAGCGGTTAAATGTGCACATTCCACTTCAAGAGGCCCAGGGTTCGCTGGTTCGGATCCTGGGTGTGGACACCGCTTGGCAAGCCATGCTGTGGTAGACATCCCACATATAAAGTAGAGGAAGATGGGCACGGATGTTAGCTCAGGGCCAGTCTTCCTCAGCAAAAAGAAGAGGATTGGCAGTAGTTAGCTCAGGGCTAATCTTCTTCTTCTTCAAAAAAAAAAGTGGCAAAAGAGAGACAAAAATGAAAGAGAAGTATTCTACAAATTCTTTAACAGACCATCTACCTCAGCAGCAAAATTCTTAGTACAGCAATTACGTTTTTCACTAAGTTGAAGAGGTCAGCAGTTAAAGATAATTCCTAATACTCTAAGTCTCAAAAGTGACCTTGTAACTACTGAGAAAGAATATCATTAGTATAGTGGTTAAAAGCACCAGCCTAGGAAACAGATCTGGATTCCAAGGACAGTTTTGTAATTTACGAGCTATATGGCCTTGAGCAATTACTTAACTTCTCTAAGCTTTAGCTTCATTATTTGTAAATAGAACAAATTAGTTCACAGGGTTGCTGTGATGATTAAATGAGATAATATACTTTGAACTCAGCACAGTGACAAGCAGCCAATAAATGGCAGCTATTAGTTACTGTTTTCTTTCAATTAACCAATTTTTTGCACAGGGATTTATCGCCTGCAAAGAGTTTACCACACATATGATCTCTTATGATCCTCTGGCGTAGGAACCATTGTATCCTCATTCTACATTTTAAGAAATTGAAGTCAAAATGACTTACCCAAAGACACTAATTAGTAGGAAAAGAAATTTGGACTTTTTTGATGACACCAGGAAGCAAGATTCAAAACTACTTTCCCCCAAAAAAGCTTAGAAGCCCTGCCTTTTAAATTTTATCTTTTTTTAATTGTAGTTAAATATACATAACATCTGTCATTTTAACCATTTTTAAGTATACAGTTCAGTGGCATCAAATACATTCACACTGTTGTGCAACCATCACCTCATCCATCCCCAGAACTCTTCTTCCTCCTCAAATGAAACTGTACCCATTAAACACAAACTTCCCATTCCCCTCCCCTGACCCCAGGCAACCAGACTACTCCAGGAGCCTCATGCAAGTGGAACCATACAGTATTTGTCCTGTGTCACTTGCTTATTTCACTTACGATAATGTCTTCAAAATTCATCTATGTTGTAGCATTTGTCAGAATTTCCTTCCTTCTTAAGGCTGAATAATATTCAGTTGTACTATATACAACGTTATGTTAACCCATTCATCCATTGATGGACATGTGGATTGCTTCCACTGCCTTTTTTTTTCTTAAAGTAGTGTTAACACTATTATTTTGAGATTGGTTATCCAGCTTCAGATTATTCACTTTTTCCTTCTCTTTCACTCCATTTGCCCTTTATTTTTTTTAAAGGGAAAAAGCAAGTAAGCAGTTGATTTAATTCTGTAGAATTTACAGTAATGGGCAGTAAAACCGCTTTTTGGGGGGGCCGTTTTTTTGAGGAGCTCCACCATGAATCAACACAAGGGGAAAAAAAAGATGAAACTCAAGTGAGTTTGATTTGATTTGATAGGAGAGCAAACCATTAACTGAAAGAATAAATTAGATGTAAGATTATCTATAGATCACTTTACATGCTCCTCTTGAGATCTTTAATGAGAGATAATGGAAGGTTTCTGTTGTTGCACATTAAATGAAAGACTTCTTCAGGGATGACCTGGGAGGGAGACAGTTGCTCAAGAACAGAAGTCTGGGAAAACCTCAGCAGGCGACTCTCCTGAAGCCACTCCGGAGTGCTAACACACTACACTCCGAAGACCAAACTGCTGCTCTCTAAAGTAACCCTAAACCATTCCACCGGTTTAAGGAAGCAACTTGAATAGATGGAGTTCCTTTACTTGCGCTTTGTAACTGTGAGGTGAGATTAACCACAAGCTTCAGCACACAGTTCTCAGAAATAGCTAAACCACAATGGAAGGGAAGGACAACAACTCTAGAGACTTCAAAAACAGTGACAATTTAAAGATGTGCTTGAATCTTGCACTTTAGTGAATGAAGGTGTGCATGCAGGCTTAGGTTGTGAGCACGTACCACTAGAGGGGGAGACAAAAAACAAAACAG
Organism: Equus przewalskii; assembly: GCF_037783145.1. Classification (NCBI taxonomy): domain Eukaryota; kingdom Metazoa; phylum Chordata; class Mammalia; order Perissodactyla; family Equidae; genus Equus; species Equus przewalskii. The sequence continues at coordinate 43,361,866 of NC_091840.1, forward strand.
CCAGACTACTGAAATCCAGTTATTCTGAAATAATTCCAGACTATGACCAGCGGGAACGAAAAACGGACTGCCTTTCTTTGTGTGAACGGCTTGTAACAGAAACCTATGGTCACACGCAAACTTACTTGAAACAAAAAAAAAAACAAAGTCAACACGAACTTGATCACCAGCAGGACCCGCAAGTGAGTCTCAGCGTTTCCGGCCGGGGTTCAGAGGCTACAGACCGCCCCTCACACCCAGTCTGCCGAATGCCATACGGCTCAGCTGTCACTCGGTCATCGCAGACAACCTCCCTGGGAGGACCCCACTTTCAGATTCCCTCTGAGTTTACCAGATATTCTCGCAAGGGATTCTTCTGTCCGCCCAGCCCCCGGGGACACTTTCTCCTTCCGAGAATTACCCCACGCCTCCACCCCACATCTCCCCGGACGCTCCGAGACCTCTAAGCACACGGGGTGCGATTTCGCCCTCGCTTGCTGGCTCCCCAGGATGCTGAGAAAAGCGTCTGCTGAAAGCAAACTTTCCGAGCGTTCGCCAAGGGCGGGAGGGCGCGGGCGCACTCACAGCTGGTTGATGGCGTTCTGTGAGATGACCGCGTTGGCGGAGAAGTAGGGGATCATGTCGGGGCTACACAGGCTGCAGGTGCAGGAGGGGGGCGCCTTCCTCTCGCGGGCCAACGTGCTCAGGGTCATAGGGTCGGCTCAAGGCTCACAGCTCCGCATCCTGGCCCCTGCCGGTGAGGGCAAGAGGCGCTCGCGTTGGGCTCCGCAGGGCAGAGGTGCGGGTAGCGCCGGCTCCCGGCGGCCAAACGGGTCCCGCCGGGTCGCGCGGAGGCAGCCGCCGCAGCCCTGGGGCTCGGCTGTGCAGTCCCGGCGGCCGGCCGCCGCCAGCAGCCCGCCCCAACCCGCGTCCGGGGCGGGGCGCCGCGCGGGGCGGGCGGGAAGGGTCGGGCGGAGGGGAGGGTCGGCCCTGCCGGCGCCCCGCCCCGGAGCTCGCGGCACCCACCGGATCCCGCTGCAGGCGTCCCTGCCCGGGGCGCAGGGGTCGGCCCTGAGACGTCGCGGCTTGGGTGAAGGAGCGAAGCGGGCAGAGTATGAGTAAGAAAGCCTCGCATTGCTTGGGAGTGTTTCAACAGCAAAGTCCTGCCTCTTAACGCGCTCTATACATTGAACCTCAAACAAACCCCATTTTTCAAATGATCTTAAAACTTTAAAAGGCCAAACATTCACAAATGCAACAAATATTTATCAACGGCTTCCTATGTGCTAAGGGCTGGGGAAATTCAGAGATTAGCTGGATTTTTTTTTAAAGCAAACAATTTAAGTTATGATGGGAAAAAAAACCCTATCTACATTGTTGATAACATCTGCTAACCCTTATTTATAAAGGGCTTTCCTACCCATCCGCCAGACCAAGGATACACAGCCTTAGCTGCACAGATGAATCACCTGTGGAGATTTTAAAACTCCCACGGCCCCGGTCACACTTTAGGCCAGTCAAATCCAAATCTCCTGAAGGTGGGATCTAGACCAGCGTCTAGTATTTTTCAAAGCTCCCCGAATGATTCCAATGTGCAGCCATGGTTGAGAACTATTGTGCCAAGTGATCTAAAGAGGAAGACAGGCTAAAGATTATGTCCTCACTTTACGGATGTGGAAACATTTAGGGTCTAACCAGATGACCTCGTTTCTAAGTGATGTCACTTAGATAGGAACCCAGTTTTATGACTCTCCATCTAGGGCTTTTTCCACCAAATCCTATTCCCTGATGCCTTAAGCATGTTCCTAACAACTTACTGAGCAGTGCCTTTCACCTGACCAGGAACCAGCTCTTTGTAAAATGAGAATCTCTTTTCTCTCTCTCCTGCATGCTATGTAGTGGCTTACACAAGGGGCTGGCCCAGTGCAGGCACTCAATAAAAGTTAGCTCCCTTATCTCTTGCCCTTCCAGTCTCATCAGAACAAATATTTTCAGGCATCCATATTTTCAGCTTTTCAAAATACCTGACTAAAATATGTTTCAATAAAGCTGCGTTAGGAATTCCAGAGCCAGACATTAATAATTTTTAAAAACTATTTTACTATCAAACTATGAGAGAAAAGACCAAAATTAGGAAGAAGTCACTTTAAGACTCAACATATGCGAGAATTGAGAAGAAATGTCTTTTATATAAATTTTCAGGTCTCTTTTCCTATTGATTAGTTTGGCAATTTTCAAAATTTTCGTAATTAAATAATAATCAATCTAAACTATAAATTCTATGCTTAAAACGAGAATCATTCTTTTGCTAGTTGATTCTTCAATAAACTTAAAGTTGTTGCCAACGTACTGAGGGACTTGAAATATTGAAAATTCATGCTGGAAATAGGCATCTAAGTTTCCTACCAATCTGGTAATAGGAAGGAACCAGTTGGCAAGTGAAAAGTTAATGAAAGGTCTGGATCTGGGAGTCCAGTGCATCATCATCTTCATCCATCTCTAGGAAGGAAAATGTTTGAAAGATTTATTCAGGCTGTGTCAGCAGGCACCCAAATGGCAGTATAAGAAAAAACATGCTGATACACCCCAAAATAAATTGCTTTAAATATCTGGCAAACTTGCCAGTTTGAAATTTCTTCCAGGCTGTAATTTATTACAGCCTTCAGCAGTGATCAAAAAAAGGCAGCAGGCTATTTAGAATCGCACTGTTAAGGTGAGTCCACTTCCTTTCATGACACAGCAGAGATGGGATTTTATTGAAGTCAACACTAAATGATGCCGTTTAGGAAAGATGATGGCATGGTAATCATCTGTATCTGTCTGAAAAAGAAGTCAGCAGGAAATGTATCTTACTCAACACAGAATATCGCTAGCATTTAAAAATGCTAGAGATAAAGATTTCATAAATATGTATACTGGTCTTTTCTAAATAGGTTCCTATAGTGATACCCCAGAAGTGCCTAGTCCTTTGTTTGCCCTCAAAAGACCTCTGTCAGTGCCTGTTCAGTGAAGGGACTATTTTAACAGCGCCATCAGGGCCTCTTCAAAAGCTTTTCAAAGTTAAATTCTCACTATCAACTATAATATAGGAAATTGGGAAAGTGCTAGAACATGCCTCTTGGTTTTTTAAGCAACAAAACTAAATCATCTTTGCAAACTTGGTTACCTTTAAGGAAATAGTTCTTTCTGCTACTGTCTGTTTTAAAAAGTTGAACAAATTCCTTTTCTTTTCACAATTGCAGTGTGTCAAAATGTCAATCAATTTAGTTTCAGCTCAATTTAATCCTTTACTCTCCAATGTCAGGAAACAAGCCTCTGGGGAGCAAGCTCTCTGTACCCAAGCATCTAGGAATTAAAAAATGATTCCAAATTAGATTGAGCAGCATGAAATAAACTAAGCTGGTTTCCTACTACACATGAAGTCAGAAGGGGCTTTCTCTCAAAAAAAATTTGTGCAAAGTTCTTAAAGAAAAATTGCTGCATTTCTTTACAATTACTCTTGCTTGAGTTAGAAGATTTGAAATGACTTTTGTCATGTCATTTGCTGACCACTTCAAAGCTCTGAAATATGAATATTCTAAAATGTTAATTTGGCTCTTGACAGCATTAGCTATGACCTAATTAATTTTTTATAGAATTATATGTTAAAAGCATTAAAAATTTTTTTAAAGTAATAGCTGTCTCTTGATTCCATATCCATAAGGTACTTCCCATTACTGTGTCTCCATGTGTCCCTCCATAAGGTATGAATACTGTAAAACCAGAAACTTAATGTGCTCACCTAACTCTATGCCCGGATAGTCACAAAGGTGCACTGAAATGTGAGTGAAGGATGTGGACATGCTTTTGCTGCTGTAACAAAATTTCGACATGGGTGGATCACTTGAATTGATGGTAGCTAATGACCTAAAAAGTGACAGTGCTAGTTTATAGTGCCAAAAGCAGAAGACCTAAGTTCTAGTTCTAACACCATCACTTAATAGACTAAGATTCTGGCCAAGTCACTTAACTTCATCTGTAAAATGGGATAATAAAATCCTAAGGAAATGTCCCAAGGTCTGTTTTTGTGAGAGTCAGGAACCCTAGGAAAGGAATTTCATCCAATCTGGAGATCCTGAAAAATGCATTTAATCCACTTAAGATAAACAGTCATCTAGTTCAAAGCAGTAGATCACAGGAGTTAAAAATCTTAGCCTTGGAATGAATTGGCTAGGTCTGAATCCTAGTGCCACTGTTGTTAGCTGTGAATTTGAGAGTTACTTAACATGTGGCTCATTATTAGTACCTAATTTATGAAGTTCTTGTGAAGATTAATTAAATTAATACATATAAAGTACTTAAAAGAGTACCTGGCACAAAAACTACTCTTTGGACTCAATGGCTCTGTAAGCTTAAGAGAAAGGCTGAGGAGCTTGCCCTTCAGGAATAAAATCAGAGTTGGAGTCTCCAATGAAGACTCTTAGATCAGAGTGCATGACTGTAATAAATTTCTTTATTTTTAAATTTTTTTGCTTTTCTAACTCCTCCATGTATCTTTTGACTGTTTCTCTAACATAAAAACTCTTAATAGGGGCCAGCCCCATGACAGAGTGGTTAAGTTCACGTGCTCCGCTTCGGTGGCCCAGGGTTTAGCCGGTTCGGATCCTGGGTGCAGACATGGCACGGCTCATCAGGCCATGCTGAGGCGGCATCCCACATGCCACAACTAGAAGGACCCACAACTAAAAGTACACAACTATGTACTGGGGACCTTTGGGGGGAAAAAGGAAAAATAAAATCTTAAAAAAAAACCTCTTAATAGGGAAAAGACGTATGTGCTTTTCTTCAGATCGTTAAGAAAGCCTACTGTGTGTATGTGCGCACAAGTGTGTTGAGGGGGCAGGGGGACTCTGAAGTCTGTCTGGTAACCTTAAGATAAAGTCCACTGTGCATTTTAGTTTATTCACTGAGAAAATGAGGATGTTGACTAGAAATAGTCCTCTATGCTCTTTTCCACAAATCTGAAAAATAGCGATAGTGGGCAACGTTAGAATGGCAACGAGTCTAATATTAGAAGTTCTACATTCTAGTTACTTTGTCCATGGGCAAAACTTAATCTGTCCCAGCCCTAGTTTCTTTAATCTTAAAGTGGAGATGGTAATGTTTACCTCACAGTTTTATTAAGATACATGGACAATAGTGCTTTGTGAACAAGACAGAACCAAATTTTCATTATTATCATCATCCGTAAATTGCCCAATCAGCTTCCAATAACAGGAAGCTAGTTCTATTTGTTTGTATTTGGGTGAGAGTTGATGAATGAATGAAAATAAAAATACATTCAAACTTCCCCTATGTACCAACATTTCATCCAGGAAGTCTTTACTATCATTGTCTGCTACGTAGTTAATTCCATTAACTCAATATTGAATCTGTAGTAATTCGAGATCTGCAGTGTTCACTGGATTTTTGTATTTTTTTAAGCTTTGAAATAATAGTAGAAAATTGTATCACTTTATTTTTAAAACATCTAGTTATAAGAAAAAATGATTATACCAATCAGAAGACCTATTTGTATTTTTACGTTGTCTCTAAGGGTGTTTCTCTGTTCTAGAGAAATAAACAATAAATTAATTCCCTGAGCATCATAAGGGAGAAAACCAACACTTCAGAGAGTTACAAAACAAAAAGTCTGTTACCTGGAGTAGCACAACATTCTGTCTCCTGTTAATCTGTAAAACGCTCGGATAAAACTCTCAAGATAATACCCTTAATTTTCAAACTTGTTGCCCAGACAGCACCAAGAGGTATCTCACTACACTTAGTCAAGGGCACTCTTCATACAATACAACACATCAAACTGTAAACAAAGGCTCTTAAAAGCAATCATGTTTTGCAATTGCCATGTGGCTAATAGTTTTATTGACAAGAATATCTGACAACAGTTTTAAACACTGGATTGAACAATGTCACTGAGCCCTTACAGTCCTTTCCATGGAACTTTCCACATAACAGCAATGGGGAATACTGAAAAGATCTCATATCAACTCCATGAGAGGCAACCTCTAAGGCGTTTATCCCCCATGGTCTTAACCACCATATGCTCCAGTAGGAAGAGATGCTGAAATGCTGCTTTCTTCAGGTTACAAAAGCCCCACACTCTATTGTTTGGTAAAAATAATAGGCATTTATAGATCACTTTTCACATCCAACACACCTTACAAAACATTTAACCATTTAATCCCCACTCTCTCTCTTCAAACATTTTATTTTTTAAACTAGTTTTTTAAAAATAATAAAAGTAACACATGCTAAATGAGTAAAACTTTTTTTCCCCCAGTATTTAAAAGTCACTCTTCTCATCCCTATCATCCTACTCCCAGGGATGATTAATATTTCCAGAAATTTTCCTTGCACATGCAAACATTAATATATTGTAGCTGGCCTTTAAGAAACACACATGCACACAAGCATAGAATTATGTTATACATATTATTCTGCTTCTTGATTCCTTCCCCCCTTATCCCTATATCTTGGATATCTTTCCATGTTTATATAGATTTACCGCACCCTTTTAAAGGAGTGTAGTATTCTATTTTACAATTATATATAATTTAATAAACAGTCCTCTACTGATGGACATTTAAGTTGTTTCCAGTCTTTACCATTATATACACTATCACTATGAACATACTTTCACACAGTCTTTGTGTATGCATGTGAATTTGTTGGATGGATGCCCAGATGTGTAATTGGCAGTTAGTTAAAATATTTTAAACATCTTAGGAATTGATAGATATTATCAAATTGCCCTCATAAAAGGTTTAGTTTTTTATTTTCCCATGGAATCTTAGTGTCTCCTCCTACCCTGTGATCTATTAAATTAACTTAGGGCCCAAGATCCTCTTCTACAGCCCATCTTTTATATACTACATTAAAAGAAAAGTCAAACATCCTTACTGAGAGAAACTAGAAAAACAATATATTATAAAGAAAAATATTATGAAGAACTATATTATGGGTTATTGATTTCAAAGAATTACTTAGAGTATAATAAAAAATATGTTACATTTAAACTACTTTGAAGATGATATAATTGTTAATTCAGAAGATATTTTAAGATCTTGTTTGATGCTAATGCTGTTGAACATATTATAGGTGAATGAGCCAAATGTGGCCTTGAGTGTCTTGGAATGGGGTGAGACAGAGAGAGAGAGAAATGGGAAGTGAGTGAATTTGGGAGTAACAAAAAATGGAGGCAAGAGGAACTGAGAAGGTCTTAAAAATAAAAACAATTACTGACATTTACCGAGCTGACATTCACTGTATACCAGATCCTCTATTAAGAGTTTACAGGCAGGGGCCGGCTCCGTGGCCAAGTGGTTAAGTTCATGCGCTCTGCTGCGGCGGCCCAGGGTTCGGATCCTGGGCGCGGACATGGCACCGCTCGTCAGGCCACGTTGAGGCAGCGTCCCACATCCCACAACTAGAAGGACCTGCAACTAAGATATACAGCTGTGTACCGGGGGGCTTTGGGAAATAAATCAGGAAAAAAAAAAAAAAACCGACTGGCAACAGTTGTTAGCCCAGGTGCCAATCTTAAAAAAAAAAAAAAAAAGAGTTTACAGGCAGTATCTCACTTATTCTGACAAACAACCTATGATTCTACTATTATCTTTATGAAGCTCAGAGATGTTAAATAATTGCCTAAGGTTACATAGCAGTATTTCAAACCCAGCCAGTTATTCTGGCTCCAGAACCTGTCTCCTTCACCAGGATTCTACGCCATCTCCAGGAAGATGGAGGCTCACTGCAGAACAGGCTACGTCTGAAAAGCTCTACTGCCAAAGGAAAGGACTCGTGGACACCTTAAATACCTACCTTACTGCACCTGGTGTGTGCTCCTCCACCTGATCCTAGCTATGTACAGCGGTCCTGACAATAACAGGGACCTAACCCAGTACTAAATATAGCAGTAAGATGATCTTTTGGCTGTTGTATACCATCCTCTTGCTACCAGATCCCTTGGAACTCTGCATTTCAAATGAATATTCTTCTGAAGACATTTTTCAAAGCCCTTATATCTACAGGTTTTGTTTCCCTAGTTTTTTTTTACACAGCATCCTACATGAAGGAGGCACTTAATGTATTTGTGGATAATGATGGCATCATCATCTTATTTGATGTTTGGAATAAACGTACTAGCTGGGCAGGTATTATCAATCCTTGTTACAGTTAAAGACAAGGATGAATCAGACTAATATCTAGGTGATAAGAAGCCTAGACTCCAGTCTCGGATGTGTCCAAGTCATCCTACATTTTGTTGACAGATTAACTGAGTTCAGTTGGACTAATCCTGAATACCTGTATGCCAGGCAGTTTGTGAGATACTGACTGTCAAAATGAATAAGAGTTAAACACTTTTATAATAATTCCCCATTCAAAATCTCCAAATAGTTCCTTATTCCCTTTCAGATCAAGTCCAAACTCTTCCTTCTAGCCTTCAGATCCTCCATACTTTAAATCCTACCATAATCCATTCATTATGGCATATTACCTTCAACTTTATTCCTTCTTCAACACAACCAATGTAACTATTTTTTACCCATTCTCCCCAAAGTTAGGTGGTTTCTATTTTGTCCTCCCATATCTGAGTCTCATTCTCCTCTCTGTTCGAGTTGTTCCCTCTCTGAGATGATTTTTATCCAGCCTTTCAAGTTGTCCATGCATAATATATTTTTCAAGGCCTAGTTCAATTCTCAGCTCTTTCGATAATTAGAAACTCTATAGGGTTTTCACATCCATCCTCACTTGATTCTCATTACAATCCTGTGTATAGGTAAGCAGAACTAGCTGGTATTATTAGCTTCATTTTGTAGATGAGGAAACTGAGGCTCAGAAATTAAGGGACCTGTCCAAGTTTACATAGAAAGTGTCAGAGCTAGGATTTGATCTTAGATTTTCTGATTAAGTACAGTGATCAATTCCTGGTTTACAGTATGTGATGACATTTTTCTAACTCCTTCGGAATTTAAAATCTATATTGTTGTGCAAGGTCTTATTCTCTATTTTATGCCACATAATTTATCTCTGCTAGAGCAAACCAGACACAGCAACTCTCTTTTGTGGACTTCCTAGAGCTTAGCACACTGCTAGGCAAGTCATAAGCATTAAACATATTCTGGTTGGTTGGCTGAACCTTTACACAACCCACTATATTTTTCTTAAGGCTCTTGATAAATATTTCCTGAAGGAATAAATACATTAATGACGAAGGTTGTCTCCCCCTGGGAATTCACTCCCTCACACCTGGTATAGGGAGAAGCCCTTAAGACTCTTTTTCACTGCCTCATCTTTCTCCTCTGGCTTCTTGCTGTTCAGGTAGATGCCTCCTTCACACAGAGAATCCAGTAGAAGGCCTGGAACACAACTTGGTAGGTAACGGCTTTATTTTTATTTTCAAGCCTGCCCTAGACTTTCAGGAGCCAAAAGTTCAAATCGCAGCAGGATTGATTCAGCCCTTTCACAAACAATTTAGTACTATGCTGTTTGTTTAGACTGGTCAAGTTTCCAGGCCCTGGCTGAGCAGCATCATTATCTCTCCAAGCTTTCATGTATCAGCTTTCCCGGCCATATTTCACTTTCCACGTCTTTCCTCTCTAAAATCAGGTGAACATGCAAAATCACATACTTAGACAATCATGCACTTTTCAATAACCATGTCATATATCTTCAAGGAATTTAAGTTACTACACAGGAAGTTTTTTTTTCCTCTCTGAGTTAGGCAAAACCAAGAAGTATGCAAAAGCTTTACCCTCCCAATCTTTAGCAGAAAGGGGGCACTTTGTATCATTCTTCAGCTAGTACACCAACTAATGGAGAAAAGATACAGTGTTGTCAGATTCTATTCAATCCACCTCAGCTGGATGGCCAACTGGACAATAGATCTTAAGTGAAGTAAAAAATACTTTGCCACAAGAAAAGGAAACTAAGTAGCAAATCTTTATTTAATTGTGAAATATTTCAAACATATAACAAAGAACAGTGAGCATAACAGATACTCATAGATAGCACTATCACATTCTAACATTTTACTCTTCAGATTTTAAGAAACAAAACTAGGCAGTTGAAGTCCTCTGTCAACTTCTCTATGACCCCTCCCCCGACCCCATACATGTACATACTCTCCTGAACGTGGTGTTCATCTTTCTATTCACGTTTTTATATTATGAATATGGCATATTTTTCTTTAATGGAAAATTCATTCCAAGAATTAGATCTTGTAAAGCATTGAACTTTTTTTTTTATTTCTTAAGATTGCTATATAAAATACATAGAAAAGAGTTAAAAAAAGAATTTCCTTTGGGGGTTGGCCCGTGGCCGAGTGGTTAAGTTTGCGCACTCCGCTTTGGTGGCCCAGGGTTTCTCTGGTTGGGATCCTGGGCACGGATGTGGCACCACTCATCAGGCCATGCTGAGGCGCGTCCCACATGCCAGAACTAGAAGGACCCACAACTAAAAATGCACAACTATGTACCGGGGAGCTTTGGGGAGAAAAAGGAAAAAATAAAATCTTAAAAAAAAAAAAGTTTCCTGCTTTAAAAGTTCTAGTCCAGGGATGGATAGATAAGTAGATACGTGGCACAGCCAATACACCTTGGAACCAATACTTTTTTTTTTAAGATTTTTAATTTTTCCTTTTTCTCCCCAAAGCCCCCTGGTACATAGTTGTGTATTTTTTTCAGTTGTAGGTCCTTCCAGTTGTGTCATGTGGGACGCCGCCTTAGCATGGCCTGATGAGCAGCGCCATGTCCGTGGTCAGGATTCCAGTCGTGAAACCCTGGGCCACCGAAGCGGAGCGAGAACTTAACCACTCGGCCGTGGGGATGGCCCTGGAACCAATACTTTGATTCATTGTGAATCCAAGAAGAGTATGTATTTGGGTGTTTACTGTACAATTCTTTCAACTTGTCTGCATGTTTACTTTTTTATGATAAAATGTTGGAAAAACAAAACAAAAACCTCTAATTCATATTTTTGTCTAAAAATACTAGTGAGGAAGGATATTAATTGGTTTCAGACACTTAAGGACCTAACATACTCACAGAAAACAATAATTAGGTTTGATAATCTAATTACTGTTTAAGTTCTTGCTTTATGGTATCTAACAAGTATCAGTTCCTTATGATTTATCTTCACATAGTCACTTCCTGTAGTTATTTCAGCTTTGACTTTTCCGTCCCTTTCTGGAGAGTTTATGAAGTCATTTGTTTATAATCCACTTCTCATCACAATTTAAGCCCAAAGCTTAAACTATTAAGGAAAACTATTTATGGTTGATAAGCAACCCTAACAAAATGAGTATATTAAATAATTAGAAGAGAAATACTTTTGAAAGTTGTAAAAAGATTTTTATAGTCCCCCTCACAAACCTTCTAAATTAACTTCTGTTATCTCAGGAAAATGCTCTGCTACAAGCTGACCATGAGAAGAACAAAAGACATTCACTATTAATAAAATACCACTGTGATATAACATTTATGCAATAGCACTTTGCCTACTAATTGAGGTATTTTTATATTTGTATGTTATTTATGCCTCACAGTAAGCATGCTAAATTTTTTTTTAAGGAAAAGGAAACTAAATCTCAAATAATGAATGTATTTGTCCAAGGTCATGCAACCAGTACAAACATAAGGTTTTTAACTCCAATACCAGTGCTCTTTCCACACAACTGAGAACAACAGACTATAAGTCTTTTTGTTTTAGTGGCATTTTAAAATCACTACATTACCAGCATTTAAAATTACTACATTATTTATTATTTATTTGTAAAGTACTTCACCTTAAGTGGTCTAATTTAATAGTAATTACTCCTTGAGACTGATGTTTTCATAATTTTATAGGTAAAGTAACAGATTCAAAGAAAACTAAGCTTGAATGTGGACTGTTTCAAAGATAGCCAACTGCCTTTCAAAATGAAGGTCTTCAAGGAAAAGGACTGTGTTGAGATAAAAACAGCAATTCCATGTTGAGAAATGAAAGATATTACTGCCTCAACACAATTCTTAACAGAAATTTTTAAAGAAAAATTATTTACTTATTAAAATTAGATTAAATTAATCATTTAGATTAAAATTGAATTTAAAAATATGCCCAAACTGATTTCTAAAAATCGAGCAAATAGGAAGACATAATAAATGATTGTTAAAAATAAAGTCCTTAGTTAAATTTATTGATTGCCTAAAATCAGTTATAATTATAGTCATTTTCATGTAATAAAAAATAAGTTTGGGCTATGAGTAGGAGAGCCTGGTGACAGATTTAGCTAACACTGAATGAACTACAATTAAAGAAAGTTATTTTCTCCTTACATTATTACCAGGAGTAATTTATTCTAGGTATTACTGGAACAGAGGTGAATGATTAAACAGCCAACTAAACTGTGACAAAAACAAAGCTCTTCTACCCTCCATTCTGAAACTCTTTGTAGTTGAATGTAATCCAAAGTGACACCTAAATACACATTTAAAACAATTTAAAAAACCGCCAAATCCTGGGGCCACCTGGTGGTGTAGTGGTTAAGTTTGCACACTCTGCTTCAGAGGCTGGGAGTTCACAGGTTCAGATTCTGTGTGTGGACCTATGCAACACTCGTCAAGCCACGCTTGTCGTGGAATCTCACATACAAAATAGAGGAAGATTGGCACAGGTGTTAGCTCAGTGGCAATCTTCCTCAAGCAAAAAGAGGAAGACTGGCAACAGATGTTAGCTAAGGGCCAATCTTCCACACCAAAAAATAAATAAATAAATTTTTAAAATCCCATCACTAAAAAAAGAACAAAAGCACACAAATACCTGCCTATGTGGGCTATAAGATTAATCTTCTTTAAAGATGCAATCTCTTTTTAGAGGCATCTTAATCCTCCACAGCCACCCATCTCCAAAGGGCCATACTGATATTGGACTATATTGGGTGATGCTGCTTGAACAACAGATGTGTTTGATCAAACATTAAGTTCACATCTCTGAAGGAGTTCAAATTTTGCTCTGCATCCAAAACACATAAGGAGGAGCCATGTTTTCTCCTAAGGATCCCTTTTTTTAATCTCAGAGGAAAGAGAGCTTTAGTCAGCCAAACTAAAGCATTAACTACAAAAGAACTGTTGCTTATACTTTTACATGGGCATAACGATAAGTACTAAGAATCTAGAGAAAAATAATAAAAAAGGAACACAAGAAAATAAAATATTAAATTTCTTATACTGAACCTTCAGAACAGGGCTTTCAAAGTCTCTTCCAAATATTAATTCATGTTTGGACATATGCTATACTTATTATTCATGTTTTACAGATGAGTAAACAGAAGCATATCAAAATAGTGAATGCCAACACTGCCAGGCACTGTGTTAATAGTAGGTATTCAAAGTATGCGAATATATAATTATACACTAAACAGCTCACAGTAAAGCATGGGAGACAGATGAGCTACATGAAAAAATGGTCCTCAGCCCACCAAACTACTCAGTGTTCTTCCTGAGTGGTGTGCTTGTTTACTGGTCTGCATTTGCAGATGTCCTCAACTTGAAAAGCCTGTTCCTCTCCCCCTCTCATCACCACCCAAAGCTGTTTGGTTAATGCTTTATTCAAAAACCCTTCTAAAAAAGTTATAATGGTCACTAGTAATAGTAAATAACATTTCCTGAGCATGTACTATGTGCTAAGCATTATGGCAAACTATGTAAATAACTTATATCTCATTTCATCATCTATGAGAATTGCTAACCAGCTTCCACTTTTAAAGGATTTGCTGGATTAACTGACAGTCTCCACTCTCTCTGTAAAGCATACTGTCATCATAGCAGAGACAGTCCCGTACAACAGGTTACTCCTCTCAAGCACGCCCATTCACTTCTGCTTTTAAAAGTTGTATGCTTATCAAGAATCTGTGTGTTTAACAATTGTTGATGCCCACTGCACTTATCATAATTATAAAATTTAATTAGACATTATGTAAGCCAATTGTACATATATGAGTATAAAAATAAAAAGTTATTTCTATAAAAATGAACTCAAATGCTTTTGAAAACCTAAATAAAGGATAGTTATTTTTAAAATTGCTGTTGAATTAGGTGTGGCTAAGAGGACTGTAAAAGACTGAAGGAAAGTTTAAATTTTTAGAAGGATTCTGTATACAATTCTCCTCACAACTGTCTATAAATTTTCACTCTAAAGAGATCAAAACAGGAAATTAAAGACAATGCATGCATGATGGGTGTGGATTATACAAGAAAAACTAGAAATCAGAGGATCAGAAAACCAGGACAATCCAACATCTCATCTAATTCTAAAATCCGGTTTCTTAACCAAAACTGAAAAAGCGCTCAATAAAAGTTTACAGGGTAAATGAGTGAAAAAAGAAAACTCTCCATGGGAGGGCATATGTGATAGGCTTTAAAGGATGAATGGAATGTTACCAGACAGAAAAAGGATGGAAAGGACATTCCAGAAGAGGGTAAGAAAGGCTTTAGAGTCAAGAATATATTGAGTTTGAATTTGAGTTCTGTGCTGCATGATTTGGGCAAGTCACTAATCTCTTTGTGTCTCATCTTCCTCATCTGTAAAATGAGCAATAACAATTCCCTGGGGCTGTTATAATGATTAAAGGAGATAATGAATATAAAGCATTAATTTGGTGCTTGAAGGCATATATAAGTTAACTCTGAGAGGATAAAAGGCACACTTAGGGAAGGGCAGGTAGTTCTTTAAGGCCTGAATAAAGGGTACAAGGTTGAGTGGCAGAAAGTAAGGCTGGAAAGTTGGACTGAGGCCAGTTTTTAAAGTTTTTAAAATGTCACACCAAAGACTAGACCATTCTTTAGGCAATGGAGAATAATGGGAGACTTTAAGTTGGAAAGTGACACGAATAAATCTGAGTCATGTCTGAGGGTAGGTGGAGGATGTATTGGTACGAGTATCAGTTAGACTCAGGGAGATCATGTTAGGAGGCAATAATTCAAGCAAGAAGAGGTCTTAGACTAAGGCTGAGGCAGAGATATTGAATAGAAAGGGGAAAGTCTGAGATAAAAACATATATGTGTGTGTTATGTAATCCCTTCTGCCCTTAATGAATCTATAAATACGGAATTAAAGTCGTTTATAAAGCTATTAACATAAATCCTGCCACTAAAAACCCCTCTATATTACATCATGCAAGCTTTTCAAATTTGATTAAAATAGGTTTTGCCAAACGGTAGAGAATACCCAGATGATAAAGCCTGTAGTATCACCACAGAATAAAAGGATCAGTCTGTCTAAATCCACCTTAAACCTGATGCTTACTATTCCTTCTTGGATGTTTGTTCAAGAAGTTATTTTCACTAATTTAAAATGATTTTGTCTGTACTAATTCCCTGTTTCAGTCTATGACCTTTTGTTTGTTCTTTCATCAGTAAGAGGTTCAGGAGACAGAAGTGACAGGCTTAGGAACTGACTGAATGTTGGGGGAAGAGTCAGGGATGAATATGAAGTTTCTAGCTTAAACTACTAAGTGGATGGTGAGGTCATTAATAAGGAAAGGAAGAAACTTTGGAAGAGAAATAAATTTAATAAAGACAATCATAGAACATACAAGATTTGTAGGCAGTTAGAAACAAGGGTTTAAAGTTCAAAAAGAGATCTGAAGTGGATATACAGATTTGAAAATTCTTGGCACACAGGCAAGAAGAATGAGGTAGATGAGGCCACCAGGGGACAATACATAGACCAGAGAATGGGAAGCCATCAGCACTCTTGAAATTATATGCAAAATTAAGTTGTATGCACACATTTTTCTGATAAAATAGTCTGACCTTTTAACCAGCTTTTCAAACGACTCCGTGTTCCCCAAAAGACTGAAAATTTCCGTTTACACTGTAAAGTAAAAGAGGCAAGGATGGCTTCCTGGGAAAAGTTAACTTTTAAGAGACGTAACGGGAAGAACTGCTGGTGAAAACAATTGGGAGGCTCTGGGCAGAGAGTCTAAGGACAACCAGCAAAGAAGGACGGTGAGAAAGCCAAAGGAGGTGAACACTGCACAGAAAAATGGTCAATAGCTTCATTTAAGATGGAACCAAAAAGCATTCACTGGCAATCTTAACAAGAGCAGAGTTTGAGTGGTGGAGGGGGCAAAAGTCAGATTTCATGGGAGTGCATGGAAGTTGACAAAGGAGGCATCAAACATTCCTTTCAAGAAATCAAAATAGAGGGCCGGCCTGGTGGCGCAGTGGTTAAGTCCACACGTTCCGCTTCTCAGCGGCCCGGGGTTTATGGTTCGGATCCTGGGTGCAGACATGGCACCACTTGGCAAAAGCCATGCTGTGGTAGGCATCCCACGTATAAAGTAGAGGAAGATGGGCATGGATGTTAGCTCAGGGCCAGTCTTCCTCAGCAAAAAGAGGAGGATTGGCAGTAGTTAGCTCACGGCTAATCTTCCTTAAAAAAAAAAAAAATCAATCAATCAATCAATCAAAATAGTAGTTTGAGGTGAAAGCAGGGGTATGAAATGGTACTTTAAAATATTTTTATTTCTTTTTTAGTCTTATAAAAACCTGATCACGTTTACAAGATGAGGGAGACAAACCGGTAGAGAAAGATAAAATGTATATTTAACCCAATGACAAAGTAGGACATGTCACAATAATTGATCTTGATCTGCAAGCATTTTTAACTTAAAGGATACAATATTTAAAGAGTCTAAACACCATGAAACAGAAATATCTTCACCAAAGGTGTAGATGCCAATAAGACCATTTGAATATTTTGCAGCTTCAAAACCTTCCGAAATGAACTTAAAAGATCCATATCAAGTTCGCTCATCAGTCATTTTCCAGAAATTTCTAGAGTGACAGAGAATTGTAATTGTGTGTGTGTGTGTATTTTAAGGCTAATTTAATTTCTCATTCTTGACATATGAAGAGATCTGCATAGGCTCATTTTCTGCCTTTTTTTCTTTTTTTTTTTTTGCCTGCCTCAAAGCAGATGCGCAGAGAGAAGTGTGTTAGAGTAATAGCTAACCCTCTCCCTTGGCAATCTCAACCAATCTCTTAGTTTACATTATTACTGTCATGCTGTTAAGTAATCCTGACCTTCTCAATTCCAGGTCAATTCCCAGATTCCCACAGGTCATCAGTACCTGCATGCTATACGAATTTAAAGTTTAATACATCCTAAAATAAACTATAGTATAGAAAAAACAAACCAACCAACCAACTCCTGGGGGAGGGAAGAACCCAGTTAATGAGCTTTTACATGGTAGAATTTGGTACTCTTAAAACTGAGCTCCTGAATATTTACCTTATCACAGTTAAGGAACTTGGAATTTCATATGTAACTTCTAGCCAAAAAGCTATTTTTTAAAAAAACAACAACCATTTCCTCTTTTTCAATCACAGATAAAATCTCCAACTTAAAAATAGCAACACACATGAACTTCCTATTGGCATAATATTTTTATATGTAATTATTTGCAATCTTCCCAAATACGCCTTTCCTATCTTCTACATGGCCTATATTTTCCTTTTCTAGAGGATATCAGTCGTAAATATTTTATGTGGCTAAAGATGCGGCAGCAATATACATGTGAGAGAATGTGTGTGTAATGTATATATGTTGTAGATCATCTTTCTAATAGAAAAGCTGAAGTTTGGTTTTCTTAAAATTGAGAGTTATTTGGTATTCTGTAGAATTCATATACCAACCTACCTAAGACAATCACCATTTAACTCACTTGAATATTAAAAGTGATTTCACTGATTACATGTTCCCCTCTTAAGAAGAGGGGTAGTTAGGCAAAACAAAACAAGGCCCCGTGGCAGAGTGGGTTAAGTTCACAATCTCCTCTTCGGCAGCCCAGGGTTTGCTGGTGCAGATCCTGGACCTATACACCACTTGTCAAGCCATGCTGTGGCAGGCATCCCACATATAAAATAGACGAAGATGGGCACAGATGTTAACTCAGAGCCAGTCTTCCTCAGCAAAAAGAGGAGGATTGGCAGCGGATGTTAGCTCAGGGCTAATCTTCCTTGGAAAAAAAAAATGTGTTAAAAAACAAAAACAAAAACACATTGGCCTATCAGGTATATTTTAATGAATTTGAAAAGGGCTTTAACCTTAGTATTAATTGTCCCTTTTTTTTGGATGAAGAACCAGGCTGCAGTGATTCTGAAAGTTTCTGAAATACATACTGTGGGAATTAATTTATTTATTATGGACACAAAATTATGATCCTAGTTTTAGAAGAACTCAGTTTATAATGATAACAAGTAATAACAGTCATAATAACAGTTACTACTTGTTGAGTACCTATTACTGTGATAGGCACTTAACCTTTATATCTCAAATCCTTAAGAAAAATTGTAAAATATTCTTTTTCTATTATAGAGTTGAGGAAATGGGCTCAAAGAGGCTACATATCTTTTCCCCAGCCTGAAAATGACGAAAAGTATAGTTCTTTATTCATTCCTTCTAGGGAAAGTTATTAGGTACCTTCTAAGTGCCAGAATTCAAGGAAGCAATCATCAACAAGATAGAGATGTCTGTGCCCTCACTCAGTTGTAAGTGGCAAGAACAGACAAGTAATGAGTAACAATAGTGTTAGAAGTGCTGTGAAAGGGAAGCAGTGAGTTCTATTAGAGCCATGAGGTGAGAAATTTTCCACTGAAGAGTAGGGATTGTTGTAAGCAAAGGTGGCTCATAACCAATTATATATTTTAAACAGTTTCTAAATTTCCTGAACTTTCTTTGGTGCTTCAGCAGAACAGCTGTTTTAGGGCTAGCTTAGGTAATCAGTAACAGGTCCTTTCTTCTCTCTCCAAATAACTGCTTGGCTTGGGGAAATTCCCAGTGAATAATTAACACCAGAACAGTCTGCCAGTTATGTTTATTAATATATTCTTTCTGCCTCAGGAGGGTGGAATAGCAGTGAGTCAGAGAAGCAAGTAGATGAGTCTTTGCTTAATAAATATTCATTGAATGAATGAAGCAAGATGATCAGTACCTTTAAACAGGGTTTTCCAAATGGCACCCAATGGCTGTGACTTAGCTAGTCATCCAGGTTGAATCAGATTTGACCTACAGACCCAGAGATGGGAAGCTCTCACTTCTAATTCAATACAAGATTTGTACTAAGTAGGAACTTTACTGGTATCTGAAAGTCTGATGATTTCTCTTCTTGTTTTTGTTGAGTAAATGATCTTAATACCATATGATGTAAAGGGTGTCAGTCATAACACAGAGTTAGAGAAATTAGGCTATGAGTTTGTGAAATTAAAACGGAAAAGAATTTAGACAAATACTTGTGAAAGTACCATCATTTCACATCTTGCTGTAATATTTTGTGCTTAATATTTGTTAAAGCTTTCCTAGAAACTATTTTATTTGCTTTTTCAACAATCATATAGGATAGATGGGCAGATGTTACCCTCATTTTACAGATGGGGAAATTGAGGCATAGCATAATAAGAGGTAAGACAGAACTAAAACTAGGTCTTCTTTACTCTTAGTTCATTGCTCTTTCCCTCTATTACACTGCTGGATGTTCAGGTTTCCCTTGATGACCCCTTTTGTATACCTCAAAGGAAAATTAACACTGTAGACTTGGAATCTTATCTAACTAGACAGGAAGGCTAAAGACAGGAAAAACAATAATGTGGTCCAATCCCCTGCCATTACACAGATATGATATTTGTATGCCTGTAATTTATAGACATTCCCTGTTTAATCACAATTTGAAGAACAGATGTTGCTCTGGGATAAGTTTTCACTTTTATCTGGAAAATCTTTTGTTCATTTGGGTTATAATAAGAAATCTTTCTATAGTGTCTACTTCCTTTTAAAATATAAACACAGACAGGTGAAACACACATACATATAAATACATATATATTTTTCTCACCCTGATATATATACTTGTGTGTGTGTGTATATGCTGTGTGTACACAGACACGTATGTATACGTTTCAGGGTAAGAAAAATCATGTGGGGGCTGGCCCCGTGGCCGAGTGGTTAAGTTCGTGCGCTCCGCTGCAGGCGGCCCAGTGTTTCGTTGGTTCGAATCCTGGGTGCGGACATGGCACTGCTCATCAGACCACGCTGAGGCAGTGTCCCACATGCCACAACTAGAAGGACCCACAACGAAGAATATACAACTATGTACTGGGGGGCTTTGGGGAGAAAAAGGAAAAAGTAAAATCTTTTTTAAAAAAAAAAAAGAAAGAAAAATCATGTGTATCAGGAGTTCCTACAGTTTATACTATTTAAACCCATAAGCATAAAAATATCAAGAGAAGAAAAAAACCCAACCTTACACTGAATTCAGCAGTTCTAAATTAAGTGTTCAGAATAAACCTTTCCTAATAGCCTCTTATCCTTTCATCCAAAACAAATAACTTGTAGTGGACATGAAGGAAAGCATATTAACTTTATTAATTTCTTAAAGTTACCTGACTATTTCCTGGAGAAAGATGAGATTCTAATTTTGGGGGTGGGAGTGGGAGGGCAGAGAAGTTTGGAAGAAGGATGGGCAAATCTTTGGTTCTTATTTGTACGCTATTTTTTTAAAAAATGAAGTTAATTACACCTTTTATTCAATTGGGAAAATCATTTTGGGAGACTGTAACAGGCACTATAAAAAGTTAATCCTCCAGTCATGAATTACTCTTAAAGCTCTAAGATGCCTATTGCTATAAAGCTTCCCTGGTTTCAATTCATACATTTTCACTCATTTACTCAGTAATTTAACAATTAGGTAACACAAGCCTATTGGTTGCCAGGGCTTAGCCGTACCTTGTGAATGCAGAAACGAGAAATGCATGGGAGCTGACAGCATAGAGAGAGAAACAAGAGTGTGAAAAATGATAAAGTCCTTCCTGAGAGGGAGATCTGTGAATTATTATGAACTTTCATTGCTCATTTTATTCACCAAATTAATATAGAGCAGCTCTACAAAATTCAACACAGTTTTAGAGCCAATTCACTACAACTATCCTGTGGATATGCCTTTTATTTGGATATATAGGTTATTTTTTTTATTTACTTTTTTTTAATTTATGTTTTTATTTATATGTTCTGAATTTTTTTGTTGATGGAAAGAAAAGAAAGCCCTTCATAGAGGGTCTCTCCTGTCCTGGATGTGTGGCTTCAGACTCATTCCCTGGGTTTCCTTGGCTGTATTGTTTTTTCTGTAGGATATGGTCTTATCCTGAGACAACACCACTTGATGGTCTTGCTAAATTTGTAAAGCCAGTGCCAATATAAGTCATCAGTACTCTATCTTGGCCCTTGAGTTCTTCACAACATTGGTTTGGTTTTCATTTTAAGCATAATTTGGAAAAAGCTCTTCAAATGTCTCAAAAACTCTATGGTAAGGCAGGGGAAGACAGGCGGCCTAGTAAGACTTTGGATCAAGAGCAGCTTCTAGGATTAGGTTCCAGTTAGAAGAACACACACATCTGCGGCTACAGACTCCTCCAGCTGCAGCTCGGCACAGTTTCTGCCAAGATACCCTGGAGCACTGCTGCTCCCTGCCCCTGAGAGTTGAAGGCCAGTTCAGCACTGAGATTCTATTGGTGGTCTTAGCAAAAAGTGATAGCCCAAAGCCAGAGACTTCTCAGGGTTGGCCCCTTTCATGTGGCTGCTGTAAACAAAGTGCAAAACTGTTGAAAGTGCTCCTTGAGAGTGCCATGATTTAGTCCGTCATCTAAGGTGATACACCTACGGAGTAGCCTATTTCTCCAATACTTTTTATTTATCTAGAATCTGTGAGCTGAAGAGATCTCAAGACTTTCCTTACAGGACATGAGAAAAATACTTTGCCACTTCTAGGATGCATGCCCCATCACACATTCTTTGGCTCAAAGGATTCACCATCAATCTCAAACTATTTCAATAGAGGGCTATGGTTTTGAAGAGCCAAGCAAAGAAGGCTTTTCAGGTAAGAGCCTGTGATGGACACTCCAATTGTCCATACAAAAGCCTAGTTGATAAGAAAAGCTCACTCTCATTTGGTTTATTTCCATTTGAGAACCAATAATTCTTTGGTCCACCAGACTTATGACGTTGGCTTCAAAATTTCTGAGGCCTCGGTTGTGGTCTTTGGTCTGGCTCTTTTGGACCTTGATGGGATGAACAGACACTGACTTAAGAAGCTGCAGCTCACATGGCTGAAGAAGTACACCTGGAGTGTCATGTGGGTGCCACGGAGGCACTGCATTCACATGCAGAGCACTGGAAATGACAGCGGTGGCTGTGGCTTCAGCTCTCTCTTGCAGGTCCCTGACAAGGAAACCCAGGGAATGAGTCTGAAGCCACATACCCAGGACAGGAGAGACACTCTATGAAGGACTTTCTTTTCTTTCCATCAACAAAAAAATTCAGAACATATAAATAAAAACATAAATTAAAAAAATATATAAATAAAAAAATAACCTATATATCCAAATAAAAGGCATATCCACAGGATAGTTTCACTCACTCATACAAAAGTTGTAGTGAATTGGCTGTTAATCCTGCTCTAAAACTGTGCTGAATTTTGTAGAGCTGTTCTATATTAATTTGGTGAATAAAATTAGCAATGAATGTTCATAATAATTCATTCACTGCCTTTTTAAAAGGATTAACTTAAAAAAGAATATTTGCATAGCACTTTGCAATTATTTAAAGTAGACTCTTTTTTTAATTAAAAAATACAGAAGGGGCCAGCCCGGTGGCGCAGCAGTTAAGGGCACACGTTCTGCTTCAGCGGCCCGAGGTTCGCCGGTTCGGATCCCGGGTATGCACATGGCACCACTTGGCAAGCCATGCTATGGTAGGCATCCCACATATAAAGTAGAGGAAGATGGGCACAGATGTTAGCTCAGAGCCAGTCTTCCTCAGCAAAAAGAGGAGGATTGGCAGTGATGTTAGCTCAGGGTTAATCTTGCTCAAAAAACAAACAAACAAAAAAAACCCCACCAGAAACCTCATATTGGATTGTGGCTAAAATTACCAATTCTTTATTATTATCAGTTATTTAATCATTACATCTTATAACTTATAGCATCTATTTAGTTCTCATAGGGAGATGCCCTTTTGGTTTTAGTAGTTAACACATATATACTTGTTAACTATTGAGAATTATTTACTTTGCTGGAGGCATAATCAAATATTTTTAACCACTAGATCTTCCTGTTTAAGAACTCAAAGTTTACCTACAAAATGTTATTCTATATTTGTCATTTATTCCCCAATAAAGTTTTTAGAAAAAGTATTACTCAAGGACAACCTAATATGACAATGTATAGTACACAGGAACACTGAAAAAGCACAATTCCCTGGCACCTACGTTTCTTTTACAAAAGGGAAGAATGGAAAGAGACTCTTCTAATCATTAACCCTTCTCCTTAGAAAATTTCAGTTTCATTATGAATGGTTCTTTCCACAATCAGCTGCTGGTTAATCTGGAGGGTCTCTGTGCCAGGAGCCACTGTCGCCACACCTTTCCTTGCCTTGTAGTCTGTCCAGCCTGCCAAGGTGAGGGGACAGGAGGAGGAATGGTATCCTCTCAACTGCTCCCTGAAATTCTTCACTGTCAGCTCTTTTCTATTCCCCTGAAAGGAATTCTTTCCTCTTCTATGATTGTACCATTTCCCTTCCCATTCTCCCTGCTGCCAGCAGAAAAAATAAATACCGCATTGAATACGAGATTATTTGTTCTCGCACCTTTCAGTGTTTCAGAGACAACTGAATTACGGGATGTATAAATGCTTTGTGTAGTAGAAAAAGGGTAAAGGCCACAGTCCCCCACAGCTGTCTACATCTCAGTTCTCTTCTAATGGAGAAATTTTGCCTCAGACCTTTTCATTCTGGAATATGGAATTTCTGCTAAACATCAGCCCTAGTAACAACAGAAAAAGTCCAATTGGAAGAAAATATCATTTTCACTCATTTCCAGGATGCAGTCCATAAGAATCTATAGTTACAAGTCATGTGGCTAAGAGGATTTTGTTACTACTAAATAATTAGCAGTTATAGGTTGTGGTTTTTTTGAGGAAGATTTGCGCTGAGCTAACATCCACCGCCAACCCTCTTTTTGCAGAGGAAGATTGGCCCTGAGCTAACATCTGTGCCCATCTTCCTCTACTTCATATGTGGGACACCTGCCTCAGCATGGCTTGATAAGTGGTGCTAGGTCCGTATCCAGGATCTGAACCAGTGAACCCCAGGCTGCCGAAGCAGAGCGCGCAAACTTAACTGCTACACCACTGGGCTAGCCCCAGGTATGTTTTTTTTTACTGTGGTAAAATACACATAACATAAAATTTACCATCTTACCATTTCTAAATGTACAGTTCAGTCTTATTAAATACATGTAACTGTTAGCACCATCCATCCCCACAACCCTTCACCTTGTAAAACTGAAACTCTATACCCACTAAATAGTAACTCTTCCTGTTTCCTCTCTCCCAGGCCCCTGGTAACCACCATTACACTTTCTGTCTTTAGGATTTTTATTTTGTTTTAATATTGGCACCTGAGCTAACATCCGTTGCCAATCTTTTGTTGTTGTTCTTCTTCTCCCCAAAGCCCTGCAGGGCATAGCTGTATGTTCTAGTTGTGGGTCCTTCTGGCTCTGCTGTGTGGGACGCCACCTCAGCATGGCTTGCTGAGTGGTGCTCGGTCCAGACCCCAGATCAGAACAGGCAAAATCCGGGGCCGCTGAAGCAGAGCGTGTGAACTGAACCACTTGGCCACAGGGCTGGCCCCTGTCTTTATGATTTTTACTACTCTAAGTACCTCATGTAAGTGGAATCATACAGTATTTGTCTTTTTGTGACCAGCTTATTTCACTTAGCTTAATGTCCTCAAGGTTCATCATTACTGTAGCATATTGCAGAATTTCCTTCCTTTGAAAGGCTGAATAATAGTCCATTGCATGTATATACAACATTTTGCTTATCTATTTATCCACTGATGGACACTTGGGTTGCTTCTACATTCTAGCTATTGAATAATGCTGCTATGAACATAGGTGTACAAATATCTCTTCAAGACCATGCCTTCAATTATTTTAATACCTTAAAGTGGTATTACTAGATAATATGATGATTCTATTTTTAATTTTTTGAGGTCCCACTATTCTGTTTTCCACAGCAGCTGTACTATTTTAAATTCTAACCAACAGTGCGCAAGGGTTCCTATTTCTCCACATCCTCACCAACACTTGGTGTTTTCTGGGTTTTTTTGATAGAAGCCATCCTAATGAGTGTGAGGTGGTATCTTATTGTAGTTCTGATTTGCATTTCCCTAATGATTAGTGATGTTGAGCAACTTTTCATGTGCTTACTGGCCGTTCAATCTTCTTTGGAGAAATGCCCATTCAAGTCTTTTGCCCATTTTTGAATGGGGTCGTTCTTTTGTTGTTGAGTTTTAGAAGTTCTCTATATATTCTGGATATATTAATCCCTTACCAGGTATGTGATTTACAAATATTTTCTCCTATTCTGTGGGTTGCCTTTTTACTCTGTTGATGACGTCTTTCGATGCACAAAATTTTTTGATTTTCATAAAGTCTATTTTATCTGTTTTTTCTTTTGTTACCTGTGCCTTTGGTGTCATATCCAAGAAGTCATTGCCAAATCCAATGTCATAAAGCTTTTGTCCTATGTTTTCTTCTAAGAGTTTTATTGTTTTAGGTCTTACATTTAGGTCCTTGATCCATCTTGAGTTAGTTTTTGTGTATGGTGTTAGGTAAGGGGTCAATTTCATTCTTTTGCATGTGTATATCAGTTTTCCTAGCACCATTTGTTGAAAAGACTGTCCTTTTCCCATTGAATGGTCTTGGCAGCCTTGTCAAAAATCATTTGACTACATGTGTGAGGCTTACTTCTGGGCTCTCTATTCTATTCTTTTGTTTGTTTGTTTGTTTGTTTAGGAAGATTAGCCCTGAGCTAACATCTGCTGCCACTCCTCCTCTTTTTGCTGAGGAAGACTGGCCCTGAGCTAACATCTGTGCCCATCTTCCTCTACTTTATATGTGGGACGCCTGCCACAGAATGGCATGCCAAGCAGTGCCATGTCTGCACCTGGGATCCAAACCAGCGAACCCCGGGCCGCCAAAGCGGAATGTGCAAACTTAACCAATGTGCCACTGGGCTGGCCCCTGCTGGGAGATTTTTGATCACTGATTCAATCTCCTTATTAGTTATAGGTCTATTTAGATTTTTCTATTTCTTTGTGATGGCTTTGAAGATTTTGTGTTTCTAGGAATTTGTCCATTTCATCTAGGTTATCCAATTTGTTGGTGTGCAGTTGTTCATAGAACTCTCTTATAATCATTTTTATTTCTGTAGAATCAGTAGTAACGTCCCCACTTTCACCTCTGATTTTAGTAATTTCAGTCTTTCTTTTTTCCTTAGTCCATCTAGCTAAATGTTCGTCAATTTTGTTGATCTTTTTGAAGAATCAACTTTTTGTTTTATCGATTCTCTATTGCTTTTCTACTCTCTATTTCATTTGTCTGTGCTCTAATCTTTATTATTTTCTTCCTTCTGGTAGCTTTCAGTTTAGTTTGCTCTTTTTTCTAGCTACTTAAGTTGTAAAGTTGGGTTGTTGATTTGAGATCTTTCCTGTTTTTTTTGTTTTTGTTTTTTCCCTGTTTTATCTCCCTAAATCCCCCCGGTACATAGTTGTATATCTTAGTTGCAGGTCCTGCTAGTTGTGGCATGTGGGACACCACCTCAATGTGGCCTGATGAGCGGTGCCATGTCCACACCCAGGATCCGAACCAGTGAAACCCTGGGCCGCCACAGCAGAGCGTGAAAACTTAACCACTCAGCCACGGGGCCAGCCCCTAGATCTTTCCTGTTTTTTAACTTATAGCTATAAATTTCCCCCATAGCACTGCTTTTGCTGCTTTCCATAAGTTTTGGTTATGCTGTGTTTTTGTTTTCATTTGTCTCTAAGTATTTTATAATTTCCCTTCTGATTTCTTCTTTGATGCACCGGTTATTTAAAAGTGTGCTGTTTAATCTCCACAGTTTTGTGAATTTTCAGTTTTCTTTTTGTTAATACCTTCTAACTTCACTCCATTGTAGTCAGAGAAGACACTTTGTATGAGATCCACTTTTTTTTTTTTTTTTTTTTTTGCTGAGGAAGATTTGCCCTAAGCTAACATCTGCTGCCAATCTTCCTCTTTTTGTATGTGAGCTGCTGCCATGGCATGGCCACTGACAGATGAGTGGTGTAGGTCTGCACCCAGGAACCAAACCCAGGCCACTGAAATGAAGTGCATCGAACTTAACCACTAGGCCACTGGGGCTGGCCCAAGATCCATTTTTTAAAATCTATTGAGACTTAATTTCTGGCCTAATATATGGGCTATCCTAGAAAATGTCCCATGTGCACTTGAGAAGAATGTGTATTTTGTTGTTGTTGGGTAGTGTTCTGTATATATGTGTTACATACAGTTGGTTTATTGTGTTATTTAAATGTCTTCTATTTTCTTATCTTTTGTCTGATTGGTCTATCCATTTTTGTGAATGTGGTATTAAAGTCTCCAACTATTCTTATACAATTGTCTATTTCTCCCTTCAATTCTATCAGTTTTTGCTTCAGACATTTTGATGGTCTGTTGTTAGGTGCAAAAATATTTCTAAGTGCTATATTTTCCTGCTATATTGAATCTTTTGTTAAAATATAATATCTTTCTTTGTCTCCTGTAACCTTTTTTGGCTGAAGTCTATTTTATCTGACATTAGTATACCCACCCCTCCTCTCTTTTAGTTACGATTTTAATGGATATCTTTTTACATCCTTTGACTTTCAACCTGTTTGTGTCTTTGGATCTCAAATGAGTCTCTTGTAGTTGGGTTGTGTGTTTTTACCCCTTATCCAAATCTCTGGTTTTTTGTGGGAGAGTTTAATCCATTTACATTTAAAGTAATTACTGATAAGGAGGGACTTACTTTTGTCACTGTGTTATTTTTTCACTATATGCCTTATAGTTTTTTAGTCCCTCATTTCCTGCATTACTGTCTTCTTTTGTGTTTAGTTGATTTCTTTCCCATTTCCTTTTGTGTATATTCTATAACTAATTTCTTTGTGGTTACCATGGAAATTACATTTAACAACCTAAAGTTATAACACTCTAATTTTAATTTATACCAGCTTAGCTTCAATAACATACAAAAACTCTGTTCCTTTACAGCTTTCTACCCCTTTCAGTTGTTGATGTCACAATATTCCACCTTTACACATTGTGTGTCCCCAGACATAAACTAATAATTCTTTGAAATGCATTAGTCTCAGGGCCAGCCCCATGGTCAAGCGGTTAAGTTCGCGCACTCTGCTTCGGCAGCCCAGGGTTTCACCAGTTCAAATCCTGGGCATGGACATGGCACTGCTCATTGAGCCATGCTGATGTGGCATCCCACATGCCACAACTATAGGGACCCATAACTAAGAATACACAACTATGTACTGGGGGGCTTTGGGGAGAAAAAGGAAAAATAAAATCTAAAATAAATAAATAAATGCATTAGTCTCTTAAATTATGTAGAAAACAAGATTTGGAGTTACAAACCAAAGTTACAGTAACACGAGCTGTTACATTAATAATTATTCTTTAAATTTATTAGCCTCTTAAATTACATAGAAAACAAAAAGTGGGGTTACAACCATTGTTACAATAATACTAGCTTTTATAATTACCCACATATTTACTTTTATTGAGATCTTTATTTCTCCATATAGCTTCAAGTTACTGTCTGATGTCCTTTCATTTCACGTTGCAAGAAGACCTTGAGCATTTCTTGCAGGGCAGGTCTGGTGGTCATGAACTCCCTCAGCTTTTGTTTATCTAGAATGTCTTGTTTTCTCTCTCAGTTTTTAAGAGCAGCTTTGCCAGATATAGCATTCTTGGTTGGCAGTTTTCTTCTTTCAGCACTTGGAATATATTGCCTCACCGTCTTCTGACCTCGGAAGTTTCCAAGGAGAAATCTGCTGATAATCTTATCGAGGATCTCTTGTATGTGACAATTTGCTCCTCTCTTACTGCTTTCAAGATTCTTTCTTTGTCTTTGAAAGTTTGATTACAATGTGTTGCAGTATGGGTCTCTTTAAGTTCATCTTATTTGGAGTTCATTGAACTTCTTGGGTATTTATACAGGCATAGCTTGGAGATATTGTGGGTTTAGTTCCAGACCATGGCAATAAAGCGAATATTGCAATAAAGTGAGTCACACAAATTTTTTGGGTTCCCAGGGCATATAAAAGTTATATTTACACTAAACTGTAGTCTGTTAAGTGTGCAACAGTATTATGTCTAAAAAAGAAAGTATATATCTTAATTTAAAAACACGTTATTGCTTAAAAATGCTAAGCATCATTTGAGCCTGCAATGAGTCATCATCTTTCTGCTGGTGGAGGCTCCTGCCTCGATGTTGATGGCTGCTGACTGATCAGGGTGGTGGCTGCTGAAGGCTGGGGTGGCTGTGGCAATTTCTTAAAATTAGACAATGAGCTTTGCCACACTGACTGACTCTTCCTTTTATGAACGATTTCTCTGGAGCATGAGATGCTGTTTGATAGCATTTTACCCACAGTAAGACTTCTTTCAAAATTGGAGTCAATCCTCTCAAAGCCTACCGCTGCTTTATCAACTAAGTGTATGTAATACTCTAAATCCTTTGTCGTCATTTCAACAATCTTCACAACGTCTTCACCAGGAGTAGATTCTGTCTCAAGAAACCACTTTCTTTGTTCATCCATAAGAAACAACTCCTCATCCATTAAAGTTTTATCATGAGACTGGGAAATTCAGTCACATCTTCAGGCTCCACTCCTAATTCTAGTTGTCTTGCTATTTCTATTACACTTCCAATTACTTCCTCCACTGAAGTCCTGAACCCTTCAAAGTCATCCATGAGGGTTGGAACCAACTTCTTCCAAACTCCTGTTAATGTTGATATTTTGACCTCTTTCCATGAATCACGAATGTTCTTCTTTTTATGTGTGTGTGAGGAAGATTGGCACTGAGCTAACATCTGTTGTCAATCTTCCTCTTTCTTCTTGAGGAAGACTGTCACTGAGCTAACATCTGTGCCAATCTTCCTCTATTTTATGTGGGATGCTGCCACAGCATGGCTTGACAAGCAGTGTTAGGTCTGCACCCAGGATCCAAACCTGCGAACCCCAGGCTGCTGAAGTGGAGCACGCAAACTTAACCACTATGCCACCAGATATGCCGTCACAAATGTTCTTATGGGGCTGGCCTGGTGGTGCAGCAGTTAAGTTCACATGTTCCACTTCAGCGGCCCAGGGTTCGCTAGTTCGGATCCCGGGTGTGGACGTGGCACTGCTTGGCAAGCCATGCTGTGGCAGGCATCCCACATATGAAGTAGAGGAAGATGGGCATGGATGTTAGCTCAGGGCCAGCCTTCCTCAGCAAAAAGAGGAGTGGCAGCAGATGTTAGCTCAGGGCTAATCTTCCTAAAAAAACAAACAAACAAAACAAATGTTCTTAAAGGCATCTAGAATAATGAATCCTTTTCAGAAGGTTTTCAATTTAGTTGGCCCAGATCCATCAGAAGAATCACTCTCTATCACAGTTATATCCTCACAAAATGTATTTCTTAAATAATAAGACTTGAAACTTGAAATTACCCCTTGATCCATGGGCTGCAGAATGAATGCTGTGTTAGCAGGCATGAAAACATTAATCTCATTGTACATCTCCATCACAGCTCTTGGGGGACCAGTTGCTGCGTTGTCACTCAGCAGTAATATTTTGAAATGAATCTTTTTTCCTGAGTAGTAGGTCTCAACAATGGGCTTAAAATATTTAGTAAACCATGTTGTAAATAGATGTGCTGTCATCCAGGATTTGTTGTTCCATTTATAGAGCACAGGCAGAGTAGATTTAGCATAATTCTTAAAGGCCTTAGGATTTTCAGAACAGTAAATTAGCATTGGCTTCAACTTAAAAGTCACCAGCTACATTAGCCCTTAACAAGAGAATCAGCCTTTGAAGCTTTGAAGCCAGGCATCAACTTTTCCTCTCTAGCTATGAAAGTCTTAGCATCTTCTTCCAATAGAAGGCTGTTTCACATACATCGAAAATCTGTTGTTTAGTGAAGCCACCTTCATTAATTATCTTAGCTAGATTTTCTGGAGAACTTACTGCAGCTTCTACATCTTCAGTACTTGCTGCTTCACCTTGTACTTTTATATTATAGAGATGGCTTCTTTCCTTAAGCTTCATGAACCAACCTCTGCTAGCTTCAAACTTTTCTTCTGCAGCTTCCTCACCTCTCTCAGCCTTCATAGAATTGAAGAGAATTAGGACCTTGCTCTGGGTTACGCTTTGGCTTAAGGGAATGTAGTGGCTGGTTTGATCTTCTATTCAGACCACTAAAACTTTCCCCGTATCAGCAATAAGCCTGTTTTGCTTTCTTATCATTCATATGTTCTCTGGAGTAGCACTTTCAAGTTCCTTCAAGAACTTTTCCTTTGCATTCACAACTTGGCTAACTGGCACAAGAGGGATAGCTTTCAGCCTGTCTAGGCTTTTGACATGCCTTCGAAGCTCACTAAGCTTTATTATTTCTAGCTTTTGATTTAATGCAAGAGACATGTGACTCTTCCTTTCACTTGAACACTTAAGAGACCATTGTGGGATTATTAATTGGCCTAATTTCAATATTGCTGTGTCTTTGGGAATAGGGAGGCCCAAGAAGAGGGAGAGAAATGGAGGAATGGCCAGTTAGTGGAGCAGTCAGAATACACATAACATTTACTGATTAAGTTTGCCATCTTATATGGGCACAGGTCACGGCGCCCCAAAACAATTACAATAGTAACATCAAAGATAGCTGATCAGAGATCACCTTAACAAATAGAATGACAATGAAGAAATGTGAAATGTTGCAAGAATTATCAAAATGTGATCCAGACTGAAATGAACAAATGCTATTAGAAAAATGGTACCAATACATTTGCTCAATGAAGGGTTGCCAAAAACCATCAATTTGTAAAAAATGGAACATCTGCAAAGCACAATAAAGCAAAGTGCAACAAAACAAGGTATGTCTGTATTCACTCACGTCTTTCATCAAATTTAAGAAGTTTTTAGCCATTATTTCTTCAAATATTCTCTCTGCTTCTTTCTCTCCCCTCCTTCCGGTATTCCCATAATGTCTATCTTGCTCCTCTTGACAGTGTCCCATAGGTCCCTTAGGCTCTGTTTGCCTTTCTTGCGTCCTTTTTTTCTGTTCCTCAGACTTGATAATTTCCATTGTCCTATCTTCAAGTTTGATGATCCTTTCTCCCGCCTGCTCAAATTTGCCTTTGAATCCATCTAGGGAAATTTTCATTTCAGTTATTGTACTTTTCAACTCCAGAAGTTCTTTTTGGTTTCTTTTTAGGTTTTCTCTTTGCTGACATTTCCATTTTGTTCACCCACTGTTTTCTTGACTTTCTTGACATCTTCCTTCAGTTCTCTGAACATCTTTAAGACAGTTACGTTAAAGTCTTTGTATAGTACACCTGCCTTTAGGTCTTTTTCAGGGACAGTTTCTATTGATTTATCTGTTTTCTTTGAATGACCCATACTTGCCTGGTGATTTTCTGTTGAAGGTTGAACATCTGAATCTAATAATGTGGTAATTTTGGAAATTAGATTCTTCACCTTCCATAGAGTTTACTAATTTTTATTACTGTTTTTGTTTTTGTTTTGATTGTTGTAAGCTGTCTCTGCCAAGGATCGGCCTGAGGTGTAAACTTAAGATCTTCTCAGGCCTTTTCTGAGCCTTTCCTTGGGCATGTGTGGTTACTTTCTAATTTTCCTCTTACACGCAGCTGTTTTAAATATCTTATTTTTTAATGTCTGGCTCTCAAAAGGGAAAAAAGCAAAAAATGAAGGGGGAGAAAAAAGGGAGTGAGTCCCTTAAATCCCTAGAAGTCATTTTAGCTGAAGGGAAAGGGGCTTGCAACAATGGGGAGAAGTGCAACAATGGCTACCTGCCTCTTTGTCTACTCCTCTGTGATCAGAAGCAGCAATCAGCTATCAGAGCAAAGAGTCCTGGTATCCAGAGGATAGGGTCCTTTTTGCCCACCCTGCCTTTCACAAGCTGTGTGCAAGCTGCTCCAGGAACATGAACACAGTTGCCCGCCATGTAGATGAGGGTGGGGGATGGCTAGCTGCTAAGAGCTGAAATTGACCACAATATACACTCCAAGACTTCCCCTAGCAGTTGCAAGCCTTCAACAGACTCCAGATTTCCGTTATAGTTACATCAGACAGATTCTGCCAGTGCAGTTGTTGTCTGGGTGGGGAGACAGATTCCTGGTGCTTCCTACTTCACTACCTTCCCAGAATCCTCTGCCAGCAGTTATAGGTACTTGACTTTTTAATAGTCTTTTGGATTTTATAAAATAAGACAACAATTTTTCCAAAACTTACTTTGGCAAAGTCAAGAATTGAGGGACATTTACTTTACTCTTTTGTTTGTTTGTATCATGAAGAATAACATCTGGGGAGAAAAAGAGCCTTTTTTAAAAGTGTGCACTTACCAATTTAAAGTGGAAGAACTCAAGAGGATGAGAGGATAGTTCACCACACCCCCTGGTGGCCATACCCAAATGTTTATAAACAGATTCTAGTTCTCTGGATCAGAAGAGTAACCTACAGGGTGGCTGGTTTCAGAAGGGCCAACAGCAAAAGACGTATAGCTTCACTGTGATCAGTTAGAACTAGTTTTTAATACATGGAAAGCTCTACTTTTGTAAATCCATCCATCAATCAATAAATCACACACATACACAAATATTCTGTTATAAGCTCAATAAATATTAGGTTTCTCTATGAAACAATGTCATCATTCTATTTCTTAAAACAGAAAAGTGAGGTGATGGGGTATCTTACCATCAATTGCTTAGAAAAAAAAATTCCTTGTACCGTATTTTCAACCTTTCTGTAAGTATGAGATTGTTTCAAAATTGGAAAAAAAAAAAAAATGGGGCTGGCCCCGTGGCCAAGTGGTTAAGTTTGCGCACTCCGCTTCAGCGGCCCAGGGTTTCATCAGTTCGAATCCTGGGTGTGGACATGCACTGCTCATTAGGCAATGCTGAGGTGGCAGCCCACGTGCCACAACTAGAAGGACCCACAACTAAATATACAACTATGTACTGGGGAGATTTGGGGAGAAAAAGCAAAAAAAAAAAGAAGAAGATGATTGGCAACAGTTGTTAGCTCAGTTGCCAATCTTTAAAAAGATAAATAAAAATTTAAAAAGATAAAAAATATGAGGATTAAATTATCAGCTCATACTTAGAACAGACTTTTCCTCTTTTCTACCTTGTTTCTCTTGTTTTTACTTAAGTACAGATCCTCCTTGCCTTACGATGAGGTTACATCCCAATAAACCCATCGTAAATTGAAAATGCATTGGGTAAGAAGTTGAACAAGATCTAGTTTTCAAAGATTTTTTAAAGTGGTAGACACCTTTACACACACACACACACAATGTCTTTTCACAAGATGATTTAAGTGTGTTGGAGCATGTATTTCAAAAGTAAAAAAAGAAAAAAACCTGAAACAGTCCATTACAATGTAGACATATTCACCCTTCAGGAAATCTTTGAAGTAAGGTGAATCCTACAGCTGACGTCATATCAGAGTTGTGCAATTCAATAATAATACTGAACTTCCATGCTGGAACCCACCATCAGAAGTCAAACCATTGTGAGGTGGGGACCGTCTGTACAACACTCTTACTCTGTAGGTTAACATATTCTTTAACTAGAACACATACTGAGGTAGATGTCCATCTGTCCTCTTTTCACAGGCAAAAAATGGGCAATGTAGTACATTTATTGTCATTATGATATTTAAATCCATACAAAAGTTATTTCACCAAATAGGCTGTAATTAAATGAAGTCATATCACAAAAGTAAAAAACAGAGCAAATACAAGATAAAGAAAACTTGATGAGGTACCAGAGACAGAGATCTGGAGGAAAGATCTGGCTACAAAGTGACTCAATTAGTAACACAGTGCCATTGTCTTACACAAAGACATGCCCTAATTCTATGTTTTCTTTCAACTGTCTTCAAGCTGTCTCCACTGGACTAGTACCTTGTTCCACATGTTCAAAGGCGAATTCCTCACACAAGTTCTCTTTTTCAATTACATCATTTCTAGTAAAGGTATCAACATTCTTCTATTCTCATTTATTCATTCAATAAGCACTTACTGAGTACCAATGACATGCTAATTGCTGTGGATACTAACAAAAAAGACATGGTCCCTGTCCTCATGCTGCTGTCAGGCTGGGAGGTGATTGCCCACCTCTAGCCATTTGCATGCAACAGTTTCCTAGATAGTTTTCCTGCCTCCTCTCCTACTGTGTAACACTGCCAGACTCTTCTGGTAGTCATGTCATTTTTCTAGACCAAGGTCTATCAAATCAAAACTCTTCTGCTTTTCAGATACAGACAATTACCTTCTTATCGTCCCTGAAACACTTTAGCACTACTTCCAGACTTCTGAGCATATCTTCCACTCTCCCCATCCTCCTATATTTGGAATGCTTTTCTTCTCTTCTCTTAAATCCCGTTTGTTCAACACCCTGCTCTTCCAAGAGACTTTTTGAGATTCCTCTGGCCCACAATGCTCTCTCCACCCTATCCGCTGCAAACCTTGTTTTCATCACTAGGTTTGAAGTACACTGGGGAAAATATCATGTTTTCAAAGGTGAAGAACTTTTTCAGTAGATGGTAATTCTTTAGGTCTATGAAAGACTAAAGAGGAAGAAACTAAGCTTAAAAACTGGACAGGTTTTAGGCCAAACACAAAAAATAACTTCATGTTGAGTAATTAAAAATGCTGGTGATAAGTGTTGTATGTGTTGCTTGAGTTGATGGGGAAAAACATAGAAATTTTCCTGAATGGCTTAAGCATTCACTTGTTTAAAAAAAAAAAAAAAAAGGACAATTTATTGCAGATCTTTGAAACTATATTATTATACAATACTGTAAATTGCTGACGCCAAAGACAATTCCTAAAGCTCATTCCTTTTCCCTTTACTTTATACAATTCTTAGCTTCGAGTTGGTATATACAGGAATGGAAGAATTCTACTATAATTTAAATATTTATTTTTAAAATTTAGATCTAAAGTACTTTGTTTCCTACCACAACTACTTACCTTAAAAAAGATGTCTCGGGATTGCAAAGATTTCAGTGGTATATTTCTTTTGTTAATTTTTATTACCATCCTAATTTTACTAGGTTGACTCATATGAGATAGCTGTTTATATGTCAAAATGATTGAATATTGGCATGTCATATGGTTTAGTTTTATAATTACCTTCCTGGCTGTTCCCCAGCCAGCAGAGTGGGTCATCACACAAGAAGAAAAGCTACGAGTTCATAAATATGCAAAAGAGAGACTGGCATTGAATTTCATCCATTTACTTTTTACCAAAAAGCTAATAATACACAATCTAATTTTTAGTTCTGCAATCATGTTATCATTTTATGCCCAACTTCTGAGAAAGATAAAGTGTTGCCAGAATTTAAATGTCACAAAAAGGGGCCAGTGTGGCATGAATACATTGTTTTTTAATGGTAGTAAAATACATATAACATAAAATTTGTCATCTTACCCATTTTTAAGTGTACAGTAGCATTAAGTACATTCACATTGTTGTGCAACTATCACCACCATCCATCTCTAGAACTTTTTTCTCTTTCAAAATTCAAACTGTGTACCCGTTAAACAGTAACTCCCCATTCTCCCTGTCCCCAGCCCCTGGCAACCAACATTCTACTTTCCATCTCTGAGAATTCGACTACTGTAGATACACCTCATATACGTGGAATCTCCTTTTTAAGGCTGAATGATGTTTCATTGCATGTATATACGACATTTTGATTATCCCTTCATCTGTCAGTGGACACTTGGGTTGCTTCCACCCTTTGGCTATTGTGAATAATGTTGCTATGAACATGGGTGTACAAATTTCTCAAGACCCTGGTTTTAATTCTTTAATTCCAGAAGTGGAATTGCTGGATCATATGGTAATTCCAATTTTAATTTTTTGAGGACTAGCTATACTGTACCATTTTGCATTCCCACCAACAGGTATAAAGGTTTCAATTTCTTCACATCTTCACCGACACTTGTTATTTTCTGGTTTTTTTGGATAGTGGCCATCCTAATGAGTGTGAGATGGTATCTCACTGTAGTTTTGACTTGCATTTCCCTAATGATTAGTGATGTTGAGCATCTCTTCATGTGCTTTTGGCCATTTGTATATCTTCTTTGGAGAAATGTCTATTCAAGTACTTTGCCTGTTTTTTAATTGAGTTATGCAATGGATAATTTTATGCATCAATCTGACTGAGCTATAGGGTGCCCAGAAATTTGGTTAAACATAATTCTGGGTGTGTCTCTGAGGGTGTTTCTGCATGAAATCAACATTTCAATCAGCAGAATGAGTAAAGCAGATTGCCCTCCCCAGTGTGAGTGGGCTTCACCATTCTATTGAAAACCTGAATAGAATGGGCTGACTAAGGAAGAATTTGCTCTCTCTGCCTGACTGTCTTTGAGCTAGGGCATCAGTCTTCTGGCTTCAGACTCAGACTGGAAGTTAACACCATCAGTTCTTCTGGGTCTCCAACTTGAAGATCTTGGGACTTCAGCTTCCATAATTACGTGAGCCAATTCCTTATAATAAATACACAGATCTATATATTTCCTGTTAATTTTGTTTTTCCAGAAAACTCTGATTAATACAGATTTTGGTACTGAGAAGTGGGGTGCTGCTATAATGAATACCTATAAATGTGGAAGCAACTTTGGAACTGGATAATGGGTGGAGGCTGGAAGAGTTTTGTGGTGCATGCTAGAAAAAGCTAAGATTATCACGAAAGAAGTATTAAAGGAGATTCTGGTGAGAGCTCAGAAAGAAAAGAGGAGAGCTGGAAAGAAAGCCCTTCATCTTCTTAGAGAATACATAATAATCATGAACAGAATGTTGGTAGAAATATGGGTGGTAAAGGCTATTCTGATGATGTCTCAGACGGAAATGAGGAACATGTTATTGGACAACAGAGAAAAGGCAACCTGCTATAAAGTAGCAAAGAACTTGGCTAAATTGTGTTCATGTTCTAGCGTCTTGTGGAAAGTAGAACTTGTGAGTGATGAAACTGGATATTTAGCTCAGAAGATTTCTAGTTTTGGACTTACTTGGGGCCTATCACCTTTTCGTTCTTCCTTATTTCTCCCTTTTGGAATGGGAATGTGTATCCTATGCCTGTCCTACCATTGTATTTTGAAGTGTATAACTTATCTGGTTTCACAGGTTCACAGCTGGAGAGGAATTTTGCCTCAAGTCTCACCCATATCTGATTTAGATGAGACTTTGGACTTTAGCCTTTGGAGTTGATGCTAGAACAAGTTAAGATTTTTGGGGCTGTTGGGATGGAATGAATATATTTGTATGTGAGAAGAACACGAATTCTGTGAGGCAAGGTGGAATGTTATGGATTGAATGTTTCTGTGCCCCACCCCACCAAATCCCTATGTTGAAGCCCTAATCCCCATTGTGATGGTATGTGGAGATGAAAGTCTTTGGGAGGTAATTAAGATTAGATGATGTCAGGAAGGTAAGGCTCCCCTGATAGGATTTGTGTCCATATAAGAATAGGAAGAGACCAGAGCACCATCTCTCTCACAGCCATGTAAGAAGGCAGCTGTCTGCAACACAGAAAGAGGCCTCTCACCAGGAACTGAATCTACTAGCACACTGATCTTGGACTTCCCAGCCTCCAGAACTATGAGAAACAAATGCCCGTTGTTTAAGCCATTCATTCTATGGTATTTCGCTACAGGAACCCAAGCTGACTTAGACAGGTTGTTATTTGTTTTTTTGTTTTTGAGTTGTAAGAGCTCTTTATACATTAACCCCTTATCAGCTATATGATGTGCAAATATTTCTCCCATTCTGTGGGGTGCTTTTTTACTCTGTTGATTTTGTCATTTGATGCAGAGAAGTTTTAAATTTTGATGTAATTTATCTAGTTTTTGGTTATTGCTGCTGCCTGTGAACACTAGTTTTTAAAGGCATCATAATTTGGGCTAATTACATTAAAAGATTAGTCATACATCACTTACCAACGGTACACGTTCTGAGAAACGCATTGTTAGGTGATTTCATTGTGCAAATATCATAGCGTGTACTTACACAAACCCAGATGGTACAGCCTACTACATGCTATATGGTACTAATCTTATGGGACCACCGTTGCATATGCTGTCCATTGATGAGCAAAATATCATTATGTGGTACAGGACTGTACTTTTAACTTATGATTTTCCCAATAAATGGCACTTGGTTAAAATAAGAGTTTATTAATGCAACATCTATTTTATTACCTGGAACTGGCATTAGTTTTAATGATATGCTGTTTACTACTCAATTAACTACTATAAACTGCAATTGAACCCACAAACTGACAAGATGAGTTCAGGAATGCTCAATGAAAAGATGCTAACTCAATGCTGTTTTATTCTGTGTAAGTGATGGAGAACGTCAGAACAATCTGTAGCAGGCAAACACACAAAAATCAACCTCTTACACACCATCTAGACACAAGGGGCATCCCCTTGACACTTAAGAGAAGTTTCTTTGCTTTGAGGCAGACTAAAGCAACTAGATTTACAAATAGCCTAGGAAACACACAGAATGAAAGAAATTACAACAGCTAAGTAAATTTTGATTTTTTTTTTAAAGGGAGCTACTAGATTTTTCTTCATTTCTTATTTCTATAAATGATCCCTTTTTTGTGAATAGAAGCCTACAAAAACTCTCCGCCAGTCATATTAATGATTTATTGCCAACAATTTTAAAAACAGAAATCTTTATGGTTCTTAATGGCTTGACAATTCAGTGCTGTAATCAGAGAATAGACTTGTACTGCCTCATCGTTATATAATTTTTTGGAATAACAATTATCCCAGTAGACGTTAAGTCAATAGGTAAAGCTTGAAACTAACCCAGAGATCTTTAAATTTGGTCTACTGGAAAATTTAAGAATCCCTTGTAATCTTTTCTTATTCTAATGGGAATATCATTATGATGCCTCTGGTAAGCATTCAGCTAAAATTTCTTCTGGGTTTCTATCTCTTACCAAAAGACTGACACTTCACTGTCTCATCTTCCCTAAGAGACATGGAGGAACTAAGCTTTAAGCCAAAATTTTTGTGGTAACCAAGACAGGAAAAGTATCGCCAATAACCTCAGTGACTGATGAAAAGAAACTATTTTTATATTAAGTTGTAGTTAATAAGACTAAGATATACATCAACAAATACCTGATAATTCATCATTGAGGAAGCATACCCTCTAGCCAGCCTGTCCATAATGAGCATGCTTATTGTATCCTTTCTGTGGATCATCCAGAATGGCTCATGTGATTTGAGTTCAGAGGACATAAGTTTGGTAACATTTATATGACCATCTAGAACTTACCAGGACTGTTTCCTGTGAGAGGGAGTTGATTTAAAAAAAAAAACATTTAAAGGAGATAACAAATGTTATTATACACTTCCTAGATGTCTCTGATAATACTTTTCTTTTAATGGAGGCAAGTATTAGTATCCTTAAAACAACATGTCCACTATTCCACGAGAGGGAGGAAAAAAAGTTTCATCGTATTTTAAAGGATTGGGTAAGTTACTCAGTATATCCTTTATATTTAGGAAGTGAAATATTAACCAATCTGTAAGAATTGCCAAAATCTATCAAAACAAATGACAAAAATAAGTACAAAACTGAAGGCTGAGATGTTCTTCAGTTGATATTTTCCTAAAAGGTAAGGAAAATTTGTTTTTTATTACCTAAGATAGTTCTCGAGACGTGGGTCAAAATTGGGCCAATGTTGGCCTTTCTGCATTTTTTAAAAGCAATCTACCATGATGTATGTATGTGTACAACATAATGCAATCTACCATTTTAATCTCTCAGTCAGTAACTGGCTTCTTAAAGCAATCCCATTTTGAGAGACCATTTAAGCATGTGGGAGAGCCAGCATAAGCTAATCTGACAATACTG
Organism: Equus przewalskii; assembly: GCF_037783145.1. Lineage (NCBI taxonomy): Eukaryota > Metazoa > Chordata > Mammalia > Perissodactyla > Equidae > Equus > Equus przewalskii. The sequence goes on from NC_091840.1 coordinate 43,402,957, forward strand.
AGAAAGAATTAGAGAAAAGAACATTAACGCCAGAAATGCTATAGGACATAATGAACCAACATACCTCCTGGGCTGCGACCGGCATTCCTCCTCCCCACTGTCTGCCTCCTGTAGAGACACGAAAATGAGAAAAAATAACTTAAAACCTGAGGTCTCATATCACAATGTCAACAATGCAATTCTATCAAGCTTCACATGTAGGAATTTCTCATTCATACTGTACACTTGAACTAAATTCTCTTCATAAAAAGTGACCTTGACCAACCCAGGAGGTTTATATATATCAACAGAATTTATTCCAGGAGGAAACTTCAACAACAGTCTACAAACAAATTCCATTGATAACGAAGTGCTAATAATTAAAAGAATTACCTCCGAAAACCAACTGAAGATGCTATGTTACTGTCATGCTACTTCACATTCAAAATGAGTGGGCATTTGGACCACCACCACCAAACTCCTCGAGATGACCAAAGAACAGCTTAAACAACGAGCACCACCTCACCAAGTGCTCAGGATCAAATCACCATCACCATCAACATAATGGCTACTACTTACTGAGTATTTATCACATGCCAGGCACCTTGCTCAACACTTTAAGTACATCGTCTTATTTATTCCTTATAAACTCAGAAGGTTGATGGTACCATATTTTTCACTGATTCTAACATATGCACACAACTTGGGATAAATGTCTACAAATCAATGTGATTTAAAAAAGCACTGAATCATAGTTTAATTGCAATATTTATTTTTTCTTAGTGGCACATAAAATAATTGAGGGTGTTAGAAGTTATGGCAATTTAGATTCAATGAAATACGAATATTTTACAGATGAAGAAACTGAAATCCACAAAAAGGAAGGACGTAAGCTGCCAAAGGAAACTCATATGATGAAGCTAGATAAAACTGATAAAATATTGCCTCCCAATATGCTGAAAAAGCATATCATTTACTACTCCCTGGCCTAGGTTAGGAATCATTATACGTTAAGATATTACACAGATCTTCATGGAGACAGGAACACTGACATGAAGGAAAAATGAGAAAAGATGAGAGAATTAATGACACTGAGGTGCTTTTTCTTTAAATTTGCTCTCTGATATTTTATATTTGCTCTCTGGTCATTTTTGTCCTATTTGGCAAAACAAATAATAGGAGGAGAAAAATAATCTCAAACAGTATGTGTACTGTCCGCTGATGAGCCAGCTACACTTTCAAGTTTATGGAACCATCCTCATTCACCTCTACATCATTCTGTCTCCATTCCTGGGCAGCCACAGCCAGCTCTGTAACTTTTATTCCCATTTTATTGTCATTATTGATTTCAGGCATATCTATTATTTTCCACAAAGGGAAGGACACAGCAAAGACTCTACCTCCAGTGGGAGGACGGGTAAAGTGCCAGAGTGCATTACATTCTTTGCCTATGGAGAGATTTTAGGTAAGTACGCCCTTTAGGGACTCAAAAGAAATGTGTTAAAAGAAAAAGAATCTGATTGTCTCTAGAGTCAATAGTCAGAACTAGGAAAGTTTGCAAGAATGAAAATGAAAAGACTCAGATAAGCAAATGTAAATGTTACATTTTGTGGCTCAAGGGAATCATAATAAATAGAAACATTCCTGGAATCTTACTTAATAAATAGTGCTTCATTACTGTTATTATTGGTTAATAGTTCTCAACTTTTGATGCATTCTTCTCGTATTTTTTAATTGTATGAAAATTACATAATAAAACATATATTTAAAATATATGTAAGTTTTGAAGTACAACAATAACATGAACACCTGTGGACACCGCTCCACTTAAGAGCTACAAGAGGACCAACACCTTTGCATCTACATGTTTGCTTCTTCCCTGTCTCCCATTCCATCTTTCTCCCAAGATGTGACTACTCTCTTGAATTTTAAGTTTATAATTTTCTTGCTTTCACTCTATTATGACAAATTGGAAACATATAGAAAAGTTGAAAGATCTTATAGTGAACCCATATATCCACCATCTGGATTCTACCATTAATATTTTCTTTACCTGCTTTATCACATATCTATTCATCTCTCTGCCCACCCATCAAGCCATCTTATTTTTTGATGCATTTCAAAGTAGGTTAGAAATATCAGTACACTTGCCCTTAAATACATATAATTAATTACGCATTATAGTTCTTTAGTTCTTTTTCTCTTTTAAAGTAAAATTTATATACAGTGAAATGCACAAACTTTAAGTGCACTATTCAATGAGTTTTGATAAATGTACATATCTGTGTAACCCAAACTTCTATCAAATATCACCTCAGAAATTTTTCTCGTGCCCCTTGTCAGTTAATACCTCATACCACCCACTCCTGGAGCCAACCATTGTTCTGATTTTTCTTCCATTACATTTTTTTTCCCATCAAAAATTAGTACATACCATATGATTTCATTTATATGACTCCACTGCTCACATAAATGGGATCATACAGTATGTACTCTTTTGTGTGAGGCTCCCTTCACTCACCGTTATGTTTTTGAGATTCATCCATGTTGTTGCTTGTAACAGGAGAGCTAATTCCTTTTTATTTCTGAGTATTCCATTGTATGAATATATCACAGTTTGTTTACTCATCTCCTATTGATATATATGCCTGGGATGTTTGAGTTTTCGTCTATTATGTATAAAGCTGTTATATCACCATTGTTCTGTGTTTTTTCGGTAGACATATACTTTTTTTTTCTCTTGGGTAATGGAATAGATGCATGTGTAGTTTTATAGGAAATTTCCAGGGCTTTTTCCAAAGTGTTTGTACCACTTTACACTCTTATCAACAATGTATGAGAGTTGCAATGGAAGTCTAACTAGCACTTTTTTTCTTCAATGGTTATTGTTTTCTGTGTCCTCAGAAACTTTTGCCTACACTTTACTCACAAAGATATTCTACACATTTTCTTATAAAAGCTTTACGGTTTTATATATAAGGTCTATGATCCACCCTGAATAAATATTTGCATTTATTCAGGTATGAGGTAGAGGGGAAGGTTCATTTTTTCCCATACGGATACCCAGTTTTCAAGCAGTCTTTGTTGAAAAGACTTTCCTTTCCCCATTGGACTACTTTGCTCCTTTGTAAAAAATCAAATGACAGCTTAAGTGAGGTCTATTTCTGGGTTCTTTATTCTGTCCCATTGATCTACTTGTCAGTCTTTAGGCCAGTATCACACCATCTTGATCACTGTAGTTTATAGTAAGCTTTGAAGGAAATATAAATCTTCTAACTTGATTCTTCTTTTTCATCATTGCTTCATCTTCTAGTAAGACTTTTTGTCTTGAAATCTACTTTATCTGATATTAATATAGCCACTCCAGACTTAGGCTCACTGATTGCAAGGTCTATTTTTCAACCTCTTTATATTTTAAAGATGTCTTTTATAGACAGAATATAGCTTGCTTTATTTTATCCATTGACAATCTTTGCCTTTTCATTGTAATTTAATCTAATTATTGATACAGTTAGATTAGGGTCTATCACATTACTATCTATTTTCTGTTTGTTCCCTATATTTATTCCTCTATTCCTCCTTTTCTGCCTTCTTCTGTATTATTTGAATATTTTTTAGAATTTCATTTTAATTTACCTATTGGTTCTAAAAACCAAAAAAAATTTGCATTTTTTTTACTGCAGTGTTTTTTTAAAAACTACATTTATCTATATTCTTAAACAATACATTATTTAGTTTTGATCGCTTGAAGGCTTTAAAAACTATATTATATTGTATGTAGTCTTTCCAATATGCTTTTTAAAAACTAAGTATTATACTAAGAAGATTTATCCACTTATTACATATAGCTATAGTTCATTCATTTTTACTGGGGTAAAAGATTGCAGTATATGAATATATCAACGTTTATTCATTCTACTTAGAGAGACCAGACTGTTTTCAAGTTTTGGTGACATCAACCATGCTGCTATAAACATTCTTGTATATGTCTTTTGGTCTACATGCACAAGAGTATCAATAGGGTATATACCTAGGAGTGGAACTGCAGAGTCATAGAGTAAATAAAGGTTCAAATTTACAAGATAATGCCAAATTATCTTCCAAAGTGGTAGTGCTGATTTATACTCCCACCAGGAAGGAAAGAGAGTTTCAGTTGATCTAAATTCTAGCCAACACTTGGAATCATCAGATATTGTCATTTTTTGCCAATCTAGTTTATATCTTGTTAAGGTCTTAATTTGCTTTGCCTTGATTACTAATAAGGTTGAGCACCCTTTTATATTTTTATGGGCTATTACTACCTTCATACCCTTCCCCTCATACCTAAAATAAGCAGACCAAAAGAGGAATAATTCAAATTATTTTCAGCTCTTTGATAGATTTTTCTACCCATGAGAATTGTGATGAGAGTATGTGAAAAAGTAAAAAGCAAAAAACACCGTTAATTCTTCCTTAGAGGGCACAAACAGCCAAAACCAGTTACATCTACAGAGGTGAACTAACATTTATAGAGCATAGTAATGGGCCAAGTACTCTATATATGCTATTTTCTTTAATGTATACCACAACCCTATGGGACTTGATCAAGGTCACAAAGCCAATAAATTGTATAATCTGCATTTGAACTCAGGTCTATCTTTCTGCTATAACTAGCTCCCCCTAAACTAAGAATCTGACTTTGACACCTACATCCTAATATATGGGGGAGGGAAGAAGCTGCAAAAGAAAGTGTATCTTTTTTCATGGCTTATAATAAAATAATATCCTTTGTCATCTTTCTTCTATGACTTTCTACACTTTAAAATAGTGCCTAAGGAGTGGAAAATTCTTTTGGGACATACACACACACACAAAACAAAAACAAAAACAAAACAGGTCAGAGAATTGTTTCTAACACTAGATCCCCAAATGACTTTTTCTTTCTTTCTTAGGTTAACATTACAATAGTCAGGCCAATAAATGATTTGCTTCCCCTTCATCTTAGAAAAAGAAACAAAATTAAAAAAACCCCAACTCAGTATATCAAGGCATTGTAGGTCTTAGGTAAAATGGACTTAAAAAGAATGAAGAAAATGTTCAATTATGTTTAGTTCAATAGAATTCATTGCCCAAAATGCAAAAATACAACACTGCTTATGCAAAAAGAGTAACTATCAGGTAATACAGTTATCTTGAATAGTGGCATTTAGGTGGTAGCTAAAGGTGGAATGCTTACCATGCTATTCTGACAGGTGCATACACCAGGTATAACCACCTACCATGTCAAGTAACTTTACACACCGGGAGTAAAAAAAAAACGCCAAATAGTTGATCTGCTCAGAACATTAGAAATTACCAAAAGTGTAGAGATAGCTCTTAGTTTCTTCTTAGTGAACAGAATAACTTCTGATGTGTAAGGAGGAGAACCAATCAATTAAATGACTAAATACACGTTTATTGGTCTTTTTATATTCTCAAGTCCTATTGTTAAATAGTTTTTATTTAAAGAGTATAATTACTTCTTGATGTTCTTAAGAAAAACTTTACCTATAAACAATATGATGTGAGATTCTAAATGTGCATTTAATTTTAGAGTATTCAGGAACCATTAGGAATGAACTGAAAGATTAATGCATTCTTATTAATCTACTTAATACCTAGGCATAATTTACTTAGGTTGCTAAGTAAAAGATGTTTGGAAAAATGTAAGCACCCAAGTCATATTTGCTGAAAATCAGAAGACAGAAATGCTGCCAGCCTTGAAAAACACTGGGCTAGACAGGTGTTAAACAATATTTTCCCAAATCTTAATGTTCAAGATTCCTTATACTTTCCATATGCTCCAATCCAAGTAAACTCATTCATTATTCTTCAAAGGTACCTATTAACTTCCTTTGTCCATGCTATTTCATCAACCTGGAAGGCCTCTCTCCTCTCTCCAACATCCTTCCCCACCTTTTCAAAGCTGGTTTCAAAAGCCATTAGCTCATGACATTTCTTTTATCACCTGACAGGCCGTCTGTCTCCCTCCAAACCTGACAGTTACTATGCATCTTTCTTGTGGTACGACCCAGTTCTGTTTCTGGGTTACAACTGGGAGCTCTCACTGGACGTCTTTTGTCTACAATGCTTATTCTACTTTAAAAATTTATTTAATATGTGCAACTTAACTTACCCACTTGTGATAATTTCAGAGTTGCTATACTGTCTTTTCTATCACCAGAGATCCAACTCCTTGAGAATACTTCGTTTTAAAAAGCAACAAGTCGGGGCCAGCCCGGTGGCGCAGCAGTTAAGTTCGCACATTCTGCTTCCAGGCAGCCCGGGGTTCCCCGGTTTAGATCCCGGGTGCGGACATGGCACCGCTTGGCAAAAGCCATGCTGTGGTAGGCATCCCACATATAAAGTAGAGGAAGATGGGCATGGATGTTAGCTCAGGGCCAGTCTTCCTCAGCAAAAAGAGGAGGATTGGCAGTAGTTAGCTCAGGGCTAATCTTCCTCAAAAAAAATAAAAAATAAAAAAATAAAAAAGCAAGCAAGCAAGCAAGCAAGCAACAAGTCTTACTGTGTTCTGAACCCATCACGTCTGACAAGCATACAATATGGAAACTTCATAAGTCACTGGTTCTTAACTCTGTCTCCCTTCGGAACTTTTTTAGTAACAAAAATCTCTGAGCCTCATGCCTACAGATTTTGATTCCCCAGCTCTGAGGGGGGGCCAATGCTGTGCTGGAGCTGGTTAGTACAGGCTCATGAGAGCCAATTGTTAGATTTTTGGAAGTCTTGTGAGACTCACATTGGTAGTTTAAAAATGGCCATGATAGGAGTATTTACCAGGGAAATCAGCAAATGCTATAAATCAGCCCCTACACAAAGAACAGGTTTTTAAACATTTGCCTGTACACCACGAGGTGTGGGGCCCAAGAATCTGTACATTTAAAAAGCTCCATAGGGCTGGTCCTGTGGCCGAGTTGTTAAGTTCACACACTCTGCTTTGGGGGCCTGGGATTTCGCCGGTTTGGATCCTGGGTGCAGACCTAGCACAGCTCATCAAGCCACAGTGAGGTGGTGTCCCACATAGCAGAGCCAGAAGGACCTATAACTAGAATATACAACTATGTACTGGGGGCTTTGGCGGGGAAGAAGAAGAAGAAAAGAAGATTGGCAGCAGATGTTAGCTCAGGTGCCAATCTTTAAAAAAAAAAAATAAAAAAGACAAAAAGGGAGTAAAAGAAAGATTCCATTAAAAAAAATTAAAAGCTCCATAGATAACTGACAAGCATTTAAGATTGAAAACTTTTGTCTTAAAGATCTGGAAAAACACGAAAAAACCCAGGGTACACATAGCTACTACTCCCTCATAACTGTGCTAGGTACCAAGGAGATCAGTAATGATGGGAACTTCAGCTCTTCAAAAAGACCTACTGTCTCCCTTCCTAGACTGTAAGCTGGGTAAGGGCAGGACTATGTTTGTATAGTGGCAGCCATACAGAAGATGCTCAGCATATATTAGATGAATTAATAAATAGTGTCCAAGGTATCATAACCAATAAGTGTCAAAACTAGAAATAAACCTTTGGCTAATTTCAATATATCATGCACCTCGTCTCCATTAAATTATTGGTCATAGCCTTGGTTTGTCAATCCAAGACGAGTGCTTAAATATGGGGTGGAGAGCAAGCAGCATCCATCATAAGATAATAAGAAGACTCTGCCTCTGTGCCACTCCCTCCATAATTTAAAATCTTTTCATGACTATTATCTCATTTGAACTGCCCTGGGATAAACGCTGCACAGGTATGATTAGAGACTTATTTTTCAGTTGAAGAAACTGCTTCATAAAAGTGAGATGATTTGCTCAATGTAACCTAGGAGGAAGCAGCAGAGTCAGGACAGTGTCTGGTAAGGTCAAATATACCTTCTGCCAGAAAAAGCTGCTCCTCTTGCATTAAAGGAATACTCCAGGTACCCTGATAGGGGCCTGACCCTAAGACCTTGTCTTTGAGTTATCTCCCTGTCCAGATTCTGTTCCCTTCTACTCAAGTGAAACTCCACATTCCACTCTCTGAAGACCCCACACTTGGTCCATTTTCTTCATGTAGCCTGAGCCCTCAGTATAGACATATGGTCTTATGTTCAGCCAGGACATAGTGGTATAACTGTACTAATTGTGTAAACATTGAAATACTCCCATACTGAATGGGTAAATAGTGGCTGCCTGTAGCCCCTCTGAATGTTTCACGATCCAGTGACAAACAGGTTAATGCCTGGCACAGCAGACGACTTCCAGGTCTTGCTCCTGTCTATTCTGACTGGTTAATAGCTGTTCCATACTAGTTGCTAAATATTTTGAATATCACCTCTACCTATAGCAAAATCTTTTCTGTTCTCTAAAACTCTTGACTCTGATCTCATCTTCACCTTGGAGATAGTACCTGTATCATCTGTTCTCTTCTTTGTGTGTCCTACTAGCTATACCCCAATTGCTCTGCCTGGCTTCTGGTTTTAGTGCCAGTCTTCTGCTACATGCCTCCACAGAGAATTTAAACTACAAAAGTCACTGACAACATCTAGGGGAGGCTAAATAAAATGTGCTTACCTTTCTCTCAATATTAAACATTTGAGGGGCTGGCCTGGTGGCATAGTGGTTAAGTTTGGCGCACTGTGCTTCAGTGGCCCAGGTTTGCGGGTTCGGATCCACAGCACTGACCTACACTGCTCATCAAGCCATGCTGTGGCAGCAACCCACATACAAAATAGAGGAAAGATGGGCACAGACGTTAGCTCAGGGCCACTCTTCCTCAAGCAAAAAGAGGAAGATTGGCAACAGGTGTTAGCTCAGGATGAATCTTCCTCACACACACACACACACACACACACACGCACACACATTAAACATTTGAATTGTTTATGGATACAAAGAATTAGACTATGATCAACCAAACTTACAACTTGAAACATTATTCAGAAATAAGGCCGAAGAACACATGCAGAAGGGTAATGAAGCAACAATGACTGCTTACCAAATATTACTAAACCAGCAGGGTGATTTTTTTGAAATTTTCCAGTCATTTTCAAACTAAGGAGTTGACAGATACAGTTAATGACTGACCAAAAAGAAATTAGAATATTTAAGAGATAGATATACTGCTGACAGGTTTGATTAGAGGGAAATGCACTGCTATTTTGTTAACATTAAAATTTAAATCTAGAAAATTAGCTTTTCAGCCATCAACAGGGGAAAAGATAGTCAAGATACTGGATATATTTGAATGGCAAACAAGTAATCAACATATTCACTAAGAGCTGCTGTCCACAGGGGACACAAAAAATATGAGACAGTACATACTCAAGGAGTTTGTCTGCCTGAAGGGATAAGGCTGTCACATTTGAAAAGTTGTTCCAACAAGTAAAGGGTAAATGAATGGCACAGGAAGTACATTTCACAGGAGTCCAAAAGAGAGCTATCACTATGGGTACAGTGTTCATAGAAACAAATGAGCTTTGAGTCCGACCTTGAAGGAAGAGGAAGATCTGAAGAGGCAGAGACACTGGCAGGGCATTTGAGACATGCATAAAAGGAAAGAACAAAAGGAATACATTTGACACATTGGGTGGAGGGTGGGCTCTAAAGGTAAGTCACAGAGGGCAGGGGTCTAGACCCGATCCTATGGGGAAGCCAGGGAAATTATTTATTAGCATCTAAGAAAATGTAGTAAAATTATAAATATGTTGCTTTGGTCATAATAAAAAATTCTTTAAGAAAGTAGAGACTAAAATTTGGAAGCCAATCAAGAAAAATTAGGTACTTTTCCTAAAGCCAGAAAGACACTGGTTAATTTAACCACAGATTTCCACTAGAGGGCAGACAAGTCAAAGCTTCACTGAGGTTGAACTGCAGAAACAGTTCATCCACAGAAAATACTTAAGAGCAAACATCATGTTATTTAAAAGGACCATTTTCAGTGCCTTCAACCTTGGACAGAGCCTTTAGCTAGCAGAAAAATCTTTCACAGAATAGTACAAAACACTTCTTATTTGCAAAATGGACCAGTGGAAAAGTTATACTTTGGAAATCCAGCTTAGCTGACAGGCACATGGGCAAACATACCTGGAGTGCCAACAGCAGCACTCATCACTGGCTCCCTTACCTCAGTCTTCCCCACCCGTCTCAGGCACATCCTAACCACCACTCAAGTCAACGCCTAACAATGTGTATACTATCTGGACCATGATTTCAATCTAGGTTCTCCTTTTGGTTAACTGGGGAAGTGCCTGGTCTTAAGGACTCATATCCCTTTAAAGTCAGAGTAAGGTGAGGCCACCGGACAGAGGTGCTTCTAAGTGTTCTAAGCAGGCTGAGGAGCAGTCATATGGGGGTGTTGGTGGGAGTCCTCACGTCTCCCTAACTAGGACACAGCATGAATATTAACATCTAAATAAAAGGGTTGAGAATTTCATCAAACTTTTTAGATGCTAAGGCTAGATTTTGCAAAGTACCATAAACACTTCTTCTGTTTTGATCTCTTGCAAAATGTCTGTCATTAAAGATGCAAGAGCAATCATTTAGTAGGTTGACTTTCTGTCATTAGCTGGAAGTAGCCTTCCTTTACTCTAGACCAATGCTAGTATCACAAGCACTTTCTTAGTCTTTGGAAAATGACAATTAGTTTCTTAGAAAATGACAACATTTAGTTTCAGATATTAGGTACTTCAACTGCAAGTGAATTTTGCTATACTGAAATTCTTGTAGTATCTCTAACAAGCTAGGCCATCTTGTCTCTTAGACTTTGCTATATTGTTTCCTCTGCCTAGAATACACTTCATTCCCCTCTTTGCTTGCCTACTTTTCCCTTTCTCCAGTGGCCTTCCTTGATGGCTCTGAGACTGAGTTCCACGCCGTTTCCAAGCGCAATCATACAGTTCTCTAGTGTAGCATTTCTAACACTGTCTGTTTACTTGTTGGTTTCCACATTATAAGCTTGAAGGCAGAACTGTATCTTAATCACTGCTACATCCCCAGCATCCAGCAATGCTCAATAAATATTTATTGAATGAATGACTAACGTAAAAGAAAGGCCTAGTATAGTGGAACAGATTCTTCAACCAAGGTGTCCCATTTCCTATAATGTTGTAGATTCAGTCTTCAAACATTATTTACTATACAAAATTTAAATACAAAAATGTAGTAATAGGGGCCGGCCCAGTGGCTGAGTGGTTAAGTTCGTGCTCTTCTTAGGTGGCCCAGGGTTTCGCTGGTTCAAATCCTGGGCACCAACATGGCACCACCCATCAAGCCACGCTGAGGCCGTGTCCCACATGCCACAACTAGAAGGACCCGCAACTAAAAATACACAACTATGTACTGGGGGGTTTTGGGGAGAAAAAGGAAAAATAAAATCTTTAACAGAAAATGATTCCTAGCACAAGAATATTCATAGCCGTACCAATCCCACATTTTCATATAGTCAATCATTTTAGACACTTGTACAACACCATTCTGATAGAAACAAGGATGAATGGGGCAATGTTGTCAGTAATAGTCATAAATTAGTGAAGTAAATCATCCTCCTCTTCTTTTAGGAGTGGGTTCTATTTATTTTATTTTAGATTGTCATATCTAGAAATCTTCTTTATAGTTTCTCTTTTTTTAACTTGAATATTTAAATAAGTTTTCTTTAAAAACAGCTCATTAATTCACCTGTAATTTGTTGTGGTGTGTTGTTTAAGAGAGAGCAATATAACTTTATTTTTTCTCCAAATATCAGTTACTTCAGCACTATTTTGGTTATTGATCCATTTCCCCCCACTGACTTAAAATCCTACCTTAACCATACATTAAATATTTTCATGTATGTGGGTCTATTTCTGGGCTTTCTAGTCTGCTACATTGATCTATTTCTTTCTTGTAGTGGCACCACATCATTAATTGTTATGGCTTACAATAGTTTCAATATCTCACTGTAAATATCTCATCTTTTTAATTTTTAAAAGCGAGTATCCAATTTTACCCATTTATTCTTCCAAATAAACTTTAGAATAGCTTTGTTAGGTCTCCCCCACCCTAAAAATCCCTTTAGAATTTTGGCTGAATTGCATTAAATTTTGGAAATTAACTTGGGAAGAAATTATCTTTTTCAACACTGATTTCTCCCATTCAGGCACATAGATTGTGTCACCATTTACATAAGTTTTCTCTTTTGCCTTCAATAGAATATTATAGTTTTAAAAGAATTTCAGTCCCGTGATTTGTTACATGTATGTCTACATATTTTATTGTTGTTATTATACATGAGATTTTTTACATTATATTTTGAACTGGTTATTGCTAGCAATATAGAAAAGCTATCCATTTAGATACTTATAAATTATACATATTTATAAATTCTAGTTTATTAAAGTTTTTATAATTTTTTATTTGATAAGCATCACTGTCTTCAAAGTGTAAAAATGTAAGAAGTTCTTAATTAAAATAAGGTAAACAAGTGTTTCCATTCACAAAGAAGATAGAAATACTTATAAAATGGAATGTAAAGTAAATAATTTAACATAAGTTTCACAACCTAATTCTCTAAGGATATGCATAATCTCAAGTATAAAATACCAAAAAAGTTTTATTTTCCATTGAGACTATTTTAATTTACATATATATGTATTTATGGTTTTTTAAATAAAAAAAGGAAACTGCATATATCTAACACAAGAACTGTTGTCCGAGAGGGAGTGGTAATACCTATGTCCAACCTTTGCAGAAAATAAAAGGACAGAAAGGCTCACTAAACTGTGAGCTTTTTGAAGGCAGAGACTGTGTCTTGTCTTTATAACCCAGTACCCGGCACACAGTATCTGTTCTTTTTTTGTTAAATATCTTTAGTGAGATATAATTCACATACCATACAACTCACCTATTTACTTTTTAATATCTTCACATGGTTGAATATGTGTACTTAAGTATGTAGTCATGCATTTTAAAACCATGCCATATATTCACAAATAAGTGTATACATAGAGTGGTAGAGAGGGAGGGAAAACGTAAATAGAATAAAATCAATTTTAAGTCTAGTGACGAACTGACAAAATATTTTCACCATGTATAAAACAATGGATTAATAGTCCCAATAAAGAAAGAATGCCAATGAATCAATAACAAAAGGCAAACACCTCAACAGAAAAATGGGCAAAGACTAGGAGCAGATAATTTGCAAGAGATAGAAATGGGCTGTAAAGGAAGTAAAAATATGGTAGCTTGGAATTAAAAAAATAAAAATTCAAATAAAGATGCTGCACCATATTTTCTATATTAAATTATTTAAGATAAAACAAATAATATGTGCACTACTGTCAAAGGATCAGGAAAACGGGCGATCTTTCTGGAAATCTGTATCAAGAGCTTTAGAAATGGTCATATTTTGACCTTATAATTTCATGTCTAGAAACGTATTCTAGTAAAAAAAAGAAAATCAGCAATATTCCCAAAGGTTATGTATAAGAATACAAACTGTAGACTATTCATAGTAGCAAACAAGCTGTAAGTCACCTTAAGGTACAAAGGCAGAGAAGTTGAGTAAATTAAGAAACTGCTACATAATAGAATTTTATTAAGCCATTAGTTTACATTGTCTATTTAAAATGAGAACATGATCAGAGTATGATGATTAGTGAAAAAAAAAGCAAGTTTCTAATGGGATGTGGATTATAAGCAACTACTTTCTTCTTTATGATCATCCATATTTTCTAAACTTTCTACAATGGTCATGTATTATATTCAGAAAAAACTTTTAAAATGTAGAGTAGGGACATGAGAGAAATGTACAGATTCCTGTTCATTTTCTTTTCTTAATTAGATATCTTTTGAGATATTAGGTAGAAGATTACACGTATCATCTAACCAATGTTTTAAAAAAGACACAATTAATAAGTTGGAAGATCATCAAGGGAAGGCCTCTGCTGGCAGGTGGCTACCTGAATAAATGACACACTCCCTCTCTTCCCCTTTGAACAGCAGCTTCTAAACCCCTATAGCCATGAGAACTCAGCTCAAGTTCACAACTTTTTCTATCCTATTCAAAGTCCTTTTTCTCTAGAGCCATGCTTTTTAAACTGGGATACAAATACTCCAAGGTCATGCCTCAGTGTGGTAGGAATTATTAAAGCCAAAGGAAGAATATAAAGTAAATTCCAAGAGCGTCAATTTTACTTGATGGGAAGTAATATTTTTATAGTAACAGAGATACAGATATATAAATATTTGCATGAAATTTAATGTAAACGATAAAAATTCAAATAAACTTCAGCCTTGTAATAGGCTCCTTTGAACTCTATGTACCCAGACTTGCAGGGGTTCCCAGTTCACTCTTCTCTGCTGTTAGAGAAACTTCTGGAGGAAAGGTTTGAGGAGCACTTCAGAGGGCTGCTGTGTGTAACTTTAAAGTTAGGCCTGTGCCTAATATTGAACAATTAAGGTATAACAAATTCCGGGGGTTACGGTAGGTTAATAAACATGAACAGAACATCAGATGTTTACGACTCCTTGGTCTAACTCCCTGATCTACCTCTAAAACAATAGGCATGTCGCTGAACTTTATTTGGTTTCTATAAACAAAAGACTGAAAAACAAAAGTGCTGAAAAAGTTGATTCAGTAATTAAAAAGCAAACAAACAAACCCAAAGCCTCCAAGCTTACTTGAGGGAAACACAGGTACTGAAGTGAAGGAAAATATATGAAGTTATAAATCAGAATGTGATCTAATTTCTAAAATAAGTTAGGCCAAGCTAGTGATCCTTGCTAACACACTGAATATCATTAGGAGACCATTTACGAATAGTCTCCCACAGTTCAACACTTCTTGTTTTATTTTATCAATGGAAATAGATGACAAAGGAGAAAATTAATTGCCAACAACGCAGCAAGGGTTTTTTTTTTTGAGGAAGATTAGCCCTGAGCTAACATCTGCCACCAATCCTCCTCTTTTTGCTGAGGAAGACTGGCCCTGAGCTAACATTTGTGCCCACCTTCCTCTACTTTATATGTAGGACTCCTGGCACAGCATGGCTTGCCAAACGGTGTATAGGTCCACACCCGGGATCTGAACCAGTGGACCCCGAGCTGGCAAAGCAGAATGTGCGAACTTAACTGCTGTGCCGCTGGCTGGCCCAGGAAGATTTTAACTATACTCACAGTCCTCAGTAATGCTGAGAACGCACCAACTTTAATGTAATAAGACAGCACCTCCCCCACGAATATAAATCTAACTAGAACTGCAAGAATACAAAATATTGTTAAGACAAAGGTAAAATCTTATGAGAGAGAGAAGCACTCAGTCATCCGAATTTCTCAACCAATTTATTGAAAATCAGCATCATGTATAGCCTATCTAACCCACCTCAGAAGCTTCGCAGGTACTCACTCTTTTGAGTATTTACTGTTTTTCACTAGCTACTTCCACAATGTCTCCTCATTTTCTCCTCCAGCCTCACTTTTACTTCCCTAAGGCTCCTATCTACCTTTTCCCTTCCATTTTGCACAAACTTCAAGAGGTTCTCTCCTTGGTCTTGTTTAAATTTTATATCTTGAGATAACTTTAGAAAAATATTTATCCTCTAATCTCTGGGGAAATACTATCGATGCATCTCTCCCTGCCACCCCCTCACCAATTAACAGTCTAGGACAGAAGAAACTGTTATAACCAACTTTTCAATGCAATCCTTTAATTCTGCCATCCTCAGGGAGTTCAGAATATACCTCATCAGTGATGCTTAAGGTCATTAGAATTCTGACAAGACAAATAACTACAGGAAGCCTACGATGATATAGTCAAATTGTTTTGCTAATTATTCTATGTTATGATGTAGATATTTTTTCCCCAAACTAAATAGAACTGGGGAAGAAAAAAGATAAACAATAAAAGGTAAGATGGCATACCTGATAGGAAGCCCCCTCCATTTACAGATCCTAATAGAAATAAGTTTAACTTTGAAACATCTGTCCTCATTGTCATTAATCAAATATTTCTTCTTGAGAAACTAGCATACTTGCAATAAATTCAAACCAGTATAGTCTGCATAAATTCAAAGAGGCAATAAAAGGCACTGGCAATTCCATAAAAATGCAATTCCTGGAAGCAAAGGTGGGTATAAAAAAGCATTCCCCAGGCAATATCCTGGTCAGTGAACACCTCTGAGCAACCACCAGGAAATATTTATTACTTGCCTAATTTCCTAAAAACCATAACTTTCCTGATAAACAATGGCTTGAACATCCCATGAAAATAATAACCAAGGCTAGTAAGTGTTGGTAAATTGAAACACTACACTACTATTTCATACAACTTAGAGTCAACTGAAACCATGGAATAAAATAGTAGCTATAAAGTGTGCTGCAGATTTAAAAAAATTTCTCAAACTATCAAAGTAAATTAAGATGCCACACTAAATGTTTTCATGCTATATTTTCTAAAAGATCCAAGAGACCAATAAGAAAAACTAAGTTTTGAAGAAAATCAATAGTGGCCTACAGTTGTATCTATAGTATAACATGATCGCATGTGCAGAGCCACTGTCAGTCTCAAGGAAGAGCTTTCAAGGAGACTGCACCACAGCACTGAATTTTTATAAAGTGATAATTTCCAATTTTTGTAACTTCGAGGAGTCACAGAATTGAATACTCAATATGCACAATCCAAGGAGAAGTAAGCAGTGATTGACAGTTACCTAGGACAATCAGGTGAGCTATGTAATATATTCAGATCTGATCCAGAGCCTTTACAGCAACTGCATTGCATAGATAACTTAATAATTAACCAACACCGGGTTTTTAAATACCTTTTCCTTGGCCTATATAAGTCAAGAGTTTAAAAAGTTTCACATAAGTAAGATATAAGAAATAATAAAAACATCTCCCTAGTGAAGTAAAACAAACCTACTTTTTAAACCACTCTATTTTATATGAACTAGTCCCATGACAATTTCATACCAGGGGGTTTGGGCAAACTAATTCAAAAGACATAGTTCTTGCCCTCATAGTGATTAAAATAAAGACCAATGACAATAATAATATTATTATTTACATGAAGAGTAATGTAAAGAGGCAAAATAAATGCAAACTAAAGGGTATACCACAGGTTGTAAATATTTAACTTTTGTTCCATACTTCAGTTAAAAAAGTTTGTGTGAGAAAAGCAAAATCTGTTTCTATATGACTCTTTTTTTTTTTTTGAGGAAGATTAGCCCTGAGCTAACATCTGCTGCCAATCCTCCTCTCTTTGCTGAGGAAGATTGGCCCTGAGCTAACATTCGTGCCCATCTTCCTCTACTTTATATGTGGGACGCCTGCCACAGCATGGCTTGCTAAGCGGTGCCATGTCGGCACCGGGAATCCAGACCAGTGAACCCCAGGACACGAAATCAGAATGTGTGAACTTAACTGCTGCACCACCTGGCCGGCCCCTCTATATGACTCTTAACACTCTTAGATCTTCAAAATGAATCCACCACAGAAAGATGGAACATGGTGTTTCAGATCTACATGCCCACTTATTTAAGGAATCTCTCAAGTCACTCCAGTCTCCAGGTACTGTGCTAGGTGTCAGGGATAAAACAGATCCAGTCCCTGCTTCAGTCTGATAAAGGAAGCAATCAACATATAAGCAAACTAAAATTGCAACTACAAATAATTGGGAAATAAAATGGTACTACTGGTGTTTATCATGCATATACACTGACAGCATGCCCCAGGTCCCAGCTATTACACTGTCTGCAGTAAAAACCCTAACTCCCTTCTAGAAGTTATTCGTCAAGGCTTCCTTTCATTCCTCATCATTAGTTTACTGAATAAAACAAATTTAAATAGAAAATTTCCAGTAAATTTCTGATATGAGGGCCGCCCCAGAGACTATCTCAACCAGAGGCCATTACTGTAGACTCTGGATTTTAAATTATAAAGAAGCCTACTGGAAAACTAGCTAGAAAAATGAGAAAAGATTTCAATGCATATGAAATTCAGATTAGACTGAACGCCTCTCTCTTGTCACCTCTCTCTTCCCAGGGGTCCTTGGACTTTACAGCAATTTCTGCCTCTGCTACTTGGGGGAACCGTCAACCATGAGCACTCCAGACATTTCCATTTTTCTCTTCTCCTATACCATCTACAAGCTTCTGAAAGAGTCCATTCAGAATTCCAAACCATTTCAAGTTATTAGTAGCACCACATCCCAGGGAAACGCCTCAGTCAAAAACATATTTTGTTTTGACCCTCTTTCATCAAGGGCTTCGTTCCCGCTTTTTAAGAAGAAAAATCATGTGAAATCCTAAAGTCTCTGATCTCCCTTAATTGGGTATGAAGTCTTCTTTCCTAAAGTCTTGTTCTTTCTTCTTGCATTTATCTTGTTCCTTGAATTATAATTACATGTATTCATATCTTATCCTGATTTATTAAGAGTACAGCACCTAATACGTATCCTATAAATATTTATGGAATGAGTGAGTCATTGGAGGAAATAAATTATGAAAAAAAAGTTTCCAGGTGAAGAGAGGAGAAATGAGTAAACTGGATTTGAAAATAATGAAAAACCATGGAGGGGGAAAGTTCCGGTCTACTATATAGCAATAAAGGCTTAAAAACAAAGCAACTAATCAGCCAACCAAGGCAATAATAACCAAAAGAATATCTAAATGTGTTATACCTAATAAATCTTGGAATTCATGGTGACTAGAAACTGGAAATAAGAGCAAAATAATAACCTGGGTCAAATATGTAGCTAAGTAAAGGCCACACTTAATATGATCACAGATAGAATGAGAATCACCAGGGCCCTCTCACTCAATCAATCTACTTTGTTCTTTGAATTCAAAGATGCTGCTACCTCCTTACTAGCCTACCCCTTCAGCACCTCCAGGGATATGCAACCTATCAGCTCAGTCACCCGAGACTGGAAATTATTTAACAAGCGTTGCACTTCCTCAATCTCATTAAATTAAGCCAATTTAAGCAGTATATATTTCTAGATATGGGAAGCCTTTGTTAAAATGATATCATGTAATCATTGAATAAAATCTTCATATGAGCCAGGTACCTTTTACTTTCCTTTCTTCTGGTCCTAGTTTTCTCCAATCCTCATTTCCAGGAGCTTCAGGACACCTCCTTCATGTTGATGCCCTCTTAGGCTACAATATCCCACCCACACTGAGCCTTGGTGCCTACCCAAAGACACCTATCATGCTTAGTCCCATCTAATGGCTTTGGTATTCAGTTGTTGGATAAGGGGAAGAAAGGTGTTTATTTTTTAGTGCTTCAGTTATAAATACAAATAAAGACAACCACATTTGTCCAACAAATAGAGCTTCAACAATATCTTTACTTATTACTCAGGATGTTTTCCGGTCTCAAGTAATAAAAACAATCCACCAAAAAATGGCTTAAACCATAGGGAAAAGTATCGTCTTGATTAATTCAGTAGCTGCACTTTATCAAGAATGCAGCTTTTCCCATCTTTCTGCTCTGCCATACTGATTGCGTCAGCATTGCTCTCAGGCTAACATGGTCCCAAGATGACTGCCACACGCAAGGTCCATCACGTATATATCCAACAACAGTCAGAGGAAGAAAACAGCTCTTCCTCTGTGTCTCTTAAAAACAAGAAAAATTGTCCCCAAAGCCTCCCATACCCCCAACCCCCAGCTTTGCTCTCATCTCACTGTTCTAAACTGGATCACATGCTCAGGCTTAAGCCAACTGCTGGCAAGGGGATGTCACCCTCTGATTGGCTTTTACAAGGAACAACAAATAACCTTTATTTTCAACAGCAAATAACCTTTATTTTCCTACTTAAGCCAGTTTTTATTACTCTCAACCAAGCGTCCTGACAAATATATTATGTACCACATTTTCCAATGTGTACAATCAAGGAGAGGTAAGAGAGGAAAAATTTTTTATTTCCCTTTTACTGACAGAAAAAAATAAAGTACCCAAATGTGCTCTTCCCATGAGACTATGTCGCTCCTCACACAAGTTAGAGTCCAACACATAGATATTGAAGATTAATACACATGCACAAGTGCTGTCAAGTCGATTTTGACTCCTAGCGACCCTGTATATAGAGGAGCTGAATCCTGCTCAGTCTTTTTATGCTATCCTCTCACCTTCTGGTGGTAGATCAGACAATGCTCCACTGTCATTCATTGGGTTTTCATGGTCAATTTTTTAAAAAGTGGGTGGCCAGGTCCTTCTTCCTAGTCTGTCTTAGTCTGACAGCTCCGCTGAAACCTGTGCACTATCGGTGACCCTGTTGGTATTTAAAACACCGGTGGGATAGCTTCAGCATCACAGCAACACAGAAGCCGGCATAGTATGACAACCGACAGACGGGTGGTATGGTACTAACTGGGAAGCAAACCTGGGCCACAGCAGTGAGAGCAATGAATCTTAACCACTAGACCACTAGGGCTGGATATACATACATACATTCTTTTTCTAAAGAAATGAGTTCCCTAAAATTTCGGTGAAAAAATTTTTATCAATGTGCCCTTGAAGTCTAGGACTAGGGGGTTGGAGGAAGGAGAAGAGAGGATATTTAATGTCACATTAACAATGGCACTGCCTCAAAGAGGCATGGCTCAAAAAGGATGTTCATGTCCACAGCTCATGGCTGCCTATATTATACACTCACTTTAGCAGACTATAGTCACCTTCCTGGATGACTATCTAACCAAGGGCTCTGTTAATTTCAAGGCTTCCATACTGACACTGCTTTTGTTTAACATGTCCTTGAACCATTTCCTCCTACTTGTCTGGTTTCTCTATTTTCAGATAGCAAGCTTGGTCAGGGAGATGCCATCACTGTCCTTGCCACATAAGAGAAATTGTCATGGGTAAGGCTCGAGTGCTTACCTAGTGTCTGAGTTTTAAACACCTGTCATTATAGACTTTGTCCTGCCACATAATATGAAACAAGGCAACTATAATGTGGTCAAAGGTCACAGCCCTAAAAGCAGGTTTAGTTCCTGTATGGTAAACCAGTAAACACTGCTGTTTACTTCTAGCCTGTAGCTTAATACTCAACTAGAATAACTATGTATACTAAAACAGTGTAATAATATCATTCTGTGGACATTAGTTTTAAGATGTTATACTATTTTTTCACCTGAAATATTTAGAAAATTTTAATATAGAAAAATGTATTCCACACAAGTATCAGTCAGATGAGCAGTAATAACATACAGCATCAAAATCTTAATTGCTTAAGATAATAACAGGTTCTCATTTATGCTACATGTCCATCTTAGGTTGGTGGAGATTCTGTTCCATGCTACCCTCTCTCATCCAGGACACAACTGGTCATTATGGCAGGGAAAATGGTATATAATGAATCATGCATTAGCTCTTGAGACATAAAGGCTTCCACCTACAAGTGACAAAAGTCACATACTTCATTTGCCAAAGCAGGCACATGACCGTGCCCAACTCCCAAAAACAGTATCATCCTACCAGTATCTGGAACAAGGAAAACCAGAAATATTGACAAACACAAATGACTACCACAATTATAGATAAGGATACTGTAGTATATAAGATGCTTTCAGTTATAAGCAATCTGATGTAAGAAAAACAAAAAAGGTAGTGGTTAGGTAACAGTTCACATATCTGGTAAATCCAAGGGGGATTCAGAAATGCAGTGATGTTATTATATCTCTATTTTCCCCTCTCACTCTTTGGATTCTGCTTTCTTCTTATCCTTAGGCAGACTTCTCCACGTGGAGGTAAAATGACCACCAACCACATGAAGCATCTATCATCCTCTTAATCAGGGTCCAGAAAAAAGAACTTAATCTTTTTCACCTCCAGCATCCATATCTATCTCGCAACATGACTCTTAACTGGTCCTGCTTGGGACATGTGCTAACCTGGATCAATTGTGGTATCCAGAGAAAAGGGGTACTTTGACCAGCCTGACATGTGTCTATGGACATACGACCATCCCAGTGGTAGAAAAGCAGGACCAAGTGATTGTCAGCCCCACCAGAATCACATGGACTAGAGAAGATAAGCTCCCAAAAGGAAAGCAGACCAAACTAAAAAAAGTAGCAGCTATCCACCCAGAGAACTCTATTTCATTTCCTCCATCATTCCCCTTAACTCTGATGACCTGTGAGATTAAATTCCATAAACATAAACTCATGTGGTCTTGGCTTTCATACTACAAATGGTTGCTGATGTTAAGCCAGATCAGTTGTAAAAACACACCAAGGAACAAATACAGGCATATCCTGGGACAAAATTTCTTTAAGCTATTTTGCATAACGCTCCTCTGAGTACGAATTTAAGCAATTAATAAAGAAATTTCCTCTTACAGAACCAAAGCAATGGATGATTTTTGAGATACCCAAATGAATGATAACATGACAACATGATTACTAGGCTTACAAGTAAGAGGGTCAAAGAGGGGAAGTAACTTCCTGAGGTCACAGACAACATGTAGCAATGCTAGGCTTTGAAACTAGCACTTCCCTTGGCAGAGGCAGAAGATGATGGTAACAGGCATCAGACTATAAGCTTTATAGGGTAGTCCTTTTTGGTTTTGTTCACAGGTGTATCTCAAGCAACTGGAACAGTGTGTGGCACATACTAAGTAGTTGATGAAAAGCACAAAGATTAAGTTCCTTTTTCTATTTTAAGTAATAATCAACAGCAATAAAATAAACTCGGTTTTCCCATGCTCTCATGCTTCTAAAATTTGGGTAAACAAATTTCCACAGGAATAAAATGCTCAGTTCCCAGAAAGTTCCAGGTAATATACATTGTGATTATATATTGAGATACTTGGTAAGATACTTGGTACATTCCTCAGTATAGCTTCTTGAAGCTGGGCAGGACAAACACAAGACGATGAAAGAAAAGCAATAACAGAATGAATAAGCACATTAAAAAACCAACATAGCTATAGCATCTGTATGTGAACAGTTTTGTAGATCAACATAAGCCCACACTACTTTAGGTTTTAGTAGTAATGCTATACAGCATGTTACTTAGTCATTCTAAAGAAATAGTTATCTATGGTAGAACCTGTTTATCTTCCTGCAACAGCTGGGTAAAGCGCTATTTTTGGCCAATTCCTTTCTCACCTAACACCCTCTCTGCTGCCAGAACAATTTAGCTGATGCTTTTGGGTCTTCCCCTTAGAACACTGAGAGACAGAAAAGGCAGCTAAAAGCCAGTAGAGCCATTGTTTTGGACAAGAGGAAGAACAAGACACAAAGCTTTTATTTTAAAAAGAATTATTCACCATCTGTGAACCATCTCACCACAGGAAGTCTCTAACAAATTCAGTACGTAAACTTGATTGCAGTGAACTCTCATTGACTACACAAGAAACTTTTAATTTTTCCCTTTGTAGCACTTGGCAGCAAAACTCCCTTTAAAATTCTGCCCTCTTATGTTCTCAAGCTAGAAGAAAAATTGAAACACAAAACAAAAACTATCTGGGCAGGGTTTGAATCCACGGCAAACGTTTAGAATCAATTCCCACCTACCCAAAACTCCCCAGGACTCTTACATAAAGATGGCATGGTTTAGCCCCTCTCCCTGATTCCACAAAATGGGTCAAAGACAGAAATGCATAATTTTAAAGAACAGGCTAAAGATAACAAAAGTCAGGCAGTGAGAATTTCTGTAAGCATGCGATGTGGCAAGCTTTAAAGTAGAAGAGAAAAATACATTTTCTGTGTACTATTTTCTTAGAAAATATTAAATTGTATGATCCCAGTTTCCAGGCCTAGAATTACACCTCATTGAATGAAGAAATCAATGGCATTTAAGTCTTTTGTGAAGCTGGAACAATCTATTTTGGAAAAGCAGTTTTGGGGGAGACATTATTAACATTTCAAATACTGTCAACAAGTAACCTTGATCAACTTGCAGCTTTGCTCAGCAGTATAATTACACACATTAGTTACCTAGTATTGTGGGAAACAAAGAGATACGGACGTTTCCCAGCAACTAAATACATTCTGTTGAGTTTGCTGCAAGTGTCAGAACCCTCTCACTGGGTATTTGTGAAAAGCCACCTTCAAAGCAAAACCATAACTAGAGTTAAAGCAAGTAACAATTCCTCAGCTTCCATTTCCATTTCCAAACAACATTTGTAAAATTAAACCATCTGCATGTTTCTCTAACAGTTGACTAGGTAGGCTAGATTCCTACAGTCCAGTGGTGGCAGCTAGACAAGTCCACATGTGACCTACAGATGGAAAGCTACTCCATGGATCACCAAGAATAGGTAGTTCTCAGAGGAGCAGCCAAATCTTTTGTGAGATTGTTAGATTATAACAGTGGCTAACATTTATTATAGGCTTACAATGTGCCAGGCCTTAATCAAAGTATTTTGTTGACATTATTTTATTTAATCTTCACAATAACCCCACAAGGCAGGTGTACCATTTATTCTCTCCATTGTTTGGATGAAGAAACTGAGACTTAAGAAGGAAAGTAACTTATCCAGGGTCACACACTCTTCACCACCACACCATAGTGCCTTTCTTTCAATTCCCTCTTATTAAGAGCTCCATCCCCCAACAAAAGAGTTAATCAAATCAGAGAAAAACGAAGCCCCAACTGTCTATGGCTAAAATATATACAAAAAATCAGAAGTCCATTCTCCACAGTAAAGTCAGGTAGATCTTTTTAAAATGTTAACCTCCCCTAGCTGAAAACTCTAACAGCTTCCTGGGTCTGAAGAAGATTCTTAATTTAGCTCACAAGACTGCACCATCTGGCCCTTGCTGACCCCGCCCCAGCATCATCTTGCATTATTTCCTCCCTTATTTTCTATGTTCCAACCTCACTGGCCTTCTTTTGGTTCTTTGAATATGCCATAAGTTTCCTGACGTGTAAGTATTTTCTTCCCCACTCTCTCCACCCAACTTTTCTCTGGCTGACTTTGACTCATCTTTCAGAGCACAATTCAGCAGACAAGTTCCCCCCTGAAGCCCTCCCTTGACCACTAACCCTTAAGCAGGTCAGATCCTGGCTTGCTACAGACTCATAATATGGCGTACTTTCTTCTTTTCAGAAACTACCACAATCATAATTTAAAAATTCACCACATAATTAGCTGTTTAATGCCACATTTCTCCACTAGAATGTAAGTTTCAAAGGGAGGAACCATGTTTGTCATACGTACCACTATATCTCCAGCAACCGGCACAGTGTCTAGCACATAAGAGGTACTCTATACATATTTGTTGAAAGAATAAATGAGTGAAAGGTAACCAGATACACACGAAATGGAAACTAAGGCCATGCTCTTAAGGCATAGGGGTCAGGCAAGGAAGTGTTTATTATAGCCAGTGAAGGAAGTACCAAGGCCAGTTCTGCTCTGCTTTTAGTATTGCGCCTGGTGCCACTGCTCCAGACTGAGCTAGTTTAAATAGTTCCAAGACAGAAGCATAGAACTAGACCAGTGGAAACCATGAATGGAGAAGGAAATGAAGCAGTAGTGCTTTAAAGTATGACTTAATGGGAGATGGAGCTGATATAAGACCTGGACCTAACTTCGCATGGTAGAATTTAAATGATTACAACACAGCAACATCACATTTGATTAATGTTCCAGTGGATTTTAATTGGTATTTACTTGTTATATGTAGCTCATAACAGGAAGGGCCATAAATTCTGAGTGCCAGAATTGCTTAACATAGTCCTGGCTGCTCTGCAGCTCACCTTTAAGACATCTAAAAATGATCCGAGTGAGGGCTGTTAGTGTTAAAGAAGCTCCTTGAGAAGGAAAAAAGCAGACATAAATGAAAACCTTAGAAAGAAACCCCCCGTAAAGATCACTGAACACTTCTACAGACACAAATAACATGTACACTGAGCAGTTCTGATGCTCTTTCTTCATAGCAGCCTGGAGAAATTACGGCTTCAACGGTGGGGAAAAGTAGAGAGGTGTGTGTGTGATAAGGCGTCTCTTTATCCCCTATATTAACTTTGGGCAAATACAATATTTCCTATTCTCTCATCTTTAAGACCACAAGTAAGAAACTCTAATCTAGAGCTAAGACCCTACAGGACCCTGGATTATTTTATTTCTAAAAATCTACAGTGAATTTAAAAAAAAATCTTGATTCTAAAATATGAATGACAACTTTTATATTCCAAAAGCTCGTCATATCCTTACCATCTGGATGAAACTCCTTATATTTAAGGCCTCTTTTGTGTGATTCAATTCTTTTTTTTTTTTTTGGAACATTAGCCCTGAGCTAACTACTGCCAGTCCTCCTCTTTTTTGCTGAGGAAGACTGGCCCTGAGCTAACATCCATGCCCATTTTCCTCCACTTTATACGTGGGATGCCTACCACAGCATGGCTTGCCAAGCAATGCCATGTCCAAACCTGGGATCCGAACCAGCGAACCCTGGGCCACCGAGAAGCGGAATGTGCGCGCTTAACCACTGCGCCACAGGGCCGGCCCCAATTCTTTTCGTTATTTATCTATTTATACATAGTTTTTATGTAGTTGTAATCAGAGTATAAATGCAAATTTAGTTCATTTTTAAACTTGACATATCAGCAAAGAATGGATTACTCTCTCCATGTGCCACACTTGTACCTAGGATACACATCCATTCCATTATTGTACTTACCACACTATATTTCAACCTCGTATTTATCTATTTCTCTCTCTTTCTAGGCTGTGGACACTTAAGGAAAAGAGCTATCTTTGTCTTCTTTCTTTTAAAATAATATTTGTGGAAGGAATGAATGAATAGTAGCTATGGAATTTTGGTCTGTTCCCTCTTTTTAATTATTTTAGTATTCTTTAAAAGTAGATAATACATGCACATGGTACAAAATTTTTAAAAACCCAGTATGGTAAACATTAAATAATAAGTTTCCTTCTCATGTCTTCTCCCACAGCCAACAAATTCTTCTCCCTAGACAACTGCTGTTATTAATTTTTATGTATATGACCAGATACAATCTAGGTGTATTTAATGATCTAAATATACTCTTTTTTATCTACTTTTTAATTTTTTACAGAAATGATACACATACTGCTTTGTACCCTGGTATATTCTTTTAACAATAGGAGATAATTCCATATTAGTTAATATGAAAACATCTCAAAAGACAACTAGGATATTTCTAATTTTTTTGCTATTACAAACAACATTGCAATGAATATCCTTCAATACATGAAATTTCACACATATAGGACTATTTCTAGAGGATAAATTTCTACTAATAAACTTCTGGAGCAAATGCTATGGGCATTCAGAACTTCAATAGATATTTCCAAATTGTCCTCTATGGAGGTTATTCTAATTTGCACTCCATCAACAATACACAGCAATGGTGCTTCCTCTATACCCCGGCCTACACCATGCAATATCAAACTTTTTTGATCTTTGCCAATCTGAAAGGTAAAAGTGGTACTGGTTATGAGGGCTATTAAATATCTTTTCATATGTCGAAGAGCCATTTGTATATCTTGTTCTGTGAAAGTCTGTTAATTTCTTTTGCACATTGTTCTATTATGTTCTGATCTGTAAAAAATATTGTAGGACACATTATGTACTCTAGAAATTAGCTCTTTGTCATATGTGTTGAAAATCTTTCTCCCAATATGTTGGTTGTCTTTTGAGTTTGTTTATTGGATCTTTTTTATTTTTCTTTTTGGTGAGCAGATCAGCCCTGAGCTAACATCTATGCCAGCCTTCCCCTATTTTGCATGTGGGTCATCGCCGCAGAATGGCTTGGTGAGTGCTGTGGGTCCACACTCAGGATCCTAACCGACAACCTCGGGCTGCTGAAGTGGAGCCCACGAACTTAACCACTACACCACTGGGCCAACCCTAGAAGATCTTTTAATGTAGAATTTTTAGCTTTACGTATTTGAATTTATCACTGTTTCCTGTTATGGTTTCTGGGTTTTGTGTCATATTTTTTAAGTCTTCCCTACTCCAAGATTAAAGTTTTGCCTATATGTTCTTCCTTGTATTGTCAAATTTTTCTTAGATGTAATTCTCTGATCCATCTGCAACTTATTTTGTCATAAGAGTAAGGTAGAAATGCAACTTTATTTTTCCATTTATTTACTTTTCCCACTTAACATTTCATATACAATTTCTCATAGAACTATATAGTTTTCATGTTTTTCATTTTAATGGCTTCAATGAGTTAATATTACCATAGTTTACTTAACCATTTTCTCTCTCCTACTACTAAATATATTCATTAAAATTTTAATACATATACTTTTCCTTTTAAATAATTTCTTCAGAGGAAATTTTCAAGAATTAGATTTCTGGGTCAAAGAGTTTGAACATTATTACAACTTTTGACTCAAGTATCAAACTATAATTTCTAACCAATTTATAATCTTCACTAATACAATAATCAAATAAGCTGTATATATGAAGATCATGCATGAATCTTTTCCAAACAGAAATTTACACTAGGCACTATTCAAATCTAAACAGGCTCATAATCCAGAGTCAAAAAACTTGCATCAACACTTCTATAGAATCTGACTAGCCTAAGAATTGCTGTTATTTCCTGGGAGGAAAACGAGTAAGTGGACAAATGCTTCTAGAGCAAAGGGTAATTCAGGGGACTCAGTTGGAAAATTCTAATAAAGTAACTTGGCAAATCAAGCATTGCAGTAGAGCCAGAAGAAGCCTACAGCATTTAAATTCAAGGCTGTATTTCACCATTCACCTCTGTCCTTCTCCTTCCTGAGAGCAGAGTTTACCTCCCTCCCACATTCTTTCCGAGTACCTAGAAGTTCTAGTCACCATCTAACAATTTTTAGTCAGCTTCTTCTGTGAGCAGTCTTCTGCTTGGCTCCTGGCTCAGTCCTTTCAAGTTCTTTAAGTTCAAGTAAGGCCAGCACATAAGATTTTGATCCAAAGTGGAACATCCACCCCAGCCCATGCATGCTGAGAGAGCACTTCCTCCTGCACATGTACCTAGTGTGGTTACAGCCGAGATTTTCAGCTTCTGTGGAGCTCTGTCTCTCTATCATTTGCTGAAATTCATACACTACTGCAACCCTTTGTGCTCCCTCTTCTCCTTGCTGCCCCCAGGACTCTCTTTAAAGAAGTATTTTAGGAAGGAGATTTCTTTTGAAAGAATTATCTTATTATTATAATTTCTTATTTATAAATTTTATGATGCCCCTTCTGGAAATTTGGTACAGTGCCATGGAATGAATGCTGGTCAGACCAGAGAGGACAGTCACAAGCCTGGGGTAGATTCCAGGGACATGTCTGACAGGCAGTACAGCATGGTGAGCACAGCCTTGGGAATCGACTTGACTTCACCACTTACTAGACATGCGACACTAAGCAAAGCCCTTAACTATTCTGAACTAAAATATCACCTTGTTAGAGAGCCCCTTCTTGACTATTCATTACCTAAATAGCTATTTTCCCTTCTTATTCTTTATTATTTCCCTATTTGTATTTTTCATAGCACTATCACGTCTTGTAACTGAATATTTATTTTTTTATTATATATATTCTCCAACGGACTGTAAGTTCCATAAGGGCAGGGTTTGATGTGTTTATCACTGGATAGTCATTGCCTAGCATGGTGCCTGCCACAGAGCAGACTCAAAATATTGTAGAATAAATGTAGAATAATACATGTAAAAACATTTAGTGTAGAGCCAGGCACAGGTTTAGCAGCGCTCAGCAAATATTAGCCTCATTTCAGTTATAGGTCTCAGCAAAGTAATGGCCTTTCTAACTCAATTTTCCTAATTGTAAAGTGAAAGGAAGAATGACTACTCCTGCCCTATTGCCAAAGGACACTGTGAGATTACAAAAAATAAACAAAAGGCATTAGGAGGGATTCAGAAGACAGGATCCATTGAGATTAAGGATTTGTTAAATTTACAACTCTATCAAGACATTTGTCTTAATCAGGGCCATCCAGTGCTCCACTGCTCTCTCCAGGGTTAGCAGTTCTAGCCTAAGAGCTCTGAAACCAGAACTTCATCAGGACTCCACCCCGAGCACTGAGAAAACAGGTATCTAGGAGAGCAAACTAGGTACAATAATGCAGCACTCTAGAAATCCACTGAAAGAATGGAGAATTAATCTGGCTATAAAATACCCCAGTGATATATCCAATTTCTAGGGATAAATACCATTTTACCTTCTGAAATATGAAACTTGATTGTTATTAATCTACCTCCTCCTTCCCTACACTTCTGACAACAGTGTGTCTTTACAATATTCCAAATTCAGTCTTCAGATGCCCCTAAATCTGTAATCTTATCAGTCCTCCCTAGGGAGTTTCTAAGAACCACAATTCTCAACTCTGGCTACATGAAGGAACCACCTACAGATCTTTGTAAAGAATAAAGATGTCGAGCCTCGTTCAAGACCCACTGAATGAGAAACTTCCCAGGAAGGTGAGATTTGAGTGTCTATATTTTTGAAAAGCTCTCAGATTATTCTGGTGCAAAGCCAGAGTTGAGAACCACTATTCCACTGGCCTCTGGCCTCCTAGCACCAGAATAATAGTATTCCATTCAAGGGCAAAGGCAATCCAGCATAAGGTTGAGAGCTCAAGAAGGGAGTGTCGGGCAGACCAGCATGGTCACATACTTTAGGCAAGCCTCTGTTTCCTCAGCTTTAAATGGGAAATAGTAAAAGTACTTAACCTCAAAGACTTGGATTCAGTACTAAATTGTGTGAAAATCACTTAGTATCTCTGGCAAATAGTAAGTGCTCAATAAATTATCTTGCTTACCTTCCAAAGCGTAAATTATTTCCAAGCTATCATCTAAAAACAAGTCTGTACAATTTTATTAATGAAAAATATTACAAGTCCTGCCATCTCCTGTTTTCCTTGCTCTTCTAGGTATAGGTTACACAATTTCTTGATGTGTGTTTGTGAACACTTCAATTTGTGAAAATTCATCAAGATATACACAAAAGTGCAGTATACAAAGTATATAAATTACAGATGTTGCAGCGTGGAGCTTCTGATTTGGAGGTACAAAATTAGCAGAGCTAGAGTTAGAATAGTGGTTCTTAATTCTTAATTCATATTAGAATAATCCCGGGAGCATTAAAAAAATACCAGAACCTAGGTCCCACTCACAGAGATCCTGATATAACTGGGGTGAGACTCTGTTATTAAATTATTTTAAAAGATCATCAGGTGATTCTAATGTAGAGGCACGATGAGAACCAGGTAGTTAAATGATAAGGCTAATTATTAAAATAGGCTTTTTTTAAAAAGATTTTATTTTTTTCTATTTCTCCCCAAAGCTCCCAGTACATAGTTGTGTATTTTTGTTTTTTAGTTGTGGGTCCTTCTAGTTGTGGCATGCGGGACGCCGCCTCAGCATGGCCTGATGAGCAGTGCCATGTCCGCGCCCAGGATTCGAACTGGCGAAAACCTGGGCTGAGGAAGCAGAGCGCTCGAACTTAACCAGTTGGCCGCAGGGCCAGCCCCTAAAATAGCCTTTGTACCCAATATTACTACAAATCTCATTTCTCCTCAAATAAGTCACTCAAGAGGGTAAAATTTTTTAAAAAAAGAAAAGTTGAAAATTATTTCTCATTTGTTATTCTAGGATAAAACAGTCAAGCTATACTCTCTTACATCTTATTCAGGAACAAAGAAAAATAAGTTAATATCATAGGAGATTTCTACCGGTATAATCATTTGGATCAGACACCAGTCAACACTTTTAGCCCCTTTCCTGACCAGGTGCTCTAATCAGCCATCACTTTACTATGCAGCAGAGGCAATGCTGAAACAATTCAAATAATCCTGAACTCTGGTGGGACAGTTGTTTGCTATTGGCTAACTGGCCCTTTGAAATTCAAAATAAAACCCACATCTTCGTTAGTAACAAATTTTCCTTCTTTTTTCTTTTTATATTTGTGTATGTTGGCTTGTGAAATGGTGTCTCTGCAAATGAGTCTGAAAAAAGAAATAAAAAATACACACAGTACAGAGAGCTGAAAAGACGAGGGTAAATAAATACAAATCATCAGACGTGACAGGATACTGTTGGCCCATACACCACCACCATCTTCCAGCCAACCAGTTTGTTACCATTGTATCTGTTTATCTACAATCATTTTGTGCTCACAATCTCTAGAGATTTACAAAA
This sequence comes from Equus przewalskii, assembly GCF_037783145.1. NCBI lineage: Eukaryota > Metazoa > Chordata > Mammalia > Perissodactyla > Equidae > Equus > Equus przewalskii. Next base: position 43,435,047 of record NC_091840.1, read on the forward strand.
GTAGATTTAACGATGACAGCAGTTTTCCCTCCTAAATGTAGTTTTACTTTCTGAGCTAACAAATCATTCATTGTTTTGATCACCCATACACCATATTCTAAGACTTAAAACATACATGAAAAACAGGGTGCTTCAGAAGAATCCTGAAGATTAAAGTCCCTTCTATCTTCAATCTCTAGCAGGCCTTGAATTAGGGCTTATTTTAATGCTAATAATTTTCTTAAATTCTTAAATCCATTATCTTGAATTTAGTATTAGGTTAAATATTCTCTCTCTCCAAAGCCGTTCTTCCACCCCACAAAATGACTGCACGTGAAAACCTCCATAGAAGCTGTCATCTAGAAGGATACCTGTTGTATTCTGAGACAACTGTCCTGCTCTGGAAGAGAAGGCAAATCGATGGTTTAAAAATATATTCTAAACCAAATAATTCTTACAATTTAGATTTGTCTGCCATCTCCACATTTGCTTCTAGGGTGGCTTTTTTTTTCTTTAATAACAAAAGGTTAACACTCCTTCCTTTCACTGGGCTAGTCAAACAGAAGAGCTGTTTTGACTGCACAGAGGGAAAATGTATTCCCTACAAGGATATAATATTCAAGCAAAAGAATGAAATAGACCATAAAAATAGTAAGACCACTTATATGCATCCCTCTTCCTGTTTGGTAGAGTGGAGGTGGGGTCAGAAGAGCAGGAAAAGGACACAAAGAAATTAGTTGCATTCTTAGGAAATAAACTAACATAAGCATTTTCCTGACCTCCAGGCTGGGAAATAACCCTACAATGGTAATGAATCCAGTTGTTTCTAGCTGAACCCCAGCAACAAGTGCAATAATTGGAATTCCAGCTCATGCAGAGCTTTTTCTCCTTTAAGGGAAGATGTAGAACGCAGAGGACCCTCAGGAGTCTCAGAGGCTGCTGCAGCCACTAGTAGCCAACCTGCTTAAGTCACTGCCTATATTCTTTCTTATAGGGAGCCAAAATGAAATCCCTGCAGCTAAGGCCAGTATCTCCTTTGTGATCTCTTCCAGTCACACTGTCACCCTGCCCTGGGGCAGGCAGTCCCTCTTCCCATCGTGGAGGACTCCAACAACCCTGTGCACAGCAGAGGGAGCAAGTAGCTGCTTCTACCCTTTATCTGGTTCCCTAGAGGCTGAGTTGGACCAGAGAAGAAGAGGCAGGGGCCTCTTTACACTCCTCCCCTCTTCTGGGAAAGCCCCAGGAAATGTAAGGCAGCCAGCCCTCTTCCAGAGAGAGTCTCCCTTCTTTGCCTCCAGCCAAATTTCTTTCCACTCATCTACAGAGTTCTTCTTTTCTCCCCAGGTACTGCATATGAATGATATTCTTCTCTCCTTTTCATGGCTTTCCAAGAATATCCATAAAACTAATTTGTTGAAACACAGATTATACATTCTCCTAGGGTAGATTTTTCTTAAATTTCAGCTTTATTGAGGTATAATTGACAAACAAAATTTTAAGATATTTAAAGTGTACATTCTGGGGGCTGGTCTCATGGCGAAGTGGTTAAGTTCATTGTATTCTGCTTCAGCAGCCTGGGTTCCTGGGTTCGGATCCTGGCCACAGACATATACCACTTGTCAGCCACGCTGTGGTGGCGATCCACTTATAAGGTAGAGGAAGACTGGCACAGATGTTAGCTTAGGACTAATCTTCCTCAAGAAAAAAAACGAGGAAGACTGGGAACAGATGTTAGCTCAGAGCTAATCTTCCTCAGCAAAAAAAAAAGTGTACACCATACTTTTTTTTTCCCTTTTTTCTCCCAAAGCCCCCTCGGACATAGTTGTCTATTTTTAGTTGTGGGTTGTTCTAGTTGTGGCATGTGGGATGTCGCCTCAGCATGGCTTGACGAGCAGTGCCATGTCTGTGCCCAGGATGCCAACCGGCGAAACCCTGGGCCACCGAAGCAGAGCACAAGAACTTAACCACTTGGCCACAGGGCAGGCCCCCTACATTGTGCTCTGATATACTATATACTGTGAAAAGATTCCCCCTATCTGGCTAATTAACATAACCATCACCTCACATATTTACCTTTTTCTGTGTTATGTACGAGAACACAAGTTCTGCTCTTCTAGCAAATTTCAATTATACAATACAGCGTTATCAACTATAGCCACTATGCTTTACATTAGATCCGTAGACCTTAGTCACCTTATAGCTCAAAGTTTGCTCTTAGGGAAGACTCTCTATTTAATGCCTAACCCCCACAGCCTAGGCAGGGTGATTCAAACACGACAGTCAGTCAATGCTTGGTGAATGAATGAATATAGCTCACCAAAGTTCATATTTCTGTTATCCCAAGATTGAAAAGAAAGTTCTTCAATAATTGGCTTTCTCTTCTACTCTTCTTTACAATAGTTAACTTCTATTTCAAACAGTTATCAAGATCCCATACCACTTCCTTTGAAGAAAATTCAAAGTGGGGATTTCAATCAGTTTGCTCTCCAAATAATTTTGTTTTAAAGGGTAAGCCTTCAAATTGGGAAGGAGCTCTCTTCAATCTCCTTGGACACTGGGGTGGGAATGGGAAGCTGAGAAAAAAGTGTGGGAAATACTCCCTGAACAAATAAAACAGAAGGAGGATCCAATATCTTTAAAAAGCCAGCCAAGTACATGTAACCACTTTTGCTTCATAAAGAGGAAAAGATGACAACTTAAATGAATAAAAGCTCTGGCAAGAAAATAAAGCAACCCAGAGTAATCTGCAAATGCATATCTGGAACTAACTGTTTCTAAGGGAGAAAATCATTAAAACTAGATGTCCCCACATGTCCAATTTCACAAAAATATTCTGCATGTGGATTGCCATGCACTAGTCTCTTTAAGACAAAAATCAGCCAAAACAATAAGCCAGTGAAGTCCAGAGGACCCCACTGCAGACTGAACAAAATAAATCTTGTAGGATACTACATAAGGAGACTGGAACTCATTCCATCAATGATGATGTCACCTACCGATAACAAGCTCACTGATGGCTGTCAACTGAGATGATGATGTCAGTGCTGCCCTTCCTTATGACACAACACTGGACAAAGAATATAACCTTTCCACACTCATTTTGTCATCTGTAAAACGTTGATAATAAATGAGCGTTCATGTGAATTCATCAGTTAATGTTTTCAAGCACTCAGGCAATGAGCACCACTCCAGCTATTAATGAGTCACAATAACTGACTTCATGCCATGCCAGACTCATCACCAATGCTGAATGAAGTGCAACCAGGAAATCAACGTAATAGTTGAATGAGGTCCTAAAATAGTGATCACCTTCATTGCGCCATGAAGGTGAAGAAGACAGTTTAAGAGCAGGCAATATTATGGTGATATACTTGAGAGGCACAGGTTACTTTGAGAGAGAGAGTTTCCATTGGTGAAACTTCCAATAATATTTATAGTGTGCCTACTATACACAATAAACATCCTGAAACAGACAGAACCCAGAGTTTAGCAAGGTTTTTAGAACCTAGTTTTAGCCATAGCTAGAAAAGGCAGTTACTATCCTGTTGGAAGAGATATTTAAATTGTAAAAAAGTCAATTTAAGTCCTTCTCTAACTTCAGCCTGATTCTGTGGGTAATTTGCAATAATTCAGCAACTACGCTGGGAGTCAGTTGAGATAAATCAAATTTACAACATCTCATGAAACGTAGTTAGATAGTTCTACACTTGAGATGATCTGGCTGAATCTCCAGTCCAGTAATTATAACACTGTTTTGCTTTACGTTATTTACAGCCAAAATACGTCAAGTCTATGTATATGGAAAATAAAGGTCCACTGGCAGCACCAATACCAAGCAGTGGCCACAGGGAAAAGGATACTATTGATCATTAAAAAAATGTAAAAAACCCACAAAAACAATCATATTCCTTATTGAGGGAGACTCACCCAAGGTTCCAGGGTGCAACATTTTTCTACCTTGATAGATATGCTTTCAGTGGACCATACAAATATATCATACTATTAATATATACATTCATCCAAGTCACTTATGTGCCTTCCCAGACTATTTGGCTAAGTGAGGCCAAATAGATGAAATAATAGGCACTATCCCAGGTACATTTAAGAGCCAAATTTACCCAAAAAGCTTTCACTTGAATCACCAAAGGCTGTATAAAAACATATACCTACGTACATTGGAATCACTAAAGATTTCTGATTCTTCACATTCACAGCAAAGTAATGCTGCTGATTCACTGTCTTCCAAATGAGAGCTCTGTAATACAAACAAGATCATTTCAGAGATCCAGATGAATGGGGCCATAAGCATGAGGGAAAAAGCCAGCAGAAGTCAGTAAGTCAATGTTAGCTCGTGAGAAGCTGCAATTCTGATTAGGGATGGCTATTTTGGAGAGAATAAAGCCAACAAGGCGATTGGTTAGGTGATCGGAAAACTGATTGAGAAATGTTTGATTAGCTGAAGCATTTTCTGTGATTTCCAATTTGGGCCATGGGATGTCTTTTTTCTGTAAAGATGGTGCTACTAACCCTTCATGGCATGTACTGTGAAGCCTTCCCAGAATAGGCTAGGTTTGTGTTCATTTATCCTCACATCCAAAGGTACGTATTTCATACGATTGCTTAGAGACAGGCTTTAGAATATAACATAGGACACGACTGGGGAATCTAACCACGTGCCTGGCCTCATTAGCCCTCTGCTAACAAGTCTTTATAAGAAGAGCCAAAGACATGCCCTACCCAAGTCCCCCTGACAGATGCCAGAAAACAATTTAAAACCTTTCTTCCACTCTCCAATCTCTTTTTTCAAAATCTGTATAGAAGAGAGATAAGGAAAACGAGACAAAGAAGTGAAACAATTAGCTGGTAACACAAGAGTATTTTTCCCTTATAACTAACACCACCACGAAAAAGAGAAGAGAAAAAGCAAAAAGCTCCAACTCTGACCCATTAAGGTCCATTCAAATGCTTGCTGTTTGGGTAACAGCTGCTGGAAACTGAGTTCTCCCTACATAGAGATGTATATGCTTTATATCATCAAAACTTCCCACTACCATATAATCCAGCAATCTCTCTTCTGGGGCTAAATCCAGAAGAATTGAAATCAGGATCTCTAAGAGATCTGCACTCCCACGTTTACTGAAGCATTATTCACAATAGCAAATATATGGAAACAACCCAACTGCTCATCAGCAGACAAATGGAAAAAGGAAATGTGGTATATACATACAATGGAATATTATTCAGCCATAAAAAAGAAGGAAATCCTGTCATATGTGAAAACATAAATGAGCCTGGAGGACATTACACTAAGTGAAATAAGCCAGTCACAGAAGGGCAAATACTGCATGACTCTACTTATTTGAGGTATCCAAAATAATCAAACTCACAGTAGCAGAGAGTAGAATGGCAGTTACCAGGGGCTAAGGGGGAGGAAGAAATAGGGAGGAGTTGTTTAATGGGTATAAAGCTTCAGTTACGCAAGATGGGTAAATTCTAGAGATCTGCTGTACAACATAGTGCCTACCGTTAACAATACTCTATTGTGCATTTAAAATTAATGGTAAGTGGGTAGATCTCATTTTAAATATTCTTACCACAAAACAAACAAACCACAACAAAAAAAAACCCCAAAGGGGCACAAGGAAACTTTTATATCTCAACAAAGCTGTTAAACAAAAAAAACTTCCACTACCAGTGGCTGAAACTTAATCATATGTAAGTACTCTATGACTATCCTAGTTGATTCCTACTTTGATTTTTCAAAGCTGAGGCTGTGTTTCAACCTACAGAATAGCGGCAGAGATTAAGAGTTTTAGAGTACAAATAGACTTAATTGAAAGAAAGTAAAGCTCAGAGTTACTATTTCTGGTAACTGCCTTCTCCCGGTTTACTTCCTTCTTACTTTTTTCCTACTCTGATCTTTTGCCTATGTTTGGTTTTCCTTCTTACAACCAAGTCTCATCTTCATTATCCCTCTCTTTTCCTCTTTTAGAAAATAAACGGAAACAACCAAATATTTAAAATCACTTTTTAAATCCTGCAAACGCAAAATTTCTTGATTCCTTACTCTCTTGCATTTTAGAAGGGGAAAAAAATAAGAACATTTATTTTCTATTTGTCTTTTTAAAAAAAATCAGTCTACAAAATACCTGAAGACTTCTAACAGTCATATTAGAAAAGCTAAAGCCTTAATGACAAATAAAATATCTGATGGAATTAATAAGGCAGAGACCAAAGCTGCTTTCAATTTTCCCAAATTCTCATATCACAAGAGAAGATAACATAGATAATATTAAGCATATCAAAAGTGACTTGTCACTGCCACAGTGTATACAAACTGAAAAGAGAGAAAAGTAGAAGTTAATTAATCCAAATTACACTAGTTACGATTTTCAAGTTTTCACTCTTATAAATACTTCAGCATGTTTACCCAAGCTCTTTCAAAATGACCTTTCAAGAAAGAGACCCTGTAATGACACTTGCATTCCTAAAGTTATATTAAGAGTTTACTGCATACTTATTAATTGAAATTCAATTCATCAAGATACAAGGTATCAATTTTAAGTGTGCTGGTAGCATTAAAAATAATTGGTTCATGGAACAAGTATTTACCTGCAACCAACATATTTAGTTCTAACTTAAATTCTAAGAATCCTAAAGGAAGACAAAAGACATTTCAAATTCTTTCCTCTGCCTTCTGAGATACTTGGAAATTCCAATTCCTGAGTTGTTCCTGGGTTCTGCAGAGTGAACTGTCTTGCTTATGACTATAAAAGACTTATCCCAAGAATGAATGAATATTTAGGAATTCCATTAATATAATTTAACATATTATTACATCAAATGAGAAAAACTGTAAGATTATCTAAATAGATGCTAAAAGATATTTGATAAAATTAACAGTCCTATTTGATTTCAAACATTTTTAGTAAGCTAGGAATAAAAGATGCTTCCTTAACTCACACCCAGGTGGGCTTTTATACACAGTACCTCTCAGGCTGGCAGGCCCTAACCTGGTCTTGTCTGAATTTCATATTGTACAAAGTCCTCCAGTGTTTCTTCTAGCATGAGGATGGTGATCATTTCCAGTTTGCAGTGCAGATATCAACTCTCTTTTCTCTTCTCTCTCTTCCTTCTTTCCCTTCCTTTCTGTGCCTTTGGCTATTTCAGCAGAAATTTTGAAGATGATAAAGTCCAACGCATATTCTTGCCCAAATCTTAAGCAAACTAAATTGAGTTCATATCCTGGTTCTGCCACTTACTAGCCATGTGGTGTTGAACATATTACGTAATCTCTCTGAGCTCACTTTCCTCATCCATAAAAATGGGTACAAGAATAACATCTATCTAATAGGGTCTTGGGAAAGACTGTATGAGAGATGATATAAAAAAAGCAGTTAGCATGACTTAGCTACTGATGTTGCTACTACTACTGCTGCTGCTTATAATAATATTTATTACCATAGCAATAATCATCTCCTTCTTAGATGTAAAAGTCTTACACATTCTTGGGATAAGTCTTTTATAGTCATAAGCAAGACAGTTCACTCTGCAGAACCCAGGATCAACTCAGGAATTGGAATTCCCAAGTATCTCTGAAGGCAATCTTTATATGGAATGTATGGTGCAAGGACTCATGTACTAAGGAGGATGTTCTGAAGAGTGTTAAAATCTAACTTCTGCAGTTACATAATGATCTGCAAGCAGGAGTCTTAAGAAATAATCCCGCAAGAGTCAAAACCTGTTGCTACTGTTAAGTCTCTTTTCTAGATATAAGTTATGTGATTTTCAGAAGCAGAGAACATTGACTATTACATTTCCTTTGTCTTTCCTTTTTTCCTCCATCTTTTCTCTTCCCAACTCTTTTAGGGGTTCTAAGTGAATACATTTCAGTTGTTCTTAGAGAAACTAGAGATTTTGAAAATATACTATTAGACATCAAACAATAAAAGTACATGTACCCTAAAGCCTGATGATCACTTTGGGACTAAGAGTTTTAACCCTTTAAAGGCTAAGACAAGAAGTAGGTCTTAGTTATCGTGACACTTGGGTGTAACTGGATTGAGAAAGCAATCTCTTAGCCTAAGGATGACCCAAGTGGGAAAACTTTCTGCAATCCCTAATGCCAAGCTACATACTTAAAAATCATTCTTTCTTCTTCTTCTTTTTTTATTACATCCCCGTGACTTATTTATTTTATAACTGGAAGTATGTACCTTTCCACTCCCTTCACCCATTTTGCCCACCTCTCGCCTCTGGCAACCGCCAATCTATTCTCTCTATCTATGAGCTTGGTAAAAACTGTTATCTCAATATGTAATCTTTGCACGTGGTAAACAAGATTCAGAAGGTGTCAAAGAGTATTTAAGTTTTCCTCCCACCCCTGTCCCGCTACCTCCTAGTTCTCTATAACTGCATTCCCAGAAGTAATTACTATGCCAGTTTCTTAGGTATCTTTCCAGAGATATTCTATCTACATAGAAACATTATATGCGTATATATCCTTTCTCTAAGATGTACAATGGAAGCACATTACATCTATTCTTCTGTCGTTGCCTTTTTAATTTAATAGCTTTGTTTCACTATTTTTCAAATTTTTAATTATGGGAAAATAATGTAACACAAAACTCACCATCTCAACCATTTCAAGTGTACAGTTCATTGGTGTTAAGTATATCCACCTTGTTATTCAATCAATCTTCAGAACTTTCTCATCTTGCAAAACGAAAACTCTATACCCACTAAAAAACTAATTTCCCCCTCCGACAGTTCCTGGCAACCACTAACTATTCTACTTTCTGTTTCTATGAGTTTGATTACCCTAGATACCTCGTAGAAGTGGAATCAGACAGTAGTTGTCTTTTTGTGACTGGCTTATTTCACTTAGCATAATGTCCTCAAGGTTCATCCATGTTGTAGCATGTGTCAAAATTTCCTTCCCTTTTAAGGCTGAATAATATTCCATTATACGTATATACCACATTTTATTTATCCATTCATCTGTCAATGGACATTGATTTTACTATTTTTGATCGTTGCGTAATATTCCATTGTATAGATTTTCCACAATTCAGTTAATCGGTCTCCTATTAATAGATTCAGGTTACTTGTAACTGTATTCATTTCTAATTTGCTGTAACAAATTAACATAGACTTGACGGCTTAAACAACACAAGTTTATTATCTTACAGTTCTAGAGGTCAGGAGTCCCAAAATTAAAGTGGTGGCAGATCCATGTGCCTTCTGGAAGCTCTAGGGGAGTATTATGGGCTGAATTATGTCTCCCCAAAATTTATATGTTGAGGTCCTAATCTCTAGTACCTCATAATGTGACTATGTGGAGATATGATCTGTAAAGAGGTAATTAAATTAAAATGAGGTTATTAGGGTGGGCTCTAATCCAATATGACTGGTATCCTTATAAGAGGCAGAGATCAGGACACAGACACACCCAGAGGAAAGACCATGTCAAGACAGAGGGAGACAATATACAACTACAAGCCAAGGAGAGAGGCCTCAGAAAAAAATCAACCCTGCCAACACCTTGATCTCTGACTTCTTAGCCTCCAGAACTGTGAGAAAATAAATTTCTCTTGTTTAAGCCACCAGTCTATGGTACTTGTTATGGCAGCTCTAATAAACTAACAGGGAGAATCTGTTTCCTTACCTTTTCCAGCATCTAGAGGCCACCTGCATTCCTTGGCTTGTGGCCCCTTTCCTCTATCTTTAAAGTCAGCAAAGGTGGGTTGAGTCTTTGTCATATCATATCAATCCAACCTCCTCTCTGTCTCCCTCCTCTACTTTTAAAGACGCTTATGATTACATTGCCCCCATTCCAATAATCTGGGATAATCTGCCTACTTTAAAGTCATTTGATTAGCAACCTCCATCTGCAAACAACTCACCCCTTTACCATGTAACATCATATATTCACAGGTTCACAGGGGATTAAGATAAGGACTCTTTTGGGGCGGCCATTATTCTGTCTACAATAGAATCTTGTTTTCTACAAATTTTACTGGGGAAAACAATTGTTTTTCAGAACCCAATTTTCATACCAGTATTGCAGGAAGTACAAAACTAAGGGACCAAGCAACACTACAGCTATACATTTGTACATAAATAGGACCCTAAAAACTTAGTAGCAGCAGCAGAATGTTTGACACTGCTTTTTCTGGATGATGAACTGGATTTGATCCAACCATAGTATTTCACACAGGCCTCTTTGCAATCAATGGTATAGATCTACAAGATAATTGGCTAGTATTAAGGATATAATCTATGGCTATTGAAGGATAGCAATAATTAGACTGAGTCAACTTGAAAGTTTAAATCAGGACGAATTGGTGGTTCCTTCTTCTAGGCATTCACAGCTCCTTGCACATATATTTTCTAACCCTTACCTCACTCTACCGTAATTATTTCTAAACATATTGTTTCTCTCCCTCTAGACCATGAGCTTTTCAACTGGTATCTCTAGGGCCTGGCACACAGTAAGCATTCAACAAATGTTCAATGTATGAGTAAGTGACTTAGCATTAGTTGTTACAACTTGTTGCCAATAACAATAACACAAATTGCAGATAAGTCATAATCTTTGTGCATAGGTATGGTTAAGAGACCAATAGTCTTCACCACCCTAAACACATGATGTTTGTCCTTTAATTAGTCATAGTAGCAACAGCTCCTACTGAAGAGCCAATTGTTACATGAGACACTGCCTCCCTTGGGCTCTAAGTCAACATGGAGGCTTTAAGCCAAAAGAGCATCTTCATTTCTCAGAGCTACTTAGCAGCTTGACTTGTCAGTGGCTAGGCAGTCCAGGAATTCAAGCCACGGTACTCCCTAACTCTGGCTTGCAACTGGCCCATTTCATCTGCAAAGGTATTCCGGCTCTCCATTCTTTGCATGTAACACACACTGTCTTATGGTAAACATCACAGGCTTATTTCTCCACTCACTACTCCCTTCAGAAGAAACATGATCTCTCCATCTAAATCTTACCCATCCTTCAAAGCACCACTCAAATCTCAGAATTTCAGGAAGCTTCAAAATGATGACTTCAGCCTCACTGAGGTCCCTCTCCTCTGAGCCTTCCTGGCCTTGGTAGGGGTGAGCAAACTACAGCCTGTTATTACATGGCCAGCAAACTAAGAATGATTTTCACATTTTTAAAAGGCAAAGAGGAATATGCAACAGAGACCATCTGTGGCCAACCAAGCCTAAAATATTTACTATCAGGCTTTGAACAGAAAAAGTTTGGAGACCCCTGGCCTAGAGCACACATTTAGCCTAATGATAAATTGCATAGAACTGTCTGTAATCTTTACATGGATTTTAGTCCTATCCCCCCAGGGTAGACTCTCTCTGGTGTCTATTAACAGTCATTTCTCACCTCTATCACCTACCAGCCCCACCAATGAAGCTGAAAATGCCATATTCCTGCCTTTTCAACCTCCCTGGAGGCCAACACAGTTATATATCTTAATCCTGGTCAACAAGACCTGAGGGCAAGCCTGCCCTGGGCTTAGGGGAAAGATTTTCCACCTTGATAAAGGAGAATTGAGAAAAAATCCCTGCCCATTCTGACTTTGGATGCAGTGGTGCAAAGATATGATGTCTACAGCTGTGACAGCCATTTTGTGACCTTGAAAGGAGAGTCCCAAGGACAAAAGGCAACATGCTAAGGATGACAGGGCAGAAAAGATGGAAAGAATCCAGAACTTTGATAATTGCATTGAGCCACTGTCTTGCCTTCGGGCTTCTTATGTTAAAAAAGTCACAGTTTACTCCATTTTTAATATGGTATTTTGGTACTTTCAATGGGAAGAATCCTAACTCCCTAAGTAGATTTTACGTATTTGGAGAAAACATCTTCTATGTCTGCATTTCTATAGCATCCACAGGGCTGCCAGTGTTGGGGTTTGTTTGAGGAATGACTTTGGATAAAACTCATCCCCTGTAGAGTTTGAAAAGATTCCTGAGTGTACAAAAGCAACTGAGAAGGCCAGTTTCTATGAAAATAAGTGATGGTCAGCTACCATAATCAGAGCATTTCACATTTGTTATCTCATTTAACACTGAAACAACCCAGTGAAGCTACACACTCCAAAATAATTCATTAAATGTTAAGTGGCAGAACAAGGATTTTAACTCAGGTCTCTTAGATATTGTAGGGGAGGAAGACATTTCCTCTACCCTTTCTTGGTTCGTCTGGCCGGAGAACAAATTAAATTCACATGAGACAGAATAGCAGGAGAAAATTAAACAAAACTTTATAACATGTATACATGGGAGAGGTCAGGCAAGCTGAGCAACTCGCCAAAATGGCTGAAGCCCCCACCTTAAATATCATATCCAGCTAAAGACAAAGGAGGATGTTGGGGGTGGTGGGAGTCAGTTACAGGAGGTTACCAGAAACAGGAATAAGATTATTATGCAGATTTAAGTCCTGGCATTCTGTATTGATAGGAATTTCTAGAGATAAGGTCACCCCGTTCTTCCTGGTACAGAGAGGGAGGCATCTTTACAGATGGAGATTTCCTTTACAATGTAAATGTCTCTTAACAAAGGGCAAGTAAATTCTACTTTTCAGTTGCTTTCCTGTCTGCAAAGTAACTAGCCCTAAATAATCATCATGCCAAAGACATATTTTGGGGTGGCCAATTCCAGGCCCCCACAATATCAATATTCATACTTTTCTACTATACCTCCCCATCCCCTGCCTTCTAAGTCTTTTATTGCAATTAACAATGATAAGATTTAGGGGGGTTTTTCCTCCCCCATTTTATTGAAATATAATTGGCATAGAAAATTGTATTAGTTTAAGGTATACAACATAATGATTTGATATATGAAGATTTCGCAGATTTAGAGGTTTTGCTTTGAATTCCTCAAACAGTCATTTATCTCAAATCCTACACAAATACCATATTACTTATAATAGCAAATTTACACTCACAGAGATAATGTGAACATTTTTTTAATTTTTTTTTTTTAAGATTGGCACCTGAGTTAACAACTGTTGCCAATCTTTTTTTTTTTCCTGCTTTCTCTCCCCAAATCCCCCCAGTACATAGTTGTATATTTTTAGTTGTGGGTCCTTCTAGTTCTGGTACATGGGATGCTGCCTCAACATGGCCTAATAAGCGGTGCCATGTCTGCACCCGGGATCCAAACTGGAGAAACCCTGGGCCGAGGAAGTGGAGTGCGCGAACTTAACCACTTGCCACGGGGCCAGCTCCTGAACTTTTTTTTTTTTTTTTAAAGCCCACCAAACCTTGTCATCTCCTTGAGCATTTTTTTTTTCCTTCTCTTTTTCTGATATAACTATCTGTCCTACAAGGGTATGATTTTGAAATAGGAGAAAAATCCCTCAGCAGTGAGTCTCAAAGTGTAGTCCCCAGACCACCAGCAGCAGCATCATATGGGAACTTGTTAGAAATGCAAATTCTTAGGCTCCACTCTACATCTAACAAATCAGAAACTCTGGGGGTAGGACCCAGAAATGTGTTTTTAACAAGCCCTCCAAGTGATTGTGATATAAAGTCTTAGAGCCAGTAGTCTAAAGTATTTGCATCTGTAGGTAGCACTAAAATCACTGCTTTAGAACAAGAGTGGTGGAATTATACCACTCCTCAACTAGCTCTGACAGCAAAACCAACAAAAGTAGTGCATTGCAAGTGAGATGTACAGTCATTCATATGTACTGGTTACTCAATTTACATACAGAGGCCCTAACTGTATTTAATGAACACCCACATAGCATAACTAAGCTAGGTACTATGGTGGATTCTGGAAAGTAATCATACACAGAAGAACAAATTAATAAACAAGTAATAAACAAGTTCATAAACACAGGGAAAAGCAAAGAAGCCGGTGGTAGATGCTCAATTCTCGCTGAAACCCCACAAAAATGAGAATAAAATAGCGGCAGCAACTCAGAACTTCTGGATCTCCAATCTTATGACACAAAAGAAAACTTTCAGATTTATGTCTCTAGTTGCTAATTAAGTGGCTAAAAATTGATATGATCCATAGACTGGTTTGTCTCAATTTAGGCAAACCAAATACTCTCTTATTTTCCATTTTTGGTTAGGCTTCTGCTATGAACAAGTTAGCTGCTTACTTCCCTCCTGTTCTGTGTAGGAGGTAAAAACAAATCAGTTCTGTCAACTTTGTGAGCTGACAGCAGGCTAGCAAAACAGGAGGTACAGAAAGCTTAATTCCACATGTGCTGAAAGCATACAATATTTGTTGACCCCCATTTATTTGGTAAATCATCCTACATATTATTTTTATGGTGTTTAAAACCTTAGAATTCTAATTCTTTATTTCCCTCCTCAGACCAATGTACGAAAGCTATTTGTGGTTAAACACAAACATCAATCACCTTCAACCCTCACCCACAAACACCTTAAAAAATTTTTTTGAGTAGCTTGATTTGGAACCTGAGCTATGAAAGTGAATTGGGTTTTAGAGATGCTAATGTGTATACCATGTAATATGACCACTGTATGCTTCTGTAGAGTATGCAAAGAGGTGAAGCTCGGATATTCCTTTGGGGAACACAGGTTTGAAGAGCAAAGAGAAGGCTATTTTAGAGAAACTAGGGGAATTCAGAAAACAAGAGGAATTTGAAGACAAGACGACACTAAGCAAGAAAGGAGAGAAAAGCCTCCCTTGGACAATTGTCTGGGGATGTGCACCAGGAAAGAAAGACAAGTGCAAAAAGATTGCTGTTACTGAGACAGAATCCTGAGACATTACCAAGTCAGGTTTCAGAAGATTGTGAAAAGAACAGTTTTTACTTAGAACCAAGCCTTAGGCCTATTTCCCAGTAAGTAAAGAACTTGATTCCTTCTTCAATAAATAAAAGAGCTGAAAGATTTAACTCTAGTACTGGAGGAGGAATCTAGGCTGATTAGCGAGGAAAGCTAGAGACACCCAAAATTAAGGACTATCAGGCCGAACTAGGAGTAAAGTGAGTGATGATTTTGTATTTGTAGTTAATTCCCTATATAGCATTCCGACCACAAGATCTCTTCACACTGGAGAAAGGTCATTTGTGCATTCTAATTGATTAACTGCACTATGATGAGAGAAGCTGCCTAGAAGAAGCTGAAAGGTTGTAAACCTGAGGTATAATCTTTCAAAGAAATTCACTCCCTATTCTCTGGAGAAACAGTTACATCAACCATTAATACTATCTGAGTGGAACATCACCAGACCACCTCTCAGGAGCTCTCCTTCCTTGATCCAAACTCAAACCGTGTGCTAAAAACTCACATTCAGGGGCTGGTCCAGTGGCACAGCGGTTAAGTGCGCACATTCCGCTTTGGCGGCTGGGAGTTTGCAGGTTTGGATCTTAGATGCAGACATGGCACCACTTGGCACGCCATGCTGTGGTAGGCGTCCCATGTATAAAGTAGAGGAGGATGGGCACAGATGTTAGCTCAGGGCCAGTCTTCCTCGGAAAAAAAGAGAAGGATTGGCAGCAGTTAGCTCAGGGCTAACCTTCCTCAAAAAAAAAAAAAATCACATTCAGTTTTGGGTACAGTAGAGATAGGGACTACCCCTCAAGATTCTTGAATTCATAAAACTGTTAGGGTGAGAGAAGCCCAATTACAGAATCTCCCCTAGTCTGCCTTTTTCTCCTCAGTCACCCACATTTCAGGGGCTGATACCACAGTGAGATTGCCAAGTTCCTTAAGGGAAACGCTCATGCAGGTAAGAGACAAGGTGATCACATAAAACTGTTTCCACCATAGAATGGTCCCTATCAAATACTGGTCATGGGCCTGTGGAGTCCTTGCCGTTCCCCTCAATGGGGCGAACATCAGACAGACTTTTCAGTCTCTCTCATCCAGCATCATAGAAAATAACATGGAAAAGTGGAACTTCATGGAGGGCTAATAGAAGCCAAATGCTGACTACATGTTGAGCACTATCAGGAAATGAGCAAAAGGATGAGAGTGGAAGTGTCTCAGGAGATCCCAGACATAAAACAGCAATGCCCCAGAGCCAGAGAACAGAGGAGGAAAAACATCTAGAGAAGAACCCATCATAAAAAAGGGGGCATTTCTCTAAGTTTAGTTTCCACTTTAGGAAAAGGATTTTGGAGATGAATTCAAAAATTGCTTCAAGGGCCAGAGATTCCAGTGGGATGGTCAATATCAAGGGGTCTTATCTCCTAAACCACAATTGGAAGACAGCATAAGAGCCACTGTGGTGAGAAATTCCCCAGACCTAATGTAGTCTAGGGGCTCCAGTGACATAGGAGTGCCTCCTACAACCAAGAATGTTGGTTGCCCAAAATCCAAGTCAACCACGCCTTAAAGAGGAGCTTGCTAGTAAGTCAAAGCTCAAAAATGAGGTAGGGCTTCAGTGCCAGCCACACGGCTGTCCCCTTGTAGTGCTCCTTGACTCAGGTTGGCTTCTAAGGTCTCACAGTCCCACCTCCGGAGTGTTTGCACTGGGGCCATGGCAGCTTTCCAGGTGCTGTGTGTCCTTATGGTGGCCAAAGGGAAACACCTTGGGTCCCTAAGCTTCAGGCCAAAGGGAAGAGCCAGGACAAGGACTTAGCTCCAACTGACAAGAGAAGGATACTAGACTAGAGACTCGAAAGAGGAGAGCATTAAGAAGGGATGCAGCATCAGGGAACTCACACCCTGCCCAGGCCAGGGGGTTAGCAGAGACCCCCTTGTGAACAAGACCTTCTGATTACTGCCACAGAAAGGAGTTCCTCCAAAAAGAAATTTGCAAAAAAGGATGAGTTGCTTTTGACATTGGCTTTTTCTCAAGAACAGAGGCAAAAGCACAGGAAGGTTCCCTACAGAAACGAAAGTCCATGTCGGCCTCTGCACAGAGCCCAGGCCCAGGTGAAAACACAGCTCTTTTCATGAGCAGCAGGAATAGACATAAAGCATAGGAGTTTATGATAGCCGTTATCCTAATCCTAGAGAAAAACCTGGAGCTTACACATGGACTTCTTAGATAGGACATTGAGGAAAACTCAGGCCCAGGCAGAGCCCTTGAGCAAAGCAGTGACAAGTGCTATGTCCCACAGATATCAGTCAGGTTCTCAGAGCCAGCGTTGTCTGAGCCTGGTCAGGATTGTCAGAAACCAGGATATTCCAGCAGAAAATCCCTTCCTAGGAGGATAATTTCTCCAAAAGAAAATGTTTATTCCATGTCCCATGAACATATCCTATGAAGAGGATGGTCTGTTTCTCATAACCAAGGAAATTCTTTCTGAATACACTAGTTTCTTCTAACTGGGGGAAAAAAGACAACAAAAGACAAAAAACAAAACCTGAGCAGCCTTTGACTTGGAAGTCGTCCTAAGACCCCTGTATTATCCTTACTATTCCCACTGTCTAGGATGGAGAAGAAATATTGGTCTGAGAACAACACTGGTATTCTTGGTTGGTAATTAAACCATGTGCATCTTAGAAAATTATTGTTTAAAATATGGTAATTTACTATCATCACTCTACCACAACAAAATAATTCCATTAGAAAGGGGACTAGCTCATCAGGAAATGCAATGGAACCCTACAACCTCCAAAACTTTAAATCTGGACCACATTTTCCGTAAGTCCTCAGATCAATGTTATTAGCTCATGTGGATTTGTCAAAGGAAGGTGGTTAGAAAGATTCAAAGTAAAAATCACCTTACTACAGAAGTTACATTGGGAGTTAAAAAGACTCCGCTACCAAAAACCCAATGTGAGTAGAAATCAGGCTAAACAGTGTCACAGAATCCTCTGATCAAGTCTCTAATTTCAAATTTCTGAAGCAACGTCCTTTCTTTTCTAATCTTCAAATAAGTGCACACAGATGAATGGATAGATCCCTCTTGTGTTTTGAACCTCTGAACTGTCTGCTTATAGGATAAGAAACAGTTTCTTATTTTGACAAAAAGGTCACTTGTGGTTACGGCTCATGAAAGTCCCTTCTCTGAGGACGGTTTGTAACTTATATCTAGCCAAGTAATACCACTGACTATACCCAGTTTCCTCAATTCCAAACAATCAAATGAAGAAACATACATTTAAATCTTCTTATTGAAGACAGTATTTCAGGTTTCTGGGTATGTTTTAGAATTCAAGTTTGAGTGATGAATTTCCTTAGCTAGTTATTTCCCTCTTACTCCTAAGTCTACAACGGGCCTTATAATTTTGAGAACAAGTAAAGAAGCACTGTCATTTCCAGCACTACAGAATCTAACGAAGGAAGTCAGCACTTCCTTTGAAATTTTGAAAGTTTTGGTGTATCTGAGGGGAACTCATAGTTATATTCAGTGTCCCACTTGACCACTGGGCAGCTGGGAATCTCAAAAGGCAGACACCATATTGTTCTCCCAGCAAGCTCCTTGTCACCAAACCACGGTCTTTGAAACTCTCTCCAAAATGCAGTCATCAACCAGCTTCCACTCATTTTTTTTCAAACTGCAGGCTGAGACCCATAAATGGCTTGTGAAATCAAGTTAGTGGTTTGCAGCAACATAGCTTTTTTTTTTTTTTTTTTTACTGAATAGAACAGAAAATATCTGAGTACACTACATGAAGGAAGAGGAAGAACTGTCTCACAAAACTTCTGTTTTAGATATGTATGTGTGTGCAAGACCTACACAAGCATAGCAGGTTATAATGTAAATGTATTTCTTACTGTGGATCTCAGTTACAAGAATTTGAAAACTACTCCTCTAGACTACAAGTTTAATGGGGAAAAAGATCAAGTATACTTAATTCACTCATTACTGGATACCCCAAAACTACACTCAGTGCCTGGCATTTATAATAGGCATTCAATAAATATTTGTTGTTTGACTATTCAGAATACATTCTTTTATTATTAATACTGTGATGCATAAATCAAAATCTGGATTCAATTCAAGTAATTAGAAAATATCTTTTATGAGGACACTTAAAAAATAAATAACATTTGAGAGGCCAGCCCCAGTGTCATAGTGGTTAAGTTCACATGCTCCACTTTGGTGGCGCGGGGTTCCCAGGTTTGGATCCCAGGCACAGACCTACACGCTGCTTATCAAACCATGCTGTGGCAGCATCCCACATATAAAGTAGAGGAAGACTGGCACAGATGTTAGCTCAGTGACAATCTTCCTCAAGCACAAGAAGAAGATTGGTAACAGACGTTAGCTCAGGGCTGATCTTCTTCATCCAAAAAAAAAAACAATAACATTCGATTAAGTTTAATAATTCCTCCCTTGCTTGCTCTCTGATTCGTGTGCTAAACAAATGTTAGATCCCAGCAGGAAATGACAGAAGGCAAGGCCTTGGGATCTGACAAACTAAATGATCACCCTCAGGATACATTAGACCAACCATGGGCCTATGATCGTACTATACACATATTCTGACATAATATGCACAGACCGTACAGTGGGAAAAACACAGAATTTACAATCAGAAGACATAATGACAACTAATGGCTAAATGACCTTAGGCAAATTGTTTTAACCTACCTGAGCCTAATTTCCTCAACTGGGAAGACCAGTCTGACAACTGTAATTGGTTACCAAAAAAATAAGTGTAACTTCTAGAAGAAAATATAGGAGAAAATCTTTGTAGCATTGGGTTAGGCAAAGATTTCTTAACAACACAAAAACGAACCGTAAAGAAAAAATTTATAAAATGGATTTCAACAAAATTGAAAACTTTTGTTCTTTGAAAGACTCACTTAAGAAAACAAAAAATAAGCTACAGATTGGGGGAAATATTTGCAAAATATGTCTGACAGAGTACTTGTATACAGGATATATAAAAAAATTCTCACAACTAAGAAGACAAGCATCTTAATAAAACATAGGCAAAAGATTTGAACAGACCCATAACCAAGACAAGACACAGATAGCAAATAAGCACATGAAAAGATGCTAGCCAGGTGGACCATCTATTGATGGGAAAATAAAGAAAGAGATAAACTACAGATCACGATATAACAGTAAAGGATGAAAAAAATCCTTCCTGAATTTTTGCCCAGATTGTAAACTATTAATATAGTCAACTCCTTGAGGGCAAGGACAATGTCTTCATAGAACAGAAACTCAATTAATGTTTACACTTATTGCATTGTGAATGAGTTTAAAATCATAACGCTATTTAAAATGCCAATCATTAATTTTTTAAAAACTGCAGAGCAGTATTTAAGACGTTAGCAAGCTGGATGAATGGACTTCCTTAGAATTATGTTATTGCCTTGAACTATCTATGGTAATAAGGAAATAATTTAAAGTGCTGAATTAGAGTTAATGACCATCACTGAAAAGTAATCATTACTGAAAGTAATCATTTAGCATTTCCATTGCCATTTTTTTGTACATAAAGAAAGATATTTTAAAGTCATCTTACTTGGTGACAGAGATCAGAATCTCTGGTCAGCTAACTATGACCTCTATTTCTTCCTAGGTTTAGTCTTTAAGGTTGAACCCTTGGGTCACATCCTAGCTTTATGTCTATTGAAAATAAAACTACACCTTCCCTTTGGCCCAACAACTTTATTTCTAGAAATTTATTGTAATTATGTGAAATGACATTTTTCTAATGTCATTCATTACAGCATTTATGATAATAACAAAAGCCTTGAGACTGATTAATTAACTACGGTATATCTTTGCAATGGAATCCTATCCAGGAATAACAAAAACAATGGAGCTTTGTATGTACTAATAGGGAATATTTCTAAGTTAGACTAAGTGAAAAAAAGTAAAGTACAGAATATCATGTATAGTGTGGTACCATTAGTCCAAGAGGGGAAAGGCATACACACAAACATACACACATATACATATTTGCTTGTCTATGCATAGAGTGCTTCTAGAAAGAGACACAGAAAACAATAACATTAGTTGTTTGTGAAGAGGGAAACTAGATGGCTGGGAGACAGAAGTAGGAAGAAGGCTTTTCACTGTACACCTTTTTATAACTTTTTGAATTTTGAATCTCATGAATATATTACGTAGTTAAAAAAATTAAATGAAAAGTAAACAAATAATGACAATGAAAGAATTTACTTAGCCTTTTAGTAGTAAGTCCCAGAAAAAAACAGATTTGATTAAACTCTGACATGTGAGCAAGGATACTGACAAGTGTCACAGAGGCACCTATCTGGGCCTGAGTGAGCTCCTTTGGATGCCCGGAACACTGATATTATAAACCCCAAATCTGTACTTGGAATCATTCAGACACTGATTCAGCAAACTCCTACTGGAATTACTATGCCTTCATTGTCCACTCGATAAACAAAAATAATAGTTTTCTCTTAAAATCTCTCTTCGTTACCTGTAACTTTTACCTCAATACAAAATGAAGAAATAGGCTTTTTTATGAAGGAAATAATACACACAAAGTCTGGGCATCCCTATAGGTCAAAACAGAATCTTTCATGGGTGAACTCTAATTGCACAAAGTCTTCTGAATACAACATCAGAGGGGGCCAACTAAAGCAGTATCAAGACTTTCTGAAGTTGTGAGATTCCCTGAAGCATTTCTAAAACTTCTCACACAAGGAAGAGAAGCAAAATATGGAATTTTAGGAATGAAACTCTGGCTAACAGGGTTAGGGGGCATCTGCGAAGTCACGGGATAGGTCTGACTTTCTCAGAGGGGAGGCTACATTTTTTTTTTATATTTCCAACATCTGCTATTAAAATTAGTTCTGCACAAATGTTTGCAGATGCAAAACAGCTGGCAATTCTGCCTGCATCTTGCCCATTGGTGGATCATAAGCAAGTCCCCTGAAGTAGGGCTGTTGAATTTTCCATTTATGTTCCAGTGTTTTCAGAGAACTAGCAAATTTATGTTCTAGAAACTGGATTCAGAATGTTCCTATGGAATACTGGTTAGAGCTTGAGATATTCATAGCAGAAGTGAAAGTTTACATCTAGTCTCTCAAGATAAGATTTGAAAACAGACTCTCTTGCAGCCATTTGTAAGCAAGTCCTTTTCACATCTGTGTGGAATAAAGATATATTATTCTATCTACATCAGTGCTTTCTGATTCATTTGACTTTTTTTTTTTAAAGAAATCAGCATCCTACTTCATTAGTTAACCAAAAATGCAAAATAAAACAAGATACAATTTTCGTCTTTCAGACTGGCAAAGTTGAGAGACTATAAATGTTTCCAAAACTGTTAAGGAAAAGAGAAAGAAGTCTCATACACCAAAAGCTGAGAGTGTAAAAAGATAAAAATTTTCTGAAAAGTAATATGACATTGTATCAAAAATCCTGAGGACGTTCATTACCTTGGACTCAGTAGAGTCCAGAATTTATTTTAAAAAAATAATCAGAAATGCATATAAGTTGCACAAAATATTACCTACAGAATTATATGTATTGTAACCCAAATGTCCAACAACAGGTAAATAAATTATAGCACATTGAAATGAAAATCTTAGTAAAATATAGGGAGATTCTTATTTCAGCCACATCCTTTAACAAGCCTAATTCATTTTTCAAAAACAGTCATGGCAAGCAGCGGTGCATCAGACATGCTTGTTTTTTGGTTTTCAAAGTTATGGAAGGGTAAAATGATTTCTTTTGAATTATGTACATGTTGTTTTTAGACTAATGCTCTGATTCTTAAAAACTGACAGTTTACAGCTTTAAGTTTGTTTTAGCATCTCACAATAGGAATCGGTAACTATACCCTCTGGACATAACCACACAGTACAATATTAGCTTGAAGTCTCGGCTCCCATCCAAGAAACAGTACAATAGCAACAATAAAAAGCAGTGTGCATTCCTATGCCTAGACCCTACATTCAAAAGAAAGGCCAAATCCCCTCCCCTCAAAAAAGTTTAATGATATTTACATAAGATTGGGGGGCGCAGAAACTATTAAAGAAGGTAGGAAAGCTAGTGCTCTCTCAACATTGGTGATATGGAGCACAGAAGGAACATTTATAGTAGCAAGTGAAAATTCTTGGTAGCCTGAAAGGTATTTTTTGGCACTGTAAGGTACGAGCAATAAGACTCTGAAATGCTTCATGTTTGAAAGAAGAATTTAAGGAATTAATTTTGGTGAGTTTTAGAGCTAGCAGGTTAATGAAACAAGCAAACAAGCCAACATGCAAGCAAAATATATACTTACTAATGGGTTACCTAAAAAACCCAAGAGAATTGGAATTGGGTAGGATGGCTTTTAATATAATTTTTTAAATAAAAAGTGTTTAAAATGTACAACTGGCTCAAAAACCTCTAAAGAAACATGTGAAACAAACACATGGAGACAAGAAAAAAAAGGCCACATATTTAGAAGAAAAATTGAATTTTATCATCATTACCTACCAAGGCAAACATCAATCAACTTCTACTATTAGTACAGGAAATGTGACCTGCATGAAGCAAATTTAAAGTAATTGGAAACTCCAGTCCAAGGGAAGCCCCGCCCCCACATTCTGCCTTTAGAAGAGGTTACCGACAAGAACACAAATTGACTGATTTATAAACAAGCTTCTAGGAAAAGTTCTTCAGAGATCTGATATTTCCACTTTTTATATCTATACTCCCTTCAACCAGAAATGTTCAAAATAATGACTGATTTCCAGAAAAGTTTATAAACTAAAGAAAGATATTTAATTACAAAGAGTTTTCAGATTAACACTTCTAACTAAAAGAAAAAAAATTCGTGGTTGGGTTTGCTTTATTTATTGCCTTTATGAGATGTGAAAAGAAAACGTGGAGATGCAGAATCCTCTGTGATTGTCAGATATCTAACCAGGTTAGAAAATCAAGTTAATTAGAATGCTACACAATCTCAAAAGATAAAGCACTTGGTCTTGAGTCCTCTCTTCTCACTCTATAACTCTTCCCCCCCAGTAATCTCATCAGTCACAGGACTTTGAAATATCAACTATTCACTGATGATTCCCAAATGCATATCCCTAGCCCCAAAACTCTCCTCTAAGCTCCAGACTCAAATATTCAACTATTTGTCATCTCCACTGGGGCACTCTCAAGTCATCTGTAAACTCCCAATTCCAACTGCCCCTCCCTCCCCCAAATCTGCCTGGCCAGGTATTCCTTATCTCCGAAAACGGTGCACACACACCCCTCAGCTGCTCTAATTAAAGAGCTGGAGTCATCTTTGACTTACTCCTTTGCTTCAGCCCTCTCTCTGACTTATCAGTAAGCCCTGCAGCTTCTACCTCTAATCTATCCAATTCTTGTCATCTCCAAGTATCACCTCTCACCTGCAGTGGCCTCCCTACTAGCCTGCCTGCTTCCAACCTGATCTCCTACAGTCTGTTCTCCACATAGCCAAAGCCATCGTCTGAAAACAGAAATATGGTCACTCTCATGTTGAAAACCTTTCAACGGTTTCCCCATACCTCTTGGTGAACAAAAATCCAAACTTCGTACTGTGGTCTATAAAAGCCTTCCACGATCTGGTCCTTGCCTACTTCTCTAGTTTTCTCATTCTGCCCCACAGCATATTGATCCAGCCACGCTGGCTTTCCTTCAGATTCCCAAATATGCCAAACTCTCTCCACCTGCAGGCCTTCGAGCACGCTACTCTTCTTTTTTTAAAGATTGGCACCTGAGCTAACATCTGTTGCCAATCTTTTTTTTTCCTTTTTTTTTCCCCAAAGCCCCCCAGTACAGAATTGTATATTTTTAGCTGTGGGTCCTTCTAGTTGTGGCATGTGGGACGCTGCCTCAGCATGGCCTGACAAGCGGTGCCACATCCACACCCAGGATCCGAACCGGTGAAACCCTGGGCCACCCAAGCGGAGCGCCCAAACTTAACCTCTCAGCCACAGGGCCGGCCCCTCTTTGCTTAGACTACTCTTTTCCTTGTTTTCTTATGGCTGGCTCCTACTCATTCTTCAAACCTCACTAGGTATGACTTCTTCAGGGAGGCCTTTCCTAATCTCCAGTCTAAGGACTGCTCCCTATTTGTTGCAGTCATAGACAGACTTATCACAATTTGTAATTACGAATTTGTGTACATGCTTAATTCTATCTTCAATACTATAAAGAGTAAGCCTTGAGAGAAGGAACTATGTCTGCTTCACTCATCAATGCACACTTATTGCCTAGCACAGTACTTGACGCATAGTAGACACTCAATATATATTTTTAGAATTAATAAACCAATGAATGAAGATTTTTAAAAAGCAATTTGAGAAATATATGGAAACAATGAGAAGATAAGAAAATCTGGGCTGCAAATACTACCATACTTCCTTACTCAGCATTCAAATTTCTTCCAGATTTCTACCAAAGTAGATATTCCATATTAAATGAGTTACTAGTCATAAGTAGTGAATGCAAATGCAAAAGAATGAGATAAAATCTAGATGCATTCTGCTAAACATATTAAGCTATGATTGTAACTAGTAAATGAATGGTGTAATATGATACTCATGATCTCAAATGATTATCTGAGCTACATAAATTATGAATAGGCAGAAAAATAAGCTCAAAGCAACAAGTGAACAACTGAAAAAGCCTGGTTCAAGATTGGTTGATTTTCTGATGTCAATAAAAGGAAATCTTAACAAATACAGCATTTGGCATTCTTTTCATAATTATACAAATTGTACAAATTGAGGGCTAACTTACATGAATCTCCCCTAAATCTCATGTCTGTACATTTTATTTTAAAAAATGTGTCCAGGAGAACATAGTTTTAAAATTCTATGGTGAAAAGTCTAAGAACTAAAATATAATGACAATATTTAAAAAACAAAAAATAAAAATGTTGACAAATATTTAAAACTAAGAGTATTGAAAATCCATAATTATCATCATTTTCATATTACAGATAAGAGTACAGGGACTCGGTCAAGTCATTTATGCAAGATGAGGATAAGAAGAAGAACCAGTATTCAAACTAGGTTTTTTTTTTTTTTCCAAAGATTTTATTTTTTCCTTTTTCTCCCCAAAGCCCCCCGGTACATAGTTGTGTATTCTTCGTTGTGGGTTCTTCTAGTTGTGGCATGTGGGACGCTGCCTCAGCGTGGTCTGATGAGCAGTGCCATGTCCACGCCCAGGATTCGAACTAACGAAACACTGGGCCGCCTGCAGCGGAGCGCGCGAACTTAACCACTCGGCCACGGGGCCACCCCCCAAACTAGGTTTTTCTTACTCAGAGGCTCATGCTGTTCCCACTTTGCTACAATGCTTTCTGCTGTTCATTTTTTCACTCTCTCCAGTATTAATTGAGTATCTACTAGGTGCTCTTGTGATTAAATGGATATTAGAAAAGAAATTATAACTTGTCCTTAAAGCTTATAAAAACTTCCAGAATCAAACTAACGCTAACAAGAGAGAGAGAGACAATACTTGAAACAAAGAGGATCAGCTGTCTGACTTTTTCTTTGTTAGATCTGCTCAAACAACATGTGACATCTATTTGAGGCCTCTGGCCCACCAGAAAGTCGTCAAAACAAGATGCATTGTTTCCAAACCCCAACCATGGTTCATGAAAATTAAGCTGGTGAAAGTAAGGCCATAAATATAATGTTGGATAATCTAAATTTTGACATCTAAAGACGTAAGAGAATATAATGTTAGAAAGACGAAGGATGTTTTCAAAAATTTAATGTTACAAATAATTTGTTCTTGACAAATAAACCAATAAAATGCAAACCAAGCTCAAAGCCACACAATATACTAATGCACATGCTGCTAGGATACAAAGCCCTCTAGTCATTCATTCAATCATGCATTCATTCATTTATCCATCTGTCCATTATCCATTTGACGAGCTGGCATCAAAAATCACTGAGTGCCTGCTACATAGGACATTCTACTGAACAGTATATGGGATGAATTAAATGTGGATTCCACTTGTAAGTAACCTTCAGTTTAGTACTGGAAGGAAAAAATAATTATAATGTAGAAAGGAGATTTCTGCTCAAGGATTAGGGAGGGTTTTGTGGATAAGAGTGTTTAAACTGGGCCTTGACACACAGAGAAGACAAGGACATATGGAAACGTGAGCAGAGTGCACTTGTGTATTCTGTTGGGGTGGAGGCAGTGGGCTGAATACTGCAAAGAGGCTAAGTGGAATCCAGGCTTCATCCTGGGGTCCATGATTCTATTAACTTAGCCCATTTTACTCATAAATGTTGACACACTTCCTACTTCTAAGCTGGACAATGGAGCTACTATTACCCTCCTCCTTGACTGGGATTTTGTGAGGAATAATTAATACTCTCAGAGGAAGTTTCTTTTCCTGAATTTTAAAAGGTAGAAAATAATTTTACACATTACATTTACTTTCCTAGTTTCTCCTTAGTAAGTCCTGTATGAGCCATAGTTGCTTTCTGTAGCCAGTCCAATGAATAAAATTAAGATAATTTCTGAAAGTATCACAGAATTCTTTGGCCTCCTCATCTGTGCCCTAACCTTACTGAGCTAACAACAGAGGTAAGACGCAGCAACTGCCTGGGAGGCGAACCAGTGAGACAGAAAATACAGTCAGGTGAATTAGTTTGCTGCCACCAGAATAGAAGCTTAATGTAAAAGAAAGCAATTCTCAGGCCGGCCTGGTGGTGCAGCGGTTAAGCGCGCATGTTCCGCTTCGGCGGCCCGGGGTTCACCAGTTTGGATCCCGGGTGCGAACATGGAATCGTTTGTCAAGCCATGCTGTGGCAGGCGTCCCACATATAAAGTAGAGGAAGATGGGCACGGATGTTAGCTCAGGGCCAGTCTTCCTCGTCAAAAAGAGGAGGATTGGTGGCAGATGTTAGCTCAG
The DNA here is from genome assembly GCF_037783145.1 of Equus przewalskii. Classification (NCBI taxonomy): domain Eukaryota; kingdom Metazoa; phylum Chordata; class Mammalia; order Perissodactyla; family Equidae; genus Equus; species Equus przewalskii. The sequence goes on from NC_091840.1 coordinate 43,462,763, forward strand.
GGCTAATCTTCCTCAAAAGAGAAGAAAAAGAAAAGAATAATTCTCGGAAACTGGAAGGGTCATTACAGACGGATTCAGTTCAACTTACACAGATGAGAGAACCAAGGCTGAGAGACATCTAATGACCTGCCCAAGATTGCCCAGCCAGTTAATGGCAGACCTGGGACTTCTGGTCCAACATTCTTTCCTTTAAACCAGAGGCTCAAAGGAAGAATCCTGCCTGCAGAACTCTTCTGTATAGCCACCATAGTATTTTTTTTATTAATCTGAATTTTTAAAGCAAGAGATACACAGAGACTGATTTGTCACAGAGCCCAACTATTCCCTAACTCTATATAGTCTCAATTCACATATTCATGCCACCCGCCAGGCTCTGGTAGAATGAGTTCTGATCCTGCTCCACGTTGTGTTGCCTTCTCTAACAGTACATCCTGAATTTAATCAAGGAAGTTATTTCTCTACCACCCCAAATCTCAAATGCCAAGGTTTTTTCTTCTCCCTAATAATATTACCTCACATTTGAGTAATACTTTCACAGAAATTATATTCTTTGGGTAGGACATTTTATAAAAACAAAGAGATAAGTGATATGCTCAAGGTTATAAAGCTAATTAGTGACAGAGCTAGGGCTCAGTGTAGGAGTCTTTTATTAAGCCTTGAGCCCACAAGACCAAATGGCATATCCCACAATTCATAGAGCTATAGAGCTCCATTCCTTCTTTTCAGAAAAATATTTATATCAAACTAAAAGTGAACATATTGCACTCTGAATAATGTATTTCACTAGGTACAGGGAGTCTAAAAGATACAGAGTAGTATCTATGTGCCCATTATATATTCCAAGTTATGATTAATGCTTTCAAATACAGATATATAACCAATGATCACAAACGGAATGTAAGAAGAACAAAGTGTTAAATGGCTAAAGATTTTTTTAAAGAACTAAAGACTAGAAACTGGAATTTAATATGCTGCCAATATCTATCCATACATGAAGTACTGAAGATTCCCTAAACCTTAGTTATAGCAGCTATAAAATAAGTTCACTATTGGGGCCGGGCCGGTGGCGCAGCAGTTAAGTTCGCACGTTCCGCTTCTCAGCAGCCCAGGATCCCGGGTGCGGACATGGCACCTCATGGCAAAAGCCATGCTGTGGTAGGCATCCCACATATAAAGTAGAGGAAGATAGGCATGGATGTTAGCTCAGGGCCAGTCTTCCTCAGTGAAAAGAGGAGCATTGGCAGCAGTTAGCTCAGGGCTAATCTTCCCCAAAAAAAAAAAAGTTCACTATCAATTGGCCATTGAAGAATAGTAGGATGGTTTGGAAATGGAAAAGAGAAATAAAATCCTTATATTAAATGGAATTAGGGAATTGTAAACCATCTATAGCCACTATTTTCCCAATTTCTTTGTTAACAAAACAATTATGAAAAGTACACCTGGGAGATGAAATTAGAACTTGAAAATTCCCTAAAAACTGTAAAGGAACTCAAATTTTTAAGGGCTTCAAGGAGAAAAAGAAACATTAAACATCTCCATTGAGAAACGGACAGCATAACTGGCTTCTCAAGATGTATAGGAAGTAGTTTGGTTATAGAACTCAAAGGCTGGAGCCCCCAGGACATATAGAGCTTGGTACATAGCTATCAACTTTTCCTGTCACCTGAACAGCTATGGCAATGCCAATTTTCTTGACTTTTTCTAAAATGAGAATATAATTTTTAAGATTTGGAAAATAATGTTTAGGGCACACTCACTGACATTACTGGGGGAAATGTAAACTAATACAACTTTTCTGGAGAGCAATTTGGCACATTTACCAAAATCCTTTAAAAAGGTCACTGCTTTTTTTCTAGTAAACCCATCCTGATATGTCATGGTTCTGTCTCTCAATATTATCACCATCAAATAAATACAACAAATTTGCAATCATCTAGGATTTATAACCGGCCTTAAGATTGCAGAGAATGAACAAGCCTGGACTTTTTTCCTCATTACACACTCAATGCAGCATTCTATTCTCACATAGAACTTTACAATACATGCTTTTTAATAAACATGCTCCAAGCTGGAAGTCTACCAAGTCATCATTAAAGACAATTTTTTTTCTTAATGGCCAAATAAAATTCTTATGCCTAGCACCAATGAGCTGGATTCTTGTATAACAAAAGGCACCTATTGAAAACTAAATTTGGTATTAATTTGTAGAGTTAATAAGTTCAAGGAATGTAAACCCTGAATGATGAGTACCTTTTATATTTTAGACTATACCTTTGTAATTCAAACATTTTCTAAATCCTATGTGAGTTGCTATTTTATTGGGTATCTACTATATGTTGAACGAGTGTAAAAAGAAGAAAGGAAGAATATAGAAAGAAATGACACATTTTCCTACCGTGTTTCAGAAAGGTTCTTGCTAATCTGTACAGGACTCAAGATAATAAATTAGTATTAACCTAATATACATGACATATTATCTAAATATTAGTTATTCCTATGAATTATCTATGTACAGACTGACAATACTACACACTGACTACATTTTAAGTACTACTGTGAGTAAAGAATGAGAATGTCATCCTGTATAGTAAGATTCAACCATAATGGGAAATAGATATTTAAATCACAGGAGAAGAGTTTGCTCTTTTTCCTGTTCCAGACTAATTCATTATTCAGTGTTCTGGACCCCCTCCCCTGGGACTTGGGTCCCATCAAATAGCCCCTCTCTCACTTTTATCTTCTCTCTCTTCCCCCACCCCCACCCCTTTGGCTCATTTCCCTCAGTATATAAACATTTTCAAGTCTATTCCATACTTTAAAGACAAAAACAAGACAAATCTTCATTTGATCCTACATATGATCCTCTTTTTCTCCTTCCATTCACATGAACACTTCTGGAAAGGAATTTTTTATATTCAGTTTCCACTAGATCAATTTCCTCTTCACCCTACTGTTACCACCCAAGGGAGATCGCCTGTCGCAAGACATGCCAGTAGTCAAGAGGCAAGGTGGTAGGAGAGAAAGGGTTTTTTACTACAGCTTGCTAGCAAAGGGGAAGATGGCCAACTAACGCCCAAAATAACCATCATACAGAACAAAGACTACAGGCCAGTTATACAGGGGGCTGGTCTCCAGGTAGGGGAGGCATCTGGTCTCTGGGTGGGGGCATCCATTTGATCTTAGTTCCTGATACTCTTTTGTTTTACTGATACGCAGCAGAGACTGGAGCAACGCCCTATGCCCTGATCTTTCAGTTGTCATGGATGAAGGCTATCGGCATAGACTGCCTAGGAGTCATCACATTCCTAAGGAACTCAAAAGAAGCAAGTTATCAACTTATAGCAGCTGGGAGAGGCCATAAAATCTACAGAGCATGTCCGGGTTAGTTAATCAGAGGCCATTCAAAGTTACAATATGGTTTCTTTTCTACAATATGGCCTCCCTTATGTCAACCTTGTGTTGAGCCGGTATCACTACTACAATCAGGTTTCTTTGTCCCACCTCCCCACCGAAACTACTCTAGCCAAAGTCACTAGGCGCCTTCATATTACCAATTCAGAACACTTTTCTTTGTCTAATTGGACTTCTCAGCTGCATTCAACAGAATTGGACCATTCATTCCTTCCTAAAACTCTACTCTTTTGGAATCTTCACTCTCTACTGGTCTTCCACAAATTGCTTTCTGGTTGTTCCTTCTCAGTCTCTGTCAGATATTCCTTTTCTACTTTTATCCCTTAAACATGGGGGCTCTCAGAGTTGTGTCCTTGGCATCCATTTCCACGGGCATTCCTTCAGTGATCTCATCTCTCTGAGAGTTTCAACAAGAGCCTTTAAACTAATCACTTCTAAATTTTCTTCCCCTGTCCTTTTGGATATCCTACCGCCTAATGGGAACATATTTGCTTAGATGGTCCCCAAGACTACATACTCTACATGTCCACAGCTGAACTCGTCTTCTTCCCACTGAAGCTTTACTTCTCATATCTTTGTTAATGGCATCCACCATCTACTCAGCCCAACCAAGCTTAAATCTTCAAGAGTCAGGGCCAGCCTCGTGGTGGAGTGGCTGAGTTTGCACGCTCTGCTTCAGCAGCCCAGGGTTTGCAGGTTCCGATCTGGGGTGCACACCTACACACCTGATGGGGTTCAGCGCAGGCCACCCCAAGACGCATCACTCTGGTATGTGGATTATTTCGACCTGAAGACAATAAAGGCTCAGAAGACTCAGGAAGAACATTTGTCCTTCCACTAAACTGCCTAAAAGAATTTAACATAGAAGGCCTGATCCAGGAAGGAGCTAATACCGTAAGATAGCTATAGCAGAAGCCGGCCCGGTGGCACAGCAGTTAAGTGTGCATGTTCCGCTTTGGCAGCCCAGGGTTCACCGGTTCGGATCCCGGGTACAGACGTGGCACCACTTGGCATGCCATGCTGTGGCAGGCATCCCACATATAAAGTAGAGGAAGATGGGCACGGAAGTTAGCTCAGGGCCAGTCTTCCTCAGCAAACAGAGGATTGGCAGCAGTTAGCTTAGGGGCTAATCTTCCTCAAAAAATAAAGATAGCTAAAGCATAATGTAAAATAGGTGTGATAGAAAGGCACCAATGAGCCCATTTTTGGCCCAGCAAAACTTGTTTAACAAACATTTGCATTTCCATCTCCATGTAAATTGTCTTCCTTCCCTCTGAAATCCCAAACCACTATCCCTAACACCATCCTTTGCCTTTAGCCAATAATATTTAAGCTGGCAGCTGGGCCATTTTGTTGAGTTGCTCAATTTTCCTGAGTTTATCCCATATATACATGTTATAAAGCTTTGTTTGATTTTCTCCTGTTATTCTGTCTCATGTCAATTTAACTCGTAGCCTAGCCAGAAGGACCCAGAGGGTAGAGGATTTGTCTTCTTCTCCCACACACCACTCATCAAGGCATGCTGTGGCAGCATCCCACATAAAAAATAGAGGAAGATTGGCATGGATGTTAGCTCAGGGCCAATCTTCCTAACCAAAAAAAAAAAAATTTAAGAATCAATTTAGGCTTCTCCCTCTGCCTCACCTCTCACTATCCATTATCAAGCCCCTACCATTTTATTTTTTATATTTTTCTCTAATCTTTCTCATCCTCTCTATCCCAACGACAATTGCCTTAGTTTGGGCTTTTGTTAGTTCTAGGACATAGCTACCACAATGATCCACTCTAAATCACAACTCTGATCTTACTTCAGTGAATAAAACCTTTATCTTCTTTATTGTCAAAAGCAGTGTTTCCTGTGTCAGAGTTACCTAAGGATGCTTATAAAACGTGCATATTCCTGGGCCAATCTGTGTTTTCACATACTTCCCAAGTGACTGTCATACAATCTAAAGCTTGAGAAATACAGGCTAAACTTTAAGTCTAAATTTCTTACCAAAGCATACAAGGTCCTCCAGGATTTGGCCCTTATCTACTTAGCTCTCTAATCTTGCATCTCCCTCTCCCATCAAGTGCTTAATTTTCTAGAATATTGAATTTTGGGGATTTATCCCAGTGTCTTTGGCTTCTATGCCTTTGAGGTTCTTCCCCTTTCTTCACTTCATCAAGTTTTACTCAATCTTTAGGGAATTATGAAAGGTCTACCACCAAACTGCCTTTATTCTATCAGACAGGCACTTAGCTTCCAACTCCTGTTAACCAAAGACTGGGCTTTCCTGCTGTGGTATGAGAGAAAGATATTTGGTCTTTGTCCATTGTTCCTGGCATAGAGCTCCTAAAACCCTTGGACTTTCCTGAGTGATAAGGGTGATAGGAGCATCTTTTGTTCTAATGAGGTGACTCTTGTCACCTAAATAGCTTCGGGATAGGGACTACTGGCCAGAAAGACCTAACCTTGATTAGAAGCTTGGAAATTTGAGCCCTACCTCCCAACCTCCAAGAAGAAGAGAGGGGATAGAGATTGAGTTAATCATGAACAGCCAGTGATTTATTCAATCAAGGCTAGCTAAGGAATTTTCCCTAAACGTTTTTACCCCCAAACGAAGGGGTTCAGACAGCTTCTGGGTTGGTGAACACATCAAGATGCTGGGAGGGTGACACGCCTGGAGAGAGCATGGAAGCTCTGTGCCCTAACCCCATCCTTGCCCCATGCATCTCTTCCATTTGGCTGTTCCTGAGTTGTATCCTTTATAATAAATTGGTAACAGTAAGTAAAGTGCTTTCCTAAGTTCTATGAGTCATTCTAACAAATTATTGAACCTGAGGAGGCTGGCTGTGGGAACCTTTGACTTTGTAGTCAAGTTGGACAGAAGTGTGGGTAACGTGGGGACTCAATACCTGAGGCTGGTGTCTGGAGTGAAGGCAGTCCTGTGGGACTGAGCCTTAACCCTGTGGAGTCTGATGCTAACTCCAGGTAGTTTGTGTCGGAATTGAAGTAAATCTTAGGACACCTAGCTGCTGTCCTCAGAGAACTAGAGAGTTGGAGGGGGTGTCAGGAGGAAAAAACAGCTCTCACTTGCCTTTAGAAATGTGCATTCTCTGAAGAAGATGAAACCTATGATTAAGAAAATAGTAAAATTATTGGGGCTGGCCCCGTGGCCGAGTGGTTAAGTTCGCGCGCTCCGCTGCAGGCGGCCCAGTGTTTCGTTGGTTCGAATCCTGGGTGCGGACATGGCACTGCTCATCAAACCACGCTGAGGCAGCGTCCCACATGCCACAACTAGAAGAACCCACAATGAAGAATATACAACTATGTACTGGGGGGCTTTGGGGAGAAAAAGGAAAAAAATAAAATCTTTAAAAAAAAAAAAAAGAAAATAGTAAAATTATTATCATTTTCTATCTTTAAGAATCTACTGCAAAAATTGGGGCTGGCCCGGTAGTGTAGTTAAGTTCGCATGCTCTGCTTTGGTGGCCCGGCGTGTGCAGGTTCGAATCCCGGGCACAGACCTACACACCACTCGTCAAGCCACGCTGTAGTGGCATCCCACATACAAAATAGAGGAAGATGGGCACAGATGTTAGCTCAGGAACAATCTTCCTCAAGCAAAAGGAGGAAGATTGGCAACAGATGTTAGCTCAGGGTCAATCGTCCTCACACACACACAAAACAGGATCTACTGTAAAAATCAAAGGTATCTCACATTCTAATACAACCATAAACAATCAAGGAAGATTCTCTGGTAATTTCCATTGACAACATTTTCAAAGATAATCCGTAAAAGTACTCCATCTGAGTTGTTAAAATTGCTAATAGGAAACTGGAGTTCATTCAGAGGAAATGTGACACCTTTCTAGTATTAAAGTAGATTAAGTTCTAATTCTAGAGCTTCCTGAAGGAGAAAGCCCATGTCTGTTTACAGGTTACCACCACTCTCCAAACTTACGTTAGTAAATATTAGGCTCGATTAAGAGTAATTTTTCATAGAAATTTAAACATCATGATTCAACTGAATTTTCTTAAAAAGGTTTCAACATTTACCAAAGGGCTTCTTTTGTTTTCTTTTTATAAAAGTGCCTCTTATCCAAATATTCACTGTTAAAGAAAAATGCTAAACATATAAAAGCATAAAGAACACAGCAAGTATTAAAAACAACCTATAATTCTACCATCCAGAGGGAGTCACTGTTTTTATGTTTACCTTCTAGATATACACATATAAAAATGTATATATTAAGTAAAAAGGAGTTCACACTGTACAAAGTATTTTAAAATATGCTTTTTAAATCAAAATTTACTACCATGATATATTTTTAAATTTAGTTTATTTTAAATTAAATGAGTGATACGAGAATATATTGTTAAAAAAAATTCCAACTACACTAATAAACCTAGAGTTCCCTTTAGAAACCCCAGGCTCAGTCTCATCCCGAGATTGAGGGTAACTATTTAGCCAGATTTTTAGATATGTGTATGTGTATGTTTATGCAGCTACAGAAATAATGTGTTATTTTACATAAATAGTATTATATTGTATTTATGGTTCTGTAATTTGCTTTCTTTCTTTCTTTTTTTGTTTGAGGAAGATTAGCCCTGAGCTAACATCCGTGCCCATCTTCCTCTACTTTATATGTGGGACGCCTACCTCAGCATGGCTCAACAAGTGGTGCCATGTCCGCACCCAGGATCCGAACCGGCGAACCCGGGGCCACTGAAGCAGAACGTGCGCACTTAACCGCTGTGCCACCGGGCTGGCCCCTATAATTTGCTTTCTTTATTCAATATGTTATTTGGAAGATCTTTCCCTATTAGTACTTTTTTAAGCATTACATAGTTTCCCAGAGTATATTTAAACATTCCCCTATTAATGGCTATTTAGTTTTTTAGTTTTATTTTGCTATTACAAACAAAGCTACAATGATCATTCTTGTAGGACATGCTTGCGTTACAAGCAATGTTTTTCTAGGGTAGATATCAAGAAAGGGAACTGCTGAGTCATAAGGTATAGGTATTTTAAATTTTCAGAGAGACTGCCAAATGGCCCTCCAAAGTGGCTGTACCAATTTATATGTCCACAAAAAGTTTATGGCAATCCTTGCTTTCCCTATCCCCTCATCATACCAGATATTATCACAGCAAATATTTTTCCTAACCCAATGGGTGAAAATTTTATCTTCTTTTTAAATTTTCCTAATTACTAATGAAGTTGAACATATTTTCTTAAGGGTCAATTTTATTCCCTCTTCTATTAATTTGTTTATTTTTCCTTAGGTATTTTGTTTATTAGCTGTAGGAATTCTTTATATATCATGAGTACAAAGCATTTGCTATATATAATGCAAATATTTCTCAATTATTGCTTATTTTCTAATGTAATTACGGTGTTTTTTATATTAAAGTTTATATTTTGATATAGTCTAATTTATTAATCTTTCTTTTAGGGCTTTTTTGTTTCGTGACTTACTTAAGACGATCTTTCCTTTCTTGAGGTCATAAACACTTTCTATATGTTTCTTCTAATAACATTATTTTAAAAAGATGTTTAGGCCTATAATCCATCTGGGATTTATTTTTGAGATTGGCCTAATGTGGGGCTCTAACTTTATACTTTTTTTCCATATGGAAAGCTAATTACCAACTCCAGTTGTAGTTCTTCCTACCCCCACTGATTTGAAACATCATTTCCAGCATGTAGTAAATCCTCATATATATACATAGATCTGTATATGTTCCAGTTATCTATACTTCATTAGTAATGGTTTATAATACATTTTGATATCTGCTAAGGCACATCTTCTCTCCCTCTCTTATTTAAAAATATCTTGATATTCTTGAGCATTTTCTCTTCCACACATATTTTTGAATCAGCTCATCAAGTTCCAAGAGAAAGCCTGCTGGGATTCTGACTGGGATTGCACTGAAGGAATAAATTAATTTGGTTAGATACGGTGTCTTTGCAATATTAAGTCTTCTCTTTAAGGAACATGCATAGATCTCTATTTACTCAGGTTTTCTTTTATATCCTTCAATAGGTTTCATATAGGTCTTACAGATTTCCTGTCAAAGTGCTGCCAGGCACTTTATATAGAGTAGACACTCTATAAATGTTAGTTACTATTATTATTAAGGGTTTATTGGTTACAGTATACTGAAAAATAAACAAGGAAGCATATTCTAGAAACCACTGTCAGTTTCCCAGGACAAAACTAAATCTGGATCCTAAATTATCCTTCAATCCCCGTCTCCCTTCCTATTCCTACCCCTGTACCAAAAGGTCCATTTTTAAGAATTATTTTAAAACCAAGTTTTTAAAAACCTAATTTTCATCAGTAATGTATTAACTCATTAGAGAATATATTTAAGCCTTGAACAGTCTCTGGGCAGATCCTTAATAAAACACTAAGAGCATCTAAAAATAGATTTCCAAGCCATAGCACGTCAATCACATTTCCTGTGTAGGGACAGAGGTTTCTACCCCATGGATCCAGAGGTCAGTTAACAGAATTATCTCTCAGCCTGTTCTGCATGCCTGCTAATAATTAAAAATCCAAGGAACAAAACTAAATTATAGCACTCCTTCAACTTCTATTTCATGGTTCCGAAGACACTTTACCAAGAGTATATAGTATCTTTGAATGCTAAAACTGAACATGACCTTAGAGAGTCAACTCTTATTTCTCAGATGAGAAAACTAGAGCCAGACAGATGAAGAGACTGGCCAAGGCCACAGAGTTAAATGGTAGCAAAGCCAGATGAATGGCTCTCCTATCAGGCCAATGTTATTTCTTCCACATCATGCAGCTTGTGTTACTACAGGGCCACCTGTTTTACTTGACAATATTCCTGTGGATGGTATTTTTGTAACAATATAGTACCCAGGATCAGTAATTAACTAATGTTATAGAAAGAAGCTATTATCATGGAATATATTTAATAACAAAGTCTTAGAGCATACATGGAGACTTTTGTACATTTGGGATACTATCATTATGGAATTGTTCAATGAGGATAAGCTTGAATTTTAGTAGTAAAAAGAAAACCCAAGGCACTTCAGGTGTATTTCCTAGGTCCTCTTTTCCTAAATCCACCAAAAATGACATGGAATTCAAGATTGGAGTAAGACAAGAAGGATGGGCAGGGCAATCTTTGGCATGAGCTGTTAAGACAATGGACTCTGAAGTCAGACTGTATGGTTTCTAACCCTGTCCTACCCCTTATCTGTGCCTCAATTTCCTCATCTGTAAAATGGGGATGATAATAGCACCTATCCTCAGAAGGCTGTTGTGAGAACTGAATCAAATCACACTTATAAAGAGCTCTGCCTGCAGAGAGTAAGTGCTCAGTAAATGTTGGTTATTCTCATTTCTTTCTTTTTGGAGAGAAGAAACTTTCTGGTCATCATACCACAGGGAACAGAACTATTTTTAAGTGGTCTTCTGCACGGGAGGTTAGAGGATGCTATTACTAAACATTAATTTTAGGAAAGAAAGAAGTATTTTTAGCTGTGTAATTTATTGTGAAGAAAACATTTCCTTCCTTATCTTTTATAAAAATTAGGATGATCTTACAAAATGCAGAATAGTTTTTACAGGCTAGTATATGTGGAGATAATGAAAGAAACTGTGCTTAGATAGTGATTGCATTTGATGTCACCATAAAAACTGACAGATACCAGCAAGAAAAAGCCTAAATCCATGAAGCTCAAGACTGGGAGTCTTCATGGTCCCATATAATGGTTGGAAAGAACTTTGGAGACAATCAGACATAGAGTGTATTCCTTTCCCACCAAAATCCAAGAAAACAGAGTTGGAGCTTTATACACGAGACTTAGTTCCATAGCAGAGACAGCTTGGAAACTGGGCAACCCTCTGGAGTGGGAGCCATATGAAAGCAAAGTAAAAACTTAGTCATTTTTACAAATCAAATATTTTGATGGTATATATTTCTATAGTCCTAACAGCAATTTTAACCACATAAACAGCAGAAAAAGTCACTATAAAGAAAGAAAATTGAGAAATTACTCACATATATTCTTTCATAGGTAACTTACCATCCTTCTAATTTAAAATGAAAGGCATTTTATATAGAAATTGAGTCTAGTTTTTTTAAAAAGAACAAATGGGGGCCGGCCTGGTGGCGCAGCAGTTAAGTGCACACGTTCTGCTTCAGCGGCCTGGGGTTCGCCGTTTCGGATCTCGGGTGCAGACATGGCACCGCTTGGCACACCATCCTGTGCAGGCATCCCACATATAAAGTGGAGGAGTATGGGCACAGATGTGCACTCAGGGCCAGTCATCCTCAGCAAAAAGAGGAGGATTGGCGGCAGTTAGCTCAGGGCTAATCTTCCTCAAAAAAAAAAAAAAAAAACAAACAAATGGTGCTGAGACAACTGAATAAGCAACATGCAAACAAATGAAGTTGGACCCTGACCTCACACCATATACAAAAATTAATTAAAAATGGATCGAAGAGCTAAATGTAAGAGGAAAACTATACAAGACTTAGAAGAAAACATAGAAATAAATCTTCATGACGTAGGGTTTCACAAAGCACTCTTAGATACGACACTAAAAGCATGAGCAATGAAGAAAAAATAGACAAACTGGACATCATCAAAATTAGAAACTTTTGTGCTTCAAAAGATACCCTAAAGAAAATGAAAAGGCAACCCACAGAATGGGAGAAAATATTTGCAAATCATCTATCTGACAAGGGACTTGTATCTAGAATATATAAAGAACTCTTACAACTCAATAATAACAAGACAAACAACTCAATTTAAAAATGGGCAAAGTATCTGACCAGACATTTCTCCAAGGAAGATAAACAAATGGCCAAGAAGCACATGAAAAGATGTTCAACATCATTAGCCATCAGAGAAATGCAAATCAAAACCACAATGAGATAACACTTCACACTCATAAAGATGGCTAGAACCAAAAAGTCAGATAACAAAGGCTAACGTGGATGTGGCATGATCAGAACCCTCGTAGATTTAAGTTCATTTACAAGGAATGTAAAATAGTGTAGCTGCTTTGGAAAACTGTCTGGCAGTTCCTCAAATGATTAAACAGAGTTCCCATATGACCTAGCAATTCCACTCATTAGGTATATACCCAAGAGAAATGAAAATGTATGTCTACACAGAAACTTCTAACAAATGTTTATAGTAGCATTATTCATAATAGTCAAAAGATGGAAACACCGTAAATGTCCATCAGTGGACAAAAGGATAAACAAAATGTTATATACCCATACAATGGAATATTATTCTGCTATAAACAGAAATGAAGTACTATTATATGCTACGATATGGATGAACCTTGAAAATATTATGCTAAGTGACAGAAGCCAGTCACAAAAGACAACATACTATGCGGTTCCATACATATCAAAGTCCAGAAGAGGGAAATTTACAGAGACAAAAAGTAGATTACTGGTTGCTTACGGCTGGGGGGTATAGGGTGGTGATTACTAAAGGGTATGAGGTTTCTTTCAGAGATGACGAAAATGTTCAAAAATTGACTGTGGTGATAGGTGCACATATCTGTGAATATACAGAAAACCACTGAACACTTGAAATGTGTTAACTGTATAGTATGAACTATACTTCAACAAAGCTGTTAAAAGATAATAATAAGTCTGGGAGTCTATTTAAGAGTCATGCTGGCTTCATAGTTGTGACAAATGTACCACAACAACGTAAGAAGATAACATGAGGAGACGCTCGGTTAGGAGTATTTGGGAACTCCCTGTATTATCCTTGTAACTTTTCTGTAAATACAAAAGTCTTCCAAAATAAAAAATTTATTGAAAGTAATAATGTCTGAAAAAAATTTTAAAAGATCATCCTGTGAAAAGCACCTGTACATATACTTGTCTGATTCAGGTTCAACCATGGATACTTCTGCTACATTCAATGGAAGAACCAGGCTGGGTCAGACTTAATCACAGGTTGGATGCCCTGGACCAGTAATTTTCATACGTTAGCGCCTACCAGAATCACCTAAGAGCCTGTTAACAACACACAGTCCTGAACCCAATCAACAGAGACTTGGTGGGACAGAGATGGGGCCCATGAATCTGCTCTAAGTTCCCACGTGTGTCTAATGTAGATCATTATAACAACCACATTTAATGCAAACACTTCCCTGCACTATACTATCTGGATGAAACCCACCAGATTGACTCTACATTTTTAGATAAATTCTAAAATGCTAAAATATATACCCTAGTTACAGAAAAAGAAAAAAAATAGCCTCCAAATTTATAACTTTTGAAAAGAAGTCTAAAGGTAACTGCAGAATCTCCAGACTTCTCATTTGAACAAAAGGGCTATCCAGCTCTAGACAAAAGAACCAAAAATAGCCATAAGAGCACAGAGCAGGACTGCATCCTTATATAGTGACCCACTTAAATCAAAAGGCTTCAGTATAGACCACACCACAGATAGCTGGTACTACTAACTGAAGAATATTTACTCTTGCATGTTTTAATGGTTATAATTCAGAATCTTATGTTCTGTTCATCCCATTACTTTCCTAGATTCCAGCTGAAAACTATCTTTAAACTGAAGAGATTTCAAATGCATAATATATAGATTGAAGATGTCTACCAGCAAGAAGATTTTTTTTTTTGGAGGAAGATTAGCCCTGAGCTAACATCTGTCATCAATCCTTCTCTTTTTGCTGAGGAATATTGGTCCTGAGCTAACATCCATGCCCATCTTCCTCTACTTTAAATGTGGGACGCCTGCCACAGCATGGCTTGACAAGCGGTGCTTGGTCCATGCCCGGGATCTGACCCTGCAAACCCCAGGCCGCCGAAGCAGAACGTACAAACTTAACCACGGCACCACCGGGCTGGCCCAAGATTTTTAAGTTGAGGAAAATGGCTTTTAAAATTTAAAAAAGTAGAGAAATAAAGTAATAGTAGACATTTTCAATAGTAAATATACATAAATTGAAAACTTCTAGAAGTTCCTTATCTGGTGTTTCTATCTATCTGGAAAATGTAGAAATTCCAAAGCAACTCCCCACTACCATCTCACCTAAAAAATGGTATTCTAAGTACAGAAAGCATGTGTCTCAAAGCTTATGAACTCCATTCTTTGTGGGGAGAGGCAGACAGTGTATTTTTTAGATCTTCAGTTTTTTTACTCTTATTTCCTATTCAGTTCTGGAAAGCTTGGTTTCCTGATTTTCTAGCTGGAAGCAGACATGAAGCAGCAAATTAGTAGAAGTAAAGATCTACTAGAGGAAGACACAATGATAGAGGGAAGTGACAGCCAACACTACGACAATAAGGAGGAAGACTCAGTAAAGCTATGAAAAGTAGACCCAAAACAAACAACAAAAGCACAATCCTACTTGGAAAAGAAGCTCCTGAAGGCATTACTGTATAAGAGCTCAGTGTAATACTTCCCACCCCTCCAAAGCTAATCTCTCCATCTGTCCTCTGGAACCTCTCTCCTCCTGCTTCCTCCATGAATCATCCTCTCTTCCCTACCACATCTTCACCGTTTTCTTGCCTAAGGACTCCTTCCCCTCAGCAGAAAAATATTCGCAAGTCTCTTCCAAACAACACAAAAGAGACTTGACTTTCACCCCATACGTCCCTCTAGTTATTTTCTTCTCCTTTCCTTCAGAGACAAAAGTTTCGGAAAGAACAGTCCTGACTTGCTACCTTCCCTTCTTCACCACTCATTTATCTTCTAACCTGCTGCAACACAAGGGTCTTCTGACCACCTACTCCAGCCTAGCTGCTCTTGCCTAGGTCACTAGTGCTCTCCTGATTGCCACAGTCAAGTGACTTTCTACCTCTGTTGACCTTTCCTGAGACATCTGATCCAACAGTGACCTCTTCCTTCCTGAAACTCCCCCTTTGCTTAGAGTCTGTGATACCACACTCACTTGAATTCTTCAATCCTGTGATGTCAGTGCAGTGAAGGCAAAAAAAAAGGGGTGGAGGGTTCATGACCAAATAGGTTTGGAAAATGTGGTATTAAACAGGGTTCTTTACTACAGGATTTCTCAGATCTTTACTATATTAATGTGCATTGTGACTACAGGATGGGGTTCTGCAGTGTTTCCCAAACTTACTTGACTCTAAAACACTTCGCTCCCTTATAAAGAACTATCTTAAATGACAATTGAGAAACACATTTTGAGTAACACAGCTCTTCATATTCTTCCTCAGTCTCACCTGTAGGATCTTCTTCCCCCACTTGCCTCTCAAACGTCCAAGTTCCCCAAGAGTACACTTTTAGTGCTTCACCTGTCTCACACCCTAGTCCTCCATTTGTCTCACCCTATACATTCACCGTAAGTGATCTCATTCATATCCTCATGGTTTCAACCCAGCTTTAGAGTCATGAGTGACTTTGTTCCTTACTGTGTAACCTTGGGTCTTAGTTTCCTAATCTATAAAATGGGAATAATGATAATTATTTCATAAAGACTAAATGACATGACCTATATAAAGTATTTACCATAATGTATTTACACATTTAAGCAAAAGCTCACTAAACGGTCACAATCATTTTCTCTGTCTCCAGCTTAGATCTCCTTGCTGAGCACCAGATGTATCTATCCAACTTGGGACTTGCCCTTGGTTGTTTCATATATACCTAAAACTCAAGATGCTCACCTCCCTCCCTAGTGGCTAAAGTGGCCCCTGTACTCTCTAGCTTGGTGCATGGCCCTACTCTTCACCCGGCTGTCCAAACCTGGAACACTAAAACCATACTCGAGCCTCTTCCTTTTCAGTTACTATTCTTCCCTCTGCCCATCAACTTAGTAACTAAGTATATTTGAGTTCCCTCCAATATATTGTCAGATGGCTATCTTTCTAAAGTGAAGAATCTGATTACATCACTCCTCTGCTTAAAACTCTTCAATGTTTCCTCATGGTTCTCAAGATAAAATTCAACCTCCTAACATATCATATAAGGCTCCTCATAATCCAGCCTCTTAAGTCTCATTTCCCTCCATGCCACATCCTGACATACACTCTCCACTCCAGTCAAGTATATTTCTAGAAATGGTCATGTTGTCATGTCTTTGCATATTCTATTCTTCTGTCCAAAACATCAGTTCAACTCCACTCCCACCCACTTTATTGCTGGTTAATTCCAAATGGTCTTTTTCATGAGTTTAATTATATGTTATTTCATTCCTATCCTTTAAATTTTCTCTGTAACAAACGTAAAACACATTCTATAAATTTAAATATTCATTCTCAACCGATTTAATACTATGAAATACAAGCAATTCATCCAATATGCTTAGGTAAAATCATCAGCCGCAGAATTGTCTTATTTTTAGTAATGAGACAGTCTATAATTAAATGAGATTAACATCCTTTCACTGACATATTTATTACATATTTATTATATTCTGACACTAAGGGGGTTACAAAAATGAACAAGAAACGTTCCTGACCTCTAACTAATGGAGGAGGCTGACACTTAAAAAAATAACCCCAGGGGCTGGCCCCGTGGCCGAATGGTTAAGTTCGTGCGCTCCGCTGCAGGCGGACCAGTGTTTCATTGGTTCGAATCCTGGGCGCAGACATGGCACTGCTCATCAAACCACGCTGAGGCAGCGTCCCACATGCCACAACTAGAAGGACCCACAACGAAGAATATACAACTATGTACCGGGGGGCTTTGGGGAGAAAAAGGAAAAAAAATAAAATAAAATAATCCCAATATAATGCTATAAAGATATGTATAAAATTTCTGAGAAAACAGAGGAAGAACTACCTTATGTGAGATGGTTTCAAAAGAACATAATGGGAACAAATTCCAAATAAAATATTTTCCCCCTCAGTGAAAACTCACACAATAAACATCATGATAAATTCCAGTTCTATCACTAGCGTGGCCATGTGTTGCCATTTGTACATCCTAGTTAACATCTGTTGTGATATACACACTCCTATGTTCATTGTGGCATTATTCACAATAGCCAAGACTTGGAAATAACCTGAGTGCCCATGAAGGGACAAATGAACAAAGAAGATGTGGTATATATACACAATGGAATACTACTCAGCCGTAAAAAGATGAAATCTTGCCATCTGCAACAACATGGATGGCCCTTTGGGGTATTATGCTAAGTGAAATAAGTCAGAAGGAGAAAGTCAAATACCATGTGATCTCACTCATAAATAGAAGATAACAACAACAACAACAACAAACAAACACACTGATACAGAGATTAGATTGGTGGTTACCAGAGGGGAAGGAGGGAGGGAGGAGGACAAAAGGGATGACTGGGCACATGTGTGTGGTGATGGATGGTAATTAGTCTTTGGGCGGTGAACATGATGTAGTCTATGCAGAAATCGAAATATAATGATGTACACCTGAAATTTATATAATGTTATAAACCAATGTTACCTCAATTAAAAAATCCGTTGCACAGTGAAATGATTACTAGTACTCCTTTCATTCTCATTATTATCCTGGTTTGGATAATAAATTATAAAGTCACCTTATCTATCATCTCCTTCTTGTTCCCCTAAAAACAATCTAACTAATTTGTTCTTTTCACTCTGAAAGCTGTCTCTATCATTTAACATCTTGAGGGAAAAAAGCATCTAATTTTAACTACTCTGTCTCTCAGATGGATCAGCTCAAAGCATTCTTCAGTTTCACTACCTCTTCCTCCCTCTCTCTCACAATAGCTGTGAAGGAAGACTGTATTCTTTAGCATAGGAATTAAAAAAATTAGTAAGTGGTAGAGGCATCTAGGAGAAGAAGGAAACGACGGACAAAATCTATGTTAATGTTACACAGTGAATACTTTCTAAGAATATCTCTCAAGGTAAAAATAAAGAATTTAAGTCTTTATAGACTTAATAATAAACTAATGGAAGTTTCTTTTTTAACCGACACAACAGAATACGTATTTTTAAATGAATATTCTCTTCAAATAGTCATCTTGAGAGGTTCTATGAGATCCCACTACTTCAAACATTTTTCGAATATCTGCTTGGAAACCGAGTTTAAGCCAGTTCATGATTTACAAATATTTATCTCACTGACTTATAGACAAGCCTATTTTCATTTCCCTTCTTTCTTGTACTAAAGTTATTAATTTTGTGAATAAGTCTCCATGGCTTAGAGCCCCCTTCCTTGCTCTGCATCTCCCCGCCAAATCCCTGAGATAGTCTTTTGATGTGCCACCTGCCCCAGGTTATGTACCAACCACGGTCCCACAGCTTCGAGGGCAGGGACTGATTATTTCAAACATTCTTGTATCTCTAGGGTCTGAAATATAAAAGATACTCAATTAAGATGTTTTGGATTGGTTAATTAATATTCATCAGATACAGATACAAATTATTTTTGGCTATTTCCAAAAAGCAAATTCAGCTTCAAAGGAAGATTTGCTACCCTTAGAGAGATTCAAAAGAACTGCAGGCAATGCCAAAAAAGGAGCTCCAAAAATGCTACGCAAATTTTGCATCATTTGCACAAGTAAATTGCCCACTTTCCTTAGGGACTAGACAACAGTCTTTTGAATATATAAGCTCTGTTATGTTTGTTAAGAGAACTAGTCTTATTACCCTATATCCTGGAACTCCTTAACTAACTGAAATCTTCCAAAGAAAGAAAAAACTAAGGTCCAGAGCCAAACTGGCTACTCTTAACCAACATCTGGCCTTCAACATTTTCTTAGCTTAAAAAACTCTCTAATTCTCTCCAAGACAAGACTGCCAATCAATCAGAGTCAAAAATGCATCAACTCTGCCAAAACCTTAATCACGTTTCAATCCCTTCCCTAAGTTTTTCATTAACAGTTTCTCCAAACCTCTCTTAGCTGTAGGAGATTTACTATTAAAAACTATACTCTTCCTTACTGTAAAAATGGCTTGCGTTTAAGTTTCAATATACTTCCTTACAGGAAATTATAAAAATCTCTAAATCTCCATAAGTACGAGAATAAATTTTTATGTTTCTTTCCAATTATCCATACCTGTCCCCCTTTCACTAGCAAACAGTATTTCCAGATATCATGGTAATATCTTTACAGCTAAAAAGATACCAAAATCAAGCTTCCATTAGACCTAGTTCCATAACCACAGTAAGATTTTTTTAAAAAAACATAAAATAAGACTCAGTACCTGAATTCAATTAACTTTAAATATATAAATCATCCAACCATAGATGAATGGGTCTCGAAGGACAGCAGGAGAAAAATAATTACAGATAAGAGAGACTGCTAGAAATTTAAAGTCTTAAAAGTATAAGCTAGGGGCCAGCCTGGTGGCACAACGGTTAAGTTGGCCCACTAGGCTCTGGCGGCCCAGGCCCGGCCCGGATCCCAGGCATGGGACTACACACTGCTTATCAAGCCATGCTGTGCCCACATATAAAACAGAGTAAGATGGGCATAGATATTAGGTCAAGGCCAATCTTTTCCTCAGCAAAAAGAGGAGGATTGGTGGTGGATATTAGCTCAGGGCTAATTTTCCTCAAAAAAAAAAAAAGAAGAAAGTATAAGCTAATTATAACTCATTATAAATGCCACATCTTAAATTCCCAAGGTCATGCAGCAGTGATATTTAACCATTGTTACTTTTAAGACTTTCCGGAACCAGATACCTGTACACACTGATTCCTAAGAATTATTCTATGGGAAAATTGCCAGTATCTGTCATTGCCAGTGCTCATATTGAGCAAAGAAACACCACCCCGTTACTAACGTACTACATCACTATATGAGTCATCTTAAAACGAGATTTTCCTCCTTTGTTTAAAAACAAGACAACCCTATACCAAGCAACAAGTGATAAGGTACAAGTTTAGACAACTTTACTTCCAGTAGAAAACATCTGACAGCACTTGAACAAGAGTTCTATTATCACTGTTATTCGTACTTTAAAATTTTAGATCCTCAAGAAAAATGTTCAGAGATTGGACCCTTGCCCATTGTAACCCACAAAATAAATACTTCCTCTAAGGAAAAGGGGGCAGCAGTTAAGTGCGCACCTTCCGCTTTGGAGGCCCGGGGTTTGCCGGCCGGGATCCCAGGCACGGACATGGCACCGCTTGGCAAGCCATGCTGTGGCAGGCGTCCCACATATAAAGTAGAGGAAGATGGGCATGGATGTTAGCTCAGGGCCAGTCTTCCTCAGCAAAAAGAGGAGGATTGGCAGCAATTAGCTCAGGGCTAATCTTCCTCAAAAAAAAAAAAAAGAAATAAAAGGGGGACGATATTTGTCTTCCTCTATGGTAATTTCTTATGTTATATTTATGCCTAATGCTATATATGGCTCATTATATTTGAGCACCACAATCTGACCCAAACAATTAAAATCCCAAAGTATTTTAGGCAACAAATGCATGTTAGAGCATAAGTGTATAAAGATTATATTATTATATGCGTAATAAGTACTTTTTGTCAGTGGTGTAAGATCTTGTTAGACATATGTGTCAACACGGTAAAACAGGTCACCTGTGTGTGTTTATCCCTTGGCGTAGCTTTAGTTGAAAATGGTTAACATCCCAATGAATGATTCCCAAATGAATTTTATCATTAGGACTTCCTGACCTCTTGCATGTTCTTCAGTGTAAATGATATACTTCACAATTTAAACAATAACAAAAGAAAAGAAAATTAGCATATTATTTTTTGGCATCATGTTAATTTTGTCCTATAAATTTGCAGGCAGTTATGTTAGAGTTTCCCTTGAAATACAATTGATAATCCTCATCCTAATCCCCCAAATAGTGACATTATTCCCTTGGCCACACTCATCTGCGATAAATTTTTGCTGGTGTGGCAGAAAAAAAATCATTGTTGGTCCATGTCGCACACCAGGACCCAAGCTGAGCCCCGGACAACCTCAATTTCTTCATCTTCAAACATCGCATGCTGTACCTATAGTAACAATAGCAGCTGTCATTTATTGAAGGCTTAAAAGGGCCAGGTTCTATGCTAAGCATCCGACAAATATTAACTCTGGAGTTGCATCAATGGTGCATTTAACTTATGTTAATTTGATTCTATGTGCTCGGAAGAGAATAAATACGAATGAAAATATAAGTTATATTATAGTGCACATGATTTTATCTGCCATTATATTCAAGCAGCGCATGCAACAAAGTGAGTATGAGATGGGAGAAACTGTGTCCCCTCAAACAGTCTCAGTTACAGAGTAGTATGCCCAAAACCATATATATTGTCCTTAATGGGTGATTTAGGAGAACTTTTCAAGAATAATTCTGACTATAATTTGATTTTTGCCTTATATCCTAACTTTAGGACCCTGCTAAAGTGGGACTTCACAGTATCTCACTTAGTCCTCACAAAGACTCTATAAGGAAGGTACAACTATTAACCCCATTTTACAGAAGAATTAACATGCAAAGAGATTATGAAACTTGTTTGACAGAGATTTGATCCCAACTTAGGTGTTTGATTCCAAAGCCACTGCACTTAACTACTATGCTATATTGCAACGTTATATGCCCATCTTCCAGATAAGAATGAGAGGCTCAGAAAGATTAAGCAAATTGTCCAATATTACACTGCTAGCAAGTCTTTACCACAGGACTTAAAAGCCTTCTAATTTCAAGTTCTACACTCTTCCCACATTATAAAAAGATGTCTCTTTTCCACTAGGTTACCCTGGAAACTTAATAAAATAACTAACTGATAGAAACCAGGAATGAGTAGTAGAGTACTGAAATGGGAAAAAAAAAAAATACTGTTATAAAGTGTCTACAAACTGGTGACCCACAACAAAAATCTGGGCCACAGATACGTTCTGGTTAGCCCTCAAGATACATTTCTTTGAATCTTGATTAGTTATTATGATAGACAAAGTTTGACAACAGCCATTCCAAACATTGTTCTCCCTTGTTGCCACTCAATGATTAAGATGAAAAGTCATATACTTGCTTTCCCAGGCTCTCTTGCAGCTAGAAGTAACCGTGTAACCTAGTTCTGGCTAGAGACTTAAAGAGAAGCTGACTAGGAACGGGGGGTTGGTTTCCAGGAAAACGTCCGCTTTCCTAATTAAAGGTACACCTAGTGCTGGCACTGCACCTTTTATCCCTTCTTGCATCAAACATGGATGTACTGCCAGGAGCTACAACAGACATCTTTTATGTGGAGACAAGCATAAAAATAGGAATCCAACAAACTATTAATAGCAGAACAGAAAGATATCATTTAAAATCAGATTTCACATAACAATCTACACTACTAGTGTTTCTTGAAATAGAAGACTTTTCTGAGAACACTGGGTCTCCACTCTTACTTGGTCACAATTGGCAGCCCCTGACAATAGAGCTTATAGCCTCCAACTTACCATAGGTCCTATTTGGCCAGCTTCACCAATTTCCGTCATCTGCCTAATTCCATTGCCACATTTAAACTCATGACCTTCTGTATTATACCTCCATGTATGTCTAGCTGAGAACCCAAGTGGCCACTTGAAATGTCTAACATCTTAAAAAACCTCCAATCAATTCCTACTAAGGATGTAGTACAGGGTTTTTACTACACCAAAAACTCTGCTGAAACTGCCCAAGAGATGAGTTATTCTGATCTTTATCCCAGGAGCCAAACTCTGGAAATTACTTAACAGTAAAATGAGGAGTTAGACTAGTCAATTTTTCAGTTCCAAAACTCTGTGAAACTCTAGCAAGCAATGTTTATGAATAAACTCCAAGATTTCAATAGTCATCAAAGATCCAAGAAATCTCTTGGATTTCTTAGACTGAAGTGGCAAGGAAAAATAAAAATCACTGCCTCTGAAATCCCCCGAATGAGACATTGGGGCTGTGATTTGGTAATCTTAGCAGCAAGGTGGGCTTGCACCACCACTGCATGTAACTGGTAAAAGGGTTGGGGTCCTGATATCCAAAGCTCTTAAGCCAGAATTTCACAAAAACCTAAGATGTCACAGCAGAGGGATGTTGTTGCGGGATATTCAAGAAGGTTGTCAATTAGCATAGCTAAATAATATAGAAGCAGCTTCAAGAAACGACAGACATCTCAACTGCCAAAAGACTACTTCTCGTCAATTCTTTGAACAAATAATACGAATGGAGGGCAGAATTATTTTAAATATCACTTATGTGCCCACTGAGCATTAAATTAGGACTCATGTTCAATGCAAAAGTTCAGTGCATCTTTGTCTAAAAAGAATTTTAACAGCTTTAATGGTAGCTTGATAACCACAAACTAGTTTCCACTATCTTCAAATGCACTTCATTACCACTACAAAAATGATTGTGCCAATTTCAATCCAGGGTGTACAACTTCTTAAAAAGTAATGCATCTCAGAGCAATACATATTTGACACAATTCAGTAAAGACTCAAATATATCACCTACAATAAATATGCTCTGGAAGCCAAGCCATCATAATCTTTTTAAAATTGAGTACTGCAGGGGCCAGCCCACTGGCATAGTGGTTAAGTTTGTGTGTTCCACTTTTGCAGGTACCCATCCTGGGCATGGACCTACACACCACTCATCAAGCCATGCTGTGGCAGCATCCCACATACAACATAAACAGAGGAAGGTTGGCATAGATGTTAGCTCAGGGACAATCTTCTTCAAGCAAAAAGAGGAAGATTGGTAACAAATGTTAGCTCAGGACCAATCTTCCTCACCAAAAAAAAAAAAATTAAGTACTGTATGTAATACTGTGCAAAAAGTAAAGAAATCTACTTAACATTAGTAATCACTAGCAGTTACTGAACACTCACTATGCTATAGTACTGGACACTGTGCTAAGGATTCGTTTAGTTATTTCATGAAAGCCAACAAAAATCCCATAAGACAAGAAAACTGAAGTTTAGAAAGGTGATTTGCCCAAAGTCTACACCTACTAAGTGGGAGAGCTGGGATTTTAACTCCAGAATCTGGCTGCAGAACCTAAAGGCAAATTACTCTATGCTATAATGCAGCCTACTTCCTTGAGAACAAGTGCTTAAGACATAAAATCATTATTAAATTAGCCAGAGAGGTAAACTGTCCTTTTGTGTCTGGATTTGGCAGGGAAGAAAAGTGTACCAAGGGCCAGTGTACAAAATACTTTTTCTTCAGCAGAATATAATGAAGACAGACTTAGCAGCATTAAAAAAAAATTCATTATTTCAATTATCACTGTCACATTGTCTACCGATCTTGAAGAAATTCTGCACTCAACTTCCAAAATGGTATTTCAGAAAGTCAGTAATAAATCAAGTGAAGTGGGCAAAAAATGCAAAATGAGGAAAGAACTTTCTAATTTCAGGGAGGAGTTACAAAATAACTATCTTAAAAGGCATTTTCTCAACTATGGACCCATACATTTTAAAATAGCATTTTTGTGTATTCAGATATTTTCCAAAGGCAACTGTCCATTTCAATATTTTTTTTTCTTTAGGACTATATATGATCTAATTTAGGACTATATAGGATCTAATTCTATAAGATTTCACTTTGGAATCCACATAACTATTGCAGAAAAGTTACTTCTAATTAGAGAATCACTATTATGGTTATTTCAGAAATGTGAGCCACAAATAAAATACAGAATAAAAAAGTACAACATCAAATGGGAGATTTTTAGTATATCAGCAGAATTAAGAAAGAATAAAACACAGAACCTCAATCATCTAATTTTCAAAATCACATGTTCAAGACAAAGCAACTTGTTCTCAAAAAAAGTAGACTATACGAGCAGCTTAAATGTTATAAAGTCTTATGCACAGTAGAGACTTAATAAATGCTTGCAAATGAATGCAATCCAATGAAGTGAAAAAAAAATCTATGAAAAAAGAAAGCATGGCCACAACTAGAAGGACCTGCAACTAAGATAGACAACTGTGTACCGGGGGGATTTGAGGAGATAAAGCAGAAAAAAAAAAGAAGATTGGCAACAGGTGCCAATCTTTAAAAAAAAAAAAGAAAGAAAGCATAAATCCAGGATCTGTTCAAACACAGTCTTCCTCTGAAAGGATGGCTGGAAACAAACCAAACACTAATTTGGGGAGCAACATCTCTATTTCTAACTTTCAGCAGACTAGCAACTGAACAAGCTCATGCAACATAAAGGTTCAAATCATCCTTGTGCCTTTAAAGTTTTTCATTTTGCACCACAACTATAGACTCCTCTAAGACAATTTCAAGAACACAAGAAGACTTGTGTTTGTTTTATTTAATAAAATTCTCTTAATTTTTTAATCTTGATTTTTTTTAATCCTACAAAATGGTGCTTAAATGGAAGTTTTCTAAGAATATTTTCTTTCTCCTAAAAGCCCTATATTTAATTCTCAAGACCCTATATCCTGCAAGAATGTTTTGTAGACAAGTGGAGGGGTTCCTGGATTTTTCAGCCACACCTTACCTAACTAGACTTCCTTCACAGTCAGTACAGTTTCCTTTAATGCATAATTGAAAACCACAGAATCAGCATAAAATTGCTGAGATGAGAAAGTTGCAGCTTGTATAAGACAGATCAAGAAAATGAATCAAAATCTTGTGCTCCTAGGAAACTTAGTGTGATTTTTTTCAGTAGTCTTTCTAGGAAGAAGCAGGTTGTCTCTATTTTCTGACAGGGTTCAATAATAAAAACTAATCAAAATGCAACCAAAGTCTGAACCAAAGACCTCTTGTTATATCACATGTGAGTTCATTCAGCTGCTTTGGAAATGCATCTTGTAAAAGCTGCATTCAATTTCATGTGCCAACTGCTTAGTACAGCTGGATTAGACAGATCATTCTTCTCACCTTTTGTTTCCTTGTACAAAGATACATTTAAACCTACAAATACATTCAATGTCCTTGGATTCTCTATATTTAAAAAATATTTGTCAATTTCTGTCCTATTTTGCCGCATGATTTAAAGCCTAGATCATTAAAAACAGCAATACATTCAGTCTATGTATTTGACTATACAAACTAAGGTGACCACTGCAATGATCTGTCCTACCATATAGCAAAACATCCAATAGATTAACACACTGCTATGCATGGCCTAGTAAACTGATAAACTCTCAAGGGAAGGAGATTTTTAAAGATTATGGTTGCATTAATCCACCTGTATGGTGCTCTAGGGTCATTACCAAATCATACACAACATACTTTGTTGTAGAAATTGGCAACTAGAGCAGAGATTCTTTAATTAAAAAAAAAAAAGCTATTATTGAGTTAAAAAAATTTTTTAAAAGACTAACAAATAATAATGTACAACTGAAATTTCACAAGGTTGTAAACTATCATAATCTCAATAAAAAGTGAAAAAAAAATTTTTTTAAAGAAAGAAAAAAGAGAAAGAAACTAACTCCTGAAATAGGCTATTCATTTGAATTATATTATCATAAAGCAAATATCTTCCCCACCAAATTTACATTATAATGAAAAATTACTTAATAACCAAAGAGCAACCCTAAATCACCATCATTATAAAAATGACTAATACTTCGTGAGTGCATGTTTATTTGGTGCCAGGCAGGGTACTAAGGCATTCTCTCATTCAATGCTTATTTCTGTGAAAGAAGTACTTTTATTTCCTGTATTTTACAGATGGCCACCCAAAGCATAGAGCAGTTAAGTGACTTGTCTAAGTCTAGTAAACTGCAAAGCCAGGATTCAGATTCAGGCAGTTTCCAGACCTTACACTCTTAATCACTACGCTAGATGGCTTCACATTGCTATAGGTATTTCTAAGGCCTAAGAAGAGAGAAAAGAAAATACTTTTAGGGCTTCCTGACCCCAAAAGGGTCTATATTAGAATCATTGGCAGATACTATTTTTATTCTAAACTACAATTGCTTTCTCAAACCCCAAAGAATCAATGAGCTTTCCTCTTTTTTTTTAAGATTGGCACCTGAGCTAACATCTATTGCCAATCTTTTTTTTTCTTCTTCTTCTTCTTCTCCCCAAAGCCCCCTAGTACACAGTTGTATATTCTAGTTGTAGGTCCTTCTGGGTGTGCTATGTGGGATGTCGCCTCAGCATGGCTTGATGAGCGGTTCCGTGTCCTCGTCCAGGATCCGAACTAATAAAACTCTGGGCCACCGAAGCAGAGCGTGCAAATTTAACCACTCGGCCATGGGATAGGCCCCTCAATGAGCTTTCTTAATAGATTAAGATAATATGTTATGAGATGCTGATGTGTGGTTTATTTTCATTCTTACCTGAGACATGCTAAATATCTTAATTGTTAAGAAAGGGCTCTCCCAAATTGTTGCTATTCCCATAATAGTGTCTGAAGCAACAATTGGAGAATCATTGCTCCAATGAGCAAGTTGTACAGAGATGTCTTCCCTTGAACTTCAATAAATACAATTTCACACACAAAATAAGGTTGTTGGGTTTCTTTCTTTCTTTCTTTAAGTGGGGAAAGGTATGGAGGCAAGAGAGGAAAAACAGGTGATGGGCAAGGTAATACCCACAAACCCACACTTTCCAAAGATAGAAGCTTCAGCATCTGGCTACCAGGCCTTAGACAACAATATCTTAGAATAATCATTCTGTAGAAAAAACTGGCTTCTAATTGTGAATGGATCCAAAAGGGTTTAATATTTAGAAGTAAATAACATATCTTTCATTTTCTTAGCTGCAAAGATTTTTTGTTCCTCCATCTTTTCCTGTCCGTCTGTTCCATATTTCCTGTCCATTATCTCCTTCAGCTGTGATACCTTCTCCCCCTATACACTGTTGGCTTGTGCCTCTCCTATTGTACTCACCATACTAGTTTTTTGATATACACTCTTAGTTTACAGGTGCTTTCCCCCACTAGACCTGCAAATTCTAGGGCAAGGATAATGCCTTATATCATCCCACAGTGCTTGAGAAGGTTCTCAACAAACTTCTGCTAAACTGAGTTTATCACATACCAAGGCATAAGCAGCAAAATGACTCAAACTGCAGTGATTCAAACTAAAGCAGGACAAACATGAAGCAAAATGGTCAAAAAAAAAAAAAAATGGAACAAATTAAACACCACCTAGATAAAGAGATTAATTCTAACACCCAGAAGGTAAGTTAGTCTAATAGTTGGTCTCTGAGTGTGACAACCAAAGTTTAAATCCCAGCTCTGCCACAAATAGCTGGGGGAGTCTAGACACCCTCTGAACATCAATTTCTTCATCTGTAAAATGGGAACAATAACGGTACTCCTTCAAACCGGTTATGATGCTTGTTTAGTGCTGAACCCAATGTCTACAACACAGTAAACACTTGAAACATGGTAGCTACTAGGACAGTTATACTTCAAGGTTTCTTGCTCATCATCATCAATTTTAACATTCACTTTAAAGGAATGTTGAGAAAACATACATACTGCATTAAAGGTAAAAATAAAGGCATAGATGTTACAATGCAGAAGAAATTATCTTTACTTCTCCAGCCCCATTTTCTGCACTGTACATGGCATCAGCATTGCACTTTGTGGTTCCCAGTATACGTCGTGCCATTTCTAGCCTTGTGCCTTAAGTTCATGTTTAAGGATGCTTCCCTTCCTCCTGTTACTCACCCCTAACCCTCTGTTTGCTGGCCAACTCCCTCTCACTCTTTAAGGCTCAACTCAGAAGTCCTTGCTGGCCTTCTTTCGCTTCCTCAAGACATATACTTTGTGATTACTACACTGTACTCCAATTACTTAATACAGTCTTTCCACTTATACTCCAAGCTTCCTGAAGCCAGGGACTAACTGGTTGCTGGATCCTCAATCCTGGAAAGAATGAGTAAATAGATAGATATCTTCAGAATCAAGTACAGCACAGGATACAAAGAGATACTAAATTATCTCTATTTATTTATTTATTTTTGAAGATTAGCCCTGAACTAACTGCTGCCAGTCCTCCTCTTTTTGCTGAGGAAGTCTGGTCCTGAGCTAACATCCGTGCCCATCTTCCTCTACTTTATATTGGGATGCCTACCACAGCATGGCTTGGCTTGCCAAGCAGTGCCATGTCCGCACCCAGGATCCGAACTGGCGAACCCCGACCACCAAAGCAGAACGTGCGCACTTAACCGCTGCGCCACCGGGCTGGCCCCTACCTTTATTTTTTTAATTGAATCAAACAGCTCCATTTGTTTCTAAGCATATCCTCTTCCACTCAGTAAGTGAAATATTTCCTGTCGTTCAGGAAATCTAGGAAACCATGGGACCTTTCACTAAATTTCAGAGCCAAGATCACCTCAGCAGACTTTCTCTTAACACACAGGAAAATGACGGGCACTGTGAACAGCAGCTGTGCTGCTCAGCTGGGCAAGAAAACGCAGGGCAATTTGTAAAAGTATCTGGAAAGGACTCAGTGCTGAGAACCAGAGGAAGAGAGAGGATGGGATTCCCTGCACAAAACAGCACTCATCAAATATTTGCTGATTAACAAGATTCTTCAGGTCTCTCTGATGTGCACCTGGCCTCCGGCATATTTCAAATTGAATAAAGGGCCTTGTCAATAAGTACATTGTTGTTGTTGTTGTTTTTCTTATTGGAAATAGTTCCCCTACTACAGCTAGGTCTTTTGAATGAACGAACAAATAAATGAAAAACCGGGACATGTGAATGCCTACAATGGGCCAGGCACTGTGTAGCCAAAATGCAACAGGCATTTAATGCAAAACCAGTAAAGCCTTAAGCTCCTGGAACCAGGAATGATAGTTAATGGTGCTACACAGGAAGGCAGCATGGGCTCTGCATGGTGCCTTTTTCAGACTAGGCATAATCTAGAATCTGCTCCCTCTTCCTTAAAGCCAGATAGAAAGGACAAGGGACTTGAAGATACCTTTTGAGTACCAAAGGCCTGCTCTTCCTCTGGACTTCCCAGGTACTTGAGTCAAATTTTAAAATCTAAGCTAGTCTAAGTTTCTCTTCTGTCCATGAAATTTGATGAATACTAAGTAATACGTACGTGCCAAACTAACTACACTCTTGTGGGACTAGCAATGGAACTTCAATGGAACACACTCTAGCTTATACCCCAATTTAGTATTTCCCAGAGGTGGACTAACATACCATTAGAAAAAGGAATGATTGTTTCATAAAACGAACTGGGACAGGTTGTTAACCACCTGGAACAAAATTAACTTAGTATTTGCCTCATACCATGTAGTAAAATTAATTTCAGATGACTAAAGTTAAATATAAGAATAACCTATAAAAAATTTAAGAGAACATAAGTGAATACGTCTCTATTGATAGAAAATTGAACTAAGTAAAAAAATTAATGGAAAAGAGCACACACAAAAGACGACTTTGAATTGATGGCATTAAAATTTTTTAAACATCTGTATATCAAAATGCATAAAACAAAATGGCAAATGAAAAACCAAGGCAAAATGTGCCGCATAACAGAAAAATGTTAATATTCTTAGTATATAAAGAATATTTACATATCAATATAGCAAAAATTACTATCGATGGAGAAAGCTGGACTAATCGCATCAAAGACTTATAAAACAGGGACTATAAAACATATAACAACAAATATTGGAAAAAACGTTTAACCTCTGATTAAAAAAATGTAAATTAAAACAACAATAAAATACTAGGGGTTGGGAGAAAGGGTTCTGGGGTCAGACACCAGACCTATAATCTTGGGCAATTCATTTTACTTCTCTGAGCCTCAATTTTCTTTGTAAAATAGAAATAATAATACCTACACCACAGGAGTGATGTAAAAATTAAATATCATAATGCATGTACGTACTCAGCATAGTGTCTGGTACACAGGAAGTATTCAATAAACAATAGCTCTTATTATGATAAAGAAAATGGATGATGACGATACTCAGGGCTAATGGCAGTACAGTGAAGCAGACATTTTTATACACAGTTTGTCAACAAAGATTGATTCAACCTTTCTGGAGGACAATTTAGCAATATGTATCAAAAGTCTTAAAGGTGGTCCTATTCTTTGGGCTTCTGGAAACAGAACAATGATTAAAAACAATAAAAGAACTCAAAATGGAAAAGATTGCTTAATACGATCATACCACTCGATCCATCCATTGATCCATGTGTCCAATAATTTTGCCCCGGGTGATACAAAAATATGCAAACAGACCCAGTCCCTGGCTTAAAGGTTAGTTGAGGAGATAAGCAGTCAAACAATCAAGTACAATAAAGAGATAAGACCCAGGCTGGGTAAGTACAGGGTGCTATGGTGCGCATAGAAGGAGCACCTACCATAGTCTGGGAGTGGAGTCAGGGAAGCTTCCCAGAAGAAGTGACATTTAAGCTGGGACCTGAAGGATGAGTAGGAATTAGTCAGGTAAAGAGATGAAGGAAAAGTGCTCCAGGAAAAGGGAACAGCATGTGCAAAAGCCTAGAGATCAAAGGGAGCACGGCATGTCAGCTGGACTGAGCAGTGTGCAAGGCAGGGACTTGGAAAGAGACAAGGCTGAAGAGGTAAGCAAGGTTGGCTATTTAAAAGTCTTGCCAGCAAAATTCTAGAGTACAGACTTTATTCGAAGGGCAACACAAACAATTAAAAAGCAAATATTTTAATAAATATAATAAAAGGTTAATAGTCATAATATATCAAGAGGGTACACAGATTGAAAAGAGTGAATAAATAGCTTGTAAGTAGAAATAAGGATTGTATTGAAGGTATACAATTCTGGAAGTTTACTAAAAATCACTGAACTGTACACTTATTAAAACAAGTTTGTTTTAGGGTTTGTAGACTATACCTCAATAAAGCTATCTTTTAAAAAAGTTAATAAAAATGCCTAATAAACATCAGAAAATTCAACTTGTCTAATAATAAAATACATATCAAACCAACCAGGTAGTACTCTCTATTCTCAAAAATTACTAATGATTAAAAATGAAACTAGAATATCTAGTGTTAATAAGGCTAGGAGAAATGAGCATTCTTAGACTATGCTGGTTAGAATAAATGTTAATTGGAACAATCTCTCTAGAAAGTATAAATATGTAACAGGAGTCTTAAAATTGTTTAGTCTGTGATCCAGTAATTGCCTTTTTTGAAATCTTAATAAATGTCCCAAAATGCAGTTGAATATTTATGC
Organism: Equus przewalskii; assembly: GCF_037783145.1. Classification (NCBI taxonomy): domain Eukaryota; kingdom Metazoa; phylum Chordata; class Mammalia; order Perissodactyla; family Equidae; genus Equus; species Equus przewalskii. Next base: position 43,495,177 of record NC_091840.1, read on the forward strand.
CCAATGATGTTCACTGCAATGTAATTTATATACCAAAAAAAAAAAGGTGGAAAAAATCTACATGTTCACCAGTAATGGAATGGCTAGAATGAGTTATAATATAACTACCCAAGGCAGCCACTTAAGTGATATGGCAGTACATCTATGTATACGTCAGATTTTTTTTTAAAGTACACAAAATTATATATACAGCAGCATTTCAGTTACGTAAAATACATACACTGCTGTATGGCACATATCTTTTATTCTCTTTTCTGTATTTTCCAAATTTCCTACAATAGTCATGTATTTTTACTGTTTAAGAAAGTTTCTAAAGCCATCTTCAAAAAATTAAAAACCATCACTTTTAAATATTTATACTTCATATAAATCAATTCCTATTTGCTATGGTTTTATTTTCTCTGCCTAGGGAAAGAGATGTAGTCATATTTTTGAATTATATAATTCAATAATATCTTATTTATCCAGTATCATTAGGAAATAAGACATATATGTAAATGAATTTCCCAATTAATTAAACATGCATCTTAAATATCAAAACTTGGGTGAAACTTGAATGGACACCTATCTAAAAATACACTTTACTCAATCCCAACTGCTTAAATCAAGACAAAACAAGATTAAGCCTTCTTATGATGATTCGGGGTCATCATTCTGACCATATAATAGTAGCTATGAGGAAATTCTGGGTCTTAGAAGAGTATTTGTCCACACATTAAACAGTCTGTAACTGCTAATTTTTTTCTTAAGCCAGCTATTTATAGGTTTTCTTCTTCCTCCCTTGCTGTAAAACCATCAGCTATCATTTCCCAAGACTATAAGCAGCCTGCCATTAGCAGCACCTGCCACTTTCCATTCCTATTTTGCTCTTGGTCATCTTCTAAGAATAAGAAAACTAAATATCCAAGTTTATAAGAATTCTGCATAAACTAAGAGATAACAGGCTTCAAATAAGGGTATCATCTAAAAATTATTTTGCACAAACTTGGATGTTTCTGTTCTAGGTAGTCAAGATTACAATATACATGAACTCCAAAGACAGTGTGAGTTCTTGACTGCATCTTAAGTCTTGGCTCCTTTATTATGCTGGCAGTCAAGTTCTCAGGACCAGAAACTCCTGCCGTTTCTCTCATCACACTACGGAAAGGGATGTGGACCAGGAGCCACAGAGCTTAGTTCTGGTACAGGTTCTTACACCAACCAGTTTTGTAACCTTCAGTAAGTATTTTAACCTAGGTATTGGTCCTGCATAACTTATGAGGCTGCTCTAGAATTAAATTAGATCATCAACACAAAAACAGCGAAAAGTATAAAGCACTACCCTAAAGTAAAAGATTTTTATGGTAGTTCACTGTGTTTATACGACCCCAGATCAATATAGGTATCCATTCAGAAAATTCATCCCAGAAAGAATAGCGGGAAAGAGAGAATTTTTCAATTGCCCACAGTTAATTAGAAAACCTCTATTATATAAGAACAATATATTCCAAGAGCTGGCATCTCTGATTCCTCCTCCCCTATATCTAATCAGTCCCCAGGTCCTTTGTCTTCTTCACAATCCCTCACACCTGTCCCTTTCTTTCCATTACCACTTCACATTCCCAGTTCAGCCCTTTATTATCGCACACCTGGACTACTGTTAACAGCCTCTAACTGGCTCCACGCATGGCCTCTCTCCTCTCAAATCCCTCTGGCCCACAGCTGCTAGATCAATTTTCTTAAAACACCACTGTGATCATATCTGCTCAAAAACCTGAGGACTCTCTCCATTACCTTCTCTATCAAGTTCAAACTCCTAAGCTCAGCAGTCCTTGTGCAGCCCTAGCTGCCACCTCATCTTTCCCTCTTACTACTCTTCCAAACAAATCCTTCCTCAAACTGGTCTTTTAAGTCCTTCAGATATGCCTTGTACTTCTCAGCCTCTGAGTCTTGGTATATACAGCTTCTCTCCACCTGGAATACTCTCTGCTTCCCAGCTTCCATCTTAAATCTATAAAAACTCAACCCATCCTTCAAGACCTAGTTCAAAGGCCACCTACTATGTACACTTTTCTTTGATCACCACGAAGGAAAAAGATGGAAGATTCTAAAGTTAGACACATCTGGGTTTGAATTACGGCTTCAACAACTGTCACTGGGCACATTCCTTAATAACTCTTTGCCTCAGTTTCTTCACCTATAAGATGGGGATAATAGGAATTTCTCTTGGGCATATTGTGAGGAGTAAATGACTTAATACATGTAAAATCCATGTAAAAAAAAATGAGTTAATCCATGGAGTAAAATCCATTTAGCATGATGCCTGGCATGGAGAAAGACCCAAGAGATATTACATATTGTTATTATTACTATTGCCATTAGTGAATTTATCTTAATCTGAATTCAGACAATACTTATGGCCATTACAAACTGGCTGTTCATGTATAGACAGTATCATTCCCCTCATTCTCCTTTGCTACCCTCTCACTTCATGTTTGCTCTTCCTCCCATCCCCTTCCTCTCCCTCCGAAGATTACATGATCCTGATGGATAGGGTCAATATCTTTCACATCTTTGTATCTATAATAGTCATTCACATCCAGTAGATGTTCAATAGATTTGCTTAATCTCTAATGAAAGAATACTGAAGAACTGACATTATTAAAATATCCTACCTCCTACAGTGAGAAAAAGTATAATAGCATACGTAAAATGATTAATTAAAAAATCTAGGGGGTCAGCCTTGTGGTGAAGTGGTTAAGTTTGTGCGCTCTGTTTTGGCAGCCCGGGGTTTCACCAGTTGGAATCCTGGGCGCGGACATGGCACCGTTCATCAGGCCATGCTGAGACAGTGTCCCACATGCCACAACTAGAAAGACCCACAACTAAAAATACACAACTATGTACCGGGGGGCTTTGGGATAAAAAGGGAAAAAAAAATAAATAAAATCTTAAAAAAAAATCTAAATTTCCAGATCACAAAATTAAATCTCTCCTTCCATCTTTCTCCAGATTCTTCTTGCCCTCTCTTTCTTTTAAAACAAACAACTCAACCTATTCATGTAGCAAGAGATGCAAGAGCAAATATATGCAGGTCAGACAGCAGCCAAATACTGGAACACAAGGACCACGAGACAATTCAGCTCAACACAGCTCTGGATGAAGTGAAACAGGAAGACAATTTAAAGGGAAAGGTAATTGGCTCATCAGTAAACTAACAATGCTGATTGTTTCTCTCTCTCTCTCTCTCACACACACACACCCCCAGTCCCAGAATTCCTTTGCACCCAGGGCCACATATAAACAACTGAAATAAACAGGCTACTACAGCAAGTAGATGTAGAAATTAGCAGTCATTTAGGTCAACAACTGAGCTTACCACATGATCAATCTAATTACCTATGTCAAAAGTGACTATTAACATACCTCAAGATTCTAAAATAACCAACTTTTGGCTAATTAAGTCATATCAAATAGATATGGTCTTACTGTATACTAATCATTCACCTCAAGAAAATTAGTATGATAATTTGATATATACATATTATAGCATAAACTGTTTTCAACAATGCCCAGGGAAAATTATGTCACTATAATGCTGGTTTCCAGTTTATCTGCATGACTCCACTAACCTTCAGTTGCTTTCTCAGCCAAAATCAGGCCTGGTAACCACTATCCTCAAAGGGTTTACAAGTGGAATGAATTAAGATGGTCTGATGGTATATTAATGACTTTCCAAAAATTAGCTTAAAGTACCACATATAAGAATAAGGTATATTAAATTTCTAACCCTATACTTGTCTTTAGAGGACCCTAAAATGTTTTACTAGCCGAAGTGCAATGATTCTCAAATCACAGAATCTTAAGAGTTGGAAAGAGCCTTAGAAGTCCCCCACTGCAGGAATTCTTTATACCACCTCCTAGGCAAAAGGTCCTCTAGCCTTTGCTTGAATACTTTCAGTAATGAGCACTCATTATCCTGCAAGGCAGTCCATTCTACTGTTAAAAAATTCTTCTTTACCATCACTGGAAATCTGCCTCCACGGACTTCTATCCAAGGATCCTAGTTCGGCTCTCTGGAACAACACAAGCTAAGTTAACTTCTGAAGTATAATTGCTTCTAGAATTAGGATATAGTTGCCATTTTGGCCACACAAAACGAGCAAAAGAAAGCTCAGAAAAAAAAGGAAACCACCACTATACACAATAAAATTTTGAAATTCAGGAAATTACGTTGAAGTCATAAACCAGCATTATTTTCAAGATATCAAAGCTCACACCTCAGTTAACATATAAATATTAAGAGTAACCCGATTTTCTACAGTGAAAGATGGTAGTGTTTATTGAATACCTTTTTGCAACTTGAAACTACTAAATCCACCAACATAGTTTTTAAAATTGCAATTCTGTAGGAAGTTCAAGATGGTTCTTCCAATTGCTCATATTTTCAGTGGGTCTATTTCCCTCGAAAACATGTGGATTTTTTTTTTTAAGATCCTATTTCGCGCCACTGGTGTAATATTTTGTTTGTAAAAATAAATAGTTTCAAAAGTAAAGCCTAAAAGAATGGAGTGTAATTGAGTGGGGGGTGGGGCGAGGAGCTAAGGCAAAGAAGGGCCCAGCAGGAAAAGGCTGGTTACGGGTTGTTTTCCTTCTGGAAGCATGGTTCCCTGGCATAGGCATCTGAAGTAATGAGCCATACAAACATGACCCAAGAACATGAACGATCATGAGCAATGAGTGTAAGGCGTAAACGTCTGTAAGATGTAAATGAACTGGTACTGGTCATCAAGCAGTGCCAGATGCTTCTGGACCTCGTAGAGGAAAGGCAAGAGGTCCAAGAAGCAGACACCAACGCCACTCTTTGGGGGAGGGGAGGAGGGAACCAAGGAGTAACTACCGTTCAGCAGTCCAATGAAGCCTGAACAGTAGAGAGCACAAGAGAGACAGCAAGTGACTAGGGGGAAGGCGCACACCCCGGAAAGCCTGAAGAAGGGGTGCTGTGTGCGAAGACTGAACGGGCCCCTGAAATGGGTGTGGGTAAGGGGCACCGCAGGAGTCCCATGGTCCTCTCCCTGCAGCAGAGCAACAGAGGGGAAAGGAAGGGGGAGGGTGAAAAGCAAGAATGACTCATTCCCGAAAGGAAGTGCTCAAGCCGTAGGAAGGCATGCCACAGGGGGGTTCGGGGCGAGGATCGTGAGAGCGAAGTGCCCAGAGTGATGGGGACAAAAACCAACGTCCCGTAGTTCCTGCAGCTCGTCTTTAAGATGGGGAGTGTGGGGGGTTCGCGGCAGCCGAGTGCCAAGGCCTGGGAAGCGGCGCGGCGCGTGCGCAGTGGCGCTCGGCGGGACCCGCTGAGGCAAAGCGGAGCCGCAGTGACAGAAGCGAGCGGAGCTGCCGCCGGGAGGGACTCACCGAGGCGCAGGGGCTGGAGGTGGTGCTGGGGGTAGGCGACCGCTGGACCGTGACCAAAGCCATCTAGGCGCTGCTGGGCTGTTCCGGGCAGGGCATTCTTGTCTCGAGTGTGGGGGGCGGGAGGGTGACGGAGCCGGGATGGGGAAAGGGGTGTGGGGTGGGGGTGAGGGGGACGGGGAGGAGGAGGAGGAGGCCGCGAGAACGGCCGCAGGCTCCGCACCCACCGCCGGACTCTCGCAGACTGAAGCGCCGAGCGGGCGGCTGGCGGGCGGGCGGGCGGGCGGTTCGGCAGCTGCGGGGCACAATGAGCGCTCCCAGTGCGCAGGCGCCACCTGTCAGCAACCGCCTCTCCCCTCGGCGCGCGCCGCCGCCTCGCCGTAACCCTTGAGTTGCCGGAAGCCGGCTGGCCGGGCGTGCGCCTGGGGCGGCCGCCCCCTCCCGGGTTTCCTCCCCGGCGCTGGAGTCGCGCGGTTCGCCCGCGCCGCGGGCTGTGGAGCAGGGTGGGGGGAGGGGCCCCGGGGCCGAGGCCGCCGGAGTCCCCGCTCCCGAGAGACAACCATTTTAGGAGGTGGGGCGCACAGCTTAACCAACCTTAGCGTGAAGAAACGGAGGTGAAAATCCGAGGCCACGACGTTTTCTGGTGGGAAAGGGCTCTGCGGGCTTTCCAACGCTGTCTCCAGGCGTGAGGGGGACTTACTGGGCTAGACCCCCCACCCCCGCGAGCGCGACCAGGAGACGACTTTATCCCCCTTTGACCCGGCTCTCGGGGGCTTTTTCTGAGCTTTCCCACCCTTCTGTCTAGAATCCATATTTTATGATGAGACTTTTTGAAAGAAAGACTGAATTTTATGCCTTGAGAAGCTTCATGGTGCCGCCTGCTTCCTCCACCACCCTGCCCCCTGTCTAAGGACTCATTCATTATTCCTGAGCCTGGGAGGCCGAGCAAGCTGGGCTCACGGAGTTCGTTCTAAGGGCCCAACCTGCTATTTACCTCCCACTTGCTTCCTGCTGGGAAGAAATTCTCTTAAAGAGGATTTGCTTGTTGAGGTTTCTTCTCTTTCGTCCCTAGATTTCATTACTTCACAGACGTATGTGAAACGTAGATTAAATATTTTAAAGGAATCATTTTCTAAAAGATAAATCGTCAGCTGAACAGAAGCCAAGACTGTAATGGAAAATGAAGATTAAAAAGGAAAAAAGTCGCACTGTGCAAATACCATTGATTATTTACACAGTGAAAGAGAGTTGACAAAGCTGTTTCTTAATATGAGTGGATGTGCTGGTAAATACAATACATACGTACTTATCAAAGCTATAGAAAGCTCACACATTCAGGAGTTTGCAGTTACTACAGCCCACCTCCTCCTGTCTGTCACTCAAACTCGCTTGGATCTCATTGCTTCTTTTAAACTGACAGGGCTGTCATGAGGTCTTTCTGGGTGCTGTGTAGTTGAGTGCCACTGGAGCCCTCTGTACTGAGCCTTTGTTCTCTCCCTGGGGCGGTGTAGTTGAAATAATTAGCAGGGAGGTTCCATCAAGAATCAGACACTGAGGATCCCTGTCCTGTACAGTCCTATGTAGGATGTTATTGCAGAGAAGCCGCTGGTAGGCTTTTGCCCCCTGGTGGTGGTCAAGAGCACCTGCGAGACAAAATTAAACAAAGATGTATGGTTCACAGTTGAAACAATCTGACTGTTTTTTTCCCAGAGCTGCTGTAGTAAACAGGAACAGAGAAGACAAAGTTCAGAAGTAAGAACTTTGAACTAGTGCTTAGGAGACCAAACAGGAAGCTATATAGCCAGGAAATATACATAGCTGAAAGCCGAATGAACTCAGATAAATGAAACACGTGTGGTTTATAAACCAAAGTATCATTCGAGGAAAAGTATTATTCAAATCAGTAGGTCTTAGTAATGTACTTACATGTTGATTTTTTACCGACTCAGGTACCTACTTATCTTAAAAAATTCTCTTGGAAGATGAGACACTTAATTCCATTAATCTTACAGTGGGAAAGAGCACTCCTATAGGAGTCAGAAGACCTAGCTTCTAGTTCCAGCTCTGTAAAACCTTAAGCAAATGGCTTAAACTTTTTGAGCTTTAGTTTCTTCATTTCTATGATGGAGCTTTAACTCACAGGATTCTTGTGATCAAATGAGATAATGTATGGTAAAGTGCAGTATAAACTGTAAAGCTCTGTATGTAATTAAGATAACTTCATTACTATCTAAATTTTGTTCCAAGTTCAGTCAGCTTTTGCTGAGTGTACCCTATGTGTAGAAAATAGCATCAAGCAAAAAGAGAATAAAAAAAACGTGATTCATGCCTTAACAGTAGGAGTAGATTAGTGGTCAAGGCACGTCTCATCTGTAGGTAGGTACAGAACATCTTTATTCAGCATACCTGAGGTGATAAAATCCTGGTCAAAATTGGGCTTATAAAGTACCCAAATTCACATTGTGTGTTTGTATCAGGAATTTAATTTATTAATTTACAGGGGAAATATCTCTTCCTGGTATATAACCTTTTTGAAGAAGAAGAAGAAGAAGATTAGCCCTGAGCTAACATCTGCCACCAATCCTCCTCTTTTTTGCTGAGGAAGACTGGCCCTGAGCTAACATCCATGCCCATCTTCCTCTATTTTATGTGTGGGACACCTGCCACAGCATGGCTTGACAAGCAGTGCGTAGGTGTGTACCTGGGATCCAAACTGCAAACCCTGGGCCGTCGAAGTGGAACGTGCACACTTAACCACTGCGCCACCGGGCTGGGCCCGGTATATAACCTTTTAAGGAAACTAAGATTTGGAAATTATTGGTGCATGTTCATTAATTTATTCACCATTAATGGGGAAAATATTGAGTGTGTATTATATACTAGACCGCAGCTTAAGAACAAAATAAAAGTTTGTCTGCCTCTCTTGGGCTCATAGTCTGTTAACAGGGAAAAACACGTTAAATAATGACAGTATGGTTTAGTGGTACTGTGGCTTCAGTCGCCTCTGGTAGGCCCCAAGGGAGATACATAGATATCCAGGAGAAGTCTAGATACATACAAAGTGCTTTAGAGGCACAGAGGAGAAGGTCTGGGCAAATGTATGCTGTATGATGCTGGCTTTCAGGCTTTGCCTAAAGATCCCTATGTAGCCCCTTTCTGAACTAAGCTGGATCACATGTGAGCATTTGAGATCTATGCTCTCTGCCCCATTTATACCTACTCTTTCTCAGGCTCCACCTTGGCTCCTACTTGGTCTTCTAGTCATCTGAGGGAGGAGGCATCTACTTCTAATTTGAGAAGACAGAGGCCAAGAACAGGATTCCCAAAAGACAGAGCCAGAGAGACCAAAGTCCTCCTAGTTCTGTTTATAGCACCTTTATTCTTCACACCTGTGATAATGGAGGCCTAGTTGTGCCATTAGAGTTCATTTCACCCTTAACTTGTATCATCACTTCTTCAGGGATGAAATTATAGGGGAACTTTTGAAATTCCTGAGATCAGCTGGTTCTTAAGCTTTGAGAACCTGGTGAAAACTGTTAACTCTGTCTCTAGAAAGATACATTTGTATATTTCACATAGTCACTGAAATCCATTGAGGGGCCCCAGGTTAAGAATCCTGGTTAAAGCAGTGCTTCTCAACCTTTTTTCGTAACATGACATCCATAGAAATGATGGTATTTGTCCAGCACACCGGGATAAATTAAAGGGGATTTGAAGGTAACAATATGGGGCTTCATGAAAAAAATTTGTTTTCTTTATATAATATAATTATAATGAGAAAAATAAACATTAAGGGTGATATTAAATATTGAATTTGTACAAGTTTTCAAATAAAGTCTTCTCAAAAAGTTAATGAAAAACCTGAGATTGCTTCTGTAAACATAACTTTTTTAATATAAGTTTTTATGATTGAAATGTCTGTGTGTAATTCCTGAACAAGATAGTTTAACAGTGATCACTTGGTATTTATTATTGATGAGAACTTAATTTATACAAGTAGGTGATAAATTTAAAACAATTTTCACAACAATTCAAAATTTACAAATATAAATTATATTTGACTCTAATAACACTTACTTTTCACCCACTGGCAAATGTAATGTGGAAATATGATAACATCACTGGATTTAGCATCTGCTCAAACTTTTTCATATCAAGTATATATTACAAAATAATGATGAACCTCTAATTTGCAAAATATGGCTGTGTTATTAGAGCAATAATTCTGCCACTAACTTGGATATAACTAAAAGGGCACATCAGACATAAACAAAGGGAAGAATTCTATATACCTGAAGAGAGAGATTGGGAGCTGAGTCCATAAGGAGTATCTGGCAGGCCTCCTCACCTTTCCTGGCCACACCTTAGGCTGTGAGTCCTGCTCCTTGGGTACCCAGAACATGCACTCCTCTGGCAGTGCCAAGGCTCAATGTTTATGATTAGCAGCAATACGCAGTACAACTGGCTTCTGAAAGTGATGCACTGGTATACTCTTTATTCTTTTAGAATACTCTTTGGCTTTGCTTCTTCATTAAAGTATACTTGCTTCATTGTGCTTGCCTCCTGTGGGACCATGGGGCACACTAGGGTGGATCATCAGTCTCTAGGCTACTCTCTCAGAATCCTTAGATCAAGCTGCTTCTGGCCAGGGGTGAATTACTTAGAGGCACCAACCACCCTACTCCTTTCAGGACGCTCCTAGAGCTGAATACATACCTATCTTGCAGTACATCTGTAACTCATTCATTGTGCACCAGTTGAAGTGTATTGCTTAAAAGACTACAGTTTATATAGCTAAGCTTGTTAAAATGGAGCAAAAAAAAAATCACAGTTTATGTCCTTAATAATACAACCCCTTACATTTGAAACGACTAGTTACAGAATAATATAACAAGTAATAGTACAGATGGAATATATAATAGCTGAGTGACTAGAGTATGATTAAGTCATATGTTGCTACCACATGCTTGTAATTTTTCTTAAATTTTAATAATCTTTTACTAAATTTATTTACTAGTCAATGTCCAGATATGAGATAGAAACCACACCAGTTATTTGAATAGAGAATTTAACAAGAATTGTTAACTACATATAAAGTTACGTAGATGACTGAAGAGCTAAAAAGAGAAATCTAAGGTATGATAGAAGTAGCAACTCTTACCACCTTCAGGGCTGAAAAAAAAACCCAAAGGAAACACAGGAAAAAACTGACAAACTTAGAGGAATGACCCCACAGAGCTGAAACTCAGATCTCTGAGGAGAAAGCACTGTTCAGCTGGTGTTGGTGTCTCTGAGCTTAGAGGATGGGCTCCAGGGGACACAGGGGTTTGGGACCCAGACCACTATGACAAGAACACTGGCTGGCTGATGTTGGTGTCTTTGAGTCAATAGAAACTATAGAACTATAGAAAAACTACAACCTGGATTCGATTATTGCTGCAGAAAGAACTTGCTGCTATCAGGATAAAGGAGCATTTCTAGAGTGGAGCACATGGGAACCAAAAGGCTACAGAAAGCAGTCATGAGGTAGACAGAAAAGAACAAGTCTCTTGTCCTTCCTCAGCCTCAGGGTCTCTCTCTGGTGCCCCCAATTAGCAGAGCATAACAGAGCCAGCTGGCAAGCCAAAGAAATGTGGTTTTCAGAGTCCCAGGTCCAGCATCAGAGTAGAATACAAAAAGAGTGAGTTTGGAACTGAGACAATAATTTAATAACTGGCACTTGACTGATACAGAAATTGATATCAGAAGAGAATTTATCTTCCATTCTCTGGTTTGCATTTATCTCATGAAGACGGTTAAAGACCTTGCTACTTCCTCCTCCCCATATCCAGTCAACATAATGTCATCAATGTACTGGACCAACTCAATGATGATTGGAAGGTCAAGATGCTCAATATCTCTGTGGACTGTATTATGGCAGAGAGCAGGAGAATTGATGTAGCTCTGGGAGAAGACTGTCAAGTTATATTGTTGGCCCTACCAAGTAAAAGCAAATTGCTTCTGGTGTTCCTTGCCAATTTGTATGGAGAAATAAGCATTTGCTGGGTCAAGAGCTGCATACTAGGTGCCAGGGGCTGTGTTGATTCACTCCAGTAAAGATACTACCCATGGAAGAGCAGCTGCAATTGGAGGCATCCCCTGATTAAATTGTAAAAACCCACAGTCATTCTGCAGGATCTATCCGCCTTCTTCACAGGCCAAACAGGCAAGTTAAATTGGCATGAGATAGGTTTCATCACCCCTGCTTCTTTCGAATCTTTATTGATGTAACTAACCTCTATAATCCCCCATGCGCCATTCTAGGCAAGCAATAATTTTTGTTTACTCTCTTGGTATGTGTGTATGTAGGGGAGGAGGATTCCCAAGGGCTTCAGCTTGGCCCTTCATACTGTAATGGTCCCTATTCAAGATCAGAGAGCCAATATGGAAATTCTGCCAGTTACCAGGTGTCTATTCTAATTATATATCCAGGAACTGATGAAATCATCACAGAGTGGTTCTATGGACCTTCTTAGCCCACTGTGATTCAGACTTGAGTTAAGACTCCGTCTCTCACTTGTTCACCACAAGCCCCACTTAAACTGGTGGACTGCAGTGGCATTTTGAGTCCCCAGGAATTAACATCGATTTAGTCCCAATATTTAGAAATCCCTGAAAAATCTAACTATTTCTTTTTCCCTAGCTTACAGTTATTTTAGGAAATGGACCTATGGAGAACACTTGGAGGAAGATTTTCAGAGTATACTAATGGCAGTGCTGAAGAATCCTTCCTTAGGGGGATCCAGCCTTCTCTTTAACTAAGGGGCTTAGGTCTGGAAACTGGGTGAAAGGTCAGAACTCTCCACTGTGGTTACTAAAAGTTATATTTTTGGCCACCATATATGGATTTTTTGTATTATGTGTAGATGATCAACATTTCAGTAGGCTGACTATTTTATTCCTAGGACCACCATAACCATTTAGCTACAAAGATTGCTAAGAGTTAAAAAAACATCTGGTTACTTCTATCTCTGCTTCTCTTTATGGTAAATGTGCCCACCTTGTCTTTGGTGGTTAAACGCTGACATTGGGCCTCTGCTACTCTGAAATGGGTCATGCTGTCATGCCTAGCATAGAAAGAAAGCCGCCACAGAGCTTTTCAACGATGCTGGTACTCACACTCACTTATGTATTTTTCAAAGGGATGTCCCCAGAGTCCTCTCAGAGGATGTACATGGCAGGAGTGGATGTGCAGGTCGTATGTGATAAGTCTACTCCAGCATTCCTATGTCCCTAAGCCTTTGGATTTCTTCTTACGTTGTGCCAGGGAAGTTACAATATCTAACTTAATTAAACATAGGGCACTATATAAGCAAATAGTGAAAATATTTTGCTGTAAAAGCTATTTCTTCCTGGTCAGACTTTGTATTTGCCATGCTGGAGCATTTTAAGATGTGATTTTGGTTATGAGTCTACTAGAAGTAAGAAGTGATTGTGGTGAATTTTGAGGAAAATGGGCATCCCCTTGCAAAGCAATTGCTCCAGATGAGGTTATTACAAGATTTTTCAGTTAAGAGAAGGCTAGTCTCCACAAATCCAGGCTTTAAGGATACACATAGGCTCAAAGAGAAGAGATGGAAAAAGATATTCTATGCAAGTGGAAACGAAAAGGGACTAGAGGTAGGTGTACTTACATCAGAGAAAATAAACTTTAAGCCAAAAACTGTAACAAGAGACAAAGAAAGTCATTATGTAATAATAATGGTGTCAATTCATCAAGAATTTTGGGTTGCAGAATTATGATATTAATTGAAATCACAGCCCAGCCAAGTTACTCATGTGAAAATTGGGGAACTTGTTGGGAAGGGGGACCCTGAAATTTGGAATGGGGACATTTAGTTCGAGTAGGAGACTGATAATCTCAAATTCCTGAGTTACTCTGAGCCTCCCCTGACAATGGAAGGTCTAGTGGTGCAGGGTACCAAGTGTGAGGACATGTAGTTCCTCCAGATTAGGGGGTCATGGCGTCTCATTGGGTCAGGCAGCTGCGGTCCATGATATCAACAACTGCATGATCCTTGGTGAGAGTTGTGGGTAGTTCACAGTGGTTGCAAGGCCTGTTGGGGTCTTTAATGGTACCTCCAATCCACTGGCTAGGGACCATGCCAGGTTGTGGTGGTGGTCAGAGCCAGTGGTGTGCACACACTTGGCTGCAGGATCAGTTGCAGAGGCTGGTTGTAGGGGCTGGCTGCAAACAAATGTGCTGTGAGGAGGGCCAGGGCCAGCAGCAGGGGCCAGGGTTAACTGTGGGTACACAAGCAGCTGCTATGGCCCTGGCTGTCAATATGTACTTGCATGACTGTAGAGCCTAACCACAGGCACATGCTCAGCATTGGAAGCTGGTGACTGGAGTTGGGATTGGCAACTTGCAGGTGCACAACTGTAAGGTTAACTGTAGGCAAGGGGAGCCGTGCAGGCCAATGACAGGAGTCAGCATTGAATCTGGACCCACCAGCAGCTGTGGGGCCCTTATCTGTTGACCTACACTTGTGGGGCTGCAGGGGCTTGCTTTGGGTGTGTGCACAGCAATAGAGGCTGGAAATGAGAGTCATGCCAGCAGTGTGCAGCTGTAGGAGTCTTGTGCAATTCTCAGTAGTTGTCCTTATCTTTCACTGGCTCTTCTTTTTTAGCCCTCCTTTTAAGTGTTCATCAACAAGGGTTTATCTTCAGCCTTTTTTTTCTCCTACCTATTCTTGTTGGGTGAGCTCCACTAGCATCCTCCTGCAATTGCTTCTTTCTGTCCATAATCAGGAGTTCAAGACTCACAAGAAATCCAGGTAAATGCCATTTCTTATCATCTACTAGTCTGAAAAATCAGAATGATATATGATTTCTCTCATTCTGAGAAACCCCTTCCTCAAGGATAATTGGCTACTCTTTCATATATGACTGACGTTCTTACCAACCAAGATGCCAAATGCTGCAATTAACCAACTTACAAATCTATTGAGAGTGCATATGGAGGGCCCTTAACTAGATTCACACAGGCTCTGTCTTATAGCCAACAACCTAAGTGGAATGACTCTAGAATCTTAGGGATGAGAGTATGAGATGTGCAAAATGCTATGCACTTTGAGTAATTAAAATGCAAGTTAATGCTTTTCAGACTGAACAATGCTTCCGTCATTTTCCAATGGACTTGATTCTGCATAACTTCCTGCCAATGCATGATAATATATTTCAGTGGCATTCAGATTCTTACTGGAAACTTCTATCAGGCCATCAAGCAAGTATCTTAAATGTAACGTCTCCGAACTCAGACTAGTATCATTCCTCAAATTTGTTTTTCTCTCCTTTCCTTATTTCACCTAATGGCTTCACCATCCGTTAAGCCTTCTAAATATTAAAAAAACTCAGTGAGCCTTAACTACTCCTCTTGTATTCCTTAGATCCAATTATGCCCTCAATCCTAATCAGTATATCTTTTTTAGTTTGGGTTCCCTCAGAATAGACCATGATCCAAGCAGTTGAGTGCAAGTTCATTTGGGAGGTGGTTCCAGGAAACAATGGTAGGACAGTAGGGAAGTAATACATGAAAGTGAACGGAGCCGGTGTTATTGGGCAGGTATCAAATGCATTATTGGGCAGGTTTCACTGTGGACAACTGAGGCTCAGTCTCACTGAGGAACTCTGGGAGACAATATAGAACATACCTCAGAAATGTTCTACCCATGGGGCTATATGCAACTTCCTATCCATTACTGGCTGAGGGCTTCTCCTGTAAGATATTAACTCCCAAGCAATTCTGGCCTGTCCCCACATTTGGACTGACAGGAAGCCCTCAGACAGAATTGCAGGTGTTTGCAGTCGGAAACCATCTGCACGTACTGAAAAGGTGAAGCTAAAGGGATGTGGTTAGGGTACTGACAGTGTCTGGCAGAGCCTAAACTAGAGTGAAGGGCAGTGAGGCATTCACCTCAAGTGCAATATTTAAGGTACAAAATTTGCCTTCATTCTCTCTTCCTCCAGTCTTTCATACTTCCAGTCCTTGCTGGTGGAGTTAACTTTTTAAAAAACATCGATTTGATCACATTTATCCTATGTGTAAAAAGCACAGAATGAAGTCCAAATTCTTTGATTTAACATTAATAACTCTTTACAGATTGAAAACTTACCTCTTTAGCCTCATCTTCTGCCACTGTCTTTTATATAACTATGCCCTGCCACATGAATGCTTCAAACACGTTTTGAACTTTCATACCCTCATGTGTATTGTTCCTTCTGCCTTAAATACTCTTCCCCCCTCCTTTACACAAAAACATCTTACTGGTCCCTTAAAATCCAGCTTGGAAATCTATTTTTCTGTGAAAATTCCCCTGACCTCCCTGGGAAAATTGCCTATTCCTCTGTGTTCTTTAACCTTTTATATGTACCTCTACTTTTGCACTTTGTGGATTGAATTGTATCTGTTTATCCCTTTTTCCCTCACTAAACTGGGAACGCTTCGAAGGAAGGTCTTATTCACCTTTTTAACCCCAATGTCTGCCTGCATATAGAAGGCACCCAATAAAAGTTTATTAAATTGAATTTATCTGTGTGCATCCAAACAAAACAGAATTTAAAAGAAATGGAAGGAAGCTTCATAGCAGTTTCAGGAGATGGGCACCATAAGCAAGGAAAGCGTCTGTGAGAATGTACTATTGGGATCTATCAAAGAAACCTATTTTATATTATTTATGAGCAGCTTCAAAAAGGCTTTGAGGCAGCTATTTTTAAGTGTTGGAATCTGTTGTCTCCAAAGGCAATACTTTTGGTTTATTCACCTAGAACATGTGTTATGTTGACGAAAAGAAAAGCGAATACTCTAGCACATCATAAACATACCATTTCAAATTAAAGCGTCCCTAGGTTGTAACCACTCGAGAGGCAGAGGCCACGTTTATAAAATTTACTTTTGGCATAGCAGCTAGCCTAAATATACACAAACTCTTAAATGATTTTTGATACAGCAATGAATTTTTGATAATCTATGACTGAATCTATAGTCATTTGCAGTGAAATGGGGATCTGGTAATTATCCATTTTAATTCTTTAATGTGAATAAGTAAACTAGATAAGTCACATTCCTCTCAGAGGAAACTGCACCCCTCAAAAAATACTTTTTAGTGAGATTATTCTTCTAATGTTTGTCTGCCTTTTTTACATGAATTAGGTAGCCATCAAAATTTCACTTCACCTCGCCTTGATTGTTACTTCAAAAATTAATGAGGATGATAATAATGTTAAAAAAATTTGATTGTGTTACTGTTGCTGGTAGTTTTTTCTAATGTTAATGATGATGATTACTATGCTGAGTTTTCCTGTCTCCCTGAGCACTAACCTAGCACTCATCTAGCTTTGGTCAGTAACAACAGTAATAACGGTAGTACAGTTTGAAAAGTTTAGCAGTTGAGAACTTATTAGCATTCAATAGAATGGTGAGATGCGGTGTAGGAGGGGAGAGATTTTGATCTTCCAGAGTACATTTGGTGTTTATTAATATTTTTTCTCTCTTTTTGTTATTAATACTAGCCTGGTAATATTTTCCCCTCCCATTTGGTGATATCTTTTAGTGGTCCAGATGAGTGAGTCAACATCTCAAGAGGGTCTCACACCTACTCAGGTACCTGGCCTATATAGGTTTCTAAGCATTTAACTGCGAGAGGATTTGAGATTGACATTCTTGGGAAAATTGACTTACAATATCATATTCTGTCATTTAATTATTTCTCCTTTTAGTTGAAGTATTCTGCGTCAGGTTTTGACAAAAATGCTGAAAAAAAGGAGTCAACTAATAGTTGGGTCTCAGTGGCCTGCTTCTAGTTGGTTGGCATTCTTTATATATAACAAGTCTATTACTGTTTGAATTTGTTAATACAACTACTTTGTGTGATTTTATTTGGTATGATGTTTACTCATTGTGTGAAATTTTTTCACATAAAAAGCCTGCTATACTGGAGTATAAGATGTTAGTTTTATCGCCAGCTCCTTTTGGATACCACTTATCAACCATTGTTTCCATTTCAGGAAAATGGAACAGAAGACAAAGAAAGGAAACAGGAAACAACTGAAGGGAAAGAGTCTCCTGAGGTAGAGTTTTCATGAATAATCAGATGTTAATGGTAGAGAGTAAACTGGACAATTAATTTTCTTATGAAAAAGGAAAGAAAAGATGTGGGTATTCAAAAAGATAAACAAAATGGCAAAAGGAAAAGGGCAAACTCACGTTGATCATTAAGCTGACTCATTTAGTCAGTTGCAGGAAGCTTCCATAGAAAGATAAATTATTTGTGACCAGCTATTAAGAATTATAGATAAATATTGCTTTCTAAAATCAGAACTGTTCCTCTAAGTACAACAACCACTAGTTTTGGGGGTAACTTCACTGTCATCTGAAAATGTAATTTCCACATTAATCATTTAAGTAACTTTATGTTTAAATAAATACAAGACTTCAATGAGGAAGAACATTTTATAAAAAAAGGAAGGAAATTGAAAATAGTTATATGGACTCACCATTGGGTTGACTATTGTGAGTCAAAAATATTCTATTATCATTCTTTTAAAAGTACATCAGCATGAGTACAAAAAGCTATTTTGCTACCATTTATTCATAAAACTAACCTTTAATTCCCTTAATTAAGATAAAAATGTTTTTCCTTCCACCACAAACATAGAAGGTGATTCTAATAGTAAAAGAAAACAGTAGCATTTCAAAGGTCTGATTTCACTATGCTGTGGTCTCAAATAATGTTTCTGGAAAGTATAGCATGATTCAAGGATTAATGTACAATAATACTCTTAGCATATAACTGTATTAACAGTAGGAAGATGTGATGACATGTTGACCGATGCATTTTATCTTGTGAATGTAGTTAATAGATTATGATGACTGCTTTGCCTCTAATACAAAGCATTAAATCCTAGCACTATTTAGTAGGAATGTTTGGTAACTCACGCAAGGCATTTATGTGCACTCTTTAATTGGGAGAGTTGATGTAACTTTGAAGAAAAGCAACTCATTTTGAAATTGGTGTTTCTTTTCTCCTTTCAGAGTTCACGGAGTGTATCAGACAGTTCTACACTAGACACCAGCGAAAATGTAGCAGAAGAAACGACAGATGAAATAAAATCCCAAGGTAGAGAATTAGCCTTTCTACGCAACAGAATTTAAAACTATTATTAAATTTCTTTGGGGATGCATTCCTCAAGATTTTGCCTTTTAAAGAGGTAATCCCAGGGGTATTTTAAATGCAATTTGGGAAATAGTTTAAGATTTAACCCCTTCACCTTCTATTAATATTTTCGAGGCAACTTTATGACTCTTTACCTTGTACTTAAAGAGAAAATTTAGCTAGGAGAGCTAACCAACACATACCAGACAACCCATCAGCACAAAAATAAAATGAAGAACCCTAGTGATTCGGCCTGCGTATTGTTTTTCTGTTTCTTGTTTTTACCCTTATACTTGACCATACATTTATTCTGTTTGACTTCTAGCCCCTCCTTCACCTAAATCCCACATGATTATACAGGTAGAATATTTATAGGATCAAAAAGGCAACAAATAGGGGCTGGCCCCGTGGCCGAGTGGTTAAGTCCGCGCGCTCCGCTGCAGGCGGCCCAGTGTTTCGTTGGTTCGAATCCTGGGCACGGACATGGCACTGCTCATCAAACCACGCTGAGGCAGCGTCCCACATGCTACGACTAGAAGGACCCACAACAAAGAATATATAACTATGTACTGGGGGTCTTTGGGGAGAAAAAGGAAAAAATACAATCTTAAAAAAAAAAAAAGGCAACAAATAAGAGGGCAAGACACTCATCCCTTTCACTACAGTCCTTCTAACTTCAGAAACTTACTGAAATCCTGTAAGATAGAAATCTTTATAATATTTAAAATTTAACAATTTTAATTTATATTTCAATTAATCAAAATTTCCTTTAATTCAGCTTACAAATATTGAGTGTTTAGTATGTGCTAGGCTGTGCTAGGCTGAATGACAATAATAATTTTTAAAGTGTTTTCTAAACTATAAATTGCTATATAGATACTAGTTATAACTTTTAGGTGCTTACGTTTCTCCAGAGTATTTTTTGTCTTTTAAACCAATTAAAGCAGTTATTTACTATTTCTTCTTATCAATACACATCATAATACATATACACTAAGATCCAAATTTTCCAACACTAATTCTGTCTTTATTGTCAACTTAGTCCTATTTTCACAGCTTCGTTTTTAGGAAGTTTCTTGGCAAGTCTCTCTCTACCTACCCAACAACACCAGGTTCTTGATTTCACTTCTTCCTCACTCCCACCCTCTGCCACCACTACCCCATATGTATACTTGCCTTTACCTTAATCACTTGGGCCAGGTTTATAAATGAACTCTTTCATTTTAAACATGCTGGACAGAAATTGTGATCTAGGTAATTTGTTATAAATTTAATCAGGTGTTCACTTTAATCAGTTTATGGCCAAATTTGCACCTGCAAAACTTCACACATGTATTCCATCATGTAATTTATTGCCTCTCTAGAAAACATATCAATCAAGAGTTTGTGGTCTTTCCTGTTCTTGTACTTTCAATTTCTATTATTGCTTTTCAACGTATAGTACAGGGACGATGTTTTGTTTATTTAAATCTATTCATCCAAGAATATGATATACACCAAAAACACTACAGTTGCTTGTTGAGATATCAAATACAACACAACGTACTTATTTATGCAGTGATCAGCCACTGCCAAACATAGTATTCCTAATCTCCCTTCGTAGGTGTATGTATGTAAGAAGTGGGAAGAGGAACTGTTACTGCAATTTCAACATGTCAAAGGAAGTGTCTTTATCCTTGTTATATACTTGTCAAAATTAAAATGATGTTGTCTTGACAGGCAGCTCCAAGATTGCACTCAAATACGTATTTTTGCATGGAAAATATTGTGGTTAAATGTACCACGTGAATTCCTCATTTCTTTACCCTAGTTATTGTACGTTTCAGGCTGTGAGCTTAACTTGCATTTTTAGAAGTCTTTTTTTTTTTTTTACTATCAGTTTGCTCAGCTTTGTTCTTATTATACAGCCCTAAGACTAGCAAAGTTTTGTAGGAAAGTGCCTTTTCCTATACCTATTGAATTTTTATTCCTATAATGTTTAATAGTGATTCTTTTCTGTCTTCTTTCCCAGTAGTCATTTTACAAATGTACATATGTTAAGAAATCCTGATAAGACCAAACCAGCTGAGTTTCAGACACGGCCTGTGTTTAAAGAGAAGATCACACGTCTAGTTGAGTAGCCCTGCTGGGTCAATTTTCCCCAGTTTAATCAGCAGCCAGTCTGACTAATGTTATATGCCTCTTGTGAAGAAAGAGTCTGCTAAAGCTTATTATAATGTGGATTACAATTCATTCCTATTTATGTCCTTAAATAGCGTTGTACTTAGGCCATGCCCAGCAGTGGGCCGTGCATAAAGTGAAGGAAATGATAAAAGTCACTTGAAAGGCTGGACCTTTCAAAATATGAATAAGGAATTCTTTTGTGTCCCTACTTACTTAGTTGAAAGCATTTATGCCCATAGTGCCTGAATGGGTCTTTGTATGTTAGAAGGTGGATTAATATAGAGGTGAAGGTGTGCATGTTGGGGGAAAATTTGAAAGGCTCTTAATTACATGAAGAGTTTAGGGAGACAATCTTGAAAAAGAATTCCAGTGCTTAGCATAGTGCCTGGCACAAAGTAAAGCATCAATAATTATTTATTGAGTGAATGTATAAATGAATCAATCTATCTGTAAAAGGTTTAGGAATGTCCAAGCACAGATCTGCTGCAAAACCCAGTACCTGTTTGAAACTGTATTCAATTGCATCTCTGAATTAATTTGCCCTTGGGGCAGTACTGTAATTTATGATCCTTGAATTCAGAGGTCACTTAATCAAAAGACAACTACAGATAGGCTTGTTCGGAATCCTGATTTATGGACCCTGCTATTGCTGTGCCTGCTTTTCTTTTCTCGGTTTTATGGCTCTAAGAGAGAAGAGTTTGACTAGAGTTGTAACCAAAAACACATCTACTTTCATTCTGCATAGGGAACAATGCAAGCACTAGGATTTTTGCTTAGCAACCTATAATAGCCAAGCACACTAGAGGAGCACTAACAGGCTGCAACGAAGATAGAGGATGCCCTAGTTCATGTGCAAGTTTACTAATGAGCCATGGCAGATGGGTATGTATTGAGTTGCTATACATCTGTAGCACTACCCTTAAAGCAGGAGGAGAAGTATCTGCCTTAGGTTGTGCTGGAGAGATTAAAAGCAAAGAGAGTATATTAGAACCTGCAGACTTGAAAGAATTGCTCTCTTTCACACTTATTTAAAATAAAAATAAAAGCATTGTATATTAATGACCACTGTGACAAAACAGAATGGAAATCCCCCACCCCCAAAAGTGGTTCGTTTGTTTGCAAATCCAACTGAGAGGTAAAAGTGAGTATTATACTACCCTCCTCACTTCCCCCATATTGAAATAACAGAGAATTAGCCAAGGAGGAAATCAAAATTTGGGAGAGAGGTCCATAAATACTATCTGCTATTGGACTTAAGACATTCTTTAGATGAAATATTGGTTTTTCAAGAGTTTCTTTATAGACTACTTAATTTTTTTCCTGGGCAGAAAGATGGGATTATCTGGTTAGGATTCAAAAGTATTCTTCAGAGTAATCTCAATAAAGTTGGGGGAAGATTTTTTTAAGTAAATAAAAAGAATTTTAAAATATTTGTGAGAACCCCCAAAAACTGAGAATGAAGAGAGTGACATCAGCATCATGGTGGAGTGAGCTCTTCCCTTAGTCTCTCTCCCCTAAGATACAGTGAAAAGGATATTCATAAACTAACAGAAGATATTCACACAACATACTAGATGTCTGAAAGATACACATAGCCATATGTCTGAAGGTGGAGGTGCTGGACTCCTTGGAGGCCATGGAAGGAGGTAAGGGAATCTCATCTCCCTCCCAAATGGCAGTGATCTAGAACACAGGACCTCACATGGAGGCTGGTGTGTGACTCTGAGAGGAAAGGGAAGAGGCAGACCTCTCCAAGAATGCCTTTGCTCTTGGAGTTGCCTCCCAGACTGTGGGAATGCTCCACACTGAGGAAGCTAAGCAATCGTGGGGGCATTTCCACCAAGCAGAGCAGCCCAGGAAGGCAGGCAGCAACCAGGAAGCCAGGAAGGCTCCCGCACAGAGCGGGAGCACACAGGATCATGCACACTGAAGAAACTGACCACCTCACTTAGTGCACCAGCTCAGCTAGTCGGGCAGAGCAGGGGACCCCTGCCAGAGTGCCTGCATGCCTAAATGTGTACAACAGTGGCAGCCAGCAGGCAAACGCAGACAGGCCCTGCTGGCACAGCTTCCAACAGTTGGGCACAGATGCCAGGGATCATGGTGGGCTCAGAATACACAGCCCCTGCCTCCCCCGACCCAGTGGCAGCAGGTGGAATCTGCAACCAGATACTACCTCTATGTGACGGCACAAGTCTACCTCATCACCTAGAATGAAGAGGTATATTAACACTCCAGACTAGAAGGAAAATGACAAGTACCCAGAAATCAATCCTGAAATCACAGAAATTTACAATCTAAATGATGGAGAATTCAAAATAATCATAAAGAAACCCAATAAATTACAAGAAAACTCAGAAAGACAGTTCAATGAAATCAGGAGTAAAATTAATGAACAGAGGGAATTCTTCACAAAAGAGATTGAAACTATTTAAAAAAGCAATGAGAAATGTTGGAGATGAAAATCACAATGAATGAGATAAAGAAAAATCTGGAATCCTTAAATAACAGAATTAATATTATGGAGGACAGAATTAGTAATTTAGAGGACAAAAATATAGAAATACTTCAAATGGAGGAGGAGAGAGAACTAAGACTAAAAATAAATGAAGAAGAACTGATTGGTGGTTACCAGGGGAAAGGAGGGGTGGAGGGAGGGCACAAAAGGTGAAGTGGTGCACTTACAACATGACTAACAACAATGTACAACTGAAATTTCACAAGGTTGTAAACTATCATAATCTTAATAAAAAGTTAAAAAAAATAAAATAAATGAAGAAACTCTCTGAGAAATATTGAACTCAATTAGGAAATGCAACATAAGGATTATAGGTATTCAAGAGGGAGAAGAGTAGAAGAAAGGACAGAGAGCTTGTTCAAAGAAATAATAGTGGAGAACTTCCAAAACCTGGGGAAGGAGCTGGGATTACATGTAAATGAAGCTAATAGAACTCCTAATTACATCAGTGTAAAAAGGCCTTCTCCAAGGCATATATTAGTACAATTGGCAAAAGTCAATGACCAAGAAAAAATATTAAGGACAGCAAGGAAGAAGAAAACAACCTACAAAGGAACTCCTATCAGGCTTTCAGTGGAAAGGGTTTACAAACCTTTGAGCAAGGAGCTAAATAGACAAATTAGAAAATTGCAACTCTCTATCAGAACAGATTAGCAAACACTTAATTGTAACATTAAAGGTAAAAGGAAGGAAAACATCAAAAATGACTATAATCACTCCATTTTAATCACAAACTCATAACACAAAACAGAATAAGTTGTGACAACAGTAACTTAGACAGGGAAGAGAAAAGAGATGGAAACTGCTTAGACAAAGGAAATAATAGGCTATCAGAAAATGGACTATCTCATCTATGAGATCTTTTATACAAACCTCACAGTAACCACTAAGCAAAAACATACAGATGGCCAACAGGCATATGAAAAGATGCTCAACATCATTAGCTATCAGGGAAATGCAAATCAAAACTACAATGAGGTATCACCTCACTCCAGTCAGAATGGCTATAATTAACAAGACAGGAAACGACAAATGTTGGAGATGGTGTGGAGAGAAGGGAACCCTTGTTCACTGCTGGTGGCAGTGCAAACTGGTGCAGCCACTATGGAAAGCAGTATGGAGTATCCTCAGAAAATTAAGGATAGATCTACCATACGATCCAGCTATTCCACTGCTGGGTATTTATCCAAAGAACTTGAAAACACAAAGGCATAAAGATACTTGCACCCCTATGTTCACTGCGGCATTATACACAATAGCCAAGACATGGAAGCAACTTAGGTGCCCATCAAGGGACGAATGGATAAAGAAATAGAAGATAAAAACGACGGAAAAAAAAAAACACATAGCATTGGAGATTGGACTGGTGGTTACCTTTGGGGAAGGGGGGAGGGGGGAGAGCAAAAGGGGTGATTAGGCTCACATGTGAGGGGATGGACTATAATTAGTGTTTGGGTGGTGAACATGATGTAATGTATACAGAATTCAAAATATGATGTACATCCGAAAAAAATAAAAATTAATAAAAAAAAAATCAGAACAGTAACACAAATGATGAATAAAGAGAAAACTGAGAAAATCATCATAGAGAATCACCAAACTGAATTGGCAGTTGGAAATACATGGGACGAGAAATGAGGGAAGTACAGAACAACCTGCAAGCAAGTGATAAAGTGGCAGTATTAAGCCCTCATATATAAATAGCCACTCTAAATGTAAAGCGATTGAATTCTCCAATAAAAAGACACAGAGTGTCTCGATGGATTAAGAAACAAGACCCAACAATATGCTGCCTTCAGGAAACACATCTCGGCTCCAAAGACAAACACAGGCTGAGAGTGACGGGATGGAAGACAATACTCCAAGCTAACGGCAAACAAAAGAAAGCAGATTTTGACATACTTACATTAGACAAAGTAGACTTCAAGATAAAAAAGGCAATGAGTGACAAACAGGGGCAGTATATAATGATAAAAGGGACACTCCACCAAAAAGACATAACACTTGTAAATATATATGCACCTAACACAGGAGCACCAAAGTACATAAAGCAACTAGTAGCAGGCCTAAAAGAAGAAGTTAACAGCATCATAATAATAGAAGGGGATCTTAACACCCCACTTACATCAATAGATAGATCATCTAGACAGAAAGTCAACAAGGAAATAGTGGAATGAAATGAAAAACTAGACAAGATGGACCTAATAGATGTATATAGAACACTCCATCCAAAAACAACAGAATACACTTTCTTCTCAAGTACACATGGAACATTCTCAAAGATAGACCATATGTTGGGAAAAAAGGCAAGCCTCAATAAATTTAAGGAGATTGAAATCACATCAAACATCTTTACTGACCATAGTGCTATGACACTAGAAATTAACTACAAGAAAAAGGCTGGGAAAGTGACAAAGATGTGGAGACTAAACAAGGTGCTACTGAACAACAAATGGATCAATGATGGAATTAAAGGAGAAATTAAAAAATATCTGGAGACAGGGGCTGGCCCCGTGGCCGAGTAGTTCAGTTCATGTGCTCTGCTGCAGGTGGCCCAGTGTTTCGTTGGTTTGAATCCTGGGTGCAGACATGACACTGCTCATCAAACCACACTGAGGCAGGGTCCCACATGCCACAACTAGAAGGACCCACAACAAAGAATATACAACTATGTACCAGGGGGCTTTGGGGAGAAAAAGGAAAAAAGTAAAATCTTTAAAAAAAAATATCTGGAGACAAATGAAAATGAAAATACACCAGACCAACTCATATGGGATGCAGCAAAAGCAGTCCTAAGAGGGAAATTCATAGCAATATAGGCCCAACTTAACAAACAAAAAAAATCTAAAGTAAGCAATCTTAAACTACACCTAACAGAACTAGTAAAAGAAGAACAAACAAAGCCCAAAGTCAGCAGAAAAAGGGAAATAATAAAAGTTAGAGTAGAAATAAATGAAACTAAAACAAAAAAACATCGGGAGAAAGGATCAATGAAACTAGGAGCTCTTCTTTGAGAAGATAAACAAAATTGACAAACCCTTAGCCAGACTCACTAAGAAAAAATGAGAGAAGACTCAAATTAATAAAATTAGACATGAAAGAGGAGAAATTACAATGGATACCACAGAAATACAAAAGATTATAAGAGAATACTAAGAAAAACTTTATGCCAACAAATTGGATAATCTAGAAGACATGGATAAATTTTTAGACACATACAACCTCCCAGAACTGAATAAAGAAGAAATAGAGAATCTGAATAGACCAATCATAAGTTAAGAGATTGAAACAGTAACCAAAAACCTCCCAAAAAATAACAGTCCAGGACCAGGTGACTTCTATGGAGAATTCTACTAAACATTCAAAGAAGATTTAATACCTATCCTTCTCAAACTATTCCAGAAAACTGAAGAAGACAGAACACTTCCTAAAACATTCTACAAGACCATTGTCACCCTGATCCCAAAGCTAGACGAGGACAACACAAAGAAGGAAAACTATAGGCCAATATCACTAATGAACATGGATGCAAAAATCCTCAACAAAATATGGGCAAACTGAATATAATGATACATTAAAAATATCATACATCATGATCAAGTGGGATTTATACCAGGGTCGCAGGGATGGTTCAACATCTGCTAATCAATGTGATACACCACATTAACAAAATGAGAAATAAAAACCACATGATCATCTTAATAGATGCAGAGAAAGCATTTGACAAGATCCAACATCTATTTATGATAAAAAACTCTCAATAAAGTGGGTATAGAAGGAAAGTACCTCAACATAATAAAGCCCATATATGACAAACCCACAACCAATATCATATTCAATGCATAAAAACTGAAAGTCATCCCTCTGAGAACAGGAACAAGACAAGGGTGCCCACTCTCACAACTCTTATTCAGCACAGTACTGGAGGTTTTGGCCAGAGCTATTAGGCAAGAAAAAGAAATAAAAGGTATCCAAACTGGCAAGGAAGAAGTGAAACTCTCACTGTTTTCAGATGGCATGATTTTATACATAGAAAACCCTAAAGAATCCATTGGAAAACTATTAGAAATCATCAACTACAGCAAAGTGGCAGGGTACAAAATCAACTTACAGTTTCATTTCTGTACTCCAGTAATGAACTAACAGAAAGAGAGCTCAAGAATACCATCTCGTTTACAATCACAAAAAAGATTAACATATCTAGGAATAAATTTAATCAAGGAGGTGAAAGGCCTATACAACAAAAACTATAAGAAAATATTGAAAGAAATCAAGGATGACATAAAGAAATGGAATGATATTCCATGCATATGGATTGGAAGAATAAACATAGTTAAAATGTCCATATGACCTAAAGCAATCTACAGATTCAATGCAATCCCAATCAGAATCCCAATGATATTCTTCACAGAAATAGAACAAGGAATCCTAAAATTTATGTGGGGCAAGAAAAACTAAAGCAATACTGAGAAAAAAGAAGAAAGCTGGAGGCATCACAATCCCTGACTTCAAAATATACTACAAAGCTATAGTAATCAAAACAGCATGGTCTGGTACAAAAACAGACACACAGATCAATGGAACAGAATTGAAAGCCCAGAAATAAAACCACACATCTATGGACAGCTAATCTTTGACAAAGGTGCTAAGAACATACAATGGCGAAAGGAAAGTCTCTTCAATAAATGGAAAAACTGGACAGCCACATGCAAAAGAATGAAAGCAGAGTGTTATCTTTTGTCATACACAAAAATTAACTCAAAATGGATTAAAGACTTAAAGATGAGATGTGAAACCATAAAACTCCTAGAAGAAAATATAGGCAGTACACTCTTTGACATCAGTCTTAGAAGGATCTTTTTGAATATCATGTCTACTTGGGCAAGGGAAACAAAAAAAAAATAAACAAATGGGACTACATCAGACTAAAGAGCTTCTGCAAGGCAAAGGAAACTAGGAACAAAACGAAAAGACAACCCACCAACTTGGAGAAAATATTTGCCAATCATATATCTGACAAGGGGTTAATCTCCAAAATATATAAAGAACTCATACAACTCAACAACAACAACAAACAACTCAATCAAAAAATGGGCAGAGGATATGAACAGACATTTTTCCAAAGAAGATATACAGATGGCCAATAAGCACATGAAAAGATGTTCAACATCACTAATCATTAGGGAAATGCAAATCAAAACTATAATGAGATATCACCTAACACCTGTTAGAATAGCTATAATCGCCAAGACAGAAAACAACAAATGTTAGAGAGGGTGTGGAGAAAAGGGAATCCTCATACGCTGCTGGTGGGAATGCAAACTGGTACAGCCACTATGGAAAAGAGTATGGAGATTTCTCAAAAAATTAAAAATAGAAATATTATACAACCCAGCTACCCCACTACTGGATATTTAGCCAAAGAACTTGACACCAACAAATCAAAGAGACTTATGCACCCCTGTGTTCATTGCAGCATTATTCACAATAGCCAAGACGTGGAAGCAACTCTAGTGCCTGAGGACTGATGAATGGCTAAAGAAGATAAGGTATAATATACACAATGGAATGGAATACTCAGCCATAAAAGAAGACAAAAATCATCCCATTTGCAACAATATGGATGGACCTTGACGGTATTGTGTTAAGTGAAATAAGCCAGACAGTGAAAGAGAAACACCACATGATTTCACTCATATGTGGAAGATAAACAAACACGTGGACAAAGAGAACAGATTAGTGGTTACCATAGGGGAAGGAGGTTGGGGGGTAGGTATAAGAGGTAAAGGGGCACATATATATGGTGACCGACAAATAATGTACAACTGAAATTTCACAATGTTATAAACTATTATGGCCTCAATAAAATTTTTTTAAAATGAGAATCAATGAATACATTGCAATACAGTCATACAATGAAATATGAAGCAGTGAAAAATGAATGAACTGGAGCTGTACTTATCAATATAGGTAAATTTCACAAAGATAAATTATTTAAAAAGTCAGAATTCACATGGTATGAAATCATTTTTATAAAATTTAAAAACAAGAACAATGTTGTATTGCTTAGATATAATATAAACAAATGCAGAGAAATGATAAACATGAAATTCAGAATGATGTTTCTATCAAGTAGGGGCGTATGGGAGGCTTCAATATATAGGTAATTTTTTCTTAAGCTAAGAGTAGATACATGGCTACTTATATCATCATTATGCTTACAGGTCTTAAGTATTTCCTAATAAATAAGATTTAAAAAATGGTCTAGGGCCGGCCGGGTGGTGCAGCGGTTAAGTTCGCACGTTCCACTTTGGTGGGGGTTGTTTACCGGTTCGGATCCCGGGTGTGGACATGGCACCACTCAGCAAGCCATGCTGTGGTAGGCGTCCCACATATAAAGTACAGGAAGATGGGCATGGATGTTAGCTCAGGGCCAGTCTTCCTCAGCAAAAAGAGGAGGGTTGGCAGCAGATGTTAGCTCAGGGCTAATCTTCCTCAAAAAAAAGAAAAGGGTCTAAGTTATGCAGATTCTGGTCTCTTACCCTTTTATTGCACTAGTACTATTTATTGAGAGTAATTAATGATTGGAGCATGATTCAGTAGCTACTTTCTAGTAATGTTAAAAATAATGAGTATAAAAATAATTTTCCCATTTATATCTTCTTTTCTTCTGCATCCACAAAGTAACAGAAGCAAAGATTTAACAATACACAGCCCTGATTATACTGTGGTTCAGCTAGGCACTGATATTCTTTTTCAGTGCACAGAAGCAAATTGACTAGTGGCTAATATTTGAAAAGAGCTGAAACTACTTCAACTCCATGGCCATTTCAGAAAAAAACTTGATTCCCAATAAGTTTTTCATTCCACTCACCTCAGCAACCATGGGTGTAGAAAAACATCTGATAGCTTATTTTTCAGAGCCTCGTCTAGCTAGGTCTTGGGAAACCAAAGCCAAGCTAGCCCATTATGCTAGGGAAAAGTCATACAATTCTGTGTGCTGAAGCCAGTAAAAATATATGGTCTTTCAATCTCAGATGGACTTTCCATATTACCCAGAAATCTATGTATGTGTTTGTAGTGTGCTCCTTTCCAACCCTACAACAATTATTTCAAACTTTTATCATGCATAATCAAGCCCATGATTTCAACAGTCCTTGGTTTTAGCAATATTTATTTTATTCCACAAAAAATAGAGGATGTTAGAGGGAATGCCTTCAGTATAGTATAGGAAACATCTTATCTCATCCAAGTCTGTTGTATATTCTTGATCTCAATACCTCTTATCTTCTCAGACCCTGAGGACCATCATTGAATCTCTCTCCTGTAGCTTCTGTTTTCCTCTCTACATTGGCTTTTGCCTCTCGCTGTAAATATAGTCAAGCCTATCCCACTTTTAAAGAAAAGTCCTTCTCTTCACAATCACCCTCCTTGAAATAATTGTCCACTTGTCCAGTCTGCACTTTACCTCCAAGTCGCTCCTCAACCTACTGCAGTCTAGGTCCCGTTCTCATCACAGAAATTACTCTCCCTAAGGTCAGTGAAGAAAAAACTGGATGCTAACTACTTTCTACTTAGATCATTTGATTTCTCTGGAGCACTTGACACTACTGACCACTTCTTCTGTAGTGATTTTTTTTGTCTGCCCAACGTCTCTTTGGGAAACCACCCTTCTCTCTTTCTTAATCCATTTATTTAGATGGGGCTGAGCCCACCCCTCGAGATCCAGGGATGGGTGGTGATCCAAGTCTGATCAATCAGAATACTCACCACCCCTTCAGTGCTGTGGTTGGTTCAGAAATAGGCATATACTTTATGCCGAGTCAGTTAAAACCTTTCCCAGATTTTTAAAACTGGAATTTTAATGGCAGATTTTTTAAAAAAAAGTCAACAGTTATAAGGGCTATGTAAATCTAAAGCTGCTGGTGACCATTTTTATCAACATGTGAGGATAACATGCCTAAATTAATTCAACAGGGCAAAGCAGAGACTAGAGGTGGATTTCAGCTGTGCCTGAAAACATTTATGTCCCCGGACTTTCCAGCTATATGAGCTAATACATTCCATTTTTAGTTTAAGCTATGTGAGAAGGATTTCAATTGCTTGTAATGGAAAGGGTCTTTAATAATACATCCTTCTTGAAATTCTTTCTTCTAGTGGTTTCTGTAATTCTAACTTATCCTATTTTCCTCCCAACTCCCTAGTCACTCTCAGACTCCTAAGTGTCCTTTTTCTGCCTATTCCTTAAAAATGTTGCATGAGATTCCTTTCTTGGTTCTATTCTCATTCTAGACACTCTCTCTGAGTGAGCTCATTCAATAATAATAATAACTACAGATTTTAGGGTATATATATAATTCATATATATATCATTTTCTCATCATGACTATCTACAAAAATATAATTATTGTTTCCATTTTACAGAAGTAGAAGCTGAGTCTAAGTTGAGTAACTTGTTCTAAGTCACATGGCTATTAAATGTTAGAGCTGGCATTTGAACCCTGGTGTCTCTGATTCCAATGCCCATAATGTTTTTTAACACATTTATTCATTTATCAAATATTTGAGTGCTTATTATGTACCTGACACTACTCTAACCACTGGGAAATCAGTAGTAACTATCACAGACAAAATCTCTACATTAATGTGTCTTAATTTCTAAAGTGAGTTAGAAACAGGTTAGTCTTCCTAAAAACAATTCATGATTTTAGCCAGTGCAGTAAGGCAAGTAAAGGAAATAAAAGTTATAAAGATTGTAAAGGGAAAAGTAGAAATGTCTTTTTTTTTTTTTTTTTGCAGATGACATGATTGTGAACAAAGCAACTAGTATAAATTTAGGAAGGTTTCTGGATACAAAATCAATATACAAAAACCAATTAGGTGCTGGCCTGGTGGCATAATGGTTAAGTTTGCGTGCTCAGTCTCGGCAGCCCAGGGTTGGCAGGTTTGGATCCTGGGCACAGACCTAGAACTGCTTGTCAAGCCATGCTGTGGTGGCATCCCACATAAAATAAAGGAACATTGGCACAGATGTTAGCTCAGTGACAACCTTCCTCCAGCAAAAGAGGGAAATTGGCAACAGATATTAGCTCAGGGCTAATCTTTCTCACACACGCAGAAAAAATACACAAAAAATATTGTATTTCTCTATATTAGCAACAAACAGAAAATGAAATTTTAAAAATATAATTCTAATAGTATCAAAAACATTAAATATCTGGAAATAAATCTAACCAAAAATGAGCAAAACCTCTACACTGAAATTATAAAGCTTTGCCAAAAGAAATTAAAGACAACCTAAATAAATGAAAGCACGTACCATATTCGTGAATTAGAAGACTTAATATTGTCAAGACAGTAGTTCTCCCTCAGTTGGCCTCTAGATTCAATGTAATTCTAATCAAAACTTCTGTAGGGTTCTGTATGTGTGTCTGTGTGTATAAATTGACTAATTGATTCTGAAATTTATGTGGAAATGCAAAGGACCCAGAAAAGCCAAGGAAATCTTGGAGAATAACAAAGCTGGAGGATTTATACTACCAAATATCAAGACTTATAGCAAAGTTACAGAAATTAGGATAGTATGATATTGGCATAAGGATAGACAAATAAGCCAAAAGATCAGAATAGAGACTTCAGTTCAAAGTCCTGTATTGAAAGCAGGAGGTGTTTTTAATAATGGTGTCAAATGGAAAATATGTATTTTGAGTCCTACCTCACTCCACACACAAAAATAAATTCTATGTGA
The DNA here is from genome assembly GCF_037783145.1 of Equus przewalskii. Lineage (NCBI taxonomy): Eukaryota > Metazoa > Chordata > Mammalia > Perissodactyla > Equidae > Equus > Equus przewalskii. The sequence goes on from NC_091840.1 coordinate 43,528,190, forward strand.
ATTGTAGATCTAAATGTGAATGATAAAACAATAAATCATTTTAGAAGAAAACATAAGAAAATATTCTCATGATTTTGGAGTAGGCAAAGATATCTTAAAACACAAAAAGTACTGACCATAAAAGAAAAAAAAATTCAGAGACGGAAACATTAAAATTAAGAGCTTCTGTTCATCAGAAAACACCAGTAAGAGAGTGAAAAGACAAGCAAGATATGAGAAAAGATATTTACAATAGAAGATTTTTTAATCTGACTATATAGAGAACTCTTACAAATTGTTAAGACAGAAAACCCAGTAGAAAAATAGATAATGGACTTGAACAGATACGTCATCAAAGAAGATATTCACATAGCCTATAAATAGAGGAAAATAAATTTCAGTTCATAAATCACAAAGGAAATGCAAATTAAAATCATGAGGTAAAACTGTGTTTTCAGGGGGACTGGCCCCATGGCATAGTGGTTAAGTTCAGCGTGCTCTGCTTCCGCGGCTTGGGTTTACAGGTTCAGATCCCGGGCACAGATCTGCACCACTTGTCAGCCATGCTGTGACGGCAACCCACAGACAGAGTAGAGGAGGGTTGGCACAGATGATTAGCTCAGGGCAAATCTTCCTCAAGCAAAAAGAGGAAGATTGACAACAGATGTTAGCTCAGGGGCAATCTTTCTCAAAAAAACCCCCTATGTGTCCAGTAGAATAACTAAAATAAAAACACAGACAATACCAAATCCTGACAAGGATATGGAATACAGGAATTTTCAAACATTGCTGGTGGGAATCTAAATTGGTGCAACTTCAGAAAACGGTTTGGCACTATTTATAAAGCTGAACTTACATATACCCTATGATCAGCATTTGTACTCCTAGGTGCATACCAAGAGAAATGAATCTATATGTCTATCAAAAGACATGTAGAGGAAAGATCATGGCGCCTTTTTTTATGTAGTAGCCAAATCTGGAAACTATTCAAATCTCCATTGACAGAGTGAATTTAAAAGTTATAGTATATTTATAAAATATAATACTATGCAGCAATGAATAACAACTACTACCAGCCAACATGGATAAAAGTAGTTAAATTATTGAGCAAAAACGGATACCATAGAGCACACACTGTATGATTCCATTAACATGAAGCCCCAAAACAGGCAAAATTAATCTGTAGTGTTTAAAGTCAAGGGAGTGTTACCAAAGAAATGAAGAAAGGAAGGAGGAAGAAAATAAGAGAGAGAGGGAGAGGAAGAGAGGGAGCGAGACAGATGGGAAGAAAAATAGGAAGGAAGGAAGGAAGGGAGAATGGAAGAATGGAAGAAGGAAGGCAGATTAGTGTTACTTTTGGAGGGAGATTGTGACTGGAGAGGTAGCATGAGGGGATTCTGGAATCCTGGTGATGCTCTTTTATCTTTTTTTAAAAATAGGATAAAATATTTGTTGTTGTTAGTGCCATTGAGTCTATTCTGACTCCTGGCAACCCTGTGTACAGCAGACTGGAACTCTACCTGGTCTTTTTGTGCCATCCTTTCACCTTTGGGTGCTATATCAGACAAAGCTCCACTGCTATTCATAAGCTTTTCATAGCAAATTTTTTTGGAAGTGGATGGCCAAGTTGTCCTTCGTAGTCTATCTAGTCTGGAATTGTTTCCATTTCTGTGAAAAAGGCTATCAGAATTTTGATAGAAATTGCATTGAATCTGTAGATCCCTTTGGGTAGTATTTACATCTTAACATTGTTGAGGCTTCCTATCCATGATCTTTCTTCTTTTTTAATGTAGTCACGTACAGCTGTAAATCTACCTCTGAGCACTGCTTTCACTGTATCCCATAAGTTTGGTATGTTGTGTTTTCACTTTTATTTGTCTCTAAGTATTTTCTAATTTCCCTTGTGATTTCTTTTTTGACCCATTGGTTGTTTAAGAGTATGTCTTTCAATTCCCGCAGATTTGTGAATTTTCCAATTTTCCTTTTGTTATTGATTTCTAACTTCATCCTGATTTGGTCAGAGAAGATACTTTGTATGATATCTATGTTTTTAAATCTATTGAGATTTGTTTGGTGGTCTAACATATGGTCTATCCTGGAGAATGTCCCATGTACACTTAAGAAGAATGTGTATTCTGCTGTTTTGGGGTGGAGTGTTCTGTATATGTCTGTTAGGGCTAGTTAGTTAATTTTTGTATATGGTACGAGGTTGGAGTCCAGCTTCATTTTTTTTGCATATGGATATCCAGTTGTTACAGCACCATTTGCTGAAGTGACCATGTTTCCCCACTGAATGATCTTGGCACCTTTGTCAAAAATCATTTGGTTATAGATATATGGATTTATTTCTAGACTCTCAATTTTATTCCATTTCTATATGTCTAGTCTTATGCCAGTACCACTTCAGTAAAGTTTTATAGTTTTCTTCATATTGGTCTGACACATTTTTGTTTGGTTTATCTCAAGATTTTTTTTCCTGAAGAAGATTTGCCCCAAGCTAACATATGTTGCCAATCTTCCTCTTTTTGCTTGAGGAAGATTTGCCCTGAGCTAACATCTGTGCCAGTCTTCCTCTATTTTGTATGTGGATCACTGCCATGGCATGGCCACCAATAAGTGGTGTAGATCTCCACCTGTGAACCAAACCTGGGCCACCAAAGCAGAGTGCACTGAACTTAACCATTAGGCCACAGGGCTGGCCCCTCAAGATATTTTTAAGTTTTGTTGCTATTATAAGAAGAAACTTTTAAAAATTATTGATATTGATTATTTTGTGATTTTTTAAAAAGATTGTGGTAAAATATACATAAAATTTACCATTTAAACTGTGTTAAAAGTGTACAGTTCAATGGCATTAAGTAAATTCACAATTTTGTACAACCATCCCCATTGTCTAGTTCCAGAAATTTTTTATCATCCTAAACAGAAAGTCCATTTGGTAAGCCTTTTAAAGCTGAAGATTTGTATCTTTCTTCAGTACTGAGAGGTTTTCTTGCATTATTTCTTCAAATTTTTCCTTACCTCTACACTCTTGGTTCACTTTATTTGACACTTTAATAAAGTGAATATTAAAAATTCTGGATCTATCCTCCATTCTTTTCTTTCTTTTGCCTTTTTTTATCCAGCTTGGCTTGATCTTCCAGCTTTCTGGTTGGTTGTTTAGTATTTTCTGATGTTCAAGCCAATGTGTTGATGGTTTTATTGGCAACAATAATCCTTTTTCATTTCCAAGTGATTTCTCTCTCTCTCTCTCACTTTATTGGTTTGTTCAGTATCTTTTTTAAAATAAACTTTTATTTTTAGCATACTTTTAGATTTACAAAAAATTGTGAAAACAATACAGAGAGTTCCTGTCTACCCCACATCCAGTTTTACCTATTATTATCTTATATTGGTATGGCATATTTGTCACAATTAATGAGCCAATATTGATACATCATTTATTAACTAAAGTCCATACTTGATTCAGATTTCCTTACTTTTTACCTAGTGTCCTCTTACTGTTCCAGGATCCCATCTAGGACACTATATTATATTTAGTTGTCACGTCTGTTCAGATTTTTCTTTGCTCTGACAGTTTCTCAAGATTTCTTTGTTTTTTATGACCTTGACAGTGTTAAGAAATACTATCAGATATTTTTGTAGAATGTCCCTAACTGAGATTTTTCTGATGTTTTTTATGACTGTATGATTTTGGTTTTTAATTATACTTGGGTTATTGGTTTTTGGGAGGAAGGCTACAGAGGTAAAGTGCTAGTCTCCTCACAACTATCAAGTATGTTATATATGCTGTCAACATGACTTTTCACTGTTGATGTTAATCTTGATGATCTGGCTGAGATAGTTTTTGTCGAGTTTGTCCGCTGTAAAGTTATTCTTTTTCCTCCATTTCCATACTTTTGAGAAGTCACTATGTACAGCCCACACTTCAGGAGCAGAGTTCTGCTCTACTTCCTTGAGGGCAGAAGATCTACATAAGTTAATTTGAATACTTCTGTACATAAGACTTGTTTATTTTCCCCTGTTTACTTATTTATTCAAGTATTTATTTATATCAGTATGGACTTATGGATGTTTATTTTATACTTGGGTTATAATCCAATACTACTTCATTTCATGGCTCAAATTGTTCCATCTTTGGCCATTAGGAGCTCTTTCAGTTGGCTGCTGTGTCCCTTTGACACATCCCAATCATTATAGAGGATTTTTTTTTTTTAGTACTTCCTTATTTTCTAGCACTACAAGATGCTCCAGGCTCATCTTGTATTTTTTCTGCCCCAGTCCTAGAATCAGCCATTTCTCCAACAAGTCCTGGACATTTTTTTAAACTGGAGAATGATATTAGAAACCAAGATCTAAGCAGTAGGTGTCCAAGCTCTCTTAATTTTTTTTTTAAACATTCATAACATTCTTTTTATTTCCTCTAATTTCTCTGCTTGGAGGATATTAATTACAATTCTTTTACAGACTCCTTATATTTATTCTATTAATGATATTTCCTTGGGTAATATTAACTATTGCACTTGTTGAATCTAGTCATAGAGATAGTTTTCTTTAAATATTCAGTGATTTTTATGTGTATGCTTACATTTGCATTTGGGAATCCCTGTTAGCATTTCTGTGGGCAGAGTGTCTGTTTTCTGTAGCCTGCTGCCAGTGATTGTGGAGGAGGGGTAAGATGTGCAGACAGTGAAGTCTGTCAGCAATTTATTTTCTCTGTGTGTGGAGGCATGATCCTGCCTCTCTAGCCCGAACTCTCTTGTCCTAGTACAGACGTGAATGCCTCTGGTGCCTGATGATCAGCTCAAATGGGGATGAAGGTAAACAAAAAGGTCAGTTATTCCCCTGCTACATCCTTTAAACTTGAGGCGCTCAAGCTATTCCCAGATTTCGCAGTGATCTTCTCCTGTAACTCTTTAGTCCTATAGTTTCTTTAATCGATCTAATCTCGCCTACCTTACATTTTTCAGAGACCCTCAAAATTTCTCACTCCTGAAAGCCCCTTTCATGATTGCCAGCACTCTTATATTTATACTAAAATACACACACATAGCACACACACAACCTTTTCTGTCATTTCTAGAGTTTTGTGTAGGGAAGGGATCCAGGTACCTGTTCTCAGTCCACTAGCTTGGTCTAATATCTCCATACTGAATTTTAAAAATGAAAACATGAAAGAGGCTGGAAATATTAGAGTGGGAAGAATGACATTTAAATATACATGTGTGGTACACTCTCTTTACTGCCTACTCAGCCCCACCTTTGTGCCCGCCAACTGAACCTCAATTTTGTAGCAGATGGAAATCACTTGATATCAGGGAACTTGGTCTAAACCCTGATATGAGGGAATAAATTATAATTGGTCAAAACTCTTCACAGTAATCTCTTTTCCCTTTACCAGCTACTGGTCTCGGCATGGGCATGTAACCTAACTAGGGCCAATGAAATGTAAAGTCTTGGAGGAGGGTGTCTGAGAAAATCCCTTTGTTCTCAATCCTTTTTCCTATAAAGAAGTGATACCTGGAGCTGCAATAGCTGTCTTGTGATCCTGAAGTACAAGCACAAAAAATGAATAAAGAACAATAGAAAAAGGCTAGGTACGTAATGAAAAATACTGAGTTGCTGAATGACTTCTGTTTAAGTCCACAATAAATGTCCTTATGGTTAAAGTCACTGTTGTCTGATTTTCTGTCACTTTCAGCTGTATTTGAATACACCATGTAAATGGATGTAAAGAACTTTTTTTCTAATAGTATTCTAAAGTAACATTGATTACCACTACTTCTAATATTTCTTACATTTTACTTTTTTTCCCCTCAGAATTAAATATGGAGGGGCAGCCAAAACTTTCAACTGGTTTAATAAAGGACTCTAACGTTGGAATCTCAAAGAATATTGTGGTTAGAAAACCTGCAAACGTGATTTTCAATTTAGATCAAACTGCACTGAACTCAAAGCTCAAAGAACCATGGAAGAAAAATCTTTTTGAGAGAGTGGAGGCAAGAGCCCAGGCAATGCAGCAGAAAATAATAGATAAGGATAATCTGAAGAAGGAACTAGAAAAAAAGGCTGAAAAAAAACTCCCCAGGGATAATCTGGCTGAGGAGTGGTTTAACACTGAAAACATGACCCTGAGCACTCGTGCATATTTGCTTGACAAACTTTTACCCACCTTAGTTCCTGGAGTTGAAAACATGTTAATGCAAGTAGAAAAGAAGAAGCTTTTGGCAGAAGCTGATATTCCAACCAAGTTTGATCCAATTAATCATTTGGGGGAATACTTAATGAGAAACAATCCTTATTATATCAAAGACTTGGGAATGTCTGGTTATCAGAGGGTGATGAGAGATATCACAGAAGACCTGAAGTTACATGTTCCTGGCACCATCTGCAACAGGTACAATTTGTTATATTTTCAGTTGATCATCTAGCTCCTTCCATTGAAAAGCAAGTAGAACAATAACATACTCATGCAAACAGGACCTAGAATAAGTAATCTAATAGTTATTCAAAAAGTATTTATTGAGCTATTACTCTATGCTTCATTATTTACGAGGCACTATAAAGATTAATGAAGTATATTAAATAAGTTCCTTGTATTCATGGATTTAGTTATCTCACTAAGATCCCAAGTGTATATTTGTTTGTTTATTATCTGTCTCCCAGCACTGGAAAGTAAGCTATATCAGAGTAGGGGTTGATTTATTTATTTTTTTGCTGAGGAAGAGTCTCCCTGAGCTAACATCTGTGGCCAATCTTCCTGTATTTTGTATGTAGGACACCACCACAGCGTGATTTGATGAGCGGTGTGTAGGTCCATGCCTGGGATCTGAACGCATGAACCCCAGGCTACAGAAGTGGAGTGCATGAACTTAACCACTATGCCACCGGGCCAGCCCCCCTCCCGTTTATTTTTTGTCATGCAGAAGATATTTTGTCTCTATGTGGCTGAATTTATTTACTGTCATGCGTTGCTTAACGACAGGCTTATGTTCTGAGAAATGTGTCATTAGGTGATTTCCTCGTGTGAACATCATAGAGCATACTTATACAAACTTGGATGGTATAGCCTACTACACACCTAGGCTATATGGTACTAATCTTATGGGACTCAGTTTGTTGTTTCATAATCACTGTGGGGCCTGTGCTGTACCTTGAGATATCTTTTGGGCATTTTTCCTGTGATTCCTCTTTGTTAGCCTTTTGCACTAATAATGAAACATTTAATCCGTGAAAAGAAAGAATCACAAAAAAATATTCCATAGAATTACTTTCTGTACCACAGCTACATAAAGAAGAAAACTAAGTCAGAGTACATTTTCAAGCATTAAGTATACACAAATCAAGTAGAAACTAAAAGAGAAAGAGACACAGGCCTTTATTTTACTTATAATCCCTACAAATTAACTCATGTACAGTGTTCAAGGAAGTAATGCAGACTATGTGACAAAATTCATTCTGCATGTTTTCTATTAGAATATAGTATCTGCAAATGGTTTGAAGATTTACTTCAAAGTACTTACTTTTTGTCTTTCAAAAAAACCTTAAAATGTCTAACTCGTCCTTACAAGATGCCAGCACTAGGACTTGGCAAGACTGAGGGAATGTGTCATCCTTGATATGGGTCTTCCCCAGTTGCCAGGAGACAATGACTTCCTAGACTGATGTCTGTCTGCTCATACCCCACACCAGCTGCCACCTCATAACTGAGCCAAACCCTTGTGCTTATATTATGCTAGGAAATCTCATAGATGCTTCTTCCACAGGTAATATTATTAATATTAATCATCTTGTCAATCTCTATTAAATATCATATTTTATCAATCCAGTAAAACAGATTATGCCAAAAGTGAGTGGATAGATAAGGGAAATGTATTTTAATAGTATCTGAATGACTATTATACACCATGGTGTGTGGTAGGATTTTATCCAAATAGGTTCTACTTTTGTTCAACCTGAAGCATAATAATAATGTATAAACACTGACTAGTTTCATATCCATCTATAAACCACACTCCATTGCATATGTATATATCCCATTGTTAAAGTACTTAGAAATTCAAGTACTTGTACACGGAGAAATCACGGTCTCCCTGGATGTTGTCCTAATATTCTGTACACATATACACACAACTCGATGTTGAATGAATCTCTGGTCCTGCTTCAGAGGCACAAAACATTCCTAATGTTGAAAAGACTGAGGTAGAGTTCCTGAGTAAGTTTACTCCAGCTAGAGCTGGATATCTGGCATAATACCTGAAACAGTGTGGTGCTCCTGGAGTATTAACACCTAAAACTATCGAAGATGTTGAGAAATTCCTAGGATTTGCCAGATAATTCTATTGATTCATTTTAAACTATCCAGTAACTGATATCCTCAACAGAAGGTAGAATTTCTTTCTATTTATAGAAGAGAAGAGACTGAAGAACTTACGTGCTACTGCCTTGTGCTTACATTATGCTAGGAAACCCCATAGGTGCTTCTCCCACAGGTGATATCATTAACGTTAATCATCTTGTCAATAGGTACTGGATATCACATCACTGAATATCCCCTGTCCTAGCTCAGTCCTACACCATTGAAACAGGTGCTTCCCAGCCTTCCAGTGGGGAAAATCCTTATTCTGGTGGCTTCTGCCTTGCTCTTACTCCTCCAGGAAAGTGGCTCAATTGGAATTCAACCACTTCATTTGGAAATAGGAAATCTTCACTGACAAGGCCAGCTTCAAAGCTTGGAGGCACTACATCTGAGGTACCTAGAATTAATGACAATGAACTTAGACCACCAAGCCTTGACTTAGTCCACCTGTGGCAGATAGGCTGCATTCTTTATGCACATTAATTTTATCACCTCCTACCTATCAACTAATCAAAATCACTAGCCAGATGTTGTCTAAGACAAAAAAAAAAAAAAAAAAGCTAGCCAGCTTTCTCCATCTAGAACATCCTCACCCCCGTCCTCTCTAGCTGGCTAATTTCTACTTGTCCTTCAAGAATCAGCTCAAGTATCACTTCCTCTGGGATACCTTTTGTCACATCTGGTCTGGATTAGGCACTCTTTTTATATTCCTGAAGCACCTATAGGCTCACGTCAGCTCTTAGCACATTGGAATGGGATTGTTGATTTACCTCCCCATAATCTCCTGGAAGACAGGGACTATTTTCTAAAAATGCCTATATTTCCAACACTGAGCACATTGCTTGATATGCATTGGAGCTCAATAAGTGTTTGTTAGATGAACAAATTAATAAATTTATTGAGGAGTTTTCATTCACTCAGTCAGTACTTATTGCACAGCCACTGAATGATCAATGTTGAGCCATACCTTATAGGGAAAAAAATACAAAATTTACTTCTTGTCTTGAGGAACTTAAACAGTCTAGTTGAGGAAATATAACTGAAACATAGCTAAATTTATAAAACAGTTGTCCGTATGTACTCTCCTCACTTACCACACATTTCTCAACCTGTTCCATCTGGACTTTTTTCCAGGCTCTCTTCAATAAATGGCACTTACCAAGATCACAACATTCTCCATGCTTCTAAGCCCACTGGAAAGTTTGCAGTCCTCATCTTATTTGACCTCTTAGCAGTATTCAATGACGTTGACCATTTCCTCCTTGAAATACTCTTTCCCTTCCCTTGCCTGATATTGTTCTTCACGAGTTTTCCTTCTACTTCTGTTTAGTCCTCCTCAGTGTCCTTTGCTGGCTCATTCTCTGCTACCTGATCTTCAAATATTAAGGTTCCTTAAGGCATGGTTCTCCTATCACTCCATAATCTGTCCCTGAGTGCTCTTATTCCAGCACATGACTTCAGTTACCATCTATATATTCATGACTGTTATATTTATATCGCTAGCCCAGACACCTTTTTGAGCTCTGGACCAGTATATGCAGTTCTCTATTCAATATCTGCACTTGGATGTTTCACAAGCTCCTAAATTTCACCAAGCCATTGTCTTATTTGATTATTCATCCAGATTCTCAAGCTAAAATCTGAGAGATCAATCTTGATGACACCTTCTGCTTCCTCATTGTTCACTCGCTGTCAATCATTAAGTCCTGCTGATTTTACTTCATTCTCTCAAATCTGTTCATTTCTGACCCTCTCCACTGCTGCCACCCTAGACTAAGCTACTATCATCCTTCACCTGCGTTATCACAACAGTCTCCTAATTGGTATGTTTACATCCACTCTTGCGTTCTTCCAAACTATTCTTTACCTGTAACTGAAGTGGCTTTTTGTTCCCCATTGTGAAACTTTTCAGTGGCATCCCTTTACTCTTAGGATAAAGACCAAGATCCTTAACTAGGCCTATAAGACCTTCCTTGTGTGACCTGGTCCCTGATTTCTTTCTAGCCCTGGCTCTTGCTTCTTTCCTTTTCACACTCTGCTCCAGGCACACGGGATTTCTTTCAGTTCTTCAGACATACTCTGTTTCTTTCCACCTCAGGGTCTTTACATATGTCATTCCCTCTGCCTATATCACTCTGCTCCTATGTCTGTCATATTCGCCATTGAATCCCCAGCGTCTAACGCTGTGTTGTGTAATGCTTGATAAATACTTTTTCTTTTTTTTAATTGAGGTAATATTAATTTATAACATTATATAGATTTCAGGAGTGTATCATTATAATTCAACTTGTGTATACACTACATTGTGTTCACCACCAAAAGTCTAGTTTCCATCCATCATTGTACATCATCTCCTTTACCCCTTTCACCCTCCTGACCCTCCTTCCCATTTAGTAACCACCAATATCTTCTCTGTATCTATGTGTTTGTTTTTTATCTTCCACTTATGAGTGAAATCATATGGTGTTTGTCTTTTTCTATCTGACTTATTTCACTTAGCACAATGCCATCAAGGTCCAAATGGCAATATTTCATCTTTTTTTGACTGAGTAGTATTCCGTTGTATATATATACCAAGTCTTCTTTATCTATTCATCTCTTGTTGGGCACTTATGTTGTTTCCATGTCTTGGCTTTTGTAAATAATGTTGCAATGAACACAAGGGTGCGTATATCTTTTCAAATTAGTGTTTTTGTATTATTTGGATAAGTACCCGGAAGTGGAATAGCTGGATCATATGATAGTTCTATCTTTAATTTTTTGAGAAATCTCCATACTGTTTTCCATAGTGGCTGCACCAATTTACATTCCCACCAGCAGTCCACGAGGGTTCCCTTTTCTCTATATTCTCTCCAATGCTAGTTATTTCTTGTCTTTTTAAAAATAGCAATTCTGACAGGTGTGAGGTGGTATCTCATTGTGATTTTGATTTGTATTTCCCTAATAATTAGTGATGTTGAACATCTTTTCACGCGCCTTTTGGCTGTTTGTATATATTTTTCAGAAAAATGTCTATTCAGATCCTCTCCCCATTTTTTATTCAAGTTGTTTGTTTTGTTGTTGTTGATGAGTATGAATTTTGTATTTTGAATATTAACCCTTTATCAGATAGAGGTTTTGCAAATATCTTCTCCCAATTGGTAGGTTGTCTTTTTGTTTTGTTGATTGTTTTCTTTGCTGTGCAGGAGATTTTTAGTTTGATGTAGTCCCATTTATTTATTTTTGCTTTTGTTTCCGTTGCCTAAGGAGACATATTCAAAAAGATATCACTAAGACTGATGTCAAAGAGCATACTACCTGTTTTCTTCTAGGCGTTTTATGGATTCAGATCTTATATTCAAGTCTTTAATTCATTTTGAGTTAATTTTTGTGTACAGTGTAAGAAAGTGTTCTAGTTTGAGTCTTTTGAAGTGTGACTGTCCAGTTTCCCCAGCACCATTTATTGAAGAATCTTTCCTTTCTCCATTGTATGTTCTTGGCTCCTTTGTTGAAAATTAGCTCTCCATATATGTGTAGGTTTATTTCTGTGCTCTCAATTCTGTTCCATTGATCTGTGTGTCTGTTTTTTTGCCAGTACCATTGCTGTTTGATTACTATAGCTTTGTAGTATACTTTGAATCAAGGAGTGTGGTACCTCCAGCTTTGTTCTTTTTTCTCAGAATTGCTTTGGCTATTCAGGATCTTTTGTTGTTGCATATAAAATTTTGGGATTCTTTGTTCTATTTCTGTGGAAAGAGTTGTTGGGATTTTGATAGAGATTGCATTGAATTTGTAGGTTGTGTTAGCTAATATGCACATTTTACCTATGTTAATCCTTCCAATCCATGAACACAGAATAGCTTTTTGTTTCTTTGTGTCTTCTTCCATTTCTTTCAACAATGTCTTATAGTTTTCAGTGTACAGGTTTTCACCTCCTTGATTAAATTTCTTTCTACATATTTTATTCTTTTTGTTGTGATCATAAATGGGATTGTTTTCTTGATTTCTCTTTCTGCTAGTTTGTTGTTAGTATATAGAAATGCAACTGATTTTTGTATGTTAATTTTGTACCCTGTAACTTTACTGTATTCATTTATTATTTCTAATAGTTTTTTGGTGGATTCTTTAGGATTTCCTATATAAAATTATGTCATCTGAAAATAGTAACAATTTTATTTCTTCCTTTCCAATTTGGCTGCCTTTTTTGTCTTTTTCTTGCCCAATTGCTCTGACTGGGACTTCCAGTACTATGCTGAGTAAGAGTGGCAAGAGTGGGCATCTTTCTCTTGTTCCTGTTCTTAGAGGGATAACTTTCAGTTTTTCACTGTTGAGTGTGATGTGAGCTGTGGGTTTGTCATATGTGGGCTTTATTATGTTAAGCTACTTTCCTGCTATACCCATTTTATTGTGGAAGTTTAACCATGCTTGGATCCCTGGAATAAATCCCAGTTGATAATGGTGTATGATCCTTTTAATGTACTGTTATATTTGATTTGCTAATATTTTGTTGACAATTTTTGCATCTAATGTTCATCAGTGATATTGGTCTATAATTTCCTTTTTTGTGTTGTCCTTGTCTGGTTCTGTTATCAGGGAAACGTTGGCCTTATAAGATGAATTAGGAAGCATCCCTTCCTCTTCAATTTTTTGGAAGAATTTTTTATAAGGATAGGTATTAAATCTTCTTTGAATGTTTGGTAGAATTCACCAAAGAAGCTGTCTGGTCATGGACTCCTGTTTTTGATTATTGTTTCAATCTCCTTACTAGTGATTGGCTATTCAGATTCTCTATTTCTCCTTGATTCAGTTTTGGCAGTTTGTATGTTTCTAAGAATTTATCCATTTCCTCTAGTTTATTCAATTTGTTGGCATATAGCTTTTCCTAGTATTCTCTTATAATCCTTTGTATTTCTATGGAATCTATTGTAATTTCTCCTCCTTCATTTCTGATTTTATTTATTTGAGACTTCTCTTTCTTTTTCTTAGTGAATCTAGCTAAAAGTTTGTCAATTTGGTTTATCTTTTTCATTTATTTCCACTCTGATTTTTATTATCTCCTTCCTCATAGTGACTTTGGGCTTTGTTTGTTCTTTTTTTTAGTTTCCTTTGGTGTAATGTTAGATTGTTTATTTGAGATTTTTCTTGTTTCTTAAGGTAGGCCTATCTTACTATATACTTCCCACTTTGTATTGCTTTTGCAGCATTACATATATTTTGGTATGTTGTATTCTTATTTTCATTTATATTCAGATTTTTTATTTCTCCTTTGATTTCTTCATTGATCAAATAGTTGTTCAGTAGCATGTTGTTTAGTTTCCACATATTTGTGACTTTTCCAGCTTTCTTCTTGTAGTTGATTTCTAGTTTGATGCTGTTGTGGTTGAAAAAGATGCTTGATATGATTTTGGTCTTCTTAAATTTATTGAGACTTGTTTTATCTCCCCACATATGGTTTATCTTTGACAATATTCCAGATGCACTTGAGAAGAATGTGTATTCTGCTGCCTTTGGAGGGAATGTTCTATATAGACCTATTAAGTCTATTTGGTCTAATGTTTCATTTAAGACTGATATTTCCTTGTTCACTTGCTGTCTGGATGATCTATCCATTGATGTAAGTAGGGTATTAAAGTCCCCTACTATTATTGTGTTACTGTTAATTTCTCCCTTTGGGTGCGTTAATAATTGCTTTATATATTTTTGTGCTCCTATGTTAGTTGCATAAATATTAATAAATGTTATGTCTTCTTGATGGATTATCTCCATTGTCATTATATAATGTCCATCTTTGTCTCTTGTTATCTTTTTTGACTTGAAGTGTATTTTGTCTGATAAAAGTATGGCTACACCTGCTTTCTTTTTGTTGCCCTTTGCTTGGAGTATTATCTTCCATTCTTTCACTTTGGAACTATGTGCATCTTTAGAGCTGAGATGGGTCTCCTGGAGGCAGCATATTGTTGGGTCTTGTTTTTCAATCCATCCAGCCACTCTGTGTCTTTTGATTGGTGAATTCAATCCATTTAAATTTAGGCTGATTATTGATATATTAGAGCTTAATACTGCCATTTTATCTCTTGTTGTCTGACTGCTCTATATTTCCATTGTTTCTTTTCCCTTGTACTTCTGTCTGCCATTTCAGTTTGGTGCTTTTCTATGATGTTTTCCTAAGTTTCCTCTTTTTTTATGTTTCTTGTCTCTGCTCTGAATTTTTGTTTTGTAGTTACTAGGAGGTTTGTATAAAAGGTCTCATAGATTCTTATCTAGTTGTTTTACTGCTGATAGCATCTTATCTTCGTTTACCTATACAAGTCTGTCCTTTTCCTCTTCCCCTTCTGTTTTTGTTGTCCCAAATTATCCCTTTTTATGTTGTGAATTCATTACCGAATTGAAGTATAGTTATTTTTAATGCTTCCTTTCCTTTTAACCTTTATGTTATAATTAAGAGTTTACCAAGCTATTCTGATATAGGGTTGCAATTTTCTCATTGTCTCTATCTATTTATCACCTTGATCAAAGTTTTATATACCTTTGCCTTTTCATTTCTGGTAGGAGAGCTCCTTTCCACCTTTCTTGTAAGGCAGGTCTAGTGGTGATGAACTCCCTCAGCTTTTGCTTTATTTCTCCTTCATATCTGAAGAATAACTTTTATGGATAGAGTATTCTTGGCTGACAGTTCTTATCTTTTGGTATTTTGAATATATCATTCCATTCTCCCCTGGCCTACAGAATTCCTGCTGAGAGATCTGCTGATAGCCTAATGGGGGTTCCCTTGTAGGTTATTGGGGTTTTTTGTCCCTGACTGCCTTTAATATTCTTTCTTTGTCATTGACTTTTGACAGTTTTATTATCATGTGTCTTGGAGGTCTTTTTGCATTAAAATAATTGGGTGTTCTATTAGCTTTATGGATTTGTATATCCAGTTCCTTCTCAAGGTTTGGAAAATTTTCAGCTATTATTGTTAAATGAATTAACTAACCTATTCTGATCTTGCTTTTGCTCTCATGATGAAAGTTTCCACATATTTGTGAAACTAAGACCACCAGAGCTTGAAAACAAACAAACAAACAAAGAAAAACTGAGTTTATTAACTTACCAGGCAAGAGAATATACACCAGTGAAGAATTCACTGAATAGTTTGCAGAGGGGGAAAATTCAGGGGATTTTAAGTGTTAGGAAGGGAGCTTTATGTGGTTATACTTATAACAACTGAAAACTATCACGTGTATATAACAGGACCATAGGCTTCTACATGACTGATTAAAACAAGTCCCATTGTTCAACAGTCAAGAAAACATCTTCAGTTAGGTCCAGTAATGTTCTGGTGTACTGGTCACTCAAAGTTTATGGTCAATTATCCACTTATACTGGATAGAACTGGTTTTGGTGAAGTACAGTATTCAGTTTTGATATAATATAGGCAAATGCTGCTATAAGTGGAAGCTTTTCTTTGTACAGCTTGAATGGATGGACAGAATTTGGACTGTCACAACTAGGATAGGGAAGTATTTTACTTTTACTCTTTAATCAGTTAGATTTATAGTATGCTTTTCTTTAAAAGATCTCAAAACACTTGTATGAGAAAACTGCTTTATTAGTTACCTTTTGCTGCATAACAAAATACCTCAAAATTTAGTGGCTTAAAGCAATAATCATCTATTTGCTCATGATTTTGTGGGTTGCTAACTTTGGGCTGGGCTCTTGGTTCACCTGTGCTCCACATGTTATCAGTTGGACTCACTTGTCCATTGCAGTAAGATGGTAATTGATGGCCTTAATTACTTGTCTAGTGGTTGGCTGACTATTTGCAAAAGCAATGGAGGTAACTGGATCATCATTCAGCAGTCTAGCCTAGGCTTATTTCCAAGGTGGTGGTGGAAGGCCTCCTAAGTTCAGTAAAAGAGGGCAAGCTCCAATGTTCAAGCACTTCTCTTTTCTTTTTTCCCATTTCATTGTGATATAATTGATAACACTTTTCAACTTTGGGCTTGCATCATGTTTACTAATGGCCCATTGGCAAAAGCAAGTCACATGGCCACAGCCAGGCCCAAGGGATGCAGAGGTATACTCCAACTCTTCATGGGAGGAGCGACACAGTTACATTGCATACAAACAGACATGCATAGAGGAATGGGAAGAATTGGTGACCATTTTTACATTTTACCACGCTGTAGTTTTCCCTCCTTTCAAGTCTACTTAAATGTGGATTTATATTTAGAATTTGCTTGCAGGTATGTCTGCCCTACACTGCCAAAGCTAAGAGTTTTGGATGCTATAGAATTCTGTTGATTGATGTAGATGTCCTCCTGAGATACTGCAGACCACAGAAGAGAAATTTTATTCATTCTCTCAATGAGTTACATAATCAATTTAAAATCCACTTGAATTATATTGGAGTCTCATGTATAGTGGCCTTGAAGCACAAAACTAGGTCTTGTTTGTAAATGTGGGCATTAATAAGTGGGAGGAAATGATATTTGAGCTGAGACCTAAAGGAGGTAGAGGATCTAGTCAAGCAAAGAGAGGGAAGAAAATATTTCAAGCAGATGGAAATATGATAGAAACTCAATTTTGTTAATCCATTTTTGAGTTTCAGTGATTAATACACATGGGTATCTGGAGACACCCAGTACTTATTACACAGTACATCTTGTTTACTTATCTGCTCTTCATTGGACCCTAAGCTTTATAATGACAGAATCCATAGTAGGTGCCCAATAAATGTTTGTGTAATGAGTGAATAAGTGACTAACTTAATGAATAAGTGAATGAATGAATGAATGAATAATGCAAAAAAGCCAGAAGAAAGACAGACACAGAATAGAGAGTCATGCAGGAATGAAGACCCAAATTAAGGAGAATGCTGTACAGAAAGAGAGAGACAGGGAAGAAGGGAGAGAAGGAGAGAGAGAGAGAGAGAGAGAGAGACAGAGATAAAGCAGCAGAGAAAGAGTGGGGGAAGAGCAGGAGAGTCAGCAGAGGAAGGGACTGGGGGCTCTGAGAAAAGTGGTAGAGGTTTGGCTACTTAGCAGTTGCATCAGAGGAAGTTAGCACTTCCTTTAAAATATTAATTAATCTTCCAGAAGTTCACAAACAGGCCCTTCTGCACTAGTAAACCATTTTGCTGTTTTTAGTTTCAAACTTCAAAGTTTATTTTTGAAGGCTTATTTTCCTGGAGAATTTTGAAAGCCTCATATGGGCATAAAGTAATGACTTAGATTTTAGTTATTTCTTTTGGATTATTAGAGATATCTAATTTACCAGTTCTTACTGAAAATTCTTTTACATTTCAACATCTGTCAGATTACCTTAGTCTTTCTTCTTTGAAAGATGAAGACCTGCCTCAAACATTGTTGGAAAATTGTACTCGAAACCAGATGCTATTTGTATTATTCTGAGCCACTTTGGTGTATCAATTAAAACCAGTTTGGGGGTTTTGAAGTCCTAATAGGGATGATGAACACAGAAACAATTAAAATCACAGTTTTTCCCCCATTCTCAACTTGGGCGATGTAGCTCTGAGTACAAGGGTAACTGTTATGCTCAGGGGCTGTCAAAGTATTTGACTCTGGCCAGATAAAGGAAATTGGCAATACATATTCCTAGACAGAAATCAAAAGTTTGGTCCAAAAGGCATCAGAATTACCTGAGATGCTTGTTATAAATGCAGCTTCCAGTCTCCTACCCTAGACCTGGAATCAGAGTCCTTCCAGATGATTTCTGTGTCCAGGGAAGAGAGGCCCACCACGGAAGGCCTTAGCGCATTCAACCTTGCTTTTAGGGTATATGTAGCAGCTTCTAGGGCTATTCTTAGTACTTCTTAAGTATGGTATTTAGTTGGGTAAAATAAAGTCTACCTCTATAAAAAACCAAGTAATAGTAGAAGGCAGCCCATGATTAATGTCAAGTTCAGTAAGTGCTGGGGGAAGAAGAAATCACTGCAGGCTTGAATCAAAGATTTCATTGAGGAAAGACAGGTTCAAAGTTTTCAAAAGGCTCTGAACTCTTGTATTCTGCCATTTGAACAATCTGAATCAAATCCGACGGCCTTAACTCAGCATGTCTTCTATTTCTACATCCTCCAGAGTATCCAAGATGAAGGAGAATGTTAAACAGAAACGAGAACGAAGAGAACGCGTAAACGAAGTCAAAGTCAAGGTGGCGAGCACACGGAAAAAGGCTCTGCAGGAACAGTTCAGCGAATGGATCCTCGACCCCAAAGGAATGATTCCGATGGCAGTGGTAAGAGAGGAGCATATGTGTGAAGGTTAGTGGGGTGGGTGATAAGAGGGTGATTGCTAGAATACTGAGTGGAGTACCAGAAGCCTTCCTCTAAATTTTCAGTAAGTTAGTTCTTGATCTGTCTGGTCCATGGGAGGTGATTTCTTCAATTTTCTCTTGAACATTTAAAAAAAATTCTAGCTAGATTTCCAAAATATTGACTCCGGCTGAGGTTCCCAAACTCTTCATTACAGGCAGACATAGATTTCATTTGTTTGTTTGTTTATTAGTGTGTGATTAATTACTTCTGTGGACTAAGAGACCACGTCTCATAGCTTCAGAATACAACTGTGCTCTAAGAGTTAAATATTTTCTCTAAAGTGTATGTAGATGTGAGAACACTTATTGGTTAGCTACAATGCTAAGCATATTTTTGGTTCAAAGTGAATTATTAAAAAAGAGACCAAGGAAGACAAGCCACAGACTGGGAGAAAATATTTGCAAAAGGCATATCTGATAAAGGACTTTTATTCAAAACATACAAAGAACTCTTAAAACAACAATAAGAAAACAACCAATTGAAAAATGTGCAAAAAAACTGAACAGACACTTCGCCAAAGATATGCAGATGGCAAATATCGTATGAAAAGATGCTCCACATATGTCATCAGGGAAATGCAAATTAAAACTGCAATGAGGTACCACTACATACCTACCAGAATGGCCAGAATCCGGAACACTGAGAACACCAAATGGTGGCAAAGATGCGCAGCAACAGGAACTCTCACTCACTGTTGGTAGGAAGACAAAATGGTACAGCCACTTTGGAAGACAGTTGGCAGTTTCTGATAAAACTAAACATACTTTTACCATATGATCTAGTCATCATGTTCCTTGGTATTTACCCAAAGGAGTTGAAAACTTATGGCCACACAAAAACCTGCACGTGGATGTTTACAGCAGTTTTATTCATAATTGCCAAACTTGGAAACAGCCGAGATATCCTTTGGTAGGTGAATGGACAAATAAACTGTGGTACATTCAGACAATGGCATATTATTCAGCACTACAAAAAAGAACTGTCAAGCCATGAAAAATGTGGAAGAAATTTAAATATTAAGTGAAAGAAGCCAATCTGAAAAGGCGACATAGTGTACGATTCCAATTCTGTGACATTCCAGAAAAGGTAAAACTATGGAGACAGTAAAAAATGGTTTCTGGGAGTGAGGGAGGAAGGCGGCATGAATAAGCAGAGCACAGAGGACTTTTAGGGTGGTGAACAATTCTGTTTGACACCATAGTAATGGATACATGTCATTACACATTTGTCAAAAGCCAAAGAATGTACAAGACCAAGGGTGATTCCTGATGTAAACTATGGACTTTGGGTTATGATGCTACAGTGTAGGTTCATCACTTGTAACAAATGTACCACCGTGGTGGGGGATGTTGATAGTGGGGGAAGCTGTTTGTGTGGTGGGGGGCAGGGAATCTATGGGAATTATCTATACTTTCTGTTCAATTTTGCTGTGAACCTAAAGCTGCTCTAAAAAATAAAGTCTATTTTTTTAAAAATCGACCAAGAACTCTGAAATTTCATTTTTCAGTAATTGAATAACAAGGAATTATAGAGGATTCTTTGGATTGCCAAGCTGGTCACCAAAGGTGCCTTAGCTCTATCATGCCCAGTGTCTGAGGGTTACTGGAAATGTCCCTGCAGGCGGGCAATAAAGGATCACTCCCAGCATCCTAGTTCTCACACAGAAGGCTGGGAATCATTGAGGACATATATGCGAAAGCATTTTATATCTCTTGGAATATTCTATAAACTAAATGCTAGTTATTACTATTTCTTTCCCTGGGTTAGAAGGATTGCCCAGGACTGAATTGAAAGACTATAGATGGCTTTTCGTCTAAAATACTAAATACCTGGTAATTGGGAAGTAATATATGGTCTCTTTTCTTTGATTTGCAGATTCAGAATGTTCTTCATGAATTTTTTCAAAATCCAGATTTCCAGCTTGGTAAGCCTGCCTATTACTGTAGTGTTTCTATTTTTCTCTTTTTTGGGGGGGGGGGAAGTATTCTGAATTAAGATGAAGAGTCAATATTGAGATAGATGTTATTCACAACTCTTACAGATGTACTTAAGCTCTTTTGCTCTTTCCAGATGGAGAATGTAGAAAAACAGAGAGGCAATCAGTCATTTTCAATCCTTTTAGTTTTGTGCCCCATTTTATTACAAATATTCTGTAATATCCCTTTATTATCCTATCAAATTCCTAGAAAATATTAATTACATACACAGAATTTAAAAAGATGGATATAATGTTATAACTGTGATATAAAGGAGAAATACAAGGAAAGATATAAGAAAATTATATGCACTGTATTTCAATATGTAAATGCTTGGTTATAACTTCACTAGAAGATATAATGGAGTAGTCAGACATTTTTACCTACTTTAATGAATGTTGGAAAATAAAAAAAGTAAAATTATATCCAGTCAACCATTTTCTTTGTATCTGACATTTTGAAATAAGTGCATAATGAATGGATTTGTGTATATACGTAGAATCCCCATGAATAAGAGAGCTACAAATGCAGGCTGACACAAGTGTGTTGTATTGGAATTCAGATACAATTTATGATATTACCTCCCATTATATAATTTGCTGAAATAGTGAACAGCTCTTGGTAAAGTTCCAGAATGAAGCAAAGCACAACCCTCTCTCAAATTTTCGTAGTAGTTACCTTCTTGGAAAATTCAATAGCAAAACTGTCTTCTGTATTTACATGTAAAATAGAGTTAGGTTCTAGACTCAAAATGATTCTAAGCAGATTTTTGACCTAGTTGAATGTCTGGCAGGAGGAGGAAAGTCTTTACTGTGCAGGAATTGGAGGAGATCTGCCCCTACCCCATTCCCGTCCTACCCCATACCCCATTCGTCATTGTGGCAACAAAACTCACCCACAAATGTTCACCATGCTCACTAGGGGGCGAGGGAGACATCTATGGAGAACCACAGATTCTGATACTTTTGTTTTCTTATATGAGATTAAGAAAAAAATTCTGACTTGTTGAATAAAGAACTGGAGGGGCTGGCCCAGTGGCACAGTGGTTAAATGCACACATTCTGCTTTGGCGGCCCGGGGTTCGCTGGTTCGGATCCCAGGTGTGGACATGGCATCGCTTAGCAAGCCATGCTGTGGTAGGCGTCCTACATATAAAGTAGAGGAAGATGAGCACGGATGTTAGCTCAGGGCCAGTCTTCCTCAGCAAATAGAGGAGGGTTGGCAGCAGATGTTAGCTCAGGGCTAATCTTCCTCAAAAAAAAAAGAACTGGAGTTTGAGTCCTGAGATTTGGATAATTTATATCCAATTGATCTTTTCAATTGATTTTTTGACACTTTATTACATTGATAACAAGAGATTGTCTGAAATCTGTTCTCACTCTTAAAAATAAAATATGCTTTCCATCTTCCTGATCACTGGTCCCCAAACATGATTTGGGCCTTTGCTGACAAACTGTTCTCCTTCTACCTATTCACAGCCTATTCAAAAACTATAATTCTTCACAAGCAACACAACCTCAACTCCTCTTTCAGAAAATATTTGAAATAACTTCCTTTATTCATTTAGTTTTTGATTAAGATACAGAAGGAATGAGTTAAGAGAACTCTATTTAAGATTGTGATAAAATTAGAGAAATTCCAGACTACTCTAGTTGACAGTGATTATCTCTCCTCCCACCTCCTGTACTATTTAATATTTATTTTCTGTGCCATTCACTCATTCATTCATTCATTCCATATTTGTTGAGCCTTCACTAAGTTCCAGATACTGTGATGGGGTAGAGAATACAAAGAGGACTAAGACAGGTTTCCTGACCTGAAGTCACTCAGTCCAGCCAGGGAACAGACATGTATACTTAGTAACAACTGTTACTGGTAGAAATCAGTCTGGCTTGCATCATCTTCCAGAGCTTGCAGGAAAGTCTGGGACGGGGATAACAGCCTCTAATGCATAAGCTTATATTAAGTTTATACAGTACTCTTATGACAATAACTGATATCTCATAATAAGTAATTACAAAAATCAAGAGTGACTAAAGAATTTTTTTATGTACCAGCCCATGATAGGCAGGAAGAGTTATTAGAAGTAGGAGGAGAAGCCAGTGTACAGTTCTTTCATCATGAGCTTTCACGCAATTTGTGTGTTTGTGTCTTGGTAAGGTCAATAAAGATCACATAATTGTCATATCAAATGAAGGTTAAAAAATCTTTATTTGAGCTAACTGTCACATTCTACCATTATTGACCACTCTGTTATTCATGAAACTCTTTTTTTCCCCTGGCTTTTGTGATATCATTCTTGATTTTTTCTTCTATCTTTGATCACCTCTTAGCATTTTTGTTTCTTGATTCTTTTTTTATTTGCACCTTAAATGTTTTCCAGAGTTTCCTTTTTGGGTCTATTATCATTTTACACATTATCCACACTCCCAGGATATTCTAAACCATGACTTTAGCTGATGGTTCTCATGTGTATGCCCATCCCAAACCTTCCCCTTGAGCTCCAGAGCCTATTTGAAAATACCCATAGGACAAGGGGTTAAGTGAAGAAAGCAAGTTGCGGATCAATATGATCATATTTATGAATAGAAAAATAAAAGATATATGTGTGTATATATGTATGAAAATACATAGAAAGCTTACTGGAAGGGTGACAACAATCAGTTGACAGTGGGTACTTCTGAGGCAGAGGGGAGAGACAGTGCTGATGCGGGGTAGAGGAAAAGGTAGATTTTCATATTTTGCTGCTTATATTTTTGTATTATTTGAATCTTATACTAAAAAACATATTCATATATTATTTATTTAATTTAAGAAACATTGAAGACAAAATAAAGTAGTTAAAATGAAACTTTGTAGAAGTTTTGTGTTTTAGGACCTGCTAACATAGATGCTAGCATATGTTTTTGTCGTTTTTATACTGTCGATGTGCATATTCATTTCTGCTTTATCTTGACCTGGTCATTAAAAATGTAGGTGTGTTCTTTTCAGTGTTTGGGTTGCTTGGTTAAATAAAAGCCAGAAAAAATAACAATTTTCTATTAATTGGAATGTTATCCAACTAGATATCATTTACTTTATTGTAAATATTGATGGACATGAAGAAATAATTTTGTGTTATTTTAAAGCACTATAATACGAATATAAAATATGAATGTATTACAACCAAACTAACTAGCAAATAACCTTTATTCCATAATTAGAATCATGTTGCAAACAATTGGCTGTTGCTGACTCTATGGAACCAAGATTGAACGAGGTGGAATTTATAGAAGTAAGAAGTTATGTTATTCATTGTTTGAACCAAATTATCTTGCCGGTTTCAGTGGTCTTTCGGTGGATGTCACACATACATTAACTTAGAATTAAATTAAATGAAAGCAGGGGCCGGCCTGGTGGCATAGAGGTTAAGTTCCTGTGCTCTGCTTTGGCTGCCCGGAGTTCGCCAGTTCAGATCCCAGGAGCAAACCCATGAACCACTTATCAAGCCATGCTGTGGCAGGTGTCCCACATATAAAGTAGAGGAAGATGGGTATGGACATTAACTCAGGGTCAATCTTCCTCAGCAAAAAGAGGAGAATTGGCAGCAGATGTGAGCTCAGAGCTAATCTTCCTCAAAAAACCAAAATTCACTTAAAAATGAAAGCATAGTAACTTATTTTATCAATTCTAAGATGCACACTTTAAAATATTTTAACCCCTCTGAAATTAGGTTACATTTTATAATCAAAGGCATCTTACAATTTCTTTCAATCAGTGATACTTGTGATGTGAAGGTGTGAAAAACTTTCACTGACACCTTTGGGTAAGAGCAAGAAAAACCAAGTTCTTATATTCAATGAAATCTGGTTATACAAATAATAGTGAGATCTAAAAGTTACAAAGGATTTTCTCCAGGCCAGGCACTGTCCTAAGCTAGCCATATAGGTAATCCTCTCAGCAATCCTTATTTCTACTTTTATAGATGAAGTCTCTGAGGTACAGAAAGGTTAAGTAACTTACACAAGGTCTCACAATTAGTGGAGCTGTGGAAATTTGTATTCAGACAGCTAGTTTTCAAAGTATACATAGTACTGCGTCTGAGAAGGTGATTCTATCGTAATGGAATAAGCAAAAGAAGCAATTTAATGGTACCAGAGTCCCAAGTCTTCTACAGCCTGCTTTTATATTTTTTCATGTCTTTCCTCTAATCCCCCGTGTTTTTTTCTGAGTTCTAGAGTCAAGGAAACTTTCTCCTTTTT
This sequence comes from Equus przewalskii, assembly GCF_037783145.1. NCBI lineage: Eukaryota > Metazoa > Chordata > Mammalia > Perissodactyla > Equidae > Equus > Equus przewalskii. Next base: position 43,553,042 of record NC_091840.1, read on the forward strand.
CTCTGCTACACCCTTGCTCCATTGAGGGCTATGCACTATATACAATTTTAAGGTTTTGTATGAAGAATTTCTGGAATCCTTGATAGGATTGCCATATGGATAAGAATCTGGCAATCCTGCCTCAGTTATGTTCTGTGTTTTCTTAGATTCCGTATTTGTCTATTTGGCATCCATTAATCACAGGGCCAAACTAATGGCCAAAGTTGTTTATATCTCCCTTTTGATCCAGACCCCATACTCTAACCATCTCCTTATCTAAATCTCACTCACCAGGCCAATATTTCCCCTGCCCTTAAACAACCGTACACCAGGTCTAGACAACTAGGGACGGCACCAATGCCCCAAAGCCCACTGGAATTATTCAAGGTAGCCAGTTCTAAGCTGTTTACCCTGCCCTGCATTGCCTTTCCTGAGAAAACCCCAATAAAGCCTCTGGCCGAGGCTTTCCCTTACTCCTGCTTCTGCCTCGTGACCAAAATCTGGTGCTTCCCCTGTGGCTTTGCATGGCATGGCATGCTCCCTTCACTTGGACACTATAAGTAATAAAAATCTTCTTTCAATGGCATTAGCCTCTCCATGTCATCACTCAGTCATCTCCATAAATTAAAATCCCGTGCGTATAAATGAAACAAGTTACTCAAAGAAAAATATGCAGAAGAATAAACTATAGTATTCAAATGGTTCAGAAAAAATCAAGGCTTTATCACATTAGTAATAAACATAAGTTACATTTCTTTGCAAGACACTGATTCTAGGTGCTAACTTGCCTTTCTGTCTTACACTAGTTTCCCTAAAAGTGGGCAATTTAGAAAATTTTCTGATTTTTTAAAATATAAAAGTAATATATGGAGGCCAGCCCTGTGGTCTAGTGGTTAAAGTTCCAGCGCACTCCGCTTTGGCGGTCCAAGTTTGCAGGTTCAGATCCTGAGCACAGACCTACACCACTTGTCAGCCTCAGCCATGCTGTGCTGGTGACCCACATGCAAAATAGAGGAAGATTGGCATAAATGTTAGCTCAGGGAAGATCTTCCTCAAGTCAAAAGAGGAAGATTGGTGACAGATGTTAGCTCAGGGCCAATCTTTCTCAGGGAAAAAAAAAGTAATATATGAATTTTGTGATATGTGAATTACATCTCAATAAGAAAGTAATATAGATTCATTTTGAAAAATTAAAAAGAAGAAAGTATAAAGAAGAAAAAATTTTAATCCATAATTCATTTTAATGGCTATATAATACTCGATTATATGTTTGTGTTATAATTTATTTAATCATTTCTCTACTGTGGGACATTTATTTTCTTATTATTCACTATAATATGATAGGATTAATATCTGCATATAAATCTTTGCTTACAGCTTGATATGGACTGAATTATGCCCTCTAAAATTCATATGTTGAATCTGTAACCCGTAACGTGATTTTATTAGGAGACAGGGCTTTTAGGAGGTACTTAAGGTTAAGTGACATCTTAAGGGTGGAGTCCTAATCTAATAGGATTCATGACCTTATAAGGAGAGAAAGAGAGGGGGCTGGCCTGGTGGCTGAGTGGTTAAGTTGTCCCGCTCAGCCTCAGCTGCCCATGGTTTCGCTGGTTCGGATCCTGGGTGCAGACATGGCACCACTCATCAAGCCATGCTGAGGCGGCATCCCACATGCCACAACTAGAAGGTCCTGCAACTAAAAATACATAACTGTGTACCAGGGGGCTTTGGGAAGAAAAATGAAAAATAAAACCTTTAAAGAAAAAAAAGAAGAAGAAGAGAAAGAGAGGGAGAGCCCTCTTTCTTTCTCTCTACATGCATGCACTGGGGAAAGGCCATGAGGAGATACGGTGAGAAGGCAGCCATTTGCAACCCAAGGAGAGAGCCTTCACCAGACACCAACCCTGCTGGCGCCTTGGTCTTGGACTTTTTAGCCTCCAGAACTATGAGAAAATAAATTTCTGTTGTTTAAGCCACCCAGTCTATGGTATTTTGTTATGGCAGTCTGAGCTTACTAAGACACAGCTCTGGTAATTTCCTTAGAGTAGATTCGTAGAGGCAATTACTAGGTCAAAGAATGAATAGTGGAAGGATTTGGGTATCTATTGTAAAATTATACTGACTCCACTGGCTTATTCTCCCACCAGCAATGTATGAGAGCTTTCAAAGCACCGTATTCTCACCAACAGTGGGCATTATTGAGTATAAGAAACCTCTGCAGTTTTTTTCCCCCATTTATTTATTTATTTATTTATTTTTGTTGAGATATGATTGGCATATAACAAAGTGTAAGTTTAAGGTGTATAACATGTTGTTTTGATACATTTATTTATTACAAAATGATTACCATGGAGGTATTAGTTAACACCTCCATCACGTCACATGATTACCATTTCTTTTTTGCGGTAAGAACATTTAAGATCTAGTCTCTTAGCAACTTTGAAGTATATAATGCAGTATCGTTGACTGTAGTCACTATACTGTGCATTCGATCCCCATGATTTACTCATCTTATAACTGGAAGTTTGTGCCCTTTGATAAATATCTCCCCATTTCCCCCACCTCCAGGCCCCAGAAACAACCATTCTACCCGTTTCTACAAGTTTGACTTTTTTAGATTCCACATATAATTGAGATCATAGGGTATTCATTGTTGTCTGTCTGATTTATTTCACTTTGCTCAATGCCCTCAAGGTCTGTCTTTGTTGTTGCAAATGGCAGAATTTCCTTCTTTCTTATGGCTGAATAACAGTCTATTGTATACATGTATACCACACCTTCTTTATCCATTCATCTGTTTACAGACACGTTATTTCCATACCTTGGCTATTGTGAATAATGCTGCAATAAATATGGGAGTGTAGAGATCTCTTCAAGATCTTGTTTTCATTTCCTTTGGATATATACTCAGAAATGGGATTGCTGGCTCATATGGTAGTTCTATTTTTAATTTTTTCAGGAAGCTCTACATGTTTTCTTTGGGGGTGTGTGTTTACTTTGAGAGCTGAGCATCCCATTTTAGACTTTCTTTTCTTTATTGAGGTAACATTGGTTTATAACATTATATAAATTTCAGGTGTACATCATTATATTTCAGTTTCTGTATAGACTACATCATGTTCATCACTAAAAGGCTAGTTGCCATCCATCACCATACACATGTGCCCCTTTACCCCTTTCGCCCTCTCACCCCCTTTCCCTTCTGGTAACTACCAATCTGCTCTCTGTATCTATGTGTTTGTTTGTCTTCCACATGTGAGTGAAATCATACGGCATTTGGCTTTCTCTCTCTGACTTATTTCACTTAGTATAATACCCTCAAGGTCCATCTGTGTTGTTGCAAATGGCAAGATTTCATCTTTTTTATTTTGAGGAAGATTAGCCCTGCACTAACATGTGTGCCCATCTTCCTCTGTTTTATATGTGGGATGCCTGCCACAGCATGGGTTGATAAGCAGTGTGGAGGTCCACACTTGGGATCTGAACCAGTGAACCCTGGGCTGCTAAAGCGGAGCATGTGGACTTAACCACTGAACCATGGGGCAAGACCCAAGATTTCATCTTTTTTATGGCTAAGTAGTATTCCATTACATATATATATATATATATATATATATATATATATATACACACACACACACACACCACATCTTTTTTATCCATTCATTCGTTGGTGAGCACTTAGATTGTTTCCAACTCTCAGCTATTGTGAATAATGCTGCAATGAACATTGAGGTGCATATATCTTTTCGAATGAGTGTTTTCATGTTCTTTGGATAAATACCTAGAAGTGGAATAGCTGGATCATATGATAGTTCTATTTTTAATTTTTTGAGGAATCTCCATACTCTTTTCCATAGTGGCGGCCCCAATTTACATTCCCACCAGCAGTGTTTGAGGGTTCCGTTTTCTCCACACCCTCTCCAACACTTGTTATTTCTTGTCTTTTTAATAATAGCCATTCTGATGGGCCTGAGGTGATATTTCATTGTAGTTTTGAATTGCATTTCCCTAATAACTAGAGATGTTGAACATCTTTTCATGTGTCTGTTGGCTATCTGTATATTGTCTTTGGATAAATATCTGTTCAGATCCTCTTCCCCCTTTTTTTTTTTGAGGAAGATTAGCCCTGAGCTAACATCTGCTGCCATTCCTCCTCTTTTTGCTGAGGAAGGTTGGCCCTGAGCTAACATCCGTGCCCATCTTCCTCTACTTTATTTGTGGGATGCCTGCCACAGCATGGCTTAACAAGCAGTGCATATGTCCGCAGCCAGGATCCAAACCAGCGAACCTTGGGCTGCTGAAGCAGAAGTGTGAACTTAATCACTGCACCACCAGGCTGGCTCTCCTCTCCCCATTTTTTGATTGGATTGTTTGCTTTTTTGTTGTTGAGTTACATGAGTTCTTCATATATTTTGGATATTAACCCCTTATCAGATATGTGATTTACAAGTATATTCTCCCAATTGGTAGGTTGTCTTTTTGTTTTGTTGATGGTTTCCTTTGCCAGACAGAAGCTTTTTAGTTTGATGTAGTCCCACTTGTTTTTCTTTTGATAGCAGTTTGTTTTTTAACTTTTATCTTTTTGATTACTAGTGAGGTTAAACATTTTTCTATGTAATTTTTAAATTTCTTCCTGTGTGAATTACCTGTTTACATTCTTTGCCCATCTTACTTATTGATATTTATTTTTTCTTATAGAATTGTAAATACTCTTTACATATTAAAGACATTACCATTCATGATTGTAAATTACATATATTTTTCAAGATTTTGCAATTGTTTAAAGATTTTTAAAGGTGTTTTCTAACTTACAGAAATTTTTGTTAATTGTTATGTAAACAAATCTATTGATTCTTTTTTTTGAGGTCTTTTCCATTGCTCTTATGCTCAGAAGGTTCTCTCCATCCCAAGATGAGCTAAATAAATATTCAGCTATACTTTTATAGCTCTTTTTATTTTTTAAATTAATTTGAAAATTATTTTGACAAATAATGGAGTATCTAACTTCATTCTTCCCCTAAAATGACTAGCCAAAGATAACGCTTCATGGAACAAACTTTTCTTTTACAAGTAGCTTATTTTCCAAATGAAATTTCATCTGCATCATTACTTTCCTGCTTTCCAATGGAAAATAAAAATAGAACATTTTACAAAATTTGAATGACTGAAATCTTTTCGTGCCCATGTAAATTCAACTTTGCCAAAAATAAGAGTATTCTCTATGACATGAATTTCCTGAAAAATGTGTATATTTTAATGCATGGACCCTTCTCCTGTTGGTATCAGATAAATCAAAATCAGAAGGATGGAAAAGAGGCTTTCTTTTTACTTTACCAAACTCAGTGGCAAACAGCATATCACAGTTTACAGTAAAAATCTTTTTGGGGGGCTGGCCTGGTGGCGCAGCAGTTAAGTTCACACGTTCCACTTTGGCGGCCCATGGTTTGCTGGTTCGGATCCCAGGTGTGTACATGGCACTGCTCTGTAAGCCATGCTGTAGCAGGCATCCCACATATAAAGCAGAGGAAGATGGGCAGGGATGTTAGCTCGGGGCCAGTCTTCCTCAGCAAAAAGAGGAGGATTGGCAGCAGATGTTAGCTCAGGGCTAATCTTCCTCAAAAATAAAAACTTTTCAATCTTTCCCAGATATAATTAGAAGTGGTAAGAAAATCCTAGTTTCATGTAGTCTCTTATTACTTTGCTTGCTGTTGACAAAGCTGTCATCCTTTCATTGTCTTTTCAAAATTTTTGAGGAAAGGCAATTTAATTTGCCAGACTAAAATAAAAAGATAAATCATGGTGTGACTTCTTACCCTTGTTTAACTGACAATAAATTTATCCCAGAGCCAGGGTTTTACCCATAAATGGCCAAAAAAATCATTGGAGTGAATTTTTTAAAATTAAGACAACTATTATCAGAGTAGTGTTGTAAAAATGAACTCCCAGTTCACATCCTTGCCAACACTTGTTATTCTCTGGTTTTTTGTTTTGTTTTGTTTTTTTGTTATAGCCATCCTTGTGGGTATGAAGTGGTAGCCCACTGTGGTTTTGAAATGCATTTCTCTGATGGCTAAAATGATATTGAACATCTTTGCATGTGCTTATTGGCCATTTGTTTCTCTTCTTTGGAGAAACGTCTACTTAAATCCTTTGACCATTTTTTAATTGGGTTGTCTTTTTATTATTGGGATATAAGAGTTCTTTATATATCCTAGACACAATCCCTTGTCAAATATATAATTTGTAAATGTTTTCTTCTGTGGGTTATCTTTTCACTTTCTTGATGGTGTCCTTTGAACCACAAAAGTTTTTAATTTTGTAAAGTCTAATTTATCTAATTTTTTCTTTTGTTGCTTTCTCTTTTGGTGCCAAGAAACCATTGCCTAAATGAGGGTGATAAAGATAGACTCCTAAGTTTTATAGTTTTAACTTTTATATATGTCTATTTAAGTCTTTGATCTATTTTGAGTTCATTTTTGTGTAAGACGTGAAGTAGTACGACTTTTTTAAGTATTTGATAAGTCAAAGAGGTAAAAAATAAATAAAGATGTAAAGAACCTGTTATATTATGTGAGACTTATTGTATAAGTATGTCTTGAACTTCAATCCCTACAGTGGCCTTGTTCCAGTGTTCATGGAATATTGGTCAAAATTTATCATAAATAGGCCACCAAGAAAACCTTAAAAGTTCTAAAAACGAGAAATCTGACATGCTATATTTTCTAATCATTGTGTAATAAAACTGGAAAATAATAAACAAACTTAAAAATTATTTAAATCCAACCATTTGGAAATTTAAAATATACTCTCTTTAATAATTTTTGGCTCAAAATGTTACATGTAATTTTATGGAGCGCTGCTAAATGTTTACTTAGATGAAAAATTATAGTCTTAAAACTTTTAAAAATGGGATGGGGCAAGGAATTTTTAAAACACAGATAAGTATAAAAATAGAATAACAATGTATATATTCCCATAACCTAGAAATAACTCTTGTTAATACCTTGGCATATTTTTCTTAGGAAAAATTATCATGACCAAAAAAAGAACTCAAACAACACATGAAAGTACAAAGATGGGGATTTTAAAAATCACCATAAATTTCTTACCCAGAAATAACCATTGTCACCCTTAGGTGAACAGCATTTAAAACAGCTTTATGTACAATGTCTCCGCAGATAGATGGGTGTATAGCAATGTAGATGATCATAAACTCTGTTGTAAAATTTTAGTTACTTAAAATTAAAAATATTTAATTGTACTTGATTCAACAGAAGAGAAACTGAAGTAAAAATAAGGGGATTATTGAAATTGAACACGTCTTCACAAAAGTTATTCTAGGGTCATTCTAAGATAAGATCGTAAGGTGAAGATCAGAAAAGGTTGCAGTCATTATTTTTTTTAAATCATATATTTCAGTTATAGAAATAACAATTGACACTCTGCTATAAAAGATAAAGGTATTTAATATTTCCTCTTGTCTTCCTATCTTTTTTCCTTGTTGTATTTCCCGATTTTAATTAGTTATTTTGTAATTTTTGTTTTATCCAGACTTACACTATTAATTTTCTTTTCTGTAATTACAATTCCCATAGTTAATTACACTTAGTCTAATATTTAAATGGATTCAAGTTTCACTTCCTGTCCTTTTACAATGGCTTTGCTATTCCTGGGTAATTTGATTCATCTCTTAATAGGCTGAATTTATTGTAAAGAAATTTTTTCAAGAAAATTATATGGGTGCTATATTTTCTGAGTTCTTTTATGTTGAAAATGTCTGCATATTGCCTCTAAAACTACACCTTGGATGGGTGTGCTGTAATTGGCTCACATTTTCTTTTCACCTCAAAACAGTATAGACATCACTTAATTATTTTTCTGGTATTGAATGTTGTGAAGTCTGACGTCAGTTTTACTTTTTACCTCCCTTTATTCATTTTTATTAATTCAGCAAATACATACGTATACATATAGACATATATGCATACACATATCATATATTCGTGTGAATATGATATGTGATGAATATATGATATGTGTGTATATGTGTGTATATCCATACAATTAAAGGATAAAATGGGTAAGGGTAATGTATACCTAGTAATAGTTATGATACCTAATAATGCTTGATACAAACTCATTAGCGTTCTACATAGTACCTGCGTAGATGTGTATATATGTGTACATAAATATATATATGTACATGTATATAAATAAAATTTTGTTTTAATGGATGATTTGGCTATTAATATTAGTTTCCCTAACATTTCTCAACTTTTCCTGAAATGCAAACAGCACCTATTCAGGCGCTTTCATTAGAGACAAGAGCTGTTACGTCAACAGAAACCAAGAAAGTATTTCTTGTATGGAAATATTTGTTGAGAATATTTCATTATTTGATCAATGAATCAGTGAGCCATCCTTTATGACATATGACGTGGAAGCAGTGTTTGAAACACTGGCTTTTAAAGAGATTTGCTTTAAGGCTATTTTGTCAAAATGTTTAATAAAACTAGAAGAAATGGAATTATAAGTTTGGGACTTTAAGGCAAGATATTACACACAGGTGCCACCAAGTGGAGATATTATGCCATGCAGTTGCCCTTCTGATCTTTTGTAATGAGCAGTGTAACTTGCATTCAGATTAGAGAGTGTTTGGAGAAAACGAAGTCGTTCAGGTAATAATGTAGAGAAAAAGACAAATGGAGAGAATGAATGGTCACCGATGCCTCCATATGCATATCATTTTCTTAGTGTATCTGTTTTCTGGTGGATAAACGAACAGGTGATCTTTTTGTTGACTATAACCTCTTTCTCACTTTTCATCTGTTTTATTCTAGCAAATGAAAACCGAAAGTAACTATTTTAGAATATTTCCTTCTGGTCTCTTAGTTATTAAGTATATCCTGAACATTTACTCTCTGTGCTAGGAGAGATGTCAAAATTAGAAGTTGTGTTTCTTACCCTCAAGGACCAAATAATGCATTGTTGTATGGGAGTGTGCCTGTGGATATGTGCAGGCATTTATGTGTGTATGTGAGTGTGTGTACGTGCACACACACATTGAATGGAACTGGAGTAGGATCCAGGGAATAGAAGGATCAAAATATAAGCAAGTTAAGGACACACACCACGAAAGACAATTACAAAGCAATGAACGGGTGCAAAGCAAAACATTATGAATTATTATATTTCTCACTGTCGAGGGATGTATAGTAAAAGGAAAATGAGACTTCAGTGGGGCAGGTTTCATGTAGGAAACTCCTTTGGTGGTCGTGAGTTTTAAATTTCTTCCTCCTGCTATACCTTGTATCTCCTTACTTAAAAAGGAATCTTAAGAACAATGTTTTAAACATTTATATATTGACAGAAATCATTTAAAATGTAGAATGTAGTGGTTTATTCAGGATTGTTTTGTTTTATAAGTCAAATATTTAGACATATAAGAAATATGTTTGGGGAGAATGTCAGGCTTATTTTAAATTCTCAGAATACTCTGGTTCACAAAAGACAACTCGTTCCAGGAGACAAAACTTACCATTTGTATCATTTTAACACTGGTGCTGAGTTGTTCAAGTAGATATTGTGTTCCCTATACAAGTTTGAAAAAGAGTAGAAGTCTTAACCCTTAGATTTCGGTGGGCTCCTGTTAACAAAACTAACTGCATTGTCTTGTGTTCAGGCCAGGAGTAAACAGGGACTGATAAGCAGATCTTTCCTGAAATTCCCAAATTTCAATCTTACAGAGGATCTACCCTTTCATTTCACTATCTGATTGGTTAATTTATTTATCAACAGAAGAAAACAATTTTAAGTATATTTGTTTTGTCTAAACATCATTAATGTGGTTATAGAAAATTTTAGTTAACTTTTTTTTATTGAGTTCATAATAGTTACATCATTGTGAAATTTCAGTTGTATATTATTTCTTGTCTGTCACCATATGCATGCTCCCCTTCACCCCCTGTACCCACTCCCCACCCTGCTTCCTCTAGTAACCACTGAACTATTTTCTTTGTCCGTGTGTTTGTTTATCTTCCACATATGAGTGAAATCATATGGTGTTTGTCTTTCTCAGTCTGGCTTATTTCACTTAGCATAATACCCTCCAGGTCCATCCAGGTTGTTGCAAATGGGATGATTTTCTTTCCTATGGCTGAGTAGTATTCCGTTGTATATCTATACACCGTATCTTCTTTATCCAATCATCGGTAGATGGGCACTTGGATTGCTTCCATGTCTTGGCTACTGTGAATAGTGCTGCAGTGAACATAGGGGTGCATATATTACTTTGGATTGTTGATTTCAAGTTGCTTGGGTAGATACTCAGTAGTGGGAAAGCTGGGTCACGTGGTATTTCTATTTTTAGTTTTTTTAGGAATCTCCATACTGTTTTCCACAGCAGCTGCACCAGTTTGCATTCCCACCAGTAGTGTATGAGGGTTCCCTTTTCTCCACACCCTCTCCAACATTTATTTTTAGTCTTGTGATTATAGCCATTTTAATGGGTGTTAGGTGGTATCTTAGTGTAGTTTTGATTTGCATTTCCCTGATGATTAGTGATGTTGAACATCTTTTCATGTGCTATTGGCCATCTGTATATCTCCTTTGGAAAAACGTCTGTTCATATCCTCTGCCCATTTTTTGATTGGGCTGTTTGTTTTTTTGTTATTCAGTTGTGTGTGTTCCTTATATATTATGGAGATTAACCCCTTGTCAGATATGTGATTTGCAAATATTTTCTCCCAATTGGTGGGTCATCTTTGTGTTTTGATCCTAGTTTCTTTTGCCTTGCAGAAGCTCTTTAGTCTGATGAAGTGCCACTTGTTTATTTTTCCTTTTGTTTCCCTTGTCTGAGAAGACATGGTATTCAAAAAGATCCTTTTAAGTTCAATGTCAAAGAGTGTACTATCTATATTATCTTGCGGGAGTTTTGTGGTTTCAGGACTTGTCTGTCTTTGATCCATTTTGAGTTTATTTTTGTGTATGGTGTGAGATAATGGTCTACTTTCATTCTTTTGCAAATGGTTGTCCAGATTTCCCAACACCATTTATTGAAGGGACTGTCTTTTCTCCATTGCATGTTCTTGCACCTTTGTCAAAGATTAGCTGTCCGTAGATGTGTGGTTTTATTTCTGGGCTTTCAGTTCTGTTCCATTCATCTGAGTGCCTTTTTTATACCAGTACCATGCTGTTTTGATTGCTAGGGCTTTGTAGTACATTTTCAAGTCAGGGATTGTGATGCCTCCAGCTTTCTTCTTTTTTCTCAGGATTGCTTTAGTAATTTGGGGTCTTTGGTTGCCCCATATAAATTTTAGGATTCTTTGTTCTAGTTCCATGAAGAATGTCACTGGGATTCATATTGGGATTGCATTGAATCTGTAGATTGTTTTGGATAGTATGGACATTTTAATTATGTTTATTCTTCCGATCCATGTGCATAGAATCTCTTTCCATTTCTTTATGTCATCATCTATTTCTTTCAATAATGTCTTATAGTTTTCATTGTAGAAGTCCTTCAACTCCTTGGTTAGATTTATTCCTAGATATTTTCTTCTTTTTGTTGTGATTGTGAATGGGATTGTATTCTTAAGTTCTCTTTCTGTAAGTTTGTTATTAGAGTATAGAAATGCAACTGAGGGGCCGGCCCCATGGCTGAATGATTGAGTTCACGTGCTCTGCTTCAGCGGCCCGGGGTTTCGCTGGTTCAGATCCTGGGCATGGACATGGCACTGCTCACTGGGCAATGCTGAGGGGGCGTCCCACCTGCCACAACTAGAAGGACCTATAACTAAAAATATACAACTGTGTACCTGGGGGCTTTGGGGAGAAGAAGGAAGAAAAACTTAAAAAAAATTTTTTAAAAAGAGAAATGCAACTGATTTTTGTAAGCTAATTTTGTACCCTGCAAATTTACCGTAATTGTTAATTATTTCTAATAGTTTTCTGATGGATTCTTTAAGGTTTTCTGTATGTAAGATCATGTCATCTGCAAACAGCGAGAGTTTCACTTCCTCACTCCCTATTTGGATTCCTTTTATTCCTTTGTCTTGCCTAATTGCACTGGCCAAAATCTCCGGTACTATGTTGAATAAGAGTGGTGATAGCGGGCATCCCTGTCTTGTTCCTGTTCTCAGAGGGATGGCATTCAGTTTTTGCCCATTGAGTAAGATGTTGGCTGTGGGTTTGTCATATATGGCCTTTATTATGTTGAGGTAATTTCCTTCTATCCCCATTTTGTTAAGAGTTTTTATCATAAATGGCTGTTGGATCTTGTCAAATGCTTTCTCTGTGTCTATTGAGATGATCATGTGGTTTTTATTCCTCATTTTGTTAATGTGGTGTATCACATTCACTGATTTGCGGATGTTGAACCATCCCTGTGTCCCTGGTATAAATCCCACTTGATCATGATGCATGATCTTTTTTATGTATTGCTGTATTTGAGTTGCCAATATTTTGTTGAGGATTTTTACATCTATGTTCATCAGCAATGTTGACCTGTAGTTTTCCTTTTTTGTGTTGTCCTTGTCAGGCTTTGGTCTCAGAGTGATGTTGTCCTTGTAGAATGTGTTAGGAAGTGTTCTGTCTTCCCTAATTATTTGGAATAGCTTGAGAAGGATAGGTATTAAATATTAAATCCTTTCTGAAAGTTTGTTAGAATTCTCCAGGGAAGCCGTCTGGTCCTGGGCTTTTATTTTTTGGGATGCTTTTGATTACTGTTTCAATCTCTTTACTTGTGATTGGTCTATTCAGATTATCTATTTCTTCTTGATTCAGCTTCGGGAGGTTCTAAGAGTCTAAGAATTTATCCATTTCTTCTAGATTGTCCGTTTTGTTGGCATACTGCTTTTCATAGTAGTCTCTTATAATCCTTTGTATTTATGTGGTATCCATTGTTATTTATCCTCTTTTACTTCTAATTTTATTTATCTGAGTTTTCTGTCTTTTTTCTTTATAAGTCAGGCTAGGGTTTGTCAATTTTGTTTATCTTCTCAGAGAACCAGCTTTTTGTTTCATTGATCCTTTCTACTGCCTTTTTTGTTTCAATTGCATTTATTTCTGCTCTGATTTTTATTATTTTTCTCCTGCTGACTTTGGGCTTTGTTTGTTCTTCTTTTTCTAATTCAGTTAGATGTAGTTTGAGATTGCTTATTTGGGACTTTTCTTGTTTGTTAAGGTGAGCCTGTATTGCAATGAATTTCCCTCTTAGGGCCACTTTTGCTGCATCCCATATGAGTTGGTATGGTATGTTTTCATTTTCACTTGTATCCAGATATTTTTTAATTTCTCCTTTAATTTCTCCAATGATCCATTGCTGGTTCAATAGCATGTTGTTTAATCTCCATATCTTTGTCCCTTTCTCAGCTTTTTTCTTGTAATTAATTCTAGCTTCATAGCATTGTGATCAGAAAAGATGCTTGTTCTTATTTCAATCTTCTTAAATTTATTGAGGCTTGCCTTTTTTCCCAACATATGGTCTATCCTTGAGAATGTTTTGTGAGCACTTGAGAAGAATGTGTATTCTGTTGTTTTTGCATGGAGTGTTCTATATATGTCTATTAAGTCCAACTAGTCTAGCTTTTCATTTAATTCCACTGTTTCCTTGTTGATTTTCTGTCTAGATGATCTATCCATTGATGTGAGTGGAGTATTGAGGTCCCCTACTATTATTGTGTTGTTGTTAATAACTCTTTTTAGATTTGTTAATAGTTTCTTTATGTACTTGGTGCTCCTGTGTTGGGTACATAGATATTTATAAGTGTTATGTCTTCTTGGTGAAGTGTCCCTTTGATCATTATATATTGTTCCTCTTTGTCTCTCTTTACCTGTCTCATCTTGAAGTCTATTTTGTCTGATATAAGTATTGTGACACCTGCTTTCTTTTGTTTGCCATTAGCTTGGAGTATTGTCTTCCATCCTTTCACTCTGAGCCTGTATCTGTCTTTGGAGCTGAGATGTGTTTCATGGAGGCAGCATATTGTTGGATCTTGTTCTTTAATCCATCTCACCACTCTGTGTCTTTTTATTGGAGAATTCAATCCATTTACATTTAGGGTGATTATCGATATATGAGGGCTTAATGCTGCCATTTTCTCGCTTGCTTTCCAGTTCTCCTGCACTTCCTTTGTTTCTTGTCCTGTGTGTTTCAGTCTATCGATAGAATTATGTAGTTTTTTATATTTTGTTTCTTTGTTTTCTCCTTTTTTATTGTTTGTGTCTCTGTTCTGCTTTTTTAGTTTAGTCGCTACCATGAATAGAGATTTTATTCAAAATCTCATAGATAAGATAGTCCCTTTTCTGATTGCCTCTTATTTCCTTAGACTAAACCAATTCAATCCCTTTCCTCTTCTCCTCCTAAGTTGTTTTTCTCATCTTACTCCATCTTGTATTGTGAGTTTTTGGTTAAAATGACAAGACTATCTTTGTTTTTGGTATTTTCCTTCCCTTTATCTTTAATGTTATACTTGAATATTTGCTAACCTGTTCTGATGTATAGCTACAATTGTCTGATTTTGTCTTCCTATTTATATCCCTAATCCATGCCTTATAACCCGTTTGTCCCTTTTTCTTTTTCAGATATGAGGGCGTTTTTGAGGATATCTTATAGTGGGGTCTTGTGGCTATGGACTCCCTTAGCTTTTGCTTATCTGGGAAACTTTCTATTTCTCCATCATATCTGAAGGATATTTTTGCTGGATAGGGTATTCTTGGCTGAAAGTTTTTGTCTTTCAAAGATTTGAATTTGTCTTTCCAGTCTCTCCTAGCCTGTAAGGTTTCTGCAGAGAAATCCGCTGAAAGCCTGATAGGGGTTCCTTTGTAGGTTATTTTCTTCTATCTTGCTGCCCTCAGTATTTTTTCTTTGTCATTTACTTTTGCCAGTTTTGCTACTATATGCCTTGCAGTAAGTCTTTTTACATTGACTGTTTAGGAGATCTGATACTTCTTTCACATAGATTTCCATCTCCTTCCCCAGGTTTGGGAAGTTCTCTGCTATTACTTCTTTGAACAAGCTTTCTGCTCCATTCTCCTTCTCTTCTCCCTCTTGAATACCTGTAATTCTTATGTTGCATTTCCTAATTGAGTCAGATATTTCTCAGAGACTTTCTTCATTTCTTTTTAGTCTTAGTGTTCTCTCCTCCTCTATCTGGAGCATTTCAATATGTCTATCCTTGATTAAGGCTGATTCGCTCCTCTGTGATGTCCACTCGAGCATTCAGGGAATTATTTTGTTTTATCTCGTTGATTATAATTTTCATCTCCAATATTTCTGATTGATTCAATCTCTTTTGTGAAGTAGCTCCTGAACTCGTTGAATTGTTTCCCTACATTCTCTTTTAACTCATTGAGTTTTTTTAAAAGACTTTTATTTTTCCTTTTTCTCCCCAGTGCTCCCAGTACACAGTTGTATATTTTTAGTTGTGGGTCCTTCTACTTGTGGCATGTGGGATGCTGCCTCAGCATGGCTTGATGAGTGGTGCTATGTCCACGCCCAGGATCCAAACCAGTGAAACCCTGGGCCACCAAAGTGGAGCACACAAACTTAACTACTCAGCCATGGGGCCTGTCCCTCATTGAGTTTTTTGATGATAGCTATTTTGAATTCTCTGTCATTTAGATTACATATTTCTGTGTCTTCAGTACTGATTTCTGGGTACTTGTCATTTTCTCTCCGGTCTGGAGATTTAATATAATTTTTGATACTGCTATGGGGCATGGGCTTGTTCTTTCTCATCCTGGTATTATTTGGTCGCAGTTACAACATATTGCCACTGGGTGGGGGTCAAGAGGCGCATATTCTGAGCCCTCCACATTCTGCTGGGATCCCAGGCACTGGAACCAGTGGCGGGGTGGTGGGGGGACAGGCAGGGTGCTTTATTCTGAGTGCTCTGGCTGGCTTGCTTGCTCTGCTCTTACTGTCTGCTCTCCTGAGGTGTTGGCTTGATAAAATCACCCCCCACTATAGCTTTCACCTCTGTAGGGGGCTTCTCCTTAGGCTGCAAGGGACCTCAGGGATATTTGATGTTCCCAAAAATGGGTGTCCCCTCCCCCATTCTGTCCCTCTCAGAGGCCACATGCAGTCCCAGATGGCAGTCTTTTGGGGAGGGAGTGAAGTTTTCTCTTACCCTGTTCCACCTCCTCCAAGGGGTGCTCCAGCCTCTCCACCCTCCTACATATGGCTGTGTGGGTATCTCAGACATCTTTTGTGTTGTGTGGATGCCCTCTGTTGGAGTGTGAGTGTCTTTTTCGTTGTATCGTGGAGGTGTGAGGTTGCCAGGAAAAGTCACTCTGCCATGATGCTGATGTCACTCCTTTAGTTAACTTTTTAGGAGGATTCTTTTTAAAATTTCCTGAACTTTTTGAGCTCTACAAATTCCCTTAGTTTTGATAAAGAATTTTCTAATAATCTGTTTCAAGAGAAGTCTGAGAGATAAGCATGTCTAAGTTTTCCATGGTATGTCTTAAGGCAAATGTTACCTTGAGTTGTTAAAGGACCCATAGTTTTTTAAATGCCAGTCCCACAGATGGCTGTGTGCCCACCTCCAAAAAAGTTTCTGTAAGTTGATTGGTTGTTTGGAACTTGGAACCCATTTTCCAAATCCAAGCATTATTTTATATAGTGGCTGGGGTCCTTGGTTTCAATGTGCCTGAAATGGAGTTCTTAATAAGACTGACTATTTCTGTGGGGGAAAATGCTGTCTGAAGAAGAGAGCATCTCCATGCACTATCAGGGAAAGGAACTTTCTTATCTCTAAACCAGCTTTCTCAGACAAGAGTGAATCCTTTTAAAGGACTGTTCTCTAGGGGAATGTGGCCTGCTTATCATTTCTGCTCACTCTAGGCACCAGAGTCTCAACTCAAATTGTCATTGGTGTTCACCATCCCTAGTTATCTATAACAAACATTCAGATGTTCTTTACCTTCTGATTACCTAAATACAACAAAAGGTTTGAGAATGGGTGTTTGCATACCATAGAATAAGAACTCTTTATATAGTGTGCTCTATGTGTGGTTGTCCCAATGGTATGGTGATCTTTTATGGCAAAGGGTACAGATACTTACAGAGACAGTTTTTTATATAAAGCATGATACAACACAGCATGCTTGCAAACAGAGATTCTCCAAAGTTCACCACAGGGATTAGACCATTGGCATGGATCAAGATATAGGGTTTCAAAGCTTCCTGGTTTGCCTGGGACTAAGAGATTTTCCAGAACATGGGACTTTCAGTGATAAAACCGAGAAAGTACCAAAGTGAGGCTGTTGGTCACCCTGATTGAGGAGTTTACTTTGCTCTGCTTTGACCTTAACTCCCACCTGATTATTGTTGAGCCTCTGACTACACATGTATCTGCTCACCAAGGGCAAGTGAAAACAACCCAACACCCTCCTGTTTACTGTGGAATGGGTAAAGCGAAGGTCAGTTTCTCAGGAGCATCCTTCAGTAGGCCTAGGGTTTAAGCAGTCTGAGGTCTGCACCTGAATTATATAATGGGTTTTAGAATAATTGTATGCAAAGACTACAGATACTCTACAGTGGGATTCAGATGGTAACTTTTGACTCTGCCATACCGAGGAAGTGCTACATCCCTTGACCAGGGGTAAATAAGGGGCAGGCCTCGCCTGGATTCTCTTCTCTGGGACTCATTCTGTTCTTGCTCCATAGTGGTCTGCTTTGAGATGGTCAGTTCCTTAGGCTTGATTGTTTTATATCAATTGCACAGTCTGAGGCCTTCAAACTAACATGGCTCAAAGTTTAAATCTTAAATAGAAAGGCTCCATCAACTGTACCCAAAGATTGTGTCTTTCCTTTAACATATTCTGCTAAGTCCACAGTGTGCATTTCCCCCAAAATGGTATATATCTGAATTGCTTTCTATTTTGTCCCTAGCCCAGCTGCATTTTGTATTTTCGTTTGTTTCATTTTGCTGATTTTGTTTTTCATGTGCTTTGAGCTGTGACGGGAAGGGCAGAATAAGGAAGAATGATGGCTTTGGAAGAGGTAGAGGCAGCAATATGCTGTGAAACTACATGAGGAAACCTTGGGGGGAAATGAGATAATTTTAAGCCAGGGAAATGGGAGGGCCTGTAGTAAACTAACGTCCAAGTTGGTGTGTGTATTCCTAGATGGTCTTCAACTGTAAGAAACACATAAATCAAGGTACTGCCTGATCAGCAATTCCTTATTGTTTGTATTAGTTTGCTGGGGCTGCCAATAAAGCACCATAGACGGGATGACTTAAATATCAGAAATTTAATTTCTCACAGTTCTGTAGGCCAGAAGTCTGAGACAAGGTGTCAGCAGGGTTGGTTTCTTCTGAGGATCTCTTTCCTTAGCTTGTAAATGGCCATCTTCTCCCTTCTCCCAAGCCTTCCCCTTCCCCCAAGTCTTCACACGGTCTTCCCTCTGTACATATCTGTGTCTAAATTTCCTCTTCTTATATGGACACTAGCCATATTAGATTAGGGCCCACCTTAATGACCTCATTTTAGTTTAATTACCTTTTTTTGTTTTAAAGATTTTTTACTTTTCCGTTTTCTCCCCAAAGCCCCCCAGTACATAGTTGTATATTCTAGTTGTAGGTCCTTCTGGCTCTGCTATGTGGGACACAGCCTCAACGTGGCCTGATGAGCGGTGCCATGCCCACACCCAGGAAATCCTGGGCCGCTAAAGCAGAGCGCGCGAACTTAACCACTCGACCACGGGGCCGGCCCCTAATTACCATTTTTGAAGACCCTATCTCAAGGTACAGCTGTATTCTGAGGTACTGAGTCCTTCAACATGTGCATTAGGGGTTGGTGGGGGCACAGCTCAGCCCATAACATTGCCTAAACTACCTTTCATCGGTAGAGATAAAACTGTGTTTTTCAGTCTGTCACATTTATTATTATTGGAAATTAAATGAGGCTTTTGATCAATTCATTTGTTAAGCAAAGTTTTAAAAAATCAAGAGTTAAAATAATTTCTGCTTTGTTGAAAGTATAATTAGTGTACGTTGTTCCCTGTCTGAGACTAGAAAGCTAATTTTATGCCCAAATACTATATGAACACACCACTTCTTCAAGGATAGATAGCAAATATAACCTGTGTATTTCAATATTCTCTAGTCCTTGTTTGCAGACATTCCTAAAAACTATTTACTACCAGGGCTTACAAATACAGTTTGTACGTTAATACCTAAGAAAGATAGTTTCCAAACATAGTTTTCTTTCTATTGCTCTTATATCACCCACTTCATCAACTCTCCAGTATCTCTACAGTTAAATGTGTGAATCTCAGTGGCCCAGAGCTGTAGAAGCTAACAGTAGTTATCGACCTCTTAAATGTGACATTTGCCACATTCTCAACATTTTGGTTTTCAAGCCAGAAGGGAAAAGCCCAAAATTCATTACATTAGGATCCAGCACATAGCGACAACTTGATTAAGTATGGTTCAAATATTTAACAGCTCTGTGAAGGATATTAGTAGTTAATTGTATTCTTAAATTAATCTAAGCAATCATTTCAAGGTTTCTGGATATTAATTAATTCATTCCTTGGGAAGATATGAAAACATAAACCCTACCAGGTGTTTTCACTTTTTCTTTTTACAAGAGACATCAGCAAACATTTAGTTGTTGTATTTGCAATTTGATTTGTAGTTGGCAACTGGTAGTCTCTATGTCATATAGCCCATGCTTACAGAACATGCCCACTCGGAAAACCCATAGGCTATAAATCCAGAATGTTGAAGTGTCTCTTGGAGAAACAGTTAAAACTAATCCTTGATTTAATAGCATTCTTACAGCCAGAAAACTCATATGGCTTTGAGGTCAGTTCCCAAAATCTTAACATAAAACAGGATGATTCTTTCCATGAATTAGTAGGGATTTTTTCAGCATTAGAGAATTGAACCACAATATTGCCAGAAAATGTCAATTATTCAATAATTCTACCTTATCAGTAATTTAGAAAAATATCTGCTATTCAAGCAAAAAGTGATATGGATCAAACAACAGAATCTTAGGATACTGGAATAATTAGGATCAGTTATCTCAGATCATCTAGTTCAACAGTTCTCAAACTTCAGTGAGCATAAGAATCACCCAGAGGACTTTTTAAAACATAGATTCTGGGTCCCACCCTCAGAGTTTCTGTTTCAGTAGGTCTAGAGTAGGGCCCCCAAATTTGCATTTCTAACAAGCTCTAAGGTGATGCTCTCAGAGCTTCTAACAAGCTCTCGGGTGATGTGGTCAAGGTATCATACTTTGAGAACCACTAATCTCATTGGGTTTTTCCTTCTGAATATAGATGTGATGAAATACCTATACTCTGTACACAGGATTCTCTTCATGACCCAATGAGATAGCTACTGCAATATACATTTCACAAATGAAGAAACTGGGAAGTTCAGTGACTCACCCAAGGTTACTTGGCTAGTAAATATGGGAACTGGGATTTGAACCCAGACAGGCTCCAAAATGTGAGTTCTTAACCGTTATACTATTCTGCTTCCCAAGGTAACAGATAAGAACTTAACGGTGCTCATTGATTCGTTAAGAATAATGACAGTTAGGTGGTTTAGGTAGCTAAGGAAACTAAATATTTAGAAAAGCTCTTTTGCTCTGCTTTAAATTTTCCTCTTTTTATCTCTAAGCCAGTTGAATAATGGTTTATGAGTCATTAGCATGAATTCAAGCCTAATGTATCTCTTACATAGTACATTCTAAATTAGCCTAGATGATATAAATGAGGAAGTAAAATATTGACTGTATACTTCATTTTGAAAATTATGTCAATGAAATATGCCAACAAAATCTTCCATTTTAAACAAGGTGTGTTAGTTACTATTCTTTAGTTGCAAGAAACAGAAACCAACCTGAGCTATCACAGCTGAAAATAAAATGTGCCAAATCCAAGGGAAGGAATATAATCTGGCTTCAGGAAGAGACTAGAACGGGGACTCTTTTCTGTTTCAAGACTCTTTTCTCTCTGCTTCCTGGTTCATCTGTCTCTATGTACAGACTTTCTCTGCATCCTCAGTTCACATGAGGAATCTTGCCACCCAACAGCTCTTAAGTTTACTTTCCCAGGTCCGGCACCTCTCAGAGGCCAACTGGCCATTCCCAAGTCTTTATTCCCAGTTCCCAACGGAGAGACTCTGAACAGCTTTGTTTAGGTTAAGTATCTTCCTCTGGTCCAATCATTTATGACTACAGAAGTAGGGTCATTCAGTACAAATTTCACTACCGGTACAAATTTGGCTATCATTATGCTTGCGGCAGAGGAGAAAATCATTGACTTGTGAATGATGCTAATGCTTCAAGAAGAGTCCACTGAGAAACTCTTCCAGTGCATGATCCATTTCTCTCTATCACAAGATATTATAGTCAGGTGTATATCAAGAATGTATTGTTCTTGACCTATCAAATCAGCAAAACCTAGAAGGCAATACACACTGGTGGTGAGGCTGAGGAGAAATAGCCACTCATACATTAGTGTTGGGAGCACAAAAGGGTACATGCCTGATGTCAGAACCTACCAAAAATATAGGTGCATTTACCTTCTAAGCTAGAAAACCCACTTCTGGGAATCTATTCAACAGGGATCAAGAGAAATGACCCAAGAGTGTAGATGTTTTCAGACTCTACACTTTGAAAAGAAAAATAAATCATAGACAAAGGATACCTTATTGCAATATCAGAAGACAAAAAACCCACCCACAATCCCCATCCCTTACTCTCCAATAGGTAAACGTAGCCAATCTTGGAAAACACGTGGTTTTATGGGCCATACGTCAAAAGAAAAACTGCATTTAATTTTTAGAACTATTAATTTACAGGCAACATTTTATGACTGCTGCTGCTTCATACTGTGAGGTAAAAAGTCTGCCCTATATAATACTGATGTGATCTAGAGGGAAATTGCTCCCAAAGTATCTAGTCTCACTGGTACATGGTGTTGGGGACTGTATTGATCATCTCTTTCTGCAGCACGGCCTATAGAACAGCACTAACATGAAAGTGCTGTATCTAAGCGACAAGCAGATGATATGGAAAAAAAATTGCAGCCAATAATTTCGTGCACATGACTGAATCTTTGGGAAAATCCAAGAGCATGGTTTTAAATCAATCATTTATCCTCTTTTTCTCTGCAGTATATCTCTTCATACATTGCAGACTTTAAAAGTGAAATGTTTGAGGAACTCCTTAAGCACCTTTGCCACTGTGCAGATGAATTCCGGGAGATCATAAAAACTAACATGCAGAGGCAGATGTTTGTTGAGCTCTTCCTGCATTGTGACCATGGAAAGGTAGGGTAAGACCCTTAAAGCAGTGCTTCTTCAACTATTTGTTGTGAAGGACCAGTTTATATGTTGTTGTTCTTGATGGCGATGTTTTAAATTTCTCTGTTGTAGACTGATACTCAATGAAAATGGATTACTAGGGGAAAAAAGGACTTTCGGAATACAATCCACATTTTTTTATTATCAGATTAAAATCTGACATTATCTTTATTACTGATTTATTACTTTCTCAAATTGCTGTAACATTTTCTAGATGCTATTCTCAACTTCTGTACCTTTCTCATCACAGACTGGTAGCAGCCTACAGAACGTACCTGGCGTGGCACTGCATTTCACGATGTAACTTGTCTCCAAATCTCTTTCCCATTCTTAAAAATGGGTTGCTTAATATTGTTTTTGTTTACTCTCTTTGCTGGTGGCTTTGTCTAGAAAAGAGCTGCTGGGAATAAAAAGCCTGCCACGTTTTATTATGCTGCCTCTTAAAAGCAAGAAAAGTTTGTACCAAGAAGTATTCCTAAGAATGGTATTTGGGAGGACACTAATGTGCCAGGATATCAAATGGATTTGAAAAAAATAGATGTAAACTTTACTAAAATGTACTTGTTTATGAACTTTATATTTATTTGTTTGTATCCCCATGTTCCAGAAAAGTTTAAGGAAGCTTACAAGAATAGATAAAGTGCAAGAGGAACATAAATTTAAAGTAGGGTGAAAGAAGAAAAAACTAAGAGAGAGGGTACTAAATAAAGCTGGGAACAAAGCCCAAAATGCATATCATAATAACATAAATATTTGTTCTGAGTCATCTACAAGTTTGACTCCAAGCTTCCTAGCAGTGAATGTGAAAAGCGAAATATGACCAAACACTCTATCAACAATGTTTATGAGATAAATACAAACTGGTGGAAGAAGTACAGAAATTTGGGGTTCAAAGTATAGTCAGGAGTTTCTTCTGGAAGTGTTCATTAAAGGCGCCCTATATGGTGAAATGAACATCCTTTATGGTGCTCTTATAATAAACGAAACGACTTTCTTAAGGCAGTTTCCTATAACCACCTTAAGTGTAGGCAAATGATAGTGCCCATGACTGCAGTTCAGAAAATGCAATTCTTAAAGGAGCCAATGTATTGCAGACTGGGTTCTTAGATCCCTGCTAATTTGGCTTAAGTCAGGAATATATTTTACAAAATCTGAATTGTCTATGGGTCTTTCAGGCAATCTTCCTTGAATATTGCTTCTTTTAACAAAGCTTATAATAAATATTGGGTGACCTAGGGGTCAAGATTTTACCCCCTGGTAAATGCCTGGAGAATAACTATTCTCTGTTCGCTAATTTCATACCAACTCATGTGCAATAACAAACATAGTGGGGTAATATTTAGAGGAATTAACTGAGGTTTTCTTGTACTTTTTGTTTTTCTTCCCAGCATTTAAACAGTAGTTATGTGCTAATTTTGGAGGGAGGGTAGATGCAGTCTACCTTCTGTGCAGTCTAGATAGATGCAGTCTAGATAGATGCAGCCTAGAATAAAGAAGTTAATTGAGTTTCTGAAAATTTTTAACCAGTAGCTGAGACAAGAGTTCAAAAGCCTATAGCTTCAATTGAAAATTCTGGGCTCTTGAGAAAGAATGGAGAATCAGAGCAAGGAAGAATGCAAAATATGACATCAAAGCACTTTTTCTATTACTGGGGAATTATGACCAGCTGATGGGAGAAGAAGATTGGAGGGGATGTGACTAGGGCTTAGAGGTTGTCTGGGTCCCTAAGAATTAGTATCTGGTTCCCAACTCCTGGGCCCCAATCAGAGTTGGAGGTTGAAGGCAACATTATAGACACTCTCAGAAATTCCAAGTAGGTTGAAAGAAATTAAGAGCATCGGGGCTTATGCTTCATTTCTTGGGTGTAGCTCAGAGACTGCAAGCTTCATAGAGAAGTCCTGAATCCAACATGGCACTAAAGAGGAAGGGTAGCTGCTACATAAGGAGGGCTCTAGTGAGATAGGCCTGAGGGTAGTTCCATTCCTGTGGCTAGAGGAAAGGTGAGGGGTGTTCCTAAATACATGTGGGTGAAGCAGAGTGGGTATACAGAGAATATGGCAGTTAAAGTTCTGGGAGTGCCCCCAGGAAGGTACCTGGGGTTGGGACAAAGAGAACCATGGTAGTGAACAGCAAACACCAAAACAAAACTTCCAAATGACTCAGTGGGATGAACTCCATATGGTCACAGTCAACAACTGCTATGGTTGGCACTGCACTAAATTCCCCTTTCTTTGATGGTGGGATATTTTATAAGCCCCAAAGAAAAATGGGCAAAAGATATGAATACACAATTCATGGAATCACTATATACTCAACAGATGTGCAAAAACATTTGTTAATGATAATACCTATTGCTGGTAGGGATAGAGGGAAAGTATTTTCTCAAACATTCCTGGTGAAAATTTAATAGTTACAGTATCTTTGTAAAACAATATGGATGTATCTATTGAAATAAAAAATACATACATCCTTCAACCACATGATCTCATTCCTGAAATTTTTATCCCAAAGAAATAAATCACCAGAAAATAGAACATACATGTACAAGGATGATTCCTGTGGCATTCTTTATACATAAAAAGAAAAGAGAGAGACAGAGAGAGAGTAATGGAATGCTTATTTGTAGGGAGATGTTTTAAAAATTATGGTACATCTACATCTTGCAATATCATGCAACTTTTATACAAATTGCATAGATCTATACCAGTTGACTTAGAGGAATTTTTAAACATTATTATTGAGTGAAATAAGTAAAATATGGAGAAATGTGTATAATATAATCCCACTTTTGTAAAGAAAACAACGACAAAACTCATGTAGGTACATATAAATAGGTACACATGTTTGTATACCTATAGCTACGTGAGCTTAGAGAAACAATCATAACAAAACTTGTGGTTAACTGGAATGAGGCTCAAAATCCACTGTTCAGAGTGGTCCTTAAAGACTTCTGAAGGCAGAAAGGCTTCTCTGAGATATTTATTCAATTGAAGTTTTTAGAACTAGATTTATAGCACAAAAAATGAATAGTAGATCTTAGTCAGAGGATTCTATGAAAAAAAAATACATCAGGGGCCTTGTTTTGTTGAGTGAAGAGCAATGATCTTCTAAGTGTTAATCAGGATCTGGAGTCCACAGTGCCATCCACTAGGTTCATGTTTCAGCCAATGTCCCAAATGGAACTTCTAAACATGAAAAAGAAACAATATGTGAAATTAAAACTACTACATGGGATTAGCATCAGATTAGACAATGCAGAAGAAAAGATTAGTAAACATGAAGATATAGAAATAGAAACTATCTAAGCTGAAGCAGAGAGAAAAAGAAAGAAAATATGTGGGCAGTTATAAAAGACTTCTCATTTAAAAATTATTTCAATGATAATTTACTTTTTGAAACAAAACTAATAAAAATATATTTTGAAGTTTATAACTTGTAAAAGTAAAATGTGTGACGACAATAGCAAAAATGATCAGTGGGAGAAAATAGAAGTAAGTTTCCTACATTAGGCATGAAGTATATAGTATTATTTGAAGGTAGACTGTGGTAAGTTAAAGATGCATAATGTTAAATCCTAGAGCAATTACTAGAAAAAAAAGAGGTATAGCTATTAAGCCAATTGTGGAGATAAACTGGAATATTAAAATATCATCAAAAGAAGGCAGGAAAAGAAGCAAAAAAATAACAATAAGTGAGAACAATAAACAAGTAGCAAGATGGTATATTTAAAGCCGACCATAATGATGATTATGATTTACATTAAATGAATATAGTCTAAACACTCCATTAAAAAGATAGAGATTGTCAGGCTGGATAAAAATGTAAGAACCAATATAAAGACACAAATAGTTTAAAAGTAAAAATAAAATTATGAAAAAAGATATATTGTGGAAATACTATGAGGAAGTGGGAGTGGCTATATTAAGATCAGACAAAGAAGCCTTTAAAAAGAGCCTTCAGAACAAGGAATGTTACCAAGAATTAAGAGGGATATATTGATAAAGGGGTCAATTTGGTAAGAAGACATAATAATTCTAAGTGTGTGTGCACCTACAGCAGAGCTTCAAAATACATGAAGCAAAAAATGACTGAACTGCAATTATAGTTGGAGAATTAAACACTACTCTCTCAGCAATTGATAGAACAAGTAGACATAAAATCAGTGAGGATATAAAACACTTGAAAAACACTGTCAACCAACTTTACCAGGAGTGTTGTAGAACATTCCACCCAACAACTGCAGAAAAACACACTTTTCAATTGCACTTGAAACATTCACCAAGATGATCATATGCTATACCATGAAACAGGTCTAATAAATTCAAAAGAATTGAAATCATACTATATGTTCTTTGACTACAGCAGAAATGAATTAGAAATCAATAACAGAAAGATAGTTGGAAAATCCTCAAATATTTAGAAATTAAATAACACACTTCCAAATAACCAATGGGACAAAAAAAAATCACAGGATAAATTAAGAAATATCTTAAACTGAGTGATAATTAAAATACAACATATTAAAATTGGAGGAATGAAGCTAAAGTGGTGCTTAAAGAGAAATTTATAGCTATGAGTGCTTATATAAGAAAATAGAGGTCTAAAATCAATAATCTCAACTCTCATCTCAAAAAGCTGGAAAAAGAAAAGCAAAACCAAATAAATGAAAAGTAAGTAGAAAGAAGGAAATTATAAAGAAATGGGCAGAAATCAATGAAATAGAAAACAAAATACAACAGTGAAAATCAATAAAAACATAAGCTGTTTCTTTGAAAAGATTAATAAACCTCTAGGTAGTCTGATCAAAGAAAAAAAGAGAAGACACAAATTACTGACATCAGGAAAGAAGGAGAGGACATCATTACAGAGCCTGCAAACATTAAAAAGACAATGAGGGAACATTGTGAACAACTTTATACCAATCAATTTGCAACTTAGATTAAATGGACAAATCTCCTGAAAAATTACCAAGTCTGACTCAAGAGGAAATAGAAAACCTGGATGCCCTTATATGCATAAAGAAATTAATGAATGCCATTAAAAATCTTTCCACAAACAAAATTCTAGGCCCAGATGATCTCACTGATGAATTCTATCAAAAATTTAAGGAAGAAATAATTCCAAACCTACAGAAAGTCTTTCAGAAAATAGAAGAGGGAACACTTCCCAACTGATTTTATGCGACTAGCATTATTCTGATATCAAAACCAGACAAAGATAGTTCAAGAAAAAAAACCTATAGACTAATATCCCCTATGAACAAGACACAAAAATCTTTAAGTTAATTTTAGCAAATTAGGTCAGCAATATATAAAAAAAGGTAATAAATCAGGATCAAGTGGAGCTCAATCCAGGGATGAAAGGTTGTTTAATATTCAAAATTCAATCAAAGCATTCACCACATTAAGAAACTAAAAAAGAAAAACTGTATGATCATCTGATAAAATTCAACACCCATTAATGACTTTTTTAAAAAACCTCTCAGCAAACTGGAAATCAATTTTCTTTAACCTGATTAAGAGCGTCTATGAAAAACCCACAGTTATACTTAATAGTGGAAAATTTAATGATTTCCTCCTTATATCAGGGACAAGGCAAAGATGTCCACTCTCACCATTTTTATTTAACATTGTACTAGAGGTACTAGCCAGTGAAATAAAGCATGGGGGGAAAAAGGAAACTTTCTTTATTCACAGAAAATCCAAAGGAATCTATTAAAAAAGTTGAATTTACTAGGACATATACATGAATTTAGTTAAGGCTTCAGGATGTAAGGTCAATACACAAAGATCAATTATATTTCTATATACTAGCAGTGAACAATTGGAAGATGAAATTTTAAAATGCCATTTACATTAACATCACACATGTGAAATACTTAGATATAAACTGAACAAAGTATGTGGAATACCTTTAGACTGAAAACTATTAAACATTGCTGAGAGAGGTAAAAAACCTAGATAAATGGAGAAGCCATTTCTCATTTTTCTCAAAGACCATATTCATGAGTCAAAAGACTCAATATTGTGGGGCTGGCCCCGTGGCCGAGTGGTTAAGTTCACACGCTCCGCTGCAGGCGGCCCAGTGTTTTGTCGGTTCGAATCCTGGGCGCGGACATGGCACTGCTCGTCAGACCACGCTGAGGCAGCGTCCCACATGCCACAACTAGAGGAACCCGCAACGAAGAATACACAACTATGTACTGGGGGGCTTTGGGGAGAAAAAGGAAAAAATAAAATCTTTAAAAAAAAAAAAAGACTCAATATTGTTAGTTAATTCCCAAATTGACTTACAAATTCAACACAATTCCAATCCAAATATCAGTGAGCTTATTTATAGAAATTGACAAGACTACTTTTAAAATTTATATGGAATTTTAAAGGATGCATAACAGCCAAAATAACTTTGAAAAAGAACAAAGTTGGAGGATTTACACTATCTGATTTAAGGATTTAATAAATATTTACAGAAGTCAAGACAGCATAGTATTGGTGTAAGGATAGACAAATAGATCAAGGGAACCGAGTTGAGTCAGACATATAACCACATGTACATGGTCAATTGATTTTCAATGGAGGTGCCTAGGCTAGTCTTTTCAACACATGGTGCTGGAAAAACTGACTACCAGCTGTGTGGGGAAAAATTGCCTCACACCACACATAAAAATAAGCTGAAAATGGACTTTAGACCTAAATGTATAAAGTAAAACCACAGAATTCCAGAAGAAAACAAGAACCTTAACAGGAAATTTGATAAAATGGACTTCACCAAATTAAAAAATTCTATTCTTTGAAAGACATTATTAAGAAAATGAAAGGACAACTATAGACTGGGAGAAAGTATTTGCAAAACATTTAATGACAAAAGACTTGTATCCAGAACATATAAAAGATTCCTACAGCTTAAACAGTCAAATTAAAAGTGCCATGGACATGTCAGGAAAAAGATATATCTATGTCCAATAAGCACATGGAAATATGTTCAATGTCATTAGTCATCAGAGAAATGCAAATTAAAACCACAATGAGATAAAAATTACACCCACTAAAATAGCTAAAATTAAAAAGACTGATAATATAAGTGTTGGTAAAGATATGGAGCAATTAGAATTCTCATACATTGCTGTTAGGAATGGAACAACCACTTTGGAAAACAGTTCGGCAATTTCTTAAAAAGTTAGACATGCACTTACCAAATGACCAAGCAACAAGAAATTCCACTCCTAGATGTTTACCTAGGACAAATGAAATGAAATTAGAGAAATTGAAACATATGTATACTCAAAGACTTGTAGATGAATATTCTTAGCAGCCTCATTTATAACAGCTCAAACTGAAAACACCCAAATATCCATCAACTTGTGGATAAACACATTACAGTATATGCATACAGTGGAATACTTCTCAGGAATAAAAGAGAATGAACTACTAATGCACACAATAACACTGATGAATCTCAAAAATATGCTAAGTGAAAGAAGGAAGACATAAAAGAATACATACTACATGGTTTCACTTACATGAAAATCTAGAAAAGGGAAAACTAGTCTAGAGCAATAGAAAGCACATTGGTAGTTTTCCTGGGCTATGAGTAGAGGGGACTGCTTGCAAAGGGACACAGGGAACTTTTCGGTTTAATGAAAATGTTCTATATCTTCATTGTGGAGGTGGTTACCTGGGTGTATACATTGTCAAAAAGTATTGGACTGTACACTTAAAATTGGTGCATTTTATTGGATATAAATTTTGCTTCATTGGGAGTGATGTCAGCATTATGGCGGAGTGAACTTGCCCGGGACTCTCTCTCTTCCAATATACAACAAAAAGGGACATCCATACTCCAACAGAGGACACCCTAACATAATACAAAAACCTTGGAGAGACACACAGCAGAGAGGCTGGAGCTTCCCCTTGGAGGAGCTGGAACAGGGTAAGAGAAAACTTTGCTCCCTCCCCTAAAGACTGTGAACGCAGCCACAGGAAGATCTGTGAGGAAAGGAGCAGGGGAGGGGATGCTCGTTCAGGGATCTCCAAGGACTCCCTAGGGCCCTTGCAGCACAGAGGGAAGCCCTCTAACGGGAGGAAAGCTTTCGCGGGGGGTGACCTCATCAAGCCAACACCCCAGGAGACCACATAGTGAGAGCTGATTGAGAAAGCCTGGAATCACACAGGAGAAAGCGCCCCTCCCCCCACCCACCTCATGCTGCTCCACTACCTGGGATATTGGCTGAAAGCAGAGGGCTCAGACTGTGTGGCTCTCGACCCCTACCCAGTGGCGATAGGAAGTGACTGCAACCAAATAATATCAGAATGAGAAAGATCAGATCTTCCAACATCAGACACTACATCAAATCTCCAGAACAGAAAACAACAAGCACCCAGAATTCAGTCCTGAGGACGCAGAAATATGTAAGCTAAATGACAATGAATTCAAAATAGCTATCATCAAAAAACTCAATGAGGTGAAAGAGAATATAGAAAAACAATTCAATGAGTTCAGGAGCTACTTCACAAAAGAGATTGAAACTATAAAGAAGAATCAATCAGAAATATTAAAGATGAAAGACACAATGGAAGAGAGAAAACAAAATACCGATTCCCTGAACACTCAAGTGGACATCACAGAGAAGCATATCAGCATCATCAAAGATAGACATGTTGAAATGCTCCAGACAGAGGAGAGAGAACTAAGACTAAAAAGAAATGAAGAAAGTCTCCGAGAAATATCCGACTCAATTAGGAAATGCAACATAAGAATTATAGGTATTCAAGAAAGTGAAGAGAAGGAGAATGGAGCAGAAAGAGTGTTCAAAGAAATAATAGCAGAGAACTTCCCAAATCTAGGGAAAGAGAGGGAAATATGTATGGAATAGACTTCCAGATCTCCTAGATTTTTCAATGTAAAAAGACCTACTGCAAGGCATATAGTAGTAAAACTGGCAAAAATGAATGACAAAGAAAGAATATGAAGGGCAGCAAGGCAGAAGAAAATAACCTACAAAGGAACCCCTATCAGGCTTTCAGTGGATCTCTCTGTGGAAACCTTACAAGCTAGAAGAATGGAACGACATATTAAAATCTTTAAAAGACAAGAATCTTGAGCCAAGAATACTCTATTCAGCAAAAATATCCTTCAGATATGAGGGAGAAATTAAATCTTTCCCAGACAAACAAAAGCTAAGGAACTTCATAGCCATGAGACACCTCCTCACACAAGAAATCCTCAAGAAGGCCCTCATACCTGAAAAAAGAAAAAAAAGGGAGAAAGGGGTCACAAAACACAGAGTAAGGAGATAAATAGGTAGACAGAATCAGAATAGGATATCAAATATTCAGCTATAGCGTTAGGCTAAAGGGAAGGAAAACACCAGATACAAATACAGTCTTGTCACTTTAACCACAAACTCACAACACAAGTTGGAATAAGATATGAGAAAAAAACTTAGGAGGGGAGGAGGAAAGGGACTGAATTGGTTTAGACTGAGTAAATAAGAGGCCATCAGAAAATGGACTATCTTATACACGAGATTCAAAATACAAACCTCAGGGTAACCACTAAACAAAAAAGCAGAACAGAGATACAAAAAATAAATAAGGAAAAAACAAAGAAACACATCATAAAAAACTACATGATTCAATGGGTAGACCAAAACACACAGAACAAGAAACAAAGGAAATGCAGGAAAACCGGAAAATGAGTGATAAAATGACAACATTAAGCCCTAATACATCAATAATCACCCTAAACGTAAATGGATTGAATGCTCCAATAAAAAGACACAGAGTGGTGAGATGGATTAAAGAACAAGACCCAACAATTTGCTGCCTCCAGGAAACACATCTCAGCTCCGATGACAAACACAGACTCAGAGTGAAGGGATGGAAGATGATACTCTAAGCTAATGGCAAACAAAAGAAAGCAAGTGTCACAATGCTCATATCAGACAAAGTAGACTTCAAGATAAGACAGATAAAGAGAGACAAAGAGGGGCAGTATATAATGATCAAAGGGACACTCCGTCAAGAAGAAATAATGCTTATAAATATCTATGCACCCAACACAGGAGTACCAAAGTTCATAAAGCAACTATTAACAAATCTAAAAGAAGATATTAATAATAATTTTGCTTCATTAAAGTTGATAAAAAACAAGAATGTTCACAGCAGCATTATTTATAATAGTCAAAAACTAAAAACAATACAAACGTCTATCAAGAATAGAATGATTAAATAAAGTTTTATATATTCACACAGTGGAATATTTATGTAGCAATGAAAAAAATGAATTACAGTCAAATGAAACACGAATAACATTAGTAGATATAATGTAGAGCAAAAAAAGACACAAAAGCGCAGATGCTATATAATTCCATTTATATAAACTTCGAGAACAAACTAATCTGTAGTGATAAATATCAGAATAGTAACTACCTTTGGGGGAATTATTGATTAAGAGAAACCATGAAGAGCTTCTGGCAATGATGAAAATATTCTGTATTTTTACCTGAGTGGTGCTTTCAAAATGTATAGATGGTAAACATTATTGAACTAAATGATTTGTTCACTTGTTCAATGAACTTAGAATTTGCACACCTTATTGCATAGTTATTATTTCTTTTTCTTTTCTTTTTTTTTTTTTTGCCCTGGGCTAATATCTGTTGCCAGTCTTCCTCTTTTTTGCTTGAGGAAGTTTCACCCTGAGGTAACATCTGTGCCAGTCTTCCTCTATTTTGTATGTGGGTCACTGCCATATCATGGCCACTGACGAGTGGTGTAGGTCCATGCCCTGGAACCGAACCTGGGCTGCTGAAGCAGAGCATGCCAAGCAACCACTAGGCCAAGGGGCCAGCCCCCGAAGATCTCATTTTTAAAACTACAACTTCTGCCCCACAGAATCTTGTGCCCCTGCTTTCCTCTTCTGAGCTAACATGGACAGGAATTTCAGCATAGTTATTATTTCTTAATGAAAATGTTTTTAGAATGATCACTTATGGTTGCTTGGGGTGAAGTGCCTTTTGAAGGAAAGGCTTTAAGAGACCTAGTGGCTGCTGCATTTTACCATGATTGTGATAGTGCTGACTACAAGGGCTGTTGGTGGATGACCTTCATTTCCCTGCATTGGAGAGGTTATGGAAAGTAAAAGACAAGCTCATGGCTTTAAGCTCTCAGCTCAAGTTGCAGTCAGAAAACCGGAAAATTTCCATGATGACTTTAAATGAGTCTCTATTTCTTGTAGCTTCAGGGCAGATATGGATGAAAAATCAGCCCCAAAATTTAATGCGACAGAATTAAAATGCAAGTTGAATTTATAGAATTGCCAAGACTCTTATGTAAAATTAGCAAATTGCTTGGGAAATAGACAGAGCCTGAGACTTGGGATGGTTGTTTTTGGATGGAAGCTGAGACTTGAGCCACAAATCTCCCCAAGCCTCCCTTGGCAGCAGAAGCAGTCTCTTCTCTCCTGTTTGAGAATATTAGCTTTTCTTTCCTTAGAGACCCTATAATAACTTCACTTGGGGCAATTATCTTGCAAAAGGATATCTATTTTCCTCAAGGAACACCTGTCAACATTCACTGCCTTGAGACCCAAAATTGGAGTCAGATCTCAGCAGACCCCAGAAGGACTAGTCAAATCTGTACCAAGAGGTGATTGTTGGTACTCAGAGAGAATATCAATTTTTGCTAATTCATAGCAGCAAAAACCTGGGGAATATATGTGGGAATTGATTATAAGACTTTAAGACTAAGAAGGATGGATATAACTTTGGATTGGCCCACATTTATCAACATTGTTATACTTAGAAAAGATTTACTTAGCAGTATATTTTGAGTATTTGGGAATTATTTCAACAGTTGGTTTGGTAGGTCAGCTGAAACCTTGACTCAAATATGGCCTACATTCAATGAGATTGAAATGCCAGAACCTTCTTGAACTACTATAGAGGAAGAAATCCAAAGGCTTACAAGGTTGCTGAAGTTGATTTCTCACATGGAGCCTGCCCATATGCATGTTCACCATATCTCCAAAGAGAACTCAGCTGACATTGCCTTAAGGAATACTTTAATGAGGGGAGCACTAGCATCCCTAAAAAGCTCTTTGGTAGCTGTCATCTGTAGGCTGGAGATAATGGTGGGAAATACTACCATGGAAGTTGGCTTTCTAATTTCAAGGAAATGATAGGATTCCAGAGTGATAGGAGACACAGGCATTTAATTGCAGAGACAAGGTCTACTGGTCACAGTTCTCATAGGTATCATAGATAAATGGTATTTTGACTAAATGCCCAAGGTCAAAGGCCATATTATAATGGGCCCAATTTGTCTAGGAGTCACACTGTGGTTATTTTCCTACTTCCTGAATGCATAATTGGAATTACCACAGTGAACAGCAGGAATAAAAGTGGCCGTCTGAGTGTTTTGACCCATGTGGATTTTCTGTGGCGATCATGGTTTCCCTAGGTGTTAAATAGATAGAATGTCTACTAAATTATTACTAGAGCTATCTACAGAAAAGCTCTAACCACAGGGCCAGAAACATGAGTTGAGATACCACAATGGAGAATCTTGGCTTCTCATCCAGTTGCCAGACTTAAGCCAGTTTACACACCCATAACTCGCTGATTGAACAGGAGGCTACTCTCTTGAGGAAGAATCCTACAAGACTGCCGCAAGCATATACCGTAGATCTTACTCCAAGTCTTCCTCAAAGCGTCTGTAGTCATTTACTGGGGTTAATATGCGTTGGAAAAAGGGAAATATCCCAGACTTTCAGAGATTATCAGATACTGACTGTTAAATTAACATTAATCTCTAGGAGCCCAAAATGCCCTAGTGGACCGTTGGTTAAAGTTAGGGCTTATGGATGTCAGGTGATAAATGCCATTTTGGTCAAGGTTTATATCACAGGCCAAATTAATCTGTGGATTTAACTGTATTTATGTCTGGTTCCTGAATGTATAGTTGGAATAGACGTACTCAGCAACTAGCAGAATCCTCACAAATTGGGGGCTGAAGGCTATTATGGTAGGAAGGATCAAATAGAAACTCCTGAACTTGCTCTGTCTGCCAGAATGGCAAAAAACAGATAACAAAAACAAAGTAATTACACAGAGATTAGATATGAAAATACGTGAATGATATGAAGGATTCAGAAGAAGTAATCCTATCACATTCTTATCTATTCTCCTATTTTGCCTATGCAGAAGGTAGATAGCTCTTAAAGAATATTTGCAGATTATTGTGACTCCATTCGCAGCTGCTATTTAAGATATGGAATCTTTATTGGACCAAATTGACACAGCCCCTTCATTCACAACTATTGGCCTGTCAAACTATGTCCTCTAGAGCAATTTACAAAGTTTGATTTGTTTGATTTCACTTGTCAGGAACAGCAGTATACTTTCACTGCCTTTTCATAGTGCTAAGACAGCTCTCTTTCTTTCTATTATAATCTAGGACGCAGAGACCTTGATTGTATTGACATATCACAGATCAGCATACAGGTCCACTGCCTTGATGATTTCCATCACGTTGATTGGAGTTGATGAGCTGGAAGAAGCATTAGATGCCTTGTAAGACCCATGTGTGTCAAAAGTGGGAGATAAAAACCATAAAAATTCAGGATTTAGTACCTTAGTAAAATTTCTAGCAGTCGAGTAGTCTGAAGCATGACAGGATATCTCTTTCAAATACGAGGCAAATTGCTGTACCCTGTGCCACCTACCACTAAGAAAGAGGCACAATGCTTGTTGGACCTTTTTACATTTTAGGAACAAGGGTCACCACATTCATATGTGCTACTCTTACATATTAATGGAGCCATCAGCTGCCAGAGTGGGTCCCAGAGCAAGATGAGGCTTCATAGGCTTTCTAGGCTGCAGTGCAAAAATTCTTCTTTACCTTGTGCCTTATCATAAGCCTAGAAGATCCTACAGTATTTGGAATGTCCAGGGCAAATTGGAATGCTATGGCGAGTTGCAATAGTAGAATCCTAGTGTAGATCCCTCAAATTTTGGAGTAAAACTGTACCCTCTACCAAAGTTAACTATCCTTTAAGAAACAGCTCCTGGGGCTGGCCCCATGGCTGAGTGGTTACGTTCGCACGCTCCACTTTGGCAGCCCAGGGTTTCAGCTGTTCGGATCCTGGGTGCGGACATGGCACTGCTCATCAAGCCATGCTGAGGCGGTGTCCCACATAGCACAACCAGAGGCACTCACAACTAGAATATACAATTATGTACTGGGGGGCTTTGGGGAGAAGAAGAAGGAAAACAAAAAAGGAAGACTGGCAACAGATGTTAGCTCAGGTGCCAATCTTTAAAAAATAAAAAGAAACAGCTCCTGTGTGTATTTATACTATGATAATTCATAAAACCATACACTAATTACCTTGTACTTTTCTGTATGTATGTTGTATTTTTTAAAAGGTTTAGTTTTTAAAAATTATATGGAAAAATAAAGGTCCAAATATAGCAATAACCACTACAAAAGGAAGGATAAGTTGGGGAGAATTTTCCTGATTTTTAAAAATAAAGTTATACTAATAGAATATTGAACCTGGCATCAGACCCACAAGAATGTAAGAATTTAGTGTATGACATGGATAGCAATATAAATCAGTGGGAAGGGACTAATTAAGAAATAATATTGGGACAATTGGTTTTCCATATTGGGAAAAAAATTAGATTTTACCCTCATTAATGAGGAAAAATAAGTCCCATGTGAGCAGAGATCTCAATGTGGAAAACAAAATTTTAAATGTTTTAGAAACAAATATAGAGCAGGTATAGGTAATCCGTAAAG
The DNA here is from genome assembly GCF_037783145.1 of Equus przewalskii. Taxonomy (NCBI): domain Eukaryota; kingdom Metazoa; phylum Chordata; class Mammalia; order Perissodactyla; family Equidae; genus Equus; species Equus przewalskii. Next base: position 43,590,156 of record NC_091840.1, read on the forward strand.
TAATATTTCCTAAAGAATACCCCTAAAAAGCACAAACCATAGAGGAAATGATTGATACATTTGACTACCTAAAAATTAAAAACATTGATATGGCTAAACTCACCTCACCAAAAGTTAAATTAAAAGATAAGAGATAAACTGAGAAATGATATTTGCTATATAGATAACAGAATGATCATTATCAAAAATTTACAAATTAATAAGAAATAGACAACTTTTTCACAATCGGAGAATGGGAAAGGACATGAAAAAGCCATTCATAGTTGAGGAAACCCAAATACATAATAAACATATGAAAATATATTTAATCTCACCAATAATCAGGGAGATGCAAATTAAAATAATTAGCATTTTTTATTCAACGAGTTGGAAAAAATTATAAACTCTAACAATATCAAGTATTGGCATGGATATGGAGAAATATCCTCATTTGGTGCTGGTGAGAATGTAAATTGGTATAGGTATTTTGTGCAGCAATTTGACAATAACTACTAAAGTTGAAAATGCACGTAATATACAATCCATTAATTACGCTTCTAACTATTTACCCTAGGGAAATGTTTGCACGTGTAACACAGGAGTTGTGTATAAGGATATCCATTGCAGCATTACTTTGGTATCGAAATACTGGAAACAATCTAAACGCCCATAAATAGAGAAATGTTTTTAAAAATTATGATGTTTTCATATTATAGAATATCATACAGCAGTTAAAAGGAATAAAATATATTTCTTTACATACATGAATTGTATCTCAATGTTGAGTAAATAAAAGCAATTTTAAGAAGGACACATGTACTATGATATCAGTTATATATTTTTAAAGTACATTCACAAAATGTTAACAATCATCATTTCTAGCTATCGGGAACACAAGTGTTACTTTTATGATTTTCTCTATATTTCTGGAATTAAAATTTTTCTCAAAATAAAAACGATGCAAAAAAAGAACAAGTTGGGAGCAGTTAATTGTTCCAAGTATCATGCTCAGGTCAGATTAGATAAGAACTGAACATTGTACATTAGATTTAGAAATTCAGTCAGTAACAACAAATATTTGTTAAGCATCTACTAAGTGTAAAGCATTTTGACATGTTACAGAACAAGAAGTAGAGTATAAGCCTAAAGCCAAGATATAGCTTTCCTGATTTTGACTCTGCAGCTTTTATTTACATAATGATGGTGGTGATGATAAAAGCTTCAAGAAGCCATATTCCATCTACATAAATATCTCAAATCTCTTGTAACAACTAATTTCAAACTTTCTGCTTAGGTAGGGTTTTTGGATCGGCAGAGGACACTGGCCTTGCTGGAAATGTTCTATGACCAAACTTCAAAAATGCTCAGAAGTTTTCTTCGAAACCCAAGGCAATGTAAGTGCCATGCAGAGGTAGTATGCTCAAGCCGGAGTGAGCAGTACACTGATATGATAATACAAGGTCATTTGATCCCCATGGAATCTCTTCACATAATGTCTCCCTTAGACCATGATAGCTATATCTAGTTGCTTATTCGCCACAAAATTTACTCTTCATCACGACTAGATGTATTTTTCACCATGGTGCAATACTAAAAGTTGTCAAGTCAGAACTCAGTTAGAACTCAATTTTAAATTCATTCAAATAAGGGGATGCTTTACTGACGATCTGAAAGTTTTGGAAATTAAGTTGGTAATGATAATTCCAGTTTTAGAGTCAAACTTGGAATTCTAAGATTTCCAAGAAAAATGTTCCCTCTCCCAAGCATTTTTACTTGTACACCTTTACTGTACCTATACAGTAAAATCTCTTTTATGTTACTACCAAGAAAAACAAGATTATGGGCTTTATTTTTATTTTTTAAAGGGAAAGTCTTTGAATGGATGAGTTTTCCAAAGAATGTCAATATTTTAGTTCTGTGTGAAAATTTATTACTTGAATACTTAAAAATCTGTGGGTGATATACATAGAGTATTCCTGAAAACTGTGAGAATCACAATTTTATAGCTTAAATACTAAACATTTTGGGAGGGAGGAGGACAGTCTTGTGGTATGAGTCCCACTCTCTGTAGTTCTGGACACCAGCGTTGTTTTGTTGTTGTTGTTGTTTTCTGAGGAAGGTTAGCCCTCAGCTAACATCTGTGTCAATATTCCTCCACTTTATATGTGGGTCACCACCACAGCATGGCTGACAAGTGGTGTATGTTCGCACCTGGAATCTGAACCTGCAAACCCAGGCCACCAAAGCAGAGTGTGCTGAACTTAACCACTATGCCGTGGGGCCAGCCCCTGTTACTGTTAAACAGAGGGATTCGGGTGAATGCTATCCAATCTTTCTCTGGAATTCTGAACCAGATGTCACATAAGTTGTGGAGGAAAGAGTTGAGGAATGCAGAAAAAAGAAAGAGAGGGAAGAGGGAAGTGGGAGAAAATAAATATTGGAAAAAACATAGCCCAGTAAAGATTGTCATGGATAGACACTGACTTGTATTTTGATATTGCAGATATTGAAAAGGTATTTGAGGTGGAAGATGTGTTCATTTCCAAAACCACACCTTTTTGGAAGGAATGATTTCTAATTTACAGTAGTGGACATCTTTTATGTTCCTTTGGGTACCTTTTTGCTTTTTATTGTGTTTCAGGGAAAGGTAACTGATATTTATTTAAAGCAGTAGGCATATATTACAATCACTGTGCTCAATGCTTTTTTGCATTAATTTACTAGCTCTGATTCTGCATTATAAGATCAATTGTTTAGGTAAGTGTTTTGTTTTCTGCATTAGGGCCATTCATTGAATTTGAAGAGATAGACTTGCTTGAGTTCTGGGCAGACACGGATAATCAGAAACACATTTATGAAGACTTTGACAAAGTCCTTTTAGAGATGAATACATTACTTTCTGAAAAACGTGCTAGCAAACCCCAAAGTAAATTGTTAGACAATTCAGAAGATCAACGTAAACGTGATAAACACAGAAAATCAACACTACTACCAAGCTCACCAGAACAAGAGAGAGGGACAACTGCAAAACAAGAACCAAATGGAATTTCAACCAAAGAACAAAAACAAGACAGAGCGTCAACTGGAGAAAAATCAGTAACAGAAGAAGGAAGCCACAGAGGATCGACTCCAGAACAAGGATCAAGTAGAGAGTTAATAACAGAACAAAGACCACCACGAAGAGCATCAACTGCAGAAGAAGGACTTTACACAGAATCAATAGCAGCACAAAGACAACGCAGAGAGTCAGTAACAGAACAAGGACCACACAGAGGGTCACTTGCAGAACAAGGAACACGTAGAGAGTCAGTAACAGGACAAGGAGCACGCAGAGATGCAGTAACAGAACAGCAACCACACAGAGGATCAACTGTAGGAGGAACACGTAGAGAATCAGCAATAGAACAAGGACCACACAGAGGGTCACTTGCAGAACAGGGATCACGCAGAGACTCAGTAACAGAACAGGGACCACATGGAGGGTCAGCTGCAGAACAGGCATCAATCAGGGAGTCAGTAACAGAACAAGGACCACGCAGAGAGTCAGTTGCAGAACAGGGAACACATAGAGATTCAGTAACAGAACAAGGACCACGCAGAAAGTCACTAATAGAAGAACCACACGAAAGGTCAACTGCAGAACAAGAACCACCTGGAGAGACAATTCCAGAAAAACAACAGAGAACTTCAACTTCACAATCAGGGAGAGGTGGTGGTATCTTAAGAGAAAGTAAAAAATCTAGGGAGTACACTGAAATCCCTCCAGAGGAAGAGAGGACTCAGGAGCAAGCATATGAAGAGGAATTATTCATGTCTTCTGAATTGCAAGAGCAAACTCCAACATCGAGTAGAAGAGATCGTCTTTCAGGTAGTAATGCAGTTCTACAACATCAGCTCCCTGTTTTGCAGAGGGATTTTTAAAATCTTTTCGGAAAATACTCATTTCAATTAGGCTCTTTTCTGGCATATCAGGTCATGCAAATCTCAGATATATTTTGCTATTCAGCCTGAGTCTAGACCTTGAACAATCAATTAAATGCAAACCAGAATGTCTGTATTCTCAATTTACCTAGAATTCTTTTTGCACCAAAAGTCCATTTGTAAGGAATAAATCATATAATGTTGCATATAGAAATTTTCATCGGACCTCTGAAGAGGCATTCAAAGCCCTTTTGTTTTAAATGTAGTCTGATATTAGAATCCACTTTTTAAAATTTCTTTTTTTCAACTATAAAATGGATCTTGCTTTTTTCAGTTATATATAAGATATATCTTCTAGAAGAGTTTCTGAAGTTCATATTTAAGACAGAAAGCACCCTGCATTTCAAATATTTATTCTGTGGAAGACTTTTCCTCTGAATTGCTTATGCCAATATATTCCCTTTTTGTTGAAAAATTCTAACCTTTTAGAGAGCCAATCTCAATACCACTTAAGACCTCAGTTAGGCTTACAGTTTTTTTAAGTTCTGCTCATTAATTCCAAAGTCCCAAAGTCCCAAAGAAAATTCTTATTTAAAACTCCTAATAGATGGGTAGCCTGTGTTCTAGTTTCTACACTATCATTAACTAATTTGAAATCTTTTAGTTTTTCAGCATTATGTTTATTTCTCCACAAAACAGGGCTACTAATTTCTGGCTGTCCTCACATAGTAGGCATGCAAGTAAAAAATTAAGTGAAGTTACTATTCAATCGGATGTTATATTAGTGAGGACTTAATTTTGGCTATGTGTAACAGTGATCCGAAAGACAGTCTCTAAAAAAAATAAACAAAAACAAAACAAAATAACAATGTCTAAACAAGAGAGAACTTTCTCTCTCATATGAAAGCCAAAACTTATGACAGCTTGGCCCCATGAAATCAGCAGTGGCTCAAGTTCCTTCTATCTTTTGTCTCTTCCAACCACATGGTCCAAGATGGCTCACTACCATGTCCGTATTCTGACATGGTAAGTCAGGTAAGGCAGGTAAGGAGAAAGGAGAAAGATAGACATCACATCACTTCCCTTCACATCTCGTTGGTCAGAATTTAGGAATATAGTGATAGCTAGCTGTGAGGGAGGCTAGGAAATGTAGCCCTTATTTTGCATGGCCCAATTGGGGTATAACAAATAGCTTTTGTCACACAGCTGCTCACAACAACTAAAGTTATTAAGTGATATCACTGTGGTTGATTATGACACAATAAATATGGGAAAGTATCTGAAAGAAAGGTGTTCTATATGCAAGGCATTTCTCTCGTTCATTAACTTAAGAATGTAAAATAGAATATATAATGTCCAATTCATAGGCATTTTCTTTTGTACCTTTTAGAAGCTGCACAAAAGGAAGTTCAGAAAGACAAAGCCTGTGAACCGAAGTCCCAAAAAATAGAAGGAAAGTCATGGTCAGGTGACTCTTCATTTAATCCTCCTTTCATTTATACTCTAGAATAAAAACATTGTGAAAGTGAAGTCAAGTTAGTTGTGTTATAGAATGTGTATTTCATAGGTGAACTTTTGACTTGTAACTGGAAGAAGAAGTATGCCAAATGTGAAGAGGAGGAACAGGCAAACTTAATCTATGATAACTCCAGGTTCACAGGTACATGTTAACAATAAAACTAGGAAGGATAGATGGCAGTCCATTGGATGAATTTCATTTACTGTGGTACCCCATGATAAAGATTGGACTTAACCAAGTCACAATGGCAGCGTGGTTCTTGCATTATTTTTGTCCCTGAATTGATGGATCTAAACACATACAAGATGAATGTTTTTGGTGGTAGTGTACATGTAGGTGTGTGCTATTGATGAATGCTCTTCTGCTTTAAAACATATGCAATAGTATACAATTTTTTTTTTACCATTATGTGGCTGTACAACTGCTTTGAAGCTATGATCCAGGTATACAAAGAGAGTCAGATATTAGATATTAGAATTCAATAAATATCATTCCAGCTATTCCTCTCCCTGGTAGTTCCACATTCCAACATGTGAGACAGGTGAGAATCTATCTTATTTTTGAAGACTTATACACAAAGATATACTCAACAGAAGAACAATGAGTAGCTTTTAGCTCTCAGATAAACCATGTATTTAATGATGATTGTTCCAATAAGTACTCATATTTTACTACAATGCTATTTTATCATTTTACCTTTCATCGACAAGTAGTAGAACTATTAGATCAAGACTATTTTCTTCCTATCTACAATTTTTTTTCTCATTTAAGCCTGGGCCAAATAAACTTTCTATCCTCAAAATATTTTGGTGGAAATGCATGGCATTGGTCAAGCTCTTTTGGCCTGCTAGTTCATGTTCTTCTTCTCTTGGTCATACTTCTTTATTTCAGTTTTGCTTTACCATTTAAAAAAATTGCATGGGTGATCATTTTTAAGTCACACCAAATCTCATATGGAAGACATAAGAGCTTGAATGATTCCATCAATGAATAAATCAAATATAAGTCATGGCTGACATTTTGTGAGATATTATAACATTGAGCTTCAAGATGAATATATTAGTCAAAACTCTTTGGGGGAGAGCTTATAGTGGTGGTATTTATGAACTTATTTAACTGGCAATCCAGACAGCAGCTGGCCTCAGGCACAACTGAATCTAAGGGCTCGACAATAGCAACAGAACACTGTCTCTCTGCCTCTCAGCCCTGTTCTCTGTGTAACTTTCAGTTTTCGGTAGTTTTACCCATATGTGGCAAAGACGTCATAAGAGTATGTTTAAGCCTACAGCCTACTAATTCAGGAATCAGAGTGATTCTTCCCCAATAGTTCCCCAAAAAGATCTGAGGCTAATTCTCATTGGCCTATAGTGGATTACATTGCTGTCATATATGAATCATTGGCCAGACCTCTATCACATGGCCAACTTTGAAGCAAGGGTCAGGGAGGCTCAGGACCACCTGATTCATCTAAACTGACAATGGGGGAGAGATGTTTTCCCAAAGCAAAAAAGGAGGGCACCATCCTCATAAAGGGAGCATGGATTCCTGACAGGAAAAAAATAGCAGATGTCTATTACAATAGGTACTTGTATATTTTCCCAAAGCTTTGAGAAAACTGTTCACTTTACTGTTTGTGTATGTTTCCTGCTTAATAGACCTACACTCAATTATCAGAAATAGTCAGTCTTACAAGGAAGTAAAAGGTAGGAGTGCCTTCAATGGAGTTTCCTTCGACCTGCTCCAGTTTGTACAACTCCTTGAGACATTCGTTGGTGAAGATACTCCCTTGAGTGTCAGTGAGACCCTCACCGCCTTTTTCAAGAGAGGCTATGTTGAAACAAAAGAAGAGAAAATGAGTAGCTTAGAACAGGTGAGTAATATTTATCAATGAAACACATGAGGTCACTATTATAAGTAAATCTCTCAACCTCACTTGTTCCTACTGTGGCTCTTTCTTAAAAAATTTGCTACCAAACTTATCACTTTATTTCAATGAGCACGGCCATTAAATATTTTATCTTATTGTCAAGTGTTCTAAGATCAAACTCTGGAAAACTCATTCCCCTAATCATAACATGATTGCTGGTGGCAGAAGATTGTACAGCTTTGTTTTTCCTCCTCTGAAGCTTAAAGAACAGATTTTTGAGGTGCAGATATGTGTGTGTGCAAAGATGTGTGTTTCTTCACTTTCTGCTGTGTGAGTACATTTACAAATGCACATACCTAGGGGTATGATTATGTCTTGGATATATACTTTTATTCATGTGCATCCATGTAGGATATGTTTCCTAAGGACTTACTACTTGCTTAGGTGGTAGATAAATGCACACACATTCTTATAAATTATAAACGATTTATGTGCTCTTATATGAAATATGCAAATTGGATTCACCAGGAATATTCAGTAGTCTCATAAGCCTTTGGAGTTTTCTCAACCTAATTCTAGAGTTGATATCCCTTTCACCTCAATTGCAGTTCCCCCCATTTAAACAAATGGTATATATTCACTTTCTTTTAGGAATTGTCTATCTAGGTATTAATTTAATTACTATCTAATTGATATAATTAATCTAGTAAAAAATCTAAAATGTAAATAATAGCAATGACAAGTTAGGTCAATGTTAAATATAAAGAATTTTGGGGGCCAGCTGGGTGTAGTAGTGGTTAAGTTCGCACGCTCTGCTTCAGCAGCCTGGGGTTCGCCAGTTTGGATCCTGGGTGTGGACCTACAAATCGCTCATCAAGCCATGCTGAGATGGCATCCCACATAGAAGAACTCTACAACTACAAACTGGGGCTTTGGGGAGAAAAAAAAAAAAGAATTTTTCAACACAATCATTTTTTATTGTTTGAACACTGCTATTCATCCCCCTTTGCTACAAAACTTATCCCACCAAGAAGCCAGGCAGAGCATCCCATGTGTTTATCATATTCCTGAACAACCAGCTAGAGGGTGGAGAGGAATGAAAGAAAAATTCTTAAAGAGTGTAGTCCCCTTCTTAAGTTAATGTGTTTTGGACTAAAACATTAGTCCAATGCATTAGTCCAATGCAGAGAATGCCTATTTTTTGGTCTAGAGGTGAAATAGAGAAATGGTATTTAGAGGATTAAAATTAAATACTTCATTTTCCCATTAATATCATGCTTAGTCCCAGCCTTTTTTTCTTTTGAGGAAGATTAGCCCTGAGCTAACTACCACCAATCCTCCTCTTTTTGCTGAGGAAGACTGGCCCTGAGCTAACATCCATGCCTATCTTCCTCTACTTTATATGTGGGACGCCTACCACAGCATGGCTTACAAAGCGGCGCCATGTCCGCACCCGGGATCTGAACCAGCGAACCCTGGGCTGCCGAGAAGCGGAACGTGCACACTTAACCGCTGCACCACCAGGCTGGACCCCCAGCTTTTTTTATAAAGCTGTTTTGATAAAAAGTGCTGCACTTTGGGGGGGATAAACACAAGACGCCAGTTGTCTTCTGTGCTTTGTTATCCTGTTTGTACCCTAGGCTAGACAAAATGTTTCCCAAGTCCGACGGGAACTTCTCCTAGAAGCCCTCTTTCAGAGGTGGGACAATGATGCTTCAGGGTTCCTGGATCTGAAGGAAGTTGATGAACTCTTGTACACATACAAGGAGGGAATGGAAAAAGACTCTATGAAAAAAGGTAAAAATATAAGAATTTTCTTACTTAAGTTGTGGTAACAACTTGGCTTCAAGTTTTCCAGCACTATGACATATATACAATTAAAACATGGGTTGTTCTAAAACTACAAGATACCACTTTACACCTATTAGTAAGGCTCTAATTTTTTTCAGCTTTATTGAGATATAATTGACATATAGCATTGTGTAAGTTTAAGCTGTGCAATGTATTGATCTGATACACTTATATATTCTGAAATGATTACCACAGTAGCATTAATTAACTCCTCTATCATCTCACATAATTACCATTTCTTTTTTATAGTGAGAAAAAGAACACTCTTAGCAACTTTCAAGTATATAATACAGTATTGTTAACTATAATCACTATGCTGTACATTAGATCCCCAGAACTTATTCATCTTATAATAGAAGTTTGTACCCTTTGACCAACATCTCCCCATTTCCCCCACCCTCAGCCCCTGAAAACCACCATTCTAACCTCTGTTTCTGTGAGTTTGACTTTTTTAGATTCCACATATAAGTGATACTATACAGTATTTGTCCTTCTCTGTCTGACTTATTTCACTTAGCGTAATGCCTTCAAGATCCATCCATGTTGTCACAAATGGTAGGATTTTCATCTTTCTCATGGCTGAATAATATTCCATGGTATATATATACCACATTTTCCTTATCCATTCATCTGTAGATGGACACTTAGGTTGTTTCCATGTCTTTGCTATTGTGAATAATTCTGCAATGAACATAGGGGTGCAGGTATCTCTTCAAGGTAATGATTTCACTTCCTTCGGATATATACCCAGAAGTGGAATTACTGGATCATATGGTAATTCTATTTTAAATGTTTTGGGGAACCTCCATACTGTTTTTCAAGGGCTGCACCAATTTACATTCCCACCAAGAGTGCACAAGAGTTCCCTTTTCTCTACATCCTCACCAACTCTTGTTATCTCGTCTTTTTGATAATAGCCATTCTAACACGTGTGAGGTGATAGATCTCACTGTAGTTTTAATTTGCATTTCCCTGATGATTAGTGATGCTGAACATCTTTTCATGTGCCTTTTGGTCAGTTAAATGTCTTCTTTGGAAAGATGTCTATTCACTTCTTCTGCCCATTTTTTAGTTGGATTGTTTTTTTGCTATTGAGTTGTATGAGTTGCTTATATTTTGGACATTAACCCCTTATCAGATACATGATTTGCAAATATTTTCTCCCATTCTGTAGGTTACCTTTTCATTTTGTTGATGGTTTCTTTTGCTATGCAGAAGCTTTTAAGTTTGATATAGTCCCACTTATTTACTTTTGCTTTTGTTGCTTAGGTAGTATGACTATAATTTAAAAAATGGAGAATAGCAAGTGTTGACAAGGATGTGGAGAAATTGGAACCCTTGTGTACTGCTGGTGGGAAAATAGAAAATGTCAGAGTAATCAGGAGTGGAATACATTGTAGAGTGTTTTGTCTAAGACCATAGCTCTACATAGTGAGATTGCTTCTCTGTACCTGGCTATGCTCATTCTTGGGATTAAAAGAATCCAAACCATTTCACAGTTCTGCCTGTTTTCTCTTCTTGTTGTACCTCTCTGCCTCTACAAGGTCTGATTCACTTCTTAAGTCTGACTGGCTTGAAGTTTCTCCTGAATTTACTAACTTAACTTATTCTCCCTAATGACTTTTTTCTCCTATATTATATTTTTCTCCTTTGATCAATACTTCCCAATCAAGAGCTACTAAAATTCTTATTCCAGTATAATAATTTCCCTCCTTTATTTGGTAAGATCCTAGTCTAAATGATTTTTTTCTTCACTGGGTTCAGGGATTTATCTGATGATTTTGGCATACCATATTTCCAATTCTTAAAGTATATAGTGCACGAGAGAAAGAATGAGCAGGGTTAGTTAAGTTCTTTAGCCCTTTCAAAAATCATTGTATTCGTTGATCTTCAAACATACCTAAGTTTATTAGTTGTCATGTGTTCTTCTTTAACTATGCCTTCTGCAAGCTTTACACTATACTATATTACTTGTCTTTGACTGCAACCAAAGAAAATTTATTTAATGAAGCTTCAAAAGGCATGATGAAGTGGTTTCCACTTAAAAGATGGGCAAATTTCATAACACAGAACCATGTTCTACAGAGAAAAGAACACTACACAATGGTCAGGAGAGCCGAGTTTCAATACTGTGTCTTTCACTAAATGGTCATGTGACCATGGGTAAGTTATTGAACTTCCATAATCCAGGCGTCCTCATTTGTAAAATGACGGAGTTAGACATGATGAATTCTAGAATTTAAGGAATCTGAGAATGATGTTATAAGGAAGTTCCAAGATATGTGATTGAAATACAGCAACAGGGATAGGTAGAAAGCATAGAATGTAATGGGTTAAGCCCAGCAAATGAGAATGAGGAAAGTAAGGAACAGGCAGGATCTGCTGCCAGAAGAAAATGTCTGCGAGCAGGAAGAATAAATTATTCTCTCCAAGGGTAGGCTTATACAAAATGACTCTCTCTGATCACATATTGGTAGCCACCTGGCCTGAAGAGATGACTGCTGAGCTGATGGCCACATGGAAGAGAGAAAGTCACATTTAGCTTCTTAAAAAATGGAAAAAAAATCTAAATTCAAACATTATCTAATAACTGATTGGCAAATCTTCAAACAGCTCTTTTTTGTTTTGCTCTAGTCTTCTTATCTATTTCTGTGTCCTAGATTAAAAATTGGGGTTTAAATAGGATAAAGGCACACAAATAGAAATTTCTAGAAATACTTCTGCCGCTGTCCTCAAAATGGAAGTTTTCTATATGGAAGGGACAACTTGAAACTTTTAGTCTGTAATTTTCCCTCTTTATTCCTGTCTAATGCAGCCTAATCTTTTCAGCATAAATACCACAAATAAAAAGCTGTTGAACATGTGACCTGTCTACCCTACAGAATTTAATGGAATAAGTCACTCTTCCCCCGTTACTTCCCATGTAACAGCTGTTAACATTTGTTAATGTTTAACTTTCCATTAAATTATAAGATTTGCCTTAATATGTAAATTTCTATTTAAGTGGAACATTTAACTCTCTTAAAATTATAACAGTTTGGTGGTGCATTCTGTCACCAAATTCCAGAAATTTTGAACATTAAGAACCATATTTATTTAGAAAGTCTCACTGAAGAACTCACAAAGTGTTTTTTAAAGAAACTGAAAACTGGACAATTAGTGTAAAATTACTGCTGTTTCTTCACTCTGGAACAGGGAATCTCTAAGAAACTCCTCAGTCTCTTGTTGATTTCCATGACCTTGACATTTTTGAAGATTATAGGCTGGTTGTTTGTAGTATGTCCTTCTTTTAGGTTTGTCTAATGTTTCCTCAGGATTAAATTCAGATTATTTATCTTTGGCAGGAATATCATATGAACAATGCTGTGTTCTTCTCATTGGATCTTACCAGAAGCCCAATGATAATAAAATGATATCTGGCAGTTGCCCCACTTTAAAGTTACTCTTTTCTCCTTTGTGATTAAAAAATGTTTTGTGGTTGCACTTTGAAACCATATAAACATTCCCTTTGTTGTCAAACTTTTCGTTTATTCATTTATAGCAGTATGTATTCATGGTTTCCTATTTTGTTCAATGGTTTATAATCCAACACTGTCATTATTTTAATGCTCATATTGTCTCAGATTTGACCCATGGGAGTTCCTTCAATATAGCTCCTGTCCTTCCCTGCCTTTACTATGTTGTTATGAAAAATTTCAAACAGACAGCAAAGCTGAAAGAATTTTATGGTGAGCACCTATATATGCACCACGTAGATTCCACTATTAACATTTTACTATACTTTTTTGTTATCTATTTATTCATGTCTCCATCCCTCTAACCTTCCTTCTATCTCTCTTATTCTTGATGCATTTCAAAATAAATTGCAGACATTAACACACTCCTCCCTAAATACTTCAGCATGTATATCTTTAGTTTAATAATAGCCAAGAACTGGAAACAGTCCAAGTATGTATCAATTAAAGAACGGACTAACAAACTATAGTATATTCATACAGTGGAATACTACTCAGCAATAAAAGGAAGCAAAGTGTTGATACATGCAACAATATGTAAGAATCTCAAGAAAAAAATATGCTGAGTAAAAGAAGCCAATAATATTAACAGTTCAATATATGTTAACATTTCTTTTCTTTTGAGGTAAAATTTGCACAAAATGAGATACACAAATTTTAAGCATACTTTCGCTGAGTTTTTGCAAATGCATAGCTTGTGTATCCCATACCCCTATCAAGACAGAGAATAAAAAGTTCCCTCATGCCCCTTTCCCATTCAATCCCCACCACCCAGTCCTCAAGCTAGCCACTCTTCTGGTTGTTTTCCACCATAAATTAGTTTTATGTCTTCTAGTTCATATAAATGGAATCATTTATACGTCCTCTTCTGCATAAGGCTTCTTTCACTCAGTGTATTTTTTCCTCTATGTGGATGTATATGTAAATATACATTTACATCTGTACATATTTCTTTTTAATAAATACCTAGGAGTGGGGTTTCTGGGCTATAGGATAGGTGTATGTATAGTTTTATAAGAAACTGCCAAGAGTTTCCTGTGTCCTTTTAACATATATCCATCATTCTTTGAGCACCTCCTTGCTTTCTGGCACAAAAAGATCTTGGTTTATCCTATCTTTCCATGCTCCCACCCTGGAATCACTCATTTCTCCAAGGAACCCTGGTTTCTTTTAGTAGAGAATGATATTTAGAAGCCAAGGTCTGGGTTCTACATGTTCTCATTACTCCCAGGTCCCAGCTCCCAAGTTTCCCACAGGGAATATGTATGTATGTATATGTAAATATACATTTACATCTGTACATGTCTATTAATATTAAAAACCAGAGGGCCTGGCCTGGTGGCATAGTGGTTAAGTTCGCGTGCTTCACGTTGGCAGCCTGGGGTTCACAGGTTCAGATTCCAGGTGCAGACCCAGCACTACTCGTCAAGCCACACCGTGGCGGCATCCCACATAAAATAGAGGAAGATGGGCACAGATGTTAGCTCAGTGACAATCTTCCTCAAGCAAAAAGAGGAAGATTGGCAACAGATGTTAGCTCAGGGCTAACACACACACACACACACACAAAACCCCATAAATTCACACCTCTAAGTCTAATCCAATAACACAGGGTTCATTCTAGTTTTGTCCATTTTTTGTAGCTCCCTTCTCTCTTTCTTGTATTATCCTAAATATATTTATTTATTTGATTAATTCCCCTGTGTGGAACTAATCTCCGATCACACTGTCCTCTCTCCGACAGTGATGTCCTTCTCACTACAACTAAGCTCCAACACTCTGTACTAATCTGCCCTTCCCATACAGTTTCCCTCCTTACTCTGCTCAGGCTCTGACATCCCGTACCAGATCTCCCCTCTATGTGGATACCCTTCACACTCTCCTTAGGCTCTGACATTCCATGGCAAGGCACCTTTTCACATAGATGCCCTCCTCAATCTACTCAGGCTTCTGACTCCTCGTGCTGGGCAGTCCCCTACCTGGAAGTCCTCATTTTGCTTGGCCCCTGATTCCCTATCCTGAGCTGCCACTCCATATAGACACCATCCTCACCCTGTTTAGGTTCTGACTTCCCAGGCCAGGCTGTCCCTCCACTTGGTTGCCCTTCTTGCCCTGCTCAGGCTTAAATACCCCTTGTGGGGCATCCACTCCACATGGATACCCTCCTCATCCTGCTTGGTTTTTTGTTTTTGTTTTTTTGTGAGGAAGATTGGCCCTGAGCTAACAGCTGTTGCCAATCATCCTCTTTTTGCTTAAGAAAGACTGTCGCTGAGCTAATGACTGTGCCAATCTTTCTCTATTTTTTTTTTATGTGGGATGCCACCACAGCGTGGCTTGACAAGCAGTGCTAGGTCCACGCCCAGGGTCTAAACCTGCAAACCCCAGGCCGCCTAAGTGGAGTGTGTGAACTTAACCACTACGCCACCAGGCCGGCTCACTGCTTGGGTTTTTATCCTACCGGAAGCTAAACCACCTCTCAGGGCCACCTTCTTCACTTACATGGGCTGATGATTGCCCTTTCACATGGATAACCTCCTCATCTGTTCAGGCTCTGACGGCCCATGCCAAGCTACTTCCTGCACGGATGTTCTCCTCCCCCCACTTGGATTCTGATGCCCTGCTTTGGGCCACTGTGGCTTCTCTTGACTAGGAGCAGATGCTTACCTTGCTCTGCCCCATCTAATGGCTTTAGGACCAAATTGTTCAAGAACGAAAAGGAATGAAAGGAGAAGAAGAAGAAATGGAAGAGGAAGAACCTACAAGGTACTTTTAATCTAACTGGAGACTGTATCAGTTAGGACCCTTTGAGTCCAAGTAATAGAAAACCTAGCCCAAGGTGGTTAAGCAAAAAAGGACTTTGTTGGTTTATGTGATGGTTCAGGACACAACTAGATTTGGGAGTTCAAATAATGACATTAGGACAGGTGTCTACTTCTTTCTCTTTCTCTCTTTCAGTCTGGCCCTGCTATGTTCTCTGTTTTGACTCCATTTTCATACAGCCTCTCCCCTGGTGGTGACCAGATCCAGTCTCACATGTCACAGGTCTTTCAAGTCCAGTGGGAATAAAAAGGAAAGTGTCCTTTTCCCAATTCAAGCAAAGAGTCTGGCATTAGTCTGGGCTAAACCAACCACTGTGGCTAGGGAAATAGAATGTCCTGACTGGCTTAGGCCTGAGATGCATGCCCCATCTCTGGAACCACAAGTGGAACCCCACTCAAACACATGAACTGATGAGGGGCGGAGTTGTTTGCCCAAAGCAAAAGTTGGGATACAAGTACTGGGAGAAAGATGAGTGGATGCTAAAGTGTAACAATCAACAAAAGTACAACTACAGAAATGAGAAGCTTTCATATGATAAGATGACTGAAATTACCAGGTAGTATTTGCTAATTGTCAAATGAATGGTACAGAATGGATGCTGTTGTCTTTCAGGGGAAGGAGAAATCGTAGTGGAAGCTTTCTCGAGGAAGGAGAGATTTTTAACTTTAAAAGGGATGGGTGCATACCCTATAACTTACTAATTTATAATAAATGTCAAAGAAACTTGCACATGTGCACCAGGAGACATACACAAAAATGCTCATAGCATTGCTCATAAGAGCAAAATAGTGGAGACAACCTACATGCCCATTGACAGGAGAATAAATAAATTAATGATGATTTACTCACAGAATGACATATTATAAAGCGGTGAAAATGAATGAGTCACAGCTACGGGAACAAAATGGATGGATATGGTAGCATGATGTTGAATAAAAAAGCAAGTCCCAGAAAACTACATATTATATAATGTCCTTTTTCTAAAGTTTACGAACAGGTAAAACTAAACCACATATTGTTTAGAAGTACACATACACACACACACACACATATGATAACACTATTGGGAAAATAAAAAGAAGGGAAAGATAAAGCAAAAGCTAAATTTCAGGATATTGGTAGGGGTGTGGGGAGGCAGGGGTGTAGAAGAAGATGTAAGTTATTGGTAATGTCCAGGTTTGGGAGTAGATTCATGATTGTGCAATTAAGAAAGTAAAAGAAAGATATGGATGCAGAAGTGTGCAAGGCATGATCAGGGACCATGAGTAGAGAGGGGATACTGGAGCAAATAATTCCTACATGGTATTATGGGCAGATATTATTGAAAAATGGACTGGATTCAAATATAGTGGGACGTCGAACCAGGGAATTGTATAATGCAAGTTGTGTTTTAATTTAATTTTATAAATATATATTGAGGCTTACTATTGGTAATCCAGTTATAAAGTGATTAATACTGGTTTGGGATTATGAAAGTAAGAATGGAGAAGAGTGGCCACAAGATAGTTGCCGAAGACTGACAGGATAGGATTAAGTGGTCTATTGGACACGGAAGGTAAAAGGTAGGGAGGAGTCAAAGTTGATCCTGGGGGTTCATCTGGCTAAGTGGGAGAATTTAAAAAAAAAAGCAGAGAAGATGACATAAGAGTCATCTTGAGTTCAGCATAGGAAGTCACCATCAGATGTTCCATTGGGCTTAGAGACGCCTTTGATATACCTGGTTTTCCGTGGGGAGCAATTGTCAGGGGCTTCAGTTTGCTATAAGAGGAGAATTAAAATTTCCCCCACAGATAAATGAGCTTTTAGTTAGTTCTTGGTTTTGTGTTTATGTCTTTTAGCTAAACTACACATCCAATTTCCAAAGCCACGACCTGGTCATGAAGTGAGGTTATCTTCAAAGCAGTTTCAGAAATACATAGAATTGGTTGTATCTGAACTCAGGGGCAATGAAGACCATGTTCTGGAAAGCGTTGTGGAGTTTCTGATGAATGCTTTAGAAAGGAGTCATACTGAGAGTCTGAGGAGTTGTGCTAGACAAAAGTGGCTGCACCAAATCCA
This sequence comes from Equus przewalskii, assembly GCF_037783145.1. NCBI lineage: Eukaryota > Metazoa > Chordata > Mammalia > Perissodactyla > Equidae > Equus > Equus przewalskii. The sequence goes on from NC_091840.1 coordinate 43,607,686, forward strand.
ACATGCTGCAGAGACAAGTGGGGTATCCCTGGAGCCAGTGTACACTGAGACCTTTAAGGCCCTCAGCCAGGTATGTTTTCCAAAATGATATATGGAAAAATTTCCTCGCAGTAGCTGACGTTGAGTGGTTGCAAAGGTGGAGCACACTAAATTCTCTTGAAAAATCACTGGGTGCTGCTAAAGATGTTTTATTTATCCCAATATATTACAATGACCCAAAGTCTAGGATAGATGCAACTGGAATGACTGAAGGATAGCAAGGTAGAAGCAGAGAGGAAAAGTATAAAAAAATTATGTCTTGGGATTTCTAATTTCATTTGTACTGAGAGTCAAATAAGCCTAGAACAGACAAGAGACTGATATCAAAAAATACCAGTAAGGAGATGTGAAAGTAGTTCTAGCTACATTTCTCTTGCATGATGTTTTGGGAGTCAATTTAAAAAGGAAGTATTTAAATCATGAAGTCATCATAGAGTAGAAACCAACATCACACAATATTCTATAGCACGGCTGAGAAACAAGCTAAGACTATTTCAGAATCCTGTCACTTAAAACACATAACCCTGGTGGACCACTCCCCACAGCTTTGCCACCTGCTCAGAGATGACCAGCTTGCTGCTCCTCCCAGGCTGAAACAGCATAGTTGTCTTCTACATATGTCACAGGTTCCGTTGATCCAGGGAAGCTTGTCATTCATCTCAGTTAAATAGCAGCACTTGATTATTGGAATCATCTCCTGAATGGTTGAATTTTCCAGTGTAGTTTGAAATGGAACAGAAGCCTAATCAAGAAAAAAGAGCTGTTACTCCAACTTGTTTCATATCTGCAGTAACCTAAGAGAAATCTCACTACATTTTTGTTAGTTACTCTATAGATCTTTTATGTAGAAAACGAGGAATAAAGGCAGAAGAAAAAAAGGCATGAAAAACAAACCCAAATATACAGAAGAGAGGACACAAATATCAAGGAAAGTGTCTCTCATGTCACCAATTTATGAACATGTTCCATATATGTGTTAATACATAATATGGTTGATAACGTAATATTTTAGGTACAGGGAATTTCCAGTTATTTTAATTAGAAATAGTAGTTGCATAAAGTCTACAGTCTGGCGCCCCAAGAAATCCTTTCCTGAAATGACATGTATAAAACATCATAGCCAAACTATGTTAAGAATCCCTTGAGAGCATTTTTTCCACATTCACATCATAGTAGATGGTCAAGAAATATGCATGAAATGAAGCCAACTTCTTGCCCTAGCTAGTTAAAGTAAATACTTTTAACTGAAGTCCAGACAAGACGATAATAGTTCAAAGGGATCCAAGTTTTAAACCTCTAAATTTGAGTAGATTTGAGAGGTTTTTCGTTGTTGCTGCTGCTGCTGTTGTTTTTAGTAAACCAGTCTAGTTGGCATAAAGTAAATCCATTCCACTCACTCAAACTCAGGTTTTGGGGACAGCTGTGGTGTCAGCCTTTTCCCCATTGCCCACGAATGGTAATATCTATATAATTTATTCAGGAAAATGAAATTATCAGGGTCAGATGCACAAATTGGCTAATGAAGGGAGACATGATTAGAGAATAGCTCTTTGGTTATTGGCAAATACATGGTCAGAAACATTTTGCCATAGGATGCTGAAGCCCATGGATGTAAGAAGATCAGTGCGCACATTTCCCTGTTAGAAGAAAATCTCCTACTGCCTGATAGAGGGAATGTTCTGCTGAGGAATGTAGCTTCTACTTTAGACGATGCTCCATTTGTACTGAACAGAGTACTCTACAGGGACATGACGGGAATCAGGTAGGAATTTCTTGGAAGTTGGTTTTACCCTTCTAAAAAATAATTCCCTTTCTGAAGTAAACTAGCATTGAAATGCTAGTTAGCTGCCCGAAAGAGAAATGCCTCAGGTCACCAATGCTTCTAGAGTGGGAGGTGATGGGTTTCCAGTGTTGAATTTCACCTGATCATTCTAGAGCTCACTCCTAGGCACTGATTTGCCATACAGGGACTTGGCTTCACACTATCAGCTCAATTATTTCTGCCTGCTCTGTAAGTTGTCTCCTGCATCCTGTTTATATATATTTTCTCTGTTATGATCTAAGCCTGTTTTTTAAATCTTTCAGTCAAGTCAGACTCTCCAAACTGGTAAAGTTATGAGTCTACTCCTCTGACATATAATGCCAATGGTTATGAATGGAAAACTGGTCTAGGTTCCTAGATGCTTTAATCTGAAGCCTTATCCTGTGCCTTTCTCCCATCCTCATGTTCTTATTCCTCAGCTTTACAGTAGTGGATGAAGGGAAGCCAATACACGTTCCCCAAGTTCAGCACCATGGGAACGTCTTCTTCTGGAACCATTCCCGCAAGAAGAATGATCAAAATGGATCATTCCTGGCTCTGCCTCTTCAGGATGCATATATGAGGATCTTTGGGGTCATGGCTGTTGACACCCTAAGAGATCCCCAGAAAATAAACATCTTCCTACCTCATGAAATCAGATTCTATCAGGTCAGTCATAGAAGAATTCTTCAAGAGCAATGGTAGGATGGCCTCTCCTTCTATGCTTTTTATTTATTTATTTTTTATTTTATTTTATTTTATTTTTTTCAGATGTATATCATATTTCGAATTCTGTGTACATTACATCATGTTCACCACCCAAACACTAATTATAGTCCATCCCTCACATGTGAGCCTAATCACTCCTTTTGCCCTTCCCTCTCACCCCTTCCCCAATGGTAACCACCAGTCCAATCTCCAATGCTATGTGGTTTTTTTTTTGTCGTTGTTTTTATCTTCTACTTATGATTGAGGTCATATGGTATTCAACTTTCTCCCTCTGACTTATTTCACTCAGCATAATACCCTCAAGGTCCATCCATGTTGTCACAAATGGCCGGATTTCATCATTTCTATGGCTGAGTAGTAGTCCATCGTGTATAAATACCGCATCTTCTTTATCCATTCGTCCCTTGATGGGCACCTAGGTTGCTTCCATGTCTTGGCTATTGTGTATAATGCCGCAGTGAACATAGGGGTGCAAGTATCTTTATGCCTTTGTGTTTTCAAGTTCTTTGGATAAATACCCAGCAGTGGAATAGCTGGATCATATGGTAGATCTATCCTTAATTTTCTGAGGATACTCCATACTGCTTTCCATAGTGGCTGCACCAGTTTGCACTGCCACCAGCAGTGAACAAGGGTTCCCTTCTCTCCACACCCTCTCCAACATTTGTTTTTTCCTGTCTTGTTAATTATAGCCATTCTGACTGGAGTGAGGTGATACCTCATTGTAGTTTTGATTTGCATTTCCCTGATAGCTAATGATGTTGAGCATCTTTTCATATGCCTGTTGGCCATCTGTATATCTTCTTTGGAGAAATCTCTGTTCAGATCTTTTGCCCATTTTCTAATTGGATTGTCAGATTTTTTGTTGTTGAGCTGTATGAGTTCTTTGTATATTTTGGATATTAACCCCTTATCTGATATATGGTTTGCAAATATCTTCTCCCAATTGTTAGGTTGTCTTCGTTTTGTTGATGGTTTCCTTTGCTGTGCAGAAGCGTTTTAGTTTGATGTAGTCCCATTGGTTCATTTTTTCTTTTGTTTCCCTTGCCCGGTCAGACATGGGACTTGAAAATATGCTGCTCAGACCAAAGTCATAGAGCATACTGCCTATGTTTTCTTCTAGAAGTCTCACGGTTTCAGGTCTTACATTCAAGTCTTTAATCCATTTTGAGTTGATTTTTGTGCATGGTGTAAGGGAATGGTCTACTTTCATTCTTGTGCCTGTGGCTGTCCAGTTTTCCCAACACCATTTATTGAAGAGACTCTCCTTTCTCCATCGTATGCTCTTGGCTCCCTTGTCGAATATTAGCTGTCCATAAACGTGTGGGTTTACTTCTGGGCTCTCAATTTTGTTCCATTGATCTGTGTATCTGTTTTTGTGCCAGTACCATGCTGTTCTGGTTACTATGGCTTTGTAGTATAATTTGAAATCAGGGAGTGTGATACCTTCAGCTTTGTTCTTTTTTCTCAGGAATCCTTTGGCTATTCGGGGTCTTTTGTTGTTCCATATAAATTTTAGGATCCATTGTTGTATTTCTCTAAAAATGTTGGAACTTTAATAGGGGTTGCATTGAATCTATAGATTGCTTTAGGAAGTATGGACATTTTAACGATGTTCATTCTTCCAATCCAAGAGCACGGAATATCTTTCCATTTCTTTGTGTCTTCGATTTCTTTCAACAATGTTTTATAGTGTTCAGTGTACAGATCTTTCACCTCTTTGGTTAAGTTTATTCCAAGGTATTTTATTCTTTTTGTTGCAATTGTAAATGGGATTGTATTCTTAATTTCTCTTTCTGCTACTTCGTTGTTAGTGTATAGAAACACAACTGATTTTTGTACATTGATTTTGTATCCTTTATTATTTCTAAAAGCTTTTTAGTGGACTCTAGGGTTTTCTAGATATAAAATCATGTCGTCTGCAAAGAGTGACAGTTTCACTTCTTCTTTTCCAATGTGGATCCCTTTTATTTCTTTTTCTTGCCTGATTGCTCTGGCTAGGACTTCCAATACTATGTTAAATAAGAGTGGTGACAGTGGGCATCCTTGTCTGCTTCCTGTTTTTAGAGGGATAGCTTTCAGTTTTTCTCCATTGAGAAGGATATTTGCTGTGGGTTTGTCATATATGGCCTTTATTATGTTGAGGTATTTTCCTTCTATACTCATTTTATTTAGAGTTTTTATCATAAATGGATGCTGTATCTTGTCAAATGCTTTCTCTGCATCTATTGAGATGATCATGTGATTTTTATTCTTCATTTTGTTAATGTGGTGTATCACGTTGATAGATTTGCGGATGTTGAACCATGCCTGCATCCCTGGAATGAAACCCACTTGATCATGGTGTATGATCTTTTTAATGTATTGTTGTATTCAATTTGCTAGTATTTTGTTGAGGATTTTTGCATTGATGCTCATCAGTGATATTGGCCTGTAATTTTCTACTTTTGTGTTGTCCTTGTCTGGTTTTGGTATCAGGATAATGTTGGCTTCATAGAAGGAGTTAGGAAGCCTCCCCTCCTCTTCAATTTTTTGAAAGAGTTTGAGAAGGATAGGTATTAAGTCTTCTTTGAATGTTTGGTAGAATTCACCAGGGAAGCCATCTGGTCCTGGACTTTTATTTTTGGGGAGGTTTTTGATTGCTGTTTCAATCTCCTCACTGGTGATTGGTCTATTCAAATTTTCTACATCTTCTTGGTCCAGTTTTGGAAGGTTGTATGTTTCTAAGAATTTATCCATTTCTTCTAGATTATCCAATTTGTTGGCGTATAGCTTCTCATAGTATTCTCTTATTATCTTTTGTATTTCTGAGGTGTCTGTTGTAATCTCTCCTCTTTCATTTCAGATTTTATTTATGTGAGCCTTCTCTCTTTTTTTCTTGGTGAGTCTAGCTAAGGGTCTGTCAATTTTGTTTATCTTTTCGAAGAACCAGCTCTTGGTTTCATTAATTTTTTCTGTTTTTTTTTTTTTTTTTAGTCTCTATTTTGTTTATTTTTGCTCTGATTTTTATTATTTCCTTCCTTCTGCTGATTTTGGGCTTTGTTTGTTGTTCTTTTTCCAGTACCTTTAGGTGCACTTTTAGATTGTCTATTTGGGATTTTTCTTCTTTTTTGAGGTAGGCCTGAATTGCTATAAACTTCCCTCGTAGAACTGCTTTTGCTGTATCCCACAGATTTTGGCATGTCATGTTTTCATTTTCATTTGTCTCCAGGAATTTTTTTATTTCTTCTTTGATTTCTTCATTGACCCAATCATTGTTCAGTAGCATTTTGTTCAGTCTCCACATTTTTGTGGCTTTTCTGGTTTTCTTTCTGTAGTTGATTTCCAGTTTCATACCTTTGTGATAGAAAAGATGCATGGTATTATTTCAATCTTCTTAAATTTATTGAGACTTGTTTTGTGGCCTAATATGTGATCAATCCTGGAGAATGTTCCATGGGCATTTGAAAAGAATGTGTATTCTGTGGTTTTTGGATGGAATGTTCTGTATATATCTACTAAGTCCATCTGGTCTAATGTGTCCTTTAAGGCCGGTGTTTCCTTATTGATCTTCTGTTTGGATGACTATTATTGTGTTACTGTCTATTTTTCCTCTTATGTCTGTTAATAATTGCTTTATATATTTAGGTGCTCCTATGTTGGGTGCATAGATATTTACAAGTGTTATATTTTCTTGTTGGATTGTTCCCTTTATCATTATGTAGTGCCCATCTTTATCTCTTATTACAGTTTTTGATTTAAAGTCTATTTTGTCTGATGTAAGTATTGCTACCCCCGCTTTCTTTTCTTTGCCACTTGCATGGAATATCTTTTTCCATCCTTTGACTTTCAGTTTGTGAGTGTCTGTAGGTCTGAAGTGTGTCTCTTGTACGCAGCATATACATGGGTCTTGATTTTTTTATCCAATTGGCCACCTGATGGCATTTGATTGGAGCATTTAGTCCATTGACATTTAAAGTAGCTATTGATAAATATGTATTTATTGCCGTTTTGTCACTTTTTCTTTTTTCTGGGTGTTTTAGTAGTTCTTCTCTGTTCCTTTCTTTTTCTCTTGCTCTCTTTCCTTGTGGTTTGATTGCTATCTTTAGTGATATGTTTGATTTCTTTTGTCTTAATTTTTTTCCTGCTTGTTATAGGTTTCTAATTTGTGGTTACCATGAGGATCCTATTTAATATACTATGCACATAACAAGTCTATATTGAGTAGATAGACTCTTTAGCTTGACCTCTTTTTAAAAGCTCTACTTTTTCTCTCCCCTCCTCCCACATTATATGTTTTTCACATCATATATAGTCTTTTGTTTAGTGTGTGCCTATCCATTACCCTCTTATCATTGAAATAGGTGATTTTAGTACATTTGTCTTTTAACCTTCATATCTTCACAGGTAGTTGATCTGCTGCCTTTACTATATTTTTACCTTACAAGTGATTTTATTGCCTGTTTTTTTTTGTTGTTGTTGTTTTGGGGTTTTTTTGATAATTTTTTTTATCTCTTTTGTGGTCATTGCTTTCCCACTTAAATAAGTCCCTTCAGCATTTCTTGCAGAACTGGTTTCTTGGTGATAAACTCCTTTAATTTTTGCTTGTCTGGGAAGCTCTTTATCTCTCCTTCCATTCTGAATGACAACCTTGATGGATAGAGTATTCTTGGCTGTAGGTTTTTTCCTTTTAGCACTTTAAATATGTCGTGCCATTCTCTTCTCACCTGTAGGGTCTCGACTGAGAAGTCCACTGATAGCCTGATGGGCTTCCCTTTATATGTCACTTGTGGCCTTTCTCTTGCTGCTTTTAGGATTCTCTCTTTGTCTTTAATTTTGGACATTTTGATTATAATATGTCTTAGTATGGGCCTCTTTGGGCTTCTCTTGTTTGGAGCTCTCTGTGCTTCCTGAACTTGGATGTCTGTTTCCTTCCTCAGGTTCAGAAAATTTTCCTCTATTATTTCTACAAATAAGTTTTCTGCCCCTTTGTCTCTCTCTTCTCCTTCTGGGACCCCTATAATCCGAATGTTAGCACGCTTGATATTGTCCCAGAGTTCCCTTACATTGTTCTCATTCTGTCTAATTCTTTTTTCTCTTTTCTGTTCTGCTTGGGTGATTTCCTCTAGTTTTTTGTCTAGCTCGCTGATCCATTCTTCTGCTTCCTCTACTCTGCTATTGAGTCCCTCTAGTGAATTTCTCATTTCGAGTATTGTATTCTTCATTTCTGATTGTTTTCCTTTTAACATCTTCCAGTTCTTTGCTGATGTGCTCATTGTGTTCATCCATTCTTCTCTGCGTATCTGTGAGCATCCTCATGATATTTTGTTTGAATTCTTTGTCGAGTAGGTTGCTAGTTTCTGTTTCACTTAGTTCTTTTTCTGGGGTTTTGTACTGTTCCCTTGCTTGGAAAGTATTCCTTTGCCTCCTCATTATGCCTCTTTCTCTGTGCTATTTTCTTTGTATTAGGTGAGTTGGCTATGTCTCCTGATCTTGGAGAAGTGGCCTTATGTATGAGATGCCTTATGAGGCCCAGCAGTGTACCTCCCTCTCGTCACCAGTCCATAAGAACCAGGAGTGACCCCTTTGTGGGCTACTTGTGTCCTTCTGCTGTGGCAGGGTTGCTCCCACTGCAGGTACCCAGGGAGTCTGATCTTTCCTTCCCTGGCCAGCTGTTTGTAAATCCAGTTTGGGGAGCCTCAGCACTGTTGGCTACAAAGTCTATCAGCACACTCTTATTGCAATTGTCCTCTTAATTGGGTTGGTGCCCAGTGTAGCTGGTTGCTAGGCTCAGGGGCTACAGTTTGATAGGCCTGAGGCCAACAAGGCTGTTGTCAGTTCTCTTAGGAGTGCAGCTGAGTGGGGCTAGCCCTTGGCATGGGGGCACTCAATTGTTTCAGGCTTTGGAAGGTGGGGCTGATCCTTTTTATGGCTATTTGTGAAGCATAAGTCTTCTGCCGCTGATAAGCCTCACCCTGCACAGGACCACATACACTGTCAACACAGTCCTGGTCCGTGCACACTTCCCAACCCCCTGGAGGGTACCCCAACACCACACTGCAGAGGCCCCCACCTCTCCCCCAGTGCCCCCCACAGTTCACCTGGTCCTCACACAGGCCCTGCCCCACAGAGGCAGACACCCTTGCCTGCCTGTAGAGGATCAAGGCACTCAGTCAATGCAGGCTGAAAAGTAGCCTGATGGCTTGCTGTTAAGTGGGGCCAGTCCCTAGGGGGGTTGCCTGCCCTGGCTGAACTGGATTAAATCTGTGCCTTAGTGGGTGTGGCAGACCCCTGGGCTAACAGCCCAAGGGATGCACCTCAATGGCCCCCACCGGTGTTCCAGTGTCCATATCAGCACGACTGGACCAGCTCAGAATAATGGCCCCCACCAATGTCTCAGTCTCCGGAGAGCTCCCTCCTCTCACCAAGATGCCCCCAGAGCCCACCAGGTGAGTCTTGTTTCACCAAAGGGCTGTCAGCCTTCTCTCTGGTGATTTTAGGTTGCTGCAATGAGTGAGTTTGTGCGTGTGCCCTTTAAGACCCGGGTCTTTTCTGCTTTTGGGTCTTTTCTGGGGGTGTCCTCTCTGCAGTTAATAGCCAGCAAAACCAGACAGTAAGACCCCCATCTCAGTTGGGCTGAGTCCGAAGGATGCTTATAGCAGTATTGCCCCTGCTCCAGACCTCACTCCTCCAGGGAGGGCTGCGTACCTTAGGGTGGCTCCCACCTGGCCAGCTGAGAAGCTCCACTGCTCCCAAAGGTGGCTTTTTTCCTCTCCGACTGGAATTACTGCCTCTTCTGCCTTCGTCAGGACTGTCCCTTGTTGTGGGGGTGCTTTTTATCCAGTTTTCAGTTTTCAATCCAGAGTAATTCTTCCAAAAATTGTTATAACCTGGTTGTGTTAGTGGGAGGAGGCGAGTTCAACATCTGCTCACACCGCCATCTTGACGAGATCTCTCTCCTTCTATACTTTTTAAAAAACAAAAGGTGAAATCCGAGGAGAGTAAAGCTATGTATATAGATAGTGTCATCATGTTTGTTCCTGTTCTCTGTGTGTATGTATCAGTCTTTGGAGAGGTTCCCCGTTACACATGGAAGGACTCTCAGCCTCACTTGCACATTTCTGGGAAGATTGTTAATATATGTCCCCTTGCATTAATCCTAGGAAGAGCATTTTATGCTGTAGAACTGAAGTCCAACTATTAGACCACTAACTAAGAACCACAAAGTAGGAATGAACTTTTAGAAGGGACATGTTTATGTTTCATTAATTATAGTATCTAGAAATTCTTAGCTCTTTCCCCAAATGGCGTTAAATATGACATGCATTCTGATAGCTCTTGATTTCAGCATTAGAATTTTTGAGGATTAAGAATGAAGGAAAAAGCCTAAATGTTTCTTGAGTATTCATGTTTGCAAATTAGGTCACAAAAAGGATAGGCACTTTTAAGACCATGAAATAACTGGACCATTTCTACGAGCATTTTAATTTAATTTTATGAATAGAAATTGCAATGAAGGAAGATTGAAAGCCTTTATGGAGGCAATGGATTGAGATGTAGCAGCAATCAGGTACTGGCGATGCTCTTTTCATTTGTTCCCCTGTAAGACTCTGGCTCTTTCTATCTACTTTTATTTTCAATTTTCTCTTCCCACCTACCGGATCTATAACTGAGGAAAGTCGTAGAATATTTCTCTCTGTACATCTTTTTAATAATAAGATTTAATCACATCTGATATAAGAATGATGTGAAGACATTATGAAGCAAAATGGAAGAGTATGGAGTTATCAGTAGGTGAACTAAAATAGTCTTGTTAGGGAACATGTCAAAATGAATTATAAATTGACTGTCTAGTCCTTGGAGGTAAAGGCTCCTGGGTTACCCTAAGATACTTTGGGTACTAATATAAAATACATATATTTTTGAGGAATTTGTGGTTCCTTGAGTTTCTTGATGATAAGATCACAGATGAGCTCTAAGGACTTCCTATCCCTTCTCTGTGGAACAGGCTCTCTTTATGACTATAAGAAGACTGTGTGATCTAGTATGTTGCAGGTCTTGGAAGCCCACACATCCTGTACTGCTGATCTGATGACAGTAGTCATGTAAAGATGCAGATATTAATATTGCATCAGATCAGGGTAGCTCCTACCCATCTGCCCAAGGCTGGCATTAGTTCTTGGCCTTTAAACATTTTTTCTCATTTCAAAGTTTGCCTTGTTCTTCTGACACTGTTCTCTGATAGCACAGATCACAAATTTCCCTGGATGGTTATCGGGAAACATAGTAAGTTATGTGGATCTTGTGGTAGGGCTTTCCTTACACCTTTGATTTCTTGATGGTCCTTTTTTCACAGTAGAATTTGGAACACTGCATTTTGAGAACTGATGAATAATTAGTAGGGAGTAGATTATTTTTAATTAGAAAGATAATCTAATCCATGCATTACTAATTATTTTGTTATTTTAAAAAGGAAAAGGCCATTTAAATTTTCTGTCTCTACAGGGTGTTGCCAATGCCTTTAGTGCTGCCTATCACTACGTCCACAGCCGGGAGCACATCCTGCATGTTGTGATCACTGGCATCGGCTGGCTCTATGACGTCACACCTAGCATCTCTGCCATCACTACGTACTTCATTGAGCCTAGCCCAGAGCAGGTAGGCAAGGCCGGTCAATGTAAGACCTACTCAGGGTAACAGAATTTCTAGATGTTATTGTCTTGCTAATATTTCAAAACTATGTATAGTCAGCTATTAGGCTAACTGGGGACATATTTCCCATGATGCCAACTCAAGATCCTTGGTTGTGAGTGGCAGAAATCCACCTCAAACTGCCTTAGGCAAAAGGGAGAATTGATTTACTTATGTGACCAAAATGCAGAAAGGGCAGGAAGGAGTCAAGCTGGCTTCAAAGATGACCAGATCCAGGGATTCAATACTATCAGGGCTTTCTCATGTTCTTTCTCTCCCCAGTTCTCCTGTTTGCTTCTCTCCGCACATTAACTTTGTCCTTCTGGCTAAAGATGGGCTTTCTCCACAGGGCAAGCCAGATGCTTAGTAACTAGAAAAGAATCTTTCCTTCTTGTTCCAATTTGGAAAACATAAGAAAGAAAACTCTTTTTGATCTGTTTCAAGATATGCTCCCCTGGCCAGGGTGGGGAGTTTACAGTAACTGGCAGCCACCACCATAATCATATGGGTGAAGTGGGAAGGGATGAAGCACTGCTCTTTTGGAAAGACACAATTACATCACACCAATTCTTTTTTTAAAGGCCCCATGTCTATAAAGTGATGAGTTTTTGCTGAATGTTTGCTTTGCTTCTTTACACTTAATATTAATGTTAGGACTTTTCATATGATGAGAATGGATGGAAAGGTGCCTTCCTTTCAAGAAGGCTAAACAACTCTACATGGTGCCTAATTAGGTGGTGGCAGCACCTTGGTTGTCTCCCAGTCAGTTGGCTTGCCCTCCACAGGTGCCTCTCCCCTTTCCTGCTGTCTTCTTTTCCTTCCTGCCTGCCAGGCCCCTGCTTCCCTTCCTCAGTGGTTAGACCAAACTGATGAGTCCTTGTCCAAAGAGGGCAGAATCACGGAGCTCTCTGATGGGGTGACCAGGCCAAGGAGGTGGAGAACACCTAGACATGGGTGCTGCTCCTGGGAGTGGGAGCCTCCAAGTGCCCTCGAAACTGCGGTGGACTCCCCAGCGTGTATGTGTGTGCCAGGGCAGGGGGGGATGCGTGAGGACCATTTAGTGTGAGGGGCAGACTGCCAGGTCCAATAGGCCACAGTTGCAGTGGGCCTGAAGTGTGTAGTGTCTAGGAAGGATTCCTCTTGGCCAGTGTCTCACCATACTTAAGTACCACCTTATGGGGCCTCAAGGGAAACGACACCTGGGGCACCATGGAGAAGGTTAAAATTGCCCATAGCAGTCAGCAAGAAGCATGGCTTTAGGGGCATGTAGTTTCAGAATCACAGTGCTGAGGAGACGACCACAAAGGTTTCAATCCGTCTGACCCAGGGCCATCTTATGGAGGTGGAGATCATCCCCAAAGGGAAGAAGGGAGGAGAGCGGGACCACTCAACACCAGGGCCTGAGTAGGGTCACAGCAGGGCAGAGACCACCAGTACAGCTTGACCAAGGCTGTAGTCAGGGGTTTGTCCTGGGGGAAGACACTACGGTGAGGTTTTTGTGTTAAAAATGGCTGAGAGTGGCTGGAGGGATACCTTTTATCAAGCACTCAACTATGGTAACTTCCTAAGCCTCCGCCTTCCTTTTCTGCAGCCCCTCCAGATCTACTGTCCTCTCTTCTCCAGCCTGCTCTGTGCCTCAGAAAGTAGACTTAATCAATGGGCTCCTTGGCCTTTTAGCTTCTGCTTAGGTTTGTCCACTGAGAGGCACCAATAGGAGATAGGAGATTGAGGCTGGAGTATTTATGCTTTTGGTTCGCTGCCAAGTTGCTGTGGGTTGGTTGTGATCTTCCTCTAGAGGCCACTGTACCTTTAGTCAAGTGGCCCTCTCCATATAGCTGCCTTCTCCAGGTTCTGGTAATTGCTTCCTCTCCTTCTCTTTTCAGGCTAAGAGTGGTAACAGCTTCCCATTGTTACTAGGCCTGAAATTCTAAACACTGCCATGCCTTCATAAATAGCCTCTTTATTAAACTCTCTTCAAATTTCCTAGTTCTGTTTCCTCTGACACCCTGACTGACACAAATTATAAAGTAGATTCTGAGATACTCCCCCTCCCCTCATGCTGAGGTTCCTCTAAGGTACAGAGTCATGGAGGAAAAACAATTCTTGCTTGTTGACAACACCTATAGGAAAGTAGGATATCCAAATTCTCTTAGGCATGAAACTCAAGCTATCTATTTTATTATGAATAATAAATATTATTATTATTATTATTATTTAGTTAGTTTATCACCCAAAAGCACCTATGTCTAGCTATTTCTTTGGAGTAGTGAATTTGCTAAATAGATAACTGTGGTAGGCAGAATAATGAGCCTGTGAATATGTTACCTTAGTGGCAAAAAGGACTTTGCAGATGTGATTAAGAATAAGGGCTTTGAGATAGGGAGAGTAGCCTGGATTATCCAGGTGGGCTCAATCTAATCATATGAGTCCTTGAAAACAGAGCATGTTTGCTGAAACTTTTTCCCTGAAAGATGAGAGAATGGGAGAAGAGTCAGAGAGATGGCAGTGTGAGAAAGATTTGACACCCATTGCTGGCTCTGAGATATACAGGGCTGTATACAAAGACCAAAGGTCTCTAGCAGCTAAGGGTAGCCCCCAGCTGACAGCTGGCAAGCAAACCAAGACTCAGCCTTTTATTTCCCTGAGGTCTTTGAGAGAGACAAGTGGCTAACACATGTGCCTAGTTTGCTATCTAAGTCATATCGATGTAGGCTGTTGAAAAAACAAAAGCAAGATATTAGCCAGGGATTTCTGCTTTCAACTTCATCTTTTCTAAGGCAATAAAGACTTTCTGCTTGAATGAGAAGGAAGAGGTGAGGGGGGAGACTATCAGGAGGAGGAAAAATACAATACTACAATTAATGTTTCGCATCTCACCATACATAATAGAAAGCAATTTTTTTCCTACCTCAGGGGCTTCAAAAATGCTGTTATTCTCTGTGGAACAGTCTCCCCACTTTACCTCATCACCCTTAGGTCCCACATGAAGTAAACTACAAACTTTACCAAGGGACATAAAGTTTTTTTATAAAGTAGGTCGTATCATGATTTTTTTCACAAGAAGACCATTTTTAAAAAATACAATTTCTTCCAAAAATTATTTATAAATTTAGCAAAATTCCAAGAAAAATCCCCAAGTGATTTTTTTAATTGACCAAATGATTTTAATCTTCATTGGAAGGAAGAACAAATGCATGAGAATAGCTAAGAAAATCAAGAATGAGAGGGAATTTACAATCTTGCTCTAGGGAATGATGGCTAAATGACACCAAAGGTTGGAACAATTAAGGTCAGGTTGATACTTTGACTACTGTAGAACTTTCTTACACCAAAATTACAGACAAAATAAATTGCTTTTGACAAACTGGGGGGAAATCGCCATGTATCTGACAAATGGTTAACACTATTGTACACAAATCAGTGACGTTAAAAAAAAAATCCAAAATCCAAAAGAAAAATAAGCAAAGGACAAGTCTATTAAAAAAAAACAAAACTCGTGCAAATTGTCCATCACATATGGAAAAAATGTTCAATTGTTCTCATAATGAAATAAGTACAAAATTAACTAAAAGATAACTTTTTACTTACTAAATTGAAGAAGAGTTTTTTAAACTATAATTTGAAATGTCTGTTAGACATCTAAGTGGAAATATTAAATAGGCAGTTGGATATACGAGCTTAGCATTTGAGGAGAAATCCAGGCTAGTGAATAAATGGTATTTAAAACCATGAGACTGGGTTACACAACATTATGAATGTAGTTAATGCCACTGAATTGTACACTTATGAATCGTTAAAATGATATTATACTATGTATATTCTACCAAAATAACCAAAAACAAAACAAAAAGCCATGAGACTGGATGGGATGACCAAGGGAATCAGTGAGGATAGAAAAAAAGTCTAAGGTCCGAGTCCTGAGGCACTCTAAGTGATTGGAATCGTGTGGCTCAAAATTCTATCGACCTCAACCTATAGTGTGAAACACATTTTATGTCTGACTCCTTACAAACACTTACACACACACTGGCGTGTGTACACACTTAAAACAGAAGTTTTACCAAACAATGCATACTTGTACTACATGTGATGTTTTCTGAGATTTTTCTATTCTATTTTATTTCATGCTTTAAAAAAAATGTTTGTCAGGGGCCGGCCCTGTGGCTGAGTGGTTAGGTTTGCATGCTCCACTTTGGCAGCCCAGGGTTTAGCCCGTTTGGATCCTGGGCATGGACATGGCTCATTGGGCCATGCTGAGGCAGCGTCCCACATGCCACAACTAGAAGGACCCACAACTAAAATATACAACTATGTACCAGGGGGTTTCGGGGAGAAAAAGGAAAAAATAAAATCTTCAAAAAGCAAAAATTTGTCAAAAGAGAAAAAAGTAAAAGAGGATAAATGCTAGAGGTAAATAATGTATAATAAGCAAGGTGGGAATGAATAGATATTGGAAAGGGAAAGGAAAAAAAATAACAAGCCAGTAGCAGAAGAAAGAAAAGGGGAAAAATATAATTGCTGCTCTTTATCTAAACAGTTTCCTAGGAAAGTTTAAGTAGGAGTGATTATCTCACTGCTGAATAATTGCTGAAGCATTTGCTGAGTTTATAGTTTCCTGGTCAAGTAAAAGTAAATGAAAAACAAGCTTATTTTCAGGCATATTATGATGAGCCCCTTGTTTTCTATATTATGCTTCTGGTCTAACAGCAGAAGTGGTCAATTTACACAATTTGGGGGCGGGGGGAACAGGAGAGGAATTGTTTGGTTTTAGCTAAAGATTTAAGCCTAGAAACACAGTCATAGTGAGATTCTAAAAACACTTATCAGTCTGGTATGTATAACACCAAATAACAAGCCATGGAAGAACAAATTAGGAAAGAAGCTAGAAGCCCAATTTTCATGTGAGGTAATCTTTACGGTTTGCTAAGTATTCTGTTGAGAACATTTCATCTAAAGAGTTGGGTAGAATGCTTGAGGTCAAGGAGTGCAGACGCAAGAGAAAAGTTTCATGTTACAAAGCAGCTGTCCTTCCAGCACTGTTCCTTGTGGAGCCCCTGTGGGTCCTATTGCCATAGTTTCCCTTTTAATCAAAGAATTCATTTTTAAAGGAGGGCATAAAAACCCCTCTTTACTTCTCCCAACTGAATTTTTTCTTTCCTACAGTTTAGTGTATTTTACAGAATATGTTAATATTACTTTCTTATTAACAAACTAGTGTATGGGGGGAAGAGATTTCCTCTACCAACTATAGGTCCTTCTGGCCAGGCTATGAATTAAATTCACATGAGACAGAACAACAGGAGAAAATTAAACAAAGCTTTATAACATGTATACAGGGCAGAGACCCAGGAAAACTGAGTAACTCACCAAAATGGCAGAGGTGCTCATCTTAAATACCATCTTCAGCTACAGACAAAGGATGTTGGGGGTGGGGGGACTCAGTTATGGGAGATTACCAGAAAAGTACACTAAATGAGAGTAAGGTTATTCTGCAGATTTAAGTCCTTGCCTTCTGCATTAAGAATTTTTAGAGATAAGGTCATCCTCCCTCTTCTTTCTGGTACAGAGTGGGAGACACCTTTACAGATGGAGATTTCCCTTACAAATGTAAATATCTCTTACAAAGGGTAATTTTCTACTTTTCAGAGTTTCTCTCATGTCTGCAGTTTTTAAAAGTAACCAGCCCGAGGGGCTGGCCCCGTGGCCGAGTGGTTAAGTTCGTGCGCTCCGCTGCAGGCGGCCCAGTGTTTCGTTGGTTTGAATCCTGGGCGCCGACATGGCACTGCTCGTCAGACCACGCTGAGGCAGCGTCCCACATGCCACAACTAGAAGGACCCACAACGAAGAATCTACAACTATGTACCGGGGGGCTTTGGGGAGAAAAAGGAAAAAATAAAATCTTAAAAAAAAAAAAAAGTAACCAGCCCGAAATAATCCTCATGCCAAAGAGACATACCTTGGGGTGGCCAATTCCAGTCCCCTACACTAGTCTCTACCAAAAAAAAAAAGTTGACCAAGACTCATTAGTCCAAACTCATCAAATTGTGTACATTAAATATACGCATTTTTTAATATATCAATTATACCTCAATAAAGCTATTTTTAAAAAGACATGAAAATATTTTTATAACCCATATGTAGGTTATAAGTTACAGTCTGAAAACCTCTTAGAGGGGAAGGAGACAAAGAAAAAGAAGCAAGGAGAATGAGAGAAGTATTTAGTGAGGTAGGAGGAAAACCCAGAGAGATTGGTGTTCCAAAAGCCAAGTGAAAAAAGTATATCCAGAAGGGACTTGTACACGGCATCAAATGCTGATGAGAGGTGGAGGAAGATGAGGATTAGGGATCAACCAATCTATTTGACAAGGAGAGAGTCACCAGTAACCTTGACAAGAACAGTTTTAGTGAAGCAGTGAAGAACAAAGGCCTCACTGGAGAATATTTTTTATTGTACTTAATTTCTTTGAATTTTCTGTATTTTCCAAATGTTCTACAAGGCACTTTTAACATCAGAAAAATAATATAAACACAATTTTATCACAGTTATAAAAAATAAGTTGGTACATTTAAAAGAATCTTGCATTTTGAAAATTTCCTCTTGTGGAACACCTCATCCTTAATGGTACTGAATAAGTAAAAATGTCACTGTACTTCAAACTAGAGCTCATCTAAACTTTTCTAATTTTTTCCCTGTTTGTCCTCAAAAGCTTTAATGAGAATACGAGGTCTAATTATTCTTCCCTGTAATGAAATCTCTTTCTCTTTTCAAGGATTCAGACTACGTTTTATGCAATATGATGGTTACAGGGCCCCTAGGCCTAACAGAAATCCACAGGAATCCTCCTATCATCTTCAGGAAGACATGTATCTTTAGGTATGAGACACATCTTCGTGTCTGTTTTGTTTGACTGCCAGAACACACCCTTCCTGGTGTGACAGTAGATCTGAGTGACACAGCTTTTGCCTCTTAGTATGTATACACTGACTCTCATTCTGATTGAGTTTTAAAGAAAAATTCCTGTCTGCATGGGACATATTAACTCCTTCCCCCTCAAGTCCTTTCTAAAACAGATTTCATTGGTATTTTATATTAAGATTCCATGTTTTTAAGCATGATAGTGTTTTATTTTCTATGATTTTCTTATAAACATGAAATTCACCAAAACCCATCAGGAATGTGAAAAATACATCCACCTCACTTATCAGAGCTCATCTTAATGTTAGCTAGCCTGTGAACATGTATTTTTTAGTTAAAGAAGACAAGGTGGGGCAAAGAGAATGTTGTCTTTAATAAGTACCTAGTTCTAGATTACTCTGAATGCCTCCCACCTGTGGAAGGCAAGGAACACTATTAAACTGTGGACAGATGCAAAACAGATCTTAGCTGAGAACACACCTATTGCAAAAGGGACCAACTGCTTCTTAGAGGGTCAGTGTAGTTGAGTAGGCAGTAACCTATTTGGGACTGTAGGATAATTTGACATTTAAGTACCTATGTTAATTAAATTTTAGTTTGGCCTCATACCAGAATGATCATTCAGTTTTAAGCTTTTTTCCACATAGTTGTTCCCTGTGCTGGTCAAGAGTTTTACTGGAGTCCTTGTTACACCCAGACTCATACTTTGGATTCCTGAGTGTAACTCAGAGCAGGTGTCTTTTGAGGAACTCTGTTGACCAATCAGCTTTATCGTTATGCCTGGAAGGTTTAGCGTGATGCATCATTACTGTGGTTATCATAAAGACACAAAGTGGCGGCTCAGCAGCACGGAGGGGTGGGAATAGCAAAGGGAGGACATAATCCTACCTGTCATTATGGGATTGATATTATAAACCATAAATGTGCTTTTTGAGGCTATGCAAAGCACCAACATTTTTACAAATACCTCAAAGGAATGACATCTCAATATCAGTGTAAATAGGAAAAGAAGAAAATAGATGAAAAGAGATGTGTCTATACCTCAGTAGAGAAAGAAGCAGCCACTGCATTTCTGTGAAAACCTCAGGCCCCTTACTGAAGCAGATATTGTCGATGCCCTGTCCAGATTCCTGATATAGCTTTGGCACAATTTGCCTTCCAGAGCTCCCCTTGGGATCAGGCTGAGGCTAGACTTCACCTGAAGTCACATTCTTCCTTGGCTTCTGCCCCTTCCCTGTCCTGCTTTCCTCAGATCCTTACACGTTCTCCTGAGAGCACTCCCTCAATCAATTATTTGCATAAGCACCCCTGTCTCAGGCTCTGCTTCTAGGGAACCTGACCTAACACACTCATCGTTCCCCTAGGCATTCAACCAATACTTATTGGACAATATGTAAACAAAAAACGAATACCTTTAGATAAGTGGAAGTACAGTAAAGACAATAAAGCAGAGGATCATGGTGGAGCATGACTCAGGAGCTGCGGATTGCATGGTCAGGGAAGCCTTCTCTGTAAGGAGATGGATGAGCTGAGGGAGAGAGTCCTCTGAAATCAAGGAGGGGAGGGGTCCAGGCAGATGAAACGACAACGAGGGCCAGTGTGGTTAGAGTGTAATAGGCACAGAAGAGAGCAATCCAATATATTTGGGTGCAATGTCATGAACAGGCTGATGTTTTATATCCTTATGCTTATTTGGTTTTGATTTCAGAGATTTCCTCTTTAAATGTACAGACAGTTCAGAAGTTGTTTTGGCCTCTGTCTGTGGAGAAAACCACCTAGCAATTCCACTTCGCGAGAGAACAGGAGAGGCTTTGGGAGTTCTCGATTTTAACATTGGCAAGAGTAGGATGTTGTTGTACCGAGAATTTAAAGATCTTCAGAAAATGATAAAGGTGATCCAAGCTGCCTGCTATCAAATACTCGGCGAATTATCTGGAGAAATAAAGAAAAACTACATCTTAGGTATTGTGAATGTGGCAACAGTCTGGATCATGGGTTTAATAAGTTTTGGGGAAAGCATAGACAATGAAATGAAGGATGCATTTTATAAAATGAATTGTTATAATATACAAATCTTTCCACATGAAAGGAATTCCCTCATGCAGTCTTGGGCTGATGAGTATGGTCTATAAATGAGAGCAACGGGTAAGGAATCACATTTTCTTGGCGAGAATCATATGGTTTTAGAACTGGAAGGACTCATAAAGGCAATATAGAACCAGCATTTATTAAATGCCACATCATGTATCAAGCACTTTAATTACATTCTTTCAGTTACTCCTTACCATCACTCTGTGAGGCGAACGGTGATACCCTATTTTACAGGTGAGGAAAGTCAAGTTCAGAGAAACAAAGCAACTTGCACAAATCACACAATTAACAAGGGGTGAAGGCTGGATTTGCACCCCAGTTTGGGTGCTCTTTCCACGATATCAGACAGCATCCACTCATTGGAACCTCTCGTTTTACAGATAAAGAAGCGAAAGCCCCTCGTAGTAAAGGTCCAATAGCAAGCTAGTGGCAGAGCCAAGACCTGACCCCGATCCTTGTGATTTCACATCCCCTAGGCTACTCTTAGCACAAAACCAGTGTGGGCAGAAGGCAGGGAAGAAGGAAGCATAGAAACCTTTGGCTACCTGGAATGGAGTGAATAGAATTAGAAGAGTAACACTGTGTGTGGTTAAGCTGAACATTTTCTAGCTATTACACAGGTGGGATAAGGAAAAAAAGAAAGAAGAAAATGTATGTCTTTTGAACGTCCACTATGTGTAAGGCCTGAGGCTAAGCGCTTTTACTTATATCATCTCATTTAACTCCCACAGCTCACCAGGGAAGTAGGGATCAGCCCCATTCTCACAGAAAAGGAAAAGGAGCTTCAGAGAGACAACAGAACTATAAGGGGGAGAGTAGATTTTCAAACTGAGGTCTGACTCCAAAACCCAAGTTTTCACCTTTCCTCAAAGCCTCTTTCTGTGAGCTTCACCAGGTGTAATTCTATTTCTGCCTTTTGATTTCATGACTAGAGGAACTAACATTGTTTAAAACCATGGGATATGAAAAAGTAATGTGTGGGGGCCAACCCAGTGGCATAGTAGTTAAGTTCGCACACTCCACTTCAGGGCCCAGGGTTCGCTGGTTCAGATCCTGGGAGCAGACCTACACACTGCTCCTCAACCCATGCTGCAGCAGTGTCCCGCATACAAAGTGGAGGAAGATTGGCACAAATGTTAGCTCAGCGACAATCTTCCTCAAGCAAAAAGAGGAAGATTGGCAACAAATGTTACCTCAGAGCTAATCTTCCTCGCCAAAAAAAAAAAAAAAAAAGTAATATGTGTACTGAACAACAATGTGGGATGTCATTCTGTTATTCCAGAGATTGAACATGCAGGAGAAGTCCAGCGAGCAGGAGTTCTCTTCTTCCGAATCATGCTGAAAGAGCTGCAAGAAAGCCTCCAACTGCTTACCTCCATGGACTTTGTATCTCTCTTGCTCTATGATTATAATCCTCCAAGAGAGTCGAAATCTCCACCGGACAGCAAATCCCAGGAATTGGAAGCCAATGCAAAATTAGTACATGACATCCTAATAGCGGTTATCTTATTCTTTCATCCAGAGTTGGAATCATCAGGTGACTTAGAAAATTGGGATAAGTGTAAACTGGTAAGTTTTTTTTTAAAGTACTCTTTTTATTGAAGAATAACTCACACAAGTTTAGGTCATAAGCATACAAGTGTAAGAATTTTTACACAATGAACATTTGTAACTAGACTCTAGATCAAGAAACAGAACATTAGTGGCATCCCAAAAGCCCCCCTTTGTACCCTCTCCCATCACCCGCCACCCCCCCACACACACACATACTCACCCCAAGGCTGACCAGAATCCTGACTTCTAACGCCTTAGATTGGTTTTGCTTGTTTTAAAATTTGTACCAATGGAATTACGTAAACTGATGAGTTTGGCACTCTACTTCCACGTGCTGGTGCTCCCATAACTTCTGTTCTTTGTTTACAGTATGTTAACAGATACTTAGTGGAGAATGTCTGTGCCTTTGATCCAACTGCTAAGCATGTGAAAGTTAATTTACAGCTCATTGATGAATATATCAGAGGTAAATTTCCACTGAATTATGATCTAAATCTATACTAACAGCAATAAAACACAGTTGTAATCCAGATGTTTTTATTAGAATGAAGCAAGTGGCTAATAAATTCATTTTTTAGCAAAAAAAATAGTTCTGATTATAGTCTCCTAAAAGGAAGGACACTGTCTATAATCCACTGCATTCTGGAATAACTGTCTATGCCACACATATGAGAATTCAGAAGCACATCTATCTCCAAGTTATTGACTACATTTGCTTTATTTATTAAAAAACAAAAGCGAATAAGGGTTGCGGTGAAGATAGGAAACAAGTATATTTAGCAAAAAGGCTTTATTATCTTTGGTTTCAATGAAGAACTCAAGAAAATAAGAGCTCATGAGTCTTTATAGACTAGTAATGTAGAGTTTTTGGAGGAGGGCAATCAGCAGGAATTGAGAGCAGCGAGGCTCCCAGGCTGAAGAAGGCGATGAGCTCTTTGGCCACAGAGAATCGGCCACATACAAGAGTAAAATATCCAAGCACTCATTCCCCCATGGATGTGTATTACCCCATCAGAGACCTCAGGTCATTTATGTGAATGGAACAGTGAGGAATAAATTTAAAGTTTGCTTCTCTTTTGTTTCTCATGAAAAACTAATCATTAATCAGGAAAATGGCTCTGTAGAAGTTGCTCACTAAACCTGCCCCTCCCCTCCCCCTCTCCTACTCTCCATGGAGACTCTGGACCAAGTCAGAAGGGTATCTGGACTCCAGTGATACATATATCAAGCTGAGAGGCTCAGAACCAGAGAGACTCCCAGGACAAGAGGAAGGCAAAGGCAACCCAGAGGAAGACAACCACGCTCCTCACGGTGTCTGTGGCAGCGAAAGCATGTCGCACAGGGGAAGCATGTAGCAGTGAGCCAGGGTAGATGGATGAGAGAGAGATATCTGGCCTAGGAAGGTGAGATACTCCCCTAAGTTTGGGAGTCCTAGAGAATAGGAGAGAGCGTGAGATTCAAATAAAAGTTAACATGAGTTAACGTGGACTATGAGTGATGTGAGTAAAGATTAGGAGTTCTATTTGGAATGGATTCTACTGGAGCCTCACAGCTCTGGGCTGACTCACAAGAGCCTCTGGATTCATAGGTGTTATAGGGATCACTTCTTCTAGGTGCTATTCAAGGGAAACAGCAACAACAAAAATGAATACTTGTTCACTACACACTTGTATATACTTGGCCTATACGTGTTCACTGTTCACTGAGAACTTAAAAAATCTGGAAGAAATGTTTTCTATCTCAGTGCCTAGTTGCTGATCTTCCCTCTGGAGTAGATTTAGTCCTTACCATGAGCCCTAGCACCCCTCCTCCATTTGTGACCAGTTTGTCTAGTTGACATTCTCCCTGAGCCCCTATCCACTTTGGTCCCCACCCAACCTGCCAATCCCTTGGCCTAGAGCCAGACCCTGCTGCTAAGGTCACTTGTGTCCTCTGAGACTGATGCTCCCCTTCTTGGGCAAGGACTCAGGCCCTCACCAGTCCCTCTGTCAGACAGGAGCTGTGGTTGAGGAGCATGCTCCTCCACTCTCTACCTTGTAGCTGTGTTCAGGAATTGGCTCTCAGCCCTTAACAAGCCCATCCCCAGACAAAGGCATCTTCTGTGGCATTGCACCAATGCTTCAAGAGAATCTCTTCAGGCTCCACCTCTGATTTGCCTTATCAGAGCTTCCTCCTCTTGCCATGTAAAGCTCCTTTGTTTCAGAAAACATGCAAATTTCTGTTTCCTCTGCTTGACCCTACTTTGAACTGTGCTAGCTGATTCCTGAGCAGCCTTGATCGCCAATGCTCCCCACCACTTTCTCTTTTCCAACAGTGTCCTCAGGTGGCAGGAATTCCAACTGCAGTTAACAGAGCTGGATTCAGTCAGAAGCCAATAGTCCCTAGGCTCCCCTGCCACTACCACCAAGCCTTGAGCATTATCACAGTCTCTGCAGCAATCAAGAAAGTTCGTAGGCCACCCAGATACCAACCCTCTCTCTTTCAGATGCAATTGTTTCAGGAAATTCTAAACTCCCAAATTGGGGAAAGGAAGGGGAACTCTGGATTACCTTTCTGTTTGTGCCAAAAAGAGAGAAATCTTCTGGCAGGGTAATCTGTTGCTCAAAGTTTATCTGAGCCTTCTAGCAGTATTAAGGCTCTTACTCAATGATCTCACCCTGTATGAAATGCCACCAACAATATCTGTAGGTTCTGCTCAGGATGAGGAGGGACTGTTAGCATAGCTCCTAACCCACCAAGCCTTCCAAACTAATGCTTTTGCCTGGAAGATAGAATTAGGGCTGGTGATTTGCCTACACTTTCTTGGGGCTTCTGCTGTCAACTCTCACCTCACTTCATTCTAGTTCTAGAGAAGCGTATTTTTGTGTGTGTGTTTAGAAAAGGTATGCTTTATTTTTTTCCCAGTTTTATTGAGATAATGACATAAAACATTATATTAGTTTAAGGTGTTACAACATAGTGATTTGATGTATGTATATATAGTGAAATGATCAGTACAATAGGTTTAGTTAACATCCATCACCTCACATAGTTACTAACTTTTTTTCTTGTGATGAGAACTTTTAAGGTCTACTCTCTTTGCAACTTTCAAATATACAACACAATATTGTTAACTATAGTGACAAGGCTGTACATTACACTCCCAAACTTCATTTATCTTATAACTGGAAGTTTGTACCTTTTAATCACCCTCACCTATTTTCCCCATCCCGCAATCCTCACCTCTGGTGACCACCAATCTGTTCTCTGTTTCTGTGAGTTCAGTTTTTTTTAGATTCCACATAAAAGTGAGATCAGACAGTATTTGTCTTTCTCTGTCTGACGTATTTCACTTAGTATAATGCCCTCAAGCTCCATCCATGTTATTGCAAATGGTAAGATTTCCTTCTTTTTTATGGCTGAATAATGCTCCATTGTGTATATATATATATATGTCACATTTTCTTTATCTATTCATCTATAGATGGATATTTAGATTGTTTCCTTGTCTGGGCTATCGTAAATAATGCTACAATGAAAATGGGGGTGCTGATATCTCTTCAAGATAGTGATTTCACTTCCTTTAGATATACACCCAGAAGCAGAATTGCTGGATCATATGGTAGTTCTATTTCTATGTTTTGAGGAACCTCCATACTGTTTTCCATAATGGTTATACCAATTTACATTCCCACCAACAGTGCACAAGTGTTCTTTTTTCTCCACAGCCTTGCCAACGCTTGTTATTTCTTGTCTGTTTGACAATAGTCATTCTAACAGATGTGATATGCTATCTCATTGTGGTTTTGATTTGCATTTCTAGAAAGGGATATTTTGTATTCTGGTGGAATTCCAGGCAGTTGTGTCCCACTATTAGATTGAGGCAGTCATCTGTGAAGGAGCATTGGGCAGCTTTGTTCAGCAGGCTGGGCTTCCCAAGGCTGTGCCATTGCATGTGAACCTTGCTGACATACTTCCCTATGGGGGACCGAATGACTCCAGTGACCACTCCCAGACAGCTGTGCCTGCAATAGCACATCAATAGCCTGCAAACCTCTGTCACTCTACCTAAAGTACTCCCAGTAGTTGGCTTCTTCTCCTTGAAGACTCATGACCAGACCACCTTCTCAAGGATCTGTTCTTCCTACTCTACTTTGGACCTCTACAGCCAGCCTCACCTGGTCTTTTTCTAGGGTGCTCCATACCTTCCCAAGTTCCCCTGCCAGGGGCTTTGGACAGATGTTGTCTACTAGAAACTGTTATCAGATCAAGAGGCAGGAAAAGCTGTCTCCTACCGCAAGTGTGACCAGAATCACTTTGCTATGTAGAACCTGTATTTCTTCCAATTGGCCATACTTCCTCCCCACGCTTAAATCCAAGGGTCTATATGTCCACAGACACTAGTCTCAGCAGGAGTTCCCCAGGCCCTCCACTGTTCCTGCAAGAGCCCCAGGGCTCCTCCTCTGCCAAAGCAGCCAGAGCCTCAGTGCTATCACTCTCTACAAAGAAACTCACCAGCTTCCTCAATAAAACACCATCATGATCCTCTGTGGATGACCATGGAGGGAGATGAGATGCCCAGCCTTCAGGAGAAAGGACTGATGGACTCACAGCCATGATTAACTCTTGTCCTCAAGATTCACCTGTCCTGGAGATCTTTCCCTAAATGCTACTGCCACTGCCATTGTGGCTCAAGCGAGTTCTGTCTCCATCCCTCTCCATTCCAACACTACACAGCTGAAGATCAGACAGGAACCTTTCACAAGATTCTACCAACCATCCAGAAATAACAAATGTGAATACGGCATAGAACTGAATCTGCAACTGTGATGATGTGCCTGGTTCTTTTAGAGGAGTCAGAGTGAAATGGACAAGACACCAAGAACATTGTTTTGTCCTGTTAATTTGGACCCTCTGTATACTGCCATTGGCTTAGATTCAGTTACAGTTCTCTACCACCTTTTTGCACCTAGTCTTCTTGGGCGGTGGTCATTTCTGGGACTCGTTGGCTCCTACTTGTAGGAAAAGAGCTGGTATCAGTTAGACCTGGTTCAACAGGGAGCCTAGAGTGTGTCATTTATGAGTGGCTCACCGATTTCAGGCTCTAGAGGAGGAAACATCCGTTGGGTTTTAGAACAGATTCCCTTTGTCCTGGCAAGAACTCTTAAAGGGCCCTTTTAGTTAAGATATTGGACAAGTACTCACTCACACGCTCTTCAGGAGACTGTTTTGGGGTTTAGAAAGGACCTGGAGCCTGGATGCTTGATTCATTTCCCATGCATGCTGACCTCTTCCATTTTCAGTTGAAGTCATCCCGGAGGGAAAAAGAAAGAAAGAAAGAGAGAGAGAGGGAGGGAGGGAGGGAAGGAAGGAAGGAAGGAAAGAAGAAAGGGAGGGAAGGAGAAAGAAAGAAAGAGAGAGAGAGAGAGAGAAAGAAAGAGAGAAAGAAAGAAAGAAAAAAAGAAAGAAAAAGAAAGAGAAAGAAAGAAAAAACAACTCAGCAAGTCTTTCTTTCCTTTATCGCTTTTTTTTTTTTTTTTTTTTTTGGTGAGGAAGATTGTCCCTGAGCTAACATCTGTGCCCATCTTGCTCTGTTTTGTATGTGGGATGCCGCCTCAGCATGGCTTGATGAGTGATAGTATAGTGATGAGTGTAGGTCCGTGCCCAGGATCCTAACCCACGAACTCCAGGCTGCAGAAGTGGAGCATGCAAACTTAACCACTATGCCACCAGGCCAGCTTCATTTTTTATTTTAAATTTTAAAGTTTCCCAACAGTAGTTATTGAATTAAGAGAATAACTAAAATGGTTTTATTTGTCTAGGTAACATCACTGCTGCTTTGATAACTGATAAAGGCTGTTACAAATCAGTTTAGTGAGAACATTTTTTCTTTTAAAGATTTTATTTTTCCTTCTTCTTCACAAAGCCCCCAGTACACAGTTGTATATTTTTTAGTTGTGGGTCCTTGTAGTTGTGGCATGTGGGACGCCGCCTCAGCGTGGCTTGATGAGCACTTCTAAGTCTGCACCCAGGATCCGAACTGATGAAACCCTGGGCTGATGCAGCAAAGCACACGAACTTAACCACTCGGCCATGGTGCTGGCCCCCAGTGAGAACATTTTTATATTTAAGGCAAAAGTATTTTTCAAGTTTCCTTGACACTCATATTTTTTTTCATTTCAGTGGATGTTAAAACAATCTTTTAT
The DNA here is from genome assembly GCF_037783145.1 of Equus przewalskii. Lineage (NCBI taxonomy): Eukaryota > Metazoa > Chordata > Mammalia > Perissodactyla > Equidae > Equus > Equus przewalskii. The sequence continues at coordinate 43,635,671 of NC_091840.1, forward strand.
CCCAAAAGGATTATAAAAATTATATTTTTTATTAAAGTACTTTAAGAGGTCAAAAGAACTAAAAGGCTTCTAACAAAAGAAGTCACTAGCCCATCCCTCTTGTCTCATCTCGCTCTCCCAGGTTGCCCTCACCAAAGGCAATTCTTTTTGACTCTTTTGACTGTTTCTTCTGGTATTTGCACATTTCTATATTTCTAATATCATGCAATATTGCTAACTTTCGATTAATCAATTTTAAACCTTCACAAGTGATTTCCTCATTATAGGTGAAAGTCTGGTTCTGTTACACCACCATTCTCTTACCTTATCCTCCAATGTAATTATATTAGGATTTGGGGTTAAATCAAAATACAATGTTTACATGATTTTGCCTATGCAAATATTATCCACAGCTGAGCATCGTAGGACAACTTGATTGCTCCTTTTTTACTTTTTGTTTTTCCCGAAGTAAATAATTGCCTTTTATTTTTAAAAAATTGTTTCGTTTTCTTTGTACTTCTTGATAATCCCCACCCCTTCCATTTGTCTCTCCGTATAATTTACAAAAATGTCAGTTCTATCAGGTAACTTTTTCAATTCCAATTTCATTTTTTCTTGAAGCCATTCATCTAGAGATCTTAATTTCCTTTTTATCTAGGGTTATTCCCCTGGCCCAGATCTACTACACAGCTGCCTTTCTGAAATTCATTTTGCCACTATCATAGGAATTTACTTTGCCATTCTCTGGGTTCATTCTTTCTTGGTCTACTCCCATGTTTTACTGGACGTAGCGTAACTCCAGTAGTTTTCTGAGAAACAGTACCTGAATGGTAAATTTTCAAGACCTTTCATGTCTGAAAATGTTTTTATTCAACTCTCAAATTTGATTTATAGCTTACCAGGGAGTATAATTTTGAAGACATCGCCCCATTGTCTTTTTTCAGAAATTGAGATATAATTCACATGCCACAAATTTCACCATTTTATTCTATTTTATTTATTTTATGATTCTTTTTCCTTTTTCTCCCCAAAGCCGCCTGGTACATAGTTGTATATTTTTAGTTGTGGGTCCTTCTAGTTGTGGCATGTGGGATGCCACCTCAGCATGGCTTGATGAGCAGTGCCATGTCCACACCCAGGATCTAGACCAGCAAAACCCTGGGCCACCAAAGTGGAGTGCGCGATCTTAACCACTCAGCCATGGGGCCAGCCCCAAATTTCACCATTTTAAAGTGTACCATTTAGTGGTTTTTAGTATATTCACTGGGTTGTACAACCATCACCTCTATCTAATTTTAGAACATTTTCATCACTTCAAAAAGAAACCCAGTACCCATTAGCAGTCACTCTCTTTCGCCCTTCCCCACCCCAGCACCTGGCAACCACTAATCCACTTTCTGTCTCTATAGATTTGCCTATTCTGGACATTTCTTATAAATGGAATCATACAATAGGTAGCCTTTTGTATCTGTCTTCTTTCACTTAGCATAATGTTTCAAGGTTCGTCTATGTTCTAACATGTATCACTACTTCATTCATTTTTTATGGCTGAATAATATTCTATTATATGGATATACCACATTTTATTTATCTGATTCTCAGTTGATGGACATGTAGGGTGTTTCCACTTTTTGGCTATTGTCAATAATGCTGCTGTGAACATTTGTTTACAAGTTTTTGTGTGAATGTTTTGTGTCAGTTCTCTTGGGACTATGCTGGGTCATATGGAAACTCTATGTTTAACTTCTTGAGGAAATGGCTCCATTGTCAAAAGAAACTTGAAAATTTCCAAGATTTCTGTTGAGAAGAAATCTGAAGCCTTTCTGATTTCTGATTGTGTGTGTGACTTTTTTGGGTTTTTTTGTTTTGTTTCTCTCCAGAAGCTGTAGAATCACCCCTCTATCCCCAAGATTGTGAAATTTCATAATGATGTGCCTTGATATGGGTCTATTTTCATCCATTGATCTGAACACTCACTGGGCCTTTTCAGTTGTGAAACTCGAGTCCTTAAGTCCTTGATGATTTTCTCCATGGCGTCAAGGTTGCTACTCATGGCTGTGCAATTTGTGCAGTCCACAAAGGTGGCCTGCTGGGTAGGGGCTGAAGTCTGACCAGGATTCCACTCACTAAACTATGTAGTTTAGCTTAAGGCTACGTCTGCTTAGAGGAGGGCCATCTCCTTCTTTACACTTTTTTTTCTGCTCACCAGGCCGTGCACTCACAGAGGGCATTTATCCATGGTAGTAGGTGTCTTTTTCTCATTTACACAAAGGTGCCCTAGAGGTTGGTGGTGGCCCTGCCCTCCCTTTTCTGTGTTCCCTCTTTGGAACTCATATTATTCAATTATTGGATCTCCTAGATTCAGTCTCCAAAATCCCCATATTTTCTCACCTATTTACCATCCTTGTGTCTTTTTTGTTTCACTTTCTGAGACATTCTCTCAGCCTTCTAATTCTATTGGATTTTTGTTTGTGCATGTTTTGTCTAAGAGCTTTTTTGTTGTTGCTGTTCTCTAAACATTTGAATTCTACAACATCTTATTCATGTTTCCTGAATGCAATGTCTTATCTCTCTTAGGATATTGATAATTATTTTTTTAAGCTGTCTTCTCCCTCTTGTTTCTCTTCTTTCTTTCTGTTTTAGTGTTTTGGTCTCTGTATCTCTTCTTCTCTACAAACAACTGGACAGCTTCCCCTTTTCAACCCTAGAAATTTATTCCTCAGAGACAGCAGCATAGAAAGTCTCTGGACTGGGGGACATCAGACACAGTTGAGAAGAAGAGTATCAGAATGAAAACAGGGAGAGTATGAGTGTGTCTGCTGAATACTGAGAGCCCTCTAGGCTTCCCAGACTACGCTCCAAGCAGAAAGGAGCAAACAACTGATGCCCGTACCATTGGTGTACAAGAAAAAGATCGTAGGGCTTTTGTTTGTAATGATTTTATCCCATCAATGTCTAATTTCTGGTTTTTGTTTAAAAGTGTTTTGAAATAAATAATTTATAAATAAATCTACATTATTGGGATCATGCTCAACATTTGTTACTGACAGAGGTACACAATCAAAGAGTTTGGAAGCCACTGTAGTAAAGTATGAATTTTTATAAAGATAAATTGCATTGATTTCAATTTGCACATAATTTAATTTGTAGCTACACCATGAAAAAAGCCAATACAATGTGATATTCTACAGAAATTATGCTTACAATGGGAATGAAACTAATATACCTACAAGAACTCAGTGTTGATCCTGGAACAAACTTCCACCTAAGCTTTGATAACTCAAAAAAAGACTGTGTTTTTACCTCCCATTTAATACTGATTCTTTCCTGACAAGCTGGACGCAAACACTCTACAATACCTTTGGGACCTTATTAAATTAACAATGACATTAAATGCCTGACTGCCATGGCAAATCTGAGTTCTCCTGCCTACATAAAAACTGATTAAAATTTGCACACACATACCTTTTTAAGTATATACTGTTGCATAGACCTTCAGCTCATTGCATGTGGCAATAATGTTAAGGGGTGACATAGGGCATGTGAAACAACAGAAATAAAAGAACCAAAACTAAGAGAAGTAATGATAAGGAGAGGAGCATTCAAGAAATACTTCCAAGGGCCGGCCTGCTAGCACAGCAGTTAAGTTTACACCTTCCCCTTCGGCGGCCTGGGGTCTGCCGGTTCAGATCCCGGGCATGGACATACCCACTGCTCATCAAGCCATACTGTGGCAGGTGTCCCACATATAAAAAATAGAGGAAGATGGGCGCAGATGCTAGCTCAGGGCTGATCTTCCTCAGCAAAAAGAGGATTGGCAGTGGATGTTAGCTCAGGGCTAATTTTCCTCAAAAAAAGAAAGAAAGAAAGAAAAAGAAATACTGCCAATCCTGTGTTAGTTTTTAGTTGAAATGAGCAGTTACACTTTAACTTTTGGACTTGAAGCTTAAGTACATCGTTCTTTCTTGCTTTGCCCATCTTTCTAATTGTCTATAATCCCCAAAGGATTTAACTTAATCCAGTCTTAAAGCATAGATCCATAAATAGAATTTTAATTAGAAATATCCTATAATAGGGGCTGGCCCCGTGGCCGAGTGGTTAAGTTCCTGCGCTCCGCTGCAGGCGGCCCAGTGTTTCGTTGGTTCGAATCCTGGGCGTGGACATGGCACTGCTCATCAGACCACGCTGAGGCAGCGTCCCACATGCCACAACTACAAAGACCCACAACAAAGAATATACAACTGTGTACCGGGGGGCTTTGGGGAGAAAAAGGGAAAAAAATAAAAATCTAAAAAAGAAAGAAATAGCCTATAATATCCCAATGTTCTCAGCAAAATGAATTCCCTATATAATTAAAAGTTTGATTAGACTAGAACCTATAAAAAATACCATAAAATGTTTCTGTGTAGGTTCATAAACAGATTCAAAGGTTGACCCAGGAATTCTTTTAACTCAGATGTCTTCAAATAATTTACTACAACCTTTACCAAGGCAAAGCAAAAAAGCATAATTTCTTATAGTTGGAAAAGAAAGAAAAGTAGTACATCTCCTTGAAAGAATTACTAAATCTGTGGGAACCGGCTGTGTCATCGGCCTAGCTGCAAAGATCTGGCACCTATCCACCACAAGAGGGCAGTAGCGCTCAGCCGTTGTTAATGGAAACTCAACAGAGCGACGGAGGCTTTATTAGAGGAATTGTAAGAGCCAGTTGTTAACGCATCAATCTCACTGCAAAGAGCAGGGAAACAGACAGCAGCGCCCAGGCAGGTTCGGAGCTTATGTCCCCGGTAACAATAAGACAGGAAATAAGCAACAGGGGCTTGTGAAAAGGAGCGACCTCGCTCCCCATCCTTGTGTCCTTGAATCACCATGGAGATGGTTGACTAGCTTAATAATGGCTGCAGATAGGGGTTTGTTCATTTGGATGTCAGATAAGAACACTGTGGCAGGCGTCAATGCAACAGCTCTTCATGGGGACTCGGGAAGGGCAGAATAAAAGCTGTGGGGAACAGCAGTTAGGACTGGTTTTAGGAGTGTTCTAGTGTGAAATTTAATTTAGATTCATAACATTGGAACATTAAGATAAAGTAATCTTTGCAGCCTTTACCTTGTAAAGGTCCCAGGAAGCTAATTAATACAAAAAGGGATCAATTATAACAATATACTCAATATTTTAAGTATGTATGTCCATTGGCCTAGTATTACTCATAAAATGAGATGAATCAGGTATTTTTAATGTGCTCTCATGACCAGCATCTGTTTTTGGGTTTTGTTTTTTTTTTTCATAATTGTCACTAATGTTACTGAGCTATAATCTGAAAAGACTTTTAGTATTTTAAAAACCCAATTTAATTATTCCATAATTTAATGTTTCAATTCAACATTTCTTGAACACTTACAATGGAGAGAAAAGACAGTGCCTCTGTGTGTTTGTTAATATGGAATTTTAGAAAATTGTACCCTCATGTTCTAAAGTCAGCCTCAAATAAAAATTGTCTTATGAATGTTTTCTACATTTTAAGTGCCTTTCCTATCCCATACTGTACCTTTTGTCTTGTGATACCTTCAAAACCACAGAAAGACTAAATATAATTCAGAGATCTTTGTTCCTTCATGTTGATAGAAGATAGGTTCTGTTTTGTCATTCTAATAGATATCCATGAGTGACATAATTGCCATTATTGTTAAAGAGCTATTGGATAGAAGATATTTAAAAGCTCTTTTTCAATGATAAGTATCATTTAATGGTTTGTTCAACTCAAATCAGCAAATATTTATTGGGTTAGGCACTGTTAGACATTAGAAGATACAAAATGAATAAGATAATTAGAAGATACAAAAATGAATAAAACGTAGACCTGAGGGTGGGAGGCACCTGAAAGAAAGAAATTAACATTTTTCTTGAGTAACTACTCTGTGACAGCTTTTTGCATATCTTTTCTCAATAATCCTTATAATAACTCTGAGGTATTATCCCTGTTTTATGAAAGAAGAAACAGGCTTAGAGCAATTAAGCAACCTGCTCAAGGTCACAAAAATAATTGGGGTAGAGCTAAGATTGGAACCCAGGTCTGTTCAACTCCAAAGTATTCTCTTTCCATTGGACCATTCTATCTGAATATTAGTCATTGACTCCTGGGAAAAAGTAACTTTTATGAATGGCAGTTTAATAGTTTACAATTTGACAAATGAACATAATTGTGTGCAGTGATTATATATTTAAAAATAATTTTTAATTAGGAAATATATCAAACATAAAAGTTAGAGGCTGACCTGTATAGCCATTACGGAGCCATATTCTATATCTAACCTTAACATTATGCATGTTCGAGTCAGACTTTTTTAAAGAATTAAAACATTACAGGATCAGTTGAGACTTTCTAACCTTCCCTGATCTCATTGTCTTTTCTTCCTCCCTAGAGATAATGCTATTAAGAATTTGGTGTTTACCAGTTTCATGCATGATTTCTTACTTTAACTACATGCTTATGAATCCATAAACAATATAATATTATTTTGCAGGTTTTTAAATTGTTTAATTGTATCCAAAAGAACATATTATTCTACAACTTATTTTTTGTGCTCAACAATACGTTTTTGAGATTTATCCACAAGGATATGTGTCACTCTAGTTCTTTGTTAAATGCTGTGTAGTATTCCATTATATGAATATATCAATGTTTATTTATCTATTTTCCTGTAATTACGTACTTAAGATTCTGCTATGGTTTTGACTCAAAACATATTTCATTAACTTTCATCGTATTACTGGAACTTATATTTTAGTAATAAAAGTACAAACCTATCCACATTAACTTTTTTTTCTTGGTGCAGATCATTCTCGAATCGAAGTATGGAACTTTGGTAACATCGCCATCGAATGCTTATACCACTGGGCACGCATCTGTTTGGCTCTCATAGAGCTAAACAAAAACCGAAATAGTGCTATTGCACCTCCACTGCCCTCCAAGACTGACTCCTATGTGTACGTGAAAATGCCAGGGGCAAGCTCGCCAGAGAAATGCTAACTAATTGGTACTGTATTTAGGATATTTTTGTCATGTTAGTTTTGTTTGTTAACTGTAAAATATTTTCAATTGGAAAGGAGTGCTACATAGACATAGTCTGCTCCTAGACATTTACCTCAGCACTTTGTAAAACCCAAAGTACTACCTTAGGAGAAATTTGATCTAAAAAATATCCAGTTAAGGTAGCCATAACCAAATGTATGCTATAGAATATATTTAACAGTTTACTTTTAGGTTTAGCTTTATATCTGCCATGGAACTATTATGGTTGATTGGGTAGTGTTATTTTAATTCTTTTAAGGTACAATGTAAAGAAAAGACAGACTTAGAAAAAATGGCAGTTTTCACATTAAAAGAGTACTAAGTAATAAAGATTTTAAGAAATGGACTGAAAATTGTTTTTCTAATTTTTCAAAGACATATGAGCACCACCTCTTCCCTCTGCCCATCTCCCACCTCCCTTCCCCACTTACCGTCACAACTTAAAAGTTATTTCAATGAATAAAAATTCTTGTAGGAAAATGTTTGTCCATGACTCATGGAAAAAAGAAAACATCTTTTTTTATAACAAAAATCCCTCAAGTTCAAGAACTGCAAAAAGAATTTATAGTTATTTAAAGCATGTTATTACAGCAAACTTTACTGCTCTGTTGTGTGATTTCATCTTTGCAATAAGATATCTGATGACAGAGTTCATTTTTAATAAAATTTTGGGAAATTAAACTTCATTTTCTTTATTTGGTTGACAAAATGTGATGTGTTCCAAACATCTTATAAATTTGAGTTTGGAGGTCCCTTTTTAACCTTTTCTGATAAGATGACAGTGTTATTACCAGTCCTCATCTCTTGGATGATTGCATGCCCAGTTTTACCCTATAAGCCTTTTTCATATTTGGAAGAGGGTTTTTCAGGGCATTTGCAACAACATTTCTAGGAACAATGTTCTTGAAGATATTAAACCGATAGCCACATATCCTAATGGCTTCAGTACAAGCTTATAAAGAGTTCACTGTAAATACAAATAGCATTTTAGGCAGCAAGGAGCGGAAATTTTTACAGAATGCTTTTTAACCATTATCATGGGAATTAAGTTAACTACATGGCATCTACCTTAATGATAACCCATATCATACATTTGTGTGATGCTTTAACTTGTTTGAAGTATTTTCACATACTAGCTCATTTGATCCTCCCAGTCTCAATATTATTATCCCCATGTTATAAATGAGGAAACAGTCTCAAAGAGTGAGTGAGTTACCTAGGTCACAACAGCTAGTAAGAGGCAGGGTGGACCTAGCACCCATATGTTCTAATTTCTGGTTTACTGCCCTTGCCAGCACCCCAGACATCTCACTAACACTTTCCAACCTTTACTAGGCTAACAACTGTGCTGTCAGTCTTCTGGAAACTACTTTAAAATTAAGCAACCAACAAAGCAGATTGGTTGAACTTATTTAACCATCATTCAAGTAAAATACTATTCCTTAATACCAGGAGCTTATTTTTTTAGCGAAGAGGATGTTATTTATACTCGACAATAATTTAGATATAGATTTATATTTAAATCTACTTATTTGACTCAATAGACATTGAGTTACTTCTATTTACATATACTTCAGAAGCTTAGACTTGATTAATTGGATTTTTTATTGGCTCTTTCTCCATAGCTTATAGGTAACAATGACACTGTATGGTGTAGACCATGCAGACCACTTTCCTTTATAACTATGGTGTTCCATTGTCCAGGAACAACATAAGGTTTCAAGATGATATTGGAATCTCAGAAAAGCTCCTATTGGCTTTTTTTTTTTCAGGGGAAGATTCACCCTAAGCTAACATGTGTTGCCCATCTTCCTCCTTTCTTCTTCCTTTTTTCCCCCCAAAGCCCAGTACATAGTTGTGTACAGTTATAAGTTCTTCTGGTTCTTCTACGTGAGCCGCTGCCACAGCATGGCTACTGACAGATGAGTGGTGTGCTTCCGAGCCTGGGAACCAAACCCAGGCTGCCGAAGTGGAGCGCACTGAACTTTAACCACTAGGCCCTCAGGTCTGGCTCTCTATTGGCGTTTTCAACAGCTTTATTGAACTACAACACACACTATACAATTCACCCACTTAATGTGTACGATTCAATGGTTTTTAGTAAATTTAGAGTTGTGTAACCATTACAACAATCAACTTTAGAACATGTTCATCACCCCCATAAGAAACCCTATACCCATTAGCAGTCTCTGCCCATGTTCCCCCACCCCAGCCCTAGGCAACCTAATCTTTCTTTCTCTATGAATTTGCCTATTCTGGACATTTTATATAAGTGGAATCATACAATAGATGGTTTCTTGTGACTGACTTCTCATTCCCTCTTAATCTAAATATGATAAGCAACCAGCTGCCCTTAACTTCCACAGACATCCCCAACCCACTGACTCAGAAGACCCTTTGCAGGTAATTTAGGGAATTTTCATTCATCTAAGGTTTTATGCAATGTTACTCCCACCTAACCCCATCCCACATCATCAACTCTGTGTTCTTACTGTCCCCTACCTGGTCTTATAATAAAGATCTCTCTCAACAGACATGATCAATTAATTAAATATTGCCTATTTCTTTGTCCTTAGGCATGGACAAAGAACTAGTATTTCATCTTGGTGGGTGTTTCATCTCCTAGTCACTAACCATATTTTACCTCTTCTCAATCTACTGCCTGAGCTTAGACTGTCCTGCCTGCAGACTACAACTGGTAAGTTACCTCTAGGTGGCCATATTTTGTCTTGTGTGACCCCAACTCTCCAGCCACAGCTGTTTGAATTGGGGTTGACCCTTTGCCAAAAGGAAACCAATTTATGAAATGGCCTAATATAAAAAGTATCCAAACTATGGATCAATCAAACTGGGGAACAGCAATAGGAGCAGTCTCTAGAAGGATCTTAAGTGTTTAGAGAGGACAAAAGTGTCATGACAGGCCTTAAACAAATTGAAGCAGACTGCCTTCCAGACACTACAAGTTAGCAGAAGATGTAGACAGACAAAAGGTGCAGAGAGTGAGTAGTTGGTTAGGGAAAAGAATGGGCAAGAAGCAAAGCAGAGACTGAAAGAGTAGCAAAATAACATTAATAACACTAACGTCAAAACATTAAATGGAAGATCCATGAGTTTGGCTCCTGAGGTCCCCACAGTTGCCTTGGATTCAATTCCAGTCGACTGTCCTTGAAGTCTTATTTCTGGAAGTCTAAGACAGTCGGAATTCTCTGTTGTACAACAATCAGGAGTGTGGGAGTGATGCTATCTTTTATTGGTTTATTCTGCTTCTGTCCCTACAGTAATTTCAATTAAAGTTCCCAAACTTGGGTTCAAAATGGTAGGAGGGTTCTCTGTGTCTCCAATCCACTGCTGCAGATACCACCATTGCTGCAAACCCTGCCAAGCAACTGAAGAACTTGAACTCTGCAACACTGCATTTGAGAAATCAGCCTTCCAGTTTTGGGAAAATCTCACAAGTGCTTCATTGCAACATCCCAAAGGCAATGTGAGAATACAGAAGACTCCAATTCAAAAGCTTGCATTATATAGGGATATTGAGCTGGGTAATTTTGTGTAACTAATTCACCATTCAGTCTCTTTAAGTAAGAGGCAGACAGTCCCGGCAGGGGACTTTATTTTTACCCTCTATTGATTCATTTTTTATCTTAAGCAAAGTAACACATGCTCATAGTTTGAAGAGTCATCCTGTCCTACAAGGTCTATTAAGACCCAGAGCATTTCCTCGCCCCACCTCACCGCTATTCCCCTTGCTTCTGAATCAACTACTTTCAATTCTTTTAGCTCAGGAGTTAATAAACAGCCCATGGGCTAAATCTGGCCAACTGCCTCCTACAATAAAGCTTTATTGGAAAAGCCACGCGCAGTACTGTCTATGACTGCTTTCACATTACAAGGGCAGAATTGAGTAGCTGCCACAGAGATCGAGGACCCACAAAGCCTAAATATTTACTATCTGACTCTTTGCATACAAAGTTTGCTAACCCTTATTTTGGCTGTAGTTTTGACAAGTACCTCCAAATCGTGAAATAACATGCTGTGTTATGTAATAAGCATACTTTTTTTTTTCCTAATTTAGGCAATATTTATTAACCTCCCAATATGCAATACAAAGATTTAGCTCCTTCCTCAGCACACACACACACACAAACACACACACATTTCCCATGCATCCATTCTTATCAATATAATTACACTGTAATTTAGATTAGAATACATCAATACACAGTGTTTGCATTATCATGATTATGTATGCTATTTAGGGCTTAGCCATGTAGTAAATTATAGTTATTTTCCTTTTGTGAACATCTTTTCACTTTCCCTGAAGTTAATGTCAAAAGAAAACTTGGAGTGGCTGGAGTGACTATAATAACATCATACAAAGTAGATTTCAGAGCAAAGAATAGTATCATGATAAAGAAGGGCATTTCATAATGAAAAAGGGGTCAATTAATTAAGACGTAACAATATTTATCCACCTAATAACAGAGTTTCAAAATAGATAGAGAAAAACTGATAGAACTGCAAGTCCATAGAGACAGAAGTAGATTACCGGTTGGCTAGGTTGGGGAGTTTGAGGGAAAATTGGAGTGACTAATGAGTACAGGGCTCCTTTTTGGGGTATTGAAAATATTCTGAAACTGATTGTGGTGATGGTAGCACAACTCTCTGAATATTTTAAAAACCATTGAATTGTACACTTCCAATGGGTGATTGTATACTATGTAAATTATATCTCAATGAGGCTGTTTTGAAAAGGATGATGATACTAGACAGAAATCTGGATCTACACAAAGATATGGAGACATCAGAAATGGTAAATATGTGCGTAAACACAATACTTCTCTTGTTAAAAAGATATTTTTGAAAGATAATTGTTTAAAGCAAAAATAATTTATTGTGTTTATAACATAGAAGTAAAATGTGTGACAATAGCACAAAATCTAAGGGAAAATGGAAGTATACTTTTGTAAGGTTTTTTTTATCCTATACTTAATGTGGTATATTCTTACTTGAAGGTAGACTGTGATAAGTTAAAGATGTATACTAGAAACCCTAAAGCAACACCTTAAAAAAAATAAGCCAACGGGGCTGGCCCCGTGGCCGAGTGGTTAAGTTCGCGAGCTCCGCTGCAGGCGGCCCAGTGTTTCGTTGGTTCGAATCCCGGGCGCGGACGTGGTACTGCTCATCAAACCACGCTGAGGCAGCGTCCCACATGCCACAACTAGAAGGACCCACAACAAAGAATATGCAACTATGCACGGGGGGGGTGGGGGCGGTTTGGGGAGAAAAAGGAAAAAAATTAAAAAATCTTAAAAAAAAATAAATAAGCCAAGAAGTATAGCTAATAGGCCAACAAAGAGGTTGAATCATAAAAAAATTCTCAATTAATCCAAAAGAGAGCAAAAAAACGGAAAGGAGAGAACAAAGAATAGATGGAAAAAACAGAAAACAAATTTCAACCATATTAATAAGCACTTTAATGAAAATGTTCTAAACACCCAAATTAAAGGAAGAAATTGTCAGATTGGATAAAAAGAGCAAGTCTCAACTATATGCTATCAACAAGAGATTTGCTTTGAATATAAAGACACGTTTGAATATAAAGACAAGTGATTAAAATAGGTTAAAAGTAAAAGGATGGAAAAAGATACACTATGCTAACAATCAAAACTTGCTATATTAACATCAGATAAAAAGACAAAAGAATAAAGAGGGTCATTTCTTAACGATATAGGGTCAATGCAAGAGGACATAACAATCCTAAATGTTTATATACCTAATAACAGAAGTACAAAATATATGAAACAAAAACTGGCCTAATTAAAAGAAAGAGACAAATCTACAATTATAGTTGGAGATGTTAACATACTTTTGGCAGTAATTGACAAGATCTCTTCGGCTGCTATAACACTAGTTTGGAATGGGCCAATAGGGAGTGGGTGCACAGATGGAATAAAAAAGTATCGTATGTGATTTTGATTCCTATATTCCAGTAGCACCACGGTATTGTTATTAATCAGTTCCGTCCTATAATGAGATACTATTAGCATATAAAGTTTCATCTTCTGCCAAGTTACCCTGAGCCAGGTATACTCACAATGAACACCTCAGAGGAAAAAGAAAAAAATCGATAGCCCAGGGTAGTGGTTTTCAAACTTGAGCGAGTATCAGAATTATCTGGAGGGGTCGTTAAAATTCAAGTTGCTGGGCCCCATCCCAGAGTTCCTGATTCAGCAGGTCTGGGATAGAGCCCGAGAATCTGCATTTCTAACAAATTCCCGGGGTTATGCTAATGCTGCTGGTCCCGGGACGACACTTTGGGAACCACTGGCCTGGAATTTTGTCATTCCGTTCTTCCTACTGAATTCGAGGCACCCAGTCGATTTCCACACAGAACAGAACACCGCGGGACTCCATTTCCATCAGCTCGGCAACTCGAAAGAGGAACGCAGCCGCCAGACTGCTTCCAGGCAGCCCGAAGCCGCGCGAGAGTTTACGTGATGACGTAGGCGTCTGCGTCAGCGTCACGTCGGCGTCGGCCACGTTCGGCGGAGACGGGAGCAAGATGGCGATTCCGGGCAGGCAGTGAGTGATCCGGGAGTTAGGGTCAGGCGGGGAGTGAGAAACCACGACGACTGTGTCTTTGTCCGAGGAGTAAAAGTGCGCTGGAAGTGAAGGGGCTGTGTCGTCAGGCATAGAGACGGGGAAAAGCGAGACATCCTGAGGAACATATATTCCCCTCCCCCCCACATTTTCCAGGCTGGAAGCCCGAAGTTTGAGGGAGAAACTTGTGAGGAAATAAAGGAAGTTAGGCTGAGGGGCAGAGAGCGAGACTTTTCTATTTTCCAAAAGCTCGGTCTGAGGCCCCTCAGTCTTGCTTCCTACCCCGCGCTTCAGTTTCTCCTCGGTTGGATGCTTACAGGGGCCATGAGAAGAGAGACAGTTCCTGGCTTCTTTAGAGGGCCTTGTTCTCCTTGGCAGCTCACGTCCTGATTCCCGCCCTCCCTTCTCGTTTTAGGAATGTTGTGCTGAGAAGCCACAGAAAAGGGTAGGCATATAGGGAATTGGGGTATCCGTTGCCGCAAAAAAGACAAATATCGTATGTTCTTGGAAGTTTTACCTTTGATGTATAATCCTTACTTTCCTTGCGGCTTCCTGTGATCTCTGCGTCTTAAAGGCCAAAACGTGAGAAACTAAATGAGGTGGATTTGATGGCATGGTTGTCAGATGCTCCAAGACAAAGCAAGTGAGCTTGATCAAGTGTAACGGGCATTTGCCCCGTGGCTGTGTAGGTTTCTCAGTTAATATAATCTTAAAAATTTTGGTGGTGACATTATCCAGTAACTTCTTTACAACTGTGTTAGGTACCCAGTAGAAAAGTGTTGCTGTTTTCCTGACTCTTGTTAGACCATAAAGGTAACTTAGAGCGAATGTTCTTTTTGGTGAACATGAACTGAGCTTTCCACTAACGTGTTCTTTATAAAACGTTATTGTCATCTCATTTATCTAAAACATTTCTGAACTCTTCAGTTACTTCTCTTCTTTGATTAAAGTGGTATTTGAGTTTGGCCCATGTCCACAAATAATCATTTGGGAATAATTATAAAATCTTAGGGCATATTAGAATTTTGAGATTACTGAAAATCAGAAACAATGTTATGTGTTCATAGGCCATGACATGTTTTGACTTGGTAGCTTCATCTGGAAGAGGTAGTGGATGTATTATTTTTTAACATTTGAATATAATGGTGTAATTTCTATTTCAAAAAAAAAAATGCAGGTATGGGCTTATTTTGCCAAAGAAAGCACAGCAGTTGCGCCCTGTTTTGCAAAAACCGTCAGTGTTTGGAAATGATTCTGATGATGATGATGATGAGGTAAGGGAACCTATGTTTTTCTACTGCATTGTTGAAAATATAAGTTTTTTTCATTCAACTTGTAAATTTGATGTCTTTGCTTGCCTTAGTTATTTGTCGATACAATGTATCTGGAGTATTTAATAATTTACAGTTATCAAAAGGAATATTCAAAGAAAGACTCCACTGACTGTTTTTTCCCCTTAAAAGTTTTACATGGATAATCAAAGAGATTTTTTCTTTCAAGAGCTATGAACTTCACGTATTTTTAAGCAGTTATACAAAGTCATTTCAGACAGTTAATACTGATGTGAGAAAATTGGTGGTGTAAAGATCCCTGGAAATGAGTTGTTAAGATGTCACGAATTTCGTAGGAATTTTTAGTAGAAAAGTAGTTTCCTATGAGACTACTTTTGTGGTTATTCAGTGTCTCCTAAATGTAATTGCTCAGTTATAATTATGGTAGTGCATAATGTTACCATCGATAATACTATGATAATAACATCTAATGTGAACACTTTATATTTTAGCAGCCAAAACAGTGTTCTCCTGTGAAACCTATGGTTTATAGCAGAAAACAACCTGAAACGTGTGCTTAGCTAATACTTCAGTCATTTTCTATGCATCAATTAATCTGGTACTTCCTTTGCTCTGGCAGAAAAATAGCTTCTTTTTCAGTGTTTACTGATTGTATAATAGCATAGGTAGGTAATTAAACGTACTTGATACTTCTTTGCTTCTTGTTTTCTACTTGAAGAAATTGACTCTAGATGGCTCACACTTTTTAAAAATTGTGGTATAATTTAGGTAGAAAATTTGTGGATTTTTCATGTACATGTTGATGACTTTTAGCAAATGTATATGCCCTAGTCACGATGGAGAAAATTTCCCTCTCCCCTGAAAATTCTCTCGCTCTGCTTTGCAGTCAGCCTACTTCCCTACGTTCTGCCCCAGACAACTATCTCATTGTGGTTTTGATTTTCATTTGATATCATTGGCCATTTATGTATCAACTTTGGAGAAATGTCTGTTCACGTAATTTGCCTATTTTTTAATTGGATTATTTGTCATTTTGTTATGAGTTGTAAGATTGCTTTATGTATTCTAAATATAAGTTCTTTTTTAGATATCATTTGTAAATATTTTCTCCCGTTCTGTGGGTTGTCTTTTTGTCGATAATGTCCGTTGAAGCACAAAAGTTCTCTTTTCAGGAAGTCTAATTTATTTTTTTCTTAAGTTGTTACTACTTTGTTGTCATACCTAAGAAGCCATTGCTTGATCTAAGGCCACGAAGATTTACGCATGTGTTTTCTTCTAAGAATTTTGCAGTTTTCTTAAATTTAGGGCTGTGATCCGTTTTGAGTTAATTTTTGTGTATAGTATGTGTTAGAGGTCTAATTTCATTCTCTGCTTGTGGATATCCACTTGTCCCAACATCATTTGTTGAAAACTATCCCCATTGAATTGATGGTGCTCTGTGGTTTGTTTTAATATACAAATAACTTTTTAAAATCACTTATCATGGACACAACAGAAAAATATGACATTCTTATCCTGTAGTTTCATATAAATCTTCCTAGCATTCCATTTAGTACAAAGCAACATATATTCCAGGTTGTGAAGGATGGGTTTACACAAGTGATCTAGAAAGTTTACCTATGTTATTGCTGTTTCCTTTGCATTGTGAAATGAGGCTGTGGTAGCTGCACAGTGGGTACACTAGAGTCAGAAAAGATAGGCCTAGGCCATTTTGCTCTTCCTTCTTCCCTTCCCTCCCTCTTCTTTTACGTAGAGGGACTTTAATACAGAGAATTGGTTACGTAGGTGATGAAGACTTGAGAAGCCAAAAAAAGGGTGGTGAAGCAACACTGAGATTAGCTGCAATAAGAAGCAAATAGCGATAAATGGAGACATACAGGTAGATGAGTCCTGGAGGCCAGGGGCCAGGGTTGCCTGGC
This sequence comes from Equus przewalskii, assembly GCF_037783145.1. Taxonomy (NCBI): domain Eukaryota; kingdom Metazoa; phylum Chordata; class Mammalia; order Perissodactyla; family Equidae; genus Equus; species Equus przewalskii. The sequence continues at coordinate 43,652,534 of NC_091840.1, forward strand.
GAGAACTGGGCTTTCCTGAAGGAGCTAAAGCCATTGGAGAGATTTAGTCTTAGGTAGAGAAAAAGGCAGGGGGAATACCTTGGATTCTCCCTTTCTCCTACCCTCTAGTATATCATCATTGTCTTCCATTGGTGGAGCCCAGCCAGAACCCAACTGACAAGGGAGCTGCAACTTAGTTCTTACCCAGAATATGAAACTGTTGTTTCTTTAACATAATTTCCTTACCAATAGAAAAATCAGTCTTCTGCATTCCAGCCTATGCTTGTACTAAGAGGTAAATTTCTTAGTTACGTATATTATTTAAATATTTGTGAGGTTTGAACATAAAATTTCCTATTTAAAAACTAATCAGCAATTAAGGCAACAATGAAATTGTTAGTGCTTTGAAAAATATAGACAAAGATATTTGATGGTTTCCCTCCTGAGGAGGGCATTTGATGTCCTTGGAAGGAGCTGCTATGAAGTAAATCCATCTATTGTTATTTTCAGCAATTCAGCAGAAGCATTAAGAGCCCAAATTTAAGATCAGACTTTCCTTCGAGTGGTCCAGCAGAGGGGGCCCTAGCAAATGAATTCTGTTTTAATATGTGCTTTTTCCAGAGTTAGTTTAAATATGGGAAAGTGGTAGTCCAGCACTTTGTTGTTATTTAAATAGTTCCTCTTTTAAAAATTATCAGAACTAGTTAGAAATAATTGTCATCTTGTTTAAAGGTAGGGGAGATGAAGAATGTTTATACCATATGAGTGGCAGGTTTTTATTATATCCAAATGCTGCTGTCTGATCAGAAGTGTTTGAGTGATTTTGCTGTGATAGAAATGTGTTTATTACATTTTTTTCCCGTCTGTCCTCTTTCTTCCAGTCCAATGGGCACCACCTTCATTACTTGGATTATTTTAATGGCTTCATAACTGGTTTCCTTATCGCCTATGTCTCTTTGCTCAAATACTGTTGGCAGACTGATCTTCCTAAAGCACAGTTCTAATCACTGTTACTCCCTTGCTCTTGAACCTAATTGTATTTAAAGTCTAAACTGCTAATCCTGACCTTGAAAGCCTTCCCTATGCTTTGGCTTCAAAATGCTTATTTGCATTTTCTTCTAACTCTACTCCTCCTTGTAAAGTACACTGTCATGTTTGTAGTTTTTCCACAACTCTGCTTTTCTTCACAATAGAAGTTTTTCTATCCTACAGGTCCACATTATAGCCATCCTTCAAAACCCATTGCAAAAGCTGCTTCCTTCAAGATTTCCCCCACTGGAAACAAACTCTTCCTTTTTCTGACTGTCTTTATCTTTCTTAGAGCACTTAGCTTTTTATACCTTGTATTATAAGTTATTTGCATACAAATCTTGTCAGTGTACTAGAGTGTGAGCTCCATGAGTTAGGATCCAGATGTCTATGCTGCCTTCCAAGAATGAGTAAAATTATATACTCAGACATTTTAACCGTCTATATTGTAAAGAGCCAGATAGTAGATTTTTAGGCTTTGCAGGCCAACTACTGAACTTTGCTCTCATAGCATGAAAGCAGCCATTAGACGATATGTAAATGAATGAGCATGACAAATAAATGTGTTCTAATAAAACTTTATTTACAAAAAGGGAGGTGCTTGGATTTGGCTGTAACTTGCTGCCCCCTAGTCTATACAATTATTCTCAAAAGAACTTGTGATAACCAACATTTCTCAAGTGTTATAAGGTGGTTAGTGAGTAAAATAGGTGCTGCATGATGAGTTAAACATGGAATTTCTTGGGGTAGTGGTTAAGTTTGCGCACTCCACTGTGGCGGCCTGGGGTTTGTGGGATCAGATCCCTGGCGTGGACCTAGCATTGCTTGTCAAGCTGGCTGTGGCGACATCCCACATAAAATAGAGGAAGATTGGCACAGATGTTAGCTCAGCAACAATCTTCCTCAAGCAAAAAGAGGAAGATTGGCAACAGATGTTAGCTCAGGGCCAATGTTCCCTGCAAAAACCACCAAAAAAACATAGAACTTCCTTTTAAATATTTCTCTGTGATAAAAACTTGCCCATTTAGCATAGCATAATGAGTTTTCCTTTTAATCTTGGCGATTGAAATGCTTATTTCTAGACAATTAATATTCTTGTGAGATCTAGTTTTGCAATATAATTCATATGCCATGAAGAGGTATGATTTATACAGCCTGAAAGTTTTTGCTTTAGGAAGAAGATACAAAACTCCTTGGTCTCTTAAGAGAGTATTAAGTTAAAGTAGAAAATTAAAATTTATTAATTTAGTTTTTTATATAAAATATGTCAGATTGGTGGTGGATGGTAGCAATAATTGTACTTTGAGTCACTCAGAAGCCTTGGTATAGGCCTTTTATAGGTTAAGCGTTCATATTTCATAAGATGTAAAGCATTTATAAAAACTACAAGGAAAACACTAAAACTCTGGCAGAAAAATGAGGAAAACACATTTGTAAACAAATATAGCAGAACTAGAATATCTACTAAACAATAAAAATATTTGATCTTACTATATTTAAGAAATGTAAATTAGAACAAGAGTGAGCCACCATTTTTTACTATATTAACAAATACTTTTAAAAAATGGTAATGGCAGTGGCCAGCCTCATAGCATAGTGGTTAAGTTCAGCACATTCCACTTTAGCGGCCCAGGTTTGGATCCTGAGCACAGACCTACACCACTTGGCTGCGCTGTGGCAGCAACTCACGTACAAAATAGAGGAAGATTGGCACAAATGTTAGCTCAGGGCAAATCTTCCTCACCAAAAAAAATGGTAAGATTTTGATAAAATGGGCCCTCAGAATTTTGTTAGTGTAAATTTATGCCCTTTTTGGAAAGTAGTTTTGCAATTAGTATCAATCTTTTAAAAGTTAAGTATATTTAACCCAGTGTATTGAGTAGAAGACAGAAACTGTGCCAGTATTTTCCCTTCTAAAATTCTCTCTTCAGGAAATTGTCAGAAATTTATATTAAAGATTTAAAGATATTCAAACGTCTTTATTTCAGAGTTGTTTGTGATAGTGAAAACTTAGAACCAGTCCAACTTTCAACAGTGAAAGTATGCCTAAGTAAAATGTGGTGCAATGTACAGTCATGAGCTGCATAGTGATGTTTTGGTCATTGACAGAGCGAATATACAATGGTGGTCCCATAAGATTAGTACCATATAGCCTAGGTGTGTAGTGGGCTATACCATCTAGGTTTGTGTAAATACACTCTCATGTTCACACAACGATGAAATCAACTAACAACACATCTCAGAATGAATCTCCGTTGTTAAGTGACACATGACTGAATATGCAAAATTCTTATAGATAAAATCAAAGGAAAAAAGGGAGTAAAGAAAGCATTTCAGAATATTAATGGTTGTTGGCTTTGTGAGGTGGGTTTATGAGTGGTTATCTTGTTTTTTATACTTTTCTGTATTTTCCAGAATTTTGTAATTGAAAAGATATTTTTTAAGAACAATTTATAGTGAATTTTAAGGATTTCTGATAAGATGCTTAACTTGTAAATCATATTAAAATATAGAAGAAAGTAATACATTTCATCTGATAGAAGGCATAAGGAGAGAGAGTTAAGTATGGGAAGTATTTAAAAGCATGAAATAAGATGAAATAATACAAAATTGAATATGTATAGTTGTACAAAGCTATGTGCGCATATATAAATAGAAAATAAATGAAAATGGTTATTTTTTGGGTGACACTGTGAGGGTTTTTTCAAAATTTTACTTATTATTTCATTATTATAATTTTGAAGAATAGAAGGAAAGGAGTGCTTTAAAAACAAAGATAGAGGCCGGCCCTGTGGCCAAGTGGTTAGTTCGTGTGCTCCACTTTGGTGGCCCAGGGTTTCGCTGGTTTGGATCCTGGGCACAGACATGGCACTGCTCATCAAGCCATGCTGAGGCTGTGTTCCACATGCCACAACTAGAAGGACCCACAACTGAAAAGATACAGCTGTGTACTGAGGGGCTTTAGGGAGAAAAAGGAAAAATAAAATCTTAAACAAAAGAAAACAAAACAAAACTGAAGATAGCCATAATTGTTTGTTCCCGAAGATAGAAACATTGGCAAGTTACTGCCTTACATGATACATTTTCATAACTTTTATTTCTTAATTTTTCTCCACTTTAATTCCAATCTTTTTTCTTTTTTTTCTTGGTGAGGAAGATTGGCCCTGAGCTAACATCTGTTGCCAGTCTTCCTTTTTGCTGGAGGAAGATTGTTGCTGAGCTAACATCTGTACTAGTCTCCCTTTGTTTTTTATGTGACCTAATGAGCGGTATGTAGGTCTACACCCGTGAACCTTGGGTCACTGAAGCAGAGTGCATGAACTTAACCACTGTGCCACCAAGCTGACCCCATGAGCTAGGAATTTTTGTTATTTTCTAGGAAGGAAATGGTATTCATCATGAGTCCTCATAGAAATGTAAAGTTGCTTTCTGATGTATGTGTTTTTAGCCAAATTTACTTATGTTGGCATGTGGGTGAATTATTTTTTAAAAAGTCTTTTTTTGGTCTGAAATGTAATGCGCTAGCATTATTGTATTCTTCAATTCCAGGGTTCGTCTGTTGTTCTTGTTTTTTTTTTTTATAATTTCTATCTCTTTATTGATATTTTCTATTTGGTAAGACGTTGTTCTCATACTTTGGTTCTTTAAACATGGTTTTCTTTAGTTCTTTGAATGCATTTATTCTGTGTATGCATCATACTTTCTTGTTTCTTTGCATGTCTCAATAATTTTTGGTTGAAAACTGAACATTTAAAATAATGTAATGTGGGGCCACCCAGTGGCCAAGTGGTTAAGTTCGCGTGCTCCGCTTCGGCGGCCCAGGGTGTCAACGGTTTGGATCCTGCATCTGGACCTAGCACCGCTCATCAAGCCATGCTGAGGCAGCATCCCACATAGCAGAGCCAGAAGGACCTACAACTGGAATATACAACTATGTGCTAGGGGGCTTTGGGGAGAAGAAAGATTAAAAAAAAGAAGAAGAAGAAGATTGGCAACAGCTGTTAGCTCGGGAGCCAGTCTTTAAGAAAAAAATTTCAAAAAAATAAATAAAATAATGTAATGTGGCAACCCTGGAAGTCAGAGCTTCCCCTCTTCCCAAGATTGGTTATTTTTGCAGTTTTTTGTAAAGCTATGTTACACTGGCAGCTCTGTGAAGTCTAAATAATAACAGCCTTGTGTGTGGTGTCTTCCAGGGAACCACCAGACAGGCCCAGTAATAATTCTCTGCGATAAGGGTTTTGAAGGAGCTGTAACCCCATTCTCCCCTCTGCAGTGGCCGCCAGACTGCTGGTTTCTACCATGATTGTGGGCTGTTGGTTTTAGGCTACCACGGCGCTGGGGCGGGGATGATGTAAATAGGGCAAGTTAAAATGCCATAAAGTTCTTTCCGAGGTTCAGCTGTTTTTGAGTAAATGCTCTGTGGACTCTTGTAATCCCTTGGTTAATTTCCAGAGTTCTGAAAAAGCTGATTCTCAGATTTTTTGCCAGTGTTTTCATTCTTCTATGGGGAAGAGAATTTTTGTAGATGCATACTCTGCCATTTTCAGTGACTTCCCAGGTTGTCTTTTCAGCGTCTCCAGTATATTTTTGCACACTTCAGACATAGTCATCTTATTAGTTTTTAAATCACCATTAACTTCCAGTTGCTCTCAGGATAAAGACCAAAATCCTTATTTTTGATCTACAAAGTCATTTGTTGTCTTGCTATTCTCTTCTCTTCAGCCTCTTCTCCACTATGCCCCATCTTATTCTTTAAAATTGCTTTAGGTCATCGAAGCGAGTTTTAGTGTCATCTTCAGTTTCATAATGACAAAATTATAGGGATTTTGATTGGAATTGCATTGAATTTGTAGATTAGAAGAGAATAGAGATTTTAATATTTCAGTCTTTTCATTTATAAAGATGGAATATTTATTTAGGTGTTTATATAATCCTTTAGTACTGTTTTATAATTTCTTTCATAAAGGTCACACACCTTTTGTTGGATTTATTTCTAGATACTTTATAGCACTTGTTGCTGTTGTATAAGGGAATTTTTTTTCTAATTTGTTATTACTAGTACATATGGCTGCTTCTGATTTTTTTGTTGTTGATTTAATTCTAGCACCTATATAATTCTGATAGTTTGCCTGATGATTCTTTTGGATTTGCTTTGTAGACAATCATACTGTTTACGAATAAGGATAATTTTGTCTCTTTTCAATCCTTTTACCTCGTATTTCTTTCTCTGTCTGATTATGTGAGTGTCTTATTGCATTGCCTGAAAACTACACTATAGAGATAAATAGAAGTAATGATAGAAACACTCTTGTTACATTCCTGACTTTAATGGGAGTTGCTTATGAAGTTTCACAATTAAATGTGAAGTTTGCTGTAAGTGTTTGCTACTATTTCTAGTTTATTAAAAATCTTTATCATAGGAGCTGGCCTGGTGGCATAGTGGTTAAGTTTGCATGCTCCGCTTCGGCAGCCCAGGGTTCACTCGTTTGGATCCTGGGTGCAGGCCCACACACTGCTCATCAAGCCGTACTATGGCAGGTGTCCCAGATATAAAGTAGAGGAAGATGGGCATGGATGTTAGCTCAGGGCCAATCTTCCTCAGCAAACAGAGGAGAATTGGTGGTGGATGTTAGCTCAGGGCCAGTCTTCCTCAGCAAAAAGAGGAGGATTGACGGTGGATGTGAGTTCAGGGCTAATCTTCCTCAAAAAAAAAAAATAACCATAAATATTAAATTTTATTATTTTTTTAGGATCTAATCATGTGAATTTACATTAATTTTTTAAAATTTTACCATCCTTGTATTCTTGTAATATTTGGTTTTTTATTTAATTTGATCCAGTGCACTCCTCTAGTCCTTTTACCAGTGCTTTCCATTTCTGAAGTCTTTGGCTTAATTTCATTGTTGAGTAGTTTTTTTTTCTTTTAAAGATTGGCACCTGAGGTAACATCTGTTGCCAATCTTCTCTCTTTTTTTTTTTCCTTTTCTTTCTCCCCAAAGCCTCACAGTACATAGTTGTATATTCTAGTTGTAGGTCCTTCTGGTTGTGCTGTGTGGGACGCCGCCTCAGCATGGCTTGATGAGCAGTTCCATGTCCGCGCCCAGGATCCAAACCAGGGAAACCCTGGGCTGCAGAAGTGGAGCATGCGAGCTTAACCACTCGGCCATGGGGCCGGCCCCCCATTGGAGAGTAGTTTTTCAGCATGTGCTCATAGGGGCATTATTTCCTAAGTTCTTGATTGTTAAGGCATGATTGCCAGTTGCTTTTATTACATAAATGTCTACTTGAATGGGTGTAGTATTTCTAGAATAACAATTTTTTTCAAAACCTTGTAGACATTAGTCATTTTCCCTGGTACTGAATGTTCTTATGAGGATGTACAATACTGTAGTTTTTTTATCCCACTTCTGGATGACTTAATTTTTGTTGGCTTGGACAACTGGTGAGTATTTATCTTCCATATCATTATGTTCATTCAGCAAATATTTAGTGATTCCCTGCTCTGTGCCAGTAAAACAAAACAAAGCCACTGCCCTTGTGAAGCTTACATTCTAGTGGAAGGAGGAGAGGATAACAGATAGTGAATTACATGTTAATTTAGACAATGACCAGGACCAAGAAAAAGTAAAGCTGGATAAGATAAGAGAGTTAAACAGATACTCCTGGAAATTACTCAATCTTTTTCTTTTTCTCTGCGTTAACCATGATTGTCTTAAACCTTTATCGGTATTTCACTTATGTGTCTTCTGTTTCTTGCTGTTTTTAATTTATTTATTAGCTCTAATGGTGTTATTTTAGTCCTCAATGTGTTTTCTTAGCTTTGCAGTCTTCCTTTCTGTCCCTTTTATTGTTCTGTTATCTGATCATTAACTCATTTGATTTAATTCATGGTCTTATTTTAAAAGAGTTTGACAGGGAAGAGAGAGATGAGATGGGATGATAGCTTGAAGGAATAATGGTAAAGTTGGTGGAATTTTCCTTTTTGTTGTTGTTTTCTTAGGATAGAGATGATCTGTGCATGTTGAAGGTAAAAGGGAAGAAGTTAAAGAAAAAGGAGAGATTTTACAGCTTGATAACTAAGGCGTCAGAAAGTTAAGTAAATTGGCCTGTATCACACTCAGAGTACTTAGGTCTCAGAGCTAGATTTTGAACTCAGACCGTCTGCCTGATTCCAAAGTCCACGCTTTTAAACATTATAATGTACTCCCTCGGAGAGGCAGTTTATTTATAATGGAATTTTAGAAGTTTGAGAGAATGGATTTCAGAAGCAATAGAAAAAGTTAGTTGAGGGACTGGCAGAGATCAGACACACTTCAAAGAGTCAGTCTTGTTTACTAGTTGAAAAAGGAACACAAACAGAAGTAATGTGAGACGTGGTTTCATCATGTGAAATTACACAACTCTGCCTTCCAGTAACTTAGAAATATTTTGAGAAGGTGGGGCTATTCATTTTCAACAAAGTGGATAGCCAATTGTCCAAAATATTTTTTTTGAAGAATCTATCCCTAGGGTTTTCAGTAAGTATTTTACTACTTCAGCGGCGCATTAAGAAATTTGTGCGTGGCTTTTGCTTATTATAGTTATTGAGAGTGAATATTATTGACGTTAATTTTTGATGTGGGCCAGGGATGATAGATATTCTGCATCTTATGACCCCCATGCATATAGGTGAAATCTCTCTGAACATGTATATGGGTGAAAAGCAATTAATAATTTTATGAGCCTAGAACCTAAGTTCTTTTTACATGTAAACACAAAATATATTTTACACATTTTATTTTTATTAAATAAAAGTATTTTTAATGAAATAAGATTTAAAATACTTTTTAAAAAATATTGTTTTTTGCATGGCAAAATGTCTGCTAAAGTTCCCCCTAATTTGACTGTCTTGTAGATTGAAGGAAGATTATATCTTATTTTGTCTAGAACTTTACCACGAGTTCACCGTTTAAGAATATCAGGTCATTGTCACCAGATTTGCTTGTGGTATTTGAGTCACCAATTCTGCAGTCAGCATTTGTATCTGTAGCATTAATGGTGATTATGGTGATTCTACTGAAGCATTTGATAACTTACTGTCTTCTAATGTAGTTATGTGTTTACATAGTGAAATACAGTATATATTATTGTAAGTTAATGTCCCTTTATTTTTTATAGTTCTGTAAGGGTATATATATGTGTGTATCCAAAGAAATCCAGAAAGAAGAAAAAAAAATATATATATATATATATATAATTTTTGAAAAATTGTGTGTAGAAGGCTCATATTATCTATGCATTTTATTTCAGTACAGATAAGGAGCATTAACAAATTCCTATAAAAGGAGGATATTGAATATAATAGAATTGAGAACTACCATTCTGTGCCTTCCCTGCTGATATAAAATGGCTCACTTATTATATATTAAATTCCCATAAATATGTGGGTCTGTTTCTCTAAACTGTTTATTCTGTTCCATTGATTTCTTTCTCTAATCCTGCTCCAATGCCATTTTATTTCAATTAATGTAGCATTATAATCTGTTTTGATATATAGTAGGACAAAGAATAAGAAAAACTAATATGTATTGAGTACTTGCTATGTGTTAGACACTGCTCTAAGTGTTTTATATGAGTTAGCTTGTGTAATCATCACAGTAACACTAGATATTGCCATATATTGTCAAATCTAAGATGATTTGATAGTGATGCTTTCTTAATGTTACTAGAAGGTGTCAATGGAAGGTTTCCATATGTGGTACATCATTATTCTCTCCTGGGTGACAGCTATTTTTTTAAGAAGTCATCAATTTCTGAGAGGTTAAAATGTGAAAAAATATGTTTTAGAATCAGTGAAATAGGGTGTCATCTTCATTTTTCAGTTGAGGAAACAGTTTAATTTGCTTAAGATCACATAGTTAATTGACTTCATAGCTCATATCCTTGATTGGGATCTTTAAATTTATTGTTACATTTATTTCATTTTCTAAGCATCTATTGCTGATATTTAAAAATAGTTATGTTTGCTCTAGGTTCATGCTCAATACCCTTTTTCAAACTAAGGGAATTTCCCTCTGTTGTAGATTTCATTCCCAAATATTCTTGCTTACAGTTGTATAATCCTCTCCACTGGGTCCATTTCCATAGAGTCATCTTGTCAGATGCCCCGCCCTGTGGGGGAGTGTACTTCCTGCCCCTTGATACTAAGCTTATCCATGACTTTGACAAGTGGCATGAGTGGAAGTGATAAGCTGTAGCCAAGCTGAAGCTTTAAGGACCCTGTCCTGATTCAGCCATTGTTTTTTTCCATCCTCTACCATATGGACAGCATATTGTAGATGGGGCCAGTGCCTTTAGCCTTGGTTCTTGAATGAAGACAGTATGGACCTACAGCCATCCACATTGGACATGTAGGATAAGCAAGAAATAAACCTTTATGTTGTCATCCATGAGATTTTGATATTGTTTGTTAACACAAGACAAATTAGTGAAAGTTGACCAATAACTCTAGATTGCTAAAAATTTTTATTAGGCATTTCTATTGAATATTATTAGATGTTTTTTCGAAATCTGTTACTATTGTGAATTACATTGATAGATTTTTCTCAAGTGAAACCACTCTTTACTAAGATAAACCCTACTTGGTCTTCGTATATTATTCTTTTAAGTGTGGGATTAAGTACATTGACATGGTTGTACAACCATCACCACACCACATCTTCAGAAATTTTCCATCTACCCAAACTGAAACTCTGTACTCATTAAAAACTCCCCATTTCCTCTTCCCCCTAACCCCTGCCAACCACCATTCTACTTGCTATGAATTTGACTACTATAGGTATGTCATATAAGTGGAGTCATAACAGCATTTGTCTGTTTGTGGCTGTCTTGTTTCACTGAGGTTGGCCTTGGGGTTCATCCATGTTGTAGCATGTGTCAGAATTTCCTTCCTTTTCAAGGCTGTATGATGTTCCATTGTATTATGTAACGCATTTTGTTTGAGTTTGAGTTTTTTCCACCTTTTGGCTGCTGTGAGTAATGCCCCTGTGACATTTGTTTACAGATATCTGAGTCCCTGCTTTCAGTTCTTTTAAGCCTATACCCAAATGGAATTGTTGGATCACATGGTAATTCTGTGTTTAGGTTTTTGAGGAACCACTATATCGTTTCCCACAATGGTGGCTGCCCTATGTTACATTTCCATCAGCAATGCACAATGGTTCCGGTTTCTTCACATCCTTGCCAACGCTTGTTATTGACTTTTTTTGATACTAGCCATTCCAGTGGTAGTGAGGTAGTATCTCGTGGTTTTGATTTGCATTTCCCTAATAACTAATGATATTGAGCATCTTTTTATGTGCTTGTTGGCCATTTATGTATCTGTTTCGGAGAAATGTGTGTTCAAGTCCTTTGCCCATTTTTAAATTGGGTTGCTTGGGGTTTTTCTACTGTTGAGTTGTAGAAGTTTGTTCTGGTTATCAATCCTTATCCAGGTATATGATTTCTGAATATTTTCTCCCATTATGTGGGTTGCCTTTTCACTCTGTTGATAGTGTCCTTTGATGCACTAAAATTTTTCATTTTAATGAAGCCCAGTTTATCAGAATTTTTTGTTGTTGTCTGTGCTTTTGGTGTCATATCCAGAAATCATTATCAAAACCAATGTAATGAAGCTTTCCCCATATGTTTTCTTCCAAGAGTTTTATCTCTTAGGTTTAGGTCTTTGAGCCATTTTGAGTTAATTTTTGTATATGGTATAAGGTATTTGCTATTAAGTCACATTGCCCTATAGTTTTCTTCTTCTGTTCTTTATATTTTTAGCTTTAGCTTTCTGTCTTTTTTTCTTTTCTAGAACAATGGCTTTCCAGTTGTAATATGGAGGCCCCCAGGAGTCCCCAAGATCCTGTCATGAGATTGCAAAGTCAAAACTGTTCTCATAATACTAAGACATTATTTGCTTTTTTTATTCTCATTTTCTCACATTTTTCAAGTGTACAGTGGAGTTTTCCAGAGGTGCATTACATGTGATTTGCAACAAATTGAACACAGACCCCATATGAGAATTCAGCAGTCTTCTATTAGAGATTTGCAAAATTCTAAACCACTGCCACTCTTCTTACTAAATTTTTTTTGTAAAGTAGTCATTTTTCATAAGAATGTTGTTAGTATGAAATGGGTCTATAGTTACTTTTTAATGAGTTAATAAATATTAAAATTTTCTGTTTCAATTTCTAATAAAAGTTCTTCTGGTCTTCAGTAATTTTAAAGAGTATAAAAAGGTCCTGAGACCAAAACATTTGAGAACCTCTATTCTAGGACAGTTAATGAAGAAAATAGGTTCCTTTGAAATATGTTAAAGTGCAAAGTGATATATATGCATCTGGTCCTTGACTATTTCAGTTTCTTCTGTTTTTTTAATCTATTCAGATTTCTATTTTTTAAGCTACTTTTGGTTATTTGTTTTCCTAAGAAATCATTCATTTATTCAAATTATATTTGTAGAAGATTTTAATAATAGTTAAAATGCTTTCTAAAAATCTTTTAGTTATATCTTATTTTTATTCCTGATGTTGTTGATTTGCTATTTCTGTCCTTTTTTTCTTGGATCAGACCTGGCAAAAGTTTGCCTTTTCAGAGAATCAGCTTTTGATTATTGATCATCCTCTGTCTTTTAGTTTTCTATTTTATTACTTTTTTTTTAATTTCCTTGTATTCTTTGTTTTTAATCTGTTCTCTTTAAATTCTTCAGCTGAACTCCCCCCACCCCAGGAAGACTGGCACTCAGCCAACATCTGTTGCCAATCTTCCTCTATTTTTGTGTGTGGGATGCTGCCTCAGCGTGGCTGACCAGTGGTAGGTCTGCTCCCAGATCTGAACCCACAAACCTGGGCCACCAAAGCGGAGCATGCTAAACTTTAACCACTATGCTGTCAGGCTGGGCCCTGAACATCTTTTTTCTTTCCTAAGAAATTTGTTAATGGCTATGAATTTTTCCAGAGTACTGCTTTGCATAACATAGGCTTTGTTATTTAGTGACCTCACTGTGTATTTTTTAAAAAGTAGTCCATAACTTTTGTTTTGATTCTCTTTTTTTTTAATGCAGGAATCATTTAGAATTGTTTTTAATTTCCAGGTGTCTGGTCTTTTCCCTCCCCTGTTTGCTGTTAATTAATCCTAATGCATTTTGTCTGAACGTGACCCATGCGACTTCTACGTTTTGCAGTTTCTTGACATTTCCTTGGTGGCTTAATACACGGTCAGATTTTGTGACTAATCCATGTATATTTGAAATGAGATGTTTTCTGTTTTCTTTCAAGTACTCTAATAATGCATGTACTATAATAGACATTTACATACACGTGTATATGAGTGTACATGTTCTTATGTGTATGCATGTTCGTGTATTCATTTATTCAGTGGTCTCAAGCAAGTTGGCTGTCATGACAGTTTTTAAAATTTTCAGATGTGGCTACCTTTAGGTGGGGCTTGTACTTTTTGGTTAACTATAGTTTCTTCTACTCCCTGCTGATTACACTAGGCTGCATCTCTCTGGCCCTGGAAGCAATTTGAGTTTATATCCTCTGTCCAAACTTAATTATATTATTCAAATATATACCCTTTCATACTTGTTACCTTTTTGATTTTGGTCTGAGTATGGTCTGGTAGTTTTCCACTGTGGTTACAGTTTTGTTAGTTTCTCTATTTAAGTAGGTTTTTATATATTTTGGAATGGTGTTGTTAATGAGGTAAAGATTCATTTCTATAATATTTCTATGGATTGTTGTCTTTTTGCCTTGACCTCTGTTCTCTTTAAATTAGTATTGCTCTACTTCTCTTTTTAGCGTTTTCATGCTGTGTTTCCATCTCTTTATTTCCTCCTTTTCTGAATCCATCCATTCATTCATTCATTTTTCTGACCCTTGGATATAGCTATATTTTGTTCTTGTCTTTTAAATAAGTGATTATGATATATTTGGACTTGTTCCTGTCATTTTATATCTCCTGCGTACCATGCTTTCTTGTTTATTTTTTTTCTCTTTTTTTCTGATTGTTGGACTAAGTTTTCGTTGCTTCGGTCATGGTGGTGGTTCCATTTTACACCACTGCCACCCCCGGGAGTTTTACGTTCTATTGTGTTAATGTTTACTCGAAAAATTTCAATACAATAATTAAAACTTAAATTATTCTAATAGTGTTTAAAATATTCACATCCTCTCTTAGACAAGTCAAGAACTTTAGCATGTTTTTACTTCTCTCCACTTTTTCTTTTTTCCTCTTTCTCTGCTATCTTATGTTGATTGCATCTGTGATTTTAGTCGCAAGTATTATTTTTTTAACAATTGATACTTATTTAGATTTATCAATTAGTTTTATTGCTTTCTTTGCTAACTGTTGATTTCCACATCCTACATCTTTGTCTTGTACTTGTATTAGCATATCCTTGAGTAATTCTTTTCGAGAGTATCTGTGTGTGATAATCTTTGAATCCTTGCAGATCTGCAGATGTCTTTATTTTCTCTTTACAAAATACAAAGATATCTTTACAAAGATAGTTTCACTACATCTAGAATTCCAAGTTCAAATTATTTTCCTTCGGAACTTAAAATAATACTTTTCCTTTATATCCACTGTTTCCAAATGGAAGTATGTGGTATCAGTCTGATTCTTTGTAAGTAATCTGCACTCCCAACTTCCTTCACCAGATGTTGTTAGGATTTTTCTCTTTATTCTTGGTATTCTAAAACTTTACCGACTAACTCAAGCTCCTGTATTCACTGTTTCCAACTAAGGGCAGAAATGAAATCTCTATTTGCTTTTCCCAAACCAGGTAGTATGTAAGGATCTACCTTTGTTGCTGCTTCCAATGCAAAAACCCCAGTTAATCTATCTTCTCTGTCATCTTCTGCTCTTTGGATCCCTTACCTCAGAACATGTAGCGCCCTGGGAACCATTCCCACCTTTTCCAGCATTCAATCTCTGTGGGCAGTTTGGTTTCTTGCCTTCTATCTTTCTCAAGGTTCTAGTCCATTGAAGGTACCTTTTCTTGTTTTCTAGCTTGATTGTGCATTTCTTTTATGTCATTCTGAGGGTTTGGATTAGGAGGGGGAGGAGGAGGCTGCAGCATGTATTAATTTGCCATTTTAAACCAGAAGCTTTGCATTTTTTTCCTAGTTTTAAGATCTTAGGCAAATTGTTTAATCTCTCTTAGTTTCAGTTCCACATTTAAAAACAAAAATCTCTATTTTTTAATGTTATCTACTAAATGTTTATTTTAAGGATTAGAGATGGTATATATTAGGTGCTAGTATAGTGCATGGCACAGAGTAGAAGTGTAATAAATGGTAGCTATATTGCTACAATAAAGTTAATACCCTCTCTGTGTGCAATAACTATCATCATTAATCGTTAGTCATCTGAAAGTTTCTTGTGCTGTCTCCATCACACTTTGTGTTTGACAGTTATATTTGATAGCCTGGCTTTTTTGTGACTTTTTAACAGAATCTTGATCTCCACTTTGGGTTGTGACCTTTAGCTAAGAACCATTATATTAGAAAAATTCCACAAAGAAGGCAGAAATAACCATAATTTTTTTTTTTTGAGGAAGATTAGCCCTGAACTAACATCTACTGCCAAGCTTCCTCTTTTTGCTGAGGAAGACTGGCCCTGAGCTAACATCCGTGCCCATCTTCCTCTACTTTATATTTGGGACACCTACCACAGCATGGCTTGCCAAGCCTTGCCATGTCTGCACCCAGGATCTGAACCAGCAAACCCTGGGCCACCGAAGCGAAACGTTCAAACTTAACCGCTGTGCCACTGCGCTGGCCCCCATAATTATATTTTTGAATTTATTATTGTTTGATTTGTATACAGTCTCATTGTACCCTTTTGACTCATTCTTGTTAACTGACAATTTGTAACTAGAAGATTGTAAAAGCTTTACTTCCAAATTTGCTGTTAAATAACAAAATTAGCTTTCTGTTTTTCCATAACCATGCACATCATCTTCATATGCTGACAAGCTTTGATATTGCCTATTCCAACTTTACCATAAAAATCATTAAAGAAATTTTTTTCCTATATTTTCATGTTCTGTTTCAGTATGTATAGTCAGACAAAAAGTAATAATTCCCCATCTCATTCTTGGATTTATCAAAAGCTGAAAATAAAATAGATCAGATCACTTCCAGAAACAAAATTACTTTATTAGTTTAGTAATAATTTGAGGTTACTTTAAAGATAAGAAGGAGCATTTGTGAGGAGATTCATTTCCTGCCTTTGGGCTTTATCTGCAAGAACTACATCTTCACTGTCAAGAGATTGTGTATTTATAACTGAACTCTAATAAAGTCTGTACTGGGGATGCTGCACACCTGACTTGGTCATTATGATTATATATTAGGTGCCAAACTGTTGCTTGTCTTTTGAAAGAAAATACGCTACCAAGTGTATTTCATTAAAATTCAGCCTGTGTGAGGAGGATTTACAAGACCTTTGACTGTTGATTATAAGTGTACTGGTTGTTACCAACATGGTTAATGATCTTCCTTTAAAATAAGTGTGTCTTTCTAAGTAGAATAAAATGTAATTTTCCTTTTATTGGGGAATTAAGCAGTAATTGGAAGAGGTGTCATTAATTATGGTAAATATGTTTTCACTAACTCTTAGAAAATGCTTTTCTGCCACTCTTTTTGACTGATGTGCCATAGGATATTGAAAACCATATTCTGAGTTTTTTTCCTTCAGTCCATATCTTGCACTGTATTTGTTAAAGAGCCGTACTCTTTTCCTTATAAGCAATCTAGAATTACCCTCCTTTTAACACTCCTTTTATGCTTCTCCCACTTTTTGCTATGTCTTGTTATCACAGAGAAATTGTCAACATGAAACAGATGAGATTGTTATTTCAGAACTGCATCCTCCTGACATTTTCATTTTTCTCTCTGTGTTTGTTTCTCTCTGGATCTGTGACATCTCTTTGACAATGGAAATAACTGTTACACATGCAATAAACTTCTTTTTTGTAACATACAGAGAATTGTTAGTCATACTCCTCATTTCAAGGCACACTCAAATTATCAGGCTGCACAAGGCTCTTTTCTTGTTTTATTAGTTTTCCTCTTCATCCTTGATCCCCTCTCTCATTCCCCTTTAAACATACTCTGATGTGTTTGATATATATGCTTGAATTATGTATATATCCTTTATATTGTGTTGTTTTGAGTGTATATGTTTTTATATATATATAAATATTATTGTATTACAGATCTCAGTTGTTTTTCAGTCAACACTACATTATAATGTACATCCTTAGTTGGTTCTAACTGCAGCATATATGTCAACTGTATTTTATCCCATTCCCTCTGAGATAAACATTTAAGTTATGCGTCGGTTCCCTGCTACCACAACACTAAAAAACGTTTTCACACATCTCAATAGAAACTAAAGAGTTTCTTTGGGAGTATTTATCCAGGAGTGGGATTCCATATATGTACACAGTAAGAAAGTACTGACAGATTGCTTTCTGGAATGACTGTACCAGTGTACATTCCATTGTATTTCATTGGTGGTCACTGTTTCTCCATCTTCTCATCAGCACTTTGATTTTTTTCCATTCTTGGTTGTTTCACTTTGCAATTCATTGATTATTAAAGAAGTTCAGTATCTCTTCATGTATTTATTAGGCATTCCTTCTTACTATTCCTTAAATTTCTCATTCTTATCCACTGCCCTCTTTTCAATTGTATTTCCTATCTGTCTCTCTTTTATCATTTATAAGAGTTCCTTGTATATTTTAAATATTAATACGTATTGGCTTTAGATATTGAAAATCTCAGTTATTTTATTTATTTATTTATTTGGTGAGGAAGATTGTCCCTGAACTAATATCTGTTGCCAGTCTTCCTCTAATTTTTGTATGTGGGACGCCACCATACCATAGCTTGATGAGCTGTATGTAGGTCTGTGCCTGGAATCCAAACCTGTGAACTCCAGGTTGCCAAAGCAGAGCGCACAAACTTGACCACTACGCCACTGGGCAGGCCCCTCTCTCCCTTACCTTTTTTTGTGGTACCTATGGTGAAGACTGCTAATACAGGCATACTTCATTTTATTGTGCTTCACTGATACTGTATTTTTTACAGGTTTAAGGTTTGTGGCAACACTGTGTGGAGCAAATCTCTCAGTGCCATTTTTCCACCAGCATTTGCTCACTTTGTGTCTCTGTGTAACATTTTGGTAATTCTTGCAATGTTTCTAACTTTATCATTGTTATTATATGGTGGAGGTCTGTGATGGGTGCTCTTTTTTTTTTAAGATTGGCACCTGAGCTAACAACTGTTGCCAATTTTTTTTTTCTGCTTTGTCTCCCCAAACCCCCCCGTACATGGTTGTGTATATTAGTTGTGGGTCCTTTTAGTTGTGGCATGTGGGACGCCGCCTCAACGTGACCTGACAAGCAGTGCCATGTCCGCGCCCAGGATCCGAACCCTGGGCCGCCGCAGCGGAGCACGTGAACTTAACCACTTGGCCGCCGGGCCGGCCGCAATGTGATGGGTGATCTTTGATGTTGCTATTGTAATTGTTTTGGGGTGCCACAAACTGCACCCATATAAGACAGCGAACTTAATTGATAAATGTGTGTGTTCTGACTGCTCCACAGACTGGCCGTTCTTCTGTCTCGCCCCCTCTCGTCAGGCGCATCTATTCCTTGAGCCACAACAATATTGAAATTAGGCCAACTAATAACCCTACAATGGCCTCTAAATGTTCAAGTGAAAGGAGTCACACATATCTCACTTTAAATCAAAGCCAAAAGGATTAAGCTTAGTGAAGAAGGCATGTCGAAAGTCAAGATAGGCCCAAAGCTAGGCCTCTTGTGTCTGTTAGCCAAAGTTGTCAAAGCAAAGGAAAAGTTCTTGAAGGACATTAAAAGTGCTGCTCCCGGGAACACACGAATGATAAGAAAGTAAAGCAGCCTTATTGCTGATACGGAGAAAGTTTTAGTGGTCTGGATAGAAGATCAAACCAGTCACAACATTCCCTTAAGCCAAAGCCTAATCCAGAGCGAGGCCCCAATTCTCTTCAATTCTATGAAGGCTGACAGAGCTGAGGAAGCTGCAGAAAAGTCTGAAGCTAGGAGAGGTTGGTTCCTGAGGTTTAGGGAAAGAAGTCATTTCCAAAACATAAAAGTGCAAGGTGTGAAGCAGCAAGTGCTGACGTAGAAGCTAGAGCACGTTATCCAGAAGATCTAGCTAAGATAATTGATGAAGGTGGCTATGCTAATGAGAGCTTTTTATTGTTGACCACACAGCCTTATATTGGAAGACGCCACCTAGGACTTTCATAAGCTAGAGAGAAGTCAATGCCTGGCTTCAAAGCTTCAAAGGGCAGCCTGACTCTCTTACTAGGGGCTCATGCAGCCAGTGCTCATTTACCACTCTGAAAATCCTAGGGCCCTTAAAAACTGTGTAAATCCCCTCTGCCTGTGCTCTGTAAATGGAAGAACAAAGCCTGGATGACAGCACAACTGTTTACAGTATGGTTTGCGGAATATTTTAAGCCCACCTTTGAGACCTCCTGCTCAGAAAAAAAGACTCCTTTCAGAATATGGCTGCTCATTAACAATGCACCTGGTCACCCAAGAGCTCTAACAGAGATGTACAACCAGACTAATGCTGTTTGCGTGTCTGCTGACACAACATCCATTCTGCACACCTCATGGATCAAGGAGCAATTCTGACTTTTAAGTCTTGTTATTAATCAAGAAAAACATTTCATAAAGCTGTCGCTGCCATAGGTAGTGATTCCTCTGACGGATCTGGACAGAGTAAATTGAAAAACTTCTAGAAAGAATTCAGCACGCTAGATGCCGTTAAGCACATTTGTGATTCATGGGAAGAAGTCAAAATATCAACATTAACAGGA
This sequence comes from Equus przewalskii, assembly GCF_037783145.1. NCBI lineage: Eukaryota > Metazoa > Chordata > Mammalia > Perissodactyla > Equidae > Equus > Equus przewalskii. Next base: position 43,672,448 of record NC_091840.1, read on the forward strand.
GTTTGGAAGAAGTTGATTCCAACCCTCATGGATGACTTTGAGGGGTTCAAGACTTCAGTGGAGGAACTAACTGCAGGTGTGGTGGAAATAGCAGGACAACGAGAATTAGGAGTGGAGCCTGAAGATCTGACAGAGTTGCTGCAATCTCAGATAAAACTCAGTGATGAGGAGTTGCTTCATATGGATGATCAAAGGAAATGGTTTCTTGAGACAAAATCTACTGCTGGTGAAGATGTTGTGAAGATTGTTGACATGACGACACAGGATTTAGAGTATTACATAAACTTAGTTGATAAAGCAGTGGTAGGGTTTTAGAGGATTGATTCCAATTTTGAAAGCAGTTCTACTGTGGGTAAAATGCCGTCAGCATTGTGTGCTAGAAACCACGCGTGAAAGGAAGAGTCAGTCGATGTGGCAAACTGCACTGATTGTACAAAATTGCCACAGCCACCGCAGCCTTCAACAACCACCACCCTGATCACTCAGCAAGCAGACATCAACATGGAGGCAGGACTCTCCATTAACAAAAAGACTACGACTTGCTGAAGGCTCAGATGATGGTTAGCATTTTTCAGCAATCAGGTATTTTTTAATTAAGGCATAGACATTGCTTTTTTAGACCTAATGCTGCTGCACCCTTAACAGACTACCATATAGTGTAACATAACTTTTATATGCACTGGGAAACCAAAAACATTCATGTGACTCACTTTACTACGATATCACTTTACTGTGGTGGTCTGGAAAGAACCTCCAGGATCTCTGAGGTATGCCTGTAGTTCACCTACATCTGTTCTTCCCTTCTGTAGTAACAGAATTTAAGCTGGGCCCATGTCTGCTCAGTTAGAGAGTTCATCTTTTACTTCCATGAGTTAATTGAAGCGTGTGACTAATATTGCCAATCAAATATGGGCAAGAGTATTATGCGTAGTTGAACCTCAATAGCTTAAAAGAAAATTTTTTATATGGACTTCTTTTATCCTTGTAAGTTGGAACATGGATGGGTTTGTTATTTCAGGCCCTGACCCAACTTTCCATACCCTAGCAATTGGCAGAGCAACAAGCTGAAAAGAGCTTGGGTTTCTGAATGACCATGTGAAACAGAGAACTGTCTTGCCAAACTCAATTGCCCCTTTGGAACAGTTTCTAAGAGAGAAATAAATGTTAAGTGCAGTATTTGAGAGCTAGTTTGTTATTGCAGCTTAAGAGTTGCCTATAATGTAGTGTACTTTATACAGCGTAAATTCTGTTTGTAATGTAGTCAAATCAGTCATTTTTCCCCTGTATGGTTTGTGCTTTAGAGATCTTATTTAGGAAGGTCTTCACCACCCTGAGGCTACTAATATATTCTCCTATTTTTTTTCTATTAGATTTATCTTTTCTTCTATGTTACATATAGCTCTTTCCATGTTGAGTTCACTTCTGTATATATTGTGAGGTAGGGATCCGACATTATTTTTCTTAGAATGGACTAGTTTTCCCAGTGCCATCTATAACCAGTGCTATCTGTAACTAGTGCTTGCATTTCCTACTGATTTGTGGGTCATCTTTATAATGTCAAATTCCCAAATATGTATGAATCTGCTGCTAAATTCTTGTTTTATTGTTATATGTTGCTGTTTCAATACTGCAGTTTTAATTATTATTACTTAGTAGTAGATTTTTAGCTGGTAGGGTGAGTCCCCTACTTTCTATACTTCTCTTTCAAACTTGACTGAACCAGTTTTAGACCTTTATTCTTACATATATATTTTAGAGTAAGTTTGTGAAATTCCTTGAAAACTAAAACAAAACTCTCCCGATTTGTAATGGAACTTCCATGGATTTATAGATTAATCCTTTTCTTTCTTTTTCTTTTTTTTAAAAAGGTTGGCACCTAAGCTAACATCTGTTGCCAATCTTTTTTTTTTTTTTCCTCTCTCTTCTCCCCTGAGCCCCCAACTATGTAGTTGCATATTCTAGTTTTAGGTTCTTCTAGTTGTGGCATGTGGGACGCCTCCTCAGCATGGCTTGATGAGTGGTGCCATGTCCACACCCAGGGTCTGAACCGGCGAAACCCTGGGCCACCGCAGTAGAGCACATGAATGTAACCACTCAGCCATGGCGCCAGCCCCCTATAGATTAATCTTTAAGGAACTCCCAATAAATGTGTTTTAGTTCTCAATTCATTTAGACTTTTTATGAGGTAATTTTTTACCCTATTAATGTTCTATGCCTTAAGTTAATTCCTAGATACTACATAGTTTTTATAGCTATTGTGAATGGTACGTTATTTTTAAGTATCTTTTCCAGTTGACTATTCTGGTATAGAACAATGCTTATTGATTTTGTAAGTTGATTTTGTATCTGGCAGTCTTTCTAAATTCATTTACTGTAATAATGAATCTGCTTCATCTCTTCTAACCCTTATACCTCTGTTTTCCTCCTGTTTCATTAGCCAAGTCCTCCAGTAGTATGGTTGAACAGAGTCTCAGTGAGCTTCCTTTATTGTCTGTATCTTAAATGGAATGCTTGTGAAGTTTTCCCTTTAAGTTTCATGCTTATTATTAGCTTTTAGTATATAGGCTTTATCAAGTTAAGGAAGTTTCTTTCTGTTCATAGTTTACTGGAAATTTTTAATCATAAACAGATAATAAAACTTTATCAAATGCCTTTTCTGCATCTATTGTGATAGTCATTTTTCTCCTATGGTCCCTTAATGTGATTTATTACATCAGTATATTCTCAATTGTTAAGCAAGTCTTGAATTTCTTGTTTAAATTGTTTTTGAATGGGATATATTAATTTTTAATATACTAATAGATTCAATTCACTAATTCTTCATGTAAGCTTTTTAAACATCTATGCTTATAAATGAAATGAGCTTATTTATTGTCTCAAAAAATAGTATTGTACCTGTAAATTTTAATTTACGGAAGTGACTGAGTGACTTGGTGAGGTCATTGCCATTGAAAGGTTATTACTGCTTACAGTTTCCGAAAGACAGGAGCATGCCACTCCACACAGACCCAGAGTGGAAGCACCAGGTTTTGGTCAAGAGGCAGAATCAGGAGCAAAGGGAAAGGCAAGGCAGGTCAGGGAAATAGTTTAGAACTGGCTAGTTTGAATGTTGGCAGGCTCTGGACTGTAGGGGTGGTCTCCACTTGTCTAGTACCTGGCCCTCAGTGATTGGGGCAGAGGGATATTGCCTCCTATAGTGTAAGAACCAGATAATGGAGGTGGTTCAGCGTATGGGCTCTAGCTTGATTAGTTTACATATGAACGATATACTCCTGGGCTTGCCTTTTGCTGTCTCTCAAGAATTGGCTAGCTCTGGGATGGACAGTCTCTCCTTGGTCAGTGAGGCCACAAAGTGCCAGAGCATCAAGAATACAGAAAATATAGTTAATATAAATGGCTCTGTGATCGATGGTTACTAAATATTCAAATATAGAATCTAAGAAAACACAGAATTACCTATTCTTATCTCGTTTTTTTTTTTAAGATTTTATTTTTCCAGGGCTGGCCACGTGGCTGAGTGGTTAAGTTCACGCACTCCGCTGCGGCGGCCCAGGGTTTCACTGGTTCGGATCCTGGGCGCGGATGTGGCACCACTCATCAGGCCACGTTGAGGCCGCATCCCACGTGCCACAATTAGAAGGACCCACAGCTAAAATATCCAACTATGTACTGGGGGAGTTTGGGGAGAAAAAGCAGAAAGAAAAAGAAGAATAGATTGGCAACAGTTGTTAGCTCAGGTGCCAATCTTTAAAAAAAAAAGATTTTATTTTTCCTTCTTTTCCCCAAAGCCCCCAGTACATAGTTGTATATTTTCAGTGTAGATCTATCTAGTTGTGGCATGTGGGACACCGCCTCAGCATGGCCTGAGTTCGCGCCCAGGATCCGAACCGGTGAAACCCTGGGCCGCCGTAGCAGAGCGTGCACACTTAACCACTCAGCCACAGGGCTGCCTTGGCCCCTCTTATCTAGTTTTGAAATCAAAATATTAGCCTCATAAAACAAGCTGGGAGTTTTCCCCTTAGTTTTCTATTATCTGTAACAATTTGTAGAAAATAGGGATTATTTGCTCCTTGCAATTTGGTAGAATTCAGCTTATAAAACTGTCAGGGTTTAGGGCTCTTTGGGAGAGGATGTCTTTGTGGTTATTGGTCTACTCAAGTTCTTAAACCAATTTTAAGAAAATACCCATTGTGCCTAGATTTTCAGATTTATTAACGTGTTATTTTATAATGTAATATTATAAACTTACAAATAGTACAGTATTATGATATTTTTTAAATCTTTCATCTGTTGTCGCTTGTATCTCCTCTCTTTTCTTGATTAATCTTGCCAGAGGTTTGTCTGTCTTACCAGTCTTTTCAAAGAACCAGCTTTTGATTTTGTTCTTCTTTTGTTATTTTGTGGATTTATACTCTGTTTGATTGATTTCTGCCCATATCGTTTCCTTTGTTTCTTTGAGTTATTCTATAGGTCTTTTTTTAACTTTTTGAGTTGAACTTTAATCTTTCTTATTTTCCTATAAATACATATAAATTTATACTCTTTTTTGACTACTGTTTCAGTTGTGTCTCACAAGTTTTGTTGTGTAGTGTTTTTGTTGTTGCACTTTTCTAATTATTTTGTCATTTCCTTTATGATTTCTTCTTTAACCTGAGGATTTAGGGCTATGACTTTTAATTTCTAGATGGGTGGTAGATTTTTTTTTTTAAAGATATTTTTGTTGTTGTAGATTCCTAGTTTTATTGTGTTGTGACCAAAAACATAGATTGTATGATGTTTGTTTGCGGGAGAAATTGTTGACTTTGTGGCCAGCACATGCTTGGTTTATGTAAAAGCTGCTTGTGTATTTGAAAAGCATGTATATTTTTCATAGTATGTAAAGTTGTCTGTATATTTGCTAGTTTGAGCTTACTCGTATCTTCTGTAATTAGTTTTTTCTTCTTGATCAATTAGTTTCAGAGAAAAGTAAGTTAAAATCACCATCTAAAATTGTTGATGTCCCTATACTTCTGAGAGTTGTTGCTTTGTGTGTATGTGTATTTGTTACAACGTTTTTGAGATAAAATTCAGTGGTGTTTAGTATATTCAGAATTGTGCTGCCATCATTATTACTTAATTACGTTTTTGTCAATTGAAAAAAACCTGTACTCATTAGCAGTCACTCCCCTTTTCCTAGCCCCTAACAACCACTAATCGACTTTCTCTCAATGAATCTGCCTATTCTGGACATTTCACATAAGTGGAATCATACAATATGTGGACTTTTGTGATTACAAAACATGGCTTCTTTCACATAGCATAATGTTTTCAGGATTCATCTGTATCGTAGCATTTATCAGTACTTCATTCCTTCTTATGGCCAAATAATATTCCATTGTTTGGGGATAAACATGTCGTGTTTTGTTTATTCATCAGTTGATGAGCATTTGGGTTGTTTCCACTTTTTGGCTATTATGAATAATGTTGCTGTGAACATTCGTGTGCAGGCTTTTGTGGAGACATTTATTTTCAGTTCTTTTGAATATATACCTAGGACTGTATATACTCCTGGGACATACTGGGAACTACTGGCACATGTGGTAGCTCTATGTTTAAGCTTTTGAGATACTGCCATACAATTTTCCAAAGTGACTGTACCATTTTACAGTTCCACCAGCAATGTTTAAGGGTTCCAATTTCTCCCCTTCCTCATTAGCACTTGTTATTTTTTATTTTAGCCATTCTAGTGGGTGTTAAACAGTATCTCATTGTGGTTTTGATTTACATTTTTCTGATGGCTAATGATGTTCAGCATCTTGTCATGTGGTTGTTGGCCATTTGTATATCTTCTTTGGAGAAATGTCTGTTCAAATCCTTTGTCCATTTTTTTTTTAAGGTTTTATTTTTTCCTTTTTCTCCCCAAAGCCCCCCAGCACATAGTTGTGTATTTTTAGTTGTGGCATGTGTCCATTTTTTAATTGGTTTAGTTTTTTTATTGTTGAATTGTAAGGATTCTTTATTCTGGATACAAATCCCTTACCACGTATATGATTTGCAAATATTTTCTCCTGTTTTGTGAGTTGTTTTTCACTTTCTTAATGATGTCCTTTGGAACACAACAATTTTTAAAGATTTTGTTTTTCCTTCTTCTCCCCAAAGCCCCCTGGTACATGGTTGTGTATTTTTAGTTGTGGCATGTGGGATGCTGCCTCAGCATGGCTTGATGAGCGGTGCCATGTCCGTGCCCAGGATCTGAACCAGAGAAACCCTAGGCCACCAAAGCAGAGCACGTGAACTTAAACCACTTGGCCACGGGGCTGGCCCCCTGAAACACAATTTTTAATTTTGATGAAATCTGATTTATCTAGTTTTTTCTATTGTTGCTTGTGCTCTTGGTTTTAGCATATCTTATAGATTTTGTTGTGTAGCATCTAATCTGTGGTCACAAAGATTTATTCCTGTGTTTTCTTCTACAAGTTTAGTTTTCTTTCTTTCTTTCTTTCTTTTTTTTGAGGAAGACCAGCCCTGAACTAACATCTTCTGCCAATCCTCCTCTTTTTGCTGAGGAAGTCTGGCCCTGAGCTAACATCCGTGCCCATCTTCCTCTACTTTATATGTGGGACACCTGCCACTGCATGGCTTGCCAAGCGGTGCCATGTCCACACCCGGGATCCGAACGGGCGAACCCTGGGCCACCAAAGCGGAACGTGCGCACTTAACCACTGTGCCACTAGGCTGGCCCCTCTTCTACAAGTTTTGTAGTTTTAGCTCTTATCTTTGGGTTATGATCCATTTTGAGTTATTTTTTCTACGTGGTGTGAGATAAGGGTCCAACTTCATTCTTTTGCATATGGGTATCTAGTTGTCCCAACACCAGTTGTTGAAAAGACTGGTTTTTTCTCATTGAAATTGTCTTGGTGGTGTTTTATTTATGTGAAAGCCATTCTTGTTAGAAGCATAAATGTTTATGATTGCTATTTCTTCTTGATCTAGTCTTCCTTTGTATATAGCACCCTACTTTGTCTTTTATATTTGCTTTTGCCCTCGATTCTGTTTTTTTCTGATTTTCTAGTTACTGTCAAGCTTTAGATTCAACATTTGTCCTTCATATTTTTCCCATTTATTTTCAGCATTTCTTTATTTTTTGTATTTAGGCTGTCCATTATAGACCTCCTATTCCTGGATCTTTTAAAAACCTAATCTGAGAGTCTTTCTTTAGATCAGTGCATTTAACCTATTTATATGTATTGTAATTTTTGTTGTTTTAGAACTTATTTCTGGTACATTATTTTGTGTTTTCTATTTACCATACTTTTTAATTATTTTTCCTTTTCTTTTTTTCCCATTAAATAGATTGCATTTTATTTTTGTAGTTTGAAAGTTACGCATTTCATTCTGTTTCAGTTAAAATTTTGGTTATTACCCCCAAACAAGTCCTGACTTACGTGTATGTATTAGGTTTCTTTTGTTGTTGTTGTTGTAAGCATCTATCTCCATCACCCCCTCCCTTCAATGGAAGTACCATGGCATGCTCTGGCCTCGCCTTCTGGTTTTTCTTCTCTTTCTCTCCTCCTTCCACCTTGTCACTGTGTTTGTATCATCTAAATGGGATGTTGGCAAACTATGGCCTATGTGCCAAGAGCATGTTTTTAAATAAAGTTTTATTGGAACATAGCCTTGCCATTTGTTTTGTTGTCTCTCCCTGCTTTGTGGAACAGTGACAGAGTTGAGTAGTTGTAACAGAGGCTACATTGCCACAAGCCTAAAATATTCACCACCTGGCCTTTAAAGAGAAAGTTTGCTGATCCCTGCCCTAAATCTGTGCTGTCTAATATGGTAGCCACAAGTCATAGAGACTTTTAATTTTAAATTTAAAAAAAGTTAAATAGTTAATTCCTCAGTCACAGTAGTCACATTTCATGTGCTCAGTAGCCACACGTGATTAGTAGCTACCATATTGGGTAACACAGATACACAACATTTTAGTTATTTCAGAAAGTTCTATTGTACAGAGCTGCTCTAGATTTTGGGTTCTGGATTATTTGGGTTGTATTTTCCTTTTTTTTTTTAAGATTTTATTTTTTTTCCTTTTTCTCCCCAAAGTCCCCCGGTACATAGTTGTATATTCTTCGTTGTGGGTCCTTCTAGTTGTGGCATGTGGGACGCTGCCTCAGCGTGCTTTGATGAGCAGTGCCATGTCCGCACCCAGGATTCGAACCAACGAAACACTGGGCCGCCTGCAGCGGAGCGCAGGAACTTAACCACTCGAACACGGGGCCAGCCCCGTATTTTGTTCCTTTTTAAAGATAATACTAAGGTTTACTAAATTATTTGTTCACTTTTCATGTATCTCATAACATCATTCTTGTTGGAAATAGTTCCTTTAGTGAATATTTTCAAAGAGAGCCTTTATGCAGCAAATCTTCTGAGACTGTGTGCTTGAGATATATTTACTTTTGGTGATGGTTTATCTAGATATAAACTTTTTGGTTCAAAGTTCTTTCCATCAACACTTTAAAATTACTCCACTCAGTAATTTTAACAATTACTTATTCTTAAATCTTGTGTTGCTAATGAGGTATCTGATGTCATTCTGATCTTGTTCCTTTATAGTTGATCTGCTCTTCCTTGTTAGAAGCCTTTTAGAGTTTTTTTTGTCTTTGATTTTCTTAAATTTCATTCTATATATCAAGGTGTTATGTATGTGTGTGTGTGTCTTTTTATTGTCTATCCTCTTTGGCATTCACAGTCTGTTCAGTGTGACTTTTTCTTTAATTCTAGAAAATTGTCAGTCAAATACATCTTTGAATCTGCTTAGTTTATATGTCTTCTTCTGGGTCTTCTGCTTTTACGAATGTTGATACTTCTATCTTTCGTATCTCTGTACCTTTTTAAAAAATCCCTTTATCCCGTCCTCATATATTCCAGGAGTGTTTCCTAGCCTAATAATTCTAGCTCACTAAAATATTTTTCAGCTATATCTGTTAACCCATTCATCCGTCTCTCAGTATTTTTATTTTAACTATATATTCCGGAACATTTCAAGTTGTTTCTTTTAAAAACTACTGTTTCTGCTTCGTGTTACCAGTATCCTCTCTTATTTCTGAGAATATGCATTATGGTCATTTAAAATTTATATTCTGTCTGGTTCCTTAATCTTGACTTTTTTGACATAAATTCTGTTTTTGTCCTGTTTTTAATCTTTAAAAAGATTTTAATACTCCTTGTACTTCTTTTTCTCATGAATGTATTTTTCATTGGGATTATCAGCTACATTAAGTTAGTGGGTACTGTTACTGTTACTGAACCTGAAGTGAGTTCACTCACCCGTTGTGCAGCAAGCCAATCTCTGACACTGGGTGTGGTGGAAGAAAGTAGGAATTTTATTTTTGCACAGCGCTGAGCAAGGAGAGAGGGCATCTAATGCTCAAATCCCAAACTCCCTGAAAAGCTAAAAGGAAGGGTTTTTATTTGGGGCTTTAGGTAGGGGAGGGGGAGCATATGGCCTTGCTGGTCGGAGCTTTCCCACCAGCCTGTCTTTGGCCTTGAGACTACTTGCAGACAGGAGGGAGCTCATGACCTTGCTGGTCAGCAGCTTTCCCACCAGCCCATATCTCTTTGCAGGAGGAGATAGTCCAGGTGCTTGTCCTTGATGGTGTCTGTCTCCATGGAGAATAGTAGATTCTGGAGCCAGGAAGCCAGAGAGCAAGCAGGGAATGGGTGTTTTGCTTTTAACCTCATATATGCTGGGTTTAATGTGGGGAAACCGATATCAGGGTCGGTATCATTACTGGGAAGAGTGGTAAGGTTGTCAGGAGAAAGGAAGAAAACCTTAAGGGCACAGAGCCTTTGAGGTTAATCTGGGTTTCCCATTTGTTCCATCCACGTAACCATGTCCCTCAGGGCACTTTCCACTAACTCCATCAGAGAGTTACTCTTTATCAAGAACAAACTCCCATGGAAGTTTGTTCAGCCAACTGAGAAGAGAAGATCGAGGCTGCCACCCCAGCCAAGCTGGAGTGCTGTTCTAATATTACCTTAGAGTAGGGTTTTTTTTTTTGGCCTCACAGGAGACTGGAGAGAGACAAGAACATTTCTGAAAAACTCTTCATCATCCAACCTCCCAGTTGTGTGCCCTGGGCTCTTCAACTCTACGTTGCAACTACTATCTGTTTTCTGTCACTGTTGTTTTCATTTTATAGAATTTATATAAATGGAATCATGCAATATGTACTTTGGAATAGGGGGGTGATCTGGCTTCTTTAATTATTTTGAAATTAATTCATATTGTGTGTTCCAATAATCCATTCTTTTTCCTTCTTAGTATTTCATTATATAAATATACCACAGTTTGTTTATTTATTTACCTGTTGGTGATCATTTAGCTTGTTTCCATCTTTGGCTGTTACAAATAAAATGGGTATGAATGTTATTGTAGAAGTCTTGGTATGGACATAGGCTTTCTTTTCTTGGGTAAATGCCTAGGCATGGAATGACTAGGTCACATGGTAGGTGTATGTTTAGCTTTTTAAGAAACTACTAAATTCTTTTCCAAAGTTGTTGTACCATTTTATGTTTCCACTATTGGTATATGAGAGTTCTGGTTGCTCTACAGCCTTTGTGGCCATACTGTTATTTTACCTTTTAATAGAACATTTTATTCTCTTGATGTTTTACAACTTGTGTTTACATTTAAATGTTTGATAACACCTGGAATGTAATTTTGGTGTTTGTTATAAGGAATGAGGTGAAGTAAGAAATCAGTTTTTTTTAAAAAAGGCTAGACAGTTGTCTCCATACTTTTTATCATATAGTCTATCGTTTTCCCACTGATTGGAAATTTGCTTTCCTAAGGAATTGTTTCAGATGAGTACATTTTTAGATTCTTTTCCTATTCTTCAAAACCCAGATGTTTACATATTAGAGAAAAATGTAGAACAAAGTAGAAAGTTCTCCATTTATAATGCAATAGGGTATTTTACAGAGGTAACATTATGAGGATCATGTCCTATATATGAGATTTTATTGAGTTATTGGTGGGAGAACTATTGTAATAAGACTTTCAAAAACATGCATTCATATCTTTTTGGATAGGGAGTATAGTTTTTTGTTCAATTTGTAACAAAGTTTTTTGTTCCATTTTGTTCTATTTCTAAAAACACAGCTCTGGATGAAATAATCTCTCTATAACATGTCTCATTCTACCTCTCATCACTATTTCTGTAGTCTCCTAACTTAGAAACTTTAAAACCATGTTTGATCCTGTTTTCTGATTCCTTGTATTCATCTGTTTCCAAGTTCTGTTTCTTTTAGAATATCGCCTAAATTTACCCTTTCTGTCCATTCCCACCTACCATAGTCTCGTGACTTCTTTGCCCCTAGTCTCACTCCCTATTATCCATATTTCATTGACTCCAGACCATTTTTCTAAATGACTTTTTCATTAGATTAGAACAAAACCTAACAATTTTGTTTGTCTTTGCATCGCTTTCAGAGTTCCAACTGTTTTTCATGATGTAGTCTAAGTCCAGTTTTAGTTCTTAGCCCCCAAACAGAAATTTGTTATAGTTATATTGATCTCTTCATTCTTTGTTGCCATATTTATGTCATTGTATTTCTTTATGGGGTTTCCTCCATAATATAGCCTTTTATTCCCCATTACCCATCTTTCTAAATTTGACTTAGTCCTTCCTCCTCCATAGATGCTTCTTTAACTCTCTCAGAGCATGATTTTCTTTTCTCTGAACTCTTAATATCTATAGTAAGTTTCTCCACTGACTCTGTCCCATCTATGCCTGCTTCCTTACACACATCAGGTATGCTCTTGCCTATTCTCTGTACTTGAAAAGCTTTTCTCCAAATCTCATTGTGACTTGTTTTCTCACCTTCTGCAGGTCTTGGTTCAAATGACACCTTTTCATCAAGACCTTCCTTGAATATCCTATTTTAAATTCAATCCTCTCCTTTTTCCCTGTACCTTTCTTTGATTTGTTTTTCTGCATGGAGTGCAGCATATCTGATATAGATTTTACTTATTTGTGTTTTTGTCTTTTCCCTTATAAGTTTATTGAGAGCATGAGTTTTTGTTTTTTTATCCAACACCTTGAATAGTGTGCCTTGTACATGACATATGCTCAGTAAATACTTGAATGAATGAATAAATGCTGTTAAGATGGTGTTAATTGCTCTTTAGTTCTATAAAGGCATTAGTTGCTTAGTTGTTTCCTTAATTAGATAATAAGTTCTTTGAAGGATAGAGTGTATTCTCAACTCTCTCTTGGTTGTTGGGCATAAAGTGGCCAGCAACATTAAATATTAACTGACTAAAGGTATAGACTTAGAAACTTTGGGGCTGCCCCCATGGCCGAGTAGTTAAGTTCGCACACTCCGTTTTGGCAGCCCAGGGTTTCGCTGGTTTGGATCCTGGGTGCAGACGTGGCACCGCTTTTCAGGCCGCATTGAGGCAGCGTCTCACATGCCACAACTAGAAGGACCTACAACTAAAATATACAACTATGTATTGGGGGGATTTGGGGAGAAAAAACAGAAAGAAGAAAAAGAAGATTGGCAGCAGTTGTTAGCTCAGGTGCCAATCTTTAAAAAAAAAAAAAAAATTAGAAACTTTGACCACACAAAGGCAGATGACACTTCGTATTCCACAGCTGGTCAAGATACTAAGCCTATTAACTTTTAGTTTCTTAGTAGGATCTTAAATTTGCTTTTGTTACTTAATAAATTAGAATAACTGCTGTTTACTTAATGAATTAAAGTAACTTCTGGTTATATAAAAAAAATACATATTCCTTACAGACCATTTAGAAAATATAAAAAAGTATGGACAAAAAAATAAAAATTACTGTTAGACCCATCACCTAGAAATAACCACTGTAAACATTTAACAACAGCTCCATGGTATATTTAGACCATAATTTATTCCACCATTTTGTTATTGATGGACATCTCAAATTTTTTTTGCTACTCTGCTGCTTTTATTTCTATGATACCCTCCCAAGAATGAGGTTTCTGGGTTAAATAATATGTATATTTTAAATATTAATAGATGTACAGTATCATTTTAGATGGTCATATTGGATTCCATTATATGAATAAACCATAGTTTAGGCATGCTATTGTTGAATGTTAGAGTAGTTACCAATTTTTCAATTTTACAAATTGCGTTATCCTTCAAGGCACTCTTAGAACTAAATATTTGTACACATTTGGTATTATTTCCTGAGGATGCATTCTTTAAGTGTAATTTCTGGATCAAAGGCTGAGAAAATTATTAAAGCCTTTAAAATATCATACACAAAAAACATAATAGTGGTGGAAAATACAACCATAAGTATGAGCACTTATTTATTTAACAAATATTTATGTGCTGGGCATGTTGCCAGTTTCTGAAGCTACAGAAGTGTTAAAGATGGACAGTGTCCCTGTCCTTGTGAAACTTTTAGTCAGTAGGGGAAACAGCTAAGTAAAATGACATCTTCTGTATGGAATAAGTAAAATGAGAAAATATAGATGTACCTAGGAGAGTACGAATATCTAATGCATTTTTGGAGTCAGGGAAGATTTCCTGAAGGAAGCCAAGACTAAAAAGAATAAGTCACAATTATCCAAGCAGAGGGAGTTAGATATACAAAGTCCTAGACTTGCACGAGGGCATGGCGAACTCAAGAGAATGAAAGTAGCTAATTGAGAATGGACATAAAGGGAGAGAGGGGAAATAATAAAAATCATCCTAATTTTAAAAAGAAGGAAATGAGCCTAAGGGAGTCTAAAGCAAGGCAAGGATCAACTAACTGTGTCATGTATTTCTGAGAGGTCAGATAAGATAAATAACAAAAGTATTGCTTGGGATTAGCAACAAGGGTTTCAGAGTGAACAATTTCAGTGGAGTGGTAGAGACAGAGGCCGGGTTGCACTGGGATTGAGGAATGAATAGTGGAGATAGAGGCATCAAGAGTAGAAGACAACTTTGGCTCTGATGGGATGCCAGGAATTCATAGGGTGGCGATAAGGAGAGCATGTTCTTTGTTTTCAGATAGGAGAGGTTTGAACATGGTTCCAGATGCCATTAAGATTTTTAGGTTTTGTGAGAGTTAGTTATGGGGAGTTCTTATTTGGTGTGTCCCTTTGAAGACAGCAGTATCATAGGTATCATTTAAAAATTGAAAAGACAAGCTCTAGAGAGGGAAAAGAGACTTGTAACCATAAAAGGAGGAAAAGATTGTTGTCCAAACTGTACCAAAAACTCCAAGAAATCATTAAGAAAAAATAAAAGAACCCAAATAGAAAAATGCACAAAAGACATAAATAGGCTTTTCACAGAGAAGTAAACTTAATTGACTAATAAATATGTGAAAAGGTATTCAGCCTCAATAATAAGGGAAGTGCAAAATAAAATCATTTTATGACCATAAAATTGCCTAAGGAATAAGATGTTTGACCATATAAAATGTTTACAAGGATAGAGTAGTGGGAATTTATACACTGTAGATGGGAGTGTGAATTGGTTAGACCACATTGGAAAACGATTTGTCACTATTTAGTGAATTGGAAGATATATATGCCCTATAACATAGCAGTTCTGTTCATAAATAGTTACATGTGTATCAGGACACATGCACAACAATATTCGTAGCTGCTTTGGGAAAAAAAGAAAAAGTAGTAACCCAAATAAATGTTCATCAGCACAGAAATGGATAAAAGTTCAGATCATGCAAAATCAAACAGCATCCTTTGAAGATAGATACTGTAGAGAAGGTCAAAAATACACCTCCAACCTACTAGTCTCTGGCTGGTAATGACATAAGACAGATTAGCAGGAGAAAAACATATGAAGTTCATTTATGTGTAGATGGGAGTCCTCACAAGAAAAATGAAGACCCAGAGAAGTGATTAGACATAAGTGCTTATATGCTAGGTTGAACAAAGAGTAGCAATTGTGGAAAAGCAACTAAAATGTATGGGGAGACTGAAGGAAGATAGAGTTATTTTTAACAAGGTCTGTTTGTGTAGATTTCTCTTTGGCCTTGACTCCCCATCTCTGGTGATAAACTTTCTTCTTCCTCATATAGGGAAGGCACCTTTCACATGGGAATTTTATCTCCTGCTTTTAGGAAGAAAAAGGAAGATCAGAGTCCCCTTGCATGTGCTGTTTTTCAAGTGTCTTTAACTCAAAATAATATGCCAAAGCAGCATATTTTGGGGAACTCCTTCAATACATATATAGCAAAACTAACAAAAAGCAAGGAGACTATAAACAAATTTCAGGGTGAAAAGGGTAGGAGATAAGATTAGGGAAGGATATATGGGGACTTCAGCTCTACTGATAATGTCCTATTTCTTAGGCTGCATAATGAATTTATAGGTGTTAGGTTATTTTTTTGTACCTTTTTTGTGCATAACTTTTCATCATGTATTTAAAAGGTGGCAGTAATGTCATATACTCTGTGTAAGAGAGAGTTGAGGAGTAGCACGTTTAAAAAGAGAGGAGGCCCGAATACAGTTGGTCGAGAAAGAAGAGAGACTCCACTAGTGAAAAAGGAGAATTGGTAGATAGCATTACAGTTACAACTGGAAGCTAAGAAATTTTATTTTCCAGGAGTGTGTGACAGCCTTAATACAGACAGCAGATGGTTCAAGACTTGGGTTTGTTAAATAGGTGCAAAAGGTGAGCAGTATGGCAAGGAAGTTAAGATTATTGGCAAGAGTAGGTGAAGATTTACTACAGTAAAGATTGTCATAGAAAATAGAAAAATTAAGGGATTAAGGACATCCATAAGATCAAAGAAATATATGGTGAAAATAAATAAATGAGCAAGAGAGCTACTGTGATTCATCAAATCTAAAACATTGTAAGTTGCACTGTTATTTTATGTACCGTTGAGAAAGAAAGAACATTACCAATTAAACTACAACAGGTTTTCTTGTCACTTAGAATTTTGATTATATAGTTAGTATACAGTACAATATTGAAGGAGTTCTTTTAGTCTTAACTAGATATAAATTTTTTTTTTTTTTTGAGGAAGATTAGCCCTGAGCTAACTACTGCCAGTCCTCCTCTTTTTGCTGAGGAAGCCTGGCCCTGAGCTAACATCCGTGCCCATCTTCCTCTGCTTTATTTGTGGGATGCCTACCACAGCATGGCTTGCCAAGTGGTGCCATGTCCGCACTCAGGATCCGAACCGGCGAACCCCTGGCCACCGAGAAGCGGAACATGCAAACTTAACCACTGCACCACTGGGCCGGCCCCTAGATATAAATTTTTCTCTTAGATTATTCTTATACATCGATAAAAAGCAAAATATATGGCCTGGCTCCGTGGCTGAGTGGTTAAAGTTCCACATGCTCCACTTTGGCACCCTGGGTTTGTGGGTTCAGATCTCAGGCACGGACCTACTCCACTCACCAGCCACACTGTGGAGGTGCCCCACGTTCAAAAAAATAGAGGAGGATTGGCACAGATGTTAGCTCAAAAGCAAAATATAAATGAAATTAATTGCTTAAGGAATCCCTAAAATGTTTCCAGTCCTTTGGACATATTTTTTCACTCAGATTCATTGATGACTATGTTTTTCCACACTATATCATTCTCTCTGACATCAGACGTAAAGGTTACAAGGAGGGCGTTTAGAGGTGGTGAGCTAGGCATGTTAAGTAAAATCCCAAGTGAAAGTCAAAAGTAAATTTTCTCTACATAATTGCATAATGTTCACAAATGCTATATCACCAATGCTCGGTGATGCTTTGCAAGTTTTGATGCTGACATTTAAAATTCACATTCATGCAGGCCGTACCAACTATATTAAGTATACCTCTTGGTTGACAGCAATTAGATGACACCACTGATTGATTGTAAGAGATATTCTGATTTCAAAGATGCTAGGATGTGAAGTAATGCACATCTGTTCAGTGAAATTTGGTAGAAGAATAGTGGTTGTTGTCAGGTGGGTTGTCCAAATTTAATAGTTTCAGAGCTGGGGCAGTTGCAGATGATGACGTGAGAGAAGGTGGCTGAAGTAGAGGGGAAACAGACGTAACTGGAGCTGAGGAAAACAAGGTCAGGTATCTATGATGATGATAGCATGCCGGAGTGATGGCATGATGTAGAGTAGAGAGGAAGGCTGAGATCAGTATGTCAGAGAGAGTAATAAGAGGTTCATAAATTGAGAGAGGAGTCGGGTAAGGGTACCATAGTCATGTAGCATGAGCTTCAAAGGAGCAGAGGTTTTTATCAACAGTGTATGACACTAGAATCAGGAGGAGACACCACATCTTCCTAATCTGAAGTACAGGCTGTGTGTGGCATGAGCAGCCTCCAAAGAAAGGATGTCTTTGGGGGAGACATCAGTTTTCAGTCAAGAAAGTAATGGGACAGTTCATCAAAAAGGATGAAGATGTGGGAATTCTAGAGGACTCAATGGGAAGTTTGAGTTAAGGTAAAAGACACAAAAAGCATAATATAAGCATTGGCCATGATATAAGAGGGGTGATTATTTTGGGGGCTTGCTTCTTGAGTAGTGAACAAGGATTAACATGAAGATAGCCTTAAAGTTTCCCCATACCATTAAATGTTGTTGAAAACAGATTTTTAAATGGCTGTAAAACTTTCCCTTTTAGGAAGGCTATTGATTAAATCTTCTGATGTTGAAAGTTAGGTTGCTTAAAGTTTTCCCTAATGTGAATAGATATCCCATTATAGACTACAGTGAATATCACAGTACCTAAATGTTCGTTTTGTACAAAACTCCTGAAACTCCTGAAGTGGAATTACTGGATCAGAAAAAATGGATATTTTTCAGCCTCTTCATACATTATGCCAATGGGAACTATTTTACATTTTCACAATATAGGAGTATATCTTTACTTGTTACCTTGCCAATATAGGATAATAGAAGTTTTAAAATCTTTACCAATTTGATAGATGATAGAAGTTAATGTTTTCATTTTCATCTCTTTAGTTATTGGTAAGATTGAACATTTTTTTCATATAGTTATGGTCATTTATATTTTCTCTTTTCTAAATTTTCTGTTCATAGCCTTGTCTGTTTTTTCTGTCTGAGCTGCTTCTTATCGTAAAAATTTTATTTAGTTTTCACAACTCTTGAACAGGCTTTGTGCTTATAAAAGAGTCATGTGAATTTGGGCAAATAAACCCCATAATAGAGATTGCTGAGTTCTAGAACCTTTAATAAATGACTTAAGTTTATAGACCTTTAATAAATTGCTAAGTTAAAAAAAATTTTACAAAGAAAGTTTTCATTTCTAAGTTCTCAGAACACAACAGAAAATTGTAACCATAAGCCATTCAAAGTAGGATTGATTCTTGAACTGTTTTTTCTTTAGCTGAGCTATTTTGGACAAGTAGATAGGTAAGCCTCTTTTTTCAGAAGGAAGCCCATATGTGATTTTTTTTTCCCTTTGTGGTGTATTGGTTATGGAATCACAGATTAATTTCTGCAGAAAGAAAAAATCAGAATACTTTCCTGAATTTTTGCTTAACTTTTTAAAAAGGTTTTTATGATCAAAGAAAGGTAACTTAACAATGTAAATAATGGTCCAGTATCTGTAATTTTTTTCCTAGTGTCGTTATATTCTATATATTAGTGAAGGAGTTCCAATAATACGTTGAGAGTTATTTCTTTTCTGGGAATTATCACAGCCCAGGAGGCAACCCATCTAAACATGTATAGTGACATAAGAAAAGTGCACAGTCATGTGCTTTCTCTTCCATTTATCTGAGCTAATCGTAAAGATTTTTAAAAGTCTCCATTTTAGTCAGATTATGTCTGTCTGACTGTAATTCAGTGAAACATTAGATTGATTAAATAATTTTTATTCTCTACATAGAACAATGGAGGTAGTGAAGACTGAGAAAATTCAGTTGCAGTGTTCTTCTTAATTCTGCAATTTATGGTGCCTGTATTTGATGACCACGTCTTTACTCTTTATCATAGTGTGTGTGTGCGAGTGCACAGAGAGAGAGAGTACTGTTATATTAGCATATATAAAATGGACCAGGAAATTTATGTTCTTTTTTTATGTTCATTTCTTATGAGGAATTAAAGCTAATAGGAACCTACCAACTCTTAGATTGGATATAAAAAATTAAGATGTTGATCAAATATGGCTCTTCCCCCACTCTCAGTGCTATACACATAGTAGGCTCTCAGAACATGTTTGTTGAATTAAGTTGAAACATTTGCAGAGAACTCCTACTTCAGGTTTTTAAAAAGCTGTTTACCTGAGATTTTTGGTAGAAAACCTATTTTGAAAGATAAATGTGGTACAATAGCAGTTTTTGCACCCTTTTTTTTTTTTTTTTTTTTTTGAGGAAGATTAGCCCTGCGCCAACATCTGCCAATCCTCCTCTTTTTGCTGAGGAAGACTGGCCCTGAGCTAACGTCCATGCCCATCTTCCTCCAGTTTTTGCGCTTTTAGGACAGTCAGAATGTTTGCATTTGAACTAGTTTATAAATTGAATTATTTTTTCTTTAAGGTAAAGTCCCTTTCAGGGAGTAATTTTTGTCTTCCTAAATTTAAAACTAATGATAATTTGTGGTTTTATTAGAAGGCACCATTAATGAGTAATCTCTTAAATTATTCTGTGCTGGTCTTCAGACATAGAATAATTTCCTGCCTGCTAATTTTGAAAGCAATCAGTTAATGACTGTATTGTGTGGTTTCATCATATTCAGCCTTCATCATTTGTTTAACAGCTGTGGTTCCATAGGTCATCTGTAGGCTAGAATATTTTGTGGCAAGAACTGAAGTGTTTTATAGTATCTGTACTAAGCAAAATACATTCCTTTAAAATAATGCTGAATGAAAAAAGCTAATCTCAGAATGATTCCATTTGTTTAACATTCATGAAATGACAGTTGTAGAGATAGGAAACAGATTAGTGGTTGCTGGGGATTGGGGATAGGGGAGGAGAGGTGGGTATGGCTATAAAGGGGTAGCACAAAGGAATATTGTGGTGATGGTACAGTTGAATATCTTGATTGTGGTGGTGGTTACATGAAACTGGCCATGTCGTAAAATAGCATACACACACACAAATGTTTGCATGTCTAACTGGTGAAATCTGAATAAGCTCTAAAGTTAGAGGCTGGTATGTTAACTGTAAAGTTAGAAGCTCATGTGTTGGCACTTATATATCTTAGTTTTGTTTTATTCATAGGGCACATATATGAAGTCTATTTCTTCTCTTGGTGAGTTCAGTGAGATATGAAGCCTTCCTTAATTTATACACAAGGACCTGCTTTTGCCATTTTTATCTTCTCTTGCATATCCTTCCCTTTTATGGAAACTAAATTCAAAGTTGAGTCTTAAATTTTGTATTAGTATTTTAATTTAAGGGTATCTCTAAAAACTTGGAAAGACTTGACCTTTAAAATATAAAATTTTATTGATCTTGCTTTTAATTTTGCTAGTTATTTTTATCTCCAATCTGGATCTAGATTAGAGTTTCTTATGTTTATGTAGAAGATTTTAAAATACCATTTAACACATTTATTGATTTTCATGTAGGATCACTATTATAGAAACAACTAAAAGTTTTACTGCTACTCTTCATTTTTAACTTTTTGTGTGTATGTGTTTAAACAGGTTATTGGCATTTTAGTCATCACCTTTAATAGTCCTTGTCAGAGTTCCTTTAGTTAGCATACTGAGAATCAAATGAGCTTCAAAGGAGATAATCTTCCCTAGCTTTTTCAGCTTAAGTTCAGAGTTACCTCTTTATCCACTGATGCTCTTGGAATTCCGGGGATGTAAGTCTGTGAGTAGGCTATGTAAAATTACTATACTCCCTCCATTATGTTATCACCCTGTACGTAAGAACATCTGATTTTTTTTTCAAAGGTCAGACTTCATCCTGCTAAACAGCCATAAACATGGAAACAGAGCCTCTTGAGATGTCTCAAAGTATATATACTTTGCATAGGAGAGGCCCTTCTCAGTCTACTTATTCTACATTATACGGAAGTCTAAAAAGTAATAGCCTTGTGTTTTATTTTTCCAAGTTCAGTGGTTTAGCTTGAAGCAACCAGTTTGAAAGTGACAGCAGGTGAACTGTGACAGACTGAAGGAGAGATAGAAAAAAGTAATAAAAGCAAGTAAAGGAAGTGTAAGTCCAGCATTTGGAGTCATGCTTTTCTAGTCAATCCTGAAGACATTACTAACTCAATGATCAAGAAAAATATATTTAATTTACTTTAATTTGGAAGACTGATACATAAAAATATATTGGAAGGAATTTCATGAGATGTGCTTATTAGAATATTTAATATTTTAATGTTTAAAATTGATATTGTAATGGGTGAAACAGAGAATAACAGGGAAATTTGAATTCAATGAGTAATACACAGGTAATACACTTAGCATAGCACCTGGCTCTATGAATGTTAGCCGCTGTTATTTTTTTTTTAATCAACATCTCTTCCTCTAGTTGGAGTCAGTTTACTATCACCTAAATTTGTCCTTAGTTCTTTGCCTCTTTTAGTCTATTAAGTATGTGTTCTATTCCTTGTATGGTCTTTGTGTATTAATTTTGTCTCCATGGTCGTGGGGAACTAGAATCAGCCTCGTTTATTTTGTTCTGTTTGTTGCCGTGGAAAACAAAAGAAGTGCCACTTGATAGTATAAAACTGAAAACAGCAAATGTCAGTAGGTATAGTTCTAAGGCTGGGGATTATATATATATATATATATATTTTTTTTTTTTTTTTTTTTTTTAAGATTGGCACATGGCCTAACAACTGTTGCCAGTCTTTTTTTTTTTTTTTTTCTGCTTTATCTCCCCAAACCCCCCCCGGGTACACAGTTGTATATCTTAGTTGCAGGTCCTTCTAGTTGTGACATGTGGGACGCCGCCTCAACGTTGCCTGATGAGCGGTGCCATGTCTGCGCCCAGGATCTGAACCCTGGGCCACCGCAGCGGAGCGCGCAAACTTAACCCCTCGGCCACGGAGCCGGCCCCATATATTTTTAATTAAAAATAATTTCATAGGGGCTGGCCCGTGGCCGAGGGGTTAAGTTTGCGCACACCACTTCGGTGGCCCAGGGGTTTGCCAGTTCGGATGCTGGGTGCAGACATGGCTCTGCTCATCAGGCCATGCTGAGATGGCATTCCACATAGCAGAGCCAGAATGACCTACAACAAGAATATACAACTATGTACTGGGGGAGCTTTGAGGGGAAGAAGGAAAAAAAAAAGAAGATTGGCAACAGATGTTAGCTCAGGTGCCAATCTTTAAAAATATATAAATGAATAAATTCATAATACCCCTTTTTTTTGGATAAAATTCACATACCATAAAATTCACCCATTTAAACAGAACATTTCAGTTTTGGTTGGTATATTTTACAAAGCCTTATGCTTTTAAGGAAACTTACTTTCTTAAGTATTCTAGTTATGTTCCTTTTCTTAGCTGTAAGTCTTTGCCTTTGCCCATATGGTTACTACTTCCTATACTCCTCTTGCCTTCTCTTAAATTCTTTTTGATTCAGGTCTAATGTCATATCTCTTTTGGTAGGCCTTTCTTGATTTCTTATACCTTTAGTTTCCTTCTGTTCTGTGCTCCCACAGCCCTTTTTTATCCCTTTTTTATCCCTTTATTATCCCTTTATTATATTTCTTATCGCATTTATATTGTAATTATCGCTTTAGTTATTGGTCTTCCTTTTCAGACCATTTATCTCTCAAGGACGGAGACTGTTCTTGTTTTCCTCTGTCTTCAGGAGCTAGAACAATGCCTGATATGGTAGACTTTTCAGTCCATATTTATTGAATGATGATAACCACAGATAGTTCTGGCTACCCCTAAGCCTTAACCATTTACTAAAAGCTTGATATACTATATTCAATGATGAATATTAAAATAATGTGCTTTTTGTTGCTGGGAATCATACCATTTTAGTGTTGAAAGGGACCACTCATCCCCCACCAAACACACAAATGTTCACACTTACACACTCACATGTGCACACAAAGCAAATTGAAATCCATAGAGGTTGAATTGACTTAGTGGTGAAGTTGAAACTAAAAACCCATGTTACCTTATTTTTTCCTGTACCACTCTATTTTCTCTTAAACCTTACAGCCTGGTCTGATGATTTACAATGAAAATTCATTTGTTTCCTAAAATGTAGGGAAGAGACCTTGAAATTGTTAGTTTAATTCATAATATTATCTTTCTATTTCTAATTATAAGTAAGGAACGAGTTGTTAACCAGAATACTAGAAAAGAAATTTTAAATTGGTTTAAACAATGACAGCATTTTTCTGTTTTATAGACCTCCGTGAGTGAAAGCCTTCAGAGGGAAGCTGCTAAGAAGCAAGCAATGAAACAGGTAAGGTGGAAGAGTGAGTTAGATGCATTTGGTGGCGTAAGTATTTCAGCTCACATTTTTAAGTATCAGTTTTGCTACCTAGGTGTTGAGACTAAACAGAGTAGGTGTGTATAAAAAAGTAATTTTAGGGGCCGGCCCAGTGGCTCAACAGTTAAGTACGCACGTTCTGCTTCGGCCACCGGGGTTCGCCAGTTCGGATCCCGGGTGTGGACTTGGCACTGCTTGGCAAGCCATGCTGTGGTAGGCGTCCCACATATAAAGTAGAGGAAGATGGGCACGGATGTTAGCTCAGGGCTGGCCTTCCTCAGCAAAAAAAGGAGGATTGGCAGCAGATGTTAGCTCAGGGCTAATCTGCCTCAAGAATAATAATAATAATAATAATTTTATTGTGACTCTTGTCTTTGAAAATGTGTAAAAGGTTTGTTGATTTACATAGATTTCAAGTTTCTCATATAAATTTTAAGGGAAAAAAACTATGAAGAATTAGCTCTTTATTGCTACATGGTAGATTAAACCCTTTCTGCTTTCAGATGACTCAGTGTTCTGACAATGGTTTATATGATTTAATAACTCCTGCTCGTCAGCTTGTTAAAAAAAAAAAAATCTCTTGACAACCAAAGTGATTTCACAGTTTTTAATTATTTGAAAGTCACCTACCAAGAAAGGGGAATATCAGGTAATCTTCAGTAAACTTGCCAGTGTCTTATATTTTATAGTGCTGTATAGTATTTCCAAGCACTTTTTATATACATACGTTATCGTTTTAAAATTCTCACAAA
Organism: Equus przewalskii; assembly: GCF_037783145.1. Classification (NCBI taxonomy): domain Eukaryota; kingdom Metazoa; phylum Chordata; class Mammalia; order Perissodactyla; family Equidae; genus Equus; species Equus przewalskii. The sequence continues at coordinate 43,696,570 of NC_091840.1, forward strand.
CCTGCCCCTGGTCCTGATTAAGATATCTGAAGCTTTAAGAGGATAAATTAACCCTCATAATCACATAGCTGATTACAGAACTAAGCCTGAAGGTTTACTAATTTTTTTTCTACTACCAGTGTATCTTAGATTTAAGTGCTGCAGAACATAATGAAGATGGCAAAGTACCTTTCTTTTAGATTTTAGTTCTTTCCCTTCCACATTTTCTTTAATTTTTGTCACCTCTTTTTCCCTTCTCTAACTAGAATCCTGAATAAGGATAAATTTGTTAAGCACTTTCTATGTGCCAGACATTATGGCAACTACTTTCTAAGAAGGGTCTTTAATTCTTACAATAATCCTATGGGATAGCTGCTCTTATAATCCCCATTTTGCAGTTGAGGAAATGAAAGTAAAAAGGATTTATGTGACTTTCATGGGGTCTCATAGTTAGTAAATGGTCTAGTTGTGTTCAAACCCAGGCAGTGAAATTGCAGAGCCCAAGCTTTTAGCCACTGTGTTTTACTGCCTCCCTAGTTATTTTAAGATAACATCTTAGTTTCTTAGTGAAATATAACATGTAACTCAGCAGCCTCAAAATGATTTAATACACACGTAAAAACATTTAAAACACTGTGATTCTTTAACATAAATGCTGAGTGCTTTGAATCAGAATTTTAGAGCTCAATAGAATTTGAGACCATCAAGTTCAACTTCTTCACTATATAGATAAGAGAATTAGTTCCACAGAGTCTGGTGACTTCTCCAAGGTCATGTAGGTCTCTTGTTTTCTAGTGTATTTTTGACATTTTTGTGCTGCCTTTTCTTGTTCACATAAATCATAAATCCCGAATCTAATTTTATTCTTAACTCTGGCTTGTTCAAAGCCAGTTTTTCTCTTAGTGAGACTTTTTCATAGTTTGCTTGGAAATTGGGAATGCTGCTGCAGCTCTTGTGCCTCATCTGTCTGCTGCTGATGATCCTCTGCGTGTGCTACCTACCTCTCACCTTATTCCCCACTTGCATGCTCATGTCTTCTGCTTTAATCCCAAGCTAACTTTTTCCTGAAGAATACTAGCTTGATTGCAATTACTAAATCTAAGAGAAAATACTCTTATAAATGGGATACTTTTTCTAATAGTTAGACCACTGTTTTTATTCTTTTATCTAGACCTCAAGTGTACAGAACTGATGATGACAACATTATTATCTTACTTTCTGTTTTGTTTGAAAGGTTTTAACGTGTCATCATTAAATATATTATTTGCTATAAGTCTTTGGTAGGTTATCTGTTGTCAAGGTAAGGAAACTCTTTTCTGATCTTGGTTTGAGGGGCTTTTTTATTGTTGTTTATTTTTAAAAAGCATGAATGAACTATGGAAAAGGATACTACTTCATGACTGTGTTGGATTCATACTAATAAAGTAAGGCTGGTTTAACTTTTAGAAAATCAATCATTGTAACTTCACATAAGTGGTATAAACCCAACATAGGCATAAGATATTATCCTTTTTATACACTGTTGTGTTTGGTTTATTAAAATTTCGTTAAGGATTTTTCTTTGTTAAAGAGTTTTGCATCATAAGGGAGATCGGCCTGTAATTTTCCTTTTCTTTCACTGTAATTATCCATATTGAAAAAAATATAAAAGTCTGATAATCCCAGGGTTTGCTGGCTCTTATAAAATGAGCTAATCATATGTACGTTTTATGAGTTTATTTCTACTTCATTAATTTCTGTCCTGACAAATCAGTGTTTTCTTCATTCTGCTTTCTTTGGGGTTTTTTTGTTGTTTTTCTGACTTTCTGAAATGTGCACATAGCTCTCTGTTTTCCGGCCATTTCTATTTTCTAATATATGTATTTAAAGCTATATATTTCCCTCTAAGTGCTGCTATAGCTGCATCTCCAAAATTTTGACAGTAGTATTTTTTTATTCAGTTCAGAATATTTTCTAGTTTCCATTATGATTTCTTCTTTGACCCATGAGTTACTTAGAACTTAACTTCTAAACATATAGGGTGTTTTGGTTACCTTTTTGTTATTGGTTTCTAACATAATTTCTTTGTGTTTCAAGATCATGTATTATATTGTTTCATATTTTTACAACATCTGGAGATTAGCTTTATGATGGTCTAAAAAATAGTTTTTATAAATATTCCTGCTATGCTTGAAAAATGTTCTCTATGTTTTCATTGGGGCAGTTGTGTTAATCCATATATACTCATACTAATTTTTTTGTCTGTTGTATTAGTTACTGAGAGGGATATGTTAAAATCCTCTGCTATGGTTGTGGACTTGTCTGTTTTTCCTTAGATTTTTGTTCAGTTTTGCCTTTATATATTTTGAGACTTAAGTTAATAATAATTTATATCCACACAGATGCTCCCCTGCCACTTTCCCAGCATATATAAAGGCATGTTATCAATTTAAAACAGCCTTATGTCCCTTTGCCCTTGCTTTTTGTGATGATGGTGGCTATTATTTCTTGAATCCCAAATGTTTCCCTCTGTAAGTTCTCCAGGTTGATTTTGAAGAGGGAGCAGCAGTGCTAATTTATCACCTAGGCAGGAGAATCATTGTTTTTCTGAGGTTAAAGTAAATGTTGAAAAGAAAATTTTTCAATTTTTTAATATCTTAGTATTCCAGAAAAAATGTTTTTAAGTTAGCATGTAGATCATTCCTGAATCTAATTATTAATATGTAAAAATCTGAGGGTATCAGGTCAGTTCTTTGAATAACTGTAATATCACTCTGTCAATTAAAAGGGATCCCTCTTGTGGTCCACATTGCAGTAGGCAATGTAGCAATTAAAGAAAAAGTTAAAATGTGTAGTCTCTGTACCTCAGGAATTTACAAGCTGGGGAAGAGACTAAGATTTATGAAACAACTAGAAAGCAATAACATCAAGCATATAATTAAGAATTAAATATTGCAGTATAGAATGTTCCATCAGAGTGCAAAAGAAAGAGATCATTGTGGCTAAAAGTCCCCAGAGATGGACTCATTTAGAAGGTAAGGGTTGAGCTGGCCCTGAAGCTCTAGATAAGATTTTGATGGCCTGAAAGCAGAAGAGGAACGTTTTATCTTAAGTGGGGAACATGATGAACAAAGGCAGAGGACTTTATACAATTAAAATTGCAAAAATATTAATTACAAAGTGTCATTATTTTTCCATTAATTTGGGAGCTTTTTATTTTATTTTTTATTTTTTGGTGAGGAAGATTGGACCTGAACTAACATCTGTTGCCAATCTTTCCCTTTTTGGTTGAGGAAGATTGTCACTGAGCTAAACATCTGTGCCAGTCTTCCTCTACTTTATGTGGGACGCTGCCTCAGCATGGCTTGACAAACAGTGCTAGGTCGGTGCCCAGGATCCAAACCTGCGAACCGCAGGCTTCTGAAACAGGGTGGGCAAACTTAACCACTATGCCACCGGGCCAGCTCCTACACCTCATTCTTTTAGATAAGGAAAACTGAGGCACAAAAAGATTAAACAGACTTGCCCAAAGTAGCTAGTAAGTACAAAACCAGTATTTAAACCCAGGCAACCTGGCTCCAGAATTGATGTTCATGTTTTCTGTCTAAAATGTGATTGATACAATTTTTATGTTATAGTTCTGATTTATGATCCTCTCAAAAATATTACTTAGACTTTTTGTGGGTTTTTTTTCTTTAAGACCAAACTGGCGATCCAGAAGGCCCTTGCAGAAGATTCCACTGTATATGAATATGACAGTATTTATGATGAAATGCAGAAAAAAAAGGAGGAAAGTAATCCCAAGTTGCTTTTGGGAAAAGACCGAAAGGTTTGTTAGCTGAAAATGCAAACTTTCTTTGACCTTGACCTGCATTTTGTATCTTAATCTTATTTCAGCGTAAAGATGATCTGAGAGAATGCTTTTAGGTATTCAAAGTGTGAAGAGCCCCTAGTTCAAGATATTATATATTTGACTTAGAACCCAGGAAGCCCTACATTTAGTATCCTGACAGGAGCAAGTGAATTATCCAGCAGTTTTATAAATTTTGGTTTTTGCTTTAAAACCTTTACAAATAATTTTTTGAAAAATTTCCTTAGAATGTCTTTGTACTATTCCTGCTCCTGTTCATGTTTGTGTTTTATCGTACTCTCATTTTATTGCTTCTTAGCTGGTAACTGAATCATCTACACATATCATGGTCATATTTTCAGTTTGAAAAAAATGGAGGGTGGGGAATTGAAATAAGTTTAAATTTTCTATCACTCTTATTCTTTCACAAGCACAGATTGATTTTTAAGGATTGTTGCATCTTACAGTATCTACGAATAGAGTGGTAGGGTGAAATTATAGTACAGCTACTATTTTAAATAATCATATTTCGGCTAATGTGCAAAACAAGTAGGAACCTTTCTCGTTGATATATCTGTTGAAGAAGGATTAAGACAATACCAGTAAAAGGGTGAGAAGAACAGTGGGAAAATTACTTATTTAGTTTGAGATTTTTTAAAAAAGTAACATTTTGAATAATTTCTGTCTTTATACCTAAGTTTTTATTGAAAAGAATTTTTGTTTCAGTCTTGCTAGTAAATTTATATTGAATTTTGAGAAGATGACCATCCTATGTATTTGGACTAACCATTTCTATCTTAATGAATTCACAGCTCTTTCCTAATAATCTTATTTTTTTCCTTAGCCCAAGTATATTCACAACTTACTAAAAGCAGTTGAGATCAGAAAAAAGGAACAGGAAAAAAGAATGGAAAAGAAAATACAGAGAGAACGAGAAATGGAAAAGGGAGAATTTGATGATAAAGAGGCGTTTGTGACATCTGCTTATAAGAAAAAACTACAAGAGAGAGCTGAAGAGGAAGAAAGAGAAAAGAGGGCTGCTGCACTTGAAGGTGAATTGGAAAAGGAAGAAGCGTAGAAGGAAACAAAAGCAGAGTTCTGCTGTGTGCTTAGCCATGTGCTCTGTCACTGAACTTTTAGATTATAATGCTGTAGTCGTAATTTATATATATGAATTCAAGGTACAAGATGTGATATTATGTAGTAGTATAAAACAGATTTTTAACTAAAAAGACAGTTACACTCTTAGTAACTATTACGTCTACTGGAATTTTCATTTATGGCTCGTTGTGTTGCTTAAAACTGTGGTCATTACAGGTCTTTGCCTCAAAAAATGATTCCAGGGGCTGGCCCCGTGGCCAAGTGCTTAAGTTCACGCGCTCCGCTTTGGCGGCCCAGATCCTGGTTTGGATCCTGGGTGCGGACATGGCACTGCTCATCAGGCCACGCTGAAGCAGTGTCCTACATAGCACAACTAGAATAAACAAGTATGTACTGGGGGGTTTTGGGAAGAAGAGTAAAAAAAAAGATTGGCAATAGTTGTTAGCTCAGGTGCCAATCTTTGAAAAAAAAAGAAAGAAAGAAAATGATTCTAAATGTAGAAACATTTCTTAGAAGGCATAACACCATGACATTTGTCAGAAGCAATGTAAACTGAGATTTAAATACTAGTCATATTTTCTAGGATGAGAAAATTAGAGTAATATCACTCAAGGAGCATCAACTGGGAATTTAGGAAAAAATAACGTTAATTCAGGAAGAACAAAGATGTGCAGAGGCCAAAGAATATCCTAATGCTTTCCTTCAGTGCTTTCAACTCATGGTCATTTCTCAAAATCTAAGTGAAATATGTACTTATAAATAACTTAATTGGCAAGTACTCATCATCTTTAAGTGGAAGAAAACCAAATCTGTAAGACTCAGTCTAAGCATGTACTATGTCTTCATGTAGAGCGCTAGTCGGCAAACTTGCTGTAAAGGGCCAGATAGATCCTTTGTATTTGGGTCATGGCCTGAAATAATAAACCCATCCATATTCAAATGTACAACAAGGAAAGTCAGTCCACATCAAAAATTTTTCTTTTAAGCTGGTGGGGTGAAAGTGCACATAATACTTTTGGCCATGTTTGATTGGCCAAATTAGTCATCACATGGCCTCAATTAACTAATGATAGATTTAAAAATGTAATCTCTAACTGAGCAGCCAAGAGCCCAGCTTAAATTCTGTTACTACAGAAGGGAAGAACAGATGTAGGTGAACTACAGGCATACCTCAGAGATCCTGGAGGTTCTTTCCAGACCACCACAGTAAAGTGATATCGTAGTAAAGTGAGTCACATGAATGTTTTTGGTTTCCCAGTGCATATAAAAGTTATGTTACACTATATGGTAGTCTGTTAAGGGTGCAGCAGCATTAGGTCTAAAAAAGCAATGTCTATGCCTTAATTAAAAAATACCTGATTGCTGAAAAATGCTAACCATCATCTGAGCCTTCAGCAAGTCGTAGTCTTTTTGTTAATGGAGAGTCCTGCCTCCATGTTGATGTCTGCTTGCTGAGTGATCAGGGTGGTGGTTGTTGAAGGCTGCGGTGGCTGTGGCAATTTTGTACAATCAGTGCAGTTTGCCACATCGACTGACTCTTCCTTTCACGCGTGGTTTCTAGCACACAATGCTGACGGCATTTTACCCACAGTAGAACTGCTTTCAAAATTGGAATCAATCCTCTAAAACCCTACCACTGCTTTATCAACTAAGTGTATGTAATACTCTAAATCCTGTGTCGTCATGTCAACAATCTTCACAACATCTTCACCAGCAGTAGATTTTGTCTCAAGAAACCATTTCCTTTGATCATCCATATGAAGCAACTCCTCATCACTGAGTTTTATCTGAGATTGCAGCAACTCTGTCAGATCTTCAGGCTCCACTCCTAATTCTCGTTGTCCTGCTATTTCCACCACACCTGCAGTTAGTTCCTCCACTGAAGTCTTGAACCCCTCAAAGTCATCCATGAGGGTTGGAATCAACTTCTTCCAAACTCCTGTTAATGTTGATATTTTGACTTCTTCCCATGAATCACAAATGTGCTTAACGGCATCTAGCGTGCTGAATTCTTTCTAGAAGTTTTTCAATTTACTCTGTCCAGATCCGTCAGAGGAATCACTACCTATGGCAGCGACAGCTTTATGAAATGTTTTTCTTGATTAATAACAAGACTTAAAAGTCAGAATTGCTCCTTGATCCATGAGGTGTGCAGAATGGATGTTGTGTCAGCAGACACGCAAACAGCATTAGTCTGGTTGTACATCTCTGTTAGAGCTCTTGGGTGACCAGGTGCATTGTTAATGAGCAGCCATATTCTGAAAGGAGTCTTTTTTTCTGAGCAGGAGGTCTCAAAGGTGGGCTTAAAATATTCCGCAAACCATACTGTAAACAGTTGTGCTGTCATCCAGGCTTTGTTCTTCCATTTACAGAGCACAGGCAGAGGGGATTTACACAGTTTTTAAGGGCCCTAGGATTTTCAGAGTGGTAAATGAGCACTGGCTGCATGAGCCCCTAGTAAGAGAGTCAGGCTGCCCTTTGAAGCTTTGAAGCCAGGCATTGACTTCTCTCTAGCTTATGAAAGTCCTAGGTGGCGTCTTCCAATATAAGGCTGTGTGGTCAACAATAAAAAGCTCTCATTAGCATAGCCACCTTCATCAATTATCTTAGCTAGATCTTCTGGATAACGTGCTCTAGCTTCTACGTCAGCACTTGCTGCTTCACACCTTGCACTTTTATGTTTTGGAAATGACTTCTTTCCCTAAACCTCAGGAACCAACCTCTCCTAGCTTCAGACTTTTCTGCAGCTTCCTCAGCTCTGTCAGCCTTCATAGAATTGAAGAGAATTGGGGCCTCGCTCTGGATTAGGCTTTGGCTTAAGGGAATGTTGTGACTGGTTTGATCTTCTATCCAGACCACTAAAACTTTCTCCGTATCAGCAATAAGGCTGCTTTACTTTCTTATCATTCGTGTGTTCCCGGGAGCAGCACTTTTAATGTCCTTCAAGAACTTTTCCTTTGCTTTGACAACTTTGGCTAACAGACAGAGAGGCCTAGTTTTGGTGTATCTCGACTTTCGACATGCCTTCTTCACTAAGCTTAATCCTTCTGGCTTTTTATTTAAAAATTTTGCCTGTAATATTTTAGGCTTTGTGTGCCATATCTCTGGTGCAGCTACTTAGTTCTGCCTTTGTAATGCAAAAGCAGCCTTAGACTCTACATAAATAAATGAATTGGGCTACGTTCGAATAAAAATTTATTCACAAAAACAGACAGCAAGCCAAATTTGGCCTGTAGGCTATAGTTTGCTAATTTCTTATCTAGAGAATAGTGTACCCACTGTGTATGTTATATATTCTGTGCCTGTAAAACTGAACTGCATTTTACCTTGTTGAGTATATTCTTTCACTTTTGCTTTTCCTCTCAGCACGTTTGGATGTAACCAAGCAGAAAGATCTCAGTGGATTTTACAGGCACCTATTAAATCAAGCAGTTGGTGAAGAGGAAGTACCTACATGCAGCTTTCGTGAAGCCAGGTAAGACGGGGCATATGGAATGTTTAGAAGAAAGATACTGTTCATCCTCTCTGGTTGTGGAATCATTTTAATCCTCTGAAAGATCGAGGATTGCAGTGTTCTGTATCGTGTTGTCAGCCAAACCTGACCTAATTGAATGAATTAAGGGTTTATAGTTTCTTATTTTAAATACCTACAGATTGAGTTTAAGATCATTTTTATTCTGCAGTAATCCTACATGCATGTTCAGATAGTATATAAAAAGATAAGTGGTTTATTTTCATAATTAGGATCCAGCCTCCTTATAAAACATAAGATTCACTTATGAAGGGCTAGAAATGTCCTATCCAATATGTAGCCACTAGTCATAGGCAGCTATTTTATTTTATTTTATTTATTTATTTTTTGAGGAAGATTAGCCCTGAGCTAACGTCTGCTGCCAAACCTCCTCTTTTTGCTGAGGAAAACTGGCCCTGAGCTAACATCATGCCCATCTTCCTCTACTGCCAGCTATTTTGAACTAAATCTAAAATTTTGGTTACAGCAGCCACATTTCAAGTATTCATTTACCACATTTGGCTAGTGGCTACCATATTGGACACCACAGATAGGGACAGTACCATTTCTGTAGATACTTCTGTTAGTACTGGACTAGAAAGTAAGGATTGGAGGATTTTGTTTGTTTGTTTGTTTTTTGAGGAAGATTAGCCCTGAGCTAACATCTACTGCCAATCCTCCTCTTTTGGCTGAGGAAGACTGGCCCTGAGCTAACATCTGTGCCCATCTTCCTCTACCTTATATATGGGACGCCTACCACAGCATGGCTTGACAAGCGGTGCCATGTCCACAGCCAGGATCCGAACCGGTGAACCCCCGGGCTGCTGAAGTGCAACGTGCAAACTTAACCGTTGTGCCACTGGGCCAGCCCTGGAGGATTTTTGAGTAAAATTATAAACTATTATAGGAATGGTGAGATGATTATGCCGTAAGTATATTGCTGAAGGTAAAAGGGAGAATTTTCCTAAACTTGGATCTAAGTAAACTTTTTTTGGAACAGAAACATTCAGATTAGAAGATCTGAGTCTGTGTTGCTGGAAAGGGGAGCGGCAAGAGAATGGAATTAACGATGAAAAGAGCAAATTAGGTTTATACTCCGCCATCCCCGACAACTGCTAGGTTTTGATTACAAAATTCTATTAGTAAGTCCTTTAGCCAAGACAGTTCTGCCAGCAATTCCTAGAGAACCACAGTTATTGCTCTGTTATTGTGATTGTAAGAATGAATGTGAGAGTAATGTAAATAAACACATTTATCAGCTGGGAAAATGCAGACGGTTTAAACAGTTTTAGTGTTATTGATTGTAATAGCAGACGGATTCGCCTGTTTCCATTTTGTTGTGATAGGTGCCAAGGGATATATCAGGATGGTGGTGCCTTTTTAATCATGAGAGGGATTATTTAGTAATATTTAGAATAGATTTTGCAACCATTTTATTGTGAAAAAAATTATCTTCATCTATTTCCAGAACTATTCTTAAATATTTTTTAAAAGAAAGAAGAATTAAAGTCTAAGTGCCACAACTTGAACTTCATGTTGTAAAAATAGTACTTTGATCCAGAATATATGTTACTTTTCCTAATTATTCTTTGTCTATGCTTAGCAAAAATGAAGACCTTGCACAGACCTCTGCCTGAAGGTTTTAGTGCTACAATACAGAAGGACTGATTTTCTTTATTTCCCTTCCACCAATATTGAAAATATTTTGTATGTTTAGAAACTACTAGTTTATGGACGTTTACAAGGTAGACATCAGCACCTTTTCACATTTGGATAATAAGAAAGTATATATAATTATAGTTGTATTGATTTAAATATTGAGAAAAATTACTTGAACAATGCATTTGCTAACTACAGTTGATAATGTGGCATTTTGTGTTATATTATTTTTTTAAAGGTCTGGAATAAAGGAAGAGAAATCAAGGGGTTATTCTGATGAAGTAAGTTCAGAGCACAGAGTACCACATGAGAAATGCATTCTTCAAACTGTTGTGAAAGTGGAGGAAAACCCAGATGCAGACAGTGACTTTGATGCTAAGAGCAGTGAGGATGATGAAATGGAAGAAAATAATAAAGTGAACTGCAGAAGGGAAAAGGGCACAGAGACCTCTGAGAATGATTCCAAGCATCACAGGAATCAAAGCTACTCACGGTCATCTAGTGAAGAAAGAGAGCATGGGACCAAAGCCCACACAAAAAGTTCAAAGTCAAGAGAATATGAGAAAAGGGAAGATCAGCATCAAGAGAGACAGTCCAAGGACCAGGAGAACTATTACACTGAACGTGATTACCGGAAAGAAAAAAAGGATTCCCATAGGCACAGAGAGGCCAGTCATAGAGATTCCCACTGGAAGAAGCACGAACAAGAAGATAAACTGAGGGGAAGAGACCATAGAGAAAGAAATGACAGAGAATGGAAAAGGGAGAAAGACAGGGAGAAATATCCCCCAAGAGAACAAGAAAGAGAGAGACAGCAAAATGATCATGACCGACACAGTGAGAAAAGAAGAGAGAAGGAAGAGAAAAGCAAAGAAAGGGAAGAGCATATGAAAGCAAGGAAAGAAAGATATGAAGACACTGATAAATACAGAAATAGAGAAAAACGGGAAGTAAGTGTCCAGTCATCAGAAAGAAATCAAGACAGAAAGGAAAGCAGCCCAAATTTTAGGGCAAAGGACAGGTTTCTTGACCAGGAAAGATCCAATAAAACGAGAAACATGGAAAAAGACAAAGAAAGAAACCCAGAGAAACCCTCTAGTTCTGAAACCTCACTGGGAGCAAAACACAGACACACGGAGGAATGCCAAGAGATGGGCAAAGAACAAGAGAGAGCACATGAGGCAGTGAGTAAGTTTGCAAAGCGGAACAATGAAGAAACTGTGATGTCAGCTAGAGACAGGTACTTGGCCAGGCAAATGGCTCGGGTTAATTCAAAGACATATATTGAGAAAGAAGATGATTGATGACTGCCCCAATAGAAAGACCTATGGAAGCACAGAAAATTATGACTCCTGGAACATGCTGTGTGAACACAAAGGAGTGTGTTAACAGTGGTTGGAAGGGTTTTTTTTTTTTTAAATTAAACTTTTTATTTTGAGATATTTATAGGTTCACATGCAGTTGTGAGAAATAAGACAGAGATCTCATGTACCCTTTACCCAGTTTTCCTGAATGGTAACATCTTTATCATAACCATGATATTGACATTGTTCTGTCAAGATACAGAACATTTCCATCACCATAAGGATCCTTCATGTTACCCTTTTATAACTACATCCACTTCCTTCGTACCCCCACCCCTCCTTACCCCCTGACAACTACTAATCTGTCCCTCGTTTCTGTAATTTTATCATGTCAAGAATGTTATATAAATGGATCATACAGTCTATAACCTTTTAGAATTGTTTTTTTCACTCAGCATAATTCCCTGGAGATTCGTCTAGGTTGCTGCATGCATCAGTAGTTCATATTTTTTTTATTGTTGAGTAGTATTCCAAAGTATAGGTGTACCACAGTTTGTTTGTTCCCCGGTTGAAGGATTCTATGCTGGTTCCAGTTGTTGGCCATTACAAATAAATTTGTTATAAATATTCGTGTACAGATTTTTGTGTGAACACAAGTCTTCACTTCCCTGGGGAAAATGACCGGGAGTGCAGTTTCTGGGTCACAGGGAGTTGCATGTTTATTTTGGGCTTTGTCTTTGGGTTCATCCTGTTTGGAGTTTGCTCAGCTTCTTGCGTGTGGAAGTTTAAGTCTCTTGCCACATTTGGGTAGTTTTCAGGCATTATTTCTTTGAGAACTTTTTCAGCCTCACTCTCTTTCTCCTGGGAGGGTATTTTTAAATATATTTTCAAAATTCATCAATGGTTTAGGTTTAAGTTAAAAGTCACTCCTTTTATCTTGAGTGTTTGACTGAATTGATATATAATATTTACTTATTAATATCGCACTCTTCATTGTATTCAAGCAACCTAAAGGGTGTGTTAAGGAGCCAGGCCAGTGGCATAGTGGTTAAGTTCACGCACTTCGCTTTAGCCCAGGGTTTGTGGGTTCAGATCCCAGGTGTGGACCTACACACTGTTCATCAAGCCATGCTGTGGCGGCGTCCCACATACAAATAAAGGAAGATTGGCATAGATGTTAGCTCAGGGCCAATCTTCCTCACAAAAAAATTGGAAAAAAAAAGGAGTGTTAAATCCCTTTAGGTACTTAATGGGGAAAATTGACTCTACTACAACCATTAAAAACTAATTTAAACAACTCTCCTAATAATGTTGGTTTTGTTGCAGGAGCTGTTTTATAAATATTGTACTTCAGATTAAAATAATTAGATTTGAACAATAGAGAATAGTATGCTTTATGTTCTTAAATTTGTATTAAAGTGTAAAATATGGATCATCTTGTCTAAACTTTTTAAGTCATAGCATATTTGGCTTTAAATGAAAATAAAAATAGTGATATGTTTGTATGCTTAATTCATGCTCATTTTAAAAATAATGTCACTCTTTATACCACAATTCCTCTTTTTTTAATTAAAAACCACTTTAATTCTGAAACCCTAGCAAGTTAGTAAATTAGTTATATATATAAATTAGTTTTAGTTAAGGATGAAAAGATGGAGACGCTTGGCCCAAATGAAATTAGCTGAAGATCCAGGTGGCCTATTTATGAACATGTCTTGTTTTATATACCCTAAAGATGGTACAGCTTGTTACAGGTTCTATTTATATGTCAAAATTTCTGTACTGAGTCTTTGAAACTTGTCATTTGAAATTATGTACTGAAAATAACATGAGAATAATTTTATGGGAAAAGGCTGAATGGTATAGAGAAAATAGTTCTCTAACAGGTCTTCCTATTAAGAAAGTGCTGTTGGGGCCAACCCCATGGCCTACTGGTTAAGTTTGGTGCACTCCACTTCAGCGGCCCAGCTTTGGTTCCCAAGTGTGAACCTACACCACTCATCAGCAGCCATGCTGTGGTAGGTGTCCCACATACAAAATGGAGAAAGATGGGCACAGATGTTAGCTCAGGGCAAATCTTCCTCAAGCAAAAAGAGGAAGATTGGCAGCAGATGTTAGCTCAGGGTGAATCTTCCTCAGCAAAAAAGAGAGTGCTATTTATATCTCTCATTTTATCATGAAGAGTTACCACATTGTTATTTTTAGCAGGATAAATGTAGTTTCATAAGAATATTGGCTTTCAGAAAAATACGTGTACTAAGGATCAAATGTTAAAGTAACAAGAAAGCTAATGCCCTTATCTCTGGAATGACACATTAAATATCAGTTACATACTAATACATTAAAATAGATCAGTGACAGTGACAAACGTCTTTAAAGCACTAACTTAGTGTACACAGAGGGGAGTAGTATGTGAGTGTGAAAAAGTTAAGGTGAGATCTTGGAAGACCATGAGGCTAAAAATCTTTAACTTTGGTAGAGAAGAAATTCCTTTTTTAGGGTTATTATAACTAGAGCCCTATATTGGAAAGATTAACTTGACCATAATATGCAGGATATAGTCAGGAGGGAGAGACTGGAGTCAGAGAGATCTGATAAGAAACTTGATTTCCCTCTCCCAGTAGTTCAGAGACTTTTCACAAAGCAAATTGGATGCTTTAGATAGGAAACGCTAAAGGTTACTTAACCGAGTTTGACATATCTCGAGGAGAAACTGCGAATTTAGGGTTTTCTTCTATCTCCTTCCCCAAATATACAAATATCTCCTTCCCCATTCATTCTCCCCTTTTTGATGGGAAAGTACTCTCACTACTCAGTCCAGCGGTTCAAATTGGGACTGAATGGGCTCCAGGAAAAGTATGTGACTCAAGCTAGGCCAATTTTGAGACCTGTTTGAACTTAAGTGTTTTCCAGTAGCATTGCCAACTATGAAGTTGAGGTAAGTCCAGAGCTGCATGGGAGAATGAATGCCTGACTGCCTGACAGAATGAAACCCGCACAAAGGAAAGGAGAAATGAGAGAAGAACAAAAACCTGATGATTGCTTTTGAATCTCTGGCTCTATTGGGGGCATATGTTTTTTGAGAAATAGAAATCAATACTTTTTCTCTTAAATCTCTTGAATTGGATTTCTGCTACCATAGCCAAAAAAGCCCTATTTGATACAGGGTTCTTCCTATAAGTCTATGCCAAAAGTTACCAGAACATTCTTGATAAACTTAAAAATTGTACAGTCGTGTGCTGCATAGTGACATTTTGGTCAACGGACCACATATACGATGGTGGTCCTGTAAGATTAGTACAATATAGCCTAGGTGTGTAATAGGTTAGACCATCTAGGTTTGTGTAAGTACACTGTGATGTTCGCACAATGGTGAAATCACCTAACTGCCTTGAGGAGCGTATCCCTGTCATTAAGCTATGATGCATGGCTGTATAACGTGCATAAAGAAAAGTGCGCATGAGTATATAATTTAATGGATTTACACAGAGTGGATGCACCCAATTTGTTTTTTTTTTGTTTTTTTGTTTTTTTTTAAGATTTTATTTTTTCCTTTTTCTCCCCAAAGCCCCCCAGTACATAGTTGTATATTTCTCATTGTGGGTTCTTCTAGTTGTGGCATGTGGGACGCTGCCTCAGCGTGGTTTGATGAGCAGTGCCATGTCCGCACCCAGGTTTCGAACCAATGAAACACTGGGCCTCCTGCAGCGGAGCGCGCGAACTTAACCACTCGGCCACCGGGCCAGCCCCGGATGCACCCAATTTGGAAGGAACATTACTTGCCTCACAGAAGCTCCTCTCACAGCCCTCCTTGGCCTACACCCCACAACCCCACCTTGACTTCTAACACCACAGATCAGGGTTTTTTTTGTTTTCTAGATGTATTTTTCTATTCTGTGATGGACACTGAATTATTTTCTGTCTGGGGTTATAAAACTTTTAGGAACATTCTTGTGCTTGTCTTCCAGCGTGTACATACTTATGTTTGGGTTGGGTAAGCCCTAAGAATAGAATTGCTGATTGATAAGGTATGCATATGTTCAGCTTTAGTAGATGCTGTCAATCATTTTTCCAAAATGTATTCCATCAATGTGTGAGAGTTCCAGTTGCTCCGCATTCTTACTTTTGCTTGGTAATTGTTTATCTTTTGTCTTCTTGTTGTCTTTTGATTTTTGCCATTCTGGTGGGTGTGATATTTCGTGGTCTTCTTTTGTGCTTCCCTCATGGCCATCATATTTGTTAGCATTTGGGTATCTCCCTTTTGAGGAGTGTATCTTTTGCCTTTTTCTGGGGTTTGGTGGGGTAGGACTATCCGCCTTCATGCCCTATACTGGCTCTCTATATATTCTGGATTGTAGTCGTTTGTCTTTGAAAGTAGTTTCTCCCTTTCTATGGCTTGCCTTTTCTCTTTCTTAATGGTATCTTTTAGTGAACAAATTTTAAATTTTGATCAAGTTCAATTTAATCAAAAGTAAGATTTAAAATTCAGTTCCTCGGTTGCACTAGAGACATTTTAAGTGCTCAATAGCCTCATGTAACTAGTGGCTACCAAGTAGGAAAGTGCAGATTTATAAAACATTTCTTTCATTGCAGAAAGTTGTGGACAGCACTCTTCTCGAAGCATTATTGTCTACTTTTCACGTTTATATCTACCTTGCACCTAGATGGAATGAATTTCTGTGTGTGGTGTAATTTAAGGATTAAGGTATTTTTTTCCATATGGATATCAAATAGATTCAGCAGTGAATGAAAATTTGTTCAAATTAAAACCACAGTGAATACCATTATACATCAACCAGGAATGGCAAAGATGTTTAGAGACATACAATACCAAGTGTTGGCAAGGATGTGGAGCAATAATCAAATATGCTACTAGTGGCCAATGAACTGGTACAACCTTTTTGGAAAATAATTTGGCTTTGCCTAGTAACATTGACACTGCACGTTTTCTATAACTCACATGTTCTTACATAGGTGCACCAGGCATGTTCATAAGGGTGTTTTTCGTTAAACTGGGAACAACCTAAATGTCCATCACTAGTAAATGAATCTGGTGTGTATATATATACAATATAGTGAAATAAACACCAGGGTTACACACAACTGGGATGAATTTCACGATGTTATAAGAAACAAAGTAATTCATATGGTTTATGTTTTTAAAAATTGGCAAAATTATGTTGTATACATGGTTAGGTGGTAAAACTAAGGAAATGATTGTTATAAAAGTCAAGATAGCATTTGTGATATGGGAGAGGTACACAAGGCTTCTAGATGCTGGCAATATTCTGTTTCTCAAACTAGATGGTGGTCACTTGGCTATTTATTCTTTCAATTATAAATATGTTTTGTATATTCTGTATGTATAAAATGTCTCGCAATAAACATTTTTGTAATCTTAAAATTTTTAATATGTGAATCAGAGGAACTGTTGGCCATCCTGGTTAATCTTAGTCATTTCTACAGGAAGACCCTATTCAGACCCTGATTAGTCAAATGGCTTATGCACGGGCAGCAGTTCTTTGGCAATATATTATTTGGACTAGTATGAGTAAGGGATTCATTAAGTTTGTTGCTAAATATGTGGGGGTTTTTTTTAACTTTTTATTAAGATTATGATAGTTTACAACCTTGTGAAATTTCAGTTGTATATTGTTAGTCATGTTGTAGGTGCACCACTTCACCCTTTGTGCCCTCCCCCGACTCCCGCCCCCATTCCCCTGGTAACCACCAATCAATTCTCTTTGTCTCTGTGTTTAACTTCCACCTATGAGTGGAGTCATACAGAGTTCATCTTTCTCTGTCTGGCTTATTTCACTTAACATAATACCTCCAAGGTCCATCCATGTTTTGTGAATGGGACGATTTTTTCTTTTTTATGGCTGAGTAATATTCCATCATATATATATATATATATATATATATATATATATATATATATATATATATATATATACTATATCTTCTTTATCCAATCATCAGTTGATGGGCATTTAGGTTGCTTACATGTCTTGGCTATTGTAAATAATGCTGCAATGAACATTGGGGTGCGTGGGACTTTTGGAATTGCTGATTTCAAGTTCTTTGGATAGATACCCAGTAGTGGGATGGCTGGGTCATAAGGTATTTCTATTTTTAATTTTTTGAGGAATCTCCATACTGTTTTCCATAGTGGCTGCACCAGTGTGCATTCCCATCAGCAGTGTATGAGGGTTCCTTTTTCTCCACAACCTCTTCAACATTTGTCACTTTTTGTTTTGGTTATTTTTGCCATTCTAACAGGTGTAAGGTGATATCTTAGTGTAGTTTTGATTTACATTTCCCTGATGGTTAGTGATGGTGAACATCTTTTCATGTGTCTATTGGCCATCCGTATATCTCCTTTGGAGAAATGTCTGTTCATGTCCCCTGCCCATTTTTTGATCGGGTTGTTTGATTTTTTGTTGTTGAGCTGTGTGAGTTCTTTATATATTAGGGAGATTAACCCTTTTTCGGATAAATAACTTGTAAATATTTTTTCCCAATTGGTGAGTTGTTTTTTTGTTTCAATCCTGTTTTCCTTTGCCTTGAAGAAGCTCTTTAGTCTGATGAAATCCCATTTGTTTATTCTTTCTATTGTTTCCCTCACCTGAGGCGTTATGGTGTCCGAAAAGATTCTTTTGAAACTGATGTCAAAGAGTATACTGCCTATATTCTCTTCTAGAAGACTTATTGTTTCAAGCCTAATCTTTAGGTCTTTGAGTTTATTTTTAGGTATTTTGAGTTTGTTTTTGTGAATGGTGAAAAAGAATGGTCAATTTAAATATGTGGTTTTTTAAATATAAGAGGTTCAAAATTATGTACTTAAAAGAAATTCTATGAATTGGTAAATAGCTGTTCTTCTGACTCAGTTTTCAATAAGATATGAATGACTCAAAGTATCTTAATTTTCCTTCTCCCTCCCCTTCTTTACTCTTGCTCCAATCATACCAAATACATAGTGCCATTTCACAATAACCATGCCTTCTCAGCTACTAGTTGCTTTACGAGGAACACCATGTTTCTGCCTAACTCCTTATTTTTAAAACTGAATCAAAGTGTCATTGCCTCCAGAAAGCCTCTAATATCCACCCCTCTTTGTTTCAGCAACACCCCTATGTTTCCTTGAGTTCTGTGCTTAACACTATCACAGCATTACAGTATGGTGATAGTATGTTGGGTTGTTTGAATACAAAGATCTAATCTCAACTTTATATGCCCAGTGCCTACTATAATGCTGGCACAATTGAAGGTTTAGAAAAATTTTTACTTCATTGCTTTAACTTCATCTATCTTAAGTCCCTTAAGTATTTCTTAATATCAGATTTTTAAAACTGGAATGACCCTGGAAATCATCTATGTAACCCCTGCAATTTAAAATGTTTTTAAAGCACTACAGCATCATATTTAAGAGCTGAGACTTGGAAGTCTTGGGTCCACCACTTACTAGCTGCATAACCTTGGACAAATTAAGTTCTCTGAGCTTTAGTTTCCTCATTTGAAAACGGGGATAATAAAAGTGTCCCTTTCATGAGACTGATGTGAGGATTGCTTGAAATGATGCATGTAATGCTGTGCCTGACATTAGTAAGCACACAGTAAACGTTAGGATTTGTCATAATTACATTATTACTACCCATGAAAAGATGGGGCCAGTAAATTTGAGCGGCTTATCTAGGGTTACTTAGCTTGGTAATGGCTGAGAAAGGACTTGAGCCCTTGTCTTCTCAATCCTATCTCGTTCTACTCTTTCCACAAGTGCAGAAAAGTTTTTTACTTTTGGCAAAATGTATGACGTTAGTCATACTTAGGATGGAGGGAAAGGAGGCCAGACAAGTGACATGAAATATGATACATTTTCATGCATTCAGCAGATTGAGGGCTATATGCCAGATGTACTAGATTCTTGTTGTATTAAGGCAAAGCCTTAAAGAATTAAAGGACTAGTTAGCAGGAAAGTTTGCAGATTCTGGAAAAAGAGTTTAGAAATATATTTTATTGCTGAAGTTTCTCCCTGTCCAAGCTCTGCCCATCCCACTATACTGCTAATCCCCTTCTTCAGTCTGCGCCTTAAGAAAATCTGATGGCTTCCTTGGGCCACAATTGTTAATATTAATGTAAACTAGTCCTCTTCCCTTTTGACTATCCCTTCCCTAACAATTCAGTCCAAAAGCCATTAAGTGGGGCTGAGCAAGGTAAAGTTATCATCGCCCAGAGCTGGGTGTCGCTAAACGCAGTGAAAAAGAGCATTGTGTAGGAGCAGCATATACTTTGTCAGTCCAAATGCGGGTGAGAGGTAATACATGCAGAGAGGAGGCCCATGCAGGATGTCAGAGTCCAAGTGGGGTAGGGAAGGCATCCATGCAGTGGGTGGCAGTGGTGACTACCCAACAAAGGTTGTCAGCCTGAACAGGGTGAGAAGGCATTTGTAAGGTTGTCAGCCTGAGTGGGGTGAGAAGGGCGTTTGTACAGGCAACGATGAGGTGTCAGAACCTGAATGGGGTAAGGTGGGTTTCTGTGTAGAGGGTGGTGGCGGCCCCAATGGAATATTCCTTACATTCAGGCACATTGATCAAATAAGTAAACATTCAGGATAATGGGAGCCAGGCTTCTTGCTGTCCTAGAAGGGGTTATAAGTATAAAGAGAAAACTAGAATGTGAACTTTGTAGTGTGGGTTTGGAATTGGAGATACTGGTGTGAACTCATAGTTTTCAAGATAGAGAAATAATTATAGATACAAATATGTGTACAAACATATACACACGTATACCCACACATACTTTAGTGAAAGGACCTGGGATCAGTGACACCCCAATAGCAATGAAGATACCTAGCACCAAGATCTTGGTTTCTAAATACTTTCTTCTAAAAGGAACCAGGGCTTCTTGGAGAAATAGCTGTGGCAGAGAAAGTATAAGATGATCCTGGAACGTCTTACTCCAAAAAGGAAGTCTTCCAAGAATGATGGGGACATGTCAAAAGGACAAAAAGTCAGCTTGAAAAGACTCTCACTGGCTAAATATGGGACAGTTTGAGCATCAAAATAAATAACAATAATGGATTGTAATTCATTGAATAAAATTGGAATCTGTAAAAAATGAATGAATTGAAAGTCAGATGAGGAACAGGATATTTGCAAAATACTAATTACAAAAAGAAAAGAAATTTTACAGTGGAAAGCCTGGCAGACACCACCTTAATCAAGTGATGGAAGTTAACTTACCAGGATGAGGATAGATCAAATTGTGCTGCACCTGATAGGATGCCGTGAGAAGTCCACAGTATCATTCTCACGATATTTCTGCCAAAAATACCTAGGCTGAATCTAATCATGAGGAATCAACCATCAAACAAATCCAACTGAGGGACATTCTACAAAATAACCAGCCTGTAATCTTCGAAAGTGTCAAGGTCATGAAAGTCAAGGAAAGACTGGCAAGCTCTTCCAGACTCAGGGAGACAAAAGAGACATGAAAGTAAGGGAAAAGTGTGATTCTGGACTGGATCCTTTTGCCAACAGGACATAATTGAATGGGGTCTGAGATTAGGTGGCAGTACTGTATCACTACTTTCCTGATTTTGATGGTTGTGTTGTGATTATGTATGAGAATGTCCTTGTTTGTTGGAAACATCCTTCATGATTCTCACTTTTAAATTTAGGATCTGTGTATTTAGCTTCTATGGATGATGATTTTAAAGATAGATATGCAAATAACCTTTGGCCTGGAATCAGAAAACCTAGGCATAAAGCCTGTTCTGGAACTTTCCAGCTATGTGAACTTGGGCAAATCAATTAACCTCTCTGAGCCTCAGGCTCCTCTTCTGCAAAACTGGGAAAATAACATCTGTCACCCAGAGTTCTGATGATCAAATGAGATGATATGTGTGAAAGCACATTGTAAACTAAAGCTCTGTACAAATTGCAGAGAATTGTAATAATTTATTTAAGTTTACTGAAATTTAGTGTTTCTAATTCAAGATATTTTGATGCTAAATATTTGCAAATGACATGCAGCGATGTTTTGGGGGGATGTGTAAATGTTTTGACAATATATAGTTAAGATTAAGATTTTTATTTTAACCTTAAGAGTTTAGAAGTTATTTTTATGAGATAGTGCAAATCTATATATCACGATGTTAAGAGTTATTACAGAAACAGTTCACAATGTAAGGCATTTACTGATATCTCACAATCTGACTTGGAACATTTATGGTTAAACTGCTCCATAAATGAATGCAGGGGCATTCTATACAGCTCAAAGAGGGGACTCTCTACTTTGAAACAAATAAAACTTAGGTTTAATTCTGCCACTAAAGTTTAAAAATGCGGGGCCGGCCCAGTGGTTAAGTGCACACGTTCCGCTTCAGTGGCCCGGGGTTCACCAGTTTGGATTCCGGGTGCAGACATGGCACCACTTGGCAAGCCATGCTGTAGTAGGCATCCCATATATAAAGCAGAGGAAGATGGGCGTGGATGTTAGCTCAGGGCCAGTCTTCCTCAGCAAAAAGAGGAGGATTGGCAGCAGATGTTAGCTCAGGGCTAATCTTCCTCAAAAAAAAAAAAGTGAACGTATTTCATAAAAAAAACAATATTGGAAAATTTCATATTACTACTGTTTATAGAGGCAAATAGTGGGAGAAATTTACTTATTCTTAGCTGTAAGTTATGTGGAAGAAGAAAGTAAAGATGAGGGGAAAAAATACCATTTATATAATTCAATTAACCGTAATTCAGAATTTGAAGCACCTCATTGATATTTCCAAGACACAAATTATCCTGAAAAATTGTTTATAAGTCAAGTCATATTTTAAATGCCTTTAGGGGAATAACTGCAAATTCTTATTTAAAGTCCCTAATTTTATCTTTAAGAATATGCATTTTTATGTATTTTTTTAAGATAAGGTACATCTCTAATATTATAATTTGAAGAATAATAATCTTTCAAAATAGCTTCTTTTTTTTAACTTAGCAAATGCTCTTATTTTTTTATGGTATTTTAAGTATTTTAGCATAAAGATAGGATAACTCCTCTCCAAATATTTGCTGTTTGGACTGTCAGTGTTTACAAATTGCTAGAGATAGATTGTCTACTATAATCGGAGTCCTCAACTACAGAGTTGAAGGACTGATATGATCGATTTTCTCCCCTAAGTGATAAGGTTCTTCCTAGTTTAGCAGACATTAAAACCTTTTTCTGATGAGGTGCTCCACAAGGCACACAGTTTTCAAATTACAGTTGACCGGTAAACAGAATCTAATTTGACATCTTACGAAAAAAACCTTGAACTGGTGGTAGAGCAGTTTGGCATGAACTTTGTCTTGTGCTGGTAAGATAAATACCACCTGAAATTCCAACTAAAATATCCTGTGAATCATTTCCAAAAAACAAGTCTTCTCTTGAACATGTGAGTTGTTTTGAAACACCCAATGTAGAAACAATACTGAATAGATTCCAACTGTATGAAACAAAAAGACAGACATATTTAAGATTCCATCCTAAAATATTTATCTTTTCCATTGTGGCAAATGCCTTCTAAACCAATTGAGAGGTGTATTATTTCATTCTAGTAGAGGAAATAAGACTTAAGCTCACCTTCCTTTAGAAATTTCCAGATCCCAAGAGCAGAAAAATTAGCTTAGTCGCTAAGTTCATCTCTGCCTCTAATGTAGTTATCTGAGCTTTAAAACACTGTTCTATCATTAAAATTGAGAGACAGTTAAGCAATGAAGGAAAGGGTGATACTACAGAAAGCAAGGGGAAAAAAAGATTCAGAGCTTTGAAATGTTTCTTCCATGGAACTAAACATGACACATCTTAATAAATATCATTGACTTATCTCTGATATTGGAGAAAGAATTCAGGAATGAGAATGTTTCCAGTGGACCAGAAGAACTTTCTACAGTATAGGGATATTCCCTGTCTTAACATTTCTTTTTCTATATTTGGATTTATACATTCCATTCTCTAACATGTTTCTAAAGCAAGCACTTTCTAAGCTCACCTTCCCCAGGTCCGAGCCTTTTGTGAGCCTCCTCGTGTTTTGGATGATGTGTGAGCTCCATGATGACTTTCAAATATACAACTTCTTCCCACTTAGCATAGGACTATTTTGCTTTTAGTACATTACTTATAGGGATGTCAGGTTGTAGCACAGTCTCTCTGAGGAAACTACTGCTTCTCCTCCCCACTCCTCCCTGACAAAAAAAGAAAAAAAGGGAGAGTGAAAAATGCCCTCTGATTACTGTTGTGTTCAATGAAGACAACCATTCTGAACAACTCTGATATCTTAAGCACCAGGTGTTGATTTATGAGGAAAGAGACATGATAAAAAAGGAACCAAACTTGGATTGTACCATTGGGTACCTAAGCGTTGTCTAAGATATGTGTCAGAACGGCACAGTTAAGCCATTGCATTCCATCGTTTTAAGCTTTGCTTTGACAGTGAACTCCAGACCAATTATACAACAGATAGAACATATCAGGTCAGTCTTCCCTACTTATCAGAAAGAACACACTTCTAATTCCAGGAGAATAAACTCCCTTTTATGGGCTGGGAGTGGGGTGGGTGAGTTAAATGGAAATGCACACTTATGCTTA
This sequence comes from Equus przewalskii, assembly GCF_037783145.1. Lineage (NCBI taxonomy): Eukaryota > Metazoa > Chordata > Mammalia > Perissodactyla > Equidae > Equus > Equus przewalskii. Next base: position 43,720,571 of record NC_091840.1, read on the forward strand.
AATTTTGAGATTGGTGGCACTAAATTAAAAAGCTTAGTAAGAGAGGATGGTGAGGGAGTGACTCATCTCACAGAATAACTTTTTGCCTTATTTTGAGGTTTCATTATTTGGTTTGATTTTTATTATTTTATTTTGGAGTATTGATTTTGGGTTTGTCTGGGTGTCGCATCCATCTCCAGACGGGGCAGCCAGGGCAATGAATTTAGGTTACAAGTCATATGCATTCCAAGCAACGAATGGAATAAGTTTTAAATGGACTTTAAGATTTTTGGAAGGGAGATGAATTCTTTGGACTTCTTTGCATATCAATATAGGAAACAATCAATTGAATGGCCTGCGTGCCTTTGTCTTGTGTCTTCCTATTTCTTGCGTATCTCTTACTAATAAAATCACAGCCAAAAAAATAATAATACCTTCAGTACTTAAATAACTTGACAATTCCATTTTTATTTTTTACATTTATGTCAATGCTACACTAGATGTAAAAGTTCTTTAAAAGATTATTTTAAAGTCCGTCTACCTACTCTTAAGTTTTTCTTAAAAGAACAATCCATAGTAGTATTGATAAATAGGGGTCAAGTAAATGCAAACTGCAGAACAGAGATTTTGCGGTTTTTTTAAGTCTAGTGAAGTTTGAAAACTTTTCAAAACACCTATATAATTCTCTTAGCACCTGGCTTGGCAAAACTCTAATTCTGTTTGGGAAAAGTGCTTTTGAAATGTTATCCTTGGGGGCTGGCCCGGTGGCCCAGTGGTTAAGTTCACATGTTCCGCCTCGACGGCCCAGGGTTTGCCAGTTCGGATCCCGGGTGCAGACCTATGCACCGCTTGTCAAGCAGTGCTGTTGCCAGCATTCCACATATAAAGTAGAGGAAGATGGGCACAGATGTTAGCCCAGGGCCAGTCTTCCCCAGCAAAAAGAGGATTGGTGGCAGATGTTAGCTCAGGGCTAATCTTCCTCAAAAAAACCCACAAATAAATAAATAAATTTTATCTTTGGAGAATGTGTGTGTGTGTAGGATGGGAAGAATCCATACTTGAATATCTTTATAAAGTAAGTTCTTAAAATTTGCAAAGCTATTTACTACTGAATATACATGCTGCCACTTACATAAACTCTCCTTTTGGCATGGTAGAAAGCAAAGAGAATAGAAATAAGGTAGCAAGAAGAAATAAAAGAGTGAAGATAACGAAGAAAGGTCAGTAAGGGACATTTTTTAATCCCCTTCCTCTTTTCCTCTAATATTTCTGGAAATTTCTCAGCAGCTAACATCTAAAAGGAAAATACCTCACCGGGAAATGCAAAGAGTCAGAAAGAGAAGGATGTAGGGGGAATACAGGAAGTTGGCCAGGGCAGAGATTTCTGGGGAAAGGAAGCCAAGACAGGAAGATCTATTATTGGATAAAACCATGCCTCTTCTATATGGTTCTTCTTTCTTCTATAGGGTTGTTAGAATTAAATTTGATTTATATACAGGACTTAAGTTATATGGGGCCAGATGATTGAATCCTTTTATCATTGACTAGACTTCATTCCCTTTAAGATTTTGATAAGGAAATCTCACACTACAAGGTAAAATTTGCTTCTCTACCTACACTCTGAGTCACAAGCCACCAAAGGTCAGATTTACTTGATCTGTATTAAGGGCTTTATGTAGAATGAAAAGTCTCTCACTTAACTGACCCTTTTCCAATCAGCCTTACTTAGTCTCAATCTTGAAAATTATCTGAAGGGCTCACAATCCTGGTAGCCAACCAGGCAGGATCAATGGTTGGGGGATGTCCATTTAAGGTTAACCCAGACTCTCTGAATACTTTCGGATGGAGGATGACCTTGATTTAGGTCAGGGGGCCAGATCTGTATACCCTATAAGTGAGAACTGGATTTATCCTTTCTTTACAAAGCAAAGTAACCTCAACAGTCAAACTCAGTCATTTGAAGTAGACAAGCTTAAACCAGATGGTCAACTGAACACCAAAGACGCATTTGTCAATATCCATCTTCAAAGCAGTTCACAGACAAGCCACAGCGACTAATGAAATAGACCAAATTTGCCTGTGGAATGTTATCCTGAGTTTTTAGCAGAGAGAGACAGGAAGATGGCAATGTTGTGCAGCAAAAGCTAAAGGCTGGCCCATAAAGGAAGGTGTGTGGGCTAAAGTAGTGTCACTGGAAAAGGAGGAGGTGGCACAGCATGTCATAGTAATTAGACCCTAGACCCTTCAAATAATAGCATACATACACATTTGAGTAGGTGGAATTTGTTAATGTAAGAAAAATTAGAGGAAATTCATATAGTTTGTAATGGGCCCAAAGTATTGGAATAGAGATAAGGGTACACTGAAACAACAGTATACAAAGACACACACACTCACACATACACATCATTTTTCCGTTTAGTTTCTTACATCTTCCTGTCCTGACTCCACAGTAGCACACGGGTTACAGGGTTCTAGGAGATTCCAGCTGCAGACGTCTATGCTACTCAGAAAATATATGGCTAGCAAGACAGCATCCCTGTTTTCTCCTACACGGTTTATGCATTCACGAACCTTTAGAGTGAAACCTTTAGAAGCAAACAGATGTCAGATACCGGTGATTGTAACAAGAAATAATACAGGGGACTTTCACAGACCTGATTCTAAACCTAATCCTAACTGATTATACGGTGGTTTTCATCACCCTCACACATCCAAAACAGGCCAGTTCAGCTGTTTCACAAAGTCTAACGTGGCAATACATCCAGGAGATTTCACAGAAAGAAGTGGCTGGAGGACATAAGAGTCTGGGCACCATAGTCTTTTGGGACTGTGTCTCCACGAAGGAGGCCCTTCCATTGTCAGGATTAGCTTGGGAGAAGGTGAGGTGTGACTCGTCAGAACTGGAGGACGAGGTTGTTGGGAAGCCACTTTCCTCTCACTGAAGCCTTTTATATAGCATTCAGGCGGATGTCCCCACAGGGAATTTCTGTCGGTGTTTCTGGAGTGATGCTTTTAATAATACGCTGTTGGGGAGAAGAATATGATATTATAAACATTCTTGTAATTTAACAGTGTTGCAAAAACATTTCAACATTTATATGAAAACAAAATTTAAATGGCATTTTAATGGCATTTAATAGTAAGTTGGAATAGTGTCATTAATTTTCCCTAAGAAAACTCCTAATTTATTAGTTTTCAAATATGGATCAAAATGGTATATTTATAAACTATAAGCATCTGTAAACTAATTAAGAAAGTCATTATAACACTAATGGGAGAAAATGATGAGCCTTTAATAAACCTCCACTGGCCATAACAAGCCTCTGACAACCAGGGAAAAAGCATTATTTTTCTGGACAGAGGAGGCTTCATGTAGCCACACAGGGCTTGGGGAGCAGAACAAGTGTTGGATTCTGGGGCCCCCTCCCCTCAACCGGGCTCCTTGTGCCCTGCAAACACACTATAGGCACGGTGCACAATGCCATCAGCCACTGTAACAGCCAAGACGTCCTGATGTATGACCCACCTGTAAAGGAGCACTGGTTATTTCACACAAGGGTGCAAATGAGCACAGAATTAAATTTTAGAAGATGTGACCATTTAAATCATCACTCCTAAAACAATCTCATGTTGACACAGTACTCATCACAGGAAAAGGCTGGGAATTTTAACCTTAGAAACAGCTGAGGAACACAGAAGACGCCTCTGAAATATGCTTGGGTTTGGCTATGAAATATACAGCCCACCTTGTAAAACTTAGCATCAAGTGACATGAAGCAGCTCAGGGACGTGGAGAAGGAAAAACAGCAGCACTGCAGAGGCTTAGAAAAATCTTTATTAAGTTGCTTAGTGAAATCTTTGATGGCCAAAAGTCTGTATTTAGTATGGTAAGCAGGCAAAATTGGATCTGAAAGCATCTTTTGATTCACTGATTTTGGGTGAAGCTCTGCTACTTGTCCTTTTTATTTTGGATTGAAAAGGTATGTAGTCCCCTTCAACCTTTTTTATTTCCTGGTTTTGGGAGTTTGTTCTTCTTTAATGAGCAGGGTCTATGGAATTCAAAAAGTTCCATTCTCATAGTAAATGAAATTCACAAAACTGTACATGTTGTATTCCTCATCACCTTAATATTCGAGTACTGAAATCTCACACTAGAAATCCATTTAAAAGGAGGTGCTGTAGTGCTCATAGCTACCTAGACGTGTGAAGGCATAGAAAGCAGAATTTCACAAACCATCCTTCCCCACGGATGAATATGTAACTTATAACTGATTAAACAGAATACGTCTTGCTAATTGGGAACAGGAACAGATCGCTCCAACTGGTCTTAAGTGGAGCTATGTTGTACAGAGAGAGAAGAGAGCACTAGGGTGTGTGGTGGAGGCGAGGCCCGCAATGAACAACATTGTAAAGTAGAACGTTTGGCTTTTGTGCCCTAGCCCCTACCCACCCATTCTGCTGCCCTTGTGGCTGCTGATCTCACAAAACGCCAGGCCCACCTTCGCTTTCCATATTTTGGCAGCATTCCAGTTGCCAGACTACTATTGCTCTCAAAATTTCCTAGGCCCTGGCCTTCTACAAGGTGATAATCTAAGAGATGGATCACTGTTGACGTCTTCATGGATGCTTACTTACTAGGGACCATCTTCCCAGTATCGTTGTACAGGTTACTAGGGGCTTCTGGGACGATGACCTAATCCAGTTGATGACTCCAACCTTGAGACTTCCAGGCTGGAGATGCGTGTGACATCCACCAAATTCCAGGTGAGTAAGGCTCACTCCATAAGCTCCAACCTTATATATGGCCAGGCTCCAAAAGATTTAAGATATTTACCTTTCTCTTAGTCTTTTTTTTTAACCACACCAAAATTTCATATGAGGCTCCCTCCCTCATAGATAGAATGTTACAGACCATCAAGCCTGGTAATCACAAAAATATATAGTCACTTGGGGTGCCTGGCAAAAAACATGGCATGCTTTATTCCTCTCAGAGATTAAACACGCACATGAGCATACTAAGGCTTTTGAGTCCCATAGTAAAGAAACCTATTTAAATTGCCTTAATCCAGCATTCTCCAAAATTATTTGACCACATAACCTTTTCCCCCAGCAGTAATACCCATTGATATTCCATGGAACCACTGCTCCTCAAAACACACTTTGGAAAATGTTCATCCAGTCCAATGAGCACATTTTAAAGATGAAGAAACTAAGGCCCAGGGGAGGTGAGTGATCTGCCATAGCTCTTCCCTCGCAGCGCTCCTGGACTGGCTGTATCATGACGCTTCCTGGTAACCCACTGTTTCCCTGTGGTGTCCTCTGGTGAAGACAGCCCTACAATCAGCCTTACCTCTACTACTAACGGGTCTGAGCTCTGTTAATTATACATCTTTGTGTGGCATTACTTTGTGGCCAACAATCCGGGGAATTTGCAAGAAATACCAGGATTTGAGGTGCATTCTGTGACCAAAGAATACTGACATTTATTAACCTAACTAGAGTTCCCACCCTGACCTTAGCCTCTGGGTTTGAATCCACAGAGCCAGTGGACTATTCTGACTGCCATCAAGGACAACCTGAAGGAAGAAATTCAATGACTGTGGGTCCGAGTGTGTATTCCAAGCAACACCAGAGTCTAAGGCCCTTTGGGAGGAATGAGGTTGCGATAGGACTGGTTTGGGTGTGGGAAATTAGTAACTCCTTGCAGAGTCCTGTTCACCTACAATTCAGTTCTTCTGTTTAGAAAAAGAAATGAACTCAGTCATTCTCTGAAAGAGCTGATGTTTAATCGCCTCATGTTCTCTTCAGGTTTCTTATGAAACGTCTTCGGAAGATGAGTGTGATGGTCTCATGTTTGAGTTTTGCTTCTAAGAGCCCAGAGACTAGCCCACCTCAGTTCTCAGGCCATGATAGAGTACAGTCCCTTCTAGCCTTCCCCAAATACCACTCTTCACCTTTGAGCTACAAAAGCACCCTACAAAAGCGCCCACTTACAGACTCGTAAGTAGCCACTTCTTGCAGGCTCTTCTGCCACAGTAACCTTCCTGCTATGGTAAGAAACATGACCAAACAAGTAACGACTCACGCATCTTCACCTCCGGTAATGTGAAGGATAACACTGCTGGGAGTCCTGGTGGCTGGAACTATGAACGCTGGCAGCACCAGAGGAGAAATGGCAATGCATCTCTCCCTAACCTCTACCACCAATTTTTGCATTAACAAATTATTAATACCCTGAGCACAAAAGAGAAGCTGCACCTAAAAGTGAAAGAGCAGTGGGCCAGGAATCAGGGACCCAGACTGTGAGCCTCCCTGTACTGTGTGTCCTTGGACAAGTCACCAAAAGGAGGAAATTTTGAGGAGGGCCATTCCCAGCCTCAGTATCCTCGTCTGCTAATAGTACCTGCCCATCTACCTCACAAGGTATTCTGATAACAAAATGAGATAACCTACCTGAAGATGCTTTGAAAAATATACAATTTTATACAAATTGTAAGGTTCTGTTATCAAAACTTTACGGCACATTATTCATTACTGAAATGAATCTTGCTATAATGGCAACTTTTCTTTTACTCTAATGGTTTGAGCTAAAATTATGATATTGTTGCAACATCCTTATTTAGTGATGATTTTCAAAATAGCCTTTGCTATTTTTTTGCTGTTATTGTATTATTTGCTAATGGCCCTTGTTATTTAATTGCTGTTGGAAAATGACCATGGACATTTTCCACCATAATCTCCACTTAAATCAAAATTTGTGTGTCACTCAGGACATCACCAACCTGATGTCCGTGCCCAGTGGCAAGCAGGAAGCAAAGTGGTTATCTGACATTTCAGAAGGCTGTACACACCCCAAGCTGTGAGCTGTGGTGCATGCACATGACCAAGTGACTCTTTCACCAGTGTATTTGAGGCCTATGGGAGATGCCTTAAGATGACAGTGGCAGCTCTTAGAGGTCTACACCAGGGTGTAGGTATTTACATCTGTAAGGTTGAGAGTCTCCCGGTGAATTTCAGGTGTTGGATTTATCTACCTTGAATAGAGCATAATAAGAGAACCCTTTTCTCCCCAAATAATTACCAGTCTGAACACACACACACTAGCACATACCTCCTTCAGTGTCCCTGGAGTGATGATCAGCCGATAAGTTATATACGTTGGGATGCAGATGAAAGACGAGGTTCCTATGCAGTAACCCAGGACGACACTCCAGTGAGGATAATTATATTGGAAAAGTCGTAGCTGGGGCGGACTCATCAAAAAACTGCAAATGATGAACTAAAACAGAAATTCCAAAAAACATTAAAAATCTTAACGAGATCCGTGCAGCTAGAGACAGTTCTGATACTGTGAACACCAAATGCTAAAGCTAAGATACTTTGGGGAAAGTCCCAAAATATGATATATCCTAGATTGAACTCTGACACAGAGAATTCACTAATTTCTGTGCCTACACTGCAACAATAAAACAGCTGGGTGTTCATCTTGATTTTCCACCCCAACCCCCACCTCAGTCTCTACGGTGGAGATGCCAGGGCCTCAGAACCCTTTTTTTAGGGGTGTTACAGCACCCCCTTCAGGGCAAAGGAGAAGAGATTGGCATCCATCAGGGGTGGTTTGGGCCCCATCTTGCCAACAGCGGAGGAAGAACTGGGTGACCTGTCTACGGCCCCTGCCAGTCACGGTGCTTCATATTTCTCTCTGCGCCGTTTTTCTTTCCTCCTGTGCTTCTTGGCTGTGATTGTTTTTGTCAGAGGGAAGGTACCTATGTCCAGGAGAGATCAATAATACGGTTCTCAAGACCTGGAGATGACTCAGGCTCCTGGGTATGTGTTTCCTCGCTCCCCTTTCCTCGACTCTCTGCTTTCGGCATTAAGTGCTTCAGCCTGGGGTTTCAACCAGGCGTCTCAGCAGTGAATGCCTGCCTGCCACAGGCCCCCGTCGTGAAAGGAAGAACGGAAGGAAAAACCAGCTTAATACACTTTTTACTTGAAAATTTCGACTAAGACAAATTCCACGGTGTGCTCCCAACAGTCAGTCGGTTTATGAGTCTTCTTATTTCGGTTTGGTTTCCAGAGAGAGCATAAATATCAGTTTTTGCCTAGTAACCACTGTGCTGAAATCATTACTGCTCTTGACTTAATTTTATTATTTCATAGTCATAAAGAAGACAGTAATGTAAATTATTTGTGTGGTCAAACATCTATTTATATCTTTTTTTTTCTTTGTCTTCAGGTAATAAAATGGCAAACTGTTAAACACACATCCGTCTTCTGAACAGTGTTATCCTAAGTCCAGGAGGAAGCTTGCAGAACAGGAGCCCGGCCAATTGCAAAGCTTTCTCCAGACTTACTCTCCTCACCCCCAGACCCGCCTCCTGAGGAAGAGAGTTTGGGAACAGGGGGCAGGGAGTCTGCTTAGGAGCCATCCCTTCTATAACTCGTCTCATCTCAATGTCAGGTGTGTGAAAACCAGTGCAGGTCAGGGAGGCCTCAAGCTCTCACTACAGCCAGTAAGTGTTGCTCCAGACCCCGCCTTGCACGGCCCAGCCTCTCCTTGCTCGTATACAATATTTTCTTTTTTGTCACTTAGTTACGGTGAAAAGGAATGTTTTTAGTAAGCTACTAGTTGTTTACCTAAAGCAGCGTTAAAAAGCCCAGAGCAGGGGATCTGTTGGGTAACCCCAGAAGTGGAAGACAGACTCGCCTCCTCTTCACCGGGCGCTGGAGCACTGGCCCTCAGAGTAAGTGAGCAAAGCACACGTCACAGGGATGTGAGTCATGTGCCTGAACCCGGGGCTGCACGTGGGTGTTCCTGGGCACAGAAGCTCACTGACGGTACACCAAGAGTTCACGCAGTCTGCTAGACACCCAGAAGCTCACAGAAATGAAAATACGAAAAAATATGGCATTAAAATAGTATTTATCTTGATTACTGAGTTTTTTTGGCACTCCCTTCAATTTTACGCCCATGGTGAGTGCCTCACTTGCCTCCCCCGAGTCTCGGCCCCGGACATTATTTCCTCACTGTGTGGGGAACGCTAAAGAAAACGAAGAAATAAACATGGCTTCTTCCCTCAAGGAACTAATCCAGCGTCTTTTCTTCCTTTGAAAAATAAACGAAAGGATTTAAGTAGATTATGGAGAAGCACCGGTAATAATATATATTAATAATCCATTTATGTAGGACTTCTGCTTCTAATAATGGCAGGCTAGGTGATTCAGACCAAGCTTCTCACTGAAAACAACTAAAACTTCTGGATTTAAAAATATATGTTTTTAGGGGCCGGCCTGGTGGTGTAGTGGTTACATTCACGTGCTCTGCTTCAGAAGCCCAGGGTTCTCAGGTTCGGATCCTGGGCATGGACCTGTGCACCACTCATCAACCCATACTGAGGCGGCGCCCCACATATAAAGTAGAGGAAGATGGGCATGGATGTTAGCTCAGGGCCAATCTTCCTCAACAAAAAGAGGAAGATTGGCAACAAGGTTAGCTCAGGGCCAATCTTCCTCACCAAAAGAAAAAAGCATATATATGTTTTTAATTGACCTAAAAGCACCAGTGAGCTGATAAGGCAATAAGGAACTACCAGGCCAAGCTCTAGGGGAACATGGCACCCAGAGTACACATCAGAGCCGCTGGGCCCTGAGGATAGGGGAGTGGACGTCAAGGAGGGACTCTAGGGTAGAGACTGACACTCGCAGCATTGCAGAGGCAAGAATAAGCACACTGTCCATCTCATAAGTTAACGTCCAGATGTATGGGTACAAAAAGTACGAAAAATGCACGCTGCCTGGAGAAAGTAACAACAATACAAAGGGCGCTATTTTGAAAGAGGAGGAGGGCACAGCCGTCTGCCAAAGGCAGAGATGTCCCAAGACAAAATGGACAGCCCAGACACTCCTAATAAGCTGGAGCTGGACTGCAGGGGCAGTTTAACAACCTTTCTTGCTCTAAAGGATAAAAAATTCCACCCCCCCATAAAGTTACAGATAAATGAAAGAAGTGGAGAGTCGTCCCTGCTGATGTGCACGGAGTCACTTTACCCAGGGCGACCTCAGAGCACACTCAGGATGTCAGCAGGGTGCTCATCGGTCTGTGGGCAAACATCTTCAGATGGACGCCAAGAGGAAAGCAGGGGCACATGCAGCAAAGACAGTGAACACTGGACATGTCTTGGCAAACAGGCACCCCCCGGAACTGAACTTTCTCATCAGGTCCTTTGGCAACAAGTGGCTGCTACTCTTGACTCAGGCCTACAGGGGAGGACCTTTGTGTGGGACGTCTTTAAGGAAACGAGTACAAAATTACCAGGGCCTTCCCAGGGCCTTCATGAGCAGCACGGTAAATCGTTTCCCGGTCTTGAACAATTCTTACTTGTCATGTGACCTTGAACCCTTCTCTGAGCCTCAATTTCCTCAAATTTAAAATGCAACTGTAACTGCTTCATAGAATTTTTGTGAGGACTCAAAGAGCAATGGGTGTAAGCTTAACACAAAGTCTGGCCTGCCACTTAATGCTCAAGAAATGTTATTAATCGTTATCACTGAGCAGGGGAGCGATGTGATAAAGAGACCGAAGGCCAGACTACTCCATGGTGCCAGGAGTCAGAAGAGTGGTTAGCGATGTGGGGCACGCTGACTGGGAGGGGACACAAGAGGGGCTTCTGGAGTGCCGGTCATGTGTCTGTTTTGGTATGGTTTTGGCTACAGAAGTGGGCTCAACTGATAAAATTTCATTGAGATGTACACTTATGATCTGCATACTTTTCTGTATATATGTTACACTTCAATAAAGTTGATTTTTTTAATAAGTGTTTGAGGGTGAATCATTCTCCAGGGCCGGAAGGAGAAGGGAAATAACAACTCACCAGGAGAAACAGAGGGCTGACGGCCACCCAGCAGGTCCTCCAAAACCATCCAGGGCTGAAGCCAAGCATTTCCTTCACGTCACTGCAGAACTGGGTGATGCCTAAAACCAGGTGGAAGAGACTGATGGACTGAGAGAGTCCACTGACTTCCTTCTACCCCTTGATTCTCAGGGAGAGTAACAGCTCTGGAATTTCCCCCTAGGAGGGGCTCAGGGGCAACAGTTCGGTCAGAAAGTGGCACAGGGGACTTGTCACAAAACTGCATTTTATAGCAAGCAAAGCTCCTTCTACTAGAGTGGGAGGACTGGTGGCCATTTGGGGAGGGACCTGGTGCCCACGTGCCCTTCTAAGATCTCAGCATATGTTTGATTTTATTGTTACTGTAGAAAAGAAAGTTGAATTTTGTCTAGGAACTGTGAACCCACTCGACAGAGAATGACTTTGGCTATATCCTGGAAACTCTCAAGAGAAAATTGTAACCGTGCTATTGCCAATTCATACGCCCGATCAAGATCAAGCTTCTTCTGTAAAAAGTAACTGTTAGGGAAGTGAGAAGTGAGAACTCTGACTGGTGAGAAATCGAGAAGGGGAAGGCAGGTCTGTGGCTGCTTCCCTGAGAGTGCCCAGCAATCCTCACGCAGGTCTACAGCAACTCACACACGTCGAACTTGGTCCTCTGCGTGCTGAGGAGGTGGAGAGGACTTCTTAAAAAACAAACTGGGCTCTCATGCAACTCAAAATATGGGGCCCCTTCTTCATATAATGTGCAGTGACAAACATGCTAAAGCTGTTTTATTATCACAGAAACTAGGAAAATAAATACATTTTCAGAATGAACTCATTCATCCCTTCTTGATTTTAAAGATGAAGAGCAGCATCTCTGATCCTGGTTTTCTTCATTTCAACTGCCTGTGCCCTCCCCACCCCGACTCAGGGCTCTTGGCGCCCCTGCCAATGGACCCTCATCAGCTCACTCTCTGCACTCCTGGTGGTTTCACTCTTATCAGATTCCAGGATCGAAGGAGGTGATCGGGGGGTTTCACCAAGGCAGATAACCCCAACAGGAACATTCTCGCCTCTTCCCTAGAAGATAAGCTCCTAAGCTCTGTCTCAGGGCTCTGGAGGGAGCGCTTGCTTGCAAATTGTAACCGGGGGCCCCTCTATACAGCAGTAGGTTGTTGTACACTCTGCAAAGGCATCCACTGTGCGCCAGTTCTCCGTTGTCTGTCTGGTTCTTAGAGTCAATTGGGATCTTAAGCATCCACTGTGGATGAGCTATATGGACCCGCGCTTCCTCCTGTCTCCACTGGGTAAACATTTAAATTCAGGAGGAAAAAACGTCCTTCCGAGACTACGGGCAATCTGTTGTATAGAGTGTGAAGGAAACGACGACCTGTTTCTGAAGAAGGCATTCAGCGGAAACTATTTTGCAGACCCATGAGGAGGAGACATCTTGTCCACGGCCCTGCCTTTCTTTGACAGAATCAGCCCTTCTTTATTCTGGTGTCTACGGGCTGGTATAGAAAGGACCGTGGCTGTCGGAAGCAGGCATCTTACCATAGAACCAATACACGGCAACTGCTTCGATGAGCGCAACGGTGAGCACGGCCGGCCCCGTGGCATACTCCTCCAGCAGCTTCACCACATAGGCCCCTCCCTGGAAATGAGATCACGAACCTGGTTAAGGGCCCTCTGAGCCACTGCCTCCTCTTTGTGATAGGGGCCAAAGGAAGCTTCTTAACTTAGGATAATTCTGGAAAATTCCCACCTTGAACCTACTATCAATAACCCAGAGCCTGCCTCTTGGACTGGCCTTTGCAGTATGGGCCACATCTCATCTCATTAGATGCCTCTTCCCGCTCTATGGAGCATTCTCTTCTTGTTTCTTCTCCCCACTAAGCTTTAAGAGACAAACTCAAAAGGGCCTCTGGATCTATTTTCTACTCTCTTTGATTTACTGAACACACACTGTGTATTCTACCCTGGAGAATCTCGGTCCCTAAAGACTGAATCTGGGAGAGTCCACAATACCAGACACACTGAGCGTGTTGGTCATGGTTTTACCTTTTTTTTTTTTAAAGATTTTATTTTTCCTTTTTCTCCCAAAGCCCCCCAGTACATAGTTGTGTATTTTCAGTTGTGGGTCCTTCTAGTTGTGGCATGTGGGATGCCGCCTCAGCATGGCCTGGTGAGCCGTGCCATGTCCGCACCCAGGATTTGAACTGGCGAAACCCTGGGCCACCAAAGCAGAGGGCAAACTTAACCACTCAGCCACGGGGCCGGCCCCACAGTTTTGCCTTTTGTCCTAACTCACAAGTTCCTTGTGTCCTACTCAGGGCCCCACAACCCCCCTTAAGCTCCAGAGCCGTTGAGGGCATGGCTCGAAGATGCATATCTGCAAATTCTGCCTTGAGTCAGGAGGACAAGCCTCGGATGCCTGTGGGTGCTATCTGATGCCCATTTCACAGTTTCACAGTATTTGCCTCAGCTACAAAAAAAAAAAAATTCACTGGAGAGAGTTTGACTTCTTCACCAGTGCGAGTTCTCTGGAGAAGACAAAGTGACATTACGACCGTGAGATGCCAGCCTTTAGATGTTCTGCATATCAGGACATCAGGGCAATATTCCCATGAACGCAGCCCTACAGACTGGAAATAGACTGGAAAAGCAAATCTTAGTCTTTCTCCAGATATTCCGCCAAGGCTGAAATCCAGCTGAATCTACTGTAAAATGCTCAGATCCTCCAGACACGACGCACAGAGTCTACAAACAGATGCCGCCAGAAACAGCTTTCCTTCTTCTCCTGGATGACAAACTTTAACAGCAGTGACAACCCCTCTTCCTTTGGCCCCAAAGCCAGGGCACCATGTAGGATGGAAGGGAAAGAACATTCTGTTGCCCTAGGGGAGGCTGACTCAAAGCTGAGGGTCATGTACTCACAAAAGTCAGGGTGATCAAGGATCCAAAGAAGCAGGTAATGACCACACCGAGCACAAGCCACTCCCGGCGCTGGGACCAGATGTGGGGAAACTCATCCAGGACAGCTGTGATCACCCCCTCCAAGCCTGCAAACTGAGAGGGACACACAAACGGTCACCATGGAGGCTTTGGGACAAACCTCTTACCTTCTAGGACAGTAAACAGGAGGGAGAGGTTAAGACTGCCAAGTGACCAGTCAAGCTGATCATGACCAGTTCCCCCTACTCACTGGCCCTCACTGGGAATATATCTCCCTGTTTTACACTGTCATTTAGAACCCATCCCTAAGGACATCAAGGAAAGAACATATAGCACATGGATAGGGGTCTTTATGTCAGCTCTCTTGGGGAGACTTTGGTTGCTCCAGAAAGGCCAACTCAAAACTAAGACTCATTCCACACTAATAAGTGCAAGGCGCTGAGCTGGATGCTGGGCGGCAGGGTACGAAGACACAAGAGTGAGCTTGCCCTAGTCTTTAGGTGCCAACATCTGGTCAAGGGACAATGCATAACAATAACAGTTCACATATGTGGAGTCCCGGGCTGTGGTCGAGCTCTTTACTCTCATTATCCCATAAAGGACTCCCTAATGTTCTAGAGGGTGGTAAGGCTGTAGCTAAGGCGGGAACAAGGAAGGGGCTGGGAGAGCACCTGGAGGGAGCAGCCAACACCACCTGGGTGGCGAGGATGGGAAGGAATAGGCACAGCTTCCTCCCCCTCCTCCCCCTCCTTCCTCTCCTCCTCCTCCCCCTCCTTCCCCTCTCCCCCTCCTTCCTCTCCTCCTCCTCCCCCTCCTTCCCCTCTCGCCCTCTTCTGCCTCCTTCCCCTTCTCCCCCCTTCTCCTCCTTCTCTTCTTCTTCCCCTTCTTTCTCCTCTTCCCCCCCCTCCTCCCTCCTCCTCCTCTCCTTCCTTCTCATCTTCCTCTTCCTCCCTCCCCAGAGCCAATTTCCCTCCCCATTCGCTCACTGTGCTGTCCAAGCCCAGTGTGATTAACATCAGGAAGAAGATGATGGCAAAGAACGTGGATGCTGGCATGTTGGCAATGGCTTCTGCATATGTGATGAAGAGGAGGCTGGGGCCTGAGACAGAGAGGGAGACAGGAAGAGGTGGTCACTGAGACCTGACCTACAAAGGAAGTTTTCCTCTGTCCCCAAGGAAAACTCAGCCACACCAACAATTACAATCCTCGTCACATGGCCTTATACATGAATCAGGCTTTGATACATAGCAAATGCTTCCTCACACTCCGCACTGTCTTACCTGGCCGTCCCGACGTCCTGGGAGGCAGGGAGGGAACAGTGTCTACCTTGAAAAATGTGTACCCTAGCCAACGCGGGGAACGGAAACAAACCCAAAGGGAGCAAAGCTGTACACAAGAATGAGAGTTTCCACTAGAGGATAATTCAGGGCCTTTTTCGGGGCTGGGAGTGGTGTCCCTGAGGTCTCACAGCACTTAGCTCTCTCTGATGTCTTTTTTTTTTAAAGATTGGCACCTGAGCTAACATCTGTTGCCAATCTTTTTCTTCTTCTTCTTCTCCCCAAAGCCCCCTGGTACATAGTTGTATATTTTAGTTGCAGGTCCTTCTAGTTGTGGCACGTGGGACGCCACCTCAGCATGGCCTGATGAGTGGTGCCATGTCCACGCAGAGGATCAGAACCGGTGAAACCCAGGGCCACCCAAGCAGAGTGCGGGAACTTAACCACTCGGCCGTGGGCCGGCCCCTCTCTGATGTCTTTAGCTCCGGAACAGTAAGAAATGTTAAATTGATTCCAGAAGAGTCATAGAGGCTTCGGGATAAAGATCTCCTGCTATTTTAAAGTCTCTTTTGATAGTGTGAGGGACATGTCTTCAACCTCTCATGAGCTAAATAGGAGTGCCCTAATTTGGGGTATGGGGGAAAGACAGAAGTATGTTAACAAGAAAGCCTGGGGCTCCATCCACAAGATCTTATCACCTCTTTTCAACATCTGTCATTCTTTTTCTTGAAAACCTCACAGTACAGTAGAGTGACTGTTTCATCTACATTTTACTTTTCTGCAAGGGGAACTTCTAAGAATTAGTAATCATTTGCTTTCTAGACTTGGACCCATCACAGAACCCAAACCCACATGTTTTAGAAGCCATCATCCAAGTCATGTTTTCAAGCCCACAGTGTATTCAAGGCCTCAGGACTGGGAGCCAAGGGAGCTGCCTCATCCCCACCATGGCCTGAACACATGGAGAGGGTTGAGATCTCCAAGGCAGTAAGCTTCTCTAAAACCTCTGAAAATTTTGAAAGGTTCAAAAGTTAGATACTCGTAAAGATCCAAAAAGCAGCAAACAATGGGAGCAAGGGGCCTAAACAGAACCTGAGGTCCTACCTGCATCTTTGGCCACCTCAGACACATCTTCATTCCTCATCTCAGCCATATACCCCAGCACAGTGAAGATGACGAATCCTGAAACGAAGCTCGTCATGCAGTTCACCACACTGGTCACCAGGGCGTCTCTGGAGCAGAAAACGCAAGGGGGCTGAGATATTTCCAAGTTAGGAGTCTAAGGAGCATCTGTCTCCAGCTGTGGCACGGGGGGAGCAGGCTGAGCTCACGGGGACTTCGAGCCTGTCCTGGTGCCCCCCTCTTCTCCTCCCCATGCCCGGCCTCTCAGACTGGTCAGATCAGCCTTGAAGCACAAGCTGCTGTTATCACCACGCACAACATGAGGAGAACAGCAGGTCAGGAGTGGTTTTAAGAGATGGTCCTGCTGTGAACCAGCACAGCACAGACCTTTGGATTTCAAACAAGGCTTGCTCGGAAGCAGGGCCCGGGCTGGAGTGGGGGCCGGAGGGGGGCCTTGGCCTCACGTTAGTGAAGTCCTCAGATTTAGACTCTTGACATTATGTGCAAATGAGATTACAAAACTGCCACAAGGAGATACCCTGACACTTTTAAAAGAAGACCTCATCACACAACTTCAGGCCAATGTCCCAATGCAAGGCCACATTGCTTAGGGTGCATGTGAATTCCTTTAAAACAATTAATAAATTCTATAATTGTCTTATGAATAGCACAGGTTGCTGGACATTGCCATCTGTGATAGAACATTAAAAAGTTAACTCTAAAGATGATGAGTGATATTTAAATCATAATTGGTACAATACTCCCTGTTTCGTCAAAATTTCTGAAATGAGATTTTGCTGCAAAAACTATGGCATTTTGTGTTGGTCAAAAGAGTTCAATCATTATACTTCTGTGTATATATACAGAAATGTATTATCACATCACAATTTTTGTTGTTAAACACATTAACAAGTCAAACCTAAACATTTAACGTATGTTGCAATTTTTGTAAACCTGCTTTGAGATTTCTTGATTAATTTTTTTGATATACAGAGACTCTCACAAAATGGAAGTGGCCTGGGGCCTCTCTCAACCCCTGAGTGGCCCAAGTGAGGCTATGGTCTGTGTGGGTGCTCTGGCCATGGAGGAACTGGTCAGGGACCTGTGGCACCCCTGAGGGTCAAAGTGTCAAGATGGCCCGAGCCCAGCCAGGTTTGAGGCCATCAGTTCAATGGCCTTCCTCCAGACTAGCTGACTTACTCTCACCCTACTTTTAAGCTTTGCTTCGGGGGGCCCCGATACTCACTGGTAACAGTTGTTGTTGAATTTGTTGTAGCTAGCAAAAGCCAGTAGGACCCCAAAGCCAGGACCGAGAGAGAAGAAGATCTGAGCAGCAGCATCCACCCACACCTGGAACACAGCAGAGGTCAGGGTAAGAGCCGGGACCCAGGCTGCCGCTGGGCACCAGCAGGGTTGTGCCCTCATGCCTCCACGTGGCTGTGTGCAGAGGTGAAAAACCAGCTCCAAGGCTCTTTCCAGGGTTGGCCACAAGTGCAAACAAATGTGGTTTCTCTTCCCACCATTTAGGCATAAACCAGTCCAGTGGCCTCAAGTGTACTTTTCATGCTTGTATTTATGGTTTACAGCATCACTGCAGACTTGCCGCTGAACCCAAATCTCAGCTGTTCCTACCGTCCTATTCAAAGGACCAGCTTCAGTGAGTGAAAGGACAGGTGCGCACTATTTTCCTCATTATCTTACCCCCGTCTCCAGGAGTTTCTGCCAGTTGGGTTTCAAGTAGAAGAGAACACCCCTCCAGGCTCCGGGGAGGGTGGCCCCCCTCACCAGCAGGACCGAAAGGATGACGTAAGGGAAGGTGGCTGTCACCCACACCACCTGGAAGGAAGGGAACAGGTGATCACCCTGTGGATGCTGGTGTCTTTTACTCTTGCAAACCTCCAAGAAAGGAGATCTACCTCTTTTTTACTGTAATTTCAGGAGGCAAGGTGATGTGGCAGAAAGATCACAGCCTTTAGACTCAGAAGGGATCTGATCCACTGCTTGCTGGTACTAACTACCTCTAAACCGCCCCCCCCCCCCCACCGTAAAATGGGGAAAACATCCAGCAGGAGACAATAAAGTACCAGTGTACATAAAGCACTGAACATGGTCCATGATAGGTTTTTAATAAATTATTGCCATTATTATTCATTGTGAAACCATCAGTGGGTTACAGGAATTTTTTTTTAATTATATAATAGTTCTTGGGATTGGCCCATTTCCAGAATTTTTCTAACAGATTTTATGAAGAGAGACTAAGCATCATGGAATGTGTTTGGTATTGAAGGAAACAATGTCTCCCTGTCTATGGCTGTCCAGGTTTCTGAGTTCTGACTTTGAGGTCCTCTGGGTCCCCTTGGCAGGAGCATCAGCAGCCAGAGTCCTTCTCACCTTGCCAGATGTCTTGACACCTTTCCAAATGCTAAAGTAGATAATAGTGAAGATCAGCATGATGCAGAGAGCTAGCTGCCAGCTGATGCCCCCCAGGTCCTGGAGTCCCTTAGATCGATGGACCTGCAGGACGTGGCGCCTGGAGTGAAAGACAAAGAAAGGCCCATGAGATGGTCTGAACAGTGACCTGAGCATCCTATCATTGATACCTCTAGGAGGGTGCCAAGAGGAAAAACGGACACTGTGCTGCATAGACCAAGTGGTACTAAGTCTTAGGAAGAGCCAGGACTGGCTCTGCTCATCCTGAAAGAGGGAACAGCACATTCAGCCAGCCGACCCTGGGAAGAGTGTTCCGCCCAAAGGCTGGCTTGCAGGCCTCTCCTTTCCTGGCTAGGAACTAACGAACCTGGAAATGTGACCAACACAACTGGCTTCTGGGTCCAGGAGGATCTGGATGTGTGGTTAGTGGGCCCCTTCCATACCCCAAAAGAGCTCTCTCTTTGGGCTGCCATTGCCTCAAATTCCAGCATTAAAGAATACTACCTACTCCAGGCATCTTCTTCCAAAGGGTAGATCCCACTTATGAAGTGAATACCTGAGACAGAAACTATTTGAACAGTTTCAAATTATTGAAGTAGCAGGAAGCTTTGATTCCATGACAACTGGCTGAGAGGAGGGCCCAGGAAGAAGGGCAGTTTCGATGCAGGGGAGTAATTCTGGAATGTAAAGGTAGAGGTCAGCCTGGACACGTTGGGGCAGCCTGGAATGGCATATCAGGAAGGCGGGGGATGGCACAGAGAGCCAGATTATGGAGCACTCCAGGAAGAGTTTCCCAACTGCAAGTCCAGCCTGGGGCCAGCCCTGCCACTCCCTCACTCACCTTCACTCACCTTCACTCCCCCGCCCTGAGAGCATCACTTCCAGAAATCCATCAGGAAAGAGGTGAGGGGCCCCAGGCCCGCACCCTCCTCCTCCTAAGAAGCCAAACCCCCGGGGTGTGGCCGGCCCCTAACAGACCACCCCCTCACTTACATGCACTTACGTGTAAAATTCTTCTGCAGGCGACTTTGAGTGGAGCGTCCAGGTGATGTTGTCATCAGAGAAGTAGTTGGTGCAGTTGCCGGTGTTCCAGGAGTTCCTGCAGCTGGTCCAGGGCAGCTGGTCCGTGAAGGAGGAGATGAGGTAGTACAGAGCCCAGGCCATGATGGTGTTGTAATAGGAGGCAATGTAGAAGGAAATGACGCAGATGGCGTAACCGATCCCTGGGAGAGAGAAGGTGAGGGAGGCCACGGGTAAGGGCGGCCCAACAGTGAAAGACTGAAACAGGGCGCTGGAGGGCTCTGCAGCCCGGGTGAGCGCCAGCGGTAAAGGTGGGTGCCGCCATTCATTTCATTCCTCGAAGACTCTGGGAGATGGCGGGATAGTGCCAATGTGGTAAATTCCTTATATGTATTTGCAAGATTTCAGGTTTTAGAAAATGTGTGTGTATGTGTTGTTAATGCTTTGAAGTTTTTCTATTTAGTTTACTTTTTTTTTGAGGAAGATAAGCTATAAGCTACCATCCGCCGCTGATCCTCCTCTTTTTGCTGAGGAAGACTGGCCCTGAGCTAACATCTGTACCCATCTTCCTCTACTTTATATGTGGGATGCCTGCCACAGCAAGCTTTGACAAGCAGTGCGTAGGTCCATAACCAGGATACGAACTGGCGAACCCCAGGCCACCAAAGTGAACCACTGCGCCACGGGGCTGGCCCCTGCTTAGTTTACTTTTAATTGCCATTTATTCTGTTTCCCTTTAACAATCTCTTACCACTTAAGCAGTCAAAAACTTAATTACTCAAGTTATCTCCCAGGGGTCCCTAAGGCTGATTCCAGAGGAAGGTCCAATTCCCACACAGTGACGGAAATCCCCACTTCCTTGAAGGACACACTCACCCCCCCACCCAAGCCTTTCATTTACCTTTGAAAATGGGGCAGACTTTCCTCCATATGGAAATGCATCCATTTCGGTGGTACTGGCCCAGCGCGAGCTCCATGTAGAACAGCGGGATCCCCCCGAAAACGGCCATGACGGTGTAGGGCAGGAGGAACGCCCCTGAGACAGAGGAAAGACAATTTCACGCCTTGCCCACGTCTGTCCCAGGACAGCCCAACTGATCTGGACACCAGGGGTCACGCCGAGAATCGCAGAGCCATCTGATGCACGAGCGTCACAAAGCCATCCTGTGCTGAGTGACCTCACGCAGTGCTCCCTGGTCTCAGGGCTTTGGCAGAAGCAGCAGTAGCCAGGGCTCCACAGTGGAAGCGAGGTTTTGGAGGAGGCAGAGAGTAACGGAAAGAAAGCTGGGTTTGGGAGTCAACAGAAGAGGCACGGGGACCAGTTCCACTTGTAAGTGCCAGGAGGACCCTGGGCCACTTCTCTCCGAGCCTCTATTTCCTTCCTATAAAATGACAGAGTTGAGGAGAGCTCAGGTTCTCAAACCCAGCCAATGCATCGTAATCACTGGTAAGCTTAAAAATCACAGCCGCCAGATCTCCCGAAGCAGGAGCTCCGGGTACAGGTATAACACAAACGTTTTAAGCTCTCCAGGTGATTCTGAAGCCATCAGTACACGGACCAGCGTGTGGGACCCTTGAAACAGATCTCCTGTGACAACTGTACAATAGCTGCAATAATCTACACGTCTCTGAATTAGTATCTTTGTTCATCTGTCTTATCCCTGACTCCAGACATTTGATTATTGATATTTGGCTATATTTCCATAACTCCACTGAGCCAGAGTGTTCCCTCCTGAGCCACCTTTGCAGATGTGGCTGAAAAGGGTAGTTTGTGACAGAATGAGAAAGCAAAGAGCTCCTGCATCACTGGAGATGCTGGTGTCTCCCGGCTCTCATGGCTGAGGCAGAATTTGGAAATGCCAAGTTGGGGATTGCTCACCTGCAGCCTGAGTTTTAGCCCAAAGGGTGGGTCTGCTGTGATTTTCCCCGATGACTTGCCCTTCCATAAAGTGCTTTGAACCTGGAAACCTGAAGTCAATGCAACTCAAAAAGATGCCACCTTACAATCACACTGGGTAAATCCAGCCCGAGAATAAGAACCACGTGTGTTCTCACGGTGGCATTTGTCCAGGGGGTTTACTTGACTAGCTTCGCAGTAGGGAATAAGTGGAGGAGAGCTGTCACTGGTGACGCAGCCCCTCATATAATGCTCAGGCTAAAGGTGAGTCCTCCCAAGCTGGAGATAAGGTGATTCCAGCTTCCGCTCTTCCCGGGCAGGGAGTGCTGGGCTCCCCGGGGCCCCCCCTGGAACTGCCTTTGCAGCTGCAAGGACCAAGGTCCTTAAAAGATGCAGCAAATCCAGGTATCTCTGTGTCAGGCCATGGCGGAAAGGAGGGGGACACAAATGAATTACCCCCCAAACTTCATTTTAGCTGCCCTCCCAAATCTGTTGGCAGAGCTCCTGTCAAAGTAAATATTGACCTGTTTGACTCCTATTTCTCGTCCTTCTCCTATCCTGATAGCAAGTCCAGTGTCAGCTAAGAGGCCCCAGACCTACTCACTCCTTTCCCCTGCTCTGCTCTCTGGGGCTCCCAAGTCCATGCCTACAGTCAGCTACTACTTTTGATAATCTACAAGTTATCTGCTCTGGAGGCATTAGGGGTGGAAAGAGGGACAAGAAATAAGGCTCTGGCCTCGAAAATCTAACACTCTCCTAGGAGAGATAAGGCATTTCCACGTATGGTTGGGGTTGGCATTAATGTCATTCTGTGGCTGGGTTCAGCTCTGGATCATGCCCAGATTGTAACTAAGACTCTGGCTAGACCTGAGCTGATGCCCTTCTCCGACCTCACCCAGGTCAAAAGGCCCAAACGGGTCTGGGACCCTGGAGCCACCTCCCAGTTTTTCCTTACATAGGTCTAACGTCTCTGGACTCTTCTGAGCAGAACCTGCCAGCAGGAGTGAAGAGGCTCAGCAGAGTGCTGAGGGCCATCCCTCACGTCTCGCCTGCTGGAGAGTGGAGCTTGGATAATGCAGCAATGAGAGGGGGGCTCTTCAACAAATGAAGCACCAAAGATGCTGGGAAGCTGGTGAGGGCATGTTTGGGAGCGCTTTCAAGCAACTTCATAACCCAGAGAGCCTCAGACACGCTGACTGAAAGTTCAGGCTTACTGGAGATTTGTCTTGACTAGCCTGAAAGTCTAAGCAATCATGTTCCCAGACTCATATCAGTTAAACAAGACAGAAAAGACATGATTTATCCTCTGTTCTCCCAAGAAGATCCAAAGACCACCCCTAGGTCAGAGACTCTGCTCGTGGCCCATGATACTGACCCCCTCCGTTCTGGTAACATATGTAGGGAAAGCGCCAGACGTTGCCCAGGTCCACGGCGTAGCCAATGACCGAGAGGAGGAAATCCAGCTTCTTGCCCCAGGTCTCCCGTTCCCCTTGATGGACCTCAGCCACTAGGGTGGTGGTGGCGGCCAGGATGGAGTGCTGAGTGTCATCACCTGCACCAGGGCTCGGAACCGCTGAGTACCCATTGGAGATCTGGCCAGACTCCGCCTTATCCCCAGGGGCAGGGACCCCCTTCTGTAGGACTCCATCTTCCTGACAATCTTCTCCATCTTTACATGCTGACGGCTCCTTCTGGGAATTTAAGGGTGTAGTCTCCATCCTGCTGGCTAGTAGATGATCCTGACACCCATCTGCCGAGGACCTGATCCGAATTCTTGGTGCTCCAATCTGTGGATCTCCTCAGCCCTTCACGTCAGTGGGTCTGCAAGCTCTGTGGGAAAGGCACAGGGAGAAAGGAGAATAGAATTAGGTATTTTACTCGTCTTTGGTATTAACTCATCATACATCTTAAACCACATTAGTTAATGGGATTACAACTGCACCTGTTAAACCTGAGACATATTTGCTCTATGAGCATCAATACAAGCAACCTTTTCCAACTTATACAAAGTATCAAATCACAATCAAGTAAACTGAAAAGGAAAAAAGTAAAACAACAAAAATAGACAGCAAATCCCCAAGTTTTCGCACAGGCTCTACTCGAGAATGAAGTATTGACCCCACTTTGAGGGACTGGCAGCTCACGCCGGAGTTGACCACTGACTCAGAAGAACGTGAGAAGACGGCTCACCTCAATGAAGCTTCACAGAGCCCTTCCTGCGTCCTGGATGCTGTGCTGGGAAAAGGACAAATAAAGAAGCACTTCCTGCCTGCAAATAGATACGGACAGTCCTCTCCATCACAGAAGAGGAACACTCAAAGGATGTTTTATATCAGCTATAGATACAACTTAAAAAGGAAAAGAGCAAAGGAGAGAGGTGAAAAGGCCACCCTTTGCAAGGCACCCCTCACTCCTTAGCTGCAGACTTTTTCTCACTTTCAGTAGCCCAGCTCGTAGAAACCTCTGGGCAGCTTCTAGCTGCTTCTGGCTGTGTCCAGACCCTCTGTGCTTCGGCTGTCTGCATTCCCATTATGCCTCTATGAGTCCAACCGGGCCAAACGGCACTGCTGCTCACCACTCCTTCTTCCTGCCACTCCCCAGCAACTCCTGAGGCCAATCCATTGGTGACTCTGCAACAGTGGGCAGGCGGGCACCCCTCATCCACGCCGGAAGAGCCAGGAGGTTACAGATGCCAGCATGACTGGTGTCTCTGTCCCCACGCGTCTCGGTGGGGAGGGCTGGGCCACGGCCCCCACGCCTTCATATTGCTGCCAAGGGCCGAGGTGCAGGCAAGTCAGCTCGGCTCTCTGGTTCGAGGTCTGGGACGTCAAACTTGGGGTCGAAATCTGAGCTCTTTTGGACTTTACACTTATGGCCTGTTATAAAGTAGTAAGGAGCCAAGACTTTGCAGCTAATTTCATTTCTTCTGGCCCTTAACTTTTCAAGCTCTTGAAACAGTTTGGGAGTTGAAACATGTTTCTGCTTAGCTCAGATCACATACCTTTCTAGGACAAGATGTCCAGCGATGACGGCTACCACTATTCACATCTGCAAAGACCTGACACTAACCCTTCAAATCCAATGAAGGGCGAGGAATTGGTAGCTAATAAAAATGGCCTCCTATCTATTTGGGGCTTTCAGTGACTGTGACTTAACTATCCACACGTGGAAGTGTGAAGACGAAAACGAAGTTAAGTGAAAAATCACAACACAAAGTAGGAGATTCACCCTGATGACCATGGACGTAAATGCCAGCAAGGATCAGACATAAACACCAGGGTAGGCAAGTAATTAGAGTTTTGTGTTTGTTGGGTTCTTTTTTTCTGTAAAGTAGAAAATAAAAATTTAAAAGGTATTAATTGTTGCCAAAAATATCTACAGCAACAAGACAGAAGCCAGCCCTATGGAGCTGGGTGTGTGTGTGTGTGTAAGAGGGTGGGGTAGTGTCCTAGGTTCTACCCTATCAGTTCTTTGGTCCCCACCCACAACCCTCCCTCGGGCTCAAGGATACAAACACCACTCGTAGAAGAATATGAATTTCTGACAAAGAGTGATTTGGATAAAACCCCATTCTGCTCGTCTTTAGGCTGCGGTCCGCCTCTGCCTGCTCTCCATCCCCCAGGACCTCAACTACACTTGACAGACTTTTTAAATAACCACACCTTCACCATAAGTAACCATTTACCAAGCCAAGGGATTTTTTTTAAGTTTATTTTTTTTTCACGAGAGAGATGATAAGATGTCAATATATTTAAATACACAGCTAAATTAAACCTGAACTTGATGGTCTCTGGTTGTGTTGTTGGAAGAAGGCCAGTGCACTTCCCTCCAGCCTATATCGACGACATGTTTTCCACATTAAACACTGGAGACCTGGAAGACCAGATGGCAGAGAAAAAGAGCCTCAGACATGTGGCCAGATGGCACCCAACTGACAGAGCTGCCTGCAGCCTGGGCCCCTGCCCTTCATCTTTTTTCTCTACCTTCGAAATTCTACCCCAAATTTTCTGGAGGAACTTCTTCCTATCTTTAATAATAAGACATTCCTCTTATTTAAATTGCAACTTAAAGAACCACTGCACCCCCCAACTTTTCTCTGGCCTGTCCACCACGGTCTGTGGAAGGCAAAGTTCACTATCTCTGAAGCGAGGCGTTGGGTCCGGAGGGGGAATCAACAGTTAGCCATCCTCGTGACTCCAGCACCTTCCTGCTGCAGGAGTCAGATGATTTGTTCTAGATTTCAGTTAGTTGCTCCCTTGGGTTATTCTGCAGGGAAGCTGGCAAACGTGTGCGGGTTGGTGAACTTTTGGGGAGTGATGTGTGTTCCTCAGGGTCCTCAGGGGTTCAGCCCCCACAGCATCTGATCTTCATTGCTTGGCAACTGTAATGAGCAGCTCCTAGAACAGTAATATACTCTTCCCTATTTTTGTTCTGAGCATTACAAAGGTCTTGTTTCTGGAAATATCCCCCAGCATTTTTTTTTTTTAATTTTATCAACAGGCTGAAATGGCCCAAGTTGTAAGAAAACCTGTTAAGGGCACTCCTCAGCCGACTCACGACTTCAGGTTGCCTCTCCCCAGAAGTTGTTCTCTCTCTGCCCAGCTCTACTTTCTAGGGCTCTCCTATTGCGCTCCCACCCTGAACATAGAAACTGGGGTGCAAGCACGTAAGTTACAGCCACTTGAAGCCACCAAACAAGCAGGAGACATCTCCTTTTCTTTGATTCACTCTTCTGCCTTTCCCAATTAGAAGAAAACTCCTCCCGGTTACTAATCGGGTTGGCGAGGAGCAGATGGCCCAGATTGGGGCCCGTTCTGCCTAAAGGATGCTGCCTGTGGATCCTGGACTCCTTCCCCTCTTTTCTGATTCTACAGAGCTCTGACAGACCAGGAGGTAACGGCGGTGGAGAGCGAGCTGGCCCCGGAATACACAAGTAAGAGTCATTAAGAAGGTTGGTTTCTAAGAATGCTCTCTTGAAAGCTTTCTTTTTTCAAAGATATTTTTATCCTGCTGGGTAGAGAGATTGCAAATGAGGTCAATAGTACAGCTGTAATCTCCCCCAGGTAGCCCTTGAGCTTCTCCGTGCCCAGAAAAAGCCCAGAAACCTTTCTTTGCACCTGAATGTGAGCCGTTGTCCCAGACTGAGCAGGTGAGAGGCTGCAGGTGCTGCCTCGTATCCCAGGTCCTCTGTGGGACGACAACCTGACAGGCAGGAACCTCGTCCCATGTGTCTCTGCACACGAGGCACAGCTGGACTTTCTGTTGACAGGCTGCCTCCTCTCAGCCTGGGGGGTGGGCTAATTCCCTCCACCTCCCCATTAGTAAAAAGGATTGTTTCCATTTAAACTCCTCCGGATCAAATCTCCATTCCTCTTTGATAAACTCCGTCTCTGTAGTCAGGGGAACCAGCATGGAACACGCAAGTGATTCCAGCGATTACTCATGAAACCACCCAGCCCTGGGGTCACGCCGGTGACCTGATTTATCTGTTTGACGCCCATCAGCACGCTCTAAGCAGAAATCCTATAGAAATTTTGTACTTTGACTTCACATGTTGAGATCAAAGTGAGTTCATTTCTCAGGACACAATTTTCATTTTCAAGAAAACAAAGTCAGCATGAATAATGGGTTTATCACTGAGATAAGATTAACTACAGGTCATGGAGCCAAGGGGCAATCTGCATTCTCTACTCAGAGGGAGTCTAAACCCCAGAGACGCCTACCAAGGATGACAGGATTTAGCCCTGGTGCTGCAAGCGCAGTCCACACTGAACCCGACCCTCTGCCGCGGATCAAAACCGATTCAGCAAAGATACACTGTATGCCTACTGTGCGCTGGGCTCTTGGAGACAAGACAGACACAGTCCTGCCGTCACGGAGTTCATGGCACACGCCAAAACCCAACTGGTAGGAAAAACAAGAGTCTGCGTAAGACGGGAGAGGAAGGTGCTGCTTCTAAGTGCTGCTGCCCATCCTGCTGTCAACTGAGACTGCTGCTGAGCTGCCGCGGCGTGCTTAGGCGCCTCACATTTCCAGCTGCAGAGCTGCCCTCAGACTTTCAGAGTCTTCCGCTGCTGCTACTGCACAGCTTCTGTCACTGGCCCCTGGGTTTCAGTCGGTTCTGGCTCACAGCCTCCACAGCGCAGACGGCGGTCCGTGTCTGCACCTGTTGAAGGCGCCGTGGCGTGCTCTGAGGCACGCGCTGTTGTAGGTGGTAAGCCCCAGGGACTCCCTGCTCGTCTTTCAAACAAAATAAAGAGACTTCGTGATACGAATGGAGAGAGTAGAGAAAATTTGCTTGTTTTTTGGATATAAGGGGGTAGAAATGAACCCCATTAGCACAACTATCTCCTTATCCAAAGAATTCTTTGTAGGAGACAGACTTTAATTTTTTGGAGAGGAACTAAATAGGCTAAAATCCTCAGGGCTTTTTGGGCCACTTACCATGAGAAAGGAAGAGTCTCTGTCCAGAACTTCCCCTGCCTGGGAGAGGACAGCTTCGAGCTTTTCTCCACTGTAAAATCTAGACTGTAAAAGCTAGATGATTAGCCATTTGCGGTGGGGTTAAGATCATGCCAGTGGCCGGGTAAAAGTACAATGGGTTATTTATTTTGACTTTAATAAAAAGAAATGGATTTGGCATGGAGAGGCACGAATCGCCCTCCTCTGGTGAACACAAACAGTCAAGCCTGGACTAACCACCTTCCAGAGACATCACTTAACCGTCCCTGTGTGTCCACACCCCTCGGCTCTCCTGTCTCACAGATCTGCACCCAGGTTTCAGATCCACCGTTTACTGCCTATGGGACTTCGGGCAGGTTGTTTAACCTCTCTGAGCTCCCATTTCCTCACATGTAAAAGCAGACCATTAAAGTTCCCACTTCCTAAAGGCTGTCATGGGAATTAAATAAAAGTATGACAAATGCTTAACTCCGTGTCTAGCAGATGGAAAGCATCAAGAAACTACAGTGAGTCGATGGCCACTACACCAGCACACTTACACAACCCATTCCGCTTTTCTACTTCACAACCCAGTCAGGGAAACTGAGGCCCACAAGGCTAAGTGATTCAGAGCCCACAGCACAGCAAGTGGGCAGCTTGAGCTAATAGCTAGGGCCTCCTTCCCCTTCCAGGGGCCCTCACTAGTTCATGATTGTTCCTCTCAATCGGTGGCTTGGAGTCGCTGGGAAACTTGTCAACAGCAGATTCCTGGGTAGCTCTTCCTGAGATTCTAATTCAAGAGATCTGCGGGGGTGCTGCATTTTTAACAAGCATCCCAGGTTATCAGGGGTGGGTGGGCCACTGAGCATGCCCAGTACATCCCCACCATACAGGTTCGTTCTCTCTAATTACCCTGCATCCTCCGAGGCCTGGCTTAAGTTTCTATCCACCTCCTCCATGAAGCTTCCTCTCACCTCCCAAGCCCAAGATGATCTCTCCCTACTCTGCATAATTACTCCTTCATCATGCACCATTGATCGTCATGTATCATTGGTTGTCTTTTGATGTATATTTGCTTGGCATCCCCCTGGAGCAGGGGTCATGGCTTATACAGCTCTGTGCTCACATACTTGCTGACCCCTGTGTACAATGCACAGCTCCCAGCCTGGACGTTCTGTTTTGGGTTTCCTGGGTGCAGAACCAGGGAACCACGGCTGCCATGCTGGCCGGTTTGGGCCTCGGGGAGGCTGTCCTCTGTCTTCCCCCGGTCCTATTCTCAGGGCCCTGCCCCTCCTCGCTCCTCACCCATCAGGAAGATCTGTCCACCTTGAGGGCAGAAGGGAGACTGTCGCAACAATAATTTTCATGGACTATGGACTAGAAAAGACCGACACGTCCAGGATTACAGAAGAGCCCGGGTTGGGTTGTGCCTTTAGAACTTGAATCAAGTCGGAGCAGGCACAGCCGTCAACCGCCCGTGCTCCAAACGTGAGCTGCTTGTTGGAACTTGGAATACACATTCTTCCCACAGAAATAAATGTTGTAAACGTTGGTTAGCCTCCTGAGCTGGCTTACAAAACCAAAGTCTAACCTTAAAATACTAAAACATCTACGAGGCGAGCTGGAAAACTCGGCATTGTTAAGTACTACAAAAGGGGGTGAGGGGCTGACAATCAAACTGATCAGAAGTTATTTCTCTATTTATTTTAACATTCTTTCCGGTTTTAGAGGAAAACTAAGGAGAGAAGGACATGGAAGGGGAGAAAATTGTATAGATTCCACGGAGGCATCTTTTTAGGCATCTTTAAAGAGCTTTAGAAGTTGATGACATGAATTCCTTTGTTACATTTAACTTCACAACTTACATTTTTTTGCAGAAAACAAACGTGCTTTCATTCTGTTGTTGTAATACCTTTCAATGGGCACAAGGCCAGGAGACAGACTTGGGAAAGTGGAACAGGTGATGTGTTCGATTAGGCAGGGTTACTTACGAGTGTCACTTACACCTTCAAACATTCCTTTACTGTTGTCATGAGGCAATTTATGTGGTAAATAGAAATCAAGATAAAAAATATGGGAGCATTTCCAAACACAGATTTTCTTTTTCTTTTTTTCTTTTCTTTTTTTTTTCAAAGATTGGCACCTGAGCTAATAACTGTTGCTAATCTATTTTGTTTTTTTCTTTCTGCTTCTTCTCCCCAAATCCCCCCAGTACATAGTTGTATATTTTAGTTGTGGGTCCCTCTAGTTGTGGCATGTGGGACACCGCCTCAACGTGGCCTGATGAGCGATGCCATGTCTGCGCCCAGGATCCGAACCTTTGAAACCCTGGGCCGCCACAGCGGAGCGGACGAACTTAACCACTCGGCCACAGGGCCGGCCCCAGATTTTCTTTTTCTTAATATCAGTATATTACTAAGACTACTTACATGTAAAATGGATATGATTAGACCCATAAAGGGAGCCGAGAGAGAGAGGGGAGAGAGAGAAAAGCAGACCCAGGGGGAGGGGGTTATTAAACGAGGGTGGATTTACCTGTGGCAGCTGAGCAAGGTGGAAGAGAGAAGGGGAGGAAAAAGGGATTTGAGGTGGAATTAAATAAAACATGAGTGATGAAGATGAGAGGAAAGGGGGAACTGGGCCTGCTTCTCTGGATGGGGCAGATAGGGGGAAGAACAGGGTGGGGGGAGAGACGGGGTCAAGCAGCAGAGTGCAGAGGGGCACGGAGGCCACGAGTGGCCACCTCCTCAGTCACAAGACGTTTGTGACTTGGGTGAAGTTGCTTGAAGGTGCCTATACTCTTAGGTCAAGAAGTTCGGAAATGTGCTTTACAAGGAGTCACATACACAGTTTGGGGACATTCATGAAAAATCAGTTCATCGTTACACAGTATTGATCTAGTTCTCAGATGCACTGAGATGAGGGCAAGAGACAGGTTCTCACCCACAGGAGCAAACGTCTCAGAAAGTAATCCGGTGCCACCCCAGAATAGCCATCTCCTCTCACCCCCAGTCCCTTCCCCTCTCTTCCGTCCCTGTCCCAGGCCCTTTCCTCTGAAACAAGGGAAAGAGGCGGCTCACTTGATTAGCGTTTAAAAACAACACACCCAGGGGAGAGAAGGACCAGAAGCACAGAGACTCAAGTTCTCGGCCAGCTGCGTCCTCCAGCTCGGTGGGCGGGTTCGAGCAAACCTCCGGGCAACTTGGAGCAGCTCACCTCCAAGGCCCTTCCAGCTCCGTCCTTGCCTAATTCTAGGGAGTCCCTTAGAGGAAAAAGTTCAGTTCATTTTATTTTCATTCAGCAGCTCAGTAACAAAGGAAATAAAATGTTCTTTTCTCCTGAATACTCCCAGAAAGGCCACACAGAAACACAAGAAGGCAAAGGCCCCCTGACTTGCTCCCTCCCTCCCACCGAGCCCACCTACAGCCTCCAGCTCGGGATTGTCCAGGGCACACAACTGGCTCTCCCAGTTCTGCTACTCGGCCTTGCCCAACCGCCCCTTACCTCTGCTTTCCCTGCCTCAGATAACTGGACCTCAAGGTCCCAGGAGACCTTCCCCATGCCATGGGCCACTTGTCAGTGCCTGGGAACCCTGGCCATCATCTTCGTGTCTCCACGTCACTGGGATTCATCTCTCGTCCTGCAGTCCAGGGGTTTCTGGGGCTAATGGAGGCCTATCCAGTCCTGTCTTTAAAAAGCCTATGGCTTAAATACCCACTGACAAGCACCCTTGGTCCAGCGTTGGGGTGGTAGCAAGGGAGCCCCTGCCAGGTGCCAGGGGAGCCAAAGGAAAGAGGAAAATAAGGCAGCCCAACTGCTTCACACGGCCTCTTCTCTACTCATTTTGTCACCCATGAGACACAGGACTGGGAAAACACTCAGGTTTAAAAATGTGTTTGTGACATTCAGTAAATGAGCATTCATCTTCCCAGTCACCAAGAGCTGCAAAGGTCAGGCTGGAGGGAATGGCCCCTGGGCAGAGACGTTACTCAGAGACCATTTCTGAACGTGGACCCAAGTCAGCAGGACGAGCTCTACCAGAAATAAGGCGGCTGTGTCAGCCGATGGTGGGTCGTGCCCACCCTGGAGAGCAGTTCACCCCTGGGCCGAGGGAAAATCATTTGTGCCAGGTTTCTTCTAAAGGCTAGTCTTATCTATTTTCCACCTGGGTCCCCCCTAGAGAGATGCCCGTTTTCTTTCCTTAGGGTGCTATTTTGCCTGGTTAAGCCCAGAAACTGATTCCCTACAGGAGCAGGCTGAGCCAGCACCACTTGCTCCAGGAATGGAGAGACGGGTGCTTTATCAGACCTGTGACTCCACATGCAAGCTTGATCCAGGCACATGACAAACCTGAGGGGAGTGCGGCCGACTGGCAACAGCTCAGTGCCTGGAGAGAAAAAATCGACACAGCCCAAATCTGCACCCTCCAGAAGCCGTTTCTACTGCACCACACCCTGGGCGTCCTGCAAAGGGGACTCGGGCAGTCGGGAGCCGGGCCCCTGTTGGTTGACCGTGGCTGCGGTGCAGGACTTGACCGTGCGTGTCAGTGTGCAAAGCCGCCTCCTCACAGTGAAAGCCGGGGGCATCTCTAGAGGATTCTGATTTGATGGCAACATCTGGGCAGAGAGTTCCAGCCCTCAGGCATTTTGTACCATTATTTCAACTCGTGTTTGCTCAAAGCAGAGAGGTTGGGGTCCCAGGCACAGAATGAACCGGAGGGGTCCTGGACATCATGTTACGCAGGGCTCCCTCCTCCCCGTCACACGGCGCCGAGTTCCGTGAGTCACAGACGAGCTGATCTGTGACTGGGAATAACTAAGGTCCAAGGCACCTTCATAAACTGACAGAAAAGTGACTGCATGTTTTCCATTTGGCCATCAGGCGTCTTTATTTAAAAAGTCAAGTCATGACCATATCCTGTTGATTCATTAAGCCAAATTAAAACTAAACTCCTTCAGGCAGCTCTGCCTTTGTTCTCCCAAATTACACCATTTGATGAGTCTGAAGGAGAAGGAACTGCCACTTACTGGCTTAATTTCTGGAATTACCTGTGTTTCTCCTTGGAGGCAGGTCTCCAGGGGGTTTTTGCAGGCCTGCTGTAAGAGACGCCCCCTCCAGCCAAGCACCTCCGTTCCACAGGCACCTCACCCACTTGTGAAACTCTCTGACATGCCTCTCCAAGTTTCATCAAAATGCCCAGATAGCTCTGAAAATCCCCCAGAGAGGAATTTCCGAGGTTTTGCCAATTCCATTAAAACTCCAACATTATTTTGTCCCCACCCCCACCCCACCGCCTGCCCCCAGTATATATATTTCCTAAGCAAGGAGACTGAAAGCAATGGGTTTGAATACCTGTGCTGGTGTCACATCTCTGAAATGTTCTAGATGGATCACCAGAGGGTTGAGGGGGCTTCTGATTAATTGTGAAGCAGTCTCAATTGGCTCTTATTCAGGTTCAGTGAAAAAAAGAAAACCCCATGCCCCAAACAGCTTGCTTAATTTGCAGGAGCCCCATAAGAACCTGCCTCTCTTCCATGATGGAAGCAGTCACCCCGACCTCAGGCTGACGGAGGGAAATGTAAGCCGTCGGACATCAGTGCCTCCACACAGAAGCACGTAATGGTACAAAGAGCCAAAGCTCTGTGTTTCCGTCCACTCCTGACAGTCTAAACGCTGCTGCTGCCCATGGCGCCCCTCGGTTTCAAGAAACACAAATCCCAATGTTGCTTTCCTAGACATTTTTCCTATGTAACCGAAAGCAAAA
The DNA here is from genome assembly GCF_037783145.1 of Equus przewalskii. NCBI lineage: Eukaryota > Metazoa > Chordata > Mammalia > Perissodactyla > Equidae > Equus > Equus przewalskii. Next base: position 43,754,333 of record NC_091840.1, read on the forward strand.
CACATTAAATATTTGATCTCGTCTTACTATGATGAAAGCTAGCAGACTCATAAATAATCCATTGACCTGGTTCATTTTTCTGGACAAAATTGATCATAAAAATACACACACACGAGCCTTCATAAGGTCTGACTCTTAGAATTTTACCCCCCTCAAATTCTTTAGAACACTAACTGAAAAAGGAATTCCATAGGCAAAGGACTCAGTGCAAAAAGAAATGCTCTCTCTCGTGTTCCTTAGCTACAGAGAGCTTTTTCAAAAACAAATTTGAATGTATACATTTTTCAAGCAACTGATGGTGACACACTTCTACTGTGTAAAACCGCTCGCTGGAGTTTGAGTTTTACATAAATTCTGAATGGCCTGTGAGACGGCCGAGCGGGCATCAGCTCTGCCAGTGAAAACAACCCAAGCGCACAGAGACTCGTCCCACTTAACTGTCATTCAGAGATTTCTCTAGATATTTGGGCACTTATGTCAACCAGAACTCTCCCTGCAGAAACGCCTTTCCATAAAGCCACTTGCACGCGATGGCAGTAAGTAAAGATCAAACACAAGCTATGGGTTTTAAACTAAAGCAACTTTTCCCAAGGCGCAAGACAGCACTTTGCTTAAGACCATCTTTACAGGGTCTTCCTCTGGGACTCAAAACATCACAAAGCCCGTGCATGCAACAGACAAGGGAGCCCTCCAAAGTCCCCTCGTCCACTCCACGTTCACCTTTTCCCTCCAGCCCGTCTGCTGTCCACACTCGCTCCTACGGAGAGGGCAGCAGCAAAGCAGGAAGCCCACCGCACAGGCGCACACATGCCCTCGCCAGCGCCTGGGGAGGTGGAGCGGGATGAAGTTCTGGAAAGAAGTGTGGATTCGGAGCGACAAGGAAAGCGGACCCACCTGCCGGGAGTCCGCGGGGAGGCTGGTCCCGGGGCTCTGCGCGCGGGGACCCTCGCGCCCTCGAGGCACCGGGGCGGCCGCTGCCTGTGAGGGAGCAGGCGCCGAGCGGCCGTATTTGTACTCTCGGCCCCTCACATGGTCTGATCTCTAGATAGCCGCCGCCAAAGAGCTCCTTAAGGATTTTTGCGTCACTTTGAGCCGCACAAACTTTACGGTTCCCCGCGGCTGCGGCTCGGCGTTCCTCCCGGGTAGGGGTGGCCGCCGGGGCGCGCTCACAGGGCGGGCTGGGGGGGTCGGAGGGGGCGGGGGGCCGGGCCGGGGAGGCGGAGGACCCTCCCACATGCACACACTCGCGCGCGCTAGGAGGGACCAGCTCTAGGAAGCGAGGGAGCCCGGGGCGCTGAGGGGGTGGCCGAGCAGCGCTGAGAATCCGAAATTTCCTGCTCTCTACCCTTGCCCGGGAGGGGGGCTGCTCCACAACTGACAGGTGTATTTCCTCCCCTACCAGTTGCTCCCCAAATTTTATTTAGGTTTCTGCTTAATGTCACTTCCTTAGAGCGATCTTTCTTGGCCACGGACACCTCCCCATCACTCCCATCCTGAATCTCGCTCTGTTTTTCTTCCTAAGACTTAACAGCACCTGACATTCCATGAGTTTATCTGGCTCCACCGCTGGGATCTGAGCTCGGCCAGAATGGACCTTGTCTAAATCCTGGTCATCCCCAGGGCCATCAACAGTGCTCAACGATGCCCACCCTAGGGGCTCCCAGGAAATACTTGCAGAAAGAATGAATGAATGAAGAGTTCTTTCTCGTTTTGTTAACGAGCCACATCTCAAAGAAGTGTCAGAACAGATAGTATGGGTGGTCTGCAAAAACGTATATGCCTTGGGCGAGTGGATGAGCTACAATATTTTAATTATTTGAAGAGGTTCACCAGGAGCCTGTTTCGAACCATGTGAATATTGCTTTGATAATTTTTTTTAAAGTTTAAAAATGAATTTAATGTTATTATATTGTCTTTTCAGTAGAATTATTTTTTACATTTGAAAAGAACAGATGTAGTACTCGCTTCGGGTTGTCCCTGAGGCAGGAAGGAGGGCGTGTGGGCTAACTCCCTCTCCCCAGAGGAGGCCAGGCACCCAGCAGAGCAGAAAGGAATCGCGAGCTTGCAGCCTTTTGGACTTGGAGGAACGGAACCCAGCGAGCGGAGCACGCCTGAGCTGAGCTGAGCAGGCGTCTGGAGAGACAGTTGGAACAACTCTGTCCCTGGGCATGGGCGGTGCCCCAACCTGGGAGGAATCAGTGTGAGGTTTTGGTGCCACCTAGACGTCAGGGTGGCGACTGCAAGGAGAGCGGGGCATGCTTCGGAGAGTACCAGGCTGTCCTGGTGAGCTCGCTGGCACTCTAGCGGCCAAGCCAGGCTGGTGAATTCTGGGCAAGTGTGGGCATTTCATCTCCCTGCCGAATCCCGGGGTGGCAGGGCCCACATGGGCGGCTCCTCCTTTTAGGTGAACATCCCAGGTTCCACTTGGCCTTGGTAAACTAATGTGTAGGTATAAACAAGGGGCTACACAACGTAAGGTGCAGTTCCAGGGAGGAGACAAGGCAGAACGAGGGAGGAAGGGACTAGGAGGGGGACCAAAGGCTGTGAGAAGCAGTAGGTGACTTCAGCCCTTAGTTAAGGCTCTTGTCTGCACCCCATCTGTCATCTACGTTGGCTCAATGTGACTTTTCCACACCATTCCACAGTCTCGTGAACCTGTTGACCCTACCACTCCTGGCCTTCTTTCTAGACCCTAATACCCATTCCTGCCCAGCCGCCCTGGGCGCTCTTGCTCCTGCCTTCTTTGCTGCTGGTGCTGGCCTGGACAGTGGGAGTCCCAGGGATGGGGGTTAAGCCGCAGCTCTGACCCTGTGTTGTTGTGTGGGCTTATTCCTTAACCTCAACCCGTAGAGCCTCAGGTCCCTTGTCTGTAAAACAGGCGTCATAAGAATGGTGGGGAGTGAAGGGGCTGACACAGGCAACATTAGTGCCATCTCCTCCCAGGCCAGTCTTCTCCCCTCTTGCTCCCTGGCTGAGGGGCGCTACCAGAAAGACACTAGAATTACACAGACTGGACCTTTCCCTCGTTCCTCACTGTCTCCCTGGCACAGTCCACACAAAACTGTCCCAGATGGTCCATCCTCTCTCTGCCATGTGCTTTCCCTTCCTCTTGCCCCTGTGAGTGCCGTCCCACAGAGTCCACCTGGCCTCAGTTGCCCCACCTTCACCTCAACAAATCCAGCCTCTGTCTCCTCCCTAAAGCTAATCTTCCCTGTCTGGCTTCCCATGCTCATTGCCACACTGCCCTGACTCCCTCCCTTGTGAAAACCCTCTGTTCTGGTGCTGGATTCCCACAGCCTGTGGAGACCTTCCTCGCCTCCGAATCAGAGCGAATGGACAGACGTCATCGTCTCCCACCTGAGAAAAGGCAGCCCTCCACCTTCCCAGCCGTCCGCCTCCATCGTCGCTCCTTCACCACCTGAGCACCGTCTCTATGCCAGGCACTGAGGAAGAACCACCCCTGCCCTTAGGAGTCAGGGCGAGGGCTGTGCTGAGCGGGGACGGCAGTGGGAGCCTTGAGGGGGGGAGGCGTGAGGCCAGCAGGGTTTCAGGGAAGGACCTGATGGTGTGGATCCACAGTGCTGCAGGCAGATGGGCTCCTTAGCACGTGAGGCAGGCATGAGGCAGGGCGGCGCCAGTGCAGACAGGGAGGAGATGGCAGTCAGAGTCCAGGAGGACCTGTGAAGCTTGGGGACTGGTAGGCGTGTTGGGAAAGCGACTGTGCTGTCAGAGATGCTGTGGGCCTGGGTGAGTAGTGGGGGATGACATGCTGGGTTATCATGGTTCAGCAATAATTTCTCTTTGTTCTGCTAGTTCTAGCCCAGAAACAGTGGGCCTCGGGCCTGCTGGACAGCTGCAAAATTAACAGTCTCTCGCTTTGAGAGGGAAAGAGCACATTTAAATGCTTACATCCCCTCCCGTTTTCTCCCCCCCACACACTCACATATACAACACCACCACCACCAAGGAGACCTGCTTCCTGGGCATCTCAAGGCCCAGCAACTGTTCCCCCGTGGAGCCAGAGCCAGGCAGGACAAAGCTGAGTAAACCCAAGCCTCTCCCTCCGGAAGCCCTGGTGCCGTCTGTCTGTCCTGCCTCTGCTCTGTTTACACAATAATGGAAGGCGAGACCCACCCCTTCTTGTGGGCTTTGCTCGGCCCAGTCCTTAGGCTTGTCTTCCTGCTCCTCCTCCCCAGGGATCCTCCCCGTTTTTCCTGAGAGGTGACATAGTTTGGGTCACTGGGTTCATGTCCAACTGTGTGTGGAGTGTGGCACCTCCGGGGCGGGATTTGCTGGGCTTGTCCCCACAGAGGACTATGTGGGAGCCCCCTGTGGCAGGCCCTCCCTGATCCAGACGCAGCAAAGTGAATGGGAGGCAAAGCCCCTTCAGGAGTGCCGGGCTGGGGTGTAGGAGAGGAATGGAGGCTGGGTCAGGCTCAGCCCTGCGGAAGGCAGGAAGCATTTGGAAGTAGATGAATTGTATCTTTGCCCATCTTTTCTGGCTCCTTCTCTCCCGTTCCCTAAGAGCCTACTGCGTTTGCTAAACAAATCCTCTTCCTGCAGGTTTCAGAGGTATTGTGACTACCCTAAGGTGCTCTATCTGTAATATTTTTGAACGAGAGTTGCTGATTTTTATTTCCCTGCTACAGGATTCCCTGCCCTGACTGTCAACGCCCTTAGCTAGGCCCACATCTTGCAGGGCGGCTGTTTTGGCTTTCCACCTTGGGGGAGAAGTCGAAGTCAGGAGATGCACGGGGTACCAGGAGGGGTCCCACAGCCCTGTGTACCCACAGCCCTGCAATGGCCTTCTGATGTCTCCTCAGTGCCCACCTTCCCACTAGGCTCCCAGTTCCCAAGGAAAGGGGCTCTGCCTCCCTCTGCATCTCAACCCCCACCACCGAGCCGGCGCACGGCAGGCCCCATAAACAGGTGTATTGGCAATGAATGACCGGGGAAAGGCCTTTTACTCTTAACAGGCTTCGTGCCATAAAAACCAGGGCCCTGGGGACTGTTAACTAAATCCTGCCAGATCCAACCATGGATCCCACACAGCTGTGACAGAGTGAGGCGGTTTCATCTGGGCTGATCTGGGGGAGGTTCACAAGATTTATTGCTAAATGAGAACAAAAGCAAAGCACAGAACAGGTGTTACTCTAGTTTGTTGAGAGAGAGAGAGAGGCTGATATGTGTATTGAAATCTCTCTAAGTACATAGAGGAGCCCCGGACTAGTCAGGGCCGTGAGGGAAACGACATCGGGGTGGAGGGGAAGCCTACTTCTTCACTGTGTACCCTTCTAACTGCTTAAATATTTGCCATGTGTAGGCAATACTTTCATAAAACTTTTTCAGAAAAGCAGCATTTTTTTTTTAAGTTATAAAAGTATAAGAAAAAAGAAAGGAAGAAAAAAACGAGAGAGGGGAAAGAAAGAACACAGGAAGATCTTCTCGGGCGCCCCAAGCTTATCACAAGCCTGAAGCAGCCTGGGGGCATTCTTGGGCCACAGCTCCGCTCTCCGCTCTCGCTCTCCGCTCCCCGCAGCACAGACACGTTTCCTTCCCCCATGGGGCCAAATTACTCAGCATGCTGTAATTTTTTTTGTTCCTTTGGGAAGGAGGCAAATATTTTCTCTAATTTACTAGCAAGGATGCTGTGAAGCAAGAGGTGAAGTCCAGGGTTTTGCTCAGGATCAGGTCAAGAGGGATAGAATTATTTCCAGAACTCGGGTCCTCTGCTTCTGGTCCCTGAAGTCACTCCTCTCTCCTGCGGTCCGACCTCGGGTTTTCCTTTGTCTGCTTGAGATTAGAAAACACTCACCCTCCCTCTGGCTCTTCTTCCCTTCCAGGAACTTTAAGATAACTTGAGGCTCCGCAGAGGGAGGTTTCTCGTAGTCTCTTCCTGGCGAGCTGATCGCCCTCATGCTTGAGGTCTGTGGTCACTGTGGTTAGGTTAGTTTAAGACCAGCCAGCATTTCTTTTCCTTCTCCATCTTCAAGCCCTTTCATAACTATTATGACACTTACTAGAAGTCACCTTCTTTTTCAATTGGCTCATGTACGTACATCTTATTTTCCCAACTAAATGATAAACTTCTGGAGAACTGTTTTAACCCCCAGAAGGCCTAGCATGATACTGGGCATGTTGGAGGAACTTGGTGAGACTGGTTATTAATAAAAGGCACCCTTTATGGAACATCCACCAGGCACACGATCCACATTCTCTTTTGCTCTTTTCCTTCCATAAGGGTAACTGCAGTATAAACTCTTTGGCTGCATGTTGCTGTAAATGCTATTAAAAATAAGTTACAGTTTTCCTGTTTCAAGCTGTGAGTTTTCATATTTAATACACTTAAAAATGATTTTTCAATAGAAGTGGTCTGGACTGAGGGTCAGAGAGGTTCAGTCATGTGTCCATGCTCACACAGGCTCCAGGTGGCAAGGCCGGCTATCTGCCCGAGTCCAGCCCTGTGCTCCTGCTGGGCTGGGCTGATGTGAAATGAGAATGGTGCAGCGGTGAGAAAAGTGAAGCAGACCTTTGTGGTTCCCTCTCCCTCTACTCCCCTGACGCCAGTCACCTCCATGAAATCCAGAGCTTTGTGTTAAGCATTGAAATATGAAGAGCACAGGGCTTTGTTCTCATTCTCCTCGTCCCCCTAGAGCAGGTGATAGGGAAGCAGACTTCAGATCTATGTATAAACTTTTAATTGAGTGCAGCTGTCAGAATATAGGGCATTTTCAATCAGTCAGCCAACCACTACTTACCATGAGCTGGGCTTGTGAATACAGTGGTGAGCAAGACAAAACTCCCCAGGAGCTGACAGGCTGTATCGACTTTGGGGAAAATAGACACAGGCAAATAAATAAAAAACTGCATAAGGTGGTAAGGACTGTGAAGAAAACAGACCCCAGTGGCAGTGTAGAGAGTGACAGGTGCAGGGGTAGGAGAGTGGGGAGCAGCAGTGAGGAGGGGGAAGCTGGCCGCTTGGATAAGGTGACCAGGGATGGCCTTGACATTCCAGCCACAGTGATGCAAGACCTGAGGGAAGAGCTTTGGGAAGAGGGAAGAGCAAGGAGGCGGGAATGTGCTCCGTGTGTCTGAGGGTCAAGGGGGTTGGCTGGAGCACAGTGAACAAGAAGGGAAGTGAGGAGATTGAGTGCAGAGGTGGGCGGGGGCGGTGTGCTGCTGTCACTGAATGTGTCCAAGTGGAACTTAGAGGATTTCTCTTCTGCTTTGGAGAGGTTTGGACGAGACAATCTCTAAGGGCCCTCCCAGGTGAGGTGCAGGGAGTCCACAATTCTAAGTCAAGCGCACTTGGGTGCTTTCCACCACAGACCCGCCCTGCCTCAGCTGCCCCATCCTTCTGCAAAGCAGCTGATTTTAAAAAACAAAACAACTGTGATGGGGTATCCTGACAGATGGTTCCAGAGTCCACTCCATCCACTTCAAGAGGAGCTACTGAGCTACAGTTTTTCCAGAGGGATAAACAAGAGCGCGAGCAATTAGGATCCAAAGTATACCAACAAAAGAGGGTGCGGACGGGCTTCCCATCCTCACACAATCCCGCTCCCAGAGAAGGGCAGCTGGGAAGAAGGGAAGGTTTCCTCCCTCCCTTTTTCCCTTCTCTTTGTGGTAATGTGTAAAGGGCTTGGGGTTTGCAAAGGAAAACAAAGCAAAACAACGCTGCCAGTTTATTCCCAGTTTTCAAATTGTATCACAGACCCCAGGGAGGAAGAGTCATCTTCGTGAGAAACAACAATGGTTCTGAACAAGTTGTTCTAAATAGGAGAACGCTCATATGGAACTACTCAAAAGAAAAAATCCAACGGAACCAATGACTGTGGCCGCAGTCAGCAACAACACTCTCCCACACTCGACTGGGGGAGGGAACGAAAGGGCGGGCGCCCTGGCACTGCCAAGAGCAAATCGGAATTGAGCTGCTCTGTAAGGACAAGCCAGAGCCCACAACCACATCCTGAAGGCACGTCTCATTATCAGGCCCTGGCTTCTTGGGCGTGCGGGGCCACCGTGACTCCACATGTCTCAAGAGGGTCCTGGGGCTGGCGAAGACCTTCCAGAGGGCAGAGTACCATTCAGAGTTACAGGGGAAGACAATGCTCACCTTCCCACTTCTGAGCTCACCAGTCACCCAGATATTAGCAAGTTCTTCCAGCTCAGATCCCTGGCTTCATCTTCAGCAGAGAAGACATAGCCACCATTCGTCTCTCCCCACTGGATCCTAATTTCATTTGAAAAATAGCTTTTATTAAAATATTTGGTTATGAAGGTTCTTATGTATTGCTGGATTTGGTTTATAATATTTGGCTTAGGATTTTTGCATCTGTAAGTATGGGTGAGATTTGCATGTAATTTTTTCTTTCACTATCCTTGTCAGGGTTATGCCAGCCTCATAAAATAATTCTTTCTGCCATAAGGTAGCTCTTTGCATCTCTCCTCTTGCACTAATCAAGATTCCCCAGAGAAGACTTCCAAACTCCTGGGCACTAGAGTTCTAGGAGCACAACGTGGCAGAGCACATTCAAAATGCAAATGCTCACTTACTCGCCTGTGGCATTTCCACTCTCGGCTACGTTCCTGACCTCCAGGACCATAATAATAATAAATAAATAATAAATCTTGAATGGGCTGCTGAGCTGGGGAGGGACAGTCACCTAGCTGCTCCAAGTAGGGAGGGGACCGAGCAGACAGCCAACCCTTCAGAAACTCTCCCTGGACTCCCCGTCCCCAGACTACTGCCCTCTGGTGCACCCGTAGCTGAGCTGTGTGGGGACTGTGCCATGTAAATGGCTCTGCACTGGCCGTCTCTGGGATTCAACTTTTTTGGCTCTGCTAAATCGTTCAGCATTCAGGCTTTCCAGCGTATTGTTTCTCCTCCTGTTCTTCTCGAGCTTGTGTGGATTTGTCTTCTAAACAAATCTCTTCACTGTCACTTTTTACAAAGAGTATCTTCTACTTTTCTAATATCTGCACCATCTGTACAAGTATTCCCCTTTTTGTGTGTGCCTTTTTTTATCAGTCTTGCCAAAGATCTGTTAATCTGCTTTTTTTTTTTTTAAAGAACTTGTGGCTTTGTTGATCCTGTTTAATTTCTGCCATCTTTTTTACTTCCTTCTACTTCCTTTAGGTTTATTTTGCTGTTCTAATTTCTTGAAACAGATGCTTAGCTCAATTTTTAGATTTTCTTACATTCTAGTAAACTTTTAATGCTATAAAATTTACAGACTGTTTTAGCTGTCTCTCTCATTTTGACATGTAGTATTTTTATTATTGTTCAGGTTAAATTTCCTTTATGATTTCTTCTTGGACCTATGAGTTAACTCCAAACATCTAGGGGTCTTCTAGTTATCTTTCAATGTTGGTTTCTAACTTAATTGCATTGTGGTTTGCATGATGACAATCCTTTGAAATTTGTTGAGGTTGGCTCTACTGCCCAGCTGTGGTCAACTTTTGAAAAAGTTCCATGTGTGCTCAGCAAGAAGGTGCAGTTGTCAGATGCAGTGTTCCACAGACGTCCATTATATCAAACTTATTAAATGCTTACGTCTCTTATATACTCACCTGATTTTTCAGTTGCTTGATCAATAATTGAGAAGTATGTTAAAATGTTCCATTATATTGAATTACTTATTTTTCCATAAGTTTTCAGTTTTTGTTTTTGTATTTTAAGGTTATATTAGGTGTATACTTATTTGGTATCTTTATACTTGTCTGGAGAATCAAGTAAACATGTAATTATGCTTTTATATGCAACTTACGGCTGAATTTCTTTTAAAAATCCAGATTGACAATTTGTCTTTTTTGTGGAATATTTATATACAATGTAATTACTGACATTTAGATTTACTTCTCCTGTCTCATTTTGGACCCTCTATTTGGTCCTGTGTTTTTTCTCTCCTCTATCTTTTTATAGATTGATTACACTCTTGCTTGGAAACTGCATCCTCTGTTTTATCTTTTTGTACTTAGTCTAGAAATTTTTAGCATATACAATTAACATACCAAAGTCTAAAGTTAATCAACATACTTTTCTTCTTCTGGAATGACGTAAGGACTTTACTCCAACAACTTCCTTCCCTAATTATTTATCTATTTTCATGTATTTCGGTTCTCTTTTTTTGAACACTACAAGACTTCCTACAATCACTTTTTAATGATACACATATTTGTCACTTTCTCTGATCTATATTCTTTGTTGCATTCAGACCCTCCATACTGGATCACTATCTTTCTGTTTGGCCAAGTTTTTGACTGAAAATGTCTTTTATTTCACTCTTGGGTTTTTTTTTTTCATTTTTTTGTGCTTTTTCTCCCCAAGTCCCCCTCGCACATAGTTGTATATTTTAGTTGTGGGTCCTTCTAGTTGTGGCATGTAGGATGCTGCCTCAGCATGGCTTGATGAGCCATGCCATGTCTGCACCCAGGATTCGAACCGGCGAAACCCTGGGCCACCAAAGGGGAGCGTGCGAACTTTATCACTCGGCCATGGGGCCGGCCCACACTCTTGTTTTTGAAAGACAGTTTCATTGAGTACAGAATTCTGGGTTTACAGTTCATTTCTCTTAGCACTTTGAAGATGTATTTCACTGTCTTCAGGCATATACAGGTGCTGATGAGAAGGTGGCTGTCAATTCAATTGTCTTTCCTTTGGAGGTAATCTGTCTTTTCTTCCCAGATGCTTTTAAGATCTGTTCTGGGGTTTCACCATGATGTGTCTAGAAATAGACTTACTTATCCTGCTGGAACAGGATTACTAGAATATTGTAAACACTGTGATTAAAACCTGAGCCTTTATCTAACATGATCTTGGAAAGTGCTGTGACAGAAAACACCCCCTGCTAGGACTGAGATGATTCTTGGAGAGCCAGAAAGGTAGGGGCTCAGGCACTGACGGGGATGCTGATGAGGGTGCTGGACTGATTTGCTTTCAGTGACAGGGAGGCCCAGTCTCGGCAGAACACATATTCTCCAGCCCCACCTAAAGCTGGACCCAGTAGAGCCTCACTTCCCACCGTTGGAGGGACCCTGGAACTGAGGGCAAGAATGGTTAGGTGTCAGGGGCCCAAGCCCTCGTGAATACGGTGCTGGCGGCCCTCTGCAGAAGCCAGTGAGCATCAGCACAGCCGGGAAGGATCAGGTGTCCCATGGAGAAGCTGAGGCAGGGAAGCCCTGAACCAACTTGCTCTTTTTTCACTTTGAAGAACATGAGTGACCTGGCTGCTTTCCTTTGTAGCTAAAGAAAGAAACACTTCTTAGATCAAGTAAGCCAAATTCCTCTCATTTAGCAAAGAGTTTTATTCAAAAGCTTCTCAGCACCATCTGGTTGTCAGAAAGAATGGATATCACCTTTTCCTGCCCACCCGACGCCCAATTCCAAAGGCAGAAGTTAAAGCATTTGGCTAGAGCCCCCCCCCCAATGATCATCGTTCAGATCATGATACGGTTTGGTTGTTCTCTCACCCCCCTTTCTCTAGGCCTCTACTTACCCTTGACTCAAGGAGGGCTGTGCTCCCCTACAGTTTAGAACAATAGGAAGGAATCATGTCAGACGTGATCAACCTCCCATTCCTAGGTTATCGGAGGCACATGAAATTACCTTGAAAAAATTCAATTCAGCGACTGCCACGTAGGGAGGACAGTGACACTGTCGGGCAGCATGCAGTTTCGAGAGCTCAAATCTTAGGGTGACCCTCCCCCCACTCTACTCTAGGAACAAGGAGCATTAGGTCCATTTTCTCTCCACATACCTCGATTGCTCATCCTCTCCTGTCTTATTAAAACAAACACTGAACCAAATCTTTTTGACAAAGTTAAGACAAACAATTACATCTAATTAAAATGCTAAGAGATCCTGAGCTGTTGGAGATGAGGAGAGTAGACAGTGTGACCCGATCTTCCCCCCTTTTTTCTTTAAGAATATTTTGTTTCAGCATAAAGCACACTTTCCCGAAGAGGTTCCTGGAGGAGAAATCCAAGAGTCTGGCTGTGTCTTGTGGGAACACACAGTCACCTGTGTAACTTTGGCTTCAGTCCCTGGATCTGTCCTTTGCAGCTACTTCGGGTCCCAAGGGAGGAGGAAAGAGCTGGAGGCAATATCACTTGGCCAAAGCCCCCATGGGGTCCCAGGCTGGCAGGACAATGGGTTCCTGCTCTAGGACCGCTAGCACCTCTTCAGGGACATGCTTCCTGTCCACCACCACTTCGTAGACATATTCAGAGAACCACTCATCTGTCATGCACAGGTAACCTGGAGAAAAGAAGAGAAGCCTCATGAGGGCAAGGGCAAAGAGCAGAAACCCTACTAGCACAACAGAGAAGCCTTTTAAAAAAACTAACATTTGTCCGTGTTTTTAGCTTTCTCATCTAAAATCTCACTTAATCTAAGTCTTATTAGAAATTCTGTGAAGCAGACAGGACAGGCATGGCTATATTTTTACCAATTGGAAAAGTGGGGCTCGGAGTAACTAAGTGACATGCCCAGGACACATGAGTGAGGTTCAGAGCTGGGCCCTGGACCTAAGGCTGTTACCAGATCCTGGCTGTTCCGCTGCCCAGGCTGCCTCGATGAAGGTGAGTGGATGATCCCAGAAGGAGGTGGAAATGCTCCTTGTTCATACAGCCACACGCAGGGGTTAACTCTAGGGTCAGAAGGGCAAGCATACCAGTTCCATTCTGACCCCACCCACCTTCTCAGGATCGCTGGCTGTTCTCCTTCCTTCCTCTCTACCATAAATTCCTACAACCAGCTAAACTGCTGGGGGAATCCTGCGGAGGCCATGTCATCATTCCCAGGTAGTCACTTATTTGCAGATGATACTGTGTGAGTCAAATGATAACACAGTCCTTGCTTTCCTGGGAGGAAATCTCTGAGGAGGATCAGGCAGAACTGGCAAACTGAGACAGCTGCTCGGCCTCTCTTCCCCAGTAAGGCCCTGGCTTTATGGGTGTCTCCGGGGGTGGGACTGCAGAGAGGCACAGCTGTACTGACACCCCAGGCTGAGAGCTCATCTGACGGAAACAGTGTGGTATCATGAGGCATCCATCCTAGAAAACTGCCTCTTCCTATCTCTACCGGGACAACACAAATTCCCCTTCAGGAACATACTTCCAACAAACTTCAGCAAGGGGGAAGATGCTTCACCTGAACTACTGTTAACATAAAAAGCAAAGTAAGGTGATAAACTAAAGTGTGTGTATTTAAAACAAGAATGGGCCAGGGAGAGAGCACAGAGCACAAAAATGTGTACCTACACAGGGCACTGCAAGCAGGTACACATCTCAGGTCTCACAGGAAATAGCAATAATCATAATCATCATCATCATCATCATCATCACCATCATCTTACCATATCTGGCACCTACTACATACTAGAAACTTGAGTCATTTTTCTCTGAAAGTGTCTGTGCAAATCTAGGCCTGTGCTATTTCATTTCCCACTACACAGGACCAAGAGAAAGAAAGAAGATGGAGGCATTTCTGCCAACATGGTCCTCTAGTGCAGCGGTTCTCAAACTTCTTGGCCCCAAGACAAGACTGTATATTCTTAAAATTATTGAAGATGCCAGAAAGTTGTTTTACATTTTGTGGATTATACCTACTGATATTTACTGTATTAGAAATTAAAAGAGAAAGTTAAAAATATTAATTCATTTAAAAATAAGAATGAAAAATATGAATATAAATAATATATTTTTAGGAAAAAATAATTCTATTCTCCAAAATAAAATAAATTTTAGTTAGAAAAGTGGCACTGTTTTACAATGTAATGTCTGGCTTCACAGAAGATAGCTAAATTCTTTCCTCTGCTTCTGTGTTCCATCTGTCGCAATCTGTTGTTCTGGTTGTAGTAAATGAAGAAAATTGGTCTCACACAGATAGGCTGTTGGAGAAGGAAAGACCTTGCAGACCCCCTAAAAGGGTGCCAGGAACCTGCAGGGGTCCTCAGATCACACTCTGAGAACTGCTGTTCTAAAAGCAAGACTGATTTAAATAATTAAAAGGCAACATGATGGTAAGTCTAATGTTGTAAGCTAAATGGTGTGTCAGAAGTCATTTAACTTGAAAACACAGTTTGTTTGGTGAGGTCACCTACGCTCAATTCTTCTCTTCCCCTGTGAGAAGTCAAAGACAACACATCGTGACGTGGCACAGCATGTTTACCCTCACAGGAAAATGCCCTGGAACAGTGCTCCAGGGCTCTGACCAAGTCAGGTAATGGCACGTATCCCTGTCCCCTGATGCCAGCCCCCGGATCCAGTGCTCCTCTTCTCAAGAGGAGATACAGGGAAGGAGAGAAGACAAATGCTGTGGCCTGCCCCATTTCTGGTTTCTGTCTTGATCATATACTCCAAAGTCCCTGACTTTGCTCGTGTCACTCAGTCAGGACCTGGCTCTTATCATCACCTACGCTACTGCCACTAAGTTCTAGCAACCAAAGCTTGCCCAGCTGAAGGGCCAATCAGTACCATTTCTTGCTGCACTCCAAGCGCTTCCTAAGAAAGTCAGCATCTGCCTTCCCAAAAAGGAGCTTTCAGAGGGCAGGAGACCAGACTGCTGAATATTACACCATTTAACATTAGTCATCCTTCCCGTACCATAATGCAGGCTGAACAAATCCTCAGAGCAGCTCTGGGCACTGAGGCAGGTGAAAGATAGAAGCAGATTCATGTAATAAAGTTCTGTGTCCTTACGACAATACTATCATCACACAATCAAATGAGTCTTCAAAGAATACCCAGAGAAAATGGACAATAAGTACATCTACACTATCTTGTTCCAAAAGCAGATCAGATTAAGTCCTCACAAATTAAAACTCCTATCAATTCCAATCCACCCTTTCAGTGTCCCTGCCAAGAGGACCTGCCTTGATTAGTCTCTCTCTTCAGGATATGAGTTCTTTGGGGGCCCACAAAAACCCCCACAGTCTAGGTGGCTGCCAAGTAATTGCACCCTGAGTAGATAATGAACTTGCGGCTGCTGTAGCTGTTGATACTGTGTGTCTTGGAGTTTGACTGAGAAGATTAGGATCAGTACGTCTGAAACTCAAGCAAGTGCTGTGTAAAGGAGCAGCAAGTACCCAGCGGGCAGGACGGAAGTGGCCATTTTGAATTGAGGAAAGTTGCAGCCACTAGCCTTTAAGCACCCTGGCCACTAAACAGGTGTCCACAAGCAAGAAGGGAAAGAAAAGAAGAACCTGCTCCAGGGATCCCCAGGTTACATTTAGGGAAACAACAGATAAACAGATAAACTCAGCTTTAGGAACTAAAGTGAAATTAAACTTTGTTTCAACTTTAACGTCTTGTTTACATGCAAAGAGAAAGAAAGAAAATAAGTGAACAGTCTTTCAAAGCAACTGGCAATGTTTCTGTTATTTGTTAAATGAAAGCGTAGTATCTGTCTGTAAAGGGAAAAACAGCGTCTGCGGATACAGCTCTAAACTGGTTAGGCCAAATTCACTCACAAACAGAACAGTTCTGAATGGGTCAGTTTAAGGGAAAGAAGACCTTTACCTGAGAAAACAGTTTTCTGAAATCCTACCAGGGATCTAAGATTTAATCCTCTCAGACTAGAGTAAGGTGCCAAATATATCATTTATGAATTATATAGATTTTATATTTTTTGCTTTGTTCTGTGAAGTATTTCTCCTCACTAATACACTATTTATAATGAGGTTTTTCTTCTATTTAAAAAAAAGTGTAACAAAATCAAGTCATCTGTTCTGCTCTGATGGGTCTGTCTGGCAGCCTGGACCTAAGGAAGCCAGACCACCGAGGCCTCATTAAGTCACTACCAATCTTTCACCTCATGGTGACAACTCAGGACTGAAGAAAGGCTTCCAGAGAGGAAAGCAAAACCTCACTGACACTTGTCTCATGCTTCAAACTTCCTAAAAAATAGTGAGAAAGCACTCCTCAAAACCTTAGTCTTTTAAAATGAAGTTGTGAAGACTATGCAGCAACATGGAAAAACCGTCAAGTGATAAAAGTAAAGTATATGAAAACAGTATATCCTATATAACTACAGCTATGATACAAATCCAGACACACAGAGGGGGAAGCACGAAAAAAGTAACAAAATGATAATTTTGTATCATGGGGTAGGTGATATCCCCCCCAAATTTCTGAAATGTTACACGGCTTTTTGACTCCCTAAAGACTACCCAAATAATTCACTCTCATTATAAAAACTTTGGAAACACAGGAGGAGGAAGATGAGAGGGAGAAGGAAGAGGAGCAGAAGGAGGAAGTGGTGGCTGAGAAGGACGACGAGACAAATATAAACTTAAAAGCTGCCTACAATCCCACCACCTCAGGATAAGCCCTGTTCAGATTTTACGTATATCCTTTGGCAGAGTTCCTACGTGTAGACTCTATACATTTAACACAAACAAGGCATCAGACATACTCTTTTATTACAAATTACCACACACACCGTTCTCCAATATTGCTCTTTCCACATTGACAAAAAACTACATCTATCTACACCATAATTTTTAAATGCTGAATTTGTATGAGTAAACCAGAATGTATTTAATCAATTTCCGACTGTTGGAATCTGGATTGTTTTTTCATGCTTAGAAACAACACTGCTATAAACATTTTTACAATTAAACCTTTGTTATATCCTTAATTATCCATTTAATTTCCTTATCTCTTCATCAATATTTGGTATGTATAATTAAAACTTTCTTTTTGGGTCCAATTTGAACTTTTGTGTGTGTGTGTTTGCTTGCTACTTACACTTTTCTTTGGTGAGGTGCCTGTTTGGGACATCTGCCTATTTTTAACTGGTGTATTTCCCTTTTTCATAGTGATCAGTAACAGTACACTATTTATTTATACATTATGATGGTTGCAAACATTTTTCTATTATGTAATTTGCCTTTTAATTTAGTTTATGATGTCTTCTAGTCTGCTAAAATTTTTAATTTTAATGAAGTCAAATTTATCAGTCTTTTCCTTTATGGCTTCTAATTTTGGTGTTATGCTTATAAACATTTTTCTGCTACTATAACAAAAAATAAATAAGAGAAAAAAGTAGGAAGAGTGGTAAGAAAACATTAGAAAAACAGTGTCACTGAAAAGCCCAGCACTCACTGAGGCCTTGGCACAGTCTAGTCTCCAATTACGAACACACACAATTCAAACAGATCATTAAGTAGTGATTATCTGTCAACCACTTCTGTTAGGTACCCACTGTGTAAAGCATGCCCTAATATTTTACATTTGTATAGAGTATGTTGCAAATGTGCAAAATGATACAATCCCTATGGAATGGAGTTTGGAAATACCTAGAAAAATTTCAAATGCATTTACTCTTTTCACTAAGCAACACCATTTCTGGGACTTCATCCTATAGACACACAGGACTTGCATGCACATAATATTTACTTATTTGTGCACAGTAATAGCTAATACTTATTCAGCTCTTACTATGTGTCAGGCACTGTTCTCAGCATTTTACATGTATTAATTCAATGCAATATCGTTTGTAATAGTAAAAGACTGGAAACAACCCAAGATCCATTAGTAAGGGAACTGGTTAAATAAACTATGGCACATCCAGACAATGGAAGACAATGAAGCTGTACTGATGTGGAGACTGATATGGAAACGCCTCCAAGACATGCTGTTAAGTGAAGTGAGAGCAAGATGCAGAGCAGGGTATATGCATGCTACTTTGGTACACTAAAAAGCACTGGAAAGATACAAGAGAACTGAATAGAAACTAACTTGAAAGAAGGGGAGGGGAATAGAGTGGAGAGTGATGGAGATGGAAATAAAATCCTCTTTATACTTTTTTGTACTTTAATTTTGGAACAATGTAGTTTTGTTATTTATTAAGAATTACACTTTAGAAAACAAAACAAAACCACACACAAATCTGTTGGGAGCTTACACTTCACAATGAAATGTCACATCCACTAGGCTTGTTTTGATTTGAATCCTCACAACACTACGAGGCAGGCAGGGCTGCTATGAGCTGTCTAAAGTCACAGAGCCAGTAAGTAAAGCCCACACTCAAATTCAAGTCTTAACTTCAAATTCAGTCTTGTCCACGGGGCTCAGCTTCCTCCAACAGAGCACTCAGCAACAAGGAGACATGGCAGGTAGTTAGGGCTTCAGCAACAGATAACACAACAGCACGTAATCCAGCTCAAGCACCTAACTGTTTGGAGCCAATTCCATCTGCTCACACATCCCACATCAACAGTCATGTGCCCAGTTTTTGTGGGGTCCATTTATGAGGTATTTTATATCTTTAAATTAAAGAGATACCATGTGTTCTAAGTGCATATATTTAGAAGGAAGGAGAACAAGACGGGCTGGATGTTTAAAAAAAACAAGAGGAACAGAACAAAAACCACCACTTACGAGACAGACATTTGGACAGTGTCTGAGAAGAGGCTTCTTTTTCCTCCAGAGCAAAGACCAAAGTCCAGCTATGTGGTGAGGACACATTCATGCTCCTGAACCTTCTACATAAGACAAGGGATACCCTTATAGCTGGATATTACCTGTGGCCTCTTTCAGAAACAAAGGTTAGAGAAGATACCATTTCCTTGGTAAATATTCCAGGAAAAAAGCAGAGGGAAAAGTGTGGTAGAGAAAGAGGTTGTTTGGGTTTGTGGGTTGTATTTTTTCAAACCATCAAACCACAACGAAGTTTAGTGAGCAGAAGTATACACTTCCTGAGGAAGTGCCCTCTGCTAAGGAGTCCAGAAGAAGCCTGTCCACCTCTGAGCTGAAGACAGAAGGCAACACACTACCCAGTCTGATCTCCCCTTTCCCTGGACCAGTGAGAACAATCCAGGCAAGTCTGAGAGTACACACAATCCTGCCAGGATCTCTGATGTTGGAGAGGAGAGGAAAACACAAATTCAGGTGTCAGCCAAGGGTCTGTTTTCCTGCCGAACTCAATGATTTTTCTCTGACCCCAAAACTATCACTACTCGTATTTGTTTCAGGCAAAGCCTGTTCTTTTTTTTTAAGATTTTATTTTTTCCTTTTTCTCCCCAAAGCCCCCCAGTACATGGTTGTGTATTTTTAGTTGTCGGTCCTTCTAGTTGTGGCATGTGGGATGCCACCTCCACATGGCTTGATCAGCGGTACCACGTCTGCACCCAGGATCTGAACCAGCAAAACCCTGGGCTGCCCAAGTGGAGGGTACCAACTTAACCACTCGGCCACGGGGCCAGCCCCAAGGCCTGCTTTTTGATCATTCCTCAAAAGCTCCATGGATAGCAGGCAACAATATTTCTTGGCCTCACTCCTTGGACCTTCCTGCAGCATGCCCCACATGCCAAAAGCTACCCTTCTCAGCTACCGTTTCCCTGGCTGACCTCCCACTTCATTTCCAAAACAAGCCACAAGCCTAATACCTTTCCTAAAACTCCACTCACCCCTGAAGAATTGCTAAGGAGCCTTTACAGTTCCAATCACTCACCATCTCCCTTGCAGTTTATCCCCAATAATATTTTGCACTTATTCTGCGTTTTTGTTTTGCATATTTGTTCTTATAATAAATTTAAAACATCATATGGAGCAAGATTTACAGCATCAATGGTTCCAGCTTCAATTTTCCCAGCCCCCCGGCCAAGGACCTAGCATTTGAAGGAATTAAGCACTAAAATGTCACTGAGATGGCATAAAAGGACAGTTGCGCTTCCACCCCCACTCCTCCTGAAGTTTCCAAAACCTGCCTTAAAGTCTAACCGCAAAGCCTTTCTCCTGGACTCATCTTCTGACTGCTCTGCTCTGCATCATTTACCACCAGGTTCTCCCTGACATCATCCAGTCCCTCGGCTTCTCCCTAACCCCACACCCATTTCAACAACCTCAGCTTCAATGTCTTCCTATTGTCTCCTCACTGAGGGGGCCCTCCCTGGTTCTTCTTTCTCTGTCACCTCCCTTCTCTGAGAAATCATCCTTTCTCTTGCTCTTCTCTGTCTGCTTTATCCTATATCTTACAGTCTGAAGAGCACACCACGAATGCCACTTCTGTCACATCACAGCCCTCTTCAGATCCCCTTCCTGTGTCATAAGTGAGTAAGTATAAATTCCTCTGAGGGTCCGAGACATTCATTCCCCCATGGTCTGTGCATGGTTCCCTGCATCCCATCAATAAATGTGAGGTGATGCTGTTGCTAATGGTTTTTCCTCAGCACTAAGTTTATTCACCTCCACTGCTTTCTCTCATGAAACTAAGCCCACGTGATGAGTCATGCAACCAGTAACTGGAGATGTAGCTCAATGGTCACCCTAGGGTCCTGAATTCTTAGAAACCTGAAGCTAGAACCATGGACAAGGTAGACAGCCGTCCTCTAGAAGGGCCAGATTAAGGGACTTACATTCTTGTTCTCCTGCCTACATTCATCCACAGATAACAACAGTAACAATGATAGCTAAGATTTTTGAGCACTTCTTACATGCTTGGCACAGTTCTCACAACAACCCCACGAGGTAGATGTGATTAGTATCCCACCTTTATAGATGAAGAGAACCGAGGCTTAAGTGAGTTAAGCACCACGCCCAAGGCTACGCGGCCGATCGGCGGAAGTGCTAGGACGTGGGCCTGGGCTCCAGGCTCTATGCTTAACCTCTATCTTTCTCAAACAAATGCAAACACACCTTGGAGATAACCTGGTGAAAATAATAGATCCTCTCTACAGAGAAAGCAAATACACACACAAAAATCTCTATTAAATGTGAGAGGATTTCTCCCTGAAACTGATGCCTGGTTGCAGGTTAGGAGGAGCCTCTGTCCCATAGTTTGTTCCCCTCTCACAAACAGGAACCCTCTCCTAGTCACACACTTTGATAAGGAAGCAGCAGTCCATCTGAGAGCTCATGCTTCCTCTGTTCCACTCACATGCACTATTTTTTAGCTCGAGTCATGCAGACTCTTTGGTTAACAAAGATGAAGGATGAGAAGTCCCTCTAAAGGAACTCAGATACCCAGATTTGATGGTAGCAGCACTTTTCCTAAGCCTAGAGAGACATGAAAAACATGAGGTGACATGACAAATTTGTATCTTGGCCCTTTTCAGGAAATGAGAAGCCTCTGCTTCTAGTTCATATAATTTTCTCTTATTCCAGAGCAAGTTCAGCTCAATACTGTCCATAATTTATATTATCTGTGCTAGAAATCGAAAACTGAATCTCTAACAGATCTGCAAATAATCAGTTATCTTTCATCACTGTAGTCCCCCCTTATCCATGAGTGATTCAGTCCAAGACCCTTAGTGGACGCCTTAAACTGCAGAGAGTACTGAGCTCTGTGTGTACCATGCTTTCCTACACATACCTACTCATGATAAAGTTTAATTTATAAATTAAGCACAGTTAAGAGATTAACAATAACAATTATAACAATATACTGTAATAAAAGTCATGTGAATGTGGTCTCTCTCTCTCAAAACATCTCATTGTACTGTACTCACCTTTCTTCTTCCTGTGAGGATGTGATGATGATACAATGCCTATGTGATGAGATGAAGTGAGGTGAATGATTTCATAATGCTACTCAGAACAGCACGCAATTTAAAACTTACAAATTGTTTATTTCTGCAATTTTTCATTTAATATTTTTGGACCACAGTTCGACCAGACAACTGAGACCATGGAAAGCAAAACCACAGATAAGGGGGACTATTATAATCATATTTTTAGGGAAGTGACCTGAGTAAAATTAAGAAATCTGAATTCCAGCTCCATCTCTGACACTGTGCAACTCAAATAACCTGAAACCTTTCAATACATTTTCATTTTTTCCACATAAAACAGAGGTATAATCACCGGCATTCACATCCTCAGTTACTCTATCTTGATGCCATGAGGAAAAATAAACACAAATACATGAGCAAATTAAATTCTTAGGAAGCAAGATGCTATGAACTCTACGTCCTGAGTACCTCTGACAGAAATATGGAATAGTCACTAAACTTTTTAGAGTTATAAAACAGGAAACAGTTTGAAAAACGCTTTCATACACTATTTCATCTGAGGGCTGTAAAACTATAGGACCTCATAAGGCAACAGTAATTACCCATGTTACTGATAAGGGAAACGCAAAACCATAAGGAGTTAAATTACTCCACAGCATCTAACTGTCTCTCCTGGTTCAACAATATATACAACGTTCTATGAGGAATACGCTGAATTTTGTGCCTAGCTTTGGACACCCTGTCTCCAAAACCACACGGGGTAGGCTGACTGGTGAGGCAATTAAAGGCCATACTGATGGATTTAAGGAAACAAAAGTCCACATATAATCTGAATCAGCCACATAAGTTTCTTTCCAGATTAATCTCTAAGATGCCAAAGACTCTTTAACTGAAATCATCAAGAGACTCCCTTTCAGGAGGAAGTCTGGAAATTTTACTAAAATGAATTCAGGAACAAAGAGGTTCATTTGTAAGAAAAGATGAAGAACGTAGGTTAAAAACAATTTCACACGTTCATGTATCTTAAAGGCACAAAAGCAAACTGAAAAATGAAAAACTAATCTTGGTTCAAAATGAAAATTAAGAAAGAGAGAATTTTTTAAAAATAAAGATTTTCCTTCAATGACCATTACAGAATTTGAAAATATTCCTCCTACCCTCACTTAAAAGTTATATTACTTAGCATATTAAAAAACTAGACTAAACAAGCATTAAGAACTGTGCTATGACAATTCCACATTCACAGCTCTGCTGTAGCAGACTTCAGAACTGGAATACCATCCCATGACTAAGTGAACCGATCATAAAGAAGTAAAGTTTCCTAATAAGACTGGTTCATTAGGGAGAGCGTCCAAGAATTTAATTTACCGACTGTCAAAAACACTTTGTTACACGCATGGTAGAACTCGGACAACCACTGACGATGGGAGATGGGCACGTGGGGATTCCTTAATTCTATTCAGTCCACTTTATACATGTTCAAAATTGTTCATGATAAAAAAGTTAAGAAAAAAACAGAAAAACATGTTATAAAGCAGCATGAACAAAATAATTCTGGTAAATTTTGGGAGGTTACATACAGTTTTTACTTGACCAACTCACAGTGTGCTAACTTTGGACACAAACCCTCACAGGATGCCTCATCCCTCCCTCCTCGTCCGGACTCCCAGCCATTACGGTGCCGTACGAGCCCTGTCTCCTGACATCGGACACTTACAAGATGCCTCCAGATCCTTTTTACAGTTTTGTGTCCCCTCAGCAACTAGCTTCTGATCACCAAAGATCGAAAGTGATCTGTTATTTCCATGAGTGGACTAGATGCTACTAGAAGAGAGAAGCTGAGAGGAAGCAAAGTTTAGTGGTTAAGAAAACAGGCTCTACTGTCAGCCGGTCTAGGTTATAATTCTGGCTCTGTCTCTTTAGATCACTTTAGATAATTTCTTAATCACGTAAAGATAGTTTCGCAGATGAATTTCTGACTAAGAGCGAGAAGCACCAATGGTTATCTCCCCTATTTTAAATTCTTAAATAGTGTACAAACTATTTACCGTAATAAGCCTATCAACATTTCAAAATGAAAGACAATTTAACAAGTCCCAAGGTCTGTTCCCCCATCCAACTGTGAAATCCATTTCTGATATGACCCACAAACAAGGCAAAAATGCACAGTCAAGTATTCCAAGAAGCTGAGGAGAAAAGAAAGCCATGTTGGTTGTACAACATGTTAGATACGCATCCAATTTTCAGTCCAGCTGACTAATACTAGAATTCATCAACATGAAGTAACTCAACGAGTCCAGGAAGACAAGAATTAATTTCCCCTTTTATGTCTCCTATAGTCAGAAGGAACCTTTGCCCATTTGGGGAAATGGTCAGGTTATTTGATTTATTTAGCAATTTCTGTGCAGGAAAGGCCATGAACATGACCAATGGGCAAGACCAAAGCCAGGACTGGGCAGAGTGCAAGGGCAGCCTGCCCAGGTATCTGGGTTCCGTTTACCTCCAACTTGTATTATCAACAGTGCTTTTTCAGAAACCATGAAACTTAACAGGAAGAAATCCCAAAGAGAATACTAACAAACTGTTAACAATGTTATCTACAGAAACAAAATCCCAGCAATGCTGTTTAAGGCTGTCACATCTCCCAAGAGAGCACAAACAGAAGCTCTGCCTCAGAGGTGCCAGCCAATGCCCATCAGGATGACAGACAGAAGGGCCCTGCTGGGGTAAACACACATCACCAGCATAATAACATACACACTCTCCTAAGGTCAGACCAAGTGTGCCAACTAAATTAGATCATGTTTTCTTTTCCTTCCTTCCTGTTAAGTCAGAAAGAACATTACCAAGAAATAGATGAGAATAATTTATTTTGGCTATGAATGAACTATTTTCCACCCCCACTCAGTTCAATTTCTTATCTGTTGGCTCTCCACTGAAATGCTTTGCTCTGTATAATCTCAGGCATTTTAGTTATTTGAGAACAACAAAAAAAGTCAGTTTAATCTTAACTAGATAGCTGATTTCACTTGGAAAGATTACAGGCAGATCACAGGGATCAAGACCCCAGCTCTCTCAACACAGTAACGAAATGAGTAAGTCAGCAGAAGGAAAACTTTTACTGAGTAGGAGTAAAGAAGTACAGCTGAACGGGAAAAAAATAGCAAAGTGGCCCAGAATCCTCTTTAAGAGTATATATTTAGGCTCAAAGTGATAAAGACAATAATTCATACTACACAAAACACAGAGCATTTGCCTAACAAGTGTACATACTCTCTTAAATGGATATCACTACTATCTACAAACTCAACGACTGTTACAGATAGAAAATATCACTGAAGCAAGCCAGTGGATCCAGGCTTGTCCAAACAAACCAAAACTCCAGTTCTTTTCCTAGACATTCACCTTTATGATAACAAACCCAATTACAGGGATCAAATTAGGTCAAAAATGAATCAGAAGCTACAGATGTTCATCTGAAGCAATATCTTACGTTTTACAATGTGACTAATATCAAATCCTTCCAATTCAAGACAAGCTATTCCCTTGCATCCGTTTCACCAATTTACAGATATAATTGAACTGAGAGTTATTTTTAATCTTTCTGCTACCTTTAAGGTTTATGCCCCTCTCTACCTGATCCCAACATGTATTTGTCTTAAAATGAAATTCATCTTATAAGAAATAACTAATTAAAAAATATGTTGCATTTTAATTCATAATAATTTAACAAGCACCCCATAATCACAGAACAATAACAGAATTCACAGAAGGGGGACATGTAACTACCTGACAATGAACAGAAATGAACTAACAGTGTTTTTATTTGTTTATATATAAACCCTGAGCTGCTGAGTTTCACCACAGGATCCCAGGGATAGTTGGCCAAAATCCACCAATGATCATTTTATGAGGGATTAAAAGACTTAGAACAAAAGATTAAATGAGGGATGCAACAGGCAAAGAGTTGCTGAGATCTCTATTTTCTTTTTAAGAAAATTTCTGGCTGATTCCTGCTTGGGTGAGACGTATGCTTAAGTTTGAGTCCAAGTATCCGGGTATCCCATAGCTTCCCTACCTACTTCCTCCTAGTCTTTGTTTTCTTTTTTTTTTTTTTCTGCTTTATCTTCCCAAACCCGCCCCGTACATAGTTGTATATCTTAGTTGCAGGTCATTCTAGCTGTGGGATGTGCGACGCTGCCTCAACGTGGCCTGACGAGCGGTGCCATGTTCGCGCCCAGGATCCGAACCGTGGGCCACCGCAGCGGAGCGCGCGAACTTTACCACTCGGCCACAGAGCCAGCCCCTTGGTTTCTTTTTCTTTTCTTTTTTTTTTTTGAGGAAGACTGGCCCTGAGCTAACATCCGTGCCCATCTTCCTCTACTTTATATGTGGGACACCTGCCACAGCATGGCTTGATAAGTGGTGCGTAGATCTGTGGCCAGGATCCAAACCAGCGAACCCTGGGCCGCTAAAGCAGAGTGCATGAACTTAACCACTGCACCACTGGGCTGGCCCTCCCCGTCGCTTAAGTAGTCTAGTGAGCTGTGGTTAATGTTCTTTTCTCAGCCAGAATCCACTGGCTAAGGGTAAGGAGTGTGGACTCCAGAACAGAGCTATTACAAAATGACACAGCACACAGCACACACGCAAATACAGGCTTACGTGCATAACACTCTATGGCAGTTGCTGCTTTTGGTTTGAAACCTTAAAAATTAAAGAATAAAACCTCCTTAAAAGGCTTTTTAATCCACTATGAAAAACAGTCTTTAAAAATACGGCCTCAAAAATTTGCAGGAATATACCCTAAAGTGTTAATCAATTGAGATCTCTGGGGTGGTAGGATTATTAGAGATTTTTATTGTCCTCTTTTTGCTTATCTCTATTTTTTATTTTTCTACAACTCATATATTACCTGTTTTTTTTAGCCTAATTTACTTATGACTGCTGCCTGGGTTTTGATTTGTCAGAATAAAACAGTTCTAAACAGTAACCAAAGCATTCTTTTCCTCTTTAAACTTCACAACTTCTAAGGAGTCTCCAATAAATGCCTCAAGTTTTGCCAATCCCATTCTCCCTCAGAAGGCTTCTGCCCAGTGCAGTAAATGAAAATGCGCTAAATGCTACATAGCAAACATCCTAGCAAATGGCACTCAAACTTCTCACTGGCCAAGTAGTTCAGGCACAAAGAGGTCTGGTAGGGCCAGCCTGGTTTGGAACGAATGCCAGCACATATTGGGCTTAGAGGCAACTTGGCAGTTCAGGCATACCATGCAGGTCACTGGGATTCTGGGGGCAAACCAGATCCTCACATTTTTCTCTAGAACAGTCTAGTTGATAGGACCACCACTAAAAATGCCCAAACTACTGCAGCTTTCTACCCATAATTCTTAGGCAGCAGAGACCCTGTCACCCTTAGTACTACGAGATTAAGCTCACCTTTGTGGCCATGGTCTTCACCCCATGAATTCTCCACTCTCCATTTCACAAACGCACCATCCTGATCATCCTGCAAAAGAGTGGACAACAGTGTACAGTCTGCAACTAGATCCCTCCTGCTGAGGTGTCACAGAATTTTAGCTCTTCTTTAGCCACTCAGAAGAAACAGTCTTCTGCATACAAACATGATATGCATGATCAGGACCACACATGTTCTACTATAACTAATGAAATACTCGAATAGAACTGGAGTCTGAATCTCCTGGGGTAAAAATGCAATAAACCTAACAAAGCAGTAAATACTATTTTCTCCTTTACATTATATTATATACAAAAAATAAGCATATTAAAATGCTTCTTGGCTAAGAAAAATGAAACATCAAATTACTAAAAGCAGTGAACACGACTGAAACCAGGGTCTCTGGTTTTTAATCAATGTTCTTTGCAAAGGCATCCCACTGTATTTATTTTAGAAATAATTCTAAGACCTGGTCACAGCTCAAAGACAAAAACAAACACATTCTCATCATACTGCCTAATTTTCTACTTAGGAGAACCAAGTAATGATACTCTGCAAACGTGTTCTTTCACTGATTCAGTTACACAAATGTTGAATTTAATAGAGACTGAAAGGCAAAGCAAAAGCAGAAAGACTATTTTCATAAAACAAAACCCGAGCAATTCTACTGTTCTCCCTCTTCCATCTTCCTTAATAAAATATGCTCAATTTTCATCTTCTTAAAGGGAAATGCAATTCATCATGATAAGCTTCATTTAGTCTTTACTACAGTGACACAGAGAGGGACAATACGAAGGCTCCATTTGGGAAAAGACTTTTCTCTTCCATGTTTACCCAGGCATTTGCTGATGTCAAAACAACTCAAATCTTTGTAGCATAAGAAGAGGCTGGCCCCTGAATTATCTCCTAATGATTTCATCTGTCAACTCCCACTGGCAATAACGGCATGAGAGTCATCTACAGGGGATTTGACTTTACTCTTGGCAGTCTTCTTGGATCTCAGTAATTTTCAGTCTCAGAAATAGCCATCAATCAAACTCATAAGTTTCAAACACCCTTGTCTGTACTACTCCTTACTCTTAGCCCCAGGTACCTTCAAAACCATATCACTGAACTATACATTCTGGGGCTAGCCTATTAAATGTCTGTTTTGGTTTTCTACTCCCCTCATTTTAATCCATCTTTACTTTCCTTTTAAATATCACTTTCAGAATCTATATCACCCAAGGTCATTTATTACTGTAAGTAAGAAAATGTTTCCCCTTCTTTCCCTTTGCCAATGAATTCTTGCATGACCTGGATCAGGCTGCTCTCTGTGTTGTCTACAAACCTAGAATAATACCTGGATCTCTGTCATAGGGACTCCAAGAAACCAGCAACGAAAAAGAATATCCCAGAATATAGCTGCTAGCATTTATCTCTACATAGTCATTCAAATGCAGTGCAAACTAGTTTTAGTGGTTAAAAACTTAAAGTGGAAGGAAGAGAAAAATCTCACTATATAATTCCAGTTATCATAATATAAATTCTGCTTTATGCTACTAGTATGGAAGGTAGCTCCATTTCCTTCAGGAAAAAATGGCACATTAATAAACCATGCCAACCAAACAATGGAAGTTCCAGAGAAAATGACCTGGAATACGTATGATTTTTAGTTCTGAAGAAGAGGAATACTCTATAACAGAGACAGAAAAAGATAAAAAGCCAAACCTCTCTTGGAAATTATAAGGTTTGTGGTTTGTAATAATCTTCTAAATAGTTTAAAAGCTTAACTTTAATTTAAGGAGTTCTAGTTATAAATCTACTGAATTTTACATTATAGTAGGCCCAAACACATGACTATGAACAACTTAGTATTTTATCCTAGGTATTTTAGTAGTATTTTATTTACTTTACTATTTTACTTTATTATTTATAGTATTTTGTGAACAGTTCCTTCTAATGTTTTGCTTCTAATGTCAAGGTGGTCATTCTGTGACTTTCTTTCCAGTAATTAGACCGGCAAGAAAAAGAACATTTTTGCTTGGGGTGGTAAAGAATTAAAGTAGTTTGAAGTCTTTTCTTCATTATGATCCCTGAGCACAGGAATAAAATATCCATTCTACAGCCTAGAAATGGGGAGGCTTATTTGTGAAAGATAAAATTTCAGTTGTTTCCAACACTGTGTCCTAGAAATAGTGATATTACCATTCAGAGTATTTCACAGGAAATTCAAAATACTTTACACCCAATTTCCTGAAACTCTGCATAAATCCTGTAATGGGCAAAGGAGTCCACAAATTACTGTTACTGACATTTTACTGTAGAACAATCTGAATGACAAATGAAAGGAAGGTAAGTCTGAACATAAGTCATCAAGATATGAACACTTTCAGAGAACATTTTAATTCCTCATTAAACAGAAGTTATCTTCTCCCAAGTTCCCTTGCTGACCTCTCTTCACAACAAGAACTTCCAAAGTGATAGAAAAGCAGTTACTTCTTTACTCCCTCCTGACTCAAATTCTGGTCCTCGTGAAAAGTTCCTATTTTTATTCCCTCTGAGTAGGCAGCCAAACCCCAAGTGACGTGGGCACAAGGTCTTGCTTGGAAGCTAGGTTTAACAGAAATCATACACACTATGAATGAAGATTGCCGGATAAGGAGTCTGTAGGAGAATGCAGGTCCACCTGTGCAAACACTGCAGCAGGCATGCTGAGGATCGTACCTTCTCTGAGACAGCAGTGAAGGTCATGGCGTGGGTCATAAGTGACTCACCAAAAGTCAACCTCTCAGCTTTATTCATGTTCTTCAAGGAGACACCAAACACTAACTCGTGGTCATAGCTGTAAGAAGAATGATAGTACAGAATAAAGAGAATACAATCATGGGGGGAAAACTGGCTTCTGGTTATAAAAGGAACACAAAAGAAACTGAAGGGGCTTGATAGCTCCAAATAAATTTGGGCTTATAGCTCTCCAGAGAATATGGTACATGTAGAATTTAGTTTCTCAATGGGATTCCACTCTCTATGTGTCACAAGAGTACTAAGGAAAATACTAAGTGATTAAATATAAATTCTCCAAATCAAAAAGCTGACAAGATGATTTTGCACTGTCATTTTGGCAAGAAAACCTTAAAAAAAGGTTCTGAAGTAACTTCTTTCAAAAATGGTCTCTTTTGAGCTGGTAGAACCACCCAGTTTCTGAATTCATTTAGACCATTGCTGACTGTGAAATTTAAATAAGTGATGTCAAAAATATTGGAAAATATTTCCAAAGTTAAAAAAAAATTCATGAATTCTCTTTTAGCAGATTTCTTTTCTCTTATTGTTAACTGTCAAGATATTTACTCACTTCCTACAAGTAACAATTACTTATAAATAACGCTAAAGTGGTATATTTTATAGTCAAGGAATTCTGTATATGATTTAGTTCACAAATGAACCTTCACTGTCATCAACAACCAGGAGGAAGGCTTTAAAGTGTGTATGCAAATTAGCCCAAGTTGTCATAAAGACAAGAGGCATCAAATTAAGAGAAGTAGTTAAGAAGGATCAAACAGCAAACAAAAGGTCTGGAAAACTTTTCATTACATTTCCAAATGTGCTGAGCAGATTTACACAGTAATCAATGACTTTTTAAAAGTGTCTTTCTCATATAGGATGGCTTTCTAGGAACACTCAACAATTTCAACTCAATTATGAAGTATAACCTTGACTTCCCAGGTTAGAGCATATAAGTCTGTGGAGTTTCTGCTACGAGTCCTCAAACTCTACAAGTTGGAAAGAAAGAAACCCACCCTCAAGCCAGCCTTAATCTTTGGGTAAACCTAAGCTGGGTCATTTTGTACCAAGAGTACACTCCAACAGCTACAACCCACAAATGACTTTCTATTTTAAATTTCTTACACTCACACATTCATGTCACTGAGGCCCAGCTTGCCAGAGAAGTGTTTTCCAACATCACAGCCAAACCACACAGCCTAGAAATACAGGACAGAGCAAGAAAAAAAGTCAACATAAATCCTATCTTCCTATTATACCAAAGTGGAAGAAGAGGTTTTAACCCCAACTAAGCAGAAACAATACAAACCTCTCCATCTTTGATGGAGGCAGCAACCATCTTTTTCAAGAAGTCAACGGGCTGGTTATTATATAGAGTTTTTCGCCCTCCAACCATATTGCTTAAGTAGTCCACTGTATAAAGTTTGTTGTACTTGTGCTGGGGCCGAGGGTCATTCACTAAACAAATCTATTGAGATCAAGAACATGTTGATTAGAACATAAAACCAGGAATGTCAAGCAAGACACACACCTCTCCTCTAAATTCATGTTTGCATCAAGCTCATCACCTCTGCCCATAAGAATAAGAATCACAAACATACTGTTAAATAACAAAGAAACAAAACATGGTAAAGTCATGTAAGAGCAGACCTTGTACCTAATTAGTGCAAGGGACACATTTGGGAGCTGCATCTATCTGTTTTTCCTACTGGCAAGAATTGTCCCAAAACTAATTCTGAAGAACTCCATGCGCTGAGTGAGGCAAGTACAAGACCCTTGCTCTCAAGTTACAAGACAGGCTCAACACCCTGTAATACCACAACGAAGTTGGAATTCCAATTATAGAACAAAGCCATTTGCTTATAAGAGGATCCAGATGTCAATAAAGGAGGGGTATCTGGTCATCCTGCTAGGCAAGTGGAGGAGACCTGAAGAAAGCAGGAAAAACTAGGATAGGACACTGCTCCCTTCCACAAGAAAATCCCCAGAGGGGTCCATAGTACAGGGGTGCTCTGAACCCATGGTAAGAAACACTCAACGACAATAAAAAACTTTTACTGTCTTTGCACCTGAAAGTGATTCTGGGTCCAAACCAGGGAAGCATGTGGGAATTAAGCTGCTGGCCTACAGTTAGACAGGTCTCTAAAGAGGAGCACTGGGGATCTTGATATGGCGAACTTCAGTCAGTGCATAAAATATTTCAGAGGAAGGAGGAAAAAAGTTTGTTTAGCATCTAGTTTGATGCTCATGCATGTTAACCCAGGAATCTTATACCCTTCCCTGTAGTCCATAGGCATCTGAAAGTAAACAGCCAGTGGCTGCCTGTGCCAGTCTCCAACCTTATCTTCCATATTGAAGAGTGGCTTGACATGTTTCCTGTAAAACTCCAAGGGTGTTATGGGACCAATCTTCTGATAATTTTTATCTTTGTCTCGATACTCCCAGGTAAATGTCTCTGGTGGATTACCCAAACAGATGCACACCACTCGGAATATCTGCAAGAAAGAAGGACAGATGAGTGAGGGCTAGGGAGAGGCGTTATTTTTTACCTCTTCATTTTCCTCAAGCTTGGCAAACATAAGAAATCAGTGGCTAAATTCAAGCTAGAAATTTCACAGGAAATCTAATATTGCTCCAAAAATTGGAAGGCTAGTGTCCAGGATCTGTAATCAGTCAATTTGCGAGTTCTTAAACAAACACTCTTAACAATATAATTCTGAAAGGTTAATATTTAGTGCTTGGTATTTGCCCTGTAAATTAAACTTCCTGAGCAAGACACTGCTCACCACTGACACACAACAAGACCTGGGTGCTGCTCTGCTGATTACACTTCAAGCAACAAATAATAACGTGTATTTCATAGATGGATTTCCTTCCCTTTATGCTTCTAGATTTTGCTTTGATTGTGCCAGGGGTCTCCACTCATAGAAAAGTCATTAGATTTTCATTTGGAGCTTGGATGACAATGCCTGTTGAAAGTATTATTAGAACAAGAATAACTTTTAGTCGTAAAGTACCATTTTTGGGGTTGTGAGAACACAATATTTTCTACTGATATCACAACACCTTCAAGTTAGCATCATTACAATCCAAGGATATACTTTATATTATTTCATCTTATAGAAAGACAAAAATAGAAGTACAGAATGGAGATTCCTCAAAAAACTAAAAATAGAACTACCATACGATCCAGCCATCCCACTACTGGGTATTTATCCAAAGAGCCTGAAGTCAGCAATCCCAAAAGTCCTGTGCACCCCAATGTTTATTGCAGCACTGTTTACAATAGCCAAGACGTGGAAGCAACCTAAGTGCCCATCAACAGACGAATGGATAAAGAAGATGTGGTACATATATACAATGGAATACTACTCAGCTGCAAAACAGAACAAAATCATTCCATTTGCAATAACATGGATGGACCTTGAGAGAATTATGTTAAGTGAAATAAGCCAGTGAGAGAAAGATAATCTGTGTATGACTCCACTCATATGAGGAATTTAAAACTATGGACCAAGAACAGTTTAGTGGATACCAGGGGAAAGGTGGGGTGGGGGGTGGGCACAAAGGGTGAAGTGGTGCAGCTACAACATGACTGACAAACATTAATGTACAATTGAAATTTCACAAGATTGTAACCTATCAATAACTCAATAAAAAAAAATAGAAGTACAGAGACATACCTTGTATAAGATCAGAGTATATAAAGTACTTCCTCTTCTATATCAAATTTACTATATCTTTTAAAAAACAGTACACAATGATCTGCCTCTTCTTTCTCTTACCCCCCAGTCACCACCTTGATCCAATTTCATCACTTATTACCTGCGTTATTTGTACCACACATTTGTATACTCCATTACAGTCAAGAGAAATGGATTCTATATTAAGTGTGACTATTTTGTGCTAGATACTATATATCTGCTAGGTTCACTTAATTTTCATAAACTCTCTCAAGGTAAAATTTCCCCTACTTTTTTTTTTTCTCAAGAGAGATCAAGACTCAAAGAAATCAAATAACCTACTTAAGGTCACACAGCCAGTAAGTGGCAGAACCACGATCTGAACCGAGGTTACACACTGTCACAAAAAAACCCAAACTTTTTTTTGCTCCATGGATACAGGGTTCAAAGAAGGGAACATTTGCTGAATGTCTTCTGTGCTGCACTATAAGCTCTGAACACCGTCTCTCTTAATCCTCTCAACAAAAGTGGTAGATATTGTCCTCATTTTACAGATAAGGAAATCAACATTCAGGGAAATAAATAGCTTGACTGAAGTCTCAAAGCCAATAAACGGCAGAGTTAGGATTTGAACGCAGAACTGACTTCACGGCTGTTACCATAACACTACGAATTAAGCATTTATCATTCACCGTAACTTTCTGGGTTTCATATAACTTGTCTCCTCCAAAAGATCATAAATTTCTTAAGGCTAAGGACCAGGTCATGGATATTTTGTGTCTTCTATAGCATCTAGCACTATAGCTGACCTAGACATAACAGCTGATCTGAACACTGTTCCATTCTCCACATCACTACAGGATGAATAATTTTAGAAGTACCACTTTCTTCAAGTCACTTCCCTCTTCAAAATTCAATACGCTTCCCTATTACCTCCCACAACCAATCCAAACTCTAGGACTTCATTTATTTTTCTTAGGCATAACGTACATTAAGTATGTAAAGTGCACTAATCTTAAGTATACAGCTCAATTCAATTTTTTACACACATACACACCCATGCAACTACCACTCAGATCAATATGGACAACATTTCCAGGGCTCCAGCGGTTCCATGGCCCCTTTGCAGTCAATAACCAACACCTCCTCCAAGGTAAGCGGCATTTTGACTTACATAATCATTGATTAGTTTTGCCTGTTCTTTAACTTCACGTAAATGGAATAATACAGTATATTCTCTTTCGTGTCTGGCTTACTTTGCTGATATAATGTCTGTGAGATTCAGTCATGGTGCTGTGGGTATGAGTAATTTGTTCTTTATTGCTGTGCAGTATTCCACTGTGTAAATATATTACAATTTATCTGTTCTCCTATTGATGGACACATGAGTTGTTTCCAGTTTGAGGTTATTATGAACAAAGGTGCTAAGAACATTTTTATCTAAACAGTTCTCAAGGGGGTTGAAAGAATTTACGTATACTCACCTGCAAAGTAAGAAATTCTGGTTGTTCTGCATTCTTGCCAATACTTAACATTATATTTTTAATTTTTGCCATGTTAGTGGATATGTAATGGTATCTCAATGTGGGTTGTTTTTTGAGGAAGATTAGCCCTGAGCTATCATCTGCTGCCAGTCCTCCCCTTTTTGCTGAGGAAGATTGGCCCTGAGCTAACATCCGTGCCCATCTTCCTCTACTTTATATGTGGGACGCCTACCACAGCATGGCTTGCCAAGAGGTGCCATGCCTGCACCTGGGATCCAAACCGGTGAACCCCGGGCTGCCCAAGCAGAACGTGTGCACTTAACCGCTGTGCCACCGGGCTGGGCCCTCAATGTGGTTTTAATTTGCATTTCCCTGATGAGCATGGTCAGATTTTAAAGGTTCTCTGAAACATCACCCAACCTTATTTCCCATCATAGACCCTGCACTCCAGTCAGGCTTGCCTGTGTCTTTCCTTACAGTCCGTTCAATGCACTCAGCTCACTGCCACCTTCATAGCTCTGCCATCTCCTCGGTTCCTGAGATCCCAATCGTACTCCCACGCGGTAAAGTTCAGTGCAGGATGCCCTCCTCCAGAAAGTTTTCACTAATTAATCATTCCAGCTCACACTAACTAGTGCCCTTCTATGAACACAGCTGGCACAAAAATTTAACATCTGAGGGGCTGGCTTGGTGGTGTAGTGGTTAAGTTTGCATACTCCACTTTGGCGGCCTGGAGTGTACCAGTTTTGATCCCAGGCGTGGACCCACACACCACTCATCAGGCCATGCTGTGGTGGCATCCCACACACAAAATAAAGGAAGATGGGCACAGATGTTAGCTCAGGACCAATCTTTCTCACAAAAAAATAATAAATTAACATTTGATTCCATAGTGCCATTTATGTTTCCCTAATGTCTCCTCGGCTAGACTTAATCTACTAGGGACAGGAACTAGGTCTTAGACATATCCCAACAAGCCCTACAAGAAACACATTAAAAACAGTTCTCTTAAAAGTTTTTCTCCTGTGACTGGTGTGGAATTTGAATTTAGAAAATCAAATTTGGCTTCTACTCTCTTTAAAAACATTCTGATGGTCAAGACCTTACTCATATGCATAGGCAATGTTTTCCAAGAGTCCAATACCCAGAACTTGGTAGTTAAGTAAAACACACCAGCTCTAGTCCATTTCTGACTGATAGACCATGGATGGGTTCACACCTGCCACAAGCTGATTATAGCAAATCATCACCTATCAATTCCTTTCATAATTAAGGACAATTCTCTCTCTTCTTCCTCTAGTGAAGGGAAGAACAATGGCTTCCCCCCCCAAAAAAAATTATTTTCTCACTTCATAGATTAGAAACTTACACATTGGCAAATTCTGTACTGGAATGGCATCATCTCCTAACTTTGTCGTTCTAAATTTCAAGAAGAGGTGTACCAAATACAGATAGGATTAGGGTAGCCAATCCTACCCATGTTGCGGAGTCATTCTTGGAAGCAGCAGAGCTATTTTATTTTTAAAACAATGTCCTACTAATTCTATTGGTTTTTTCTATCCCTTTGGTTTTAACCAGGGAAGATGACAGATATCTCAGCTGATGAACAGAGCCGAATCCCAAACGTACTCTATAAAAGTAGGCAAAAGGGAAGGCTTCGCAAGCAAAACAAAGCTGGAGCCTATAAGAAACACACCTCTTCTTCCCCTCCTCTCCTTGGACCCCCACTCTGGAGAACTTTGTTGTCCTTAACCTGACAGAACCCATCCTCTTCCTCACTTTACCCTCCTCCCTCACCTTACCTTCCTCTTCCTTCAGAATTGTCTGCTCCCACCTCTGTTCTGAGAGAATCACCAGATAAAAGATCTATGCCTGCCTTCTTAACACCCTATCCCCACCATTTTCATCCTGAAAGACTATTTAAGAAGCTTAGTTTTTGGTACTCCTTAGCTTTACTTGAGTAGCCAGAAATTCTCCAGATTGACTTTTAGGGAAATTCATTAGATACCCTAGTCCCTTTTGGCTGCCTCATCCATCAAGGAACACACACTCAAAATCCCACAATTCTCAGTCTGCACCCATATGTCATCATTGAACACTGAAACTGTTGTGTATTTATTTCTCTTCATCATCTCCAATGTGTTCTAGGCCTCAAAAGCCTTGGAAAAGATTGGAACCTGATAGCAGTGTCCAAACTTATTCTCTGAACCAAAGCTAGAAAACTAGAAATAGGTCTGCCTATGACACTAGGCCTATGATTAGGGATAAAGAGACTCTTAGTCCACATATTATTATGGAAGACAGAGCCTGTCATATTAACAGAAGCAGATTAACCACCAAAAGAGGTTATGTCTGCCTTTCATTTTGTTATATTCTGTTTTCTAAGACAGAATCTTCCTTTACTAGGATTTACCGAGTGTTTTATGAGCCTGAACAGCCGGTCCTTAAACCAACTCTCTTTTAATGTTGTATCATTCTCACGTTGGTTTCTAGCACAGAATGAAGAGGCAGGGCATCATATTAGCAACTGTAATTGAGCTACTCTAGCCATGGATTAATGAGCTATGTTTGGGATTCACAGGGACCAGAGAGTCATTTTGATTTGCTGAGCACCAAGGCCACAAATGGCAACTTTAGGAATCTGTCATCATGAAGAGGACACTGCCACTGGTAACGATACAATGTTAGTGACATTGACAAACTGACAATGACAGTGAAAGCTTATAGTTAGAACACATTTAGATAAGGAAGGTTTAACAGACTTAAATGCTATGTGCTTTCCACTAGTAATCGTTACATGTGTATGATCATGTATCTGTGGAATCATTCTGGTCAACTCTCAGTCATCCGGAGGTGATCTATCCAACTCAGCCAGGCTCTGGCCAAAAAAAGGGGGAGGCCAGGGCCAAGACCAATGAAGATTAAGACAAATAAGTGAACCTGTTTACGTTTAAACACATTCTAAATATAAATATGAATGTTTTACAATATCATTTACATCGTACCCTATTATGCATCTGACTCTCTATCTAAAGTAAAAAGCATTAAATTATTCCCTCTTCCCCAAAAATGCATTAAAGGAAATCTGCATTTTTGCTATCTGAATAAATTCTACGGTGAATCTTTTTACAAGACAAATACTTATGCCCTACTGCCTATGTTTTACAAATCTGAATATTTATCAAAGATACATATAAAGAATGAACGAGGATAAGGGTGACATCTTTCCCTCATGGATTTTAGTAAAACTGTAATTGGAAACATGTTGCTTTGTTTTATATTATTTGTTTACCATGCCTATAAATTATTCAAAGCCATTCACATTCAAGTCAGTTTGGAACACTTTGGAGGGAAAATTTGGCTCCAAGCCAACTAACAATAGTTAAATGAGCTCTGATTAAAAAAAAATTCTCCAGGGCCGGCCCCATGACCGAGTGGTTGAGTTCGCGCGCACCGCTTTGGCAGCCCAGGGTTTCGTCAGTTCAAATCATGGGCGCAGACAAGGCACTGCTCATCAGGCCACGCTGAGACAGCATCCCACATGCCACAACTAGAAGGACTCACAACTAAAAATATACAACTATGTACCGGGGGGCTTTGGGGAGAAAAAGGAAAAAAAAAATCTTTAAAAAAAAAAAAATTCTCCAAAGTATAATCTCCAGGGTCCCTGATGCTCTATTTTCTCGGTAAGAGACTGCTGCTCTGAAATAACATCCCTGCTCTCAAAGGTACACAAGGGGCAGTGAGCTTTGGATAGCCAAGTCTGCTCTCTGGTGGGCAACTTGGGAGTGTCGCCTGCTTCACACAAAATGCACCTGGCATTCAGGAGAAAAAAAAGATACTAGACATTGAACAAAAGTCATTACATAGAATTGAATAAAGTAAGACTACAACCATATTCCTCAGAATATAATTACATATTGAAAAACCACAATTAGTCTATTTACAGAAATATATTTGTGACTTCAATTGAAATTGCCCACTCCCCATCCCAGCACTTCCTATCTTTCTCTCTTGCTTTATTTTTCTCCATAGCACTTTCCATCTTCTGGCACATTATACTTCCCGTATATTTTATTCACTTCTCTCTACTAGAAAGTAAATCACATGAAGGCAGGGTCTCTTGTCTGTTTTGTTCACTGCTGAATCCCCAATGCCTAGAACAGTGCCAGGTATACGTGTTAAAGAAACGTTTACTGCATACATGACATGTAATTGTGATTTTAAACCAAACCAATCTGATAGAAAGGTATTAAAACAGAGCCAAGAGAGTAGACTCAGGGAATAGGAGCTTTCCAAAATGCTGGAAAGGGGGGAATTCCAAGATGGCGCCGTGAGTAGTCCTCTTTGTCTCTCGCCCTTCGAGTCTACAATTATTTGGACACTTATCGCTTGACAAAGGATATCCAGACAGCATCTCAGGACGTCTGAGACACCCACGCGACTATACATCGGAAGGCGGACGGACTTTCCTCCGGGAGGATGTGGAAATAGGTGAAAACTCTCCGACCCCGACGGGCAGC
The DNA here is from genome assembly GCF_037783145.1 of Equus przewalskii. NCBI lineage: Eukaryota > Metazoa > Chordata > Mammalia > Perissodactyla > Equidae > Equus > Equus przewalskii. The sequence goes on from NC_091840.1 coordinate 43,793,702, forward strand.
CTAGTACCCGCAAGCGGCTTTCTTCCAACGGACGCCCCCAGAGGATCCACACACATCTAGGGCAGGAGCGAGAACACAACAGAGGAGCGACGGTGGAAACAGGTGACCAGAACCCTACTTAAACCCCCCGCAATTACTCCTAAACGCAGAGGGAAACTTTGGAGTTGCACACCTGAGCCCGCGGGGAGAGTCTCTCCCCGCCATTGGCGGGGAGACCCGGCCTGGTGCTCGGGGCGCCCGGAGGGTCCCAGAGAGAGACACGGAGGGCACGGAGGTCTCCCAGCTGCCGTTGCCCGCCCCGTGGGACTAGGGATTGCCGGAGATCTCGGAGAGGACCGGGGCGGGGGAACTTTCAAAGGCGGGTCCGGCGACCCGGTGGGGAAGCGCCGGAGCTCCGCCAGGCAGCAGACAAAACTCTCTGTCTGCCGGTAGCAGAGGGGCCACGCTGAGCACTCAGGGCTCCCGGCAGAGGCCCGGACAGAAGCCCAGAGGGCGGGGCGACCCCCAGCTGCCGTTGCCCGCCCCGTGGGACTAGGGATTGCCGGAGATCTCGGAGAGGACCGGGGCGGGGGAACTTTCAAAGGCCGGATCGGCGACCCGGAGGGGAAGTGCCGGAGCTCCGCCAGGCAGCAGACAAAACTCTCTGTCTGCCGGTAGCAGAGGGGCCACGCTGAGCACTCAGGGCTCCCGGCAGAGGCTCGGACAGAAGCCCAGAGGGCGGGGCGTCCCCCAGCTGCCGTTGCCCGCCCAGTGGGACTAGGGATTGCCGGAGATCTCGGAGAGGACCGGGGCGGGGGAACTTTCAAAGGCGGGTCCGGCGACCCGGAGGGGAAGCGCCGGAGCTCCGCCAGGCAGCAGACAAAACTCTCTGTCTGCCGGTAGCAGAGGGGCCACGCTGAGCACTCAGGGCTCCCGGCAGAGGCTCGGAGAGAAGCCCAGAGGGCGGGGCGTCCCCCAGCTGCCGTTGCCCGCCCCGTGGGACTAGGGATTGCCGGAGATCTCGGAGAGGACCGGGGCGGGGGAACTTTCAAAGGCGGGTCCGGCGACCCGGAGGGGAAGCGCCGGAGCTCCGCCAGGCAGCAGACAAAACTCTCTGTCTGCCGGTAGCAGAGGGGCCACGCGGAGCACTCAGGGCTCCCGGCAGAGGCTCGGACAGAAGCCCAGAGGGCGGGGCGTCCCCCAGCTGCCGTTGCCCGCCCCGTGGGACTAGGGATTGCTGGAGATCTCGGAGAGGACCGGGGCGGGGGAACTTTCAAAGGCGGGTCCGGCGACCCGGAGGGGAAGCGCCGGAGCTCCGCCAGGCAGCAGACAAAACTCTCTGTCTGCCGGTAGCAGAGGGGCCACGCTGAGCATTCAGAGCTCCCGGCAGAGGCCCGGAGAGAAGCCCAGAGGGCGGGGCGACCCCCAGCTGCCGTTGCCCACCCGGTGAGGCTAGGGATTGCCGGAGATCTCGGAGAGGACTGGGGCTGGAGAGAGTTCCAGAGACCCAGCTTAGTAGCCTAGGGGGAAACCCTACAGGCTCACAGAAGCCTTAGGGAAAGCCTCTGCACAGCACCAGTAGAAGGCACCCAGCCGCCAGCCACAAGGCTGGAAGACCCCAGGGCAAAAGCAGCATAGCTAGGTGTACTAACCACAGACTGTAGAAGATGCCAATAGCTCTCCTGCGACCCATAGATGACAAGTGAGATTTGGTGGGTGCCGACAGCAACCGAGCGACAAATAAAAGTGATCCCACCCCTGGCCGCTGGAAAAGCCCATAACACCGTTGCAGACCCCAAGGAGAGAGCGCATCTAGGTGGGCAACAACAGTAGGCACCTGCAGCCTGAAGCCCCCCGTGACGGCCCCCACGGCAGAGGAGGGAATCCAAAGGGCCACTGTGGCTACGAAGAGGGGCCCAGGCCCAGTTAGCAACTACGGACAGGGTTCCTGGTTGGTGAAGTATAAACAGCTGCTCCCCCCACTGCAGCAGCTGAAACAAGTGAAAGGAGCAACTAAACTCTATCTCCATGCGGAGGCACAAATCAACATCATCAAGCAATATGAAAAAATACATTAAATCTCCAGAACAGAAAGAAAGTAACAAATACACAGAAAACAATCCCAAAGAAAATGAGATATATAACCTAAATGATGATGACTTCAAAACAGCCATCATTAAAATACTCACTGAGTTAAGAGAGAATTCTGACCGACAACTCAACGAGTTCAGGAGCTATGTCACAAAAGAGTTTGATACGATAAAGAAGAACCAAACAGAAATACTGGAAATGAAGAACACAATAGAGGAGATTAAGAAAAATCTAGATGCTCTGAACAGTAGGGCCGATAATATGGAGGAAAGAATTAGCAATTTGGAAGATGGCAATATAGAATTGTTGCAGGCAGAGGAGGAGAGAGAAGCAAGACTTAAAAGAAATGAAGAAACTCTCCGAGAATTATCAGACACAATTAGGAGATGCAACGTAAGGATTATAGGTATACCAGAGGGAGAAGAGAAGGAGAAAGGGGCAGAAAACCTATTCAAAGAAATAATGGCTGAGAACTTCCCAAATCTGGTGAGGGAGATGGATCTTCAGGTGACAGAAGCCAATAGATCTCCAAACTTTATCAATGCAAGAAGACCAACTCCACGGCATATAGTAGTGAAGCTAGCAAAAGTCAACGACAAGGAGAAAATATTAAGGACAGCCAGGCAAAAGAAACTAACCTACAAAGGAACCCCCATCAGGCTATCAGCAGATTTCTCAGCAGAAACTTTACAGGCTAGAAGAGAGTGGAATGATATATTCAAAAATCTGAAGGACAAAAACCTACAGCCGAGAATTCTCTACCCAGCGAAAATATCCTTCAAATACGATGGAGAAATAAAAACTTTCCCAGATAAACAAAAATTAAGGGAGTTCATTGCCACAAAACCTCCTCTTCAGGAAATCCTCAGGAAAACCCTCATTCCTGAAAAATCCAAAAAAGGAAAGGGGCTACAAAACCAAGAGCAGAGGAGATAAGTAGAAGGACAACAACAGAGAGTAGCAGCTCTACATCAGAACAGATTAAACCATGGGACGAGAAACAAAGGAAACTGAAGAAAACCGGAAAACAAGACACAAAATGGTAGTGGTAGGCCCCCACGTCTCAATAATCACTCTAAATGTAAACGGATTGAACTCCCCAATCAAAAGACACAGAGTGGCAGGATGGATCAAAGAACAAGATCCAACAATATGCTGCCTCCAGGAAACACACCTCAGCCCCAAAGACAAACACAGACTCAGAGTGAAGGGATGGAGAACAATACTCCAAGCTAATAATGAACAAAAGAAAGCAGGTGTCGCTATACTAATATCAGACAAGGTAGATTTCAAAGCAAAACAGATAAAGAAAGACAAAGAGGGACAGTATATAATGATAAAAGGGACTCTCCACCAAGAAGACATAACACTTATAAATATATACGCACCCAACACAGGAGCACCAAAATTTGTAAAGCAACTCTTAATAGAACTAAAAGAAGACATCAACAACAATACAATAATAGTAGGGGACCTCAACACACCATTAACACCAATGGACAGAACATCCAGACAGAAAATCAACAAGGAAATAATAGAATTAAATGAAAAATTAGACCAGATGGACTTAATAGATATATATAGAACACTTCATCCAAAAACAGCAGGTTACACATTCTTCTCAAGTGCACATGGAACATTCTCAAGGATTGACCATATTTTGGGAACCAAAGCAAACATCAATAAATACAAGAGAGTTGAAATAATATCAAGCATCTTTTTTAAACTAGAAATCAACTACAAGAAAAAAGCAGAGAAAGGTGCAAAAATGTGGAGACTAAACAACACGCTTCTCAACAAACAATGGATCATTGAAGAAATTAAAGAAGAAACCAAAATGCTGGAAAGGTAAAGGCAGAGAGATATATGGCTCAGTGACACCTGGCAACTGATTCTGCTTTTCTCTGACTCCTCAACCCAATTATGATGTGGCCCTCATGATTCTGAATTTAGTTAAAAACAAAATAGGAAAATCCAATGTTTGTAACTATTCCCTTAAATATAGATTATTAGAGAAAGTTGTCCTAAAATTGTGATACAAGCCCCAAGGGTAAAAGGGTAGTAGTATGCCAAAATTTGAGTCTGATTTTTAGATCCACTGAGATCCTTCCCTGCATTTAGGGGGGTCAAGGAAGCTCTGCTGAGTTATGCTGTACCTGCACCTGCCCCCTAGGGCCTTCTGACGTCTAAGATTTTACACCCTTGGCTAATTAAACTGGAAATTTATACTAACCTTACAATGTGGATATGTGTAGTCCCTCTCTACCAACCTATAACCCATCAGAAAAGCTGCAGTTGGTGTAAGATCTAAATCCTATTTCCAGTTTATATCCATTTTGTATTTGTCTATATCATTGTCTATAAGTAGGGAGAGTGTAAATTATAAAGGGTCCTGCCTCCAAAGTCTTATTTATTAAAAAAAGGCCCATTTTAATTGGTCTCAAAATATTTTCCCCAATCAGAGAGATCTATCCATTTTAAATGATTTGCTGAAGTCTAACGTGGTGAATAATAGAATCAAGAACTGGAATGGAAAAAAGAAAAGAGGACACAGAAAGCATGAGACATGGAACACAGAGAAAGAATGTAACAATCCCAATTTAAAGACAAATGATGTGGGAATGAGTCAATTCCCATACTCATGGCTAAACTGGGAGACAGACATCAAGTGAGAAGAGGAAGGCAGGATGCAACAGTTGAGAGTCAGCCATGAATACTTAGAAGGGTGAGAGTTTCAAGTGAGCTATACAGGCAGACAGAATGGAGGGAACCACAGTAATTAGGAAGGTTAGAATAGGAAGGTAGTTCAAAAGGGAGGAAAATTGGTAAGGCTAAAAGATTTCAGTGCAGGAGTGACATAATCTTAGAATCTTTATTTGTATTTACAATACCGGGTTGTTGAGAGGGTATACAGTCTAAAGCAGAGTAGAAATATTAGTTACTTCTACTTTTATAAAAATGCAAAGTCACAGTGCCCTTAAGAAATCATCTACCTCAACTTTTTAGTTTTACTGACGGAGAAATTAGGCTCAAAGGTAGAATGACCTGTTGATCACAGAGTAGAATGGCTGGAAGAACACAAAAGTGGCCACAGAAGATAGGTGAACTCTGAAGAAAGTTCAGCACTGAGGGTAAATGAGCTAGTTACAAGAGGGAGGGAGTAAGGACCTTGGTGACTGCTGAAAGTAGAGAAAAGGGAGGGAAGAGAAGACAGCTCTCTACTGCTTTCTGGTGGGGAATGAAAGAAAGGCAAGGATCTGTTTTAAAAAAACAAACCACTTGTGCCTGCAAAAGCAGGCAGGGAAGGGGATCCTTTCTGGAGCCATTAAACACATTTTCAGGCAGGGAAAGACATAAAAAAGATATACTCATAGGGTATGTACCCTTCTGTGATGTTAAAACTGCTCAGAGAGATGATAACAGTCAAATGATGACATTGAGACTACCTTTAGAGTGGTGGCTGAAGCAAAGAAATAGTTAGAAATCAGACTCTCCAGCGCCACCACGGACATACTGAATCAATCTGCATTTTAACAAGACCACCAAGGGATTCGGATGCACTTTAAAGTTTGAAAGCACTACTTCAGACATCTATTCTTTCCCTCCTCCAAAACCTTGCTTCTCAATTATTTCTCTCATTCGCATCTGCTATCCCTTTCCACACACTAGTTCTCACATACTGCTCTAACCTTGAGAAGGCATTCTCTCACATCTGCAAGCCCCTACTTCAAGACACCACGACATCATCTGATTCCTTCCTTTTCCTTGTCCCCTACATCAGCAAGTCCTGACAACTTCACTTCTGAAATATACCGCCAAATTTATTCACTCCTCTCTATCCTCACTCTCACCCACCTGGTCTAAACCACTACAGTCTCTCTTCTACACAACCACATTAGCCTCCTAACTGGTCTCCCTGCTTCCTCTCTTGCTGTTTCACAATCCACTCCAAAACACCCAGAGGGAATTTTTTGTAAACAAAAATTAAACCAGGTCACTCCTCAACTTAAACCCCCCAGTGGTTACCTCACTTAGAATAAAACGCAAACTCCTTAGCAAGGCTTATAGGTCCTATATAAGCGAGTTCTCTCTTCCTCTACAAGATCTATTCCAGCCAGTCTCACCTTCTTTCCAAGCTCAAGTCACACTGACTTCTTTCTGTTCCTCAAAAACACCATGCTTTCTCCCATCTGAGGGCTTCTGCACTGACTGTCCCCTCTTCCTGGTATGTCTGTGTCCAGATCTTTACGTAGCTGGATTCTTCTCGTTACTCATGTCTCAGCTCAGATTTCACCTCAGCAAGGCCTTTTCTGATGACCCTATCAACCACCAATCAATTACTGTAGTTCTTCAGAGCACATATCACAGCAGATAGTTTCTTGTGTGTTCAACTGGGACTGTTTCTCTCCACTAGTACATAAAGTCCATGAGACCAGGGTCCATGTCTGTCTTCTTTCTTCAGTGATTAGGACATGCTTAATATTTAGAAGGTACTCCATAAATAGTTGTGGAATTAATGGGCATCAATTTTCTCTTTCTCTTCATTGCCCAGCTTCTTGAAACTGGCTTCCTTTCCTTGTCATGGTCTGACTCTTCTCCATCCAGCTCCTTCCCCTCTCCATTCTACTTGACATTATTCCACAAAACCTTATTTGGAAAATCCAGCAGCTTTTTCTCCATCTTCATATTCTTGGACCTGTTGACCTGTCTGCAGCCTCTGACACTGACGACTAGAGCCTACATCACAAAATAGGTCTGGCACTTGCTTTTATAGAAATAGATATTTTCCAGAATTCTTTGCTCAGACCTGTTCTATCCGTCTATTTTTCCTCAGGGATTTCAATCATTCCCAATGCTTCAGCCAGCCAGTGTATCATCACTACCACTCTTCTAGATCATTCTCTTTGCTGTGCTCCAAGACTGTTTCTGTATGCTTGAAACCCAACTCCAACTGGACAGTGCCTTGGGACTAGGCATCTTAAAGCCAACGTTTCTCCTCCTCTTCACAGTGGCCTCTGAAAAGAGCTGCCCTTACTGACTTATTTGCATGAACCACAGCAGCATTATCCAAAGTTACCAGGCTTAAAACCCTAAAGTTATTTTTAATGATGAATCCTCCTTTATAGATAAGTTGCCAAGTCCTAAAGATTTTTCCTCTTAAGATCTCTCTCGTATTTCTCCACTCCTTTCCATTTCTATTGTCACCACCCTTGTTTAGGCCAAATTAGTACCTCCTAGACTGCTACAGCTTCATAACTGGTCTTCCTATCTCTCCTCCTTCCAGTTTAACCTATTTAACTAAATTAATCTCTTAAAGTACAGCTTTACTTCACATTACTCTGGTACTCAAAAATCCTCCTGACTTCTCATTTCCTACTGAATTAGGTCAAACTCTCATTCTAGGATTCAAAGCTGTTATTATATATGTCTACTTCTAACTTTCCACATTATTCTCTTAGCTTCAAACTTTTATGTGCCTCAGGATCACTAATTTAATGCAGATTATAGGGACCATCCCCAGAGATTCAGATTCAGTATATCTGAAGTGGGACTCAGGAATCTACATTTTTAACAAGCATCTGATGATTCTAATGCAGACGGACTTCAAACCACCTTTTTTTTTCCCAAAGATTTTATTTTCCTTTTTTCTCCCAAAGTCCCCCGGTACATAGTTGTATATTTTTAATTGTGGGTCCTTCTAGTTGTGGCATTTGGGATGCCACCTCAGCATGGCCTGATGAGCAGTGCCATGTCCGCACCCAGGATTCAAACTGGCGAAACCCTGGGCCACCAAAGCGGAGCGCACGAACTTAACCACTCGGCCACGGGGCCGGCCCCTCAAACCACTTTTTGAGGAACACGATTCCAGCTCCTCCCTAAGACTCTAATAAACTAGCCTATTCACTGATTCCCAAACCCACCTCGAGCATGTCTAGACTGTTTTCCACTCCAATCTCATTTCAATTCAAAGCACATCTCAAATGCAACTTTCTCTAGAAAGGCTTTCTTGATTCCCCAAATAAGATGCAGCAACTCCCTCTTTGAAGTGAGATAATATGCTTACATATCTCTTAAGAACATTTACCTCACTTTGTATTACTTATTTTATTGCCCTACTAGATGTTAGTTACTTCATATGTGGCATCTGCAATTCCTCCCATGTAACAGGCACTGAGAAGTATCTGATTGAATGCTGTGGAGGTCCAGAATGCTTCACACAGTATGCCTTCTGGGTGCCACCATCAGAAATAGAAACTTGGGCTGGATGGATCCAAGTCTGACTCAGCATGCAATTTTGAACATTCTTTTAAGTCAAGAGTTAAGAGGACTTAAATTTTTTCATCTTCTTTCAGAACAAAACATGTTTCCGGACTTTTGTCATTCTTTTTACAATAGCCACCAACTTATGATAGGAGAAATATAACTGTTTTTTCCAAAAACAAGTCTGATCTTCAATGGGTTAAAAAAGAGAAATATGACTTGAGACTCCTTAAAGACTATTTAAATGGTTCGCAAAATTAAGAAATAAAGGGCTTCATGATTCTTGGTTTTCATGACAGATAATGATGTAAAATTTATTTAGGGTTGTAAGCAAACATGATAGAGAATTTATGTCCATTTAACTGAGAATTTAGATTGCTTTGGAGATGTGAAATTTTCACTTCTGAAGGAATGCAGTCAAATTCTAGCTCCAGGAGACTTAAAAGAGAATGCCTGAGTTTAAATAATGTGTTTAATTAGTATTACTTGAAAATTTTAACTGTTAAAGAGAATCTGATATAAATACTTATTGGTTTTTCTGATTATACCTATTTAGTAAAAAGGGAAATGCAGTATGTGAATATAATCTATTTCCTTTAAGAACCTCAGGGGAAAGGTTAGTCCCTTATCCAGTGTCAGAGATGTCCTCCAAGGCTAGCAAAAGAACAATGCTCTTTTCTCTTCCAAAATCCAAAGAGAAGACCATATTAGGAAATGTTATTTCTTAGCAGCAGGGGAGCTTAACCAGAATCACCTTAGATGCTTTTAAAATACAAATGCCCTAACTAGACAGATGCCAAAACAAAATCAGCCAGCAAAACAATAAGAGAACAACGTGATAGGACTAGCCCTACAAATATTAAAACACTACAAAAAGCCTCGGTAATTAAAACACAGAGTGACTGGCAGATGAATAAACAGAAGAAAGGAACAGAATTGAAAGTCCAGAGGCCTCAGAAATGATAAAAATGGCATCTTAAATTAAGGAGTAGGGAGAGGACGGAATATTCAGGAAAGATGGGGGTCAACTGGGTAGCTTTCTGGGGAAAAAAGTTAGATCCACTCCTCATACCCTATGCTAGGATAAATCTAAATGGATCAGAGATTCAAATATAAAAATCAAAACCCTATAAGCATTGGAAGAAAAATGGGAGCATACTTTTATAATTAGAAAAAGCCTTTCTAGGGGCTGGCCCCGTGGCCGAGTGGTTAAGTTCGCGCGCTCCGCTGCAGGCGGCCCAGTGTTTCGTTGGTTCGAATCCTGGGCGCGGACATGGCACTGCTCATCAGACCACGCTGAGGCAGCGTCCCACATACCACAACTAGAAGAACCCACAACGAAGAATATACAACTATGTACTGGGGGGCTTTGGGGAGAAAAAGGAAAAAATAAAAAATCTTAAAAAAAAAAAAAAAAAAGCCTTTCTAATTAAAAACTGTAAGATTTCAAATTTGACTATATAAAAGTAAAAAATTCTGCATAGCAAAAAAAAAGCTTAGATAAACTAAGAAAAAATTTGAAACATATCACAAAGGGCTAATTTCTTTTTTTTAATTTAAATTTAAATTTTTATAGCAGTAACATTGGATTATAACATTATATAACTTTCAGATGTACATCATAATATATTTGGAATTCTGTCTAGATTACATCATGTTCACCATCCAAAGACTACTTATAATCCATCACCATACATGAGCCTAATCACCCCTTTCACCCTCCTTCCTCCCCCTCCCCTCTGGTAGCCATCAACAAAGGGCTAATTTCTCTAATACGTAAGGAGTGCCCAGAAATTGATAAAAGACCAAGAAGAAAAATGAGTAAAAGATATGAATAGACAGTTCACAGAAACAATGCTCAGCCCCACTCAAAGTAAGAAAAATATAAAGTAAAACTACAAGGAGATAGTTTAGATGTCAGATCGTTTACATGAGTAAAAGATATGAATAGACAGTTCACAGAAACAATGCTCAGCCCCACTCAAAGTAAGAAAAATATAAATTAAAACTACAAGGAGATAGTTTAGATGTCAGATCGTTTACCTATCAGATTGGTAAGAATCCAATTACTTGATAAACACACTGCCTTGATAAAACTAAGGGGAAACAGGTTCTATAGATGTTGCTGATGAGAGTAAACTGGTATAATCCCCCAAGAGGGCAAACTGGCATTATATATCAAAATTACAAATGTATATTCTCTCTCACTCAAAAATTCTACTTGTAGAAATGCAACTTACAGGTATACATGCACATATGCAAAATAAATGTATATACAAGATTATTTATTGCAGTATTTTTTTAAAAAAAAGTTTGAAAACAACCAGATTGTCCATTAATAGGGACCAGCTAAATTAATTATGGTAATCCAGACAATGGAATAATATGCAAATATTTTCTTAAATGCAGAAATTCTTTGTGTATCAATATGGAAAGATTTCCAAGACATATTAAGTAAAAAATAAAAATAAAAAATGCAGAACAATCTGAATATGCTAACATCTGTGCAAAAAAAGGAGGGGAAAAACAATATATATTTGTATTGGATTATTAAAAAAATCTCTGACAGGATAACTAACAGCTAATACTAATAACAAACTAAAAAAAGTAATTTGGGAATGCACGGGAACTCAATAGATGGAGAACAGTGTAGGAAAAAGACTTTTACTGGATACCTTTTTATGTTTTTGATGTTAAAAACTTTTTTTTTTTAATTCAAAGAAGTCTTTAAAATAAAAAATACAGATAACTAGGCTCCATTCTCAAGGAAACTGATTTTGTAGTTTCAGAGCAAGCCTAGGCCTATATACTGTTTGTAAGACCTAAGAGCCACTGCTCTAGAATTTCCCAAGTAAATCCTAACAGCATCCTGCCTTTTTTCATGGCATTCACAAATACTATTTCTGGTCTTTGTTTTATGTTTTATCGTTAACAGAGAGAGTTTTGGTAAGGAATACATTAATAATCCTAAGGGTATCTGGAAGCTAAGAAAGAGTAGACACAATTGCAATAGAGGTCACAAAACATTTCCAAAATATCTGCCTTGTCTGTCATCTCAGCAAGCAACCTACAGTTCTCTTTTCTTACAATAAATGCCTTTAGCATAAACACCTTTCATTCAAAGCCATCTGCTCTTCATGGCTGTTCACTTACGTCATAATTTTGATTTGCCTACAAGGCTAGGCAAATCACAGGCACTAATTTGTGGCTTTAAAACCATAGTTAGACTCTTAATTACCAAGAGTCAGGCTCAATAAAGAGGAGTCATTTCGTGGATTGTAAAAATCTAAAAATCTATCACAAAGAATTCTGTAGTCAACAGTTTACGTAGAATCATTAAGTAAGTAATCCCAAAAATCATCCATACTCAGGTAAGGTGGTGTCTTACTATTTTTCCCAGGCAGAGGCAGGGGAGGATAGATATGTGAAATACACCTGCCCTAATTCTTATCAGTGATGGTCAGGACATGGATCTTAGATAAATCATTTAAAAGATCATTAAAGCAAATATCAAAAGCCAACAGGATGCTTATGATCTGTAAGAAATATTATGTTGGCCCTTTTCCTAACTGTTTATGGAAACTTCATCCTTACTACACCTCATCATCTTACTATAATCATAAATGAAGGCAAACTATGCAGGACATATGGCCTCAACGAGAGAGATCATTCTAAGCAGGAAGGGAAGAGAACTACTATTTACTTGGCAACTGCTATGTGCCAGGCATTATGCCTTACATTTCTATATTTAATTCCTTATTTGATCCCCACAAAAACTCAATGAGGAATATATTTTAAACCCCAAACTGAATCTCAGACAGGTTAAGTATCTTACCCAAGATCACAGAGCTGTTAAGTGAGAGAGTCGATAGAGCCAGAAATGTCCATCTAACTCCAAAGCCTATTTTTTTCTACTACATTCAGATACCTCTCCTAAATAGGAGCATTTAAGAAGTATAGAAAGAGGTAAATATGAGATAATTGAAATGCATTTGGCAAGGTGAAACCTCTGCATTCATCCAATCAACAGACATTTAAGAGACAGCTATTATGTCAAGCACTGAGCTAAAGTGTACATGTCACACTCGAACAAACTGAGAGGTGAACACTTAACGAACCTGTCCCAAGTAACATGACTGTTAACTAAAGAGAAGGTTAGACCTCAGACAGTCTGACTCCAGGGACCATGCTCTCAGCTACACTCTACTGCCTCTCTAAAATTCAAAGCAAACATGAGTGAAGCATTAATGCTGTCCACTGCAGTGAAAAACATCAGGCCATCTTAATTCCACACAACAGTCTTGACAGGAGACTGCTGGTTCAGTGATTCCAAGTAATGATGAAAAAGGGAAATATCTGTTCTTTTCTCAAAGCAATTTCAGTTTTATGCACTTCACCTGGATTATGGATAGTACTAAGTGATAAAGACTCTTAACTGCTTTGAAAATAAATATTACATTATATTTGTTTAATGCTTTTTAGGTTTTCCAGAATGTTTTCACATGTTACTATAACCAATACAACCATCAATAGCTTCTCATCTTTATTCCTAGAGAAAAGGTCAAAAGTCCTGGTATCTGCCTAAGATCTCTCACAGCTCTGCCTTTCTAGCTTAAATTGCTACCAATCACACTCATAAAACGTATGTTTCAGCTACACTATTCTCTGGAGAGTCCACCTTTGTTCAGGCCACTGTACACGCAATTCCCTTTGTCTGGAATGATCTTCCCTATTACTCGTCCGACAAATTCCTACTACTTTTTCAAGAGCTGGTTCAACTATTCCCCATGAAACCTTCAGCTCATTAAAACTATCACTCCCTTTTCTATGACCACCAAATCCTTTCCCATACATCTCTAGCAGAGGATTTATTATAATTATTCATGTGCTTTTTTCCCCCAAAAGACTAACCTTCCTGAGAGTAGAGACTGTGTCTTTCTCATCTTTGTATCCCTGGTGCCTGTTGGGTAAGTCAATCACGAGGACGTGACTGGCGGCTGACTCAAGATCTGGACCTGGGCAATCAGAGGCTTCTCACCCCTCCCCTGTCCTTGGAAGGTACACTCTGCCTACCATTCCCACAGTGGGAGCTGTTCCAAGGACACAGCCTTAGCGAGTAAGGTATTGTTGAGACCATCTGGACTGTGGATGTGACTAAATCCAGTTAAAGCCTCTACATAAACTTTTAAGAATCTAGCGGGCAGGTATAGAGACCTACTTGTCTTGCAGCCGCCCAAGACAAGCCTCATAAGTAAGTTCCCTTGCTTATTAAACCTGCCACCTCCAAACCTGGAGTGGGCTGCCTCTCTCTTCTATTTCTCCTTGCCCTCTGTGAGTATGGGGGCCAGTTTACAAACCAACAGTGCGAAACTAACAGACGGTATTCAGTATGTATGAACTGAACAAAAGAATGAATTACATAGACTACTAAACTGGGAATTAGAAGCTATAAGTACAAGTCCCATACAAAACGCAAAGTTCATACTTCAGTTTTCTCTGCTGTAAAATAAGTAATTTTCAATTCAATTCAACATTTATTGCAGTGACTAGACTTCCCAATCAGTTTAACAGATGGAAACATTCTGAGAGTTCTTTAGAAGGTTCACAAAAAATATAAATAATTGTTATTACCTCCTCCATCATGTCGTCCTGTGTGGCTGAGATTTCTCCTTTGGTTGCTCCACTGTGTACCAGGTTCCGCAGTCGTATACAGAATTCTCTCATCTATGACAGAAACGTATTCAGCACTCCAAATGTTACCCTAATTCAACTGTAAATGAGCCTAACAGACCAATGCTGGTCTTATTTTGAAGTATAACTCAGCCAAGACCCAGGCCAAAGTTTGTAAAAGCAAATGTGTTTTTCCTCGACCAGTCCACTTAACTACGTAACTAAAAACACTTTCCATAAGAAGAAAAGACATGGATTACTCCCAAGGAATACTAGATGGAACTGCTCCTGTTCTGCAGCTAATGGTACCCTCTGTAACAGAATGTGCTGGGTATAGGGAAAATATCTGATTCCATCATGCCTATCACCCTCAGAAAAAGCAGGAGACTGAAAACGATTATGCCACCAAATCACTCTAACAGATTTTTATTTAGAATTTTACTGGTTGTCCACTTTTCCTTCTCTGCCAAATCATTATAACCACGGCTACGCCAATCCCCAATATAGTTTTCATTTTTGTTGTTTTCAATTTTGAGAGATACCTAAGATAAAGGTGAGTTTGAAATTTAACCACAGTGCTAAAGAGGATCTTGATCCCATCTGAAATGGAATCCAATGCTATACTATTAATGATGTTTTGGCCTAGAGAGAAGAATTCCCAGAGTTTCCTGGGTGGAAAATAACCTACTTTTAATATTAGGGAAACACAGCTATAGTTTATTTTAGAATGTAATCTTTCTCCCAGGGATGACAAATCCAACTTTAGCCTCATAGATCAGACAGCAGATTCCAGCAACTCCCAGTTCTAAAAAAAGATGTCTAGCTGGCAGAGCAGCATCTCTATAGGATTCATAATCCTCCCTGGGAACACGGGTTATGTAGAGAGTGATCTATTAAGATAACTGAAGCAATACAGAGCAGTTCAGGGACGACATCACATCCTTAGTGAGCGGATAAACCACCCTGATGTGGTTTGGGGAAGTCTCTGAACTCAGCATACTCTTTAAGGAAATCCTGCAGACAGTTTTTTTGGTACACAATACCGAAGTGCTAGTACATAAAGCTGCCCTAGCCCACCTCCACTGGGACCAAGTGAGAGGCACAGTACCCAGTGTGCTTGTGGCCCGAATTAACTGAGGATGCGATGTTCTTTCCTGATAACCCATAAGAAAACATTAAAATCAATAGAAGTAAAAGTGGAAGATTTTAAAAAAGAAAAAAACATCCTAATCTCAATTACTTTTGAAGTTAATATGTAGCTACAGTGTTTTTGAAAGACACTGAGTAGCCACCTTGTACATAAACTGTGTACACTGAAATGCCCAGGAATCCCCCTGGAAAATCAGTTAGGAGGTTTAAGGTAAATGTCCTAAACTTAATCCCACCCTGCTCCACACGCGGTACCTTGTGATTCAGAATATCATTCATCCTTCTGGTTGCCTCTGTTGTGTAAGATTCAGGGAAGCATTTCTTAGGGATAACACCATATTTTTCTAAAAGAAAACAAATTTTAGTGTTAATAAGGTAAAAGTATATTCTAGCATTAGAAACCCTGGCAAAAATAGCTATTGCTTTAAAAAATAGGCCACATTTTGCTGGACTAACTCAGAAAACTTAACAATCTTATGCTTCATATTATTAGACAGGTTATTTAACTTGTATATTTATCCATCTAGTTTAGGATTAATTCTATTCTTTTTATCTATCATACTTTGTAAAGTGCTCAGCATGATGAAGTTTTCCCAAAAGACAAAACTTTTTTGAATGAAGACATTTTCAAACAGTTGCAGTTTTATGTGTTTCTTAATTACACCAGGACAAGAGATAAGCTTTTTCATAGAAAGTTAGTCCTACTTAATACAATTTTTTCTTCTCCAACCCACCCTTCAGAGTACCTGTGTCTGTACTTCTCACTTAAGAAAGGTACTTTATACATGAGAATATGAGATAAAGGTTCTTACAGCTAACTGTATACCCTTCTTGGAGACCTATTTTACTCTGTACATAACTACCAAAGAAATGGCCTATGCCTAACTAACTACAGAGCCTTGCTTGATCATGCTGAGTTTCAGTTCCCTTAGAGAAGGCTCTTACCAACAATATTGACAAGCATATCCCATTGTCCACCATCATTTGCAGGATTCGTAAGCAAATACTGTACCAGCCTCCCATCTTCAGGCTCCTTTTTCTGGGCTGTGTCCACAAAAGCATTTAAGAAGAAATAACAACGTTCAACCTAGAGTAAGAGAAGTTAAACAAAATTAAAGGAAAAGAAAGCAAATACCTTCATTGACATTATCAATAGAACAGGAGCCTTGGAACTACCATAGACCCAACATAGTAGAGTTTTTTTTTAATTGAGTATATCGACATAACATTCTATTACTTTCAGGTGGGTTTTTTTTGTTTTTTATTGAGGTATAATCGACATAACATTATAGTAGTTTCAGGTGTACACAGTAGGGTTTTTAAAAAACTAAAGTTGGTAATTAAACATCAATATCTGTGTGTATACATTCCAATAGTTTATCCAAAACAAGGCTTTGCTTCATTTTGAAATAAAAACTGATACGTAGAGCCCACAATTAATAAACATCTAATGGACACTTACATAATATACATTTTAAAGATTAAAAAATGGAGTAAAATTATTTACTGTTTTTCAGACAAGTACTACCTACAGAAATTAGATCCTAGAAAGACCAAATAAGCTAAACAAAGATGCTAAAAGAGGAAATTATTGAAAACAAAATTAAAAATTTTAAATAAGAAAGAAACAAGAAAGCAGCAGGTTGAGTCAGTAGGCTTATTATTTCATTGCAAAAAGCACCCATCTACCAACCAAAAGCAGTTCTGCCTTTGGAAAGAGTCAATTTTTGATACTTTAGAAATCAGAATAAATGGTATCCCATCTAAAATGGAACGGCAGACAACAATGAAAAACCAAGAAAGGAAGAGACAGTGCCTACCAAGGTTAATATTGAAACAGAAAGAACCTTGCAAGATCAGTCCCATACCTTGTCCCAGAAAAAGAGGTAAGACTGACTAAACTCAAATTCTTCAATATTTAATTTTTTCATGAATGGAAGTCTCATAACATTCAGACAAGAAAAGATCCAGCATCGTCCTGAAACAAGAAGGCAAACCAAGAAATTATGACAAGTGTTCACACAGATTACACTGTTACAACTGTATTTCCCAACACTGAACTGATGAAAAGGTCTTGCAACAACTTCAGACTAAATCAGAGCAGAAACATTAAAAGAAACCAACAAAACAAGAAAGGTAGTAATTACTATTTGCAACATATATGCAAAAAATATATGTTAATATTCTTAACATTTTTTAAAAAGTCTCTTTACTTATCACATAAAGAATCCATTACAAATCACCAAAGAAAATCACATTAGAAAAATAAATGAGGGGTCAGTCTGGTAGCATAGTGGTTGAGTTTGCTGGTTTGGACCCTGGGTGTAGACCTACACACCGCTCATGAAGCCACACTGTGGCGGCATCCCACACACAAAGTAGAGGAAGACTGGCAACAGATGTTAGCTCAGGGTCAGTCTTCCTCACCAAGAAAAAAAAAAGAGCTGGAAAAACATGAGCAGAGATCATGAATAGATCATTTAATGGCTAAAAAGACACAAATAGCAAAGAAATATCTTTTAAAGTTCATCATAAAACACCTGTTAAGTTGGGAAACATCATTTTTTAATTGATAATGCCCAATATTGGCAGGGACTTGGGGAAACAACGTTATTATATACTCTGGATAGGGACATAAACAGGTACAAAATATCTGAGGGCAATTTGGCAATACATGGCAAAAGCTTTAACAAGTCCTTCCCTTTCATCTGGAATATACAGTATATGCTTCAATATAAGGTGACCCTAACATAAGTCAATCCCCCATTCTCCCAATGACAATTCCAAAAACAAGTTGTTTAGCTAACTAGGTTACATAAACATTTAAAGATATAGATGAAATAGTAACATACACCTGTATTATTTAACTTAGGAATTTAAATATACACAGATATTTAAAACCATGTTAACATAATAAATTGATGTAGAAGCATTGTTTTTTCCACTTTCACAGGTCATTTTCACACTGATTCATTCTCTTCACATGCATTTTGCCATTGGTGCCTTTGCCATTATTAGATCCACTCTTTCAATCAGAACACATCGTCTTTCTTCCATCTAGTATGTCTGAGTCACGGCAATGTTTTGAATTCATGCATGACGCTGTCCCTGAAAATTTTATGCCAAACCTCAACTATACAATTACATTCTTCATTTGTCCTGTAATTGGATAATCACAAACTCCTCAATGTCACCATCTCCTGTACTGACTGAAGTGATCTTTAGAAGGCGTACTGACAATGATATCCAACATTTCCATGTGAGGTCATGTCCTAGGAATACAGTGTGTTCAAATTTTTCACCTTTTTAAGAAACTAATTTAATCAAATGATCTCTATAAGCATCCAAAGCTAGCATAGACTGAGGTCATTTCAGAGTAATGTCTGCCAAATTATACTCTGCTTCAAAATATATTAACTGAGAGTGCTCATTATGAGAGTCTCTGGAAAGTCTCAAATATAGGGTAAATCTCTCTTTCCTGAAAAAAAATTTAGAGAGAAAAACTTGGCTTTATTTGTCCATACGTTTTTTACCGATAGAAAAATACATTCACAATATATTGGTAAATAAAAAAGGTAGGTAGCTTATCTAACAACATGTAGGTACCCACCCGTATTAAACACACAAACGCACAGAATAAAGACTTAACAGAAAAAATACTTACTCGGTATTTTGCAAATATTTTACATTGAGCAACAATAATTTTGTAACAAGAAAAACAATTAAAAATAAGGACTGTTTTTCGAAAGTCACTATGACTTAGCATAGCTCATCTTTCCCATGTGGATGCCACCCCTCTCACATACATTACATATTTCTGGTAAAGGGAATCTGCTTGAACTGTTAATGTGAAAACTGCATGAAAATAAACTACACAGCTCATGTGTTATTTGTATCTTTTGTAGATAAAAGTGACAATACAGAATATATAAGACCTGATCTGTTCCAAATGAACATTTCCAGGCTTTTCCCTAAGAGGTCACTGTAATCTAAACTATGTAGGACCACTGCAACATTATTAACCGGATCACTTATACCCTGATGGTCCATACTACCCCAAAAACCTTCTATTATGGTAAAACATTAATTATTGCAAGGTCATGATTTTCTTCCGTAAAATTTAAAAATCAACTTCTCTGAGGTATAATTTACATACAATAAAACACGTCCGCGTTAAACATACATTTTAAGTTCTGTCTGCCTCTAAGCAAGCACTGATCTGCTTTCAGTCAAAATTAATAGACTAGAAGTAGTTTAAAAATGCACAGACTTTAAAAAGTCCTTTTGGTACAATTTTACTGTGAGAATACTCTCCTTATTTAGAGTCTTGGATAACCAATCTTCCATTGTAGCTGTTTTTCTGACAGTGGTAGCAGATAGCAAAACAAGAGCTCTTGACCAGTAAGGCATGAGAACTGAATTTTTTCTGTTACAAAAAATTGGTCTATCGGTGGGAACCGTGCCCATGAGCACATATGCTCAAGCTGCAACCAAAAAGCATACTTTAAAATAACACTTGATGACATTTTTATGCAATTACATTATGTCTTTTCCATTTTATAGACTTGTATATGGCCTTCAGGACAATTTTGATGTTCTCTAGAGCACCAACATTTTGCATGGTCTGCTTTGTACCAAGAGCATATATCTGCAAGACACGGGCCTGCAATCACATAACTTCAGCACAGACTTTAGTGAATTACATGCAAACAGATGACCGTAGACTTGTCACTTTAGTGCTCAAATCAAATATGCTAACGAGCCACAGAGCACAACACAATTCACAGAGTAATGTTCTTGAACCTGCCTTTACTCGACACTGTTCTCCAGGAATTTACTGCAAGTTCTTTCAATACAAACCTCTGTTCTCCTAAGACTGTTCTTAAGACACCAAAATAGGATGCTGTCAAGAAGATGAAGTAAAGAAGATGAAGAAAACATGAAATGCAAGAATTAGAAGTCTCACGACCTCACCTGAGCTCTTCTGGTTGGTGACTGGCTTGCCTTCTTGCGGCACAGCGTGCTGGAACACATGCTGAGCACCCTGTACCGTGGCCCTCTTCAGACAGATGTCCAGCAGGTCGTGGGTAGTCCCGACATTCTGGGCAAGTACGAACTGAGGGTCGGAATTCAGTTTCTGGATCACAGCAGCTACCTTCTCCGAATTCAGTCCTATTGGAAGACCAGATGGGATTATAACACCAAAAAGAAGCTGAAGAGGGCTGATCCTGGACTCGCACATCCTGCCTCTAACTTCGTAAGAGCATCCTCAGGTGACCATAGCAGCGGAGCAGCCCTCCCCCGGCATCCTCCCCCAAGATGCCCTCTCTCTCCAGGCCGCTCCAGCCCGCCCAGAAAGCCCCATTCCCGCCACCGTCCCCGGTCCCAGCCCCGGCCCCGGCCCTGGCCCTTCCCCGCCGCGGGGCCCGTGGGCTCAGCTGAGCGCCCACCGAGGCCCCCGGCAAACGCCGGCGGGGCGGAGCGCGCCTCACCCGCGCTGTTCATGGCGCCCACGCTGCCCGGGAGGGAACGGTAGTTTAGGGGGTCCTCAGACGAACGCCGGGGTTGTACTGCAGCTCGCTGTCCGGCGGCCCGACCTGCCTCTCGTACCCCGAACGCCGGAAAGAGGAAACCGGCTCCAGGGCCGGGGAGGGTTGAAGCCGCGAGAAACGGGGTCCGCCGAGGGACAAAACTCCCCCCACGCGTTGCTGAGTCAGCGCCTTCGGGGCTGGTCCCGCCCACAGGAGGGCCCGCGGGGGCGGGCTCGTGACGCGCTCCGCTTGGGCGAAGCCGGCAGTCCGCCCGCGAGGCGCCGGCGCCCTGGACCACCCTGCATCCGGCTCCCTGGCCGGGCGGGCGCCCTCCCGGGATCAGGACCGCTCCGAGCGGGGGGCCGGAGGGGTTCCATGCTGGGCCCACAGCCTGAATACTCCAGCGCTGGGGCATGACCCCATTCCGCCTTTTCAGAAGCCGAAAGGGGACTGGAGGCGGGAGGGTGGAGCTGAGGAGCCGCAGAATTAAGCACAGGGCTTAGGATGGGTTGACTCGTCGCAAAACATGTAGCCAGAGGCTCCTCCTGTAGGCCTCCTTTGCTGACCCATCACTGCATTTTCAATGGCAACTTGTTGCTTGGATTCTAGTCAGAACCAAGTTCTCGTATTTGAGGGGAAATTGGAACCCAGCGCTTTCCCACTTGCTTAGAAGCTACTAGCACGGTTCTACAAATAGACATCTGCTCTTTTCAAGAAAACTACCCATTCTGGGCTTAATTAATGGAGTCGGTGAGTCTTCTACCTGGCCCAGCATGTACTGTGGGGTTTAACCAAGGGGAATGACAGGAGTCGGTCTCAGGCATCCATACGGTTGTGCCAGGCCCTTTACAAAACCTGCCGATGAGCGCGCCCGCCCTCGCCCGCCTTTCAAAATAACTCAGCGTTTCTCCAAGGTTTTGAAATTGTGAAGCCCTATTATATTGTTTTTCGTGCCCTAAAGTCTCAATCCTTAGTGAGATGTTGGGATGGGACCCAAACATGATAAATACAAATAAATCTAACGTATCCTTGAAAACCCTGTCTCCACTACTCAGAACAAGGAGAGTCTTCTGTGGAACCTAGAATCTAGGTCCTAAATTGAAAATAATCACTGGTTCTGAGAAACTCTAATATCTGGAAAAATATGCACTCAGACACCAATCAGTCATTTGAGAAATCACAGTCTCTATGTCCATAGAGAGACCTAGCTAAAGTTTGGGGTTACGATATAGCAACTATTTCCAACAGGGCCGGTCAGCTGTCCCATTGAGATTCTTCTGATTTCTGAAGAAAAGGAACAGGCTGAAAGAAACCATTAGTCCTTTCATAAAATGCTCTTCAAGTATCCTGCCCAGTTCAACTCAAAATTTTATTCATTGTCTACCATGTACCAGGCACTGGGCAAGCTGCTGATGATAATGGAGACTAACAAAGCTTAATCTTGCCCTTAAGAAATTCACAGTGTATCGGGAAAGAGATGCAAAATAACTTTGGACCGTCTGTACAAGCATACCAGTAGAGCTGTAGAAACAGTGAGGAAAGAGGTGTTAATTAGGGCTGGAGGAACCTGAAAAAAGAGGTGACAAGTGAGCACAATCTTAGAGGCAAAAAACAGAGTAAGGGCATGCAAGGCACCAGCAAAGGCACAGAGGCATTGAAATACATGGCAAATCATGTTCAAGAAACTGTGCAGTATAGTCTGATGTGGTTAAGAGCAAGGACGGTGTCGAGGTCAGGGGCAAGGTGTAGGGCTGGAAAGGTAGGTTTGGGCCAGGATGTGAAGGGTTTTATAGGCCATGCCTGAGCGTCTGGATTTTACTAATGGTTAATTAGAAGCCAAATAGGTTTTTAAACAAAGGAACAGTATGCTCAGTTCTGTGTAAAGAAAGAATCCCATTGGGAATGGGGAGGTTGACTTGAAGGGGAGAGATTCTGGAGAGAGACAAGCTAGTTAGAAGGCTATTCCAGTAAGTAGTGCACCTGGGGAGATGACAAAAGCCTTAAACTGTGGAAAGGGAAGAGGCACAGAAAAGTGAAGTTTTGAGTTGAATGAGAGGATGAATGGTGGCATCCTTAACCAAGAGAGGGAGTACAGAAAAATAGACATATGTGGGAGCATGTGAGTAAGCATACAATGAATTCATTTTGGGCCTTGGCAAGTTTGGGGTACCCACAGGACACCCAGGAAGAGAAGTGCAGGAGGCAGATAAAAAAAATGTCTAGAGATTAAATAAGACACATGTAGGTCTTAAAAGCCTGAAAGTCAACAAGGTTTCAGAGGGAAAGAGGGTAGAGCAAAAAGGACATGAGAACTGAGAATAGTACACTGGATGGCAGCATGCAATTGTACAGGGTATTCACGGCACAAGGGTACCAGGCTGAGTGGGGAGAATGGAGCCTGAACTCCAGTCCAAGCTCTGCCTGCCAAGCCATGCACCTGGCCCAGGGCTGTGCCCAGACTATGGTGCACATTTTACTACTTCTTACAAGGATGCCATATGGGGAGTACCATTAACCTAGGAATTTCAGGAATGGGTGAAGACAGAGGAGCCAGCAGAAAAAGACAGTAAGAGCAGTCAGAGAGGTAAGAGAAGACCTGGAGTGTTATGTCCTGGAATCCCAAGAGGGCAAGAGAAAATGTTGAATGGGACTGAAAGCTTCAGAAAAGCTTGGCAACTGGGTCAGTGGTGACCTTAGAGAGGGCAGCTTCAGTGGAAGGGCGGGGTGGGTGGAAGCCACATTGCAGTAAGTTGAGAGAGAAGAAAATATCAGGGAAGCTCTGCCCTCTTTGTCAGGGTGGTACCCTTAGTACCAGCTTTCCACCCAGCAACTCACACCCATACACTCAGCCCCATGTGGGCATGGAGAAGAGGCGCAGAAGAAAACTAGTTTCCCAATCGGTCTGCTCCAAATGACCTACCCAGGAAGACATTTCCCCAAGAATAGAATTCTTAGGACCTACCCCTCTAACTCTATCCAAAAGAGATGGTGGTGGGTTCTGTGACACCTCATGGAACAAGGCAATCAGAAACAGAATTCTAGTTCGAAATCCACAATATTAGAAAAGAAAATCTTTATAAATCTTGTGAAGTGGCATCACCTGCCATTGCAGATATGCCTTCGGCCTATTGCTTCCATGGGGCTCCTCCCAGTTAAAGCAAACAGGTCCAGGCTCAAGGCAAATTCTCCATCCTGCCTCCCCGCCTTTGCTGTCCACCAGTCTTTGACATATGTTGGCTCACTGCTACTACTTTGATGGAAAAGTCCAGATTTTTACGTTCGGTGAAGTCTGAACTAGAATCTAACACAAATGTTCTGCAATTCTATGAAACCTATTCACATTTAAGTGTTGTTGCCCCAGTTAACTCTGAGATTTGCTTTGGTTGGAAAGCCTCCTGATATTTCACCAGATCTGATCTTGAACTTCAGAGTTCACATGTTGGTGTCCTCCTGGGCCAAATTCAGCTCCTAGATGTATTGTTTGGCCTGCATGATATTTTAAGCTTTTTGAGCCAATATTTAGAATTGGAAAGGGTTGTATACAAATCTGGGTTGCTGTTTCCCTTGAAAATATTGTTGTTTCCCCATAATAGCCCTTTCTCCATCAAAAGTGAAAAAACAAAACACATATCAAAGGGGCCTGCATAATTTTCTTTATATCTAGCTTGCTTCACTCATTTACGTTTATTGCCTATAGATATTTGAGTTTTTCAACCCCTGCTTTAGGGTGACCTGGATGAAGTTTGGGAGGACCACCTCTTTCCTTCTACCCTCCTCCCTACCCTTAACCCCAGAATTCCTGCCTCCCTAGGATTAGCAAAGCCAGCAGGAGCTGACTGCTAAGGTTTTCAGATACTGGATCCTGGGACTTTGGGGGCCCAGAGGAACCTATATTCCTTCACTACAATTTTCGTAGTGATGTACGTAAATTGTACCCATCTGAGTACAGGTAGCTGTCAGCTTCAGGACTTCTACCTTCCCTGCCACTCCTAAACTCCATGTAGGCTTAATCCAACCTTTCCCTCCCTTCCTTCAGATTCAGAGTTTGTGTTCGACATATTCCATGTTAGTTGTAAATTATGTCCATTTTTTTTGAAACATTGTCCAATGTTCTGAAACAACATTGTTATATTGGCAATCTTATTCCTACCTCTGGATATGACATTTCTGCCACTCACTCACTATTTTAGGTGCTAGCAATTCACAGAGCATTCCAGGCAGAGGAAACAGTATACACAAAGGCAAAGAGGCATGAATGGGCTTGAGTGTGATTCAGGAACAATGAGAAAGTCTGGCCAAGTTTTGTGAGTATTTGAATTATGCAAAATTGACATAGTTCATCATAAACTATTAATAACATCTTACTATATGCACAGAATTTGAAGCAATGTGAAGCCTTCACAATGTTTAACATTTGTCAGGAACTGCGTACTTTCCAAGCTGGTGATGGCTCAGTGAATTAGAAACTGTTTATGCTATTGCCACTTGGCAGAGCCATTTTAGCTGGTAAAATAGTATCTTCCCATTGATAAATTTACATTTATTGCTAAATACTATGGCTAAATACTATTGCTAAATAGTCTTGAATTATGGACATTTTTAATTTTGCATGAAGGTTTCAGGAATGTATCTCTTGCATAAAGTTCAGAATAGGAACAGGCAGCACCCAACAAGGTGATAAAGAACCCAGCTTCTTTCTGGCACTGGTGTTACCGAACCTGAAGTGAGTTCGGTCACCTGTTGTGCAGCAAGCCAATCTCTGATACCGGGTGTGGTGGAAGAAAGTAGGAATTTTATTTTTGCACAACGCTGAGCAAAGAGAGAGGGCAGCTAACGCTGAAATCCCAAACTCCTCGAAAAGCTAAAAGGAAGGGTTTTTATTTGGGGCTTTAGGTAGGGGAGGGGGAGCATATGGCCTTGCTGGTCGGAGCTTTCCCACCAGCCTATATCTCTTTGCAGGGAGGAGATGATCCAGGTGCTTGTCCTTGACAGCGTCTGTCTCCATGGAGGATAGTGGATTCTGGAGCCAGGAAGCCAGAGGGTAAGCAGGGAATGAGTGTTTTGGTTTTAACCCCATATATGCTGGGTTTAATGTGGGGAAACTGATATCAGGGTCGATATCACTGGGATCTGCCACCCAGTGTTAGCACCATCCTTGGGTTCATTTCTCTCATGCTTCCTCCTTCCAGTCCAATGGAAAAAAAGTCTGGCTTTTTCTCACTCCTTCTGAGAGTGAAGACCACCTTTCCCAGAGGCTTTCATCAAATTTCTTCTGAAGTTTATTATCCAAAACGAGGTCGTGTACCTTTTCCTGAACCTGGCATTGCCTAGGGGAATGGGATTACTCTTCTATCAGTCAGGCACAGCCCTAGTGCAATAGTCAGTTCCCTAAGCTGCACAGCTTCTCCTGAGTGCAGGAGGGGTGGGAGGAAATTTGGGAGTCAACCATAAAGTTCAAGACACCATAGCAGGGAGTTTAGATTTTATTCTAAGTGCAATGGGAAGGAGTGAAGGGGCGTGATCTGATGATGCTTTTAAGGATACATTGAAGATTTGTAACACATTTAATTAGAAAAAAATATCAAAAATGTATACAGAACTCCTAAATATAAATAGAGAAAAGAGAACTCAATGGAAAAATAGACAAAAGATCTCAACAGGCATTTCACGAAAAAGGAAGCATGACTGGCAAATGAACAGTAGCGATAGAAACGTAAAATAGAATTATAATAAGATGCCGCTTTAAATCCAGATAGGCAAAAATTTTAAAGGCAGACATTAAAAAGTTCTACTGATAATTCTTACGTACTGCTTGTTGGAGTATAAGTTAATATCACCACTTTGGAAAACATTTGTCAGTATTTTGTAAAGTTGAAGATGCACATGCTCTATAAGCCAGCAACTTTACTCCTGGATATATATTCTAAAGCTACTCTGTCCAATATGGTAGCCACTAGCTACCTGTGGCTATTTAAATTTAAATTAGTTAAAATGAATTAAAATTAAAAATTGAATTTCTCAATTGTAGTAGTCACATTCCAAGTGTTCAATAACTACATGTGGCTACCATATTGCACAGTGTAAATATAGAACATTTTCATTATCACAGTGAGTTCTATTGGACAGCCCCACCCTAGAGAAATTCTTGTGTATGTGCACTAGGAGGCATAGTCAAGACTGTTTATTTGAGCATTGTTGGTGATTGCATAGAACCTGGAAAAACATGCACTAGTTCATCAATAGGAATTTGCATGAATTGTGACATATTCACACAATGGATTACTAAACAGAAGTGAAAATCAACATGGATGAATTTCAGAAACATAATGTTGAATGCAAAAAGTACCCATTGCAAAGAAGGCGTGGGACCATTTTTTAAAAGTTCAAAAACAAGCAAAATCAAATAATATATTGTTTAGAGATATGAATATGGTAAAAGAATTTTTTTCAAAAAACGAGAGGATATTAAACACCAAATTCAAGATAGTGTTTACCTTTGGGAAAGTCAGCTTCAAAGATATTGACAATATTCTATTTCTTAAACTGGTGGTGAATACGTGGATGTTCATTTTATTCATTATCCATAATTGTATACATTATCTATATTTTTGTATATATGAATATTTGTTCTTAAAAAGATTGGTCTGGCTGTAGTATAAATGATGGACTGAAGAGAGACAGGAATGTAAGCAGGAGACCTCTTAGGAGACTATAATTTGTCCAGGCAAAAGGTAAATAGTGACCTGGATCAAGACGGCAGCAGTGGAGATGAAAAGAAGTGGATGAATATGGGATATATCTTGGAGATGAATCGCCCTAACCCTAACCTTAACCCTAACCATTATGCTCTGGTAGAGGTTTGCATGGTGTAATGTGGAGCATTGAAGAGGAATATGTAAGTCAGACTGGGAGCTTTAGGGAAAACTTCTTGGTATAGATGACAGGTGATCTGAGTTTGGGACAATTAGGAGTTTGTTAAGTGATAAAGACTGAGGGGCCGGCCCCGTGGCCAAGTGGTTAAGTTCGCACACTCCACTGCAGCGGCCCAGGGTTTCGCCGGTTTGAATCCTGGGCGCGGACATGGCACTGCTCATCAAGCCATGCTGAGGCGGCATCCCACATGCCACAACTGGAAGGACCTACAACTAAAAATGTATACAACTATGTACTGGGGGGCTTTGGGGAGAAAAAGGAAAAATAAAATCTTTAAAAAAAGAAGACTGAGGAAAGGCGCTCTAGTTGGAGGTAATGGCTTATGCAAAGATCTTAAGGCAGCAAGTCTCTGTTTGTGAACTGAAGACTCTGAGCAGAACTGGAACTAGAGAGAGAGAGAGCAGGGGCCACACAGGGAGGGCCAACTGTGCCACTGGGGGGTTGAGACTTTATTCTGGAAGGTGCAGGGAAACTGCCTCCATTTTTATTTTCTTTTGCCAGGTAGAAAGGAAGATCCATGTGAACAACAAAATAAGGCACTGATGGGGCCGGCCCGGTGGCGCAGCGGTTAAGTTCGCACGTTCCGCTTCTCGGCGGCCCGGGGTTCGCTGGTTCGGATCCCGGGTGTGGACATGGCACTGCTTGGCAGCCACGCTGTGGTAGGCGTCCCACGTATAAACTAGAGGAGGATGGGCACGGATGTTAGCTCAGAGCCAGGCTTCCTCGGCAAAAAGAGGAGGACTGGCAGTAGTTAGCTGAGGGCTAATCTTCCTCCAAAAAAAAAAAAAAAAAAAAAAAACAAGAAATCCAGATACTTAGAGGGAAAAAAAAAAATAAGACACTGATATAATGCTGTGGGAATCTAGCCACGAGGCGGTCCTGGTTGGGCCGCTCTGAAACGCGTCTCTTTGTACTAATCATTTTTTATATGATGATCACCAAAACCTAAACTTTGTAGAATTACAGAAAGATTGAAATGAAGACAAAAGGAAAAAAAGGGCATGTGGAAGAGAAAATGATACTGATGGAAAAGGAGAAATTGGACCTGAGAGAAAATAATAATTAAATACCATTGGGGACCAAGATCCTGGTTTCCTTTTAGGAATGCTGTTAGACTGGTTTTCCTTAAAGCTGCAATGAACAAAACCAGAGCTTTCTTTAATTCTTTCATTTCTTTTGTTGGTGAACTACATTCTTTACCATCTGACACAAATATTTAAGTATAATTAAGGCATTCTTGTCCTCTTTTCAGAGGTGTTTCTTGAGACAAAGCATAAAAATCTCAGAAATAAAGTTAACATGCAGGAGTTAGTGACTCAAATCTACTTTTTCCAATGCGTGGCCCTTATACTATTTTCTCATCAGGTTTCCATTTTTGCATCTCGCCTTATTTTTCTTTCATTTAACTTTGTTTCTTCCTCGTTCCAAGAAAAATAATTAATCAGATAAAAGTAAAAATGAACGCATTCACAGGGCAAATGAAAAATTAAAAAAAAGATAACATGCACCTCGCCATGAAAGTGGATGAAAAAATTGGTCTCTCTTTTTAAAAAGACTAAAAAAAAAAAAGAATATGTTCCTTAATAGCCCTCAATTAGAAAACCTGATTTCTATGTTAAATAAGAAAGGTAGCATGGAGTGAAGAAAAGAGGCCAAAGTTTGAAGTCCATTAGATCTGGTTTCAAGTCTCAACTACTATTTATAGGCAGAAACAGTCATTTAATCTGAGTCTCAGTTTCCTCTTCTGAAAAGTGGGGCATGGCTGTAATAACTAAAATTTAGTGAGTGCTGACTATGCTACAGGTCTTACAATGTACAAATCTTAGCTCATTTAATCCTCATAATAACCCTAAGTCAGGAGGTAGATTCTATTACAGTCCCCATTATATAGTTGAGGAAATGCAGGAACAGAGAGGTTAAGTAGCTTGCACATCATCACACAGCTAGTAAAATGGTAGAGTTAGGATATACTCTATATATACCCGGATAGTCTAATTCCAGAGACTGAGAATTTTAAGCTTGCTAAGCCTAAGGATCGAAAGATATAATGTAAGTGAAAGCATTTTGAAACTCAAGTACTTTACACCTGTCAGTCTAAACAATAAACCTGTAGATTTATAAATTGCTGAGTGTTGCTGTGCGTCGTTTTTCAGTTTGCAACAAAGCAGCCATTGTGGATATTCCATTTGTGGATGGTTTTACTATAGCCTTTGACAAATGGAATAGAATCAGGAAGTTTTTCTTGGGCACATAACCTATGCAGCTGTTAAGTTTTCACGTTGGCCTCTTTAAATTTGTCTGATACACGTAGAAACTCAGGATGACCACTCAACGTGACAAACAAGGATCAATGATAGAAGCCTTAATTAGACAATTAATAGTATTGTGGGATCATAAAACACATTATGCCTACATTTAGAGTGATCAAAAGAGATTGTGCAGAAATCTTTAGCAGAAATATGAACCTGTTAATAAATCATTAAATATTTTCTTAAATGTGATCCACATCTCAAACTGGGGCAAAGTCCTTTAGACTGGTGATTTCCAAGTGAGCCAAGTTTGTTATTAAACGCTTTTATGAGTACCATAACTATAAAATTCAGGAATTCAAGGCTGTGATTCCTTAGCAGCAACAAAGTTTATATCCTCCTTGGTGGAATGTTTTAAATGATACCCTTGAGCTGCTTATAAAACCCACATATGACAGCTGCAGTGAAAAATGACCTGTTTGGGGCTGAGAATCTGTTGCAGTAGGAACATACAGTTTGCAAAACGACACACAAGGAGGTAGTAAGGGCTCCTAAGAGTAGTTTTATTGTCATTAAATTCTTTTTAATATCAGTCATATAATATGACGGCTCACAGGATCTTAGAGGTTATCTTTTGGTCTAGTCCCTCAGTTTGGAGTCTCTGAAAGATTATGAGACATCCTTCAGTTGAACAGCTCATTAGAGGCCAAGCTAGTATGAGAGAGCTGTTTGTCAAAGCAGCCGTTCGTACGTCTCGTAGCTTCACGGATATCTGGTAGGTAAAACTTTTATACAAGCAGTGTTGAACATACACAGCAGAGTTGCATTACAAACTAGGGGGATCCAACTGCTCCCTTCGCCAACCATCATGTTCACTGATACGGATGGGTGTGGCTTACTCAAGGATTAAGTTACAAAGTCAGGCAAAAATTGATAGTAGTCAAAATTGTCCTTGGAAATTCCTTGGGAAAATATCACTTCAGAGACCCGAACAACTCTTCAAAATCACAGCAGAGCAGGTTTTTATTTCCAGTATGGGAAGAGATTGCTGTTTCTTTGGCTGAGAACCAAATGAAGAGGTTGGCTTGTGTTTAGGGGCCATGTTGTAAGTAAAAAGCAAATGCTCGAACACTAGACTCATCCTCAGCACACGAGCTACTCACACTTTGAGAGCCGGGAGAGAACTAGGACAGGCCAGCTGATTCTCCTCCTCGTCTCATGCTCACTGCAGGGCACGTGTTCTTTGAGTTGAATGGCAGACCTCATCACAGGCACTTTTAAGTTGTTCTCTCTCGCTCACCCCCCGCCCTCTCTGTTCTACCCCCACTTTTACCCATTCTCCCTTCCCTCCCTGTCTTTCTGTGTCTACCTTCTATTTAAATTCAAATGTTAAATGTGTCAGTAATCAGGATTAAATGAGTCTATATATATTTGTTACTGCCATATAGGAAGTACTACATAAGTTAGTTCTTAATGTAAGAGGCAATTTTGCCTAGTGGTTAAGAACCGAAGAGCCATACTTTCTTGGTCTAAATTCTGGTTCAGCCACTGATAAACTGTGTGACCCAAGACATGTGACTTAAATTCTCTGTGCCTCAGTTTTTCTCCCCTGTAAAATGGGTATGATAAAAATAGGACCTTGTTATGTGATTATTATGAGGATTAAGTGAGTTACAATATATTTAAAGTGCTCAGGCCAGCACAAGATATATAGGCGTGTGACTATTGTTGTGTGATGTCACTGTACTTTGGGTAACTCAGAGAACTCAATTTTGACACTTCCTTAGAATTGTGTGTGTACTAGTTTAATTTCTCATCTATTGTCTCCGTTCTTCCTGGCATGCAGTGATCACCCCTAAGGCAAAAGTGCTGAATGATTATCCTGTACAAAACTGAGAGCAGTTGTAGTACTTAGAGCCAAAAGGCAGGGTGATGGGCGGACTGACTCTTCTTACTAGCTGTGTGACCTTCGACAGATCACTTAACCTTTCTGAACTTGTTGCAAATCACAAATAATGTCAGCTCTACCTATCTCACAGAGTGGCCATGAGGATCAAACAAGATATGTATAAAAATATTTTATAAACTATCAGGTAACATAAAAATGTAAGAGATCGTTGTTAATACCTATAGTTTAAACAGAGGCTGACACTATTGTTGCTATCAAAAGTGTCTGAAGAAATAAAGACAAAT
This sequence comes from Equus przewalskii, assembly GCF_037783145.1. NCBI lineage: Eukaryota > Metazoa > Chordata > Mammalia > Perissodactyla > Equidae > Equus > Equus przewalskii. The sequence continues at coordinate 43,825,758 of NC_091840.1, forward strand.
AATTCATGAGTTTTCACAGCAACACTTTACTGTAGGAATCTGTTGGCAGGAATGCCAGATCTCCAACTTTTTCTTGATGTGCACACAATTCTCTGAGTGAGAACTCAGGTTTTTGGGAATTCACAGTAGTGTCCTCCATGTTTTTCAGGCTTTTTTTGTTATTAGTGCCATTGAGTTTATTCCAACTCCTGGCAAACCCGTGTACAGCAGTATTATATAAATGAGAACTACCTATGATGTAAGTTGTTTGCTATTTACCAACCTTGATAAGCTCTTGAGAAAAGATTACCTGAGTGTTGAGGAATTTATGATTAATGTATAGATTTTGTTTTCTATAATCACTGGCATGAGATTAAGTATAATTTGGATTTTTTAATAAAATGAGACAAATTGATTTTTTTTCTGGCTTGCACTACTGCTACCGTATTTCCTTAGGATGTGTTGTCAATAGATGTAAGTCTATTCAAAGGGAAAAACATGGGGCTGGCCCGGTGGCGCAGCAGTTAAGTGCACATGTTCCGCTTCGACAGCCTGGGGTTCGCTGGTTTGGATCCCACGTGCAGACATGGCACCACTTGGCAAGCCATGCTGTTGTAGGTGTCCCACATATAAAGCAGAGGAAGATGGGCACGGATGTTAGCTCAGGGCTAATCTTCCTCAAAAAAAAAAAAAAAAGAAAGAAAGAAAAGGGAAAAACATGATTTTATTGTAGGTTATTCAGCATTTTATATGACTCAGCATCCTTGGTGGGAGAGATGGGGGTTCTTATGAACTTGCCCCTGAAATTAAATTGTTTCATTGAACTAGATTAAACTTTCTCCTGAATTCTTATTATGATGAAAATACCTACATTAGTCAGGATAGGCTGAGTTATCCTACAGTAAGAAATTAACCCTAAACTCTAATGGTTTAACATAAGGGCCTGTTTCTCACTTAGATATGAGCAGGTGCTGTTCCACATAGTTATTCAGAATCCCAGGCTGAAAGATGCTCTAACATCTCTCCACAGTTGCCATGTCAGGGGAAGAAAGAACCTATAGAACACGCACCCATTCTCCTTTGCTTTGCCCCGAAGTGACGGCATTAATTCTATCCAAAGCTCTTTCACCAGATCTAGTCACATGGACTCTCTAATGGCAAGGGGGCAGGGAAATGTGAACAGCACAAGGATATTCAGTGAATGATAAGTATCTCTGCCCCAACCCCAACCCCTAAAGCCTTGAGATGCCCTCAGTCACATCTCCGTACCTTTATCGCCATCCCCTCACCCCAGAACAGTGCAGTGTAGAGGAAGGAACATAAACTGTGGGGTCAGACTGCCCTGGGTTTGAATCCCAGCTCCACCCCATGCTAATTGTGTGAGTTTGAGCAAGTTATTTTGTTTCCCTAATCCTCAGTTTCCTCATCTGTCAAATGGAGATTCCAACACCCACCTCTTAGGGTTGTTGCAACAATAAGAAATGATCTATGCAAACCCTTTGGCAAAGAGTAATACTTGGTGATTATTATCATCAGAAGGACGAGCAAATATTTAGGGCAGCAATTCTCAGCTCCAATCCTGCAACACTCCAGGACATCTCCAATTATTTCAAGGAGTGTCGTAACATTTTTAAAAGGCTCTCCAACTGAGATTGTTTTAAATTCCCTTTACTTACTAAAATAAATTCTCCGTAGGTAATTAGAAGTAGGATCAAGGGGCCGGCCCTGTGGCCGAGTGGTTAAGTTCGCGCGTTCCACTTCGCCTGTCCAGGGTTTCGTTGGTTCGAATCCTGGGCGCAGACATGGCACTGCTCATCAAACCACGCTGAGGCAGCGTCCCACATGCCGCAACTAGAAGGACCCACAACTAAAAGAACTATATACAACTATGTACCAGGGGCCTTTGGGGAGAAAAAGGAAAAATTAAAAATCTTTAAAAAAAAAAAGTAGGATCGATACTGATGTCACTCTTGGCAAGTTATGAGAGAGGTATCTTTATTATTCAACCTTTGCCCGTTCTGTGATATCCTCTCCCCTACTTCAGGCCCCAGGCTTTGGAGTAGCCTGGTATGAACCCCAGCTTAGTCACTCTCTATAGTTGAGTTAAGCATTCGAGCCCAAGTGTCCTCACTGTCAAAGTTGGGACAATCATGACTACTTATAGGGTTGTTTACAGGATCAAATAATGCAGGTCAAGCCCTTGGCATAGTATAACCAATTGTCCTCTGACTTAGTTCCTCGTGATTATGCCTGAGCTTTGGGGGGAGAAGGCTATGAGTGAAAATTACAAGAGCTGATTCACAAAAATCTCCATGAGACAATGAAAGCCCAAGTCAACACTGGATTGTATTTTACCTAACAGAGAATGGCATATATTGGGGTGAGAGGCTTCTTCTACTCCTGGACATACAAATTAAAAGAATTTTCTTTAATTAGGAGAATTACACATAAAAATCCAGATTTCTGACTTCTCTTAAAGAATCAGAAGATCTGGGCCTGGCCTGGTGGCGTAGTGGTTGAGTTCGTGTGCTCTGTTTCTGTGGCCCAGGGTTCATTGGTTCAGATACCAGACGTGGACCTAGCACTGCCTATCAAGCCATGCTGTGGCAGGCGTCCCGCATATAAAATAGAGGAAGATGGGCACGGATGTTATCTCAGGGCCAATCTTCCTCAAAAAAAAAAAAAAAATCAGAAGATCTGTCCTCAATAGTAACTATTAGCCTTCTTTTATTTTATTTTATTTTTTTCAATTATTTTATTGAGGTCATATTGGTTTATAATATTGTGTAATTTCAGGTGTACATTATTATATATCAGCTTCTGTATAGACTACATTGTACTCACCACCAATAATCTAATTTTTATCCATTATCATACATATGTTCCCCTTTACCCATTTTGCCCACTCCACCACCCCCTTCCCCTCTGGTAAACACTGATCTGTTCTCTTTATACATCTGTTTATCTTCCACATATGAGTGAAATCATATGGTGTTTGTCTTTCTCTGTCTGGCTTATTTTACTTAACATAATACCCTCAAGATCTATCCATATTGTTGCAAAAAAGGGATGATTTTGTCTTTTCTTTATAACTGCATAGTATTCCATTGGATGTGTATACCACATCTTCTTTATCCATTCATCAGTTGATGGGCACTTGGGTTGCTTCCATGTCTTGACTATTGTAAATAATACTGCAATGAACATAGGGGTTCACAAGTCTCTTTGAATTGTTGATTTCATGTTCTTTGGATAAATACCCTGTAGTGCAATAGCTGGGTATATGGTATTTCTATTTTTAATTTTTTGACAAATCTCCATACTGTTTTCCATAGTGGCTGCACCAGTTTGCATTCCCACCAGCAGTGGATGAGGGTTCCCTTTCCTCCACATCCTCTGCAACATTTGTTATACTTTGTCTTGGTAATAATAGCCATTCTAACAGGTGTAAGGTGGCATCTCATTGTAGTTTGGTTTGCATTTCCCTAATAATTAGTGATGTTGAGCATCTTTTCATGTACCTGTTGGCTATTGTACATCTTCTTCGGAACAATGTCTGTTCATATCTTCTGCCCATTTTTTGATCAAGCTGTTTGGCTTTTTGTTGTTGAGCTGTATGAGTTCTTTATATACTTTGGAAATTAACCCCTTGTTGGATATATGATTTGCCAATATTTTTTCCCAGTTGTTAAGTTGTCTTTTCATTTTGTTCATGGTTTCCTTTGCCTTGCAGAAGCTTTTTAGTCTGATGTAGAGCCAATTGTTTATTTTTTCTTTTATTTCCTTTGCCTGAGTAGACATGGTAGTTGAACAGATTATTAGTCCTCCTTTAGACATAGATGTGCTATTTGCCACAGTCCCCACCACTCCCTATTGTTTTATATCTAGCCTGCTTCACTCATTGATCTGCTTGACCCCTGTAAGAATTTGAGCTTATGACCGCTGGCCAATAATTTTAGGAAGGTGGGCACTATGGTGGTTATGATGGGGGTAAAGTTGGTAAAGAAGGGCATTTGTAAGCTATTATCAATGATTCAAAAAACCAAATGGCAATAATTATATTGTTAACCTCTGAAAGACTGCACAGGTTAAGTAAAGTACCAGATTTCTTTGCTTTTGAACGGAATTACATCAACTGGGTAATTGTGTTGCCATAAAAGAAGCTCAGACTGGCACTTAGATACCAATGATAAATGTTTTTAAAAGTTGAGAAAATAGATTATTATTATTTTTTTATTTTAAAGATTTTATTTTTCCTTTTTCTCCCCAAAGCGCCCATGGTACATAGTTGCATATTCTTGGTTGTGGGTCCTTCTAGTTGTGGCGTGTGGGACGCTGCCTCAGCGTGGCTTGATGAGCAGTGCCATGTCCACGCCCAGGATCTGAACTGGTGAAACCCTGGGCCACAGAATCGGAGCGCGTGAACTTAACCACTTGGCCACGGGGCCGGCCCCAGATTATTATTATTTAATAAATAAAGTTTGCTTGATAGACCAGTTCTTTCAAAAAATGAGGCTCAAGAAGGAGAAAGATAATAATTATTAAAGTTGTCCTTATTGGTAGAAAGGTTGAGGAGGGAGCAAGTGGCTTTGTCTATCACTTCTCTGCTGGTATTTGTAGTTCAAAGGGTCAAAAACAGATGAATGAGTGTTGGAATTTCAGCTATCTCATAGTAAATAGAGAAGACATTTAGGGAAAGGCTAGGGGGCTTCTTTTGAGTCCTGGAATTTCATGTCTTTCTAAGTCAGGCTCTCAGCTAACTTCTAATTTTAGATAAAGAATATAGTTTTTAATACAAGCTCTGCTTTTTCTCAAAACTGTAAGGCAAAATGAAATGCAATGACCATTTATCGTATTGCTGTGCTCTGTTAAAACTAGTTTATGTTCCTTGTCTGTGCTGACATACAAGGTCATTGTATTTTATAAGGGTGAAGAAACTCTCTACTGATGACCTGTCATTCTCAAGGATTGTTATATGCCCTAGACCAAAGCTGATTCATAATTCTACTAGGTGGGGCAAAGGTATTACATTTTCAATCTTTCTTGCCAGCTCCTTCCAGCAATTAATTAAACTATGTGGGAATCTTTTGAGAATCACAGAATTTTCAAGATGACATGAAAATTAATCCTAATCCTCCTCCTAATCCAACCTCCTCATTTCTTAAAGGCCCAAGAGAGGGAAAAGGATTTGCCCAAGGTAACGCAGCCAAAACTGATATTTGGGTCTCCTGATTCCAAGTCCAATTAAATATATAAATTTTTCTGTTTCCTCTTTCACTTTATTTATTTATTTATTTGAGGAAGATTAGCCCTGAGCTAACATCTGCTGCCAATCCTCCTCTTTTTGCTGAGGAAGACTGGCCCTGAGCTAACATCCGTGCCCATCTTCCTCTATTTTATATGTGGGACGCCTACCACAGCATGGCTTGCCAAGCGGTGCCATGTCCGCACCGGGGATCTGAGCCGACAAACCCCGGGCCGCCGAAGTGGAATGTGTGCACTTAACCGCGTGCCACTGGGCCGGCCCTCCTCTTCCACTTTAAACTATCCCAACCCACCATTACCTGAGGTCTGGTTTTGTTTTTCAGGTTTTTTTAAAATAGTCTCCAGGCTTCTACTTAATTGTCTAAACTTTCAGATTTCCACAATCCTCCTACCTTATCCTTATAGCATTTTCACAAGGCTTCCAAGTCCTACTCTGAGAAATCCTGAATGAGGAACATGATCTGAAGGCTTCCCCACAAAAACCTCCTGGGGTCTCCAAGGAAACAGAGAAATCTGCAAACCACAGTCTTGACCGCTCTCTCTCTCTCTCTCCATTCCAGGCTGAAGTTTCCAAGGAAGCAAAGAGAAGCCTAACAGGAGGATGTGTCTGTTCCTCTTAGAAAGAAGACTGTTGAGAAGTCATGCATTCTGCTCATTTCTTCTTTTTGCTTCGATGTCAGTAAAGGGCTTTTCACCACCTGTCTGACAGCAGATCTCTCTCTGGCTGTGGCACATTCAGCTACTGCAATATTAGACCAAAAATAATGTTTTTTCTAAGACAGAGGGGAAGCACAGCAGAGACATCAAAGGTGGTTCTGGCCGGGGCTGCCTCTCCCCCTAACTCACCCCGGTTGTGTGGGAAAGCGAAGCAGAGATTCTTATGGGGTAGAAAAGTGAAGAAAGGATCGAAGTGGGGAAAGTCAATGATAAATGATAAGAGAGCTGCAATTTAAAATTGAGATATGTGAGCAGAGCACAGGCTGACTCATAATTAATAGAGCTAAGGGTATGCAATGACTATGCAAAATGAGTAAAGGGTACTTGTAAACGAATATGCTGGCCAGCCCCTGTCCCCTGCTGTTCTCATCTTCCTCACCACATAAAGCTCACAAAGTTTGTGACCGTGTCAACCATGATGAGATAAGAAAAATACGGACATATGCTTAGTTTTTCATAATACTAAATTTATTCCATTTAAAGGAGTGTTTTATATTCTGAGATTATATCCTTTTTTTGGTCCTAAAATGTTTCTTTTGTGAAATGACAGTGAAGGTAGATGATAATTGATATTTTTTACATGCTTCCTTGGCAACTTTAAAAACCGGTCACTCCATGTTGCCCCTCCCAGTTTTGTTTTGTTGTTGTTGTTTGGTAATTGCACTGATTTGGCAAAACCAAATGTCTGTTAATTTCCTACCTAGACAAACACACACTAAATGGTTACCAACATTTTTTTCGGAACATATCTCAATTAATTAACATACCCTTCAAGGAAAAAACTTCACAAAATCTTACTTTTCATTGTTAACAGCATTCTCCATAAAAATGTTCCACAAGTATATCAAATTAGTCATAACAACTACTGTTAAGTGCTTAATGAAACACTTCTTCATAACCTCTGACAATTTGACAGGAGTGAATTTAATAATAGCAATAAATACAGATGGGACTACATAAATCAAGGAAGTCCTGATCCAAAACTCTTGCTGCATTAGATGGCATCTCAGCTTTCTCATCTGAAATGATTCAAGAAATTAATTATAATGATGATCATAGCAATAAGAAAAAAAATTCTAAACAAAATTCATACTCTTGGAAAGAATGTCTTCGTTCTTTTTACCCACTGCCCACTTCATGTATGCTGGAGCCAACAGACTAAAGGAAGCTCCTAAAAGAAGGCAGTACTTAGGATGAGGGATGTGGCTTCAGATCTTGGGAAGAAAATGCAGCCATGGCTTCCCCCAGGGTAGGCCCTCTCAATTATTTACATTGTGTGGCAATAAAATGCAGTTGCATAAACATTAGCCCAAAAGTGTTTAAAGAGAGAGTAGACCAAAGGTATCCTCACTTCTAGAAAACCTTCTAACCTAGCCTCACCAGTCTGCCTCTAAAGTGGAGGCAGATTCTCTTCTACTCTCCATTCGCCGCTGAACCCCTCCACCTTCCAGCGCCTTCCATCTCAGGAAGAGTTTGCTCGGGATAGGCTTTATAATGCACATCACTGCTACCCATCTGCTTAGGGGAAATCATGGCCCCAGACCAAAGTACTTACAGAGCTGTTTCTCCCTGAGAATCTTTATCCGTTATGCAGAGCTAAAAGCAAATACAACAAGGGCAGTGAGTTTGCCTGCTTTTCTAAGGCCCATGGGTAAACATTTTGAATGTATCAAGATGGCTCAAGGGACAGGAAACCCAAATGTCTGTTAATCTCCTACCTAGAAAAATACACACCGATACAGAGGTGGCTGGAAATATAGCCACCTCTGCACTGATCCAGGTCTTATTTCTTTGGCCACATTAATTATTTTTATTGAACTTGAAGAAGATGTAACTCTTAAAATGCTTCTAAGATTCTTGGATAGTTGAGTGTTTCTTTTTTTGTAGGGAAAATCTGCTTTATATTGGGACAAGGGGTGGGTGAATTTCTCCCTGGGAGACATTGTTGCCCTAAATAACGCCCAATTACCATATGTTTCGAGGACAATGCCTCTGGCTGGATAATGAACTCAGCCTAGGCCACACTGGCCTTTCCTTAGAGGCTTTCTGCCTTATTTGCCTCCCTCTGGCACTGGAGTCAAATGCATAGCATTAACCTATGCACCCACATACTCTGCATCATGCTAACCAACAAGGTTAAGCATTCAACAGTTCAAACTCCAGCCCAGGGCAGCTGGGGCTCATGGCCATACTTAAGAAGTGGGCAGCAAGTGCCATCTTTTTCATGCAGGTCTCTGAATCCAGAGCAGATGTTCCTCTCTATATTTACTTATTGTACCAAAGGCACCATAGCAACAATAAAGGGAAATTTGAAAGGAAGAAAAAGCAGCCCCAAATCCGCTACCCCTGACACCACAGCTATTTTCATGCAGGTCTTGTCCATATGCACTTCTAGTCTTTGTAAAGCTGTATTCATAATATATGTACAAATTTTATTCCTTTGAGCAACTTCCATTTGAGATGTCATGGTAGAGAGACCAGACTGTCCAAGTGTGGTTCCTACTGCTGTAGTCACTTAGATAGCCAGTTCTCTGCCATTATTTAGACGACTTTTTACCTAAATAGCTTAGAATACTCAGATACCTTTATTATTCTTTTTCTTCTAGCAATCAATCCAAAGCACAGTGTCAGAAAGATCACAACACAGGCAGCAATAATGGGTTCTTTTGGTACAACCACAGCTTTATCTGTTGGAAATGCAAACACAGGGAACGAGGACTAACATTTATATGCTTGTAATTTAGGTACTTCTGATATGTCCCAGCCACGATGCCTTGCACTTCACGTCTATCATTCTCTTAATTAAACCCTCCCAACAATCCCAAAAGGTGGTGTATTATCCTCATTTTACAGGCGAGGAACCAGGGGCTTTGAGGGGTTCGTTTACTTGTCCAAAGTCACAGAACTAGTAAATAGCAGAGACACGTTTTGAATCCATTTCTTTGTGTAAGGTTAACTTATTGTAATATGAAAAATTCCCATAAAACAGGTAGTCAGAACATTTTCTGCTTTCTTCATCCATAATTTTTGCCATGCAGAAAAGCAGAAGTAGGCTGAAGTCAATAGTTTTTCCTGCCTTTTGAAAAAGCCCAAATTAGGAGGCATCCCTGGGGAGAGGGAGAAGAAAGAAGGCTTTAACAGCAAGAGAGGAAAGGCAAGGAGCCTGCTGGACCAAGGGGAGAGAGGTCTGTGGGCCCCAGGAGCAGTGGGGACCTTGTAGCTGTACTGCAATAGTGCCCCAAACAGGTGACAAGACATTACGGATGGCGGCTGCAGGGAGCCCCTAGGGAAGTAGAACTCTAAGCACCCGCCTTGGCCCAATGTTGGCCAAGATTTTCATACCTCTCTAAATGGCGTGGAAGGACAGAGAGTCTACGTCTAACTTGGACTAGGAAGAGGTCAGCAACAGCGATGAGGGCCTGGAAATGAAAGCCCAGTCCCTGGTTTTCTAAACACCAGGTAAGCTTAGAGCTATATTGGTCATCAGGCACTACGGGCACAGTGTCTGTGCTTGCAAGCCTTCCAAGAGCCTATGAAAATACCTGAGAACTGAACAAAAGAAGTATTGGCCCCCAAATATGAAAATAAAGTGGCAAAATTAATCAACGTTAATAAATGTTTAAACATCTATAAAATGTAACTTTGTGTCAACTATACCCAACTGTTAAATAATGCTTAAACTTTAAGAACCAAATTAACAACATGTATAATAAAATTCAAAATGTGCACAAGTTATAAAAATCATTTCAAAATTTTTACAGCAAAAAAGTATCCTTAATGTGCTTTGTTTTAATAAGTTTGATATGATATGAGATGAAACTTTTTCAAAAGTAAGATTGCTCAAGGTCAACAAAGGTATTTAAATGACCCTGTCGAAGCCCCTGGATTCTGATGCCATCCTAGGACGGGCAGGGGCTCCAATCATGGCTAAGGTAAAAGTTTAGGAATTTGTAGGAAATAAAGAGTGTGCTATTTACTGTAAAATTGAGTTTGTGGGTTGAGTGTAGTCAACAAATTTTTACTGAACCACCACTGTGTATTAGGCGCTGTACTCAGCCCTGTAAAAAAGAGGACACACGTGGAGGTCTCCCGGCTTTGTGAAGTTCATATTCTAGTGGAAGAGACAGACATTAAACAAATAAAAACTACCGATTGCGGTAAGTGTTATAAAAGACACAGGGTCATGAGATAGTATATGAGGGGCGAAAGTCAGGGAAGAGGGGAAGAGAAGACTTTACTTTTATTTTTATTTTTATTTTATTTATTTATTTATTTTTCAAGGAAAATTAGCCCTGAGCTAACATCTGCTGCCAATCCTCCTCTTTTTCCTGAGGAAGACTGGCCCTGAGCTAACATCCGTGCCCATCGTCCTCTACTTTAAATGTGGGACGCCTACCACAGCATGGCTTGCCAAGCAGTATGTAGGTCTGCACCCGGGATCCAAACCAGCAAACCCTGGGCTGCAGGAGCAGAATATGCGAACTTGACTTCTGCACCACCAGGCTGGCCCCAATAGAAGACTTTAGATAAATCGAATTTCAAAGCCCAAGCCATATATGTCTCAGGATGAGGAAACAGGGTTTATCCCTCTGTAACTGTATGGCACGCTAACCACTTACCTTTTAATTGTTTTCTTCTCCACTATTTGTCCATTTCCTGCCCAGGATAATTTTGGAGAGTAAGTAGATTAAGCATCCTTTACTCTTGCTCTCTTTTGGCTGTTACCAAAAATTACTCTCACGAGGGTATGGGTTGCACCAACCCTCTGGAGAAACTGCTCAATGGGCCTTCTTGTAAGCCCTGGCTCTGTAATAAACAGCCTTGGGACATACCAAATGGCCCTCACCTTACTGGGGACCCCCTCTACCCGCAGTACCGAGGAAAGATGTCAAAATGAAAGAGAAGCAAAGTTGGGACAACTAGGGAAAGAAATCAGAATTCAGTCACAGTTCGGAATATTTTTTACCAAGCTGAATAAAATGAAGCCATATGTGACAGCTGTCACACCACAAACAAGCTGAAATAAACGGCCTGACTCATTGGCTCCCTTTGGATTCCAAGTTTCTGTTGAAAGTGACTTTGGCAAATGTAACTGCATCTCCCCTCTTGTCCTATTTTACTCTCTCAATTGTAACCAGCCCTGGTATTTTCTCCTGATATTCATTAGGGTAAAATAATCTTGTGCTAAAATAATCGCGGGCTAAAATCTTATGCTCAAGAAAAGATCCAGGATGTCCCACAACATGCAAAACAACTTTGAAAAAGGAGAGCAAAGTTAGAGAACTAATGATATCTCATGTTAAGACATTATAAAGTGACGTAATTAAGACAGTGTGGTATTAATGGAAAGATAACCAAGTAGAAAATGAAAGAAAACAGCAAGTCCAGAAATAGATTCACATACATACAAACAAATCATGTTTGACAAAGTGCAGAGACAATTCAGTGGAGAAAGAATAAACATTTTAACAAATGGTGTTGGAAAATCAGATATTCATATGTAAAAAGTGAACTTCTAGTTATGTCTCATACCGTATCAAAAATGACTCAAGATGAATCCCAGAAGTAAATCTAAAACCGTAAAAGGAGGAGAAAGCATAGGAGAAAATCTTTGTGGCCTTGAATTAGGCAAAGATTTCTTAGATTGACACTAAAAGCATGACCCATAAAGGAATAAATTCTTAAACTAGACTTCACCAAAATTACTAACTTCTGTTCTTCAAAAGACACTGTTAAGAGAATGAAAAGTTAAGCCATAGACTGGGATATAATACTTGCAAATCACGTATCTGATAAAGGACATATATCCAAAATAAATAAAAAACTCTCCAAACTCAATAAGGAGAAAAAAAATCCTGTTATAAAAAAGAGGGCCAAATATTTAAACAGACATTTCATGAAAGAAAATAAGTGGATGGTGTGCAGAAAAGAGTTAACGTAGTGGGCCAGAGACTGCTATCCTTAGAAAGACCTACTTACGAGGTTTGCCCTTGGCTGACATCTAGGAACTTAGCTGGTAAACAATTTTCTAAACTGATAGAAACTTTTCCTCTGTGACCACTGTGGGAAGTCCACACATGGATTCCTCCAGATTCTGTCTATGTCTTTTTCTTTTTCCTTTATGATCTGGCTATATATCCTTACTACATTACTGTAATAAATCTTAGCCATGAGTAAAACTGAAAAAAAAAAAAAAAAGAGCCATGATGTCATTTCCAGCTTGGCATGGCCTCATTGAGAAACTACCCCACTGAGCCGTGAAGCTGGGAGAGGCTCATGGCAAACTGGGCATTTAGCCTAAGCACCAGCAGCAGAATGCTTATGCTGCAAAGGCAGCCAACAGCCAGGGAAGTAATAAAGCAGTAATAAATAGGAAAAACAAGTTGGTTTGGAAGAGCTCCACCCGAAACAGGATTCTGCCCTCCTGAAAGCCAATTTGCCAAGCTGGCATGCTGCTTGCCACACAAGCTGTATGTTTTTTATGTGACACAAAGCAATTATGATTCCTTCTTAACCAAGAGGGACGACATAATTCCCTACTCTCTCCACGTGGTCTTTACAGCCTGTTAGAATGGCATAACCTGAGGCTACGCTAATCATGCTTTTGTGATCCTGGGTGGGGTGAATAGCCACAAGCTTCCATATGGTGCCCTTTCCACTGCTTCTATACGGTAAGTACTTGGGTTATTTGTGGGTTTGGTTTTTAAAGTGAGTAGCCACTGGGCACACTGTCACTGCTCTGCAGGACAAATTACTGAACATGCCAGTAATCACAGAACGGATGTTCAACCTGCAGCAGCTCTTCCTCCCCGCCAGCCGCTCTGTTGGTTTCCCAGACCTCCCTGAGGGGGAGAAAATAAGAAGCGCTATGGTCACATCAGTCCAACACTTCTGGCAAGGGTTCAGTTGATTTCCTGGGGATTGGCAAGAAAAGCAATGAGTGGGCACAGGGAAGCAAATGACCATGTGAATAATGTTCTAACAAGATATAGAAGCCTCAGCTTGTTTGGCTGCTGCAAGCCTACTGGCCCCAGACCAGGAAATGTGTGCATGAGCATTTTCTGCATCTGCTACACCAGGTATCTCGCCTTTCTCTTTTTGTATGAACGAGAAATATGAGAGGGGAAAAACACTTGGAGCTTCATTTGTTCCCTATTATTGCACAGGTATTAAACCTGGGTAGGAGAAGCGTGAAGCCAAGAGAAAGAACTTTTTCCCCCCACTCCCTCTTCCGATTAGCCTACAGGTTACAATTTCAGAGCAAGGAGTGACTTTAGAGATCTATTTTCTCATCTAGTCAGTATCTAGTCACATTTTTTTCTCTGTGTGTTTCTGACTTCTCTTCTGTTTGTCATTAGGCTGTGAACTCGAACGTCCAGCTCCTACAAATCTTGTTGCCCGGGAGAATTGATGGAAATACTCCTCCCTAAAAGCCAACCAGAATTTTCTTCTACCACTTGATTCTAGAAAAGGACCTTTCCTCAAAGAGCAGCGTCCTATATGGAATGGGCATAATTCCTCTAAAAAGAAAGACTAGAATTCTTAGTGGAAAACTCTTTGGATGAGGACAATTCTTCACAGAAAAATCCTAACTTCTAATCATAATTGTCATCATAATTTGTTGTCACAAAAAATATTGACTGAGCATCTATTCTGAGTTTTGCCCTGTGCTGGATATGACTTCAAAAGAGAGTTACCTTTGACAATGAGGTGAAAGTCTTTGGTCTCCACTCTCCAAGTTGAATTTGCAATACAGTTGTAGGTTCCATTGTCAGATTTCTTGACGTTGGTGATCGACAGTTGAAGAGACTCACTTGTCTGTTGGACTTGGTGATGGTTTTTCTCTAAATTCAGGATGCTACTGTTTTTGTACCACATCATTTGAGCCTGGGGGTTGGATTTCACATTGCAAACCAAATTTGCGTTACTCCCTTCCTCAACAGTTTGGAAGTCGTCTCCACTTAGGAGAGGAGGAACTGCAAGATTCAAGCATTTAGGTTTCGTTAGCAGATGAGCAGTGGTTTACTGTCAGTGTTCAAGAGCTTCCTTCAGTCTATCTTGTGGGGTCATTCATTCATTTGACAAAAATTTGCTGAATACCTACTGTATGCCAAGCACTGGGCTAAGTGGGAACCGGGGGTACAATGGTAAATAACATACACCCAGTCCCAGACCTCATAGAACTTTTAATGTGGTGGAGAAGACAGACCATGAAACAAACATATCTAATAACGAATCTGTACCAAGTAGACAATTTGTAACACTACCCAAGAATATAAGCCTTGAGTCTATGCTCTCTGAGAGTTAATACAGTGTCGGATAAAACAGCGTAATATGAAGAAGTCAGGTGGTGCAGATAGTCTTGATTCCATCTGCACTACTTATCTACTGTGACCTTGAGAAAGTTACTTAACTGCTAAGTAACTGTTCAGTTTCCTCATCTAAAAAGTGGGATAACACCTGCGCCATGAGTTGCTGTGAAGATTAAATGAGATAATGCCTGTAAAGAATTTACCACATTGCTAGCTACTATTATTATCGTGGTGGTAGTGGTGGTTTTGAGGGCTCCTCACACCCTCTATTTTTGCATTTTACTTAACCACTTTTGCTCTGGCCACATATATACCAATGCATATTTGCATTTCCTCAATGATCCTCTAGAAATAATGTCCTCCTCCCAGAAGGTGTTCCAACTGTGGCAACTCTGGCATTGATGGAAGGTGAGTGTGACCTTCTGAGACCCTCTCATCCGTCTGTGTGAGCAGCTCCTGACTCCCTCTATCATAAGGGCCGCTGTAGACCCATAGATAGTCAAACACATTTATCTTCACCAAATAATTCTGACCCTCACCCCAACCAGGGCTTTCCATCAACTGTGAGGAGAAATGGCTGAGCTGGCTCTCCTCTCTTCTCCATGTCCCTTGCATTTTCCAGCCAAGGTGCAAAAGAGTAATAAAATACTTGAAAAGTGGGCGGTAGGAAAGAGGTAGAGCAGGGGAAAGAGGAAAAAAGAAGCATGTGTAATCTGCACGCTGAATAATTAGACCCTGAGTAGGCTGTGCTATTAATAGCTCTCTCAGAAGAATGACATTTTGTTGCTCTTTGGAATGAGTTTGAGTTCTGTATCCATATCTAACAAGGATGTTATATGATATTCAGATATGTAGGAAGCTGCTAGAATAGGGAACACAATTCCTGAATATACAAGTTTCACTTGTGAACAGGTCCTAATAGTCGTTTCTTTTTATTTAACTATTTAAAGTGAATTTTTAAGCACATCAGCCATACATGAGTATTCCTTTTAAAAAAATTAGTACATTTCAGATAAAGTTAAGGTCTTCCTTGACTCGCTCCTGCTCCCTTCTTGACTCACCAGAGATACCTATTGCTATGAGTTTGATATAAATCCTTGCAGATCTTTTTTTAAAAAGAATAGTTTTCTATCCATTTAATGTCCCATAGGAAATAAATTGCATTGTTTTAGGAGGCCGAGAAGGGGTTTACATAAAACACTTCATTCTCTCAATGACTTGCGTGTTTTTGAGATATATCCACGTTGAATCACAGAGATCTAGCTCATCGCTTTGAGAGTGCTACAGTATAATACATGACTCTTTAATCATTTTATTTTAGTGGGCCTTAGGTTATTTTCAATTTTAAAATGGTAAACAATGCCACAATAAACATCCCTGTATTTGTCTCGTTATGCACATGTGCATGTGTTTCTCCAGGATTAACATCTAGAAGTAGAAATGCTGGTTCCTGGGTCAGGTACACTTTAAATTTTGATCGATACTGCAAAAAAAGTCTCAATTTATACTTTCAGCAATAATATATGAGGGAACCTGTTTCTGCACACCCTCCTCCAAATAGTGTATTATCAAGCTTACATTTAATCCTTGATCTGCTATTTATAACAATAATAATACTTCCTTAGGATTGTACATGATATTCTTGTCACTTTCTATGAGCTCATTTTGACTTATTGATTGATGAGTTTGTCAGTTACTGTCACCATGAATCACTGACCAACTGGTCTTCTTATATATGTGCTTAGCAACAATAATATTTAGGAGGTTGTTATAAAGATGCTTTAAAAGTGAATTCAGTCCAGAAAACTGAAAATCATTTCTTTAAGCCACCAAACGATACTGTCAGCATTTCTGCCATGTCTCCCTTAAGAAGGTACAACAAGAAGAAAGAGCACTAGATTAGAGCCTGGGAACTTGTGTTCTGTTCTCAGCTCCAGCTGTGACAATTCGGGCCCTCAGTCTGGGCCTCAGTTTCCTCACCTGTCATTTTATAAGGATTACAAGACCTCCAAGTTTCCCAATGGTCTTGGATTATATCAAAGTAGCCAAGAGGTAGCTTGCTAAAAATCACATTTTATCAATTCGTAGGAAATAAAAAACAAATCTCCTTTGCCCAGGAACATGTGAATGATTCATTGCGGAAACTCAAGCTGCTGGACGCCAGTATTTTTCAGAGCTGTATTCCTCAGCATTACCTACTTTTATCTCAGGAACTGTGGCATCAGTTTTTCACAGAAAAGTTTGCTGAGCTCACTGGGGTCAAATGGCCTTGACTTTTTATGACTAGGTTCCTAGTCCAGAGCTCCTTCTACCAAATCACAGTGCATCACCCTCTGCCACAGCGCCCCTCGCCACACCATCCATACCTCCCTCGTGGAGAACCAGCTTTCCACCCAAACCTCCTACATGATCACCGACACAGACTCATTTGAAGGCCCCCTAAACCCACAGAGTTCCACCAATGGTTTACCAATACCTGGAACCCAACTATCAAAAAGTGTCCCTTTTTGGATATTAAGGTGATGTTAAAAGATTCCCAATGAGTGTCTTTCTAAGTAGAACACAAAAGCTAGAAACCGCAAAGGAAAAGATTGGTAATTTTAGATACATAAACATGTATTCAACGTATTGAAATACGGCCAAAAAACTATTTAAGAATGTCAAAAATAAGTAGAAGAAATACTTAAATCCAAAATGACAAAAGGCTATTTTCCTTAATATACAAAGCCCTTATACAAATCAATAAGAAAAAGGAATGTAACCCGATGGAAAAATGGGTAAAGGACATGAGCAGGCATTTCACAGAAAAGAAGCATGAACAGCCAATACATTAATGAAAGGGGAGCATCTCGTTCTTAATTTAGAAAATGAAAGTAAAATTTCAAATCAGTCTGGAAAATTCTTAGAGTTTGAGGATATTCAGTGCTTATGAGGGTGTGGGGAAATAGGCACCCTCGTGCATTGTTGTGGGAGCATAAACAGGGCAATTTGGCAATATCAAGCCAACGTTAAAATGCACATACTCTCTAGACCCAGATTTCAGCTACCACTTAATGTAGCGTAGACAACACAGTCTGACTCAGAGTTTCCCCCTCACTCACAAATGACGTTCAGCACCACTGAGATGGACACCGACTGATTCCTCTGCAGCTTGCAGGTGAAGGTCACTCCGTTGTCATCCTCACTGATGGAAGAGACACAGACAGAGCTGGAGTTGATTTTGTTTCCAGATTTCAAATCCACTGTGCCCGCCTCTCGGTACCAGAGAAGTTCTTCCTCATTGGTGTGGTTTTGAACAGCACATCTCAGCGATTCTTGGAAGCCAATCTGAGTGTCCAGAACATAGTTCTCAGTTTTACCATTCACGGTTAAAATAGAACCTGGGAGTGTGGGAAGAAACTATTATGATAGAGCGAACAATCTAAATGGCCATCGACAGAGGATAGGTTTAATAAATTATGTTATATCAGTACAATGAAGTACTCTACAACAATTAAGAATAGTCATATTGATCTGTATGATTTTACAAGGAAAAAGATCCATAATGTAATATTAACTACAAAAAGGAAAAGGTTAAAATGATAGTTACCAAATATTGCTGCACACTGTAATCACCTGGGGATCTTTAAAAACGTGCTGATGCCAGGCTCCCACCCCCAGACATTGTGATTAATTGACATCAGTGCAACCTGGGCGTTCAGTTTTTAAAAAGACCCCCAAGTGATTCTAATGTGCTGCAGTGAAGTTTGAGAACCACTGGGTTAGAAACCAATATGTACAGAATTACCGCATTTATATGTCTACACACACACATACACACATATGTATGAGGGAAAGTCTTGGGAAAAATCCTATCTATATGTATTGAATACGGTTGACAAAAATAGGAAAAAATGTGAGAAAATACTTACTAAACTTAAATTGTTTACTTCAGAGTGTTGGAAGTAGCACAGTAAGGGGTAGGAGTGGGGAAACATAATGGAAAAAGGACTATAGCAAAATGGAAAAAATTTAAGACATAACATTAGTCACTTCCCTATTCACACAGGCAGAATGTAAATTATGTCTCTACTTATTACTCTAAGTATATCGAAATTGAATATGCATATGGGCAAAAGCTGATCTGAAAGCATTTCTGACTAGACAATAGGATTATGGCTGAATTTGGTCTTGCATTTCTAATGTTTTAATATTGTTTTGGCAGTGTTGTAAAATAAAAAGATGTTTAAACAGCTGTGGTTTGTGGGGTAGACAAGATGCTGTGGGGTGGATGATCAGGATATATAGCAGTTTATTTTCATCTCTGATTTTTTTTTTTTCTTTTGAGGAAGATTAGCCCTGGGCTAACATCTACTGCCAATCCTCCTCTTTTTGCTGAGGAAGACTGGCCCTGAGCTAACATCCGTGCCCATCTTCCTCTACTTTATATGTGGGACGCCTACCACAGCATGGCTTGATAAGCAGTGTCATGTCTGCACCGGCATCCGAACTGGCGAACCCCAGGCCTCTGAAGTGGAACGGGTGCATTTAACTGCTGTATCACCAGGCCAGCCCCTTCATCTCTGATTTTTAGAAATCTGTTCATTGTGTAGTAACATACCTAAATTTCAGTTTTTACTTTCCTGGTTGAGAAGCAGGCAACAAAAGCTAAAAAATGACTTCAGCTGCCACAAATTTACCCCCTACATAACATTCGTTAATCTATTCTGTAAACACATTAACTTTTCCTTTAAAAAGCATAAATTACTGGTGAAAATAATGAGATTGTTGCCTAGGATTTTTTTAAAATCTGGAAAAATATCCGTCAACATGTTGAGTGGTTTTTTTCTGGATGATGGGTTTTGGAGAGATTTTTACTCCAAATTTATTTTACAATGACTATGTGTTACTTTTTAAATCAAGGGGGATAAAAGCTACTTCCAGGTTGGAGCGGGGACAAAATGCAGGAAAGATTTTCATGTAAGTGGTATGTTCGAGTAAACAGCAGAAGATCATTTGGGATGTGATTAGGAATGACATGCATTAAAATGTAGGAGAATTCTGGCTGTGGCTTATAATATCAGAACCATAGAAATACTTTTCCATTTAATGTTTTATTATGTTATCTGACTCCTGTACTCCAAGCCTGTACTACCAACTGTGTAGACATCCCAATTTGGATTTTGGATTATCCCAGTGCCCACTGATAATTTTTTAATCTAAAATTTTCAATATTTAAAAAGAGGCCAAAAAGAATTTTCACTTACTTGTCATCTCACGTGGCAGAAATAAAATCAGTAACAGAAGAAATCTGCACATTAGCATTAGGCCGTTGTTCTTCCAGGTCATCTTTAATGACTTTTGAGTCTGATCTGCTGGCAGAAAAAGAGCATTGCTGGTTCCGTACTTTGGTCTACACTGAGTTTATGAACCTTCCTCTTGTCTATTATACATTTGAAATAAAGTCCCGGATGAGTCATCCCAGCTGTAACGGTACTATTTCTAGTTTTTAATTAAACAGTCCTGTTCTGACCATTAAGTTCAAGGTACTTTTAGGTAAAACCGGTCTTCCCTGGAAAAATTGGTAGAATGTCATTGGAACAGTAAGAGAAATGAAACTTGCTTCATTCTCAGATGGTCCCTACTAAAAAAAGTAATTCTTGTTTTGAAAGCCTCCCCTGCATCATTTTTGTAAGGTTGCTCTCTGCTAATAGAGAGTTTTGGAGAGTGTTCCAAATCCCATAGATTCAAATGGTTTGTACCTTAGAAAAAGACTCCATCAAAACATGGCCTCTGGTCTTAAACCATGTTAATCTCTGCTTTCTTCCATCCCTCCGCTACTCGCCACCTCATGATACTCCTTTCCCTTGACCTTGTATGGACTAAAAATAATAAATAATAAAGGCCTTTTTTCTCTCTTTTTGTGCTTTGCTGCTGCCATCCCTCTCCCTAAGATATTTTCCATTTCTATCTAGGAAAAACATGTATTTATGATTTCCTTTCAGGGGTACCACTACGAATAGAGTAGAAACACATATGGAATGCTGTCTATGCAACAGACACTGCGCTAAACACTTTACATACATAAATTTCAGTCTCAATTAAACCTCTAACAACCCTCTTGAAGTTATTTCTCAAGGTTTGGAGAGATCATGTAATTTGCCCAAGATCCCAAAGACCATAATTATCAGGGCCAGGATTCGAACCTAGGACTCCCAAGGCCAGGATCTTAACCACCCCAACTGGCCTAGATTAATATTCTCTTCCTTTGAGAAGCTGCCATTAAACCCTTCTAGTCCCTGGCCTCGCTACAGACCTTAGCAACTTGGATTTTTGTCCCCTTAATACGATATAAACCTTTAAGAGCTGGAACATACCTACGACTTCTTTGGGCCCGCTCTGCTCCTCCCCATCCCAGGCCTGTCCTGACAGGAGCAAGTTTTGTTTTCGCCAGACTCACCCTCTTGGGCTGGCAAGCCTGCATCAATCTTTCAATAAGATGCAATTAGTGCTAATATTTGTTATTTTGCAATTTAAAAAATTTTCCCAAAAGACTTCTATCAAGCATTGTAACAATGATGATTTCAGAATTTGGTCATTAATAGAGTTTTCTCAAACACGCTGCACTGCAGGTGCTCAATAAAAACTGAGAGTGTGGGCTTCTTGGCAGACCTTACCCCCCACCCTATTAAGGAAGAAGATTCATATCTTCCCTTCCTTCCGACCCACCAAGAAAGCACCTTTCAAAATGCATTTCCCTCACCTGACTTGTTTTTAATTTCCATGACTGTCTTTCTAGACAAGACTAAGTCTTGCCGCTTACCTGCTGAGCTCTGAAAAGCTGACTTCCTTGGCCAATTGTTCCTCCGTCTGGGAACCCTGAATCCTTTCCCTGTTACCATCTTTATAGTACTTGAAATTGAACAGTTTATGACAGTAGGGTCAGGTAAATAAGATAAATTGGGTTCAAAGTCTGTTTCTCCTTATGGATTCTTAGAGAACACAGTAATTGGGAGAGACATCTTCTTAAGATCTAAGTTTTTATGTGTACCTAAGTCACTAGGTGGGGCCAGATATTACTAACAGGGATGTAATTGTTCCAAGAAAGCCGACCTTTTAGAAAGTTTGTAGCACGTCTCACTGAACATTGTATGCTCACGTTAGATACTTGTGATTTGATGATGTAACAGCCCAAGAATTGTGATGGGGCAAGTCTGAGGACAGGTTTGATTTTCAATGCATCCAAAACTTTGGAAGATTCCACTCAACTTAAACAATGCTGGAAAAGTATTACTTACTACTGGTAACCCGAGCGCAGCGTGTAAACTGTACCAGCCAGGCATGGCAGAAGCAAGTTTTATCCCTTTGAGGTTCTCACCTGATGGGGGAATCCTTGCATTCAAGAATTAGCAATTGAGGATAACATTTTTTTTTTTTTTTGAGGCAGATTAGCCCTGAGCTAATATCTGCCACCAATCCTCCTCTTTTTGCTGAGGAAGACTGGCCCTGAGCTAACATCCGTGCCCATCTTCCTCTAGTTTATATGTGGGACACCTACCACAGCATGGATTGACATACAGTGCCATGTCTGCATCCGGGATCCGAACTGGCGAACCCCGGGCCATTGAAGCAGAATGTGCAAACTTAACTGCTGCGCCACTGGGCTGGCCCCAAGGATAACATTTTTTTTTAAATTAATTAATTTATTTTTGCTGAGGAAGATTAACCCTGAGCTAACATCTGTTGCCAATCTTCCTCTTTTTTCTTGAGGAAGATTAGCCCTGAGCTAACAGCTGTGCCAATCTTCCTCCACTTTATATGTTGGTCACCGCCACAGTGTGGCTGATGAGTGGTGTAGGTCTGCACCTGGGATCTGAACACATGAACCCCGGCTGCTGAAGTGGGATGTGCAGAACCTCTATACCATGGGGCCAGCCCTGAGGATAACATTTTTTCTTACTGGTTAAAAAATACATATGTTTATGGTGTTGTTACAATGTTAATTTTATCTGGCAAGTACTCTTTTTCTCATTTATACAAGAATAGAATGAAACAATATTTATATTTATCTGAACATTTGAATGCATTGGTTAAGCACACCAGCGATCTGCCTCCTACTAGCTGTGTGACTTCAAAAAGTTATTTAATCCCTGTGAGCCTCAGGTTCTTCATCAATCCAACGGGCATACTAATAGTGCCCTCCCTACAAAGTCACTGGGAAGATTAAATGAAATAAAGCATGTGAAGCAGCCACATAGTAAGGTCTTAATAAGCAGTGGCTATTATTGTTGTTAATATAGGCTGGGCAGAATATAATAAATAAATGCAGCCTGACTATAGCTTTCTTTTAGTAAGAATCATAACTAAGAGCAGTTCCTGTTGGCTGGGTTGCAGGCACCATCTAAGTAGGTTTTGAGTTTACTGCTGAATGAATCTAAGAGTAGTGTGTTTTACTATTACCATTTTTAAATGAATTTAGCATGGATTGATGTCTAGGTTCTAGGTCCCAACAAAGCAGACTCTAAGATAAAACTTTGCACGCAGGTAGTTTATTTAAAGGCGATCTCAGGCAGCACAGTAAGGAAGTGAGATAAGGAAGGAAGGAAAACTAATAAAGGGTATGTTAATGAACAGGTTACTGCTGTGGGCAACTGTCCCTGTGGACCCTTTGACAAGCTCTGTGGAACAGACCTAAGAATCAACTCATGAGGGGGAAGGAAGCTTAAATTTATCCACCAACTTCTGTCCATCACTGGTTGAGGGGCAGTCTCGGGGTGTTGACTCCCCAGCTCTTCCAGCTGCCCTGTGAGGGCAGATGCACTCTCTCAGTCCAGCTGCCAATGTCCAGGCAAAGACACTCAGGAAGTCACCTGCTATATGGGAACAGTTTGCAAGTGACCTCTAGGCAGGCCAAGAGGATGTGGGTAGGGCAGTAATATCAACTCCTACAACTGGATATTAGATGATGTTAGGAAACAATGGTTAATTATTCTTAGGTGTCATAATGGTATTGTAGTTATGTGGGAGAATGTCCTCATTCTTAGGAGATGCCTGCTGAAATATTTCCGGGTCAAGTGTCATGAAGATTGCAACTGACTTTCAAATGACTCAGCAAAAATAAATACACACACAAAGCAAATATAGCAAAATGTTAACATTTGCTAAATCTAGAATCTAGATAGGGGTATATAGATATTCATTGTACTATTCCTTCAACTTTTCTGTATGTTTGACATTTTCATTACTAAAATTTTGGAGAAAAGTATTTAGCAGATATTTTTTGAGTGTCTACTCTGTGCTGAGTACTCTGAGCATTGCGGATGCCAGTCCCAGCCAAGGCAATGTGGTATCTTTGGCATGAATTAGTAAGAGACTTGGCTTCTCAAGTCACTCTACTGCCATCTGTGGAGAATTGTTTTAATAACTATACGAAGAATAGTGCTCCCTGAATTCCACAACATTAAGCAGGTACCCTGGGAGACACAAAGGTGAGCAAAACAAATCTCCTGGTCTTCAAGGGTCTTTCATTCTAGAGGGAAAAGTTAAGGTGGTTAGGAGCTAGGTAGAGAGCACTCAGTGCTGGGAAGGGATTTCAGATTGAGAAAATGGTATCATGGCGCCCCTTCTGGAGAGTCAAAGAAGTGATGAGATTGGTCAAGGTCTTGTAAGTCATCCCTGGAACATTCCTCTTTCCTAAAACTTACAGAGAGGGAAAACCATTTCGCTATAAGTAGTCAAGCCTAGTGCTTAACCATTAAGCCTAAGTAGTTTGGCTAGTTGGAGTATTAATAGAGTCCAATGCTCCACGTCTTCCATAGGTAGCTCAGCCCCAGACGGAGGGAAGAGAGGCAGCCTTGAATCTGGAAATTCCTGGGAGTAGAAAACATCAGGCTCCACATCAGGCCCATGCATTTCTGGACAGAGAGGTAGGGGTCCAAGAACTGGCAGCCATGGCCTTTCTGTTTTAGGTGAGCATCAGAAGCACTTGGGGAGACTCCAAGTACCTTTCCTTCACCAGTCCTGATGAGATTCAGGAGTCTCATCTTTAATAACCTCCCAGGTGACTGACGCAGTGGTTCAGGAATCCTATTTTGAGAACCACGGACTATGGGACCGAGCATTGATGAGGGTGACGAAGGTGGAAGCCCCTCAGCTAAGGGGAAGTGCCCAGCACAGTGCCTAGCACATGGTGGGTCCTCAAGAAACATTAGCAGAAAAAAGGAAGGGAGGGAGGGAGGAAGGAAGGGAGGGAGGGACGGAGGGAGGGAGGAAGGAAGGGAGCAAGAAAGGGTGGCAGGGGGGGAGGAAGAGGGGGAGGAAGGAAGGGAGGGAAGGAAGATGGAAAGAAGGGAGGAGGGCAGGAAGGTGCGAGGGAGGGGAGGGAGAGGAGGAAGAAAGGAAGCGGAGGGGAAGAGGAGAAAGGAAGGGAGAGAGGAAAGGATGGGGAGATACCCACTTGGAGATAAATTAGAGGTGCCAGTTGGGTGCTCTGCCCCAGAAGCAAATGTGTACACAGGGCTGCCCTGTGGGAAACCTCCTCTCATAGGTGCTTCCTGCTGTGTGGGAATGAAGAACAGGAGAGGGAAACAAGCAACCAGAAGGTGGGAAAGCCTCAGGGGCAGCACAGTTGACTGCTGACCAGCACCGTCCCCAAAGGCCTTCAAGCTGCAGCCTTCACATCTGCTGTCACCAAGATTGATGTGACAGAGGCAGCAGCTCAGAAAGCTGGAGGTCACAGGCCAGCAGGGTCATCTGGCCAGGTCACTGAGAATACCATTGAGGGTTTTAAAGTGACAGAAAAGCTAGAAATCTGGCAGTCACAGCCTAGCAATGATAGGGTGGTTCTTTGAGCAATGCAGGGACCCAGTGTAGGGACTTTCCATCCAGAATCAACACAGTATCCACTAAGTTGCTTAAAATTGGTCATGGCACTTCAGAATTTCCAGCTTATAAGCAGTGATTAATGATTCTCTAACTCCCCATCCTCCAAAAATCTTAGACCTTAAATCAAGACCTGCAAAGCCACCTGTCTAGGGTTGGCAGATTTAGCATATAAAAATACAGGATACCCCATTAAATTTGAATTTCGGGTAAACAGCAAATAGCTTTTTAATATAAGTTTGTCCCATGACACCACTATCTGTTAATTCATGACAAAGCCAATATTTGGTCTATAGTTATTCTAAAAAAATTGCTTATCTGAAAGTCAAATTTAACCAGGTGTTCTTTTTTTTTTTTTAAAGATTTTATTTTTTCCTTTTTCTCCCCAAAGCCCCCCAGTACATAGTTGTATATTCTTCGTTGTGGGTCCTTCTAGTTGTAGCATGTGGGACGCTGCCTCAGCGTGGTTTGATGAGCAGTGCCATGTCTGCGCCCAGGATTCGAACCAACGAAACACTGGGCCGCCTGCAGCAGAGCGCACAGACTTAACCACTCGGCCACGGGGCCAGCCCCCAGGTGTTCTGTCTTTTATCTGGCAATCTTACATCTGGCTAATTCTCCCTTTTTTTAAATAGGTGAGGAAATTAAGTTCAGAGAGGTGAAGTTACTTGTCCAAAGTAACACAGGAGTTAGAATCCATTCAAGATACCTGGCTGCCACATTGTATCCTTTTCCAAATGCCTTATTTCAGAGTTTCTTAACTTGGCTTCTTGAACCCCTGTGGATGGGCTTTAGAGTGTCAGTGAAATCCCTGAACTGTAGGCAAAGATGTGTGTGTGTGTGTGTGTGTGTGTGTGTCTGTGCAAGTGCACATGGGTATTTTTCTGGGGAGTTGGTCTCTGATTTTTAATTAGCTTCTCAAAAGAGTCATGATTTTTTAAAAAAGAATAAAATCCACTTTCACAGTATTATGCTCTGCTTTCAAAATGCAGAACATCTACTGCTTTGGGCTGAGGTCATGTTTCAGCTTCCCCTGTACCCCTTCATTCCTTGGCTCAGCACGGGGCCCAATCATCCTGGGAGACAGGTAGGTTTTTTCTGCAAGTACACAGAAGGATATCCACTACATCCTCTACATGCCGTGCAGCAGAAGCCATCCTATTCTCCACAGCCTACTTATATCAAAAACAAAAATTCCTCTGATTTATCCTATATTTTCCTTCCTCCACCTCTTGGAACTGACAACCCAGAGTTGACAGGCCAGAACACCTTTAAGAGAATAGGTAGGAGAAGGCAGCAGTGACATGACCTTTGGGATTGACCACTAGAGGTCCCTTCTCGTCCACTGTGATTCTGAAATTAGACTTGGCTGGGGGTTAGAGAAGATATTTCCTCGGCCCAGTGAGGCGAATCTCTGCCTGCTACAGGCATGACTGGTGCATTCTGTCCCAAGCAGTGGAGGAGTAGCTGTGTGCTGCAGTAGGAGTGATGCAGAATAAAATAGCTTCCCGAGAAAAAGTTGGATAACGTTTTTCAGTATCAGGCTTGGAAAGCAGAGTATTCAAGCAGGAGCAGGGTTCTGGAACTTCCTCCTTGTCCAAAAGGAAAAAAACTCAGGACATTCCACCACTCACTGTTACCAGGCAAACATCCAATTTCCTTCTGAATATAGTCTGGCTCCAGGAGCGTGTTTACTGGAAGTTAATGAAGCTTCTGCTCGAGATCCTCATTTGCACAGGCCCCTTCTAAAGCCCCTGACCCTGTAGCTTTATATTTGCAATTTTGTGTTCTTTTCCTTAAAGAAGGCCTCCCAAAGTATATAAACATCAGGCCCCATAGGGCCTGGACCTAGCCCTGTCTGGCTCCGGATGCAGGATTTCAGAGAGGAAAGAGGTGGGGGCAGTTTCAAGGGGAAGCCCTCCTGCAGGCTAATGAGAGAGGGTTTCCTGTGAGATGAAGAGATTCGTACATGCACCAAAGAACCAGGCAGCCACTTAATTTCCAAAGAGCTGTAACCGTGAGGTCCTGGTAGTGAAGGAGCCCCCTCTTGCCTGCTCAGAGCTTTCCTTGGCCCCAGGAGTTGGGCAAATCTTTAAGGGCATGGTGGTTCACTGACAGGCCTGTAGCATCCTGTTGGCTGCTTTCTGAATAAACAAATGTCTTGCCAACCATTGTGTAGATTTTGGAAAACAAAACCAGAGTTCCTATGAGCCATGAACTTTACAAAGGAGTAAATAACCAATCAGGGTTGAATGAACAATTCTGCTGGGGGTGTATAGATGGATTCTAGAATAAAAGCTAAAGCAATATCCATAACTATAGAAGCACGTCAGTGTTAAGGAGCTGGGAGTTTTTTCAATTTTTGAAAGAAAATGGTGCTGGAAACCTGCAACCAGCAATGTGCTAAAATTGGCCTGTAGCGACTAGTGAGCACTGACTCTGCGCATTTCTTCTCAACTCTGCATTCACCCACCTCCATTTCAGAGCTTGAAATTGGCCATGGTGGGAGTATTTACACCACTGAAATTGGCAACTGCTACAAATTAGGGCTCTCCTCTCCAGGACTGGTTGTTAGACCTTTACCAGCACATTGCTGCCTACACCCACCCCAACCTACTCTCCCACCCTCCCACAAACACACTGACATGTCAGAGAACCTATAAGCACGTCTCCCTGTGTATTTGTGTGCATGAACACGCAGAGGATCACATATATACGCTTTCCCCTTTACAGCTTTCCCCTTTTCCCCTCCTTGCTCTGTCTTGCTGACGTCTTTTACATTCTTCTATTAATTACATCCTTATCCCAGACAGTGATCTCTCTCTTGAGTCCACAATTGTTCTCTCCCTTACACCCCGAGGCCTTCAGTTCCTCAGGGATTAAGTAGCTGATTGTGAAAGCTTCTGAGGCAGTAATATAGTCAGGACAAATTACCTTAGCTGTCCCTAAGTGTGTAGCAAAGATGCTGTCAACAACTACACAGTATTGTCCAAATGGAAAACGTGTTAATCTTTGGTCAGAGTTCTTTGAAGACACTCAGTTGTCACCAATGTACATCCCATTCTCCCAGCACTCAGAGAAATCTGAGATGCGCATCTTTGTGTCAGATGGACAGAAGCAGGCAAAGAAAAGTCATGCAACTTGCTCAGGCCAGACCCAAGGATGGATGTCACTTCTCAGCCTGAAAACCTTGAGCTGCAAAATATTACATTGGAGACGAAAAGGAGGGGACTGACATTTTTCTGCCTAGTTTATGCCAGGGACTTCTGTAACAAATAGTCTTTGAGGGAAGTGTTATTATCCCCAATTTCCATACAAAGGAACTGAGGCCCAGGGAATTTAAGTAATCTATTCAAGAATAGATAGCTAGCAGGCAGTAGAATATTTTGTTAATAATTTTAATTTTTTTTGTATCTAAGTATTAAGCATCTACCTATCTATCTATACTTAAAAAATCAAATAGCATAGCAGAGCTTGTCAGGAAAAACAATCCTTTGCCCTATTTCTCTCCACCCTTCCCGGTGCCTAAATCCACTCCCGAAGGCAACTCTTTTTAGACTTGTTACTGTTTCTTCTGGTAGTCACCTTAATGTCTCTATCTTTAACCCATAGTCTTAGTAGTAGAATAATGAGTGCAGCGACTTTTTGAAGTTTATTTTATGTCTATATCCTCACAGCCAAGAACCATGCTTGGCACATCATAAATATCTGTTGAAAAAATACCATCATTTCTTGATTTATCAATTGACCTGCTGACAAGAGATAAGGACCTAGTGCACTAACAGTATGCCCCTTCTCCTCCCCAAGTGCTTCTCATTAAGGTTTTACCAATATTTTTATTTCCTCAACCGGCCACTTTTGTAACTCTAAGATGTGCTCCTTTTCCTTTATTTCCTGTTCCACAGCCGAAGATAATATCTTTATGCTCTGGTGTGAGAGTTATGTTTCAGTGCAGGTCTGCCTGACTTGAGGACTCACGCTCTTTCTGTTCCATACTGTGCCTTCCACACTGAGCACTTCTGGACCAGTGAGTGTCCCTCTGCCTAATTTTGGGAAATATATTTGAAAATAATAGGCCCTGGGAAGTGGATTTTGAACTAGAGGACTTTTGGGCCGGCGTGTAGCAAGATAGAACAGTCTGAAGATAATGGAGTGAGTTTATCAAACTAAAGTTTCGTTTAGAAGCATTCCAAAAAATATGCATAGTCCAGAACTTTGATGGCAGGTTATAATTTGCTGAAAATCTCCTGTTCCCTAAGGTGAATTCCCGTCCTTTCCACAGGCAGGACTTGCATTTTACAATAGGGATACTTTGGGCATAAGAAACTGGCGGAGGGGCTGGCCCGGTGGCGCATTGGTTAAGTTTGCATGTTCCGCTTTGGCGGCCTGGGGTTCGTGGGTTCAAATCCCAGGTGCAGACATGGCACCACTTGGCAGGCGATGCTGTGGTAGGCGTCCCATATATAAAGTAGAGGAAGATGGGCACGGATGTGAGCTCAGGGCCAGTCTTCCTCAGCAAAAAGAGGAGGATTGGCAGCAGATGTTATCTCAGGGTTAATCTTCCTCAAAAAAAAAAAAAGAAAGAAACTGGTGGATACTCTGGGTTCTCCACTCTTATCATCAGCACAAAATACCCCAGAAATGCCTCCATGTGTGCCCTGAGGCAAGCGATTTCCTTGGCATGCTGTGAAAAGGAGAATGGGAGCTGAGCATAGCCTGGCATAGGCCTGGGTGTGGGTTTCACTAGAGAAAGTCATTGACACCGTGGGGCAGAGGCCATGAAAGGAAAACAGACGTGGCCTTTGTTTCTCAGGGCCCTCTGGCTGGCCTTGCGCACACAACGCAAACACTGTCCACGTTGGTGCTTGATACGGACTTTTTGTTTGTGTCTGTTCCCTGCCTTCTTTCAGAAGACAGCTTCACTTGTCTTTTGCCTGTACTTCCTTGTCCCTGGCAACTCCCACTCCTCGTTCTTAAAGGTACCTGCCGGCTCTGTGTGTCTAAGTTAGACAGGGACTTGCCCTGCAGATCTCAAACCTGCCAGGCCTTTGGACTCGGGCAGCACTCAGGGCAGATGCAGGAGAGCTTGGTTCAGGACCCCACAGCCTCCTGCTAGTCCTGCTGCCTGAAGAGAACCCCAAGGACTAGCCACTGCCCTGACCTTGCCCCACCCCTGCAGTTCCCCAGAAGCATCCAGTTATATAGATTGTCCCGTGATCTGGATGCAGCCGGTCAGCACATCCTAGGTCCTCACCCGTTACCAGTGGGAACCTGGCTGTGTTTGCTATAACTTTTTGCCCTATATTTAGAGACAACACCTGCTCACTGGGAGACCACTTTAGGAAGTAGTGGGGCAGCTCAGGTTGTGGCAAGACTAGATTTGAATTGCATACGTTTAGGATCTGGACTTGAACAAAGCGACATCGTTACTTAGGATTAGATTCAGTTAGGAGTAACAGAAAAATCTAGAAATGACTTAAAGAAAAATACAAATTTATTTCTCTCTCATATTTAAGAAGTCCGAAGATAGTCATTGCAGGATTGGTGTGGCATGCCATACTGTCCTTCTTTCATGTTGCTTTATCCCGCATGACCTATTCCCAAGGTTACCGCATGGTTCGATATGACTGCTAGAGTTCCAGTCATTGTATCCATATTCTAGCCAACACAAGGAAGAGCAAAGCAGGGCATGCTGCTTTCCTCTAAGGCCATTTCCTGGAAATTGCTCATACCAACTATTTATACTGCTCATACCAACTACTGCTTATATCTCATTGGCCAAAACATAGTCACATGACCATACCTAACTGCAAGAAAACCCGATCATTGTTGTCTTCACTCCAGGCAATCCTGTGTCCAGCTATAACTATAATTATAATCCCCTATAATTGGTGATTTTGTTACTAAGAACAAAGAGGAAAATGGAAATTGGGGTACAATCAGCAGTCTCTAACCCCTAGAGGAGCAGATCAATAAGAGAGTCACTGCCCCAGTTCAGGCTGCTCTTATTTGGGGTGACTACTCTAAACGAACAATGCCTAAAGCTTGGGAGCCGACTCCCAAGCCTTAGAGATAGAGCATCCTCTGAGGTTAAACCCGTTCCATTGACCTCTTAGGTCAGATCAAACCAACTTCATTTGAGGAACTGGGATGAATTAGTTTTCAATGTATCCTGGCTAGGAGTGCGTGCTAAATGAAGACAGCCTTTGTCTCTGCCATGGAAAAGAAGAACAACAGGCTTAGATTTGTCCCACCAAACAGCCATGCCAGCTGGATGGGACAGAGGGAAACCACCAGCTCTGCAATAGATATGTACCCAAGGGCACTGGACTTCTAAACGAGGATTTGACTTAGACCTTGCACACATCTTCAGCAACTGACAAAGCTGGTCAAATTCTGCCTGCTGGATCACAGAGCACTGAGAATCCAGGCCGTGCCAGATGCAGTAGAGAGCTTCGTTGACCAAGACCTGGTGACTCATGTGGCACCCTGGTCCAGGTAAAGCCGCACCTATGGTAGTATGTGGGTTCTGTGGTAGGCAGCCTCTGAGTGGGCCCCAATGATCCCTACCTCCTAGTATCCATACCTGTATGTAATCTCTTTTCCTTGTGTGTGGGCGGGTCCTACTGACTGGTTTCTAACAAATAGAATAAGGCAGAAGAGATGGGATATCAGTTATGAGATTAGGTTACAAAAAGACTGTGGCTGGGGCTGGCCCAGTGGTGCAGCGGTTAAGTTCGCATGTTCTGATTCTCACCAGCCTGGGGTTTGCCGGTTCGGATCCCGGGTATGGATATGGCACCCCTTGGCAAGTCATGCTGTGGTAGGTATCCCATATATAAAGTAGAGGAAGATGAGCACAGAGGTTAGCTCAGGGCCAGTCTTCCTCAGCAAAAAGAGGAGGATTGGCGGTAGTTAGCTCAGGGCTAATCTTCCAAAAAAAAAAAAAAAAAGACTGTGGCTTCCGTCCTTCTCACCATCTGTTGCCCTTTTGCTCACTTGCTCTGGGGGAAGCCAGCTGCCATGTGGTGAGATGCCCTTGGGGAGGCCCATGTGGCAACAAACTGGTGTCTCCAGCCAACAGCCAGGATGAACGAGGCCTGCCAACAGCCACTGGAGTGAGCTTGGAAATGGATCCTTCTCCACTCAAGCCTTGAGATGACCACAGCCCCAGCCGATAACTTGACCATAACCTCATGAGGGACCCTGAGCCAGAATCACCCAGCTAAGCTGCACCCAAATTCTTGCTCCACAGAAACCCTGAGATCATAAATGTTTGTTGTTTTAAGCTAAGTTTTGAGGTAATTTGTTATGCAGCAATAAACAAATACGTGTTGTTTATATCAAGAAATTCTGCTAGTTTATTCTCATTCTCAACTTTTAAATTTGTTGCTAGGTCAGTCTTGAAGTGACAGCTTCAGATCATGCAAGAATGTAACCACAGAGCCGAGATACTCCACTTGAAAATAGAGAAATATCTCTACAGGCATTATGAGTGTCACAAAGAAATACTATAAATCATTTCCTTTATTTAAAAATATTTGCGGGAGCTCCTTTCCCCAGCAGACAACATGCCCTGCATAGAAAAGCAGTCTTATGTCTTCTCACAACTTTCTGAAAGGACATTGACTCAGTGGTTGTGACCTGATCATATTTGCAATCTTCACTCTTTCCTTCATCCCTGATTCAAGGTCTGGGTGCATGCTGTCTGCTAATTGTTCTCTGTGAATGAAGCAGTGTGTAGATTGGTGTTTAGGTGCAACCTTTTATTCCTATAGTAACACTCTTTGCTAAACATACGGCCAGGTTTCCATCAGTACTGACTCCAACATATATTTTGTCACAAAATAATGATTATAGATGAAAAATCTCTTCTCCCGTAGCATGAGTCTGCAATGACAAATAGAGTAAGATATCAGGAAGCATTTTTCCATCATATCTGTAGCACATATGTGCCAAGGGCTGGTTCGTACATAGCATATCAGCCATTTCCCTCCTACGTGAAGAGAAATTTCTTCCAGGATGCACACGGTAGTAATTGCTCTTTCACGTTGTATGCTGTTGAATTTTTGCAACAGCCTAAAGAGTCACTAGATAAAAGACTTTTATGTGCTTTCCCCTCAAACATAAGATGAATCATTAGCTTTGTAATTGGATTTATACCTTTATAGCAATAGAGTGATTTATAGCCTTGTTTTGCTGAAGAAATGTAGATGTCAATGATGTTGCTATAGTTTTGATATTTTCTCTGTCTGCCTTTAGAAACAAAAGTCATCAACTTGGAATGTATTATTTTGTTCTTAGTCTAGAAAAAAATCATTTCTTTATTAGAGAGGTCACTGTGTTTTGTTTGAAAGAGACAATAAAATCATGGGTGACTGTATGCTCACTCATGACATGTCCATGATAAACAGCACACTGGGGAATAGAGATGAATAAACGCTGTCTCAGTAAAAGCCAATTTTCAGATACTCATCATCTCTTTTACTATTTGCACTGTTATTCTTTGGCTACTTGTGCAAAATAATCATAGTTTCAGATGCTTGTCCAATAACATACAGAATCATACTCTATATTTTCACTAGAGTCCTGTTCAGTATTTAACTTTATAATGCTATTCTTTTTTCTTTCTTTTTTTTTTTTGAGGAAGATTCTCCCTGAGCTAACATCTGCCACCAATCCTCCTCTTCTTTTTCTGAGAAAGACTGGCCCTGAGCTAACATCCACGCCCATCTCCCTCTACTTTTTATGCGGGATGCCTGCCACAACATGGCGGTGCATAGGTCCACACCTGGGATCCAAACTGGTGAACCCCAGGCCACCAAAACAGAATGTGTGAACTTAGCTGCTGTGCCACTGGGCCGGCCCCTATAATGCTATCCTGATTTGCGGTATTCATATTACTATATTCATAATTATTTTTTAAAAACTTTAATAACAGGTTTATTGAGGTATAATTCACATAAAATTTGCCCTTTTAAAGTGTGTGATTCACTGGTTTTTAGAATATTCAGAATTGTGCAACCATCACTACTATCTAATTTTAGAACATTTTCATTACCCCAAAAAGAAACCTTGTGCCCCTTAGCAAGTCACTCCCTATTTTCTCTTTCTTTCCAGCCCCTGGAAACCACTAATCTATTTTTTGTTTCTACAGATTTGCTTATAACGGACATTTCCTAGAAATGTAATACAATGTGTGGCTTTTTATGTCTGACTTCTTTCACTTAGCATAATGTTTTCAAAGTTCATCCATGTTGTAGCAAGTATTATTACTTCATTCCTTTTTATGGTCAAATATTATTCCATTGTATGGATATACCACATTTTGCTTATTCATTTATCAGTTCATGGACATTTAGATTGTTTCCATTTTTTTAGCTATTATGAATAACGTTACTATGAACATTCATGTACAAGTCTTAGTGTGGACACGTTTTCATTTCTCTTGTGTATATATACCTATGAGTCGAACTGCTGGGTCATATGATAACTGTATGTTTAACATTTTGAGGAACTGGCCAACTGTTTTTCAAAGTGGCTGCACCACTTTACAATCCCACGAGCAAGGATATGAGGTTTGCAATTTTCCTACATATTCATCAAACGCTTGTTATTTTCTGTCTTTTCTATGTTAGCCATCCTAGTAGGTGTAAAGTGGCATCTCGTTGTGGGATCTTTGGTGACAGCTTTATTGGGATATAATTCACCTGCATACAATTCACTCATTAAAAGTGTACAATTCAGTGGCTTTTAGTACCTCCACTGTTGTGCAACCATCACCACAATCAGTTTTAGAACGTTTTCATCATGCCCAAAAGACACTCCGTACCTTTAGCAATCGCATTGTGGTTTCATTTGCATTTGCATAATGAATAATAATGTTGAACATCTTTTCATGTGCTTTTGTACATTTTCTTTTGAAAAATGTTTATTTAAATCTTTTGCCCATGTTTATTTGGGTTATTTTTCTTTTTGTTGTAGAGTTATAAGATTTTTTATGTATTCTAAATACAAATCTCTTATCAGATATATGATATGCAAATATTTTCTCCCATTTTGTGGATTGTCTTTTCAAACTCTTGATAGCGTCCTTTGAAGCAGAAAAGTTTTTAATTTTGAAGAAATCTAGTTTCCTACAAGAAAAAATAGTTTACCTATTTTTTCTTTTGTCCCTTATACTTCTTTTGTCATATCAAAGATAACATTGCCTAATCCAAGGATGCAAAGATTTATGCCTGTGTTTTCTTCTAAGAGTTTTATAGTTTTAGCTCTTACATTTAGGTCTATGATCCATTTTGAGTTAAATTTTTGCATTTGATGTGAGATAGTAATCCAAATTCATTCATTCCAGTTGTCCTAGCACCATTTGTTGAAAAGACTATTTTTTCCCCATTGAATGGTCTTGACACCCTTGCCAAAAGTCAATTCATCAAAAATGGGAAAGTTTATTTCTGGATGCTCACTTCCATTCCATTGATCTATATGTCTGTTGTTATGTTATTACCACACTATTTGATTACTATAGTTTTTTACTGGGTTTTGAAATCAGGAAGTATGTCTTCCAACCTTGTTCTTCTTTTTCAAGATTGTTTTGGTTATTCTAAGTCCCTTGCATTTCCATATGAATGTTAGGATCAACTTATTAATTTCTGCAAAAAAAGGACACTGGTATTTTGATAGGAATTGCATTGAATCTGTGTAGCAATTTGGCACATTGTCATCTTAACAACATCAAGTCTTTCAATTCATGAGCGTGGGCTCTCTTTCCAGTCATTTAGATCTTCTTTAATTTCTTTCAATGATGTTTTGTATTTTCATTGTACAAGTCTTTCACTTCTTTTGTTAAATTGATTGCGAAGTATTTTAATTTTTTTTATGCCATTGTAAATGGAACTGTTTTCTTAATTTCATTTTCAGGTTGTTCTTTGCTAGTGTACGGAAATACAATTGATTTTTGCATGTTGATCTTATATCCTGCACCCTTCCTCAACTTGTTTATTAGTTCTAACAGTTTTTAGTGGATTCCTTAGGATTTTCTATACATAAGATCCGATCAGATCATCTGCAGATAGAGACAGTTTTACTTCTTTCTTCCCTATCTAGAAAATATTTTATTTCTTCTTTCTTGTTTAATTGCCCTAAATGGGACATCGAGTACAATGTTGAAAAGAAGTGGTAAAAGTGGATATCCTTGGCTTATTCCTTTTAAGGGAAAGCTTTCAGTCTTTCACTATTAAGTATAGTATTGGATGTGGGTTATATTAACATTTTAATGAACCACTTTTGAGCTACTAAGCCTTTTTTTTTAATTTTGGAAATATAGCGCACTGTGAGAGTAACAATGAACATTGCAGATTTAATCATTGTTCAGCCAGAGTTCTTAGTTGTAAGCAACAGAAACTAACTCTAGGTGACTTAAGCCCCCAAAAAAGTGTACTAAAAAGATATTGCTGGGAAGCATGGTGAAATAGACTGAAAATGGTCAGAACAACGGGGGGTTCCCAGCAGCAACCAGGACCACAGCCTAAATATTGCCATAAATCAATCCAGGAAGACGCTGTGACCACGACTGCTAAAATATTGAATGCCACAGGTTGGGCCATTGTCCCCAGGTGCACTGGACACTGCCCCACTGTTGAAACTGGAGCCTCTGCAAATGGATGTTTCTGCTACCACTGCTGCCACTAGGCACAATAACCAATTCCTGATTCTTTGTGTGACTCTCAATTCAAAGTTGGGAGAAGGAAGGTGCAAGGGCACTTCTAGTCTTGTCTTTCTTACCTGTTGATGCTTCCCAGTGGTGAGGAGTTATGGAGCTCCATGGTTAAGAGCCCATCTTTGGAATAAGGCTGGGGCAGCTCGAGGATGCAGCAACCCGGTTGGAAGGAGGCCTTGTGATAAAATTATGTTTACAGAGTTAACGCATTGTTTTTCCTTAGATTGTATATTTATTTGCAGGTGGCTTTGGGCGTATAATGGAAATTATGAAGATGCAAGCCACCCTTGAACATAATTCAGACATACCTAGGTTCAAATCCTGTCTGAGCCACTTAATTTAGCTATGGAGCTTAGGAAAATTAGCTGAATTTTCTGAGCCTCTGTTTCTTTGCCTAGAAAATGAAGACATAATGGTACCTTCTTTACAAGGTCTTTGTGAGAGTTAAAGGGACAATGAACATAAGGTGAATAAGACAGTGTTTGGGACATAGTAAACATTAATAACTGGTAACTATTGTTCATAATCCTCTGTCAGCCTATTTCTTGGCCACCAGATGCTTTCCTTGGAATCAGCCACCGTCTCTGTTTTTCACTCTGGATTTTATACCATCTCTACCTCCTAGTCTTCTTTCATATTTCAGTTCCCAACCAGTGCCACTGTTCCTGAACTTGAGTATGTGAGCCACTCAGACGCAGCACTGCCTCATATTGCGCTCGGTATTGGACTTGTAGTCCTGGCCGTGCTGTTGGCTAAAGCCATCTGGCTTAAAAATGCCTCTCCACCCCTACCGCAATTAGCTGTGGCAAGTCGGCGTGAGACAGGGCGGAATAATCAAGAGGTTCTGGAGTTAGACTGTGTTGACTCACACCCACTCATCTCCACCACTTACTCTTTAGTGCCTTTGGGAAAGTTATATAATCTCTGTGTCTCAGTTTCATCTTCTGTAAAATGGGAATAATAATAATGTTATTTCATGGAGTTATGAGGATTTAATAAATAAATATACGTAAAGCACTCAGACCAATACCAGGCAAGGAGTAAGCTCTATAGTATTTCTATTATTGTGGTGGTGGTGGTGATTATGATTATTTTATTATTATTCAATCTGGGGCTCCCACCCAAGCACTGAAGTATGAGAACACAAGGCAGGAAAACCGTAACTGGGAACTAAGATGCTAAGGTCAGACCGTGCCGGGAGAAAGACTGCCTCAGGCCAAACAGTGAGTTGCTGACATTGTCCTCTGGCAAGAGAGTGACAGGGTCAGAGCAGTGCTTTATGACAGTGGTCTCCAAAGTGGGTATGTGTGCCCGTTCCTGGGGGTGCATTAGATGCTGCCCTGGGGTACAGAAAAGATATGACAATATTTATTTTTCTCTAAAAAAATAAAATTTTACTGATGTCTAATATATTGATTGATGCTGGCAGCCACACTTGTCTGTACATGAGTCAAATGTCACAAATGGTAAGAGAAGTCTCCTGAGATGACTTTATGTGCTGCAGGGTATCATTGTTAAGCCTATTTTTGTAAAAACAAAACCCAAAACAAAAAAACAAGACCTTTAAGTAGTAGAATCTTTCTAATATTGTGTAATGACATGTGGAGCGACTGTAAAAATCAATTGTGTCAAACAGGTTCACAGGTCATTTGGGAGAAAAAGACTTAAAAGAACTGTCAATTTAAGATGAATTACACACATTTTCTCTTACGAAAAGACTAACGTTCCAAAATTTTTTACCTTTTCTGTTATGCAAGAGCCTTTCAATTCTGTGCTACCTAGCAGGTGCCCCACATATAAAGTAGAGGAAGATGGGCACGGATGTTAACTCAGGGCCAGTCTTCCTCAGCAAGAGAGGAGCATTGGCAGCAGTTAGCTCAGGGCTAATCTTCCAAAAAAAAAATTAAAAATAATAAATACATTTAATCAGTCCCTTTAAGGAAGAGGTGGTGTTTAACAGTGAATGTAA
The DNA here is from genome assembly GCF_037783145.1 of Equus przewalskii. Classification (NCBI taxonomy): domain Eukaryota; kingdom Metazoa; phylum Chordata; class Mammalia; order Perissodactyla; family Equidae; genus Equus; species Equus przewalskii. The sequence continues at coordinate 43,864,579 of NC_091840.1, forward strand.
AAGTAACTGCTTATGCAAAGAAACTCTTTACTGAGAGAGCATTTTGAAAATGGATGCCTGGATATGTTTCTACTATTTTTCATTCCTGAAATTGATATAACTGTGTCATTACCTATGAAACCTTTACATCTGCATGCTTAAAAAAATTTGGAAACAGAGGGCCAGCCCCAGTGACCTAGTGGTTAAGTTCAGCATGCTCTGCTTCAGTGGCTAGGATTCAGTTCCCAGGTGAGGACCTACACCACTCTGCGGTGGCCGTGCTGTTGTGGCAGCTCATGTGCAAAACAGGGGAAGATTAGCAACAGATGTTAGCTCAGGGCGAATATTCTCCACCCCCCCAAAAAATTTGGAAACAGACTTCTAACCTATTAATATTCCAGACATAGACTTATAATACCTTTCAGTTAGGTTGCAAGAATAATTCTTTGACATCAATAAACTTCTTGGCTGAATTTCAATAAAACTTTGCATAATTGGTGGATGGAAATGAATATCAGGATTTAGTAATGCAATTTAGGTGCGTTTGTAACTATGTAACAAATTTGGTAATATCTTTTTCCTGGTATGATAACAATTAAAACTTATTTTCGAAATAAACCAGTTAGAAATATGGTTGTGAATCTCTGAATCACAAATTATTTATTTTTTCCTGCTCTTTCTCCCCAAATCCCCCCAGTATATAGTTGTATATTTTTTCAGTTGTGAGTCCTTCTAGTTGTGACATGTGGGCCACTGCCCCAACATGATCTGATGAGCAGTGCCACGTCCTCGCCCAGGATCCGAACTGATGAAACCCCAGGCTGCCGAAGTGGAGCGCGCAAACCTAACCACTCAGCCATGGGGCCGGCCCCCTGAATCACAAATTATTAAACCAATATTAAAACAAAAGCAGTGAAATTTATTCAAGTATAGGGAGAAAAAAATATTTTGTACCTCTAAGAAATCAAATAAAAATTTAAATTAAAATATTTATTACCTCTCTATTTCCTTTTAATTTCTATTTTTGTGTACATTTTACAACGTACATATATGTTTAGTCATATGTGTACATTATTCAGAAATAGTAAATAAATAAATATACTGGAGATTCGTGCTCAAACATCTTTATTGATAGAGTGTGCTTTCAAAAGGATTTGAAGACCACTGCTTAGAAAGTCTGAACCTATGTATGAGATTAAAAAAAAAGAAGAAATGGCAGAAAGATGACAAAACAGGAGACTAGTCAGGCACCCTACAATGCAACATTCCAGGTCAGTGGAAATAGAGGCTGAATTAGGGTGGTGACATTTTGAATGGAAAGGAACAGATTCAAGAAAATGAAGTAAGGAGAAGACCAAAACAATTAGCTTTGACCACTAAGGGCATGTAGAAAGCACGGGAGAGGGAGGTATCAGTGACTGAATTGAGAGGAAGAAAAAGTTATTGGAGAATAAAACAGTGAATTTCATTTTAAATATGTTGAACTTGAATGCCTTTTGGGACATTAAGTGAGACGATCTAAGGAGCAGCTGAAAAAATAAACTGGGTGACAGTGGCTAAAAATGGCTTTTTAGAGAAGTTTTACAGTCCATATGTTTTACAATTCTAACATATACTTCTGTAAAGATAATATGCATTTTTGGGAACCAACAGATTTGACTTCTTAAAATATGAATACCCTTTAGAGGCACACACATCTTTTTTTCCTTCAGGACTTCCCACTTTGGTAGAAGACAGGTGAGGGAAAGAATATAGAAGGTTAAAGTGGAGACGCTGCTTTAAGAAACTCAGATTCCAAACCCACTCTGCCATTTAGTAGAAGGCAACTCTGGTGATTTATTTAACTTTTCCAAGGCTTAGATCCCTCATTATTAAATGAGGGCATAATAGTACTTATAAACAGCTACTGTGAGAATTGAATGAGCTAATGTGTGTAAAGTGCTTATGTCCTTGCCTTGTACAGTTTTTAAGCATTATTTAAGCATTAAATAAAAATTAGTTCTAATTACTGTCTGGTCATTGTAGTTCTTGGAAAACAAATTGGCTATTATGTTATCTTTAATGTCAGCCTACTGTATTGTAGTCTACATTCTAGACATTACATACTAAAGTTTTTAGTACCTGAGACCTGGACTAAGAAAGAACATAAAAATTCCCATATTTGGATCATACCTATAAAAAAAATTTTTTTTTGTCTTTGTGATTTTTCTGAAAGTGTGTGACTATTTTTTAAAATGTGCCTTAACATATCAGATTTTTTTTTTTTCTGATATTGCAGCTACTTACCTGGGAGGAAATAACATAGAAAATGTACTTAAAGTGTTATTTGATGTATATGTATACAAATGCTGGGATTATCATACTAATCACATGACACTGATTCCTTTCAACTATGTCTTGCTTTTCTCATACATAAATATTTTTGGATATATCACTAAGAAATTTTGTTACGCTAATTTAATAAAATATTTTAATACTACTTAAAGAATATGAAGTGGGTGGACTGCATGTAGACCCTGAGAGTTCCTGGACCACCCCACTTTGCAATGCCCATTCATCTCTTTCCTAAGCAGGCACATGAAGCTTAGTCAATGTTCAGGCTCCCAGACTATTCTGAGACTCTACTCACTGCACAGGTTGACCTTTGGAACCAACTATGAATTTCCTTGTGGTTTCACACTTGTTGCTTTTTCCTCTCACCCTGCCACCACCCATGCAGGCTCAGCCTCCCCTACCGTATCAGCTTTGGGTTGCTTCACTTCCTGGTTTCTGGGAAGCCGCAGCTGTGAGAGCTTTTGCTGGCTAAGCAGGCGCCCCATAAAAGGCACACAAATTAGAACATAGGTGCAGGAGAGCCACAAGTGCATATCTGACAGCGTCAGTGTGAGAAGCACCAGCCCTTGTGGTCGTTCTCTGGTGAAGAGTCCTCTCTGGTCTTCAGTCTTTCAGTAGCTGTCTCTGAGACATTCGTGCACGACGTTCTTCTACACGTGAATGAAAGCATGCTTTCAGGACACAGTAAATGTCATATTGGGGCAGAATAATAGTTCGGTGGGCTCAGGGGTTTTATCACTGGTGGTGCCATCAACTCCCACTTTGTAGTATCTACTGGGAGCAGTTCCAAACTCTGGTCTCCCAACTGATGCTGCTGTGGGAAGAATTTTTAAAAATTATTAATCTGTAATAAAATGAAAAGAGTAAGAATAATGTGGGAGAACATATCCACATGTCAGTTTTGGGGAAAGAACTGTTTTTACCCTGAGACTATGCCCTTATTACATTTTTTAGTTTCAAAAATATCCCTCCTTTAATGAGATGCAGGTGATAGTAGATGGCAGGTTGTTTGTTGCTCTTCAGTCTCCTTACTTGGCAAAGTAAGAAGTAGACAACTTCATGTCAGTCCCTATGCAACGTTTTTCCAATACCCTTTTTTTAAGTTGTGGTAAAATACACATAACTTAAAATTTATTGTCTTAGTCATTTTTAAGAATACAGTTCAGTCGTATTAAGTACATTCACATTGTTGTGCAACCTTCACTACCGTCTAGCACTAGATTTCTTTTTATCTTGCAAAGTGAACTCTGTACCCATTGAACGATAATTCCCTGTTCTTTCTTCCCCCTATCCCCTGGCAGACAGCATTCTTTCTGTCTCTAAATTTGATTACTCTAGGTACCTCATATGAGTGGAATCATGCAATATTTGTGTTTTTGTGACTGGCTTCTTTCACTTAGCACAATGTCCTCAAGTTTTATCCATGTTGTAGCATGCGTCAGAATTTCCTTCCCTTTTAGGGCTGGATAATCATCCATTTTATGTATATACCATATTTTGTTTATGTATTCTTCCGTTGAGGGACACGCGTACTTCCACCTTCTGGCTATTGTGAATAATGCTGCTATGAACAAGAGTGTACAAACATCCTTTTTAAAAACTGAGGTATAGGGGCCGGCCCCGTGGCCGAGTGGTTAAGTTCGTGCACTCTGCTCCGGCGGCCCAGGGTTTCACTGCTTTGGATCCTGGGTGCGGACATGGCACCACTCATCATGCCATGTTGAGGTGGCGTCCCATATGCCACAACTAGAAGGATTCACAACTAAAAATAAAATATACAACTATATACTGGGGGGATTTGGGGAGAAAAAGCAGAAAAAAAAAGATTTGCAACGTTGTTAGCTCAGGTGCCAATCTTAAAAAAAAAATTGAGGTGTAACTTACATATAATAAAATGCACAGATTTTAAGTGAACTGTTTGACGAGTTTTGACAAATATATTGATTGACAAAACCGCCACTCTAATCAAAATACAGGACATTTCCATTATCTTAGAAAAGTCCCATGTTTGTCCTTTCGATCTCTCCTCCTAAACAACGCCTATTCTTATTTTTATCACCATAGATTGGTTTTGCCTGTTCTAGAACTTAAAATAAGTGGAATTATACGGTATGTACTCTTTTGTCTCTGGCTTTTGTTCAATATAACGTTTTTGAGATTCAGCCATGCTGTTGTAATTTATTCCTCTTTATTGCTAAGCGTTATGCCATTGTATGACTATAAACACAATTTGTTTATCCATTCTCATTTGAGCTGCTTCCAGTTTTGGGCTATCATGAATAAAGCTGCTATGATCAATTTTGTATATCTTTTTGTGGACATATATTTTCATTTCTCCTGGGTAAATGCCCAGAAATAAAATTGCCCTCATAAGAGGGGTGTATGTATAACTTCACTAGAAAAATGCCGAACTTTTCCAAAGTGTTTTCTTTTTACCATTTTACCCTGCACTCCCCAGCAACATTTGAGAATCGCAGTTTTTCCATATTTTTGCCACTTGGTATGGTCAGTTTCTAAAATTTTAACCATTTTAGTTGGTGTGTGATGATACTTGTGCAACTTTTTATAAATTCCCCCAGGCAATTAATTTCAAGGAATATTGCCAGACTGGCTTTTTGCTAGGACAGGACTGTTTGGATAAAAGTTAAAGAAACACGACTTAAACTAGTTTAAGTGGAAAGCAGAACTTACTGCTTCCTGCAACCTAACCCTGGAGGGCAGGGACAGAGCTGCCCTCGGGAGTGGCTGAAATCATCTTCGGATCACCTCTTTATATCCTCTTCTCTCTGCTTCTCTTTGCATGTTGACTTCATTCTCGAAATTCAGTTGTCCCCACTAAATTGGAACCTTGTCTTCAGGCAGGTCTAGGCTTTCATCCACACAGTCTTCCAATTGAATAGAGAAGAAAGCGTCTTCCCATCAATTCCTGTTAGAAACTCTGATTATTCCGGCTTGAGACACATGCCACCCCTGAACCAATCACCATACTGACGGTGGAGGCTAGCCTGGATTGTGTGCCCACCCTGTAACTGAAGAATGGAGAAACTATGATTGGGCAACCCCACCATAACTGTGTTTGAAATGGTGAAGGGGCAGTTCCAAAGAAGGAGAATACTCTTAGAGGGAGGTAAAATAATACACGTGTATATACTCACCCTAATTTTTAAGAAAAGTTTATATTTCCATGAAATCCAAAAGTCTTGGAGCTCTTGTTCTTCAATTCACTGACAACCATGAGTCAGGGATGTATGAGTTTATGTAGCCATACTGGAACAAATCCTATTTAGGTTTTGGCCTGTATGACCTCTCAGGCTAACTTAAGAACTGGAAGAGGAGTACCACATTCTGTTGGGCCTAGTAGCCAAAATTCCACGTAGGCCTCCTAGCAGGCCTACCCTACCTTGCTAACATGTTGACATTCTCTCTTCCCATATACTCCTTTGGCTCCTTAATCTTGCCTTTAGAACACAACGCTACTCAGTAAATCATTGGCTTTTATTTCCTCTTCCATTGTTTAGCTTTTAACTTTAGAAACTTTATTTTTTACAATTCCCAAGTTCTAAGTCTGATTTTGGCTATTAGAAGCCATCTTGGGAACTCTCTTTTTCTCTCCGGCCTTGACCCCTTCCTCTTATACTCCTTTTCTCTGGACTTGCCATCCATCAAGTCTTGCCTGGTTTAACATTATCTCCAGACTTTAGCCTCTGGACTCCACTGGTACCCGAGTTCAGTTTCAAGAAGTGACCTTTAATTCTAGTGTTCAAGGATATAGTGGACAAGGCCAAATTTGATGAAGTCATATCTTTATGATTTGGGTCATATAATCTCCTAATTTCTCTATTTCTAGACAGTTTTCAAAAAGTATGAAATGATTTAGTTCATCCTAAGATGGAAGCCATTCTGCCCCTCTGATATACTGGTGTTCTTTTCAAAACCTTCTTCACATTTTGAAACACAACTACCAAAAGTTCACTCAGCATCCCCACATGAGAGACTAATGATTTTGTTAGCAAGCAGGCTGGCCCCCTTTCCAGAATGTTAATTCCTCCCCTGTTGCCACCCCATCCTCCTCCCACTCATTAACAACCATGGTCGCTAATAGAAATTGAGAAAGAGAAGTGCAGTCATAGTAGCCAGAAAAGTAAGAGTCATCCTCCCATGAGCTTTTTAAAGGCAGGGAAAGTGTCCATGGCTGGGTCACCGCTTAAGACATCAGCAAAGCAGGAACACCAAAGAGAGAGCGAGGGAAACACTCATCTTTAATTAATGTAATCTGAATTTTGTAATCCTCAAATCTAGAAAGAAGCTATTTCAATTTTAGCGTATATGTAAGGTTTGTATCATTTTGAAAAAGAAAATTTTATTTTGAATTTTTTTGGGGGAAGAGGTAATCTCTTCAGTGCTTAAGGCCTCTGAGGGTCTTCTTAACCTGGCTTTAATTGTGTTCTCTTCACTTCTGTATGTCCAGAGCCTTGTACTGGGTCTAGCGTAGAGACCATGCTTAGTCAAGCCATGCTGGATGAACTAATAAATGGACAGAAGACCTGCAGAGCAGAATGAAGTGCTGGGAAGGGGACAAAGATGGGACTGGGGGGTGGAGTGGTATTGCGAAGCAGCGTTAGAGAACATGGCAGGAACATCTACTATGGTGCCCTCCGAGATTTGCTATAATTTCCACCCGTTCTGTCTTATCTTTGCTTGCATCAGTTCACCCTGTCTTATCTTTGCTTGCATCAGTTCACCCTGTCTTATCTTTGCTTGCATCAGTTCACCCTGTCTTATCTTTGCTTGCATCAGTTCACCCTGTCTTATCTTTGCTTGCATCAGTTCACCCTGTCTTATCTTTGCTTGCATCAGTTCACCCTGTCTTATCTGGCTTCATTTTCTCTTCTTTCCTTTCTTTGGGTGCTGTGAAAAGTATTTCCAAATGAGCTGGTAATTGCTTCTTACGAGGGTCATTTTGCAAACACACTGCCTTGTTCTGTGTCCCTAGCACTTGGGGTCTCCTGGGGAGCTTTGGCTCTTGTGTGGGCTTGCAGCATTTCAGTAGCTGCTTTCTCCCTGTAGCTGCTATAATTCCCTTGCACCGTCTTCACCCAGACCTATAACAGAGAGATGACTGCAGATTGTTCCCATAAATAGCATCAGTCTCTTCACCTTCTGGAGCGTCATCCTGTGCTCTTGAGATGGAGTCCAGCTGGCTGGGTGTGAATGTGCTTTATTTGTGCCAATTCAGCCTCGGCAAGTGTTTTCATCAAAACTAGAGGCTGCAGTTGCTGGCTGCCGGAGCCTCCCTGGTAACTGAATATTTTTTCTGGTTAGGGGGCGTGAGTTGCACTTGATGCCTTTATGCAAGAGTGCACAGTCTCAGTTTCTTGCTGTTTTTATTGGATGATGTCTTCGGATCTGGGCATACCTCACTACATCTGGGCAAGAGAGCACTTGGTCCCACTTGAATTTGTTGCTAAATCTAGGGCCAACCTTAGGCAAACCTGTAAAATAGGTATAAGGTATAATCCAAATAAAACTAAACTATATTTAGCTCTGTCTCAGCTAAAAGGAATCCAAATCCAGCTCCTGTAAAAGCCTTGAAAAGGAAAGTCTGGTCAGTCTCCACTGAAGTTATCTTGGAGGCATCTAGAAGGAAGTTACAGAGCCCACTGCAGAGCCACCCTCGTTCCGAAAGTCTCACTTCTAAGGAGCTTTCTCCAATCTTCCTTTTCTCTTGGAAACTCCTCCACCCTCCTGCATGCTCTTTAATACCCTTGCCTCTCAGGGAATGCAGGGTGCTAATATTTTTTTCTAATATAATTGAGGTAAAATTCACATAACATAAAACCGTTTTAAAGTTTACAAGTCAACGGCATTTAGGACATTCACGATGTTGTGCAACCATCAGCCTTATCTAGTTCCACAATATTTTCATCACCCGCAAAGGAAACCTCGTACCCATCAAGCAGCCACTCCCCATTCCCCCTGCACCTGTATTTTGTAAAAGTTGCCTAGGTGATTCTAAAGGGTAACCAGGGTTGAGAACCATCAGTATCAAGCAATCTAGTCTTTCCTGGGGCTTCCCTACAGACATCTCCACTCTTTACCCTGGTGGGCTAAGCAGCTGGACCAAAGATCCTCCTTTGAAGTGCAGAGGCAAGTTCTGGTTTTTGCCCCCATCACATGGCAATGTTATTCCTCTTTTAGTATTCCTCTTCCTCTCTTATCCCCCTCACCTGTATCCCACTCTCAAGGGCCCTTGGTCTCAAGCAGCTGTTAAACAAGTCCTTTCTACGGTAAGAATCCCCACCTTTCCCACCCCATCCCTGGGGTCAGCTGCTAAGATCCCTGGAGTATTTGCCTTTTGATTGAGGGAAAAACCTTTCAGACTCAGAGGAACCCCTCTCTAATGGTACATTTTAGGCACTAGACATATAGGGAGAGGAAGGGACAGTTTTGGGAATGGAGGAGCCTTTCTCAGTTTCCCCTTTACATACGAATGAGGCATATACTGAAAAAAGTCTGGGGTTTGAAGATGGAAGATAGTGTGGTCCTAGGCACCAGATACTTAATCTCTCAGAGCCTGTATTCTCACCTGAAAAATGAGGATGATAATACTGACCTCAAAGGGTTGTATTTCAATAAGTTTCAGCCTCAGAAACTGAGTCTGATTAAAAATGGAATTATTGAAAGGATATTGGTTGGCTCACAGAATTGCTAGGAGGGTTGGAAAAATCAAAGGTTATACAAAGATAGGAGTAATGCCCCAGAGCAAGCCGCAGAACTTAGGAAATGGCTGCTACTGTCATCAAGTCCCAGCTGCTGCAGCTTGTCCTGCCACCACCACTGGCACTGGGAGCTGGCTGTCCTCTTTGCCCTTTCACCTCAGAAGCTCTATGTTGCTGCCATGCTCACCTCACCACAGCCCAGTAGAATTATCCACAGTCTCTGCTGCTTTGTGTCACTAGCTCTCGATTTGAAGTCGGTCACAGGTTCATCTGCTTGGCCAAACCTAGGCTGTGTGCCCATATCCTGAGAGGGCAAGCACCTGGCACTTGCAGCCTGTGTAGTGGGAAAAGACCCTGCCTTCCACCAAGACTCCTAAGGTGGAGTGTTCCCCAGAGGAAGGAAGGGGTTGAGAGGCTGGGCAGCCAAAAAAAAAAAAAAAAAGAGGACAAACGTTCCTTTTCAAATTGTGAGGATTAGTGAGACAAACTGTATGAAAAGCATACTGTAAACTCTTAAGCCCCATGTAGTTTTAGTTCTCAGCACTCTGTATATACTGTTATGTATTTCACTGCATTGCAGCACTTTTTCTTCCTCCTCTCTCTTTTCTTCCTTCTGTCTCATACACAGTTACGTGCTCCCCAGGACAGGGCACACAGATATAGCTCATAATGTTGAATGAATAAAATGTTCTGCTGCTTTCTCTCGTATGGTGAAGCAGGTTGGTACTGCTTCCTCGTCTTTGCAGCTTCCTTTGCCCACTTCCACCTTGCCGTAAGCCCTGACTTCCATTTGGGGATCCATGTAATTCCTGGGAAGCAGACTGCATCCCTGGCCCCAGCAATAGAGGTCATATCCTAAGCTAAGCCAATCAGTATTCTCCATCTCCCTGGCCCTACTGATTCGTTCAAAAGTAGGCATGTGACCTCCGCTGATCCAATCTGAGTGAAACCCAGCAATATTGATAGGACAAGGGCATCCTCTGTTTCTTGCTGAGTATGAATGAGAAAGTATGTGGCTTTGGGAGCTTCTAGCAGCCCTCTTGGGACCACAGACCTCTTGAGAGTCAGACTTGGAATAAAGTGAACATTGTAGAAGGCCGGACCAAGAGACAAAAAGAAACCAGGTGCTCGGTGACCATTTAGCAAAAGGATTAAGCTATGCCTAAATCCAGACTTCTCCTTTGGACTTCTCAGTTATATGAGCCAATAAATCCCATTAATTAGTCACGCTAGAATGAGTCAGGTTTTCTGACGTGTACAACCGAAAGAATCTAATACCTGCTTTCCTCCCTCCCTGCCTCATGAGACTAGAACTGCTATCCATTTGGCACTGGTTAATAGTGAGTCTTTTGGAAATACAAATCGAAATCACTGTCATGGCCTCATGATCGGGCACCAGCATATCTACGCCCTAGAAACACGCCTAACTAAAATTTAGAATAGAACAGGCTTTCCTAGCCAAGGGCAAATTTTGAAGGAGATTTCAATAAACACCTTTCATTTCTCTTTGGCCTGGAAAGATAAAGCCTCCTAGGAAGTAAGAGCAAACTCTGTAAAAACAAAAACAAAAAACAACAAAAACATAAAACAAAAAGTATTCCATCCAACCCATAGAGGGAAATACTATGGAGTTACATCCTGCCTGGCTGTCTTAAGGCAGGTTTTCTAGAAGCATAGTCTGAGACAGGGATGCTTGTGTGAATGATTTATTGAAGGAGTGCCCTTAGGAAAAGACTATAAGGGATTAAGGGCAGCAAGATAGGGGAAGAAGCTAAGTGAAGATGAAAGAACTCTCACTGCAGCCTGATTCCACAGAAATCTCTGGAACATAAATTGCTCCAAAGTTTATCCCATCTAGAGGCAATGGCCCCTGCATCTGTGACATAGTAGGATGACCTTGGCAGGGGGCAGGGTCCAGGTAGCGTATGTAACTTGGAAGGAATTTCTAGGCAAAGGAGCTCCTGTCAGCTCAGGGAAATCTTCTGGAAGAGGGTGCAGGCATAACTGGCAGCTAGGGGATGGGTATGATGGCCTAGTAAAGAGGATCTGAGCAGAGAACCAACAGGACCTGCAAGAACCAATGTGGTCAAAGTTTCTCTTGAAAATGCCCATACTTCGCCCATTTTGAGGCCTCATTTCATTGAAAAAATTCTTCAGAAATTAAATCGTTCTTGTTTTTTTTACTGCTTCGAACACATCAGCAAACTTATGAAAATTCTAATTGGATGCAGCTTCATGTTTTCATCATCCTTGTGTCCTGTAGACAACTTTTTGTCAGTTCCTCTAATTTTTCTTTAAGTTAATATGTCTCTCTGGCCCTCAGTAAATTCTTCAGTTTCTTCCTCCACAGGCACTAACCATGTGTCTGGTCACCTGAATAGTGCGTTTCATTTCTTTGCTAATGATCAGTAAACCCTTAAAATTATTCCCACATTCTTTCCACAATTTTTACCAACGTACATATCTGTTTTAGGTTTGGTTGCTTATTTCTTTCTCTCACTCTTTCTCATTGTCATTTAGATGTGCACACGATGTGCGTATAACTCAGACTCAGCTAAGGGCAATGAACCCTGGGGTGTGATGGCAGGAGCTCTGGATAGATTTTGCAGATAGGGCTGGAGTTGAGCTCTGCTGTGTGCCTGAGCTGGTTTGTGGCAGCTTAAAACTAGAAGCTTTCTAGAATGCCCTGCTACCCCTCAGAATTGTTGTGAGCATTGAATAAGATAACATACAAGAGAGCACATGTAAATATAAGGTGGTATTATTATGCAGACTGTGATTGACACGATGTTTATCTTTCAAATCCCAAATTTTCTTTCAGATGGTTGCTTTGGGGTTCTGAAATGACTTAATCTCTTACTAGTGTTTCTTGGGCTGCAAGTTGCTAGGATTTGACTTTCTCTTGCAGAGGTGATGCAAAGCAAGTGGTCACTTGTCTGGGGGAGTTAACACTAGGAGGACAGGGGCATGGAGCAAAACTGAAATGGAACTTTTAACCGTAATGCAGTCCTTCCTCTCTCTCGTCTATTTTCACCTTCTCAGGGACCTCCCATGCCCTTAAGGCTGGCTTTTCAGAAGCCAATTCTTTGGACTCTAACCACACGTTTCACACTACCAGACAGCTTCCTCATCAAACAAACAAAACAAACAAACAAACAAAAAACCCTTCTGTTCCATGTCTTATTAGCTTTCAGGTCTAGAGGATATGTTAGAAAACAGCTGGTCCCTACTAAGTGTCAATGGCTGAAACCTGTTGTTACTCTTCATTTCTCTCTCCCACTCTTAGAGATTTTATTTTTTTCTTTTTCTCCCCAAAGCCTCCCAGTACATAGCTGTATATTTTTAGTTGTGGGTCCTTCTAGTTGTGGCATGTGGGATGCTGCCTCAGCATGGCCTGATGAGTGGTATCATGTCTGAGCCCAGGATCCGAACCCATGAAACCCTGGGCCGATGAAGCGCAGCGTGTGAACTTAACCACTCAGCCATGGGGCCCATATCTCTCCCCCACTCTTTGAGATGATTATTTCACACCTTTCTCTCTTTCCTCAAACCTCCAACACCTACCACAACATCCTTACTCTCAGCTGATGGCCTTACTTCCCATTTCATTAAGAAAATAGAGGCAATCAGCAGAGAACATCCACCAGCTCCCAACACCTCACCTACTCACTGGATTGTACCTATGCCCATATAGTCTGCCTTTCCATCTATGACTACAGATGAAGTGTCTGTGCTCCTCCCTAAGGACAATCCTTCCACTGGTGTATTAGATCCCATCCTTTCTCCACAACTCATGTTCAAAGGCATGGCTCCAGGAATGCTCCCCATCTCTCTAATGCATCATCAAATTTCCCCTCTTTACTACATCATTCCTATCAGTATACAAACAACCTGTAATTTCTCCCATCTAAAAAAAAAAAAAAACCCAAAAAACTCTTGGTCTTATATCCCCTCCAGTTTTGTCCCATTTTTCAACTCCTCTTATAGCAGGACTCCTCAAAAGAACTATTTCACCAACTCTACTTCATCATCTTCTAGTCTCTCTTGAATCCACTCCGTCCAGGTTTTCCCTGCACAGTTTGACCACAACTGCTCTTATAAAGGGCATCAGTAACCTCTGCATTGCTAAATCCAAAGGTCAATTCAATTTAGTCCTCATCTCAAAGAGATTTTCTCCTGTCTTCGTTGTCTTGGATAATGGCAAGGCCATCTACCTGGTCATCCTCACTATCTTGTGAAATCATCTTTTACTTCCTTTTCTCCCCCCTTACCCAAGCAATTGCAAACTCTCGTCAACCCAATAACCCAAACATCTTCCTAATTTATCTTCTCCTTTCTGTGCTTGCTAATCTTGCCAGAATCAGCTTTTGTCTGCATGTTAACTGCTTTTTAGTCTACCCCACACAGCCCTTGGAATTCTCTTGCTGAAACATAGATGTGGTCCTCACCACTCCCCTCATAAACAGCTCTGTAAGTTTTCCATTTGCTGTGGAATAAAGCAACCCCCCAGCATGGTATTCAAGGCCGTTCATCATCTGGCACCATCCTACCTTCATAGCTGTTGCTCCTGCTGCTCCTCCCAACACATCTTATATCCCAGCCACCATTCACTACATGCCTCTGTCCATCTATCCCTGTTGGTCCCTCTGCCTGGAGAGCTCTGTTCTCCTTTTTTTTTCCTGTTTGAGAATTCTTCTCATTATTAAACACAAAATAATGATTTCTGAAAGCTTATTATATGCCAAGTATTACATTAAATATTATGTGTATTATCTCATATAATTCTCAAAAAAATGAAACGACATCCCCAAGTTAAAACAGCTAGAAAATGGTTGATCTAGGATTTGAACTCAGTTCTGATGCCAAAGCTCATGATCTAACATTATTGGTGAAGTTTATCTGACTCCTCATTCCAGTTGATTGCTTTTTCCTCTGGGTCCAAACCGCAGGGGGTTTTTGTTTTTTATATCACTACATAGAAGCAGTTTTATTATAGAGGTTAAAGACACAGACTCTGAATCCAGACTCCCTGGGTTTGATCCTGGATCTGTGGCTCACCAGCTGTGAGAACTTGTGACTCAGTCTCTTTGTCTTTGAAATGGGAATGATAATAGTACCTACCTCCGGATTGGTTTTTTTTTTTAATTGTGCTTTTTATTTTTGTTAACTATTCTGAGGATCTCTGTGTTTTTTTTTCTGCTTTTCCCCCCCAAATCCCCCCAGTACATAGTTGTATATTTTAGTTATGGGTCCTTCTAGTTGTTGCATGTGGGACACCACCTCAGCATGGCCTGACGAGCAGTGCCATGTCCGTGCCCAGGATCCGAACCAACGAAATCCTGGGCTGCTGCAGCAGAGCACACGAACTTAACCACTCGGTCACAAGGCCGGCCCCCTCAGGACTGTTTTGAGGATTAAATGCATCAACCAACGGAAAGCGTTAACCACAGTGCCCATTACATAGCTCTGGCCCTGTGGACACATCCTATCCTGTCTATATTCTATCCCTCTCTACACTCTGGCCTCCCGGGAGAGGAGAATCCTTCGTTCATTGTCCAATTTGCCTGCACCCAGCAAGGCAGACTTTTCACTAGAGTGGGTGCTCCATAAACGTTTGTCAAACTGAATGTGAAAGTCTGTGGGTGTTTGTGCCAGACACTGCGACGTTTACAAACAAGTTCATGATCTATCCTGTACTTTCAATTACCTATGAGTCTTTTAAAGAAAGTGGTTACCGAAGTCAGGCAGGCCATCCAACAGCTCTGTCCTGTTTTTGAAAAGCCAGGTCATTACTATTGTGCTTCTGTGAGCAGGAAGCCTTTTTACTTTCAAGCTTTTCCCAGTTCCTTCACTGGTGAGGCCAACACTTTCTTTGGGGAGAGGAGGAAAGGGACACCTGTCACAAGGTTCAAGACTTCTCTGGGACAGCTGGAGGTGGTTAGCTGGAGGTTTCCCCTGTAGTGAGCAGTGATGGGGTCAGGAGCTTTGGGTTTCACTTCCAGCAAGTGACACAGCGTATCCGCTAAGGATGGAGGCTCCAGACCTGAAAGAGACTGCAAACGCTCCGTGGGAGGTCTGGGGCTCCCTAGGAGGGCGCTAGCTCAAGTTACACCACATTATTTTATTGTCCTCCTGCTTGTTTGTTTACAATGCAAGCCTACCTCACCAGGGAGGCTGCAGGAGAGAGGTGGCAGGAAGAGGTTTCAGAGGAGAGTGAAAATGGTAGCAAAGGAAGTATTTGATTAGAGGTTAACACGTCCCCTGGGGCTTCTTTGATTTGGATTATTGTAAAAGTGCATAGTGTAATGATTAAGCACTCCCGGGACGGAGTGGTCTCTGTGCAGAGTTGGGGCTTTGTTTCTGAAGAGTTGCAGCTGCTGTGTATGATGCAGACTGAATTGAATGGGGCATGGAGGAGAAAAAGTGTTCACAGGACCAGAGTGACTGTGCTAAACTCATCATCTTCACCTAAGCCTGCCCTTTCTTCTGTTGTATACCTCAGCGAACACCTGCAAGTTGCTTAGGCTGTAACTTGGAGTCAGCCGACAATCCTCTCTCTCTGTCACCAGATCCTGTCCACTTTCCCTCCTAAAGGTCTTTTGTACCCATTTCCTTTTCTCCACCTCCACTGGCACTGGCCTGAGGGTTCAGAGCCTCATCACGTCTTCTTGGATTACATCTTCCTTACGCGTTTCTTGGTCTAGAGTCTTAGGCTTCCACTTCATTCTCTGTGTTACTGTCAGAAGGATTTTTCTAGACGACCTTAAAATCCATCAGTGGTTTCCCATGGTCTTTCCGCTCAAGCGCTCCTCCGAGCCTGCTTGTGAGGCTCTTTGGGTTCTGGTCCTGCTTCTCTGGCTTGAGTCCTCTCAGGTCACCTCCACACCTGTGAGCTCCTTCACATCAGTAATCCTGATCTGCATGCAGTTTCCAGAACGTGCAGTATTTGTTCTCAAGTCTTGCAGCCTTCTGTGCTTGCTCCTCCTCCCTACCTCCTCCTCAGGTTGAATGAAGTTTCCGTCACCTGGGCCCCCATATCTCTATTGCCACACATCACAAACTGATCCAATCCCTAAGGGAGCAGAATGAATTGCTTGCCAGCACCTTGATCTGACATACAGTAGCTGCTCAATAAATATTTGATAAATGAATGAATGAACTCTTTACTAGTCCTATTAGGGTTCAGTCACTATTCAAGGAAGGGACCTTGAAACGCCTGGCTCTGAAAGAAGGAAATACAACAATTACTGCAATTATGTTTTTAGAGAGGTAGAATTTCACACTTTGATAAAGGGATTGTGAGGTTTTTGTGTTTCTTCAAGCTAAAGTGACTAAAACCTACTTTTTAAAGACGAGTTTAAAAGGCCTCTTCTCTAAACAGCAAAATATTGTATTTGCCAGCTTTCACAGAACATTCAGGAGTTCAGGAATTATACTCACCGACCAAGTGTTTCGAGAAATGTCACAGCTCTGCTTTTAAAATGTCATTCTAAGGCCACAGTTAAACAAATAAGTCGCTCAGAAAAGGTGTCAGAGGTGGGCAAGTGAACTATGAAATGAAGTCTGCCTACAGAGGGCAGAGAGAAGCACACACACGAACTATAATGGCAATGAGATAAGCTGGGATGACGCCAAAGAAATAAATACATTAACACAAAGGGAGCCTACTACATAGCAGGTTTCCGCTAAACATAAGGGAGACACATTCTTTCAACACAAAAACTAGAAACTAGAATGGACTGCCTTGTGAGGTAGTGAGCCTTCTGTCACTCCAAGGGTCCCATTCTCTTCAACCGCTTGCGGGGCGCTGGGCTCGAGCCAAGGCAGGACGTCACCAGTGGAAAGGGCTAACGCGTCCTTTGGCTCTTCCAAGGTAGATTCTTTAGAACCTTCTGATTTGTTTCGAGTCCTTTGATTCTTTCGAACCTTTTGATTCTTCCGCTTCTCGGTTCTAAGCGTTAAAGCGCAGCTGGGAAAGCTACAACAAAGATGGGAAGGGAGCTAGCAAGAGTACTCAGAGAAAAAGGGGTGAGCATTTAAGGGGTAAACCATAAAGGAGAGACTGAGCGAGTAGAGGAGAAGCGGAGCAAACGCAGAAGAGGAAACGGGGAGGAGGCAAAGAGCAAGAGGAACCCGAGAGAAGGAAGAGAGTGACCAAATTCGTCCGGGACCGGAGGAAGGCACGCCCGGGGGGAATCGGCTGCTTTAAGGAGGCCCCGCCCCCAGCGTGACGCCGCAGCAGGCCCGCCCGCGATTGGCTGAGGCCGGAGGGCGGGATGGGGTTGCTAGGCGCGGAGCGGATCCGGCGGGCTCCGGCCGCCCGGAGCGCGGAGCCGCGGGAGCGGAGCCGGGGTTAGCGGCGCTGCTGGAAGATGGCGAGCGGCTGGGACGCGCGGCCGCCCTGGCGGCCCGGGCGCCTCCCGCTGCTGCTGTGCATGCTGCTGCTGCTGCGGCTGCGGAGCCCGGCCCGGGCGGCGCACATCAAGAAGGCGGAGGCGACGACGACGACGACGAGCTCGGGCGCCGAGGCGGACGAGGGCCGGTTCGACCGCTACTACCACGAAGAGGAGCTGGGCTCGGCGCTGAGGGAGGCGGCGGCCGCGGGGCCCCCGGGCCTGGCGCGCCTCTTCAGCATCGGCCGCTCGGTGGAGGGCCGGCCGCTGTGGGTGCTGCGCCTCACGGCCGGCCTGGGGCCGCCGCCCCCTGACGGCGACGAGGGGCCCGACGCGGCGGGGCCGCTGCTGCCCGGCCGGCCGCAGGTGAAGCTGGTGGGCAACATGCACGGCGACGAGACCGTGTCGCGCCAGGTGCTCGTCTACCTGGCCCGCGAGCTGGCGGCCGGCTACCGCCGCGGGGACCCGCGCCTGGTCCGCCTGCTCAACACCACCGACGTGTACGTGCTGCCGAGCCTCAACCCCGATGGCTTCGAGCGCGCCCGCGAGGGCGACTGCGGCCTCGGCGACGGTGGCCCTCCTGGCGCCAGCGGCCGCGACAACAGCCGGGGCCGCGATCTCAACCGCAGCTTCCCGGACCAGTTCAGCACCGGCGAGCCCCCGGCCCTGGACGACGTGCCCGAGGTGCGCGCCCTCATCGACTGGATCCGCAGGAACAAGTGAGTGTCGCCCCCCCCCCCCCTTCCCGTTCCCTTCTCTCCCCTCCCCATCCACGTGAGCCTCCGGGGCCAGGGGCTGGGCCTGGCACTCGCTCGGCGCTCAGACAGTGCTTGCAGGCCTAAGGAGCGAGGGCAGTGAGAGGAGAGGGTGACCCCCCGTCACGGGGACAGGGCCCAGGCCGCTCAGCCTCCGTCCCGCTAATTGTCCGAGAAGCGCTGCCTAGAGGCTGTCATTTGTTCAACGGATGCAAACAGAGCTGTTTGGCTGGAGGGGAGAGTCCTTTCTGGCATTCAGGTTCCTATAATCACAGGGTCGTAGGATAGAGCGGTGGAAGAAACCCTAAGGATAATCTGGGTGAGCTCACTCGTTTTATAGATCAGCTGTCAATATTGCTGTTATCTTATTCCTGTAGGCACTGTACCCAGCCCTTTCCGTGGACTGCATCATTTCACTTGATGTTGGCCACAGCCTGATGACATAGACGCCGTTAACATCCTTGTTTTGCATATGGGAAAGTTGAGGGTCAGATTGGTTAAATAATTTACATAGTGCGAGTATCGCTGGTATTTAGAATCAGGCAATCTGATTCTTAGCGCTCCTAACAGCCATGGAGCGAGACTGGAGCCCAGAAATGATAGATGACACCCCCAGGGTCTTCCTCTTGGTTATTGGACAGAAACCGGTTCTCTTCCAGTCTTAACCTCTGACTCAGCTAGGGAGCTTGTGGATATGGCTGGAGAACTTGCATAGATCTGGAACTTTCATCTGTGAGCTGCTTCGTTTGAGAGACTCTGAAGGGTTTCTGATGCCGTTCATGCACTTTATTAGTGGGCCAGGGCTGAATGGATGATTGTTACACTTAATACACACCTTAAGGGTTATTAAGCACCCTGTGGGATTTAAAAGATTAAAAAGTAGAAGCATGAGGACCTCAAGAAATGGGTGTATGACAAGAGAATATTATAAATATATATGAGGTGTGTTTATGTACTGAGTTAAACTTTACAGGAATTGTTCCCACTGGCAAAGTGTGTATGGGCTGCTGTAATAGGGATTATCTCTGTCTAAAAGGTAGAACTTGAACTAAGTCTTGAGACATGGGTAGGATTTTCAGTAAAAAGGATGGGGAGAGGAGTAAACGAAGAAGGAACTTATTCCCGATGGAATAATGTCTGCAGTGAGCATGCACCTCTTCCCTTTTTCAAGCATCAGCTTTGCCAGCATATCCCCATTTTTGTGTCTTCATAAGGCGTGTGAGGCAATAGTTAATCTTTCCATTTTGATTTGAAGATTTCTGAGTAACAGATAAGATAAAAGTAGTAATGAACGAAGAAGTTTCTCTGTGGGACTTGAAATCCTCCCTTCTACAAGATTTCAGTATATAAGGCAGACCTAGAAAATTTGTGGGCATTATGACAGACAGTTCTAGATTCTTTTTATCTTCCGTCTTTCGCTTTACTTCTCCTTTTGAGATCTCTTAGAGATGTTTAATTTCACATGTCTGGGAAGATTTTTTTCTGTAAAGAAAGATAACCATGTCATGACCTTTGAACGTCTGCATAAGAAATATGACTTTAATGTACATCTCCTCGTCAGAGGCTGTGATGGCAGGGCTCTTCTGAGATGATGAATCGAATACACTGTTTGCATTGCTTAAAGGACTTGTTTGAAATGCCCTGTCATGACCCTTGCAGGGGTGTAAATTCTGCCACCAAATTTTTCTCTTCAGTATTAGTTCTGCTGCAACCAAAAATGAAAATGAGCTTTGCCTTGGTGCAAGTCACCTTGAGGCTATAGTGAAAGCTTTAAACTTTATATACAGAGCCAAAACTTCACTCTCTCTTCTATATCCAGTTAACTCTTTTATATCACCAGTATTTAATGATTATAAGTTATGGTCTGGGCCGGTTAGTTCAAGGATAGGAGCTCGCGAGGATTCTAAAAGCTCATCTGTGTCAGTTGGTATTACATAGAAATTCGTTTGTTCTGTGGCTATGGGCTACCCTAATCATACCCAACCACTTTTCAAACATCTCTAATCAGAAAGGAAAGTCGGTGACCACATAGGATGGGAAGTACGTCCATCCATCCTCAGTCTTAAAAAATTAACGCACTCGTGCTGGAGATGTTTCACATGTATTCTCATAACAACCCTGGGAAGCAGGTAGAATTAATCCCCATTTTACAGATGACTGAGAAACTGGAGTTCAGTGAATTGAGAGGCAGTAACTTCTCACAATCATGTTACTAGTAAGCGACAGGTCTGGGAGACCAAATGTCCTTACCCGTATTTGCGTGGCTCCAAAGCCTGCGCTATTGCCACTACCCCAGACGGCATTCTTCTCCGGTGTTTGGAAGAGTGCTAATTATAATTATTAGTTTTAAACTAGTCTCTTTTTTCATAGTCTATTCTAGTATTTAATCCCCATCTCTATTGGCTAAATTCTATCTTTTGATAAACAGATTCTGTGTTACAAGTAATTTTCATTGATTGATCTCCTCTGGGATGGTACTGATCATACTTAAAATAACCTCTCAAATTAGACATACCATAGGCTTAGTTTTCTTTCAAGCATGTAGAAAGAAACGTTATATATCAGCCCCCATTAGAATTTCTGTAGGACAGTTCATTTCAACCACAAAAAGGCAAAAGCAAGAAAATCCAGTTTAGAGTGCAAAGAGAAAAGTGTTTAATCTCTACTCGTAGTAATGATTTGAACTGTTACATGAGGGAAAGATGGATAAATAGGACTTCAGCATGTTTTTGCCTTTAGCTTTCACCATAAAAGGCATTATTCAGCATCTCTGTATCTGTAAATTTGACCAAATTGTAAATGAGTCCACTTAGAAGTAGAAACAAAACAATAAAAATGTTTCTTTGATAGGAGCAGCCTTGTCTCCTTGTTAGTTTATTTTTTAATGGCCCAATCAGGAATCTTGAGCCTAGAAAGACAGCTGCTTTTACAGTGATGCAATGGAAGACTAGTCTTTTATGTGCTGTATTGTTTTTCTCTGAAAGCAGCTCACTGTATCAGGTTTTTTCCCCACCTTGAATCTTCTCAACTGTGGCTTCTTTCTTGAAAATGTGAATTTAACATATTGTGAAACTGGAGCAAGGCAAAACACATCCCGTTTTAAATTAGACTTCCTATCTTAAAAATTCTCTTTGGACAGTAATATAAAAACCATGAAAATTATTAACATAACTCATGTATTCGACAAAGATTTATTTATACAAGCCATACTTTTTTTTTTTAAGATTTTATTTTTCCTTTTTCTCCCCAAAGCCCCCCGGTACATAGTTGTATATTCTTCGTTGTGGGTCCTTCTAGTTGTGGCACGCGGGACGCTGCCTCAGCGTGGTTTGATGAGCAGTGCCATGTCTGTGCCCAGGATTCGAACCAACGAAACACTGGGCCGCCTGCAGTGGAGCGTGCGAACTTAACCACTCGGCCACGGGGCCAGCCCCAGTATACAAGCCATACTTTTTACGAAATTAACACATTATGAAATACAAGTATTACATTGAACTATATGAAATTGTCATTTTTGTAAGTAAAAAATGGTTGAATATTGGCAAGTTCATATTGTTCAACCTAATAATACATGACTTTGGAATTTCCTGAATAAGATGTCTCTTGAAACATTAATTTACACTGTGTTAATCAGCTACTTTTTCAATGATGGGAAAAATTTTTAAAGTTATTTGAGGTTAACTTGAATTGTAAAAATGGTTTGAGGGCCAGCCCGGTGGCACGGTGGTTAAGTGCTCACATTCCGCTTCGGCGGCCCAGGGTTTGCTGGTTCGGATGCTGGATGGGGACATGGCACTGCTTGGTAAGCCATCCTGTGGTAGGCATCCCACATATAAAGTAGAGGAAGATGGGCACGGAGGTTAACTCAGGGCCAGTCTTCCTCAGCAAAAAGAGGAGGATTGGCAGTAGTTAGCTCAGGGCTAATCTTCCTCAAAAAAACCCCCAAAACGGTTTGAAATTTGTTAAATTGATAATGCTTTCTTTCCGTTTTCTTTTTTTGTTGTTTTGATCTGCTTATAACAGCTGATAGAGTTGTCTTCTAGGTCTCAAGAGAGGTATCTGAGTTCCTTTATGAAAGATGTAGAATTTTTAAATACATGGTGTTTTCTATGCCTTTTTTTAGTGCTGTATGATTTGGTTGTGTTTTCAAAGGTTTGTGCTTTCTGGAAACTTGCATGGTGGCTCGGTGGTAGCAAGCTATCCTTTTGATGATTCTCCAGAACATGAGGCCACTGGAGTCTATAGCAAAACCTCAGATGATGAAGTATTTAAATACTTGGCAAAAGCCTATGCTTCAAACCACCCCATAATGAAAACTGGTACACCTCATTGTCCCGGAGATGAAGACGAGACTTTCAAAGACGGGATCACGAATGGCGCACATTGGTATGACGTGGAAGGTATGTAAAGCACTGAATTTGCCATATTTTCCCCCTTGTTCGTTTAACTTTCTTAAGTATTCTCTGAGTCGAAAAGAGGAAACTTTGAGGAGTTCTAATTTTTTAAAATACTCTTTTTTTTTTATTTTGAAATTTTCAAACTCACAGTAAAATTGAAAGAAAACTACATGAACACCTATATATCCTTCTCACCAACTGTTATCTTACCACACATATTCCACCTCTCTCTCTGTCACACAGACACACCCACACACGTATTTTCTTTTGCCAAACCATCCGAAAGTAGGTTGCATGTTTCGTGATGCTTCCCCTGTAAGTACCTCAGCACGTATTTCCAAGTACAGGGACGTTCTCCTGCATAACCGTATACCATTACTGTAACTGAGAAATCAACAATAATTCAATACTATCATCCCACATGCTGTCCATAACTCAAACTTCCTCTGTTATCCCAAAAATATCCTTTATAGCTCCTTTTCCTCCAGGTCAGATCCAATCAAGTTTCAAGAATTGCATTTGGCTTTTGGGTTTTTTAAATTTCTCCAGTCTAGAACAGTTATATCAACACTCTCTTTTCTTAATGATGATGAATCTTTTGAAGAGTGCAGACTGGTTGTCCCACAGAACATCCCATATTCTAGATTTGTCACTTTCTTCGTGATAAGATTCAGGTCACATTTTCCAGCCAGACCATTGTATAGATCACATCATCTCAGGAGGCATATAAAGTCAGGCTGCAAGTAGCCAATTTGGACAGCTTTGTTAATGTGATGACCACCAGGTCTCTCCATTTTATATAAAGGCAAATTTTCCTTTCGTATTTTAATCTGTGGAGTGATATGGAATCCTATTTTTTTTTTAGTTGTGGTAATGTGTGTATATATATGTATATAAATGCATATATATATCAGTCAATCATAAAATTTGCCATTTTAACCATTTTTAAGTGTAGAATTAAATGGCATTAATTACATTCACAATGTTGTACAACTCTGTAACTGTTATCTAGTTATGAAACTTTTTCATCACCCTAAACAGTAACTTTGTATCCATTAAGCGGTAATTTCCCATTCCCTTCTTCCTACCGCTCCCAGTCACTAGTAACTTCTAATCTACTTTCTGTGTGAATTTGCCTATTCTAGAATTTCATATAACTGGAGTCATACAATATTCGTCCTTCTGCGTCTGGCTCATTTTCCTTAGCGTAATGTTTTGAGAGTTCATTCATTTTGTAGCATGTATCAGAACTTCATTCCTTTTTCTGGCTGAGAAGTATTCGGTTGTATGTGTGTACTACATTTTGCTTATCCATTCATCTGTGGATAAGCGCTGGGTTGTTTCTAACTTTGGGCTACTGTGAATAATGCTTCTATGAATGTTGGTGTAGAAGTATCTGTTCGAGTCCTTGTTTTCCGATCTTTTGAGTATATACTCAGGAGTAGAATTGCTGGGTCATATGTTAATTCTCTTCAGCTTTTGAGGAAGTGCCAAATTGTTTACTACAGTGGCTGCACCATTTTACCTTCCCACAGCAATATATAAGGATTCCAATTTCTCATGGAATGCTATTTTAAAAGAATTGTTAAAGTAAGCTTGAATTGTTCACCTTTTCTTTTAAATGTTATAGAAACAGCTATTGTTCTTTTTAAACTTTTGGTATCCTTTGCATAATAACATTTTTGTTTTTATACACAGGCTTAGATTATTCAATTAAGAGTAAGCAGAAGGAACAAGTCAACCCAATACCAGTATAAACTTTTTCTCTTTTTAGTATCTGCCCATGGCGAAATGCCTTGGGTCTTCCTTACCTTTTTATTGTCAGACAGTCACATTATAAAGTGTCTTGTGACATTTCTCTTAATCTGCCTTCATTTAAACCTCTGAATTACTCTCAGACTTTATATGTTAAGCCACATTTACTCAATTTGGGTCCTAAGTTTGAGGACTCAAGTCTTTCTACTATTTTCTAATTCCCCTATAGTTTCTACCAGTGTTTCTCATATGTAACAAGCATCAACATAGAGGTTTGAAATATTTAGAAGCTAAACCTTCTGGGTATTTCAATTAGAGATGATTTGAAAACCATTTACATTTTTTTATAGATAAGGGACATATAATATTTAATTCCATTTCAACCTTCAGCAAATATATTTAATAAAACCTGACTTCATAAACTAGTGGTTTTGTTATGAAGTCAGCTTGCTTCATTATTTGCTTTCATTATTATTTCATTATTATTATTTAAAATAATGGGTTAAAAAATAATTTATTTTTCCTTCTTGGAAAAAGTTGTAAAATGTTAGAAAGTAATTTCTAATTGACAATTAAGGAAGGTAAATCTGTGTTAATACTCTTTTAAAAATAAGTGTGCTGCCTTCACATTACTATAAGATTATTTGGTTAAACCGGGTAACAGATTTTTCTGATTCGTCAAACATCTGAGGAAGCTAAATTTTGCTGCTGTTATTGTTTTTATGAGTGTCACCTACTCTCCTGCTTTAGCTGAATGGTCAGACATTATTTCATGTTATTTCTACATTAGCTAGCTTATATCTCTTCCTACCTCAACAATACAGAGCAGTTTCAGTAGTTTCAACGGGGCAAATAAATTCATTGTTTAGCTTACGTGAGACCGCAGTAAGTAAGACGTTGTGAAACCTTGTGACTAGGCGTATAGTCAGACCCGGATGTCCTGGAGTAATTTTACTGATGACTTAGGTCATGTATTTAGAAATTCTAGCTCAAAGAAGTAGAGGCTTTTAGAGCTGAAAGTGATCTAGTCCAACCCTTTTGCTTTATAGGAAAGTGAAGCTTGAGAGAGGAAGTAACTTGTGCCCTATCACTTGTTCACTAAGCAAATATTTACTGAGCACCTGCCATGTCCTATACATTGTATTAGGTGTTGGGGTTACAGTGGGAGCAAAACTGAACCAATTTCTGTTCTCAAGATCAAACAGTGTATTAAAAGTATGGGATGTAGGGTGATCTGGCCCCCACCACCTTCACCTCCATTGCCAGAGTTGACTCAGCATGTCTAGCTGCGTGTGTGGTTGGGCCTTGCTTCTCTCAACATGTCTTTCAAACCTGCAGGATCCATCTGGGGAGTGGCTGTCCTAATAAGGCCTGTGCATAGTCGTGCTCCTCTGCTAAAGCCTTGTTATTGTGAGAGCCTAAGTTGAACTTATTCATGGAGCAGGCTTTCTAATTTTTTTTAACCACAATATGCTGATTTGTATACCTTTTGTCTATCATTCTTTCTTTTTTCCTTCCTTACAGTTTTAAAGGCATTATAAAAATCATCTGAGGTTTAGTATGTTTATTCCAAAGCAGATTTAATTAAACTGAATTGTAGTTTTAGGTCAACTTTCAAGATTTGTCCTCCTTCAACTTATAAAATTTTAAAAAGGTCGGGTAACCCCAGACCACCTGTAATCGAAATTTCGCGATCAAAGGTCACAATTTCCTGTAACTTTTAGGAGTTTTCTTGGGCAGAACACTTATATTTGATTTTCCTGCAGATAGAAGGATTCTGGAAGGCAGTGTAGCATAGTGGCTAACAGCAGAGCTTTGGGATCCTGCTGCCTTGGGTTTGAATCCCTGCTCTGCAATGATTGGCTGTGTGTGTGTGTATGAGAGAGAGAGAGAATGAGAGAGATATCTTGGACAAATTAATTTCTCTAAGCCTCAGCTTGCACATTTATAAAATGAAGGTGAGTACTATTTACCTCATAGGATGGTGAGGCCCAGGTGAGAATGCGTGTAAAGCACTTGGCCTAGCACCTGGCAGCATGGCTACTGTCTTTGCCAGAATTCAAGCTTTGTGAGAGCAGGACTTTGTTTTATTCATTTTCCTATTTCCAGCATATAGAACCATGCCTGATATATAAAGGGTAAAAAATAAGTCGTCTTTGAATTTTTGAATAAATGAATTCTTGGCGTCTAAAAAATGAGTACATAGTTATTTAAAATCTTAGATGATCTTTAAGTAGATAATCTTAGAAAAATTTATAAAAATATTCCTCTTAATTTTTCTCCTGCTCTGAGAAAATAAGCTTATTGGTAGAGCCTAGATCAGTATTTTTCAAACTTTTTTTTCTTGTAACCTACTGTATAAAATACCTTTCTATCATTTATGTACATTTCATATATGTGCGTACATAAAACTGAACCAGTTTCATGAAATAATACTTAACTTTCTCATGTATTCTGGTATTGTTTTTTCTAGTCTCTACAGTTTCATTAAACGAAAAAGCTTGTCTGAACCCACTAATGGGTCATGACCTGCGGTTTAAAATAGCACTGTTTGGTCACTCTATGGTAGAATTGGTTTATAAGTTGCACGTGATGACTTACTATTAGGCTTTTTATTTTGTCCTTTTTTTTTGAGAAGATTAGCCCTGAGCTAATTGCTGCCAATCCTC
This sequence comes from Equus przewalskii, assembly GCF_037783145.1. Taxonomy (NCBI): domain Eukaryota; kingdom Metazoa; phylum Chordata; class Mammalia; order Perissodactyla; family Equidae; genus Equus; species Equus przewalskii. The sequence continues at coordinate 43,891,580 of NC_091840.1, forward strand.
CTCTTTTTGCTGAGGAAGACTGGCCCTGAGCTAACATCCATGCCCATCTTCCTCTACTTTATATGTGGGACGCCTACCACAGCATGGCTTGCCAAGCGGTGCCATGTCCGCACCCGGGATCCGAACTAGTGAGCCCCGGGCTGCCGAGGTGAAACGTGGCGACTTAACCCCTGTGCCACCGGGCGGGCCCCCTGCCCTAAGGCTTTTAAACTGCCACTGACTTGGAGCTGAGTGTTTTCAAACTGGTAATTATGAATTTTTTTCTTTCTGAAAGAAGAAGAAAATATTCTGTGGATTTATCAAACTTTCTTCCCTCTCCTTTTTTACTATGGGCAGAGAGTTATGAAATGTGAACAGTAGCATAAAATATAACTCATTTAGTTTTTCTGTGAATAGAAACTCTAATCATGTGAGCAACCATTCTCTGCATAAAGTGGAGGTCTGACTGAGCAGCACTAATGTGCTCTAAATATTGAGGTATATTTGGCTTGAAGTAGATTGCTGACAGAAAGGGAATAGCATGGCGAAAATAATTACCAAACTGTTTTGGACAGCATAAAAGGTTAGATTTGGTCCAAAAATGGCCTGAAAGGCTTATTCTTGAGGAGCATTTTCTGTGTCATTAACAGGGCATTATAGATTAATCCATATCACACCAGAAAATTGGAATCTATTTAAAACAAAAAAAGAATCAAATGGACAGTGTAGAACTGAAAAAAATACAGTATCTGATGTTAAAAAATAGACAAATCCATAAATATAGTGAGAAGTTTTCAACATGCCTCTCTCAGAAATTGTTAGATCATGAAGACAAAAATGTTAGTAAGGACATAGTGGATTTAAATAGCATAGATAATCCAGTCTGACGTGAGGAACAGGTACAGAATACTGTCCTCATTATCTAATTTTCCTACAGAGTCTCTTTACTAATCTGAAGAATAGATGGACCAAAGTTACCATTGGTCACAGTTATGCAAGTTGTCTCTGGTTCTATTAGTGTTCGTGTTACTTTGTTTTTAAAATTATATATTAAATTTTAATCCATATTAAATAGTTACATGTTTAATATATATTTATATTATATATATTATATATTGTAAATATATAATATATAAATACCTATTAAGTTTTAAAATTATGTATTAAAAGCAAAGTAGGGGGCTGGCCCTGTGGTGTAGTGGTTAAGTTCAGCATGCTCCGCTTCCACTTCCTGGGTTCAGATCCCAGGCACAGACCTGCACCACTAGTCAGCTGTGCTGTGGTGGCAACCCACATATAAAAAATAGGGGAAGATTGGCACAGATGTTAGCTCAGGGTGAATCTTACTCAGCAAAAATTTAAAAATTAAAAAAAAAAAGTATCAAACCTACAAAAACTTAAAGCATTCTTATATCTTTACTTGTTCCACATTTTAATAGGATCAAGTGTAATCTTAGCATGACGCTAAAGGTCCCACAGTCTGACTCAAGGCTACATTTCTCTTCTTCTCTCCTGCCTCTCCCCTGCTACTGAACTACTTGTTCTTCCTCCGAAACGTGAACCTCCACCCATTGGGCCTTTCTCTGTCTGGAGTGCTTCTCTACAGTTCAGCTGTAACCTCCTCTGAAACCTCCCATGTAGTAACTGTCACTCTCTTGCTTTCCTAGAGCTTTTTGTTTATAACATCAGTGTAATGCTCATCCACTTATGTTGTTAATAGTTTCTTGTGTCTCCTGCTAAAGTGTGAATTCTTTGATAATTAGGACAGTGTGGTGCTAATAATTTTGGAGTTATCGTCATACGAAATATTGACAGGGAAAGAGTCCTAGAAGAACAGAGACTAGGGAGGTTTTTACAGTCATTTTGGAGTGAGGTCTTGTTTGGAGATAAGGGTTTTATCTAGAGGGATGCTGTGGAAATGAAAAGAGAGTATGAGACATATATGAAATTGTGCAAGAATTATAGGATTGACCATCAGTTAGATGGTAGCACAGAGTGTCAAGGAGAAGAAGAACGAAGATATATCTTTGAGGTTTTGAGCCTGGATAAGTAAGAACGATAATGGAAATGGGGAAAACTAACTGGAGGAGCTTGTGTGTGTGTTCTCTTTAGATGGGAGAGGAGTGAAAATTGGAGGTGGTACTTGATGTACTAGTTACAAGTACCCAACGGGCGGTTGGGAAATAGGCTTTGGAGCTTGGGAGAGAGATCAAGATGATAAAGAGATTTAGGAGTTATGAGACATATGGAACCCATATGACAGTGTACATGATTTTGAAAATCGAATTGATATTGTTTCCTGGCATAATTTAGTTTCTTGGAGCCAGAAATTCAACTGGAATATATATATACATATGAACAGATGGGTGCTTTTTCACCTCCAAGGTGAATGTACTTCTGGCATGTTGTACTGGGATGTTTTCTTTAAGGAATGCTGACAATTCAGATATTAATTCTCAGCCTGTTATTCCTGTTTTAAGAAGACTATTCGTAGTCCAAGATGCATTAGTAAAGTGCTTTTGATCTTATCTGATCTTCTACATTAAGGAGCTGATTGGATCTCTTTCTTTTTTTCTCTCTCTCTTTTAATCCAAGTGCTGCCTAATGTAAAAGGAAAGCAAAAAGGTAAAACAATACTCAGAGTATTTGCTTCTCTGTGAGTCATGAGTTTGCTTTAGTAAAGTGAAATACAGCCTAATATAAAATCTGGCCTTTAGGAGCAGTGCAGTTGTGTACTTCGTAATGTGATCATAGACTTACATGAAGGTTGAGAACCAAACCCTAAATCCTACTTTAGGATTTGGCCTCTAAATTTTTAGATCCGATGTCTAAAAATTAGATGTACTTTTTTTTTCTTTTTAAAATTTAACTCAAGTGATAGAGAATGGGAAAATATTTTTAAAAAAGTAAAGTGCCATTTCTTTTGAGAGCTGTATGAGGGAGAGTGTTGACTAAGTTAGACAAAGCTGAAAACAGATGCAGGACTGTGTAATTTAGTTTAACTTTGTGGAATCATATCATTAGCAAATATATATTCAGTGGGAGTGGTGAAGGAAATAGATTTTCATAAGATAAGTTGCTCAGAATACAAAGACCAAGTTCAGTTAACATTTGGTCAAAGTGCACTTGAATTTAAAGATCAGGAATATGGGGAATTGTTTTTCAAGGGCAGCCTCTGTTTTTTCCATTTATCTGACCCAGATGTTCCACTTAAAATTCTTTATGAACATGCTTATTAGCTTTTAAAAATATCCAAAGGAGTGCAAATTTATCACGTAATAACTCACTTATCTATAAATAAGTTGTTCTCAAAAGTCAAAGTTGTGAGAACTTCTCACTATCCTTTTAAGTGGTTTTATTAAAGAATTAACAGTAAGCTCCATAGTTAAATATAGAGTGGAAATTGCTTGTCTATATTCCTATACTCTAAAATGCTTTTCTGATGAAAACAATACATTGCAGGGTTTTTTTTTTCCCTGTGGAAGATTTATATTGTTCTTGTATAATACAGTTTGCTACTTTATAGTTGGCCTACTGAGGCAAGTTAAAAAGAACTTGCTATGTTTATGTCTTAACATTGGAGCATTGATTATATTTTTTTCTATTGGCTTTCTGCTTGAGACATAAGAGTGAATGAGTAGTGCCTCATCTTTGAATGAAGCATTGAGTTTATTTAAGTCCCCTGCCCGCCTCCTTGAAACTAGATCTCTCTGTAGTGAAACAGTAATAGGGAATGGTTCCGTGAGAAAGATGAGTTGAGTATTTTAAAGCATATGAAGATTAGTTGTGAGACAAATGGATTGAAGGAGTTTAATGGGTATGAGTAGATCCTTTGTTCAGGAGATTTAGCCACCCTTAACAATTAGTATTGATCACGGTTTGTTGTAGTACTGGGCGGATTCCTAATGGTTAGACTTCTGTCTTGTTCTTTGATATTGGTAAAGGAATGAAAGCATTGTAGGTTTCATAGTACATTGTATTCATTTTCTTCTGAGCATAGAAAACTCTGGATTGATGGGTAGGTTTAAAAGCAAAATTTATACCTTTTGTCTTTCTTTGTCAGTTCTACTTGTGAGTAGATGAAATAGTCTAAATCGGTGGTTTTCAAACTGAGGTATATATGGAATGGAGGAAGAGACCAGTTAGTTTGGATAACTTTAAGGAAATAAACTTCCAGGTCTCCCATACCTACTCTTTCCTAAAATTGGTCTGCTTGAGAAAGATGCTTTCTGCAAGGTTCAGTCTCATGTCATCTTCTCCCGCTTGACTGACCATCTGAATCCAACTATGGTATGTGACTCAGTTTTACAAACTTCCAGGGCACCGGAAAAAAGGGGCTAATTTGGTGATTACTTTAATGGCATCATAAAAGCATCACTCCAGACTTCTTATTAAGAGATATATTTTCAGTAAGAATTGCCTATTATGTTTATTATTTATAAAAATTTATAATAGACCTTTGTCTTTCTGATAAATTGTATCTGGTAGTTGTTGTAATAATTCAATCTGGAAGACAAAAATTTAATACTTAGGGCATTAAGGTAATTGGAAATTAAGAAAAATTTAAATACACATACAAGCATATAATAGATTGAAGTATTGAAGTATTATAGGATGATCAATGAAAGATTTTCAAGCATACAAGTATATCACATCACATAACAAAGTGTGGAGGAAGTGGAATGGACAGAAAAGTTCAAGGACAAAAAGGGAAGATGTGAAATTCTTACTGTTAAAGAACAATGGGTTCATGCAAGGTTTTTTTTGGTGTTTTTGCTGTTTTGGTAAGGACGATTGCCCTGTGCTAACATCTGTTGCCAGTCTTCCTCCTTTTTTTTCCTTCTCCCCAAAAGCCCCAGTACATTGTTGTATATCCTAGTTGTAGGTCATTCTAATTCTTCTATGTGGGATCTGCCACAGCATGGCTTGATGAGCGGTGTGTAGGTCTGCACCCGGAATCCGAACCTGCAAATCCTAGGCTGCAGAAGTGGAGTGCATGAACTTGGCCTCAGGGCCTGCCCGGATGCAAGTTTTAAATAGATCATTCTAGGAATCAAATCTCTATAGTATTTTTATTTATTTGGGTACATCTAAAATAATAATGTATTTTATTTAAAAATATAAAATTCACATTATGCAGGAAATTACATTGTTTGCAACTATTTAAACTTAAGATGAAAACTTTTAGGTGCTAACTTAAAAATGTGTGAAATGTTGCATAATTTTTCAAAATTATTTTAGTTTAAATAAAAAAGTTTGAAAGTCATTGGTTCAGATAGCCCCCTGAGAGACTAATGGATAATAGAGGCTTGCTTATTTATGATTATTAATAAGTAGGATATGGGGTCAGCCCCGTGGCTGAGTGGTTAAGTTCGCTGCCCTGCTTTGGTGACCCAGGGTTTCGCCGGTTTGGATCCTGGGCGCGGACATGGCACTGATTGTCAGGCCATGCTGAGGCAGCGTCCCACATGCCACAACTAGAAGGACCCACAACTAAAAATACACAACTATGTACCGGGGGGCTTTGGGGAGAAAAAGGAAAAATAAAATCTTTAAAATAAATGAATAAATAAATAAGTAGGGTAAATAATAGATACTTTATATTATTAGTAAAGTGCTTTATTGCTTTGAGGTATGCCTATAATGGATGTTTCACTCCCAAAATTAAATTTTTCTTTGACTGGATAAAGATACTGTTCTAAAATTTGACATTTCATCCTTTAGTCCATGTTGAACTATATGACATATCGGCTTCAAAAAATAAGCAAATGCATTAACTGAATCTGGCAGTGGCTGCAGCTATCAGTAAAACTAGGCCTATCTCCAGATCAATGGCAATTTCCTGTGACAGTGAACTCTGGCTTTCTATGAGTAGGTTTTCTGTTAAGGAAAAAAGCAAGGCAACGAATCTGAACCAGTTACTCAGTTAAGATTACTTATTATACAGTCTTTGACATTTAGTATTGAAAAATAAATGTTAAGTTTAACACAGATGGCAAATAATGCCTATTTGTGGCATCTTGCAAAAAATTCTTAAATTATTCATAACTCAGTTAATATCCATATTTGATTCCAGTTTTTTAGATGGATTTTTAAAAAAAAAGTAATTTCTAAACTAAAACTTGAAGTTGATGACTAAAGACTTTTTGATATTCTAAAGTTATATCTTTATCTTTTTTGTCTTGAGAAATAAAAGTTTGCTACTCTTCTGACATTGACTCCTCTGAATTTAGAAAGAGACAAATTAAGATACATATCACAACCCACTAATGCCTTCTGGGAATAGTTCAATAGACTCAGAGGAGGAAATATGCTTTACTTTTATGAGATTTCATCTAGAGAGGGTTATTTTGTAGATAACTTTCTGTTACTGATTTCTTTGTGATTCCATCATGTCAAAGAACATACTTTGTATGATTTCCGTTTTTTAAGATTTAGGTTTGTTTTATGACCCAGGATATAGTCTGTCTTGGTGAATGTTCCATGTGTACTCGAAAATAATGTGTATTCTGCCATTGTTGGTGGGATGTATTGTAAATGTCATTTAGATCTGGTTAGTTGATGGTGTTTTTGAATTCTTCTCTATCCTTTGCTGATTTTCTGTCTGCTTGTTCTGCTGATTAGTGAGAGGAATGTTGAAGTCTACAGCTATTCCTGTGGCTTTGTCTGTCTTTCCTTTTAGTACTTTCAGTTTTTGTTTCATGCATTTTGAAGTTCTGTTGTTAGGTGCCACATTTAGGATTGTTATGTCGTCTTGGTGAATTAACCCTTTTATCATTATGTAATATCCGTCTTTATCCCTTGTACTTTTCCTTGCTCTGAAGTCTACTTTATCTGATACTGATATAGCCACTCCATCTTTCTTTTAGTTTGTGTTTGTGTAGTATATCTTTTTTTATTCTTATGAGTTTCTTGTAGACAGTATATAGTTGGGTCTTGTTTTTTAACTCTGTTTGACAATTTCTTTTAGTTGGTGTGTTTGCACCACTTACATTGAATACAATTATTGATATGTTTGGATTTAGATCTACTTTTTTATTAGTTTTCTGTTTGTCCGTCTGTTTTTTATTCCGTTGCTTCCTCTTTCCTGCCTTCTATTGGATTGTTTGAATGTTTAGTATTTCATTTTATGTAGTAGTATTTTTTTTACTATATCTCTTTGTAAAGTTTGTTTGGCTGTTTGCCCTAGGAATTACAATTTACATACTTAATTTTTCACGTTTCCACCTAGAATTAATATTTTACCACTTCAAGGGGAATGTACAGATCTTACCACCACACCCTTTCTCGCCCCCATTTTATGTTGTAGTTGTCGTATGTGTTATACACATATGCATTGAAAACCTCACTAGACAGTGTTATAATTTTTGTTTTCAACTGTCATACGTATTTTAAAGAATGTAAGAGGAGAAAAATAGCTTATTATATATACCTGGATATTTACCATTTCTTTTTTTTTTTTCATTCCTGAACTTCCAAGTTTGTCTCTGGTATCATGTCTCTTCTGCCTAAAGAATTTTCTTTAGCATTTCTTTTAAAGCAGGTCTGCTTGTGATGAATTCTTTTAGTTTTCCTTAACTGAGAATGTCTGTTTTTTCCTGAAGGATATTTTCACTGAATATAAAACTCTGTGTTCTGGATTGATAATTCTTTTTTAAAACAAAATTTTTTTTAACTTTTTGTGCCATTGCCTTCTGGCCTTCATGGCTTTCTGATGAGAAATTCACAGTCATTTGAATTGTTGTTCCCGTATATAAGCGTGTCATTTCTCTCTGATTACTTTCAAGGTTTTTTCCTTTGTCTTTGGTTTTCAGCGGTTTGATTATGAAGTGTCTAGGCATGAATTTCTTTAAGTTTATCCTGTTTGGGATTTGCTGAGCTTCTTGAAATGTAAGTTTATGTCTTTTGCCAAATTTGGGAAGTTTTCAGCCATTATTTTCTTCAACATTTTTTTTTCAGCATGGCAATCTTTTCCCTCTTCTTCTGAGACTCTAATGACAAGATTGCTAGACCTTTTAGTATCATCCCTAAAACTCTGTTCTTTTTTTTTTTTTTTTAACTTTTTTTCTCTGTTGTTCAGATTAGGTAATTTCTACTTATCTATTTTCAAGTTAACTCATTGTTTCCCCTGTCATTTCCATTCTTCTGTTGAACTCATCCAGTAAATTTTAAATTTTGGTTATTGTATTTTACACTTCTGAAATTTCCAGTTTGTTCTTTTTTATGCCTTCTGTTTCTTTTATATTATTTCAAGAGTGTTTAATCTTGCTTCCTTAGAGCATGGCTATAATAATTGCTTTAAATTTGATTGCTTTAAGTCTGATAATTCCAGCATCTGGGTCATCTTGGGGTTGGTGTTTATTGCTTATTTATTTCTTGCAAGTTGTTGACATTTTCCTGGTTCTTTGAATGTCAAATAATTTTTGATTATATCCTGGACATTTTGAATCTTATGAGATCTGAGCCTTGTTTAAATCCTGTAAGAAATGGTAATTTTTAATTTTTTTGTTCTAGCAGTGAATGACCTAGTTAGGTTCAGCTGCAAGTTTTGACTCGCCTTCTGTGGGCTGTAATTCCACAGTCAGTTCAATTTTCAAAGCCTTTGCACTGCTTGTTCAGATCTGTCCTGTGTCTGTACCACCCAGGGACCAGTCTGAGACCTGGGCAGTGATCTGGGTAGTTCAGTTCTCAGTGCTTTTGGTATGCCACTTAGGGTCAGACCTACTCTTGTGCAGTCCGGGATTGAGCCCAGGAGTTCATAGAAAACTTTATAGGATCCCTTTCTTGACCTCCCTCCTCTCTACAATCTTACTTATAGTCTCTGCCTTCTGAGGTCTCCCAAAATAGGTGATAAATAAAGACATGAAAGGATATGCAATATCATTAGTTGTCAGGGAAACACAAATTAAGACCACAGTAAGATACAGCTACACACACACTAGGATACTTAAAATTAAAAAGGCTGATCTGTTGCTTGAGCATCTTGTCAGGTGAGGATGCAGAGCAACTGGAACATTCGTACATTGCTGGTGGGAATGTGAAATGGTACAGACACTTTGGAAAACAGTTTGACAATTTCTTGTGCACTCCTAGATGTTTACCCAAAAGACGTGAAAATATATGTCCACACTAATATCTGTGCACAGCTTTATTCATAATCACCATAAACTGAAAACAAGTCAAATACCCATTACATGGTGAATGGAGAAACAAACTGTACTGTATCCATACAATGGAATAGATAGTTAGAAAAAGGAGAATGTATATGTGCAACAATACAAATGAATCTCAAAAGCATTATGCTAAATGAAAGAAGCCTGATATAAAAGGCTATCCACTGTACAATTTCGTTTATGTGACATTCTGGAGAAGGCAAAAATACAGGGAAAGAACTTAGATTAGTAATTGCCCAGGGCCTGGGAGTGGGAGGGAGGGAACTTTCTGGGGTGATGCAAGTGTTCTGTATCTTGGTTGTGGTGGTGGTTATATGACTGTACACTTAAAAGAGATTATATTATATAAGTTATACTACAATAAACCTGAGTTTTAAAAAAGCTATAAAGCAGCATGTTGATTAGAGAGATTATCAAAATTGTTTTGCATCAGTTACTTCATACTTGAGAAAAGGGAATTAAGAAACTCTGTATGCTTGAAAGAAGAATAAAATTTAAAGTATCATGCAAAAAGATTTATCTTGTATATGGTATTTTATATCCTTTTTTATTAATGTGGTAAATATCATGACAGTAAATGTGTGTGACACTTTAAATTGTGACATAGTAGCCCATTTTATCATAATTTGCTAAACTGACTTACTATTTTTGGACATTCAAGTTGTTTTCAGCTTTATTCTCCTTCAATTTAAATAATATAGTCCTCATCCTTGTAGTTATTATCTTAGAATAAATTCCTGGAAAAGGAGTTTCTGTATTAAGCTCATGCCTATTTTAAAGATTTTGTATACATATTACTAAATTGTTACCAGGAATGTTCTATAATCTTTTATATTATTTTCTTAGTCTTTTAAAAAAAATTTTTAAGGTAGTTTTTTGGTCAACAGATATTTTACAATTTTTAGGTAGTTAAATCTATCATTCTTTTCCTTTTATGATTTTAGACTAGTTTGCTGTCATACTTAGAAAGGCTTTCCTCATCCTGAGGGTAAAAAAAATAGTTTTGTGGGCTTCTAGTTTTGTTTATGGTTTCATTTTTATATTAAATTCCGTATGGATTAGAGAGTTTATTTAATATATGAGGTAAAGTCACCTGTATTTTTTGTCACATAGGTAACCAGTTATCTGTGTAACAGTTACTAATTCTTTCCCTATTGGTTTTAAATGTGTCTTTAATCATATTCCAAATGTTTTTGTTTCTGTTACTGTGTTTTCCGTTTTGTTCCATTGGTCTGTTTATTTTGACATCTTAATTGCACTGCTTTAGTAAGTACAGTTTTATAATACCTTTTAATATCTGGCAATGCAGGTCCCTATCAACACTCTTATTTTTTAATGTTTTCTTGGATATTCTCATCTATTTATTTTTCCAACTTCTAGATCATTTTGTCTAGTTCCAATAAAAATATATTTTTCTGCATATTTGTAAGTTAATTTCAGGGAAATTTGATATCTTTATAAGCTTCCTAACTGGAGGCGTGAAATCTACATCCCTCATTAAAATTTTATAATGTTGATTTATATTATGCGTTTTATTACATTTAATCCTATACGTGTTGTGGGTTTTGTTGCTGGGATCTTTTTTTCTGTTATATTTTCTGATTGTTGCTGAAATATAGGAAAGGTATTGATTTTTGTATTGTTTTTACATGGTTATCCTTTTATTTCCAGTATTATTTTACATGGCTTTCTGTTGAATAGGGTCTTATCAAAGGAAAATATGGGGAATGTATGTCAAGACTTAATTAATATTCTGTATTTTCACTAGATTCCACACTGTGAAGCTAATATTAATTCTGTAAAGATGTGTTACAGTTGGGTACACTCTTCACTGTAATATTTCCTCAAATCCATAGGACCTACAAAAAGAGGTTTGTCTCCATGAATCTGACCTTTAGTTTTGGATTGTTCGTAGAGTTCTGTGTTAAAAAAAAAGTCACTATTTATAGTGTGTGATCTCTGGGAAGAGAGGTCACTAAATGTAGTTTTTTCTCTTGGAATTAAATCTTGTTTTTAAAAGATTTCTGTCCTTCCTCCCTACCCTCTACCCTGGGAAGGTATTTTTGTATATGTCATTGATTGGAGCTGACTAGTTACTGTCATATTAAAGTCATATCTAAAAAGCTGGTTAGATAATAATCTAAAATATTATTGTAAACTTGGTTTTCTGGTTGCTCTTAGCTAGTAATTCTTAAATTGCTGTTGAAGTAAAACAATAAGGGACAGACAAAAGAATGCTAGGACTCAAGCCTGGTGATTATAGTGTTGTGAGTAGTCTACTTCACTGCCTTCTGGCATAGTTAAAGTGTGAGTTGGCCATGTTTGCAATTTAATACGGCTATTAGGTTTTACATACACAAAAACCTTAGATTAGCTCACACTTGCATTGCTCTGAAATTGTTATTGTTATGTGTTGTGTTCTGTTTCCTCACCAAGACTCTAAATTCTGAATGAAAGTATGTCTCTTATTTGTAAATCTCTGTAACCTTAGTATAATGTCTTACGTGCAATGGCCATTGTATTGTGACCAATATAGTAGTAAAAATTGGAAAAGATTATTAAATGTCATGTATAATGAATAGCATGTGTATATCCACATGTGTACATACAAGTTAGAGTTTACAAAGATGATCATAGGTCATCAATGACTAAAGATGACTAACATCACTTAATAACTAAATATGACTTGGTAGGGAAATGAAAATCAGCATCTCACTGCTTTCCTCCCAGACCCAAAGTGAGTGCCAAGATGCTGGAGGATAAGAGAAAGCCAAAAGATGGATACCTTGCCTTCTAAGAAAAAAGGTTAGGACCAAGTTACTGGGTTTGCGGTGGTTATAAACCTGCACATATTCTGGGAAGACAAAGTCTCTTTGACATCTCCACGTGGATGTTCAATGGGCATCTCAAATTTAATACATTCAAAACAGAAGTCTTGATTTCCTACTGCCCCAACCTACATACTCTCATTCCTTCACCAAATATTTATTGAAGGACTGTTATGTGCCAGGTGCTGTTCTAGTGCTTAGAATAGCCATCAGAGGGCATAACAAGTATCTCTGCCCTTTTGTTGCTTGTAATCTAGCAGGAAGAAACAGTCAGTAAAAAATAAACATAATAGGTAAATTGTTAAGTGCTATAGAAAAAAGACAAAAGTAGAAGAGAGTGAGAGGAATTGTGGGTGCTGGTGGGATGGGCTTGAGAGAGTGATGAGAAGTAAGTAGCAACTTTAAATGGGGAGGTCAGGGTGGGCCTCATTGTCAGGTTGAAATTGGAGCAGAGAGCTGGAGGTGAGGGAGTTAGTCAGGTGGGGATATCTGGGGGACAAGCATTCCAGGAGAACAGAACAGCTAGAGCAAAGACCCGAAGTCAGGAGGTACCTGGTGTATCCAGTGAATAGTAAGGAGGCCAGTGTGGCTGGTACACAGCCAGTGATGAAAGGAGGTTAAAGAGGGAAGCGAGTTGGTGGAGGACAAGTCATGTAGGGCTTTAGGCCACTGAAAAGACTTTGGCTTTTAGTCTGAGTGAAATAAGGAGTCATTGTTAAGAGGAATCATATCTGACTTAGATTTTAACAGAATTACTCTGACATCTCTGTTGAGAAAAGAATATAGAAGGGAAAGGGCAGGAACAGGGACGCCCATTAAGAGTGATTGCGTAAATCCAGGTGGAGAAAGGATGGTGGCTTTTACCAGGGCAACAGCAGTAGAGGTGAGGAGAAATCTCTGGATTCTGGATATATTTTGAAGTTAGAGCTAACATGATGTCCTGATACTTTGCATATGGAATGTGACTCCAAGCCTTTTGGCCTGAGCAACTAGAAGGATGGAAGTGCCATTAACTGCAGGTACAGCAGGTTTGGGGAAGATGAGGATATGTTAAGTTTGTGATATCCAAGTAATAAATGGGCAAAGGACTTAAAAAGACATTTCTTCAAAGAAGATATACAAATAAATGGGCAATAAGCATGTGAGAAGATGCTTAATATCACTAATCGTCAGGGAAATGCAAATCAGAACCACAGTGAGATATCACCTCATGCTCCTTAAGATGGCCACTATCAAAAAAACAGAATAGCAAGTGTTGGTGAGAATGTGGAGAATTTGGAACCTTTTGCATAGATGGTGGGAATATAAATAGTGCAGCCACTATGGAAAACAGTATGGAGCTGCCTCAGAAAGTTAAAAATAGAGCTACCATATGATTCAGCAATCCCATTTGGGTATGTATGCAAAAGAATTGAAAATGGCATCTTAAAAAGATATTTGCACATCCATGCAGTATTATTGTCCACTGCAGCTGCATTCACAATTGCCGAGAAGCAACCCAAATGCCCACTGACAGATGAATAAAGAAAATGCAGTATATACATACAATGGAATATTATTCAGCCCAAAAAAGAAGGAAATCACATCTGATAAAGGACTGTTATCCAAAATATACAAAGAATTCTTAAATAAGAAAACAAAACTTGATTAAAAAATGGGCCAGAGACCTAAACAGGCACCTCACCGAAGAAGATATACAGATGACAAAAATGAAAGGATGTTTCACATCATATGTCATCAGGGAAATACAAATTCAAACGACAAGTTACCACTACACACCTATCAGAATGGCCAAAATCTGGAGCACTGACAACAGCAAATGCTGGATGTGGAGCAACAGGAACTCATCATTGTTGGTGGGAATGCAAAATGGTACAGCCACTTTGGAAGACAGTGTGGTGGCTTCTTACAAACCTAAACGTATTCTTACTATACAATCTAGCAGTTGAGCTCCTTGGTATTACGCAAAGGAGTTGAAAACTTATGTTTTCAAAACACAAAAACCTGCACGCAAATATTTATAGCAGCTTTATTCGTAATTGCCAGAACTTGGAAGCAACCAAGATGTCCTTCAGAAGGTAAATGGATGAATAAACTGTGGTACATCCAGACAATGGCATATTATTTGGCGCTAAAAAGAAATGAGTTATCAAGCCATGAAAAAAAGTGAAGCAACCTTAAATACCTATTACTAAATGAAAGAAACCAATCTGAAAAGGCAATATACTCTATGATTCCAACTATACGTCATTTTGGGAAAGGCAAAATCATATGGAGATAGTAAAAAGATCAGTGGTTGCTAAGAGGGAGGAGGAAGGGGTGAATAGGTGGAGCACAGAGGATTTTCAAGGCGGTGAAACTACTCTGCATGATACTGTAGTGGTGGAAAAATGCCATTATACATTTGTCAAAACCCATAGATTGTTCAACACTAGGAGTGAACCCTAATGTAAACTATGGACTTTGGGTGGTAATGGTGTATCCATGTAGGTTCATCACTTGTAATAAATGTGCCATACTTGGTGGGGGATAGTGATAAGGGTGAAGCTGTGCATGTGTCGGGGCAGGGACTATATGGGAAATTTCTGTTCCTTCTACTCAATTTTGCTGTGAACCTGAAAAATAAAGTCCGTTACAAAAAACTCAAAGGGCTGGCTTGGTGGTGCAGCAGTTAAGTTTGCACATTCCACTTTGGCGGCCCGGGGCTCACTGGTTCTGATCTCGGGTGTGGACCTATGCACTATTTGTGAAGCCATGCTGTGGCAGGTGTCCCACATAAAAAAGAGGAAGATGGGCATGGATGTTAGCTCAGGGCCAGTCTTCCTCAGCAAAAAGAGGAGGATTGGCAGCAATTAGCTCAGGGCTAATCTTCCTCAAAAAAAAAAAAAAAGAATTAAAAAAAAAATCAAGTGACAGGAATGATAAGATAGTAGGCTTTCTACAGAATGAGTGTGTGGACTTAAATAGATGTGGAAGTGGTAAAGGTGGTTGACTATGGATACTTATATCTCTTTTTCTTCCCTCTTCTATTAAACACATTTTCAAAGAGTTTTGTTGTGTCTTTTATTTTTTTCCCCTGATTTGTGTAGCTGTATGGCCCTAGATACAGTCTTTCTTTTTTCTCTTGCCACCTTCTTGATAAAGGGGAAGACAGTTAGAATAGTAGGCATTTAATAATGCTTTGGCATGAATATCCTTCACAACTTTAAGATCCTGTGTACCCTTCATGCTCATTCTGTCAAAAATCTTAACCTCTCTGTGCCTCACTTCTCACATCTGTAAAATGGGTGAAGTAGCAACATCTACTTCATACACTTTTTACAAAGAGGAAGTGTTAATATGCATAAAGCTTGTAGAAGAGATCTGGCGTATGGTAAACACTCAAATGTAGAGCTGTTATCGTGATTGCTAATGTTATTAACTGATGTATTCATGCTCTTCATAACTGTTCATCCTATCAAATATATTTCCTTTATGTGTGTTCCTTTTCAATGTATATTCCTTTAACTTCCCTTCATAGTCTCCTCTATAATTCAAGAAACTTCTCCAATTTCAAACAATTTAATGAAAACAAAATGTATACATGCAGAGATAGCTGATTTAATTTCTTTGGTCTTTTTGAGAATAAGCTTATTTTTTCCTTCATGTTACAGGTGGTATGCAAGATTACAATTATGTATGGGCCAACTGTTTTGAGATCACATTAGAACTGTCTTGTTGCAAGTACCCACCTGCTTCACAGCTTCGACAAGAATGGGAGAACAATCGTGAGTCATTGATCACGTTGATTGAAAAGGTAAAACTTGCTGACTGGAAGGTTGGGGCATGGAAATAGTGGATTAAATATGGGAATTTCAGATGCATATGAATAGCAATCTATACTAGATACCCTTTACTTATCTGTTTTTGTTATTTAAGGTTGTAGATTATCTTTACAAATTATTATAACAGAATCTATTAGAACATATTCTAGGTGTGCCTGCCTTGCCCTCCCACTAGCTCTTTTCCTCTGGAGGGCTCCCTTTGACTGTCTTAGAACACTTATAAACTGAAATAATTATCTAAATTTGTACTACCAGGTTCTTACAATGTCATGTGATCATATTTGCTAGAGAGCCTTTACCACTATTTGAACCGTGGACATAAGTTTAATTTAAACATCAGACAGGCTAATATACTATTGGATATATCCAAAATTATTCCTTATATGTTGTTGAGAACATTAGAAGTCTGGCTTTGAGGAGAGGGAATTTCAAAAGCACTAGCCTAGGTTTCAGACACGCATGACTTAAGTTTAAGGACTTAATATTTTTGTCTGTATTTTATTTTAACTTGGAGGGATTGAAAAATGTTTCAGAGAGAAGAGGAATAACCTTATTTTTTAGAAATTCTGGCATCAATGGGGAGAACTTATGCTCTCTTGCCTTTCAAAGCAATGGTCTCTGAGCAGTCTCCTTTGATTCTTGTTTCTTTAGGTCCACATTGGAGTTAAAGGATTTGTTAAAGATTTAGTAACGGGATCTGGCTTGGAGAATGCAACCATCTCAGTGGCTGGCATTAATCATAATATCACAACAGGCAGATTTGGTGATTTCCATAGATTACTTCTTCCTGGAACTTATAACATTACAGCAGCTTTGACTGGGTAAGAATTTAAACTAGACTCTTAAAATATAAAGCCTCTGTTAAGACAGAAATATAGTCTAGGAAATGTTATTTACTATATCTGGCTTTTATTTTTCCTTATTTTCTGATTTTTTTTCCCCTTTTATAAGAGGAAATTCCATTGTGGAGTCTTTTGTCGCATAGTCTGACAGTAAAACTGGATATGAAGCATAATTGTAAAATTGAGAGGAAGGACAGTTTTAAACGCTTGAAAAGACAGTCAGCTGTGTAAAGCATTGCCTCAAGGCTAATTGAATACCAGAGTAGAAGAAACTCTGAGGAAGACATTTTTTTTTTAAAGCTTTTATTTTTCCTTTTTCTCCCAAAGCCCCCCGGTACATAGTTTTGTATTTTTAGTTGTGGGTCCTTCTAGCTGTGGCGTGTGGAATGCCGCCTCAGCGTGGCCTGATGAGCGGTGTCATGTCCGCCTCCAGGACTTGAACCAGTGAAACCCCGGGCCGCTGAAGCGTACCTCTGCGAGCTTAACCACTTGGCCAAGGTGCCAGCCCCTGTAAAAGACATTTTGAAGAGCTGTCTTATCATCAGTTTTCTAATATGTATAAACTGAATGGTTTCCCACTTCGCGTGGAAACCTTTCTGGAAGCTCACTTTGATAAAGATTTAATTGATAACCTTTAATTTGATTTTGAACTTTCCTATTTGGGAAGGTAGTTTGAATGTCAGTTTGATAAGGCACTGCAAAGAATTGGATTATTTATCCCTTCTTTGAGTATTACAGCAATGGTTAGAATTGATTAGTGACCTCCATCTTTCATCGTATTCTCTCCATTGAATGTAATTTTTTGCAAGCATTTTAATGTGTGGAGACTGAGAAAATGATAGGAGAAATAGTTCTTTAAAGACTTCATCTGGAATTCTCTGTGAGATAATATCCTGAAAGTCTTGAATTTACACATTTATCTTCATGTAGTTTGAGTTTTGATAGACTGATAAGTGCAAGAGTATGAAAAGGCTATTGTGCTTTTATCTTGTTACAGCATTTTATCTTTTAATTTAACTCCAAGCCATCTACTTTTTCAAATATTTTTTTTCAGGTATATGCCACTGACTGTTAATAATATAATAGTGAAAGAAGGACCAGCCGCAAAGGTGAATTTTTCCCTTCGGCCAACTGTGACTTCAGTAATCTCTGACACAACTGACGTAGTAACAGCTAGCACAGTTGCTATACTTAATATTCCTCCTGGAACACAATCCTCCCACCAGCCAATTCAGCCAAAGGACTTTCACCACCACCATTTCCCTGATATGGAAATCTTCTTGAGAAGGTTTGCCAATGAATATCCTAACATCACCCGGCTTTATTCCTTGGGAAAATCAGTAGAGTCAAGAGAACTTTATGTAATGGAGATATCTGATAATCCAGGTGTCCATGAACCAGGTAATTGGTGTAGTCTTACACATAATTTCAGTAGTGTCTCAGAGCTATGTACTGTATTGCTGTGTTTCATCTAGAAAGGTCACCTATACTATGTATAACTGGAACAAAGAAAATGTAAGTAGTTTTTTGCCAGAAAGAAGAAAATCCATTTGATAACCCGTATGAGGCACAGTATTTAATATACTGCATAGATTAGATTCTTTCTGCTAATAGTATTCTTATTTCATATTATATAGCATATATTGTATGTGTGTGTGTGTGAGTATATATATATATGCTTTTAGCCTACTCAGACATACATATTAGTAAGGAAGCTGCTTTATAAGATGCTTTTTCCTGCTTCTTTTTATATCTTTTCTTAAATTTTTGGTTCAGGTTCTTTTTGTATATTGGGGAAAAAAATAGAGTCCATGATAAATGAAAAGGAAAAAAAGTCTTCCATGTAATTATTTTGCTTTCAGGTGAACCAGAGTTTAAGTATATTGGAAATATGCATGGAAATGAAGTGGTTGGAAGAGAATTGCTACTGAACCTCATCGAATACCTTTGTAAGAACTTTGGAACAGACCCTGAAGTAACAGATTTGGTTCAAAGCACTAGAATTCACCTTATGCCATCCATGAATCCTGATGGATATGAAAAGGCCCAGGAAGGTAAAGAATAGCTGTCTATTAATGCTTAACTTTTTTGATTATTGTTTGGCATGGTTATTTGGGGATAGTGGAAAATTTGAACTGGTTGTTTCCCTGGAATTTCTTCATATTTTATTCTTAGAATTTATTATTGGTTATAGCTTTTATGTTCTTATAAAATAGGCTAGTTCATCCAACAATTATGTGATGAAGTTTATATTTAATGGAGTTCTCCACATTGGTAATGGCTCTTATTTACTAAAAATAGTATACAATTTTTATAAGTTGTTTCTGTCTTTTTCTTTTGAGGAAGATTAGCCCTGAACTTACTACTGCCAATCCTCCTCTTTTTGCTGAGGAAGACTGGCTCTGAGCTCACATCCATGCCCATCTTCCTCTGCTTTATATGTGGGACACCTACCACAGCATGGTTTTTGCCAAGCGGTGCCATGTCCCCACCTCGGATCTGAACCAGCGATCCCGGGGCCACTGCGAAGCGGAACGTGCAAACTTAACTGCTGTGCCACCGGGCCGGCCCAAGTTGTTTCATTTTAACAGTAATTTTTGTTAAATTATTGTATTGGGAACCTTATAAGTAAAAACTCAAACCAAATATCTTTTGAAGCCAGTGACTCCCAGGTCTACTCCCCATACCTATTCTAAACCTGCTAAGTTACTGACTTCCCATTCTTTTGCCCTCTCTGGACTGGCCCATCTGTCCTGGGGCAATGTAGTAAGGGCTGGGAGAGCAACTTGCTTACACAGGTCACCTTATGCAGAAAGAACACTGGGAGACTGAGAATCGTCTTGTCCTGAACTGTGGTTCCTTCCAGGCAGTGAGTAGAAAAGGTACCACAATATGAATATGCAGCCACATGATTTACTCTCACTGACTGAACACAGAATCAACTAATGAATGACCAGGTTAATCCTCAAATTCTTTCTCTAAGGACCTCATTTTTTGTCGGCCTCACAAATCCCTCCCACATTCCTCCCTTGAGACCTCTCTGAAAGGTGGAGCTACTTACAAGTGAGCCCTCAAGTTTTCTTCATTCACTTGCAATTTTTTCTCATTATACTGACAATAATAGTGTTCCCATCCCTTATTAAAGTGGAATAGGCTTAAGTTGAACCCTTGCTCCTCCATCAGGTTAAACTTTCAACTATGATCTTGGCTAACTTTACCTTTTTGTGATCACTTTAATGTAAGCATACCACAATTTTCTTCTTTTCGTTTGGTCTGTTTCCTTGTGGTGTTTTAGTGACCTGTATACGGGTACAATAGAGTCCCCCTCTGATCACTCACACACATTCAACGTTGTGATCATGTCATTGTATGTGGATTATTGACAATTGAGCAATACTTTAATATAATTTGTACAGTTGGATTTTTTTCTTCTCAAAGTATGACCTGAGGGCAGAAATGAAAGGTTAATGGTTTTACCTCTCTGTTCAAAAGATCTGGAAGAGATACAATTTTTTAATGTACAATGTAAAAAAGGTGTGTTTTAATTGTAGTGTGATTGATCATAGTGAAGCCTGATGTGTTCACACTTAGCACTGAGTTAAGATAGCTGAAGTAGTAGGTGTTAGATTAAAATATAAGTGAAACGTGGCTTAAATCTGACTCCTTTATCATACAGGAGATTCAGTAAGTGTAATTGGCAGAAACAACAGCAACAACTTTGACCTGAACCGAAATTTCCCAGACCAGTTCGTTCAGATCACAGATCCTACCCAACCAGAAACTATCGCTGTAATGAGCTGGATGAAGGCCTATCCGTTTGTACTGTCAGCAAACCTGCATGGAGGTAATAACAACTTGATATTCCACTAATTAATTCTTGTTGAGAGCATTGAAAATCTTGGTGGAATTTTATCTGTTTATAGTCTTAGGCTATCCTATAATGGATATCCTGTTATTGCTTTTATGGCAGACAACAATGAAGGTCTTTTCTCATTACTTTTTAAGCCAATTTCCTGGCTGTTTTCCCCCTTCCTCACTGACACCTCCCCTCCCACTTATTCTCCTGGCTCTCTTTCTCCCTCCCTCCATCCATCCTTCCTTCTCCTTCCTCTCCCTCCCTCTCTCCCTCACTGTCTCGCCCTTTCTCTCCCTCCCTCTCTTTCTCTCTCTCACTTAGTTCTTGAAGTGTTTTATATTTATCCCTCACAAATATTTTTATATTTATGCTTCTCGCTGGGAATTTGGTAACATCCTCTTTGTCATTCATAAAAACGCTAACAGATCCAAATGTTTCATTCTATTTCTAGTTTAATAAACTCTTTTACGTAGGTTTAGATTTTGACATTCTCTTATCTTTTATTGCTATATATATATTA
Organism: Equus przewalskii; assembly: GCF_037783145.1. Classification (NCBI taxonomy): domain Eukaryota; kingdom Metazoa; phylum Chordata; class Mammalia; order Perissodactyla; family Equidae; genus Equus; species Equus przewalskii. The sequence goes on from NC_091840.1 coordinate 43,912,602, forward strand.
TATATATATCTTTTTTTTTTTTAAAGATTAGCAGCTGAGCTAACAACTGTTGCCAATCTTCTTCATTTTTTTTCTTCTCCCCAAAGACCCCCAGTACATAGTTGTATATTCTAGTTGTGAGTACCTCTGGTTGTGCTATGTGGGACACCACCTCAGCATGGCTTGATGAGCGGTGCCATGTCCGTGCCCAGGATCTGAACCGGAGAAACCCTGGGCCACCGAAGCAGAGCGTGCAAACTTAACCACTTGGCCATGGGGCCGTCCCTATTGCTATATATTTAACTGCAGCACAATGACCTCATTCTCATATAATATCTGAGCTTATACACCTCCATGTAATTCAGCAAGAATTGATCAGTGGAATAGGATGAGAGGTCAAGATTAGAAATCATCACAATGTCCAACTAGGGTTATGTGAATAAGAGTGGAAGTGTCAATACCCAAGAAAACTGAAAACATATGTCTGTGCATAAACTTGTACATGAATGTTCACAGTAGCATTATTCATAATGACCAAAAAGTATAAAGAGTCCAAATATCTATCAACTGATGATTTTGTAAATAAAATGTTGTATACCCATGCAATGGAGTATTATTTGGCCATGAAAAGGAATGAAGGTACTGATGCATGCTACATCATAGATAAACCTTGGAAATGTGCAAAGTGATAGAAGTCAGTCAAAAGAAATCATATATTGTATGATTACATTTTTACAAAGTGTTCAGAATAGATGAATCATAGAGATAGAATGTAGATTACTGGTTGCCTCAGGCTATAGTGGATAGTGGTGAGAGGGAAAGGGGAGTGACTGCTAATGGGTATGGGTTTTTTCTTGGAGTGATAAAATGTTTTGTAATTAGTTAGTAGTGATGGTTGTGCAACCCTGTGAATATACTGAACAACATTGAATTATACACTTTAAGTGGATGAATTGTGTGACGTGAATTATATCTCAATAAAGCTGTTAAAAAAAAAGAGTGAAAGTGTTAGACCCAGGGGCAGTGGGGAAAAAACTTAGTGTCAACATTTGTTGGAATATCCAAAGGAGTATCACAGTTGAGAATTGATGGCATATAGATTAGCCAGCCATTTTAGAACAACAATACACACTTATGGATATCTAGATTTAAGAAATAAATTGAGATTCTCCAAAAATTGCTTTGACAGCTTGCCAGTAGTAGAAAAAAATACTTCTACAGTTGATAATCATGAATGATTCTCCAAGACCCAAATAGGAATTATGAAGTTATAGCCTGATTGGAAAAATAATTTTTTTGTTAGTTTTACATTTGATGTATTTTATACCATGTTTCATAGAAAGTTCTTTTTTTGTTTAAAGATTGGCACCTGAGCTAACATCTGCTGTCAATCTTCTTTTTGTTTTTCTTCCTCTTCTCCCCAAAGCCCTCCAATACCTAGTTGTATTTTGTAGTTGTGGGTCTTTCTAGTTGTGGCATGTGGGATGCCGCCTCAGCATGGCCTGATGAGTGGTGCCATGTCTGCACCCAGGATCCGAACTGTGAAACCCTGGGCCCCCAAAGCAGAGCGTGCAAACTTAACCACTCAGCCACGGGCTGGCCCTGATAGAAAATACTTTATTTTGAGCTTTTAAAAATGTTCTCAGAATACATTGCATGTCACGTTGGGTAAATCTGAAAACTTAGCACTAGTTAAATTTCAGTGAAAATAATTTACAAATTACACATGTGGTATCAAGATCTTGGCATGGTAGGGTACATCTTCAATCATCCAGACATGTTTCTCTCCATGACATATTTTGTTTTCTCCTCTTAAGATCTTTAAATGGGTTTTGAAATCTTGGCAAAGAAATTTAAAAGAGGATTTCTCTGCTGCCAACTTAACAATTCAGAAGGATTTTGAAAGAATATAGAGAAAAATAAGATTTGTTTTTGTAAATTTTGATACTAATTTTTTTATTAAGGTGAAATTCATGTAACAAAATTAACCATGTTAAAGTCAACAATTCAGTGACGTTTAGTGCATTCACAGTGTTGTGCGGTCACCATCTCTTTCTAGTTCCAAAACATTTTCATCTCCCCAAAAGGAAACCCTTTACCCATTAAGCAGTTGCTTCCTATTACCCACCTCCCTTCAAGGCCTGATAACTACCAGTCTGTGTTCTGTGTCTGTGGACTTGCCTATTTTGGATACTTCATAGAAATGAAATTATACAATATGTGACCTTTTGTGTCTATGTTCTTTCATTTAGCGTAATATTTTCAAGGTTCATTCATATTGTAACATGTATTAGTACTTCATTCCTTTTTATGGCCAAATAATATTCCATTGTATGTGAATAATACAATTTGTTTATTCATTTCTGCATTGATGGAAATTTGGGTTGTTTGTGCTTTTTTATTATTATAAATAATATTGCTATGAACATTAGCATACAATGTCTATTCGAGTCACTCATTTTAATTCTTTTGGGTAATTTGATGTTTAGCTTTTTAAGGAACTGCCAAGCTGTTTTCCACGGTACCACTTTACATTTTCACCAACAGTGTACGAGGGTTCCAGTTTCTCCACATTGTCAACAACACTTATTACTTTCCTTTTTTTTATTATAGACATGCTGGTGGGTAAAAAGCAGTATCTCATTGTGGGTTTGATTTTGCATTTCCCTGGTGGCTGATGATATTGAGCATCTTTTTGTATGTTTATTGGCCATTTGTATATCTTCTTTGGAGAAATATCTGTTCAAGTCTTTTGTCCATTTTCAGTTAGGTGTTTTGTCTTTTTGTTGAGTTGTAAGAGTTCTTTATATAGTCTGGATTCTAGACCTTTATCAGATTACTGATTTGTGAATATTTTCTCCCATTCTATAGGTTGTATTTTAACTTTCTTATAATGTTCTTTGATGCACAAAAGTTTTTAGTTTTGATGAAGTCAGATTTATCTACTTTTTTGTTTTGTTGCTCATACTTTTTGTTTTTGGTGCTAATTATTCTTTTAAATAAACTATTTCATAGAAGTATGGTAGGTCTTTTATGACCTTTTTTTTGACATTAGAAAATTAGCCATTTGAAAAACAGTATTGAGTAGAAGTTGATGTTGACGTTTTTCTGTTTGAATTTTTAGATATGGGTCACAAATCCAGTGTGAAATTAAATTTTTTAAAGAACTTCAATTTGTCTAAGAAGGGGCGTTGAAGTATACTTGTTCTTGTTAGAACTATTTTGAGGGATAGGACGAGCATAGTTCTTCATACTTGCTTCTTAAAGAAATTTTTTTTTTATATATGAATCTTTGCTGGTATTTGTTATCACAGGATTACTTCATCTGAATTCAAGTTGAACATGTTTCTTTATTTCTGTGTCCATGAGGTGGCACAATAAAAAAGGGAAAGATGAGTGGCTTAGTAGAGGCAGAATAAATGGACAGACGAACAAATGAAAACAGTGTGTCTAGTAGGAAAATAAGGGATTTGATCCCATGGTGGGGGTGTGGGCATGTGTAGGTCTGGGCTCTTGCCTGAGAAGCACCCTCCCTAGCTGCTTTATGCCCTATGGAGAGCATGAAAGGAGTTGATATCCTTTACATATGTTTTAAAGCGTCACTTTCTTTATGTTAGGTCATGAAAAGTCGTATGGTATAATGCCAATTGACTAATTTCTAATATGAGCATAAGAGAAATTTTTACAATTTTTTTCTGAGTGTAGTTCGGGGCTGGTTCTGCTATCCATACATAAATCATTTAATCTCTTTGTTTTAGATTCCACATCTGCAAATGAGGAGGATGGATTAATTAGACTTAAGAGTCTCGTCTTATTTTAAAATTCCATGACCTTATAAATGTCTGGATTTTAGTGAAAAAGTATCAAAATTTGCTCAATTTTTCTGATCCTAAATATTGTAAAAGTATAATTGTTTAAGCCTTTTATTTCTGGTTTCAGCTCTGACATGTAAATTATACCTATAAGTTCAGGTAAATTCCCAAGACCTTTCCAGTTAAGGTAACCTTTAAGTGCCATGCATAGCTATTTAATATTTTACTTATCCACTTTGATTTATTATTGAGGAAATTAGCCGTGGAAAATTGTATTATTTCTTGTCTCTGACAGTATTGTGAAAAGTTTACTGTAATGATCCATCTTGAAACAGATAACGCGATACATTTTCCTCTTTTCCCTTGTAGGTTCTTTGGTGGTTAACTACCCTTTTGATGATGATGAGCAAGGGGTTGCCACATATAGTAAATCACCAGATGATGCTGTGTTTCAACAAATAGCACTTTCTTATTCCAAGGTAGGCTTGTGCTTAAACATAAAATGCTAAAAAATTAATTCTTTCGTTAAAAAAGTACGTTAAAACAAAGTCCTGCGAGACTCAGGTCAAGTGCGTTCTTCTCAGTTGAGCCTTCCATGGTTCCTTCCAGGCAGCCTTACTGCTTTTTCTCCTCTGTTTCCCCCCTCACTTTTGAACATACTGCATGTCTTTCCCCATTAGCCTTTAAGCCCAGGTAATGTCTTTTCGTCTATAGTTTTTAGCACAGTACCTGGAACATAATAAACTAAACATAATAAACATGCACTAGCATGCTAGTTTATTTCACTTGACAAGTACTTAAGTTATAAACCTAGCAAAGTAGTCTAAGGTGGGAGTTGACAGACTACAGCTCTGGGGCCAAATCCAGCCCACCACCTATTTTTCTAAATAAACTTTTACTGACCCACTGCCACATCTGTTCTTTTACATTTCATCTAGGTCTGCTTTCTTTTCCAGCATTTGAAAATAAGACAGTGTAATTCACTGTAAGAACATTAAAGAAGAAAAGCACTGCAATCATCTCAGTAGTTGCAGTGAGAGTTCACTAGTTGCAACAGATACTCTCAAGCCTGTAAAGTCTAAAATTTTTACTGTCTGACACTTTACAGAAAAAAATTGCCATTCTCTGGCCTACAGTATTTAAGGGTCTGTAGTAAACATGCAGCAAAGGAAAGCACGTAGAAATTTCTGAGTTTTCTAAACTTCCTTTAATGAACACACGTTACTTTAACAATCAGAAATGTATGTTTGTGTGTGTATGTGTGAAAATTTAATTTAAAAATTCTTCTTAGAAAACATGTTAAAAGTTGGGGCTAGGGAGCTAGCTTATGAGTTTCTATTTTTGGTCTCACTGCTGTCTCAGGCTGTGACTTTATTGGTATAGATAATGAAGATTATTACTGCAGCTCTCTGCTCTCTTGATCACAGCCTTCTGTCATTCCACTTTTCCTACTCCCTCATTCTCTACACGTGGACCTTGAGAGATTCTTCAGGGTTTCTAACAGGGGAGTACATCTATTATTTCACTATAAGGAATAGTTGTCTTCTGTTTGGGCACACCATTTTTAGAGGGATATACATGGAATAATAGAAGAAGAATGGGATTCCTTCTGAATTTTCAAAATAAAAATTAAGTGATCAGATTTTGCTCTTATCCCCATCACATTCTGTGCTCGTTCTTTATAGTGCTGCTTTTCACCCTCATTGTGACTTCTAATTTTTTATCTTCTTTTTATTTTCTTTGACCTTTAACCCTTTTGATTTGTTTTCTACCCAGCTTAGACCCATGGACATAATTTTGAGTGATGCTCTCACTTATACATTAGGATCTTTTATACCCTTTTGACATATCTGCCTTGCCAATGTCCAGTCATCAGTAATTACCACCATCTCTCTTCTCTATCCCAGAAAAGTCACACAGTCATGACAGTTGACTACACTACATATGGATGCTCTCTAACCTCAGCTGAGCCCTCATTCTACCTGGCAATATTTCGTATTTTGCTACTTGACCTCCTTGGCTCATTTCCCACTTAATCCTAGCTTTACTCCTCTTATTTTCAGTAGATCACTTTGCCTTGAACTAAAGTAGAACTTTGAGTAATCTGAGTTCATTCACATTCTGTCTTCTCAATTATTATTTATTTGTGTCTTACCCACATTCTCTTCCATTTCTTGATCCCACCGCATCCTGCCTCCTAAGGAATCTGTGTCTTCATTTCTTCTGTTGTAAATGGGAAAGGTGATAAATAAAATCCTCAGTCTTCACTCACAGCCTCCTCTCTCTTGGCTGTGATCTATCATCATCTATCATGCACCCAAGCCACCTTTGCCCCTGCACAAGGCTTCATGGTGAGGAAAAGCAGACCAAGAAAATCTGTGAAGACAGAAGAAGGGGGCTAATGAAGGTGGGCCTAAAGGTGATTTGGAATGACCACCAAACTTTAAATACACCCTAAATCCTAAACCTAAATCTGAAAATACTAAAAAAGCAACTGGGCAGATGAGAGCACTGGAGCACAGGGAAGAGCTTTCAAAGTACCTACAATTTAAAGCATCTGATGTGATTTAAAGGGTTAGGCACAATTTAAAAGGATAGGTGGTTAAAGGGAAATCTCCCAAACTTAGAGCTTCTGGGGGAGAAAAAAGACAAAAAGAAATGAAGTGCCCTTTGGCAATTGAATAATGAAGGGGAAAAGAAGGAAAAAGGAGAAATATAGAGTTGTCCAAGACAGAGGAAAACCATAAAATCAGAGGACTCACAACTCCACCCTTACACCAAGGCAAACAAACAAACAAACAAAACACATTAAGATACCTCGACTGCTAGACTGATGGAAAAGGGCACCATCAACTAGGAATCATAAGACAGCCCAATATTATGAAAATGAACAAGTGGTAAATAAAATCCATGGAGAACTATTGCAGAAAATCAGGAAATGAAAATTTCACACATATTAGCTGAGGAAACCTTACTACCACCAAAAAACAATCCAGAAGCAGATGAAAACTGTTAAGTCTACACTCTGAACAGAATAATATACCCAAACTCACATTAAGAATATGAGAAACCAGGGGCTGGCCCCGTGGCCGAGTGGTTAAGTTTGCGCACTCTGCTGCAGGCGGCCCAGTGTTTCGCTGGTTCGAATCCTGGGCACGGACATGGCACTGCTCATCAAACCACGCTGAGGCAGCGTCCCACATGCCACAACTAGAAGGACCCACAACGAAGAATACACAACTATGTACTGGGGGGCTTTGGGGAGAAAAAGGAAAAAAATAAAATCTTAAAAAAAAAAAGAATATGAGAAACCACCTAGGCTCTGATATTTAAAAAATAAAAGCAGAAATAGAGGGCTAGTCCTGGTGGCCTAGTGGTTAAGTTTGGTGTGCTCTGCTCCAGCGGCCCGGGTTCTGTTCCCGGGTGCAGACCCTCACCACTCGTCAGTGGCCATGCTGTCGCAGTGGCCCACATACAAAATAGAGGAAGATTGGCAGCACATGTTAGTTGAGGGTGAGTCTTCCTCAGCAAAAAGAATAGAAAAGAGAAGAAAAAGCCAGGAAGAAACGAGGAAGAATTCATAGAACTCAGGAAAGAAATGGAAGAAAAAGACAAAATTATCTCCAAAATGAAGAATAAATTACAAGAGTTAGAGGCCTCGCACTTCCCAGTTTCAAGCTTACTGCAAAGCTACAATAATTAAGACACTGTGATACTCACATAAGGATTAATGAAATAGAATTGAGAGTTCAGAAAATAAACTCTTACATTTATGGTCAATTGATTTTTCCACAGGGGTGCCAAGACAATCCAGTGAGGAAAGAATAATCTTTTCAACAAGTGATCATTGGAAAACTGGATATTCACATGCAAAAGAATGAACTTGGGCCCCTTCCTCATGCTATACCCAAAAACTATTTCAAAATGGATCATAGACCTAAATGTAGGAGCTAAAACTATAAAACTTTTAGAAAAAAATACAGAAATAAATCTTTGTGACCTTGGGCTAGACAATGGTTTCCTAGATATGACATCAAAAGCACAAGTGACCAAAAAAAATACATGTATTGGACATCATCAGGACTTTTTTACTGCAAAGGATACTGTATTAGTTTCCTACAGCTGCCGTAACAAAGTTCACAAACTGGGTGGCTTAAGATGACAAAAACGTATCGTCTCGTAGTTGTAGAAGCTAGAAGTCCAAAATCAGAGTGTTGACAGGACCACGTTCCCTCTGAAACACGTGGGGGATTCCTTCCTTGCCTCTTTCTAGCTTTTGATGTTTTGCTGGAAATCTTTGGCATTCTTTGGCTTCTAGATGGATTACTTCAATCCTCTGTCTTCACATGGAATTCTCCCTGTGTGTGTGTTCAAATTTTCCCTTTTTATAAAGATAGCAGTCATAGTGGATTAGGGCCACCCTAATCAACTTATTTTACATTGATTACCTCTGTAACCAAATACACTCACATTCTAAGGTACTCAGGGTTAGGACTGCAACATATCTTTTTGGGGGGACACAGTTCAACACCTAACAGTATCAAGGAAGTAAAAAGCAACCCATAGATTAGAACATTTTTGTGAATCATATATCTGATAAGGATCTTGTATCTAGAATATATAATGAACTCTTAATTAAATAATAAATAGATAACCCAATTGAAAAATGGGCAAAGGATCTGAATACACATTTCTCCAAAGAAGATATACAAGTGGCCGACAAGCTCACAAAAAGTTCCTCAATATCATTAGCTAATAGGGAAATGCAAATCAAAACCACAAGATACTACTTTCAGCCACTTAGGTTGCCTGTAATTAAAAAAACAGAAAATAACGTGTTGGTGAAGATGTGGAGAAATTGGAACCCATAATTTTGCAGGTGGGAATGCAAAATGATACAACTTTTCTGCAAGTCTAAAATTAGCTCAAAAGAATAAAAGAAAAGTGAGTATTCTCTGCTTGTCTGCACGTCCTTACTGTTGTCTCAATCCTCAGTTTCTTGTCATCTGTCTTCTGTCTACAGTGTTTTACCTGGAGGTGCTCCCTCCCTCAAAAGTTAACAGAGATCTATTTTTTTTAAACTTTCTTGACCTCTGAAGTCTGCCACTATTGTCTTCTCCCCTTCACCTCTGTCACATTGTACAGTCGAGAGCTCTGCTTTCTTTTTTCTCTTTCATTGACTTGACATGACCTCTGTCTTACTTTTTTTCCCCTCCGTGTTCTGTCCTTAGCCATTTTTACTGTCTTGGCAATTACATCCAATTGCTTTACCTGCCACCACTATGTAAATACCTCTTTAAAAAATTATTTCATATAATGAAAGTTATTATAAAAGGGTTAGAAACTTAAGGCAAGCAAAAAGAAGAAAATAAACCTAGAGATCACCAATCTTTTAGTGTCTTGGTATATTACTTTCAGACTCTTCGTTTATTTATATATGGACACCTATATCCTCACCCCCAGTCCTCTTTAAGCTGTGAAACTGTTTGCTTTAAAAATTTTAATTGTTTTAAAAAAATTATCAGAGTAGTGAGAATTAAAGGAGATAGTAAAATGCACATGGCAAATCCAAACTGCCACAACTTTTCAGTTGCTCACTATCTTTCGCTTGGATTATTTCAGATCTCTGATGGATCTCCTTGGCTTTGGTCCATTTTTCACATCATTATCAGAATAAACTTCCCAGAGCCATGAACATATCACATATCACCCTTTGGACAGAGATCTTCGCTGGCTCCTTATTGCTCTGAGAATAAAGTCGAAATGTTAATAGCTGTTGCCTAGAACTATGGTGACTAGAGTGGGATTTATACTAGATGATCCATTAAGATATAGGAAGAATATATTAGAAGTTCTATTTATATTTTTTAATTTATCCTTTACTTTTTTTTATTTTTATGCAGATTTATAAAATACATATAGTAATTGGTACAGTAGTACATCTATGTAATTTATAATTAAATAGATATTGATGGAAATGGAGATAGAGACAGAAGATGTGTGCAAGTCTTCAATGGAAAAACAAGAAGGCAAAAGAGCATGTATACAATTATTGCGGGAATCTAAAATAATTTTTATTTCATAAGAGAGCAGTGGAATCATAAGCCTGTGACTGGTGTATTAAGTTTATGAAAAGGGGTTCTTTATATATTTTAAAATCAAATGGTTAATTCTCAGTGGTGGGAAAATGGGAAGCTGTTATTTTTTTCTTCACACTTTTCTGTACATTCTTTTTTTCCTATTTCCAAAAGAGAGAAATGAAGTTTTGACTATCTTTCAAAGCTTAATTTGTTCAGGAAATTTCCCCTGTCACTCTAGTCAGAAGTAGTCTTTCTCTTCTCTAGATTTCTGTAGCATGTATTTGTGCCTCCAACGCAGCTTTTCTTACTCTCCCGTGAGCAAGCTGTTGCACCTGTACTATGCTAGACACCATGCTGGATGCTGAGGACACAAAGACACTGTTTCGAGCAGTGGTGTGTTGTCAGTTCTAACAGGATAAGATAATTGTACAGAGTGCAGTCAAAGCACAGAGGAGCCGTCTTAGTCCCCTTAGAAGTCAGAGAAAGCTGCTCCCTCCACATTGTATGTGAATTATCTTTTCTGGACTCTAAGCTTCTTGAAAACATGAAATGAATGTATGAATGTGAAGTTTTTTGATTTATTTTTTGGAGAGGAGTTGGGTTGGGTTTTGTATTATTTGTCAGTAGTAAATGAAATCTTCAATTTTTTTTTTTACAGAGCATGTTTAATTTTTATTTAAAAAATATTTAATAAATCCATATAGTAAAAAATCAAAATGGCATAGAAACCTATGCATTGAAAAGTCTCACTGTTTCCCATGGCTCCATCTGCCCCATTCCCACCCCCACATATACCCTATTGGTAACCACTTTTATTATTCTTCCTTACCCTTTCCAGGTTTTGTGTGTGTGTGTGTGTGTGTGTGTGTGAGAGCAAGATTGGCCCTGAACTAACATCTGTTGCCAATCTTCCTCTATTTTTTTGTATGTGGGATGCCACCACAGCTTGGCTTGACAAGTGGTGCTAGGTCTGTGCTCAGGATCCGAACCTGCAGACCCCAGGCCAAGAAGCTGAGCACACAAATTAACCACTATGCCACTGGGTCAGCCCCCTTTTCTGGGTTTTTTGATGCGGATACAAACAAATAACAGTAAAGATTTTTTTTTTTTCCCCAGGAAAATTCCCAGATGTTTCAAGGTAGACCTTGCAAGAATATGTACCCTAATGAATATTTTCCTCATGGAATAACAAATGGAGCTAGTTGGTATAATGTCCCAGGTAAACATTATTTTATATCAAGGCCATACAACTTGATAGATTTTCTGTCTCCCTGGATGGTGCTGCTTGTTACTGATTTTTTTAATTTTGAGAAAGAATCATTCTTTTAAAAATATTGTTTAAATACTTTAAAACATTCAGGTAATCTTTTCAACTAGCTTTACATTTGGCGCACTTTTGAGTTTTGAGTAAAAATAATGTACTAAAACTTGATGAAAGTGTTATACTTTACCTCTGGCTATAACAAAAAACCTTAGATATGCTAATAAGAAGAGTGTAAGCTACACTTGAACTCTTCTTGAACATGAAAGTACAAGTGTTTTACCTGTACCACAAGCATCAAAGAGCTCTCAAAGGAATGTATTACTGTTTTTCAACCAATGCTGATAAAAGATTAATTTGGCTTTTTCACTAGGAATATTGCTTACGTTTTGGGATCTGAGCTAGTTAGAACTTCTTCAGAGTGACTGGTTTTAATTTTTTATCCTTTTAGGTGGTATGCAAGACTGGAACTATTTACAAACAAATTGCTTTGAAGTGACTATTGAACTAGGTTGTGTGAAATACCCATTTGAGAAAGATTTGCCAAAATTTTGGGAACAGAATCGAAGATCTCTAATCCAGTTTATGAAACAGGTGACTATTCAGGAGTGAAGTATGAAATTTCTCCCAAGAGCAAGAAGATTTTTGTGTGTACATGTGGTTGTCATGCAGTGATTTTAGAATACAGCCTTTTGAATTCCAGTTTGGCCTGTTCATGTTTTAGTTATTTATCTAGAAAATTCATGGATGGAAATGAGTCTTTTTGTATACATGGAGAAGAGTTGAAAATGACTAAACAATGTAGTGATGTTTTGCTCTTAATGGTTAGTGGTCACTTTTTACCCTGTCTGTATTAAAGGCTAGTGTAAATTGGGTACACACCTAAGCATTTGTCAGGTGATAGAAAGAAGGGCTGTGGGGTGAATGTTTTTATTATTTTTCTTTTTTGCCAGTTGTTTACTGTGAAATGATTAGTGTCCTTTTGTTTGGGTATGCATGGTGGCCAATAGCTAAAGACTGTAAGAAATATGCTAATAATGGTTTATTATTAGGATAATCTGACCAGTACTTTGTGCCAGTAGTACTTTTGGGCTATATTCTTTTTACTGAGTGGAGCAGCATAAAGGCTGTGAGTTTGCATACTAATTTTTTAAAACATTTTATTATGAAAAATTTTAAACATAGAGAAAAGTTATGACTAATAGAATGAACACTACCTTCACCTAGATTTGACAGTTTTTAGCATTTTGCTGTATATGCTTTATTTATATATAAAAATTATATATATTATATATGTACACACATATATACACTTTTTTTGAACTACTTCTATGTAAATTGCAGATGTTACGATATCTTACCCCTAAACATTTCAGAATGCATCTTCTAAATATAAAGTTATTCTCCTAAATGCCGTCTCCGAATGCCATTATCTTACCTAAAAAAATGAACAGTAATTCCCTGTTACCTAGTCCCTAGTCCCTATTCAAATTTTCCCTTTTTGTCCCCAAATATCTTTTTATAGCTTTATTTTAGAACCAGGATCTAGTCAAAGTTCATGCATTACATTTGATTATTACATATCTTTGCTCTCTTTAATGCAGAATAGTCTTTCAATTTTTTTTGATGACATTTCCTTTTTAAAGAAGCCAGGCCAGTTTCCCTATAGAAAGTCCTATATTCTGAAATTGTCAGATGTGCTAAAGTTTAAACAGTGTTATTTACATTCGTCAGGATAAAGACAAACCTAACCTATGAAAAATTGGCTTTTCGGAAACTAAAATATTTTGTTTAATGGGCGTTTACATTTAGGTTTACCCTGAACTCTTAAATTCCTGTTTTTCCCACGTGTTTATATTATTAACGATATGTTATTTTGGATATGAGCTCCCAAAATAATTAGATGATGATCTTTACCATTGAAATCGGGGTGTCCTTGTATTTTCTCCAGGTTCATCAGGGTGTCAAGGGATTTGTCCTAGATGCCACAGATGGCAGGGGTATATTAAATGCCACCATTAGTGTTGCTGAAATTAATCACCCCGTGACTACTTACAAAACTGGAGATTACTGGCGTCTCTTGGTTCCAGGAACTTATAAAATCACAGCATCCGCTCGAGGGTGAGTGACTGAATGTTTTGAAACTGAGTGCTTGGGGATAAGACGAACATGGCCCCATTCTGGGAGATTATTGCCAGAAAGCCCTAGAGACCCTGCTGAGCAACCTTGAGTTTGATGCTGGGAAGTTTAGAGCTGTTTACATATTTGACTCTCCTCTAGTGGCAAGTGAGTACATGAACTATCAGGTGTAAGAAATCTGTGAAATTATGCACTTTGAACAGTCGCCTCTTTTACTCTCCTCTCAGATGCCTGCCCCATGTCCAGATGGGAAGGCATAGTGAGTGATCTCCTTCACTATTGCTAACAGTTCTGGGAAGTACCTGTTATTTGGAGCAAAAAGATTCCTGTTCTGCTGCATGGTTCTAGTCATGCTGTCCAATAAATACCACCACTTTACATTTGTACCCTTTTAAAGCCTTTTAAGCTCTTTCACACTCTTTTTTTTTTTTATTATTAGTGTACGTTTACCTTATTGCTTCAGTGAAATTTTCTTTCTTATTGCTAATTCTCTAAGAAAGGCCATTTTCATCTTTTTTTACAAGTTTTCTTTCCACAAAGATATATTTACTTAAAAAGAGAAAATGAACTTATACCCTTTTTTTCCCTTGGACAAAGCTTAATTTTCTTTATCTTCCCCCTCCTTTACAAACAGCTTAGAACTGGAACCACCTGATTGTTTAGTCTGAAACTTATCATTTTTACCCTCTTGTAGTTTTTTTAATGTTTTGATAAGTATAGATGTTACCACAGGATATTCTCCTCCCCCTGACTAGCTGTCTTAGTTCTGTAAGAGTTAGTTTGAGTACCTCTTGAAGGGTAAGTACGTGAAAACATTTATAGCCATTGTTAACCTTTTTAAAAATTTTTTTTTTTTTTGAGGAAGATTAGCCCTGAGCTAACTGCTGCCAATCTTCTTTTTGCTGAGGAAGACTGGCCCTGAGGCAACATCCGTGCCCATCTTCCTCTACTTTTTATGTGGGATGCCTACCACAGCATGGCTTGCCAAGCGGTGCCATGTCTGCTCCCGGGATCGAACTGGCGAACCCCAGGCTGCCAAAGCGGAACTTGCACACTTAACCGCTGCACCAGCAGTCTGGCCCCCATTGTTAACCTTTTTTTAAAAAATACACCACAGTTATCTCAAGGATTCACATATCCTCTGCACTTGTCTGTTTCCCCAGGGCTTGAGTATTCCAGCTGAAGAAGTGTGGCTCTGATCTGTCTCCTTTATTGTAGGTATAATCCTGTTACCAAGAATGTGACCGTAAAGGGTGAAGGTGCTATTCAGGTCAACTTCACGCTTGTGCGATCTTCAGCAGATTCAAACAATGAATCAAAGAAAGGAAAGGGGGATAGCACCAACACTGAGGATGCCAGTGATCCAACTACTAAAGTGTTTGAAACTTTAATTAAAGACCTTTCAGCTGAGAATGGTTTGGAAGCCCTCATATTACGCTCCTCCTCAAATCTGGCTCTTTATCGCTACCATTCATACAAAGACTTGTCAGAGTTTCTGAGAGGACTTGTGATGAACTATCCACATATTACAAATCTTACCAAGTAAGTGTCACCTTCTGACTGCCTTTATTTTTTTTGAGAAGTTACATTCAGAATAAGCCATGTTGAATGGTTCTTGTTATTTATTTGGAAACTGAATGTATTGAGAGTTGGAGTTTACTTATTTTGAAACAGATACTTTGCTTGGAGATCTTTCTAACAATGAATCTTGGAAACTTTTATGAGAAATATTGGAGATTACCTGTTAGATTAGCAATGTATGGCCTGTGCCTCCAGAAAATGTCAAAATTACCTGTTCTAATGATTACGTTGAGTGATTTCAAAACCCTGTTCCCTTGTCAGCTGCAGGTTCATGTTCTGACTACATATTACTTAGTTTATTGTATTTTGCTGGGGGCAAGGGACATATTTGGAACTCTGAGCTCACCTGTCAGGGGTTGTCCTTTTTTCAAATTAGAAAATGAAGCCTGGTTGCTGTCCTTTTCTGTACTCTGTTCTCTGTTCACAGTGGCGCTTCCCTGAATCCTTAGGGTCATGTGTGATTGAGGGTCCTGGGAAAATATGCAGGACTGGCTTATGTAAAACTGATGGCTGTGACAGCCTTTACCTTTACTTTCTGAGGCTTCTCTGCCTCCTTTCACTGTTTCCTTATAAATCCTCTTTAGGTCTTGTTACAGTTACTCCAAAATTATTTCCTTAATTTGTTGATTCCTATTGTTTGCCTATTATAGAGCCTTTACTGTGCTTTGCATTTTGCCCTGAGTGTATAGTTCTCTACTACATACCAAATCAACATTATCCAGCCTTTTACTTTTTTACTTTGTTTTTCTTCATTGGTCCTTTTAATTTTACCAGCGAATTTAGCTTCTCAAGTACTGGTTTATAATGTTCATAGATGCAAAGAGCTATATTTACTTTGGCAATACCAATTATGTCTCTTCCTCAACTGATTCTTGAATATTTCTGCCTAGTTCAGATTTTAATGTAGTCCATCTTACTACTACATTGAGCTTACAGACTTCCTTATTTTAAAATAAACTAAAAGTTGGACATTATTTTGCTATCCATTTACTTAGTTCATTTAAGTTTTTTTAACCTTCCAATTCAAGATGCACTTTTTAGTTAAATATTTCCCCCCAAATATGTAATACCTGCCAGTGGTGGGACACAAGACAGTTATAGGTGGTCCACCAACAAGTGCTAAATATCATTGAATAGTATTGTGAAAAAGCAGTAATTTTTCTATTCTATGAATCCTTCTCAATTTGATGCTAATATATTTTTTCTATCTAACTCTTGTAAATCTCCCTTTATATTAAAGAAAGCAGGCCTTAAGCTCAGAGCTCTTTAGGCAAGCAGGACATTTTAAATGATTTTTACTGTGATACTGGTATTGCATTTACAGTAAAATATAGTGTCTTATTTATATAAATTTATTTTGATTTAACAAGTGAGGTTTTCTACATTCATTTACATTGAAATTTTTCTTTAATAAAAATGTGAGTTAATTGAAAAGGCATATATTGGGACCAGCCTGGTGGCGTAGTGGTTAAGTTTGTGTACTCCGCTTTAGCGGCCTGGGGTTCACCGGTTTGGATCCCATACATGGACCTACACACCACTCATCAAGCTATGCTGTGGCAGCGTCGCACATACAAAATAGAAGAAGATTGCCACAGATGTTAGTTCAGCAACAGTATTCCTCAAGCAAAAAGGGGAGGCTTGGCAACCAATGCTGGCTTAGAGCCAATCTTCCTCACCTTTGAAAAAAAAAAAAGACAGACACATATTAACTAAATAATAGTATAGATTATAGAAGATAGGGCAAATATTGTGAAGATCGTATGAGAATGGCTGAATTTGGAGGAATGCTAAGGTAAATCACAATCTTTCCTAAATCTGATAATATCTCACTTTTATTTGATTTTGTTTGGTCAAGGAAAAATAGTTTCCTTAAGGTTTTCTGGCATAATCACTCATTTTTTAAAGACATTTTAAGACTTCTCATGTTTTTTTAATTTCTTTTTTTTAAATCTGTAAGTCAGCATTAATGTAATGCTTGATTACTTGCTGACTTTTTGTTTTTGTTTTTTAAAGTTTGGGACAGAGTGCTGAATATCGTCACATTTGGTCCCTTGAGATCTCCAATAAGCCCAACGTATCCGAGCCTGAGGAACCAAAGATCCGTTTTGTTGCTGGTATCCATGGAAATGCTCCTGTTGGAACTGAACTGCTTTTGGCTCTGGCAGAATTTCTCTGTCTAAACTACAAAAGGAATCCAGCTCTTACCCAAGTAAGAGAATAACCTGTTTTGACATTCTAAAAGGAAAAAGCTCAGTGATACATTGATATCAAGGCACAATTTTAAAAGTTTTAAATGTTCTGTTAGATTTTACACAGACGCACTTTTAGTGCATTATAAATTTTGCTCTTTAAAAATGGACCATCTTTAGGGGGCTGGCCCCGTGGCCGAGTGGTTAAGTTTGCGCGCTCCACTGCAGGCGGCCCAGTGTTTCGTTGGTTCGAATCCTGGGCGCGGACATGGCACTGCTCATCAGACCATGCTGAGGCAGCGTCCCACATGCCACAACTAGAAGAACCCACAACGAAGAATATACAACTATGTACCGGGAGGCTTTGGGGAGAAAAAGGAAAAAATAAAATCTTTAAAAAAAAAAAAAAAAAAAAGGACCATCTTTGTAGATGCTTATTGTTAATAGTGTCTATCATATATCTTTGTATCTATTAAGCAGTGTAAAGGGAAAAATAGTAAAGGTTTGTATTTGGTCCTCCTTCATTTAATAGTCAAGTTATATGTCCAGTCTTTTCACAGTTCTGCACAGTCTACCGGAGGAGCTTCCCTTCCCAGTTACTTATATAGGATACTATATTGAAAAGTGAGATGGAAGACAAATAGTTTTTCTTTTCATGTAATAAATACAAAGTTATTGGACATTTTGACTGCTGAGAGATTTTGGAAAAAGCAATATGACATTGTCTACTTAGCCATCCATCCATGACTACAGAAAAGAACTTTGATCTAGTGGCTTAGGCATATATGATTGAGCAACTTAGTTCTGTGTTGTCTTAGAGAAAGGAAGGAAAGACTGCATCCTTCTAGAACACTCACTAATTGGCACTGTGTACATAGAACTTAGGAAAGGCAAAAGGAACTAATATTTGTTTAATACCTACTGTGTGCCTGGTACTATACCATGTACTTTACATACATGGAAATTTAATCCTCAATCCTGTATTTGTTATCTCCATTTTATAGATGTAAAAACTGAGGCAGAGGTATTTGATGACTTACAGAAAGTCACACAGCTAGTAAGTGGTAAAACCAGGATTTAAATGCAAGTGTCACTCTAAAGCCTATGCTATTTTCTTCTACCACACTGCCTCCCTAAAAGAGCTTTGGAAAGAATTGCTGTCATGATTTGGATCAGAAGGAACCTATGAGATTACGCGAGATGAATTTAAATCAGACTTAATAAAAAAATATTTTGCTGGGGCCAGCCCTGTGGCTCAGTGGTTAGGTTCGCATGCTCCGCTTCAGCAGCCCAGGGTGTCACCAGTTCAGATCCTGGGCACGGACATGGCACCACTCATCAGGGCCATGTTGAGGCGGTGTCCCACATGCCACAACTAGAAGGACCCACAACTAAAATATACAACTATGTACTGGGGGGATTTGGGGAGAAAAAAACAATAAAAAAAGAAGAAGAAGAAGAAGATTGGCAACAGTTGTTAGCTCAGGTCCCAATCTTTAAGAAAAAAGAAATATATTTTGCCATCTTCAGCAAAGCAAATTCCATTGACTTCTTCAGGTGAGTTGCGAGAGGTGTCTCAAAGACATTTTTTGTTCTTTTTGTTTTTGGTGAGGAAGATTGCCCCTGAGCTAACATCTGTGCCAGTCTTCCTCCATTTTGTATGTGGGACACCACCACAGCATGGTTGATGAACGATGTGTAGGTCTACACCATAGGTCTGAACCCGCGAACCCTAGGCCACTGAAGGGGAACAGGCAAACTTAACCACTACGCCACTGGGCCAGCCCCTTTGTGTTCTTTTTTAAAATGCGAGAGTACCTAGGATGGTAGTTCTCAACCCTGGCTACACATTAGAAACATCTGGGACATTTTTAAAAATACCACTGCTGAGGCACCATCTGCAGAGGTGTCAGTATTCCTTTAAAAGCTCCTTAGGTTATTCTAATATTCCAATGTTCTAATATTGGTCAGAGTTGCTACCTACTGATCTTGTGATTATAACAGACTGTATGTCATAGGTAAAATACCTACCAGGAATTTGAAAACTCCTAGTTTATGAGATTTTCCCTCACTGATTTAATTGGGCTTGAACTAGATCACTTGAGATTACCATTTGTTTTGTGCTAAGGATCAGAATTGTCTGGTGAGATCAAGAAAATATATACATACCCAGGGACCTGTGCTGAAGCCCAAGCATGCATACTTCAGAAAAAAATCTCTCCCAGGGGAAAGATTTAAGAACCACTGAATTAAAGGGTCTCAAATATTTTCAATCTCTAGACTACCTTAACAGAACAAATAAACCAGGAATCACTTATTCTGATTTACTATTACAAATATGTAGGATGGGGGCTGGCCTCGTGGTCGAGTGATTGAGTTCGAGCCATCTGCTTCGGTGGCCTGGGGTTTCACCAGTTCGGATCCTGGGCGCAAACATGGCACTGCTCATCAGGGCATGCTGAGGCGGTGTCCCATATAGCTCAACCAGAAGGACCTACAACTAGAATATACAACTATGTACTGGGGGGCTTTGGAGCGAAGAAGAAGAAGAAATAAAATATGTAGGATGAAGTATGTCAGAAATCAGTTCATAACACATATGTAGGTATTAATGTCTATGGATCATCTGGAAGAGAACTTGTTATGGATAGGACAAATGTCCTACTTCATTTTTTCTTTTTTTGACATGCTAATTTCAATTCTTCTGTCGTATTGTTTCCAGGCATACATTGATATTTGTCAGATTTTGCATTCCAGTTTTTAATCTGGAAAATACAGTCTCACCGTTATTATTGATTTAAGCCAGTGGTTGGTCAGCAAACTTTCTCTATAAAGGGCCATGTAGTATATATTTTAGGCTTTGTGGGACAGATGTTCTGTGTTGCAACTACTCAACTCTGCCACTACAGCGCAAAAACAGCTGTATGAGCGGGCATGACTACATACCAATAAAACTTTATTTATAGTAGCAAGCAGCAGGCTGAATTTAGTCTGAAGCCAGTGGTTTCTGAACCCTGTTGTGTGTAAGTCATCAGGAGGTCTCTGGGAACATTAGTTGTGCAGTAGTTTCTGTTTCTTTTTTATTGTATTTGGAACCAGAGAAAATTTAATTTTTTAAAATTTATTTATTTATTTTTAGTTATGACTGTTAAATTTGTGTTTAAAACAAACAATAAAGAGTTTCCCTTTGAGGCATAGGAGGGTACCTTGTAATTCCACTTAGAGCTAATAAACTCATTGATTTCTGTTTCTTCTTTAGTTGGTTGACAGGACTAGAATTGTGATTGTCCCTTCTCTAAATCCAGATGGGCGAGAGAGAGCACAAGAGAAAGACTGTACTTCAAAGATAGGACGAACAAATGCTCGTGGCAAAGACCTGGATACAGACTTCACAAGTAAGGGCTAATTTTTAGGCCATTAAAGTACTTTGCAGATAATTTTATTTCTCATCGCTAGGAATTTGGTTGATCCTATTTTGTAGATGAGTAATGGGGTACTTTCTTTCTAGGTTATGGATATAAGGTACAAATGAATACAGGTATCTAGAAAACTTTTCAAATTTTTCTCCTTTATCATTTGCACAAGTAATTCAAGTTTTTTCTGAGAAACTCAATCAATAATATTGGGGAGTTCCACCACTAGTCGTACAGAGATGTATATTCTCTCTCTCTACCCTTCCCATGTATGTGTGTATACACACTCATGATATATGTGTATGTTGATTTGAAGGGGCCTATTTCTTATTTAACTTAAATAGGATCATCAACTATATATATTGTTTTGTAACTGTTTTCATTGAATATATCATTGACATCTTTTCATTTTATACTTATAGATCTCTAACATTCTTATTAATGGCATCTTATTATGCAGTTAATAAATGGCAATGCTCTAGTTTATTCAATCATTTCCCTGCTGATGGACATTTAGTTTCTTTCTAATTTTTTGCTCTTACAAACAATGCTGCAGAAAACACCTGCTTTCTGAAAAATCCTACTTTCTTTCAAAGATAACTTATACATTCCCTAAATTATTTTTTAAAGGAGGATGTGTCCATCCCTTTTTGTTTCCAGAAAGAATTTTCTTAAACTTGCTTAGAGTTTACATGTTATCATGAAGTTTGTGAAGCTCAAAATAATCTACCTTCCAGAGTGTATCTTTCTTGCTTGAGATAGTGGCTTATGGAGTTAACAAAGTGTTTAGAGATTTTGTAAGTTAGCCTTTGGATTGTGTTCAAGTAGAGAATATTTTCTTAGTTACACTAAAATTTTAAGATATTGTTATTTCGTATTTGACTTTTCTATTTTTAGATAATGCCTCCCAGCCTGAGACTAAAGCCATCATTGAAAATTTGATTCAAAGACAGGACTTCAGTCTTTCTGTTGCTTTAGATGGTGGTTCAGTGCTAGTCACATACCCATATGACAAGCCAGTACAAACGGGTATGTAGAACGTCACTTTACGTATATGCCGTTTAAGCTTATATAGGAAATTCCAATTAAGTAATGTCCCTTCTAAGTTTTTTTTAAATGGTAAGTATTTGAGTATACTCCATAAGCAAATAACCAAACTAAGAAGATAGTACATTTATCAACAGTCTAAATAGTTACTTGGAAGAGAGAGGTAAAGTCTAATGATGGCCTGGTTTTATTGAGTGTAGCCATCTTGTCACATCTGTTCAATTTAGTCCACAAGCATTTATTGAGCAATTGTGTCTGTACACATTGGGAATACAAAAGTGAATAAGACACATTGCCTGCCTCAATAAACTCATATTATATGTAACCAAATATTAGCAGTACAAAATTGCCCTCCCTTGCTTTAAACCTTGACTGACTGCTTGTACCTTATGGTGAGTTAAGCAGTTGCTTGTTGAATCTCTCTGGGACCATTGTATATGGAGATAGTTTGTGTTGTTTTCAATGCACTTATAAGGAATATTGTTATTGGGCCAGAGTTGCCCCAAAATGTAGTAAAACATACCAAAAATAAATTTGTATTTTAGTATGGTAGCCTGTTGTGTAAACTTACCATTAGTACCTTTTAATATAAGGAAGATGTTTGTCTTCTTAGTTGGATTATCCTGGGCTAAACAGAAACAAGTAAATTATAATGACTCCTCAGTAAACTTCAGTGGGGTGCAAGATTTACTAGAAGATGACTTTTGTGTCCATGAAGTTGGACTTGGGGAAAAATCTTTTGGATTTCTCTACTGATTTCTAAATTTTTCTTTTTGTAGTGGAAAACAAAGAGACTCTAAAGCATTTGGCATCTCTTTATGCAAGTAATCATCCATCAATGCACCTGGGTCAGCCAGGTTGCCCAAATAAATCAGGTAGGTATTTTTCCTATCTTTTGTTATTTTTATTGCTGCTTTTGGGTGGGTAGGTGGGCATGTCGGGGACAAAGAACACTTTCTTTATTTATGATCTTGTTAATCCTTCGTCTCTCAATTCTTTTATAGATGAGAATATTCCGGGAGGAGTAATGCGTGGAGCAGAATGGCACAGTCACCTGGGCAGCATGAAGGTATGCTTTAGACAATACAGTGAGAATGGAGTTGTAAATAACAGCCATTGAGTGAAAGAATAGGTACTTTTCTGATATAGCAAGTGGCATCTGCTTCATGGCTTTCTTGACATGCTAGCCCTTAAATTAACCTCTGACAGCATTTTTTGTTTTGCCATTTTAGCCATTTTTAATTGTACAATTCAGTGACATTAATTACATTTACAATGTTGTGGAACCATCGCCATGTCTATTTCCAAAACTTTTTCATCACCCCAAACGGAAACTCTGCACCCAAAAACAGTAACTCCCCATTTTCCTCTCTGGTAACTTCTATGTACTTTCTATTCTTTGTGTACTTGCCTATTCTACATATTTAATAGAAGTGGAATCGTACAGTACTTGTCTTTTTGTGTCTGGGTGCTTTCACTTAGCATAATGTTTTCAAGCTTCATTCATTTTGTAGCATAAATCGGTACTCCATTCCTTTTTATAACTGAATAATGTTCTATTGTATTTTGTCAGTTTATCGGTTCATCTGTTGATGGACAGATGTTTCCACCTTTTGGCTATTGCAAATAATGCTGCAATGAACATTTGTGTGCAAGTATCTGTTTGAGTCCCTGTTTTCAATTTTTTGGAGTATATACCTAGAAGTGGAATTTGCTGGTCATACTGTAATTCTATGTTTAACTTTTGAGCAACCGCCAAACTTCCACATCGACTGCACTATTTTACATTCCTATCAGCAATGTATGAAGCGTCCAATTTCTCCATATTTTCAACAACTTATTTTCCGTTTTTTGATTATAGCCATCATAGTAGGTATGAAGTGGTATCTCATTGCGGTTTTGATTTTCATTTCCCTGACAACTGATGATGTTGAGCATCTTTTCATATGCTTATTGGCCATTTCTATATCTTTTTTTTTTTTTAATTAATGTTATGATAGATTACAACCTTGTGAGATTTCAATTGTACATTTTTGTTAGTCATGTTGTGGGTACACCACTTCCCCCTTTGTGCCCTCCCCCCACCCCCCCCTTTTCCCTGGTAACCACCAATCAGATCTACTTATCAATATACTAACTTCCACCTATGAGTGGAGTCATATAGAGTTCGTCTTTCTCTGACTGGCTTATTTCGCTTAACATAATACCCTCGAGGTCCATCCACGTTGCTGTGAATGGGCCAATTTTGTCTTTTTTTATGGCTGAGTAGTATTCCATTGTGTATATATAACACATCTTCTTTATCCAATCATCAGTTTCTGGGCATGTAGGTTGGTTCCACGTCTTGGCTATTGTAAATAATGCTGCGATGAACATAGGGGTGCAAGGGACTCTTGGGATTTCTGATTTCAGGTTCTTAGGATAGATACCCAGTAATGGGATGGCTGGGTCATAGGGTATTTCTATTTTTAACTTTTTGAGAAATCTCCATACTGTTTTCCATAGTGGCTGTACCAGTTTGCATTCCCACCAACAGTGTATGAGGGTTCCTTTTTCTCCACAACCTCTCCAACATTTGTCGCTCTTGGTTTTGGATGTTTTTGCCAATCTAACGGGTGTAAGGTGATATCTTAGTGTAGTTTTGATTTGCATTTCCCTGATGATTAGCGATGATGAACATCTTTTCATGTGTCTATTGGCCATATTCATATCTTCTTTTGAGAAATGTCTGTTCATGTCCTCTGCCCATTTTTTGATCGGGTTGTTTGTTTTCTTGTTGTTAAGCAGTGTGAGTTCTTTGTATATTATGGAGATTAACCCTTTGTCGGATAAGTGGCTTATAAATATTTTTTCCCAATTAGTGAGCTGCTTTTTTGTTTCAATCCTATTTTCCCTTGCCTTGAAGAAGCTCTTTAGTCTGATGAAGTCCCATTTGTTTATTCTTTCTATTGTTTCCCTCCTATATCTTTTTTGAAGAAATGTCTATTCAAGTCCATATCCATTGTAAAATTGGGTTGGTTGTCTTTTTGTTGAGTTATAAGAATTTTTTGTATATTTCAGATGCTAAACTCTTATCAGATATTTGATTGGCCAATAGTTTCTCCCATTCTGTAGATTGTCTTTTCACTTTCTTGATAATGTCCTCTGATGCTCAAAAGTTTTCAATTTTGATGAATTCAAATTTATTTACTTTTTTCTTTTGTTGCTCATGCTTTTGTTGTCATATCTAAGAGTTCATTGTGAAATCCATCGTCATGGAGATTTGCACCTATGTTTTCTTCTAGGAATTTTATGGGTTTACCTCTCATATTTAGGTCATTGATACATTTTGGGTTAATTTTTGTATGATATGAAGTAGGAGTTCAACTTCATTTGTTTATATGTAGAAGTCCAGTTTTCCCAGCACCATTTGTTGAAAAGACTATTCTTTGCCCCATTGAATGGTTTTGACACTCTTATCAAAAATCAGTTGACCATGGGTTTATTTCTGAACCCTAAATTCTATTCCATTGGACTCTATGTCTATTTTTATGCCAGTGCCACTGTTTTGATTACTGTAGCTTTGTAGTAAGTTTTGAAATTTGAAACTGTGAGTCATCCAACTTTATTTTTCCAGATTGTTTTGGCTATTCAAGGCTCCCTCTAGTTCCGTTTGAATTTGAGGATTGTCTTCTCTTTTTCTACAAAAAGGCTGTTGGAATTTTGTTTGGGGTTGTGTTGAATCTGTAGATCACTTTGGGTTGTATTGACATCTCAACAGTATTGTCTTTTTGTTCATGGATGCAATATGTCTTTCCATTTACTTAGGTCTTTTTTAATTTCTTTCTGCTAGTCTTTTAATTGGTTGTCCATCCACTTCAAATTAGTCAGGAGTTGTTAGCAGATGGGTAGTTAGCTTGTCATTCCATTCACATGAGTAAGCAGAAAATTCACTGCCTTCCCATCTCTGCCTGCCTTCCCGCCTTTCTTTACTAAGAGCTTACTATGTGTGAGGCACTTTGCTATATTAGTGATAAATAAAATATATTCCCTGGCCCATTGTACAAATAACTATGTTACAGAATTAATCAATTTGATCTAAAAGAGAGCAATTCTGAATGTACCATGAGAAATTAAAGACAGAAAACGTCACACATAGTCAGAGATGTAGCCTTCTTTTCATAGAGGAGATGGCATTTGGGATGCAGAGATGGTGAAGCAAGACATTCCAGAAAGAGGAAGCGGTATGGGCGGAGATCAATAAGCAGTATAGTTTTGTTATAATATAGGATATAATGGAGAGCAGCAGAAGACAAGAATGGAAAGAGAGTTTGAGGCTTTGATTGTTATAGTAAGGAATGAAAGGGCGCTGAAGGTTTTGAGCAGGGATATAGTGACATGATCTGAGCTGTGCTATGGAAAAATTAATCTCTTAACAGTGGGTTTAGATAGTTTTGAATAAGGAGAGAGTGTGGTGCAGGGAGACTGGTTTAGAATGGCCTAGACAAGAAATAATGAGTGCCTAGATTAGGGTAGTGGCAATGGGTGTGGAATCAAGGGATGAAGTTTCAGAGATATTGTAGAGGTAGAATTGACAGGATCTGGCAAGTGATGGATGATAGCAAGAAATTGACGTCAGGGACAGGAGATTTCATTTCTGTGTGAGAAAATGAGTTAATATCATTAACTGAATTAGGAAAAAGAACAGATTTGGGGGAAAAGGTGGAAAGTTAGGTTTTGAACCTGTCCACACAAGCAGATCCTGGATAAATGCTATCTTGTAAGCAGTTGCTGTTGTCCAGCTGGCTTGATCCTGCAGGTGGAAGATAATGAGAGGACAAGTGCTTGTGATTCTACCTCTAGAGCTCCAAGAGCAGCAGTAAAGTTCCAGGGTTTAGAGGGAAGCCGGCCCTCTGCATTTGCTTATTCATTCATTAATAAATTCAGCAAACCCTAATAAATCCCTTCTTCCTGCTGGGCACTGAGAGAAGCACTAGAGATATAAGAGTGAATTAGATATAGTCCCTGGTCTCATTGGCCTTTTTAGGAGTGGCCATGTTTGTGACTGATTATAATACCAGGCAATTTCTTTATATTTGCAATTGTAAAATGCTTTACAGATTCTTTGTATACATCACTAGGTTTTCTTTTTATTCCATTTGTTGCATTACAAAGCCTTTTTCTTACTTTTACTTATTAATTTTCCTACATTTGTTTTTGAATTTTATATCAGGATTATAGTGTCACCTATGGCCACTGTCCAGAAATCACAGTATACACAAGCTGCTGCTACTTTCCTAGTGCAACCCAACTCCCTTCCTTGTGGGCAGAAAATAGAAAATCTCTTCTTAGCATGTTGGTGGAGGTGAGTCTTTCCCTTTTAACTAGAAGCAAACTCTCAGGAATATGTTCAATGAAAACCTTTATCAAAACATTTTCTTAATTTATTACCAAAAATTATATTATTTATTTTCAATGTATATAGAAAGGAGAGTTTTGTTCAATTTATATTGCCTAAATAGGTGTCCTGAGTTCACATATCTGGAATCTGCTGTAATTTAGGCAATTTAACCCTGTGAGGTGTGGCAGGTTCTTTCATTTGAATGTCACACAGAATTACTCGAGACGGTGTACTGTGGTGGAAAGTAAATCCTTCAAGGGATCAGAAGATTTGGGTTCTAATGCTTTAGGCTTTGACTATGTCAGAGTTCTCTTTACCCTTATTTCCATCTCTATGCCTCTGAAGCAGTGACGGAGTAGCAAACAAGGTCAGAGTCAGCAGGAAGGGAGGAATAAGTCAGTCTTATGGGGGTATTTGTTGTTTTGTTTGTTTCTTTGTTTTTGTCATGCCTCAAGCTATTACCTCTAGAATAACTGGCCTTATGAAAACATAAATTTATATTTTAAACATTTTTTTCAGGTTCATAAGGGAGTTCATGGATTTGTTAAAGATAAGACTGGCAAACCAATCTCTAAAGCAGTCATTGTACTCAATGAAGGAATAAAAGTACACACAAAAGAGGGAGGTTATTTCCACGTACTGTTAGCCCCGGGTGTCCATAACATCAATGCCATCGCTGATGGGTATCAGCAACAACATTCACAGGTAAGAAACTCAAATTGAGTAGTATCATGTAAATTCTTATTCTTGAGAGTACTTCAGGGGCCGCCCGGTGGAGTAGTGGTTAAGTTTGCATGCTCTGCTTTGGCGGCCCGGGGTTCACAGACCCAGATCCCAGGTGCAGACCTAGCACTGCTCCTTAGGCCACACTGTGGCGGCATCCCACCTAAAAGAGAGGAAGATTGGCAACAGATGTTAGCTCAGGGCCAGTCTTCCACACACACACACAAAAATGAGTACTTCCATTTTATTTTGTAACTCTTGTTCTTGTGGAGAATAAAGAAATAAAAAATGTGACCACCTCTTGATTTTGAAATCTTGTTATCTTTCTGTCCTTTGGCAGCAAAAGGGATATGTTCATAGCATTTTGTCTACTTTAAATGACAGTGAATCATCTCCTTGGTTTGTTATAAAGGCCCTAGGAATATAACAGGAATACAATATGCCTTAAGTAAGCTTTTTCATAATTCTTGCACTCTATCCTTCCAGGTCTTCGTGCATCATGATGCAGCTAGTTCTGTGGTAATAGTCTTTGACACAGATAACCGGATATTTGGTTTGCCGCGGGAGCTTGTGGTAACTGTATCAGGTAAAGAAATATAAATTTTTAGAAGTTAAAGTTAAAACCAGTTAAAAACATTTCAGTTTGAGAGTGGATCACCTCAATAATCACTTGAAGCTAATCACTTTTCTTCTAATGTCTCATTATCTAAACGTAATTTTCCTGGAACACTGTCCTCCTAGATGTTCTCATGGCTTTCCCACTCATGTTTTCAGGTCTGTACTCAAATGTCACCTCCACAGAGTGGCATTTCCTGATCACCCTAGCTAAGATAGTACCCCTGTCACCATCTCCACCCCACTTTTTTCCCATTAGAGCATGTATCACTCCCTGATATTATATTTTGTATTTAGTCATTTATTTGTCTATATTCGATCTCTCCCACTAAAACATAAGCTCTGGGATAACAGGGAGTTTATCTTCATTGCCAGCATCTAGAGCCATGGTTGACATGTAGTGGGTCTTAATGAAGAGTTGTTGACTGAATGAATCATTTGCTTTATGTTAAGATCATAAGTCTTTTGGGCTTTGACTTATATTAGTTGTGTTTTTCCAAGATCCTGGGAGGAGGAAATACTTGTTTTCTCCAGGGTTAATGTGTGTCATAGCTTGAAATACTGAAAGGTTAGAAAGAAAAAAATATGTGATAAAATAATAAATATTCGGCTGTATTGTATCTTTTTTGACACAAAGAACTTTGGTTCATTTCTAAATGCAACTTGGACTTGATGCAAAATAACCAAATTTTATTACAGGGTGTGTGGGGAAGAGATCTTTAGTTAAGAGAGAGTGGTATATTGGAAACATGGTCAAATCACAGAGCCTGTTGTGGTGTTTAAAGTGAAGAGTTCCTAGTTTGAACCACATAAAGTGTGAATAATGTAGTGGTTAGAAACACAGGAGCTAGGATTCAGCCGTGGTCTAAATCTGGCTCTGCCGCTCATTAGCTGTCATGAACTTAGTTTTTATTATGATTTTATTATTATTATTTTCTGTTACTAAGACTCTTATTCTGGTAACCTATGTACAAATATTTTAAGTAAATGAGAGATTTTGGATGAGATGAAAATTTACTGGAAAGGAAAAGTAGAACTTATTGATTGATAAACAGCAGGTTGCAGAATAATAAACAGTTTGATTTCATTGTGGTAAAAGAAAAAATACATACACATGCACATACAAAAATACATACACAAAGGTCTGGAAAAATATGCACTAGGGTTATTAAAATGATCTCTGGGTAATGGAAACGTGATGTAGGGTTTTTGGTATTTTTGCTTATCTCTATTTTTCTAATTTTGCGTACTATACAAGTATTACTTCAGTAATAATAAGAGGTTATTTCTAAGTGCATGAAATAAAAATAAAATAAATGAAGGGCGTATTATAAAAAGTGCTATTGTAAGCAGCTGCCTATTTATATCCTTAAAGTCGAATATACTCACATGGTTTTGTTTGGCAGGTGCCACCATGTCGGCATTGATCCTCACAGCTGGCATTATTTGGTGCATCTGCTCAATCAAGTCTAACAGGCACAAGGATGGCTTTCATCGGCTCAGGCAGCATCACGATGAGTATGAAGATGAAATTCGCATGATGTCAACTGGCTCCAAGAAGTCCCTCTTAAGCCATGAGTTCCAGGATGAAACGGACACTGAAGAGGAAACATTATATTCTAGCAAACATTGAAACACACACCTTACGTATCTCCCAGCATAAGTTCCAGGCAAAATTACAGTTCCTTTTGGGAGACACTGCATTAAGAAGAGAGACTATCTTGCTTCTTCGAAGAGCTTTGGGAAGTTAACTTGCTAAATTTGTATTTTCTGTGAATTTGGCTGGCAGTTTTGAACTTCCCCTCCTTAAAGTACTCATACTTTAAAAAAAAAAAATCTGCTTTCTATTTATGCAGCAGAAATGGGACAGCCACTTTGTTTTTCTTTTTAATTTAAGATGAGTTGTTTGGAGCTTATGTTGTAACTGCATAAAAGCCAACTAGTGGGTGTGGTACTTTGCACATCAGGTGTTACTAGTGGCTTTGGCTTTTTTTCTTTATTTTAAATGGCCAAAAGAATCCAGAAACTTAAGGCAGGGACAGCAGTCAGAATCTGACATAAAGCTTTAAAAACTCAAGGTTTTCTCAACCTACTGAGGAGTACTTTTCTCTAGTTATTAAATAGCTGGAGTTTCTCTTATTATTCAGGTTTAATGGAGGCTGAATTGATTATTAAATATATATTAGGAAATGAATAAATGGGCTTCCACATTTGGCTTTCTACTTGTCCAAGGCTAGATCAGAACTGGTGGGCTGTGCTCTAAGTAGGATTTCACTACCTCTCTTGTAAGGTTGAGCAAAGTTCTAAATATCCCCATTTTAAGGGAGAACTTGTTGACTTTGTTGTAAAAGATCTAAGTGTCCATTTGAGTGGAGCTGAGAGGGAGATCTAGCAAAAGCTAAAACTCATGTTGCCTATCTTTTAACTTGGTGAAAACCCACAGGTGCTGCTGCTTTTATCTGTGAAGCACTAGTTTATTCTAGGAATGCCTAATTCTTTAATATTTCCTAAATTTGAACCTTTTTCTATGATGTACATTTATGGTTTTCAGATGACCCAGTAATCTACAAAATCGGAATTCTACTGAAAGTATCTGGAAGCGTGGAAGAGACCTACTTGCACATTCTTAACCTACATTTGAACACAAAATATCTACAGTTCATACTCCAGCCCAAGCCTACACCCTGTAATAGCATACCTTTATTGAAATAGCTTGGCCAGTCTAATTCAAATAGACCTCTACAAGGGTTTGGGTTCTTTGTCCTAATGTTTCATTTGATAGTTTCTTTTTGATCAACCAGTGGAGTTAAAAGTTCAGTTGAAAGCATGGCTTTAAATATGGCTCCCTCTATTAAAAAAAAAAAAGCAAACTGTGGACTTCCATGTGATACAACACTGTGGTGAGAAAGTGTCGTCTTCACTGCCAGTCAGGTTATTGCATAGACCTGAAAGATTTGCATTTTATTGTGTCTATAATATCATGCTATTCAATGGAAATGATGGTTTTTTGTAAGTCTGAGTCTTACCAATGATCTGTTTAATACCTTTGAATGTTTTAAGGCCAACTTGCTGCTGAACGTGTGCTAAATCAGGGAGTCAAAAAACGTGCTCTCATCTTTTCAAATTGTACTCTATATCCATTAATGTATCAGTCATCCCAAAGCCTTGATGGAGTGCTTTACCACCCACCAAGATCATTCCACCAAATTTTGTGAGGAATGCACCCAAAGTGGCTTTATAAAAAGAGATTTGGTTTAGCAGAGATAATGAGGTCATGCCATTTGTTAGTATCTGTGATGAATTTGGGTGGTTTAAGGTTAAGCCATTCTGGTATTAATCCTGTTATTAACAACTCTAAATTTTGAGCCCTTTCTACCCTACTCTGACCCCACCACATACATAAAATGGTTTGCGGGGTGGTAATACTTAATGAAATATACATGATTTAATTTCTCCTAATAGTACTTTACATTTTCTTTAAGGAGATTATGTGGTGGTATTGCTCTTTTCAGCTTTATTTTTGAGTGCAAAGTCAGAAAACCAAAAAAGCGCCTGTGAGTGGCTGGCCCTGCTTGGGATGTTGCAGGTAGAAATGAAACAAAGTTGGTATGACAGCCTTTACTTAATTAGCATTGGTCTTCACTAGAGGATGCCTTTTAAATTCATTTCTCTCATGAATTAAACGTATCTTCAATTGTACATCACAGTGGCTGGGGCTCCATACCTTTTAAGCATGTGTGAAACTTTTTTAGAAATGAACATACACATAGTTCTTTTAGTAATTTTGTCCTGAATGGAAAACCAAATTCTGCTATAAATCTTGACTCTTTAATGAAATTCTAAATAATGCATTGCTCTGGAAAACAAGGCCTTCTCAGCCTGATACCTATTAAAAGAATGTACAGGATCATGACTACTAAGACTGTGTTCTCAGCCCTGCTTTATCTTTTATTTGTGGATCTAATCTAATGTTAGGCCACATTAACTGCTTAAGGCATTGAAGCCATATGAGATGGGGAATGCATTTCTTGAGTGTTTCTCCTAGAGACTTTCCATTTCCTTGGAGTCATGGAGGCAAGTAAGTATCACAGTATTAAGAAATTTGCCCAAGTCTGAGTTGTGCCTTTCTTTACTCACAAGGCATGTTTTTTGTCCTGGTGATCAGTTTAAGCCTTCTTCCCTCCCAGCTCCTTAATAAGAGCAAAGTGATTGAGTAGGTAATGTTCAAAGTGTCTGCCTATGTGTGTATATGTACTGGTTATGCAATTCAGTAAGATGAACTCAAGTTAATTTCAGAAGGAAAGACCTTTTGGTTTTGATATATTTTGCTGAACACTTGTGTAGTAATTGGGATCCCATCCACTTGGGGAATGCTTGCAATTCTCATTGGCAGGAATTTGCTTTGGGACCTTGTCATCCTCCAGAAAGGAAACATAATGTATATTTGGCTCAATGTGATTAATTGGTTAATCTTTGGTAACTTTCTCCTGAATGGAATTTGCTGAATTAATGAGTATTGAACTTAAAATTAATTCTGAGTTGACAAATAAATAAAAGGTAGTGCTTATGCCTGAGCTTATTCTGTTTCTGAGCTAACATGAGGTTACTCAGTAACCATGACCTGCTCCTCCATTTCCATTTATTCTCAGCAGTAAATAGTTTTATCATCTTGTCGCCAGGAATGCACTTGTGCCAGGTTTTGTCCCTGCTGTATTAAAAGCTTCTTGGCTATGAATGCTGTAATAGTGCCCTATGTTATGGTTCTCTGATGGAATTGTTTTTAACAGTAGCAACTTTATTGTCACTACAAAAAATTCCACTATGGTTGACTTTCAGTGATTTTCTATCTAGGAATTTTTTGATAAATCTTTGAGTTTCTGATTTGTTTTAAATAAAGCAGATTTTTTTGGGGTGACTGGGGCCCTTATTAATGTCTACTGAACTTGGATTTTCAGTTCATGAGGAAATATCTCCCAACACACATTTCTCCTATTTGTAGCAATAATTAATCTTCCACTTGACTTTCAAAATATTGTCCTACTTGATTTTGATTAGACAGAATATATTATGAAATTTGAAAGTAGGCTACCATTTTAAGGCAATTGGATATAAATTATGTAAATATGTATGATTATGTCTTTTATAAATGGCATAACATGAGTGGACTAGCTACACTCTTTGCTGCCATGCTGCAGATTTTCTGGAGGTATGACCTAATGATATTTTTTTATGCTCAGATTAAAAATCAACTTTTCACCTCTCCATTTTTTCAGAATTCCCTGGCTCCAGAACAATCTATAGTTATTTATACGAGGTGCCCAACACTCATTCATCTCAAGTGCTTCAGTCTTTGGTTTGTTTCATGCACTGTGCCTTCAAAATGAAATTTTTAAAAGGGACTTTACATGAAGTTAATAGTAGTTTTAAAAAGTCAATCTGTGTAATTTATGTGAAATCTAACTGTAATGAGTTCCTTTCTGTTTTTTATATGTAAACAGATCTACTAATCCTGTATAAAAGTTATTTTATGATGTTTGTCTTTCTTTGTGTTTTGTCTCATAATCTTTTTTCAAAAGCAATAGACCAGGAAAAGTTATTGTTCCAATTTGAAAGTTATATATTTAGTTTTTCTACCTATACTAGGGGAAAAATGGTACCAGACTTGGAACAGGGTGTCACCTGTAGAGTGCTTTTGTCTTCATGAACTGACTCCAAAGAAAGCTGTGTTTCTGAAATAATCACATCATATAGTGGCCACAGTTCTCTTTTCTGTTTGTAGCTCGGCTAGATTGATTAAAGTCCAATCATTCCACAATGAACACCACAAAACTAGCCGTTGAAACGTTTATGTACCTGTTTCAAACTTGTTAAAAATTTCCAGATGAGCCCAGTTAGAGTACTGTGTCCTGACACTTTAGGCACAGTGGTGATGAATTCAATATCCTTTTTTCATTTAGCCATAATTTGTTGATACTGCTGCTCTAATGGGAATTGGGAAAGCAAAGTTATATAAGAAATGTGGGCTCTCCTGACAGAGAACTCAGTCCAGACTGGAGAAAGAGAAATGGGAATAAGCCGTATTTCTGTAGTGATTGGTTCCTCTAAAAAAGTCTCTGGGGTAGAGGAAGTAGAGCATAGAGATTCGAGCATGGACTTTGGAGTTAAGCCAGTCTGTGATTGATTCTGGGCTCTGCCACTTGCTACCTACGTGATCTTGGATTGTGCAAGTTTCTTAACATTCCTGATAGGATTATAGTGGTAATTAAATGAAATGATGTTAGGAAGGGGTCTAAAGTGATATTTGACTCCGAGTTGAATGCCTGTGGTAATCAGCATCATTTTCCTTCATTTGCTGTTTTCTGATCCTCTTGAAAGAAAGTTATGTCAGCGAATATATGTACAAACAAAGATCTGTTTACAGGTGGTCCTTTTAATTTAGGATAAATCCTTAGACATGAATACTTAAGGAAAAAAAAGCTATGAAATTTTCCGTTATGTGATTCTGTAGATTGTCTAGCATGTCAGAAAAGTTTTAAAAATTTGTGCCAAATGCTTCATATTTGTTT
This sequence comes from Equus przewalskii, assembly GCF_037783145.1. NCBI lineage: Eukaryota > Metazoa > Chordata > Mammalia > Perissodactyla > Equidae > Equus > Equus przewalskii. The sequence continues at coordinate 43,947,390 of NC_091840.1, forward strand.
TTAATTGAAATTAGGTTGTATTTATGCTTATTCAGTGAAAGCAGCCTTATTTAAGTGCTGCAGGAACTCCAAACAGTGATATGGTTCTTTTTCCCCCAATGTCTGAAATATTTTCCTGAATTTTGACAGGAGTTTTCTCATACTGAATCAAGAACCTTTTGGTTTGTATCATAAACAGTAATCTACTGATTATGTTTTGTTTTTCAGATTTCTAGGAGCTGAGTGTTCTCAACAAAGTAAACATGATGCTAAATGCTAATACACTACTCAGTTATGAATAAATGCCATCGTGTTAGGTCTTCATCTCTTATTCTCACATGCAGTTAGAATGCCAAGTAATTCTACGCTATTTATTGCAAACCTCAGATAAGTACATCCTTAATCATTACCCACAATTTAAAAACAATGAAATCAGCATATAAAGCCCAATTTTAACTTTAATATCACAATTTCTACCTACGTTAATCAGTAGAATGTTAAGAACAAGCTGTTATTTCTTTGACATTTTGTCTGGAGTCAGATGGAATCCTACTCCGTATTAACTGTGTAAACAAATGTAGAAGACGAGACAAACAAGAACTGGGATAGAAAGTTGTTCAAGTTTAGAGGCCAGCCTAGAAGATTGAAGACAGGAGGGCGAGAAGATTGATGAGATTGAAAGTGTGATAATTGGAAGTGGGAATATATTGAGACAGATGCCTCAAATTCAGCAAAGACAATTCATTAATTCAGTTAGAAGCAATATAAAGAGGTCATGATATAGTCCAAGTTGTAGATGGAAAATAAAAGCAGCAGGGGGAGAAATTTAAAATGGAACATGTGGAAAGAGATTTCAGATCAAAGGGAATCATTATAACATAGATTATATTCTATGATGGTCACTGAGATTGAGCCGAAGAGAAGGGGTCATAAGGAGGGTCTAGATTGCTGGATCTGAACCACTAGTTCCAAATATTTGAAGCTATTCCAATGTTTGTAATTATTATTGTCACTTATTAGGTATTATATGGTTCCTCATAGAGTTTTTCAAGATCAAACAGGCTTTTGATTTAGTGTTTGAAAGATGTGAGGTGCCCAGAACAATTGATCCTAAAGATAGTTAGGGAATGGGATAGATGGATAGTGGGCTTATGATGGTAATGGCTGAATTGGATGACTGAATGGCTAGATTTTAAAAAAAAATTTAGGATAGTTTTAGATTTACAGAAAAGTTGCAACGATAATATAGAGTTGGCTTCTGGGTTTTTACATGGAGGATATGGGTGTTGGGAGGGCAAAAGAGGAAGAATTGTATATACAGTTTTCTATTAGCAGAACTTGAACAGAGCACATTTGAAAGGGACTGGACATAGGAAATATGATGTCTAGAACCTAGCCAAGTGTGCATAGCCTGGGTGATCCACCTGTCAAGCCGTGTGTTGCTACTTGTAGGTGATTGAGTTTAAACTCAGATCTTCTCTAGTGGAAGGTATCTCCATCTTAGATTTGAAAGAGACTTCACAATTTTTCAAGGGCAATGACCAAATATGGACAGAGATAACCAAGCATGTAGAGAAATAAGACACCACCCATAAGAAAGCAGAGAAAGTTCACTGATTTCACATTATGATATTACCAAGCACTGTAAAACAAATATACTGTTTTCAAAGAGATAGAAGATAAACCTCAGACTATCACAGAAAACTATAAAATAATAGAACTTCTGGAAATGAAAGTACAGAAACTAAAATGCATAGTTGTAATGGCAGATTGGACACAGGGAGGCAGGAACTAGAAGATAGATCCATAGAAATTCTCTCTTATGCAGCACAGAGGAAAAAGGTAGAAAATACAAAGGAGAGGGTAAAAATGTAGAGAGAGAAAATATGAAGGAGAGGATAAAAAGGCTAACACATGTTTGATGGTCAGAGTTCTAGAGGGAAAGAGGAGAAAGGATGGAACATGGAAAACTATTTTAAGAGACTATGACAGAATTTTCCAAAATTGATAAATGATATCTATAGATGAAAAAAGCTCAATCCAAGCAAGAAAAAGTAAACATGCACATATAGACACATCGGTGAAACTGCTCAGCCCCAAAGACAGAGAAAAAAAGATGTAAAGAGGTTAGAAAAGAAATTAACTTCAAAGGATCAGCAGTTAGACTAAGAGATCAGACTCACTTCCAACAAGGGAAACCAGAGTACAAGGGAAATCATACTTTGAAAGTGCTGGAGAAAACATTAAATAACTTCCAACATGGAATTCTATATTGAACGTATCTGTCAGGAATGAAGGTGAACTTCCAGGTAGCTGAAAACATTGGTTGTCTAACTAAGCTACCTGTCTCCCAATATTTCATTGCAAAATAACATGAAAAACAAGAAGGAAAAAGTAAGTCTGTACAGAAACCACACTTTGAGCGTAACTTGAAGTCAGAGATTTTGAAACTTCAAAGTAACTGAATAAAATGAGAAAAAATCACCAAATCTTAGCATGTACTCTCATATTCCTGTCCCATCCCCACCCCAGTGCAAGGCTTTGTGAAGAATAGGGAGACGGGGATAAAGGCAAGAAAGACCCAGGAGGGATGCCAGGGAAAGGCATCCCTCTAAAGGTAGTCAAACTACTGCCAGAAATGCTAAGTCCACTTTAAGTCTGAATGGTCTAGAAACATGTCCAAGGCGATCAGAGCACAAACTCCAGGAAAAGGGCTTCAAAGTGAGCACAATGTAAAGGGGCAGGTGATTGAAAGGAGCAGTCTTTGAAACACAGACTTGCTGGTGAAGGAAAAAAGTGAAAAAGAAAGAAGCACCCTTTGACAACCAAGTGATGAAAGAGTTAAGAAGCAAAAGAGGGAAATTAAAGAGTCCAGCAAGATAAATGAGAACTGCAAAAATTGGAGCACTTACAACGCCTCCCTATCACCAAAACAAAACAAAAAACCCCCACCCAGGACCTGAACTTTGCAGCCACTGACAGAACATATCTTAGCCATGAAGCATGAAAATATAAATAACAGATAGGAATATTGATAAATTTGTCACTATTTGTAGAAATGATTGTGTATGTGGAAAATACAAAATAATATACAGGGAAATTAAAAATAAGATAATTTAGTTCCACTTCCAGCTATGGCTGTGTTGGCTGGAAAGAGAAAGAACTTCCCGTCAAGAACAATTAGAAAAGCTGGATAAAAACAAAACAAAACCTATCTGAAGGAGAGCTACTAAGGTACCAAGGACTCATGGGGTGAAGATCCTAGAGCAAAGGCAGTTCAGGGGTGAACATCACAGTAGTTTTCACCTGGAGGCATGTGTTGATTCCTAAGTGGTGACTAAGAGGTAGAGACGCCTAGTAGCAGAGAGTCCAGGGAAGAGGCAGAGAACCCAAGGAGAAGCTCTGTGCGGTATCACTGGATGGGGGAAAATAGGAGTTCAGCACCTATCAAGGAAGGGGGCGTGGTAAACAGGCTTTCCATTAGAAGTAAAGGCTACTCAGAAACAGACCAGTTTTTACAAACGTAGACTCCCGCTTGATATTAGTTCCACCCCGTACTGGAGTAAGCTGATGTGCCCCACGCTGAACTGCCTGCACGAAGCAGCAGTAAACTGTCCCTGGAAGAAGAAGAACCCCAAATGATGACTACAGATTTTAATCTATTACATACAGCATCCAATCAAAAGTTACTCATTATCAAAAGACATATCAAACGATGAAAGATCAAGAAAAAAAATTAGAAACAGTCCCACAGGAAATACAGATTTTTCTATTACAAATCAGAAACTTTAATGGTGAGGAGTAAATTCAAGAAAGTAGAAGACAAGATGAATTTTGGCAGAAAATTAAAGTCTATTAAAAAATTAAATGGAGGCTTTTGGTTCGGACAAAATGAGTAGATGTATTTCTCTTCTATTCCACTAAGCACAGCAAAAAACTCATACATTATATCTATACATAAATATAGAGACTCAGAAAGGTGGAGAGAAGGCAGACCAGCTAGGGACCTCAGGATCCAAGGGACGACATGGTAGTGAGCTCCCTGGGTTTTCTTTTTGCCTCATATATCCCACAATTGGTGCTGGAGAAACTGGCAACCCCAAAATGCCAAAGGATACAGATAAAAAAAGCCCAAAGAAAAGACTTCTCTACCGAAAGAACCAGGAAGGGATAGGCTACCAAGACAGAATACTTTTAGACAATAATTGCACTACTCCAGCCAAATGCCACAGAAAAAACTGAGGCCCATCTCTACCCCCTGCCAGCAAAGGCTGAGTGGGGAGCCTAGACTCCATGCTCACCAGGCCATAATCATGCACCCCTCCCCACTGCCTGCGTGGTGTCAAAGAAGGCCAAGTGGGAAGCCAGGATTTCCAGCACACACAGTGGTAATGAGGCCACCTACCATGGTGTCAGTGGAGACCATATGCGGAGCAGTAATAAGGCACCCCCAACCCCAGGTATCTACAGAGGCCAAGGGAGAGCCTGAACATCCACTCCCACCTGGTAGTAACAAGGCTGTTCCTCACCTCCCCTACCAGCACAGTGTCAGAGGAGTTCTGATTAAACAGAAGATCTAAATAAGATGCAGAGTCTTATTATATTTAAAATATCCAGGATATAATAAATAATCACTCATTATACCAAGAACCCGGAAAATTTCAATGTGAACAAAAAAAGGCAATCAACAGATGCCAACATCAAGATGACACTGATGTTGGAATTATCTGACAAGGATATAATAAAAATATTTTAATGAGCAATTACAAATAATTGATAAAAAGAGTGTCAGCAAAGAAATAGAAGATATAATGAGGAAACAAATGGAAATTTTATATCTGAAAAATACAATGATTGAAATAAATTCAGTGATGGGCTCAACGGTAGAACAGAGGGGACAGAGGACCGACATGCCTGTTAGTGAACTTGAAAACAGAACAGTAGAAACTACCCTATCTGAACAACAGAAAATAGACTGAAAAAAATTAGTAGAGCCTCAGGGATATGCAGGACTATAACAAAAGATCTAGCATTCATGTCATCGGAGTTCCAGAAGGAGGGGAGAGAGAAGATGAGGCAGAAAAAAGTATTAGAAGAAATAATGGCTGAACATTTCCCAAATTTGGCAAAAGACATAAACCTCAAATTCAAGAAGCTGAGTAAATTCCAAACAGGAAAAAAAAAAAAAACAAATAAATCTACACTAAGATACATCATAATCAAACTTATGAAAACTACAGAAAAGGTTTTGGAAGCAGTGAGAGAGAAAGGATACCTTAGCTATAGTAGAAAAAAGAATAGCCAATTTCTCATCAGAAACTGTAGAGGCCAGAGGAATTGGCACATGTTTCAAGTGCTGAAAATAAATCATCAGCCCCAGATTCTATATCTAGCAACAATATCTTTCAGAAACAAAGAGGAAAGCAAGACATTTTCAAATGAAGGAAAATTAATAGCATTTGTCTCCAACTGACCTACTCTTTGAAAAATGGCTAACGGAAGTTCTTGAAACAGAAAGGAAATCATATGAAAGGAAGCTTGGAACATCAGGAAGGAAGAAAGAACAATGGAAAGAGTAAAATATGGGTAAATACAGTCAGCTTTCCTTCTCCTTTTTTTTTTTTTTTTTGAGGAAGATGAGCCCCAAGCTAACATCTGCCACCAATCCTCCCCATTTTGCTGAGGAAGACTGGCCCTGAGCTAACATCCATGCCCATCTTCCTCTACTTTATATGTGGGATGCCTACCACAGTATGGTGTGCCAAGCGGTGCGTAAGTCTGCACCCGGAATCCGAACCGGTGAACCCCAGGCCACTGAAGCAGAGCATGCGAACTTAAACACTGTGCCACCAGGCTGGCCCCTCCTTTTCCTTTTGAATTCTGTTTGACAGTTGAAGCAAAAATTATAATATTATCTGATGTGGTTCTCAGTGAACGTAGAGGAAATATTAAAGACAATTATAATGGAATTGAGTAAAGGGATTTTACAGGAGGTAAGGTTTCCACACTACTCTAGAACTGGTAAAATATGGACACAAGTAGACTGTGATAACGTATGTATCTACAAAGCGTGGGTTTGGACAGCAGATTTTAACAGGTAGAGGGGTCAGGATGGGAGCACATGGAAGCAGCTGGCACATATTGTCTAGATTTGGTAACTGGAAAGGAAAGAGGGCTGGGACTATAACTACTGTATAGTAGAGGAAAAGGCAGCCGGGGGAAAAGAGGAGCACATATGCCAGAAACAGTGGGATAATGAAGCACAGGCAGAAGGAGGATGAAGGGGTTGGTCTTGGGAAGAAACGAGCCTCTGGCTCTGACAACAAACTATCAGAAACCGAAATTAAGAAAACAATCCCATTTACAATTGCATCAAAAAGATTAACATACCTAGGAATAAATTTAACCAAGAAGGTGAAAGACCTGTACACTGAAAACTATAAGACACTGACGAAAGAAACTGAAGAAGACACAAATCAACGGAAAGATATTCTGTGCTCATGGATTGGAAGAATTAATATTGTTAAAAATTCATACTACCCAAAGCAATGTACAGATTCAATGTAATCCCTGTCAAAATTCCAATGGCATTTTCCACAGAAATAGAACAAACATTCCTAAAATCTGTATGGAACCATGAAAGATCTTGAATAGCCAAAGCAATCTTGAGAAAGAAGAACAAAGCTGGAGACATCACTCCCCTGGCATCAAACTACATTACAAAGACACAGTAAACAAAACAGTATGGTAATGGCATAGAAACAGACATATAGATCAAGGGAGCAGAATACAAAGCACAGAAATCAACCCACACATATATGGTCAATTAACGTATGACAAAGGAGTCAAGAATATACAGTGGGATGGGGCCGACCTGTGGCCGAGTGACTAAGTTTGTGCTCTCGGCTTCCAGGGCCCAGAGTTTCCCTGGCTGGGATCCTGGGCACGGACCTAGCACTGCTCATCAAGCCATGCTGAGGCGGTGTCCCATATAGCAGAGCCAGAATGACCTACAACCAGAATATACAACTATGTACTGGGGGTCTTTGGGGAGAAGAAGAAGAAAAAAGAAGATTGGCAGCAGATGTTAGCTCGGGGCCAATCTTTAAAAAAAATGGGAAAATGACCATCTCCTCAGCAAACGGTGTTGGGAAAACTGGACAGCCGCTTGCAAAAGAATGAAACTAGACCACTATCTTACATCATATGCAAAAATTAACTCAAAATGGGTTAAAGACTTGAAAGTAAGACTTGAAACCACAAAACTCGTAGAAGAAAATATAGGCAGTAAGCTCCTTGACATTGGTCTTAGCGATGATTTTTGGGGATCTGACTCCAAAAGCAAAGGCAAAAAGCAAAAATGAACAAGTGGAACTACATCAAACTAAAAAGCTTCTGCACAGCAAAGGAAACTATCAACACAATGAAAAGGCAACCTACGGGAGAAAATATTTGCAGATCATACACCTGATAAGAGGTTAATATACAAAATATGTAAAGAATTCGTATAACTCCATAGCAAAAAAAAAAAAAGCGCCTCTAACTCAGAAGGGAAATTACATTTGAGAGAAGGTGACGGAAACAGGACGTTGGGTCTGAGGATGACTTTCTTCTCAGTCAAGTAGGCCCCTGCCGAGATGGGATAAACCGAGCTGAGAGCGCAGAGAGCGGATATATACACCAGTGACAGACGTTCAGGGAGAGCGTCAGGCGCTAAAGCTGAAGTTTTCAGCCTCGCTCCTCCACAGCTGTAAAATGACGGCTCGCCCGCCAGGGGGCGGTGTCTGCGGAAGCTCACGTATCCCATCGGCCCTGGCGCCCGGGCGGAAGAAGGTTCAGAGGTGATTCTGTGGCTCGCCTCGTCTCGGCTCTCCTATCCCCACTGACGTTGGGCAACAAAGATGGCGGCAGGAACCAGCAATTACTGGGAAGGTGAGGGCGAGGCCTCGGGTGGATCTGGTCAAGGGGCGAGGGCCTGAGTGAGGACGGGGCTTGAGGGAGGCAGCGGAGGCAAGAGCCAGGCCTCCGGGGCGGGGTGCTGAGGGGCGGGGCTGCTCTAGAGGGAGCCCGGGCCTGGGGGCCGAGGAGCCCGGACGGTCCGGGGCAGGGGGCTGGCCTGAGAGGCAGCGGGACCTGGGGCAGGGCTGGGGCAGAGGGGCTGAGCGGGCACCGAGGGGAAGAGGGGCCTGAGTGGCCGGGGGAGAACTGGGTTGAGGGGGTAGCGGAACGCGGACGAAGTGGCTTGGGCTGAGAACTCTGCGAGGAAGCCAGTGTTGAGCGAGAAGATCCGAGCCCGGGCGAGTGGGGGGAGCAGCGCCTGAGAGTTGAGGTCACTGTCGGACTACTGGGCAGGAAAAGCGAAAGGAGGAACTTGTCAGTCCGGTCCACCGAGGCGAATTGCATGAGTGGAATGTCTCTGACTGGGTCCCCTTGGCAGCTTCAGGCTACGACTTCGAGGATTGGGTGTCGAGTCGGCTTTTGAAGGCAGAGGAAACTTTGCCTTTGCTCTGGCCATCGGTTTTGTTAAAGAGAGAAAGTTGGGAGAACCAGTGTGGATTCTAATTATTGCATTTGCTGTAGCTCTTCTACCAAAAAACTGTCTTGTGATTTGGCGAGTCCGTTTGTTTAACTCCTGAAAATAATGGTCCGATAAATTGGACTCGCGTAAAACTCATTCCTGGGCCTTGATGATGAACAAAGATCAGAGAAGGCTCACCTTTCCCTTTCAGTTGTCTGTTTCCTTTACTGCTCCATGGAAACTGCTCTCCAAATCCCTTTCCCCTGTTAACCTATTTCCTATTGCTACGCACTGAAGCCTCTGGACACCCATCACAAATAACAATATTGTCACTATCAGACACTTGGTCTAAGAAACTTAATTCTAAGTTCATCCATACTTGCCTCTTAGACTTCTTAAAATAACTTTTACTTGATGTTTTCTGTTAGAAAGTCAGTTACTAGTTACAGAAAAGCGTGCTTACAGTTTGAACATGTATTGAAGTGCCTATTTGAAATGTGTGTACTAGCTAGAAAATATTTTTAAATTATGTAAACTATGTAGAAGTGGCTATTGGTAACTTTAATACTCGTCGTTAGGCTATGGTTTTTTGAAACACCATGCTATAGTAATTATAGAAGCTTATTACTGACAACCTAGTCTGTGCCAGGTGCTTTAAACGCATGATTACTAATACATAGAAAAACCCCCCGAAGGTAGGGGTTTAAAAAACAAAAAGCCGAGGTTCGTAGATTGTCAGTAAATCAGAGCCAGTTCTCAGAATCTCAGAACTTTAGGCTGAGCTGAGATTCTGAGATAGGGTCTCTGGACAAATGTTCTTCACTGTGTTAGTCTGCTTTCTGCTTTTGGTTCTTGATAAGTATGTTGAAATAACGTTTTGCATTCGTTATTCCAGACAGATGCGATCCTTACATCATTCCTACATCATTCCTTCCTATATTTCAGCCCGTTTATTTGCACCTTGCTTCACCATGAACGAGAGTACTCACATCTAGATGTGGGTTTCTGGACTGTGGCTTCTCTCACTCAACCACTTAGATGCCAAACTACCATACCAGTTTCTCTGCTTGCTTGTTTACTTCTGTTCTTTTAAAACTTATCCTCTTATTTCTGTCATACTTGTTTGACCTTGTTAGTAGCATGTTGTTTATTGTTAGTTTCAGCCTCTCCAAATTTCTTTCGGTAAACTCATTGAAAGACAATATTTTTGTCTTTTTGTATGATTATTTATTTTTTCTTTATGCTCAATCACTAAGTCATTCTACTATTAAGAATTTCATAAGCCTGGGGCCAGCCCTGTGGCCAAGTGGTTAGGTTTGTGCTCTCTGCTGTGGCGGCCCAGGGTTTCGCTGGTTCGGATCCTGGGCGCGGATGTGGCACCACTCATCAAGCCACGCAGAGGTGGCGTCCCAAATGCCACAAGTTGAAAGACTCACAACTAAGTATACACAGCAATGTACCAGGGGGGTGGGGAAGGGGGGACTTTGGGGAGAAAAAGGAAAAAAATAAAATCTTTAAAAAAAAAGAATTTCTTAAGCCTAATGAAGCTTTGGGACGTAAAGAGGTAGGAAAATCTCTGACAAAAGCAGTGATGGTTTCTTTTTCATAAAGATAGCTGGTAAATTAATATAATGCTGATCATAAACCATATTCAGTTCCTTTGTGATCTGTATTTTCTTCTGCTTTCCTCTAAATTATGAAATTTTAGATACTGCTATAGAAATAATTTCATGGATGTTAGGACATTTGTTGTCTAGCCGTTTTGCGGATGAAGCTGAAATTTTGCGTCTCCCACTGTCTCTCCCCTTCTTATCCCATCTGAAGTTTAAATAAGTGACAGTTTGCTTTCCTGGATGAGTCTTTGGTTTCCTCCTTATAACACTTTTCTTTTTTTTAAAGATTTTATTTTTCTTTTGTTCTCCCCAAAGCCCCCAGTACATAGTTGTATATTTTAGTTGTGGGTCCTTCTGGTTGTGCTGTGTGGGGCGCCACCTCAGCATGGCTTGATGAGCAGTGCCATGTCTGCGCCCAGGATCTGTGAAACCCTGGGCCACTGAAGCAGAGCGCGAGAACCTAACCACTCGGCCACGGGGCCGGCCCCTAGAACACTTTTATTTATGTAATCATTTGCATTGTTTGTTTTCTTCAGAGTAGTTTTATGATTTTCATGTCTGCTGTTGGACTTTTTGCATCTAATTTGCTTTTGTAATTTTATTAAAGATCTGAGGAAACAAGCTCGACAGCTGGAAAATGAACTTGATCTGAAACTGGTTTCCTTCAGTAAACTATGTACGAGTTACAGTCACAGCAGTGCCCGAGATGGAAGACGCGACAGGTATAGGTACTACCAGATTCTCTCTCTTACGTCTTAAAGTATATAATGTTTTTAAAGCATTAAAAGCTTAACTGAAATACATAACTCTAACTTGGTCATTTGGTGAATTTTTGGTGTTTTATTTTGTTATTGATTGTTTTATTTTTTAGTGATTTATAAAAATTCTCCTTAATTCTTGAAACTAGCATTTCTTTGGGATCCTTTGACAAGGATTGTGACAGTGTTAGGAGGAGAATGCTAAGGCTTAAGAATGAGTTTGTATCAGAAATAAGAGTTTCTAGTTCAGCCTTTGTAAGGAAATGTGGTTAATTTGCCCCCATTGTATTTCCTATAGCTTCTAATTGCTAAACAGATCTGGGGAATTACCTAAGTGCAAGGTATGCATACTACTCTTCTGGTGTTTTAGGATGGATCTAATGTAGTATGTATCCCCCCTGTTAATCCTCTTAGCTGTTTTTAATTTTACTTCTTTTTTGAGAATCTGGTATACAACTATATTGAACATATGGAAAATACATTCTCATCTTTGAATCTTATGCTCCCTTTAGGCCATCCACTTCTTTCAAAAAATTTTAGGAAATATAACGGACCCCCACATGCCTGTCTCCCACTTTGAGAAATAATCATTACCAGTTCAGTTGAAGCCCTGGATGGCACTCCATTTTCTCCCTCCCCATAATCTCTATATGTTTTTACTACGTATGTTTGTGTTCCTAAACAACTCATAGTAGGAGCTATAGTTATTTTGCAACTGTTTTTTTGTTTAACATTATCTTTGAGATTCAGCTATGGATACATTTAACTGTGCTGTGTTCGTTTGCTATGTATAGTATTACATTGTATGATTTTATCACAATTTATTCTGTAGTTGGACATTGTTTCTAATTTTTGCTAATTAATAATAATTTTAATAACTGACACAGAGTGTTCATTATGTGTCAGGTACTGTTTTAAGAGCTTTATATAAAGGCTACTGGGAACTTTTTTTTTCTTTTCTGGGGAGGAAGATTTGCTCTGAGCTAACATCCTTTGCCAGTCTTCCTCTTTTTTTTTTTGGCTTGAGGAAGGTTAGTCCTGAGCTAACTTCTGTGCCAGTCTTCCTCTATTTTGTATGTGGGTCACTGCCACAACATGGCTTGACAAGTGTTGTAAGTCCGCGCCCAGGATCTGAACCAGTCAACCCAGGCTGCCAAAGCTGAGCGTGCTGGACTTAATGGCTATGCCATGGGACTGGCCCCAGCTGGGAACATTTTCACCTATAAAGTGTTTCTGTATACCTAACAGTGGAATTGCTGGTAGTAGAGTTGTTAGTTGTTATCCTCTGTTTATTTTACATACTTTTTTGAGGATTGGTGGTAGATAGCATATTTTTTCAGCTGATAATAATAAAAACGACAAAAACTGGTCTTGGATTTGAACCTAGGTTTTCCTATCTCCAGAACCCTTATCACTAGCCAAAGTATTGCTTCTTTTTAAATAAGGGCACTTTATTAAAGAATTAAAATTAAAGATAGCAGGGTCAACATATTAACTTTAGGACCTAAAAGTAAGCTGTTGGCATGCCACATAGCTTTGAGTGCAGTGCATTTTTTTCGGGCGTGCCTTTACTTAGCAAGTAAAGAGAATAAGGAATGTTCTTTTCTATGAGTAAACTTATTTTATCACATTGGAAAGCATTTTTCCTGAATTTAAGTCTCCCACTTGGCTATGCCAGTGAGTATATAATTTTAAAACTGCTAATTGTTAAGAGATGCAGTTAGATGATGCTTTTTTTATGTTCTCTGTGCTTCGTGCACTTAATACTTTTGTGATTCCTTTAAGGGAAAAACTATCTTGAAAACATTGCGTAAGAAATTCTACAACTAATTGGGACTGACTTTATAGAATTATTTCAGCCTAACTGTTCCTTTCAATAAGAAACCTAAAGCCAAGGAGATCCAGATCCAGTGTGCATTCCAAAGTGTTTTGTTTCTTGCCCGGGTTGAAAGCATGTCATGATGAGTAAACTCAATGATGAGAGGATTTTTCTTCCAGGAATAGTTTTTTTTTTTTTTTAACTCCATGTATTTTGAGAATTTCATGTAGTCTGTGAATCATCACACACCTATAGAATGAATTAAATTTAACTGAATCTTAGTATTGTGGAGAATGAGTTTTTGGCCATTTTCCTGGACTCATATACTCTCCTGAGAATGGAGAATGTAGAAATTGCCTCCTCATTCATTCAACTCATATTTAATGAGCATCTGCCATGTGCCAGGCGCCATTTTAGGTGCTAGGCATGTATCTGAGAATAAGACATAGACAGTTTCCCTCCTCATGGAGTTTGCATTTGTTGGCCCATTGTTCTTTTTCATATATCTTGGAGGGAAGGATCTTAGGGTAGGGAGGTATTAGTAGGATATAGAGCATTTTTGCCTGGGCACATCCTAAGAGACAACAGCAGAACCTTGGGTTCACTCTGACACGTACTAAAGAGCTAGCTATTTTGATATCTGTTTTAAGGCAAACACATTGAATTATTTCGAGAAGAAATAAAAATCTGGGCCTAATTGAACATCTTAAAATAAAAATTCTCCATTTTAGCTACTTTTTGGCTATTTCACTGCTTGTTACTATTGGTGTGGAGGTGTATATGAGAAGAGAAATAGTAGTAGCTAAGGCACTTTTTGATGTTAAACTGATGATTTAGTTTTTTAATTTGCCACACCCAAGCACTGTCACCGGGCAGGACAAAGTCTTCAGTGAGACTGGAGACATAGTCATTGCTTGAGCATTTATCTGTATCAGTATAATTAAGATCTGTATTGAGCTGCTCATGTATGGACCACTTGGAAAGCTAATGAAAGTTAGTCGTTGACTTAAGAGTCAAAAGAAACTTTCAGGATGTGCAGTTTTAGAATTTGAATCTGTCAAACATAAATTTCACTTGTAAAAAGTTAGATTTGTGACTCACTTTTCAGGTTTAAGACATTTCAACACATTTTTACAAAACAGTGGGAACAAATGGACAATATAAATGGAAATGTAGAGTGTTGGTACTAAAATTTCTCTGCTGGACATTGCTGTCTATGTTAGACTTGAAGCCAGTTCTTGCTTATTTAATAACTAGTTATCCAGTCTGTAGATTATTTAAATCTCAATTTTATTTCTTCTTGGTAAGAGTCAAAGAAAGAAGAGAGAACTTAATTTAAGGTCTAAGGGACCATAATTGTTTTGGGGTAAAAATTTAAAAGATTATTCCTCACAAATCTCATAACAAAATTCATAGTACATTTTATGGTTCCTCTTATATGCTGTACTGCATACTTCCATGGCTTTATTTCACATGATTTGTTCTTTTAGAGTCAGCATTTAATTGGGCACTGCCATAGCTTAAGTTACTTTCATTTGGGACAGTAAACAAGCATTTGGAATTGCTTTACATTATTAAGATTAGATGTATTAAAGCTTGGGAAAATCTTACACTCAATCATATTTTATACTGAACTTAATATTTAGGACATGTATGATCTTTATAGGAAAACTGCTATAAAAATTATAGCTTCTTAAGAAACGGATCTCAGGGGTTCCATTTGACCTCTTTAAGAATAATTACCTTATTATTTTAATTATTTTTTAAAGGATTAGGTTTAAGTAATAGATTCTCTTTATTTGAACTTCTCTTTAGCTCTGACACAACACCTCTTTTAAATGGATCAAGCCAAGACAGAATGTTTGAAACAATGGCAATTGAAATTGAGCAGCTTTTGGCAAGGGTAAGCACTTTCTGTTAAATAACTCTTTTTGCTAATAACTGTATACTTGTTATGATACTGGATTATATTAATACAGACCTGTTTATTGAAATCACCCTTTCATTCAAGATGTGTGCCTCCCTAGGCACTTGAATTTTGATGACAGCCATTCCCAGATCCTGTGGATGTTATTTTTGCCTTTATGGATTATTTGGGGGAAATACTGACCTTGCCTACTGTCTACTTCTTGTTTTTTTTGTTTGTTTTTTGCTGTTATCCAAAAGGACATACAGGCAGATAATTGACTTTTAACTCTTTATAGTGCTTTCTAAAATATATTTATTGGTTTTCATTTTCTTTCTTCTTCTTTTTAGCTCACAGGAGTAAATGATAAAATGGCAGAATATACCAACAGTGCGGGTGTCCCCTCCTTGAATGCAGCACTGATGCATACATTACAGCGACATAGAGACATATTGCAGGTAATATATTGGGCTTGAGATTTTTGTTATCATAGAAGTCTCTTTCTTTTTAATCCCTGTATGGAATGTATATACATGTATTTAAGAGAGCGAAGGGAAAAATCTTCTGAGGATAAATGTCGTGCTATAGAAATTTGTCTTGTTTTGCTTTCTTTCCTTTGGTGTTGTGAAATTCTGAAAATGTCTACTAGCTCTTGCTTTTGCCTGGTAGAATTGAATAATATTTGTCAGTAGATAAATATACTTCTACCGTGAGAGACCTCATAGCTAACTGTAATGGTGAAATAGCCATTGGTCATGTATAGGCGATAATACGGTGGTTTCAAGTATACTTTTGTCAGGCTTTGAAGATAACATGGAAGAGGAGTAATTTGCTGTATTTATTTAGTATATTATTTGAGAAAATATTAAAAGTGTACCAATAAAATGAAATAAGCTCTTAAAGATTTACATATGGGGGTGTTAAAAATATAGTAGTACAACTAGAAGGACAAATATTTTTAATATTGAAAAAATTCAGCAACCATTTCTAATTTTCAAAACTCTTGTCGAAAATAGGAATAGAAGGATACTTTATTTATCTGATGTAAAAATGTGTATATCAGATTAAAAGCTAGCATCATGTTTAAAAATAAAGCACTAAAAGCACTTCCATTGAAGAAAAAAACAAGACAAGGGTATCCACAATCACCACAGATGTTTAATATTGTTTTGGAAGTTCTTGGTGGAGCAATTAGGCAGTGAAAAGAAACAAGATATAAATTTTGGAAAGGAAGAGACAAAATTTGTATTATGTGGCAGTGATAAGATTATATATCCAATACAATAAGAAAACTAACTCCCACAAAAGTAGAAACAAATTCAGTAAGATGGTGGATTACAAAATTAATATATAAGGGCAAGTAGTTTTTCTACATACAAACAATAACCTGTTAGGAAATACAGAGGAAGAAACTATAAAACCCTTATCTATAAATGTAATAAGAATGTATATAGGGAGCTGGCCCAGTGGCCAAGTGTTTAAGTTCATGCACTCTGCTTCAGTGGCCCAGGGTTTCACTGGTTCGGATCCTGGGCGCGGACCTAGCACTGCTCATCAAGCCGTGCTGAGGCGGCGTCCCACATAGCAGAACTAGAAGGACCTACAACTAGAATATACAGCTATGTACTAGGGGGCTTTGGGGAGAAGAAAAAAATAAAAGAATGTATAGGACTCGTATATATAAAACTCTACTGAGAAACATAAAAGATTTACTCTGCGTTTGGGTGGGAAGACACCTCTCTAAATCAACCTGTGAATTGATTGCTATCCCAATGGAAATAACAGGGTTTTTGTTTGTTTCTTTGTTTCATTTTTTTTTTTAGTTGGTAAAATGACACTAAAATTCAAGAATAACTAAGAAAAAATATGTGAAAATGAAGATAGGTAGTAAAGGATGCCTAGTTCTACCAGATGTTAAAACCTGTTAAGAATCTAGGATAATTAAGATAGTTTGATTCTAGAGAAAAAGTAGACCAATAGAACAGAATGGAGTTCATATATAGAACAAATATGCATAGAGATTTAGTTTCTGATAAAGGTAGTATTTTAAATCAGTGGGAAGAAGAGGGATTATAAAGTAAATAGAGCTGTAACAATCGGCTAATTATTGGGGGAAAAAAACAAACCTCAATGTCTATCTCATTCTTCCCATCCAGAGTAAATTCCAAATGGATTAAAGATCTACGTATAGAAAAAGAAATCATAAAAGTTCAGAATAAATCATGATGAAATTATACAGTTTAGGTATTGAAGGACTTTGTATGCAAAATCTAATACCAGGAACTATAACAAATGACTAATTTTTTTAATATACAAAGAAATAATAGAAATAAGAAAAAGGCAACCTAATAGGAAAATGGGCAAAGGATGTGAACTTGTTGTTTACAGAAAATCACTGGCCAAAACCATAAAAAGATGTTCAGCCACGTTCCCAAATAAAATTAGACAAATCAAAATGCGACATGATTTTTCATCTGTCAGATTAGCAAATATTGAAACATTTGTGACCTGTTATTGGCAAAAGTGTAGAAAAGTGGGCACTCATCCATTTGCTGGGAACATGAATTGATGCAGTCTTTATAGAAGGCAGCTTAGTGCTATCAAAATCTAAATGTAAGATTCTTTGATCCAGGTGTTCTGCTAGGCATTTACTCTAAATACTCTTTGAAAAGAAAGAGTTCAATAAAATATGTATAAAAGAATGTTTCTTGCAGCATTTTTTACCAGAAAAAAATGAAAGCAACTAAAATATTTATCAGTAGGGAATTTATTAAATTATAATAGACTCATAAGATAGAATTCTATATAGCTATTAAAAGAATATAGATTTCTATTTGCTAATATGAAAAGATTACTTGATATTTTATGAACTTGAAAAATTGAGGTATACAGCAGAATACGGTATGATTTCTTTAGCATAAATGAAAGAAATAATAGATAAGCTTGTATATACAAAAACATTTCGTGAAAGAAAATGATGATAATGTTATGAACTATGGAGCGGGACGGTTCTTTTATTCCTTTTGGTGCTCTTTTAGTGTTCTCCCTATATTCGTGTATTACTTTTTTTATTTTTATTTTTTTAAGATTTTATTTTTCCTTTTTCTCCCCAAAGCCCCCTGGTACATAGTTGCATATTTTTAGTTGTAGTTCCTTCCAGTTGTGACAGGTGGGATGCCGCCTCAGCATGGCTTGATGAGCGGTGCCATGTCCGCACCCAGGATCCAAACAGGCAAAGCCCTGGTTCGCCACAGTGGAGTGCATGAATTTAATCACTCGGCCATGGGGCCGGCCCCTTATTTTTGTTTTTAAAGTGTCAATATGGGCTCACTGGAAGATGGGATTATGATTTTCATCTTCTTTATATATACTTCTCTGAATTAAAAAAGTAATGAATATTCCTTAATATCTTAAAATATGATAATAGAAAAAGAAAGGAAAATATTTAAAGATTATTTTGTTTACAGTTCTCTTGGTTCTGTTCTTCCTTTGGTTGATTTAGGAATTAAATTTCTTTGGGAATTCCAAAAGGATGAAATTTGAAAATAAGCCCCATTGGGTACGCTAATGAGTAGAAAGAGCCGCTCAATTTTATCCTAGGATATTTGAAGTCATTTTATCTTAGAGTTATTTTTTTCTTCACAATTCTGCCCCGTACTAGAACATTGAAGAAGAATGATTTAGTGGCACCATTACCCTAGCACCAAATTGTTTTCATTTGAAAGCAGTTGGTTACTCTTCAGGAAAATGATTATAATGTTGTTTTTATTTCTTGGCAATTTTATTTCTTAAATAGAAGTTTTTTGGCAGAAATTTCTAAAAGGATGACAATGAATAACTGCCTCAATGAGATAAAAATATATAATTAACTCATGTTGCGACTGGATGTTGATTTATTGCAGGATTATACACATGAATTCCATAAAACCAAAGCAAACTTCATGGCAATACGGGAAAGGGAGAATCTCTTGGGATCAGTACGAAAAGACATTGAGTAAGTTACCTTTTATATTATTTTGTTGGGTATTTGTTCAGATTTGGATTTAGAGTATATCCATGATTAACAGCAAATTGAGTAACAGAACCAGGATTTAGATTTCCAGCTTTCTCATTCCCATTTCACTATTTTTAAACATTGCTGCTACAGTATGGTCCTAATCTACTTTGCTGGTTTCATTTCCAACTTTCCCTAGTTTTATCACTGACTCCTGCCAACCTTGACTTTCCTGTCTTAATTCAAAGTCCAGCTTAGATGATATCTTCATGAGTTTTTCTCTGATCTCCTACCACCCACCTTAAGAATTATAACATTACCGATGATTGAAGCTCTCCGTGTTTCCCTTCCTGATTACCACCTATCCCCTACCCTCTCCCTTGCCCCCAAAATTATGTATTCAGGTAGCTATCAAAGTAGCCTTTACTTCCCTTGAATCAGAAATAACTGTTTTTTCCAGATTTTATACAAACTCATAGCCTTAGGCCAAATTATTTGAGGACTCCCAACATTTTCATGCTGATCTCAATCCATAATTTTAAAGATTTGTCCTTTTATTCCATACCTTTACCTCACCTTCAATAATATATTCTAGCATTTCATACACATTTTTGAAATTTTTTTCACAACTGAACATGACTGATAAGGTGAAATCCGTTGGGCAGCTAATTAAAGCTGCAGACTTTCCCACTTTTGGACCATCTGTTGATGCTGGTCGTTGTCTCACTTGTGATAAGTTTATGATACTTGTGTTTCATAAGTTAACTATGATACTTATGTTTCATAAACTGTTAGATACATTACCATGTCATAAACTGATATATATCCTGTGTACTCTGAGGAACATTTTCATGGGCCTCCTTTATTTTATTGTAACAGTAAGACAGCTTTGCAGCAGAAATAATTTAATATTCATTGCATTCAAAATTTTTGTTCAAAACTGTAACCCAGGATTATCCAGCCACCAAAGGTCATTTCCTCCTCTAGAAATTATCTTGGAAAATAAATTTTTGTTGTTTGTCTCTGTTTTATTTGTGTTTAGTCGTATGTCCTTTGTTTAACATATAGGAGTAAAAAAATAAACATTTTTGCCATAATTAGAAATTTTCTAATATTTTTAGTTCTCAGGAACTTGTAAGTCTTTTGTTTAATTGCTGTACAGTCTATTTATATATGTCTTAAGGAATGCATTGAGAACCAGTTTAGGGGACGGCCTTTAATGTGCAGGCATTTAGCTCCCCCACAGTTTGTGGGAAACATTAGCATACAGCCCGCTGTGATAACTTGCTTTCTGAAAGATGATCATAAAAGAAACTTGTTCATCCATTCATTAAATTATTTCTTGATTACCAGCCATGAATAAGACTGTGTCAGTCACAGTAGAGGGTAGAAATGAAAAGACCAACTTGACGTTCTAGGGGTTTATAATCTACGTGCTAAAGAGGAGTAAGGCACATACTCAAATTAATGTAATATGAGGCAGAATATGATTAGTGAGATGATATGTAGTAGTAATAACTGATGTTTTGAAGTTTTTTTTTTAAGATTGGCTCCTGAGCTAACAACATGTTGCCAATCTTTTTTTTTCTTTCTCCCCAAAGCCCCCTAGTACATAGTAGTATATTTTAAAGGTTTTATTTTTTTTTCCTTTTTCCCCTAAAGCCACCCGGTACATAGTTGTATATTGTTAGTTGTGGCTCCTTCTAGTTATGGCGTGTGGGATGCCGCCTCAGCATGGCTTGATGAGCGGTGCCATGTCCTTGCCCAGGATCCAAACCAGCAAAACCCTGGGCCACTGCAGCGGAGCGTGAGAACTTAACCACTCGACCCATGGGGCTAGCCCCCTACAGTGGTATATTTTAGTTGTAGGTCCTTCTAGTTGTGCTATGTGGGCTCCTGCCTCAGCATGGCTTGGTGAGCGCGATGCTAGGTCCGCGCCCAAGATCTGAACCGTTGAAACCCTAGGCCGCCAAAGCAGAGCACGTGAACTTAACCACTTGGCCGTGGGGCCAGCCCCGATGTTTTAAACGTTTTTGTAATTACACGCCACCTTTCCATATATTATCTCTTTTTGACTTCATATCTTTTGGTATAGATAGAAATCATTAGTCCTATTTTATGAAACTAGGTATTAGGAGACTTGTCAAAGGGTAACTGGCTAATAAATGATGGAGTATGGATTTAAATGCAAATCATCAGTCTTCCAAGTCCAGTGTGTTCTTGATTGTATCTTGCTGCTTTTTCTGGTGCTTTCTTTCCCACTGTGCTTTGCACATGAGCACTGCCTCTCAGCCATTTCGTAGTTCATTTTTAGCAGCATGACCCTCTTTTATCTTATTGCAGTATATGTGCAGTTACTTGAATTTTTTATTTTGTTCTTGATACTTTATTGTAAGTAACAACAGAAGCATGAAAGTGTTGATAGAAATGATAAAAAGCATTTTCTTTTAAATTTTAATGCACTTAAGACCAAGATAGAAATTCTTAAGTATGCCGAAATTGGCAGATCTTTAGCTTCATTGTAGTGCTCCTTAGGCTTCAGTTGATGGACTGCATGTACTGTTGTGAAGGAAAACATTCTGTTTCAGTAGCTTCCCCACCCCATGTGCTGTGTAGTAATCGGTCCAAAGTTTTACTTCCGCTTGAAGAAAATAAAGATAGAGGAGATAATAAAGAAAGGAAAAGTAACGTTTTTGTTTGTTTAAGAATGTTAGATTATTTTAGTGAAAAATAATAACCTCTTAGGCCTACATGAGAGAGGCATTCATATTTATTTATAACAGGTGTCATTTTTAGAAGGAGATGAAAAGGATTATACACTTTAATTGTTCATTCAAAACTATGTCGTATCTGGCAAAAATGTTCATAAGTTTTCTCTGTTTTGATCTAGGTCATATAAAAGTGGGTCTGGAGTAAACAACAGAAGAACTGAACTATTTTTGAAAGAACATGACCATCTTCGAAAGTAGGTATTGTTGAATGTATGCACACTATGTAGTTTTCCATACTTATTAATTCATTTACTTATGTAAGTGCTTTATCAATGCGAATTCATTTAATTCTTCTAAAGACGCTATTTGGTAGAAATGGAATTGCAGCTGTTCCAATCATAATTAGCAAAGATATTACGCTGTTGAAAATTCGAAGTCTGCATTCACAATTAATTGTAACCTGTCTTTTATTGCCTTAACGTTTCTTTTCCTTAGCAAGTCTATTGTTCTAATACTTTTGTCCACTACTGTAGTTATTAGTAATAATAATAGTAATAATAGTGATAATGACTTATGTTTGAATGGCCTGATACCAACTGACGTATGTCAAGAAGCTTTATAAAGGGTACTTGGCCATACGTCAAATCCAAAGAAAAGCAGCTTCCCAAGATTTCAGAAGAAAACGCCTAAAAACTTGGATGAGCTATATTTTAAAACAAGTCACCATAGTCGATCCCTGCTTCATCTATTTTTGCTCTGAAATGTACTGGTTTCTGTAATTATTTTCTCTGTATTTTGTTGTAGAAGTGAAGGATCAGAAAATTACTCACCTCTGTGAGCTCAGCCTCTAAGCTCTTGAGCAGCTAGTATCCATGATAGTTAAATGTTGTGAATTATGCTGGTATTTGCTACTGAATGTCATAAATTAGTCATATCCCTATGTGCTTAATGTACTGTTCAATTTATTTTTCTTTAAAGATCACCACTTTAAATATAAGCTGTTGAATTTAGAACATGGAATGATCAAGACTTTTTTAGAAGTCTGAGTACTTCTAGTGTCGGAAATAGCTTTTAGCCTTCTTTCTTAATCTGTTGAATATTATTGATTGGCACAAGGGGGCAGTCTTTCCTAAAGTATGTTTAGTTTGTGGTTATTCATGGCTTTGGTAGTTCTGTTTGTGTTTGATAAAGACTACCATAAAAGAATTTTGCGTTACATCCAAAACTATGTTAATATATTCTTGAGATACAGAATAATTTAGGAGGTAAGATAACTCAAGAAGCATAGAATAAACATTAGATTGCATCACTGTTTTTATATTACTTCAAAAAGAAATTAAACAGTTAGAAATGCAGTAGTTTACTCTGTAAAGAATGATTTTGATGCTGAAAAGAGTCTACCAGAGTAATTACATAAATTAATATCCTATATTATTTGAGAACACATCGTTTACTATAAATTTTATATAAAAATTTGCAGTTTTGGGATTATTTTAGTAATTCAAAGAAAACCCTTAAGGAGTTTATTTATTTATAGAAAAAAATACAACAATTTAAGAGGCACACAGCTTAAGTAATTTGTTTAGGGTTATAAAAATGATGAGAGGATTGGCAATCAAAAGGTATTTTCCATTTTTGTTTCTGAGACAAATATATACTTTAGTATATATATATGATGTATGGTATATGATATACTTTATGCAAATTCCTTTGAACATTCTTGTGAAGAAGTTTGTATGTGCTCATTCTATACAGAGAGAAAGTGAAGCAGGATAAAATTTAAAGTAGAGTGGACTATGAGCTTTTGATGAATTAGGGAAATTGTTGAGACTAAAAGCGAGGGCTTCGTCATTGCTGTCAATATTAGAACACAGATCTTCCAAATGCATTTTTGAAAACATCAATCTTATGTATAAGTTACAAATACCTGTTAAGTAATAAGATAATATAAAATTATGGACAAATGTGTGTACAAAATAATATGAAAAACTTTCTCTGTTTTTTCAGTGTTATTTCTGTATTTAATATGCCAAGTGCTTTAAGGAAGAATTGGCAAGATTTTTTTTTAGAATAACTTTTTTTAATATAAAAGCTATGAGTATTCTTTGTAGTACTTCTTTTAGAAAGTGCTAATAATTCAACAACACAAAAACTCAACTTAAATCACTCATTAGTACAGATTCTGTAACTATTTTTTTACTCAGTAATTGAGCCTTTTCCCATGTTATTTGATAATTTTTTGTTTGTTTTTAAGTAGTTCTTTTAATTTTTAATGGTGTATGTATTCCATAATGCAGATAAACTGCAATTCATGTAACCATTTCCCTAATGTTCACCTTTTAAATTATTTCCAGTTTTTACTGTTACACATATTGAAGTCTTTGCATGTATCCGTAATTATTTCCTTATGATAAACTCCTAAAATTGGAATTGTAGGATTAAAGAATATGTTCATTTTTAAGGCTTTTGGTATATTGTCAAATTTCCCGCTAAAGATTTGCTAGTTGAGAGTTCTGTTAGTAGCATATATAAAAACTCCCCAATGCCCCTACTAACACTGCTATTTTTATTTTTGATTCATGCCATAAAGATAGGCAAAAATTCTCAGGCAATAGTTTTTTTTTATATAAGGAATACATTTTCATTAGAGAAAATGTAGGTTAAACAGCCAAACAAAAGAAGCATAAAGAAGTAATAGTTAAATTAACCTATGAGTGATATGGACAACAAGGGATTAAATATTTTATCAAGCCCATTTGTAATTAATTGGCCAGATTTGCTGCTAGGGTACGTTTTATTTTGATCTTTCAAGGATAAAGGATTTTTTAATACTCAATAACTCAGATAACGGGTTTGATTTTGTGCTATAAGGTTGGACTTTTTATGGCTAGAAGCATTTCTTAGTTGATTCTTCATAAAATACTGTTTTTTCATGTTAACATAAATTACTACAACTTATTTCTAAAGTACATATTTTTGCTTTGAAAAAAGAGTAAAACAGTTTTTATAAACGAATGCCAAACTAAAAAAAAAAAAATGACTTCGTAATGAATTGTTTTTACCAGCTCCCCTTAATACTCTTTTTGTCTAAAAATTAATGTCGTTAGCTTATAACAGTTTATCTTATGGAAGACAGTAATTTCTCTTCCTGTGTGGTGGATAAGGTAGCTTTCATTTTTGACTTGTCTTTCCCTGAGTCTGTCTCAGTATGTCAGTCAGAAGAAAATGCTGACTTTGAGTTGTGTCGAGGTTGTAGCTATTTGTTTTTCACTGGACTGTAGATAGATTCCTATGAGCTCTTTGGTTGCCTTTATATAATTATTCTCTTTCATTGCTCCCTTATATTTTCCTTTTTGAAGAAGTATCTGAGTTAGTTAGTTTTAAACAGATGTTAAAGTTCTTTTTTTCCCCCTTCAAGAACTTTTGCTTTTATGATCTTGTCTATCTATATATTTATTTTTAAAGGATGTAGAGCTGATTGTATTATTGCTGTTTTTATAGATGGGAAGTTAAGAAATAGAGGGTAGACAGACTGAATTACCTGAAGCCTTAAGATGCTATGATTTGCTCAAAGTCATACAGTCAGTATCAGACCAAGCATTTGTGCTTTTTCCCTAGCAGCATTTTGAATAAAAGCGTGTCTTCCATATTTACCTTAATGAAGCTGACGGATTTCAGAGATTTTCAGCAGTGGTGAGAAAGTTGGATTAGGAAATAAGTGTACGCAAATAGAAAGAGCTTAGCCTCTTCCCGGCCTTCTTTAGTGTCAGTGGTCCTCTCCTCCCGGTGAAAATTAGCCACCTTTTACCAGGGCTGCCAGCTTCATCTTCTCATCTGTAATTATACCACCTCAGAAATCTTCAACTCTGACGTCTCACTATGTCCAACACACTTTATCCTTCCAAGCTTGTCTACAGCCTCACTAGCTTATCTCTTATGTTTTCCTTCTTATAGCCTCTCCTCCTACCGTAGCTAGCCTAGATCTCATGGTTGATTAAGTGAAATACTTCCAGTATTTGGCCTTTCCTGTGTTTCTGCTGTACCCCTGGAAAATGCCAACCCAATCCACAGTCTACTGTTCTTCTATGTCTGAAGGCTAGACAAAAAGCACACCACGTACAGATTAACCCTGTTTTAAATTCACTATTTCCAGCCTCATCTGAGTATTCAGCATTGCTCGATACCTTTTGCTTGCTTAACTGTGTTTAGTTCTCTCTCTCATTCTCTACCAAAACTTTCTCTTTTCTCTTCTGACTCTCCTGTCCCTTCACCTAAAACACAGGTTCTTACCTCCTACTTCTTAGAAATTTTTAACTTTTTGCTCTTTCCTACAAATTTACCTGCTGAAGTATCCTTCTTTACGCCTTTCCTAGAGTTTTTAGAGGATGTCGTATTTTTCCTAGAAAGGTCAATACGTCCATCTGGCTTTTATCTCTATCCTTATCTGCTACATCAAATATTCTAGTCTTCAGTCATCCTATATACTGGCTTTGTCTCTCTAATTTATAAGTACTCTTTTCTATCTTTGTGTCAGTACTCATTTCCTCCTTAGCCTATTCACTTCTTCCCTCTCAACTCTACTGAACATGTTGTCATTAGGGACATCAGTGGCCCCTCAATGTCACATCTAATAGACGTTTCTCATTCTTCAAATTGTTTGCTCTACATCATTTGATACTGTTAATCTCTTCCCTCCTTGAAAACCTAGGCTACTGTAACTCTGAAATTTGCTAGTTCTCCACTTACTTTTCTTAACTACTTTTTCTTTGTTTCCTTCCTGAGTGCCTCCAGATGCAGCCTCAGAATCCTTTACATACAGTGCTCTAGACAGAAATTAGTTGGAATTAGTCCACAAGATGAAACTTATTTGCCATCTACCCTCTCATCTTAGTCCAATTATTTGTCTTTGACACACATCATAGCAACGCTTCCTCCTCTCCAGAGATGGCAACTAAAAAGAAGACCTGGCAAGGAGAAATTGTACTTTTTCATTCACAAATTTATAGGAAAGCAATTGGTGAGATTATTTTATTGCCAAGAATAATAAAACTAATGCAAGAGTTGAAGAAAGAGGGACAAATTTGAAATTATATAGCACCAGCTAAGAAGTTAAGCTGAGGAATTTCATCTATACTATGTTTTTTTTCATGGAAGTACTCTGATTTGTGGGCATGTCGCAAAGTGGCCCAACTGGATTTGCAAACTGGATATATTAAGCATATCAGCTTAAAAATCCATGACATTTTAAAAATACCATTGGCAGTGTCTCAAAGTGGTTGAGATATTTAAAATATTACTATAATTTATCAGTTCCTAAATATAATTCAACTTAATTGCATCACATCATAAGAACATATAAATAATTGACTTCTTGGTTTCTAGAGTTAAAACAATTTTTAAAATTTTTTCCTCTCATTAATTTGCCACTTTTGTCTTGCCTAAGATATCTTAACGGATTTATTCCTTGAGTTGGTACAATGGATAGGGCATATACTTTGAAGCCAGACAGAACTGAATTCAAATCCTGATGTGAACTATGTGTTTTGGGGCAAGGATCTTAAACCCTCTGACTCTCTACTGTCTTGTAAATGGGAAAAATCAGCCTTATTTTGCAGAGTGTCGCAATGATTAGAGATGAAGTATATGAAGTTTACCCTAGTACATTGCCTGACACATAGTAGACCAATTCTCTACCTCGAGCCATTCTTGCCCATAGCGGCATTAGAGTGGAAAAGTAGACTAGTATACTAGAATTGTGTACCTGGAGCGAGGTAGCAGAGGCCCCAGCCCTCTGGGGCCCGTCAATGTCAAAATGGCGTGTGGGAATAGATGAATGTCAGCTAACCCTGATCATCTGTTAAAACTCAGAGTGTGTTTTTAAATTATTCTCTTCATTTATTACTCATTAGATTTTTTTTTTTTTTTTAAGATTTTATTTTTTCCTTTTTCTCCCCAAAGCCCCCCGGTACATAGTTGTGTATTGTTTGTTGTGGGTTCTTCTAGTTGTGGCATGTGGGACGCTGCCTCAGCGTGGTCTGATGAGCAGTGCCATGTCCGCGCCCAGGATTCGAACCAACGAAACACTGGGCCGCCTGCAGCGGAGCGCGGGAACTTAACCACTCGGCCACGGGGCCAGCCCCTACTCATTAGATTTTTATTAGTAGAGTGACTGGTTTATTTATTCATAACCTTCATTATTTTTAGATGGGAGTTCTCAAATTCCAGTTGCATTCCATCTGTTTCTTTGCATTTATTAAATGCATATAAATTGTTTGTATCAGTTTTGATTGTTTTAACAAGCATTTGTTGAGCATCTATTGACATGGAAAGCATTGTACTAGGTGTTATAGATAGAGAAGAGAAGAGAACATAGTGTCATTCTGCCCTGTCTTCAATGAGCTCAGCTAGAGTGGGAGTGGGGGCAGAACAGAAATGTTAACAGGTAATTACAGTTCAAAGTAATATATACTTTAATATATGTAGAGGTTTGTGCATACTACTATAGGATCACATTAAAAGGAGTGATTAACTCTGCTAAAGCTTCTGAATGGGCTTTATAGAAGTAAAACATTTGATTTGAGTCTTGAAGGATGAGTAGATGTTTACCAAAGAGAGATGGAAAAATTGGGGGTACAGGTGAGACTTGAACCTTACGAAATACTTTTCTTTTTGTTTTTAAAATTTTTTTACCTGTATCATTCCTGATAAATGTCAATATGGATATATTAGAAATGTTACTCATTTATTGACTACCTGCAGATCCTCTCCCAGATTACAGGCCTTACTCATGGCCCTGAAAAGGCAGCCCCGTGTAAAGCAAGAGAAAGTAATGGAGGGGTGAACTGAAAGGTTATATGGTATTAGTCTAAGGCTGCCCTTTTTTTCCACAAATATACAAGGTATAATTTACTTTTAATAAAAATGTACCCATTTTAAGTTTATAGTTCAGTGAGTTTTAACAAATGTATACACTTTTAACTGCTCACCAAAGTCAAGATATAGAACATTTTCTATTACCCCAAAAAAGTTTTATGTTTCTTTGTAGTCAGTTTCTGTTCCCCAGTCCCAGGCAGCTGCTTACTTGCTTTCTGTCACTATAGATTAGTTATACCTTTTCCAGAATTCCGTATAAATGAATTCATACAATATATACTTCTTTCATTTAGCGTAATGTTACTAAGATTCATCTGTTTGTTTTTTGTATCAGTAGTTGATTCCTTTCTGTAACTTAATAATTTCCATTGTATGATATACCTCAATATATGGATTTGTTTATCCATTCACCTACTGATGGATATTTGGGTTTAGTTTTGGGCTATTACAAGTAAAACTGCTGTGAACATTAGACAAAATTTTCTGTGGTCAAAATTCTGTGTGTTTTTCATTTATCTTGAGTAAATACCTAGGAATTGTATTGTTGGGTTGTTTGGTTGGTGTAAGTGTACGTTTCACTTTATAGGGAACTGTCAAACTGTTTTCCAAAGTGATTGTACTATTTTTGCATTCCCGTCAGTACCATATTGAGAGTTTCATTTGCTTTAAGTCCTTGTCAACATTTGATATTGTCAGTCCTTCTATTTTAGCCCTTCTAATAGATGTGTAATGGTATCTCATTGCGGTTTTAATTTGCCTTTCTCTGATGACTATGATAAGCATCCTTTCAAGTGCTTACTGGCCATTTCTATATCTTCTTTAGTGAAGAGTCTGTTCAAATCTTTTGCCCATTTTTTAATTGGGCTGTTTGTCTTCTTACTGTTGAGTTGTAAGAGTTCTTTCTAGACTATTATTCAAGTCCTTTGTCAAATAGAGGTTTTGCAAATATTTTTCTTGAGCCTGTGACTTGCCTTTTCATTTTCATAATGGTGACTTTCAAAAGAGCAGAGGCTTTACATTTTGATGAAGTCCAGTTGATCAGTTTTTTCTTTATGGTTCATTTATTTTCAGCCTAAGGAATCTTGACCTATTCTAAGGTTGCAAATATTTTATCCTTTGTTTTCTTCCAGAAGTTTTAATGGTTTTAGCATTTTGACTTCATTTTTGTGTATGGTGTGAGTTAAGGGTCAAGATTCATTTGTTTACCATGGATATCCTGTTGTTTCAGCACCATTTTTGAAGACTCCTTTCCCCCATTGAGTTATGTTGGCACCTTTTGTTGAGACTTAATTGACCATATGTCAGTTGGTTTATTTCTGAGCTCTCTTTTGTTCCATTGACGCATATAGGTCCATCCTTAGCTTACTGGGTTTTTTTTGGGGGGGTGCGGGGTTTGCTGAGGAATAGTCACCCTGAGCTAACATCTGTTGCCCATCTTCCTCTTTTTGTTTGAGGAAGATTTGCCCTGAGCTAACATCTGTGCCAATCTTCCTCTATTTTGTTTGTGGGTCACTACCACAGCATTGCCATTGACCAGTGGTGTAGGTCTGCACCCGGGATCTGAACCCGGGCCGCCAAACTTAACCACTAGACCACCGGGGCTGGCCCAATAGCTTACTGTTTTGATTACTATAGCTTTATAGTAAGTCTTAAAATGAGGTTATGCAAGTCTTGTAACTTTGTTCTGTATTTTCAGAATTGTTTGGCTCTTCTGGGTCCTTTGCATTTCCATATAAATTTTACAATCAGATTGTAAAAAAACCACTGGGATTTTAAATGAGATCACACTGAATCTATAAAACAATTTGGGGAGAATTGCCATCTTAACAGTAGCAAATCTTCCAATCCAGGAACATGGTATGTTTTTCCATTTATTTAGGTCTCAGTTAATTTCTTCTAGCCTTTTATGGTTTTCAACATACAGGTCATGCACAAATTATGTTAAATTTATCTTTAAATATTTCCTGTTTTGGGATATGATTGTAAATGGAATTTTAAATTTTCAAACAATTTTTTCTGAAATAGAAATATAATTGATTATTATGTATAACCTTTCATCCTATGACCTTGCTAAGTTTGCTTAGTAGTAATTGCTTCTTGGTAAATCCTTTGAGATTTTCTGTGTACACAAGTATGTTATCTAAGAGTATAGTTTTATTTCTTCCTTTCCAATCTGCATTCCTTTTATTCCCTTCCTCCCTTATTGCACTAGGTACGACCTCCAATACAATGCTGAATAGGAGTGGTTAGTACAAATATTCTTGCCTTGTTTTGTATTTTAGGGAGAAACATTAATCCTTTGATGGTAACAGAGTGTTTTTACATGCCCTTCATCAGGTTGAGGAATAACCTTTCTCTTTCTCTTTTGCTGAGAGTAGTTTTTTTGTTGGTTGGGTTTTTTAGCTTTTTATTTTAAAATAATTTTAGACTTACAGAAAAATTACAAAAATAGTACAGAGAATTCTCATATACCCTTCACCCAGCTTTCTTTATGTTAATGTCTTACATAACCTTAGTACAGTTATCAAAATCAGCAAATCAACATCAGTACAATAATATCAACCAAACTACAGACTTTATTCACCAATTTTTCTACTAATGTTCTTTTTATGTTCCAAGATCCAATTCAGGATTCTATATTGTGTTTCTTTATCATGTCTCCTTAGTTTCCTCCAATTTGTGTTAAAATTACCTAATCTTAATTTGTCATGAGAAAACATCAGACAAACCCAAGTGGAGGGACAGTCTACAAAAATAACTGACTGATACTCTAAAGTGTTATCATCCTGACCTTATGCGATTTTGGCAAGAATACCATACAGTTATATTGGGCCCTCTTGGAGCATCATATCAGGGTATATATCATGTCAATATGTCTCATTATTAATAATGTTAACCTAGATTGCTTAAAGTGGTGTCTACCAGGTGTCTCCACTGTAAAATTACTGTATTTTCCATTGTAATTAATAAATATAGGGGAAGATGCTTTGAGACTACGCAAATACCCTGTTTCTCCTCAAACTTTTCCCACTAATTTTAGCATCCATTAGTGAATCTTACTTCGCCAATTATTCCTGTGGTGTTTGCTTGCTGGTGATTTTCTATTTCCATCAGTCCTTGTATGTTTATTAATTGGAATTCTGTAAGGAGGAGCTGCCCCTTCTCCACCATTTATTTTATTTATTTATCAGTGTAGACTCATAGATACTTATTTTATATTGTGGGTCATAATCCAGCATTATCATTATTTTGTTGTTCAGATTGTTCCATCTTTGGCCTTTGAGAGCTCCTTCAGGTTAGCTTCTGTCCTTTGATGTGCCCCATCCTTTTCTGAGCACTTCCTTTACAATCTCACACTGCAAATTGTTCATGCTTCATCATGTATTTTCCCTGCCTCACCTCTGGAATCAACCACTTCTCCAAGCAGCCTTGGTTCCTTGTATTGGAGAGTGGTTCAGAAACTAAGATCTGAGTGCGAAGTGTGCTTATTCTCTGTGAGGTGTTATTGCTTCTGGGCTCTCTCTTGCTACAAGTTTTTATTATGAATGAGATTGAATTTTTGCCTGTCTTTTTTGCGCGTATTAAGGTGATCAGGTTTTTTCCTTTATTGCTAGAATATGATGAATTACATTGATTATTTTCAAACATTAAACCAATCTTGATTCCTAAAATAAACCCCACTTTATCATGATATATTTATTTTCCTTTTGGTATATGCTGGATTTATTTTGTTAAGGATTTTTGCATTATGCTTGTGAAAAATATCTTTAGTTTTCTTGAGATGTCTTTGATTTTAGTGTAAGGATAATGTTGGCCCCATTAAATGAGTTGGGAAATGTCTCCTTTTCTATTTGCTGAAAGAGTTTGTACAGGCTTTGTGTTATTTCTTCCTTAAATGTTTGATAGAATTTACCAGTGAATCCATCTCAGGTTGGAGTTTTCTTTGTAGCAAGATTTTTTTTTTTTTTTTTTTTTTTTTCCCTTTTTCTCCCCAAAGCTCCCCTGGTACATAGTTGTATATTCTTCGTTGTGGGTCCTTCTAGTTGTGGCATGTGGGACGCTGCCTCAGCGTGGTTTGATGAGCAGTGCCACGTCCGCGCCCAGGATTCGAACCAACGAAACACTGGGCCGCCTGCAGCGGAGCGCGCGAACTTAACCACTCAGCCACGGGGCCAGCCCCCAGTGGCAAGATTTTTAAATTACAAAGTCACTTTCTTTTGGAGATAGAAGATTATGGCTCTGTTTGGATTTATATCCTTGGGGTTGGGGGGAGGGTGGGGTTGGGGTGGGGGTGATGGGTTATTGTGATTGGCTCAGCCTGTCACAAATTCATCTTTGTGGCCAGTGGACTTGGAAAGTCTGTTATCAGAAGAAGAGAATGTGGTATATACAGGGCTCCAGGGAAGTTACCAGCCAACTTAGTCACTTCAGTTGCGTTTACTACAATCTCTTCTATACTCCAAGCCATAAATATAGAAATAATATGGTTAAGCAAAATCTTTTTTTGTAGTGGTATTTATTGAAGTAGACTTTTACTTTAATATTTGGTTCCTCCCTCTGTCCCCCCACTAATGAATTATGAACTTTTTATCGGCCTTTAGGGCCCTACATGATCAACCTACTACGTAAGTCTCCAACTTTATCTCTTTCCATCTCTACATCTATTTCACTCTCTCCCTTTACTTACTATGTACCAGCCATACTGGACTCTATCCATTTTCTTTCCCAAAGAAATAAAGCCTTTTCCCTTCTCACCCTCTTTGTACTTAACGTTCTGTCTACTTAGAATACTCTTCTTTTAGCTTTTCATATGGCTTATTCATTGATGTCTTTATAGTCTAAGCTCACTTGTCACCTCTTCAAAGAGGCCTTTTCTAACTGTCTTGTCTGAAATAGACCCTCCTTTTTTATTCTTTAACAAAGCACTTTTTTCGTTTCTTTCATAGCATTTATGAGAATCTTTAATGATTTGTTCTTTTTGTTTATGTTTTTATTATCTGACTCTCCTTGAATGTAACCTTCTTGAGGGTAGGGACCTGGTTAGTCTAGTTCTTGGCAGTGTTGAGTCCCCAGTTCCTATTTTGTTATAGACACTTAATATTTATTTGTTGTGTAACAAATGCATATCATATATATGTGTATATACATATGTGCCCCAATGTAGAAAACCTGTTTCATTCATTTACTTATTCCCCAAATATTCATTGAATACATACTGTGTACAAGATACTGATCCAGATGATATATGTAAGAAATCTGATTTTGAGAACTAAAAGGGATATTATTAATGTGATGAATTAATTTTTTGCTTTGCAAAATGAATTTCCTATGAAATTCCTTTTAAAAAGCAAATTCTTATGTGGTATATAATAAAAGTCTTTGGCAAGCATCTCTGTTATTTACAATAGGAAACAAGATTCAGAAAGGACATAGGCCAAGGTCTCATAACCATTTAATAGTATAGCTCTTACTAATCCCACATTTCGTAACCTATTTCCGTATTTGTCTCACATCACACTGCCTTCCCTGTGATTTGCTTCTTTAAAATTTTATTTTCCTTGTATTAGGGAGCCGGCATGGCATAGTGCTATTGAGAATTAAAAGATCAGTTGCTTTTCACTTCTCTGAAAATCAAATGAACTGGCCTCTTCTCTAGTTCTTTTCATCATTAAAATAGGATAGTAGCTGTCCCTTTATGTTACATGATTTTACGGGAGAATGGCTCAAGAGTTAAGGCATTTTACAAAATTAAAATCACTCTGAAAAACTAAAGAATTTGTTTCACATAACTTCTCAAATACAGAACTGTTGTATAAAGCAATTCGTACTTAAACAGGATCAATTACAGTTATTGTTGAGAATTTGTTTTGTTTTCATTCCATTGACTATTTAGCAGATATAATAGAGTTATCATCTGAGATGGCACACATTCTTGTATTGTCATTGTACACATACATATAAATATGTCCATGAATGAGTAAAGAATTATTAAATTCTTAGTTGGAGGCTTACCTTTTCTTTGCTGACAGTTTTTCTTATGACCTTTCTCATGCTATGTTTAGACTGTTGATATTCTGAATTTTTGTAATTCACCAGCCTTGTCATTTTGGATGATCCAGAGTTGCAGTGGCAGAAATATTTTAGGTAGGCATTTTAAAAACAATAAAATGATTTCACTTTTTCTTTTTTTTTTAAGATTTTATTTTTCCTTTTTCTCCTCAAAGCCCCCCAGTACATAGTTGTGTATTTTTAGTTGTGGGTGCTTCTAGTTGTGGCACGTGGGATGCTGCCTCAGCATGGCTTGATGAGTGGTGCCATGTCCGCATCCAGGATCCGAACCAGGGAAACCCTGGGCCGCCAAAGCAGAGCACACGAACTTAACCACTTGGCCACGGAGCCGGCCCCATCACTTTTTCTTTGTTTGATGATTTCAGCCAAATTTATCTGAGGTCACACAGCTAGTAAAAGCTGAGATTCAAACCCACGTCCTCTGATTGTGTCGCTTCTGCAATACCTCATTGCCTCTCTAAGATTATTCTTATGTTATCTGCTTGACAGATACTAAGGTAATGCTTGTGAAAAGGCTTTGTAAACTGTGAGGCATTTTTGTGTAAAGCAGAACATAATGAAGGTTGTAGAGTAAGAAGAGCAAATACCAAAAGAGAAAACCTTTTATATGTACTGTTAATTTACGTTTCTTAAGTAGCATTTGAAATACTTTTGATACCAGGATAGTCTTTGTGAAATGAAATTCTAATTGTATTAACTGACTATGATCATATTTGAAAAGTATGAGACATATGATCACCATAATTTAGTGGCCTTTACAAGGAGTGGTTTTATCCCAAAAGATTTTGGTATAGTTGTATGTTTATAGTTATAGTTTAATATACATAAATAGCATGTGATTCCACTTAAATAATCAGATTATAAGATCAGTAAATGGACTAATATAGTAGACTCCTGGCGTTCAGGGTTGGACATTAGCTTTCTCAACTATGTGAACCCTAAAGGTTCCTGATGTATAGTTTTGTTGAGATACAAACTTGAATGATAGATGCTATGGAGCTAGTGATGAGGAAGTCACTTGGCTAATGAGTACGTCTGACCTGTCTGGACAACAGCATTTACACTTTAGCCTCACTTCTAACTTCATATTTGCTGCTTGTTGTTATTTACTTGGTAACTACCATAAAATGATTTATATATGTGCATACATATACTTTGTTTCTTTGTGAAACATTTCTCTAAAGAGACGACACCATTATAAAGGTAATGATAGTGAAGTGAGCCTAAGAAGTGGTGCTCCTACGTAGGAAAATGAGAAGTTTATGGAAGAAACTACATGTAATAGTAGTAGCCATAAACCTAGGACTATGCAAAGATCTTGAGATACATTCCTTACCTGTATTGGGGGTCATTTGTGTAATAGAGAATTGAATTTTTAGCCTATGAGGACTGATAGCATTTGATTATTTCACTATGTATGTATCATTCCATTCATGGGATATTTTAAATTACATGTCAAAGCTCCATTTTCCTCAGGTGGTGCATTTGCCTGCCATATTGAAATAGATGACAAAACAGATTAATATTACCCTGAACAATATTTTACTTATTTTTTATATTCATATGGTAATGTCCAATTTTACAAAGCTTAGTGACCTAGTTAGGAGCTTATGTACAGAATTCATTCTTCTTCACTTGGAACTCTAGTGAAAGCAAATCAAGACTAATCAAGACAGTGTGGTATTGGTGAAAGAATATACAAATAGATAAATGGAAGAGAGTAGAGAACCCAGAAATAGACCCTCACAATATAGTAAATCTTTGACGGAGGAGCAAAGGCAATTCAATGGAGAAAAGATAGTATTTCAACAAATGGTACTAGAACAATTGGATATCCACATGCAAGAAAACAAATATAGACACTGACCTTACACCTTTCGCAAAAGTAATTCAAAATAGATCATAGACCTACATGTAAAATACAAAACTTTTAGAAGTTGTATAACATAGGAGAAAATCTAGGTGACATTGGGTTTGGTGATAGTTTTAGATACAACACTAAAAACACCATCCATGAAAGAAGAAATTGATAAGATGGACTTCGTTAAATTTAAACACTTCTAGAAGGCCAGCCCAGTGGTGCAGCAGTTAAATTTGCATGTTCTGCTTCAGTGTCCCAGGATTCGCTGGTTCAGATCCCGGGTGCGGACCTAGCACTGCTTGGTGAGCCACGCTGTGGCACAGGTGTCCCACATATAGATTAGAGGAAGATGGGCACAATATTAGCTCAGGGCCAGTCTTCCCCAGCAAAAAAAAAGGAGGGTTGGTGGTAGATGTTAGCTCAGGGCTAATCTTCCTCAAAAAAAATAAGTAAAATAAAGTAAATTTTAAAAATAAAAAAAATTAAACACTTCTTTTCTGCCAAAGGCACAGTCAAGAGAATGAAAAGACAAGCCACAGACTGGAAGGAAATATTTGTAAAACACCTATCTGATAAAGAATTGTTATCCAAAATAGACAAAGAACCCTTAAAACTCAATAATGAGGCAAAAGATATGAACAGATACTTCATCTGAGAAGTTATGCAGATGGCAAATAAGCATATGAAGAAGTGTTCAACATCATGTCAGTAGGGAGTTGCAAATTAAAACAACTAGATACCACCTCACACCTATTAGAATGGCTAAAATGCAAAACACTGACAGCACCAAATGTTGGCAAGGATGTGGAGCAATAGGAACTCTCACTCATTACTGGTGGGAGTACAAAATGGTACAGCCATTTGGAAACCAGTTTGGCAGTTTTCTTAAAAAGCTAAATATAGACTTACCATATAATCCAGCAGTCATGCTCCTAGGTATTTACCTAAATGAATTGAAAGCTTACGTCTAAACAAAAACGTGCACGTAAATGTTTGTAGCAGCTTTACTCATTGCCAGAAATTCAAAGCAACCAAGATGTCTTTCAATAAGTGAATGGATAAAGAAACTGTGGTACATCCATGCAATGGAATATCATTCAATGATACAGGAAATAAGCTATCCAGCCCCAAAAGACAGGGAGGGCCCTTAAATGCATAAAAGAAGCCAGTCTGAAAAGGCTACATACTGTATGATTCCAACTGTCTGACAAAAGGCAAAACTAGACAGTAGAAAGATCAGTTGTTGCCAGGGTTTCAGAGTGAGAAGAGGAGGAATAATGAACAGATGGAGCCCAGGGGATATTTAGGGCAGTAAAACTAGTCTGTATGACACTGTGATGGTGCATACATGACATTATGCTTTTATGAAAACCCATGAACTGTGCAACACAAGGAGCAAACCCTAATGTAAACTGAGTCTTATTTAATAATAATGTATCAATATTGATTCGATTGTAACAAATGTATCACTCTAAAAGATGTTAATAATAGATGGGGGAGAATGGGTATATAGGTACCCTGTACTTTGTGCTGAGTATTTCTTATACCTAAAACTGTCCTTAAAAACAAGTCTCTGATTTTAAAAAATGGAAAAAATGACTTTCCAGGATCTCACTGCTAATAATTTAGCTTTTGCTTTTTTCGTTTTTTCTCTCCCTGAACTAGGTAGAATTCTGAGTCTGTCAGATGCTTAACTTTCTGTCCTTAGGTAACTTTATGTAATTATAAAACAAAATTTCTGTGCTAAATAAACCATGAAAAAAGCCTGTAAAGATACTCCTTGGTCTACCCAGACTGGAAGGAAATATGCCAAAATATTAATGTTAATGGAAGAATGGTTGCAAATGATTTCTACTTTCATCTTTGTTTTTCTGTATTTTCCAAATGTTTTCTGTAAAATAAATATCTGTTTGCACTAAAACAGCTTTTTGTATCCTACTGCAGCTTAATTGTATTCGGTTAACATGTTTTAAGAGATATTTAGATAGAAGTAATTAAGACCTAGACCTTAAGGATCTCTCTGGTTAACTATAAGTAAATGAGAGACGGCATCAACACAGTGCTTCGTGTAAATGATCTGATTGGTTACTGACAGCCTCATCAATTGCAGTTTACAAAGAGATCGATTTTTAAATTCTATTTATTAGATACTTGTTTGTTTTCTTATTTGCTTGCTTATTCATTTACATTTTTGTTATTAATTACCTGCTCTTTTAAAAGAGAATTCTAATTAGGTCTCATTTTTATTCCTGAAATTTGTGCCAATTGCAGGATGTATCTTGGGAGAGATGAATTATTTTTTGAAAAGAGAATTACTATTTGAATATGGCTTCACTGATTCCTTGGTACAGTAATTGGTTATAAAATTTGGCTCATTGTTTTCAGCTAGTTTGGTCTTGAGAGAAACAGAAACTTGTTGCTTAATTAAAGACTCTAGATGACTATGGAATGCCTCTGGGCTGTTAATTCCACTTGATTATATATGTTATACCCCACAGGAAAGCAATTTTAAATTCAACTTTTACCAGATTATGCCATCTTTATGGAGCCACTCTATCGTTGAATTATATCCACACTGTCCAGGATGCTTTTAATGAATGGTGTTTATTCAAGTGGAAGTCTTAGCTAAATGAGTAAGGACTTGGAGACTTTGGGCAATCTGAGAAGAAATTTAAAAATAACTTGCCTGGCCAGCCCCATGGCTGAGTGGTTAAGTTCATGCACTCCGCTTCAGCGGCCCAGGGTTTCGCCGATTTGGATTCTGGGCGCAGACGCGGCACGGCTCATCAGGCCATGCTGAGGTAGCGTCTCATATAGTACAACCAGAGGGACTCACAACTAGTATATACAACTATGTACTGGGGGCTTTGGGAAGGAAAAAGAAAAAAAGATTGGCAAAAGTTGTTAGCTCGGTGCCAGTCTTTAAAAAAAAAAAAAAGTATGCTTTAAAAGAAAAAATCACTGGCTTTCCTCTGCTTATGCCACTACAGTCATGCGCCATGTAACATTTTGGTCAACAACAGGCTGCATATATGATGGTGGTCCCATAAGGTTAATACCTTGTAGCCTAGATGTGTAGTAGGCTATGCCATCTGGGTTTGTCTAAGTACACTCTGCGGTGTTTACGCAGAGACAAAATCACCTGATGACGCATTGCTCAGAACAATCCCCGTTGTTATGTGACACATAACTGTGTATAAACTAAGGCTACCAGGGGGAGGAATAGCTCCTTCCTCCGTAGGGTAGGATATTTGGGATTATAATTTTGGTTTTCTTTTTAAGTAAAGCCTATTATTAGGTTGGCTTCTTTTTCAGGGGAATCCAGCAAACTCTTTTCTTTGACTGCAGTTCAGATGATGCTATAAAATTACCATATGAGGAAAAATTGTCAATTTCAAATGTATAAAATGGTCTATCTCAATGAAAATGTATCCTTTTAAGAAAACCTATTCTTGAAAATCTAGTTTTATACCAAAAATGGAAGATAAATGGAGGCATGCTTTATAAAAGATTTTTAATTTGATTCATGCAAATAGAGTGGTCTTATTACATTTAAAATATGATTTAAGTTGTCCAAAATGTCATTTTCAGAAAGCATACCTTTTAAGGAAAGTACTCATTACATAAAACAAAGGTTATATCTGTGTGCTACAAACAACACCAAAAATTTTCTTTCTATGTAACCACATAGGAAGTTGTTCCTTAGTGACCATTTCAACCTTACTTCTTCAGGAACGTTGTCTTGGAATACAAAATATAAGGAATTTGTTTTCTAACTAAAGTCTAGTAGTTAGGCTAATTTATTAGCTAGTGAACTTCAGCTCTGACGTCTGGTTCAGAGCAGATACAAAGAAACACTATTCTATCTTCAGATCTTACAGAAAGCAGATAATGGTCATAATGAAGTATATCTGGCTGATTTTCTGATGATTTGTGTGAAATGCTTAGCTTTGTATTTTTACAGTTCTCTTTAGACAGATGGAAATATATTTTCCACAGAATAGTTTTTCTCTTTTTTTTTAAACACTGCTTCACGATTGTATACTTCTTAATGTTTGTACCTTTATATTCAGTCTAACTTGGAATTGGGTTTTTGTTGTTGTTTGGTACAATGGTCAACACTTTGGTTTTTAAATTTTTAGCTTTTTATTTGAGTTTATTGTAGATTCACAAGCATTTCACCCACTGGTAACATCTTATAAAATTATAACATTATATCACAACCAAGATAATGACATTGATATTCTTGTCAGAGCTTATCGATCACCACAAGGATCCCTTGTGTTGCCCTTCTGTAGCTACACCCACTTATCTCCCACCTCCCACCCCCCTCATTAACCTCTGGCAACCGCTAATCTGTTCTCCATTTCTATAATTTTGTCATTTCAAGAATGTTGCCTGTACATGGAATTATACAGTATGTAACCTTTAAAGATTGATTTTTTTTCGCTCGATGTAATTCTCTGGAGATTCATCCAGGTTGTTGCATATATCACTAGCTTGTTTCTTTTTATTGTTGAGTAGTGTTCCATGGTATGAATATATCACAATTTGTTTAACCATTCACCCATTGAAGGACATCTAGGCTATTTCCAGCTTTTGGCTATTACGTATAAAGTTGCTGTAAACATTTTGTATAAACATAATGTTTTATTTCTCTAGGATAAATGCCCAGGAGTGTAATTGCTGGATCATATGGTAGTTCTATTTTTTTTTTTTTTTTTTTTTTTGAGGAACCTCCATACTCTTTTCCAGAGTGGCTGCACCAATTTACATTCTCACCAACAGTGCGCAAAGCTTCCCTTTTCTTCACATCCTCACCAACACTTGTTATTTCTAGTCTTTTTGATAATAGCCATTCTAACAGGTATAAGGTGGTATCTCATTGTGGTTTTAATTTGCATTTCCCTGATATTAATGATGTAGAGCATCTTTTCATGTACCTGTTGGCCTTCTGTATGTCTTCTTTAGAAAAATACCTACTCTGATCTTCTGCCCTTTTTTTTTGGCTTGAGGAAGATTGGCCCTGAGCCAAGATCTGTGCCAGTCTTCCTCCATTTTGTATGTGGGTTGCTGCTACAGCATGGCTTGATGAGGGGTGTAGGTCCACACCTGGGATCTGAACCCACAAACCCAGGCTGTCGAAGCAGAGCATTCACCACCGGGCCAGCCCCTACTGCCCATTTTTTAATCGAATTGTTTTTTTGTTTTGTTCTTTTGGTGAAGAAGAAATGGCCCTGAGCTAACATCCGTTGCCAATCTTCCTGTTTTTGCTTGAGGAAGATTGTCCCGGAGCTAACATCTGTGGCAGTCTTCCTCTGTTTTGTATGTCAGATGCCACCACAGCATGGCTTGATGAGCGGTGTGTAGGTCCATCCCCGGAATCTGAACCTGTGAATCCTGGACTGCTGAAGCAGGGCGTGCGAACTTAACCACTATGCCAACAGGGGCCCACCCCTGAATTGTTTGGTTTTTTGCTATTGAGTTATTTAAGTTTTTTATGTATTTTGGGTATTATCCCCTTATAAAATATATGATTTGCAGATATTTTCTCCCATTCAATAGGTTTCCTTTTCATTTTGATGATGGTTTCCTTTGCTGTGCAGAAGGTTTTAGTTTGTCGTAGTCCCACTTGTTTATTTTGTTTTTGTTGCTTTTGCTTTTGATGTCAAATTCAAAAAAATCATCACTAAGACCTATGCCAGGTTGCTTAGCACCTTACCACCCATGTTTTCTTCTAGTCTTATGGTTTCAGGTCTTATGTTCAAGTCTTTAATCCATTTTGAGTTAATTTTTGGGTATGGTGTAAAATGGTGATCCAGTTTCATTCTTTTGCATGTGGCTGTCCAATTTCCCCAACATCATTTAGTAAAGAGATTGTCTTTTCCCCATTGTATATTCTTAGCTCCTTTGTCATAAAATAATTGGCCATGTATGCATGGATTTATTTCTGGGCTCTCTATTCTGTTCAGTGGATCTTTGTGTCTGTTTTTATGCAGTACGATACTGTTTTAATTAATCTAGCTTTGTAATACAGTTTGAAATCAGGAAGCATGATGTCTCCAGCTTTGTTCTTCTTTCTAAAGATTGCTTTAGCTATGCAGGGTCTTTTTATGGCTCCATACAGATTTTAGGATTATTTGTTCTATTTCTTTGAAAACTGCCATTAGAATTTTGATAGAGATTGCGTTGAATCTGTATATTGCTTTGGGTAGTATGGACATTTTAACAATATTCTTCCAATCCATGAACATGGAATGTCTTTCCATTTATTTGTGTCTTCAATTTTTTTCATTAATGTCTTGTAGTTTTCAATATACAAATCTTCCACTTTCTTGGTTAAATTTATTCCTAGGTATTTTATTCTTTTTGATGCAATTGCAAATGGGATTGTTTTCTTAATTTCTCTTTCTGACAGTTCATTATTAGTGTATAGAAATGAAACAGATTTTTGTGTATTGATTTTGTATCCTGCAACATTGCTAAATTCCTTTATTAGTTCTAATAGTTTTTTGATGGATTCTCTAGGGTTTTCTATATGTAATATCATGTCATCTGCAAATAGTGATGGTTTTACTTCTTTTGACTTTGGATGCCTTTTATTTCTTTTTCTTGCCTTATTGCTCTGGCTAGGACTTCCAATACTGTGTTGAATTAAAGTGGCAAGAATGGGCATCCTTGTCTTATTCCTGATCTTAGAGGAAAAGCTTTTAGCTTTTCACCCTTGATGATTATGTTAGCTGTGCATTTGTCATATATGGCCTTTATTATATTCAGGTACGTTCCCTCTCTACCTGCTTTGTTGAGAGTTTTTATCATAAATGGATGTTGGGTTTTATCAAATGTCGTTTCTGCATCTATTGAGATGGTCATATGATTTTTATTCCTCATTTTGTTAATGTGGTGTATCACATTGACTGATTTGCGGATGTTGAACCATCTTTGCATCCCTGGAATAAATCCCACTTGATCATGTGTATGATCCTTTTAATATATTGTTGAATTCAGTTTGCTAATACTTTGTTGAGGGTTTTTGCATATATGCTCATCAGGAATATTGACCAGTAATTTTCTTTTCTCGTGGCATCCTTATGGTATTTAGAACAGTACATGTCTCATTATAAACTCTCCATAAGTATTTTTAGCAAATATGTCATCATTTTTAACAAATTAGCAAATTAATAGTCTACTCTTCACTTAATTTAGTAGTTTATTTAATTGATTTTATCTTCATTAAGGCTGTTAATACAAAACTAGTTTGTTGAGCTTGGCAATAGAATTATTTATTTTCATATTATACTGCCTGGATTTTTAAATATCTCATTTATATGCCCTTTGATGTACTAAAAGGCCTTGATGAGGACAGTCAACCAAACCATTGTATTGAACAAGGAGGTATTAACCCAAGTCTAGTTAACCACTCCCTCTTTTGTGACTTTGTGATCACTCTACCAAGATACCCGTAGGCCTATATATTGTCTATCTTTGTAAGATCTATGGAGGTTGATGCCTTGTCTTTGTAACCCCTGTCTGATCTGACCCAGTACACTCCAGGGGCACTTCCGTACACATTTGTTAACAAAATAAATACATGTTTTGTAATTAATAGATTTTACCAGAACAGTGGGTTTATCTGGAAATTTATATCAACTTTATGCTTAGATTTAGAATTAGTCCATAGTTATTGAGAAACTACTGTAATGATAGCAAAAAATAGTTAGTGCTTATCAATGTACTAGGTCCTGTTCTAATCATACATATATGTAAACTTCTTAAATCCTCTTAACAAGTAGGTTTTTTCTTTATCATTGCCATTTTACAGATGAGAAAACTGAGGCACAGAGTAACTTGCCTAAGGTCAGATAGTTAATAAGTGGTAGAGCCAGCATTCAAAAGCCACACAGTCTAGCTTTTAATCCCTCCACTATCTTTGTAATTTTTGAAATTCTTAATCACATGTTTATATATGATATTTATGACATTTTTAAAGCTCGTCTTTGGCCCTAGTCCATGCAATATTTAGATTTTCTGGTCCACCACTTTATAATGAAACTTCAACTTATTAGTTTGTACAGTGAACTTAGAAATTCTTTTGGAAAGAAGTAGTTGGAAAAAATATGCAAGTATTTGAGTGCCTACTGTATTCCTTACACTGTGCCAAATGGATACAGATATACAGATATCAAGGAGTTCCTTCTTTCTGCTGTAAAGTTACCCCTTTACCAAACTTAGCTTACCTATTAATTCCTCCCTAAAATTGTTTTTTCATTTGTGTCTTTCTTTCCAATGTGTGATGCATGAAGGCAGATGTTTTACAGATCAAAGGTGCATTTGCTGTCTTTATTCAGATTCTTGAATTCTAATGTTTGGTAAGCTGAGACTTGGTTTTCTTTCCAAAAAAACTGTTTCCCAAAAAAGGAAGGAACTTTAAGGTGTAAATAATTACTACTTGTAGGCATCAGAACTATTCATGAATTGCTTAACGATGGGGATACATTTTGAGAAATGTATCACTAGGTGATTTTGTCATTGTGCAACATCACAGAGTGTATTTAAACAAACCTAGATGGTATAGCCTACTGCACACGTAGGCTGTATGGTACTAATCTTATGGGACCACCTTTGTTTATATAGTCCGTTGTTGACTGAAATATCGTGTGG
The DNA here is from genome assembly GCF_037783145.1 of Equus przewalskii. NCBI lineage: Eukaryota > Metazoa > Chordata > Mammalia > Perissodactyla > Equidae > Equus > Equus przewalskii. The sequence continues at coordinate 43,992,152 of NC_091840.1, forward strand.
CACATGATTGTGTATTTGCCTATCCTGTCTCAACAAGTTGGTTGTAATTCTTAAGTTTTGAATAGACAGTGGTGACATCGTTCAGCTATCTAGATTAAAGAAGTTTCATTTCTTTATGCTGTCATTAAAACTGTTCTGACTTGGGGGCTGGCCCCATGGCCGAGTGGTTAAATTCTCGCCCTCTGTTTCAGCGGCCCAGGGTTTTGCTGGTTCGGATCCAGGGCATGGACATGGTACCAGTCATCAAGCCGTGCTGAGGCAGTGTCCCACATGCCACAACTAGAAGGACCCACAACTAAAAATACACAACTATGTACCGAGGGGCTTTGGGAGAAAAAGGAAAAATAAAAAAATCTTAAAAAAACTGTTCTGACTTTAATTATTAAGTATCTCTGTGGAAGAAATAGATTTCAGCTAGCAAATACAAGTAGGAGGAAAATTACATGTATGGATAAATTAAGTTTATTTCAGAGTCCAGAATTTTGTCCAGATGCTTTCAAAAGTCTGGGTATTCTGTTTACATAATGGCTGAAAAGTTAACCTATCTATAAAGTGTAGAAAAATTAAGTACAAGTTTTAAATGTGCTTTAATAATTCCAGAATTTGAATTTTCTTTTATTTGCAGCTCAGATCGTTTGATAGAAGAGACAATAAGGTAAGGAAAAACTCTTGTCCTACTTTCTTGTGTTTTTTGTTTACACATAAATGAACAGATCAGGTTAACCCCGTAACTAGAGTTAAAGTCTATTCATCTTCTTTAAGGATGGGAATTTCACTAGATGGTAATGTATTTTTACTGTATCCTTCCCTTATAAGAGACATTTGAAGCCCAAAACATTTGTTTTCAGAATTACTAGAATTAGCTTTTTTTAACCTAGGTTAATTTTTCTGATTAATTCATACTCGATATTTTCAGCCTCAATCTTTTTATTCTCACTTTTTAATGGAAAACAATCTTAAACATATGATTTGGTAAATGTCTTATTTATACCATTTATATAGACTTGGTTTCTGTTCCAGCAGCTGTAGACAATCTACTGCAGTAATATTTAGTATTATCTGTAATAACATTGAAGTAGTTTCCTGCTTAAGGTAAGGGACATTTATTTGTTGGTTTGAACTGCTTAATTTTCTAGGATTGGTGAATTTTTAAATACCTATCTTATGACAGTAAGAAAGGAAGTTAACTAGATATGATTGCTATGATACAGAGTTCAGCAGTGTCTAAAGCATTGTTTTTCAGGAAAGGTAGGACGAAGTACATAGAAAGAAACACTTGTATTGTTATGGTAGGCTGGCTGTCGTGCTCGAGTGCTTGACATGCTTTATTCTATTTAATCTGCAATAACCCGTGAGGTAGACACTGATCATTAGACACCATCTCCAAAACAAAAAAGAAATCTTAAGGTTAGTAATTTGCTTGTTGTCACATGACTGATAAATAGTATGGAGGATTCAAATCCTCAAATCTAAGTCTGTAACTCTGGAACCAGAGCTCTGTCTAAACCACTTCTGTGTTTACCACCTTGTGGAAAGAGTACAAGCTTTGGAGTGTGATTTGGTTGGAAACTTGGCTGTGCTACTTATTAGATCTCTGTTCTTGGATGAATTACTTGAGGCCTTTATTTTCTTATGTGTTTAAAAACATGAGATTGATGATAATACCTACCCTAAAAGATTGTTGCGAAGACTAAAGATAATATGAGTAAAACACCTAGTACAATGCCTGACTGATAGTAGGTAATCTGTAAATGGTAGCTCTATTGTTAATACAGATTTTTTTTTTTTACTTTTTATTTTGATATTTCAGGTTTTAGAACAGTTCCAATAGTACAGAGAATTCCCATATACCCTTTACCTAGATTCCCCATTTTGCCACATTTGCTTTATTACCTTTTTCTGAACAACTTAAAAATAAGTTGTAAGCATGATACCTCTTTACCCCTAAATATTTCAGTGTTCATATTTTAAATATTTATTTATATTGATATGGACTCATGAATTCTAATCTTACTCAATTTTATAATATGTTTCTATCATTATTTAATAATAATAAATTGTAATCTTTTATAATAATATGTAGTTATCATGTCTTGGAATTTTGTTTAAATTGCATGCACTGGGCATTCTGACTGAGCAGTGTTCACAGAATTGTCTAATTGTCAACTGAAATATCTGCCTTGTGACTCCTTCCCTTTCATCAGCACATGAAGTAAGATCACATTTTGCCAGGAATTTGTGTGTGTGTGTGTGTGTGAGGAAGATTGGCCCTGGGCTAACATCTGTTGCCAATCTTCCTCTATTTTATGTGGGATGCCGCCGCAGTGTGGTTTGACAAGTGGTTGCCAGGTCCACGCCTGGGATCCGAACCTGCAAACCCTGGGCCACTGAAGCAGAGCTTGTGAACTTATGCCACCAGGCAGGCCCTGAGAATTCTTTGCTTAAAGTCTCCTTAATAGCCCTTTTTTTCCTTCCTTTTATTTCCTCCTCTTTCTGCCTGATCTTCTAGGGCCAGGCTGTCTTAATTAAGCTTCTCAATTCAAAGCTGGCCTATTTAAGGGCTGGTAATATCAGTATAAAAGTTTAGAGTACCTCCTAGAATAGAAACATTTGAAAACCATTGAATCACTGCTACTATTATTTTGCTAGTTAAAAAGCAAAAAACATGCAATTGGAATTTTATTTCACTGTTTCCCTTTATTTCAAAATGTGATGGGTAGCACAACTGAAATTTCATTGACTATAAAGCTAGTTATGATTACTTATGGATAATATAAAAGTTGTGTCAAATAATTATTTTTACATGTTCCATATGTAAAAATTTACCTTTTCCTTTTGGAGATACATTTTAAAAATACGTGCACAACTGAATATAGACTTGGCATCAATTTATTGAAAAGAAATGATATTTTTAATATTTATAAATTTATTCTGAAGCTTTAAATGTATAACTAGTATTGTGTGTTGTTGAAAAAATAAGTGTCTGAGTTTACTACATAGAATAGGTAAGAAAGTTCCAGTAAGCAGGCACATCAATGATTTATCATTTTAAAAGCATTATATATTATTTGGAGCATATGTTTTGCCTCTGAGTATTTGACCCTTGAAATAACAACCACCTAGATTTCACTCAGCTTGACGCCAGATGATGCAATGAGATGGAAAAGTATGTCTAGATATACTTTGTGTGGTACTGGAAATCATGCATATTCAACAAGATAATAACATAATGTATGATGATAATATCTATTCTCCAAGGAATACAAAGTGCTTTGCAGAAATTATTTTTTAATCTTCTTTGTCTGCTTCTGAGTTAAAGTGCACAGGAGATGGTAATAGTCCCAGTTTAAAAAACAGAGGCATCTATGATTCAAAGATTGACCTCAGATGCCTTGGCATAGGTTTAAATTCTGTTACTTTATACAAGACTGTAATACCTATTTCTAAATACCTTGTAAATTTATTTTAAAACAAACACTTTTTACATATATTCTATCATAGACATTTAGTTAAACTCAAAAATTACACGAATAAGAACTAACAATGCAGGGCCGGCTGCAAGGCTGAGTGGTTAAGTTCGTGCGCTCCGCTTCGGCAGCCCAGGGTTTCACCAGTTTGGATCCTGGGTGCAGGTATGGCACCGCTCATCAAGCCATACTGAGACGGCATCCCACATAGCACAACCAGAAGCACTCACAACTAGAATGTACAACTATGTACTGGGGGACTTTGGGGAGAAGAAGAAAAAGAAGGTTGGCAACAGTTGTTAGCTCAGGTGCCAATCTTTAAAAAAAAAAAACTAATTGTGCAATGGATGTTGTTAGGTTGACTCTTGTGCTCTTTTTGTTTTTTGGATCTAAAATTCAAGGTAAAGTTGACATTGCCTGCCTCCTCCTGCTCTAATCTTGATGGTTGTTCTCTAGGCCTGCTATACTGCTCTGGTCCTGGGATGTCCTTTCACTATCATCTAAAACGATCTCCTTCATTGGATCACCTATTTCTTAGATTTAGTGTCTTCCAGTTTCTTAGTTTATTCCCTCCTTATGCTGGACCACATCCTTTAGTAGCTTCCTGAGAAAGAATAGGAGGTAAATTTCTTGGACTTTTCACATCTAAAAAGTCTTTATTATACTCATATTCTTGATTCATTGTTGAGCTAAGATATAGAATTCTAGGTTAGAAATAATTTTGAAATTTTTGAAGACGTTTCCAGGATTGCTTTTTAAGTCCAATGCTAATTAAAATTTCTGATCCTTTGTATATGATAAGCTTTTTATCTCTGGAAGCTTTTAGGATCAGCCCTTTTTCCCTATGTTTTTGGTTGGTTGTTTTTAACCTCCCCATGATGAGCTTAGCATACGTTTTCTCCAGTCCATTGTGCTGGGCAATCTAGAAACTTGTCTTCAGTTCTGGGAAATTTTTTAATGTTATTTATCACTTTGTTCCCTCCTTCTTCTCTCTGTTTTTGTTTTTTGTTTTTAATTTAAAAGGTCAGTTGGGCCTTCTGATCCTTTAATACCTTTTCTCTGTTTTCCGTTTATCTTTTTTTCTACTTTCGGGGAGGTTTTCTCAATTTGTCCTTTCAACTCTTGTATTACATTTTTATTTCCACTCTTCTTTTTTAAATTTACATAAGCTCTTTCCTAAGGGATGGATACACACTCACACACACATGAATTTATTTATCTGTTTCATGGATGTGATATCTTCTTTTCTCTCTTTGAAGACATTAAATATTTGATTTTAGAGTTCCTTAAGCTTCTGTTATTGTCTCTGTTTCCTCAGAGGCACTTTTCTGTTGGCTGGTTGGTTAGTTTGGATCTCTGCCTTTTATGTTAGAGGCTGCCATCAACATCTGGTGATTTTTGGCTCTTTGTTCATGTTTAAGGCTGAGGCTCCCAAACCCAGTGATTGGACGCTCATTCTGCATGCATGGGTAGGCGGACTTGCTGGGTGCAGACCTCACAATGGGTGATCAGGAAGGGACCTGGCTGTTTTGTTGGGAACTTCAAAGTGTCGGTATCTCTAAGGTCTCTTCTCTTAGTTTAGGTCTTTTCTGAGTTGGGGACAATCACCTGCCTGCATGGTTTGGGGAAGATAATTTAGGGATCTGGCAACTGCTTGTACAAATCTCTACAAATTTTCATTTTTAGCCCTATTCCGTAGTTCTGCCTCCAGAGATACCTGATCCATTCAATTCTTGAGCTTTTCTAGGATCTGGGGAAAACTTTTATAAATCATTACATGACTCATAGTGGTTCTGAGGTGAATAACAGTAGTAGATTTGGTTTTGTTGATATTATTAACATTTCTTAATCACTAGGTGGAATTCCTCTAATTTTTTTCAATTTTCTTTATTAGATATTTATTACAAAAGTACAGTGTTCTTATTGTAACACTTTAAATAATTCTAAAATGTATAAAGCAAAAGTTCACCTCCTGATTGGCGTCCCCCCATTCCTACCCCTGAAGTAACTTGTACTGACTGACGATTGTGTATCTTTCTGATACCTTTTTCAGTGTTATAAAAACATGCGCAAAGATGTTTTGCTTATTTCTTAAAATAAAAAAGGACTCTTACTCTACACATTCTGTAGCTTGCTTTAATCATTCAGTATATCATAAACATCCTTCCATGTTAATAGAAATAATACCAACTCATTCTTTTTTTTTGGCTGAGGAAGATTCATCCTGAGCTAACATCCATTGCCAATCTTCCTCTTTTTGCTTGGGGAAGATTCGCTCTGAGCTAACATCTGTGCCAGTCTTCCTCTATTTTGTATGTGGGTCACTCCCACAGCATGGCCACTGATGAGTGGTGTAGGTCTCACCCAGGAACCAAACTCTGGGCTGCTGAAGCAGAATGTACTAAGCTTAACCACTGGCCACAGGGCCAGCCCCCCAACTCATTATTTTTAATAACCAAGTATTATTTCATAGTGTGGTTATACCATAATCTGGTAAACCATTCCAGTGTTGTTTCCAGTTTGGGGGGTGGGTGTTTTTTTGCTTGTTTGTCTTTTACTGTTCCAAACAGTGCTTCAATATATATCCTTTTATGTATCTCCTTACACACTTTGTTTCTTCTTTGCCTTTTCAAATCTTAAAATTTCAGTTTTGATTCATTTGTCATTTGCTTAGAGTACTCCCTCTAGTGTTTTCCTCCAATGGGATACCTGGTGTTGCCTGTCCAAAAGTGTGTCAATCAGCAACCAGATAGGTCAGGCTCTGTTAGAGACCTTTAAGCAGTGGCATACCAATGGTAGTGGATGGCCCAGCAGCTTTTTCCCTTCGGGGCTGGGCATCACACCAGCTGGTAGATTGTTGGCTCTCTGCTTGTAGGTTTCTCTGTGCGTAGCAGTTCTTTCCCAGCTTCAGGGACTAGGAGCAGTTCAGCCTGTCACTGCAGCCCCTGTACATTCAGATCCATATCTTCCACTGTCTAGGCTCCTCGGGCTGCAGTGAAACCTAGGTCTTTGCCCCAGGCGTGAAGAAAAATCTAGTCTCTGCTGTTAGTTCCCAGGTTCTTCCCTTGCTTGAGAGAGTGTAGTCCTCTGCTTGGCTTTCTCCCCTGGAGATCTCAAAAGAACTTGGGCCCTCAGATGGGCCCTCCCCCGCATGTCTGCCTTTGTTCTTGTGTTCCTCCATGGAGGAAATTGGGCCAGAGATGAAGTCAGGAATTTGTACTCTTACCACCATCTTCTAAGATTTTCTTCATCTCTGTTGCTTTTTTTTTTTTAATGTTTCACATATTTTCAGAATTACTCAAGAACATTCTGTTTCCTATTGCTTTTTATAATGTCAATATCTAAAGCACTCCCCTGTGTGTTACATATCAAAATGGATACTGTGGCTGGCCCCAGGGCATAGTGGTTAAGTTCAGCCTGCTCCACTTAGGCAACCTGGGTTTGCAGGTTTGGAACCCCGGGCATGGACCTACACCACTTGTCTGCCATCCTGTGGTGGTGACCCACCTACAAATTAGAGGAAGATTGCTAATCTTCCTCAAGCAAAAAAAAAGAGGAAGATTGGCAACAGATGTTAGCTCAGCGTGAATCTTCCTTGGGGGGGGGGGGGGGGGTGTGGATACAGAGCCTGCCCTCTAGGATTCTAATCTCCAGGTAGATAAGACTATTGAAAGTTAATCTTGACAGTGATAGCAAAAAGATATTAACTGAGGTTCTTTTAAACAGGATATCAGAGTAGTCACATGGAAGAGGCTATACTCTACAAAATACAGTCTTTGTAAGAGAAGGGACTTTTTCACTTCTCTCTCAGTCGTTTAATGAATCTGTGACCTTTGTCACCTGGCTTGGAAACCCAGCATAATGTGACATGTGTGTCCTACATCTGCCTACTTGATTCTCAAGTAGAATTTTGGAACATAATCTTTTCATAAATTCAGGGCTGTTTGTATATGAATATTTTGTGATATGTTACACTTCTGGTTCTGTTTTTATGATTGTAATTCCCTACTTCTCCCTCAATATTTTTTTCTGATTAAGAGTGTTTTTGTAGCTGGCCCCTTTCAAAACCATTTTAAGAAGCTTTTGTATATGTGATTTGTCTGTTATTTCATTTGTTACTTTGAAAAAAGTCATAGGAAATGGCCTATTGCCTTGTCCAAAAAGCCATCAGAGGATAGCAGTGGGGATGGAGTGGTCATTCAGAAAAATCACAGTGGAAGGTGGCTTGGAAGTGATTTCTTTCTTTTTTCTCCATTTTCCTGCCCACTGCTTTTCAAGATGATGTTGCTCACTTTAGTTCTCTGTTCGCTTTTAAGGATGTGATGGATCTATGCAGGATGATCTTAAATGCCACTTTCACTGTCTTCTCTCCCCTCCCACTTGCAGCATTGCTATGGCAACAAAAGAAAATATGACCTCACAGAGAGGAATGTTGAAGTCGATTCAGAGCAAAATGAACACTTTGGCCAGTATCCTTTTTGAAAGTTTGAAATCTGTGATTTTGGGGGGGGAAATCTGTGTGTTTTGTTTTGGCAGGTTGCCATTGTCAGTCGCAGTAGAGGCCGTCAGTCGTTGCAGAATATCAATATGTCCTGTACTCCCACTTTATGGAAGTTCATATTGTTTAGTACCATTTCTAAAAGATTGCACACTGGAGGTTTGATGTTAATAGATTTAGAAAAAAATTACAAGTGTGAATTTTCAAATTATTCACAAACTTGTTTTATATTTTAAAAGCTCTTGAATCCATGTTAGAACTCCACAGTATACCTGATCCTTACCTAAGCATCATAAATTGTATGCTTTTTCTTTTTTCTTTTCCCAGTTTGGAGAATAAATCAGCGACAGATGCTGAGAAGGGGAAGGAGGGAGACAGCCGGATACTAGATGAGTTGTGATTGCTGACAGAGTCTCTTCATTGTGACTCGTTATTCGCAGGCTGAATGCTGGCATAGATCCGACCGCTTGTTTGTCGTGACCTCTACCTTTTTAATTCTTCAGTTTCACAATTTAAATTAGTATTACTAAAGACTTCTGAGAAACCCAGTGGGTAAACAAAGCCTGCTACTCTGAAATGTTTTGTTTACTTTTTGAGAAGTCAAGCCTTTTAGGGGAGAAAAGTTTCCTTCCCCAGTTACTAAGGGAGGACAGACCTGTAATTTTCCAAAGTTGAATATCTTCTGGACCTAGATAATTTAAGGTCACTTTTAGTTTGATACCTTTTTTGCCTGAGGAAAACAGTATCCTGAAGTCTGTTGATATTTTCCAGTTTTTTGTGAATTTTGTTCTTGCCTTGTCACCCTAAATATAAAACCACATATCCAAAATCATATTTTATATAGGACTATATAGTTTAAAGAGTATTGTTATATATATTATCTCATTTTATCATTACCACAAATTACAATCATTCCAAAAGAATGTGTATTAAAAAATAAAATGAGTGTGATGGGGCTGGCCCCGTGGCCGAGTGGTTAAGTTCATGTGCTCCGCTGCAGGTGGCCCAGTGTTCCGTTAGTTCGAATCCTGGGCGCGGACATGGCACTGCTCATCAGACCACGCTGAGGCAGCGTCCCACATGCCACAACTAGAAGGATCCACAACGAAGAATATACAACTATGTACTGGGGGGCTTTGGGGAGAAAAAGGAAAAAATAAAATCTTAAAAAAAAATAAATAAATAAAATAAAATAAAATGGATGTGAGTTAGTCAGGACTCCATAGAGAGTAACAGAAACCAAATTCAGACTGACTTAGGGGAAAAAGGAGAGAATTAATTTGTTCATGTATCTGTAAAATTTCAGGGGTAGAATTTAGCTTAAGGCATGGCTGGATTCAGGGGCGCAGATTTTATTATCAAGAATCTGCCTTTCCTCTGTCCCCCCTACCTACTCCATCTCTTATTTCTGCCTTCCTTTGTGTTGGTCTCATTCTCAGGCAGGTTTTCTCCTCATGGTGAGAGAGATGGCTACAGGAGTCACCTCCTACCAGTTCAAAAATCCCCGTGGAAAAGGGGGTCTTTTCTGACAGCTGTGGCAGATGTCCCAATGGGACTGTGGTTGCCCCATGTTGAGTCACTGCCTTTTCCTAACGCAGTCACTGGCCAAGGGGAGGGGATATTCTTCCTGGCCAATCTGAGTTTGTATGTACACTGATGGAGAGGACAAGGTCCGCCCCACCCTGTTTCATGGCGTGAACTAGATTATTATAGGGGGAGAGTGGAGGGTTCCCTACAGGTAGACTAGACAGAAGAATGTCCACTGTACACTGGGTTTCCTGTTGCCAAAAGGTTGTGTACTTTCTCTAAGGGAATTGTTGATGCTGCTTTTACTGAGTGAGAAAAGATGAAGTGAGCATTTGCTCTATATGAGATTTATAGCTTGTAAAAGTTTTGCCCATTGCTTCATGCTTCCTGCTCTTCCAAATTTTAAAAATTGTTTCTGCAAATTGTTATTTTTTCTTTTAATTAATTCAGAAAACACATTAATTCCTACAGAGTATAAAGCTCTGCTCTAGATGCACAAGGAAATTCAAGATTAGAAGAAAGCGTGACCCTAATCACACAAGATGTAGAGTGTACACGTGCACAACTGAGTATAGTCCCTGCTGAGAGTCCTTTTGTCACAAGGAAATGCAAGGAGGATTCGCAGGGACTAAGGATTGTTTCAGCTCTCTAGAATCCTAGGTGGTTTTCTTGACCTTGATATAGTACCTCTGTTAACGAAGAGGATGTACTTGCAGGTGTATAGTCAGAAATCATTGCTAGAAATGCAAAACAGTATAGGGTGCACAAGCACGTGCTTTGGTCTACAACATACAGACAAGTAAGAATATGAAGATATTTTGAAATACTAAGTCAAATACAGTTGTGACTGCTGTAAAACTCCTAAAATTGAAAATTTTCTCTTTCCTTTTTTGTTCCTCAAATAGGACAGCTAGAGCAATTTAACCCATGTTCCTACCATATCCTTCCTACCATATCCTTCCTACTGTTGCGAAGTAAATTTAAAAATTTAAATAATTAACCAGTGCCTAATTATACAGAGCCTAGAGTTGGTTCCCATCAATTCCTTATCACCCTGTGGGGAGAGGATCAAGTACTCTTCAAAATCCTTCTCCTGAAAACTTCCCAGTCTCCTGAGAGAAGGGATGAAAAAAAAAGCCTAAACAAAAAACCCCACAAAAAACAGAGAGAAGGAGAAAAAGGAAAAAAGAAAGGCAGGAGTGGAATGGGGTCGGGGTAGCTGGCTGTACCTGTGCCCCTCTCCCCTGCAGGGTTCCTCTCTTCCTCCCCACGTTGCCTCCCACCCTGACCTGAAGCCTGGCAGGAGTCTCTTAAGCCAGGCAGCTGTCATCACTGTTATTTTCTTCTCCCTCTGTCTCTACGAATTGTTTCTTTTTGTTATTCTTATTTGTCTACCACAGTGTCCTGGGAGACTTGAATTTGTTTGGAACCTTGAGCCCTAGGACATTCCCAGCTTTGGCATGTGTGTTTGACTCCCTCAATGTGATTTTCCTTTCCTCTATTTCTTCTGATCGCTTATTATTTCTGCACTCCACTGATTTCTGTTTTTGAGATTCCTATGACTTTTCGCTAAAGAGGCTTCTTCCAGATATGACCTTAATAAGATTTCCCAAAGATCGTTTTCCTGCTGTGAACAGTCTGATCCAGCGAATCAACCTTAGGAAGCGGCGAGACTCACTCATCCTGGGTGGTGTTATTGGTGTCTGTACCATCCTATTACTGCTGTATGCTTTCCATTGATGGCACATCTCCAGGGACTCGTGACAACCGCCATTTTTGTGCCCTGATCTGGAATAAGGAAGAGTAGGAAAGAGAAGTTGACAGTCCTGATAGCCTGACCAGCAGGATTAATTCAAGACTGATGGCGATGGACTCTGTGACCTGGTCAGGTTGAGCTGAAGCTACAGTTTTTCTGTGCTATCTTTTCTAACACTCATTTCCTTCTGTTTTAGTTAAAAAAAAAATTTTTTTTTTTTCAGTTGCTTTTGTCTCCCCAGGAGGTAAGTAAACCAATCGGAAACTGAGTTTCTGTGCTTCAGTGATAGTGTTGAAGGCTGCTGATAAGCCAGGTTTTAAGCTGGACTCTTCAGAAAACCAGGTTTCTGTATATCCAAAGACTGCTTTCTCTTCAGCCACCAGATTGGGTTGTGAATAAAAATAGTTCTTGTCCTTTTATTTTACACTCATGATGAGAAATCACAAGTCATTTCTTGATAATCTGTGCTGTAAATTTCTGCTCTGTCCCCCCAACTCTTTTGGTATTCAAGGAAAATTTCGTTTTTCACAAATTCTTTGAGATGCTGACAGGCCAACTTCAACATCGTTGAGGTTGTCTGAAACAGAAGACAAACACCACAAAAGAGCTTTTTTCATTTTCTTTTTTTTTTCTAATCCTGCACACACTGGGGTTAACTGTATTTCTGGAAAAACGTCAAGAATGACAAGCTTTTTTAAAAGGATTCAGTCGTCGTTTTTGTTTTTTGTTCCTTTTTTCCACTGGATTAATATCTGCTGCCACAAGAAAATGAAATCTCAGTTCTATCATGACGAAAGAAACTCATAGCCCATGTCTGGCAGTGCCCCCTGCTGTTCCTCTCATGTCGGGATTGACACTGGTACCTGAGTGAGGGGACTGCTAAGTTTTCAGTGGGATCTGTTCAACAGGCCACATGCAAAAAGACATTGATTGGAGGGATCAGTATCCAGATAATTCTGTTTGTAAATGCTCTGCAGTTTGTGAACAAAAGCTTAAGAACTACTGCCTGATGCACCAGGAATTCTGTGCTCTGTGAAACCTGTTCATTCCAAATCTGTTAAGCTTTTCCAAACATCCAGAGAATAGTTTGGGTGTTGAAGGTGCGTGTGACAGAATCTGTCGCTGTCTGCACCCGTCTTCTATTACCATCCCTGGACAGTGACAAAATTTTAAACCACCCACCAGAATTCTGTTCAAGTTTAACCATTTCTCAGTTTCTGTATGTTTATTACTTGTTTAACTGAACCACCACAAATAGTTTGAAGACTTCCGCCATATACACACCAAGAAAGAAGGCTGCTTTTTACCATTGGAATTTACTGTGGTATTTATAGTGTTGGCTTCAGACTGTGCCACAGAGAATAATTGATATTAGCATGTAGTTCTGAACTACGTCATAGTGTGCTAACGGCGTCATTCAGATGAACCTGATATACTGGCTGAAGGGTAACTAAGCCATGGTCTAGAATAGAGACTGAGAAGTTTTTCATTCTGGTGTCAAAGTTTTATTATGTTCTGGGTGTGAAGGGCATTTGATATATTTTTTTATCTTTGGGGTTTATTTTTCTAAATATGGGTTGATTAATCAGTTAGTTGATTGGGAATGCCCTTTAAAGATAAAGTTTGGAAGTTTTCCCAAAGTGAACTTTAAAGGATCAGGGAGGTAAGTTCGTTTATTAAAGTCTCTGTTGGGAGAACAAAACTTCTCTCCCTGACACTTTATTATCTTTGATTTTTCAAAGGGTCTTGATTGGTGGTTGTGCCTCAGCTAGAATTTATGGGACTTTGGTTGCTATATAGTTGGCATTTATGAATCCGAAGTATCATAAATAAAGTTATTTATTTAATTATACTACCAGTCTTTTTTACTGGTCTGATTATTTGGTGCACTCGTTAAAGCTGATTGTGTGAGAGTAAAACTAGGACCCAGGCTGATCCAGCTTGCGGCAGCTAAGCAGACACACACTTGCTGGCTGACGAGCCTTTCCGTAGGGTTATGCTTAAATGAAGTAAGAGAATTATGTTGGTTATTTTCCTTATGAAAATAAACTAGTTCTTCCAAGGAAGTTGAAAAAGCTTCGTGTAGATGTTGGTGTCAGCTAGGTCTGACTAACCTCCCAGAGCTGTAGCCCATAGTCAGGTGACCCAGGGCCAAATGCGATAGCTAGGCCAGTGCTCATCCTTTCCTCTTCTGGTTCCTTTATTTAAGGAAATAGAAGCATGCCGTTTATAAGTAAGAGGCTCAATGTGGATCCCATGATAGCTGATTTGAACCCTTTCAATTTCATGCCATCTAACTTTTTTTTTTTTTTTTTTTTTTGCCATCTTGTTTTTCTCCCCTTTTTTGCTGTCCTTACAGACCAGTTGCTAGGGTCAGGGGCCAAGAGTAAGTTACTTGTTAAAGTCAGTCGGAGCCAGCGGGTAAGAAGGAGTTTTCTATTCCTGGTCCCAAATGTTGTCTCTTAGGGGAAGTTATTCTCCCTCAGACATTGTCTTATATAATGGGTCTTTCCTTTTGTGATCTCTTTAGTAACCACTCAGAACTTTGCATTTCACTAAAAAGTTTGAAAAACCATGGCAACAAAAAGAAAATTTCAAAAAATATACTTCTAAGATTTTGTTTTAATGTGTGCTGATAACTTTAGTAAAAAATGTGTAATAAATCTATTCCTCAAGTTCAGGCCCGGATCTCCAAGTGCTTTAGCTGATCTGTCCTGGCTGTCTCTCCCATCGTTTCCTTATTATTATTAGTGATGCTGAAGGATTCTCTGTAACCAGTGTTGCTCACCTTTTATTTTTCTAGTGTTAGAAAAGAGCTTTCTTTCTCCCTGTTCCTCTCTCCTTTGTACCAAAATTCACTTTTACAGAGAACGCCTTTTTCCCTGCTGCCCAGTACCCAGATCAGCCATGGGAGTAAAATCCTGAGAATAGAGACAGGTGATGGGAGGAGACATCGTGAGGGCACTTTTTGTACCTGGAACCAAATAATATTTACTTCAGTTCTTTCCTATTGGATGCTGAATACGTCTGAACAGAGAAATGTGCTCACTGAGCCTTTTGATCCAGTGACTTTTGGCCTCCGAGCACTAGAGGCACGTTGGACTCTCATTCCCACTGTTAATTCTCTATTTCACTGTAAATAATCTCAACCTGACGAGAAGGACTTTAAAGAACTGGACTAGCCTTTTTGGTTTTCTCATACCTCATATTTGATCAGTAGCCAGATCTGACTTCTTGGAAATTGACTGAGTTTTCTAACTGGCGATATGCAGCTGTTGAGGGTAAATGGCCGTGTCTAGTGTTACCCTGAATTATGTGGCAAATGTAACTAAGGGACAAATGGGTTCCACTCAGAAAATTTCATTCTCCTTTTGAGTTAGGGATTCTTTAGCCTGGTCTCCAAAAAGATGCAGAGCTTTTCATCACGGTCTTTATAAACTAACCTTATCATTCCTTTGTAAACCTGCATACCTGAAGTTTTATAGGGGAAAATAAAATGAGGAAGGAACAAGTGACTCCTAAGGATGTTTATTGGATAAGAAGCTGAGACAAAGCTGAGCCATGTCTTGGGGGATCTTTCTCGTTTTCTCTGTACCTAAAGTCTCACTTTAGTATCGAAGTATTTGCATCTGTTCCCATCCTATTAGCTCTTAGGGAAGGGTTTCGATTCCGCTCACACTTTACCACGATGGAAGACGTTTCCTCTTGAAAAATGCCAATACAGACTTCTAAAAATCTATTCCAAATGCACTTTCTAATTTTTTGCTTTTAAAATGGCTTCTTGGAACCAGTTTTATTGTATTTGTACTTAATTTTTGTTCTCATCTAAATGTGCATTTTCTGACTGTATAGAAGAAGCTTTGTTATGTAATTTAATAATAAATTAGAAATTTAAACTGGTGTCGTATGGTTGTTTGTGCTAGAACAGTATCATCGAGACAGTTTGGGATAGTGACTATGAAATCTTTGGTGTTGGTAAGTGTTTCTCATGATGTCCTAAAACCCAGGGTGAAACAATACAGGTGTGTAGTGAAAAGCTATTGCCCATCATTCAAAAACATATGAATAGTCCACTGATAATTTAGCCCAAGAAATGAAGGAGAATCTCTTATCAAAATAAAACTTCAGAAGGTATGATGGGAATGTAAACTGTAGAATTTAGCAAGAAAAACATTCTCACCCTCCCTAAATAAAGACTTTGTATCCTACAGATCAGAACTTGATTCTCCACCCCACTAGAGAATTTGAAAATCCCTCATTTCCCATCACCTCTCCAAATGTTCCTATTCGTCTTTTCTGTATCATTTTTTAAAATAATAGTATAATTGAGATGTAATTCATGTACCATAAAGTTCACCCTTTTAAAATGTACTGATGGATTTTAGTGTATTAGTTGTGCAGCCAGCACCACTATCTAACTTCAGAACATTTTCATCTCCCCAAAAAAGAAACCCTGTCCCCATTAGCAGTCACTCCCCACCCCAACACCCTTTATCCTCTTTATCTGACCGTACTCTTCTTCCTTTCTTGGCCACCTCAGCTTTTCCCTCCCATCCACTCACATGGCCTCTAAAATGCCACCTCTTCCTTGGGATCCTAACCTTTTTTGACTGCCTAACCTGTGCCCGGCCCTGTGTGTGCACACCCCCGCATAGACATACGTAAAATCCAATGCCACTCAGTGAGGTAGCCTTCCCTTTTACAGATAAGGAAACAGGCCCAGAAGGATTAAGTAATTTGCTCAAAATCAGAGTGAAAAGCAAAGCAAGGATTTGAACCTTGAGCATTCTTTGATGCCCAACAATTTTGCTTGAGTTTAAAGGTGATACATTTAGAATCTACTTAAAGCCCTGTGGCTTGATTATTTTCAAGGAATGCTAACTACTAGCCAAGTGCTTAATAAAGAGGAGTGGTTTGTAAATCACTATTCCTTTACAGGAAGTAATACATTGAAGTTTAGAAAATGTTTTTTAGTAGCTTTAATTTGGACCAACCTTCCTGCCCAATTCTTCGTACCTTCTAGTTGAGAACCTGAGAGCTCTTCCTAGAGGGGGCCGAGGCCGAGCCTGACAAAGCGCTTCAGTACAGGTGCTTAGTGCCACCCGAACCAGGGCCGTGGTGCGTTTCCTTTCCAGGTGGAACGGCTTTGACGGGCTGCCGCTCCTGTTTAACCTGGCCTTTCCTTGGGAAAGGGTGTGAGGCTCAGCCCCAGCATGCCTTCTCTGATATCAGAGATGCCTGGAAGAAAAAAAAAAAAAGGTGGCAGGAGAATCTCATGGAAGATATTTGCTAGCAGGACATTTTCTCTTGTTTCTCTAAAGCAAAGGCCAGGAGGAAAACAAGTCTGCTTCTCCGGAAGACACATTTTCTGGCTGCATTGGAACAGACAGGAATACACTTTAGCCTGGTGCCTTCCGCTCCGCTCGGCTAAGATTTCCCCGCCGCGGCAAAGCTGCTCTGCTTGCAAAACTCTATTGTCAATTCTCTGAAGACATTTAAAAGCTAAGGAGGTTGGGTGCTGAAAAGTCTGTAACTTTCTGCTTAGAGGAATCCTGGAGATCACTTGACAGTGTTCTCCTCACCCTCGTAAAACTCTCTTTCAACTCTCTTTCAGTTCGTTATCCTGACCTGTGATATTCCGTTTCCCTCCTTTGAGATATAAAGCTCTTAGGAAACAGTCGCTTTTCTCTTAATTAGTACATTTCTTTTAGATATTCTCGAACATCCAATCAGCCTTTTACTCATGAAATTACTTACAGCTTGAGGGCGAGCAGGCAAATATGGTTCGCAGCTGCTTTTAACTCAGTGCCAAAAAAGTATGGTTTAAACATCATCATTTCCTCCAAAGTGACAAGTTATCTCTAAATGAATGTGGCCCTTAATCCTGATGGTTCTCCCTCTCATCATGGGTAATATGCCGAGAAGATGACATTTTGTGTTTTTCACCCTGGAATGAGTCCTCAGTCCTCTCCATTTCCCTCTCCTGTCTCCTGTTGCATGTCCCACAAGCCTGGGTCCTGTTGTACCTTACTGACCTCCATGTACTAGCTGCCCTCTGAGCTGGGGGCCCTGCCTCTCACCTACCCTTCTCAGCCTGCTCTGCACAGAGCCTGCCTAGTTTATCTCCCGAAACACCTTTCAACCCCTCATCACTCTATTCAAGAATGTCTGGCAGCTCGAGACTATTATCTGTGCCAGTGTGTTATAGTGAGTTAACGCATGGAATGTACACCTGGCACTTTGCTTCATGCATACATACAGGCAAAATCCTGTTCACCTAGTGAGGCAGTGTTCTCCTTTTACAGATAAGGAAAGAAGTCCAAGAGATCAGAGTAGACCCGATAGCCATCAGCTGGCCTTTGCCTAAGCCAAGTTTCCTCATTGCTCGTGAGCTATAATCAGAAGGGCTGGTTGGGGCAGTGGACAGAACGAGGCTTGCAGTCAGAAGTTCTGTATTCTGGCACTGCATCTGATATTTTCAGGCCATGGGCAAGTCGCTAAACCACTCTAAGTTCAGCTTTCTTGTCTGCAAAATGGACTCTGGCAACTTTATGCAGTTGTAGAGATTGAATCAAATAAAAGATGACAATGGTACAGAATTCCTCAGAATGTTCTCAAAAAATAATGTGGGGGCAGGAGGAGTTTTCCATTAGACGGCAAGTCCCTGGAGGCTAGGGCAGTGTCTGTTCACCTTTATATAATGTTTATGAACTTTATGCAGAAACTGCCACATAACTCTTCTAAATTCAATTATGTCTGACTCAGAGCCCCCATCCTACTGAGCTTAGCAAAACAAACAAAAAAATCAATCTTGGTCGTAATTGAAGCTCCTTCCCCTTGTCTCTTTGGTTGTGCAAAGCTCCCAAGAGTCTTTTGCAGTCCAGAACATTTGGGGCAGGCACTCCAGTCCACACTGGACCCATGGATGTGCTCACTGTCTGAGCCCATGTAGTCCTCCTTGAAGCCACCAGCTGCTCTGCTTCTATGTCACCCTTGAGCACATGGATCTTTGTCAAGGAGCCCCTGGGCTTGGGGTTCAGCCTGCCTGGGGCACCCCACCCCACAGCCATTGCCCTGAGGTGCTCCCACTCCCAGGAGCACTGTGAGGGACTGCGACACTGGCAGGGAGCAAGGCACAAGCTGATCCCAGTGACCCCACCACCACTACCACCACTTGCCAGTCTCCCACCGCTCTCCCACAGCCTCACCTTGCTCCTTTCTCTGCCCCTTCTGGGATGAGCCAATACTCTCTACAAAATGTAGAGGTCTTCTTTTGTGGGGAAGTGAAAGAGATGCTAAATCCCTCAGCAACTCATGCCAGGGGTGGTATCCTCAGTACCTGGCACATAGTAGGCTTTAAGTGCTTGTTGAACAAATGGAGGAAGGAATTTTTTAAAATGCCACAATGTTTTAACACTAATTTGCTTGTGTTTCTAAGCTTAGGACCCAAATCCCAGTCCTCAGAAGTGGTCTTGCCCTGTGTCCTGCTGTCTCCATACAGCTCGGAGAGGGTGCCTCCCACAGCACCGTGTCATTCACCCGCTCCTCAGAATTGTGGAGTACGGAGTCAGAGTCCTTCCAGCAGTCTCAACTGGGAGCAATTTTGCCCCTCTCCCAGGGGACATTTGACAACATGTCTGGAGATGTCACAACTGGGGTGCAGTGGGATAGATACTACTGGTAGGTAGTGGGTAGAGGCCAGAGATGATGCTAAATATCCTACAACACACAGGGCAGCCCCCATGGCAAAGAATTATCCAACCCAAAATGTCAGTAGTGCCAAGGTTAAGAAACCTTGGCTGAAACTGAATTCATATTAACATTGACACTATCTCTTCAGGAATGAAGGTTACTCAGATGGGTCCCGTAATCACCAACTCCCCCACCACCCTTCATTAGCTCGAGCTGCTTGTAGGACAGAGCTGACACCTTACATTCACCGCCCTTGCCCTGCCTTCCTTTGTGCCTCATCCCGTCACTTCTTCATCCCCACAACACACGCATTTGCACCATCCCAAGTGACTTGATGTCCCAAGCCCTTTGTAAAGTTCCCCTTTTAGAATGGCCTCCTTCCCAAGCTTGCCCGTGTAACGCTTCCTCCTTGTTTTAAAACCCTCCCTATGGGGAGTAACTGCTTAATGAATATCAAGTTTCCTTTTGAGTGATGAAATATTTTGGAACTACATAGAGGTGGTGGTTGCACAACGATGTAACTGTACCAAATGCCACTGAATTGTATACTTTAAAATGATTGATTTTATGCTATGTGAGTTTCACCTCAAAAAAAAAAAGAACTACTTAAATGGCTCTTCCTCTGGGAAGACTTCCTGACCTGTCCCTACTCTGTGCATCCTCTTTTCCTTTGTGCTCCAAAAACCCCTATCAATGAACATGATAGGTGCTCAATAAGTACTAAAAAGAGAAAGAGAAGGGGGAGATCAATGGAAGGATCCGGTGCCCTGCGTTAAGGTGCAGTGGCTGTTCGACTTGGCAATGAATGTCGTCAGATACAGTCGCCTCTTCATTAACTGCCACCTCACCGTTTTACAGCGGCCCAGCCCTTCAGTTTGCTTTCCCTGTGATCGGTCGGGTGAAATAGGCACCACGGTACAAGGTGCCTGATTTCCCACAACTATTTCAAGACAATCCTATCGGCAAAGAAGACTTGGAACCAGAGCATGACTGCAAACCAGGACTGCACAATCGGCTCATAGGAGCGTGATCATCGAGGAAGTTCTCGCTCCGTGGCACTCAGACAGCTGCTTGGCGGCTCTGTGAATCCAGATGAGGACCATCCCTTCCATTTCAGAGCAGGCAGGACTGGAGCCACTGAGACAAATGGGGCACTTTCACAATATCTACCAAAATCATAAATGCATATAACCTTTGACTGAACGATTCCATTTCTAAGAATTTATCTTATAGGTGCAAAAAAGTGTATACATAAGGATGTTCATAGCAGCATTGATTGTCAAAGAAAGACTATAAATAACCTCAATGTCTGTCAGTAGGAGGATGGCTTAATAAATTATGTAAATCCATATCATGGAATACTATTCAGCTGTTAAAAAGAAAAGTAACTTACTATGTATTGATATGGCATGATCTCCAAGATATGTTGTTAAGTGGGGAAAATGACATGCACGTTCCGCATACACACACATATTTTTTCTAAACAGCTTTATTGAGGTATAATTGACATACAATAAATTCCAAATATTTAAAGTGAACAATTTGATCACTGTAATCAATATAGTGAACATATCCATCATCCCCAAAGGTTTCCTTGTGCCCCTTTGTAGATCCCTGCCTCTAACACATTCCCACCCCCTCATCCCCAAGTAACCATTGCTTTGCTTTCTGTCACTATAGATTAGTTTGCATTTTCTAGAGTTTTATAAATGGCATCATACAATAGGTACTCTTTTGGAGGGGGTCTGACTTCTTTCACTTGGCATAATTCTTTTAAGATCTATCCATGCTGTTGGGTATACCAAGAGACCGCTCTTTTTTATTTCTGAATAGTATTCCATTGTATGGATGTACCACAATTTGCTCATCCACTTATCTGTTGTTGGACATTTGGGGCCATTACAAATAAAGCTACTATGAACAGTCATGTACATGTCTGGGTACAGACATATATTTCCTTTTCTCTTAGGTAAATACCTAGAAGTGGAATGACCAGATCAATTGCCAAGTGTGTGTTTAACTTTTTAAAAAATTTCCAAGTTGTTTTCCAAAGTGTAACATTTTACAGTCCAGTTTATGAGAATTCCAGTTCATCTGCATCCTCACCAACATTTGGTCTTTCAAGTGTTAGTCATTCTCATAGGTGCGTAGTGATGTCTCATTGTGGTTTTACTTTGCAATTCCCCAATAACTAATGCTACTGAGCGTCTTTCATGTGTTTGTCACATACATATCTTTTTTGGTGAAATGTCTGTTCAAATATTTTGCACGTTTTTAATGAGTTGTTTGTTTTATGTGTAGAATATTAGGAAAGATATCTAAGAAAATGGCATGAGCAGTTGCCTCTGGCAACCAGAATGAGCAGACTGGAGGTCATAGATGAGAAGGACTCTTCATTTTTCATCCTGCATATACTGCATTTTTTGTTTAAATTATACTTTTAAAAAGAGAAATAGGCTGCTTTGAAAAATGTCAGTATTGAAAGCATGTTTTTTAATGTATGGATGGACACTCTTCTTTTTGGCCAAGGGCATGTCAGAAACTCCACAGTGGTAGGAAATTGGAGCACTGATCCATGAATGGGACCATGAGCATTTTACATCATATCATACTGAATTATTTACAGTGGTGCACAGGTGGCAATAATGATGTCTGTCATGGCTCCTCTAAGACCCCATCAAGCAAGACTTGGTATTTATACATAAGTGAATACTGTTCCAGCTTTTTAATTTCCTCCTTCTTCCCTGCTGAACGTGACCTATGGAAAGAGAACCCAGGAGTGGCTCTCCCAGCTTGTCTGTGATAAGGTTTGGGAAATTTTCCTTCTCAGAGCCTGCTTTCTGCTTCCAGCCCTGCTTCCCACCTGGGACATGACTTAGGTTGGTAGGTGTTGTGTTTAGACCCTGGGTAGCTAAGTGCCTCATCCACATTCCTGTCCTTTTAAGAAAGCAATGGTGAATTAACAAGAAATGCTTTATCCCCTAAGACCTCTTTGTGACTCTATTCTGGTCCTGTTCTTTGATCCAACCCACTAATTAGTTCATAAAAATTTCACATAAACTAAAATTCATATCCTAGGCTGGGCTGGGTTCAATCAGATTAATATTTAACTCCAAGGAAACATGGACATTTACCTTAAAGACATTCTTTATTCTAGGAAAGGATCTATATTGTCATTATTTGAATAACATTGATTATGCTATGAAATTTTATTTCAGGCTAAAACTCCTTGCATCCCTCTGTTGAAAATGACAAATTCTTATGGATCAATTCACTGGTTCAGCATCTAAGCTTTTTTTATTGCTGTTTTACCTGACAAAATTAATGTGTATTTATTGTAGACATAAGGATCAAATAGAAAAATACAAGGAAAATAAAAATTATCTATTTCCCCAACATTCTATGATAATGGCTGTTAACACTTGGAACATTTTTCATTTTCCAAATGTCTGAACACTTACATGCATATTTTTTTACAAAATTGAGATCATATGGTACATATTGTCTTATGATCAGATTTTTTTCATGTAATGCAGCATGTACAGCTTCCCATGTCATTAAATTTTCATATGCAGCATACTTTGCTATGGCTGCATTGAGTTTCATTATGCAGACACCCAACTCCTGATTGCTTAATTGTACAAATATAACCAACACCCTGTGTTTTTTACTATGAGCTGGTTTCCAATTTTTTATACCATTGTAAATAACCAAGCAAAACTTTATTTTTCTCTTTAAAAATCTTGAAAGCAGGACGTATTCTGCCAACTCCTAGGCTATTGTTATGTCTGAAGCCTCTTGGTTTCTTTCTGAGTGTGTGTGTTTGTCTGTTTGCTTTTTGAATTGGAACCAGTTGAGCTCTCCAATTTGCCATGATGAATGTGTAGGCTATTTCTTGTGGATATAAGAATAAGGGAGCCCAAGAAGAATGACACAAGAGTGGAGAGTGGCACTCACCCATTTAGAGTGGGCCAGGAATAGTTTTTCTGGAAGCAGGGCTGAGAGGGAGGACTAAGTGGAGGAGCTGGAAGGACCTACAGCTAGGATGTACAACTGTGTGGACTGGGGCTTTGGGGAGAAACAAAAAGGGGATGATTGGCAACAGAGCTTAGCTCAGGGCCAATCTTCCTCACAAAAAAAACCCCAGAAACTCTAAGTCTCATGGTCCCATGGTGCTGCGTATTCTCTGGAACACTCCATCTCGTATTTGTTGGTTCATTACTATGGTCATTCTCAATCCTTGTTGCATATTAGAGTCACCTGGGAAAGAGAGCTTTAAAATATATATATATATGCTGGATCTGCCCCAACAGGTTTCAATTCGATTGGACTGAGGTGGAGCCCAGACATTGAAATTTTTTGAACAATCTCTAGGTGATTCCCACTTGCAGCCAGGGCTCAGCACCTCTGCCCTTTGGCTTAGCCTCCTGCAGGGCTTGAGACGCTGGCCTTGGTGCTGAGTCTCTTCAGGCCGCTGGCTGCTCTTAGGGAGTCCCCACTTCCCACTGGGCTCTGCGAAAGTCATAAGCAGCTGTTTCAAAAATGCTGATGTACGGAGGAAACGGTATCCCAGCTCACTCCAAGTGATTAGGCTGAAAGATCAGCATTTCACTGCAGCTGCATCCACCTCCCCAGACAGCCAATTAGCCACAGAAACAGCAGACACTGTCTAAAGGAGCTCTTTCAGGCCTGAACTTTTGATGCCCAGAAGCACATTACTATAAGCTAAAAAATATTATATTCACATCAGGAAAAAGCACCTTGCTTTGAGTTGCAGTATTTGCTTCCTGGAGGAGGGAGGCTTTGCCTTGG
Organism: Equus przewalskii; assembly: GCF_037783145.1. Lineage (NCBI taxonomy): Eukaryota > Metazoa > Chordata > Mammalia > Perissodactyla > Equidae > Equus > Equus przewalskii. Next base: position 44,015,904 of record NC_091840.1, read on the forward strand.
ACCTGGAACTTGGTAGCACCTGGATGGACAGAGAAGAGGGAGAAGCGTGCCTGGCATTCCAGGGAGGCAGCCAGCTATGGAGGAAGGAGCGTTGGACCCAGAGTCAGATGTGGGTTTGAATCTCATCTCTACTTTTGCCTAGAAGCATGACCTTGCAATTAATCCAGCTAGTGGTCAATTCCTTCTCTATAAAATGGGGATAATGATGGCTGCCATAAGTATGTCATAATTGTGCTCTAATTATCCTGTCAGAGTTATGTGAGGTAATGCTCATAAGCATATCAACAAAGTCAGGGGTGCAGGACTGACTTGAAAGAAGAGAGACTTTTATGTTTGTACTACTGGTCAGAAACCAGGCCTCTTGTGCCTCCTTAGTCCCCTCCCTTGCTGATGTAGGGGAGGAGAGAACACTCTCTCCTTGGGGTGGCTGGCAGTCATCTCCAACTCTGATAAGGACAGTTAAGGGGAAGAAATGTAAGATATGTTTCGTGTGGTGCCAGGGGACAGACAGTTGGGGTCCAGCAATCAGTAGTTTAACAAGCCTTCCAGGTCATTCCGATACACACTAACATCTGAGAACCACTGCTCCTAGAGTATTCCATTGTATGAATAGCCACATTCTATTTAGCCATTGTAGATGGATAATTTTTGTTTTTAGTTTGGAACTATCACAAATTGTGCTGCTCTGAACATTCTTGAACATGGTTTTAGGACATAGATGTACACTTGTCTGTTGGTTATATGTACCTAGGAGAAGACTTGTTGGATTATAGGCTATGCACATATGCAGCTTGAGGATATACTCTCAAACATTTTTCCAAAGTGATTGTACCAGTTTCCATTCCCACCAGCAATGTATGAATATTCCAATTCCCCCACATCCTTACCAACGCTTGATGTTGCCAGTCTGAATTTGCGTTCCCTGATGACTCATGAGGGGAGCATTTTTAAATGCTCAGTTGCTATTAGGATATCCTTTTTATAATATCATGTTTTTGCACATGTATTAATTAAATTATCTTTTTCCATTAAATTTTCTATTATTGGATAAATATATTGTAAATATTTCCTCCCATTCTGTGGCTTGTCTTTTCACTTTCTTAATGATGATTTTCTTGAATAGAAGCTCTTAATTTTAATGTAACCCAATTTATCAATTTTTTTTTTTCTTTATAGTTGGTTTTTTTAATCCTGTTAGGAAATCTTTGCCTACCCCCAGTCCAGGAAGAAATCCGCCAATATTTTTTTCTGGAAGCTGTACTGGTTTACTTTTCATATTTAGAAGTATAGTTATTCTGCAGTTGATCTCTCTGTGTGATATGAAGTAGAGGGCAATATTCATTTTTCCATATGGATACGCAGTTGACCCAGCGTTATTTATTGAAAAGGCCATCCTGTCCTCACTGCACTGGTGTGTCAACTTCTCATAAATCAAGTAACTGTATATGTGTGGATCCTTCATTCTTTTCCATTAGCCTATTTTTCTATCCTGGGTCAATACCACTCTATCTTAATACTGAACTTTATAATGAGTCTGATAGTACAAATCCTGCAGATTTGTTCTTTTCCTCAAGATTATCTTGGCTATTCTTGGTCCTTTGCATTTTTATGTAAATTTCAGAATCCCTTTGTCAGCTTCCATGAAAAGCCTGCAGGATTTTCACTGAGATTACACCAATTGTATAGCTCAATTAAGAGAGAATTAACATCTTTACAATACTGAAACTTCCAATCCATGTGTATGGTATTTTCCTCCGTTTATTTATGCCTTGTTAATATTTCAGTGCCTTTCACTGGCAGATCCTAATGTCTGTCTCATCACTGCCCATAGGAACAGAGCTCATTTCCCTTTACATCCTCCCTGTTATTGGGGACAATGAGCAGGATGTAAAACTGTGGGCTTACACCTCACACCCATTAGGATGGTTGCTATTAAAAAGAAAGATAGAAAGGAAGGAAGGAAGAAGAGAGGAAAGAACAGTGGTGAGGATGTGGAGAAATTGGATCCCTTGTGCACTGGTGATAGGAATGTAAAATGGTGCAGCTGCTATGGAAACAGTATGACAGTTCCTCAAAAAATTAAAAATAGAGTTACCATGCGATCCAGCAACTCCGTTTCTGGGTATATACCCAAAAAGAATTGAAATCAGGGTCTCTAAGAAATACTTGTACACCTATGTTCATAGCTGCAGTATTTACAATAGCCAAAAGGTGGAAGCAACCCAAGCATCTATTAATGGATGAATGGATCAACCAAATGTGATATGTATGTACAACGGAATATTATTCATCCCTAAAAAGGAAGGAAATTCTACCACATGTTACAACATGGATGAACCTTGAGGACATTATGCTAAGGGAAAGAAGCCAGTCAGAAAAAGACAAATACTGTGTGATTCCACTTATATGAGGTACCTAGAGCAGTCAAATTCTTAGAGACAGGAAGTAGAATGGTGGTTGCCAAGGACTGGGGGCAGAGGGAACAGGGAGATTGTGTTTAATTGGGACAGAGCTTTAGTTTTACAAAATGAAAAGCATCGTGGAGATGGATGGTGGTGACGGTTGCACAACAATGTGAATGTACTTAATGCCACTGAACCGTGCACTTAGAAATGAGTAAGATGGCAAATTTTACGTTATGTGTATTCTACCACAATTAAAAAAACAAAACAACTGTGGCCTTAAAACTGAGGCAGGAGATTCTTTACTGTGAGGGTGGAAGGCAAAGATGTCAGATTCTCCAGTGGTCATGGCTGCATGGCCTTGGATAATAACGTCAACGTTTACAAGCCTTTGTGTTCTCATCTGTAAAAGGGGGAGACTAATCCCTGTTTAAAATAGGTTGTCATGAGGATCAAATGCGATGGCGTTTGTGAAAGTAAGTGGTGCATATTAGATGTTCAAGGAATGTTGGTTGAATGTGAATTTGTTAATCTGAAATAGAGCCTCTGAGGGGCCGGCCCCGTGGCCCAGTGGTTAAGTTCGAGTGCTCCGCTTTGGCGGCCCAGGGTTTCGCTGGTTCGGATCCTGGGCGTGGACATGGCACTGCTCATCAGGCCATGTTGAGGTGGCGTCACACATGCCACAACTAGAAGGACCCACAACTAAAAAATATACAACTATGTACTGGAGGTATTTGGAGAGAAAAAGGAAAAGTAAAAAAAAAATTAAAAAAAAAAAAACCTACCAAAAAGTAAAATAAAATAGAGCTTCTGAGAGTGGAACAGAATATCTTATGATTTTTTCCCCCAGGTAATTAGCATTAAGAATAAGACTGAAGGTTTTGGTGAAAACGAAACTGTGCAATTTACTTTGGATTTAATTCATCTGTGCTCTGCCTGTCTGCCCTCGATTATGCATCTGTCAAGGGGGTGACTTTTTCAGACTGTTTGCTCTGCAATCATATACCCGTGTGCCCAAATGGAGAGTTTTCTTAATTTCTGCGTCACTGAATCCCTCCTTCAAGCGGGAAGAAGCTCAGGACAGGTGGCTTTCCTGCCCTGCAGGACCAAGTGTCCTCCTGAGAGCGAGTCTCCAGGGCTCAGCTCCCCAACCCTCCACCTCCCCGCCCCCCTGCTCTGCCCTGGGGAGACGCCCCTGAGCGAGGGAGGCATCCTGGGGCAGAGGGCTCTCTGATAGTACAGCCTGCTGGGGCCTGGCTTCCTCAAGGAGGCTCCTTGGGCAGGCAGGACTTTGCCCTCCATGTGAATGCACCAACCAGGGCTCCCACTGGGGCCAGGACTGAGCTGGAGGAAACTTTTCAGAACAGACTCCTCAGAAACAAGAGCAGTCACCCAGGTATGAGAACCCTGAGGCTTCTCATTAAAATGGTGGTTTGGCCTGTGAAGGTAAATCCATACCAGATATAGTTCTGGCTGGGTAAGTGCTGATGGCTGTGGGTGACCAGAAAGAAGACCCACAGCATCAGAAGAGGCGGCTGAGAAGGAGCCTGGGTTGGGGGATGGAAAGGCCTGAGCTGGATTTTAACCGAGAAACTGTCAGAAGCTCTTTGTTGGATTGATCACATTTGTAAACTGTTGCTGGCAGGAGACAGCAAATTGCAACAGTCATCTCAAAAGCCACTCTGGCATATTTTCAGTTTGGAGAGAACAAAGACCCAGAGAGGTGGGATACTTTATTTTTTAATTAGCAAGTACAACTGATATTTAGTTTCATTTGAAGCAATGAATACATACAATTGGTGAACTATTACCATCTCCTACCTTAACCCCAATTTTTTCACAATTATCTGAAATATGTTTTACAAACATAGAGCTTTACTTTTCAGATGGATAAAGGCAAACTCTAACTTTAAACCAATTTGACAGCAAGGAAATCTTTATCTTCTTGCATTGAATGAGAACAAAGGGTCACCTAATTTTAAACTCCCGTAAGACCTTTGTCTCAGTTAATTAGTCAGCTGCCAAGCCTCTTTGTTGATCTCAATCTTGTGAAATCCATTTTTCTTATCAGCACAGACTAAGGCTTTTGATAGAACAGGATCCAAATGAAAAGGACGTTTACATCCCTGAGATGGGCTTCAGAACTTCTTTTTAATTAAAAGCCTTCTTAAAATGTAACGTGTATTTCTGATTTGATATATTTTTTTCTAAAAGATGAAGCTTTTCTTGTATCTTCAGTTCCAAGTCTAACTCCACTGCTGACCAGCTGCGAGACCTTCAGCAAGTTTAATTAACCTCTTGGATTTCTGTACAGACAACCCCAAAGATGAGATGTCCCCGCCTGGGGCAGGTGTGTGACTCTAACACATCATTGGACTGCCTTCTCTGTGCCTTCCCCCAGTGCCTAGGCCTGGGCCCAGGGTCACCCCCTCTCCATCCCCCACACCACCCCCATGGCATGAAGAACATGAAGAAATCAGTATACAAAATAGCATGAACGGGGTGATCACAACTGAGTGAAAATACACCCATTGCCCTGGATTCATTCTTTCATCAGACATGCTGTAAAACACCTACTGTGTGCCTAGTGCTGTTCTGGGCCCTGGGCATTAACTGTGTACAAGATAGACGAGATTGTGGTGAGGGAGAAACAGACAGAAAACAAGCAAACAAATCGACAAGATGAGTTCAGACAGCGGCAGGTGCGCTACTGAAAATAAGGCCACGATGTTGAAGAGAGTGGCTGGAGTATGCAATTTGGGGGTATTTTTGTTTTGTTCATTACACTTTTGGTGTTTTCCAAGTTTGCCAAAATAAAGTTCTATTAATTTTGGAATCAGAAAGAAATTAAAGGGGAAAAAAAACCACTGTATACTCCGAGGGAAGTCACCAAGAGGGAGAGCGAACACACCTGGCAGTAGAAATGTAGAGACCAGGGGCTGGTGAGAGTTTTTCCCTCTGTTTCCCACTTTCGGTCCTGTCATCATTATGTTGAGCTTATAATTAGACCTGCTGCGCAGGGAGCCGCCTTCCTGGGTCTCCTCGCTGCGTGTTTACCTCCTGCCTGTTTAACCAGCTCGAGAGCAGCTCCCACAGGCCATGATCAAACATGAGTTCATCGCTCTCGTTACCCTGGGAGGGATGTCCGGCCCTGCCTGGAGCTCCGTGTGTGTCCCCGTCTCTGGAGAATGTCCTAAGACTGTCTTTCCTGGCCAACCAGCCAGAAGGAGCCTGGCCTGGGACCTCTGTGCCCTGGGACCTCCCTCAGCTTCCCAAAGCCCTCAACAGACAGATGGGTTTAGGGAGGGCTATGGGGTGTGGTTTGAGGGGCGAAAAGAGGTCACACAGGACCATTCTTATATCCAAGTTCAATCCCATTACATGCACTTTCCAGCATCCAAGTTGACCCTTAAACAGACATCTTGCTACGGCCACAGGCCCTCAGAAAGGGTAGCACATAGCAAAGGGGCTCTGGCTGCAGTAGGGGAAGGAGGAGGTAGCAGAGGCATCCGCCTCCAGCCTCCAGCCGGGGTCAGAGGCAGGCAGGCTTGCAGCAAAGGGAACTGGGGGACCGGGCGAGAGTCTGGAGACAGAGCCCGACGACCAGAGCATCCAGTTCTAGGGCGAGGGCCAAGAGCAAGAATGGAATCCAAAGCAAAGGTCAGCAGAAGTGAGCCCTCGGGGGGGCCCCTGGAAGTGATGCTGAGGGAAGAAGCTTTCCTGGAGACCCGCCCGGTCAGTCAGAGGAAGGAGGGAGATTCCACGGGCTTCCATCCCCTCTGACAGCGCCCGCCCCCTCCCACCTGCCTTGTGCCCGTTTTTGTGTGTCCTTCCGGTCAGGGGAGGCTAGCATGTGTGAGGAGGCAGGTTTGAGAGAAACGGTAGGGGCCTTGGCTTCGCAGCTCTGCCGAGTCCAGCTACCACGCAAAGAGCACTTGGTTGAGTCCTTATATTACAAAGCAACTGTTGCTGTAGATCAAAGACAAACTCCTTGTTAAAAGCCTGGAAGAAAAATGCTCAGATATTCACATTGATTCACTCGGCTGATGGATAATGGGGAACATTTTCCATCCCTCATACATCCCTATTTTAAAACATCAAATTCTAAATTGTAAAAGTAATGCAGAAATACATGGTCGTTGTAAGATTGTGATGACATGAGGTATATGGAATAAAAACAGAAAGGCCGCCTTGATGACCTCCCCAGTGCCACCCCCCCACCCACACCATGGTGACTGCTGATATCAGTTTGGTGTACATAACTCGTATTGCTTTTATGTTTAAAAAAAAAAAGTTTAAAGAATGAATATCACATGGGCCAGGGAGCACAGAAAGTTCTTGCCGAGGAGGCTTGCTTACCACATTTGTGGGGCCTGTCTGAGAGTCAGGGCGAGCATTGCAGCATCTGACGGAGGCCTCTGGGACACTGGGCCTTACACCATTGTCCTCCTGCTCGCTGCATTCCTGGGAGAGGCCCAAAAGACCAGCTCTCCTCTCACCCAGAAACCTCTTCCTCTGACAGGCAACTGTGCACAAGGGGATCCTTGTTAAAACTTCCTTGGGAAACCTAGACTTCAGACCAAATGAAGAAAGTGGAGAAGAAAATTCTTCTCCATCTGGTGAAAAACAAGTGGAGAAATTTTGGAGACATGGGAGCCAATGGAGGCAGAGATGAGGCCCCATCTGCCCCCAGCCACCCACCTGCCCAGCTCCTGACCTCTGCCTCCCACTTCGCCCTGACAGGCAAATGCATGGGGAGAAGGAGGCTTCTGGCTAAGTACTGGTCACCTGGTGCTACTGGAAGCTGAGACGAGCCTACAGGCAGCTTAGACACCCATCCATCCTTCCCAGGAGGTCCCCCAACATTCAGGTCCGGTCAGTCTCAGCGCTCCAGGCTCCCTGGCCCTGTGGGCTTCCTTGTTCGGCCCACCACCAGCATCTTTCCTCTTCTTCAACCGTGCAGTTGCCATGAGGACTAGTCAGGTGCCCCTGTGTGGAGGCGGGGCTCTTCTCCTGGGCTGCAGAGAGCGGTGGAACCCAGTGAGGTCTTAAAAGCAAGAGCTGCTCCTAGAGCACCTTTGTAATTTGCTTCCCTACTGTTTAAGCCCTATTTTAAAATTATAGGCAGGAAAAAAATTGGAGAGAGAAAAACTGGACACCTAAGTGCCCAGCAATCAGAGAAAAGATAAGTAAATAAATGATGGCTTATCCATATTACACAGCCATTAAAAAGGATGTTCACAAAGAGTCTTTAATGACATAGGGAAATGCTTGGCTCAGCAAATGTAAAGTAGGTTTGCAAGAAAAAACTCCTCAAAGAAAGGGCTTGGCAGTACATTAAGTCTAAGAAACGCTGCATCTCCATCCTCTCTTGGAGATTCATGTTGCACGTTGGTGTATTAAAGGCTCTAGGAGCCTCACAGGCTAGCAACTGTATTTAGCTTCATTTAACTCAGTGTTTTCCCCATCTACGTGATGACAGAGCCCTTTTCTCTAGGGCCCCCTTTCCAAACCCCAGGGCCAAGGCATGTCAACCCTGCCTGGCTCGTTGTCTCCCTGTTGGGTGGTCACTGTGTCTCCCAGAGACATCCACACCTCCCTGGAGGACCAAGGAGCTGCTTGACTTGGGGGCTGCATTTCCTACATCCCCCCGCTGCCTGGCACATGGGAGTTTGCAGTAAGAGCTTTGGGAGTGAACTGAATTAGAGTCCATGTTTGTTTCCAATTTAGATACTAATGATCTGACTTCTCCTTCCTTCTTCTTTAAATGGTGTTTATCCGAGGTATTATCATAGGATGAGCAATCCATCAAACCCACCCCTGTCATTAATCTACCTGTACCTCCATCCAAGAGAATGATCATCGACTGGGCAGGAGCCAGGTGCACTAGCTGGCCTTCCTGGCATTGCTGTATGATGAGCCCAGCACTTTCCCACCTGGGCTTTGGCCCATGCCAGCCATTGGCCTGGCTCTGCCTTGACCCCTTCACCCCTTCCACACCTGGACAACTCCTTCAGGACTTGGTATAAATGTCATTTCATCAGGGAGGGTTTCCCTGACTCCATTATGTGTATTAGGTCCCTCCATCACAAACTTTCGTAGACACTTCCTACCTCCTATCACAGACTTTAATTGGGTATTCATTTGTTTCACCTCTCTAGACACTAGGCTATAAAATCCTCGAGGGCAGAGACCCAGTTGGTTCCGTTCACCACAGTATACCCAACACTTAGCACAGTGTGTGGCACATAGTAGGCCAACGAATGTTTGTTTCTGAATGAACTGTGACTTGATACTTCACTTCTTAAACTGTTTAGACAATATCTTGATATTTCACATGTTAAATTAGCTCATCTAATTTTCTCATCTGTAAAATGGGTAGAAGGAAGGAAGGAAATTAAATTCATTACAGATAAATCCTGAAATCTTCAGTGACGTAACACACATAAATCCAATCAGCAGCTTGGGATTAGGAAGATGTTCCACGTAGTCACCCAGGGACCCAGGTTAACAGCATCTCTGCGGTCCCCAACAAGTGGCTTCCGAGACTGCCCTGGGAGTTGAAAACCAGCTGGCAGGTGGGAGAGACTGGAGGATTCTTGGAGAGGTTTTTAAGGGCCAGGCCCTAAAGTGAAACACATCACTTTCTACCCACATTCAATTGCCCCAAATCCAGTCACATGGCCACATCTACCAGCAAAGGAAGCTGGGAAACGTAGCTCGGTGCCCAAGATTAAAAGGAAAGTGCATATAGAGAAAAGCCAGCTAGTTCCTGCCACAGAAACCACTATGTTGAGTGGGTTTAGAGCAGGGGTCAGCAAACTATGGCCCACAGGCCACGTGTTTTCGTAAATACAGTTTTATTGGAACTCAGCCATGGTCGTGTGTATCTTGTCTATGGCTGCTTTGTGCTGCAGGGGCAGAGTTAAGAAGTTGCAACAGAGACTGTACGGCCTGCAAAGCCTGAAATATTTACTCTCTGGCCTCTTACAGAACAAGTTTGCCAATGCCTGGTTTAGAGGATTTCTCAGAAAGTTCTGTTTATGATTACTTCACCTTCGGCGATAAAGAAGGAAAAAAGCATCAAGTCTGACAGTATATTGCAAATATTCTTTCAAAGCAAGAAAAAAGCAACTTTGTACTCTTCAGCAATTGCTACTGAAAACTAACTGCAAATAATAAAAAAGTAGTAATAATCATAGTAATGCTGGTTTTCATGTCACTCATCTAGCTCTTTAGTAAGGAAGATGAATGAGCAATAAGAAGTAGACAGCCCCTTCCGATATGGCAACTTGAAGAGTAGGTGGTCCAGTGAGACGTAAGGCCCTACTTCTGCAGCGATGGTGTAGTCGGGGCAGGCTCTGCTTATGACAGGAGCAGCGGACAAAACAAACTTCTCCAAGGATGGAGTCCTGGCCACAGGCGGGGGCTCCCGGGCCCTGTAACCTGGCCCACCACAAGCAGACTTGTTGGTCATCCAGCACCTACCCCCTTCCCAGCTGATCCCTCAGCCCTTCACCAGGACCTTGGCAACAATGGCAGAGGGTGCACTTTATTATAAATGACATCAGCAACTATAACGGCTTGTGTTTACTGAGCAGATGCCGCAGGTCAGGGTGCTGTTTGGTCCTTCTCACGCATAACACCATCCACCCAAGTGGACAGGTTGAAGTGCTCAGCGTGTGAACTCATGCCATGCGGTTCTAGAGCCCTGGATGAGCAGAAGTGGAGCAAGGATGGGGTACCTGGTTCCTGGGGCTGCGGGCAGCTCCAGCCTGGTGAGGCCGGGTTCATTGCAACCCCAAACCTACCAGGCCTTTCGTGGGCCTGCCTGTGGGCATGAGGAGAAACTTGAGATTCAGCAGGGCCTCCCCAGAAGCCCATTAAGCAAAGAGGAGTAAGCCCTGAGCTCATCGGTCTGTCCAACCGAGGTGGGGAGGAGCCCTGATCAGTGCTGCTTCCTTCCCCTGATGAATTATTCACTTCCACAGCCAGGCAGCAGATCGATAATGCAGGAGGCAGAAGCCCTGGCAGGTACCAGCTGCCCGCTGACCGGCTCTGCCTCAGGCTCCAGGGAGGGAGTCTCCGCAGCCCTCCCAAAAGGGATCGGCTGTCCTCAGGGCACCAGGCTGGGAGCGGGGCTGCAAACACACCCAGGAAGAGGAAGCTTTTACAGCTTCCATACCTCCTCTGCCTGGAGGGGTCTGTTTGGCCATTAGCACAAAGGAACTATGTGTACCTGAGCCGACCTTGGGAGCAGGAATTCCTACCACAGGACAAGAGTGCAAGAGACATCAGGCTTCTCAAGGCCCCTTCCCTTGCTTTCCTCCAGGGTCTGGGGGGTGGAGGCCCAGGAGAACGAGGGTGTTAATCTTGGTGGTGAGTGGAAGTTTCCATCCAAGCAAATTTAAGACATCTGCTTGACTTTCCTGCATCCCCAAGCGGGTTCCAGCAGGTCCAGGGTAGGGGGGCAGAGGCTGGGGGAAGGGGGAAGCTCTGTGCCTCCTTGGAAATTGTGCTTTTGGGGCACACCCACCCTGACTCTCTGGCTGCCTCCCACCACGTGCACGACCTCCCCCCACCGACACGCGGGCTGCCTTCTCCACACAGGGCTGCAGCCTCACTGGCGAACACTCTGGGAAGTGGGGTGCAGGCCTCTTCTGCTATGACACCCCCAAACTAATGTGGGGTTTCTCTCTTTGTCCTTCTCTTTGCTTCTCAGTATTGCCTAGATTTTCTCAGTTTGTTACAACAAACCCTTGTAAGTAGGTAAGAAAGGACAACGATGATTATTTTTAGAAGGAGATCAAAGGCCCACTGGAGAAGGTACGCCCAAGGTGAGGCTGTGGCCACTGGCCCACTCCGGCTTCAGGCATCTTGCCCAGAGCTGCTCCAATGTTAAAGTGCATGGGAACCACCTGCAGATCCTGGTAAAGGACAGATATTCCGAGTCATTAGGTCAGGATGTGGCCTGAGTTTCTGTATCTCTGCCAGTCCACGTGATGTCCAGGCTAATGATCCAGAGGCCACACTGTGAGGAGCAGGGCTCTCGAGGCTAGCCCAGTGGCTCCCAACCTCGAAAGACCATTGGCATCACCTGGAAAGCTTTTAAAAATCCGTATGCTCCAGCCACACCCCAGGTAACCAGAGTCTCTAGGAGTGGCAGCCACGCCTCAGCATTTCCCAAAGCTTCCAGGTTGTTCCAATGTGCAGTCAGGACTGAGAAGCCCGCTCTAGACCAGCTCAGCTCACTCCTTTACCTGCGGAGACTGAGGCCCAGAGAGGCCGGGGCCTGCGCAAGGTGACACGGCCGACGAGTGAGAGGCTTGGGGCCTGAGCCAGAGAGCTTTCCTGGGCACACGGGGTTGTCTCCTGCCGTGTGTCAGGGAGTGGGAGGAGGCAGGTAGGTCTCGGGATAGAGGATAACAGGCACTCAAGCGTCAGGCTCGGGTGCCCAGAACCACCCAGATTCTGGGATGTTCTCCAGGCTGCTGCCAGGCTGTGCCCCAACATGTGTGCAGCCCTCATGGTTCACCAGGAATGCCATCGGGCTTCCAACAGGCCTGTGGGTGTGCAGATCAGATTGTCACCCTGTTTATAGATGAGGAGTCGAGGTTCAGAGAGGCCAGGCCCCTTGTCCCAGGGCACAGACGTCTGTCATTTGAGGCCTCTTGCACTGTGGAAACTCCGACTTTTCACTTGCTGATTCTGACACGTGTCCTCCCCTCCCCCGTTTTAAAGTTTCTAACATTGAGTTGCGTCCGAGAAATGACGCCAAAGAAATTTTCAGGCCACCAAGCCGAGCGGTAAAGTGGTTGGCACTCACAGTGCCCACGTGGACAAGGTGTCCATTCGTCTGAGTGTTATTAAATTGATAGCGTTACACTGACAGCATTTCATCTTAATTTGGTCCCCCGAGTGGTGCTTTAAATGCCTTTGGAAAGATCACGAGAGGCTTCCGGTGGAGGCCGCCCTCCTGCTTTGGGCTCCCCGACCTCGTGGGGCAGCCCTCTGGACCACCAGGTGCCCTCCCTGCTACCCCATCTTCCCAGGGCGCATTGCTCACCCCGCCCCCAACAACCAACTCCCCCCTTCCTTCCAGAGCTTTTCCTCCAGGTTGAAGTTCCCATGGTCCAGGAAGCCTGTCCTTTTTCATCTTTGTGGCCTCAGGGTCCAGTTCAGAGCCTTTACATAGTAGGTGCTTAGTACAAGGTTGTGGAAGGAGAGAGGGAGGGGGCCCTGCCTCAGGTCCCTCAGGGACGCCTCCCCTCCCCCTCCCAGGCAAAGCTTGCTGCTCCCTTCCAGCTCCCCTGGTGAGCGCCCACTGAAGCCCTTACATGCTGCTGTGGTCTGAATGTTGTGTCCCCCAGATTTGTATGTTGAAATCTTAACCCTCAAGGAGACGGTATCAGGAGGTGAGGCGTTTGGGAGGTGGTTAGGTCATGAGGGCACAGGTCTCACGGTTGGGATTAGTGCCTTTATGAAAGAGGTGGGGGAGGATGTGGCTCTGCCCGCAGCACCTCCCCCTTGGCCTGCCCTGCTGAGGCCCCGCCACCTTCCACAGCAAGCGACCTGCTTCATCCTGCAGCCTGGGAAATGGAGCCCGCCCCTCACCTCCCCCTCCCCAACACAACAAACTCTCCCCTGCCTTCCACAGGGCTTCAGCCCCATAGGGCTTTCCTCTCTGGGCAGCAGAGCTTGGCAGCAAGAAGCCAAGTCTGGGGTCAGACCTAGGGAGGGGGTCAGTTCACCAACATTCATTCAGTACCTTCTGTGTGCCAGGCATGGTGTGACCTGGGGCAAGTCCCTGAACCTCTCTGGGCCTCAGTTTACCAATCTGAACCCAGGGACAACACTAGTAACCCCCAGGAGTGCCGTGTGCATTTGCCAATGTGTGTAAAACGCCCAGCATGCTCCAGGCTGTCAGCAAGTGCCAGTTTCCTGCCCTCTTCTCTCCGCTCTTAAATTCTTTGTTCATATGCCAAAGAACAACTGAGGGGAGGTGGGACTGGCATTACTCACTGGAGAAACTGAGGCACAGAGAGAACAAATGACTTGCCCAGGGGAAAGCCTTGAGGTGGCCATGGGGCCCCAGTGTTTCCAGGCTTCCCAGTGCCCAGCTCCCAGCCTGACCCTGGGACTGACAGGCTGAGTGGACACCCCCCAGTTGTTGGAACCCCTTGACCCCAGCAGCATAAACACAGGCCCACAGTGTGCACATACGGTCAGCTTTATTTCTTTCCATGCCAAGAACTACAGAGCAGTGAACTGGTGAGGGTGGTGCCAGGGTGGTGAGGGGCAGCGCTTGCTGCTCCCTGTGGGACGCTGGAGAGGCTGGGTCAGCGCCCCAAGCCGGGCCGTGGTGCTCATGCAGCCAGTGGCTGGACTGAGATGGAGTTGGGACAGCAGGGCCACTGTTCCTTCCAGCTTCAAGGAGGCCTGGGGCAGCCAGGCTGCTGTGGGCAGGGCGGCGGGGCCCTCCCTCCCAGGCTTATCTTTGAAGGGTTTCTGGTCCTTGGGCTTGTGCTCCTCTCTACCAGAGGGGCCGGGCTCTTGGGGCCTCTACTCCTTCCACACACCTCGAGGCCTCTGAGCTCCATCCTTGGTACTAAACTCTCAAGTCGTTCTTGCCTGAATGGAAGGATGTCCCAGCTGTGCCTGTTTCTTCGGCTCTGCTGGTGGCTTCTGTCTTTCTCAACTCTTCTGGGTTTTGGGTATGAACAAGTGTGTGTGGGTGTGATCCTGGGGGGAGCGGGGCAGGTCTGGGTGTGTGAGAGGCCCTGTGCACTCAGAGGCCACAGTCCTACCTCTGCCGTCATTTCCCAGGAGACCAGGCTTAACCCGTCTGCTCGTTTCTCTCTTCTCCCGGGGGTGCTGAAGCTGGGAAACCCTGGGGCCTGCCGGGAAACTGCCAATTCATGATCCCTCCTTCCAGAGCCCGGGAACAACCACCAGCTCCATAGACCTCACATCTCCCCTGGCCTGACCTGACCTCAGAAGTGACACAAATATTTTGGGCTCACTCCCTCCCTCCCCCGACAAAGAGAGGCATGTCGATTTAGGCCTCAAAGGCCCCATAAAGCAAACCCAGCCAGCCCCTCCTTTAGGGTTGGGAGCGGTTGGAGTTTATTCCCCAGGTAGGGGACTGACACAGGACCACCAGCCCAAGAGGGATCTACCCAGTGGCCCTGGGCCCTGCAGACCTCCCCTGTCACGCAGCCCCTCCTAGAAGGCTTAGAGCTGCACTCGGGACTCAGAGCCCCTCCTGGCAGACAGAGCCTCTGTGCTAACAGGCTCCCTCCCAGGAGCCTCTGAGAAGTGGGGGGAGATGGGCGGGGGACCTGAGAGGAGGCACAAGGGTCCGGAACGGGTGAGGGGAAACATTCCTTGCCAACCTGAGGCCACTCTGGCTGTGGCTGAGAACCTGCCCTCCCACGATGCACAGTAAACCCGGCTGCTGGGCGGGGCCTGCCAGGGCGGGAAACCTGGAGCATCCCTCCCCGAGGGTCTGGGAGCTGAAGCCAGCAGGGGAGGCCGGAGCAGGAGAGGGCCCCGTGGGCACAGCCTGCACCAGGGAGAAGTCCGGGGAGAATCTTGGGGCCGAAAACCAGGCAGAAGCCCGAGGGTTCTTGCTCAGCTCCTTTCAGGCATCCCATTAGGTCCTGAGACAGAGGCCATATGTCCAGCCCCTGCCGCCGGGCATGTGAGTGTATCCCCAAACCCCGGGCTCCCCACTCTCCTGTAGACAGGACCCTTCGGCCAAGCTCTTCCCTCTGTCTTGGAACTCTCTGGACCCAATAAACAATAAACTTCCAGAAAAACTCTCCAGCCCACTCCCCTGCGGGCAGTACAAACACTGCTAAGAGCCTGGGAGCCCGTGGGAAGTCCCCGCCGGGGTTGTCCCAAAGCCTCCTCCACGGAAAGCCTCAGCTGTGTGTGGAGGGCCAGAGGCACAGGGTGAGGCACGAAGCTTCAAATGCAGCTGGGCTGGGAGCTGGAGCCCAGGCCCTGCCTGAGCCTCTGCATGGAGACCCTCAGCCGCTCTGCATGGGGACCTGAGCCATTCTGCATAGGGCCCCAAGTTTGTACCCCAGACCATGGGGGAGGCCATGGCAGAGCAAGAGCTCACGCCCAGGCTCCTCCTCACTGGCAGAGCAGGGGGCGGGGTGAGGCCAGGGCAGTTGGTTGGTGGCCCAGGCTACACACAGGTAAGGAGCAAGAGGAGGCCTAGGTCATCCTGGGAGACGCTCCAGGACCAGAGTTCTCAGCAGAGATATTTCCGAGGCTGAAAAGTTTGGGAAGCATCCAAGGGTCGTGCTGACCCTGTTCTTGTCTTCACCAACATCCCTCTCTGTGCCTCTGCCCTGCGATGAATGTCACTGTCACCTCTTTCCGGGGTAGCTGCACATCCCATGTGCCTGAGGGGGTCCAGGGTGTGTGCTGAGGGGCAGCTCAGCGTCTGAGCTCTGGACACTGGCTGGGAACGCGGCAGGTATGTGGCACAGGGCGTGCAAACGGTCTTTTTTATCCCCGCAAGAAAAATACAAAAGATAATGTCCCATGTCTTTGCTCCCGGGCATCGGACACACAGGGAGGGTGCTGCTTCTCTCCCCACCATGCTTCGTCTCCTTTGTGGGGCTAGTTTCTTCTCATTCTGGCAGTAGATGCTGCTTGGTAGATCCCAGGAAATCACGGGAATGAGGAACAAGCCAGAACACTGGGGTCAAACTGTGGGGACGAGCCCATGAGATTACGCCACATTATTCATCGGTTTCACAGTTAATTTAATTTCCTTCCTTCCTTTCTTCCTCTCACTTTTCCTATCTGATGTGGGCTGACAGTAGGGTGACTTGGGGGTTTTCCTCCGAGTTTGTGCTTTTGGAGCTTGGGGATAGGTGGGTGCTTGGCGGTCACGGCCCTGTCCTCCCGTGGGGCGTGGGGTGTGTGGGTTTGGAGCATTCCAGCTGGCCTGGGCCTGCCTCCGTGAGCACAGCGCCCTGGTTCCTTCTACTTCTGCTGAACTGTAAAGGAAAGAACAGTTATGGCAGAAGCGAGCTCAGAACACGAGTCTTCAAGTCCTCGTGGACCTGGGTTTCTGTTTCCTTGTGGGGAAAGGTGACGGGGATCATTTGGTTTGGGCTCTTGGTGGGACTCAACTCCTGCCAGTGTGAGGACCACAGCCTGGCTGATTGATTCAGAGCGGGGCATGTGACCCCTGAACACAGAACCATCTATGCTTGCATTTTTTAGTGAAAGCTAAACAATTCCCTCTGCCAATTTGAATTCGGTTGTCACTTGCCATCGAAAAAATCACAGCTCAAAGGATGAAGAGCAGGACCATCAGGAGGTTCTGAGTGAGGCGGATGCCCCGGGCTGGTGGGTTCCCGCCTCTCACGTGCCTGCACGTCTATCAGACTCAGGTTATGGAACGTGCTTCAGTTCAGATAGAAAGTGGAGGACGTGGATTTTGAACCCAGGAAGGCTGGTTAGAAACCTGAAGTCTTCCTTCTCCTAGGTGGCCGAGGTGGCCCGTGACCCCGGAGTCCCCAGCTTTCTGTCTCAAGTTGAACATCCCATGTTTTAGGTCAGTGTCTCCCAAACTTTAATGATTGGGCCAGGAATCTTATGAAAATGCAGATTCTGTTTCTCTGGGTCTGGGTGGGGCCTGAGATTCTGCGTTTCTGGTTCCTGGTGTCAGCTGTCCCTGATGCTGGTCCGTGGGGCACATTTGGAGGAGCAGGTCTCTAGGGGAAAAGCCTAGATTGATCACTGCAGGAGCAGAGATGCTGGGGGGCTCTCTCAAGGCGAGTGTGTGGAGGCAGGGGGACAGACAACCCTGACCTAACAAGCCCAGAAACTCATGAAGCTGCACGGGCCTTGTGAGTGGCTGAGAGGCACCTTTGAAAATGGCTCCCCTGCTTGGATAACTTCCCCAGGCCACCTCTGGATGCTCACAGAAGTCTTACTTCCTGACTTCCACCACATGCCACCACACACACCACGTCCGGCATGTCCTGGCTGTCTTGGCAGGGAAGCTTGTGTGGCCAGCGTGCAGTTTATACAGTGTCACATCCATTGTCTTGGGTGATGGCTCACAAAAGCCTGTGTGCTGGAGGTTTCCTCTTACACCGTAGCCATGAAAACCCCTGAGGCTCAGCCAGACGGACACTGGCCCAGGTCCCAGGGCCACAGAGCCGGCCAAGCTCCTCGCCTCTGACTCCTAGGCCCATGCTCTTCCCCCATCCGTTCCTACTGACCTACTCTCCAGGTGTGATAGTCAGTCCCACGCAGCTGGTGACTGCCGGGGACTGGCTTGCTTTTGTAGAGCGAGAGGCCGGCCTGTGGCCCCCACTCACTTTACCTCCCCCGCCCCCTGTCCCACAGGGGTGGGCTACCCCGTTCCACAGTCCTCACACCAAGCAAGCTGGCTCCCTCCATTCTGTGCAGCTGGACCTCACCTGCGAAGTTGACAGTCACAGCCACGATGATGATGATGATGCCCATGATGATGAAGGTGATGCTGAGCAGCCGGGCCAGGCGGCCCAGCCTCCGGGCCCCGTCCAGGTCCCCCTGTTGCACGCTACTTCGAGACTGCAGAGAGAGGATGGCAGAGACCTCAGGAAGGTGTCTCAGCAGCCCCACGGGGGTCCCTTGCCTGGGCCTCCGGAACACACCCACTCCCCACTGCAGCCCACACTCCAGCATCCGCCCTCGGGGAGAGGAAGTGGGATCCTCTTGGAGAAGTGGCTTGGACTCCAGTGGCCCAGACCTCTTGTGGGGACCCCTAACCAAGCCTGCCCCTCCCTGGCTGGGGACAGCTGGATGCAGAACCAAGCAATGCAGGGCATTGTCTCAGGACAGTGACGGGGCAGGGTAGTACAGTGGAGACCGAGGGCCTGAGAGGACGGACCAGGTCCAGGCCATGCTGAGCTGCCTGGAGCAGATAAGCCAGCCCCAGAGGCTCGCTGCTGCGGCCTCACTGAGATCCTCAGGCAGCTCCTGTGGCTTTTTCTATGGCCTGATGTTCCTGCCTCCTTTCCTCTCTGAGCCCCCTCTTGCCACAAAAGAAAAAAAATCACAGTGTTCCTCCCTCCCCCTGTTTCCCATCAGGGACCACATCCTCATTCAACCGAGCCCACTGTCGAATCACACCAGAAAGGCGAGGTGTTTGGGGTTTGAAGGGGGAAGCCTGGGCCTGGGCGGGCGGGGAGCTACATGTGGCTTCGCAGGGGCCCTATTTGATACTCGCTCCTTCTCAGTGAGCTCGGTTTTTCTTGGCCCTATTTAATTTGGTGAAATCAGGTTGGGTGAGGGAGGGGACAGAGAGGAGCCTGGGGTGGCTCTGCAGGAGATAAGTCCCAAGGATCTGAAGCCCGGCACCCCTGTGATGGTTCAGGTGTCACCTGCTGGCCAGGGCTGGCCCGTGACCTCCAGATTCCTCCCGCTGTAGAACTCCCTGATGCTTCTTGGACTTCTAGAACGGGCACAGGCAGGAGTCCACTGAAGGGCTTTAAGGCCTCAGGCCACTTATTTGGTTATTTTACTTCCTTTGAGGCTCCTGATTCAGCATGGAAAAGTAATGAAGGACTTTGATGATGATGATGATGACGACGACGATGATTCGCTGAGCCCTTAGTTTGTGTCGGGCAGCTTTCTAAGGACTGTATTCAAATTATCTCATTTAACGTCAGAATCATCCTATGAGGTTGGCAGTGTTGCCCACCTTTAAAGAAGCTAAAGTCCAAAGAAGGGACCCTTCTCTTCTCTGTTCTCTTTATGGGGGTGTCCCCCTCGCCAGGCTCCTGTCCTCTTTACCTCTCAGAATTCTAACTGATCCCCCACCCCTACCCCGTGGTTCCCTGTTCCAAGCTCCTTCCAGGCCAGCGCCATCTCTCTGCCACCAGTGCCACCTCTCTGCCACAGCATGGCATCAAACTCGCTTTGCCCCAAACCATAGCTTCCTACTTCCCAGATCTGCTCCTGGCCTTGTGCTCCTCCTTCCACGTGCCAGAGCGCCAATTATTGGCAACAGCCTGGAGTCCTCCTGCTCCGTGACAACTCCTCTCCCATCCTACCCAACTCATCAGTATCCTCTCCTTGTCAATTCCATTGCAACTCTCTTCTCTAGGTCCCTGGCACTTGCCCTAATAGTTCCAGGCACCATTTGTCTCTTAAGCTGGGACAACAGCCTCCTGAGGATCCCCCTGCCTCTAAGCTCTCCTCCTCTCCATTCTACTGCCCACCCGACCATGTCACTCCACAGATATGTACGCCAGGCACTGTGCTAGGTCCCCAGGATGCAGCAGTGTGCAAGGCTCCTCTCTCTGGCAGGGTGCACCATGAATAGCAAAGCCTCATCACAGGGCTGTTTCCTACAGCTCCAATTTCCGGGAGGGAATCCTAGCATCTCTCCTCCTGGACTTCCTCTCTGTCTCTCCCTACCATCAAATACAATCAGGTATGAATTTCTGACCTTTCTGATGTCCCTCAGGTCCATCCCTACCTCTCCAGCCCTAACTACACTGCCCTAGCCACCTCCCTCAACTTGTTTCTTCTGGAGATTGCATCAGCCTCATCCTCACTGGTCTCTCTGCTCCAGCCTTGCCCCCATCCAACCTCTTCTTAACAGCCAAGGTGAGGTCTTTCAAATGCAAGCCTGGTCACGTGACTCCTCATAAAAGGGATACATCTTTATGTCTCAGTGTCTTTGCATGTACCATATCTCTGCTGGAATGCCTTTCCTCATTACCATATTGCCACTTCAACAGCTCCTCCTCATCCTCCAAGAGTCACCTCTAGTAAAACTTTCCTTTGTTCCCACAAGCAATTAATCATCTCCTCCTTGGGGCTCCAAGGATCTTGCATTACTCTCTTTTTCTCCCTTACCACCTTGTGTTATTATTTCTTGTGGCTGTGTCAGTCTCCTTCTCTGGACTATAAGCTCCTTGAAGTCAGGGACCATGCAGCCTCAGTCTTGGTATCCCTCTTATGTAACCTAGGAACAGGCCCCCATAGGTATTCAGTAAATGTTTGAGGAAGTAAAGACTAAAAGAAGAGAGAAAAAGAATGAGAAGAGAGACTGTTTTCTAATCACTGATCTTAGCCAGTGGAATGCTCAAAGTTAAAGGAGGTTCATGAAAATAGAAGATTCATGAAAGAAATAAGGGCAATAGGTCCCATAGGACAGGTAACTGGTTTCTGGGCTTTGGCCCCACCCACTAACCCATGCCACTTACAGCTTTCTGCATGGCCAGCCCAGGTCACTGAACTCAGGAATTCAACACCAAAGCAACATTGAAGGAAGAGGGGGCAACATACTGAAAGGTTTCAGGGATTTCTAGGAAGCGTGACTTTAGAAATTCTGGGTCTACCGTGAGTCAAGGGACTCATTAGATGTAAGCATGGCATGCAGGCAGAAGGGCTCAGGGTTTGAGATGAGTCCTGTCCCCCACTTTCCAAAGAAATACTTGTGCACGCAGTAGTGATTCAGGACCATGGAGAGAGGCGCACGAGTGGTTGCCTGGGCATGAGAAGCAGGGTGGGGGAGGTGAGAGTGAGAGGTAATTTTTCCAGTCACACGAAGCCCAATCTCTCTTCTTCATCCACAGAGCCCTCAGTCCTGCATCCCGGTCACACATGTTCCTTCGCGTCCAAGAGACACTGTTGAAGGAGATGCAGTGGAAATGGCCTGATGGAACAGAGCAGACCAGATTGTGGCTGCTTTCTTGTGTCAGACATTTTATACACACTGTGCAGTGTAAACTTCTGATCTGTACAATGGAGGGAGTACAATCTGTACCCTGTCTCTAAGAGTAGAGCCCTAATTTTAGACATAGAAGTTCCTCGCTGCTAGCTGGCACTCATTTCTGAAGTCCCCTCATCAGTTACCAAATGAAAGAACCATCCTTTGACTCTAGGGATGAAAGACCCTTCACTTCTTTTTATGAGCAAATTACCAGCTGCTCTCCCATCCCCACTTAGTGGCATCATCTTCCCCTTATACAAAATGGCTCAAGTTGAAAGCATAATAGTAATAATTGCAGGAATGGTTGTAATGACTGTAAATTAATAGATCACTTCTGATTGCAATGGCTGTGGGAATGGTGAGGGGAAAAAATGAATTCAGGTTAATAGATCATTGACAGACATTGATAAAAGTCTGAGAGCAGGGAGGGAGTAGGAAGAGGGGGAGAGGTGGGGAAGATGCTGGAGAGAGCTGCTCGAGGCTGAAACCAGCCAGAGGAAAGTGGCAACAGAACTTCTCAGGAAAGAGCTTCCTCCACCCACGAGTTTCAAGCCAAGCCCAGCAGATCTGAGGAGAAGGGACAAGACGTGCCAGGGCCGATCAGCGACCAGTCCTTCCACAGAGCTCAAGCATCTCCCAGAAGGTCAAAGCAAAGGGATGTGCTTCCCCATGCCCCTTCACATCCCTCTCTTTGCAACACTGCAATTGTTTCTGGAATACCCTGACTACAAGTTAACCCCCAAGTTGCTGAAGACTGGGGAGGCCGGGTGGGGGGTCACAGGAAAGGAGTCAGAGCAGCTGCAGTGGTGGATACAAGGGATTGGGGATGCTTAGGGGCTTGAGATAACAGCCATTTAGCAGCCAATTCAGCAGTGTGTCAGTATTTTAAGCCATATGTCTGTGTACCAGCTGACCGTCAACCCCAGTTGGGGCTCCGCGCTCTTACTGAGTGAATGGATAGATGCACAAATGATTGAAAGTCAGCCTGCAACACATCGGTTAAATAATTAGGTAACCAAAAATCCTAAGACAGGGAGCACTGAAGCTGCTCTAGATCTCTGCGGCACTCCAGGTGGGGCAGGAACAACTTGCAGAGAAGGGACTGCTCAGAGCCTTCCCCCAAAACCAAAGACAGGGCTGCACACCTCCCCTGGGGAGTATAACGAGGGGTGAGACTCCATTAAACCAAAATTGATTGAAGTCAGAACTGCCTGTCCATGGGAGATTTGCCCTTTCCTCTGACATTGCCAGGTTTCATTTAGCATTAATCATAACAGCAACCACTTCCATTTATTGAGCATTTACTCTATGCCAGGTGCTTTCACACATCAGCTCATTTAATCCTCCCAATGGCCCAATGAGGTCGATGGTTTTCTTACACCTATTTTATAGATGAGGAAACTGAGGCTAAAGAAGGAGGCTGAGTGATTTGGACACAGTCACGTGGCTTACAAGGGATAGAGCTGGGATGCACACCCAGGTCTATCTGAAGCTTGTTTTATCACTGTCCTCTACGGAAGGCCTACCGCCTGGGGTCCAGCTCTTCTCATTGACAGGAGACCTCGCTGGCATTGAGGAACATGGCCACTTCCCAGCCTGACCCAGAAGTAAAATGGATGAAGCCAGCCTTGCCCTGGCCATGCCAAGAGGCTCACAGAAGGCTATGGTGGGCCTGGACGCCTGTGATCACAGCTCCTCAGGTAGAGGTCCTGGTCGGCCAGCCCTGCTCACAGGAGGCCCCTGTCAAAGCCACAGTGGGAAGGATGCTACTGGTCCACTAGTCTTCCACTGACAGAGTTAGTGGAGCAGAGGGAACGGTTGGTGGCAGGGGGTGGAGGGAGAGAGAAAACGAGAAGGAAGTGGAATTCTTCCCTCCCGGCACAAGTGCCTGAAAGGTTTGGCTTTCCTGAGAGGGACACAGCATCCCTGCCCCTCGAGGCAGGTGCAGTGTGGGGCCATGCAGAGAACAATGAACTGAGCATCCAGCTGACCTGCCTCTCACCAGTTGTGTGACCATGGGCAAGGCACCGTTCTGCATGCCTCAGTTGCCTTGCTTGTTAAATAGGAACAATTAACCAGACTCTGCCAGTCTCTATCAGGGCGTGCTCTGCAGACGGGAAGCTCTAGAGAGGCTGTCAGGGCTGTGGGTCTCCTTCCACCCTGGGGTCAAGGGCCTGACCCTTCACTTGGTAACCGGCGGGGGGACCTCAGATAAGGAGTTCTGAAGTCTGTCCCCAGGACCTGGAGACACCAGCACAGGAGACTTACTCTCTTTCCATGCTCTCTGTCCACCCTTCACCCCTGCATGGGACCGAGTGTTTCAGCCCTAGATGAATAACTGACCCCTTCCTTCCTTGGGGAATGGAGGGTCCTGTGAACTAGACTGGCTCCCAGAAGAGGGGAGACAGCTGTGGGCACACCCAATAACGCTCCCCACTTGGGCTCCCCGATTCCCAGGAGGCAGGTTAGTGTAATGGGTGGGAACGTGAGCTCTGGTCCTAGGCGTCTGATCCTGGGCTCCCAGTTACCAGCAGTCATTTCACATCTCTGTGCTTCAATTTTCTCATCTGTAAAATGAGAATAACAATACCTAGGCCTCATAGGTTCAGAGTCTGGATGAAATGAGATGATATATGTAAAGAATTTGGACCTGCTCCTAATATTTAGCAAGCATGTAGTGAATGGTAGGAATATTATCCCTCAACACTGGGCTCTCTCAGGTTCCTTCTCCCAGGCTCCTAACAGTTCCCTTTAGAAATTCATTTCCACAACTATACTCCACCCTCACCATCACCCCACCTGGCTCCTCCTTTGAAATCTCAAACCCCCAATATCTCTCTCATCCCCTGCACCTGCCCTTTGACTTCTCTGAGACCTGTGACCGTCTCCTCCAAGGCTATGGCCATCTTCCCGGCCTCACTCCCTCCCAGTCCAGACTGATCCTTTGGTGCATCATCTCAGCCACCTTCGCCAGCATCTTCTGTGCCACCTGGCCCTGCCCTCATGGCAACTCTGCCATCCCCAGCCTTGGGTGGGCCCAATGTCACATCTGTGACTCTATACCTATAGCCAGAAAAAACCCACATCACCATGCAGACTGATAACAACTCAGAGCCTGGTCTCCAGCCTCAGCACAGCCTTCAAGCCATTGACCTGTCTGCCCCTAGTCACCTCTCCTCTCCCATCAAGCCCTTATTTCTCAGCCAATGACCCTGCCCTCCACGCCCCTGGTGGCATGGAGCCCAAACGGCATGTACTACGCCCTTTCCTTTGAGTATTTCTATCTGCTTTTTCCTCACGGCCTCTCCTCCAGGCTCCCGGGGAAGGAGTCCTTCTTCTAGATTGCATCTCTCCACTCTTCAGGAAACTGGCCTCCCCAATCACCTCTCTCCTTTTGGCCTAAGTCTCTCCATCACCAGGGTCACCAGGGGTCTGTAAATGGCCAAGCCAGTGGACTGTCCCATCCTTATTGAACCTGATCTCTCTGCCGCATTTGACTGCTCCCTCCTTCAAACTCGCTCCTCCCTAGGTGTCTCTTTCTTTTCCAGTTTTCCTCCCACCTTCTGGAATCTTATTTTCAAAACTCTTTTCTCTCCTCTTCTCACCGCTTAAATGCCATAGTCCCCAGAGCTCCGCTGTTTCTGAGTTGGCTAACCAGGAGTCTAGAGCAAGAACCGCTCCTGCCTCCTTGACAGTTCTCTCACCAGGGCCCTACTTTCTAAGCCGCTCCTTGGTCCAGGCCCCCACCACCCCTGCCTGGACTACCTCAAGAGCCTCCTGTGGGGTCTTCCTGCTCTCAGTCCTAACTGCTCTAGCTCATATCCCACAATGCATTTGGGTGTTCATTTTAAAATGTGAACTGACCACATCATGCCTCTGCTTGAAATTTTTCAGGGGCTCCTCAGAGCCACTAGGATAAAACTTAGATTCCTAGAACAGGCCCCTGCCCATCTCCCCTACATCACAGTCCCACATCCTTCTGCCATGCCAGACAGACTGGGTCTTATCCATCCACTCCCCAAATGCCTAGCAGGGTGCCTGGTTCATAAAAGAGGCACATTCGTTCACGAGGAAGCCTAGTCAGCCTCTACCACTTAGTTCCATCCAAAATAGCAAGTGAATGGTCGACTGACTGAATGTCTGTGTTACCAACTCTTAGAAGGTTTCCAGAAACCTGCTCTGTCCCTTGCCATGGCCATGGTCCAGACCTCTTCATCTCTCACCTGTGCTCCTGCAAAGGTCCCCTCTCCCAAATGCCAGGCTCAGAGGGGCCCCTTCAGACCCTCCTCTCACCCTGCACCAGACTGATCCACCAAGATGGAAATCTGACTGCGCCCCTCGCTGGCTCCAAACCCTACAACGTACACGCTGCAGCAGGGGCAAAGCTTGAAATCGTGCTGCCCGGGGAAAGAAGCCAGTCCCAAAGGACCACATGTTGTACGATCCCACGTACATGAAACGTCCAGAAGAAGCAAGTCCATAGAGACAGAAAGAAGATTAGTGGTTGTTTAGGTCTGGGAGGGACAAGGAGAGAGGGGGATGATAGAAAAAAGATACGGGGTTTCTTTTGGAGGTGAGGAAAATATTCTAAAGTTGACTGTGGTTATGGTTGCACTTTGTGAATATACTAAAAACCATTGCATTGTACACTTTAGATGGGTGAATTGTATATGTGAACTATATCTAAAGTTCTAAAAAAGAACAACAAACCTGTGATGGCTTCCCCTCCCCCACCAGGGGGACACTCAGCTGCCACTGCATCACTGGGACCTGCCGTATAACAGCGCTTACTATGTGCTGGGTGTCGTTCCTCAGCACTTTGTGTGGCTCATCTCATTTTGCCCTCACACAGCTCTATAACGTAGGGGTTATGGTGACACCCATTTTGCAGATGGGAATACTGAGGAGAAGGGAGGGTTGAGTGACTTGCCTGAGGCCACACAATACGTTATGGTTTTGACTAGCATGGGCGCTTCCTGCCACGTGTTCTCAGAATCTGTTTACGAGTTTCTCCCCACTGGACTGGAGGCTCCTGGGAACGGGCCAAGGTGTCTGGTTTAGTGCTGTACTCCCTACCCAGGGCCCAGTGACCGTGAGACCTGACTCAAGGACCTGCAAAGGATGTAGAAATGCCCTAGGGGTGGGTTCAGTGGTCTCACAGCCTTGGGCCGAGGTTTCTTTGGACAAAGGCAGCCCCTACGCAGCCTGTCCCCTGCCACCCCCCCACCCCCAAGAGACAGATTCTAGTGACTGTTTTCTTCTGGGCTCTTGTGTGGTTTCCCTCCCCAAAGCCTGTCTCCCCTCCTGGGGCTTCTCCCCGTAACCAAGAGGTTGGCCCTGCCCAGAGCCACTGGCTGCACCCTTGGGGTCTGGCTCTGGCCCCAGGTATCCTCAAGTGAAGCAGACAGCACAGGAGTCCCTCAAAGGCCTCGCCCTGCGTCCTGCCCAGCCCTGGCTCTTGCACCCGTGCCAAGTCCCTCAGACTCAGAAATGATGCCAGTGTCCCCCGACGCCCCGGTAGGTGGTACTGGATTTGATGGGAGTCGGAAAGCCTTCCCTGGCTGCAGACTGGGCTCAGTGGAGTGGACGGACATGTATGAGGAAATAGGGGGTCTCTCGGAGCACAGCCTGGGGGCAGCGGGAGTGACCACAGCTCCTGGGGGTTCGGTGACAGATGACTCAGCGGTGGAGTCACTCCAGAGGGAGGCAGACGGTCCTCTCTGCCCAGTCCTCAGTCCTGGGGCCAGCAATTTTCTCTCCCCTGCTCCAACCTCATCCTGAAAGTCATTGCCTGCCCAGTCTCTCTCCTTCCTGGACCTCAAAAGTCACTTGCTGACCTCTACCAAAATTTTCTGTGGATCTTCTGTAAATAGCTCTATCCAAATGGCTTGGTTTGAGGACAATCCAAGACAATTTGCTCAAAACCCTACAGTACAAGAGTGTGAGGAGCAAAGACTAGCCCCTATGCCCCTCCTTGGCAAGGCCAACCATGGCCTCCCACACTCACATTTTCCACCCCTGATCCAAACCTCTCCTACCCTGCAGACAAATGCTGAAATCAGGGCAACCACGAGTCCCAGAAGGCCCCAGTGGGAACTCCCCCACAGAGGAGCAGCCTGCGAACACCCCTCCCCATGAGCCCCTCCCGGGAGCCAGGCCCAGGGGCCCTCCGTGCATGGGAGGGAAGCCACTGCTGGCCCTTGGAAACCAGAGCTGGCAGAGGCTGTTAGAATGCCCAGGTGGCCCCAGGGAAGGAGGGGTTGGCTCCCCTCCTGAGAACACGGAGCCCTGGGACCCCATGCCGGCTGCAACTTCTGCTGATACACACTCCCACTCAGAAATGCCTCCTCGGGACAACCCTACCCACCCAAAAGGCAAGACTCTCAACTTGGCTCTCTTTCTGCAATCAGAATTTAGCTCTAGGCAGTTCCCTGGGGTCCCCTCCCCAGCAGGGATGTGTGCAAAGTCAAGCTGTGTTGGCCAGGAGCAAAGATGAAGGAGCTCTCCTGGCCCCCGACCCCCTCTCCAAGGGGGAGTGGTAGCCAGCTGAGGCAGGGGGTCTTCCTCAGACCCCGGCACCCGGCTCTCCCTCCTCTACACCGCAGGCAGGGCGTGGGGTTCCTGCTGCCCCCTGGGCCCGTCCCTGCCCCTGGAACCAAGTGAACCACTTACCATGATAGAAAAGATGAGGGGGATGAGGTTGAGAGGCCAGACAGGGCAGAAGCAGGAGGCGATGGCAAGGATGAGATAATCTTTGGGGACTTCTTGGTCCTGGGCATAGGAGGTGGTGGCAATGGAGGATGCCCGCCTTGAGCTGGCCCTAGAGGGTGACCGGGGGAGTGTCACCTCCCGGTGCCCCTCGGATATCACCTTGAATGGCAGGCCATGGCCATTCTGCTCCAGGTCCAGAGCCCCCGAGAGGGACTTGGACAGCTTCAGGGACTTGTCATCCTTGTCGTCCACCTTGATGAGCAGCTTTTCCATCTCTTGCAGGTCCAGGGGTGAGGTGGTGCCTGGCTCCCGTGCGGAGGGAAACTGAGGCTGCACAGGGTTGGCCATGTTGGCCTGAGCCTCGGGCTGCTCAAGCTCCAAGTAGGCACGAGGGGCTCCAGAAGGACCTCAGCGCACCATTCCTCAGCCCAGACTAGGGGCCTACAGGTCAGGGGCAGAAGTATCACCTAGGGGAGCAAGGGTCAGCTCCTCCAGGCCAGCTGAGTTTGGAGGCTGGGGCCTGCCTGCTGCCCCCACGGAGCTCCTGGAAGCTGGAAGCTTGGAAGCTGGAATCAAGCTCAGCCTGGTTCAAGTTTGAGGCCAACTTTGCCGGTGCTGCTGACAGCACAGATGGGTGGGGAAGCAACAGAAAGCAGCTCCAAGAGCAGAGAGAAGAATGCTCCTCTCCCGAGTGAGGCTTAGGCTAAGTCAGGGAGGCTCTGTGTGTGTGTGTGTGTGTGTGTGTGTGTGTGCGCGCGCGCGCGCGCGCGCGCGCGCGCGTGCGCCACAGAGCCTCCCTCCCCCCTGCCCTCCTCAAAGATGCTTTTCCTTTTCAATTCCCCTCTCCCCTGAGAACCGCCCAGCAGCGTTCTCCCTGTGCCCAGCCCAGCTCAGCCCAGCTCTGCCCAGCCCAGGTCAGCCCTGAGGGACTCGGGGCTGCTTCTGGTTCCATTGTGGTCCCAGGACCTGCTGCTCTAGCCTGGGGGCTCTGCATGGGGAAAAAGACAAAGTGAGTCACTAAGGGCTGTGTCTCCAACTGTCCTGGGAAACAGCCCTCCACCTCTCTTCCACTGGAGCAGCTCGCGCTTCCTCCTATCTGTCGGGGAAACGCTGGGCTCTGGACCTATGGCATCCCACCTCAACCCTGACCTCCCACCCCCACAGGGGGCCAGACCCTGGTTCCTGGCTCCTGGCTCCAGGAGGGAGGGAGAGGCGTGAGCACCAGTGTGGCCCCTGGAGGATCCTGCCTGGACCAGGAGGGCCCTCTGAATGGGTTTCTGAGCAGCTCAGCAAGGGGCGGGGCAGAGTAGGCTAAGGAAGGAAGCGTTGGCCCCATCTCATGCCCATTAGAGCTCTTCTGCTATGCTAAAGAGCTGGCCAAGATCCCTCCTGTTTGGGAGCTCCTCCAGGCAGCTGCCAGATCTGAAGGGCCTCTGTTTGGCTGCCTGTCCTCTCTGATTCTTGCTCTGTCTTTGTCCTCTTATGTCTCCTCCCTTGGTTTCTGCCTCCTTCGCTATTCCTTGCATCCCTTTCTCTCTCTCCTTGTTTTACAAGGGGGACTTGGAGCCACCAGGGTGTGTGTGGTTTGGAGGAGGGTGCTGGAAAGAGTTTAAACCCTAGAGTCATGCACGACGGGGTGGGGGGTGGGAAGGAGTCTCAGAGGGCATGGAGTCCAAATCCTTTGATATCACAGATGAGAAAACCAAGGCCTGGAAATGGAGAGACACATCTCAAACTGTATCCCAACTGGACCTCAACCCCTGGTCTGGGTTCGGGGGCTGGCTTGAAGTAAAATGAGCCATGTTAGTGGAACGAAATGGCTTTGGGTTGTGTATCAAGCTGGCTTCAGAGACGCTGCTTCCAGCAAGGCAGTGAGACCAGACAAAGAGAAGAAGCACTGGCCACGGAGGGGAGGAAGGAAGGAGACGGCAGGAGAGCAGCAGGAGCCACAGGCTGGGGCCCAGGGGGCACCTGGGAGCTGAAAGGACACCTGGAGGGAAATAAGCTTCCAAAACAGTAAAACAGTGTGGCTTTGGGGCAAATTTTCTGGTTTGATCATTTGACTATTTTAAAGCAAGAATTTTTGCTCAATAAAGGAAACCCACTGTTATTCACAGAATGCAGGCCTCCAGGGCAGTGAGATTGAGGCCTCCTGCCCTCAGCTCTGTCATCAGGGGGGCTCTTGCCCACCCCAGGCCAGGGTGTGTGTGGGGGGGGGGGTGAGCTGGGCTCCCCTGCCTAGGAACTTCCAGAAATGTGCTCATGCCTTGTTAAATATGAGACCTCATGCAGAGGGTGGCAAATTGGGTCCCCAAGACCCCTGCGCTCAAAGTCAGTACCCAGCATGGACAGAATTCCCTGATACAACCTGGAAGCTGACGCTGGGTGGGGGCACTCAGGCCTTCCATGGGGCCTGCAGCTGCCCAGCCCTATGCCATAGCCTCTAGCCAACTGTGGCTATTGAGCCCCTGAAATGTGGCTATTCCAAACTGAGATGTGCGGTGAGTATAAAACACACCGAATTTCAAACACTTAGTGCAAAAAAAGGAATGTAAAGTATCTCGTAAATACATTGCATATTGATTACATGTAGAAATGATATTTTATATACATTGGGCTAAATAAAACATTATTAAACTTAACGTCACCTGTCTTTTTTACTTTTTAAAAATGTGCTTACTAGAAAATTACAAAATTTAAAAGGTGGCTTGCATTATGCTCCTATTGGGCAGCACTGGCCTAGAGGACAGAATGAACCTGACATAAAGGACCGTTTTTGGCTTAATAAAAACTCGAAGAGAAAAGAAAAAGAAGACCTCAGGGTGGCTCATGGCAGTGAGGTTACCAGGTGGGCTGGGGTTCAGGGGCTTGGGGACCTAGGTTTGCTCTGCCACTGCAAGATGTTGGGCTCACAGTGCCATCTAGCGGCTGATGGTGATAAGGGGAATGAGCGGAAGTGGGAGAGGGGACTGGGGGAGCAGGGACAAGTGGGGAGAAGCATCCTATTTGGGCTCCAGGGCTGCTCAGCCTACCCAGCCAGCTGCTTCTGCTCCAACCTGCATGTGCTGCCTCCCCACTTGAGGTCTTAAATGGAGGCCCCTGGGCCATACCCATCATACAAAGTGAGTTTGGCCTGCACAGGGTTGACCCAACACGTATTTTTTTAGAAATCCATTTCACATAAAAATTGGGGTTTCAGACATTTAACATGAAGATCTGGGAACCCTGGGCCCATTTTCCGCAGAGCAGCAAGCAGCCGGGCCAGCTGCAGCCTTCAGAGCGGGTCGCTGAGCTCTGCCTCCTCCTCCACCATCACAGGGCCTGCCTGCCTCAGGGGTCTGAGCCGTGAGGCCCTGCAGCTAGACAGATGGATTGGCCTTCCTGTTCCACAGCTGGCTGGCCTTGCTGCTCTCTGGTGTGGACACAGAGAACCGAAGAAAGTCACCCCCTCTCTTTCCACCTTCCCCACTGGACTGTGAGGTCCTGGAGGGGGCAGGCATACCCATAGCTCCCTAGCCCAGTGCCTGGCAGGTGGTTGAGAATGGCTGGATGAACCAGAGGAAGATGAAGCACCAACCAAGCACCCAGGGCGCGTCCACACCGACGCTAATTCCACCTCCGCCGGCCCCCAACCTTAGCGCATCCTGAGCACGAAGGATGCTGAGATGTAAACAGTGGAGGGGAAAGTGGACCTGCGTACTGGGGGTGTCCTTTGAGGAGTGGAGTGGGCAGGGAAGGAAACCTCAGAAGGGTGGGTAAACTGGAGCCTAGTCCAAGGGGGACAGGTAACAAGCCCCTTATGCCCCACAGCTCTTTTACCTTCCGGGTCAGGGTGCCAGGAAACCCTACGGGGGCTAACGAGGCAGAAGTAATTAAGCAAATTCCTCTCCTCACTGAGGCGTTCCTGGGCCCGGCCCACCTGCTCCAGGGGTAACAGCAGCCTTCAGGTGTCTGCGCACACACACACACACACACACGTGCAAAGTGTGAGGGAAACGATGTGATCGTGTGCCCATCAGCAAGCACCCTAGTTTCACATCCAGCGAGGTGGGGTCCCTCCAAAGGAATCCACTCAAGACGCTTGGTCCTTGCTGTCCTTGCTCAAACATTTCCCTGTTCATCTTTGAAGGTGCCCTAAGGAGACAAATCTTTCACCTTTAAAAAACAATTATGAAGAACCTAACAGATATTAACCCTGTTTACATCCCTCCAATTCTCCGTAGGTCCGTTCACCCACCCATACGTTTGTCTACGGTTAGAATCAGTGGGCGCAGACCATTTTGTGATCTGCTCTTCTAACTCGCCATTATTTTCATTCCATTGGAATCCCACAGTTTGCTTTGCCAGGCCTCTGGGGTTGGGCATTTGTGCTGTTTCAAATCTTTCACTGTTGTGTACAGTGCTGCTGGGACCATCTTTTTGCAAATTTGTTTTTCCTTTTGGACTCCTCCCTTGGAATATTTTTATTGTGATTTTGCCAAATTGTTCTCTACCAAAAAGGGACAGGTACACAGTACAACCAGAAATCTGTCGATGTGCCCTTGTCTCCACATCCCTGACGACATTGGGTCTTACAGTTGCTATTTGTTTTTATATTTATTAGTATGTCTCATTCATTGCTAAAGAGGTGAGGTCCTGTTCCCTGTGGGGGAGGCAGAGAGAACAAGAGGGGGGAGTGGGAAGGCACAGACCTCCTAAGAGAGGCCAAGAGGCCGAGTGTAGGAGAGCCCTGGGCAAAGGTTCTGGGATCGTTACTGCTCCCTGCCCTTTACATGTTAACTCTCTCTCTCCTTTGAACACTATGTGAGTGGACTGTTGGTACTAACCCGATAGATAGATAATTTCTGTCTTTATATATATCAGTCCTTCGTACCTTTTGGCCATAAGTTTTAGCAGCTCTGTCTTACATATGTATTTTCTCTTTCTAGTACTTTCCTTTTTATATTCGTTTAATACTTATCCTTATACTAACTACTTTTCTCTATACTTGGACAAATCTACCTGGTCTCGGTTGATAACTTCCATTTCTTTAATAATCACAGGTTTATCTTTTCTCCACTGCAAATCAGCCATCTTAGAGAACAGGTATGGTCTTCAGAAGCAGATAAAAATGTCAAGGAAGCGTTCCAGGAAAACTGGAAAGCACATAATTAAAAGTATTCTGGCCTAGGATCACCTAAAGAATCAGCAGGAGGAGGGGGTACCTGTTACACGCATGTATGTACACATGTATGCACCCACAAACATTCACACATTCACACATCTATACAAGTATGCATGCAATGCGTGCATGTCAAAAAATCTCAGAATGCTGGACAAATACATATCATAATGCAAATATACAGACGTGTGCACTCAAACAAATAGCCCTGATAAAACAATGATAATAACAAATGTGTTGTGGACTTTGGTTTATAAAACACCTTCCCTTGCATTCTCTCCTTCTGACAACCTTGTGACTAGAATATGTCTTAATAGCTTCCACTTAGGGAGAGCTGGCGTGAGCCAGGCACTACGCTTTAAATGCATCATCTAGCCCATGATGTAAGTACTAATTTTAGCCCATTCTACAGATGGGAACACCAAGGCTCAAAGCCGCTCGGAGATTTGCCAAGGTTCCCTAGGTGGTAAGTGAGGGGACACATACTCTCCCATCCCTCCAGCTGACCTGGCAGGCCCTGCACACTCACGCTTCCACCTGCAGGGGGCACCCTCACCACTCCTGTGCAGGGCGCGCAACTGGGCGGGAAGAATTCTGTTTCTTTCCATCTTGGAACTTAGGAAAGCAGGACTTGCTGGTCATTTTATCATGTTTCCAGAGAATAAAAACCTGAGGCTGAAGCAAGGCAGAAGCACTGTCCAGGCTGGTCTGTCATAAAATTACAATAATATAGGAAGAGTAACAATTTGTGGAACACCTAATTGCCGGAAACTGTACATTATGAACGAATCTTAATGCTCACAGCCACCCTGAGGTGGAATTGTCTGTGTCAGAGGTGAGGAACTGCAGGCTTAGAGAGGTTAAGTGACGCCATGGGTCGCACATGTGGTAAGTGGCAGAACAGAGACTGGGTCCCAGGCTGGTCCAGCTCTTTCCTTTCCACTGTCAGACTGTGGCACTGCCTCTCCATGAGAAAGAGAGCTCAGTGCGCAGGCCAGGGGCCAGAGTCCCATGTTTTGCTCCCGGCTGGACCCAATGACCCAACTGCACCAGAGTCAAAGCTTTCCTGTGATCTGTGTCACAGCCACCTGCCCTGTGAAATGGGGAGCCCTAAGGCCTGTGGGCTGGGGACAGGATGCCAAGTGTGCCAGCCAGTGTCTTGCTTGCAGAAAGCAAAGACATCTTTAATTACGGTGGTGAGCCTCACCTCGACTGTTCTGGGGACCCCTCACTTCTCCTGGGCGTCTATGGGTGTCTCTCCAGCTTCTGTGGGGTCCTCTGTTCTGAGCTGTGTAACTTTTCCCCAAGCTGTGAAGAGCGCAGCTCTCTAAGGAGATCAGAGAGCCCTCAGCCCTCTCCTGGCACATCTGGGTCCTCACCCCAGAAAGCAGCACCTACAACATCAGCCCGGTCAGCCCGAGTGAGGCCAGACACCAGCTCAGGCGTGCTCATCTTTGATGCAGAGCAGCTCTCCAGACTTCTCCGGGGGCTGGCTGTGCCTCCCACTTCCTCAGCAGCCTTGGCCCAAGGCCCCACTTTCCTCAATCCCCTCTTCACACTCTTTCCTGGATTCCAAGTCTGCCCCTCATGACAGAGACCCTGGCTACAGTGGCCCACTCTTCTCTAGGAGCTCCATGAACCCATCACTCGAGATACAGGCAAGAATTACTGGCCCCGAATCTTAGGCCCTGCCCTCAGCTTCCTTCTCTGAGACTAGCCCTGACTCTGCTTTCATTGCCACCCTCTCTGTGGCTCACCACAGACAGCAGTTCTGCAGGGGGTCTAGAGATGAGGCTGACCACATCCTTAGTCTCCCGGCTCAGCACTTCCTCTCCAAATAATGTCCCCTCCCACAGCGCCCCTCACAGTGCTCAGCCATACCTGGGGTCTTGCCATGAACCAGAGCCCCCAAGTACCTACCTGTGGGCTCCAGGCCTGGGCCCAGCCTTTCAGGATGAGCCCCAGGCCCCAACCCAGCAGACCTTCTTGCCACCCTGGGCCACTGAGCCCGGTGGAGTCCTTGGAGCAGAGAGACATGATAGGTTTTCTTTTTTATTTTAGCTGCTTCTGATTGCCCCTCCCAAATCACAGACTTGGGGCATCAGCACAGGCAGGGACCCCACACTGTGCCATCACATCGCACCAGGGGCCACCCACACTCCCATACACACAAGTCCCCTTGTCCAAAAGCCCCCATTCTCCTAAAAAGCAGCAAGAGAAAATAGGACTCAAAGGCGCAAGAATGCAAAGGTCACTTTCCAAGAAGCGTTCATCAAGTCCAATCCTATGAAAGCCCAGGAGGGTCCCGCTCCGTTCTCGGAGCTGCCGCCTCTATTTCGGATTGTGGGGGGCTAGGGAGTGCTGCCCCTGGCTCCGGAGTTCCTTCCTACTGCCAAGGCTGCTTCCTTTCTCCCTCAGGCCTCAGCCCATTCAGTTTTGCTCAGCTAGGGACGTTTTTCCGCAGTCTTCTCTTTTGTAGGCATCCTGCCATTGGCTCCTCCCAAGCCGGCCTCCCTCGAGGCTCTCGGGTGCGCTCGGTGGCCAGGTCAGGAGTGCTGGGAGCCCAGGCCAGGGCCTGCTCACAGGTATCCCCGCGGCCAGGCACAGGGAGCCCCCGGACACCGGCGCCAATTTCCGGGGGAGGTCTGGGCCAAGCCCTGAGCCTCGCCCACCGCCCTGGGCTGTCCCAGGAGCGTGTGTGGGGAGCACGAGGCGCAGCGCGGCACGAAAGGGCCGGAGGGGTCCCGGCGCGCAAGGCTGGGCCCGGCGGGCAGCGGCATGGGCCGCGGCGAGCTGGAACCCGCATCCCCCGCGCCCTCGGCGCGCGCGCCCTGGCTGTGGCACTCCAGGTGTCCGCAGGGCCAGCAGGGCGCGGGGCTGGCGCGCAGGACGAGGGAGAGCGCCGTGATGCGGTGGATGGCCCTGCGCAGCGTGGCGATCTTGGAGAGCCTCTTGCCGCCCAAGTCGTGCCGCAGCGCCCGGCGCAGCGCGTTAAAAGCTTCGTTATAGTCCAGGATGCGCTTGCGCTCCCGCACGTTGGCCGCCATGCGCCGAGCCTTGGACCGCACCGGCCGCGCGCGCTTTCTGCTGCTCGCCACCTCCTCTGCCTCGCCCAGGCCGCGGGGCGCGCCGTTCTCTCTCAGCACCCCGAAATCTCTCCCGGCCTCCAGGCAAGAGTCCCCCAAGTCTTCAGCGGAGCATTCGGCCCCCTTCAGGCCTTTGAGGCCTGGTCCTGGTGTGCCTCGGTGCATGGCCTCCTCCCGGGCCTTGATGCTCCAGCTCCGGCTCACAAGGCTGACAGTCCACCTTCTGAGCGTTGACTCCTGCAGGCTGGACACTCCCCAGACGGCCCCCTCAATAGCTGGGCTTTATGGCACCACGTGGCTCTCTGCCCTCCCCATCCATCCATCTCCCTCCTCTTGCTTTATTACCTGCCTCCAGGTAGGTTGGCGAGGGAGGAACAAGAGGAAGGAAGCAGGGAAGGGAAGAAGCATGCAGATTCTTGTGCGAGGGGACCAGACGGGCAGCCCGGCCACGCCCGGGGCAGTGCTCCAGCAGCCAGGCAGAACTTGCTCTGCCTACTCCAGGCCTCTCTGGGGTGGCTGGGTTCCACATTCTTCCTCTAACCCCAAAGAGACTGCCGAGTTTGGCCTCTGGGCAGGGGAGCTGATAGGCACGCAGAAAGGTTGTGGAGATGGTAGCTGAGTTTCAAGAACCTGGAAAGTTCTTGTCAAGTCCTGTGGGCAACCACAGAGCTGTCACTGAGGAAAGCAGGATGGATGAGGGAGGAGCAGAGGTGACAGGCAGGGCCCTGCAGGTAAGACAGACCTGGAGCTTCAGCTTCGTCAGCTACCAGAAAGGCCGCTAGGATTCCGGGTTTGGGTTTTGACTGGGCCTTCCTCTCCCCTACCTCCCTCCGGCTCCTCTTTCTGCAGACAGAGCTGGGCTGAGTCAGCAGCAGAGGATGATGGAGATCATCTTGTGGCCCTCTGGCTCCCCTCGTGGTACCCATCAGGAGTGTCTTTTGGGGTCCAAGACCTTTGGGCAGCCCTGTCTCATGAGACAGCCCTGCCATGTTATGAACTCAGTGAACCCACCCACCATCCCCATCCACAAGGATTTGAATTTTAAACAGGGTCTCAGAAAAGGAATACTGCTTAATCCTAGAGAAAGCCCCCCAGTGAAACTTCAGGCGTCCACAGAGACTTATTTGGAGCACAGACGTCAGTCTCACTCCCAGCCACAATCTGAATGCTTCCAAACAGCCAAGGCCTGCTGGGGCGTCCGCTGGGATGGGTATGGAGTTCGTGTCCATCTTGCCAAAGAGTATACAAATAACCCCATTATTTCAAACTATAAAGTGCTCCATGGAGAAAAAGAACAGGGCGCTAGGAAACAAGTATAGGTATTCATTTGTGTGATTATTTGTTTTATTGTCTGTCTTGCCCACTAGACTGTAAAGCATCCTAAGGACATTTGTATTTCTGGGGCTCTCGTCCCCAAATCTGCAGTATCTAGGAAATTAAAAAGTGAAAGGAAGCAGCTAGGACTGGATGTTTTCTCTCTACTCAATCCGTTTTCCATCGTCCCCACAACATACAGACACACACACAGTCACACAGATTGCATGCCTCCAGCAGGATTCTACACAGAGCATGGGTCAAGATGTCTGAGCGCTCGTGTCCACCCACCCAGCTCGAGTTGCAGGATGTCAGTCTCACTGGGTCTCAGACGAGGGGCAAGGAATTAGGTCAAAGAGCAGACAGTCCAGCTCCTGAGTGTCGCAGTCCACAGCCACCTGTGCTTCCACCCCATCCCATGTCACTTAGCCCCTCAGTGCCATGCTAGAGAGAGCTGAGTCACTGCCCTGCTCATCAGCCTCGCTCAGCCATTTAGGAAAGCCGGGCCCTGGGGTCAAAGGTGGGCAGACCAGGAGGGAGCAGGTGGACCTTGCAGTCCCAGAAGGGCCACGGGGGAGAGGTGGTTTGGTGGGTGGGAGCTCTTCCCAACCCCCACCCCCACCCATGCCCAGCCACTGGCTCCTTCCGAAGCTTTCCCCATCGAGGGCACAGTTGGACACATGAGTGTTTCCAGAGAATTCCACTGGACAGGGGCTCAAGAGACCTGGTTCTAGTTCTGCCACCAGCTTGCTACATGGCCTTGTGCCAGTCATGTCCCTCTGTCTGCACTTCAGTTTCCTTTCCTTTGCACTGAAGACATCCTCGATACAAAAGAGAGTAGGCAGGACCGGCTACATAATTTGCAGAAGCCGGTGCAAAACGAAAATGTGGGGCTTTTCGCTCCAAATTATTAAGAATTTGAAGGTGGTGACAGCAGAGCATCAAACTGAGCTTGGGGCCTTCTAGGCTTGGGGCCTGTGCCGCTGCACAGGTCCCACACCTGTGAAGCTGGCCCTGAGTGTAGGACAGAGCAGTGCAAGGGTCACAAACAGAAGCTTTGGATCTAAACTCCTCTGATATTTGCCACTTTCATGAAGACCTTGGGAAAAGCTGTGAACCTCAGTTGTCTACCTGCAAAATGGGAGTGACGCCAGCCTCAGAGGACACAATGGAATGGAACCTGGTGCAGAGTGGGCCTCAAGAAATACTGCATCTGGTTCTCTGAAGGGTTACCTCAACTTGAGTGTGGTTATTAACAGGCTTTCCCTCCCCTGCGGTGTTCCCGGGAAGTCCACGACCCATGATCCGGAGGAAATAGATGGGCAAGCCCAGAGCACCCGCATCTCCACGAAGGATGGAGACGACCCATCCAAGGAGGCCTTCCCTTCCCATTGACCCCCAGGCAGCCTCACGAAGGGGAGAATCTGCCTGGGGCAGAGCAGGAGCTGAGGGGAGGGTGCTGGTCGGGTGTTAACAAGATTAAACGGCTTCCAGCACCTTTCCTTCCTGTAGTGAGGGCTCACAGTCCGCCATGGGCAGGATGCTGCTTGGTCATAATTAGTAATAATAACAAAAATCATCTTAATGCTATTGCTACTGGCTTCTATGGAGTGCTTATTATAAGCCAGGCATGGTGCTAAGTGCTTTTGTTAACATACATTATCTTAGCCTCCCAACAATCCTATACAGAAGGCCCCACTATTATAATGCCCATTTTACAGACTGGAAACCGAGACTCAGAGAGTTGAGTAACTTGCCCCAAGTCAGAGGGCTGAGCTGTTGCTGGGCCAGGATTTCAAACCAGGTGGTGTGGCTCCTGTTAGAGCACCAAGCTCTTAACTCTGGGCTGTGCTTGCATGCTCGACTCAGCGGGCTCTCCCCCACCCCCCAGTACCAACAGCCCCACTGACCACCTGTGGGTCTGAGAGCCTGGCCTCTGCCCTTTGATACAAAAGTCAGTAAGATATTCAGATGGTTTCAACCGAGTGTGAAGAATAAAGAGAACCTGGCTGACACAGGGAAAACTTGGACAGGGGGAGGTCGGGAGGGGAGGGTCCCAGCACAGTGCCTGGTACCTAGTAGGTACAAGGAAATATTCGCTGAATGTTGAATCAATGGCACAATCCCTGACGTGAAGACGTTCATGAAATTCTGGAAGTTCCACACCAGTCTGATGAAATAAGCTCTATATTCAAATCCAGTCAACATATATTGATCATCTATTAAATACCAGGCCCGGTGCTATAGGCTTTCACATGCGTCAACAGCCACAAACACGTGTATTAAGTTAAGTCTACAGAGCTTCAATATTAAAATAGAAGGAAGTAAACCTTGCAGCCAAATAGAAATCTTCAGAATTCCCCACCCACCCCACCGCCACCCGGGGGGTGGCGGTGGGGTGGGGGGGGTGGGGGGTGGTTTGACAGTTGTCAAAGGTGTTGTTCTCAAAGTGTGGTTGCAGTGGCATTTTAAAACTTCTCCGACCCCACCCAGGTCTATCGAATTCAAAATTCAGTCTTAACAGCAAAGTGGTTCGAATGTTCAGAAAGATGTATCTTTGTTCCTCCAGAGCCCAGCTCAGTGGTTATTAAGTTTCAGCTTGCATAAGAATGACTGCTCCGGGTTACATACAGAATGCCTTGTATACTGCAATTTAAATCTTACTCAAGGATAATTTTGACTGCACACAATTTTCTTCTCTCATATTAACTTTAGAACATCACTACCCATATGTTGGATAAGAGGGGAAAATTCATCGCGATGACAACTGTGGGGCTCAAAAGGAACAAAATAGTCATAGAAAATCAGCAAGCGAAAAAAAATGAGATTGAACCCCTGCTTTCTCTGCTGCCCCCCTACCACGAACCCTCAAATTCAAATTAAAATGAGGTTAGCAAAAGCAAGGAAAATGCCCAAACAGCACAAGTTTCCCACTGCTGGGAGGAGGCCTACCCTCCCCTGCCATCACCCCAAACACTTCTGGCTTTTCCTTTCCGCGTTTCATACTGTTCCAGGCCGGCTCCCACGCCCTTACCCGCCCATGTCAGGAAATGGCTCACGGCCCCAAATTAATAATTCGCAGGCCACACTCTTTGACAAATCGCGGGTGCTCCCAGAGGGAAGCGCCCCCCGCCCCGCTTGGCCCCTTCCCGCGCATTCCGGGAATCCGAGGGGTGTCAGTGGGATCCCGGCTGCGATCGCGGGGGGCGCGGGGGGCGCGGGGACCGCGGGCCAGCTTCAAAGGCCCCCGCGGGCCGGCACTTCCGCGGCACCTGCGCCGCCGCCCGCCCCTCCCGCTGCGCTCCGCCCCCGCCCCCGCCCGGGAGCGCGCGGGGAGGAGGGGCCGCGGCCGTGATTTAGGGCCGGGCGGTGCCGCCGGCGGCGCGAAGGTGCCTATTAGCGCTCCGCCGGCCCGGATTTCAGAAATTCCTGCTCGTCCTCTGGCGGTTCCGGCGTCGCTCCCCCGAGGGAGGACCGAACGCCCGCCTTGGAGAGGAAGCCGGGGGCCGAGGCTTTGCGGAGACACCGGGCCCGTGCGGTCCTGAGAGCGCGAGCATCCCCCGAGAGCTGGCCTCCAGGAAGGCCGGCAGCCTCCCTTCTCTCTCAGGCCCAGACCCTCAGCAGCTGCACTTAGACACAGGCTTAGTGGAGGGAAGTTGGGAATCTGGAAGACGTGGGCTCCGTTTCAGGCTCTGCCCCTTCATTCATTCATTCATTCATTGGTTCAACAAAGATGTATTGACTGCCGACTGTTCTAGTTTCTGGTGAGGGTAGTGAATAAAACAGATAAAATCCTGTCCTCATGGAAGTCACATTCTGGTGAAGAGAGCAAATAACAAGGACAATAATAATTTATAC
Source organism: Equus przewalskii (assembly GCF_037783145.1). Lineage (NCBI taxonomy): Eukaryota > Metazoa > Chordata > Mammalia > Perissodactyla > Equidae > Equus > Equus przewalskii. The sequence goes on from NC_091840.1 coordinate 44,057,181, forward strand.
AGTAATTACCATTAGAAGTATATTAGAAGGTGAAAAATGCTAGAGAAAAGATAACACCAGAAAACATATAAAGTGGAGAAAGTGCATATGGGGTAGGGGGGGAAGGGGTCAGGGAAAGCCCGCTTGAGAACGTGACATCTGAGTAAGAACTTGAATGAGACAAGGCATTGTGGCCACATTGGGGAAAAGCTTCCAGGCAGAGGGAACAGCATGTGCAAAGGCCCTGAGGCGGGAGGGTGTCTACAAGTTCCAGGAACAACAAGGTGGCCAGTGGGGCTGGGGCAGAGTAAAAGGTGAGCGCAAGTTGGTGACGTGATTGCTTAGGCTACTGCAATATCTGCAATATCTTCTACTTTTACTTGGCAAGAGATGGGAAGCCATTAAATATTTATTTCCTCTCCTCACTTCGTGGATCTTTAAAAACAAAAGAAAACCCATTAGCTTTCTCTTTCTCTGACTGCTGGATGAGCACTCCCGCCACCCCAACCCTCTCGAGGCAGCACCCATCTCTTTGTCTTAGGGTCCTTCCTCCCTCCCCAGGTATCCCTGCCTGTGCTCTGGGGTCGTGTCCTCTTCTCCCCTCTCCTGCCTCCATGCCATCTCTGCCTGGGACCTTGCCTCATCAGCGGCCCCTCCCTTGGTATTAAGGCTCTCTCTCTCCACTGGCTCCTTCCTCAGAAACACGAGTGTGCTCAGGCTGCTTTCTCCAACTTAGTCTTTCCCTACATCCTGGAGTCAAATCCTCTCCCCTTCCTTTCATCTCCTGCCTCAATCCTCACCCCTCATAAAGCAAGCCTGCCTCTCCCCCCCCCCCCAGCCCCCAGTCTATTGAGACCCTCTTCTCTTTCATCCATCCCCATGATCTCAGCATGCCTTTCCTGGTCAGGTAAGTCATGCATTTATTGTGCACCTACTGTTTGCCAGGTCTTGGGTTAGGTACTGAAGAAACAATGATGAACAAAACCCACCTGGTTCCTGTGCTCGTGGAGCTTGCCATCTAGTGAGGGAGGCCACCTCGTCAACAGATTCTTTCAACGGCGTGGGACAAAAGAACGTGCAAGGTCTGGCAGTGGTGCAGAGGATGGAGTGTGCATTTCTCTGAGGGGTCAGGAAATCTTTGATAGAGGAAGCGATGCCTGAACTGGGTTGCAAAGGATGAATAGGAGTTTACCAAACAGACAAGGGGTGGAAGGGCATTGAAGATGGAGGGAACAGCATGTGCCAAGGTCTGGAAGTATAAGCCACCATAGTATGATGAGGAAAATATAGTAAGTTGACTTTACCAAGCCACGATATGTGAGACCAGGGAGTGATGGGAGATGAGGCTGGGGATCACAGGGCATCATGCCAAAAGGCTTGGGTTTTGTCCTTAGGTGACTGGGTCCCACAAGAGGGTGTTAAGCTGAGGAGTGGCACAGTCCTATTTGGATCACAGCTGGAGGTCCTTTGAACGGCGTGGAGGACGGCTCTAAGACAAGCCCCGGTTAGGAGGCTGCTGCAAGGGTCCAGGTGAGAGGGGGGCCTGAGCTATGCGGTGGTCAAGGGAGAGTGGGGCCGGAGTCAACAGCTGTTTGGAAAGTAGAATTGGCACCTGGGGGAGACCAAGTGGATGGAGCACATGACGAAAAGGGAAGTCTTATCATCTCCACATCCTCCTGCAAGGACCCGAGGCCTGAGATTCCTGAGCAGCCCCTAGTGATGGGCTCCCTGAACTGGGGTCCAAGTATGCACGTGGGAGAATGCCAGGAAGGGCGGAGAGCTGAGGGTGTGAGGGGCCCCTCTCCCTGGGGGGCTGGGGCACCTGGGGCATGAGGGGCTTGTGGTGACAGGTTTTTGTTGTGACCGTTGTTTGCTTTGCAGCATTTGAACAGTCTCCCTCTCTGGGGGAGGGGCGCTCCTGGGGGCTCTGGGGGGAGATTCCCGGCAGTAGGACAGACAGGAGTCTGGGTGCTCAACTCCTTCACTTGAGTGTGGAGCCGGCGTCTGCTCTGCCACTCCCAGGGCCAACGGCCTCCAGTGTCCTGTGAGGGCCTCCACAGGAGGATGCTGGTTAGACTGTGGGTCCAGCCACTCAGTTTCCTGTAATTCCTATGAGTTTCCCAAACTTGATCCCAGCCTTTCTTCCCCGTGATCTTGTGCGCCACCTCCCGGCAGTCGATAACTTCCTCTTCCGTGTAAGCGAACCAAGTTGGATTTTGTTACTTACAACCAGAAACTCTGACAACACAGGGCAGAGAGTAGGTAACCATCCTGTTTCTCCTCTCTTACTCCCAAGCCAATCCCTGTACCTGCCATTTGCCAGCTTTGAGACCTGGGCCAGGTGACTTACCCTCTCTGAGTCCCGGTTTCCTCATCTATAAGATGGATTGGTGACTACCTCTAACCAGGTTGTGAGAATTAGACACCATGCACAGAAACCCCTTGGTGCAGTCCTGGCACGTAGTGGGCACTTATTAATAGTTAATTATTATTATTTTCCTCTTTCTGGCAGACTCCCTCAGCACCTGGGGGTTCTTCCTTCCAGGCTCATGCAGACATGCAGCCCCCTCCCCTTCCCCGCCTCCCAGCGCACAGCCCTCCATCAAGCAGCTCCTGACAGCTGGTTCCTTGTTCATCTACAGCCAGAATATTTCTGCGTAGGCCCTTCACCTACTCTCCCCTCTGCTGTGCCTATAACGCTGAACAGCAGGGGTGGTTGGTTGGTTGGGCTCTGGAATGAGACCAGCATTGATTAGCTGTATAGCCTTGGGCAAGATGCCTAGTTAATCTCTCTGAGTCTGTGTCCTTGTCTGTAAAATGGGGATGTGCAACAGTCCTGCCTCATCAGATTTCTTGGGAGGATTAATAAGTAGATCAGAGCATGTGACGCTCTCAGCCCAGGGCCCGGCTCCTCTCAGGTGCTCTGTGAATACTGTCCTTCTCGTCTCCTGCTGCTGCTCTGTTCCCTTCCCCGGCCAGCCTGGCCACCGCAGCTGTAAATCATCCAGGAACCAAGAGCATCCTCCTCCCACCCACCTCAGTACCAAACTCCTCATCACCTCCTCCCACTAATGACCTGGTGATTGGCTTCTCATTAGAGCGATGACAAAGAGGCCTCTGTGGTCCTAGCCGGTCTGGTAGATCTGCCCCAGGGTCAACGCAGGGTAAAGCAGGAATTCTGGGGCCTGGGGCCTGGCTCCTGTAGATGGAGGGCTGTCTCCCTGTCTCCTGGCAGAGGCAGCCCTGCTATTGTGGGGAGGGGAATCAGGGCTCCCACCCAGTGCCCAGGAGGCTGAGAGCCTTGTGTGGTCTCAAGGAACCATCTCTGCCCTCCTGGGGTTCAGTTTTCTCATCTGTCAAGTGGGAATAAGAAATGATAATACCCACCTCGGAGAGTTGGTGCAAGGATAAAATTAGGTAAGTCAAATGTAAATTTCTAGCACTTTCTAGATGTCATAAATGGTAGCCATTTTTATTGTTGTTGTTACTGCTTTCATTATTATAGGAGTTTTAAATTATTATTATTGGAATCCAGGTGCCAGTTTTTGCAACTCCATTGGTGAATAGTTTATTCTGTCTTGAACGATGTGTAATGCTGCCTCTCTGTAATGCCACCTCCAGCTATCTCCGTTTAATGCCTGTCTGATCTGACGATCCCTTGGCCTCCTTGTTGATTTTCAGAATTGTCTCAGGCCTTCTTGGCCCTTTATACTTCCATGGGGATTTTAGAATCCTTTTGTTTAGTTTAATCATCCCTGGGATTATTCTCCTGTGATTCTTTCATACCTCATCTAGGTATGTTTCTTTCTCAAGGTGGCTTCTCCTCATGGTGGCAAAATGGCTGCAGGAGTTCTAGGAGTCACATGCATACTCCATAATGTACAAAAGGGGAAGAGAACCTCCAAGTAGGCTGCTCTTGAAATCCTGACCCATAGGAACTGTGAAATAACAAATGCTCATAGTTGTTTAAGCCAATAACTTTTGAGGTCATTTGGTATACAGCAACGGATAATGAATACAGGCGTTACACCATTTCCCAGCCTTTCCTGCCGTTGGCTGAGTTCTCCCGTGAAGATGAGCAGAACTGATGTGTGCCACTTCCAGGCCTGCCCGTAATAACTTCCCACATGCAGCCTCCCTTCCCTTCCCCTTCCGCTTCCTCCTGGCTTGAAGATCTAGCGCAGCCATGGGAACCACAAGCTAAAAAAGGCAGAGCCGAAAGAGAGAGGCAGCCTGGGCCCTCCATCACGCCTGGAGGCGAGGGGCCCAGGAAAACTGCTTGACCAGGAACACCCAACTGAAGGATGACACGAGCGAGACATAAACATCTATGGTTAAGCCCCGGAGATTTGTAGCTTTATCTACTATAGCATCCAACGTCACTCTAACTGATACACTGTCATACAGGGCTTCACAGACAAGTTTTCTATACAATGTTTAAAGTTGTTCATATATTTACTAATTTCTTTGCTTTGCATTACCTCCTGCATCTCAGACATTCCAAGGGGGATCATGTTTTTTCTGCCTGAATTATGTTCTTTAGAATTTTCTCTAGTGACAGACTGTTCTCACCTTTCGTTCTCCCATACAAGTGTGGGTTATTTTTCTTAAATCTCTTTGAAGATATGATGCTGTCTTCTTATTTTCATTGTTGTTGAGATGTCGGCTTCAGAGTAACTGTTGCTCCTTTGAAGATAATTTTTTTTTCAGATCGGTTTTGAAACCTCTTGTTTTTGGTTTTTGATATTTCACTATGACGCATTTAAGTGTGTGGGGGGTTTTTGGTTTTTTTTTTTTTTTTAGGAAGATTAGCCCTGAGCTAACATCTGCTGCCAATCCTCCTCTTTTTGCTGAGGAAGACTGGCCCTGAGCTAACATCCGTGCCCATCTTCCTCTACTTTTTTTATATGTGGGACGCCTACCACAGCATGGTGTGCCAAGCGGTGCCATGTCTGCACCCGGGATCCGAACCAGTGAACCCCGGGCCGCCTAAATGGAATGTGCACACTTAACCGCTGCACCACCGGGCTGGCCCCTAAGTGTGTGGGTTTTAAAAGAATTTATCTTCTAGAATTTGTTGGGCTTCTCGAATTCGTGGTTTGTTATGTCTTCTCAAAGCGGTAAGATTCCTCACCTTCATCTTTTCAAATATTGCTTCTGTTGCACATTTTTCCTCGTCTATGATTCTCCAGTCACACATAGGATAGAATTTCTCACTGTCTCCTTCACATCTGTTCTCCTTACTGGTGCTTTAGTCTACAGAGTATTTTGAAAAGTGTTTCCATAAGCTTCAGTTTATGCTTTTTCTCTCCCAAATCCCCCTGGTACATAGTTGTATATTTTAGTTGTGGGTCCTTCTAGTCGTGCCATGTGGGACGCCACCTCAGCATGGCCTGATGAGTGGTACCATGTCTGCGCCCAGGATCCCAACAGGCGCAACCCTGGGCCCTGAAATGGAGCGTGCCAACTTAACCACTCAGCCACGGAGCCGACCCCTAAGCTTCAGTTTAATTTGATCCTCCTAACTCCTTGTGAGGGAGCAGGGCAGAAGTGCCTATCTTGCCAGTAAGGAGGACTGAAACTCAGCAAGGCGAAGGCATTTGCCCAGGGTCACACAGCTCATGGATGGAGCAGGAAGACAGTGAGACACGTGGTAGCAAAGATACAGTATAACCTGGTCAAAAACCTTTAAGCTTCGGGACAGATAGCCAGAGGTACGAGTGAGTCCTGGACCCACTATTCACTAGCCTGGTGACCTTGGACAAGTCATTTGCTTCGTGCTTGAATTTCTCCATCTGCAAAATGGGAACCATAAGGACTAACTTGCAGGGCTGTTTGGAGAAGTTCTTGAGATAAAATATGCAAGATTCCTGGCACCACATAGGCACTCAATAGATATTTGATGAATGAATTAATAAAGTGTTTACCCCGCCTTGGTGCACAGTCTCTCAATGTTAGCTATTGCTGTTACTATATTTTATTTATATGTACATACATTACAGTTTATTGCTATCAAGAATTTGGGAGCCCCTCAGGTCTCCTGCACGCCGCCCCCCCCCAACACCCACTCCCCCTGCCCCTCCCCCGCCGCCGACCCGGACGCGGCCCGCCCCGCAGTAAATCAGGGCCCGGAGCCGGGCCTGTAATCTACGCGCCGCGGTGGGCGGGTCTGGGGCGTCCCCGCCTCCCTGTCCCAGGGGCTTCCTGCGCCCCCGCCCTCTGCAGAGGGGGAGCGAGGGCGCAGGGAGCTGGGGGGTCCCCACGGCCGGCTGATTTATCGCCCTGTGTGTGAAGGAGATTTACGAGCTAAGACCCGGAGCCCCGCCGGTGTCGGGGGGCGCGGGGAGCGGGGCGCCCAGGGGCGGGGAGGCCGGCGGTCACCTGCGTGGACCCTGCGCACGTCGGGCCACGAGTCCGGCTGGCGGGAGAGGCTGGGGGCTTGCAGACCCCCAGGTCTGGGCGCCTCCCTCACCCTGTCTCCGAGGGCCGGGCTCTGAGCTTGGGTTCCACGAGCTCGCTGATTCTTCACGGCATCCTGGAGGGTTTTCCTATCTGTCGCCTGTTTTTCAGATGAGAAAGTGAAGTCCCCAAGACTCGAGTTTGCCCGGGCTCCAAAGCTTCGGGGGCAGGGCACCTACCTGGGGTGGGTCAGGGAGAGGGGAAGGAGCGGCGTTCTCCAGGCGCTGCAGAGGTCTCCTCCAGCTTGAGGACAGCCCTTAGCTTATGCCCATTTCGTGGATGTGGAAACAGAGGGTTTAGCAGCTCGCGGGAGGTCGGGTACCTGGATTAGTTTTCGTTGTGGGGTTGGGGGAGGACCGACGGGAGCGCGACTGAGTTCACCGTCTTCACAGGGATTCAAGGGGGCTTCAGTGAGGAAGGGGGCTTGGACCTCAGGGGCCTGTCAGCACATGAGGAGGCCACCCAGGCAGGTGTAACCAGGTCTCCCTCTCTTGGGAATATTCCTGACAGCCAGTGGTGACATTCCAGCCACTCCTCTGGTGGGATGTGAGGCCTGTCCTCATACTGGCCCCCCCACACCCCCACTGTGGTGTGTTTCAGCTCCTGAGAGTATTGGGGCTCCCCTCAATACTTAGGCTGGAAGGAATAAGTGTAACCCTTACCTCAGGGTCACCAGGACTTGGAAGAAAGACCTTTCAATGGATTTTGAGCCAGACAGACTCAGGCTCAAATCCTGAGTCTGTCTGTGATCAGCTGGGTAACTGTAGGTAAGTTGCCTAACCTCTCTGAGCCTTGGATTCCTCATTTAAAAAATTAGGATAATAAAATCCTCCTCATTGGGTGGTGCGAAGGTTAAATAAGGTAAAATATGGAATGCATTTAAAGCAACAACTGGCCTCCTAGCACAAAGGAGCTGTCTAGCAAATATTTCCTCCCAGGGTGCGGGGCTGGCATTTTGTTTGCTTGCTTTTGTTAGAGTGAGCTATATAGTCTGTGTCAGAAGGACTCGGGGGCGGGCCCAGTGGCAGCGGTTAAGTTTGCACGTTCTGCTTTGGTGCATTGGGGTTCACCGGTTCAGATCCCAGTGCGGACATGGCACCGCTTGGCAAGCCATGCTGTGGCAGGCGTCCCACATAGAAAGTAGAGGAAGATGGGCACGATGTTAGCTCAGGGCCAGTCTTCCTCAGCGAAAAGAGGAGGATTGGCAGATGGTAGCTCAGGGCTAATCTTCTTCCCAAAAAAAAAAAGAGAAGGACTCAGGATGGAATTGCATAGACTCCAAGAATCTTGAGACAGAAAGAGATGGTCTTATTCCAGGATTCTGAACCTCGGCTAACTCCAGGTGGGGGCAGGGGAGATTCCACTGAATCCTTCTGAATCCGTCATCAGGATTTATGAACATCTGCTATGGGTCAGGCACTGTTCTAGTCTATATGGCAGTAAACAAAACACACAACAAACCTGTCCTCATGGAGCTTACACTCTAGTGGGTGGAGACAGACAAATAAATACAATATATATTGTGTATCTAAAAATGGTTGTCAGGGGAATCCATAATCCAAAAAAGGTTAAGAATCACTAATCTAGTCCAATCCCCCAAGAGGGGAACCCAAAATCATAGGACCAGCCAGGACTTGAATCAGAATCTCCCACTCCTCAGTATCCCTCTGTCCACTGCACCATTTTGCCCAAAGAGCAGTTGAGGAGCTGGCCGGTGGCGCAGCAGTGAAGTGCCCATGTTCCACTTCGGTGGCCCAGGGTTCGCCGGTTCGGATGCTGGGTGCGGACATGGCACCGCTTGGCAAGCCATGCATTGGTAGGCGTCCCACATATAAAGTAGAGGAAGATGGGCATGGATGTTAGCTCAGGGCCAGTCTTCCTCAGCAAAAAAGAGGAGGATTGACAGCCGATGTTAGCTCAGGGCTAATCTTCCAAGAACAAAAAACAAAAAAAAAGAGCAGCTGACCTGAGACCCACCAGGTGCCATGTGTCCTGTGGGTTCATGTTTTTGTTGGTGGGTTTTATCACAGAGCCAACCCTCCAGGGCTCACCTACACCCCCACCTCATCCTGGCACTTCATTCTTAGCAAGGCCCCACCCTCTCTATCCACAAAGAAAGCAGAAGGTAATCCTCTGCTCTGGTCTCCCTTCCCACATTGTGACACTTCTGTGGCCACACTCTTCTTTGCTTTTATGTCAGAAGATGAGGCAGCCATCTGTCTGCTCAGGACCAGCCCTTCAGCCTCCTGGACAAACTCACTCCATCAGTTATTCCTCCTCTGTCTTGAATCAGCATCTCTCCCCTGGTTCCTTCCCCTTGGCCCATAAATATGGTGCTATTTCAGTTATCTGTTGCTGAGTGACAAACCACTCCACCTGGGGGCTTGAAACACCAGTGTATTATTTCTCATGATTCTGTGGGTCGATTTGGCAGTTCTTCTGTGATGTCAGGCAGGGTCACTGACATGACTTCACTCACCTGGGAGCTTCTCTGAAGCTGGAATGCCCAGGAAGGGCTCTCTTGCCTTCTCCAGGGCCTCTCCACACTGGGCATCTCCCTGGCAGGAGAACTTGGGCTTCCTTACAGCATGGCTTCCCGGTTCTAAGAGGAAGCAAAAGGAAACGGCCAGTTCTCTTAAGGACCGAGCTTGGAAGACCCGGAACACCACTTCTGCCTACTCTCTTGGTCAAAGCAAGTGTCGAGGCCACTGCAGGTTCAGAGGGAGGGAAAATAGACTCCGTTTCTTGATAGATGGAACAAAATGTGTGTCCGCAGATCAGAGGAATCGTTTGCAGCAGAATTTGGAGACTATCTACCAGAAATGTTCAAGTGTCCAGTCCTGAATATAAGAAAACCTTGCCTTGACCCTGCTTCACCCCAGAAATCCCCTCCCTGCCTCACTCCCCCCTCGTTTATGCATCCCATAATCATCTGGATCAGCCTCTCTCCACTCTCCTGAAACGCCCCTCATCAATGACCTCCTAACTGGCTGCCACAATGTCCACCTTCAGTTCTCACCATGCCTGCCCTACTCATGGCCTCTGAAGCTGCTGACCGCCCCCTCTTCCTGGAAACGGTGCTCCTGCTTCCTGTGTGCTCCTCTCTTTTGAGTCTCGTCCCACTCCTCTTCCGTCTCCTGTGTTAGCGCCCCTTCTTCCACCAACCCCTGAAATGTCAAATCTCTATTTCCAGCTGAAGCTCTCTCCTGAGTTTCAGACCCATATTCCTAACTTCTGGATGACTGTTCTGTGGACATCTCAACCCAAATTAAAACCCTTCTCCTTGGCTCCCCGTCATGTTGGTATGAATGAACAAAACCATTGTTTACCTGGTTGCTCCAGACAAAAACCCAGGAACCTTTCTACACGCCTCCCACTCTCATTGCCCACCACCCTCCCATATGCCCCCAACCTGATGGTCCACCAAGCTTGTCACCTTTCCATCCTGGTTCGCTCTCCAGTGTGTCCCGCCCCCCTTCACCCTCATGGCTGTTGCTCTGTTCAGGTCTGATGGTAGAAGAGTCCCCACACTGCTCTCACTGGTCTTCTTGCCTCAGTTTCTCTACCTGTCATCTCTCCTTGTTCCACACCAATCTCCACCCCGCTCCCCATGTTACCTCTCCCAAAGAAGTCTGGCGGCTCATGACAACAGTGCTGAGCACAGCGTTTCACAAAGTTTGCTCTGTGGATGTTAACAAGAACCACCACAAAAGTTCTCCAGACAAATACATTTGGAAAATGATGGGTTTGAACAAAACCAGGCAGGTTTCTTTGCCACCTGCCTCCTAGGATTCTCCAATGTGCTGGTACGCACAGACCCAGAGATAGTCTGCAGCTTTGCCAAGCTCACTGACACAGGAGCCTTTGCTCCCAGAGCATCTCCCAGGACAAGCATCCCAGCGCACACGCCTATTGAATAATTTCCAACCGGTTGAAGCCTAAGAGGAACGCAGTTTCGCTCGATAGGAATGATCTTTGGGTAACCTCCTTAACCTCTGTGAGGCTCTGTTTATTGTCTGCAAAAAAGGGGTGATAACAACCCCCACCACAGAGGCGGGTGTGAGGATTAAGTGAGGCAGCACTTGGAAGATCACGACACACAGTAGGTACTCAGTGATGGCGGTCGTGTACTCCGCCAGCGATTCCTTGAGGGAGGCAAGCACAAGAAACTAGCTCTCAGAAGCATCATTGGATTCTTCCTCCTCAAAGGAGTTCCTTTGGGCTATTTCAAAGAATTTCTCATCCTTCAAACACGGCTAACTCAGAAAAAAAACTGTTTACTCCTAGAATCAAAGACTTTGCAACTTTGGAAAGAGAAAACTAGGGGATCTAGGCGAGGGGTGTGGAGAGGCGGCAGAAAAGTTGAGTGGTGTCTTGGCGCCCTCTGCTGGTCAAGACGTGGAACTCCAAGGAGACAGGCAACCTAGGCTTCCTGGCCTGGGGACCCTGCTCTTGGGGGGGGCTGCCCGCAGCGCAAATCCGTGACCTGAGAGGAAATTGCTCTTTTCTGCCCCTGAGCAGCTAGCTCCCTCCTGCACTGCTCTCAGGGACTCTCCAGATTGTCACCACTTGCAACCCACAGTTTTTCCATCGGCCTTCTCTCAGCAGGTAGCCACCTTTACCTCCTGCGTCAGGGAGGAAAAACTGAGGCCCCCAGAGGTGACTCCTCAACTTCCGGCCTGGACCCCAAAATAGGACTGCACGCATCCGCGCCTCCTTTCCTCCCGCTGTCGGAAGCGAACCCTCCTGCTGGGCTGGGGAGGCCCTCTCCCATCTCTTACAAAACCCAGACGTTGCTCTACACCTGTTCCCTGTCTCTCCAGTAATTTTTTTCTTTTACTTTTTTTTAGTAGACTATTTTTAAAAAGTATTTTAGAGTTACAGAAAAATTGAGAGGATGGTACAGAGAGTTCCCATGTACTCTGCACCCAGTTTCTCTTACTATTAACATCTTACATGGCCATGGCACATGTGTTACAATTAATGAACTGATATTGATACATTATTATCATTAACTAAAGTCCATAGTTTATTCAGATTTCCTTAGTTTTTGCCTAATGTCCTTTTTCTGTTCCAGAATCCCATCCAGGATAACACATCACATTTATTTGGAATTTCAAATTATTTGGAATTCTACATTGGAAATTTGTCTTTTCTCCCCCATTTAATTATTCAATCATTTATTTATGTCATTATGGACTTGTGGATATTTATCTAATACGAATTTAATGTAATTTGGGGTTATAATCTAATACTATATTTATTTTATTGCTAAAATGGTTCTCCCTCCAATATTTTTAACTTCTTTTTCTTCTTTGGTGTCGGACACATAGTAATATTATCAAGGCTTGCTCAAAGATGTTTATTGCAGCATTGTTTTCAATAGCAAATATTGGAAATAACCTAAATGTCCATCGATTGGGGAACGATTAAATGATTTTGGTATACCCACTGCATGGAGTACTGTGTAGCTCTCTCCTCACTCCCCACTGCTTTCTTTCCAGGAAATAGCTCTTCATGTACTTGCATGGAAAAATGTAGTGATTAAGACTACAGGCTCTGGAGACCAGCTGAGTTCAAGTTTTGGTGCTAGGGCCTTGGGGAGTTACTTACCCTCTCTGAGCCTCTGTTTCTGTATCCATAAATGGTGATTACAAGAGGATCTGTTTCATAGGATTGTTGTGAGAATCAAATAATGCACATAAAGTGCCCAGAACTGTGCCTGGCACATGGTAAGCTTCAATAAATATTAATTATTAGTAGTATTATTATGGAAAGATCTCTAAGACATTGCATTGAATGAAAAAGGCAAGTTGCAAAAAATACAGTGTAGCACCATATGTAACCCATATGTATGACATAATACACAATAATATGTAACACCAAATGTATGCAAAATGTGAGACGTCATCAAGCATTTTCCCTGTGGGGGAAAAAGACCTCCCTCCACCCTGTGTCTGCCACCATGCTCCTAGAAGGAAGTTTCTACTTATGCCTCTTTATCCCAGGGACTCTATTACTGTGGGACAGTAATAGCAATAAAAATAGCTAACATTCGTTACTCTTGGCTCTTACCATGAGCTGGACCCTGTGCTAAGCTCTTTTCATGGATTCTTTCCATTTATTTCTCCCGATAAACCTATGCAGTAGGTGCTACCATTACCTCCACGTACAGATGGGGAAGGTGCGGCTTACAGAGGTTAAGTTTAGAGCTAGCCAGCAAGCATGGAGCAAGGACGCAAACCCAGGCAGTTAGACCTTCCACAGTCCTTTACCCAGACTCACCAATTTATAGCATTTTGTCCCATTTACATCATTATTCATTTGCTTTATCTATATATGTGTATATATATATATATATATATATATATATATATATATATATATGTATGTATATGTTTTTTCGCCTGAACAATTTGTAAGTTGCAGACATCACGGTCCTTTATCCCTAAAGACTTCAGTGTGTATTTCCTGTGAATAGAGACATTCTCTTGTATAACCCCAGCACAACTGTCAAAATAATCAATGCTATTATCTAACCCACAGTCCACATTCAAATTTCATCACTTGCTCCACTAATGTCTGTTATAGCTATCTATATGTATTTATATACATTGCTTATATGGTTATATATATAAACGAACCTTTTCCTAAAAACAGAAAAATGTCCCCCACGTGCATGAATTTGAGCCAAGTGGATATTCTCAAGGGTGGACAAACTGCCTCAGAGTCTGGGAGGTGAGGGAAAGTCAAAGAGGTCTTGACTGGCTGGTGAAACGCGGCAAGTCAGGGGGGACGCGTGATGGGGAGGCAGCCTTCATTCCTCCTCTCCTTCCCACGGCTGGATGGCCCAGGGCCATGTGGGCTCCCACTCTCATGCCTGTAGCTGTTCCAACGTGAAGGGGCCACAGAGCTGGCGAGAGAGCTGTGGGCAGGTCCCAGGAAGGAAACGCTGCTCCAAGCTGCCACCTCCACCCACAGAGGAGCTGGCTGGTGTGATTTAGATTTCTGATGGTTTTCTTGGCATCCATCCCACCAAAATGATCTTAACTTTCTGCTGGGGAGTCACTGCTCATTCATTCTCAGCGCACTGGGTGGGATCAGCTTAAACCCAGCAGGGCATCTGATCCTGTTGGCTACAGTACATGGTTTGGGTGTGGGTGGCTGCCAATCAAAACCAATAAGATGCCAAGAGATGTTTGCTGGAACCTCCAGAAATACAAACCCTCCATCTTCCTTGGTGGAAATTGAATAGACTCTTGCCTGCTGGAGAGGCATGAGCACGGCTCATGCCCTGGGAGATGGCTATTTCCATCTGGCCACCATGAGCGGAGAGCAGGCCTGAGAATGGAGCTAGTACCAAAGAAGGGGAGCCAGGAAGTATAGTAAGAGAAAAACCAGGTTCCTGAACATATTATTTGAGGACTAGATCAAACCATACCTGAAGCTCTACCCCTACACTGTTCAGTTACATAAGCCGAAAGAGTCTCTTTATTATTGAAGCAGTGCATTTAGTCGTAGAGGTTGTTCGCAATGTAAAACGTCCTAATGAAGACAGATGGTCCAGTTCCATTGGATTCTATTTAATCAGGCTTTGCATGAGGTGCTGGGGAGACACAAAGATAAGCAAGATGGGCTCCTGTCCTTAAAGAGCCCCTTTTCAGTCTGAAGGAGAGGAAGAGAGATGAGAAGGACACCTTGAACTTAACCTCTGCCTCACATGAAATGCAAATATCCCTAAGAGGAGATCATACGAATCCTATAATCAGTTAATAGACTCACCCTCAGCGGCCCAGCCATGAACGCCCATCTCCCATCATTGCTGGACACACTTCAACACCAAGAACTGATAGCTGATAGTTTTGCTCTAAGGATTTGGAACTCAGTAAGTCCAAGTGCCCATTAATGAAATACGTAGCAGACTTTGAAAATGCAAATCCCACATCATTAAATGTGGTTTGCCAGACTTTGCCTTTGATTTTAAAAAACAAGCCTCCAATTTTGCCCCTAACAGCTGCCAAGTTTGACCTTGCTAAACAGCAAAATCAAGAGCATCCACTCACAGCTGCAATCCGCCTCGATGAGATAGAGGCGGTTAGGTTAAGACTGTCATTACAGATTATAACCCAGCTCGGTCTTTTAAAAGATCAAGTATTGGGGCCGGCCCTGTGGCTGAGTGGTTAAGTTCGCGCGCTCTGCTTCAGCGGCCCAGGGTTTCGCTGGTTCGGACCCTGGGCGCAGACATGGCACCGCTCGTCAGGCCATGCTGAGGCAGCGTCCCACATAACACAACCAGAGGCACTCACAACTAGAATATACAGCCGTGTACTGGGGGCTTTGGGGAGAAGAAAGAGGAGGAGGAGGAAGAGGAGGAGAAGAAGAAAAGATTGGCAACAGATGTTAGCTCAGGTGCCAATCTTATTTAAAATAAAAAAGAAAGAAAGAAAATCTTCAATTAAAAAAAAGACATCAAATGTTAAGAAAAATTTCAGCTCTACGGGACCCAGCTGTTTGTCTCCTGGAAACAGCCTAAAGCATGAAGAGATGCGACACAAAATGAATGCCATCAAGTGCCCTTCGGCAGCACAGACGCTAAAATTGGAACGACGCAGGGAAAATTAGCATGGCCCCTGGGCAAGAAAGATACACAAATTCATGAAGCGTCCCGCATTTTTCAGGTACACTCATCACGCACAAAAAATGATAACTACGTGAGGAGATAAGTTAACTAGCTTGCCTGTAGTCATGTCACTGTGCATATGTATATCAAATCATGTTGTACACCTTAAATGTATACCATTTTTATTTAAAATATACAAACAAATTAAAAAATAAAAGGAAAAAGACATCACCATAAAAACAAACAAAATGCCATCGAGCTACCCTTCCTCTCACTTGAGGACACAAAATAATGTAAAACAGTTGCCGGAACCCCTAGGCATTACAAAGTTTTGCTCTTGTTCCTGTTTCTGATGAATTCATAACAGTGAAAATGGATATTTTGCTCTTTTTTTTTTTTTTTCTTTCTTAAGGCAACCCGTTCCCTGGGATCAAATAAGAATCTGATTAGGAAAATAGGAGAGACCCAAGGAGGTGCCTTGTATCAGTCGGGTCCTCCAGAGAGAGAACCAATAGGAAATCTAGATAAATAGAGAGGCACAGATATAAAGAGATGTATTATGAGGAACTGGCTCATGTGATGACGGACGCTAAGTTCCACAATCTCTCATCTGCAAGCTGGGGACCCAGGAAAGCCAGTGGTGCAATTCAGTCTGAATCCGAAGGCCTAAGAACCAGGGAAGCCGATGATGTAGGGGCAGAAGACCAGCTCCATAGTCAGGGAGAGAGAAAGACTTCAACCTTCCCTCTGCCTTTTTGTTCTACTCAGGCCCTCGATGGGTTGGGTGATGCCCACCCACATTGGGGAGGGCCATCTGCTGGACTCAGTCCACTGATTCAAATGCTAACCTCCTCCAGAAGCACCCTCACAGACACACCCAGAATGTTTAACCAGATATCTGTGCATCCCTTGACCCAGTTAAGTTGACACATCACCTGCCTGGTAAGGGAAGGGCTGGTGGAAGTTGGGAAAGGAGAGTGAACAGACGGGCCGGGAATTTGGCGGGAAGAAGTCACAGCAGATATCCTTGTCATGTCCCTCAATCATGTCACCTTTGGCACAGATGCCAGAGGTTACTCTACCCTGCCCTGCATTCTAGAATGTGGGATCCATTGAAAGCTATTTAGTAACCACTGGCCTGCCTGAGAGTCCTTCAGCCCTTTGTATTGCAATATCGCTGAGTGATTTACAAAACTACCATTACTTACGGGAGCTGGGTCTTCATAATAAGAAAAAACCACATGGTTGGAAAAGTCACGTGCCAGCACATGGAGGCTACAGAGCTGAAGAAGAGACGAACCCTGCGCTTGAGGATCTTAGAGACGACAGACCCAAAAACAGATCGTTCAGATATAATGTTGCTTTTCATTTTGTTATGGGTTGAATTGTGTCCCCCTAGAAAGATATGTTGGAGTCCTAACTCCGATACCTCAGAATGTGACCTTATTTGGAAATAGGGTCTTTACAAAGGTAATCAAGTCAAAATGAAGCCATTAAGATGGTCCCTAATCCTATATGACTGGTGTCCTTATAAAAAGGGGAAATTTGGACACAGTTTCTTCAGTCCCACTGCCGGGGTTTGAGTCTCCTTCCCATGGCTGTGTGACCCATGGCAAGTTGATCAACTTGCTTAAGCCTCTGTTTTCTCATTTCTAAAGTGGGGTTGCTAATAGTATCTATGTTGTAAGACTGCTGAAAGATTCAACCTACATCCAGTTACTTGTCATTTCCATGAAGCAGCCTTCCATTGTCCCAGCGTGCATCTTACATTCATACCTCCAGAGAAAATCTGCTGGGGTGACATTGTACCATCCTGTATGGAGCATCCCTATTGGACAGACTCTCACAGGCCCGTATCACCAGTGACTGGTCATGCTTACGTCCAGCCTATCCATTGCCACTTTGGGCTTGGGTCTCCATCCCAGGACTGACCCAATGGCAGCAGAAGAATAATCTAGTCACATGATACCAGGTGAAGCAAGAGCACGGTGCCCCCCGCCTCCCAAAGTAACCACTTTCCTCAGAGGAGGACTCTGGGTGTAGCAGGCACTCAAAACTGGTTGGCCTGTGCAGTACCATTGGTTAAGAAAGGAAAAGAACCCAGGAAGAGCCTGAAAGAAAATGAAGGAACAAGGGATAACAAATCTATTATTATTGTTTTAGGCTTGTTGGGAGCATTGATTGAATCCATCCACAGAGAGTACTCAGCAAAGTGCTGGGCACATTGAGAGCGCTCAATATATGGTAGCATTGAGGGTGATGATGATGATGACGATGTTGAAGCTGATGGCTGTTATCAGGTCTATTTGAGGTTGAAGAACAGGTACAGAATAACGGGGAGAGGGAGATAAAAACCCTAAGGTTTCAAAGCAAGAGCAGTTCCTGGGGATGTAACAGGCCAGGCTGAGGTCCTGGAGGCGAGAGTGTGACACTGGTACACCCAGCAGCTCCTTCCTCCCTGAGTCTGCAGACAGATTCAGAGTGCCTAAGCTTTGTACTCTCCTGGGGTCTCACCCAGTGCCCACTCTTCCTACCTTGGCTCCCTGGGGAGACTTTGCCATCCCTGATGACTTGTTCGAGGTAGTTGATTCTCTCTTCATCCCAGGACTCCAGGAAGGGGCCAGTATTTGAGGCCCTCCTGCCACGGAGAATTCGCGCTCTTGCAGAGCGGCCGGGTGGCACACACAGGTGACCAGCGTGAGCTTGGGCTGCGGGGGAGGTTCCAGAACATGAGGCTATTTTTAGCCTGGCACAGATGCCCAATTCCCAGCTAAGGGAGAGGGCATGGTAGGTGGGAAGCAATCTTGCTTTCATCGTTGATTATTTTATTAACCACTTAGGACGCTGCCTGCAGTGAACATCACCTGGTTTCCTTGCTTCCTTTTCACGTTCCTTCCTGCTTATGACTTCAGAAACAGCATGCTCCCCCAGGGCCCACATAGGGGTCAGGGAGAAAATGAAATTGACCAAGTGACAATGAATGAGGGCAAGGCAGGGATAAATGTCCCATTCTGCCCCGTCAGCAGCGGGAGTGGGTCCAAAAAGACACTTAGCCTCACAAATTGCTCACTTATCCTCCCTGTAGTGAGTTTGCTCCAAATGGTTTGGAAAACCATTGCGGCTAATGACAGGCGGCAGGCCCGTGGCTGGAAGCCGGCCAGGATGGGCCCAGCAGGAGTCTGAATTGCGCCTGGATTCATTATCTTTATCTAGTCCAACATTTTACGGGTGGGTTTTTTGTTTGATTTCAAAGTGAGATGGTTAGGTCATTATTTGTTAAATTATAGCTTTTAATTAGAGGATCTATTGAAATGAAAAGCCTGACAGAGGTTTGCATGCCTCTAAGTTTTTGTTTGGAATTTATAATTATCGCTGTTTGGAAAAGATTAGTTTGGGGGCGTTAAAGTCTTTCTTTTAAGAAAATCCTCAAATTATATGCTGTTGGGGGAGGGGGTGAAGGGAGAAGCCAGTAAGCTAGATATAGACGTTACAAGTCATGTTATCTGTATTATTATCCATGCCCAGTGTCCTTGTATTTGCAGAAAAAGAGAGGCATGGATGTTCTATAATAATTTATATGCTTTTTCCCAGGGTAAGCCCAGACGGGAAACGAGGCCCCAACGAAGTAGTGAGCTGGCCAGCAGAGTGGGTAGCCAAGGCGCTGGCTCAGATGGAGTTTTGTTTACCACTTCCCCATTCCTGTTCTCCCGGAAGGTAGGGAAGGGGGGCAGCCTTGGTAGATTTTTCCCCTTGGGGACTTGGTTTCTGGCTTTGAGAGGAACGAGGAACGTACCTCGTTCCGTGTTCCGACTGGTGCTGAGCTGGCTTCCCCCGCCTGCCTTAGCCCACGCTCCGCTGCTGCAGAACGGCCTCTGGTCCAGCAGGGGGCGCGCCGCCGCCGGATTGAGAGCCGTCGCCTCCTTCCCTCGGGAAAGCGCGCCCCCGCCCTCGGCGCGAGCCGTGGGCTTTTCTTCGCGTCTCCCTGTTGGTTTTCCTTCTCTGATAAGAGCAAGGATGCAGATGACGTTCTCTGCGCGTTGGGTCTTGGGCTTTGAGCGGCTGTCAAGGTGGGCGCCCCGCTTTTCTTCATCTTTCGGCACACACCGTGGGGGGCGGGGGCCAGCGAGAGGCCCCCCGGATTTGAGCCATGTGGCCCCAGCCTCTTGCTGTGTGCTCTGCAGGTCCCACCGACAGCGAGAGGAAAGCCTCTGTAGAGCGCGCGCCGGGCGAGCCCGCGGCCACCGTCCCCTCCTCCGACCTCCTCTGGCGCTTCCACGCCTCGTGCCCCTGGACCACAATCCCCATTAGGACGGAGACCAGGGTTGTCGTCTGATGTATTAGGGACCCCCAGCACAGGGCCTGACGCATACACAATAAATACTCAGTGAATGGATAAATAAATTCATGTAAACCGTTGTTTTAATGATATAATTCTTTCTTTCAGGTCCTGAGCATGTATGCTGTGCCAGGCACTGGGGAATCAGAGATTAAAAATATAACCCCTGTCCTTAAAGAGATTACAGTCTGGAGGTGGAGACAGACGTGAATCTGGGCAACTGGAATTTCTAGCTACCCCTGGTTAGTGGCCAACTAACTTCATTTAGCCAGCAAAAATCACAGCAGTCACCTAGTAGGGGTACACTGGCTGACCCACAATATCCTTCTGAAATTAAACCACTTCTATCTTGGCGGTGAACTTGACTCCTACCCTTTCCCCGGGTTGTGGGGACAGGGCGGGTTTCCAGTTAGATGCCCTCAGCCTCCTATCTCTTTGAAGTCCCAAATTGCCCTCTACATCCCATACTTCCTATGAAACCAGGCCACTTCGCAAAGGTCACTTTTGACCCGTTGGCTGTGCATGAAGGTCTCTCTCACTGATTTTTCCCTCAGAAGGAGAGATGAGAAAACAGCTCATTAATAAATAGCACTTTGTCTTAAAGGAGTTTCGGGCTTTTGCTGCTATTGGGATTTTGCTTGTTTGTTTCCATTTTGCTGTAGAGTGTGGATTTGATGCTCCGCCTCCCCATCTTGCTTTCATCTTTATTCTTAATGATCACATTTACTCCACTTACAGGAGTAATCAAAGTAATGAAACCCTTTCCCTGTAGGGGAGAGCAACACAGATAGGAGGCCCTGGAATAGGAATTGATTTTTGATGAGCAAATGTCAGATTTTATAGGAGATTAGCTTTGGGGATTGGAGGGAGCGTTATCATTATGGCCTGAAGCAACTAGATGCATCTCTAGAGCTCTGATGGCTGAGAAAGTCAGAATAAATGTTTGGGAAGTGGTTCAGTGCACATATTTTGGTCTCTGAAAAAGGTTAGAGCGTGAAATGAGTAAAGGAAAAGACAAAGCTTTTCGTTCTTGCAACAACAGACAACAAAAATTTAATCTTTATCCTTTTGTGGTACTGAAAATTTCCTAGAATTAAAAAAAGAAATTTTAATCATACAATTGCTCCAGCTCCAGCTGTGTGCACTCATGTGAATCAAATACTGTCTGTCATTTAGATACACTTCTCCCCTCCATAGCCCCCAGCAAGGGTCCCGATGATTACAAAGAGAACCACTACACGATGTGGTTTCACAGGGGAATTCTTCCAAACCTTTAAAGAGGAGATAATCCCAGGGCAGTTTAAACTGTTACATACTATAGAAAAAGAAGGAAAATTTCCAAAATCTTTTGAAAATGTGAGTACAAGACACACCAAAACAGTAAAGACTTCACTAAATATATAAATATAGATATATCTCACTAATTGATATTAATGGAAGAAGTCCAAATGCAATATTAGTAAATAGACTATAGCATATTAAAGTTAATATATCATGACCATATGGAGTTTATTGCAGGAATTCAAGGATGGTTCAACATAACCCAGAACTTCCTCTTTAGTGGTAGTGGACTGGGTAACTTAGAAAAATCCTCTCCATGAAGAAAAATTACGAAGCTGGACAAAGGATAACAAACATATTTTTTAAGGCACCAAAGAGTTAATAAGCTAGGGATCAATTACTGGTTGAGATCCAGGAGAGTCTGGGAATACAGATTAGTCAGTGAAGCACTTGGGGCCACTCTTTCCAGAAACATTTGCTGAGAGTCTAAGACATACTTTGGCAGTCCCACAGGGATGAGGGACAAAATGTGGAACCCACCTTGGTAGGGACTCTGGTAAATCACTCCATCCCACAGTATTTAATTCAGATAGAATCTAAAACCAATGGAGGAATTGACTGATTTCTCAATAAGTATGTATTATCGGAACAACTGGGTAGTCACTGGAAAAACAAAATTGGATCCATACTTCACACTGCAAATGAGGATAAATTCCAACTGGATCAAAGTTTGAAATGGAAAAAAAAAATGAAACCATGAAAGTAATAGAAGATATGAGAGGATTCTCTTATAACTCCAGAGGGAGTAAGGCCTTTCTCCTTACATCACAAAATCCAAAAGCCACTAAAAAGAAATTGATAAATTTGGCTACATAAAAAATTCTGCAAGGCAAATAACATAAACAAAGTCAAAAGACGAGTGACAAACTTGGAAAAATATTTTCAACTCATAGCAGAGGCAAAGTTGACAAGAAAAAGATTAATAACACAAGAGGAAAATGGGCAAAAGATATAAACAGATGATCCACAGAAAAGAAAAACGGCTCTTATTATGAAAAGATGCTCAACCCCAGTCATAAGATAAATGCAAATTAAAGCCATATTGAGGTATAATTTTTCACCCTTTGTACTAGTAAAAATCCAAAAATTTGATATCATACTATGTAGGCCAGGCTATAAGAAATCAAACATTCTCATGCATTCTTGGTAGGAAGGTAAATTGACACCTGTATTGAGGGCAATTTGTCAATATTTATCAAAATTACAAATATATACACCCTCTGATCCAGTAATTCCATTCCCAGGATTTTTTCCTATAGATTTTTTTTTTTTTAAGATTTTATTTTTTCCTTTTTCTCCCCAAAGCCCCCCGGTACATAGTTGTATATTCTTTGTTGTGGGTCCTTCTAGTTGTGCCATGTGGGACGCTGCCTCAGCGTGGTCTGATGAGCAGTGCCATGTCCGTGCCCAGGATTCGAACCAACGAAACACTGGGCCGCCTGCAGCAGAGCGCGTGAACTTAACCACTCAGCCACGGGGCCAGCCCCTCCTATAGATATTTTTATACATGTTCAAAATAACATTCATACCAGGTTATCTATTATAATTATGTAATGGCAAGAGATTGGAAACAGCTGGGGGCTGGCCCTGTTGCCGAGTGGTTAAGTTCCCACGCTCCGCTGCAGGCGGCCCAGTGTTTCGTTGGTTTGAATCCTGGGTGTGGACATGGCACTGCTCATCAGACCACGCTGAGGCAGCGTCCCACATGCCACAACCAGAATGACCCACAACGAAGAATATACAACTGTGTACTGGAGGGCTTTGGGGAGAAAAAGGAAAAAAATAAAATCTTAAAAAAAAAAAAGATTGGAAACAGCTAAATGTTCAACAGTAAAGGATTGGTTAAATAAATTATAATGTCTTCGTATGTTGCAATATTATACAGCTGTAAAAAGAGAGTAAGGAATCTCCTTATGTATTTTACGGAAAGATCAACAAGATTCATTTTAACCAAAAAAGGCAAGGTACAGAACAATTTGCTACATTTGGATAAAAAAAGGAGAGGGGAAAATAACATATATCCATAGTAGCTTGTATATACAGAAGAGTTTTCTAGAAGGATAAACAAGAAACTACTAAAACAGAAGTCACCTGTTGGGGCACACAGGAATGGAACAGATGGGGAAAGGGGTGGGAGGGAGACTTTTTCTACATTTTTTTTTTTGTGTTTGAACAATATGGATGTCTTATTCATTACACCTCTGGGGTGTAGCCTTGAGTGTCATGGCCAACTCTCCCAACCCACTATCAGAGGAGCAGATGGACCATATTTCCCAGAAACCAGAAGAGGTGGCCCTGAGCCAGACTCTTCTGGCCAAAGCCATTGACTTCTCATCACCAGCTGGGCTTAGGATGGGGCCGAGGTGGTTTGTAGACAGAATGAGCCTAACCGGCCCCTTCTTAGAATTTGCCCCTAATTTTAATCTAGATTATTTTTTATTGTGGTAAAATAAACATAATATAAAATTTACCATTTTAACGATTTTTAAGTGTATAATTCAATGGCATTAAGTACAGTCACAGTGTTGTGCAACCATCACCACCATCCATCTCCAGAACTTTTTCATCATTCCAAACAGAAACTCTACCCATTAAACAATAATTTCCCGTTCCTCCCTCTCCCCAGTAGAAGAGCCCCCTATTCTACTTTCTGTCTCTATGAATTTGCCTGTTCTAGATACCTCATATGAGTGGAATCACACACTATTTGTCCTTTTGTGTCTGGCTTATTTCATTTAGCATAATTGTTGGAAGGTTCATCCACGTTGTAGCAGGTACTGGAATTTCATTCTTTTTTGCGCCTGAATAATATTCATTGTATGGATATACCACATTTTATTTATTCATTCATCTGTTGATGGATATTCGGGCTGTCTCCACTTTTTTGGCTCTTGTGGATGATGCTGCTATGAACATTGGTGTCCACATATCCGTTTGAGTCCCTGCTTTCAGTTCTTTTGGGAACATATTCCTGGGGGTGGAATTGTTCTAATTTTGGCTTTTAACCAACTGAGCTAACGAGAGCAACACTTCTCAAAGATTAAGGACTGGATGTTAAGACCCTTGACTGCAAGGAAAACCTGGAAGAAAGTTAAAATACAAACAATGTAAGACAGCCAAGTACCTTCTATGTGCAAATGTGACACAACCCAAATGGTGGTGAAACAGGACTGTGAGGCCACCAAGTAGCCACAGGCTTTAACATCTCTGCTTTGTTTTCACAAGCACTCCACAGTCGTGTTTGTATCTCATGTCAGTCTTCATCCTAGGGCTAGAAGGATCTCAAAGGATGCCTGCCTCCCCTCTCCACCCCCAGGGAAACACAGATGGGTCTGCAGCTTCTGCCTGCTCACAGGTAAACTGGAACCTGAGCCGTGCCTCTTAATATCACAGGGTTTTTTTGGGTTGTTGGTTTTTTTTGCCTTTTCTCCTGCAAACACCACTTGGATTTCTCCCGGGGAGGATTAAACCCTTCCCTGGTTCTCAGCATGTGGTTTAGGTGCAATTAACTCCACCTCCAGCTCCAAGGATGAATCATAATTGGCTTAAGACAGACTGTCCCAACCCCCAGACGTGGCGATTGGTTTAGAATGAATAGCTAACCCGAGCCAATCAGATGCAAGGAAATGTTTGCTGGGATTTCTGGGAAAGAAAAGCCCCTTGGGGCCGGCCCTGTGGCCTAGTGGTTAAGTTCCCACGCTTGCTGCAGGTGGCCCAGTGTTTCATGGTTCAAATCCTGGGCACGGACATGGCACCGCTCATTGAGCCACGCTGAGGCAGTGTCCCACATGCCACAACTAGAAGGACCCACAATGAAGAATATACAACTATGTACTGGGGGGCTTTGGGGAGAAAAAGGAAAAAAATAGAATCTTAAAAAAAAAAAAAAGCGCCTTTCTTTGGGGGAAGTATGCAAATAAGCAAGGATTTTGCCTCAGGAGTTGCTGGCAGCCATTTTGCAACCATGAGAGAGAGCATACCTGACATTAGAACCAATGCTGAGGATGATGAGAACGCAGCAGAGAGAAGTTGGGTCCTGGGCACATTGTTTGAGTCCATATCAAGCCCCACCTGAACTTAGCCCCCTCTCTCAACTGTTCAGTTATGCGAGCCATAAAATTACCTGTATTTTTTTTAAGCCAGTGTGAACTGGAGTTTCTGTTATTTGCAAGATAAAGTTGTGCCGCTAATTCAAGCCTCTGTAATCAAAGCTATAGATCCTCCAGTGAGAGGAAACGGTTACCTGTTTCTGTGACGTGTAACTAGATGTCCGGCAGGGGATACGGGCAGGAGAATGGGAGGCTGTAAGGAAGGAGTTTGTTATCTGCCCAGAAGGAGTCAGAGTCCCGGCTGAAGACCACTTTTTCCTGAGGGGAGACGCTGTGCCCCAAGTGATGGCATTAGGGCCATCCCTCTATGAATTGGAGAAGGTAGACTAGTTTGTCTCAGTCTGATCTCCCCCTACTATTTCCATTTCCTCTCTATAAAGTGAGGATGTTGGGTTTGGTGAGGTTCAAGGCTTATCCAGCTCCAGCATTCTACACATCCGCATTTCTGCAGAAAGAGCACGAGCTTTGGAACGTCACATACCTGCGGTCACATCCTGCCAGCATCAGCTGAGCAACCTCAATCAAGTTACTTAACCTCTCTGAGCCTCAGCTTCCTCAGCTATAAAATGCGCATATTGAATGTACCTTCCACACAGTGCTTTTTGTGAGGACTAAATGAAATGTCATCTATCAAGGTGATAGCACAATGCCTGGCATGTGACATATATCCTTTAAATGTCAGCTCTCCCTACCCCATCCCACCACCCTTCTCTGTAAATGTAGAACAAGGAGTTGGCCACCTCTGGCCAGTGGGCCAAGGCTGGCTCCTGCTTTTGTAAAGAAAACTTTATTGGAACACAACTGTGCTCTTTCATTTACTTATTCTCTATGGCTGCTTTCTAGCTACAAGAGGAGAGTTGAGTAGCCAGGAGAGAGACTGTGTGGCCCATGAAACCTGAAATATTTACTCTCTGGACCTTTACAGAGTAAGCTTGCTGACTCTTGATGTAGAACATAGGACCTGAACTGGTTTTAAGAATTTCAGTCGTGGGGCTGGCCCAGTGGTGTAGTGATTAAGTTCGTGCTCTCCACTTCAGTGGCCTGGGGTTTGCAGTTTTGGATCCTGGGCATGGACCTACACGCTGTTCATCAAGCCATGCTGTGGCAGCATCCCACATACAAAATAGAGGAAGATTGGCACAGATGTTAACTCGGGGACAATCTTCCTCAAGCAAAAAGAGGATGATTAGCAACAGATGTTAGCTCAGGGCCAATCTTCCTCACCAAAAAAAAAAAAAAAAAAAAAAAAAAAAAAAAATTCAATTGTTAGCAGGCAGGGGAAATTGAGAAGGTATGAAAGAACTTCTTGATGCCCTTTGAGTCTTTCATGCTGACTCTGGGGACTCGTGAGCCTTCATTCTGAGGGCAGTGACCAGTCCCTGAGGAGAATGCACCACAGCAGGAAAAAATCCCAGTGAAATAATGGAAAGCTGTCCAAGATTCAAACTCTCCCCAGCATTTGAGGAATGGGGCCAAAAGGAAGGATGTTTCTGTAGACATAACACACACACACATACACACACATACACAGACACACTGATTCAAGGAAATTATGAGTATTTTCTTTAAGTACAAAAAAAAAGTAAATGTTGCATAGGTCTCAGGTTCTGTTCTGACGCAAAGAACACACCACTTCCTTTTGGGGCAGCATTTTCGGTGGGTGTGGGATCTGGAAGGGATTATTGATGCCCAGGTCATAAACATTAGTTGATCTTGGCGTGGTTGGACAGCCCTGGCGCTGATCATCTGGAGCTGAGTGTAGTGCCCCAAGCAGGCTACCTGACCGGCTGTCTGAAACTATTTACGGCTTTCTCTGCACGTGTTACTGTCTGAGCAAATGGCACACTCTCCCGATTTATCTGTTGCTTTTCTACGTGGTACAACCCACGTTGCCTCACTATGACTGCCTCTGCAGATTGAGTGCAGTTTGCTCTCCTCTGAGCTGCACGTTGGTCTTCACAGAAGACACCCTCACTGGTAGCTCGGCTCCCTCCTCAGACAACAGGAGCTACCCAGGCCACGGAACAATGTGTTGGTTTTCTTAGCAAGACACATCTTGTTGGGTAAGGTCAGGGGCCTCAGTTCTGGGCCCTGTCTGAGTGACAAGATACCTCTCGGCAATTTGCTTGCTTGTTTTGGGGGGTTCTCTTAGCCTCTGCTTTGTGAGAGAAGCTCGCCTCTGTGTATCCCATTTTGTTCCCAGAACTTGGGGCTGGAGATCGCTCCCCATGATGAGAACACAACTCTTGGGAAAACAACTTTTCTTCTCCAGAGTTGCTACCTAGGCATTCTACAGTCTGACAACCTTGCTCACCTCCAGAGCCTGGACATTTCGGTAAGGATTTGACTTTAGGATGCCCGCCGTAAGTTCCCACTTTACTTTTCCCAGGGCATCTATTTTTTACTTTTTTTTTTTTAGGAAGATTAGCCCTGAGCTAATATCTGCTGCCAATCCTCCTCTTTTTGCTGAGGAAGACTGGCCCTGAGCTAACATCTGTGCCCATCTTCCTCTACTTTTATATGTGGGACGTCTGCCACAGCTTGGCTTGCCAAGTGGTGCAATGTCCGCATACTGGGGCATCTTTTCAAATAACCACTTAGAGTTGAGCCCAAGAAAAGTTAGTGACCTCTGCGCCCACCACCTTATAGGTAGTAGGTGCTTGCTCCCGAGGGCTCTGTCTCCTGCCTCCTCCTGATCTGGGATGGAGGACTGCCCTTCCCCTCTCAGGCTCATTGTGCCCCATTGCTTCTGGGATCTGTAAGTAAGAAGTCTTGCGACTCTGTTTCCTTTGTGTGGGTGTATTGAAACTGCGCCTTCAATCAAAAGGACCCCGGGGTTTCATTTCCCCAAAGCGGGAGCTCAGACGCTGGAGGAGCTCCCTGCCTCCCCTGTGTGTGGCTTGTGCCTCCTCACTCAGCATATTCTTGATTCAATAGGTCAGCTCCAGCTTCCCAGCACAGTCCTCCACCCCATCACCTCCACCCCACTAGAGAAGTGGCTTTGCTTAACTTGTTCTTTCTCCTTCTTTCTTTTCCTTTCTTTTTCTCTCTCCTAGACACAAATAAACTGATCATGAACTGACCAGTCTGTTTTTCATGTGTTAACTCTTTTCATCCTTATCACTATCTTATAAAGTTGGCAATACCATGATCCTTATTTTACAGATGAGGAAACTGAGGCACAGGTGGTTACATGACTTGTCCAAGGCCACACAGCTAGTAAGGGGCAAGGGTGACAGTCAAGCCCAGGATCTCTGGGTCATAACCACTGTGCTTTTCTGCTTCTCTAGACACACACACACACACACACACACACATATGCTCCTGATCCCCAGGGATCTGGACCCGGCCACTAGAAGCAGGGCATGCCCTGGCTTCCCGGTCGGGTGAATTGCCTGTCCTGGACTTCACAGTGCCCTTTCCTGCTGGGCTCTGCCCCTGCCCAGGGCTGCCCAAGCTGCCTGATGGCAAGTCTCGCCCTCTTGTGATGATCACACAGCCTGCATTGCCCTAACCTCAGCTCCTCCAGGATCTGGGCAGGGCCACTTTAACTCCTCAGCTACCCTTTGGCACCTCCTGTGATGAGGAGCCGGTGAGCTCCTTAGGTGTAGTCCTCTGTGACACCAGAGAGAGACTCGCTGGTACAGACTGGGACACCTACCACCAGTCCTGACCCCAGGGACCCAGATGAGAGAAAAGGGATGGTAATAAGGGAGCAACATTCTCTCTTCTAGCCTAGGAACTCTGAGTGCACAAAGATGGAAGCGCTTACAAACCTTGCCTTCAAACCTGGAAGGGATTTCAAATCATTTTCTCCAACTTCCCCATTTTACGGATGAGAAAACTGAGGGCTAGAGTGGCAACGTGGTTTCCCCAAGACAGCCTTCTGGATCCCAGCAGTGCTGCCAATCCTGTCCCAGGTTCCCCTCCACATCAAATGGTGAAAAGTACATTATTGTTACTGCGCGGCTGCCTCTGGCATCAAACCATGGCAGGTATCTGATCTGGCTTTCCTGGGGACATGGTCTCTCTTAGGAAAGACATGTTGACATGGGGCCATGACCGCCATCTCTCATTCCATCTCCGTCGCAGAATGCCAAAGCCCCTCGGGCAGTGGTTCCCAGAGCTTGGCGCTCACGCCACACGTGGGTAGTGCATGAGATGATGTCAGGTGGTAAAAATTCACTTTTTAATTTTAAGAGTAATAGATTTATGTCAATGTGCCCTAGGGAAGTGTACAAGTAGACACCAAATCTACGAATGTTTATTATGCTTGTATATGACTGCTGAGGAGGGGACTCAGTAACTAATAATACATATAGTAAATAATAGCACGGGGGATTTGTTAATTGGGAAAAAATATACTACACAGAGGACTGAAGTTTGGGAAACGCTATTCTAAAGAATACCAACAATTTGTTGAAAGAGGCTTAAACCAGGGACTTGCCGGTAACGAAAAGACACACCCTCAGCCTCATTAATTACCAAAGGAATGCAGAATAAAACTAGAATGAGATACAATTTTTCACCTTTCAGATTGGTAAAGGTTATAAAGTTTGTTCTCACCTCGGCAGCACGCATGCTAAATTGAGAACGACACAGAGAGGATTAGCACGGTCCCTGGGCCCAGATGACATGCAAATGAATGACAAATCCCGTGAGGCTGTCGTGTGAGTAATCAAGTTAGCGTTATTGAAAACAGGGGCTCTTTTTTGAGGAGGAAGGAGAAGGAGAAAGTGAAATCTTTGAGAGTAAGTAAAAATTCTCTTTCTGAATATTAATGCAAAAATTCACTATAAACTCATGACATACTTTAAATATATATATTTCCTAGCTTTTTCCATTGAAAGGACTTATAAACGATGATCAACCCAATAGAAATAAACACCTCTAATACCCTGACTGAGGTCTCCAAATGCCATTTCCCACTAAAAGGAACCAGGGCTCATTGGAGAAACGGCTGATTTTGTCTCTGGGGCAGGAAATATATAAGATAAGCCTGGAACACTTTGTCAAACTAGAAAGCAATGAAGCTGTCAAAGACCGCTAGTGTGATGTCACCAAATAGCTGACATGGGGAAGTTTCTCTTTATGGACATTTTCCAGCTACTAAATGAAGAAGGAATGAGGGCATACCACCATTTGCAATCCTCTTCAATGGCGGCGAACATCACAAGAAGGGACATGACTAGACGCGAAGGCGCAATGTGCCTTCTGAGGGAAGAACACAACTCTGCCTACGAAGCGGTCTTACCCCTCCCCATAGGAGACTCTAGATCTAACTACCAAGTCACTGGAGGGACGGGTTAAAAGATACCACGAGGTTACAATCAGCAAAACACAGACTGTGAGAAACTCTACAGGACAAACCATCTAATTTCTTCAACAAATGGACTACAAGGACAAACGAAGGTGGAGGTTGGGGGAGACATGGAAGGAAAACTATACATTAAAAAAGGCTTAGAGACTATAATCTATGGAATTCTTTTGAATCGTGATTCAAACAAACTACTAATAAAATTACGAGACAATTGGGAAATTGAAGACTGATATTTGATGATATTAAGGAACTATTGTTCATTGATTGAGTTGTCATCATGGGGTTGGGATTATGTTTTTAAAAATTCCTTTATTAGAAGCACATAATAACCCTGTATTATGTATTTATTAATATTATTAATTTATTATTATTATAAATCCTTTATTAGAAATAAAAGGATTTTTAAAATCCTTTATTAGAAATTCCTTTATTAAAACCTGAAATAGTTAGGGGCCGGCTCCATGGCTGAGTGGTTAAGTTTGCGCACTCTGCTGCGGCAGCCCAGGGTTCGGATCCTGGGCATGGACACGGCACTGCTTGTCAGGCCACGTTGAGGTGGCGTCCCACATCCCACAGCTAGAAGGACATGCAACTAAGACATACAACTGTGTACAGGCGGGGTTTGGGGAGATAAAAGCAGAAAAAAAAAAAAAAAGATTGGCAACAGTTGTTAGCCCAGGTGCCAATCTTTGGGGAAAAAAAAAAAGGAAGATTGGCAACAGTTGTTAACCTAGGTGCCAATCTTTAAAAAAAAAAAAAAAACTGAAATATTTACACATGAAATGTCTTCCGTCTGGGATTCCCTTCACGATACTCCAGTGGAGGTGGGGCAGAAGGTGGGAGTATAGATGAAACAAGGTTGGCCATGAATGAGTTCAAGCTGGGTGATGAGCACATGAAGTCCTTAAAATTTTCCCCTTTCTTTTGTATGTGAAATTTTCCACAACAAAATTTTTTAAGAGTTTAAAAATCCAGTTTTAGCAAGGGTTTAGAGAAATGGTTTCTCTCATACACTTTTTGTAAATTGAGGTAATATTATGACATTCTACATGCTTCAAGTGAACAACGTCATAATTCAACATCTATACACACTATAGCACGCTTACCATCAAAAGTCTAGTTTCCATCCATCACCATACAATTGACCCTATTTACCCATTTTACCCATCCTCCAACCCTGTTCCCCTCTGGTAACTACTAATCTGTTGTCTGTATCTATGAGTTAGTTTTTGTTTTGTTTTGTTTGTTTCGTTTTTTATATTCCAGTTATGAGTGAAATCGTACAGTATTTGTCTTTCTCTATCTAACTTATTTCAGTTAGCATAATACCCTCAAGGTCCATCCATGTTGTCACAAATGGCAAGATGAAATCTTTTTTTATGGCTATTATTCCATTGCGTATACAATCATGTGCCACATAAGGAGGTTTCGGCCAACAAAGGACCACATATACAATGGTGGTCCTATAAGATTAGTACCACATAGCTTAGGCGTATAGTAGGTTATATCGTCTAGGTTTGTGTAAGTACACTGTGCGATGTTTGCACAAGGGAAAAATCACCTAACAGACACATTTCTCAGAACATGTCCCCATTGTTAAGTGACCCATGACTGTATACACCACATCTTCTTTATCCTTTCATCCATTGATGGGCACTTAGGTTGTTTCTGTATCTTGGCTATTGTAAATAAAGCTGCAATGAACGGAAGCGTGTGCATATCTTTTTGAATTGGTATTTTTGAATTCTTTGGATAAATACCCAGAAGTAGAATAGTCGGATATTAAGGGAATTCTATTCTCAATTTTTGATGAATCTCCAGTCTGTCTTCCCTAGTGGCTGCACCAGTTTACATTCCCACCAACAGGGTACGATGGTTCTCTTTTCTCCACATCCTCTCCAACACCTGTTGTTTCTTTGATAATAGCCGCTCTAACAGGAGTGAGGTGATATGTAATTGTGGTTTTGATTGGCATTTCCCTAATAATTAGTGATGTTGAATATCTTTTCATATACCTGTTGGCCATCTGTATGTCTTCTTTGGAAAAATGTCTATTTAGGTCTTCTGCCCAGTTTTTAATTGGGTTGTTTGTTTTTTGTTTTTCCAGGAAGGAAGATTGACCCTGAGCTAATATCTGTTGCCAATCTTCCTCTTTTTGCTTGAGGAAGATGGTCCCCAAGCTAACCTCTGTGCCAATCTTCCTCTACTTTGTATATGGGATGCTGCCACAGCGTGGCTCGATGAGTGGTGTGCAGGTCTGCACCCAAGATCTGAACCAGTGAGCCCTGGACTGCAGAGGCAGATCACACAAACCCAACCACTACACCACCAGGCAGGCCCCTGGGTTGTTTTTTTATTTGTTGTTGAGTCGTATGAGTTCTTTACATATTTTGGATATTAACCCCTTATTGTATATCCGGTTTGCAAATATCCTCTCCCATTCAGTAGGTTGCCTTTTCATTTTGTTGATAGTTTCCTTTGCTGTGCAGAAGCTTTTTAGTTTGATGTAGTCCCATTTGTTTATTTTTGCTTTTATTTCCGTTGCCATTGGAGCCAAATCCACAAAAACATCACTAAGCCTGATGTCAAGGAGCTTCTCCCCTATGTTTTCTTCTATGTATTTTACAGTTCCAGGTCTCACAAACACAAAGAAAAAAGCACATTTTTTTCACTTCTATTGACCAAATTTTGGAATAATTTGAGCATCAAGAAAACTAATGTAATAACTGATTCCAGCAAGAATCATTAATAGAGGCTAAAGCCATTGGATAAAGGTTGTCAGAGAATTCAGTACATATATGGAACTCAAAAATCACCCTACAGAGTACTTCTTATGACAAAACAGAAAAGGCACCCAGCTTACAACTGGTGGACACTACCTGAACCAAGTGATCAAACTTAACATGAGTATAATGAGAAAACGTCGTATGTGCCTCCTGATGTGGGGCGGTGGGAAGCATACACCATCACCTGCCAGAAACGCTTAACCCGAATCTAATCACGAAGAAACAATAAGGCAAACCCAGACAAGGCACGGTGTTCTATGTGATGACTGGCCTGGAATTTTCCAAAATGGCAACGCCGTGGAAGAAAGAAAGAAAGAGAGAGAGAGAGAAGGAAAGGAAGGAAGAAAAAAAGAAAGAAAGAGAGGGAAGGAGGAAGGAAAGGAGACTACTCCAGGTTGAAGGAGAATAAAGGGACAGGACAACAAATGCTATGTGTGATGTGAACTTTGTTCACATTTTTTAATACAATATACAAAATCAGTTGTGTTTCTGTATACTAGTAATGAAATGAAATTAAGAAAATAATCCCATTTACAACAGTATCATAAAGAATAAAATACTTAGGAATAAACTTAACCAAGGAGGTGAAAGATCTATACACGGAAAACTATAAAACGTTGCTGAAAAAAATTAAAGATACAAATAAATGGAAAGACATCCTATGCTCATGGATTGAAAGACTTAATATTGTTTAAATGTCCATACTACACAAAGCGATCTACAGATTCAATGCAATCCCTGTCAAAATCCCAATGGCATTTTTCACAAAAATAGAAAAAACTACCCTAAAATTCACATGGAATCTTAAGGGAACCAAAATTTCCAAAATAATTTTGAAAAAGAACAAAGCTGAAGGCCTCACATTTCTTGATTTCAAAACATATTGCAGGGGCACGGCCCAGTATCGAAGTGGTTAAGTTCTCACGTTCTGCTTCGGCAGCCCAGGGTTTGCCGGTTCGGATCCCAAGTGTGGACATGGCATCGCTTGGCAAGCCATGCTGTGGCAGGTGTCCCACATATAAAGTAGAGGAAGATGGGCACAGATGTTAGCTCAGGGCCGGTCTTCCCCAGCAAAAAGAGGAGGATTGGCAGCAGATGTTAGCTCAGGGCTAATCTTCCTCAATAAAAAAAAAAAAAATGTTGCAAACCACAGTAACAAAAACAGTATGGCACTGACATAAAAATAGACACATAGACCAACAGAACAGAGTTAAGAGCCCAGTCATAAATCCTTGCATGTATGGTCAATTAGTGTTTGATGAGGGAGCCAAGAATACTCTGTGGGGAAAGGATAGCCTCTTTAATAGACAGCATTGGGAACACTGGATCATCACATGCAGGAGAATGAAATTGGGCCCCTATCTTACATCACTCACAAAATCAAATGGATTAAAGCTTAAAAATAAGCCCTGGAACCATAAAACTAGAAGAATACATAAGGATAAGGCTCCTTGACATTGGTCTTGACAGCAGTTTTTTGAATATGATATAAAAGCACAAGCAACAGAAGCAAAATAAGTAAATGGCACTACATCAACCTAAAAAGCTTTTGCATAGCAAAAGAAGCAAGCAACAAAATGAAAAGGCAACCTACAGAATGGGAGAAAATATTTGCAAACCATATAACTGATAAGGGGTTAATATCTGAAATACACAAGGAACTCATACAACTCAGTAGCAAAAAAACGTATAATCTGATCAAAAAGTAGACAAAGGACCTGAAGAGATATTTTTCCAAAGAAGATATTCAAATGGCCAATAGGTAAATTAAAAGGTGTTCAACATCATTAAGTATCAGGGAAATGCAAATCAAAACCACAATGAGATATCACCTCACACCTGTTAGGATGTCTGTTACCAAAAAGACAAGAGCCAACAAGTGTTGGTTAGAATGTGGAGAAAAGGAATCCCTGGTGCCTTAGCGATGAGAATGGAAGTTGGTGCAGCCACTATGGAAAAAAAGGATGAATGTTTCCTAAAAAAATAAAAAATAGAGTTACCATGTGATCCAGCAATCCCACTTCTGGGTATATATCCAAAGGAAATGAAACCACTGTCTTGAAGAAATATCTGCACCCCCTATATTCATTGCAGCATTATTCACAATAGCCAAGATATGGAAACAACCTAAGTGTCCATCTATGGATGAATGAATAGAGAAAATGTGGTGTGTATATATATATATATGTATACAAGGGAATGTTATTCAGCCATGAGAAAGAAGGAAATCCTGCCATTTTGCTATGGATGGATCTTGAGGGCATTATGCTAAGTGAAATAAGGCAGACAGAGAAAGACAAATACTGTATGATCTCACTTATATGTGGAATCTAAAAAAGCCAAACTCATAGAAACAGAGAGTAGAATGGTGGTTGCCAGGGGCTTGGGAATGGAGGAAATGGGAAGATGTTGGTCAACGGGTACAAATTTCCAGTGATAAGCTGAATAAGTTCTGGGATCTAATTGTACAGCATGGTTGCTATAGTTAACAATACCGTGCTACATACTTGAAAAGTGCTAAGAAATTAAATCTTAAATGCTCTTACCATGAAAAAAAAGGTAATTATGTGAGATGACGGAGGTATCAAGTAACCTTATTGTGGTAATCATTTCGCAATGTATACATGTATCAAATGATCGTGTCGTACACGTTAAATGTACACAATGTTGTAAGTCAATAAAGCCAGTGGAAAAAAAGAATGAAATTGGACCTGTAACTCACACCATATACAAAAATTAACTCAAAATGGATCAAAGACCTAAATACAAGAACTAAAACTATAAAATTGTTAGAAGAAAACATGAGGGTAAATCTTCATGATCTTGGGTTAGGCAATGGTTTCTTAGATATGACACCAAAAGCACAAGCAACCGAAGGAAAAATAGATAAACTGGACTCCATGAAAATTTTAAATTTCTGAGCATCAAAGAACACTATCAAGAAAGTGAAAAGACTACCTATAGGATGTGAAAAAATATTTACAAATCGTGTATCTGACAATGGTCTAGTATCCAGAGTGTATAAAGAATTCTTACAACTCAATAATAAAAAGACAAATAACTCAACTAAAAAATGAGCAAAGGATTTGAATAGATGTTTTTCAATGGCCGGCAAACACACGAAGATATACAAATGGCCAAGAAACACTTGAAAAGATGTTCAATATCATTAATCATTAGGAAAACAAAAATAAATCGAAGCAACAATGAGATAATTCTTCATGTCCACTAGAATGGCTATGATTTTTTTTAAAAAAAGGAAAATAATAAGAATTGGTGAGAATATGGAATAATTTGGAACACTCAT
Organism: Equus przewalskii; assembly: GCF_037783145.1. NCBI lineage: Eukaryota > Metazoa > Chordata > Mammalia > Perissodactyla > Equidae > Equus > Equus przewalskii. Next base: position 44,093,438 of record NC_091840.1, read on the forward strand.
ACATTCCTGGTGGGAATGTAAAATGGGGCAGCCCCTTCAGGAAACTGGGAGTTCCTCAATAAGTTAAACAGTTACATATGATCCACGTCTAGATTGAAAACATATGTCCACACAAAAACTTGTACATGAATGTTCATAACAGCGTTATTCCATAATAGCTAAAAAATGGAAAGAACCCAAACGGCCATCAACTGATGAACGGATAAACAAAATGTAGTATAGCCACACAATGGAATATTATTCAGCTGTACAAAGGAATGAAGTACTGATACACGCTACAACGTGAATAAATCTAGGAAACATTATGTTAGATGAAAGAAGTCAGACACAAAGGCCCACATCTTGTGTAATTCAATTTACGTGAAAGGTCCAGAAGTGGCAAATCCATAGAGACAGGAAGTAGATTAATGGTTGCCCAGGGCTAGTGGCATCGGGGGAGTCGCTGCTAATGGGTACAGGATTTCTTTGTGGGGTGATGAAAGTATTCTGGAACTAAATAATAATGGTGCTGGTTATAAAAGCGAGTAAATATACTAAACTCACTGAACTACACACTTTAAAATGGCAAGATTTATGGTGTATGAATTGTATCTGAATAAAAAAACAAAATAAAAACATGAAAACCCCTAACGAATCTACAATAAAGATACTAGAACTAATCAGTAAGTTCAGCAAGGTCTCAGGATACCAGATCAATATATAAAAACCAATTGTAATTTCATATACTAGCAATGAACAATTAAAAAATGAAATTAAAACCAATTTCAGGGGCCGGCTCCGTGGTCGAGTGGTTAAGTTCGTGTGCTCCGCTGCAGCGGCCCAGGGTTCGGATCCTGGGTACGGACATGGCACCGCTCGTCAGGTCACGTTGAGGCGGCGTCCCACGTGCCACAACTAGAAGGACCCACAACTAAGATATACAACTATGTGCGGGGGGGTTTGGGGAGATAAAGCAGAAAAAAAAAAAAAAAAAGATTGGCAACAGTTTTTAGCTCAGGTGCCAATCTTTAAAAAAAAAAAATTTCATTTACAATAGAATCAAGAAAAATAAAACAGTTAGGAATTGAGCAAAAGATGTGCAAACCTACCCACCGAAACTTGAAACATTGCTAAGGGAACTTAAAAAAGACCTTAATGAATGAGGAAATATACCATGTTCACAGCTGGGAAGAGTTACTATTGTTAAGATGGCAATTCTCTCCAAATTAATCTACACATGCAATGAAATCCCAAGCAAAATCCAAACAGACTTTTCTGAAAGATTGACAGGCTGATTTCAAAATTTATATCAAAAGGCAAAGGACCTAGAAATAGCCAAAACAATTTTTTAAAAGAAGGACTGTTGGAAGACTTACACTACTAGAAAACTACGGTAACCAAGACAGTGTGGTATTGTCGTGAGGATAGATGTGTACACTAACGGAACAGAACGGGCTCTAGAAATAGATCCACACTTACACGGTCAATTGACTTTTTACAAAGCTGCCAAAGTAATTTGTTGGGGGAAAAGAGTCTTTTAACTGAATAGCGCTATAACAACTGGATATTCACATGGAAAAAAATAGCCTTTACCCTTATGCTAAATCCTACCCCCAAATTAAGTAAAAGTGGATTAGAGACTGAAATATAAGACCTAAAACTATTAAAATTCTAGAAGAAAACATAGGAGACATCTTTATGACATTGGATTAAGCAAAGATTTCTTAAACAAGACAAAAAGTGCAAACTATTAAAAAATCAATAAAATGTACTTCATCAAAATAAAAAACATTCAGTGTTCAAAAGTCACAGATGAGAAAACGAAAAAGCAGGCTACAAACTAGGGGAAAAATGTTTGCAAAACACATATCTGACAAAAGGCTTGAATAAAGAGTATAAAGAGGGGCCAGCCTGGTGGCACAGTGGTCAAGTTTGAGCATTCCACTTCGGCGGCCTGGGGTTTGCTGGTTCGGATCCCAGGTGTGGACCTACACACTGCTTGTCAAGCCATGCTGTGGCAGGCATCCTACATATAAAGTAGAGGAAGATGGTTATGGATGTTAGCTCAGGGCCAGTCTTCCTCAGCAAAAAGAGGAGGATTGGTGGCAGATGTTAGCTCAGGGGTAATCTTCCTCAAAAAAAAAAAAAAAAGAAAACTATATAAAGAACGATTACAACTTAATTACAAGAAGACAAACATCCAATAAAAAATGAAAAAAAGATTTGTACAGACAGTTCACAAAGAAGATATACAAATAGCCAATAATCACATGAAAAGATGCTATACATCACTAATCATCAGGGAAATGCAAATTAAAACCATGATGAAATACCATTACACATCTTCTAAATTGGCTAAAATGAAAAGATTGACAACATTAAGTGTTGATGAGGGTGTACAGCAACAGAACTCTCATGCATTGCTGGTGGTAATGGAGAAAAGTACGGCCACTTCAGAAAACACTGTGTAGCAGTATCTTATAAAATTAAATATGTAGTTGTCTTATAACCCAACAATCCATTCCTATACATATCTTTGACAGAAATGAAAACATGTCCACACAAAGACAACCCAAATGTCCATCAACTGGAGAATGGATAAACAAATGAGGGTGTGTTCATAGTATGGAATACTATTCAGCAATAAAAAGAAAGGAATTATGTAACCTTTACCAACTCTCTTAATCTCATCAAACCATAATTGATTTTCTGCAAGATGGTGATAATAGGTCTCTCACAGCACTATGATGAAGGTTGAATGCGATAAAGTACATTAAAATGACTATTCTTGACCCTGGTGGGAGGGGGAGGTAAGGAAAGAAATAAATATGCATAATATAGATGAAGCTCAAAAACATTATGCTAAGTTTCAGCATTCAAACACCAAAGACTACATTCATTCATAGAAAATTCTAGAAAAAGCAAAACTGTAGTGATGGCAATTATAGAAAACTATGGTTGCTTGGGACTGGGAGTCAGGAAAAGGGAATGACTGCAAGAGGGCAGGAGAGAATGTTTTAAGGTGATGGAGTTGTTCCATATCTTGTTTATTGCGGTGATTACACGACTGCTTGCAATCACCCAAGTTTATCAGACTGCATACTTAAAATAAATAAATTTATTGTATTATGCCTCAATAAACCTAAAAAATAAATAAATAAAATGCTGATGGGGGGTTCCATTCCTGAGATTCTGAATGAATTGGCATTGGAGGAAGCCCAAGATTGCCTAGTCTTTTTCTTTTTTTTTGAGGAAGATCAGCCCTTAGCTAACATCGGCAGCCAATCCTCCTCTTTTTGCTGAGGAAGACTGGCCCTGAGCTAACATCCGTGCCCATCTTCCTCTACTTTATATGTGGGACGCCTACCACAGCATGGCTTGATGAGCCGCACCATGTCTGCACCCAGGATCCAAACCGGCGAACCCCAGGCCGCCCAAACGGAATGTGCAAACTTAACCACTGCATGCCACCTGGCTGGCTCCCTGGCTAGTCTTAATAGCTATCCCAGGTTATTCTAATCTGTAGTGAGGAGAACTCCTCCATTAGAGGAGGCTTGCCCGGTGGAGAAGGTACTCAAAGGGAGGGGCCGTTGCAGATCCCACGCCAGCTCACTCCTCCCCAGGTTACCCTCCTCCTGGCTGCACTCTGCTTCCATTCTCCTCTCTAGTCCAAATCCCCAGCCCTTTCATACTAACCTCAGATAGCCCCAGAGAAAGTGAGGGAGAGGACAGTTCACACTGAGGTGTGAATGACTGATAGCCAAGTTTTATATTTCCATAGAGGCTGCTTGTTAATCTAAAGGAGTATTTTAAAAAGTGGAGCTCTGGGCAGCATGACTTTCAGAGGTGTCTTTCCACTCTTTCTTTGGGTAAGAGTGGTCCAGCTTTAAGGCAGCATGAGGTAGAGGTAAAAAAAAGTCCAGGTGAAGTCCTAATCATTCATTCATTCATCAGTCATTCATTCAGCAGACACGTATGAAGCACTGACTCTGTTAGGGTCTGTGGCAGCTGAAGGAATGAGAGGTGCAAGCTGGCCAGAGCCAGGATTTCTTCAAGGAGCCATGGAATTAATTGTAGTGTGATATGACTGGTGCTGGAACCAAGGTGAATCCCTTTGTAGAGAAGCATGCCTAACTGGACCCAGGGCCAAAAGTCATAGGTGAGCTGGGCTTTGACAAACGAAAAAGGATCTCGTGGCACATCAGAATTGGCCACCCCAAAATCTGTCTCTTTGGCATGAGGATTATTTGGCACTGGTTACTTTTAAAAACTACAGAAATGGGAGAAGCTCTGAAAAGTAGAATTTACCCTTTGTTAGAGACATTTACATTTGTAGGGGAAATCTCCATCTGTAAAGGTGTCTCTCTCAGTACCAGGAAGAAGGGGGGATGACCTTATCTCTAGAAACTCTTATCAACGCAGAAAGCAAGGACTTAAATCTGCATAATAACCTTATTCTCATTTACTGTACTTTTCTGGTAATCTCCCGTAACTGACTCCCCCCACCCCCAACATCCTCCTTTGTCTGTAGCTGAGGATGGTATTTAAGATGAGAACCTCTGCCATTTTGACAAGGTACTCAGTTTTCCTGAGTCCCTCCTATGTATACACGTTATAAAGCTTTGTTTGATTTTCTCCTGTTATTCTGTCTCATGTCAATTTAATTCGTAGCCCAGCCAGAAGGACCCACTGGGTAGAGGAAATGTTCTTCCTCCCCCGCAACCTCACCAGGTAAAGGAGGAAGCAGCACGATGAAGGAAGTCATGAGAGACTAAGGAGTCACCAGGGGATGGTGAAGTGCCTTGTGCGGCTGTGTCAGCGAGGGCATGGGGAGGCTGGAGGGTGTCTTCGTGGGGGAACCAGAGAGGGAAGCAGGGATGGACACAAGGACCTGATGCAAGTGCTTTAGCCGGGAGATTATCCCAGGAAGCAGGAGTGAAGGAGAGGGAGACGGACAACAAGGGAAAGCCAATAAATAGCTTGTTATGGATTGGCGATCACTGTGAACAACTGGGGCTCTTCCTGTTGGAGACCACTGAGCAACCACAGAGAGCACACCTCAGAAATGCCCTCCGAAGACAGGAGCCTGGGGCACTTACTAACCAGCTCGCGTTTCCACTGGTTATGGGGTGCCCATGGAAGCTTCCATCTGGGATGCCCTTGAGAGCTTTGTGACTTTGAGAAAAACCCTAGGACAGAAAAGTGGAGAGTAGTAGGGGTGTGCTTGAGGCGAGACCCCTGCAGCCCATGGGAACTGTCCAATGCAGCTGCAGCTGCAGCAGAAATCCGAGATGGACCAAAGGGAGGTGGCATGGGACACAAAAGGCATCTGCTCAGAGGGTCACTCAGATTAAGGCGCTGAATGGGTGCAGCAGGCGGAAGAAATTCAGGAAACGGGGTTGAACAAGTAGGCTGGGGTCAGAGGATCCATTGTGAAGTGTCATACATGCTGGGTTACAAAGTTTAAACTTTATTTGCCAGGCCCTGGCACCTAGTAGGTGCTCAACAAATATTTATTGAATGAATGAATGCTAATGACAGATGCACCTGAGCCAAGCGCTTGCAAAGCTGGGCTTTAACACCCAGCAGATTAGCTATGTGACCTCTAACCTCTTTGATCTTTCATTTCTCTCTCTCTCTCTCTCTCTCTGAAGTAGCAACAATAATACCTTCTTTACACAGGGTTGTTGTGAGGAATTAGACGAGATCAAAACTGTATGGTGACTAGAAGTGTGGACTCAATAACTGTCAGCCACTCTGCCCCTGCCCCTGTGATGACCCAAAGCCAAGTAATAAAGCTGAACTATCCACCAGCTGGAGACAATGAAGTTTGCTCTTGGGATCTGTTCACAGAAGACGTATGCTGGCATTTCCAGCTATATTGGTCCTCATGGAAAAAATTAGTGGTATTGGTAACAACTTCCTGGGACCAAAGGGAATCATATTGCTGCTTTAATTAAAGGACAGAGCTGAAACTATGCTCCCAGGGAACTTACAAATTCAGAAATTGATACTTATAGTAACTCATAGGGTTTTTTTTTTCCCTTTGTGCTTTTCAATATACGTATTGAAACATCTTTCAATCAATATGCTGTTGACTATGGCCATCCATCCCTGCTCTGCCACATTTCTCTCTCCTGAAATCTTAACAGAGGCCAAGGTGCTTGTGGACTCCTCTGGATGGAATACCCCTGTACGGGCTGTTTGTAGGCATTGAGAGCTCCTCAGTCCTTCCCAGTGGACAAAGGAGACTGGCAGCCTCTGGGAGGTAGGGACAAAGTATGATGCTAAGGTGGGAGAGAAAACTGACAAGGAACCAGGTGAAGGATTGAGAAATCAGACAAACTGGGAAATATGCAAATAATGTGTTTTAAAACATATCCATTCCCCCACAGCAGTCAGGCACAAAAACAGACACTGCGATGAGTCACGCCAGTGGCATACCAGATTTAAAAAAAAAAAAAAAAGAAGGAGGAGGAAAAAGGGATATTGGGAAAATGAGTAAACACAGACTTTGTCAGGGAAGGAAATTCCAGAGTTGAAAAGCCTCTGTGGGAGGCACATCTGAGACTGCAAGCTGGGGATTCCTTCATCTGTCTGTTCCTTCCTTCCTTCACTCATGTCTTTCATTCAATAATTATCAGTTAGCTCTCTATCACACACTGCAAGAAGCAGCGGGAATACAAAAGTGGGAAAGCCACAGGCCCTGCCCTTGAAGGCTTCTGAAAGTAGGAGAAACAGAAGATATCACTAATAATTAGAATAAAGTGGAACAAGGGCAAAGACTAAGACACAAGATGGAGGGGTGACACAAAGAAGAGGGGAGGGGCCAGGAAAGGCTTCTCAGAGGTGGAGATTCTTTAGCTGGGTCTTTAAAGGAGGGTTAGAGTCCCCCAGGCAGTGGGGAGTTGTGCCTGTGTGTAGGGACAGGAGTTCCAAGGAAGAGGACAAAGCACCAGAAAAGAGCGAGAGGTCTTTGGGGACAGCATAGAGTTGCACAAAAGAAAGGGAGTGAGGTGGGCAGAGACCTAATGTGGGAGGACTTCCTGTGTCATGCAGAGGAGTCTGGATTCCACCCTGTAGGTGATGAGAAGCCACTGAAGGGTTCTAAGCAAAAGCAAGGCACTATCTTACTTGTGGTTAAGAAATATCTTCCTGGTATCTTCCCAATATCCAGCCTTGAGGGGCGGATTGAAAGGGGCTGAAAAGTGGGAGGATGGCCTTTTCAGATGGTTCAGGGGAAAAGCAAGTGGCAGGTGGCTGGAGAGAAGGAGTCACTGAGTTTAGCTCCAGTCCCCAAAGGGCATTGTGGACCGGAAGAATGCGGCTCCAAGTCACTTAGTCTCTTAGAGTATCAATTTCCTCATCCTTAAGATGAAGGAAATGTGAACGACAGATAAGGTCCCCTCTTGCGGCCAGCACGAGACAGTTTATCAGGACCTCTCCTGGCAGACAGTGGGACCTCACCCAAGATCCTGGAAAAGTGTGGTGCAGCCAGGTGTGGAGGAGAGGGCGAAGCGCGAGCCCCACCATCCACCCCACCGCGAGCGCCAGCCCAGACGGCCGTCCCCAGCTCCTCCTTCTTTCCCTGCCTAGAGGAATTGTTCAGGCCACAAGGAGGAGGTGGAGTGGAGGGTCCTCTTAGACGCCCAGGCGTCTAAGGCCCTTGCAGTCATGGTTTGACTCAGTCACACGGGAGTACCATCAGCTTTGAAGTCACAGGGGCCTCTAGCAGGGCCCCTTGGATCTGTCACCCTTGTCTATTTCTCCTCCGGGAAGCTCTAGTGAGCAGCAGAGAGAATACTTCAAAGGGACTCCAAAACGCCAAAGTTTATCCTCGATTTTGGATCAGACAACTCTGCGATCTTGGACAAGTTAGTTCAAGGCGCTCAATAATCCGGGCAAAGGACAGCCCCGCCGGTCAGCAGCCGGCTCCCTTCGACACCTGCCCTCGTTGCCGCGCCACATCGCCTTTCCCCACCTTTTCCTTCTTGGTCCGAGGCGCCGCCCGGAGCCCGGGCAGGCGAGGCTGCGGAAAGCCGGGCGGCGGCGGGTTGGCTGGGGCCCAGGGCGCCCCCGCGCGCTCCCTCGCCGGGGCTCCCGCCTCCCTCGGCCGCGCGGGCCCGCGCTCGGGTGCAGGGAGCCCGCGCCCACAGCGCGCGGCGGCGGGAGCGGCGCAGCCCGCCTGGCCGGGAAGGGGCGAGCCGGGCCTCCCGCGTCCAGCTCCGAGCGTCGCCGGCGCCTCTGGGGTGGGCAGCGCCGCGGGCCTGCCCCGCTGCGGCCCTCTCCCAGCCTCCGGCGCCGCTCCGAGGCGCGCCAGCGGGCCCCGGCCAGGCGCCTGAGGCTCCGCGCCCGCCCGGCTCTCCGTACGCCCGAGCCCGCGGGGCGCCCGGGCCGGCGGCGGGGGCTGCAGACCAGGGCGGGCCCAGGGCCCCCGGCGCCCGCCTCCGCTGCGGGTAGCCGCTTACGTCAGGGAGGCGAAACCCAGAAGAAGAAAAAAAGGCACGAGGGCGGAAGGGGAAAAACTTTATTTTTTCTCTGATTCTCTGCTGGGGCTGAAGCGAAGGACAGCCGACTGCGCCAGCGCGGGCTTCCCGGAGAGAGGCGGGCGCGACCCCAGCCCGCTGCGCCGGACGAGCTGGGCCCCGGAGGCCCGAGGGGGCGCCCGGCATGTGGGACCCTCAGGACTTTGAGCGCCACTGGCGGGCCGAGTTCCCCGGGGAGGAGGCCCCCGTCATGCGGCTGGACTCGGTGCTGGACATGGAGCGGGAGCTGGAGCGCTGCAAACTCAACCTGAAGCGGCTGCAACAGGTGCTGGCCGAGGAGAAGTTCAAAGTGTCCTACCTGCAGGCGGCCCTGGCCGGGGAGAAGCGGGACCTCGCCGGCGGGCCCCTGGAGGGCGGGGGCGGCGGCAGCGCGGGAGAGGCGGCGGAGGGGCCGGCGCCTGCCGGGCCGGAGCGCGCGCCGCCACCGCGCCGGGAGGAGGGCCCCGCAGGCGGCGGCGGCGGCGGCGGAGACCCCCCGGGCCCTGCGCCCCCTCCCCCGGAGGCGGCCGCGAAAGCCGAGCCTCTCTCCTCCGTGTGCCTGGACCTTCCCACCTGGCCCGGGGCGGCGGGGACAGGGGGCGCCGTGCGTAGCTTGACCGCCGCCATCCACCAGCAGCTGCTGCAGCCTCGCCTCCTCTTCACTCCCCGGGAGGACTGTGCGCCCCCCGGCCACGATGGCACGGTTCCCAGCGCCCCCGGCGAGGAGCTGTCCTCCAGGACCCACGAGGGGCGGAGCTCGGAGGAGGGAGAGCCCGACGCCTCCGGCGCGGACGATGGGGGCGACAGCAGTGACCACGACTTCGAGATGGTGGAATTGAACGAGAAATTCGTCCTCAGCCACTTGCTCGTGGCCCCCTACCGGCTCGGGACCCGAGATGAGGCAGAAAAGCCGGTGCGGGCGTGCAGCCCCCATCGCTGGATGCACCTGCTCCCCGGGGGCTGGCGGCAGCAACGCCGGAGCCACGACCTGGAGCAGCTGGAGGCGGAGGCCAAGGACGGGCGGAGCTCGCCCCTGGCGGCAGAGGAGCCCCCCCGGCGCGGGGCTCGCGAGCACCTCCCCCCGTGGCGGCGCAAGCGGTTCCTGCGGGTGCCGGAGCGGGACTCGCCCAGCCACAGCTCGCCCGAGAGGGGCAGCGACTGCAGCCGCAACAGCTCGGACCACGAGGACGGCTCCTCTGCAGGTAGGCGCGCCCCTCTCTAGATCCCTGCCTTGGCATCCCGGTGGCTGATGGCCGCTTCCTACACCCCTCCCTGGCATACCTTGTTGGTCCTGTTTAACCTCAGGCGCCTGGGAAGAAGGGAGATAAGATTTGCTTGTTTACCTTGAAGCCACTTGTGGGACTTTAAAAAAGATCTTGCAAAGTGATTTCGGCTTGGGCGAGTTTATGAAAACAAGCGCTGTGCGGCTGGCACGGGTGATGGAATGGTGCGCTGGACCAGAGCACGGAAGGAATCTTTCGCTTCAGGCCTCAGCCTTTCTGCGCTGTTGCAACATCACCACCCCGTCCCCCTCCGGCTGATCCTCCACAGGTCGGTCAGATTCCTTTGCCACACCGATAGCATCCTTCAGTGCACAAACTCCAGTGGCTCCCCATTTTCCCCCAGATTCCTTGATACGGAAGTCGAAATCTTGCACTTAATTTTCTGAACTTCTCTCTCATCTTTCTCCAGCCTGTATTTTGCATGCAGGTCAAGCTGAAAGAGCCTCTCACTCAGGGAAAGGTCCATCATCCTCACCAGCCCCTCCCTTTGCTGACTGCCCCCTTCCTAGAAGGCTGCACCTGATCCTCAGCTTCCTAGGAGCCGAGGAGCCTGCCTGGGAAGGGGAATAGAGTTTTCAAGCTGGCCTGGTGCCCAGAGATCATATCTAGTGCAGTGCCTTCATTTGATAAAGGAGGAAACCGAAGCTCAGAAAGATTAAGTGCTTGGTGGAGTGAGCTGAGACCTCCACTGGGGGCTCCTGTCGTTGGTTGTTTCCCCTCACGTCTGCGCTCTCTTCTGAGGACAGGACCTGGTCTTAGCCATCTTTGAATCCCCTTGTGGTAGTCCCCATGGTGACTTGCACATAGTAAGAGCTCAATAAATTTTTCTTGAATAAATGGATGGTTGCATTAAACTGAATGTCTCCCAGCCAGCCAGCTCCTCATAGGTCGGGGAGTAGGAATGAGGCTAAGGAGGAAAGGACAGATAGGGATGTGGGGTGGCCTGTGACTCCTTCCTTGCTGTCCCAGGGACTGTCAGGGCCTCCTCAGCCACAGGGAAAGCATAAATTGGTGTCTGGTTGGGTGAAGCTATGACCAGGAACTTAAGATGCCTTCCTGCTCAGTGAAGGAGATTAAAAAAAAAAGAAATCACCGATGCTGGGATTGTTCCAAAATCTCCATTATTAGATCTTATCTAGGTGGGTTTACATTTGAATGAAAAACTGTCCATTTTGCTAAAAGCACATTCTGAAGGTTCCTTGAGTCATCTGTCGTGATCAATTACACTTATTCATTAGCAGATATTGGCTGCTTTTCCCGTAGGTAATACTTTTGCTGCCCATGCCAGTAATATTTTTATGTGCCCCTTTAACTTAAAGGAAGAGTCTGAAGATTTCACTCTAGTGCCAAGTTCCAAATGCCCTCAGTGGAGGCTACCCAAGTGGCCCAGAGGTGCTTCCGAGCTGGCTCCAATCCCACCTCCCCCCAGACCCACATCTATCACCCTGCCAGGTGATCCCAATGCACTAGATTTTCCCTAGGGAGTGATGTTTATTTCTGTGCTGTCTCTTCTTTCCTTCAGGGCACTCTAGCACACAGAGCACGTTGATCAGATCAGGAATTAGTGTTCCATCTGTCCTAACGAATTATAAAACGTGACCCCTCAGGGTGGACCAACGGTAAAAAAATTCTCCCGCCTCTGGGCTGAAGACTCCAGCCAGGGCACATGTCTGTCTTTGGCTAGCAGCGTCTGGGCTGTGTTTCAGGCCCCATTCCAGGACCCCTGTGCAGAGCAAGCTTGTGTAGGGAACCTCTGGACAGCTGCCTGTGGGAGCCCCGCCTCCTGTCTCCGGAACCTCCCCAGTGAGGAAGTGAATGGGGGTGGACATGCAGATGCATACGTGCATGCACACACATCCACTCATGCCTGTACATGTATGCACATGTGCACATATTCACACACATGTGTGCATGTGCTCATAATCTAGGAGAAAGAGCCTTCAAACATACAACAAGGCACTACAGTAGAAGGATTAAGGGCAAGGGTTTTCACACTGGTGGTGACAGCCCACTGAAATCAGTGCAGTGGGGAGTGAAAGCATCGTGAGGCCTTCCTCGGCCACTGTGGCTGGCCTGCATTCTTTGTCTCCAAAGCACGCACCCAATTACCACCTCAGATGCTGAGACTTTGCATGTGGCTCTTTCACTCTCTCTCCAGTAAAATGCAAGCTTCAAGAGGGCAAAGATTTTTGTCTCTTTCATTCACCTATGTAGCCCCAAAGCCTAGAACAGTGTCTAACACATGTTAGCTGCTCCCCACGTATTTGTTGAATGACATCCTTTTTTAAAATGGGATGGAATAGAATAGAAAACATCAGTGTGCACTGCGCATGGCAATGATGAATGTTATTCTTTTTAAAATCTGTGTTTAATTATACAAAAATATGTGAGTGTATACTGGGTCCTGTTGTAGAATATTCTACGTACAGGTTCTTGCTATGGGTTGGACAAAAAGCATTGAAAATGCTGATAAAGACCATGGGCTCTGAAGCTAGACTGCTTGAGATGTTGGGAAAAGTTATTTGAATTTTCCGTGTCTCAGTTTTCTCATCTGTAAAATGGGGCTAATAAACACTCTTCCTTCGTACCATTGACATGAGGAATAAATGGGATATTATTTCTAAAGGGCTTTGAACAGGTCCTGGCACATAGCAAGCACCCCTCATGTTAACTAACCACGACTATAGGTTGTCTTCTTTGAGTTGACAGTTCAGAGCTTCCCCTCCCGGGTCATTCTGGATCACAGACGGGTTGGTTTTCTGTGGTGTGTGTGGTTTTTTCTAGCAAGGCTCCAGCTCTTTCTGGCACCTTCCAGGCAGCAGGGCAGGACCTGAGGCAGAGTGTAATCTTGGCTCTTGAGGATCTCTTGGTGGATTGGCCCTGATGTTGTTCCTCTCTCTCCACCAGCAATCACGGGCATTATCTGTGTTCAGAGATCTTCAGCCGAAGGTCAGGTTTTATTGGGCAATCCAGGCTTGCCTTTGTTTGTCTCAGGGTTTTAAGGAGAGAGCGCACTGAGGCCTCTCATAAAAAGGCCCAGAGGCAGAGGTGCTCCCCTCCTTGGAAAGGGGCCTGTTTCTCTTAGATGAGGCGCAGATCCCCATCCCAAGACACATTTGGGTTTTTTTTTCTACCCCTTGTAGCCAAGTTAGAGTTTAAATAAGTTAGAATGCCAGTTCTTTTAGTATGTTCCTTTTAGCACCTTGTAGCCTTGGTAGCAGGAGAGACTAGGCCGTGTTGGTGTGGTTAGAAGTGGAGGCTGAGGGTGGTGGTGTGAATGTGGTGGGGCTGGCAGAGCTACAAGGGGCCACGTTTGGGTCACACGTGCTGTGAAGACATCCTGTGTGTGCGCTCTGGCTCTGCCCCTCGCTGGGTGTGAGACTGGGTGTGGTCAAGCCACTGACCTCTCCTCAGTCTCTGGCTGTTAGATGGGCATAATGAGAATATAGCTAACACTTATTGAGGGCTTACTTTGCGCCAGCTCCTGTTCATAGCATTTTACACAAGTTAACTCACTGATGCCACGCAACAGGCATTATTCTTATTTCCGTGTTACATATGAGAAGCTTGAGGCCCAGAGAGCTTAAACCACCCTGCCTACGGTCACCAGCTTAGAAGGATTTGAACACAGACAGTCTGACTCCTGAGTCCGTGCTTTCAAATACTAAGCTATGCTGCCTCAAATAATAGCACCTACTTCTCAGGGTAGTTATTAAGATTAAATACAATAAAATATTTTAAAAGTTTAGCTAAGCGCCTGGTGTACAGTGACCATTAAGTGCATACTTAATGTATGTGTGTATGTCTACATATGTGCATGCATTATTATTTTCTTTGTCACTAAAGTCCCCAGTAGACCCCGGTCTGTCTGCTGCTGAGGTCAACCATTAGGGCAGCTGCCTGCCGATGGGGCTCCTGGGTGGATGTGGCCTCATAGGTGAGCAGACCGCCTGCTGGGTTTTAGATCTCCCCTCATCAGCTGGGTGCTTTTGGGCACTCTGTCTGCATACAGAGACCATGTATTTTCCCTTTCACGTTGACATGCTTCTGTGCCACGCCTGCCATAGAGGTTGGATGACATGTCCTTTTCGGGGTTCCATGCATTCCTTGTGCACACGTGCCCACCTTGTGGACCAAGGTGCTCTCTTCCAGCAAAGCCCAAAGGTGGGTTTTAGAGTCAGGCATCCTTTCAACTGGCAGCAACTATTCATCTGCTATTCTGGTTTTAGTTCAGATGACAAAGTCAATATCATTAATATTTTAAATCGGTAGCATTTTCTCCTTGCGTTAAACTTTGCTCAGTGGAGGACAAGTGGTCTCTCTTTTTGCTAGCCCTTGAAATTCATTCACTCATCCGTTCCACTCAACAAGGACGTATCGAGATCTTACTTAATGCCAGGTCTGTGTTAAGGGGCCAAAACTGCAGAAGTCAGTGACCCACCTTTAAGGTTCTCACTGGTTATTTGGCTCCTGGGGTAGAAACCATAGGTTTTTAGATAAAGAAACAACTTTCCAGCAGGTAACTTGTTAAATCCTGAAATGAGTGACTAAGGGCTTATTTAGAACCTCAGTGACATTTGAGAGCCTAGAAGAGAAGTGGGGCTACTCCTGCCCCTCTTCAGACAGATAAGGACCCTGGAACCCTAAAAGTAACCTCAAAGTCACACGCTCATGGCCCTCAAGGCAGGGCTAGGAGCCAGACTTAGGCTCTTTCCCTTATTTCCTAGAGTCTTTTCTTGCCTGGAATGTTAAGCAGAGAGCACTAAAGATGTGAGTCCCATCAAAGTCATAGTCACTCGAGCAGCAGAGCACCTCATTTAGCCCCAGCCATCTCAGTGGGTGGAAAGTATTAGTCCCATTTTATAGATGAAGGTGCCGAGGCTAGAAGAGTTAAAGAAATTTATCCAAAGTCAAACAGCTGGTGGTGGAGTCAGCATCTGAACTCAGATTAGTCTTACAAAGCTGACACTCTTTATTTTATTTTATTTTTAAAATTGGCACCCTAGCTAAGAACTGTTGCCAATTTTTTTTTTTTTCTGCTTTTATCTCCCCAAATCCCCCCGGTGCGTAGTTGTATATTTTAGCTGTGGGTCCTCCTAGTTGTGGCATGTGGAATGCTCACCTGATGAGCGGTGCTGTGTCCGCGCCCAGGATCCGAACCAACAAAACCCTGGGCCGCCGAAGCGGAGCCAGCGAACTTAACCATTCGGCCATGGGACCGACCCCTGACACTCTTTAAATTCCAGCCTATCATGCTGTCCCAGGCCAGCTGTAGAATTCCTGACTTCTCTCCTTGGGAGACCCTGCCGTCAGCTTCTGCCCGGTTGCAGATGGAGACTTTTTATTTTTAATCTTCCTGGGAAATGCATTTCCTACTGAGGTACTCATGTTACCTAGCTCATTTGTATCCTGATGGGTTTTTGCCCCTTCCTGGTAGTGACTAATGAGATTTTGGCTCCAGGAAGCATTCCTTGTGTTCACTGGATGTGTCTGAATAACTTAATTCAAAGTATTGAATTTTCAGCCTTAGCTGTGATAGAGTAATTTTTTTCCATTCCCTGTTGTGGAGAGATATTAAGAAACTATTTGAGACACATGAGCCAGTGGTTGGCTGTGTATCATTTGTAACTGGAGTGGACGTTGCCTCACTGTTTTCTTGAGTCTTCCGTGCGTGCCTCCCTCCCCCCTCCCCCATCTCTTAGCACCGTCTACACCTCATGAGCACTTCGCCAGCGGCCCGGAGGGTGTGGGTAGGTTTGTTTAACAATTCCTTCCTCCTCTACGAGTAGTCAATGCAACCAAGCCCGAAAACTTTTCTATTCTCCTCTAGTCTGTTTTTCTTGTTAAGAGACTGTTCACAAAGCAAATGGACTCCGGATCTTTACGTTTTAAAGTCAGGATCTTCATACACTTTTCTGGCTTTGAAATAGTGGTACGATATTTTCCACATTTGAAAAATGGAGTTGATGTGACCCAGCATGCAGGGTTGTGAAGCTTCTGTGGAACAAGTTACTGCCCCTCTCTAAGCCTCAGGGTTCCCTGTCTGCCGAGCGGGGGTGATAATGAGAGGCCTCTGTTCTAGACTTGTGAAGCCTGGGTGAGAGGATGTGTGTAAGGGGCAGAGCACACGGCCGGGAAAATCAGTGTTTAATAAAGCTTCGATGGTGTTCTTGTTACTGTTCCAAGTCCAGGAATTCTCAGTCGGCCGGTCCAGGCCACAGCTCTTATTCACGTCTCTTCATCCAGTGAAGTTCTCCAAGCCTCTTCATCTGCCTCTTTCTCTCCTTTCTTACCCCATTCCAGGTCCAGAGATATTTTGTTCCTCAGAGGGAGACAAGCTTTCTTGGTCCTTTGTGGTTCTTCCCCGGTCAGGCACTGTCTCCTCTGACGTCTGCAAAACCATCATCTGACTTCTCTTTGTTTCCTACCCTCTACCCACTTGCTTTCATCAGTGCTCATTCCTAGTAGCGTCTTTTCCTGTGCTCTTTCTGGCATTTGAGATGCCCTCCCACCTCCACTTCCCCAATCGCAAAGCCAACTCTTCCTTTAAGGCCTAGCTTTTCCGTGGAAGCTTGTATTGGTTAAGATATGAGTTTACCGCATGTGACAAAACTGAAAAAAATGGCTTGAGTAAGATAGAGGTTTATCTATCTCTCATGTAAAAGAATTCCAGAGGTAAGCAGTCCAAGGAGAGTATGGTGACTCCATGATCATCAGGAATTCAAGCTTCTTTTGTCTTTCTGCTTTTCTGCCTCAAGATTGCCTCAAGGTCCAAAATAGCTGCTGGAAGTCCAGCCATCATATTTATGTTTCAGACAAGAATTAGAAGAAAGGGAAGAAGGACTTGAGAGTGAGTGGTAGCTATTGGTCTGGCTTTTAAGACACTTTCCTGGATGCTTTTCTTGACAATCTCTGTTTAGATCTCATTAGCCACCTCTAGCTACAAGGGAGGCTGGGAGATGTAGTATTTTATCTAGGCATAGGGCCACCTCAAATAAAACAGAGGCTTTGTTACAAGGAAAAATGGAAGAATTGATATCGAGTAGGCAACTAGCAGCTTCTGGCACAAGCCTTTTCCAACTACTACAACCCATCTTGTGGTTCTTAGAGTGAGCCCCACGCTCGCACAATTGTCTTATTGTGCCGTCTATTAATTCATTGACCCAGCGAACAAATAACAACTGAACCACTGCTCTGTGCAAGGCACGATGCCTTTTGTATGTTTACTGTGAAGTGTTGCTCTCAGACCAAGAGGTTAGCTGGCTCCTTGAAAGCAGAGATCATGGCTTATCCTTCTTTTTCTCCCTCCTGGCCACGTGGCAGGCTGTTGATAAGTACCCGGCTGATTCTGGAATAGTCACAAGTGAGAAACTCAATGAAAAAAATAAATTCCTTGACTTGGTACTGTGCTAGACAATCCCGGTTGTGTCAGGTTTGTTTTTGGTTCGTTCTGGTTTTGAGGCACCACAGCCAAGAGAGCGGGGCATAAGTCATCTCTCAACATCAGGGCTGCATTGTAGCCACACGGACTTACTTGTCCAGGTGTTGGGGTGGATTTGGCTATTTTGGAAACTGGGCTCTGTTTGTATACCAAACTAGAATTCTAAGCAGAAATCTCTGTGCCCAGCTGACTCGGCCATGGCTCTGTCCGTGTAGCTGTATTTACACCACGTGAATCTCCCTTGTTATTCTGCGTCGTGTAGCTGCAGAGTAAGTCTGCAGTCTTCCGCAGAGAGCATCCGCTTCAGGCCGCGTTCCTGTCTTCCTATCTGATCCTTGCTCTAGTCTGCTTGAGACGAGACTGTCTGAAGGGAGGTTGCCTAGAGCTCATGTCACATCTTGCCGCTGCTGAGAAAATGATTGTTTCAAAATTTTTATTGGCGCTTAGGAGGAAAGGACCCAGAATATATTTAGCACCTACTCCCTGTAAGGCACCGTGTTAATGCTTAACCTCCATGATCCTATTTGATATTCAGAACTGTTCTGTTCTTATTATAAAGTAAGAACTACTGTTCTCATTTTGCAGAAGAGGAAACTAAGGTTCTGACTGGTGAATTAACAAGCCTAGGTTTCCTTAGGGCAAAGTGGTGGGGTTATTTTTTTCTCCTATTTTAAAAATTAATTAATTTTATTGAGAGGTAATTCACATACTATAAAATTACCCTGTTAAAGTCTACAGTCATGGTGTTTAGTATATTCACAAAGTTGTACGGCCATCACACTCCAATTTGGACCATTTTCATGGGGCAGGGGGTGCGGCTGCTTTTGAGTCTAGGCTTCTCTTACGACTGTGCCGTTTCCTTTTCTAATTTCCCACATGCAGTGATTTAAAATAACTAGACCAGGGGCCAGCCCCGTGGCCGAGTGGTTAAGTTCGCATGCTCCACTTCAGTGGCCCAGGGTTCCCCCGGCACGGACATGGCACGGCTCATCAGGCTGTGCTGAGGCGGCGTCCCACATAGCACAACCACAAGGACCTACAACTAGAATATATACCGATCTGTTAGGGGGAGAAGAATGAAAAAAAGAAAAAAGAAGAAGATTGGCAACAGATGTTAGCTTAGGTGCCAATCTTTAAAAAAAAAAAAAAATTAGACCAGATGTGGGGGAACATCAGGGCCCGTTTGGGTGAGATATGTACATAAAAAGACCATCCGCTCCTTCAGTCACTTCCCATCGCTGCGATGGTCCAGCTGCCCCTTTGAATTGCTGTAGAACCGGCTGGCCTCAAGTCCTCTGGGCCTCGCCCCGCCTTCTTTGTGTTTCCTGGACTTGGGGCAGGGGGCAGAACGTCCCCAACTTGAGGTTCCACAAGCCTGCCTCCTTCCTGCCCTGTGGCTGTGGTTGGCACGGTGAGAGGGTCCCCTGTTCAGACCTGTGTCTTGTTTGTCTTGGTAGCCCCAGAAAGTGACAGTGCCTGCCATATAGGAGTACTCCGTAAATGTTCCTGAATATCTAGACGTCATTTCATCACCCCTGACCTAAACCACTGCATTAACCGATTCTTCTGCCTCCAGCTTTTCTCCTCCAGCCCCTGGTTATCTCCCACATTAAAGACAAAGTGGTTTCTCCAGCTCCTAAATCTAATTAGATTAGACTGAAGTGATCGGACAGGCTCTCTGTCCCTTTAAAAAGCTTCCTCCCCGCCCCCACCCCCACACCAAGCCCTACCTAGCAACTGCTACTTTCACACTACTGGCCAACATCGCGTCACATGGCCATCATCAGTTGCAAGGAGGACTGGGGAATGAGGAGTTTTAGCTCTTCAGCCTCTATTATAAAGAGTGTTAAGGGAGAGGGACCTGTGAATGGCTGTTGGAAAACCAGCCCAGCGTCAACCCCACAGACCGCCCCCTGACCTTTGCACAGGCACTCAATGAGCAATTATAAAACGGTTTGAAATGGTTTGCCTGTCTTTCCCGCCCCCCCCCCCCCCCGCACTGGATTCTAAGCCCTTCAAGTGTGTGTGTGTTAGAAGGGGACCACTGCTTTTAATTCTACGTTCCCTGCCCCTAGCACGATGCCGGCGTGTTGTATTTATTGAACAATTGAAAGAATGACTGTACATTTTCAAGTAAGAAATCTGTGGGATTTGGAATGCCTGGGCAGACTATGGGGGGGGTCTCTTTAAAGAAACGTTTCTTTTTCTCCTCCTCCTCTTCTCCTTCTTTGCCTTTATCTTCATCTCTTTCTCCCCATTCCCTTCTTTTTTTGGACCAGTAGGACTAATTGATAGGACGTATTCCAGAGCTGTGATTCTCAAGGGCTGTGGTGGGCTTTTCAAACTTCATAAGCCTCAAGGTGATTCTGACCTGTGCCCTTCTAGCTTGCTGCCATGTCCGCCTGCCTGACAGTTGAGAACTTGCCATTTTGTGCCTGTCTTCCTGATGGGAGTATGATGTTTACTGAGGTGGGCAATGCAGAAAAAGGCTGATACTTCAAACCTGGCCTCCCCAGCTAATGGAGGCCTGTGCTAGTCCTTAGGGCTGTAAACTGAATATTTTGGTTCCCCTTTGCTTTCCAGGAACATGGTAGGTAGGGTTACATTCCTGGTTCCCTTGAAAGTGGGTAGGACTATATGCCTAGTTCTAACCAATGAGTTTCAATGAAAGTGATGTGTGCAACTTCTGGACCAGAGCATTTAATGCTGGTATGAGACCCATTAGAGCTCCCTTTTCCCTTTGCTACTGCAATGTACAATGTTCCGGATGGTGACTGCTCTGTCAGCCTAGGTCCTAGAGGGAGGGCAGTACAGAGCAGGGCTCCCAGTCAACCCTCAATGGACATGTAGTAGAGTGAGAAATAAAGCATCGTTATTTTAAGCCACTGAAACATTTGGTGCTGTTTGTTACTACAGCATTACCTAGTTTATCCTGACTGATACAGACACCTGACATACTCATACAGAAGAATGGCTCTTCTGAGCCTCAGAAATCAAATAATTTTCCTCAAAACCTCTAAGTTCCTGTTTCACTAAGGCCAAATGATAACCATGGCTGTTTGTATGTGTATATGAGAGGGTGGGTCTCAAAAATGTGAAAAAAAAGTGTTAGAAATGGCTAAATTATTCACCATTGTTTCATTCAGTGATTTACTAGGATTTATAAAACTCAATAGCAGATTATATTCATGGCTAAGATTTTAACAGAGGCTACAGAGCAAAGGCAGCAAGAAAAATCTTTGTATCTACAGACTCCAGAGTGGGCTAGCCCAGGCTTTTGGTGTCCTTCCTTGTCCGAGGCCACACAGGAGCGCTTTCTGTCTACTAGCAAACTGCAAAGACGTATGTGGAGTGTCTTCCGCAGAGAAAATCTGTTTGAGTCTCAGGGTTTGAGACTCTTGTGGGGAGCTGGTCACATAGGCATATCTGCTAAACCACCAGCCATGGCAACCAAAATTAAGAACCTGCAAGATGAAACCAGATGTATATTACCAATCTTGATGTTTGCGCAAAGGAACCTGACAAGCCTTTACAACACGGTCCACTGCTCCAGGGGCGAAATCATGAAATCACTAACGTAGTGAAAAGGATCCTAGAATTAAAAGCCATGGAAACCTTTTTTTGTCCGCGATGTCATTTATTAGTACTGGAGCATATTAACTTTATTTGTCAGGGTGGAAGGCCTAAATGTCTGATTGCCCAAGTCTCTGAGAAATGTGGTTTCCTTGGGGATTTTGCACATTTGGAATCAGCGTGACACTCAGAAAAGTTCCGGAAGTGCAATGCAATTCTCCAAGTTCTTTGTTAATTAGCTTTTGGGGCCAGCCTCACAACTTACTCACTATTTACACCATTATTTCAAATCATAAGGAACAGGCTTGTAAACAAAAGTTTGAGACCATTGATCTGTAATTTGGGGATATCTGACTAGTGTTTAGGAGAAGAGGTTTATATTACTCACATACTTTAATCAGTACAGCACCTGAGACAAAGTATTAGTGTTCCCATTTATAGTAATAAGTCTAGAAACATGGAATCACTTGCCCAAGTCACATAGCTACTAAAGGACTGAGCTAGGATTGGAACCCAGCTCTTCTTGGGGTCAAAGTTGGTCTACTCCCTCTCACCACCAACTCTTTTTTTTTTTTTTTTTTTGAGGAGGATTAGCCCTAAGCTAACCACTGTCAATTCTCCTCTTTTTGCTGAGGAAGACTGGCTCTGAGCTAACATCCATGCCCATCTTCCTCTACTTTATATGTGGGACGCCTGCCACAGCATGGCGCCAAGCGGTGCCATGTCCACACCCAGGATCCAGGCAGGTGAACCCCGGGCCACCAAGAAGCGGAACATGCGAACTTAACTGCTGCACCACCAGGCCAGCCCCTCACAACCAACTCTTACTCTCTCCCTCCTGCAGCTCCTCATCTCTGAAATAAGGTGATCAGAGTAGATGGCTTTACAGGCCTCACTCTATGAGCACCAATAAGTGAAATGAGCTGGGACGCTCTACTGACTAATGGTTAAGAGCCTGTCTTTGAATCAGAGGAAATTGGGTTTGGATCCAGGCTGTAGGCTGCTTGTTTATTTTGTGCCCTTAACCAAGTCACTTCACCTTTTTATAAATCTATTTTCTTTTCTGTACAAGGGAGATGATTATCCTTCACCTGGTGTTGTAAAGATTAAATGAAATAATATACAGGAACTATGCAGCACAGGGCCTGGCATATGGTAAGCTCTGTGTAAATGTAGACAGCCACTGGTATCGTGGTCGGGAGCAGGCTTTTCTAGGATCGTATTGCCTGGTTTCGAATCCCAGCTCTGCCACTTAACTGCCATGTGATCTTGAGCTAACTTAAATTTTTTTTTCAATAGTTCATTTTATTTTTTATTTTTTTAAGATTTTTTTTATTCTTCCTTTTTCTCCCCAAAGCCCTCCAGTACATAGTTGTGTATTTCAGTTGTGGGTCCTTCTAGCTGTGGGATGTGGGATGCCACCTCATCATGGTTTGATGAGTAGTGCCATGTCCGTGCCCAGGATCCGAACTGGTGAAGCTCTGGGCTGCCGAAGCAGAGCGCACGAACTTAACCACTCGGCCATGGGGCCAGCCCCTAACTTAAATTTTTTGTGCCTCAGTTTCCGTATCTATAGACTGAGGGTGATAATAATATGATATCAACACCTAATTAAGTGGATGCGAAGATTAAATAACTCAATATAGAACAGCACCTGACACACGGTAAACAGTGTGAGTTGGTTAATTTCATTGTTATTTTCATCACAGTCATTACTGGTTTGGCCACATCTGTTGCTCAAATAGACCGTAAGGGTGAAAAATGGTATCTTGCTCATCCTGTTGCCTGGTCATCTCCTTAATTGAAACCTGAGGCTTCTGGAAATCCTGCAGTTTGAATAATCTAAGAGCTGGGTTGGCGGAGCATCCAATTACGGATGCCTCACAGCTGCAGCCTGGGGAGGAAGGTGAGGCCTCCACTGTCTGGCTGAGGTTGTGGTTCTATTATGGAGAAAGCCCTGCTTTGTATGCAGCTGCTTTGCCTTCGTTTGGCTGCATAATTGCGCCTTTTTGTTTTATTTTAAAGCATCTTGTGGAATTCGGAGCCCTCTCCCGCTGACAGCAGCGGAAAGCCACAGAACGTCCTGTCTCTAATGAGCCTCGCCGACGCTCTGATGGTCCCACCGAGGCCGCCAGGCCCGTGCCCGCATCCACAGGCTCCCTTTGAACACAGGCCACTGCGCCAGACTTCATTATGGGGCTCCCTGAGCACCCCCAGGATCCCCCACGCCTGTCCTCATTGTCTCAGAAGGGCACAGATTTGCTTCCTGAATGCTGGGCTTGTTGGTAACCTTTGTAGGCTGACAAGAGGAAACAGAAATTAATTATTCCTATCAGCCGGCCTGAAGGAGCTGTTGTGTGCAGAGTTGACTCCCCTCTGGCGACCAGACCCAGAATTCCCCAGGGCCTTTGGACAAGCAGAAGACAGTGTGGTCCTTGCAGACAGCTGCTCTGAAAGCAGGGTTGGCAAGTGGCTGGCCCAGGGCTACATGTAGTCTGCTGATATGCTTCGTTTTGGGCTGCAGAGGGTTAAAACAAAATTGAAACAATTTAAAATCAGGAGATTTTACATAAAATCTAGATTTCTGGCTTTTCTTGAAAGATGGGACGATCTACAATACATGTAGAAATCCTCAGCTAGTGCTGAATAGCTGACCCTTTCAGCCCAGACGTGATTTCACGAATTGCTTCTGCCTAGTCCCTTTGTCAGCTCACACTGTGAGAGGTGTGTTTATAGTCTAGTGAACAGAGCAAGATCCTGGAGCTGGGCTGCCTGGCCTTGCAACCTGGCTCTGCCACTTACTAGCTGTGTGGCCTTAGGCAAATTGCTTACACTCTGTGGGCCCCAGTTTCCTCATCTGCAAAATGGGGGTTGTAATAGTCTATTTCACATATTTGTGAGAACTAAACGAGTTAGCGTAAGTGCTTAGAACAGTGCCTGTCACATCATAAGTGCTGTGTAGGTGTTAATAGCTACTAGTATTACACCACCTGCCTAGTGTTTTAGGCATTTGAGGTTATAATCCCTGTGTTAAAGAGTCTTCCCTAGAAGAAAAAAATGTATTTCTTTCCTAGTGTGCCTCAACCCACTAAACCATTTACTCCGTCCTCCTGCCCCCCCTCTCAGCACCTTGGACTGTAACAGAGGAGTGCTACCCACTGTAACAGACCAACTCCGGCAGGTCAGTGACTTGGGCCAAGTTTCATCTGGTTCACGTGACAATGAATGTCGGGTTCCAGGTGGGCAGGTTTCCTCCCTGTGGTCACTCAGAACCCAGGCTCCTCACGCTTGTGCATCTGCCCTCCTCTAGGTTCTCAGCTGTCAGAGGGCACTGGGGGAATAAGAGAGTGAAGACACGCTTGCTTCTGAACTGTCTTAGCCCAGAATTGATACCCCTTTCTTCTGCTCATATTCCACTGGGAAAGACGAGGCACACGTCCCCTCCCAGATGCAGGGGTCTGGGCAAGTGTAGCCCCCAACTGGGCAGCTGCTCCCCAGTGACAACCCTACTCTGGGGAGGGGGCTGGGGCAGGAATCTTTGGTGGACCCTCAGCTGTCTTTGCCACCACAGTCATATTAAGTAAGCCCCAAATCAGCATCTCCCTGGACCTGTTTTCTTGTTGCTACTTTTACTCTGTGAAATGTTTCTAAAGGTGACTGCCTTGTTTTTGTTTGCTTTTTCGTTTGGTTTATTTGGGGGAGAAGGAGAGAAACAACCATTTTATTTTTAATTTTATGCTTCAAATTTGTATATACCACAAAAGCATTGACTTAGGATATCAGAATTAGATTTGGGCAATAGTATTCACCTGAGTTACTTATCTGGCGAGAAATACAACTTAGCCATTGTGCTTATATATACACTGCAATAGCTGCCAAATGAGAGGAAAAGAGACGTCTACAATCATAGTTTTTATATTCAAATCTTAAATCTCCTTTTTCTTCCTTTAATTTGGGTTAACTGTAGATATTTAGCATTTATCCTTGTTAAGGTAGGTAATTTAAACTTGTTAAGGCAGTTACTCATGGGGTATATATATATGTATGTAATAAAATATATACACACAATATATACACATATATACATATATATTATATCACACAATATATATACATATATACACACATATATATTATGTGTAATATATAAAAATATAAATATATTTATATGTATAAATATAAAAAAATGTAATAATAAAAAGTCCCACACAGCATTTCACATCTCTTCAAAATAGAAAGAATCTTATCCTGCTTTTTTTAACCAGTTTGTTTCTTTGGAACCACAGAGCCTGTCGTCTTTGAAGAAGTAAGATCACTGTGGGGTTACGACAGCATCTTGGCTGCAGTTTTCACACAGTCTGGGGAAACTAGCACAGAAGAAGTAAACATGAATTAGGACAATGACCTTCAACCTCTGTGACCATAATTCAGACTCAGTATTATCTCTCTGACTGACAGCTTTCTCAGTCCCCCCAAATCAGTCTCTAGGGAAATCAGTCACAGGAACAGTGTGGAAGGAGAACCCAGAATCTGCAGTTTCATGTCTGACCACTTCCCAGCCTGACTCGACTGCCACTCTGGCACATTACAAAATCAAGAGGTTTTAGAAACGGAGAAGTGGAAGTAGCCAGCTTTCTCCCTCCGTCCCGGGGCGGCAACTTGTTTAGTGCCATGTCTTGGAGAAAGATCCATGTTAGCACAGACTCTGTGGCTCGGTCTCGTGGTCAGATAGGTTGACTCTTGCTGAGTCTTGGAGACACCATTCAAGGATTTGCTGGAGAATTTCACACTCCTTTAGCTGTTTGGCAAAAGGGTGAAAAATCTCCTGAGTCGAAATCGTCATCCCAGATATGGCTCCTCTTCCTGTCTTTTCTTTTTTTTTTTAAATTTTATTATTACCACACAATACCATGTAGCCATCAACAATCATGTTGACTTTTTTTTAATTAAGATTATGATAGTTTACAGCCTTGTGAAACTTCAGTTGTACGTTATTGTTAGTCACGTTGCAGGTGCACCCTTTCACCCTTTGTGCCCTCCCCCCACCCCCTCTTTCCCCTGGTAACCACCAATCAGCTCTCTTTGTCTAAATGTTAACTTCCACCTATGAGTGGAGTCATACAGAGTTCGTCTTTCTCTATCTGGCTTATTTCACTTAACATAATATCCTCAAGGTCCATCCGTGTTGTTGTGAATGGGACGATTTCATCCTGTTTTATGGCTGAGTAGTATTCCATTGTATATATATACCGTATCTTCTTTATCCAATCATCAGTTGATGGGCACTTAGGTTGCTTCCACGTGTTGGCTATTGTAAATAATGCTGCGATGAACATAGGGGTGCATGGGACTTTTGGAATTGCTGATTTCAAGTTCTTTGGATAGATACCCAGTAGTGGTGGGATGGCTAGGTCATAAGGTATTTCTATTTTTAATTTTTTGAGAAATCTCCATACTGTTTTCCATAGTGGCTGCACCAGTCTGCATTCCCACCAACAGTGTATGAGGGTTCCTTTATCTCCACAACCTCTCCAACATTTGTCACTTTTTGTTTTGGATATTTTTGCCATTCTAACAGGTGTAAGATGATATCTTAGTGTAGTTTTGACTTACATTTCCCTGATGATCAGTGATGATGAGCATCTTTTCATGTGTCTATTGACCATTCATATATCTTCTTTGGAGAAATGTCTATTCATGTCCCCTGCCCATTTTTTGATCGGGTTGTTTGATTTTTTGTTGTTGAGCTGTGTGAGTTCTTTATATATTATGGAGATTAACCCTTTGTCAGATAAATAACTTGTAAATACCTTTTCCCAATTAGTGGGTTGTTTTTTTGTTTCAATCCTGTTTTCCCTTACCTTGAAGAAGCTCTTTAGTCTGATGAAGTCCCATTTGTTTATGCTTTCTATTGTTTGCCTCGTCTGAGGAGTTATGGTGTCCGAAAAGGTTCTTTTGAAACTGATGTCAAAGAGTGTACTGCCTATATTCTCTTCCAAAAGACTTCTTGTCTCAGGCCTAATCTTTAGGTCTTTGATCCATTTTGAGTTTATTTTGGTGTGTGGTGAAAAAGAATGGCCAATTTTCATTCTTTTACATGTGACTGTCCAGTTTTCCCATCACCATTTGTTGAAGAGACTTTCTTTTCTCCATTGTAGGCCCTCAGCTCCTTTGTTGAAGATTAGCTGTCCATAGATGTGTGGTTTTATTTCTGGGCTTTCAGTTCTGTTCTATTGATCTGTGCACCTGTTTTTGTACCAGTACCATGCTGTTTTGATTACTGTAGCTTTGTAGTATGCTTTGAAGTCAGGGATTGTGATGCCTCCGGCTTTGTTCTTTTTTCTCAGGATTGCTTTAGCAATTTGGGGTCTTTTGTTGCCCCACATGAATTTTAGGATTCTTTGTTCAATTTCTGTAAAGAATGTCATTGGGATTCTGATTGGGATAGCATTGAATCTGTAGATTGCTTTAGGTAGTATGGACATTTTAACTATATTTATTCTTCCAATCCATGTGCATGGGATGTCTTTCCATCTCTTTATGTCGTCATCAATTTCTTTCAGGAAAGTCTTGTAGCTTTCATTGTATAGATCTTTCACTTCCTTGGTTAAATTTATCCCAAGGTATTTTATTCTTTTTGTTGTGATTGTGAATGGGATTGAGTTCTTGAGTTCATTTTCTGTTAGTTCATTGTTAGTGTGTAGAAATGCTACTGATTTATGTATGTTGATTTTATACCCTGCAACTTTGCTGTAGCTGTTTATTATTTCTAATAGTTTTCCTATGGATTCTTTGGGGTTTTCTATATATAAGATCATGTCATCTGCAAACAGTGAGAGTTTTACTTCTTCATTGCCTATTTGGGTTCTTTTCATTTCTTTTTCCTGCCGAATTGCTCTGGCCAACACCTCCAGTACTATGTTGAATAAGAGTGGTGAAAGTGGGCACCCTTGTCTTGTTCCTATTCTCAGAGGGATGGCTTTCCGTTTTTGTCCATTGAGTTGGCTGTGGGTTTGTCATATATGGCCTTTATTATGTTGAGGTACTTTCCTTCCATATCCATTTTATTGAGGGTTTTTATCATAAATGGATGTTGACTCTCTCCATGTCTTTTTATCTCGATTTAACATTTGTTTCATTCTGCTTCTTATTATGCTGATTCCAATGTCACCCTGACCTCACAAGGCTTGCTGAAGGCAGGGACTGGCTTACGGTGGTAAAGAGTGCAGGCTCTGGGGCCAGCCCAGTGGCGCAGCGGTTAAGTTCGCACGTTCCGCTTCTTGGCGGCCTGGGGTTCGCTGGTTTGGATCCTGGGTGCGGACATGGCACCGCTTGGCAAGCCGTGCTGCGGTAGGCAGCCCACGTATAAAAGTAGAGGAAGATGGGCATGGATGTTAGCTCAGGGCCAGGCTTCCTCAGCAAAAGAGAGGGGGACTGGCAGTAGTTAGCTCAGGGCTAATCCTCCTCAAAAAAAAAAAAAAAAAAATCTCTTAAGAGTGCAGGCTCTGGAGCCAGAGCTACTAGCAGTGAGGACTTTAAAAAGTTATTTCACCTCTCTGTGCCTTGGTTTTCTTATCTGTAAAATGGATGTGTTGATAGCATCTACCTCCTGCAATGTTGGGAGGATTAAATGAGGTAATCCCTTCAGCACGATGCCTGACACATAGTGAGCACTCCATGATTGATAACATGCTATTGTTCACCCTCTGGTTTCCTAGCATCTGTCACAGTGGCTTATGTGTCTACCTGCTTAATGTTTGGTGATTTGGTCATGTCTGCGGATTAACCTAAATGAACAATTGAGGAAATTACTCAACTATTATTCTTCTACTTCTGGAATAATCTGGATAAAGAACTGCAAGTTAGAATCCTCCGCAGGAACACTGTAAAATGACAGATTCCTGGTGCCTAGCCCCACTGAAGTGGAATCCCAGTGGGTCTGTGCAAAACCTGGAGTCTATGTTTTTAACAAGTCCGGGGGATTCCTAGCAGCCAGTCCTGTACCCCACAGTTGGGCAGACCTTGCTGAGTGCTTCCGGTGAGGTGGTGGTCAATGTCTGGCATTTGTTGCTGTTTTTCATGGGCACTTTTATCATTTGTTTTATTGAAAAAGAAATTTTATTACAATTGCCACCAAATATGGGAAATAAGGTGAGGCTATGTACATTACATCCCTTTTTTTCCAAAATTTTTTATTGTGGTAAAATACACAGAACATAAAATTTACCATCTTAACCATTTTTAAGTGTACAGTTCAGTGGCATTAAATGCAGTTGCAATGTTGTGCAATCATCACCACCATCTGTCTCCATAACTCTTCTCATGTTCTAAAACTGGAACTCTATACCCATTAAACAGTACCTCCCCATTCCCCCTTCACACTGCCTCTGGCAACCACCATTCTACTTTCTTTCCCCCTCCCCCCAAGGAAGATTAGCCCTGAGCTAACATCTGCTGCCAATCCTCCTCTTTTTGCTGAGGAAGACTGGCCCTGAGCTAACATCCGTGCCCATCTTCCTCTACTTTATATGTGGGACGCCTACCACAGCATGGTTTGCCAAGCAGTGCCATGTCCACACCCGGGATCAGAACCAGCGAACCCTGGGCCACCGAAGTGGAATGTGCGCACTTAACCGATGTGCCACCAGGCCGGCCCCCTCTACTTTCTTTCTCTATGAATTTGACTGCTCTGTAAGTATCTCATATAAGTGGAATCATACAGTATTGTCCTTTTGTGGCTGGCTTATTTCACTTAGCATAATGTCCTCAAGGTTCACCCATGCTGTACATGTGTCAAAATTTCCTTCCTTTTAAGGCTGAATAATGTTCCATTTTGTGTTCATACCACATTTTGCTTATCCATTTGTCTGTCCACGGACACTTACTTTTCTTCCACATTTTATCTATTGTGAATAATGCTGCTATGAACTTGGTGCACAGATATCTTTTCGAGACCCTGCTTTCAGTTCTTTGGGGTGTATACCCAGAAGTGGAATTGCTGGATCGTGTCTGGTGAGGCCCCTTTTTTGCGCATACAGCCCCAAGGGTTGACATTAAAAGGAAGCCAAAAATAAGTGAATAAATCAATCCTCAGTGTACTTAAGAACTTTAGGTACTTCGAAGCAAAATGTGCAGGGAAGAAGCCCTTTTGAGTTTGTGTGTGAGTAGATAGGAGTTGCCAGACAGTTGACAAAGGAACCCATTTGTGTTAGGAGCCAGCAAGCAATCAGAGGGAGAAAGCAACCTAAGGCGACCTTTGGCCTGAGAGCGAACGCAGCAGCAGCAGAAAGCTGAGTGACAATTGGACGATGGTACAGAGAAGTTCGCTGAGATCTGTCCTTTCAAAACACTTGGCCAGTGGTGGTTTGGCTCATGTCAGTGACCTTCTTGCTGCCTCCAGATAGTGATCATGGTGTTTGAAGATGTCGGGTTCCAGGTTCGAATGCTCACCCACATTCATTCTCCCTGCTGAGCTCTGGGGAAGGAGAGCACTGGGGTGGGGTCACATCTTTCTGCCCAGGTGACAAGTGACAGTCCCAAAGTCCCAACACAGGTAGGCTGAGCTTCTGTCTCTACTTTCTCCCTCTCTCTCCAAGAGATCAGCCTTCGCTGACTTAGATGTAGGTGACATGAAATGCATGTGTGTGTTTTCTTTGGAAGCAGAGATCAACATGGAGTTAAGATGACAGCTTTGCTGTGAGTTGTAAATTTGCTGAATTTGTAAATAGTTGAGCAAACCTACTGGACTTTGATAAATGGAGCTTTTTCTTGTTTTCTTTCTTTCTTTCTTTCTTTTTTTTTGAGGAAGATCAGCCCTGAGCCAACATCCGCTGCCAATCCTCCTCTTTTTGCTGAGGAAGACCGGCCTCAAGCCAACATCCGTGCCCATCTTCCTCCACCTTACACACGGGACACCTACCACAGCACAGCTTGACGAGCAGTGCCACGTCCACACCCGGGATCTGAACCGGCAGACCCCGGGCCACTGAAGCGGAGTGTTGGAACTTAACCATTGTGCCACCAGGCCGGCCTGTCTTCTATTTTTTAAAGTCACTGTGGAGAGCATAAGTACTTGTAACCTCCAAACTGATCAATAAAAAAGGTCAACAAGGGGCCAGCCCAGTGGTGCAGCGGTTAAGTTCGCGTGTTCCATTTCTGTGGCCCCGGTTTGGAACCCCGGGCACCGACCTATGTACCCCTTATCAAGCCATGCAGTGGCAGGTGTCCTACATATAAAGTAGAGGAAGATGGGCACGGATGTTAGCTCAGGGCCAGTCTTCCTCTGGAAAAAGGGGAGGATTGGTGGCAGATGTTAGCTCAGGGCTAATCTTCCTAAAAAAAAAAAAAAGGTCAACAAAATATCTTTACTATAATTCTCTTGGTGTTTATGGAGTAATTAAATCACCAAGTTAAAAGAGAAGGATCTGGACAATGAAACACCTGCCACTTCACAGCAGGCTCCCAAGAATAAAGCATTGTGTGCCTGATTTTATGACTATGAGAGATCAATTCTGGGCTGCCATAAAGTCTTATCTAGGAGAAAGAGATGCAGGCACATTAAAGCAACCTTTATTGACACCTGAATTGTGCCAAGCAGTGCACCAGGAGAAAGGTTCAAACCTCTGCGTCCAGAGCCTTCCGGCTCCCTGTGGGACCAGGCTAATAAACAGGTCTTCACTCCACAATGTGTATACCATAGCGACCCATGCTAAGGGCTTGCCATCTTGACCGGCTCACAAGACACAAGGCGGGTCTTTACAAACGGTTGGCAGCCACTGTTGTTCAAACACTGAACAGTAGCAACCACGTCTTTGCTGGCCGACCAGTAGTTATGAGAGCGGCAGCACCTGCTCCACCATCTCGAAGGCACATCCTCTGCCACTTTTCCTTATTTCTTCAGCTCCAGTGCCCACGTGTCCACCAGCAGAAAGTCCAGCAGCTCCTGCTGAAGCTCTCCTTTACAGAGGCAAAGAGGGAGCAGTGGTTGGGGGCGCTACACCCCAGTTGGCGGAGAACTCGAGTCTCGTTGGCTGTAAGGACTTCTCCCAGCACAGGCCCACAGATGACCCTGGTCCACGAAGGTGGAGCGGGAGTGCACTGATGGAGACCCAGCACAGCCTGCCATTGTTTTTGGAGAGAGGAAAACATCGATTCCTCAGTGCTAAGCTCGGCTGAGGGCACCTGCTCCTGATTCCTGGTTTCTTCAGGTCACAGACAGAGCTGCTTCCCATGTGTCAATCTGCCCAGGAGGGCCGGGCGGGACAAATTCTAGCATCCACCATCATCTCCTTCCCACCGCTGGGGACCCATTTGGGGGGTCTGGCAACTTCTCTTTTGAAGCCCTCAGAACACAGTGGGTCTTCTTACACCTTCTTTCCCAAATTGTAGCTGGGGGGCCACCTCCCATGTCAGTGGCTCCAAAGCGGTTGATCTTCTAAGAGCGGATGCCAAAGGAATTATATGGTTACAAGGTCTGTGATTCCAAGAGCATTTTTTTGGCCAGGAGGGAGCAATCTAATCCCTGGCAGGGTGTCCCAATTTCTGCTATTCCACACAACGCCACAGTGAAAAACCACATACAGTACATGCTCCATGTGTGCGGAGGCGCAAATATTTCTCTAGAGAATATCTAGACATGGAATTGCAAAGTTGAAAAATATGTATATTTTCAATTTTTTTTTTGAGGAAGATTAGCCCTGAGCTAACATCTGCTGCCAATCCTCCTCTTTTTGCTGAGGAAGACTGGCCCTGAGCTTCCTCTACTTTATATGTGGGATGCCTGCCACAGCATGGCTTGCCAAGTGGTGCCATGTCTGCACCCGGGATCCAAACCAGCAAGCTCCTGGCTGCCAAAGCAGAACGTGCACGCTTAACCGCTGCACCACCGGGCTGGCCCCAGTGTATTTTAAATATTAATAGATATTGTCGGGGCCAGCCCGTGGCCGAGTGGTTAAGTTCACATGCTCCGCTTCGGTGGCCCAGGGTTTTGTCAATTCGCATCCAGGGCGCAGACATGGCACCTCTCATCAGGCCATGCTGAGGCTGCATCCTACACAGCACAAGCAGAAGGACCTACAGCTAGAATGTACAATATGTACTGGGGGGCTTTGGGGGGAAGAAGCAAAAAAAGAGAAGATTGGCAACAGATGTTAGCTCAGGTGCCAATCTTAAAAAAAAAGAGAGATTGTCAAATTGTCCTCCAAAAATGCTGTTCCACTTTATACTCTCACCATACTTTTTGTGAGAACCTGTTCATTCTCTTACCAACATTCATTTTTTTCATTTGCACCAATCTAATGGGCAAAAAATGGCATCTCAGTGTATGTATGACCCTGATTACTAATAAGATACTGTATCTTTTTCTTATGTTCTTTGGCTATTCCTATTTCCTCTTCTTTGTGATATTTGCCCAGTTTTTAGATTTAATGTGAATACATTTAACACTTCCACATTGAATAGTATGCTAATTATAGGTTTACTAAGTTAAGGGAACTTGTTGTTCTTTTTATTTCTAGCTTCCAGGAGTATTTTTTCTGTTCTTTTTAAGCAGAAATAGGTGTTAACTTTTAACAAATGTTTTTCTCAAATATGTTAAGATGATCAGATGCTTTTTGTCTTGCTTAATCTATTAATGTAGTAAATTACACAAACAGATTTTCTAATGTTGAACTAGGCTTATATTCCTGGGATAAACCCTATTTGGCCTGATATAGAGGGTTTCAGGCTGCTCAGTTGTGCACTAAACAACTCATTCATATGGCAGCAAGTTGTGCAGTGCACAACCTGCACAACCATGCACAGTGTCCCTTAGACGTACTATGTAAAAAAACCCAAACATTGCTGGGTTCAACGTGCCAGCTGCAATTAAGATCATTTGCATCTATGGCATAGGAAATACTGACTTATAGTTCTCTTTCCTTTTACTGCCTCTGTCCAGTTTTAGTGTCAGAATTCTGGTCGCATCATGAAATTAGGTAGCTTCCCATCTGTTTCTATTCCCTGAAACAGGTTATATAATATGGGCATTTTCTGTTCGTAAAGGTTTGGAAGCCATTGCCTTTATAACCAGCTGGGTCTCGTGTCTAGATCTTTGCCTACTTGTCCATGTATTTAAAGGTTAATTTGTTCAAGTGTTCCCCTCAAACCAATATTTGCACTTTATATTTTCCTGGAAAATGAATCACTTCGAACTTTTGATCAAGTTCATGGTGTGAATTTGTGCTTTAAGCTGATCCCTCTGCTGGAAACAAAGCCATGATAAAGAAGACATTTTTTTTAAAATTAAAAAGGTATAAGTGTGCTATAAAAGTAAGATCTACATCTCCATGAACCAGAAATGGAATAAATCGAGTGTGAAAAGGAGCTGAAACCAGAGCCTGTTGGGCTCTGGGTCTGGGGAATGGGGATGGGACAGGAGGAACATCTAGGGGCTGAACAGCCCTGGGGGTTCCTCCTGCTTCCTCCCCACTGACTCCCAGACAGCTGCCCCTGGAGACTCTTCCGCTCCAGGATCTGCTTCCCTGCACCACCCCCCATGCGTCAGCAACGTCCTCTCCTGGGCAGGTTGTGGCCTGTGGTTTCCTCCTTCAATCTGACGCCCCATCCCCTTCTTTCAGGCATTACTTAGAATTCCTGGTCTTTGAGAGTACCCTGGGTCGTCTTCCAGGGCTGTCAGAGGTGTCATGTTACTCTATGATTTATATCATGTCTAGAGATTTGGGTTAAGAGGGAGATGCCTGTAAGTTTATCGTAATGGTATAAAACAAACCAAAAAACTACGTGCACTCAGTCCTCCGCCTTGAACCAGAAGCCCCAAAGGAAAATTAAGTTAGAACTAAGATCTCAGTTTTAAAAATTAACATCTGAGTGTCTACCATGAAGCAGTCCCTGTATGCTGCATAGATGTATTTTTAGTATAAAAGCTGCAAACAATACTGCAGTCTTTGGAATAAAACTTGCCAGTTCTGATCATCTCTCCCTGTCACTTTCCATCCTCTCTCCAGAAGGAACCTGCAGTTAACAGTTTGTTGTAGACGATATATCCTTCCAGTCCTTTTATGGCACAGGTACAAATATGTGTATCTAATTTGTGCACTGTTTCATTTATTCTCTCAACAACCATAAGAAGTTAGTATTATTAACCCCATTTTATGGATGAGACAACTGAGGCCTAAGACGGCTGGGTAACGTGCCAAGCGGCCCACAGCTAATAAGTTTGAACCAATATTTCTCATTTTGAAAACAGCGAGTGCCTCTTTTTCAGGAGATCGAGGCACTACTCTTAATTAAATGAATGAATGAGTCTTGCTCAGTGGTGTATTTCTTACAAACCCAAAATGGTGTGACGGAGTCCCAAGGAACACTGGGCTCTCAGCTCTGCTGCCCTCACCTCCGGCAGCTGTCCTTTCGGAGAGCTGAGTGGGCAAGCCCTTGCCTGATAATCTGAGTTTCAGGCGACGCTCCTCTGGATTGCAGGTCTTCCCTTTTGCTAGGACGTTTTAGCCCGGTGAAAAGACATCCCTGAAGTGCCTCCAGGAAAGGCTTTCAGGTGCCAGGGACTCCAACAGGTTCCCCAGTTGCCCCCAGGGGAAATCCGGGAGACTCTGACGTGGCTTCAGTTGGGACGAGCTGGGGGAAGAAGACAAGAGGAAGTGGGCGGGCCCGACGCCTGGAGCAGACCGGCCTGTGCTTTCTCGCTCACCTCCCCTCCGCTCCAGGGATTTCCCCAGTGGACCCGCCACCGAGGCCAGGAAACGGAAACTCTCTGATCTATTTATTTATTTTAAAGCCAGAATAAAGGCTTGGAGCTGTTTTCACCTCCCACGTCGGGCAGCGCCTCCCGGAATGTCCAGCGCTTCCTTCTGGTCATTTGGCTGAGGCGTGGCAGGACCCACACAAATGCCACACGCCCTGGTCGGTCCCTTCCCACGGTATTAGGGAGAGCCTGGGCCTCCCTTCACCCCCCACGGTGCCGCGGGTGTAGACAGACCCCCGGAGCGTTGCGGCCTTGCCTTCCTGCACAAGTCACAGAAACGAGGCCCCAGGCCCTGAATGCATTTGCATCGGAATAACTGTATAAACCTCAGAAACCGAGGCTGCCTCCCCCGCCCGGCTCCTTGAGCAGTGGGCTGCTACGGGGCTTCTGATTTGATGCTGGATTAATCACGCGTGCAAGGCGAAAGCAACTCTGGTCGCCCGCGAGGCTTGGTTGCTGGGGCTCGGTTTCAAATTTAAATACTGCATCCCCGTCACGAGACCAGGAGCCCGCGGCCCCGCCCCCATCCGGCCCGCCCCCTGGGAGCTGTCGGGGACCCCTGCTGGGGTCAGAAGCCGGATCCTCGCATCCTCGGGGGCTTCCGCCAGAACCGCTGCTCATGCGGGCTAATGGAGAAACTAGCAGGGGGCTGGCAGGCCTGAATTTACCCCTTTCGCAGGCAGCTGGGCCTAGTCGATGAAACGGGAGGGCTGTTTGTCTTCAAGCCAACTATTTCCAGCCACAGCGTTCCTAAACGCTAAACCTAGGCGGGCTTTCCTCGAGGGTGTGTGGATTAGGAATGGATGATTATGAATCATCTTCCCTTCCTAACAGGATCGAATGTCATGCAACATTTAGCAAGGGCTAATATGCGGAAACATGACGAGGGCCTTAGACACTTTGGTGGGCACACCGTGGCGGAGTCCCTCAGAAGAGGCTTGGGAAATTGGGCCTCCTTGGCTGTGGGGGAAATGCCCTTAAATGTGACTTCATCACGTGTGTGTGTGTGTGTGTGTGTGTGTGTGTGTGTGTCTGTGTTCCTGGCACATTTGTGTTTGGGGACTGTTTGCTGAAGAGAACATGAAAAGGCAGCTGGGATACCCTTCAATTTGCAATTTACAATGAGCTGTCACGTTGAAGTCCAAGATGAGTAATAGAGATAGACTGGAGATTTCCCTTTTAATGGGAGCTGTGGGGCTCGAGCAGAGCTGGATCTGTTATTGTAAGAAGTCCTTCTGGATTGCATGCAGCATGTCCCTGTTAGAATACTCAGACAAGCCCTAAATATATTGTGTGTATATACAGCGTGAGTGTGTGTGTTTGCATGGTTGTACACTGGTTTCCAATTTTAAGAAAATTTCTTTCTTGGTCCAACATTTCGATTTAATATTTACTCTGGATAATCCAAGGTTTACAATTTTTACATAAAATTACACATCTATCATTTTTTCTTTGAACACAGACACTTTGGACCTCAGTTTCCCCTTGTGCTCAAGGAGGGCGCTCTAGCTTGGTGCCTTGGAGAAAATTCTGTTTGTCAAGAGAGTTGATACTGTACTCAACCTTTCAACTTCTATTGTTCCTGAAATCTTTCAAGGACCTTTAGCGATCTAGAAGCTGCGGCCTCTCTCAAGCACGAGAGCCCGGAATTGTAGGTGTGTGGATTGTTTTTCTAGATGGATCTTCTTTGTCTTCTACCTGCTATTGAATAGCAAAGTATGGAGGGGGCACATTTGTGAGGAAGAGGGGGTTGCTTTGACTCTTTTAAAAGTGCTAATGAGTTAACTCTGCAATGACAATGGAACACCTACAGAAAACAAAGGGTGTGGTTAGGCTTTGGTAACCTCAGCACAACTCAAAATATCTTTTCACTAGGCTTGCTGTAATGTTTGCGCAGGGTGTGGGAGGGGGGCGGCCTGGAAGGGGCTGTTTCACTTTTTGCCTTGTTTTGGCTCTCAGGAGAGAGAGGTGTGTGTGTGCATGCAAAGCTCAGCCAACATAATGATAACAGCTAACATTCCCTTAGTGCTTGTGGCGGAGCAGCCACTGTGCTGGGTGTCTTACATCCACTATCTCATTTGATCCTCTCAACTATCTCAGTTGAGGAAGTTAGGAAAAGAGTTTTAATAGTGAAATTAATTGTGTGTAATTCTGGTATGTAAGGGTTGTGGAATTACTGTCCTCATTTTGCCATGAAAGAAATCAAGACTCAGAGAGGTTAAACTATTCAAGGACACCAGGTCTCTAGCCCCAGTCTGTTCTGTCTCCAGAACCCACATCCTGACCTAAACCATTAAACTCTGCATCCGAAAGAGCAGCAGCCCAGAAACTGGCCCCACCAAGCTACTGCTGATGCGAGCAGCTTTGGGAGATGCAGCTGCATGCAGGGGACCGAAGCTCCTGGCAGCAGTGCCCAGGGGAATTAGCAGGTGTCCTGCCCCCGGGCACCTGGGATGGGAGGATGGGTTAACCCAAGCGTGGAGCATCAGAGAAGAGCTACTACTGTGTTGGTAGTTCTGCTTTTGTAAAAGTAAATATCAGTCTCCACTTTGGCCGGGAAACAGGAACTTTCGACAAGATTGGCATAGCCGATGTCTGGCCAAGCCGTGGTGTTCTCCTCCAGGCTATCAATTCTGCTTTTGCAGCAGCCGTGCCCAACAGATAGAGTGTCTTCCTGGGAAGCCCCCATTGTCTGAGTGTGCAGGTGAATTCAACTGGACTTTCCCTCATTTCATCTGCTATGGGGGTTGGGATTCCTGCCTTAGAGGGGCTTTCATTGATTTTATCTTGACAGCATGAGGGCTTCTAAAATGAGAAATGCTTAGGAAGCCTGTGGCCACTTAGGAGGGTTTGTTAGAAGCAGAAGGTTGTCTCCCCACTCCCCATCCCAGTGTGCCTCGAATGGGTTGAAGGTCTGGGGACATTCTGATGTCTCAGTCTCAGGGAGGCTGGGCAAGTCATGGGGCAGTGGGATGCCCCCCGCTGGCCTCTGACCACTGACAGCTTTGTCTGCTTACCCCAGTGTGCTGTGCAAACACTGGCATTTCCTGCATGTGCACCACGTGACAAAGATTGGGAAGCACTTCTCTCTCCTGCCCTTCTGAGATTGGAATGGCAAACCCAGCCCTCCACTCGCTTTGTCCCCTGAGCAGTGAACTCAGACCTAACTTTCTCTTTCCAATTCTCCCTGCACTTCCCTCCCCTCCTCCTCATCTGTTTCCACGGCTGAAGGACCGATGTCATTACCACAGCCCCTCGAGCCAGGTGGCTAGCCCTGGCCAACCCCAAGACTTCCTTCTAATCTCAAAGCTGTCACCCAGCCCGGAGGAAGGAAGAGGCCTGAGGCCTGTCAGGAGCAGTTCTCAGCTTCCTACTGAGGACACTACAGATGAAACTCTCTCTGGTGTCTTGGATGGCTGACAAGGGGGTGAAGGAACCAGAGGCGTCTCACTTGCATGGTGAATGAATTCAGATGATGAACTAGAGTTCCCCCAGAGGCTCATCTCTGTATTTGGGGCCAAGGAGGCCCTGAGCAAGTGAGATCACAGCTCATGCAGGTAGCACCTGCTGTGCTGGACGTCCCAGGACACGGGGAGAGAATGAAGCCTGGACTGGCCAAGGATTAGTGGCTGAGAAATGCCTGAGCACCATCTGGAGAGCTGCTGCAATTACGACTCTGTAGAGACCTCTATTGCACGCCTGCCAAAAAGGGCTGGAAAATGCTAATGGAGTGGTGCATTTACAGATCACATTTACTCTTTTATTGTCTAAAAAATTTTATTGTGGCTTTATTTTACAACAGAAAAAAAGCTGAATAAACTTATAGTTAAAAAAAACAAACAAACAACTCAACAGCCTATATGCTTCACACCTCCCATGGGCTCTTTTGATGGCATGTGAAATGCATACAAATGAGCAAGTGGCAGGGAACTAATTGCAGTGTGGTTTCTGAGTCACGGCTTGGGTGTTCTTCA
This sequence comes from Equus przewalskii, assembly GCF_037783145.1. Taxonomy (NCBI): domain Eukaryota; kingdom Metazoa; phylum Chordata; class Mammalia; order Perissodactyla; family Equidae; genus Equus; species Equus przewalskii. Next base: position 44,132,968 of record NC_091840.1, read on the forward strand.
CAGCAGGACCTAGACACAGTTCACGTTTTCCCCTCCTGCCCTGCCGCCTGCAGAGCTAGAGAGAACTCATTTCCAGAACAAGGTGTCTGTGACTCTGACCACTCCTGAGCGAAGCTCCCACACCTTCACCAGCTCTCTCAGGAGGACAAGGGTCTGCGTGGGGATGGTGCCTTGTCCTGGGAGCCAGCCCCTTTGCTTGCAGGATCAGGCAGGTCAGGTGGGAAGTCAGCTGCTCCTGGTGTCTTGGGCCATGTTCTCCTTGGTGAGACAGAACCTATTCCTTTTGGGTCCTGAAAGCCACATTAGAAATCGGCAGAAGTGCTGCCTTGGGTAGATGGGCCCACAGGTGTACTAAGGTTGGGGTTAGTGGTCTTTTTAGGAAGTCAGTCTTCCTTGTAGGACTGGAAGGAGATGTGGTCTGCTTGCGTGTGCAGCTCCCTGTGTGGCCTCTGAGAGAGAGCAGCAGGGAAGCAGGAGCCCCGGGGGCAGAGCTTCTCTGTGGCTGCTTCCTCATCTGTGGTTAGTTGTGGCGGGAGGCAAATGGGGTCTCTTACGAAAGCAGCCCTCTTACCTCCAGAAAAAAACAGCTCAGCCTCCCTAAGGGCCCCCAAAGCACTAACACCCTGTGTGGAGGCTCTGGCTGGCCAGGTGCAGCTGTAGCAAAGGTTTCTGTCTTGGTGGCCTCTAGCATGGCTTTGTTCCAACAGTCAGTAGGTGCATTTGCCCTGAGGGCCAGGGATCTCAGGGGCAGAGCAGGCCTGGAGCCAGGTCCAGCTGGTATTAAGAGGAGGCACCGTGTCCTTCCTGGCCTGTACAGAGTGGTTGCTACTCTCTTCTGCTTTGGGCTGCCTGGTGCAGAGCCCATGTGTGGGGCCACCCACAAAAGGGACTGCTCTCTGGGGAAACTGAAAACCAAGTTGTGATCTCATTTGGGGCTGCACTGGTCTCCCCAGGTGGTCCCAAGTTGTCTGGGACGTTGGTTGCAGGGAGTGGGGAGCCACCACCCAAAACTCTGGGGTCCAGGAAAGGGGAGTCTTCCTAGCACCCTTGCCCCCTCTGCTGGCGACCTGTGGCTACCCTCATGTGACAAGCACGTGGCTTCCTGGAGGAAAGAAACTTGCATAATCAGAAATAGGAACCTGGAAAATAACTCAGTGGGGCATGTAAGGGATTGCGCAAAGATTTGTCTAGAAGACTTTGGGCTGTGAGAGGAGGGTTAGGGTGAGGAACCAGGTTTCGTCTGAGCCACGGCGGAGATCTAAGGAGGTCTCTAGAGCTTGAGACTTCCAAGGGTCAGAGGCAGAGGGACAGCGTCTTCCTGTCTGTGACCTGTCAGACTAGAAATTGGGCATGGGGGCTTCCTCTGGAAGGGGGAACGGGGCAGGGGCAGACAGTAGAAATCATTCAACATCAAGCTGGGGCTTCTGCAGCTTCGAGTCCTCGGCCATCCCCCTCTCCACCCGGGGCATGAGATCAGGCCCCGCTCCTGGTGGCTCCAGAAAGAATGATTCTCTTGAAGTGCTCCTGACAGTACTCGGCTGAGCCTGAGTACTCCTTTGTGGGAGAGATGCCCCAGAGATTCCGTCACCCCTGCAGCACAGGAAAGTGCCGCTGCCCAGGTGGGACTGCAGGGGAACCGAAATTCCTCAGAGTCTTTGCCCTTTGAGGTTCTGTGGGAATGTTTCTCAGAAGTAGAGGGCCCTTCCTTAGGAAAGTGAATCTCTCATACCTCCTCATGTGGTGCTATCTTCCCCGAGGGCCTCTAGCTCTGTTCAGAGCACAGAGAATTTTTGAGAAAGTTCTGAGTGTACTGGTCCGCTTCCTCAGGGTCCAGGCAGTGGAGACAGGAAAATCTGGATGAGGCAGGAGGTAGAACTGATACCCCGTTTTCTCCTGCCTTCCCCTGAGAGGTTAGCTAAGGAATAATTTTCCCACCCTGGACCAGGCAGGGCTGTGAGAGCTGTACGCCAGAGTCCAGATGACCCCTGCAGCCCTGGAGACCACCCTTACACCAGGAACCCTCCAGATACAGGCCTTATGCCCAAGGAGGAGTCGGAAGATCCAAGAGCTTGTCGGTCTGCAGTGCATAGAAAGAAGGTGGAAATGCATCACTGTGTCTTCTCTGCCCTGCTGCTTCCGCCTGGAGAGTAGCTGTAAGAGCTCTGCAGATAAATTCATATTAGTGTCAGGGGCCAGTGCTGCCTGGGATGCCTGGGACCTCAGCTCCCTTGCTGGTGAAGAATCTTGTGATGGCAAAGGCTAAGATGCTTCCTGAGGCGTCGTGACTGGTGGACAGGCATAGTGGTGTGGTGGGTGCCTTAGCTCAAGCTGCTGTAACGAAATACCATAGACTGGGTGGCTTAAACGACAGACCTTTCTTTCTTACCATGCTGGAGGCTGGAAAGTCCTGCTTCAGGGAGATCAGGGTGTCAGCATGGTTGAGTTCTTGGTGAGGGCCCTCTTCCTGGCTTACAGCTGGCCCACTTCTCACTGTGTCCTCACATGGTGGAGAGAGAGCACTCTGGTCTCTTCCTCTTCTTTTTTTTTAAGACGATTAGCCCTGAGATAACAACTGCTGCCAATCCTCCTCTTTTTGCTGAGGAAGACTGGCCCTGAGCTAACATCCGTGCCCATCCTCCTCTACTGTATATGTGGGACACCTGCCACAGCATGACTTGATGAGCGGTGCCATGTCCGCACCCGGGATCCGAACCAGCAAACCCCAGGCTGCCAAAGCGGAATGTGTGAACTTAACTGCTGTGCCACCAGGCCTGCCCCTGGTCTCTTCCTCTTCTTATAAGGGCAATAATCCCCCTCCTGGGGACCCTACCCTCATAGCCTCATCTAAACCTAATCACCTCCCAAAGGCCCCACCTCCACATACCTTCACACTGAGGATTAGGGCTTCGACCTGTGAATTTTGAGGGGGACAAACATTCAGTCCATAACAGCAGTTGGGAGCACGAGCTCTGGACCCAGTCAGATCTGAGTGTGAACTTGGCTCCACCACTTACCAGAGGTGTGACCTTGAGCCTCTTCTATAAAGTGCGGATAATGATCGTGTCTTCCACTTAGAACTGTCATGTACTAAAAGTTGGAGTGACATAAAAACAGAGAGTAGATTGATAGTTACCAGGGGCTGGGGGTGGGGGAAATGGGGAGATGTTGGTCAAAGGGTGCAAACTTTCAGTGATAAGATGAATGAGTCCTGGAGATCTAATGAACAGTGTGGCAACTGTTGTTACCAATACTGTGTTGTATAATTGAAATTTTCTCAGAGAGTACCTCTTAAATGTTCTTACCACACACACCAAAGATAACTATGCGAGGTAATAGATGTGTCAACTAACCTTATTGTGGTAATCATTTCATAGTACACACTTATATCAAATCATCACTTTGTACACTTTAAACTTATGCAATGTCATTTATCAATTATATCTCAATAAAGCTGGAAATAAAAAAGTTAGAGTGAAAATAACGTGCTTAACACAGTGGCTAGAGCACAAATATTTGTGAAGCCAGGGACATGTTGACTGAAGGGCTTTCAGTAACTGGATGCCTCCGCCCACGAATTCGCAGGGAGGAGAGGGGGGTCCTAAACCTTTGTGAGCGTTTTGGGGGAGAAGGTGTCCCAGAAAGGCTTCTTTATAATGACAGGCTAAGAAAAGCTGCAAATTCTGTTGCGTCTCTGAATTCATGCTGAGGCCACACATTATATTAGCAACAATCTATATTTTCCCCCAGTTTCCAGAAGAACCTTCTGCGTCGGTCGTCTATTCCAGTTCCCTTCTTCACCCCCATTTTTACCCCTGTGTAATTGCTTATGCTTTTCCTTCCCCCTAGAATGTGCCTCCCCACCCCACCATTTTTTTTTTTTTTTTTGAGAAAGATTAGCCCTGAGCTAAACATCCATGCCCATCTTCCTCTACTTTATATGTGGGACGCCTACCACAGCATGGCTTGCCAAGGGGTGCCATGTCCGCACCCAGGATCAGAACCGTCAAACCCCGGGCTGCCGAAGTGGGATGTGCACTTCACCCCTGCGCCACTGGGTAGGCCCTCCCACCCCACCATTTTTGCCAATGAAATGTCCTTCTGGGCCAGGTTCCAATGGCACTTCCTCCAAGAAGCGTTTAGTCATCAACTCAGTTCGAAGTGGTGATGCCCACCCTCCATAACAGACCACTTTTGGAACCCACCAGGCTCTGCCTTACCTCTTGGTGACTTCTGGGCATGTCTCAAATCCGCTGTCACAAGCATCCGGGGCAAAGGAATGCAGTCTTATACAGTTGGCCCTCGTCTCTGCAGGTTTCGTATTTGCGGATTCAACCAATCGAAGTTCAACATTTTGCAGTTGGTGAATTCGCAGATGCAGAGAGCAGACTGTATTCATGGTACACACTACGCTATTTTATATAAGGTACTTGAGCATCCACGAATTTTTGGTATCTGCAGGGGTTCCTGGAACCAATCCCTCCTGGCTACCGAGGGACTACAGTATAGGGCTGAGGGAATATTTGAGGAGCTATTGAAAAACTTCGAGCTCTCAAAACCTGTGGAACTTCCTGATATATTGGGGAACTGAGGCGTAGGAAATAAGAAAGTTTTTCCCCTCCTTTATCAGCTGTTTATGGTCATCTATCTCTGAAGGAATCACAGATAGGATAACTTTCATCCCTGCATGTCAAGGTGAGGAAACCAAGACCCAGAGAGGGAATGGGAGTTTCTCAAGGTCACACAGCAAGTTAGTGGCAGCACCAGGACCTGGGTTCAGGGTGTGCTCAGTTTAGTGCTCCTTACCTTCTGTTGGAGAGAGGTAGTGGTGTGTTGAGGGGCAAAGACATGGATTCTGGGGGCAGTCGGGGCTTACTGTGATAATGCAATAATTTAATACATGCCGAGTCCTTAGATCAGCCCAGGCATGGTAAGCAAAATATGAGTGTTGCACTCACCTTTATCATTGTTTCTCTGCCCTTCTTTGACAACTACTATCTTCTCCTACCAGATTTCTTCATTTCAGGGGAGAGGAGAACCCTGAGAGTATTAACCATGCCAGGACATCCTTACTAGGCAGTGGGTGAGAAGCTGGCAGGTAGCTTAGAGGACTAACCATCTGGGTTACTGACCCTAGGGGCCTAGGGTGATTTTTGGACCATCACAGACTCAAGGCCCAACAAACCAGACCTTGACTAAAAATTGGGTGTTTTGTTTGTCTCTTTGTTTCAGTGAAGGGAAAATGAGAAGGAACCTTCTTCTCTTTTTGATGGTGCCCAGCAAACAAGGTGAGCCTCAGGCCTGCCCAGTATAAGCAGCAGCCATCGAGGGTCTGCTCGAGCCCTGTCTGTCTGTCTGTCCATCTGTCAGGCAGCCTGCAGACCCCCTCAAGCTAGGTCCTTGGGAAGACAAGGTCCCCAGAATCAGTTTCCATCATACTTCTCCCGTGACTGAGCTGAAAGCAAGATTTTCCATCTGTCTGGTTGGGGGGCACCAGCGTCATCCCTGGCAGCCACTGAGCGACAGCTTCAGCCTACAGCCCCCTGGGACAGGGGAGTTCAGCATTGCTGCCGGCAACCAGCATCTTCTTTCTCAGACTCTCAACATCTGCACCCTACCAGACAATGGGAGGACAGACAGGACAGGCACACACTCCAAGACTGCTTTTCCCCAGAGGAGAGCTGCACTTTGCCTCCCTCCTCTAAAAACAAATTGAATTGCAAATTTGGGACAGGCCCAGGAGACGGACTCTGTGAATTGAGACCAAAGTTCTCTTGGTCGGCTGAACCATTTCTCGGTTTCTATTCCATTTCCATGTTGGAGTCTGATTGGGTAAAAAGAGTACAGCCTCAGATGCTGGCTGCTGAGTGAGGGAGCCCTGTGCACTGGGGAGTTTGTAGCTGGGATTTTGTGTGAGCCATTAGAGAATGAATTGGAGCAGTGGTTCTCTTGCCCCACATCTGGTTCTAGGATCCTGTGATTTTCTTCCTGAGTTTTTCTGGAGAGCGTGACCATTCTCAACAGGACATCCCAACCAGCCCAGACGGTTGTTGGAGCTGGGCTGGCTGAAGAGTCTGTACTCCCTCATTCCAGGCTCGTTGTGATCAGGAACATATTTGGTCATTCGTTTGAAACCATTGAAACCATTATTTCGAGGTGCAGGGGTCACAGTGGTGAACAAGAGGGATGTGGTTCTCCCTCTGGGAGCTGTCAGTGTAGCAGAAGAGACAGGCATTGAATGATGTACGGGAGCACTGAGTAATCTGAAACGCAGGCCTCCCTGCTCTGGTGGGCAGGGAAAGCTTCCTGGCAGAAGTGATATTTAAGTTAAGACCAGAGGGAAGAGGAGGCCATATCCAGGCAGAGTAGGGGGAGAGCATTTTAGCCAGAGATATCATCTTGTGCAAAAGTTCTGAAAAAGCAGAGAGAGCAAAGAGGAGAATGTGCCAGATGAAGCTGAAAGGAAGCGAGGGGCCAGCCCACAGGGCCTTGTGTGCCACCAAAAGGATGTGGGTCTTTACTCTGACAGTAGTGGGAAGTGTTCTCTGCTTCTGTCGGGTACTGGGGAACTTTTTCCTCCAATTGATCATTCTGACGATGATGTCAGACTCGTGAGCTTGGGACGGCTCGGACCAACAGACCCAGCTCACATGTGACCACTGTGTGCCTTTCACTGACCACCGCAGCCAGATTTTCATTCTTTCCCACTCTCCCTTCATTAGAACACATGTCACATGTGTTGGTTTCTCATGGCAGCCGCTGGCGCCAGACTGTGTTCATGAGACTGAGCTGACCAGCCCAGGACAATGTGCAGTGGGCTTGGGGAAGAGGAAATTAGGAGTCACAAGGTTTCAGGATCAGAACCTGAAAGTGCCTTATGTAAAAGATGGGTGTCCTGCAAGAGTTTGGGGACAGAGAACAGGGCTTGGTTGAGTCATCCTTGCGGGAAGGAGGGTGGGGTGGTCCCTTGGGGGAAGGAGGTGGCTGGTCTTCTGCAATTTCTTCTCAGAGACCATCTGCTGGTTCCTAACGGTCTGAATCAGGCTGCCAGGCTGTCTGCTCTTCCTTCCAAGGGTCATGATGCAGGCTGGGGGCAGGTGTGTGCCTAGCTTCTGGGGAGGGGCAGCCAGGGGCACTGATGTCCCTTGTGAAGGTGGCCTGGGCCAGATCATGCCCCCTCTTCACCTCCAAGATGATAAAGGGGAAATTCAGGGAGGCACCAAAGGCTGAATGATGGGGAAAAGAACAAGGGAGTATGAGCTTGCCAAGGAACCATCCTCGGTTCCTCCCAACAAAGTAGTGTTTTCAAATCTGTTGGCATTTGGGGACAGACATTCTTTGGGACACTTCTGCATATTGCAGGACACTTTAACATCTCTGGCTTTAAAATGTTCCTATAGGGGCCTGCCCGGTGGCGCAGTGGTTAAGTGCACACTTTCCGCTTTGGCGGCCCAGGGTTCGCCGGTTTGGATCCCAGGTGCAGACATGGCACCGCTTGTCAAGCCATGCTGTGGTAGGCGTCCCACATATAAAGTAGAGGAAGATGGGCACGGATGTTAGCTCAGAGCCAGTCTTCCTCAGCAAAAAGAGGAGGATTGGCAGCAGATGTTAGCTCAGGGCTAATCTTCCTCAAAAAAAAAAAAAAAAGCTCCTATACATTTTAAAATACTTCCTGGTGGGGCAATACAAACTACCCGTCCCCTAATGGAGAACCGCTGGTCCAGTGTTTACGGGGACAGAATTGTACAGCTGCGCTTCAAGTCCCACACCGGGCAAGCAGGGAGACTGGAGAAATCCCCCCACTTGAGAATATCTTAGGGAAGCTTTTGTTCAGTGACCACTCATGGGGGCTCCTGCTGTCTCCTGACCCCAAATGGAGTTCCTCCCGACTTCCCTAGCCTTGCTGCTCACAATGATAACCCACAGTCCTGTGCACAATCTGGTGGGTGAAGCTGAGATTTTAGTGCAGGCATTTCCAGGCCTCTTGGCTGGACTGTGGCCAGGGTGGCAGGACCGCCTCTGGTGGCCGAGGTGCTGCTCTATTGGGCCACCAGATGGCGCTTGGGAGCCCCCACTGTCTGCCGCAGGACCACTGGTGGCAGGAGTGACTGCAGACGGGACTTGCCTTAAAGAGGCCTGGTCCTTAAAGAGACATCGCCACACACCGCAAACTTGAACGGTCACCCCAAAGCGAGACTCCACTGATGACAAGCACCACTGGCCAAGCTCTGATGCTCTATTGTCCTTGCCTCCCTGAATGTCGAGCCACCACCTCTTGGAGCCGGTCTCCTTGACAGCCTGCCCTCAGCCCCTGCGGCCACTCCTGGGCCTGACAGACAGGGCCAGCCTGGCAGGTGGCGTCAGAGCTCTGGCAGAGCAACGCAGGGCCGGGATGCATCTGCAGAACTCTGGCTGAAAGAACGAGAAGCACAGCCAGCTTCAGGGGAAGGATGACCACAGAAAGGCAGAGGGCCAGCCTGTAAGCTCAGACTCCAGCCGGACATGCCCCTGCTTCGCTGGGAGCTGATAAAGTTGGAGCCACTGAACTTGGTCTGTGGGTTTTGGGGACTTACAGGATCCTTCCGTCTCTAATGCTGGCCTCTTTCCAAATGCCAATGGGGATGCTGTGGTAAGTAAATTAGGATGGGGGCTCCAGACCCTGCTGTTGAGCTCTCTGATCCTCTCTAGGAAATCTCCTATGTTGACCCCCGGGTGGCGCGATCTGAGCCAGGTTGTTGAGTCATGTTGTTGGCCACATTCTCTGGGGCTTGGCATGAGACCCTCTTGAAACTGCAGCTTGCTTAGCATAATCTAAGGCAGCGGCTCTGCCCAGGATGCTGGACTTGCTGTGGTCCTTGGCCATGGGAGCGGGGCTTCAACACAGGCCCTGGGAAATGTATGGGGAGCTTCCTGGCTTCAGGGGCCTGGATGTCACTATGCCTTCTGGCCATAGTGCCAAGGGAGGCAACAAGGGGTGACTGCAGTTCTCTGGCTCACCTCTTACCAGGGCTGCAGATCTTTCCCATGACTCAAACTGACACAGAACTTTGGTCGAGAGATGAATAATCGGGGAGGGCTTTGAGTCACTCTGTGCTGCCTGTAGATCTCACTGTCTTGCTGGAAAAGCAAGGAGACTGGGAAGAGAGAGGTAGGAAGAGGGCAAAGGACAGAATTGTCAGGCCACGCCTTCTGCCTTAGAGGTGACTCAGTCAAGGCCTGGGGAACTTTCTTTTTTCCAGGCCCAAAGAGTAAAGCTGAATCTTAGAACAGTAAATGCTGCTAAAGGAGATGAAGCAAGGAGCCAGAAACAGGCCACCCCGGGGTCTGCTAGGAAGCAAAGTTTATAGTCCACTAGGGCAGATGGGAAGCCTGGAGGTCATGCACCTGACCCACCCGGGTGCCCACCTACAGATGTGAAAACTGAGGGTGGGAAGGCTCGAGACACGCCCAAGGCATAGAAGCAGTGGGCTTTGGCAGAGACTGGAGTTCAGGGAACTGCCATCGGGTTGATTGCATCTGGCTTGTCTCCAGGGTCATCTGCCCTGTTGTAGCAGACGAGGTTTTCTTTGGGAGCCAGTTCTGTTTTTGCTTAATCATTTGGTGGCCCCGGGGGGTTCTAGAATTACACTGCCTTTCATTCTTCCTGTAGCTCCAGTTTCTTCCTCCCCAAGTTTAACTTCATTCTGTTTATTCATTTATTCACTCCTTGCAGCCCAATACAGAGATGACACATGCGGACTCTGGATTCAGAATCTCGGTTCATTTCCAAGCGTCACCACCTGCTAGCTGGCCAACGGCTTAGCCTTTCTGCTCCTGTGGAATTTGGCTTATTATGAGGATTAAATGAGATAATCTATATGAAGCACATAGAGCAGTGCCTGGCACTTAAGAAGCACTCGATAAATGTTAGTTGTCATTAATTTTATTTATTCAATATACATCGTTGAATGCCCATCTGTTGGGATTTTTGCAGAAAGCTGATCTGGGGGCACAGTGTGGTTACAGCTGCTTCGGGGTCTGCTGAGCTTCTTTCCTCCACTGGGCTGAGTGAGGTGGATACCCCAGTGAAAAAGCATGCAGTCCTAGCTTTTAAAGAGCCAATCTGCCAGCAAGGGTACAAAGTCTTGGGTTTTTGGCTACCACAGTTTGTTTTTTGTTTTTTAATTGGAATGCGGAGGGCTCCACCCTACCCCCGACTGCCTGTACATCCAGCCTCTGCACACTAGTGCTCCCTGCTGGCCCCAGCATGGAGAGAGGTGAATTGATATCCTTTTCACCAACAGTGACCTCTGGGTGATCAAGGAAGCAGGGACTCCCCGGGTCTTCCTATGGCACACAGCGGAGCTGGGTTGCTAACAGCAAGGAGGGAAGAAGAGTGGAGATACCCAGTTTGGGGTCTAAGCACAGTCACCCTTTTTCCATCCTGGCCAAGTGGCTAGTGGAAGCGAGGGTTGGTTGATGGAGAGGCAGGGAGTAGCATACCCCTTGGAATTAAGGGCAAGGGTACTACCTTTCAGAATGGGATGTATCTCCTTGCCACTCAGGCCCTCATCATCAGCTCAGTGCTCCCGGCAAGGCAACCAACCCTTAAATCCCCCTTAAATATGGTGGTGAGGCAGGAGCAGGCTGGTCACTGGTCACCACGGGAGTGGGGGGGGGGTGTGCTGAGGACAGCCTGTGTGCACAGGCCAGAGGGAGGGCTGGGGAAGGTGGAGAGTGTTCACCCAAAGGACAGGACAGCAAATGGTTAGTGCAGGCTTGGAGGACTCGGCATGATGGGCGCTGATTCAGTGGCTTGGGGTGCACGGACATGTCTGCACCTAGCTGAATCAGAGTGGTCTGTCCACAGAAAGACCCCGCTGCTGCCCTGACAGCTTGGGGTTGCTGGCAGAGCGCTTCACTTTTGGCAAAATGCAGATGAGAATGAGTCTTTAACTCCTTCCTTCCTAGGATGTGTTATTGGGTTTCCCCCAAGCTCCTCCCCACCCTTAGTGCCAGGAATCTGGAGGTTTCTGCTCCAGTCTCAAATAACCCTGGTGCTCAAAGGCTCACACACTTGTCCTGTAGCCAAAGTTAGAGTCAGGCTGTGTGGTGTTACCATCTACTGGAAGCCATCCAGTAAAGGCATCAAGGGAATCTTGAAGTAACTGACCTTTCTTGGGACACATATGTGTGAGACAGGTGCATGGTGTTGGAAGAGGCTGGAAGGTTTTCCTAGAAGGTGGTCTCTAACCCATGGACCAGCACAGATTTCCAGAGACCTTTGCCACCCTGCTTTCACCAGTCAGCTGACAGTGGAGGCAGCATGCATGGCATTTAAGAGCATCAGTAGACAGCCAGAGTTCAAGCCCCAGCCCTCCACTTACTGTCTGGGCAATGCCTCAGCTGCTCAGTGCCTCAGTTTTCTCATCTGGAAAATGGAGGGGACTGAGATAACAGTGAGGTTCTTGGTGAGATAATCTTGTAAACAAAGCGCTGAGATCCAAGCAGGCATTCTCTGTTAATTATTAGAAGTGTTCCTCCTATTGCCTCCAGGGTTCCTTGCTCCCTCTACCCTATATTGTGTTCTGGAGTGGGAGGTCCAGGACAGGATGGACAGAATGTAGGAAAAAAGCAAACGATGGCAACGCTAAGGAGAGCAACTGTAACATTTTAGCTTGAAAAATGCTGAAAATAGCTTGTTCAAGCTTTTGTGATAAAAATGTAAAATGTATGCAAATGTATGTGACTCACACAGAAACATACATCTATGGCCTCCTCACAGTCGGTGCCCGGATGTGGCCATCAGGAAAATCTTTGCAGAGTGCAGAGAGGGTCCAGGCTGCCTTGATGGTGGTGGTGGTGGTGGTGGTTGGGGAGGGGGCAGTGCTGCTGTTTCCACCCTTCTGGGTTCTGTGCCTTCTGCTTGTTCCATGTGGGAAGAAGAGAGGCCCTGGGCCCCGCTCGGCTCCTCCGCTCTCACCATCCTCCCTCTGGTTCCTCCAAGAGCCCATTTGCTCCCTCTCCCATCCTGGCTCTATTTCTGGAGCATCTCATTGGAGATGCACGCCCTCCTCTCTGCTGAGCTCCAGGTGCCTGCTTGGTCCTCCCAGTCTTGTGTGCAAGTCAGAGACGGTGGGAGGGTGACAGCTGAGCAGGGAGGAGCCACAAGAAACAGAGCCAGAGCCTGAGCCTGGAGGGCTGAGTGGGGGAGAGCAAAGTGGACGCAGGGAGGGGCCCATGCGGCCAATGTAACCTCACAGTTGAAAAACACCCGCTCTAGCCACCTGGGGAGGCTTCCACACCCCAGAGCATCTTCCCTGCACCTCCCAGGGGCTCGCCCGACCTGCTGTGAGCTAGTGGCCACCATCTCCCCTTGGGTAGCCCTAGAGGCCACTACCCAAGCAGCTGCAGGGGCTGGGTGCTAGCTACCTTTCTGCATCGTGGATGAGGGTCTGCTCCTCCCCTTAGGAAAACCTAGATCTGTGGTTGTCTGGAATGATGAATGATGAGGAACACCCACCCCCACCCCACCCCATGCTCTGTGGATGCTGACAACACTGCCCCTGACAAAGGCCAAGGTGAGCTTCACCTTGTAGACCTGTCTGTGGAGCTGGGTCCCCTGAGAGCTCTGCCCTTTAAGCTGCTTGGGGATGGGGCAGGGTCTGCTCCGTTATCAGAAACCTCGCTATCTAAGGTAAAACCAGCATAAATGGCCCAGGGCAGCGTTCCTTCGGTGGACCCACTCCCTCCCTTCCCTCGGGTTCAGGAGAGGAGCTTCAGCCCCTGCTGCCCTGGACCACCCTAGCCTCGCTCCCCTCTCCTCCAGTCCCTTCTCCAGGGTCCTTTGGCCCAAGGAGGCCTGCAGGACCGAATCTGCGGCAGAGCTGCCTCAGCTCCCACACGACTAGCACCCGGAAGAGAGGCATAAAGCCCCCCTGTACCCCTTCACTGCTCTTGGAGGCTCTTAGAAGGAATTTTGTTTCTAAAGGTTCTGTTCTCAGAGCAGAAGTCTTGACCCCAGACTTCTGTCAACTTGTAGTATGTGATTAGGCATACATGGAATGCCTCCTGGGCTCCCCTAAGGACCCCAGAGAAGGCTCCTGGAGGGGACCCAGTGGAGACCCTGGAGCCTCTCCTGTACCCCGGGTTGTCCTCCACAGCCCCTCGTTGACCCCTCAGCCCTCCGCCTTTTTCCAGCGCCGTCCCCTGGTGTGTAGAGCTTTTAGGTCAAGGGTGTTTAAATAGATGAGGCGCTGTTAAGGTTTGGAAGGAAAGAGTCCCAGGGCAGCCAAGGCTTCCCGCGGGCGGGCAGGACGTTAACCCTGTCAGCGCCGTCCCCCAGGCTTGTCTAGGGGAGGGGCCTGGCAGTCGCACCGGCCCCCGAAACTGCGCTTAGAGATCCTGGGGTGGCAGGTGATGTCACCCCTGCGGGCCCATAGGTCTCCCCGCGGCACCTAGTCTGCGGGTGACCAGAATTCAGCCGAGCCCAGCGAGGGCAGGCAGGGGAGCCCGGGCCCGCGCCGCAGCCCGGAGAACCCCGCGGGACCACTCCTGGCTCACGGGCTGGAGCCCCTCTCGCCGGGCGTCGGTGGGGGCCGGGGCTGCTCCGCACACCCCCGCCGGGTCCGGAGGCGTGCTGCGGCGGGGGAGGGGGCGCGGGAGCCCGGCGCCGATTGGTCGCGGCCCGCGCCCCCCGCCCCTGGGCGCCGCGCGGCCCCGGGGAAGTTGCTAGTTGGCGGGCGGGCTGCGGGGCCGCCGTTCCGGGATCCGCAGCGGGGCCGGTCGCGGCCGCAGGGTCCGGAAGGGCTCCCGGGGGCGCTCGCCTGCCCTCGCCCGCCCGCCCCTGCCCTCCCGGCGGCTCCGGCTCGCTCCTCCCTGCTACCTGTTTCCCTGCCTCCCCCCCGCCTCCTCCCCGCGCTCGGCAACTTCGGCCTCCCGGGCTGGCCGCCCCTCCCGGCAGCCCGCCCGCCGCCCGCGCCCTCCCTCCTTTGTTGTGCGATGAGGGTCGGGTTTCCGATCTGACGGAGCCGCCGCCGCCGCCGCCGCGCGGAGCCGCGGGCATGGAGCCGCTCAGCCACCGGGGCCTGCCGCGCCTGTCCTGGATCGACACCCTCTACAGCAGTACGTGCGCGCTCGGGCCGGGGGGCGGCCGGGAACGGGCCCCGACGGCCCCGGGCAGACACGCTGGGCTTGTCTGGGGAGCCGGGCGCGCGCTGGGGGCGGCGGGCACGGCCGGCCAGGTGCCCGGCGGGCCGGGAGGCGGGGAGCGGCGTGGGGCCCCCCGGTATCGGCCGCAAAGGGGGTCCCCAGAGCGGACTTCCAGCAGGTGGGGGGGTGGGTGCAGTGGGCCGACGGGGCCGGGAGAGCTCTGTCACCCCTCGCCCACCTGTTGTGTAAGCGAACACTCCTCGGGAAGAGGGTGAGAGCCTTGTCGGGTGCTGCCTCCGCACCCCGAGTGGCTGCCCTTCTGTCCACGCTGAAGCAGAAAGGCCATTTTGGCAAAGTCCTTGGCGCCCGAATTTGCCACCTCAGGGACACCCCGAGGCCGTTGTGTGTTTCGGGGTGGGGGTGGGGTCTGGTGGGAAGGGAGACTGTGGGTGCAGATCTCCGTGGGGGCCGTTTGGATGGAGGAGCTCCCGCTCAGCAGTCTTTCCTGCCAGCCTCATCTCCACCCCCACCCTCACACCTCCCCACCCCCAAAAAAGAAAAAAACAAACCTCGACTTCTCCACCCCCTCGATCCCAAATCTGCCGCGATCATGTGATTGCTCTTGCACTGCCACTGGGGATGTGTAACTGATCACTGAACCTTCTGGGGGCTTGCGCCGATCCGTGAGCGCCCCCATCCCACCCTGCCTTGCTTGGTTGGCTAACGCGCTGCACTTCTCCGGACCCCTCCCTTGAGACCTTCCCCAACCTTTCAGTGATGTAGGAAGAGGGTCCTGCTGGCCCCTGAAGAAGATAGTAAGTGGATTTCGCCCTTCCGGATCACTCCAGTGGGACCCTCCCACTCCCTCTTGCTGGGTCTCCTAGCCCAGGGCAGAGGCAGGGGGAAGGTGTTCGGGGAGGCAGGTGGAGCCAGGTTCTGGCTCTGAAGACTGGATGCCATGGGACAAGGGCGTTTCTAAGGGTCAACCTGGCTCAAATTCCTCAGTAACAGTCCTATTAGGGAGGCAAGGGAGTTAGGGTTAGGACAAGGACAGAGCCTTGAACCCCAAAGTCTTGCCCCGGAGGTTCCTCAGTACTCAGCAGCCAGCCTCTGACCTCTGTATCCCCTTGGGTACTCGTCATTCACCATACCTTCTTCCTCTTCTCCCTCCCCCCACCATCCTGTTTTCCTTCCTATCCTCCTCCCAGGAACTCTCCTTGTGATGGTTCATTCTGCTTTGGTTTTTCAACATCAAAGGGGCAAAGCTGGAAACCCCCCCCCTCCTCCCCCCCGTGTTGGTCCTGCACTGGCCCCGCCGCTCCATCTGCTCTTTCCCCTGCAGAGGCCAGCATCGTTGGGTGAAGGTCAGGGCCCACGGCTGTGTGACGTGTGTGTGCACATGTGTCTGTGTGAATGGGGGTGCACATCTGTTCAGAGCCCTGCCTCAGATCAGCCCCTGACCCGAAGGAAGGATTAGTGACCTCCTCTCAGCCGTGCATTTGCAAACAAGTCATCACGATTCCTCATATTCACGTGCTGCTTATGTTCCTGAATATTTTTGACTCTTTGCAGAAACCCAATACTGGTTTTCCTGTTTCCCAAAGCATAGAATCCTATGGAAACCTATCTCTGGCTTTCTCTCCATTGCCCTGAAGTGGACTCCCTGACCTGATCATTTCCAAGTTTTCCATCTGCCCCCTAAATGCAGCCCCTCCCCACCCCCACCTCCGCCCCGAAGCCGAGAAGCAAAATTCACTGAGGCTGCCTTGAAAATTTCTGACCAGAGGAAGGTGAGACCAGAAAAGGAAGTTAGACGGAAGGCCACTTTAGGGGTGCCTGTTAACCAGCCCTGACCTGGGCAGCCTGGCATCTGAGCTGTCTACTCTGCTGCGGCTGCCCGGGCCTCTGAGCTCCTGGGGCAGCCTGGATGGAGGGGTAGGGCGGTAGGGTGCTGACTTGGCAGCAATGTGAGGAGTGCCTGCCTCTCTCTTGAAAATGGCTTATTTGAGAGCTGTAGAACGAGGCTTCCTGGGGAGGTGCTGTGCAGTCATGTTTGGGCTGTTAGCCATGAAGTTTCCTCTTGACAAGAGCCTAAATTAAAACAAATACCCAGGCTGTCATTTGCCTGGCACCATGGTTTTATGGCTCCCAGAGGAAGTTCCTCTGCCTCTCTGGAAGCTGTTTGCTTACAGGGCTCAGAGTCCTGGGGTGGCAAGTCACCACAAAAGCCAAATCCATCAGGAATTATAAAGGAGATATACCCGGGGCGTAGGGTGGCTGGTGTACTTTTTAGAGATGTGGATGACCCACTGATGAGGCTGCTCCTGGTACGAGTGGTAATAGCATCTCCTGAAGACCTACTGTATGCCAGACACTATGCTGGGAACTCTCCGTCTATTCCCTCCAAACCACACAACTCTGCAAAGTAGGTAGTCTTATCTCCTCACTGCAGAGAGGCTCAGGAAGCTCAAATCATTACCCAAGGTCCCATGACTGATAAGTGACAAAGCTGGAATTCAGATCATACCCTAGGACTGTCAGGGAGACTCTGCATGTCATCTGGATGTGTCTGAGCTTATTCAAGGAATAAGGGGAACATCTCTCTCTTTGATCCTCTGTCACAGAGTTCTCCCTGAAATGGTCCAGGAGGGTAAGTGGCCTCAGTGATTCTGACCACACCCTGTCCATGTCTTGCAGGAACTGGGTCTTGGTCCGGGAGCCAAGGCAGGAGTGGTTGAAGCTCTCAGCTCACTGAGGCCAGTGATTCTCTACTCCTAAGGTGCCAGACTGCCAACCGGCCCCTCCCCTCACACACTTCCTGCCTTTGGACTTGTCACCTCATTCTTTCTGGCTTCAGCATCTGTGCCAGGAGGAGTGCACCCACTTCCGTTGTAGGTTGATGGTCATTTGATAAGGGGACCTCCTTTCTCCCCTATGGTAGAAGTCCTGAAGTTTCGTGGTGATGGGGATTTGTCTGACTCCAGGAGATGGGTTGGCTCCCAGCTGCCACAGTGCTCTGGGACTGATGGGAGCAGGGTCTTTGCCCATGATAAGCTGGAGTGGTAGAGGAGGCTTCCAGCCACCACATCCTGTCTCTGCTGCTCGTTTTCCGACATTAATGTAATAACGTCAACTTCGCCCCTCAGTGCCTTGCCGAGATTCTTTCCCTGGAGCTGATATGATGCTCTCTGCAGGGCTGTGTTCTTCATTTTATCTTCTCTGTGTCTTCCTTTCACCACCCTTTCCTCTAGACACTTAGGACTTTCTCTTGGTTTTCTCCTATACCATGGGATTAGATTGGGTTAAATTAAGTTCTGTGGAACTATCTCAAAATGGGGGGTTGCTCTGAAACTGTCTCTGTCCCTCTGAGTGGAGACTGCCCTCCAGATAGATCTGACATGAGAAGTATAGGTGCCCCAGGCCGGCTAATAATTTGGCACCTCTTTAAACAGAAAATCTTTATATGTTCAGGATTTATTTTAAAAGAGAGCTGAGGGCTACATGTAAGTTCTTTTCCTTTGCCATTTCAGCCTCTTTTTTGTCTCAAGCAATTTAGCTCTGGCCTCAAGCATACCTACCCTACCCAGCCAAGGAAAACTCTGCAGTTACTTGAACCTCACAGAACGCAGAATACAATCGTCTGTTGTTACTAGAACCTGCGTTTTGGAGCTCACTTCTCTTACCCCAAGCAACGTTTCTAAGGGATATTTCAGTCTCTTGGGATGTTTTTATGCCCCTTATAGACTCCATGCCCTGTCCGAGGGCCAGGAAAGCATTTGGGGCTGTGGGAATACAAACCCATCTCCAGATGATCCTGACCCTGCCTCAGTTTCCCATCTTGTTCCTATATTAGCCATGCCAAGGACCAAGCCACTGACCCGACAGACTGCGTGGGTTTGATCAGAGCAACTTTCTCACCCAGACCACCCTGATGTGCTAGCGAACACCTGCAGATGAATGTTTTCTTATCCTTGGAATAGCCCCAGGCATAACACCAGCCCCTGTTGTCATGGCTGCCGGAGTCTCAGAGGTGGGGCTGGCAGAAGAATTGTCATCTACTCAGAGAAACACAATTTGTTGTTGTTGTGATTGCTGCTGTTGTTGTTCTTTGGAAACAGGAAGAAATGACAGGAACGTTCATGGAGAATTAGCTAGAGAATACTGTTAGGTGGGGAGAAGATGGGGGGATGGTGAGGAAACCCCGTTTTGTCTCACTCCCGCGAGTAGGATGGAAGACTTGGGCTGCTCTCTGAGGTCTGGTCTGTTTCCCCGGCGATTCTGGTGCCCACTCCTTATACACACCCCTCTGGGAGGCAAGGCTGTGATGTCTCTTGTGGGTACCATGTGGATTAATTAGCGTTTATAAAGCTTTGAAGATGAGGAATGTTGTTGAACTGCTCAGCTGTCCAGCTCATCACTGAACAGGGATCCATGAAAGGCTTGCAGAGGAATTGGGAAGGGGCTGGGAAGGGGCAGGGGGCTGGCAGGAGCAGAGTGTTAGACCAGGTTCTCAGGTGGTGCCTAGCCCAGTGCCTCGTGCATAATAAGCCCTCGGTAATTTTTGGTTGCATGAGTATGAGAGAGAAGAAAACTTCTGGGTTCTTGGCTCTTGTGATGCTTTACTCCACCAGAAATCCCAGAAACCCGTTAGCTGGCCCATTCACAAGTTTCCGGCTGTTGTGGATGTGGTAATTGTAGTAGCTTGTAGTGGAGTCGGAGACCCCCAAGGGAGTCCCACGCATTGCTAGGGCTTGTGATTGTGTGATTGGAAGACTCCACAGCCAGTGTTGGTGCTGTAGCTGTTTGGCTCAGCTTGAGCCCTTTGGGAACAAACCAGGAACTAGGCAGCTCTGGGACAACTTGACGTCATCTCCGTGTTGTTTGCCTCTATTGGGCCCCTCTATTGGTAGGCTAAGGTGATCTGTGGGGCTTGAGTACCCACCGCATTCTACCTGCAGGGTCTTGGCACTTTCCACGGAGTACCAGGAGGAGAGGCCTGCATGCTTACCTGTTTCCAGCGGGGGATAGGAGAAGCTGATTTTGACTTATGGCTTTGGTCTGCCCCAGCTTGCATGTATTTGGGCAGGATGGGGTCAAGTGGAGCCATGGATGCCCCTGACTGGCAGTGGGAGTGTTCTGCTTGTCCCTGAAGCTTGGGGAGAACCTGTCAGACCCTGTAAATGGGGAAGAAGAAAGAAATCAAGGCACAGGTAAACTATAAGAGGCATGCCCATCTGGGGGTTGCGGATAGATGCCCAGCCCCATCCCCTGCCCAAGGTATTTGGCAAAGAGCCCTTTGAAGAGGGGCCAACTGGTACCGTGACTAACTGTGGATGGGGCTTCCAGTTCTCTGTCCCCAGATTCAGACCTTATTTTGGTCTCCCACTCACTTTTCTGCCCCTGTCTCCTCTTCCTTCCCCTCCTTTCCCATCACACACCAGAATGAAAGATGAGTATGGGTTTACTGGCCATATAGAACCTTACAGGGTCATTGTGGCACTCAGGAGATGGGGCAGATGGGTGGGTGGGCCCTGTGGTCACCTAACTGTTAGGTACCATGCTCTTTCTTCTGCCCTCACCTCTGATGCCGTCTTGTCCCTCTAGACCACAGGTAGGTGTGGCATATGTGGTCAGGCACTTTGCCTAAGGTGAGCAAGGCCTCCAGAAGGGGTTATGGGGCTGGGAGGCCTCAGGTGGACCAGTGCTGTTGGAGTTCAGAGTCCTTGTTGTTCCAGGCAGCGTGGCTGTCGGCTTCCCTAGCGTGTCAGTAGAGCTAGAGCTGCCTAGAAAAGCCGCATGTTGACTAGGGATCTGTGGGTTTACTCAAGGCTGTTGGGGAAGGATGTGGCCATAATTACCTTCATGGGATTGCAGGGCTGATCCTATTAGTGTGCTGGGCTAACCCCTTTCTCCTGGGCATTGCCTCCTGGCCAACGGCAAGGGTTTAATGGAGCAAGATTACGGAGACTGAAGATGCCATGTAATTAAGCCCAGTTATTTCCCCAGCTGGGGGACATTCCTCCCCACAGCAACAATTGATTTCCTCGCTTGTGGTCACCGTGTCCAGCTGCATGTTACCCTGCGTCTAAACAGCCTGAGGGCCACCTTTTTGAATGAGTTTCTCTGTTGAAGGTTCAGTTTTGGGAGAAAGACCCTGTTCTGAGGGTTTTGAGGCCAGGGTGGCAGTGTGTTCTGTAGGGTGGCCTACCCGGAGTTGTGCACTGGGACCTCTTTGGGAAAAGTGTCTGGATTCTGCAAAGATGCATGAAACTTCATCCTTGGGTCTCTCACAACCACTGCACCCAATGAAAAGAAAGCTCTTCAGTCCTGCTCGGTTCACAGAAATTAGATTTTTCTATTTGGTATAGGAAGAATGACAGAAAACAAAATATTTAACGACCCCTACTATGTGCCAGATGCTGTGCTGGGTACTTTCCTGACATTATCCTAACAACCCAACAAGATATCTGTTATCATCCCATTTTATAGGTGAGGAGACTGAGGCCAAGAGAGGTTGAGTTATTGCCAAAGGTCTCCCAGTTTGAGCTGGGCCTGATCTCAGATCCCTCTGACTCTGTATGTAGCCCATTCAGCTTCCGACAGCAATACTGATTACACCCAATACCGATTGAGTACCTACTGTATGTCAACACTGTCCTAGAAGCTTCCCATGTGTTATCACCTATCCTCAACAGTCCTTATCTTAAGAACCCCTATTCCGGCTCTGCAGGAATTCCTTTTTCTATTTTGTAGGGAAGAAGCAGGCTCAGGGAAGTTAAGTAAGTAATTCAAGGTCTTAGAGCTAGAGTGCTAGCCAGGAATGGAGCACAGGGTTGGCCTGACTAAACCATGTGCTTTGTCCCACAGTCCCTTGACTTTCACCGTGGTGCCAGTGAAGGTCCCTTGGCAGCTGGTAATTCACAGAGGTTGATTGAGCTGGTTCCTCTCTCTAGCTAGAATGACAACTATGAAGACTGTCGTCCATGGCATTCGGGCGGCTGTCAGCCTCCAGGTGTCCTGCCAGGGCCCACCAACTGGGCTGCCTCTTCCTGAGGATGATCCCAAGGAGATCTCCTTATGGGCACTTGGAACCTCTAACCCTGTGTTTCCGTGTCCCTGGGATTATTGGCAAGAAGCACTGACTTTGGAGGTAGGGATGGGGTACAGCTAGTGCCCAGTTTCCAGAGCAGAGCCAGGCCAGGGGCAAGGAAGTGGGCACTGGAGGAAGAGAGGACTTGGCGGAGCCCATGTGTGCTGGCCCTGCTCTCGGGTCTTTTTAAATTCACCTCCACAGTTTCCAAGGGAAAATGAAGAGAGCCCTCAGCTATAAATCAGGCCACTGCGCACCAAGGTCCTTTGCTGAGGCCCAGGGCCAGTTGGGCTGCAGATCCAGCTTCTGCATTTGAACTCACCCACGCACAGCATGTTAATGATGGGGTGGCTTGGTGCAGACCTTCCAGCCCCACTCCCAACACCCACTAAGGCCTGGAGCCCAGAGAGTCCCCTGCAGAGAGGTCAGTCCTCTGGGGGAAGCCTGTGCCCAGGAGCTTACACCAATGCAGATCCCTCTTTGGCTGGAGGCAGAAAGGCCGGAACAATATTGGAGGGCTTGTTGCAGGAAGGGTTTGTGTGTGGTGAGTTTTTTGGGTATGATAAAGGCGATGAGAGCCTGCCCTGAGCCAACAGCCAAAGCAGGAAAGTAAAAGGGGGGGAATCAGGGTGCCCCACAACTCCATTCTCTTCCTTTCCCTTTGCTGCTCAAAATTTCACAGGCAGCTTACTTCCTTCACCGAGTCTGCAGGCGTTTTTAGGAACCCCTGCTTGGTTGAGAGTAGGGATCCAGGAACCCTTCCCCTCACTTACGCTTCTTTTTGTAGGTGGACAACTGTGGAATTTCAGTTGCCCCTAAGGCCTTAGTTGCTCCTGACCTCTTCCTCCCACCACCTTGAACCTGCTGCGCCAGGCTTCTCCCTCCTGCTGTCCTGCCATGCTCCTGCCCTCCCCGTGGTTCCAGGATGAAGCCAGACCAGAGGCTCAGCCTTGACAAGGTCCATCCTCCAGGTGCCACCCTGTGGTGCCCTCTATCCCCTCCGCCACCCAGAGCTTTCTCCTGCTCTTCCTGCTCTTCCTCCCAGCCTCCTTCCCTCTCCCCATCTCTCAAGGGAAGAGATATCTCTTAGGGAAGACCAATGAAATGGGGCTGCCAAGCTCGAGAGAGTTGAGAGGGCCAGGAGAGCAGATCCTGTCTCTCTTTACAAAAAGGACATATTTTCATTCTAGTGCTTCTCCACAATTCTTTCTGTGCTGGTTGAAACAGGGCCTCAGTGCCAGCTCCCGGAGCCCTCCCTCACCTCGGAAGGGCTGGGGAGCGCCCATTTAATAACACGTGGCAGTAACTACTGTTGTCAGGACTGTGTCATAAGAGAGGAGCCAGAGAGCTGTGATGGGGCCTCCAGGGGGTAGCATTAGGGGACATTTGCTCATGGGTGGCCTGACCAAAGGAGTCAACTCCTCACCATTGGAATTAAGTTAGCAGCGGCCGGGGGCACCTGCCAAAGGGAGATTGGACTAGATGAGTGACTTGCCAACTCTTTGGACAACAATCCAAACATAATACATTCATTTTACGTCGCCAACCAGTACACAGAGACTGAAACAAAAGTTTCATGGGACAGTACTTACCCTTTCTATCCCATTTGCAATGCACTCATATTTTTGTGCCCTTCTGTCCTATTCTATTCCACTCCACTCCATTAAAAACAAACCCCAAAAGTGCTGGTCATGACCTACTACATTGATTTTATGACCTGTAATGGGAAAAACAGTGGATGAGATGATCTCAAAGAGCTCTTATGAACTATAAGAAATAATAATTTACCAAACTGCAGTCCCTTATATGTCACTGTTACAATTTTTGCCAGAATCACACACTTCTGTTATTTGGGACTTAATGTTTTCCTTCAATTTGATTCATTGTTTAAAATGTAACTTGCTTAGAAAGGAAACTAATGGAAAATCTGTACCACTTGCAATAAATGAAAAGTTACCTTACAAATAAATGCACTAAAGATTAAACAGTATTATTACTTCTGGTTATACATTGTTGCCCTTGGAAGGATCTAGATCTGAGCCTCCTGTGTCTTTGTTTAAAGGGAAACATACAGAGGATAGAGGATAGAGGGATGTTAAAGACGTACCAGAATCAAACAGAGTCCTTCTTCAGTAACAGGAAAGACTGAAAGGAATCAAGAAGGGAACAATTTTCTCAACTTGTGCTTGAATGTGCTTTAACACAGCATGACAAGCACGCAGGTGCTAATTGAAGGGCCCTTCTGCATCGGCATCCTCTACTTCCAGTGCCCTGGGCCCCATATTTCCCTTGGTGGGAGAGGAGTGGGAAGAAGATGATTTTCTCCCGGAGCAGAGTCTCAAACTCTGTTATGCATTTGAATCGCCTGGGGATCTTTTTAAGATGCAGGTTCTCGTTCTGTAGGTCTGAGGCCCGAGGTTCTGCATTCTAGCAAGCGCCCAGGTGATGCCAATTTGCTGCTGATGGTCTAGGGACCATGATTTGGGTAGCAGGGCTCCAGGGTCCTTTATTCCCACTCCTAGGGGACTGACCTTAGACCCTGAACCCAGTCAAACCCTTCCGTAACTCTGGATTCTGGCCAGACGAAAAGCAACCTATGACACATCTCTCTTTGGAGCCCATTTCCCAATAAAAATAAAAATAATGAAGCAATTGATGGGACACCTAATGGGTACCAGACTTCAGCTAGTGTTCTCACATTCATGATCTCATTTAAGCCTCACAGTAAACCTGTGAAAGGTTGTTCCCCTTATTTTAAGGATGAGAAGAGGGAGCGGCCATTGTGATGGGCCTCTGCTGGTGACTTCCACCATGGGGGGCACCTGCCATGGGGGACACACTGGGTCTCCTCTGCCCCCCCCCCCTCCTTCATGAGTGGCAGAAGCTCAGGCATCTGGCCTTGATGAGTGCCTCTGTCTAGACAAAACCTGTGTCCTCCCCTCCCCCCCCGCCCCAGGGGGCCAACTTGGCTGTTAATGGAGCAGAATGCCTTGGTTGTTAATTTTCTCGTGCATCATTGAGAGGGTTAATGAGAGACCAGCTGCTGTGCTACTCAGCCGGGTGGAAGGGCCATTTTCCCTTGATTTTGTCTGGCAAACATTTTGCACACCCCATGGCAGCTCCTGACCACACGTTCCCCCCTTGTGAGGCCTGGATGGTGCCCACCTGGATGGGTCAGTGGGCACCGTGTGCCGTTTTGGGGTGTAGAACATTTAGAGACCGAAAGCAGGAGCTGGTTCTGTTTCCTGCTCACTGGAAAGGAAGGATGGGACACAAATTTGATGTCAGAAGAGCTGTTTCTGGCCTGGGGGCCCTGCACTGCTGGTCAGCTGCCACCACAGCCAGACCTTTGCATCGGATGCCTGAGAGTCCTCAAGTGCCCTCTCTGGCCTGAGACACCACCCCCTTTCCAGGGCTGTGGTTACGCTAAACCCACTTCCATCCACCTCGCCTTTGCTCAGAAACCTTCAGTGGGACATTTTCTTTCCGCATCTGATCTAAATTGCCTTCAAGATCCCCCAGGCTGGGGGACCCTCGCACTATCCATTCAGATTTCCCGGCACCCCAGCACACTCCCCCTACTCTAGTCCGTGAGGCCTCTCACTATCCCGCAGCCAACCTCTGTGCTCTGGCTCAGCTACCACCACCTCCAGGAAGCCCCTCGTGCCTCAGTGAGATCCCCAGCTCAGAACCTGGAACACTGCTTGCTCTGGGCCACATCACTGAGCACTCTCTTATCTATTGTTTTGTAATGTTTACTTATGTAGTGTTTCCCGCCTTTTGTCATTTCTTCTCTGCCAGACTCTAAACTCTTTAGAGACATGAAAAATAACAAAGGCTGCCATTTATAGGGTGCCAGACACTGTCCTTAAGCACTTTACAAACAATGTCCCATTTAATCTTCAGCCTCCTGCAGAGGTCCCAACTATTTTTATCCAGTTTTGTGGATGAGAAAACTTTTTTTTTCAAGACTCTAGAGAGGTTTAACAGCTTTCCTACGGCCACACAGCCTATAAAGAGCCGAGCTGGGCTCTAAACCCAGATCTGTGTGGACGGCCCAGCCTGTGCTGTTCACCACAGGTGCCCAAACACCAGGGCCTCTGAATGAGAATCTGGGGTGGGGCCTGGGCTTCTGTATGTTTGAAAAGCTCCTCCATGTGCCCAGTCCAACTGGGGACTGACTCTCAATCACTATGTGCTTCTCTTTCCCATAACACCAGATATCTCCTTACAGTGCGGGAGCTTCTAAATGCTTTGTGTTTGAGTGAGGGGGTACGAAGAAAGGAACTGTTCTGGGGCTGAGGCCCATTGTTCTAGCACAAGGGCCACCTAAGAGAATTGTGGAGCAGGGAGGCTGCAAAGAGGCAGAGCTGGGCATGAGGAGGGCAGAAGGGCAATCAGAAAAGGATTGGGAGAGATCAAACCGGTGACCCCCTCTCTGCCCCAGCCATACCTCAGGGCCTCTAGACCAGTGCACATTAATCAGCTGCGGTGTCCTGTGAAAACACAGATTCTGATCCAGCATGTCTGGGCAGGACCTCCAATTTGGTGTTTCTAACAAGCTCCCAGGTGATGCCCATGCTGAGCAGGAAGGACCTAGACTCCTCCAAGCCCTCCTGGAGGATCTGATTCAGTCCCTTGCCAGTGTAGCATCTTCCCACCCCCCTCCTTCCTGGAGGACAAAATCTGAACTCCTGCATAGCCTGGAGCCTTTACAGATAGTGTCCCCAACCCATCTCCAGCCTCACCTCCTGGCGCTTCCTGCCACACTGAATTCTTCACAGTTCCCCAGACGCACCCTGCCCTGGCATAGTCCCGTGTCTTTTGCATATGCTCTTTGCCTGGATGAATGCCCTTTGGCCTTTCTTGGTCAGGTGCTGATGAGGCTGAATGTCACCTCCTAGGGACATCACAGACTGGTGGGGGAGTGGTCTAGACCTAGATTCCTGGTCCCGGAGAGATGCCCTCCAGAGGTTCTGGGCGCCCTTCCCTCTCCCTGCTCCCTGCAAGGGTCAGCTATGATCCCTGGCCTTGCAGAGGCCTGGAATCAGGTGACTTAATTGTCCTGCTTTGAACTTTTGCTGTTTCTTGCCACTTTTGAGTAAAAATAGAGCTGAGAATGACTGAAGTGAAACCCTACCTTGGAGCCTGGGAGAGCAGAGGAGGGGACCTCCCCCCCAACCAGGGCAGATGTGGGGGGCCCTCTGGAGCCAGGGGAGGCCTGAGGCCATCTGCAAGAGCTCTGGGGTGGGGGCCTTGTGACCTGGGCCAGGGTGCTGTGGTCATTGTGGTCATGCCCTGAACTCTGAGAGGCCAGGCACCCCCTCCCCGCCTCCGCCAGCACTTTCATAGCTGCTTTCACTTTAAAAGTTTCTCTCTTGGCTGCGGAAATTTTTCAGCACTTCTGGAGGGGTTTCCTTTGGCGCTTCCTGAGTTTTCTCCTGGGATTTTTGCCTCCAGGTTCCAGCCTTGGCGGGGACAGCTCCTGGAAGGGCTGTTCGTGCTGCCCTGGCTGACTGGGCCCTCCTACCTGCTGGCCACCCGCCCCCGTCTCCCACAGGAAGGCTCCCTGGTGCATGGGTTTTGGGGAGCAGTAGTTTCCTCCCTCTGGGGAAAAATGGCTCTTTGCCTACAGGCTGCCCATTCAGGGGCTGAGGAGCAGGCTGTGCTTGCAGGCGGGACACTGAGGACTCGTTTCTCTGGCTCTAGGCCTGTCCCATCTTCTGAGATGAGGAGCACAGCTGGAGGGAAGCAGCCTACTGCTCACAGGAAACTCGGACTTTGAAACCTTCAGCAGTTTTCTTAACCCCTTTGAGCTTCGTCTTCCTCACCTGTAAAATGGGAACAACCTCACCAACCCCACGGATCGGCTGCCAAATTCTTTAGCAAATAAAAGTATAAGATGCCCAGTCAAACTTGAATTTTAAACAATGAATAATTTTTTTTTTAGTATAAGTATATCCTATGCAATATTTGGGATATACTTATACTAAAAACTTGTTACTTAGCCGAAGTTCAAATTTTACTGGGTGTCTTGCGTTTTATTTGGTGTCTCTACCACCAGATTAAATGGCGTGTATGTGACAATCAACAAGGGACCCATCTAGATGTTCCTTGCTCATTTCATTACTTTCTTCTGCTCTCTGTGCTCTCCCTGACCCCTGGAGGCCAAGCTGATGAGAAGTTTCTGTGGAGTTGTCACAGAAATATTGAGATTGGTTTTATAGAGTTGACATAAATAATGATGTTGGGGCCGGCCCATGGCCGAGTGGTTAGGTTCACGCATTCCACTTTGGCAGCCCAGGGTTTCAAGGGTTTGGAGTTTGGATCCTGAGGGAGGACACAGCACCACTCATCAAGCCGTACCGAGGCAGCATCCCACATAGCACACCAGAGGCACTCACAACTAGAATATACAACTATGTACCGGGAGGCTTTGGGGAGAAGAAGAAGAAAAAAAAAGCGGCAACAGATGTTAGCTCAGGTGCCAATCTTTAAAAAGAAAAAAAGAGGGGCTGACCCCATGGCCGAGTGGTTAAGTTTGCGTGCTCCGCTGCAGGCAGCCCAGTGTTTCGTTGGTTCGAATCCTGGGCGCGGACATGGCACTGCTCGTCAAGCCACGCTGAGGCAGCATCCCACATGCCACAACTAGAAGGACCCACAACGAAGAATATACAACTATATACCGGGGGGCTTTGGGGAGAAAAAGGAAAAAATAAAATCTTAAAAAAAATAAAATAAAAAAAGAAAGAAAGAATGATGTGATTAATGGAAAAATGCCAATAATAATAGCTGTCACTTACCTAGCACTTGCTCTGTCTCCCACACTATTACAAGCACTTTGTGTATTTGAATCCCCTTACTCTTTGCAACAATCCTATGAAGAAGGCAGTTTTCTCCACTTCACAGATGAGAACACAGAGGCACAAATTAGGTAAGTCACTTGCTCAAGGACACATAGCTAGAAAACGATAAGCTGGGGTACGAACCCAAGCAATCTGGCCCCTCTGTACTCAGTCTTAGACAGGGTACTATGCTGCATCTTGCCTACCAACTGCCACAGTTAAAGATGTAAAGTTTCTTTAAGGTCAAGGACATGGAAACCTACAGGGAAGGCTTCACAAAGCAGGTGGTAACACAGCGTGCTCCAGAGGGAGGTGTGACTTCCTGGGTTGCCCCGAGATCCTCGCATCGAGAGAGAGTTCAGCCAGGCATGAGGAGCTCACACTGGGGTTTGCATCTTCCTGCCGCTCACCCCTGAATGTTGTGACACTGGCTGTGTGCCAGCCTGTCCCCAGGTGCAAGAGACCCCAGCGCATCCCTGAGTGATTGCTGAGTGACTATATAGAGTGAGTGTCCCTAACAGGCTGGCTCCAGGCCTGTCTGAGGTCCATACCTGCAAATCCTAATTCTAGGTCCTTTTCAATCTTATTAATTCCAAATGATTGTACCACGATGTGGTGTCTTCCTTCTCCTTGAGAATCTTCATGACTCTCCAGGATAGACATTTTTCCCCTTTATAAAATGAATACATGGAGTTATTGAGGACTAGAAAAATACCTAAAAGTAGAAGGAAGAAAATCCATGTACCCTTTCCCACTCCAAGAGGATCCTTCCTCTTTGTTCTTCTCTGTGCCCCAGAGTCTGGCCATGCAGCCTGACTGTGTGCTCCTGGCTGAGGTGAGGCTGGAGGCCAGAGCATGACAGGAACCTCGAACAGCCCCACATCCCAGCACCACCCCTGGATGCTTGTGTCAAGGAGGATAAATGGGAAAGAGGGTCTGGAAACCAACAGTTGGCATCTCCCTTTCTCCGGCTGGCTCTTTGAGACAGGATGAGGATGAGATACCTGCAGCTTCCCTCTCTCAAGGCCATCACATGCCCACCTGTCCCCGCTACCAGCCCATCCCAGGAGCAGTGTGGACATGCCTGCTGTTAACAAGGGGCTGCCCCGGCCCTGTCCTAGCTTGTGGCCAGAGATCAATTTCCAGAATGTACTTGTGATTCTGCTTGGCCCAAAGCCCCGATCCAAGTCTTCCCCTCTTTTCCCACCACAGGCCACCCCCAGGCCCAGCTTCTCCATGGTGTAGTCTTTCCTCATTTTCGGAAGGTTAACTTCAAAGAAAAATCTGAGACTAAGAGCTTGGCCTGTTGTCTGCTACCGGCTCCCTCCAGTTCTCTGCCCTGGCCCCTCCCCCCAGGTCCCTAAGGGACTGTTCAGTAAGTGCTTGTTGGCAGGTTCAGAGAGGCCTGAGTTCATCCATCAGGACACCGGAGTTCCCAACCTGGTTACTTACTGCTGCGTCCATCAGGGTCCGCAGGAGACAGATGGCACACTCAGATTGGGAGTTTGGGGAGACATTATAAGGAGACTATGACCAAAGTGTGGGCAGGACGAGGGGAGGCTCTGGTTCCCACAGCAGGAGACACAGAGGCCGTGTGAGCGGCTTCTTGGCAGGAGCTACAACCTTCGATGGAAGCACACGGCCTGGGTGGCCCACAAGGATGAGCTGGGGGTAGAAATATCTCAGCCTCACATCCCTTCCTTCCTCTGACCTCTGCTGGGGCAGAAAACAGGGTGGAGAAGCAGGGAGAAGGGACCAAAGGGGCACACTCCGGTAAACTATCCTGTGTCCAGGTAAAATCATTCTCTCTGAATCTTTCCCCGTCTGCAGAATGAGAGTTATACATGCCTGTCCCATGGATGTCCTGGGGTTGTTGTAAAAATCAGCAAAGGTGGTGGCTGGCCCTGTGGCCTAGTGGTCAAAGTGGCCTAGTGTTTTGGCTCGCTCTACTTCCTCAGCCTGGGCTTGTGGGTTCAGATCCCAGGCGCAGACCTACACCACTTGTCAGCCATGCTGTGGCAGGCGTCCCACATATAAAATAGAGGGAGAGTGGCACAGATGTTAACTCAGGGCTAATCTTCCTCAAGCAAAAAAAAAAAAATCAGCTAAGATGATGAGTGGTGAGGATGTGTGTTCATCATACTGTTTTATACCAGAGTAAGGGATAATTGCTATTATTGATAAATGCTTGCTGGGTACCCCCGACAGAATGAGTCTTACACATTCTCACTTCTGCTGGGGAACTACTAATCTTCAGAGGATGTGTGGGTAAAGGAAAAAGAAATTGCAAAATTGCGAAAGCCTGGATTTGAATCCCAGAGCCCCTGCTTAATCGTTGTGTGGCATCAAATGAGTCATTTAATGAGCCTCTGCTGTGAAATGTGCCTCATTGGGCTGGTTTGGGGTTCAGAGGAGAATGGATGCTGTCATTACTATTAGCCAACTGCGTGGGGAGTGGATAGTGGAGGCGTCCTCAGCCCAGTTGTAAAGACGTGACTTGTGGGTGAGTGGGGCTTTCTGAAAGGCCCAGGGTAGGTGCTGAGTAGGAGGCAAGGTCTGAGGGCCCCAGCCTTTGTGCACCTGAGAAGGGATGTGTACCTGCGCTGGGGGTCCGCCTGGTTCTCCAGAAGGCAGTGAGGCCTCCTGACGCCTGCCCCTTTCTCTCTGCCAATGCATTTGTCAGCAGCATTCCCTAGAGGCTGAAAGGGTCAAGGACAACTCCATCAAGTGACAGTGTCTTCACTGGATAAGTGTCCCCCTTTGGGAGATTTCTGTATAACTGAAGATTTGTTGAGTGAATGAATGATTGATTGTTGGTCTGCACTAAAGGCTCTCCTTAGAGCCAGAGGCTTGGATGTGAATATTGATTCCACGAAATCATTACATCTTTGAGCCTCAGTTTCCTCATTTTTAAATTTGGGGTATAATTCATATGTACCTTGCAGTTGCGAAACTGGCATTTGGTTAAGTTCAATTACATAATGTGTGGGGAGTGCCAGGCCCATCGGGACACCGTGAAGTGTCACTTTCTGCCCTTTAGCAATACACGTGACCAGAGGCACTGTGGACACAGGCCCCCGAGGCTCTGTTCCTGGAGTATTTGTGCTTGCCTCTGATCCCAGGCAAGGCCTGCTGTGGGTCCCTCTCCTCTCGGCTCTGAGGGACCTATTCTCTCAGGACAGCACCCGTCTCCCTGGTGGTGACATCACTCACAGGGGCCTCCAGTTCAGGGACAGCATCCTTCATCCCTCAGCTGGGTCCAGGTCCTGCAGTGGTTCCCGGGCTCCAAGGCACAGACCCCTGGGTCTCCCTCCAGCATCACTGACCCAGGCCCAGGGACATGGACGCAACTCCTAATAATAACAGTAATAACCATCACTGACTTTTACTGAGTGCTTACTGTGTACAGGCATGGATCAGTTAATTCTCTTGGACTCATCAGAGTCCCTATGGCTAGAGTAACATTTCAGTGTAACTGATTTCCTTTGTAATCCTATGTCTTCTATGTGTTTCAAAACGTTCTTCAGAGAAGGGTCCATTGGTTTCACCAGACTGCCCTGGACCCATGGCACAAAAGAGTGAAAGGTCCCTGCTTGTTCCCAGGAGATGGCGAGTTCCAGGTGTCCTGCACTCTGAACAGAATGTGGCCTTTTCTGGGTCACTCTGGGGCATGGCTACGATGGTGGCCTTCACTGAACTGGCTGGGGAAGACCTGGGCCCCTCTCCTAGCTCACCCACTACCTGGCTGTGCGACCTTAGGCAGGTCCTCAGTGCCCTCAACTGTACAATGTAGTGATTGGACCACCCTTACATGGTTTTAGTTTCTATTTTATATGTGAAATATATATACAAAAGCATAAAATGCCTGGGTTTGGTTTAATAAAGACTTATAAGACAAACACCATCTGCCCTCGGTTAAGCCTGAAGAGACCATTGCCAGTCCTGAGAAGCTGCCAAGCACCTCCTGTGTCAGTTTGCTAATTCAAAGCGCCACAGAGTGGGGGGACTTAAACAACAGAGACGGGCTGTCCCATAAGTGCTGGAGACCAGAAGTCCGAGATCAAGGTGTCAGCAGGGTTGCTGCCTTCTGAGGCTCTGAGGAAGCATCCGTTCCGTGCCGCTCTCCTACTTCTGGAGGGTTGCTGGCAGTCTTTGACGTTCCCTGCTTTATAGATGCATCACCCGACATCTGCCTTCATCTTCACATAGCGTTCTCCCCCTGTGTCTCTGCACCCCAATTTCCCCTTTGTATAAAGAAACCAGTCATGTTGGATTAGGGCCCACCCTAATGACCCATTTTAACTTGATTAGCTCGATAAAGACTCTATTTCCAAATATGTCACATTCTGAGGTACTGGGGCTTAAGACTCCAATGTATTTTTCTAGGGGGACACAATTCAACCTATCGCACTCACCCTCAGTGCCCCCACCCCCCCACCCCCCATGGCAGACAGAGGTAACCACCATCATAAAGTTTGTGTTAATCATTCCCTCCTTTTCTTTAGAGTTTTCCTACGTAGATATGTATTCCTAAATAATATAACTGTGTAGTTTTTTCCCACAATTTATATACGTAGAATCATAGTGTAAGTATTTTTCTGTGACTTGCCTTTTTCAGCTTAAAATTATGTTTTTGAGATTCGTCTTTGTTCTTGCCTGTAGCTCTAGATTATTCATTGTCAAAGCTGCATAGGAATAAACTACAGCTTACTTAGCAGTAACAATGGTACTCCTACGTTTCTGGACAAAATCCATAGTAGGAAAGTCATTTTACACTACAACATGGCTCACATGCTTTATATATGTGTATATCCCTGAGACAAGCTTCAGAAAACAATACCTGCTTTTTGTATGTGAGGCCCCTTTTCAATCCATTCCAAGAGGTGACCTGCCAAACGGATTGCAGGTCCACTCACGGGTCAACCTGCAGTGGCTGGATGTGCCCTGCTGCTCTCGCCAGGGCTGTCTGCCTGCACAGCCATTGGCACAAGACCACTGTGCCTGCTGGTTCTCACCCTTCCATCTGTCCTGACTGTTGGCTTCTCCCTGCTCCTACTGAGCATGTTCTGGCTGTGGCCGTGTCTTTGCAGTTGCTGCATCTCACGGGCTGTGGCCTGAGAGACTAGACCCCTGGGCACGTTAGAAGTGTATGCACTGTTGCATTACTGACTTAGTCAGGGAGCAAGAGAGAGAGTAGGGTCTGGGACCAGACTGTCTGGGTTCCGAGTTTGGCCACTCAGCAGCTGTGTGACCTTGGGCAAGACATGTGACCTCTCTGTGCCTTGGATTCCTCATCTGTAAAATGGAGCTATTAATAGTACCTACTTCATGGGGTGGTGTGAGGATAAAATGAGTTAATTTATTGTGTAAGTGTGGGCTGCGATTGTTATTACTGAGCCCAACTGTGAGTCAGGGCCTGAAATCTCTCTAATTCTTTGCTAGTCTCTCTGGACACAATGGCTGTATTGGGAAGAGATCAAAGCGCTCGGTTCAAAGGAAGTTGGAGGTGGATAGAAAAGCTGGTTCTGGACTCAGGCTGCCTGTATGTTTCAGTCAATGGCAGAGCACGTGTATGCCCGTGGTCCCATAAGATCAGTACCATGTAGCCTCGGTGTGGAGTAGGCTAGACCGTCTAGGTTTGTGTAAGCACACTCTACTGTGTTCACACACGATGAAATTGCCTAAGGATGCATTTCTCAGAGTGTATCCCCGTCATTGAGCGATGCGTGACTGTAGTCAGATCCCTGCTGCACCATTAACTAGCCATGTGGCCATAAGCAAGTTATTTAACCTTCTTGTGCCTCCACTTACTCATCTACAAAATGGGGGCCGTAATAGAACTTACCACTTGCTCGTTAAGAAGATTAAATAAGATAAGGCACATGAAGCTTTTAGCACAGTATCTGGCTTCACCTTCTACCTGGTTACCCAGCCAGAAACTCAGGAGATGGCTCTTGTTTTTAAAACGTGAAAAGGTGTTTGTCTTCTCACAGGATGCTGTTACCCCATCTGAAGGGAGCAGCCACCTGGGCCCAGATTTCTTTAGTGAAGGCTCATTTCTTGGAACTGCTCCATTCTTGGGCCCCCTGCAGTCGGAGGCCTGGGCTCTCCCCTCACAGAGTGTGTGCACCTTAGAATACTCGCCTTCTTTCTGGGATCAGCTGGGAAGGATGGACATCTTGATTCGGGTCCCCACAGGGCTCCCATTGTCCTCAGTGAGGATCATGTTGGAATCGAACCTGAGGGTCATCTGGGCACAAGACAGGCAGCACCCCACAATGAATGCCTTTCCTGTCCCCTGATGGCCAGCAGATGCCCACCCCACCCACCCCATTCTTGTTATAGACATGGATGCAAGAGGAGGAGGATGGGATGGGATGTTCCCAGGTCACTGTTGGCCACCACATGCGCCTGAGTCATCATCTCTCCCCAAACCTCCACAGCTGTTCAGCCAGACCACCTGTCTCCCCTGGACACCCCCTCCCAGCCACCTTAGGGTGTCCGCAAAACAAAATAGGATCAGGGCCAGCCCGGTGGCACATCGGTTAAGTTTGCACACTCCACTTTGGAGGCCAGGGGTTCGCAGGTTCGGATCCTGGGCGTGGACCTACACACCACTCATCAGCCATGCTGTGGCAGGCGTCCCACATATAAAAAAGAGGAAGATGAGCATAGATGTTTGCTCAAGGCCAATCTTCCCCACCAATAAATAAATAAATAAATAAATAAAACAAAATCGGATCAGGTCTCCCTCCAGCTTGAAGCCCTTCCATGGCTCCCCATTGCCCTCCTGCGACCTAGCACAGCCTGCCAGCTTCTCCAGCCACATCGCGCTCCCCAACCCCACTCGCACTTGCTCTGCTTTAGTATGGCCGACCCCCTCAGTGTTCCCCAAGCTCCGTGTTGACTCTTGCCTCTGTGCCTCTGCAAGTCTCCTTCCCTATTTGTTTGCCTGATGAAGACCTTCAAACCCCGCTCACCATGACCTCCCCAAGCAGCCCTCTCTGACTCCCAATGGAATGAATTCACTTTTGATGCTGCTCCATATCATGTAGTTGTTCAGAGCACAGACTCTGAAGAAGAATGCCCTGGGTGTGAATCTCAGCCCCACCACCTACTAGGTGTGTGATCTTGAGCTAGTTACCTAACCTCTCTCTGCCTCAGTTTCCTCATCTGTCAGATGGGGGCTCTCAGAGTCTCTACCACATTGTGAGGATTGAGTTACTACATGTACCAGGCACATAATCCATGTGGGCTGTCTGTCCACTGGAGGTGAACCTCATGAGGACAGGGCCTGAGTCTGCTTTCCTCCCAGTTGAGTCCCTATCACCTAGCACAGTGCCTGGCACATAGTAGGTCCACATCAGATATCTGCTGATTGAATGAAGGAAGCCACCTGTACCTTCCTTGGGGAAATGTCTATTCAGATCCTTTGCCTCTTTCTTAGTTGGGTTACATGTCTTTTCACTGTTGAGCTGTAAGATTTCTTTATATATTCTAGCTACAAGTCCCTTATCAGATATATAACTTGAAAATATTTTCTCGCATTCTGTGGGTTTTCTCGCTTTCTCGATAGTGTCCTTTGAAGCACAAAAGCTTTTAATTTTGATGATGTCAAATTATCTATGTTGTCGTTTGTTTTTGTGCTTTTGGTGTCTTAGAATCTTTAGCCAAATCCAAGGTCATGAACTTTGCCTCTGTTTTATTCTAAGGGTTTTATAGTTTTAGCTCTTACATTTAGGTCTTTGATGCGTTTTGAGTTCATTCTTGTGTATGATGTGAAGGAAGGGTCCAACTGCATTCTTTTGTAGATGGCTATCTTGTTGTCTCAGCACCATTTGTTGAAAAAACTATGGAATGGTCTTGGCACCCTTGTTGAAAATCAGTTGACCATAGGAAGATGTGTTTATTTCTAGACTCTCATATCTGCTCTGTTGGCCTCTGTATCTAGAATGCTACCTCCAGCTCTAACAGTTTACTGTCTCTGCCCACCTGCTCTCGGAGTCCTGGAGGCTCCCGCAGGAAGCGTTACCGGGACATCCCACTGCTGAACGCCATCTCCCAGGTGGCCCCTGGAGTTAATCACTGCCCGTATCCATCTGGGTGCAAGGTCCCAGAGCTGGGCCTGTTTGTGCCCAGCTCCTGATTGGGTGGATGCCCTTGATGCGGGCCAGGTAGGAGGGAGCATACTGCAGGAGGTGGCCGTTGGGATGGAGAAGGGAGCGGGGCCCTCAGGAGGGAAGCGTTCCTGGCACTAGAGGCATCTTCACCAGGACAGCAGCCTTGGGAGGGAGAGCCCTGCATCTATGGGTAGGTGCCTGGGGGGCTAGAGAGGGCCACCAGCATTGCCAAGCTCTCATTCTGACATGGCTCCTTTCCAGTGTCCTTAGTGTGTGTGTGGTGGGTGGGTGGGAGTGGGTGACCTGACCCCCTCCTTTCTGCGTGCTTGTTCCATGAGGTCAGGGAACTTGGATGCTTAAAGAGGTCAGGTGGCTCTTGGCCAATATGTCCTGGGTGTAGGACTGTTGTGTCACATGGACTCCAGCCGGTGAATAAGACTTCCCGAGGGCAGCCAGAAACCCTTGCCGAGGGGGATAGAGAGCTGGGAGGATGGTCTCATGGGACGTTTTAGCTTGCAGGGAGTTCTGGATTTCTAGGTGC
Organism: Equus przewalskii; assembly: GCF_037783145.1. Taxonomy (NCBI): domain Eukaryota; kingdom Metazoa; phylum Chordata; class Mammalia; order Perissodactyla; family Equidae; genus Equus; species Equus przewalskii. The sequence goes on from NC_091840.1 coordinate 44,169,691, forward strand.
TTTAGTGCCACTGATGTGGAGAACGTAACTGAGCAGAGCACTGGAAACCTGCACCTGTTGAATTCTGAAGAGCTGGGCTGCCTGTGGGCTGAGGGAAGCGGGGGTGCTCAGCTGGTGGGGTGCTGGCTCAGAAGGCAGGGAAGGGGCCACGTGGTAGTAGAGGCCCATGGTGCAGTCTCTGTCCGCCTCCTCCACATCTCCTAAGGCCTTGGAGATGAATCACCCAGAAGTGGCAGCCACTGCAGCGACACCTTATTTGTTGGGGGAATCCACTGCTTGCTTCAGGGCCCACATCCCTTAGGTCCAGCCCTCGAAGCAGCACTGGGGGGAGAGCAGAGATTTCTGTGGGGTGTGTGCCCATCTCCTCCCTCTGCATTTGTTCTCCCCCTCACCCACTCCTGAGTGGGAATGGAGCTGTATGAGCTGAGCTGGAGTTGCTCACTCCCTGAGAATTGCATCAGCCCCGCCTGGCAGGCTGGAGCGGGAGCCTGTTGCTATGGTGACCACTAGGCTTCAAACCAGTGAGAAAGATGAGTTAGTTGCAGGGTGTGGTTTTCTCGCCTCGTGATGCTGTCACGTGATAGGCACGCGGGTCTGTGGGCCTGTATTCCCAGCCTTTCCACTGGGAGATGTGTCATCTGCTTGGGTGGGCATGATGGGGTCACCTGCTCCAAAAGCCGTGTGGGCATTGACCAGGGTGGGGTGGGTGTGACTAGAGGGCACAAGTAGCTCCCTAGGCCCCTCTGCCTAGTTCCGGGGGCAGTGGGTGATTTGACCAAGTAAATCAGATTCTGGGGGCAGGGAGGGGCCCAGGATGCAACCCGTCACCCAGAACAGAGGGCTCCTCTGAATCCCAGGCAATAATCCCAGGCTGCATGGTGAAGTTTTTTCTAAACCATCTGACAGAGCTCCTCATCACGCTGGCAATAACAGGCTACTTGGCCAAGCCAGCACGGTACGTCGGTTCAGAGCTCTTTGCCCACAGTTTGCCTATAATGGGAAAGGAGGAAAAAAGTCCATGTTCCAGCTGCGCTGAGCTCCTGCTGGGTGCAGGGCACTGCCCTAGACACTGCCCATCATTCTGTCATCTCCTTACCTCCACACCGGGGAGCAGGGGATGCTGTCCTCCTGGAGAGGAGCAAGCTCGGGGACCCAGAGGGTTTAAGTGACTTGCCTAAAGAGTTAAACCTAAATCTTTGGGCTTCAAGTCCTGTTCTTTTGGATTCCTGATGCCCCTAGAATCAGGAATTTGTAGGCGTCCAGTAAAGAAACACACTGTACATCTTCTGGCGGAAAAACCATAGCAGTCTCTCCCCAGAGAAAAACACAGGTTCTGTGTGGGGAATGGTTGACTGGAGCTATTTCTGATTTCTGAACGGGAAGAATGAGAGATGTGGGTGTTGCCTCTGGACAGAGGAAAACCCAGGAGGCAGTTGGTGAGGTCAGGGCACTGCACTGACAAAGCCCAGACCTGGTACATAGACCGAGCTTGGGATTTCTGCCTGCAGCTCTCTAGGGGCGAGGACTAATTGTCAGATGAATTCTCAGCAGAGGGGGTCTTGGTGAACTGGTCCAAGGTAAGACGTAGAACCAGAGGAGAGCTAGGGTCTCTGCAAGAGCCTGCCAGGCGTTAAGATCTGACTTGCTGAGCTTATAAGGCATGGTAATAGTAGTTAATACTTAGTGGTGCTAGCACTCTTCTAAGTGCACTTTAGATGTATTTACTTGTTTCATCCTCACAAAAACCCTGGGGGTTTGGGTGCTATTATTCCATTTTGAAGATGAAACAGAGGCACAGAGAGGTTAAGTGACTTGGCCAAGGTCACACAGCTGGTAAGAGGTAGAGCTGGGATTCAAGCCCAGACTGTCTGGCTCCAGAGCATGAGCTCTTGATCAAAATGTTCTACACACACACACATCCCAATACCGATATACCGGCAGTGGGAGGGAAGGCCCAAGCCTGCACTTGTGAGCTTCTGTGTGTTGATGGCTGTGCCCTGTGTATTTGTCGGAGCCCAGAGAAACCTGGCCCTGTGTGCGTGAGTGCCCCTCCCTGCCTCTGTGGTTCCCAGGAGGCCGGGTGCTCTGCTCCCTCTGTGTAGGGCTGTGGAGCATATTGCTGCAGACCGCGTGCCTGGATCGCTTGCCTAGCCCTCTTGATGGGCCCCAGGCTCCCAGGACGGAGCTCAGATCTAGGGCTGAGAGTGGACAGTGGCCGTAGGAGGAACAGGTGTGAAAGTGGGAGCACGGTTGCCATGTGTTGGGGCCATTCTCTTGTGCCTTTTTCGGTGCTTGGGTAACGTGTGTGCTGCCCACAGCCCCTGAGAAGGCACCAGACAATCTGGGCTTTCTCTTGGTGTCTTTCCCAGGGCCAGGATTGTGGGGAGAAAATCATAATAATAGTGATAATCAACAATAACAACCACCAACGTTACTTACGACATGCCAGGCACTGTTCTTAGCGCCTTTAATTGAACTAAGTCATTTAACTCGCACAAAAGCTCCACGAGATAGTGTTATTATCTTCATTTTATAAAGGAGGAAATAAGGCACAGAGAGTTTAAGCAAGTTGCCCAAGGTCACAGGGCTAGAACTAGGATTTGAGTTTGGGTAGCCTGGCTCCAGAGCTAGTGCCATGAAAGCACGGTACACCACTCTGTCCTTTCATGGCTCCTAGAGGAAGCCTCCAGACCCGGGAACCCTTTGCTCTCACCCAATTCGGAATCTTGCTTTCATTTTCCTGGGAGACTAGGATGTACCCACTTGCCTGCCCACAGGTCCTGTATGTGAGATGTGGTCTCTGACATCAGCCACCCCTGTTTTTTGTGGGAACTGTGCCTCTTCTCTCCTCTCATCTCACATACCCAGGCGTGGAAGGGATGTTTCCAGGAGCTCTCCTCGGAGCCGAGGTAATGACCTTGACCATTGCTGCTCCAGCCTCATCCCGTCAATCTGCCTGTGCACAGAGGGTCCCAGTGTAAACACCCAGGGCGGGGAAGGTCCCGCCAGCCCTGTAGGCCCTGGTGCCAGTCTCTCGGCCTGTCCTCTCTGGCCTGTGGTCTACAGCCACCCTTGTTATGGGGGCCAGGTTGAAATATCTCCTTTCCTTTCCACCTGTGCTGTCCACTCCCCACCACCCCCATCTTCTGTCAGCCCCTGGGCCATGTCTGGTCCTGAGCTTGATTCTTGGAGGAGGCTGCCTTCCTGTGGGAGGTAAGCCTATAGCATCTCTCGCTGCCAGGTGGGAGGATGGAGCTGCATGGATCTGAGGGGAGGACTTGGGAGGTGGCAGAGGAGTACAGGCAGAGCCAGGGAAAGTAGTCACCTAAGGGATGTTTCATTTCTAGCCGCGAGCCCCGGGGTTGTTCTGGCTGCTCCCCGATACTTGCCATTGGCATTGGTTGGGTTTAGGGCAGGTTGATCTCTGTCGTGGGTGCCCAGGTGCTGCCTCATGGGGAAGGAGCATTGGAATTGGAGCCGACAAATGCCTGGCAAGCCCTTGCCTAGGGCAGAGCCAGGCTTGTCTTGTGCCAGAAAGTTGGCAGCACCGCAGAAATGAGCTGTGGAGGTGGAACCTGCCTTTGTATCTCAGAAGGGGACTGCAGAGCCCTCTTTGGGAGCTGAGTGGGCTCCAGGCCTGGTGTCGTCCTCTTCCCCTGTTAATCCCCATGAAAGACCTTCTGTCTCCGGTGTTGCTCCTTCCTTATCTGCTTTTTTCAAGTTATATTTTATTCAATTTTTTAAATTGTGGTAAAATACACATAACATAAAATTCATCGTCGTAATCATTTTTAAGTGTGCAGTTCAGTGGCATTAAGTACATTCACATTGTTGTGCAACCATCACCGCCATCCATCTCCAGAACTCTTTTCATCTGCAAAACTGAAACTCTGCACCCATTAAACACTAACTCCCCCTCTTCTCTCGCCCCCAGCCTTTGGCAACCACCATTCTACTTCCTGTCTCTATGAATTTGACTATTCTAAGTACCTCCTATGAGTGATACAGGATTTGTCTTTTTGTGGCTGCTTATTTCTCTTAGCATAACGTCCTCAAGGTTCATCACATTGTAGCACGTGTCAGAATTTCCTTCCTTTTTAAGGCTGAATAATATTGCATTGTATGTATATGAGACATTTTGTTTTTCCATTCATCCATAAATGGACACTTGCGCTGCTTCCACCTTTTGGCTGTTGTGAACAATGTTGCAATGAACATGGGTGTTTCCCTGTCTACTTTTGGGCTTACTTCACACATCAGCAATAGGCCATCCTTGGGGCGTGGTCAGGGCTGGGCCCACTGACTCAGCCCCAGGAGAGTGGGTGGGTCACCAAGTTGGTGGGGATGGCTTGGCCCTCTGGTGTCGGCTTCTGCCAAACACTAAGCTGTTGGTGCTCCTGGCACCAACCTACTTGCCTGAGGACATTCCAGATTTCCTTCCCCTCTGTCCTCAGAAGAGGGTGCCTTGCTCCTGGTTCTCTCTTGAGCTGGAGGAGGATGGCTGTGGTTCACCAGGAGCCCAGCATGGGTGACGTTAGGAGACAGGGACTGTCAGGCATTTGGAAGTACATGTGGCACTTCTTTGAGATGGGGACTGGTGGGCTGACCTTCCCTGGAGGAGGTGGTGTGTTAGGGGATAGGCTGGTTATGCTGCGGAACCAACTTCGTCCTGAAATCCCCATGCCTTAACACAAGCAAGGTTTGCTGCTTGCTTGTGCCAGGCCGTCACAGGTAGACAGGGGCCTCTGCTCTACATGCTCACCAGGGACCCAGTCTGATGGAGGCTGCAGCATCTAGACCCCCTGGCCTCCAGGTCACTGCAGCAGGGGAAGAAGGAGAATGGAGAATTGTGTGTGAGGGCTGACCAGTGCCGAGGGAGTCAGAAGGTGACAGGGCCTTAAGAGGGTGGCTGTGTCTGTGTCTGTGTGTGTGTGCATGTGGGCAAAGAGCAGAGACCCACCGGCCGGGCTAACCACCTTGCCCTTCCGCAGCTCAGCCCTCACCTGGCTTTGTACCACCCCAGGGGAAAAGTGATGCTGGTGTTTCAGCTCGGGGAGCTCCTCTCATCTCCTCTCAGTGGGTGACAAAAGGAAGTCAGAGCAGGTGAAACCGCTGGCACTCTGGGGCTGAGGGGAGGGGAGAAGGACGTGAATTGTGAGGTTCCCTCCTCTGGCCCTGTTCAATAGTAGAATTACTTATTGGAGAGCCAGCAGCTTGAGCTGAATGCCAGCAAGTCTGGACTCCTGGAAGCAATGGGTAGAGGTGCGGGGTGTTTCTGTGGGTGTAGGTGTGAGGGTGTGCAAGTGTGTGCAAGTTGGGAATGTCTTGGCTGGCTTCTGCAGAGAGGGGGGAGCCTGGAGCCACTTGGCTCTGGGATTGGAGGGAGCCCCCATTGTGGAAGGCGGGGGTCATAGATTCTGATCCTGGCTGCCTCCAATGTGTAAGGCCACTTTGAGAATCCTACTGACCTCTCTGGACCTTATATTACTTATCTGTTCTCTGAACTGCCCCTTCTTCCCAGTACTAGATTGAGAGTCATTTAATTTTTCATAAATACCCTAAGGACTCATGAAACCATATATGGGAGAGGGGCTCTGAGAAGGCCATCCCAGGCGGGTGATAAATGGGACTGGATTTGCAGGTCGTTGTCATAATGGTCCTTGGATTCTCCCTCTTCCTGTCCTCCCGGCGCCTCCCCCTTCTGCCTCTGCAGGGCAAGCAGCATGTCCCCTCAGTGTGCAGGGAGAGAGAGCCTTAAATCAAATCAGTCTGGGCTCATTACTTGTTATCAGTTCACGACGGTTCAGAGGGGAGGCAGGAGCCAGTTAAAGCCCTTAACTCTAACAAGGCTTAGAGCTCCTGCAGGATTTGTCAGAGTGACCTCCTGGCCCCAGACCTTAAATAACTGAACTGGTTGTTATGGGAAGAAATTGGGAGGAGTTTTAGGTGGTTTGTATCAGCCAGTCGGCAGTTATGGAGCATCTGCTGCGTGTGAACACTGTCCTGAGCGCCGCGAATTAGACAAGCGGGACAAATAGGAGAGGGCGCGCCAGACTCCTGCCACCTAGTGGGGAAGCCAGGATACACCACAGGCTGAACGGATACAGACGACTTTCTTCCTAGGCGAGATTTTTTTTGTTTATCCGATTGGTCGAATGCTGTATTGCTTGTGAAATACTATTCTTGTCTGGTGTCTCTCATCACTCTTCAGAGCAGCCCCATGGAATGGCAGGGCAGCCGCATCATCCCATTTTACAGTGCAGACGTGGAGGCTCCCGAGAATGAGCAGCTTGTGGGAAGTCCTGTAGAGCTGGGACCAGAACCCTGATCCGTCTGACTTCTGGCCCCTGGGGCTTGACTCATCACATCCCATTGACGGGCTGTTGGGCTACTGGTAGTAGAGCTGGGGCCACCGAGTCCAGCTTGGGGTCTGTCCATATTGCTGTGTCTGACACATAATAACTTAGGAGATGTTTGTTGAATGACTGTTGCTTATTTACAGATGAAGTAAGCTTTCCTCCATTATGTCAAGGTCATCCGGCCATTCTGCACATTATTCCTATATATTTAGTGGGCATATATATAACTGCCTTTCCTACAGAGCAATTAGGAATTTTAGGCCCCTCTGCCTGGGTAGGGGAGTACGTCAAAGTACAAAAAGCAATGGACTTGCTTCAAAGAGCAGCCTTCAAGTTGTGGCTCAGTTGTTTATTAGCCAGGTGGCCATGAATGAGACCCAGAATCTCTCTGAGCCTCAATTTTTCCCTTTGTATAATGGGGGAGTAATATCTACTCTAACAACTTCCCTGGATTGTGAGGATGCACTGAGACCCCGGTTGCGAGCTTGCTTTGTACACTGTAAACACGGTGCAGATAATAGTCACCTGTTCTCTCCATCTCTCTGAGCCTGGACCCTGGTGAAGCCACTCTCTCTTCTCTGCCCAGGGTCGGTTGGCAGGCCCCCATCCCCTCGCCTGCTGCTTCTGCCCCTGCTACCGATGTGCAAGACCTAGGATTCCTTTGTCAGGCCCTGGCTTCTCCGGGGCGCCCGGTCTCTGCTTGCCTCCCCGAGGGAGCCTGGAGGTGGAGGATCAGATCTCGTCTCCATGGCAACCAGAGAGGCCGAGCCGCACCCCCGCTGGGGGCCTGGAGTCTGTTCCCAGCGGCGGGGGCGGAGCCGGAACCCTGCGCTCCAGCGCGCCCCGGGGACCAGCTGCCTGCTCGCCTCTGCCCTGTTTTCCAGTCGCCTCTTTGCTGGGTTCGTCCCCCTGTTCCTGGCCTATCTGAAGGCCTCGCGGTGAGAGGGAGGCCATCATGTGGTCCAGGGGCTGCTAAAGGCCAAGGCTGAGGGCCCTGTGTGAATGGGACAGGGGCTGCCCTCCCCGCCTGCCCACGGGGTGCAATCAGAGAACAGCTCTTTCTGTCTGCCTCCTTCGCTTCTTCCCGGGCAAGCTCCCCATCCTTCAAGTCTTAATTCAAACTCTGCCTCTTCCGAGCAACCTCTCCTGTGCTTCTCATGCCACCTGGCTGATGGCTTCCTGGGGCTGTTTTTGGAGTTTAGTTGTTGTTCGACTTTAAGAGCTGTGACTTCAGGGTCCTTGTCTTAAACTGGAGGGTCTGAGCCTTACAATACATTAGAATCCCCGGGGAGCCTTCAGCAGCCCTGCTGCCCTGGCCATCTCACCCCAATTCAGTGTGGATCCCTCAGCTGGGAGCCAGACACCAGGAGTTTCCAAACTCCCCAGGAGATTCTAGTGTTCAGGGAAAGTTGGAACTGATGTCTTAAAGTTTAAGATTTAAGCTACTTCCATGGCCCGTGATGCCTTGCTCGATGCTGAGCATACTGCCTGTGGGCTGATCAGTGAACTGTTGGGCCAGCTGACCTTTGGGAGCCTAGCCCAGCTGTACCTTGCGAAAGCCCTGGGTTTGTTTTTTGTTTTTCAAGGACTAGGAGATCCCTGAGGGCATTTACTCCTCAGGAACCTCTTCCAGGGTAGTAATGATAAGAGCTCCTGTTTATTTAGTGCTTGCCCTGGGCCAGGTACCTTGCATTGCATATATTTTCTCACTGAGACCTCACAGAAACCTCATGAGGTATAGACATTGTGTGTTATCCCCATTTTACAGATGAGGAAACTGAGGCTCTGGAAGATTAAGTTGCTTGCCCAAGGTCATGTGGCTGTTAAGTGGTAATATTGGAATTGGAGCCTGAGTCTGACTCAGAGCCTGTGCCCTTGACCACCTGCTGTCCTCACTCCCCACCCTCTCTTTCATTAGTCACAGAGCAGGGGATGCTGAGAAAGAGGTGCCTTATCCCACGGAAAAGATGCTAATCTCAGGACACCTCACCTTGGTGCCAGGCCACGACTGAGCGACTCCTGATGGTGTCTACTGGGTCAGCTGGGGTCACCGGGACCTTGCAGGTGCCCAGCTCGCTCTCCTGTTCCTGCAGCCGGCCTATTTTGAGGACAGCTCTGCCTGGACGCTGTCCCAGTTCTTTAACCTACATGGTGTTATTTAATGTCGTCTCACAACTAGTCTGGGCATTGTTACCCCGTCTTGCAGATGAGAAACTGAAGCTCAGAGAGGCCCAGGGCCAGCCAGCTGATGATCCCCAGAGCTAGTATTCAAACACAGTCCTCCCAGTTCTGCGGCAGCCCAGCTCTGGCACAGGCGAGAAGACCCCGGTCTCCGAGTCTGCCTTGGGGTCTTGGTTTCCACCAGGTGGGGGGGGGGGAGGGAAGGGGGCCAGTTTCAGAGCCCCATGTGCCCTTCAGCTGAGCGGAGGAGATGAGGGTCCCTGTGGGGGTTGTCAGTCTCAGAGCTGACTCCACTGCTGAGTCTAGCCCGTGTCCTGGCCTGCTGGGAATGTGGGGAGACCCAGCTTACTTTGGGAAGGGGTTTGAGAGAGTTAGAAGATTTGGGGTAAATGGGCAGCTCTGTGCACCTCCTGGTGGAGGGGCCAACATGGAAGAAACCACAAGTGCGCAGTTTCACAGCAGGGTCAGTGCAGGCTTCCATCCGGTGCCGGCATCCGAGGGAGATCTGAGCCAGGAGAGGAATCATCTTCTGGGAGTTAGCGACAGGGATGGCAAGTCGGCAAGACTCTACTCATGCAGGAGGAGGGCTCCCAGGCCCTCAGCCTCAGCTACACCAGGCTGTTCTTCACAGCCTCGAGCAAATGGACACAGTCCTGCCTCGGTTCTTTGCAGACTCCTCCAGACTTTGACACAGGTTATTTCTTTCACTCGTGGGCCCTGAGAGCAACCCGCCCCTGTGGCTTTTTTCCTGTTGGTACAGGTCCCACGTGTTATAATGGTTCAAGCACAGGTCCCAGAGGCAGACTGCCTATGTTCAATCAGGGTTTCCACTGAACAGCCATTAAACCTTGGACCAGCGACTTAACTCCATACACCTTCACTTCCTCGATTGTAAGTGAGAATCAGGGTGGTACTACTTACTTGGCTTTTAAAATTTTCTTTAACTTTTTTAAGTGCCCCAGTTTTAAGCATACAGCTTAAAGAACTTTTACATATGTCTACTTGTGTAACCCCCACTCCGATCAAGATAGAGAACGTTTCCAGCGCCCCAGGAAGCTCCCTCGTGCCCCTTCCCAGTCAACACCCAGTGCCTCCCACAGGCACCCCCAGGTGGCCACTACTGTGAACTTCTATCAACATCTATTCATTGTGCCTGTTCTTGAACTTCATATAAATGGACTCTTACGGTACGTACTCTTCTGTGTCTGGTTTCTTTTACTCAACGTAGTGTTTGTAAGATTCGTCCATCACGAGGTTGCTCTGAGGATGAAATGAATTGCACACAGCCCACTGCCCTGCACAGTCACAGATGACAGCAAGCATGCGTAGGACCCCACTGGGAGATCCCAGAGGGCAGGAACGGAGTCTGCACGCCGCTGCTCTGTTACCACCTGACGCAGCATGTGGCACACAGCGGCTTTTGATGCTCTCTGAAGACTTTTTGTTTTTTAAAGATTTTATTTTTTTTTCCTTTTTCTCCCCAGACCCCCCCAGAATATAGTTGTATGTTCTTCGTTGTGGGTCCTTCTAGTTGTGGCATGTGGGATGCCACCTCAGCGTGGCTTGATGAGCAGTGCCATGTCCGCGCCCAGGACTCGAATCAACGAAACACTGGGCCGCCTGCAGCGGAGCGCGCAAACTTAACCACTCGGCCACGGGGCCAGCCCCCCTCTGAAGACTTTTGATGCTGCCTCCAGGGGAATGATGGCCAGGCCTGGGCTTCCCTGAGCTCTCTCCCAAGTTTCACTCCCCCACCCCCATCATCAGTTCTAGGGCAGAAAATAAATTTCTCACCTGGTATCAGCCTTGGTACCACTCCTGCTGGGAGGGCGGGACCATTCCACACCTGGAACTCAACTTTATCCTGCACCCACAGTTCTTAAAGGGTGTCCAAGGAGAGGTTGGGAAGACCCCCACAACTGCCCTCAGCATCTGTTTTGGGGGCTAGGGGTATCAAGATGTATTCTTGGCTGTGTCCGTTGGTCATTGGTGCTGGACAGTCTCAGGGGAAGGTTGTAAACAGCTTGACATCTGCGTGCCTCCAGGCATTTGGGTGTCCCTACCTCCCACGTGCGCCTACCAAAGCTTAAGATGGTAGAAATGAGGGTCAGTCATTTGTGTTTGAACCTACCTCCCAGAGGCAAACTCTCTGCCTTGCCCAGAAGATCATGTCTGAGGTCTCCATGCTCTGTTGCTGGTTGGCTCATATCCTGTCATCTGGCACAGGCTGCATTACAGGCTTGGAATAGGTAACCCTTGTTCACATGTGGTCCCAATCTGGGTGACTCCTAGGAGAGCTGGAGATCACGGGATTCTGCCTGCATTGTAGCTCAACAGAGGAACATACGCATCGGGAAGAATGATCTAAAGTTAGTGACGCTCGGCAATGATGTGGCTGGCAGGACCCCACAGAAGGTAATGGTCCAAATTGGTGGTCCCCACTGGGTCCTGCCTAAGTCTTAGCTCGGCTCATGAGGCTGTCCGTGCCCACCAGTGCTGTCTGCATCTCACCCCCTGCTCACTCAGTGTTCTAGCCATGCCAGGCTATTTATAGTCCCCTTAAGGGACCCTGCTATTTCACACTCTGTGCCTTTGCCAAGCCTCTTTTCGTTGCCTAGAACTCTGCTCCCATCCCCCATCCACCTGGCAAGCACCCACACATCTTTCAAGATTCAATTAATAATATTAATAATAGCAGCTAAGATTTATTGGGTGCTTACTATGTGCTAAGTGCTTTGCGTGCGTTACCCGGTTTAATCCTCGCAGCAGCCCTGGGCACTCGGTCCCTTCGTCTTCCTCTTTCACATTCATTCGTTTAACCACCGTCCATTTATAAGTGGCTGCCTTGTGCCAGGCACTCTTCTGAGCACGGAGAGGTTAGGAAGCGACGGAGCCTGGATTGGAAACCAGGCTATGCCACCCCCGGGTCATCGCTCTTAGCCACAGTGGTAAACCACCTCCCTTTGAGTATCACCCAAGACCTTCTAGCCATCCCCTCATACCCCCTGTTGCTCTCTGCCTTGCTGTGCCTGGGAGGTATGTCTGTCACAGCATCTAGGATGTTTTATTGCTTACTGGGCTGTAAGAGTACTACTTAAGAATGTGTTCCTTTTTGGGGGGGGAGGGGGAAGATTGGGGAAGATTGGCCCTGAGTTAACGTCTGTGCCTATCTTCTTCTACTTTGTATGTGGGACACCTGCCACAGCATGGCTTGATGAGCAGTGTGTAGGTCCACGCCTGGGGTCTGAACCCGTGAACCCCAGGCCACCAAAGTGGAGCATGTACACTTTAACCACTGTGCCACTGGGCTGGCCCCTGAATGTGTTCTTTTTAAGTGGTGGAAAATCCACCATATAGGGGCTTATATTTCCTACTTAGCAAAAAATGAAGTGGGCTGTTTCTAGTGTAGCTGAGCAGCTCAACAGCATAAGGGAAGTGTCTCTGTTCTTTCTTGATCATTTCCTCATGGCAGCAATGTGGCCACCGTAGCTCCGGTTATCACATCTGAGTTTAAGGTGAGAAGTACCTTTTTAATTATGAAAGACCATGCCAGAGGCCCCAGAATATTTCACTTGAGTCTCATTGACCAGAACGATGTCAAATGGCCACTCCTAGTTGCAAGAGAGGCAGAGAAAGTCAGTATCTTGAGTGGGACTGCCGCCTCATATAAAGCCAGGGTAAGGTAAGCAGGGAGGAAGGGGGAATGGACATTGGGTAGGAAACAAACAACATCTGCTAGTGTCCTAGAGAGCAGAGACCGTGTATTCATTTCTTTCAAATTCCCAGAATCTGAATGCTCTATACTTGTTTTGTGTTGTTGCCTTGCAGGCTTTATTCTATGTACATACAGATAATTTAATTTTTTTCAACATAGTAGCATACTGTACATACTGTTATTAATTTCCATTTTTAACTCAATAAGATGCTGTACATCATCCATATAATTTTTAATGGCTACATAGAAGTCGATCTTGGAGAAAGACCATAATTTACTCAACCAAGTCCCTATAATTAATCATTTAAGTTGTTTTTAATATTTCAAAATCGTTAACAGCCCTGTAATTAATAACCTTGTAACTTTATTTTTGTGTACATTTATAATTAATTTCTCAGGACACAGTCTTGGATTATGTCGGATTAAAAGCTGTACCAGCCATTAAAGCTTTTTTTTTAAAAAAATGATTGCTACCTGAGCTAACAACTGTTACCAATCTTCTTCTTTTTTTTTTTTTTCTGCTTTTTCTCCTCAAATCCCCCCAGTACATGGTTGCATATTTTTAGTTGTGGGTCCTTCTAGCTGTAGCATGTGGGACGCCGCCTCAGCATGGCCTGATGAGCGGTGCCATGTCCGCGCCCAGGATTTGAACCGGTGAAACCCTGGGCCACCTGCAGCGGAGCACGTGAACTTAACCACTCGGCCACGGGGCCAGCCCCCATTAAAGCTTTTGATTACTGGCTACCAGATGGATTCCAGAAAAGTTGTGCCAGTTGTGTATACCCTTCAAGAGTACATGTAGCTGTTCCCTGATGACTTTGGGTATTTTTTTTTTAATTCTTACTGATTTGATAGGAAACTGCAAAAAATAGAAGTGTGCATTTTCTTTGATTACAAGTGAGGTTAACATTTTTTAAAAATAGGCTCATTGGGCTTTGGTAGTTCTCCTTTTAATATTCTGTTCATTTCTCTTCCTCACTTAGAAAGTTGATGTATTCATCTTGTTCTTATTGGTTTGCAAAAGTGCTTTATATATTCAGGAGACAAGGAGGTTCATAGGAGAGGATGCATCTGAGCTGGATTTGAAGGCTAAGTAGGATTTCAGTGGGTGGACAAAGGCTGAGGAGGATGTTCTGAGTATAGAAACAGCATGTGCAAAGATCCAGAGGGGAGAAACAGTGTTGCGTCTTTGGGGACTATATGAATTTCATAGGGCTGTCATTAAAAAATGACCACGAACTCGATGGCTTAAAACAACAGAAACTTATGTTCTCACGGTCTGGAGGCCAGAGTCCAAAATCAAGGTGTTGGCAGGGCTATGCTCCTTCGCAAGGCTCTAGGAGGAGAATTCTAACTTCCCTTTTGTGACTTCTGGTGGCTCCAGGCATGCCTTGGCTTGTGGCAGCATAATTGCAATCTCTGCCTCCATCTTCACATGGCCTTCTTCCGTGAGTCTGTGTCTTCTCCCCTTCTGTTCCCTATAAGGACATGTCATCAGATTGAGGACCCACTCAGTTAACCTAGAATAATCTCATCTAGAGATCCTTAATTACGTCTGCAAATACCTTTTTCACAAATAAGGTCACATTCATAGGTACCAAGGTTAGGATCTGGACATTTTTTTTTTTGAGGAAGATTAGCCCTGAGCTAACTGTTGCCAGTCCTCCTCTTTTTGCTGAGGAAGACTGGCCCTGAGCTAACATCTGCCAATCCTCCTGTTTTTGCTGAGGAAGACTGGCCCTGAGCTAACATCCGTGCCCATCTTCCTCTACTTTATATGTGGGACACCTACCACAGCATGGTTTGCCAAGTGGTGCCATGTCTGCACCCGGGACCCGAACTGGCAACCCCCCAGCTCCCAAAGCAGAATGTGTGCACTTAACCACTGCGCCACCGGGCCGGCCCCTGGACATATTTTTTAGGAGGCTACTATTCAACCCACTACAGGGACCTAGAAGATGTCTGATATTACAAGGCAGCAGAATATGACCCTGTAAAGGTAAAATCAGGTGCATGAAGGGCCTCCAGCTGAGGAGTTTGGGCTGTACCCTTGAAGTGAATGGGGAACTGTTGAATTTTGAACAGAGGAGGAATAGAATCAGATTTGGTCTGGCTGTTGTGGGGAGAGAGTGTTGGAATTGTCCACACAAGAGTTGGTGAAGGTGGGGAGCAGGAGGGGCAGTGGGAACGTTTCAGGGTGTAGGAGACGAGGAGCAGGAAGAGGAAGGAATATGCAGTGGCTCCTGGGCTTCTGACTTGAGCGATCTAGGATGTTAACTCCAGGGAAGGGTGGATCTGAGGTTCCTGAGGGTGGAGATGTCCGGGAAACAATCAGAGAGATGGGTCTGCGGCCCAGACCTCTCCCTGGAGTGGAAATAAAGTTTGGGAGAGGGGAATAGAATAGGGGTGACAGAAGCCTGGGAAACACTAATTTTTTCCCATCATTTTATTATGAAAATTTTCCAACATACCTAAAAGTTTAAAGAGTTACCCAGTGAACACCCAGGTACCCACCACCTAGAGTCCATAATTGCCGTTTTTCTGCACTTGCTTTATCGCACATCTGTCCACCTGTCTGAGCATCACAGATCCATTTGGGTTTTTGTGTGTTTCAGAGTAAGTTACAAACATCAGGGCTCTTTGCTTCAACACTTCCGCATGCGTATCATTTAACTAGAGTTCAATATTTAGTGAAATGGGTTAATCTTAAGTGTGCTGGTTGATGAATTTTGATGAAGGCATCCACCAGTGTACCCCAAGTCCCTGTCAAGATACAGACCATTTCCATCACCCCAGAAAGCTCCCTGTGCCCCTTACAGTCCACTCCTGTCCTCACCCCACACCCAGAGGCAACCACTATCTTCTTTCTTTTTTTTTTCAGTCATCAGTTAGTTCTGTCTGTTTTAGAGCTTAATGTAGGTGGAATCGTAGAGGACGAGCTCTTTTGTGTCTGGCTTCTTTCACTCAGCATCAATCTGTAAGAGTTATTTCTGCTGTTGCGTGTATCAGTACTTTGTCCCTTTCTATTGCTGAGCAGTATTCTGTTGTAAGGATGTTAAGGAATACCAGTTTTTAAGGAGTGGGCAGAGAAAAAGGATTCCACCAAGGAGACTTAGAAGGAAGAGTGAAGGCAGTAGGAAAAGCACCCAGACAGGACGTCAAGGAAAACCATCTGGATCAGTTACAATTAGGTTTGACTGCATATAACATAAAAACTAGCACTGGTTTAAATAACATAGGCATTTTTTTTCTGTCATGTAAAAGAAATCCAGAAGTAGACAGTCCTGGGGTGGTTTGGTGGCTCATTGTGCCATCACCAGCCCAGGCTCCTGGCTTTTTGCTCAGCTGTCTTCAGCACTGGCTTCTAGCCTCAAAGTCACCACATGGTTCAATATGGCTGCTGAAGCTCCAGCCATCCCATCTGCTTTCCAAACTGGCAACAGAAGGAGAAAGCATGGAGGGGGAAAAAGAATTATACCTTCTAGCTGAAACCATCTCTTTTAGCAGCCTTCCTCAAACTTCCACACATATCCACTTAACATCTCATTGGCCAGAACTTAATCACATGGCCCCCTCCACTAGGAAAAGTAGTCTTGTAACTAGCCACTGGGCACACTGCCACTCCAAGTATAATGAGACTTCTGTTACTAGGAGGGGAAATGGATCTTGCTGTCAGCAGCCTCCCCTGCCTTTTCTCTTTCGAGACTTGGTGGCCATGCCATGGTCCACTTGTCCTTTCTGTGTGTGGCCTTTCATAAGCTGAAGCCTCTGCTTGGAAGATTTCCATCCTCCTGAGTCCCCAGGGCTCCTTCCTTCTCTGAGGGTTGGTTTCTCTGTCTTTTTCTGTATCTCTTTTCCTGGTAGGGGTCTCCTGGGTCTCTGACCGACTGCCTGGGCTGTGAGGGTTTTGTGGAGGGTGGGAATGAAAGGGAAAGTATCTAGAACGTTGGCAGAGGTCTCTGTGGCCCCCTCCTCTACTCCTGGGCCCCCCCTCCTGTGGCTGGCACCTCCATCTCAGGCATCCTTCCCTCCCCCTCTTTGGTCAGCCTCCTCCGACAAGGAAGCCTGCAGAAGGAGATTTCTCTGGAGGGTTAGTGAGATTCAGAGGGAGAAGATGGCATTTGGAGACAGACAGACGGACCTGAGTTCAAGTCTTTCTGTGTAAACCTCTCTGAGACTCAATGGCCTTGTCTGTAAATCGGGGAAAGAACAGCCTCACAGGCGTGGCTGGGTTGAGAGGAGCAGGAGATGCGGGCCCGTGGCTGCCTCTCTGACAGGGATGAATTGTGCACACTTGGAGGAAGGCTGGCAGAGACCTTCCCGCCCTGCCGGGGCCCAGGCAGCTCCAGGCTGTGCCGTAGAGGCCATCTACGCCACCTTCCCTGTGGTCCCCTCCACGCCTGCTCTTGGGAAATGTCTGGAGAGTGAGGCATCTGGTCCTGTGGGTCCTGGGAATTGTTTAGTGCACGGGAGAGTCAGCATGGGCTGCTGGAGTCTGAACTGTTGGCCAGGCCAGGGTCCACCGCAGGTCACTCCCCTGGCCTTGACTCCATGCCCTCATGGGACAGCCTGGAGCCTCCTGGAGGAGAGAGGGCGGGTTAACGTGACCTCTCGTTCCCTCCTCGTGCTTCTCCAAAGTGAGTAGGTCTCACCAAACAGCCAGTCCTGCTCACAGTACCAGACCCGGGCAGACTGGGTGCTGTTGCTCCTCTTCCCTGCTCCCGCCCCAGAAATAGCAGAGTCGGCTCGCCCCCGCCAGCCTCCCTCAGACATAAGCCCTGGGCCCTCCGGGGCAGTGGGCCCTATTTCCCAGGTGTGTGGCGTGCACACATCTCAGTGGCTGGATCCCTCGGTTCTGTGGCTCTTCATGTGCATGCCTGTCCTGGGGAAAAATAGCCATGTCCCCTGACAGCTTAATGGGCTGTCAGCATGGAGACTGCAGAGGAAGTCTGCAGGACCAGGTGCAGCGAGGCCGGGGAAAGCTCTCGGCTGCCAAAGGGCCAGATTGGACTGAGCGTAGCTGTGGCCGGGCGCCCTGGTGACCCGTTGACACCATTCTTGGGCTGCCCGGGGGCTGGTGTGTTGTGACAGAGGGGGAGGAGCCAGGGCCCTGTGGAGAACTTGGCTCCAGCCTCAGACCTGAGAGGGACAGTGAATTCCTCTGCTCATTCATTCACTCCACACACATTTCCCGAGGTCCTGCCGCATGTCAGCCCGTGAGTGCTGGGCACACGGCCATGACTGAGACACCCACTTCCTGCCCCGGGGTCTCAGGGACGAAAGGGCTGGATCAACGGGGGCACTGGAAGGCCATGTGCTGTAGGAGTTCTGAGCAGGGGCACCAGGGAGGACTTCCTGGAGGAAGTGATATCTGAGCAGACGATGGGACAGGCCCAGCCAGGAGGATGCAGGGTAGCAGGAGGGTCCCTCACGCAGCTGCAGGAGAGACCCTACTGGTGGGGTTTGACTGGGGGCCTTTCTGAGGTGCTGCCCTGCACCCCCCATAGGCCTGATCTGCTTGTCCCTGGGAGGGGGTGTCTGTGCGTGGGCCCTGGGGCCTAAGTAGTGCTGGCAGTGCCAAGGGGGTTAACGGCAGCTTGACTTCCCTGTGGCCTTCTCTTCCCTCCTTCTCCAAAGGAAGCCTACTTTGAAATTATAGAAATAAGTGCCGGCTTCTGAGGAGTCTGCTGTTCGATTGTGTCCCTGCCAGGCCTCGGTGCCACCTTCTCGCCCACGCTCTGCCAGCCTTGGGCTCCATCCTGCATGGGGCCTTGTTCTGAGGGGTGAGGGCTCCCTCGGGTGCAGTTTTTCAACACCCCCCCCCCCCCCGGCCCCAGGCATCGGGCTCAGTGTACAAATGGTACCCAAGGAGGAGGGGCTCAGGAAGTGACATCGCTTGGCCCGCCCCCACCTCCTTATTCCCTATAAAAAGCAAAATGGTGACTCAGAGAGGAGAGTTGGAAGCATCCTGCCTCCTGCTCCCACTGTTAATTTTTAGACTTGGAATTAGGCAGGAAGCAAAAGAAACAGCAGCTCCAGATATGCGACTGGCATGCGATTAAGCCGGTGGCAGCAGCAGAGCCGCTCTTCCCCGGCTCCCAGCAGCCCCTGAACTGCAGCGCCCGGTGCCTGTGGTGCTCCCCAGCCCCTCACGAGGCCCGGGCCCCACGCACCCCTGCCTGGGCCGGGCCGTGGATGGTGCGGCCGGGGGCATGGCAGCTGGGGGCCGCCGCCGGCGCCCACTGCGCTACAAGTCCCTGGCAGCCCTCGTGGAGGACTCTCAGTGGCCTTTCTTGTTCCTTGTCTCAGACTTCAGCTACGGGGCAGACGACTACGACGGAGAGGGGAATGAGGAGCAGAAGGGGCCCCCGGAGGGCTCGGAGACCATGCCGTACATCGACGAGTCACCCACCATGTCACCCCAGCTCAGCGCCCGTAGCCAGGGCGGCGGGGACAGCATCTCCCCCACTCCACCCGAGGGGCTGGCACCTGGGGTAGGTACACCTGCTTTTCCTTCTGGGTTTGGGGGGAGGGGGCTTTTGAGGAGGGTGGGTAGGCATGCATGGATGTCGTGGGCCAGGCTCAGCTTGGGACACTGCTAGGGGAAATTTGGACCTGGCTGTTCTTGGTACACTCATCATCTCCTTCCAGCCCTGGGCCCCCTCAGACTAGGTTGCCCCCTCCCCCAACCCCCACCTGCTGCTCTCTCTACCAGCCCTGCACCTATCTCTGCCTCCTCTACTGGCCATCTGCTCCCCCTGCCTCCAGGACACCCTCACTTCTGCTTTCAGCCCCTCTCTAGCAGGATGGGGCCTTGGGGAGGGAAGAAGCTCTCTGGGCCTGAGCTGGGCAGTGGCTGCATATGTGACCTGTGGGCTGTAAATGTACAGATGCTGGCTCAGCAAACCAAGGCTGCCCTCAGTACTCACTGTGGGGCAGAGTGAGCTGCTTCTGTAGCATTCGCTGAGGACCAAGGGCCCTGTCCAGCCTTCTCTGTTGACCCTGAGCCCGAATGATTTCCACCTCTCCTCTTGTCTGCTGATAGGAGCTCTGCTCCAAAGAGAAGCGTTCGACAAGGAATATTAAGTATGTGCACTGAGACAAGCCGGGGGATAGCAATGTGTGGAGGTTTGCAATCCTTGTAATTCCTGCTGTTCCTGGCCACAGGGACTGGCTCTGCCTGGGCCCCAGCTTGTGTGCACGTGTGTCGGAGACACACAAGCTGGTAAGACAGAGAGGTTCCTGGGGGCTGTTTTTCTGGAATTGAGGAGAATCAAAGCTGTTCCTCCATTTCGGGGGCTTGGAGTTGCCCGGTCCCGCTTGGTGGAGGGCTTGTTCATGTGTGTCTTATGGGGCTCCCCTTTCTTCTCTCTTATACCCCGAGGAGCAGTCACTAAGATGCTGTGAGATACTGTTCCCCTCCTGCACGGCCCAGCACCCCCCACTCCAGCTGGGGGGCTGACTGGACTCTACTGTTCCTTGAGAACCCCCACTTCCTTCCCTGCCAACCTCCTTGGCCACCCTCCACAGAGCTCTTACCCCCCTTCACACACCAGGGTGGCTGTTATAGCCTTTGGCAACAAGGGCCTTGGCAACAGGCTTCCCACTTGGGGGAAGCCACATTGTTGCCGTGGCAACAGAGGCCGAGGCAGAGCCTGGTGGCTGCCAGGCAGTGTGAGTTTGGGAAGGGATGGTTGGGGGCAGGTGGGAGATGGAGGGGATGGGCAAGGGTGTTGGTGAGGTTCAGGCCCCCCACAGCCGGCAGTCTGTGGTGTTGCCATGTCGTCCTAAGGAAGGGTGGCAGGTGAGTGACAGCTATCTTGGACATGCAGGGCAAGATTTTTGCCACTGATAGAGAAGAAGGCATTCTGGGACCTGAACTAAGGCCAACCAGGGGAAGCAAGGAGAAAACTCTTGGTTCCCATCTCTGCCTTTGGGTCTCTGACCACAACAGGGCTCAGCGACCCCCCAGGGGCCTTAGCTGTTAGCCTGCTGTGAGCAGGTGCAGCAAGATTCACCGTAGGACCCGACACAGGGCCGGGATGCTGGCTGAGCCTTGACAACATGTGGCCAAATAGAGCTGCTTGCTGAAGAGAAAAGCGTCTTTGCTATTTCCTTCTCCCCTCTCTGCCTTCCTCCTTGCTTCCTGCCCTCTTTCCTTCTCTCACCACGTGACTACCTCGCTGGGGTGCTTGTCCATTGATTTCTAGATTCCATCATAGAAAGTGCTGTCAGGTTCTTACTGCAGTGAAACAGGTTGCAGGCATAACGAGGAGATGCACCCTGCCTGGAGCTCTGAGACTTCGGGGCAGTGACTTACTTCATTTTGTGGCTGCCCGTTTTGCTCGGTGGCTCACGAGGGAATGACTTGGTTTAATGACTTTGAAATCCAGAGATGCTACAGTGACAACTGACTAAAGTGCTTGGGGACCCCAGGATGGATGTTTACACCATTGGCCGGAAGTCATGCAAGTTAGGGGTGGGGAGCATTTATCCACCTGGGGATCCCAGCAGAGACTCCAGTCCCATGCAGCCCCTGTCTGCCCACTTTCCCAGCTGGAGTTGCATTTCTGCCCTTTCTGCTGTGTCACTGGCCCCATCTAGTGGACTCCACAAGTATTGCTGTTTACATTGGGGTGCTGGACAGAGTCGACACACCTCTTCCTGAGCCTTGGAGGTGTTTCAGTTTAAAAACAAAAAAGAAAAAACCAAGGTTTCTGCTACTTGGCTCTGTTCACTTGGCCAGGCAGTTCCCCTCCCTGCCAGGCTTCCTGTTGTGGCCTTGGGAACCAAGGGGACTTTTGGACCAAATCAGATGATTGTTCTAGATATTCGGATATCTGGCCTCTGACAGCGGGGGCATTCCACACCCAAATGTGCAGCCAACTTGTGCCTGGAAGCCTAAGTTTTTGTTAGTCAGAGTTCTCCAGAGAAACAGAATCAATAGGATGCAGAAAGAGAGAGAGAGAGAAATTTATTATAACGAATTAGCTCGCTTGATTATGGAGGCTGAGAAGTCCCCAAGATCTGTAGTCAGCAAGCTGGACACCCAGGAGAGCTGAGGTGTGGCTCCAGTCTGAGTCTGAAGGCTGGAAAAGACTTATGTTGCAGTTCAACAGTCAGGCAGGAGGAGTGTCCCTCTTACTCAGCCTTTTTGTTCTATTTGGGTCTTCAATTGATTAGACAAGGCCCACCCACATTGGGGAGAGCAAGCTGCTTTACTCCATCAGCTGATTCAAGTGTTAATCTCATCCAGAAACACCCTCACAGACACACCCAGAATAACATTTGGCCAAATGCCTGAGCACCTCTGGCCCAGTCAGGTTGACGCATAAAGTTTTTTTAATTAAGATTTTATTTTTCCTTTTTCTCCCCAAAGCCCCCCCGTACACAGTTGTATATTTTTAGTTGTGGGTCCTTCTAGTTGTGGCATGTGGGACGCCACCTCAGCATGGCTCGATGAGCAGTGCCATGTCCGTGCCCAGGATCCGAACCGGCAAAACCCTGGGCCGCCAAAGCGGAGTGCGCGAACTTAACCACTCGGCCACGGGGCCGGCCCCAACACATAAAATTTTTTTTTTAAAGATTGGCACCTGAGCTAATATCTGTTGCCAGTCTTCTGTTTTTCTTCTTCTTCTTCTCCCCAAAGCCCCCCGGTACATAGTTGTATATTCTAGTTGTAGGTCCTTCTGGTTGTGCTATGTGGGACGCTGCCTCAGCATGGCCTGATGAGTGGTGCCGTGTCTGTACCCAGGATCTGAACCTGCGAAACTCTGGACCGCTGAAGCAGAGTGCGCGAACTTAACCACTCGGCCATGGGGCCGGCCCCTGACACATAAAATTAACCATCACAGTCTTAATCTCCCAGCAGAATGGAGGGACATGAGCTTTGGATAGAGGAGTATAGGCTATTCTCCAGCTGTTACACTTTGGATGAGTCTCATAACCCCTCTGAGCCTCGGTTTCCTCATCTCTAAATAGGGCTAACTATCTGAAGGGTTGTTGAGGGGACGGACCTGGATAGCTCAGGGGAGGTCCGCAGCATTGGGCCTGGCTCACTGTGGGTGCGCAGGCCTTGGTGATGGGGGCCCACAAGACTCTTCTCGCCAGCTTTTAGAGGGATGGGGAGCCCGGAGCATTGCCAGGACCCGCTCTAATATTTGCTGGACAACAACTCAGTCTGCTTCTGCAGCCTCCTTTCTGGCGTTGGATCAGTCCTGCCAGGTGTGGTAGCCTGGCTGAAGCAGGTATCTGTGGGGTTGGCATGACACATGCTCCTCGCTCCCCAGCATGCCCTACAGCCTTGCCCTGCTGCTCTTGTCTTAGCTGTGCCCCAGCTAGGCAGCCCACTGAGATATCAAGGCGAAACCTGAAGGCCTGCCCTGCAGACCCCTTACTCTCCCCCTGCCCAGGCTGAGCAGAGCTCCTGGCGGGGCCAGGGCCACGGACCACTGGGAGCTCAGTTCAACTGGGTGCCTGGTTTCACCCTGGGACGGAGGTGTAGGGACTCTCAATCTTAGCTGACAAGTGGGAGCACACGTTCCTCTGCCAGGACCTTGGTCTCATAGAAAACTTGTTCCCCATATGAAATAGACTTCTCTGTCTCCCCTCTCAGAGGTGCAGTAAAATGGAGCCACAAAGCAGAGAGAAGATCTGGGTGTTGTCTCAGTGCTGCCACTTTAGCTGTGTGACATGAGGGATGTCACTCACCCTCTCTGAGCTCCAGTTTGTTCATTTGTAAAGTGAAGATACTGAGCATTTCCTCCCTCCTGACCTCACACAGCTGTCATGAGGCTTCCATGAGATGGCGTTAGGCCGAGCACTTTGTAAATGGTAAAGTCTGTGCACATGTTAGTGGGGACTGCTCAATGTCAAACTCATCGTGAGTTCCTGTGGTACCCAGAGGCAGGTCAAAGGGTGTCTAATAAAAGGCTGAATTCAGGGGTTCAGACTCCAGCCAGCAGGAAAATCCACAGATAAGCATGGGAGAGAGTTGAAACGATCACCATGTTGTTCTCATCTTCCTCCCCCTCCTCCTCCTCATCACAGCCTTTTCCATGGGTTGTCTCATTGAAGGCCCTCCACAAGCCTATGGGGCAGGTGCAGTGACCATCATTTAACAACTGGGGAAACTGAAGCTCAGAGAGGTGACATACTTTGCCCAAGACCTGCCAGCGGGGCCAGAGATTTATTTAAATTCAGGTCTTTCTGATGCTGGGACCTGTGCAGTACCACCAGGTCTGCTCAGACACCACATCCCTGTGAACCTTTGACAGCCGTCGCTGAGCCCTTGGCTGTGTGGGAATTGTGCACCGTTACTAGTGGCCATGTCTGCCCTGCAAGATCGGGAGCCCAGATCCCCGATCGTCTCCATGGTCCCCATCAGCAGCTCCCAGGCACCAAGGGGTGGTCACTTGGTGTTTGTGGAATTGAACCAAGCACCACTGGGCGGCCAGGGAGGAGGGTGGGAGGGCATATACTGGCTCAGGGGATGAAGCTGCCCCCTCTTCCCTTCCTTGATCCCTTCTGAAGGCCTGGGGTTTGGGATTTGAGGTTGCAGACAAGGAGGTTGCTTCTAGGAGAATGGAGATGCCCCGTGGAGAGCCGGGAGCACCTGGGAGTGCATCCTAGTCTGCTCCCTCCGACAGTGTTCGAGGCCTGGGTTGGGTGGGTTAGCGGCTGCCATGGCCTTTGTGCTCTCACGTGTTTCCAGCTGCTGGGCAGTCAGAGACATACTTTCCTCAAGGTGTTAACCTCCTGTCTCTGCAGGCTTGCTCCTTGTTTCTCCCTTTCTAGACCTTTGGTCCCCACTGCAAAGAGGAGATTAACTGGCTGCTCCTGCGTGCCAGGTGCCATGCTAGGAGCCCACAGGTATCATTACCGCCTGATACCTCCCACCCCTGGAGGAGCCCCCCATTTAGTAGATGAAGAAACTAAGGCTCGGGGGATTCCTTGGCTTGTCTGAGTTGAGAAGGAGGTAAGTAGGAAATAGGGAGACATGGTGCCCTGGTTGTGACCCTCAGCCCCCCCCACAGCTGGCCCTCCCTGTCCTATCTGGCCCCCACCCCGTCACACCTGGCTCAGATCTGGTCTTCCCTGATTCACCACACCTGGCTGACCTGCAGCATCCCTGTTGCTCTCACAGCCTGCCTGGGATCTCCCTCTCCCCGCTAGCGTGCTGGGGTCGTACTTCATGAATGTATTTCACATCTGACAATAAGGCTCCTTCCAAACAAACACTTATTCAGTGAAGGTTTGTTGATCTCCTGCAGGTCTCAGGCCCTGTGGACATGAGGGTGAGCCGACCACACCCCTTCTCTACCCTTGAGGCCCTGGAGTCTTTGGGGGCGGGTCAAGGAGGCAGACCGACCTGCATATCACACCAACATGTGTTAACTTGCCCCCGAAGCAGGTGCTGTGAAAGCCCCTGAGAATGTCCTCACGTTGAGGTATTGGCCACATGGGGTGAGCCGTCAGTGGGCAGAGGCTGATGGCCTCTGGGCTCTGGGCTCTGTTGGGGCACGGGAGGGCAAAGCACATCCCACCCGTAGGCTGGCTCTTAGCCACAACTGTTTTCCGTCATTGTCGCCTGGTTTCTCCACTAGGGGGTGCTGGCGCATTCTCTCCCGGGGTGATGCTCTTGTCCACCGTCCACCACAGGGTCAGGGACTGGTTGCTTCCATCTGGAGGACCACACAGACCCCTCACCCTCCTGCCTGTGAGACAGAAACAAGAGGAAGAATAGAAACACTTTCATAGCGCCTCCTAAACGCCGGGTGCTGGTATAGCACTTTATAAATGTTAACTCATTTCGTCCTCACCACAACCTTGGAGGTCGGCACCATCATTGCCCCACTTTACAGATGTGGAAACAAAAGTGCAAAGAGGTTACGGAGCCCCCCTAAGGCCCCACAGCTGGTAAGTGGTGGGGTGCTCGTCACCGCTGCCCTCCGCTACCTCTCCAGAACAGGAGCCTTAGGGCTTGTTTTTCCTTGTAAATGAGGATAAATACCTCCCATCTGGAAGGGGTATTTGAGGACCAAGTGACATAACACCTGTGGAAACGCCTAGGGCTGGACCACATGGAGGACACGCTCCCGAGGTCACTGTTGAATTTGAATCTCTCCCCGGATGTGAACCCAGTTCCCTAGGAGCCCCCAGCTCTGGCTGCCCATGCACCTTCCCGTCCCTGCTCTAGTCCTGGCAGAGGTGGCCCAGCTCCCAGCGGCATTCCGGCTGGGCAAAGGAGGGTGCCACCGGGGAGGGTTCTGGGAAGAGAGAGGCACAGAGAGGGGAGCCCAGTTGCTGGGAAAGAAGTTACAGTTGCCTCGGGCTATTTCCCACGTGGCCGTAATCTGCCCTTCTTCCTACCTGGTCCCCACTTCGAGGGTGGTCCCCTTAAGCCCACCTTGCTGGACACTGACCCACCGCCAGGGCTCATGAGCTGAGGAAGGAGGGTCGTGCTGGGAAATAGAGATGAATGGTGCTTGTCCTGCTGTATCTGGCTCTGGTAGATGCTCGCCCCGCCTCCCTCCTTGGCTCCTGGTTTCTTGTTCTGGAGTATGTCT
Organism: Equus przewalskii; assembly: GCF_037783145.1. Lineage (NCBI taxonomy): Eukaryota > Metazoa > Chordata > Mammalia > Perissodactyla > Equidae > Equus > Equus przewalskii. Next base: position 44,195,514 of record NC_091840.1, read on the forward strand.
AGAGCAGGCTGTGTGCTCGGGAAACGGCCAGACAGTTCCCTGTGGTGGGAGCTTGTCCTGTGTGTTGCAAGGTGTTTAGCAGCATCCCCAGCCTCCACCCGCTAGATGCCAGTTAGCGACCCCCAGTTGTGATGACCACAAATGTCACCAGACGTTGCCAGATGTCTCCTGGGGACAGAATCAGCCCCAGTGGAACACCACTGGTCTAGAAGGAGATTGGAAGCAGGACAGTCTGGAACAGTGGTTCTCTGGGGACATTTACCATCTACTAAGGGTGAAAAGGTAGGTGCTCAGAGAAGACAGTGAGTGGAATGACATCGGGAGGCTTACCGGGCAAGGTGGGGTCTCCCGGGGAGGATGAGTCAGGGCCTTCGGGTTAGGCGGATGGTTCCTATGAAACCAGTTATGTGATGCAGGACCCCAGGGCTTAGGGGAGGGCAACAGTCACTGGGTCCTCACAGGGCAGCCTGCTAGGGAGGGTGGCTGGGGCAGGAGTAGGAGGGGGACTGCTTACTCTGTGCCCTTTATACTCTTTGCATTTGAAGGTTGAGAAAGTATTACCCAATTAAAATTAAAGAAAATTACCTTATGTTGCCCTGGAGGTCTGGATGAGAATAGAGTTACCATGAGACAAGGTTTGAGTAAATATTAAGAAGAATATTTTAGGGGCCGGCCTCGTGATGCAGTGGTTAAGTTCGCATGTTCCACTTCGGTGGCCCGGGGTTCACCAGTTCGGATCCCGGGTGCGGACATGGCACCACTTGGCACGCCATGCTGTGGAAGGCGTCCCACATATAAAGTAGAGGAAGATGGACATGGATGTTAGCTCAGGGCCAGTCTTCCTCAGCAAAAAGAGGAGGATTGGCCACAGATGTTAGCTCAGGGCTAATCTTCCTCAAAAAAAAAAAAGAATATTTCAAGTGTTAGAATTGTCTAGCAGTAGGACAAGTAATGAGCTTCCTGTCCTCGGAAGGATTCAAGCAGAGGCTGGTGACTGAAGGTAGAGAGGAGATTCCCTTTTTTTGGTAGAACTATGAGACTTTTGGGTTCCCTTTAGCTCTGGAGCCCACATCACATGACCAATTACCTTAGGAACCCTCCATGCAACCTGAACCCCTTTATCTTCTTGGGAGACGCTTTGCCTTGTACTGTAAGCACCCCTGGGGTCATTTCCACTCACTAACTGTTTTCTGAGCACCCACTTTTTACAAGATCTTGTTTTGGGTGCTGTGTGGGATTAGCATGCACAGGGGTTGCCCCTCAGGCCCTTACACACACACACACACACACGTGCATGCACAATCCCTCTATTTCAAGGCCGTCTGTGCAACAGCCTTGAGAGATGTACAGCTTCCCAAGGGGGGAGTCATGTGACCCCAGGTTGGGGAATCAGGGAGGGGATCTGGTAGGAGGCAGCCTCAGAGAGTAAGTAGTATTCTCTCCCGGCACTGGTCGGGAAGGACATTCTAGAGAAAGGGGGCTGTGTAAGTTCTGGGATGTGGGAAACCTCTGGAGGTTTGAGAAAAGGAGAATGGTCTCGTGTGGCTGGGGCACTGGGTTCATTGGAAGAGGTGGGAGTTGAAGGTGGGAGTGGGCTGAGGCTCCCCGTTCTGTACTCCCCACACCCCACCATCACTGCCAAAGAAGAGAATAGCTGGTGCCTACCGAGGGCTTCACACAGGCCAGGCACTGCCCTATGGGTGCCAGTCCTCACAGCACCCTAGAGTTGGTGCTATCATTACCCCCATTTGGTAGATGAGGAAACTGAGGCCCAGGGAGTTTGAATGACTTGCCCAGGGTCCCACAACTGGCAAGAGGCGGAGTGAGGATTCAGATACAGAATCCAGGGAAGTTTGCTTGGTTTTGTTTATTTGTTTTATCGTATAAACAGTGTCACGTACTGGCTTATACCCAACACTGCTTTATGTAATTGGACCCCACATACGATTTTTGGAGTGACTTCTGCTATAACAAAGGGAAGGCAGAGGGAGGAGCCAAGGGTATCAGGAAGATGATGAATCTATTCCATCTGCAGCTGCAGCCAACTCTGCCTGCCCCTGGCACTGGTCCATTGGGGTCAGTTCTGTTTGGCCCAGAGTCTATCGAGCTCCAGAACAGCTAGAGGTGGGGCTTGAGCTTCTGCCAAAAAAGTTGGATGGCCAGGGACAGGCTGAGAGGAGGGAGAAGGGGCTTTAAGGGCCAGGCCTGGAGGTGAGAGTGTACCCGGCCCTTTCAGGGGTCAGCGAGCAGCAGAGGTTGTTGAGTCATCAGCAAGGGCCCCACTGCCCTTGTTTGGGCTGACTTGGTGGCTTCCTGCTGGGCACAGAGTGAGCAATGTCTTAGAAGAGTAATCTGATGTCAGCTGGAGGGATGCATTCAAGAATGGCCATGTCACTCCCTGCTTAAAACCTTTCAATGCCTTCCCTTTGTCCTGATGGTAAAATTGAACCCTCAGCAATGCTGTCATGGCCCCGCCTGACCTGACCACTTGACCCCTGCCTACCTCTGCACCCTCATTACCAAGCTCCCAATTAGAATGTGACCGCCACCATAGAGCTTTGCCAGTTTCGTCACAAAACATCTGCTCATGGCAAACTCTAGTGCCTAGTACTGTGCCTGGCACATAGCAGATGCTCAGTAAATATTGATTGAAGGAAGGAAGGAATGGACACTCGACACCCAGGCTGCACTTATCTCATTATGCCTCACGCAGTCCCGTCTGTCCCATCCCCACCCCCCGCCCCCACGGGCCTGGCTAACCCCTGTTCATTTTTAGATGTGAGTTTTAATGTCACCTCCTCCAGAGAGCCCACAGTGACTCCCCCTTTGCTGCATCAGATGCACCTGGTCTTGTGCCCCCAGAGCTCATTCTACTTTCCTAATCGTAGCACTTACCACACTTCTTTTTTTAACTTCTTTCTTTTCCCTGATTACATCACCAAAAGTTCTAATTTTATAGAAGTATATAATATAGAAAGTGAAAGTCTCCTTAAGTCCCACCCTACAGAGAGAACTTCTGTTGAGTTGGTTGTATGTTTCTTCTTATTTTTCCGTGTGAGATATTATACATATATATATATATTTTTTTTAAGTGAGATCATACTATTGGTACTGTTACGCAGTTTTCTCTTGTTATTCTACTTAATACATCTTGGACGTCTTGCACATCAGTAATTAAAGGTGTACATCATTCTTCCTCATGACTGTATGCAGTATTTCATTTTATGGATGTACCACAGGTCACTTAACCGGTCCCCTTCTGATAGACGTCTGGGCTGTTTCCAGTCTTTCACTGGTATAAACATCATTGCAGTGACCATCTTCCGTGCATAGATCCCTGTGCCCTTGTAGAAATGTTTTTGCACAAAAAACCTTTAAAGGGGAGTTGCTGAGTCAGAGGGTGTGAACATTTAAAATCACAATAGCTATTTCCATGTTATCCTTTCTGGAAAAGTTGTACCTCAGCCCCATAGTTCTGAGACTGACCCCTCCCCTGGCACTGCCGTGGTTCACAATGGCCCACAATGGTCAACTCCATGGAGGGAGACGTGGTATCCGGTTTGTGGCTACATTCTGAATGCTGGCACAGTGCCTGGTACACAGTCGGCAGTTAATAAATACTTGTCGATTGAGCAGGTAAGGGACTGAGAGGATGGAGAACGAATGTGAGGGAAGGCCATTGGGTTTGCGGAGAGTAAACTATCGGTGGCTTTGAGAGTGTGGGCCTGGCGAGTGTCAGAAATCTTAGCCTGTGCTCCTGGCCCATGGAGGAGTCCGGGCCCCTCACCGTCTCCACTGTGGTTCCTGCCTGCTTCTCCAAGTTCACCGCCTGCCCCTTTTCTCTTCTGTCCTCCAGCTCTGGTTCCTGGGGTTCCTTAGAAAACATTTTCCTTTCCAGCCTTCCTCTCTTTTGCCTGGAAACACTTCCCCCTTTCAGGATGCTGCTCAGAAACCATTCTCCTGGGGAGTTTTCCTCCCAGGCAGGGTGAGTGCCTTTGTCCCGTGTTCCCGCTGTGTTGCTCAGTGAGAACACTGCCTCATTTGTGCATATGTCCTTCACCCCCTGTAGGTTGAGAGCACTCTAGCAGCAAGAGCCCTGTCTCCCAGACTTGTGTGTCTCTAATGCCAGACCTTCTCTGTGTATGAATGAACGAACGAATGAACAGATTGACGGACAGGCAAGATCAGGAGTCAAAATGGAATATTTTTGTGGTTGTGTAGGTGTGAGCTACTGCAAACTTGGGTTGGAGTGGTGGCTTTGGAAAAGGAAGAGAAGGAAGAACCAGAAGGATTTGGTAAAAGGGATGTAGGGTCTGAGGGAAGGAAGAGTCACAAGATGGCAGCCCCACCAACAGAAGTGGAGAAGCCAGAAGGGGAAGCTGGGTTAGGGACGGGCAGGGTCGTTTGGTCTGGATATGTGGAGTGGAGGGGCTGTTGATGGGTGATCCAGCTGACAGCACAGAGGGCATGTTTGGAGTTGAGTAAGAAGCTGGAGCTGCACATGGCGATGGGCTGCCATTGGCCTAGAAGTGAGAAGGCATGTGTTCTCCCTGGGTAGAAAGCAGAGGGCTGAGGCCTGGGTCCTGAATGGGTGACTCTACATTTATAGGAGGCAGGGGAGAGAAGGGCCAGCCTAAACCAGAGTGGTCAGAAGCAGCAGCAGGGTCACGGAAGCTGAGCGATTTGAGAACGTCCAGACCACAGGGGCCAAGGAATAGAGAGGGAAGTCTCTGACTTTGGAATAAGGCAATGTAGGGGCCTTTGGGGAGGAGGCTCAGGAGCCAGGCTGAAGCAGGCGGAGTGTGGAGGGGAGTGTGGAGGACGCAGGGAGGAAGCTCAGGTCCAGGGCTGGCTGGGGCATTTGTAGGGGAAAGGGAGGGAGCACAGTTGGGACTTGTGAGTCACTTCCCCTCCAGGGGAGACTGAGGGCCTCCTCTGAGCGGAGTCTGTGTGCCCCACGGAGATGGGAGGGCATTCTAGTTACTCACTGGAATTTCCAGCCAACCAGGGTGGTGTGGAGTAGAGATGCCTTGGATGTTTGGAGAGCAGCTTCTGAGAGGTTTCGAGGATTGGGGAAGAAGTAGGTGTCGTTCCTGCCATGCCGGGTAGGGGCGTAGGCAATGGTGATGGTGATACTCTAGGAGACTTCTAAGGGTACCTCAATCTCCCTTGGGAGGGTGAAGGGAGACAGGAGGGGCCCTTGGGCTTTAAGGCCCTTCTCCCACGCCACCTGCTTGTCTGACCGGTAGGGGCGGCCCATGCCATGCACCTGGAGCCTGTGGGGCAGGAGACAGAAACGGTGGCACCGAGCCCTGGGCTGGCACACTTGTGCCGCAGAATGCCAGGCCTGGTTGTTCCCAAGCCCTGGAAACAGCGTCGCCTGCCCAAACCAAATGAGGAATTGTGGCTGAAGGGCCCTTCAGATGTACGCCAGCTATTTATAACCCAGCCAGGGCGGGGACAGGGGAAAACCAGGGACTGAGGGAGAGGCCGGGGTGGGGTGGGGGGTGCCACTGTGGAACCCCATCAGCCCTGAGGCCTCAGAGAGCCCACCCCAAATGCCTTGGTCTGCATTTCAGCTTTGGCGACAGGGAAGAGCCTGTCACCAGTGAGGACATGTTCTCTGCCCTATTAGACTGGCAGGAGCCCCATCTAGAACCCAGAGCTTCCAGAGACTTTTTTGGGGAGTTGGGATAAGAAATCATGTCCATTTTCCTGTTCCCTCTGCTTTCCTCCTCAACCCTCTGCCCTACTTAGAGGCTCAGCCAGGGGCCCTGTTCTCAGCTGAGGTGCCAGAGGAAGGGAGAGGCGATGACACCAGGTGGGCCCAGGGTGGGGCACAGTTGACCCTCCTTTGGAATTCATTTCCAAATGAGTTCCAATGAGTTTGACTCTTGCCCCTGTGGCCATACACTTGTCTCCTGACAGGGGATGTGACATGTGCACAAGGAGGCCGGTGGTAGACACATGAGATGGACAGCTCAGACACTGCATCGAGCCATACTGGCTGGTCCTGGCAACTGTGACTGGGAGTTCAAAATTGTGCGTTAGAAACATCAGAAAATTTCGAGGGAATCCCTGGCTGGAGACATGGTTGGTGGGGGTGCTGGTGGGAGATTAGGGACTTGGCTTGAGTGGGGCTGGAGCTTCAGGGCTCACCACCCAGAATCCTGAGTTTTCACTTGATCCACCTGGTTGGTGGCTCCTATCCTCCAGGGTTACAGAGATAAGCAGTGGGTTGGTAGTGTGCGAAGCCGAATTTGGTTCTAAGATGCCAGGTCCAATGAGGAAATGAGACAAAGGGGATATTCAGGGAACTCCTCCGTCCCGTCCCCTACACCACTCCCAACCTTCCCTCAGAGAAACAACCAGCTGCAAGAAGGCAGCACCCTTGTCTGTGGGCTTGACTCAGGGCACAGATGTGTTTCATTTAGATTGCACCATTTTTTTTTAATGTAATTTACCTGCCATCATTTTAAAATTGAAAGATGTCACTTAAGAATCTAGATTTCCAGCTCCTCTGGAACAATCCGAGATGGGGCAACCTTGAGCCTGCATTGCCTCTGGCAGCCATCAGCTAGGGCCGAGTGGCGGTTTCTCAGTTCACCCAGTTCCTACCTGGCTCCCTTCACTGATTGATCTCACCTGCACCCTCATGGGTGCTGGCATCTGCAACCTTTGCCCCAGGTGTTGTGTGGTTAAAGAGCTGTTTTGGGGTGCTTCCCCTAAACTCCTCCCCCAGGAGAGTAGGGGGATGTACATCTCTGCATGGGGCTAGGGCCCCAGAATGTGGCTTCACCCTCTGGATGGATTTAGTTTCTGTAACCATTGAAGAAGCCCAGGGAAGCAGACTGGGGTAGGCAGGGCTGGTGATGGTTCCTGTCCTGGGTTATGTGTACCCTCCCCTGTGGGGCTGGCTCTACGGGGCCAGGCCCCTCTTGAGGGAAAAGAGCCCCAAGGAGGTGGTATTGCTAACCCAGCAGCATCTGTGAGTAGGAGGTGGGGCACCTCCGGCCGTCCGAGGTGGCCCCCCTGCAGACGCTGGCTGTCACTTGTGCTTCTGTCGTGGCGAGGCACGTCAGGCCTCCTGTGCACAAAGCCTTGGTTTCTCACCCATGGTGGGGATGGAAACTATGGTTTCTCACTAGGCCTTGGCCTCCCCTCTGCCAAGGTGTCCGAGACTGATGCAAAGATGAAACGGAGACGCAAGGTGACAGTGAGGTACACCCGGGTCCTCTGCAAGGCTGTGCGGGCAGCTGCTCCTCGCTCCTCCCCCTGCCCGCCCGCGTCCCGGCGAGGGGCTGTAAATAAAGCCTGTCTCTGGGAAGCGGACCTCCCCCTGCGCCCGGCCCGGCTGCGGCCTCCTCGCCCCTCCTCCGCTCTCGGGCAGCCTGCGCCAGCCGCCCGGCCCGGTGACCGCGGAGAGGGAACGGCCCCACCTCACAAGTCAAGTCGTGCATTTCCTGTGTATTAATAGCAAACGCGAACCTCAGAGTCCAGAAAGGGCGGGATCCGTGGCCGGCGGCGGGGAGCGCGGGCCCCTCCTGCACCCGCCGGCCCGCGCACGCCGGGAAGGGCCGCGGCAGCCGCGCAGGGGCGCCTCCTTCTGCTCGGGCCGGCGCCTCCTCGCCGGGGACAGCCCTGAGATCGCGGCGGCGGCGGCGGCGGCGGCGGAGCTCCCCGCCGAGAGGCGGCTGAGCCGGCGGGGCTGCCCGGGAGGACCCGCTTCCCCTTTCTCGGGGCGGGGACGCGCGCGAGGCGGGCCCGCAGCCCCGGCGCTCAAGGGCTGGGAAGCGGCGGCAGGACAAGGTTCATAATGGAGCCTTTCATCGGGAGCCCGTGGCCAGGTGCCAGGACTGACTCCGGGGAGGCCAGCATGCTGGTTTAGGCCTGCCCTGCACGCTCTTCCTCTCCCCGCCTGCCTGCCGGCCTCTCTCCCGGGCGGACGGCGGCAACGGCTGCTGCCGCCGCTGCCGCTGCCGCCGCCGCCGCCGCCGCCGCCGCTGCTGCTGCGTGGACCTTGCTTCCTGTTTGCCCTCCGCGGCTCCGGCTGCCATGGAAGAGGAAGAGGAGGCAATAGGCTTTTTGGACAAGGTTCTGGAGGATGAAGATGTGTTTCTCCTGGAGGAGTGCGAGCTGGGAACCCCGACCAGCCCCGGCTCAGGGTCCCCCTTCTTGGTGGCTGTGAAGGTGGGAATGTGACACGCCCTGGATGCTTGTCGGGGGAGGGGGCAGGGCTAGCAGCTCTCGACTGCTGAAGCTGTGTGCGGGCAGAAATGGCTGATTGCTGCACCAACCTCATGGCTGAGGGGAAGCACCTCGCTCGGTCTGAGAGGGGCTGGCACATGCCTGCGAGCGGATGCGAGGGGCTCTGCCCTCCGGCAGCTGCTCCTGGGGGAGAGGTGCAGTGCCCGCCGCCTCCCCCTGGACCAGTTGTCCTCAGGGGGAGTGGCTGCTGGCTTTCCCCAGGCCAGCTGTGCTGGGGGCTTTCTCTGGCAGTGACATGAGTCACCTGGTGGGCAGTCAGTGGTGTGAGCCTGCTGCCCCAGAGGAGCTGTCTGACTTGAAACCAGGAGGCCATAATCCATTGTTTCCATGGCAACCGTAAGATAAGTGCACTTATGAAGTTCAGGCCAAGGGGGCCACTCTCCTCCGAGCAAAGAGACTTGGTGAATCTGGGCAATCTAGGGCAAGACAGAGAGCATTTGGAGAGCTGGAGAGCCAGAGGTCACTGAGCTTCCTTGAAGGAAAAGAATTGGATCAGCTGAAGTGGGGGAGGTAACAGCTGGCCTTGAGGCAGGAGCCAGGTGGGTAGACACTTTTCCAAGGTGGGTGTAGGCAGGAAGCATCCGGCTGGCCCCAGCCCACCCACTCTGGGGCTGTGGGCATTGTCATTGTCAGCGCCTGTCCTGTCCTAGGAGTTGCCGAGAAAGCAGAGCAGGAGGGGAGTGGTTGCGTGGATCCCCTTCCCTTCTGTTCACCTCTTCCCCCGGGGCAGTGCTCCCCCTTGAAACCACACCAGTGCCGCCTGAGGCAGGGCACACCACACTGTTTTTCCTTTCCTCGCCAGGCCCTCCTCTCAGAGCTCTACCCTCAGCCTTTTGCTCACCTCATCTCTGTTCTGTGGCTAGAAGGGAGGGCCGGTGAGAAGGTATGGCAGGGAGTTTGCAGACTGCAAGCCGGGCTTCCTAACAGACAGCGCCCAACTGTGGGCCCCGGGCTGTCCGCCCAGAGAACCCTGCACCCCAGAGGGCGTGGTGCGCAGAGCATTGCTGTGGGCAGGAGGCTGTCACTGAGCGTCTCTGGGCCTGTTTGTCTCTCCGGTAAGATAGGGATCACAGCCCCGCCCCGCCCACGTTACAGTGTGGGTCTGAGGAAGAGATTTTAAAGGAGGTAAAAATAGACTGCGGACCCACGGTAGGTGGCTAGTGTGTGGAGTCTGGGTGGAGCAGTAGCTGCAGGCCTGGGTGTGGAGAAGAGAGGAGCTGTAATGGGAGGCTAGCAGTGGCTAGTGTCCCAACGCTGGCTCTCTCATCTGGTGCTAGCTTGAGCACTGGGGGTGTCATGTCTCTCACTGGGCCCACGAAGGCCTCTGCACTTAGGGCCTGACCAGCCTCCCCACCAGGAAGAGGATGGGAAAAAGTCTGGTTGTGAACCAAGAGCACCAGCTGTGGGCTTTCTAGTGTGTGGGATGGGAGGTATGTGGACCTTCTGTGAGAAACCCTCCCCAGCTCAGATGGGGTCCCACTCATATGCTGCCTTGTGGGTCCACCCTCACTCTGGGCTCTGGCTTATACCTTGGTCTTAGCCCATCTTTCTTCTGCTCGGAAATCTAGACGTCTGCTGCCTTGAGTCTGTCCTGTTCTCCCCGAGGGCAAGGGCCATGTTGCATGGTACATGTACGTGGCTGGTGCCCAGTGGATTTGTGTCTGGAAAGAGTGAGGCTCGATGGGGCCTGTAAAGGGTGTACCATGTCCCCAGTCTTGTTCCATCTCAGACGTATTCTAAGGAGGGGGCACATGAATGCCAAGGGAGCCTGGGCTCAGATCACACCTAAAAACACGCCTTCCCCCAGACCCCTGTGAGCACCTACATCAGTCTTCACCTCCACCTTGCTGCCTCGGTGTTCCCAGATGTGTCTCTAGCATGGGGGAAGGGGGCCTTTCCTGAGTGTTGGGGTATTCCTGTCTCATCCCGAACACCTCTGGGATGCCCTCTTCCTCTACCAGGCTTGGCCATCTATAGGGGGAGAAGACAAGCAGGGTGGCTACAGAGAGCTGGGAAGTAAAGCTCACTGACTTATTCAACAAACACCGTCAGGTTGTGTTCTATTCCAAGCATTCTGCCTGGCACTGGGGAGGAGACACAGTTCAGGGCGAGAGGGAAAGTGCACAGATAATAGGAGTATGATGAGAAAGCAGTCAGGGCTGTGAGAAGGATTCTGATAAAAAGGGTGCTAAATTCAGAGGAGGAGAGACTACCTCTAGCTGAGTCAGGGCTTGGGCTGGGTGCAGGTGTGTGCATGCACGTGGTCAAGGGGCATCTCTGGAGGGTATGCTCCTGTCCTGGGCCTCGGACGGTCTTGGCACACTCTTGCACAGTAGGCTCTTCTCGGCAGCTGGTAGGAATCCAAGACAGTTCTCTCTTTGCTATTACTTGACTTCAGGAGTGCTTACCTTAAACAGCAGTTGTCTTCCTGAGCAGGTGTCCAAATGCCAGTCCTATAAGTCAGTCCTGTTTTCAGTGTAATTTCTGAGATGCTGCATCTTCCTGGGGGACAGATGTGAAGATGGCAGTGGTTTTCTCCAGAGCTGGGGCTAGAGCTTGCTGTGTCTTTCAACCCAGACTTCCCTTTGAGGAGTTAATGATCTAGAAACTAATAATAACGTGGATACTGATAGCACCATCACCTCCCATCTGTAAAGTGTTATATTCTTTCCAAAACTCTTTCGTGCAGTCCTATTTAAAGGTACACAGGGCTGATAGAGGCCTTGCTACATAAAAGCTGCTATTTAAAGGAACTCATTTGTCAGGAATAAAATCCTTTTGTAATGCAGATTAACCCTTCAGGTGTTAATCTGTGCCAATTTTTAACGGATCGCCTGAAATGCCTATGTTTCTGTTTCATCTGCCCAGGTCTCTTCTCCCTCCATGGGCAGTAATGGCCATGCCCGTGTCACCCACTTGGGTGTTTCCCAAAGTGCGGGTCACATCTGAGATAATTTGAGAGGTGATTTTAGGTGGCACCTGGTATATATTTTGCACTTTAACAGTTAGGTATATGTTTTAATGTATGCTGGAAAAATATGACTTGCACATCTCGCGATTTCAGATGTAATGCTTGGGATAAGCCTGTGCTTTTAAGAAGTCCGTTGTCAAGAACAATGTTAAGTAAATAATAGTGCCGTGGTGTGTGAGTTTGAGAGAACTGCAAAGATTACATGGGAACCGCTGAAGTTTGGAAACACTGCTGGACCTGCCTGAAGCTGCGTTCAGCAGGGATCTTGGAAGTGGGGGTCCACCCTTCAGGAGAAGGGGGCAGCTGGAGCTTTAGCTTCATTGCTCAGCGTTGCCCCAGTGTCCTCGCTGCTGTAAATTCTGCTCAGGAAATAGCTGAAAGAGACCTCCCCCGTGCCTGGCGCTAAGGAGATGAGTGAATGGGCTGGATGTCCCTTATTGTCTCAGCTCAGAGAGGGGCCAGCTCTCTTGAGGCTGATGCTTGGTGTGGGCACAGCCCTCTCCCCAGGGGATCTACTCTGAGCAGATCCCACAGGGTGCTCCTTGCAAACTGGTGTGACCCAGGGGCTGAATTCTGCTGTCCGTGGAGCCCTGTGGCCTAAGGCTCTGGATTGCAGGCCGCCCTGTCTGTTCAGTCCTCACTGTTTTCTGAGAGGAGGTCAAGCTCCTGGACAGACTGTGTCTTGGCCTGGCCTAGAACCAAACCTTTGGAGGTACTACTTAACCTCTAAGCTCTGTAGAAGACCGGGCCGGACCTGGCTAAGCCTTCCTTATAGATACTGTCCCTGCCGGAGTCACTTGACCTGTTGGATTTGGGGGCCTGGAGCTGACAGACTTTCAGCCTAGCAGACTGTGTAAAATGCTGGGGATGAACGAGCCCACCGTGGCTGCATTTCGTAAGCTCCTCTCGGGAAGGAAGTGGGGACAGTGTCACTCAGAAGGCAGCTTCCCTGTGCCGGGGGACTGGCAAGCAGCATGGCGTGGACTGTGGGGGCCTTGAACTCTTCAGAGAACTCACCTTGGAGATGCTGGGCGTGTGCGTACCACCTCTGGAGGGCTCTTTGGGGGCAGAGACTGTCTCCCTCAGTGTATTCCCAGTGTCTGGCACATAGTGGGGAATGAATGAATGAATGTCGAGCCTGGTGTTTTCTGAGAGAAGAATAGCCTCCCACGGTTGAAGAAACAGTTGTGAATTTCAGATAATTCTAAACCAGGAACATGTGAGGTCTGGGGAAAGCAAAGAAAAGATGAAAGAGGTTTTTGGTTGTAACTGAGCAACAGGCCTCCTGTCGGTAAAATGCACACAATTTGATTTCACATCCCCAAGCTCTCTGTCACCTCCACCCCCATGCCAGCCAAAACTTTAAGTGAATGTGGCTCAGAGTGGGTATCTTGGGGATGACTATTTCTTGCCTTTTGGGGAGCTCTTTCCAGATTGGTCTCATGAACCAGCCCAGTGGTGTAGCCATTAAGTTCCCATGTTCTGCTTTGGCGGCCCGGGGTTCACTGGTTCGGATCCCAGGTGCGGACATGGCACTCCTTGTCAAGCCATGCTGTGGCAGGCGTCCCACATATAAAGTAGAGGAAGATGGGCATGGATGTTAGCTCAGGGCCAGTCTTCCTCAGCAAAAAAACAAGGAGGATTGGCTACAGATGTTAACTCAGGGCTAATCTTCCTCAAAAAAAAAAAAAAAAGATTGGACTCTGAGGTGGGAGACCCTTAGGACAGGGTCTTGCTGAAATGGGCTGTCACAGGGGTCTGTGCTCATGTCAGGCTGGATGAAGGCTTGGCAGGGGCTGCGAATCACCAGGTCTTCACCATGGTCGTAGTCCAACCAGCTCTACTGTTAAGCTCACAGTGTGCCCCAGGTGACTTCCTTTAGAGGATGTTTGCCAGGCCCTCAGGCAAATCCCTGGTTGGCAGGGAACAGGAGGAGAGTGGGGCATGGTAGGGGAGCGCTGGACCCCAGCGTGGACGGCGACTTCTCATTTGCCTGGCTTGGGATGCAGCACCGTTTGTGTGACACGCCGGGAGGAAGCCTCGGTTCTGACGTCAGACCCTCAACCTCTTGGGGCCGGGCCTGCAGGCCCTGCTCCAGGCCCTGATCTCATTCCTCAGAGGGAGGTGCCTGCCTGCAATGCGGACAGCCCCAGGCAGCTGGCAGTTTCCACTCTCTGCCTCGGGGGGATAATGGTAACACCTTCCAGACTGTGGGATTCCAGTGAGTTAATCCATGGAAAGCGCTTAGAACAGTGCCTGGTACTTGTGAAGCCCTCAGTCAATAACTATTGTCCTTCCCTGAAGCTTGGCATCCATACTGGTTTCCTAATGGTGCTGAAACAAATTACCACACATTCAGTGGCTTAAAACAACCCAGATTCATTCTCTTACACACACGTCTGAAGGAGTCAACAAGGCTGCACTCCTTCTGGAAGCTGTAGGGAAGAGAATCCGTTTCCATGCCTTTTCCAGCTGTGAGAGGCCCCTTATATTCCTTGGCTCATGGCCCATCCTCTGTCTCCAAAGCTAGCAGTGTGGCATCTTCCAGTCCATCCTCACCTTGCTTCTGGGGTCACATCGCCTGTCCTCTGACTCTGACCTTCTTGCCTCCCTGCTGTGCCTCCATGTGACCAGGCCCTGCCCAAGTCATGACTCTAATTTCTCTTCTTTGGCTGTCTGTATCCCCCACTAAACTGCCTCCCGCACGTGGGGCCAGGTCCTTTGTTATCTCGCTCACTGTTATAAGGGTGAGTAGATGGATGGATGGTTGGATATCAAATAAGAAAACATGGAAAAAACGATGGGAAAGAAACAAAGCAAGGTGTTAGCAGTAGGATATGGCTGATTGTTTTTCCTTTTATATTTCTGTATTTTCTAGATTTCCTTTAATAAGTCTATTTGGCTTTTATCCCCTACGAAAGCGTTACGTAAAGAAGAGAAAAAAGGCAAGAAAACAGGCCACTGAGGACTTTGGCCTCCTTTCTCACGAGCCATTGGCTTTTGGTTTGCTTTCGTACAGGTGGATGCAGGGAAGGGCCTGGAGATGAGGAAGCTGGTTCTCTCGGGGTTCCTGGCCAGCGAAGAGATCTACATTAACCAGCTGGAAGCCCTGTTGCTGGTGAGTCTATGCTCTGGGGTCTTGTGGTCCCCATGTGGGACAGTGTCGTGTTCTGAAACTGCTTTCGGAGTTGGAGAGGAACAGGGACCTGGACCAGTCCTTCCCCGTGAGGCCATCTGTGGTACTGCTCTGCTTACAGCTTGGCACTGGGCAGCCAGGGTCATTGCCAGAAAGGAGCTGTCCCCCTCAGCCCTGACCCTCCGTTACGTGCTCTGGGAAAGTCAAGAGAAGAAACACAACCAGGTTTGGGATAGCGAACACCCCCGTGGTCTATGGCCGCGGTGGCACAGGCATTACTAATCGATCACAGTACTCTGTCCAGATGGAGGCCTAGCCCCACCTCCACACTGTGAGCAATCTCTGCCAGTCAATCAAATTGAGGCCTTTGTCATTCCTGGTCCCAGTCCTTCCTCCTACCTGGCCTAGTGAACCATTCATGCCATCGTGAGGCCCTGTGGCAGGAAATGTGAGGTGGAGGGCTGCCTGTGTCATTTTGAGAAGCGCCATATCTCCGAGGCATTAGACCAACCCCAGCCCTCTGTGAAGATGCCTCAGTTTCCGCTCTGAGAGGGAGGCATTGTTGTGAGACTCTGACTGAGGGGGTAATTTTAAACTGTTTTCAAACGGTGAAAGTACTACACAGATGTAAGATGTTTTTGCCTTTGAAGAAAGTGCTTATTAGATGTGTCTGGATATTATGCAGAGTGATTGTGGCATGTAAAGTTCTTTCCCCTGGGTGTTTGCAGTCAGAGACATAAGATGATTTCAGAAAAAAGAGGAATAGGAAATGCAGATGTGATCAGTAGAAACTGATAAGAATTGTAAGATATACATTTATGTACTTGCTGTGATGTGAGATGTTGTCACCCAGTGTCCCAGGGCACTTGGCATTTATTACCCAAGGAATGACTATGGAAACATGCAGATACTTTGCAACACACGGGGCTGAGTTTGTGGTAGATCTCACCAGGAGTTTATTGTAGACGTGGGAATGTTTTTCAAGTGAGGGACAGTGTGGCAGGTAGATAAGGACTCTGGTCTGGGGACAGAACAAAGGCAAGAGTTGACTCTGCCATTAGTAATAGATGTATTGCCCTGTTTTTCAAACTGTGTATCTCAACCCATTAGTGGGCTGTGAAAACAGCGTAGTGGGTTAAACCAGCATTTTAAAACAAATGAGAAAGAAAATATCAGCATGCATCACACATAGTAAGAATCAGGACTATTTCATGAAACTTTTGGTTTGTTGTGTGTATACATACATATGTATATCCTGGGCCATATTATTTCTTACATGCATTGTGGGTTTGAAAACCACTGGCTTTGGGCAAGCCATGCATAACCTCCTTGAGCTCAGTTTCCTCCTCTGAAGAGAATAATACGATCGCTTTCCCTCTCTTCTTCATGGGGTTGAGAAGATCAGGTGATCCTTTTTGGGGACTAGTACAATGCCAGGTACTTAGGCATTCAAATATTAGCTGAAGGAAGGGCAGCCGGGTGACTCACCAGATGCATGTGACATACGCCGTGTAAAGTATGAATTGATGTACCAAAAGAAGGGGGCGTCCTCACTAGAAAGAGACATAGTTGCAAGGAGTTCAAACAAAGGAACCAGACTTTGAATCTCCACTTGACTGCTCACCAGCTCTAGACCTTCAGCAGATTAGTGACCCTTTGTGCCTCATTTCTCTGTCTGCAAGCCAGGTGTGCTGCTATTAGTGCTGTCTCCGTGGGCAGTTGTGAGGACTAAGTGAGTTTGTGTGTGATGCTCTTAGAACAGAGCCTCGGTGCCAGCTGATACGATTGTTCTCTCCGATGCCGGGAGAGCATGCAGGTTAGGGCCTGTTTGTTTCTGTCGACACACCCTTTCCCTGCAGGAAGGGGAGGCGCGTGTCCTCGTCAGAAGCATGCCACTCTTAGATTCCATCTTGCATTCTCACCTGTCATTGGGCCTAATTTGAGTTTCCGTTTGTCCGGGTAAAGAAAACAGATTTAGGAGCCAAGACACTCCTTCTTTGCCTGGCAAAAACTGTGAGGCTGGGGTCCCCAGCCCTGAGGTGACCCAGGGCCAGTCTCTCCTCTCCCTGCAGCTTGTTCATCCTGGGCCCCTGATTGGTTCTTTCCTGAACAGAGGCAAGAGCGAGATGGGGTGGGGGGACTAGCTGGGAGGCCTGGGAGGGCCCCAGGAAGAGGGGGCAGGACCCTCCACAGCCACAGCTTCAAGATCAGGAATCAAGCCATCCCTGTCCCCTCCTTGAGGTGGGGGCCCTCCCATCCCAGCTACCGCAGAGCTAAGCCCCTTGCTCTTTGGGGTGATCTGATAAAGGGGCTCCGAGAAGAAAATCTCTCCTCTGCTCCCTCCTCCTCTCACTCCCATATCTCCTTCTCATCACCCCACCCCCATTCCCACAGCTCTGCGTGTTTGACTGTCCTCAGCTTAACACTTCCTGATACGCAAACGGCTGGGCGTGTGTACACACACGGGCACAGACAGGGACACCACACAGGAGCCTCTGTTCCTGTCCCCTGGGTTGCTGGCTGCAGCAAGATTTGATAATCTTCTGGAACCGTCCAGGTTCCTGATGGGTTCAGATTACAAGTGAAGTGGGTCTGGGAGCCTGAGCCGAGGTGGGGGGTGGAAGAAGGGAGACAAACCAGATGGATATATTCTGCATCTCCCCGACTGTGGGAAATGAGCTTGGATACTGCATCTGGCCTGCAGCACCTCCCGTCACTGGACCAGCACTGGCCCTCTTCTCTTAGACTCTCATTCTGGCCGTTTGCTGTGGAGTTCTCAGGTTGCTTATCTGTCAAGTAGGTTAGGGACGCCTTCTTTCCTGGGTTCCCGGAGAAGGAGTAACCGAGGCCATAGGTTAGCAGCCTCCAGGCCGTCTGGGATAGGAGGTGGACGAAGTGGGCAGGTTTCTTTCCCCTGCTTCGAAAGGCAGGTTGCTGGAAGACAGAGCAGGCAAATGGCTGTGTGAAATCCCACTGCGAGTTCAACCCGCCTGGCCTGTTTCCCTGAGAAGCGCTGCATGGGAAATCCAGAGCCAGGGTTGGCTCTGAGGTCACTCAGGGATCCTCTAAGAATAGTTTCTCCCTGATAAAATGGAGACTCGCGCCCTTGCCCTCTGCCACAGGATTCTGGGAGGAGGGAAGGGGGGACCGGTGTGCTGGCTCTTTGGCAGAAGAGCGGTGCTGGATCAAAGCTCAGTATTGGGCTGCCTTTGCCTTTTGGCTTTCTGTCCCTCTCAACGCGAGGCCTTTATTTGGGGCTTCACCAGATAAAAGTAGCAGGCTTCCACAGTCTCCGGTCTCTGGCCAGCCAAGGGCACGCACCCTGCACTTTCCCCTCCCCCCAAGTGAAATCAGGGCTGAGACCAAAGGTCCCCAACCTTGTCCTGAGAACCGTGTGACGCCTGAGTGCAGGCCCCGTGCATGTGACCCACCACTGGTGAGCGCCCATCTCTTCCCCTTTTGTAGACAGAGTGGGACGTTAGGAGGAAGCAGGGCAGTTGTGTCTTGTCTTTGCGTAGGTGGCAGTTGAGTGCTTCCCCAGCAGCTTCTGAGAAATCCTCATCCCTTTGCCTTCCCAGGACTGTCCCCTCCCTGTGTCCTTTATCCCCCTCAGTGGGGATTGCACCACGGCAGGGACAGGGATTAGAGGTTCTGGGACTCTGTGGTGACTTATTCCTCCACTGGATCCTGGGGAGAGGTAACAAGGATAAACTAGGACAGTGATCCTGAGGCCATCTCTGTGTCCTCCAGAGTGTGAGGAGCCATGGAGCTGAGTGTGGCTGCCCACCTGGGGTTGGGAGAATCATATTCCCTTTCTCCTGGCTCCTTCTGTTTCCCTGCCTGGCATGCTTACCCAGGCCCCACCCCTCCACCTGCTCAGATCTTCCCAACCTGTTCCTGTCACCTCCTCTGTGAAGCCCTTTGAGCTGTGCCAGCACAATCTTGGGACCACTTGGTTGGCATTTACAGTCCAAGTTGGGTAATACCCTATCTTGCTTTGTCCACTAAATCATTTCATTCATGTCGGTCCAGTTTACCCAAATAGATTATAATGTTCTCCAGAGCAAGGAGTGTGAGTCATAAAAATAATCTCCTGAAAAGAAAATTGGAGCCCTATCACTCTCCTTCTTAAATCCCTCCAGGAAGAGCCAGGTCAGAGGATGGGCTGCAAAGCCACATTCCTTTCTCCCTGCAGGATCTGGCTCCTGCCCACCCTCCAGCCCTGCTCTAGGCTCCTCTCCTCCCCTTGCCCAAGGCACTCAGGCCCCTGGCTTTCTTCCAGCTCCCCCCTCTCTCTGAGCCCATTCCTGCCTCATGACCAGGAATACTGTCCCCTCTGCCCCTATGCTTCCATTTCAGGGTGAATGTTCCCTTCTTGGAGAAGCTGTCCTCACCACCCTGTCTCAGAGGCCCCTTCTTATTTCCTTCATTGTACTTGTGTGTAATTGTGTGTTTGTCTGTCTCCCCTACTAGATGGGGGCTCCATGGAGGTAGGGGTTGGGTGTGTGTTGTGAATCACTGAATACCCCCAGCTGGTCTCATGTTAGGCACTTGGATCCATTATTTCTAGGGTGAGTGGTAATAATAGTAGCAGCTAACATTTATAGATTGCTTTCTGTGTACCAGACACATACTAGATACTTTGTATAAATTATGCCTTTTGATCTTCCTCTCAGCGTTCTTGAAAGGGTAATGTCATCCTGGTTTTATAAAGGAGGTGTCTGAGACCCGGAGATGCTAAGTGACTTGCTCACAGCTATTAAGTGGCAGAGTTGGGACTCAAACCCACACTGCTGGCCTGTGCCAGGTTAACCTCATCCTGCGTCCCTAGCAAAGGGCTGGCTGGACATTAGGGTTAGTTGGCTCCAGTGCTGAGAGGGTCAGAAGGAAAGCTTCTGCTTTTTCCTGCCTTTATCATGGTGTCTGGACTTTTCAGAACTGGGAGGATGAGGGAGCTAGAAGTCAGAGCATAGTCTGGGTATTTGAGTAGATGGGACTTCCTCTTGTGGACAGACTTGGGCTCTGCCACCATCAGAGTGAGGCATATGAGAGGACGCGGTGAAGCTTGGCTGGGAGGTTGGCTGCTGTGGTTGGCTCGAGCTGGTGGTCATCGCTCAGAGTGAGCCAGTGATAACTTTGGTCTCCCTCAGTGTAGGCATCACCTCCAGTCCAGCTAGAATGCTTCTCTTGTTGGAAAGCTCGCTATCTGATCCAATGGGACAGTGGGGGGCAGCTCTAGAGAGTCCACACCTGTCCCCATAACATCTCCTGCTGCTCCTGGGTCTCTAGAGGGACCCAGACTAAGTCAAAGGCCTCTTTCCACACAGCCCTTCAGCTAGATGAAGAGCATCAGCCATGTCTGCTCAGGCTTCTGTCTTCCAGGTAAACGTCCCCTCCCCTCCCAGGCCCCCTCTGTGTGGCAGGTTTCCAGAGCCTTTCTCCTAGAGGAAAGTCTGGACATCTTTGGGGGCTTTGGGGCTGAGGGAAGGCCAACCAAGGAGGAGCTATCTTTCAGTATCAGTCTTTTTGTTTCAACTATGAATTTTAATAGCTGTTTTCATGATTATAAAATTAAGATTTACTCATTGTAAGTGATTTAGAAAATCACAGTGAAGAAAATACACCCAAGTCCCATTTTCCCACAGTCCTACTGTTGGGCATTAAGGTGATGGTTTCAGCTTCCAGCAAGTGTTCTGGGATGGTCCTGAGTTACTGTCGTTACATCATCCTCTCAACCTGCAGGCCCTGGACAATCTTGGTGTAGACAAGCAGAGATGACAGATAGGTTTCACCGTGCACGTCAACCTCGGCGTTGAGAAAGAGCCTAAGACTACAACCAGGGTCAGTGAGAAAGATCATTGTGATTGCTTAGCAATGTCTGCCATGGGTATAGGAGGGAGGACAGTGGCCTGTATGCCACCTGCTCATTCTCTCTATACTAAGTGATGAGAACTTGAGATATCAGTGCAACTGAGGTTGGTCTTGGGTCTCTTCGAGACTCTACCCCCAAGTCCTAGAATCATTTCTTGGAAGGAAACAGCAGAAGAGTCGAGTTCCCAGTCAACCCTCCCTTCCACTGAAGTGTGACAAGGGAGCTCATGACTCAGAGCATGAGGCCATTATGGAAGAAAGACATGGATTCTGTTAAACCAACAAGCAAGCCCAGTACAGGCCGGGGACCGGGAACCCCAGCAGGGGAGATGGAGGGTGAAGGAAATGTGTCTTGGCACCACCGCTTGGGCCTGGCAGGGCTGCAGGACCAGGCTCTGGCTATCAGGTTCCCTCTGCTTGCAGTAATTCATGGCTTGTTGGGGCCTGTCACAGCAGCTGCTTGATATAAACCACGCTCCAGGTTCCCTGCCCTCAGTGGCCTTGTCAGGCAGAACTGGAGCAGCAGGGAGGGCTAATCAGTGCCCTGGGCCTGCTGACGCTCTGGCTTATTCACCTCTCACCTCCACTCT
Organism: Equus przewalskii; assembly: GCF_037783145.1. Classification (NCBI taxonomy): domain Eukaryota; kingdom Metazoa; phylum Chordata; class Mammalia; order Perissodactyla; family Equidae; genus Equus; species Equus przewalskii. The sequence goes on from NC_091840.1 coordinate 44,216,350, forward strand.
GTCTTCCTCCTCTCTCCCAGCCCATGAAACCCCTGAAGGCCACAGCCACCACCTCCCAGCCCGTGCTCACCATCCAACAGATCGAGACCATCTTCTACAAGATCCAGGACATCTACGAGATCCACAAGGAGTTCTATGACAACCTCTGCCCCAAGGTGCAGCAGTGGGACAGCCAGGTCACCATGGGCCACCTCTTCCAGAAGCTGGTGAGTCTCCTGTTGATGGAGGGGCCTTTTCCGGGGCTTCAATGGAGCTGGTGGTGTTGGGAGAGGACAGGTGAGTCCTAGCCCTCCTGACCTCCTTGAAGGACTGGGTCGTTTCTGAGTCCCCTTGCCTCGACTCCCAGACTCCCCCAGTGAAGCCCTCGAGTGCTTCTAGGGTTGCTGGAGACAGGCCGTGTGCATGGTGCTCCTGGCAGGGCGTTGCTTCTCACCAAGGGGGCTCCAGGGCTGGAGCAGAGGCTCCGCTGCTGGGCTTCAGGTCTGCTGTTACTCAGCTGACAGAGGGGCGTGCGCCAAGCAGACAGGCATTCCCTGCACCTCTGTACCACCTCTGAAATGAAACCATCGGATGGGAGACCGTGTCAGCTAACGGTCCTTGCCTGAGGACCCCGGAGCAGAAAGCATAAAGAGCCCAGCCCCCCGCCACCACCATCGCCGGGGAGGGAAAAAACATGAGAAGGTAGAATCCGTGCAGATTTCGTGTTGGGAAGGGATCGTGGAGGTCTTCTCAGGGCTTCCGTGACCCCTCTCCCCAGCTCTCTGTCTGTGTTCCCTGGAGGACCCCCAGGTCAGACCCACGGGACCCCCCACCCGCTTCTCCCCCCATAACTTCTGCCAGCCCAGTGGGCAGCAAGGAGACCTGGAGTCAGCGGCCGTTGTTCTGGGGTGTGAACGGTGGGGGGCAGGGAGCTGCACCTCTCTTTTCCCCTCCTGCACTGGCGGGCCTGTTGAACGGACAGGTCTCTACTTTTCTTACACTGGAGAAAACTCTCGTTGGACACTCCTAGGGCTTCAAGTTCAGCATGTTCAAAACTGAACTCTCTGTCTCTGAAGTTCTTTGCTCTTCTTCCTGCCTCCATCTCTGGGCACTGCCACCATCCCATCCTCATCCATCAGTGACTCCTTGGACTCATCCTTGGCTCCTCCCCTCCCCCAACCCCTCTCTCCCTATGTCTCCTGGAGTCCACTTTTTAATGCTCTCAGCCACCTGCTTCTCTCCACTTGCTCTGGTGCCCTCACCTGAACCACTTCTGTAGCCTCGTGACCGGCTCCTGCACCCAGGCCTGCCTCCCCTTCTGCCTTCCACTTCTACATAGCTGCAGGAGAGTTATCTAAACTCCTGACCAGAACATCCTTCTGCCCTGCTTAAATCCCTTCAGGGGCTCCCTCTTGCCCACTGGATAAAGGCCATACTCTGAGGAATGGCTTAGGAGACCCTTCACGTACTGGCCTCTGCCCACCCCTGGCCTCTGGCTGCTGCCTCCCTCACCCTCTGTGCCCCTTGACTTGAACTTTCTGTTCTCAGTTCATACTTCTGGTATTCTTGACCTCTGTGTACTGGAGGCTCTAGCTGCCCGAAATGCCCTTCCCCATTGTGTCTGGCTTCTCCTGGTCAGTTCCCAGCTTAGAAGTGACCTCCTCAGAGACGTCTTCCCAGACCCTTGAACAAAACTCCTATGCTTGTCCCCTCAGTTAATACTGTAACTGCCTGTCTCCCCCAAACCATAGGCTCCAGGAAGGCAGACTGTATTTTTTTCATCATTAGATACCACCCCCCCCAAGAAGCAGCTCAGTGCTCAATACATGAATGAATGAATGAATGAATGAATGAGTACATCATGACCTTGACCACTGGGACTAGGGAGAACTTGGAATGGCATTGAGGGAGATGTCACAGGGCCTGAGGTCTGTGTCCTGAGACACCAGCAGTGTTGTGGAGACAAGCATAGCTTCTAGAGCCAGGTCACAGCTGGGTTTGAATCCCGGCTCTGCCACGGATTAAACTTGTGACTTTGGGCCACTTATCCAACCTCTCTGTGACTCAGCTTCCTCATCTGTAAAAATGAGGATAATGATAGTATTTACCTCATTGGATCGTTGGGAGGACTAAGTGAGTTAATACCTGAAAAGTACTTGGAACAGGGCCTGGAACATAGTAAATTAGTAAATAATAGTTAGCTGTCATCATTACTGTTATTATGATGATTATTATTACAGGGAAGAGGCAGTCCAGAAGGCCTCTTCCTCCAGTAGGAAGGAAGAGGAAGTTCCCTTCCTCCAGTAAGGGATCTTCGTGCTTCTGGTTCTGGCAGACCCAGAGTGCTTGCCCCCGTTCAGGGTGGTGAACCCCAGTTATCAGGCCTGCCTGGTCCCAGGAGCCTGAGCTGATTGGCTTAGAGGGGCAGCCTCTCGTCAGCCCTCAGGAGAGCAAAAGGGAGCAAACCCAGGGGCGGGAGGGTGAGTGGCCTGGAGCATAGTGGAAGGTCTCTGGGGTTACCTTTATCACTTGGACCCTCCTGCCACCAGGGTTCCCTATTCTGATGAATATGCTACTCGCCTTCCCTCCCCCAGCATCATGGACTGATGTCTGAAGCCCCGGGGGGCTGCAGGCCTACGGGGCACCTGGGTGGATCCAGGGCCAGCCAGGCATCTGGAGGCAGTTTATTTTCAGCTGGTCTTGGGGTATTTGATTATCCCTTACCAGAGAAGAGAATTAGCATCTCTGCTATTTGTTTTATGAGATCACCCCAGTGCCAGGCTCCTGTTTCCAAGCAACCTCCACTTCCCAGTTAATGACCCTGGCAGGCCAGTACATGGGGCCTCCAGACGAGGGTGCATTGTGGATGGCCTGCGATGGCTGGTGACTTTCTGCCCAGGTGGCTCCTGCTTCTAGCTCCCCTCCTGCTACCTCCTTTGGCAGTGGGATGGGAAGATCGTGTTCCAGCCTAGGTCCCCAGCCTTTATCCTTCTTGCGGGAAAGAGGGACAAGAAGGGCACATTCCTGGCAGAAGAATAGCAATGATTTTTACTCTGCTTTAGGAAGTGACTGTCCAGCACATCTCCACTAGCTTGGGACACCCATGGGCCAGTACTCCCCCGAAAAAGGAAACAAACTCCATCCCTTCCTGCCCCTCTCCTAAGGTTTTTCTTTTTGAGAAATCTGGCCTGTCTGGGGCTGAGACCTACATGGCTCTGGCCTTGGCTTCTCCACAAGCATCCCAGTTCTCACTTTCCTCTCTGGCTTTCCTGGGCCCCACCTGCCAGCTTCCTCGGGGGGCTCTGTCTCTCCCCTGGGCGCCTCCAGACCCTCTGCCCCACCATTTTGGGTCCTTGAGGAGCACAAGGATTCTGCAGAAAGCAGAGTGGTCCGGGTAGGGCTTGGGGGCGGCCCATTTTCTCCATCACCTTGGTGGGAGCCCCTGAGGAGGTCCCGCAGCAGCTGAGACTCCTTACTACTTCATTGAAAAAACGTAAACCAGAAAATCTAGAGTCCTGTAGCAAACAACTGGGTACTCACCGCCCAGAATTAACACATGTTAAGCTCTGAAGATACACGGCAAAACTTTTTAATTAAGAAAATAAAGCATGACAGATGAAGATGAAGCTTCTCCCTCCTCCGCCTTTCCTCTTGCCCTCCCACCCAGCTGAGAAGCTAGTAGTGGCATGAATTTGCTGTGTAGCCTTCTAAACGGTAGTTTGTGTTTTTCCTACATATCTATATCTTTTTATGGCATTGCATGCCCTTTTTAAATGAATATAAGTGTGTATATATATATCATATTTTATATATTTTGCAATTCAACCAGCATTCATTTTGAAACTTGTCTATATTGCTACACATAGATGTAGTTCATTCATTTTAACTGCAGTGCGTGTACAGCTTCCTCTGTTTGTGAGCATTTGTTTCCAGTCTTTCCACAAGAGGAAGAGCGAGGCAGTGGATACCCTTGCTCACGTTTCTTTGGGCGCACTCAAATGCAAGTTTGTCCAGAGCAGCACTCTCTAGTAGAAATATAATGTGAGCCACATAGACAATTTAAATTTTCTAGTAGCCGCATTTTAAAAAATAAAAATGAAATAAGATAAAGTAAAAATAAACAGGTGACATTACTTTTAAGAATATATTTTATTTAGCCCGATACACCTAAAATATTATCATTTTGAAATGTAATCAATATTGAAAAATTAATGTGATAATTTACTTACATTCTCTTTTACATCCTGAGCCTTTGAAATCCAGGGTGTATTTTATTTATTTATTTATTTTATTTTTTGAGGAAGATTAGCCCTGAGGTAACATCTGCTACCAATCCTCCTCTTTTTGCTGAGGAAGACTGGCCCTGAGCTAACATCCGTGCCCATCTTCCTCTACTTTATATGTGGGACGCCTACCACAGCATGGCTTGACAAGCGGTGCATAAGTTCACACCCAGGATCCAAACTTGTGAACCCCAAGCCACTGAAGCGGAACGTGCCAACTTAACCACTGCGCCCTGGGCCAGCCCCAAGGGTGTGTTTTACACTCACAGCGCATCTCAATTTGGACTAGCCAGATTTCGGGTGCTCGGTAGCCACAGGTATCGAGTGGCTCCTGCATTGGACAGCAAAGCCCTAGAATTCGTATGTAGAAGTGGTTTGCTAGGTAGTAGGCTGAACTGTGAATGTCTTCGACTCTATTAGTAATTGACAAATTACTCTCCAAATAATTGTACTAATTTACATCCCCACAAGCAGTCTATAAAAGTTCCTATTTCCCCACTTTCTTGCCAACCCTTGAGATCATTAGACTTTTAAATTTTGGCTAGATTGATGGGTGTGAAATAGTATCTCATTGTGGTTTTAATTTAAATTTCCACCCTTTGCTCCCTTAAAAGGAAATGCCTATGCACAGCCCAGAGAAGCCTTTCCATAACTATTTGAGGGATTGAATTAATGAGCCTCGGTTTCCCTTTTGCAGAAAGGGGTGATGGCATCTGTTCTGCCTCTCATGGGAGGCGAGCCTCTGTGTGGTCATAAGTCGTGGAAAGCTTTGTGTTAGGTTCAGAGTGACATGCATGTAATGAGGCAGGGCCTCTGGCTCCTTGGAGGCTGAAGAGGTGGGGACAGGGACCTAGAAGCTGAGGGGAGGTGGGGACTGTGTCTTTAAATGCTGTGCCTCACAACGTGGGGAGGGTGGCATGAGCAGGCCACGCATGCCCACACTGCTCCCTGTTTCTCCCTCCTCCAGCTAATTCCAGCATGTGAAAGAGCTATGGGGCATTAAGGGGCTTCAAATCCTGCAAGACCTTGATGATGCTAAATAAAGCCAAACGCTAAGATGAGTTGAATTTCTAGCATGCCAACAAAGGCCCTGCTCTGCTCCCCCCAACCACCAGTACCCCCTTATTAACCTTATTGGCTGAGCCGGGTTTCCATGGAAACTGTCAAGTTCAAAGGGATACTGTAGTATGTTCATCCTGCCTTTCGCCTCTGTTCCCAGCTAGCCCTTTGGAGCTGAGTTAGAGATTCTGAGTGCTAAGGGAACTCCAGGTGCTCTGGTTAAGCTTTCATCCATTCATTAATCCTCTCTCCCCATCCCACTTCTGACCTCCTCTCTCCCCTTCTCTCTTCTCCCTGCAGGCCAGCCAGCTTGGTGTGTACAAAGCGTTTGTGGATAACTATAAAGTCGCTCTGGAGACAGCTGAGAAGTGCAGCCAGTCCAACAACCAATTCCAGAAGATCTCCGAGGTGGGCAGCTCCCTGCACAGCCACCCCTACAACTCAGGTCTTTGGGGGCTGCTCAGAGCCTTCCAGCCTTTGGGCCTCTCCTCCCCTGCTTGCCAGTTAGGGAAACAGTTCTTCTGATGGGTAACACTTAGCCTGACATTTGCTTTTTTGCTCTTGACGTTTTCCTCTTAATATAAAAAAATCGGTTTGTTTGATTTTGTTATTCTCTTTTAGGTTATTCTGTATCAGAACAGGGGAGGCAAAAAAGAAAAGAAAAAGGTGTATTCTCCCACAGTGTGGTGACCTTGAGCAAGTCACTTCCCTTCTCTTGGCCTTATTTCCTCTTCTGTAGAGTGAGGTGTCTGGATTTGTCCAGCTCATCCCAAACTTGCTCGATAACCACCAGGCACTGTTTAATATGCCGATTGGCAGGCACCTTCCATGGAGCCTCCGTTCAGAAGGTTTGGGGGGGCCCCAGAGGTCTGTATTTTTAACAAGCTTCCCAGGTGATTTTTATGATCAGGAAGATTTGAGGAAGTCTGGACTAGGTGGTCTTTTAGGATCCTTGCAATCCCACAAACAGAGAGAGGACAAGGATCGCTTATGTGGGAAGAAGCCCTAGACCCGTGGGCTGTGAATACACCTGTCTCTGCTGCTGCAGGCACACCTTCCCTCTGTGCTCCTCTGCAGGGCAAAGATGTGGCATTGTCTGCCATCGACACTTCTGTCCAGGATGTGGCAGCGAGGGGCTCTAGGATCCTTCAGGAGCACAGCGCAGCTTGCCCTATTAGCCAGAAAGATCTCAGTGACACCCCCAAGCCACTGGCCTTGCAGTCGCAGCATCAGCTCCAAGCTCAGGGCAAGAGAACCTCTGGTTCCGGGGATGGGGGCTCCGTCTGCAGTTTTGGAAGTCCTGTCTTATAGGCCCCCCTGGACCCTTTGCTTTCCCATCTCGGCTCTGATGCTGGAAAAGTTGATGAGCTGCAGGATGTTTTTGTGAAACTACTGGGGTTATGGGTTATACCCAATTTTGGAATCAGCCAGAGGCAGCACAAGAGTTAGGCGGACAGAAATGAAAATGTCAGTTTGATTACTAGTAAAGGCTAGATTGGAAAAATGTGGACTTGGATTTGTAGCCACATTGGGCTTGCTAACACTTCCCCTCCACAATTAAACACATCTATTGCGGGCAGAGAGAGGAGGGCTGAGCTCAGTTTCTTCTCCCAAACCTGGGGATCAGGTGAGTCACCTTCTGCCTGGGAGGATGGAATGAGGAGTGGGGAAGTCCCTCTGCGTGGAGTCACGAGCTGGAGAAATGGTGCTTCCCCTCATGGCTCCCAGCCCTCCCTGGGAACCAACTGGATTCCCCTGATCTGTGTTAGAGTGGTCCTGCCAAGGCTGCCCAGGTGCCCAGGGTCATGTATGGTGCAGAGTGTGGGGGAGTCTCCTCTTAGCCAGGCTGACTGCCCGTTCTCTGTGGTCAGGAGAAACCCCTGCTCTCGTCCCCAGGTACCTCTCAATGCCTGCAGTCCCCAAGGGTAGAGCCAGGCCCATGGCCTGCTGCCAGGTGGCTTCTCATCCTGACTCATGTGCTGATGCTGTTGCTTCCTACTGGCTCCTACTGGCGCTACCACTTAATTACTGCAATTAGGCCCTTTTCCTCTGCAGCAGGAGTGATTTCATACCTCTAGGCTGTACTGGAGGGGGCATGGAGAAAAATTCCCTAAAGCTGGGAAGCCAGACACCAGCCAGAGAGAGACAGAACCTCGAGGAGCTGAGTAACCCCCTCTCCATATCCCCACCCTCACCCCCAAGCCCCAGGCTCAGTCCCTCGGGGTTGTCTCTGTCTGGAAAGAGCTTGAGGCAGGAGTAGGAAATGTGGAGCTCCCTCTGCTCGGGCATTTCCTCCCTCCAAAGGAGAGCAGGCAACATCACCTGGGGGCCTGGGCCTCACCTCACCCCCACCTTCCTGTCGACACCTGCCTTGGAGATCCACTCCAAGCGCTCAGCCCTCCAAGTGGGAATTGCATTACAGCTCCAATTGGAGGCCACACTGGTCCCTTGGCAAGGGCTGGAGCTGGAACCTCTCTTTCTAAAGGCAGATAAAAGAGGTTTGGATCAGATAAGCCCTCTCTGGAGCCTGTTTCCAGCACTTAGTACACGGTCACTTTGCATGGATCCAGGAGGGGTGTTCCTCTCCGTCCTTGCAGTTTCCTGTCTGGTGCCTTGCACAGGCACTGGTGGGTGGCAAGTGTCAGGCGGGGCTGGGGGCTGGCTGACCCCCTCTCCATATGGGTAGGCTAGAGCTTGGACTGCCCTGTGGGGCTCAGCCTCTAGGCCCCAAGCGCACCCATCCTGCTTCCCCCTGTGCAGGTGTGCGGGAGCCCTCGCTCCTTATCTCAAGGGCTGCTCCTGCCCCAAAGATCAGCTGGTACCCCAGGTGCTCATCCACTCAAACCTTGTGTGCCCTGAGCTGTTGTGTATAGACCCCTAAGTAGTGGCTGCTGCTGGGGGGAGCCCTGGGTGGAGGATGGGGGACCTGTTCTTGCCACCACTCATTTTCTGGAGGCTCTCAGAGTCGCCAGGGAGGGGCTTTCATGGATGGGCTGAGAGGCATCAGTATCGCCGTCCTCTGTTACCTGGAGCCTCTCCTTTCCTGCACCTGGCCGCTGGACTCCACAAGGCTCAAGGAGACGGTGGGTGTGGTACAGGGAAGCAAGGAGGCAGAGGGAGGCCCGTGTCCCTTGTTCTTCATCTCTCTTCTCACATTTGTTCCCCTGGGTCTCAGAGCCCTTCCTCCTGCCATGCTCACAGTGGGGGATGGGGAGGCTTAGGGGACAGGCCAGGTAATGATTCCTCTCCTCTGTTTGTCAGGAACTCAAAGTGAAAGGTCCGAAGGACTCCAAGGACAGCCACACGTCAGTCACCATGGAAGGTACTTTGGGGAACAGGCTGGATAAGAGTCACCTTCCTTTGTCTGGCTTTGTGGACTACGGTGCCCTGCTTGTGTGAGTGTGTGTGTGTGAGTGTGTGTGAGCTCGTGCACGCGAGGAATCCAGCCTCTGTCCCCAGGCAGCCGGCCAGCTACAAACGTGCTCCTTCTTAGGATGCCAGTAGGCGGCTCGCTCTCCTCCTCCTCCTCCTTCTCCCGCCTCGCCACGCGCCTCCCCTCCCCTCCCCTCCCCCCCTGCTAGAGGAGCACTCGGAAGCGGCTGCTTGATTCTGGAGGCTGTGCAGCAGCAGCCGGCAAGGTGCCTGAGTGGCCGGGCTGCTGATGGGAGCCAGGGAGCAATGGCCACATGCTCCTGCCGCGGGGACCGAGGCTGCCATGGAAATTCTCCTCATCATTCGCTTCTGCTGTAACTGCACCTATGGTAACCCAGGCCCCCACTCTTGGGAGGTGGCGTATCTTCCAGCTTCTGGGGCTGGCTGGAGTGGGCTTAAATGTGGCCATCAGGGTTTGGGGGCAGCAGGGAAGAGAGGGGGCACAAGTGGCTGGATCTGCCTTTACCCCCATTCCAGTCAGCTTCCAGCCTGGAGTTGAAGTCTGGGGTCCACTTGGGGCAGGGTGGCTTAGAAATGGAAGGACCAGGCTAAAAGGGTCCAGATACCTCTGAGGATCTGTGGGGAATTCGTGGCTTAGCTTGAGAGGCAGTGGGCAACTTCCTGGAGAGGCTGTTAAGGAAAGTGACAAGGCTGTACCTACAGGCATGGCAACCTGGGGCTGGAAAGGGGTCAGCAGGGGCCAGTCAGAGAGTGACAGATGGCCTGGACAGCAGTGCCTTGGACCAGGAGGGCGCCAGCCCTGCCTGGAGGGAGAAGTTGGGAGTTTCTTTGTTTCCGGAGAGAGGAGAGGAGGTATTGTGTGCTCAGAGTGCGCACGCTGTCTTCGCGACATTCTCTCCTCGCGGAACGCGGCGGGGGAAGAATGTGCATGCGGTTGGGAGAGCAGGAAGGAATTGGGTGCTCCCAGGGGCTTGGTTTCTAGCCCCCGGAGACCCTCGAGCTGAGGTCTTGGCACTTAGCGCAGAAGGTCGGCGGTAAATGCTGGCAGGAGAGGGGGGTGTGGCAGGTTGCTGCTTTGTGAAGGTCACACACCCACCACGAGATGGAAGGGACCTAGAGCAGCCTCTGCTGCTCCCTCAGCGAGGGGGTCCTGGACCAGGCGCGTGCTGTCAGCCAGGCAGGTGCTCAGAGGAGGCTGAAGCAGGCCTGGACAAGGAGGTGTCTGCACGCCGGGGGGGCCCTGCTCTCTGAGGCAGGGAGCGCCTTAGGGATGACTCAAGCTGCCTTTGGCTGGAGTGTGGGGGTCACGTGTTGCTTCCAGGCCAGCTGCTCTGGGCCCCTGTGTGTTGGAGTGGCAGACGACTGGTTCTAGGACCTTTTTCCCTCCCCCAAGGCGTTTTGTTCTGCACCCTTCTCAGTCCCTTTGCTTTCACATCTCCGTGGTAACCCAGAGCTCCTAGTCAAGGCAGAGGGGGGTGGCAGTTTGCTGGAGGAGAGAGGATGAGGTTTCCTTGGCTGTTTCTCAGAGGCTGCTGTGTCCAAGGGGCTGTCGTCCCCTCACCTCCTCAGGCTGTCCTGTGTCAAAGACCAGCGTGATGGAGGTAAGCCCTGAGGCAGCCCCTCTCCAGCTGCCCCAGCAGGACAGCTAGGGGAACACTAGTCGCTGGGCAGAAGCTGTCCTGTGTCCCTGGCCCCTGGTTCAGATCCTGATGGCCGGGGTCAAGAGGAGAGCTGGACCTGACGTTGGTCTGTTTGAACATCAGAGGGGAAGTGCTCTTTGTGGTCTGGCCTAGGAGTTGGTTGAGTCTCAATTCTGCGTCCCTAAAAAAGGAAACGAACCTGGCCCTTTGCTTCCTCTTCTCTCCCCAAAAGGAAGCTTAGTCTCAGTGAAACAGGCCCTTGGCCTGGAGTTCAGGATTTTTTTGGTCCCTGCGATGCCGTCTTTGAAGTCAGCTTCGGAGTGGAGAGTGAGGATTGAATGAACCCTGGCTGACCACTCGGTTTAGAATCTTCTCAGCTCCTCCAAGGGATGCTGGTTCTGGGGGTCCCCTGGAGATGGTGCAACTTGGGGCTCACTCTGGAGTTGTTTGCTTTAATGGTTATTTTCTGAGCGCTCATTCTACAGGGCTCCGTGCCAAATGCTGGGGGGATGCAAAGAGAAGTCGTGGGTGACCCAGGCCCCTAAGGAGGGGGCTCTCCTTGGCAACAAGAGAGGCAAGCTCACCCACTCCTTCCTGGTGAATCTTTCCGAGAATGCTCCGGCGGGTCACAGAGCTTTGGCAGAAGTGCCTTCCCCTAGGGAAGAGGGCAGCTCAAAGTTAGGAGCATGGGTAGATCTAAATTCAAACCCAGCTGTCACTTACAGCTTTGTGATTGTGGATAAGTTACATAGCTTCTGTGTGCCTTAGAGAAGTTTCCTTATCTGTAAAATGGGGCTAGTGATAATTGCTTCCCTTTTTAATCAAAGGAAATAACGCATGTGAAACAGTGCCGTCAGTACCCAGCAAACAAGAGAGAGGCCAGCTTGCTCACGTCACTGATCTGACTTGTAGGCACAGTAGGTGGTGTTTGCAAGAGCACTGGTCGGGGAAGGCTTCCTGGAGGAGGAGGAGAGACAGGCATTGCAACTTGGTGAATGGTGTCTATCCCAGGAATGGGACTGGCATGGTGAGAGGTGGAGAGAATGGGGAAAGCAGGGGCAGGGGCAGGGGAATCCAGCCTGCCGGAGCCGTGGAACAGATGAAGGGGCAGGAATAGGTGAGGGGAAAAGGTGGGCTCTTCACCCTGCATTCTCAGGGGAAGCAGGTGTGCAGGGGCCGTGAGGATGCCTCCCTGGGGAACATCGGGGTCACTCTTCCTCCCCTGGCTCCCCCTATATCTGACTGTGGCCCCCGGGGCCTTCTCCCTGCACTTGCCTCTCCCACCTGTCCTGCAGCTGCCCTCCCCACCTGGCGCCGAGGTGGCAGGACTCATTCCACAGCCCCAGTCAGGTGGACTCTTGAGGTGACTTCAGGCATATTAATAACCCCTCTGAAACCCAACCCACCATTTGTGCAGATCTCTGAGCTTAGTCAGAAACCTCTTCCTCCTGGGACCCGAGAGAGGGATGCAGGGAGCTGACACTGCAGGATCAGCTTTCCCCGGGCTGGAACTCGAGGGCCCACCCCGGCAGGTGTCAGCTGAACTCGCACTTTCTCTTGGGTCTCTGGGGCTCTCGGGGTCTGGTGTTTTCCTCCCTGAAGATGAGCTAAGCCACAGGTGGGTACCCTAAACAGCCTCAGTGCTGGGTCCCCCCTGGGCTGGTAACTGGGCTCTACCCTCATTGTCCCAGGATACCCCAAGGCTCGTTCTGTCCATTCTAGCTCCCGTAGCCTGTGGGGAGGGTCTGTAGAAATTGCTAAATTAAGAAAGTGCTACAAATAAGTCATGGGAAGTGTTTGCATAAAGCAGTGGTCTTCAATCCTTGCTATGTATCAGAATCAGCAAAGGAGCTTGTTAACGATGCTGATACCCGGGTTCCACCCAGCAGATCGGGATTCAGTTGATGGGGTGAGGAGAGGGGCAGGCAGCTGTACCTTTTAAGAGCTCCCCGAGTGCTTCTAATGGGCAGCCAAGCAGACTGCAGATAAGGCTGTGGCACACCACTGAGACTGCATCTTCTCTGTAGCCAGCAGATTGTTCCCCAAAGTATCTGCTTAGCAATGCACAGGGGACTTATATCTAGGGCTTCAGGGGACTCTTTGGTTTGGGGGCTGGCTAGGGCATGAGTATCAGCTCTGAGACCTGTCACAACCTAGTCCAGTGGGAGATGCAATCTGGGGTGCTCCTTCCCAGACCAGCATCCTGCCTCTTACTGCTTCTGTGGCAGGAGGACAGAGGTCATGACCCCATGGACAGAGGCGTCCAGGTGCAGGACTGAGGCTGAGGGAGGGGCAGGGCACAGCTGCTTGCAGGAAGTGTTGGTGGGCCACCTGCTGCCTCCACCTGTCCCTGCTGAATCCCAGCAATCCTCATTTGGTGTCCTGGTCGCCAAGGGGTGTGGCAAATGGGGGGTCTGCTGAGCTTGCATTTTCCCAGCCTCCCAGAGGCCCCACCTGAATTCCTTCAGGAAATCTTTGCTCCTTCAGCTGCCACTTGCTTGTGAGCAGAATCTTTCTGTGGAGAGCTGGCCTGCCTCCCTGGCCCTCAGCCTGTCCTATTTTGTCTAGAGGTTTGAGGGCTGGAGTGGGGCCTTCTCAGGGAGATGAGGCTGTGTGGATCAGAATGAAACCTGCTTCCCAGCTGGCGGTGCCAGGCCTTGGACCAGAGGGCTATGAGAATGATCGGGAATGGGGGAGCCACCCTTCCTGGAAAAACAGCATGTCTCCCTCCCACGTTCTGGGGTCCTGAGTGTGACCCAGGGCATGCTGGCACTCTTGTGGGGAGAGGCAAGGCATAGCTGTGTGATTCAGGATGAGGGGTACAGAGGAGCAGCTGCATCCACTCTGAGCCTGCAGGCCAGGACAGGCCTGGGGAATGGCCCTCGAAGAAGTCACGTCTGATGAGAGATGAGATGAGGAGGCAGGTGGGAGGGGCCTGGGCTGGCAGGGCTGCGTGTCCCCTGTTGGTGTTGTCTGGCCTGCCCTGAAGGGAGAACAGAGGTGCGGCTTGCTGCGGAACCCGCTCTGGCTTCCTGCGAGTGGGTGTCTGTGGGGGGAAGTGAGGCAAGTCGGGGGCAAAGACTGGACTGTAAGGTCGCAATCTGCTCCCATATTTCATCTGTCCTCTCTCCTTCTCCCTGCCTTGCCCAACAGCTCTGCTCTACAAGCCCATTGACCGAGTCACCAGGAGCACCCTGGTCCTACACGTGAGTGTCGGCCCCCTGAATGGCCAGGGAGGGGTTAGGAGTTTGGTGGGAGACTGAGCTTAGGGTGGAGGGTGCTGGAGTCACTGAGAACAGCCCGTTTAGGGAGCTGGGCTGAGGGTCCCTGTGCCCCGACTGCGCCTGCCTGGCCTGTGGTAACCATGCCAACAGGGCCAGGGCCTAAATATAGCTTGGCCACTAAGCTTGACATTTGGCCAAATGCTCCCTAGGAGGCAGACACTTCCTGCCTCCCCATCCCTTGCCCGAAGGTCTCCAGTGTCCTTGGAGCAGCTGTGGGATGGGTAGCAGGCTCTCTCCCCAGCTGCTTGGCGAGATGAGACTCCACCTGGCTCCCCTGCCAGGGAGAAGAGTGATGACTGCAGGAGGAGTGAAGGGGCACCACTGCCCTCACTCCTCTGCTCTGACCTTAATCTTTAGTCCAGATTTTGCAGGCATGACCAGATTAGAGTGTGGGTCCCTGAGCGCCCCTCAGAGTTCCTTTGGTGAGAATTGAGTACTCCCCACTGCCTCTCGTTGAGCCCCAGAACCGCTCCCCCCAACTTACTACCTCATCCCTTCCCAGGACCTGCTGAAGCACACACCTGTGGATCACCCAGACTACCCACTGCTGCAGGATGCCCTCCGTATCTCCCAGAACTTCCTGTCCAGCATCAATGAGGACATTGACCCCCGCCGGACTGCTGTCACAACCCCCAAAGGGGAGGTGAGCTCAGGACCCAGCACAGCCTCGTCCCCAGGCTAGGAGGGTGCAGCGGACCAGCTTACCTGTCCCTGCTCTCCTGCACACACGGGCACTGCTGCCCTGTCCTCTGTGCCTCTCCAACCCTGACCCTGGTGTCCAGCCCAGGAGAGGTCTTCAGGCCCTGGGTTGAGAGCTTTAAGTCTAGAATCTCATTAATCTTCATAATAATCCTTGGAGGCAGAAGAGGAAACTGAGGCCTGGAGAGTCGCTGCAGGTCTGGCACAAGGTCTCTTGGCCATAAGTGTTGGAACTGGATTCTTCAGCTAGCATTATCTTTCTGCAAGTCTCATGCATTGTTCCCTATACAGAGAAGCCAGGGGCTCTGGCTATCTCATTCTTGAATGCCAACACCCTCCTCTGGGCGTGTGATGTCCTCAGGGTTCCCTGGAAGATATGGCTCAGTCTGAGGGAGCTCGGGGAGTCTGAGGGAGCGAGAGCTCCGAGCTGCCTGTGATTCGCCTGCATGGACAGGTGCACAGAGGTGGGGTGTGAGCCCGACAGCAGGAAAGGCTGGTACAGGAGGTGGCCAAGGCTACCAGGTTGCTGGAATGTCCCAGGTGGGTGCCTGGATGTGGTCCAGCAGTTCCCTGGGGGCCCTTCTTGGTGGGAGGGTGGGGGCACCCTAGTGAGGGGAAGCAATTTGAAGAATCAGAGAGATAGATATCCACGTGGGTCAGCAGCCTGGCCCACATACAGGGCTTTCTGTCCGGGAGAGGTAATTAAGTGGCGTTTAGGAATGAAGGCTGGCTGGGTTTATGCTCCTTTGTTACATTTACGAGCCTCCAGTGTCTCCTGGGGAGGGAAGTAATGAGGGACAGGGTCTGGAGAGTGACTAATGGGGCACAGAGAGCTATCTCTGTGTGCACCTCCCAGCCCTGGTTTGTAAACCTTGGAACGTCACTAGTTTATTTGACTTGGGGCTGTCTGAAAGATCGCCAAGGGCTTAGAGCACTGTCAGTCTCAGGTCATTTTAATTGTATACTTTCAACATGCTCATCGATTTATTGCAACATAGATAGGTCACATGGTGTATCACACACATAGGGAAGGCTGGGAGAGATTGTGACAGCCCTCCAGAAGCCCCCTGGCTCTGCGGGTGGTAGGGAAGAGACTGGCAGTTCTGCATGGAGCAAAATGCTCTTGCCATCCAGAGTCCAGGTTACAGATGGCTGCAGGTCCCCCCAGGACACTGCTACGGCCCCACGGAGGGTAGCCCGGGGTCTCCCATCCACCTCAGGGTGGTTGAAAATCTACTCAGAGGTAGCGTAAACAGGCCAGAGTGGGGCTGCAGGCCCAGGTGGAACTGAAACTAGATCAACTTCTTGCACAGGGTTGGGGGGTGTTCGTGCCCCAGCGTGGAGGAACCAAGTCACCCTGGACTAGGGTCCATCCAGGTGGGAGCTGCGGAAAAGTGTAAAGCTACCGTTTGTCGATCACGTATTATGCGCCAGGCACTGTGCTGTTTTACATATACCCTCTGGATGGTCCTGCTTTATGGGGCGGACATCATTATCCCCATTTTACAGATGATAAGACTGAGACTCAGAGAGGCCAGGGAACTTGCCCAAGATCACAGCCAGAGAGTGGCAGAGTCTGGATTAAAGACCCCAAAGCCAGTGCTCTCAACCACCAGGCACTACGGCCCCTCCCTGCAGCCCCCTCCCCCGGATGGTGCCCCAGGTGCAGGCTGGGCCCTGGGCTGACTCCCCCTGAGCAGGTGGGGGTGGGTGTACCATCTCCCTCAGACGCGGCAGCTGGTGAAGGACGGCTTCCTGGTGGAAGTGTCGGAGAGCTCCCGGAAGCTGCGACATGTCTTCCTCTTTACGGATGTCCTACTGTGCGCCAAGCTCAAGAAGACATCCGCGGGGTGAGTGTGCGTGAGTCCGGGCTGCAAGGTGCGTGGAACCAGACCCTGCCCCCTGGGGTACCCTCCAGCAACCTGAGGCAATCTGCATTTTTTTTCCTTTTAAAAAATATATTAATTACTACGTAGCCTTTTTCTAAAAATAAATCATATTTTTAGTTATAAAGATAATATAACCAAATTACAGGAAAAAAAGACCCATCACCCCCTGAACAGAAGCATCAGTCTCCTGCTGCTATATTTCCTTCCAGTTTTCTTAAACGTTCTTCTGTTTTTTCATATACTTGTAATCAGAGTGAATGCCCAATTTGGGGCTCTTGCTTTTTTCATCCCACGTCATAAGCGTTTTCCCTGTTGCTGCCTAATCATCGTAGTCATCATTTTACTTTCCTGCATGATGTTACAAGTGGATGTGCCATCATTTACTTAAGCATTCTCCTTTTATTAGGTATCTCTAAATTTTTGCTAACTGCAATTCAGTGAATATTCATTAAATCCACTGCTGCCATTTATTAAGCGCTTATGCCATGCCAGGTGCCACGACAAATGCTTTGAATATATTATTTCTAATCTTCCCAACAACTCCACAAAGTAGGTATTATTATCCTCATCTCACAGATGAGAGAAAAGACTTAGAAAAGCTAAGTAAGTTGCCTAAGGTCGCACAACTAGAGGAGGAGGAGATGCGATTTGACCTTTAATCTGATTTGAAAGCCTCTCTCCACCTCCATGTCCGTCCCCCGGGACAGGGATCTGCTCTGTGCCCTGAGCAGAAAAGGTGATTTGGTGCTCATCACACGTCCTTCCACCCACGTTTCCACACCGCTTACTATGTGCCCGGTTCACTCCCTTGCAGTCCAGGGGGGACAAGCCATATGCTCACTGCCGCACTAAAGGACCAAGAGGAGAGGTGCAAACCCAGGTCCTGGGGGAATTGAGGGAAGGAGAGGTTACTGAGCTTCAGTAAAGGGATGCCTCCCTGGAACTAGCCCACATGTGAGATCATTCCAGGTGGAGATGGCATGATAAGCATACACACCTGTGCCTTCAGTCCTTTGCCCATGGCAGACATTACTAATGAACCACGGCACTATTTCCCGCCAGGCTTGGATGTGGCTTTATAATCCTCAACCCAGGGAGACCTTAACCCCATGGGACCTCTATTGAGCAGAGCTGACATTCAAAATAACCTTTGTATTGCATCTCTAGCCTAAAGGATAGTGAATATGAGCTAAGTGTGGATAGACCAGAAGGGAGGGTGGGGATGAGAAAGTGTGAGCCCACTCTCGCTCCTCACCTAGAGGAGTTTGGGATGTTTAAAAATATCAGTCATACTGGGGCAGAGACCGGCAAGGCCAAGGGCCAGAGCCCTCGCTGCTGCCTGACCCCCAAACCCGACTGTCATTACTCCATGTGTGCATTTCCCCACCGGGCCCCTCAAGGACAAGGGTCATTCTTGCTTGTGAGAAATGCTCAGTAAATCCCTTTCAGGCTGTTTTTTTGGTTCCAGCAGTTCAGGTTTAAAGAGCCGAGTTCCATCTGACTCATGTCTCCCCCTGGCTTGTTTGCAGGAAGCACCAGCAATATGACTGCAAATGGTACATCCCCCTGGCCGACCTAGTGTTTCCATCCCCTGAGGAGTCTGAGGCCAGTCCTCAGGTGCACCCCTTCCCAGACCATGAGCTGGAGGACATGAAAATGAAGATCTCCGCCCTTAAGAGTGAAATCCAGAAGGAGGTGAGCAGAGCCTGGTGTCTGAGCTGGACAGGGAAGTTGGCTGTTTTTACTGGGGCCCTTTGAACCGGGTGTGCCGGGGAGGTTGAGAGAGGGGAAGTTAACAGCTTTGGGAATCTGATAAGGGAGGTAGAATGCAAGAGTGGGAGGCCTCGAGTGTATAGGTGCTCAGGGAAAGACTGACCATGGCAGCGTCACACTGAGCAGATGGAGGGCGGGCCAAGGAGTCCATGCTCAGAATTTAGTGGGGTTGATTATGGGAAGTTTCCTGGAGAACAGTGTGTATCCAACACTGTAGAAAAGGACAGCAAAAGGAGAAGAAGGCCTTCTTAAGGAAAAGCAGGATGTTGCATGAGAAAGGACCTGGGAGACCTCTCAGAAACTGACTGATCAAGTAGGCAAATAAATAAGGAAAGAAGGGCCTTGAATATCACAATTAACATGCTTGATCTAAAAATACATAGAAGTTTGGGCCTAATAGAGAACTGAGATTCTTGTCAAGCACACGTGGAACATTCACAGACATTTTTCATGTTTTAGGCTGCAAAGGAAATCTCAGATTTTAAAAAAAAAAAAAAGGTAGCATATTGGTCGTGTTCACAGACCATAGTGCAGCAAAATTAGAAATCAGCAACTAGAATATAGTTAAGTAGATGTCCGGAAAGTTAAAACTTTCATGGTAAAGAGGAAATCAAAATGGAAACTGCAGCCTGTTTAGAACTGTGTGAAAATGAAAGCGCTACATACCAAAACCCGTGGGATGCAGCCAAAGTGCTATTTAGAGGAAAGTGTGTAGTCTTAAATTCATATATTTGAAAACAGTGGCTAGAGGAATGCACCCAAGGAGGAACCTTCCCCGTGATGGAAGGAAAGGAAGGCATGGAGGGGCTTGGTTGGTTGGCCTGATCTCTCTTCCTCACCCATCCAGGCTCAACTGAGGCCTCACCTCCTCTGGGGAGCCTTCCCTGATGTCCACCCACCACAGTTGGGTTGGGTGCCCTGCTTCCTGGTTCCTGATGTTTACCTTTTGCTTTGCTGTGTTGGTACTGAATTAGCATTGCACAGTCAGCTTTCTCTTTTCACCACTAGAATTTGAACCCTAGTGAGGATTGTTTTCTTCCGCGTTATGTCCCTAGTACTTAGCACATGATAAATAAGCACTTGGTAAATGATTGTTGAGGAATACTTGGCCTCTAAGGATCATTTCAGCTTGGACATCTCTCTTTGAAGGAGAGGAAGACCACAGTGATAACCTCAGGGATGTTTGAGGCAGGGGACTGTCTGTCTTAGGACTAGGGGTCTGACTGGAGGTGCATCTGCCCAGAGGGAGCATCCTGACCAGCACGGGTCTGCTCCTCCTGAACCTGCCCTCAGTTGAGCCTGTTCCCCATCTGGCACTGCCCACCATCCCCACCCCAGGGGCATCCTGCATGCATGTTTCTCACCTGGTCCTGGGAGCCAGCAGACTTTGTGCCCTCCCTCCTGCCCCAGGTGTGCAGATGTAGCCTTCTGCTCAGTCGAACCAGTGCTTTCTGAGCTCCACCGGCTGCTGGCTGCAGGGGTGTGCCAGGTGCCTCCCGGCGTTCCTTGTCTGGCGGAAAAGGCAGACATGCCCATTACAGACGACAGCATGTGACACAATGTGACGAGAGTCCCTGGAGAGGTACAGTGTCACTCTCTGAGTCACAGAAGAAGCAGTGATTTGTTCTTTTGATAATAATTTTTTAAACTTGCAATTTTTTTTCCAATCACCAATGGAACACTGGCTTGTTATAACAAGAAGTACAATACTGCGATGTAGAGAATAAAACTGATCGTCACTCACCTCCTGTTGTTAACAGTTTGAGGTGTATTTTTCTAGATCTCCTACGCTTATACTGGCGTGTGTATCTGTGGGTATATAAATGTTTTTTGTCTCTTTAAATGAGACTAAGCTACATGTGCTGTTTTGCAACTTCAGCTTTCCACTTAACAGTGACCCTTAGAGCTCCTTGGATCCATCAGATTATTTTTGACAGCAGCATCCTATTCCGTGGCGTGACTGCACAATGACATATTTGGATATTTGGATTGTTGCTGGTTCTTTCCTCTTCACAGGCAGGTCTGCAGGAAACATCACTGCCCTGTGTTCTCTCTGGGAGATTCCCTGCACGCAGGATGTCTTGGGCAGAGGGCTTGTGCACTGAATGCCAATTTTACCTCTGAAAGGTTGCCTCCGATCATGTTCCCACCAGCATGTGTGAGAGGCCCCGTTCCCCCCACTGTCAGAACCCTGGCTATGAGCCTTCGTTCCAGTTTTGCCCGTCTCGTGGGTAAAAAAGTTCTGCAGACGTGAATTCCAACTGAGGAGCTTGAGGATGGCGTTGGCCCTGAGACTTGAAGCAGAATAGCAGTTAATCAAAGGGAGGGGTCCTTTATAAAAGATGAACTTGAGAAATTGGAGGAGAAGGGGACACTGGCCAAGAGGGAGTGGCTTGTTAGAGAAAGGGGAATAATCCCGCGAGACTGAGGCAGCGGGGGCAGCGTGGGGCGGTGGGGTAGCAGGCTGGGTCTGGAGGCTGGACCAGCCTTGGGAGGCCCCGTGAGCCAGGCCAGGACTGGGGCTTTATGCTGAAAGGTGTCTGCGCTTCTTAAGCAGGGTGTCTCAATTTGTAGAGGTGACTGAGTGATGACACAGAAAGGCTAATGCTACCAAAAGGAGATTTTTATTACTTAAAGTTTCCAAGAGAAGGGGCCCATCACACCGTGCAGGGCGATGGGGGAAGCACCAGGTCTTGGCAGGAGGCTGGAGGAGCGTGGGGGGAAGCATGGCCCAGAGCCTGTGTTGAGTTTTCTGTGGGAAGGAAAGGCAGGGCAGGGGCAAAGCTTAGGACTGGTTAGTTTGGAAAACGTCAGCCGGCTGTCTGTAGGGGTCTCTCTAGGTACCTTGGCCTTGCAGGGAGGGGAATGGTGTGTGAGTTGGATAAAAGAGGTGATAGGGTCATGGACTCAGGATTGATTGGTTTGCCTATGAAAGGTCCACCTGCAGAGGAGTCATTTGCTATCTTAGGAGTTAGCTTGCTCTGGAAGGGGTTGTTTTCTCCCTGGCCAGCTAGGCCCCCCAGGATGTCAAAGCATCATAAAATACAGAAAAAGAAAAAACTACGATTGATACACAGAGGAATGTCGTGCTGAGAGCCGCTGGGTAAGAAGTGGAGTCTGAATGTGGGAAACCATCTGTGCCTTCTGTCCCCTACAGAAAGCCAACAAAGGACAGAGCCGGGCCATTGAGCGCCTGAAAAAGAAGATGTTTGAGAATGAGTTCTTGCTGCTGCTCAATTCCCCCACAATCCCTTTTCGGATCCACAATCGGAATGGAAAGGTCAGGAAGGGTGGGGATAGGTGCAAGACAGCCCCATTCCTCCATCCAGGGCTGCCCTCTCTATGGTTCTTGGCCCTGACCTGTGGGAATCAGGGAGCCAGGCCCCCAGTTCCCAACGAGGCTGCCATGGCTCCAGCCCTGGACTCCCTCTCCCTGCTGGTGTGGAGCCAGTGCCCTCTGCTGGCCCTGACTGGCACCGCCACTCCTGCCACCAGGCTTCGCAGGAAGGAGGCTGCCCTCCCCGTGCTCCTTCTTCAAGCCTAGGGGTACCTGGGTTTTAAGAAGGAGATTTGTTGGGGGCCCCAGAATCCAGGAATGTACTTGGCCTGACTGTGGTCACCCCACTGACTTCTCATCTCCTCTCTTCAGAGCTATCTGTTCCTCCTGTCCTCAGACTATGAGAGGTCCGAGTGGAGAGAAGCCATTCAGAAACTGCAGAAGAAGGGTAAAGTCCTGCCCCGCTCTGCACTGCCCCGATGGCATCCATAGCAGCCATGGGCCTTCTGTGTTTTCAAGCACTTTCATGTCCACTTTCTCCTCCTCAACCCTCACAGTCACTCTATAAGGTGCCAGGGCAAGTGGCACTTAACTGTGTTACTGACCAATGGAGGCCCAAAGAATTTGAGTGATTTGCTGAAGGCATACAGTGAATTAGCGATAGGACTGGACCCAGAGCCCAGGGTCATCTCTCTCTCTTGCTCTCGCTGTCTCATACACACATACGTGAGCATCTTTAGTTAGACTCTCCCATTCTTACCCCTCTGACAGCACCCACAACTGTCCACATGTGAATGTCTAGAAGTCTTTCCCTTCCTTACAGTGACCAACTCTGCCCCTCGAGCTAAGCTTTTGTCCTACAGTAGCCCCCAAGGAAGAGCAGCAGGTCCTAGTGGACCTGTGGTGACGTTCCCCTCTCTCTCGGCTCCTCCTGCAGATCTCCAGGCCTTTGTCCTGAGCTCAGTGGAGCTCCAGGTGCTCACGGGATCCTGTTTCAAACTTAGGACTGTACACAACATTCCTGTCACCAGCAATAAAGACGGTAAGATCTGGAACCCAAGCTTGCCCAGTCAGCAGGTCCAAGCTCCCAGGGTGTGGCTGGGGCCGTCCACAAGGACGCAGCCAGACACTTGGCTACAAATGGCTGATCTCTGCTCAGCTGGGCTGGGACGACTCAGTTGCCGGGGACACAGAGAGCTTGAATAGGGTTTGTTCTCTGCTGGGTCCCCACATGGCCCCAACTCCTCCCAGGCCCCCTCTGGCTTGAGAGAAGAATCTAGCACCCAGCTGCACTGGGATCGTGTTGTTAATACGTTCATGAGGTACTCAGATAGTAGAGGCAGAAGACTGAAGAACAGGGCAGGGCAGTGCTGTCGGGGGGAAGGGTAGATGGATTAGAGGAGTGAACGAGAAATAAGGCTGGAAGTTTCCAGGGACCAGATGTTGGAAGGCCTTGAATGCCAAGCAAGGGGGTTTGTTGTTCAAGCTGAGGAGCTGATGGGAGGTTTTTGAGCAGAGGAGAGCTGTGGTCGGGGCTGGTAACTGGCCTGGAGTGGGTGGAATCCTGCTGGCCATGGGTGCTGGAAAGGGGTCCACCCTGGGGAGGGGGTTTTGAAGGTGAGCTCTCCTCCTCAGATGGGGGGTCACCTGCCCTGTGTCCCAAAGAGGAGGCAGAGCTGGCCTGTCTCTCTTCTACTGGCACAGCGTGACTTGGTTAATTTTCACTTTGAAGGGCTAGGCTGAGCGGGGCTGCCATGAGATAGTCAGGCCTCGGAGCAGGAGGGAAAGAGCCCTGGGAAAGGTCCGAAATCCCTAGCCCAGGAGGAGGGGACTGGCCTCCCAGGCTGAGTGCAGGGAGCCCGGGCACCAGCTCACATTCCCGGAAGCAGTGGGCTCTGGAAGCTTCTTCATCCGGCCACCAGGTGGTGCTGTCAGACCAGGGATCGGACTGCATCTCGCACCCTTTCTGCCCGGCACCAGCCTGGGGTGAGGTGGGGCTGGAGCCTCCCCGTCACCTGCTCTGGGGGCTTTCCTCTCTTGCAGACGACGAGTCTCCAGGACTGTATGGCTTCCTCCATGTCATCGTCCACTCTGCCAAGGGGTTTAAGCAGTCAGCCAGTAAGTGCCCCTGACCACCAACCCTCAGAAGAGACCGGGGGGCCGTTGTTCATCCTTTCACAGACAGTCCCTGTGGATCCATTTCATGGGGCCTCCCACTGTCCCCCTGCTCTGCTCTGGTCTGCCAGCTGCCTTGAAATCTGGGCACTCCCCCAAAGGCCAGGAACCAGCTCCTCTTGGCAGGGGGATTGTCCCCCACCTTTGTCTCCAAGGTCTGCTCTTGCCCAAGCCCTCCCCAACCCCCGGGTGTCTGAAATCCTGGACTCAGACCCCACATCTGCCGATTACAAGCTGTGTGACCTTGGGCAAGTGTCTTAACCTCTCTGAGCCTCAGCTTCTTTCTCCATAAAAGGCAATCAATCACACGTGTTAACACTGACCTAGGAGCAGGCTTAAATGTGACCATGTATGTGCAGCACCAGCACACCACCACATACATCCCTTCTACTCCCCTTTTTATCACCATCTACTAAATCTGTGCAGTTTTTAGTGTTTCACAAGATATAATTACATTTTTTATCTGATTTTTCTCCGCATAGGAATTTGTGAGTCAGATAGCTAATAGTTTCTCCCCATTTGCCAGATGAGAAAACTGAGTCACAGATAAAAGGACTTAACGTGACACAGGATCAGATCCCCAGGGCTTCTGACCGCTCTCCTCTCAGTCGATCCTTCCTCTCTGGCGGGTGAGGGCTGCCCTTCGCCTCTGTCCCTGCAGTGCGCCACACAGAGGTTATGCCGCTGGCTCGCAAACTGCTGTTCGATTGATGTGGACTGTGAAGCCTGGGGTCCTGGGGTGAATGGGCCTCCCCTCCCCTTGTTCCCATCACCCCAGGGCAACCATGCTTACAGCACCCGTCCTACTGTTTGGTCACTCAAACTGCCTCTCCCACTCACTCCCACGATTTCTTGGAGGGCAGGAACTGTGTCTCCTTATCCTTGGATGAGTAGGAGCTCAGAAATGCTAGACGAAGTAGTTAACTTCTAGACACCCACTGTGTGCCCGAGTACCCTACTAGGTGCTGGAGGAAACACCAGCGTGGCCAGCTCGTGGACGACGCCTTGGCATGTTCAAAGCCTTCTCAGGTGCATTGCCAGCTCTGATCCTCCAGGCATCCCTCTGAAGTCACTGATATCCCTCCCATTTTACGCACGAAGAAGCTGAGGCCCAGAGGGCTCGGGATTCCCGGGGTCACCCAGGCAGGTCACACAGGTGGTGGAGTAGGATCCCCATCTGCCGACACCACAGCCCACACTTTTCCCCTTAGAGCAGCATTTCTCTCCGTGTGGCCAGGACCACCGTGCTCATCACTGGGGCTGTGCTGCTTGTACACGTGGCAGCTTCCTCGACCCTCCCCAGACCCATGGCATCCCCTTCCGGGGGGCACTGCCCAGAATATTCCTGGTTAGTGAGCTTCATAGGGCTGCTACACACCCAAGTCTGCAGACCGCTGAGCTGGACCAGGGGCCTCCCGTCTTGACTGTGCCCAGATGTCCTGCCCCCCACCTCTGCTTCCTGTCGGGCCTCAGGGAGTAGGCTCGTTGCGGTGGAGCCTCCCACTCCCCCAGAGCAGATGGTCCCCCTCCCAAACTGGGTCGGGTGGTTAGACGTGGGGTGGGCTGCTATGAAATCTCTCCTCACCTCCAGATTGTCTTAACCTCCTCCCTCCACTGGCCCCCTGACCCGCTTGGATCTTCACCCTGACTCGTGTTCATTCTGCCTCGGGGGAGGGTTAGGCCCCGTGCACCTCCAGCTGTGGCATCTTGACCTAGTAAACTCCTGACATCTGTGTGGCCAGGCCTAGGGGGTGGGCACCGTTGTTGTTCCTGCTTTCCAGGTGGAAGCACTGAGGCGGGGGGCTAGGTGACTGTCCAGAGCTGGGTCCTAAAGCCCGACTGTCAGTGCAAAGCCCTCCCCTTTATCCCATGAACCATCCCCAGGCCCCTGACGAGGGTTCACTCACACCAGAATCTATAAATGGTGACGGCACTTCACGCGCCTCCATCTCAGCCACTCAGACCTGCTCCCTGGTCCGGCAGAGGCCGCGGTGCTTTGACCTCTGGCGTTGTCATCCGCACGCGCAGCCCAGTGTGCTCTGATCCTAGTGACA
The DNA here is from genome assembly GCF_037783145.1 of Equus przewalskii. Classification (NCBI taxonomy): domain Eukaryota; kingdom Metazoa; phylum Chordata; class Mammalia; order Perissodactyla; family Equidae; genus Equus; species Equus przewalskii. Next base: position 44,241,855 of record NC_091840.1, read on the forward strand.
GTGAGTCTGCGTCCCACCAGCTGGCCACAACCTGGGGCAGCTCCGTCTGCTCTGCTCAGTGGGAAAGGCCTGCCGACGGAGAACAGCCCAGCTAGGCAGCTCCTGGGGCCTGGGAGGGGCATGTGCGTCCACCCTCTGGCCTCTGCCCCTTGATTCACGCTGCAGAGGATTGGCTGTAGTGCCCCCAAGCCACCCCCAACACACACTGTTACCCCAGGAAACAACCTCGGCAGCTCCCACGGAGGCAGAAGGCTGCCGGGGTCTGAGCCCCAGAGGGAGAGTGTGAATCTGCGAGTGTCTGGGGCGCCCACCCAGTGCTCCGGCCTCCTCACTGGGGTCTCAGGATAGAGGGGAGAAGATTTTCGGCCTTCAGGGCCATGGTTCAAGATGGAAACACTAGAGAAGGCTCCCCCCACAAGGCGCCCAGCCCTCCATCGCTTTGTTACCTGAAGCACTTGGGGGCAGTCAGAGCTTCATTCCTTCATCCCACAAACTCACTGTGTGCCTGCTATGTGCCAAGCCCTGTGCTTGGTACCAAGGGTACACCGGTGGCTGAGAAAACAAGGCTTCCGCCTGTGTGGTGTTGATATAGGGGAGAGAAGGGAGACAAAAAACACACAGAAAAGATAACTTGGGTTAAAGTTAAGTGCTATGAAGAAGCAACAGCAAACTGAGCTTTTGGGACGTGGGGGGCATTCTTGGTTGTCGCAGTGACTGGGGGTTCCTCCTGGCTTTCAGCACTCAGAGGCCAAATGCCCTCCTGTGACTCCCACCTCAAATGCCAGTGACACCCCTGTTGTGGAGCCAGGGATGGGGGGGCGGCACTTTGTCAGCATGGTCAGTGAAGGCCTTGGTATGAGGCCTCATAGTGAGGAGGCAGCCACGCAGAGATCGGGGACAAAGCGACAGCGAAGGCTCTAAGGTGGGAGCAGCTGGGCACGTTGGAGGCAGGAGGCCATCGTGGCTGGAGGGTGGCCAATGAGGCGGGGCGGGCTGAGCCCTCTAAGAAGAGGGCAGAGAAGGGGGAAGGGGCCAGACCCAAGTGTGGCCCACGGGATCTCGAGAGGGGCAGATGCCTTATCCCCCTCCCTTCCCGAGTTCCTGGGCTCGGGCCTCGCTCAGCGTGTCTCTGCCTGTCCCCCCGCAGACCTGTATTGTACCCTGGAGGTGGATTCCTTTGGCTATTTTGTCAGCAAAGCCAAAACCAGGGTGTTCCGGGACACGACAGAGCCAAAGTGGGACGAGGTGAGTGGAGGGGACTGGTGTCCCCTCAGGGACCCCTGAGCTTGTGACTGTGCCCACCCCACTCTCTGTGTCTCATTGGCTGGGGATGGCCAAGCCTGTTAGTTGGGTCGGCTCTGTCTCTCTAACCCTCTGCCCTCTGGTCCCTACTCATTTGGCTTCTGACTGCAGGGCTTGTGTCTAGACACAGGGGTCAGCTCAGGCCCCAGACCCCACTTCCTCAGTGATTTCGGGGCCTCTGGAGCTCCAGAAAATGAGGAGGCTCTTCGAAGCCTCATGACGTGGCCCTCCTCGCCCCCTTCTCACCCTTGCAAAGCTGGGCCCCACACCTGCAGGAAGCCATGTCTCCCAGCCTCAGAGGCTCAGGACCCTTGTCCCTCCTTCCCCAGGAGTTCGAGATCGAGCTGGAGGGCTCTCAGTCCCTGAGGATCCTGTGCTACGAGAAGTGCTATGACAAGACCAAGGTCAACAAGGACAACAACGAGATCGTGGACAAGATCATGGGCAAAGGGCAGATCCAGGTGAGGGTCCAGGTGCAGCCAGGCCACCAAGCAAGGCCTGGGGAGCTGCCGGGAGGTGGTGCCAGTTCTCACCCACCTTCTTGGTCAAGGTGCTTGGCCTTTTGTGACTTGGGTTCAAAGCTGGTTTGAGAAAAGTTTCCCAAGATGGTGATTCTCCCCTGCTGGATGTGGCGTCTTATTCTAGCCCCAGAAGCCTGCATGTGCCTGGTTCCTCAGGCTTCCACACCTGGCTCAGGTGGATCATCCACACTCCTGCAGGATGGACTGGAAGGATGACAGCTCCCTTTGTTTTCACATCCCAACTCTGGTCTTCCGGTGGCCTTTTCTAGGAACACTGTGTTGAGAAGGATTCTGAGGCTGTATCCATTTGTGCTGTGTTAGATTAGCAATGTCTGCCATAGGAGGAGAGAGGCCCTGAGCACTTGCCCCTGGCCTGGAAGGACTTAGGATCCGGCTGGGTTGCTGAGGGCTGGTCTCTGACCTATTGCTAGGTTACTGAGCCTTACTCACCTCTGCCGGGAGTTCATTGGCTTAGGGTGGGTTCTGTGAGTTTCTCAGAGGCAGGTCCTGAGTCACGTTAAGATTTTATATGCCTCGGCTGTGTTTCTTGGTACCTTGTAAAAGTGCACGTGGGGAAAAGGGTCTTGTTTGCAGCCTGGGTCTCTGGAACTTCTGTCGGTTTTGAAGATGGCTGCTATCACTTATGGTCAAGAGGATGCAGGTTTGAGGGTTGATATTCAGCATGGAGCCATCCACACTCCATCTGGCACCTTGTGTGGCCTCATGCTTTTGACACAAGTGGGCTGGTTTGGGGATGGATTCTGTGACCATGCCATCAAGGGAAGCAGTAACTGGCGTGTACGGGGATGGAGCCATGGGCAGGAGGTGCTCTGGGCTTCTGAACATCTGCCCCAGGTCTGACCTGGGTGCGGGAGCTGGTGATGCTTTTTCACAGGAAATGTTTGTTCTCTGATGCACCATTGAGGCTGCAGAGTTTGGTATCTGGCTCTTGGCTGGGTGTCCTTGGTGGCAGTGCCCTCTTGGGGACCCGTGTGGGCCTTCTGCTCCCCCAACCTGTCTCGGGCTCCAGAGTTTGAATAAGAGGGATGGCACCATTCAGTGGAGGTCCAGCTGTCTGCCTCATGTCGCCCCGTGTTCCTGAGCACGTCCCTGCCTAACACTGTGGGACCTGCACCCCGCTCTGCAGCACTGTTGTCAAGGAGATGGTGCTGCCAGGCAACCACAAGCCAGTCCTTCATTATTTAGGAAATGAGGGCTGAGGAGGGAGAGCTCTCTAAATTCAGTCCAGGAACCTACTTCCCGCAGGGATGAGGAGGAGAGCCCCATCTTCACATCCCTGGGCTGGCTGGAGGGACAGGCAGGGAAGGGCTCCTGGGCTGGCCCATCCAGCCCCGGGAGATACCCAGCCAAGAAACATGACTGGCTGCCACGCTCCCCAGGCCTTTGGTGGCCGTGGAATGGAAGAGTTAAAAAGGGGGTCCAGGGCAGCCAGCTCAGTGAGCATCATAGGCCCCAACCCCCCCCCCCCCGCTCCCCCCCCCCGCCCCGAACCCAGATCCTAGGGCTCAATGGCATTGTCCCCACCTGGGCTTCCAGCCACGTTGCTTCCCTCCTCCTCCCTGCTGTCAGCCGCACAAGCCCTGGGGGAAACAAACCATAAATCATTACATCTTGGAGACAGGAGCAGATGGAGGCGGTGGGGGGAGGGGAGGAGGCCAGGTTATGTTTGGCAAAGCAGAAAGCACAGTCTGGTAAGGAAAATGTTTCTGTGTTTAAGCTTCGAGGAATGTTAAATGCCTGGGAGTTGATATTAAAAGAAACACAAACCTTCCTGCTGCCAGCTGACCTGGGCCTGGGAGCAGCCGGTGCAGAGCCAGCGTCCTCTGAGGCCTTTGAAGTCTCCCAGCCCGCAACTCCCCGGGGTGCCACCCTTCATGTAGCCCTGGGCCCCTCAGAATTGATCTTACCCGCCTTCCATGAATCAGGGAGGGGTGGGCTGTCCCTACCAGGGATGTGCTGTGCCTTGTAATGTCCCGCTCGCCCTTTGATTGCCCCTGGAGCCACTGAGGATGACCGGCCTGGGTGGAGAGCCTGCACTGAGCCATTCCCACATGGCCAGGCCCCACGGAGCCACAGGACGGTCTGTTCCCACAGCTCCCCCCCACCTCCCTTCTTGCCACGTGTCCAAGGCAGGGAATTGGCACCAGCCTCTGGCACTCAGTTCTGCTCCCCTTCAGCAGGCGCCGAGGATGGAGCTAAAGGTGGCCTCAGAATAGAGGCCACGTCCTTGGGGATGTTCAGGTGGCCTGAAGGAAAGGCTCCCGCTTCTTTCTAAGGCCCGTCTCGCTCAGCCCATCCAGAGAACAGCAAGGGACCCAGTTTCCTAAGCTCCAGGCATTTGCTCCAAAATGAATCTCCCTCTCTGGGTTGCCTGCTGTGGCCATGGGGGCAGGGACTCTGGAGTGCAGGCTGGGGGTGAGGAGGGCAGCGTTTAGTGACAGACAGATGGCAGCACTGATCAGCAACATGTGTGTCCAGGGCTCATCTCATGTGCCCCTTGCAACAGCTCTGCGAGGAAAATGCAGTTGTATCCTCCCCATTTCTCACATGAGGACATGGAGTATCCAGATGCCTCTGCTGACAGGGTGCAGAGAGGCCCATGCTTTCTCCTCTGTGCTGTGTCCCTATGCCCCAGGCTTTCATCAAGGAATCTTCCAGCCTGCGTGGAGGGCACTGGCATGGCTAGTGTCCTGAAGAAGCAGCCTGGGTGACGTTCCACCCAGCATCCCGGTTTATGGCATAAGGCGAGCCTAAGGCTTCCTTAGTCTGGAGTCCTCTTCCCTCTGGGCAGGGGACACTCCTGCCTGGTGCACCTGGAGGGAAGCAGAATGAGCGTATGTGGAGAAGAGCCAGAGGAAGGGACTCACCGTGCATGTGCAGTGTGCCCAGCACAGGCTGGCTGCTCCGAGAGGTGTAGGGGCCCGGCCTCAAGGAATCTGCTGCCAGACTGAAAGACAAGTACAGTGGTGTGTCACTTAACGATGGGGATTTGTTCTGAGAAATGCGTCGTTGGGCAATTTTGTCATTGTGCGAACATCACAGAGTATACTTACAGGAACCTAGAGGGTATAGCCTACTACACGCTATATATGGTACTAATCTTCTGGGACCACCATCATGTAGGCGAGCCATCGTTAACTGAAACATCGTTATGTGGCACGTGATTGCGTATTGATATATGCAAAGCCACTAGAGAACAAAGTGCTGCTGCTGCTGATGGTGGTGGAGGTGGAGGTGGTGGTGGTGGTGATGACGTGAGAGAGCTTACTGTGAGCCCAGCACTGGGCTAATGCTCACAGCTGCTATCTTGGGATCTTCATAGTACCTTATGGAGTAGGAATATTATCATAATTTTAAAGATAAGAAAGCCAGGGCCCTAAAGGGTTAAGTAACCTGTCCCAGGCCAGGCAGAGTGGGTTGGGGAGCCAGGACTGAACCAGGGCTGAGGCAGGCTGGAACCAGGGCCCATGCCTCGCCCTCTGTGGGTGCTGTTCTGTCTCCCACTGTTCCCTACGTAATAAGGTGGAAACTTGTGCTGCAGGAATTCAAAGAAGGACAGATCATCGTGGGCTTGAGTTAGGGAGGCTTCCAGGAGGAGGTGGAGCAAGAGGGACTTGAGAGCGCTGGGTTTTTTTAATTCCAAAAGCGATGTTTACATTAGAAGGAAAATTGCAGTAATTGTAGAGACTTGAAACAAAATCACAAACCATCCCTCCTCCCACTCCTCTGAAACAGCCATTTTATTTTGTGCCTTTTCCCTTCCTTGGGTATACAAGTTTTTATATAGTTTTAATCACGGTGCGTATTTTGCGTTTTTTCTATTGTCGTGTAGTATTATCATAAACCCCCATTTTTCGAGGGCCGTATGTAGTCTTTATAATCGCCTTTTTCGATACATTGTCATAAGTACTTCATATACTTTGTAAAAATCGTTTTACATAATGGCCAGCATGTTAATTGCCATTTTAAGGCTCTGTTTATTCTGGCAAGGTGGGCAGGCTCTGGATCAGCAGAAAGGAGTGGGGTGGGCATTCCGGGGGATGGCCGCATGGACAAGGACAGGAGGCAGGAATGTGCAAGGAGTGTCCCGGGAGATTAAGGAGCAGGAGGCGGTGTGAGCAACGCAAGGAAGAGGGAGGGTGAAGGGATGAATACAAGAAGAGGAGCAGGAGAGTTTTAGGTCAAAAGGAATCCTTGAGGGCATTTAATCCAATTCTGTTTTGGAGGGAGAAGAAAACAGACCAGAAGGGGTGAATGACATGGCTACAGTCACACGGCTCGTTAGTGGTTGAGCAAGGGCTCCAAATTCAGGGACCCAATCCCAGGTTGGTCACACTTGGTCAGCTGCTGAGTAAATGAGTGAAGGACAATGCTTATAGATGAGGCAGAGGCAGGCTTGGATCTGTGACTCAGGCGTCTGTCCCTTGTCACTGCAAATTTAGTGGAAGATCCCAGCAGCTTGGTGCCTTTCTCCTCCTCCAGGCTCAGGAGTCCTCCCTTTGTTCTCCAGACCTAAGGGGCCACTACCTCCAGATTCTCCACCCAGGCCACCCCCACTGCCCGCCGCTTCCGTGCTGCCCCACCCCCATCCAGCCGAGAACAGCTCAGCCAGGAGGGCCCCCTTAGTCTGCCTGGGCTCCCTGGCCCCAGGGGACTCCGTATGTTTATCCCAGTCTATTTCCAACCAGGCTGCTCCAGGCTCCAGATGTGCTGTCCCCAACTGGGACCTACTCACTAGCTGATTAGCATATTCCCAGGGTCCAGCCTTTGTTGGCTGTCTGGGCCAGAGGGGAGAGCTCTCCCTGAAGACCCCACATCTTAGTTCTTGCCAAGGACTCCAGACTAGACAGGGGTCAGAGATGTAGGAGCTGTTTTTAAACCAGAGGAGCCCCTCCATGCCCTGTTGCCCCATTCCCAGCTCAGCCACAAGCCTGGGGACACCACCCCCGCTCAGCTCTGTTCTCTGAGTCAGAGGCAGCTTCATTCTCCTATGAGCCTGCCAGGGGCAGCCCTCCCTGGACAGAGGGGCGCTCAAGACCCTGGGGTGGGAAGGGGCAGGGTTCCAGGCTAGGAAGGAAGCTCCAGCTGTCCCAACGCCTAGGGTGCTAACTCCCCCTGCCCCTGATTGCAAAGTTCAGGCCTGATGGGAAAGCCTCACCCTCTACTCTCTTCCTTTCTGAAGCTTGGAGCCTGTGTCTGAAGGGGAAAGGCGGGTAATTTCTTTGACATTCTTGACCTGACCACTTGGAAGCTTGGAGGGGTCAGAGCTATTATGAATGAAACTCGGGCCAGTCCCCTGCCTTCAGGACTGGGAGTGTTCACAGAGCCCAGACTGACAAATCGGACTTTTTTTTAAAATTTTGGCTAAATAATACATACCATAAAATTTAGCATTTTAATTTTTAGGTGTACAGTCCAGTGGCATTAGGTATATTCACATAGTTTGGCAACCATCGCCACCATCCATTCCCAGAACTCTTTCATCTTCCCAAACTGAAACTCCATCCCCATTGAAGAGCAGCTCCCCATTCTCCCTCCCCCCAGCCCCTGGCCTCTTGTGACTGGCTTATTTCACTCAGTATGTATCCGAATTTCCTTCCTTCATAAGGCTGAATCACATTGTCTGTGTATACCACGTTTGGTTCATCCATTCATCCATTGAGGCACATTTAGGTTATTCCCACCCTAGACTTTCTTATTTTTAAGCGAGAAAAAGAGCCGGGTCTCTGAGGTTGGAGATTTCATGGCCTCCTTCTCTTTAGGCCCAGGGTTCCCCCTACCACCAATTGCTCATCTCTTTCCCGCTGTGACAAGATAGCAGGACCCCATGACCCTGGAGCACCCCTGATCCCCCTTAGCTTCTTCTAGTTGAAGCAGCAGTTTCCCCCACACACACCTGCAACTTCTCCCTCCAGGTTAGGCCTCCGTGACTCCCTGACCATTCTTTCCTCCTATCTCTTGTTTGCACTCCCCTCGGTCAGTGGTTTAGATATGTTAAGTGTGGAGTGCCATTACCCTGACACTGTGGGGAGAACACTGGGCTGAGAGTCAGAAGTCCGCATCCAGGCCCCTTGACCTCCGGGAGACTCAGTTTCTTCATCTGTTAAATGGGGGTAATTATTCCCACTCTGCCTTCATCATCAGCTTGTTGTGAGGCTCAAAGGGTGGAACGTGCTAGAAAGAGCTGGTCAGAGCTGTGACATGCACGTCCCTGCTTTCGTCCATTTCTGTTATTTGAACACCCTCTAAGTGGTAGGCACTGTGCTGTGGATACAAAGAGTGAACATAACCTTGCCAGGCAGTAAAGAAAACAGGAGAGTGTTCATAATTTTTCCAGTTTTGGAGCGGCTTTGAGGCCAGGCAGGTCTGGGGTTCAGAGTTAAGCTTTCTCCTTTCACTAGTTGGGAGAACAGGCAAGTTACTTTGTCTCTCTGAGCCTCAGTTTCCTCACCTGTCAAATGGACTCTAAGGAGAGCTGACTGTGGAAGTCTGTGAAGCCCTTGGCGGAGGGCCTGGCACGGTCATTGCTTGTCTAATGATGATGGCCTTTTGACCAAGCTGGCAGGTGCAGGTACACCGTCCCCTGCCTTCCTGCAGGGGTTCTGGGTGTAGCTTGTCCAGCAGTGCCCCCAAAAGCTGTCACCTGAGTGACCCCTGTGTTTGGGCCTTTGGCTGGCTGAGGCCACATCTGTTTTCTTAAGCAGATGGAATCAGACCTGGTTTTGATGAACTGACCTCCAAGTGGGCAGGGAGGTCAAGGTTGGGGCCCTCCGTGCCTGCTGCCCAAGGTCTCCCTGCCATGACCCCCGGGGCTGAGCCACTCTAGCTCTGTCCCCTTGGAACAGCTCTCAGCGTGGTGTGGTGCAGTCAGGCCCATGGTGCAGAGTACGCAAGGAGCAGGAACAAGGGGCCATTGTCGGCTGGGAGCTGCTTCTGGTTTCAATTACTCTGCAGAGTGTGAGGAAATTCGGAGCAAGCGTGGGTCAGGAGCCTGCTAGGGCAGGAGTTGAGGGCTCTTGCACCCCAGACCCTCCCTCTGGCCCCCAAGAGTCTATTGTCTCCGTTGGACTCTGCCTGAGGGTCAAGCGTGCCTGCTTCATTGCCCTGGGAGCCCAGGCTCTGGGGTGTTGGCCTGGTTGACCCAGAGTCTCTTCTACTTCTGACCCATCCCGGTTCTTCATGGCTGGTCCCAGGAGGTGCCTGGGTCCCTCCTGGTGAGATGACGGAGGGGCATTAATGTGACTCTTTGGCACCTTCTCACATTCATCCTTCAGGTTGCACTGACCATAGCTGGGTCCCTGGTCCCTGGGAGTGGCCTGGTTTTGACTAAGATTGGGGGGGTTAAGGGGGAAGGGACAACTGTGAGAAAGGCTTGGCCTGTGGGGCTGGCCAGAGAGCTTCTCCCTTTCATTCCACCACCCCAGCCTCTAACCCCCAGACCAGCACCTCCCAACCCTAGGCAGCAACCTGCCCTCAGACACAGCCTCTCCCCTGCAAGATGGGCCCCTCTCGTGCCTTCGGCCTGGGCCATATGTGCACATCCAGGGAAGCATCTGCCTCTAGAGTGTGTGTTTTATGTCCCTGCTGCCCGCTGCTCTCACAGCCAGCCCACGTGGGGCTCTGCCCTTTGCCACCTTCATCACCGCTGTGCCAGTCCAGAGGCACATGGGGACAGGGGAGGTTGGGCACCAGGACTATTTCATTCCCTGTCTCAGACACCACCACTTCCCAGGGGCCTGAGGGACTGGAACCGTTGTCCCACCCCAGCCCTGCCTTCCCCAGCTGTTTCAGACCCACGTGTTCTCCAATACCCACTTGCTGTCACTCTTCAAGGCAGGTCTGGACACCTCAGCTGTACTGGAAGAGCCAGCAGCAGGATGGGGAAAGCCAGGGGCAGGACCCCATGAGAGGGCCCGCCCTGCTGTCCCACACTCGTAGTACAAGCCTCTCTCCGAGCCCCTGCTCAGCCTCCGAGCCCCAGGTGTTCATGATTTGGAGAGCCTGGACTCTGCCCAGTGGATTCTGCAGACAGGAAGCGTTCAATGGGGAGCAGATGGCTGCTCGCGTCTCCCTCCCTCCCTCCTGCCCTGCTTGGGAATGCCACCTTGGCAGGCAGGCTGGGTGCCTGCACCCCAGGCATGCCGCTGAGGCGTGGGCAGCAAGCAGAGGAGCCTATCCAGGGCGGCCCTTGGGAACTGATTCATTCAGGTTCTGAGAACATCCAGCCTCTCAGCAAACCAAAAGAGGGGTGCTCTCATGTGATGTTAAATGAGTCCATGGCGGTGATAGGCCCAGCCTACTGCACACTCAGTAATGACTCACCTCCTTTGCAGGTGAGGCCGCAACTTCTGCTCACAGGAATCCAAAAATCTGGTCCCTAGGGCGGTCCCGCTTTTGATTTTCTTCAAAACCTTTAGGAAAAGGACTTAGCAGAATTGCCAGGGACCTCCCTGAGTGAGGGCTGAGGCTGGGCGTGAATGCCGATAGGGGACACTAGGTGGGCTCTGCCGGCCTCCCTCACTGTGAGCCTTGCTGTGGAACTGAGGGGTATGGCAGTGGTGGCACTTGGTGGCACGCGGGCTGGGGAGGGCTGGATGCAGCCTGCTTGTACCCTTGGAGGCAAGCGCTGAGCTGTGCTGGCTGCAGGGCCAAGGTGACCCAGAAAACACTAGCCTGGCTGACTCCATGAGATAAGCGTTATCCTGTGCTAAGGCCACTGAGAGGAACCCACACCAGTGAAGCAGAGAGAGTCGAGATAAGACATGAGTTTCACATCCAGGACTCTGACCCAGAAGTTTCCTTAAAAAGCCCCTAATCTCCCCGGCTTCCACATCTATCCCGCCCTGACGGAGAGTGAGGGCCATTGGCCGTGGTCAAGAGAATCAGCAGTTCTCATGAGATCTGCCTGTCAGAACTGCTCGGAGCCCACCCATGGAAGTTGAGGTTTGAGGTGTCCCCTTGAAAGAAGGATCAGGGGCTTCAGATTCCGCCTGCAGAGCTTGGGGATCACTGGGAGGGACCTGAAGAGCCCACAAGACGGGGTGGTGGACAAAGGTGGTGTGAGCAGGTGGGGTCTGAAATCCCCGCTTCAGCCAAGTGCCTCCGCTCTGCTTTTGCTTTTATCTGATTGGGAGTAGAGAGACTGGCATAAGCTTTCATTTGGAAAAAAGTCAGTGGGGAGTATCCTCTGCTTAAAAGAAAAAAAATCATTGATGACCATTTGTCTGGTCCAAGCTCCTGTTTTGGCAGATGTGGAAACAGAGCCAGAGAGAGAAAGTGTCTGCTGAGTCCCAGAGACCAGGGTGCCCAGGCAGGACTTGCTCTCAGGTTCCCTGGCTCCCGGGAGCTTTCTTTTTTGCACTTGGAGCTCAGAGTTGGGTGGAAAAGCATTGCTTAATAACAGAGAAAGCGGAAAAGCATGGCGGCTCAGTGGACCCTGGCCTTCTTTCAAACCTCCTGAGGCTGTTTTGTCTTTAGCCCGTGGCCCAGGAGGCCACCTGGGGTGCTCTGCCCACTGGCTGTGCTGGGAGATCCTGGCCATGCCACCTCCTGTGAGAAGGAACGACCAGCAGCCAAGGGACTCTGGGCATTGGCCTGGCCGCGAGTTACGTCCATGCGTTGTGTAGGGAAGGAGTGGATAGACACGTGGTGAGTGTGCTCTGCCTACTCTGTCTGGGGCGGGGGGGGGGGGGGGCGGGGTGTGTTTTAGATAAGCAAGGTGTTCCCAAAGGCTCAATTTGATTTTCCATCCTTTTCCGTGACCAAATATGCCGTGAGAATCACTAGGGGTTGCTGGGGATGCACCGTCAGGACGGTTCTTCTGCAGTGACGAGGCCTTTGGCTGTGTCAGCCTCTCCGTAGCTGCAGAATTGAGGTTCCAGGGCTTAAAGAGCTGCACCCCATGCACAGCTCTTTAGCAGGCAGGGGCCGGACCCTGGGCAGTTCTGGCATGGCCTGCCTGACAGAGTCCCCGATTGCTGACACTCTTCTCAGAGAGGTGGGTGGGTCAGTGGTGGGGTGGCCAGGGCTCAGTTTGGCCGAGTTAGACTATGACCTGTTCAGGGTCCTCCCACCTGGCACGTGGTGGGTATCGATTCAATGATGGATGAATGAATGAATGAATGAGTAATGAATGAGAATGTCGTCTCTAGGCTCAGCTCTGCCATTGGCTGCTCAGTGACTTTGAGCAAAGTGTTCCTATCCCGGGCCTCAGGCAGGCCTTAAACAAAGCAGATATTCAGAGAGTGTGAATGGACAGACAGAAAATTACCTTCTCATTCTCTGAGGACCTCTGCCTTTCCAACCCACAGCTTTGGGTTAGGATGGTTACAGAGCAAGATGAGAACACACATAAGGAATGCAGGGGCTGCAGAACCATTGATCTTAAGGGGACTCTCCCATGCCTGCTTCTCCCGGTTCCCCCGTGATGTGCCACCCTCCCCGCCCCCTCACCTACCCTCTGCATGGGCCCCCGTCTCTCTGGGCTCCCATGCACTGCCCCAGCCCTGCTGGTTCTCTCTGTGCCTGTCTGTGGACAGGGACTTCTGCGGGCTTCCTTTCTGCAGCCCTCATGGCCTCACAGCGACCTTGCTCTGCCCCACCACCTTCCCTCCCGCTCTGCCCCTGCGGGGCCCGCTCTGTGCTCTTCTCTGGGGCTGAGAAGGAGCATTCTCGGCAGACCCCAACCATGTCCCTCCCAGCCCTCGTCCTCAGCACCATCCAGGCTCATCTCGGGCTCCCCGCTCCAGCACCCAGGACTCCCTGGGTGGCCTCTTGGGACTCTCCCCTCCCCCCTCACTCCCAGTCTGTCCTTGCTGGGCTGCGGTGGTCTTGGTCTAGCTGGCTGCTGAGAAACCCCCTTTCCTGGCTTAGAGTTATTTGGCTAGAGGACAGGGACAGGAAATTGGGGTTCTCGTCCATGCTGGGGGAAGATGAAAGTTGTTCCAGTGGGAAAAAGGAGGTCACCCCAGAGAAGCAGCAGCCGCATTCTGAGCTTCTGAGAAAGAGCCTTCCTCCTTGTGTTCACAGGCTGGAGGATTTGCCTGGAAGCTGTCCCTACCCCCAGCTGTCACCAAGGCAGCATGGTAGCAGTACCTGCCTCTCCCGCCCACACAGCTCAGGCTGCATATATTCCCTGTTGACCTTTTTTCCGCCAGTGATGCGGCTGCCGATCACTTTAACCTGATTTTGCCTTAGTCACAGCCGTGCTGGGTGGCTGGTCCCGGCCACCCCAGGTGTATACCCCTCCCCAGGTATAACCCAGGGTCCTGCCCTGCATCTCTCTGGGGATGGCCCCTCTCGTTCCTCTGGCAAAGAGCCTGGAGAGGGGATGAGGGCGGACGGGACAGTCTGCTAGGAATGTTTTTAATTCTGAAGGCGGCGACATCTGTTTGTGTGGGCCTCACCGCCCAGGCTCTGTTTATCCAGACAGGGGGGCTCGCACGTCCTCAGAGGCGGGTTCTGCCAGGTGTGGCTGGCTGGAAAGGATGGACAGAGGGAGGAGGGGGTGCAGTCACTTCCTGGGTGGCCAGGACAGCCTGAGCCTTGCCCATCCAGCAAAGATGAGGAAGGGTCCATGGTGGGCTGGAGGGACCAGAATTCAGACTCCTGCTTTTGAGGAACTTGCTGGGAACATGTGTCCTGCACAAACCGCGCTGCAGCCTGCTCCTAGACCGCTGATTCCAGGAAGGAGTGAGTCAGGCTTGGGGAAGAGGAGGCAAGTCTGTGCTGTCCCCAGGGAGAGCCCCCAGCCCACGGTGGAGGAGAGAAAGATGAGCATCTCCAGGGAGGAGCCGCCCAACTCGGCTACCCATCTGCTAAGGCGCTTCTGTCGCCATGGAGACCAGTTGGCCATCTTTCATCCAATCGGAGCTTGCTTTACCCAGACAAGTGTTGAGCCTGGGGTTCCTAAGACAGACAAGTGTAGGGCTGTGGGAACAGGATCTAAACTGCCCCCCTTCTCCCACACAGCCAGCGAGGGGGGCACATCTTGCACGACATTCCCCCAAACTGCACCCTGTGGAATGTGACCCAGATAGAGGGAAGAGAACCTTAGAAAGCCAGCGAGGAGCCAGTTTTGAAGTTAACCAGCCGGTGGTGCCAGGCGCTGACCGTGTGTCTGCAGCGGCTGAACGTGGTCAGCAATTTTAATGGCACCTTACCAGCTGGTTACACAACCAGCAGTTGCACATAGCTGAAGGGATGCAGAGTAAAGCCAGAGTGGATGGCATTTTTCCACAGCTCTTCAGGCCCGTGCCAACCCATCCTCCTCCAGGAAGCCTTCCCTGATTCCTCTGGCTAGAAATTTTCTCTCTTTTCTCTCAGCTTTCATGGCACCCTATCTGTACTATTCTTATGGCATCACACTGGGTTTGTTGAGGGCAAAGACCGTGCTTTGTCCATCTGGGTATGACGCCTGGTAGGTGCACAGTTGATATGTGCCAGATTCGTGAATGCCTTTCTGCTTCCTCTTAAGAGGCGTTTACGCCCATGGCTCCTCTCCTCTCTTGGCTGTCAGCTTTGTCAAGTGGAGACTTTTGATTTACCTCTGTGATTCTTCAGCCCCTCCCCCAGGGTCAGGCACCTAGCCAGGCCCTCAGTGAATGGGATGAAGAAATGAAGACTGGAGGAATGAGCCAAGCCTTCCTGGAGGAAATGGGTTTTGTGGCAGCCGGGGTGGGGAAGCTGCCTGGTTCCTGGTGGGGCTGGAGGAGGACTCTTCAGAGATGGCACCCAGGTGCCCTGGGAGACGCAGGTGAGCAATGGGTCAGGGAGGGAGGCTCAGGCCTCCACTGGGCAGGGGACAGAGGTGTGTCCCCGCCTCTGTGGGTCTCTTCTCCCCTTGGAGAGTGCTGAGAAGGCTGTGTGGCTCAGCCCCGTGTGGCTGCAGTGGCTTTGGGTAACTTTGGCTCAGGAATGAAGAGGCTCTGTGCAGCCTTTGCTGCCCAGCCCTGTCTGCACTCTGCACAAGAGGGTGTGGAGGGTGGCGTCCTGGAAGAGATGGGGCTGGCCTGGCCACCCTGCAGGGACACCCAGAGCCCAGCAGAGCCCCAGGACCCTGCCTCCACCAGCCAGGCAGAGGGGGTTGCAGGACCAGCTCCTGCCCCACCAGATGTCACAGCGGTAAGGGCGTCGGAGACCTCTGTTCACTGCCCGGCCTGGCCCTGGGCAAGGTGCTTGCCTTCTCTGTGTCCTTAGTTTCCTAAGTGGGAAACGGGGACGCTAGTACTTACTTCATAAGTTTGAGGGAGCATTAGGTGAGTTAATCCACGTGGAGGTTTAGCATGGTGCCTGTTGAATAGTAAATGCTCGGTAAAGGGCAGCTCTTATCGTGACCAGGTCCCAGCTATCTGTGCTGAAGCCACCCCTTTCTCAAAAGGCACCAAGGGCTCTGAGCTTAAACCCCAAGCCCTGTATTCTGGTTGAGACCTAGCAGGAGCACTCCAGATGCCAAGGGCTGCTTCTGTGCCCTGACCCCCCTGCCCTTGGGTCAACCACGAAGGGTCCTGACCCAGCTCTTTTTCCTGAATCCAAAGAACCAGCCCCACTTCAGCGAGGCCCAGCAGTCGTGAGCACCAGGGGCTTTGGAGGGGACCTGTCCCTCCCCAGCTTCAGTTGCGTGACTTCAGGAAAGAACGTCACCTCCCTGAGCCCCAGGCCTCACAACTCTCAAACAAGGACAATACCACCAACATCGCAAAAGTTGCGAGGCTTAAATGCAGTCAGATATTTGAAAGCCTTTTGCGTGGGACCCAGCTCATGGTTGGCATGTGGAAATATTGGTTTCCTTCCTACCCCGTGCCTGGCTCTGCAG
Source organism: Equus przewalskii (assembly GCF_037783145.1). Classification (NCBI taxonomy): domain Eukaryota; kingdom Metazoa; phylum Chordata; class Mammalia; order Perissodactyla; family Equidae; genus Equus; species Equus przewalskii. The sequence continues at coordinate 44,257,512 of NC_091840.1, forward strand.
TGGTGTGACAGCTTGGGCACCGCTGAGTATCGTGTATGCTAACTTGAGGTTCAGGCCTTTCCCTTATCTCTGAACACCATGCTCTAACTCGTGTTGTTATCTTGCAGAATGATTCCGTTCTCACTCTGGTTAGTGTTCGTTCACCAACTTGAGGGGGAAGAACAAGGTCTTACTTCTGTCTCCCAAGGCACCCAGCACAGACAAAGTGGCTGACTGCCCCTTGGCCCAGAGGTGGGCATCCTCTGCATCTGGCACCACAGGCCTTTTGGGGGCCATGGTCAAAAGTGGCCACGTGAGGAGCACCTCTTGCTAGAAATGTGTGACCAGTATCATCCTTGGCTTTTGCTCATATCCCAGGAGATGGCCCATAGTGGCCAACACCCTCTGAGGCTGCTGAAACCCAGGAAGCTGCCCCCCCTAGGGAGCTTTTTCACTCTTTACATTCCCACAAGAGTTTGTCAGTGGCTGGCCCTATCACCAAGCTGGCATAGAGGGGGTGCCTTGGGGCGGGGTTGGGGGCTGGGGAGGTAGAACTCCAGGGCAGTGGGAGGGTGCCCGCCTTGGCCGGGATGAGGGCTGCTGTTGATGGCCAGAACGCAGCTCCTGCCCCTGAGCCCTAGCCCCTGTGGACCCCCTCTGGCTTCCCCCAAGCCTCCCTCGGATGCCGAGGCCCCAGGGAGCAGCCAGGTGGTGAAAGGGTTAACCGGGGATCTAGAGGAAAAGGGACTGGATCGCATTTAGCTGCTTGTCAAACTTTATTTAGTAGGGGCTGGAGGGAGGGGCGACGGTCGGTGAGGAGAGCCCCAGCCTGCCAAGAGTTAAACCCTGGAGGTTGGGTTTTTGGAGGGGGCAGCCTCCAGCGCCTCCTTTGAGTCACTTCCTTCGGTGCAGGCGGGAGGCGCCCCGCGCGGCCTCGGGCAGTCCGTGGCGCACGCACCCCGGCGTCCCTGTCCCGCCAGCCGCCGGGACCAGCAGGCAGAGGAAAGGCCCGGGCCGCGTGTGCCCCTCCAGCCACGCCATCTCCGGGGAGGGGAGGAGAGAGTGGAGCCTCGCACCATGCGCTTCCCTGCCCAGCTCGAGTAACAGCCCGGCCGCCTGCTGAGCGCTCCGCGCGCTCCCTCTCCGCGCGGCTCCTGCCCAGCGCCGCCCGCGCGTCCCTGGAGCTGGCCCCGCAGGCCGGGTCACCGTCGGGGCCGGGCCCTGCCGCTGCCGCCGGCATGACCGACGTCCTGCCTCAGCCCGACTGCAGCCTGAAGGCGGTGTGCGAGCCCCTGGAGCGCTGCTGCCTGGATCGGCTGGAGGAGCCAGGGAGCAAGCGGCCCCCCAACACGGGCGCCCGGCTCTGGGGCCGGGTGCGCAGCAAGCTGCTCCGCCAAAAGGTGCTAGCGGGGGACCAGGGATGCCGGAGGGGGTGCACTGGAGGGACTGAGGGAGGGCTGGGGGCTGCTGGGGCCGCTCTGCCCCCGTCCCTCTGGAGCTCCGTTACAGCTCCTGCGTGACTGTGGAGTCCTAGGACAGAGGTGGGGTATGTGTGTGGGTCTGCCCTAAGTGGCCTTAATTTGATGATTAATGCTGGTTGCTGCCCCCACCCCCGTCCCTGGCTGCTTTCTCTGCATCTGTCCCTGTCTTGGGAAAAGGGGGGTTGTCTTCTGTGGGAGAGGACTCTATCTGCCTCTTTTCTGAGTCTATACCAGCAGGAATATGAACAGACTAGGTGAGGGGCCCCTGGGTCTCAGTGCCCAGCTCAGGCCCGACCCCACTGCATCCAGTGGACAGTGCTGGCTGCTGCTTTGCTGACGGGCGCTGGCAGAGGCGCCTCAACCCTGTCAGCCATGTGGGGTTTCTTGTGCAGGCCTGTGGGCCTCGTTCCCCAGCAGGGAGGGAGGGGAGGGCTCTGGGGAGGTAGCTGAGTCTGGGGGCTGTAGGGGCTGCCTCTTCAGGGACCACCCAGATGGCTGCTGGCCCAGTGCCAATTAGGCACCAGGCAACTCCATCAGTGTGCCAGGGGTTTCCTGACCCAGCAGGCAGCTTAGACCAAGCTATGCCGGGGCACACTGCCCGTCCGCCTGCAGCCCCAGACCTGGGTGGGATTAAAATTGGAGATAGAAGTTGACTGTCCTGCAGCTGGGCAGGCTGCCTCGGGGCTGGCTTTGGGCTCTGGCATCGGGCGTCCAAGGAAGAGCCAGACCCAGCTTCTAGCACACAATAAGCGCTTGATGACTGCAGACCGGATTAACCGCCCAAGCAAGGGCTGTGTCCATCCCTTGAGGCAGTGATAAGGGAAGCTTTGGCCAGTCTGAGTGGCTGATGGGGACTTGCAAGCCCTCCTGTAGCTCAGAGGGGGACCCTTTACACAAGTCCTCATTGCCAGCCAGCATGGAGGCTCCTGGCACCTGCTGAGAGGAAGTGATCTTGGATCCGTTGGCTCCTTGTCTAGTTTCATCCCCTGCCAGTGGGGCATGCTTGACCTCCCAGAGATGACATCAGTCCTGGAAAGTGCTGGGCAGGGCAGCAACTTGAGCTGTCCTGCATTGGTCCCTGTGTCACCTTCAGCCTCTCCAGGGACCTGGCTAGCAGAGCCCTGCTGGCCTCAGCTGCTCCCAGAGCCCCTCTGTGCTGAGGCAGCTGTCTGCCCAGCAGCATGGAGTCATCCCTCCCCCCCGACCCCCAGCCCCTGCTGAGGCCAGCAGACACCAGCCCAGCCCAGTCCCAGACCTCGAGGTTGGCAAGAAACTGACCAGCAGGTCCTGGTCCAGTGCCAGCCAAACACAGCTATTCCCATTTCCCTGCCCCTTTGGGGAGGTGCCTGGCAGGTAGGGGACAATTTTTAGACCCTAGAACCTCAGACTTTCCATTCTTTCTCTGTACATTTGTGACTGGAAAAATCAAGACGCCACTCCAGGAACTCTTCAGAGCTTTGCCTCCGATGGTATCTGATAGCACTGTGTCTGATGGTGCTCACCGGGCAGGGGTGGCGGGCCAGCCAGGCGCTGGGCTGCTGCGCTGATTGGCGTCAGTGCAACTGCAGGGTGGCTCTGGCACTAGTGTGTGGCAGGTGATTCAGTCCTCTAGCCTCTGCTGTGTGACAAAGTATGTTGGTGTCACAGACACAAGGGTCTGGACTGTGAGTGACAGAGGGATGTTCATTCACCCTGCTGTGCCTGCCTTGCTGTGCCCAGGCTGGTGGGTGAGCAGGTGGGCTCATGGGGCCAGGCCCACTGCCCATTCCCCCTCTTTCTTCAGCTGCATTAACCTATTTTTTTCAGTGCAGCAGGCTCCCTGCCAGGCAAGGGGGCTGGGATCAGGCAGCAGCCTAGGTGGGGTGGGGGAAGGGTGCCAGGCACTGCCCAGCCTGGCAGGAGGGATCTCCTCCTTAACTCATTAACTTTGCCCTGAGGATTTGATGCTGTGGATGCCCGAGACACCTGTGGCCCACCTGCTCCCATTTAACTAAAGATTCATTAAATGCTGGGGGGGGGGGGGTTATGTGACTCATCTGGGGACCCCATGCTGGGACTGAAGAATCTGTTCAGCGGGAAAAGTCCCAGTGTTAATCTGTGGGGCCTCTGATCCCAAGAGTCTGCAGTTGCTGGAAGAGGGGAGGCCGGGACCATGCAGGGCTCTCCTCTGGGTCCCAGGGGCTACGGTTGGGGTTGCTCTTGTCCCCAAGGAGAGTTCTGGGGCTGAAGCTTCATTGCGGCCTCTGCCGTGGCAGTTGGTCTGTTGTGCAAGCATTCAGCAAGAGGAGACACGTGGCATTTGGGTTTGTGGGCTCTGCCAGTGCTCCCGGCGTTTTACTCCGCATTCCTACTTTCCTTTTCCTCTTTTTTTTTTTGCTTCAAATCACCCTCCAGGAGCCCAGGCTCAGGGCCTCCTCCCATCCTGCCTGCTTCTAGATCCTGAGGTTGCAATTTGGAGGGAGAGGGGCTGAAAGAGAAATCCCACCTCCCACCCCCTGAAGCATCCAAAAGTTTGAAGGGGGTCACTTGTGGGAGCCATAGAGGGCCTCAGAGGGCCCCAGGGAGGCCAGGCCAGAAGCATTTGTCTCGGGGGGAACCTAGGCCCCTGCTGTCGCACTGCAACCCAGGCAAAGATGTCCCAACCCAGAGCAGGCCAGATACTGGCCAAGGCAGGGACTCCTGCTGAACTGGCAGGGTCCAGGGGAGTGGGGGAGAGTCGAGGGCAGTTCCTGATGGCCTTGTCTCTGCTTCAAGGGGGTGCCACGTGGGTTTGAGAAACCTTGCCTCCAAAGAGCTTCCCTCAAGAAGCTGTAGGCTGACAAGGGAACCGAGGTGTTTCCTCTGAGCCCCGGAGTGAGTCCACCTGCTCTGTGATGGGCTTTGCTGCCCTCTACTTCTAAGGAGGGTCAGAGGCGTTACCTGAGGGAGGACAGGATAGGGAGCCCCCTTTGGGCCACTTGTCTGGGGAATTTGGGGGCTCAGGAGGGTCCCTTTCTTTGCCATCTTCATTGTGACCACAGGACAGCTACTAGTCCCTCCCAGAGTCTGTCATTTAACTCGACAGTTCTTCCTAACAGGTAGCACCAGGTATGCAAACCACGTGCATATCCCCAAGCCTCACTCAGCCATTCACTGGCTGTTCCAGGCGCAAAGGGTACAAGGGTGCTAGGGTGTAAGATATAGACATGTCTTGGGCTCATTTACTTTATTTCATAATCTTGCTCTGGGCATCAAGAAAGATCTTGAAACCTCATGTAACAGACATCTATCCTGCCCTGGCTGCCCGTGGTCCTGCCCCCGCTTCCCCTGCCCTGCCCCCTCCACCTTATTTGCTAGAGGGAAAGGACCTGCATCGGTGTCTTCACCATTCACAGACACTCACACCCCCACTGTGATCCCTCAGCTGTAGGAAAGGGGCAGTGGTGCCTCACCCTGGGGCTGGAGACGCCTGTGGCCAGCCCATTTCCTCCTGGACCTCTGTGTGGGCCAGGATTGTGACCAGGCCAACTGGAGGGCTGGAAGAGGGAGTAGATGACCTGCATTCTTCTAGAGTGAGGACCTCACTGGGGCCACAGGGGTGGTCTCCTGACCCCCAGTGCTTCCGCTTCTCTGCTGAGCCAGCTCCCCTGGAAGGCCTGTTTGATTCCTCGACTCTGAGAATCTCGAAGGTCGTGGAGCCCCCACCAGACACAGCCACCCCCATGCACAAACTGTGAGCCGTGTCAGAGAGGGTTGCAGATCCCAAGGTGGGAACCCATGCTCTAAGTGAGCTTGGCGAGGTGCTGTTTCTTGGCTCCTGAGGAGGTTAGAAGGGGCCCTGGCCCTCTCCGTCTCCATGGTCCACAGGTGGCTTGGCCAGGCAGCCATGCTGGGCTTGGTGCCCCAGCTTTTGGATGGCCCGGGACCAGGAGGAGCTGAGCCTGCCAACCAAGGTGGTTCCTAAAAGGCCTAAGCTGCCTGAGCCCAGTAGAATCCAGGAGTGTCCAGAATACAGAAAGATCCAGAAGCACTGAGACCCCAGGAGGGCAGACATTTTGGAAAGAACCCAAAAACTCCTGCAGGTGCTGGTTTAGGGGAGTTGCCAGGCGTTGGTCAGGGAGCACAGTCTGGAAAGGCCCAGCCCTCTGCTGTGTGGCCTCGCCAGCTGCCTGCATTGCCGGGAGCTGGTCAGCAGGTGCTTTTTGGCTTCCGTTTCCCTATCAAATCGTGCTGGGGGCAGGAAGGGTGTTTGTGTTCTGACAGCTCCCTGGCACCCTAGAGGAACATACATCCCTGTGCCTGGAACCTGCCTGCCCAATCCCCGAGAGAAAGCCAGAGTCAGTCCTGGGTCCCAGTGAGGCTTAGACTGAGGCCCATTGTCCGTGGTCCCCAGCGTGGGCCTTAGAGGTGGGAAGTGACCCTGGGAGCTGCCCTTGGGATTCCTCTGCAGGGAACCTGGAGCGCCCTGGAACCTCACAGTGATTTCTCTGGTTCTGCTTTGGCTGAAAAAGAGTGCAACTGACTACGAGCCAGACGCTAGAACCATCTTTCTCCTGGACAGTGACCCCAGCCAGGGTTGGTCCTCAAGTGGGCATAGCCAGAGCAGTGACAGCCACAGCTCCCCTTCCCATCAGATGCCTGAATGCCTCCTCCATGCTCTGGCTTCCTCCTTGAGCACCCCCAGCCCTCAGGTTCGTGTGGCACAGGATGCCAGAGAAGGGAGGACACCAGGCTGGTAGGGGTCAAGAGGCCTCGTTTTCCTAATCCTGACTCTACTGTCTTAACTTGCTGTGTGACCTTGGGCAAATCTGTTCGCCTCTCTGGCATCAGTATAATGAAGGAGCTGAACAGGATGATCTCCTAGATCCAGTTCATATGATGATTTGGGCCGTGTCTCAAGATTCCTATTCCTAAGCCTTAAACTCTCAACACACTGGGAAAGTCTGGGTGGGAGAGGTCACAGGGCTGCCCCTGGGCCGAGGCCAGCCATTCACTGAACGCAAGAGAAGAGAGGCGAGCAGGAATGTGGGCCGCCTTGACCCCTGTCCTGAAGGAGCCCTGGCAGAAGCATTGCTCTCTCCATCCCCCACGTGCCAATTCATTCATCTGGTCCCCGAATGTTGATAGGCACCTTCATGTGCTGGGCACTCCAGAGGTGGCCCAGGCAGAGAGGCCTCGCTCTCATGAGCTTTCCGTCTCTAGGAGTGGTCAGGCAATGAAGAAGATCATGTCAGGCCGGATGAGTGCTGTGAAGAAAATAAAATTGGGTAATGGAGTAGAGAGTAAGGCGGAGGGGAGAGGGCTTGCTTGAAGAGATCATTTTGAACTAAGATTTAAGTGACAAGAAGGATTCTTGAAAGATCCGGGGACAGTGTTCCAGACAGAGGAAATGGCCAGGTGAAGACCCTGCAGCCAGGGCGGCTGTGGTGCGTTCAGAGGCAGACAGAGGCCACGTGGAGGGAGTGAGTGGGCGGTGGCCAGGCTGTGTAGGGCCTTGCAGGCCACGACAAGGAGTTCGCTTTTCATCCAAGTGCAGCGGGAGCCCCCAGGGAGCTTAAGCACAGTTTTGGTGATGCTGACACACTTGAGCACGTGCGAGGACCAGGCACCATTCCTAGCCCTTTGATGTGACTTAGGTGATAACCTCCCAGGTGCTGTTATTATCCACTCCATTTCACACATGAGGAAACTGAGGCACAGAGAGGACACAGGTGAGGTCACTTGAGTGGCTTTTGTGCAGGAGCCAGCCCGGCCCCGAGCAAGCGCTCAGCCATGATGGCACCTTGCCAAGGAGGCGGCCCAGGGCCCCCGGGGGTGTGTGGCTGTTGCCCAGTCGTCCAGTTAGACTTGGAGTCATCCAGGGTTCCAAGCGGTCATGGAGTCCGTTGGTCAGGGCTGCGTGCCCTGGATGGGGTGCTGCTGGAGGTGGGGGTCTCAGCCAGGAGCCTTGTTACATGTGGTACCCAGCCTAGTGTGCTGTGCATAGAAATGGACACATTGGTTACTTGCGATGCTGTCTAGTGACTGTGAGACTCGTGGCATGTGGGGCCCAGGGAAGAGCCCACCGAGAGGCCCCTCACAGCGGGCACAGGCGGCACAATAGTCAGCGCCTCTCGTTCTCACTAACAGGCTCTCTGCCCAGGTGGCATTCATGGCCTGGGCGGGATGAAGTCAGCTTCAGAGAAAGACTTTCATAGTTCTCACCAAACCACTTGGAGTCCAGAGGGAGGCCACCAGTCCTGAAGGCCCTTGGCCTTGCCGTGGCAGCTTGCATGAAACTTCCCAGTCAGGACCTCAGGTAGCCTCTCACCTTCGACCTTGACCTCTAAGGTGGCCCCTTCCCTTTGGGGACAGGGCTGCTGGGGGCTGCCTCTGTGTAGCTTTGGCCTGGACCAATTCCTTTTCCCAAGAGTATCCCTGTCCTTGCTACCCTGGTGCCCCCAACATGGCCCTGTGCTGGGGCGAGGCCACTTTCTGGCTATTAGTTTGAGGCCTGGCTCTGGGGTGAAGTGTCCAGGCTGTGGGGCAGGGAAGGGGGTGGTGGGTGGGCCATTTCTGAGCAGGATGGGGCCCTGGGGCTCTGGGAGAGATGTGCCCAGCCTTGGGGGCTCCTAGAGCTGCCCAGGTTTGAGTTCTGTCTGCAGCTGTGCTGACTCAAGGGCTAAAAGTGTGGCAGGCACAGGGCAGCTGGAATTCGGAGTGCTGGGGAAGGCAGGTCTCGGTGGGTGCCACGAGGCTAACCTGGCTTCAATAAAAGCCGCATTCAGAGCCACTAAACCCTTTCCATATGTGGGCCCGGGGAACTTCAGAGTTCTGGGGAGGGGAGGGGGGCGGCAGGCCGGGTGAAGT